>NC_090440.1:1777402613-1779902613 GCF_031143425.1 Pleurodeles waltl | reverse complement strand
CTTATAATGGGTGCTTCCATGTGCCTGGACAGACCTAAACCTCTCTAAAGAGCTTTAATGAGTGTGAAACAAGTGTCAGGAGTTATGTTTGTTCATTTGAGGTTGGCTCGGATGGTATTTTACCAATCAAAAGCTGTGAAACTGTGCCTGCAGTGGTGAAAGGCTTTTGTCATTTTACAGCTTGGGGAGGATGGCACTGTGCTAATCCTATGCTCTAAACCTTTGCTAGAAAAACAGACATTTGAAGTGAGCAAATTTATAGTTTTACTGGTGTTATAGGGTGCTCATTGCTGGGACTGCTCTTCACCTAAACTTGTGAACTACCCAGAGTTCTCTCGTCTTTTTAGCATTCTTATTCCTTCTCTTATTCTCAAATAACTTCATTAGCAGTTTACCAGCATCTGAGGCCCAAGAATGAACAGATGACATGAACATGAGTTTGCTGAAGCAAACTATTTTCAGTCTGTTCTTGTAGCACAGCATTTAGAGAAGTACATCCTATGTATTTTTCTAAAGAGGAAGTACAACCCTACAACAGCACAGCATATGGATCCACCCTTCTGCACTTCAACAAGTTTGATAAATGTACGTTCTTGGATTTAGGGTTATTTTTTTAACCAATAAAAAATGCAGATGCCAAGAGAAGGTGTTAATGTCCTCATGGGCTAACATCGTTTATTGAAAAACCTAGACTTTCAGTAAATACATTGTGTTTTTTATATTTTTACTTTCCCATCAATAATATAGCATCTGTGAAAAGATCACGAAACCGAACAGAGATGTTCATTTTCCAAAGACTGCGCTAGTTTTGAATACAAACCTACTGTCAGAAATGTCTCTCCGTATCTTCCTTTCTCTTTCTCTTTCTCTTGCTTGTTTGAGCAAGCAGGTCAGTGCACAGAGCTTACTGTAGAAAACACGTACAAGCCGGTGTTACTATTTTCAGTGTCATAGATCGAGCTGACTTGCAGTGTTGTCAAATATTTCCAAGTCAGAACGGGAAGTGTTTGACATTTCAATGATCCCCTGGTGCTTTTCTCGGATACCTCTTACAGTAGCAAGAAAACATATGCAGAGGTCAGGGTAAGGTGGCCGTGGAAGCACTGCTCAGCCCGGGAGAAGGACTGTCAGAACAAGGAAAGGCTGAAAGCAAAGTGGTTTATATGAAATACACAGCTCGGTGCTTCTAGGGATACCACTGGCGGGAATAATGGAAGGATTACAAAGCTCTACAGAGTCAGACCATTGAAAATACAACTATAAACTCTGGGGTGCATTGGCCTCGTAGTCAGTGGCGGCCCGTCCTTTAGGGCGGAGGGGCCACGCCCCCCCACCCCATGAAGGTCATGTTCAGGTCAGGCAGCCAGGAGCAGACATGCGCGATTTGCGCAGACTCCTGGCTGCCTGAGCTGAACTTTGCTGGGCTGAGGAGATCACGACCCCTATGGGCGTGACCTCCTCGGCCCAGCAAAGGTGCCTCGAGGCCCTCCCCTGGGTGACGAGGAAAGCGTCACCCATTGACACTCTCCCTGGGCGCTTCAGGTTTAAGCCCTGAAGCGCCCAGGGCGAGTGTCAATCAGTGACACTGTCACAGAGTGGGGTGGGGTCAGCAGTCTCACTGACCCCATCCCACTCTGTGACGAGGGTGGGACTGCTGCCTTCCCTCATTGGCTGACCTGAGGGAAGGCAGCAGTCCCAACCCTCCTGGGACCTCCGAGGCTGAAGGTAAGTGTGTGTGTGTGTGTGTGTGTATATATGTATGTATGTATGTATGTATGTATGTATGTCTGTTATGTTTTACATTGAATGTTTGGTGCGTGCGTGCATGTTTGAGTGTTATGAGTGTTGTTAATGGATGTGAGTGCGTACGTGCGTGTGTGTGTGAAAGAATGAATGTGTGTGATCTTGGAAAATGAATGTTTGGTGCATGCGTGTATGTTTGAATGGAATGAGTGTTAATGGGTGAGCGTGCGTGCGTGTCTGTGTGTGTGAAATAATGAGCCTGTGTGTGTGTGTGTGCGTGTGTGTTTGTGTTTGTGTGTGTGTTTGTGCCCCGCCCGCCCCCCTCCCAAAGCTGCCGGCCGCCACTGCTCGTAGTCTGCCCTGGATTATAAAGCAAGGCCCATGTTTACCAGAAAATGACGGAGTGCAACGCTGCGCCAAGTTTGGCAGTGCTGCGCTCCTTCATTTTCAAATTAATATAATACGGCGCACCCCTGTGTTTCCTCCTGCTCTGGTGCTAAATTTGCTACTGAGGGCAAACGCAGCCACCCTTGTACCGTGGTGCAAGGATGGCTACTTTGAGGGGGAGATTGTTTTTGTGTAGGAAGGTACACCTTCCTGCACAAAACAATCTTAAATGGCAATTTGCTCTTTCTATGTGTGCTGCAGATGCAGCACACATGGAACGAGCAAAAAACTAGGCGAAATGAAAGCATTTCTCCTCGTTGCACCACTCTAAAGCCACCCCTGGGGTGGCGTTAGATTTTGCTGCTGCCTCAGGTTTACAAAATATCGTAAATCTGAGGCAACGTCAAAATGCAATTGGTGTTGCTGTGGCACTCCCACCGCAACACCCATTACACTCCCCTTCCACGCAAAGTGCTGCGTGTGAAGGAGCCGTATTTACAAGGTTGATAACTTGTAAATACGGCGCAGGGCATTGCACCACCGGAGCGTCACAAAAAGTGACGCTTTGGTGTCGATAGGGCCTTGTAAATCTGACCCCAAATTTTGCAGCAGAAGCGCAACAACTATCATAAAATACTCTGGAACACATTGGAGGCTTGTGGTGCTATTTCATAAAGCAATATTACATGAGAGGCCTGTTGCTGAATGAATGTAACATGATAATTAAGTGGAGAAGAACATGGACATTCAGGGCCTTATTTAGACTTTGAAAGATTGAATACCCTGTCACAAACATGGTGATAACCGTCTGCTGTATTACAAGTGCATTCTAGCTTAAGGCATTTGTAATACAGCGGATGGGATATCCGCCACGTTTGTGACTGCCTGCCAAACTTTAAACAATTATTTTATTTTCTTCATGTATAATGTTTCCAAATTCCATAGTTTAGCTGATGCTACTCAAAATGATGAGCCTCTAAAGCATAATTTGCGGTAGGTCTCTAGAGTTACTTGTGTTATTGCTTTTTGGAATTATAGCCTGAAACTCATTTGCAGACAGTGAGTGGCTATGGGCCCGATTTAAATCTTGGCAGTAAGATTCTCTGTAGCATCTGCGACAGAGTATCCTCACCACCAAAAATGCAGTCCGCCTGCCACTTTTAGATGCGTGCAGAACTTCAGGTTGATCACAGCAGAGACTACTCTGTCTCTGCTGTGATAAATCCTCTCCAATGGCCATGGGGAGCAAGTCAGAGAAATGACTCCAGTTTGGATGAGCGAAGCTTTAGTCATTTTGTATTGTTTTTTACCACCAGGTAAAACCTGGCAGTGAGGGTTAATACTCCCTCTTACCATGGGAGAAGCCTCGCATGCTGAAGGTAGACTAACTTTTTTTCTTTACAAAAAAGAAAATCCCATTGCTATGTTCAGTGAATGGGTTTAGCTGCAAATATGCTGGTTTTTAATTCATTTATCGATTTCACAAAACATTTGCATTTAGCAGCATGTAGCTTGCTGGGTCAAAGGTATCCAGAACTTTTTTCATGATGCTTTGCAAGGGAGTTCTTAAAGATACTCGACAAACGAAGGGAAGGGAACGTTTAATGCAGAAATGCTGCAGGAAAATGCCAACTTAAGCGAACTGAGGTATGTTAAGAGTTAAATAAGGAGAAAGTAGTTTTATAGGTTATGGGAAGTTCTGTTGATTGCTGAGAATCCTTAGAGAAGTGGGTTGGGGGATAATGTCCCAGTAATTTGTCTATATCGAAGGCTTTGTTTAGGAAGTAAATCATTTAAATGTGTAATTATTATTCTTTTTTAACATTTGATCTGTTCCTCGAAGCCTGGCCACACAATCCCCTATGCTGCAAATACTCATGCTGAATACAGCCTACTGGTTTCTGCAACAGGACGGGGAATCAGGGAAACAGAAAAAAAGAGACTGCTAATCTGGATATTTTCTTCTGCTAGGTTGTGATATGAGTTGCTTCAGTAGCTGTAATGTACACTTATTACAAGCAGGAAGCATGAGCCTTACTGTATGTCAAATGGATTTGCTTTAGGAATTAGTCTCAAGTAAACAAAGTCCACAACAAGAATACTTGGTAACAGCACCAGATGAGAAGAATATATGGGAGGCCTTCCTCCCCTAGCCTGACCTGAAGAGTCAAGTCAAGGGACAGAGGTAAGGAGAGGCACAGCAAAGCAGGAGAGGAGGCACTCAGAATTTCAGAAAATGTACGCATATAATTTTGCGAAGGGCAACATTACTTTGAAAGTCATCAAACAAATGTCTATATTGGTTTAAAATAATCAATAAAAGAAAATGTCTATATATATTGCCTATATATACATGTAATGTGTTCCATTTAGAATCAGACATTTTCAATACATATTACTTATTCCAAAGCGAATCACCTTAAGCAATCACATTCATGTTCCAGTACCACCTCATGGCCCATTTCACTAAACATTAGCATTGGTGGTTGCACAACGCAAAGGGGTGCTATGCCACTGTCAGTACACAAATCTGTATCTCATTTATCCTCTTGTGTGCACCAATGGCTTGGACTGGGAGAGGTGTAGTCCCTATTGAACCTTGGTGCTCCCTGCTGGATCCGTCTCTCTGTTAGTTAAATCTTACACAGAGAATACTGGAAGCATTGCTGCTTAAGAACGACAGGCAAGGACTAAAGTTTTAAAATTTACTTTAGGAATACCAGTTACAGAACTGCATGAGCTGAGCCATCAATTAATTAGTTCATTATGCATTCAAATCAAAGGTAGTGCAGGAAAGAACTCAGGGCCTCGTTATGAGTTTGCCGGTACCACAGGACCGCCAAACTCAGGGGGAGGATGCCACCGCCATAGTAGTGACGTTCTCCCCTCCCCCAAGTATATTACAATGTTCCTGCCGGGCTGACCGGTGGGAACATTGAAATAAACATTCCCGCCAAGCTGACTGACAAGAACAGTGTTAGGATATTGATCTCGGCTCTTTTAAGGGAGTCATGGGGAGTTCCCCCAGCACTGGCTTTCTGCCAGCCTTTTGCCATTAAAAGGCTGGCAGAAAGAGGGGTTGTGATCAGCCAGGCGGCACTGAGTTCAGCACCGCCCTGGCTGGTTACAAGCCCAACTGCTGTCATGCCGTCCGGAACCATGTTCCAGGGTTGTAATTGGGCGGTCGGACCGCCAAAGTTGCGGCGGTCCAACCGTCAAAGCGAGTGTGACGATCCTCGAACTGCTACACCCATAATGAGGCCCACAGTAAAGTGTTAATAAAATCCAGCATAGATTTGCCTTCTAAGAATGGGGAGAAGGGTTCTCACTAACGTGGACAAATTACATCCTGTTATAGGTCTTTCAACATAGGATTTCATACATTCACAACACAAGTACATGGTCTACAGGCTCTTAATCAATAAGAAGCAAGCAAATAAAACACTTACTACAGAATACATTCCGTGATTCTCTCATCATTCCACTACCTTAGACTTGGGTGTTCCCAGAGTTTATACATGTGACATGAATTTGTCATTCAGTCTGTGACAGTTAGGCTGGCCTTGGGAAAGTACATTTCACTCGGTTCAGCTAGGAAAGTTTTAGCCTCTTCACACCAAAGTACAAAATCCATTTTTATAGCAATGTACTAGAAACAGCTATAAATGCATGGTATTCTACGATGTTGCATCCAAGATGGATGACAGAGAAAGTTGGTCTAAATTAGTGAAAACTATTTCTTATGTTTTATACAGCTCAAAAACAAATCTCACGCCACACAAAGTGGGACCATCAAGAGTATCAGTTAAATTTGCACCCAAAAGCGTTGCTACACCCATGTTGACATGAGGACAGTGTCACATAGAACCAACAACTAAAAATCAATGTACTGGTGAGGAACAGCACACAGACCTCTAGAGTTCCATGCAAAATGAACTGAGTACAAAAAGCTTGTGAGATGCAGCCTGCTCATCATTACACTGTTGTGCAATTTTAAGTCATGTTTAGCCTCACTCAGACATGGCATTTTTAGTTAACCAGAGATTCATTTGTACACTGGTTCTGGCAAGACTGTCTCAGTCCTCCCCAATGCATGTAGGTACATGTGATCAGAGAGTCTTTCACTGTAGAGATGATGGGTGCTATGCTGCCACTAATTTAGGAATATTACAGCAGTAAGACATTGCCCCCCTCCACATCTTTACCCTTCTGAAAGTATTAAACACATGTCAAAGGTTACCAAGAAATGGACTGCTCTTGGACATGCAAGCAACCACTCTGTAATAAGTAAAAGACTGTTTGACTCCATGTACCAACATGCATTGGGGAGGACTGGGCTAGTCTTACCAGAACCAGTGTGCAACTCAACTCCAACCCTTGCTAATTGTTTGCAGCAGTTCCTGCTTATTACGAGAACTCTTGATTTGATTTCCGGAGCCTGGAGTTAGCACCTTCTTGTTGTGCTGGCACTAATCAAAGACTGATACAGCAGCAAAACATGCCTTAGCCTCCCTTCACATAAAACCTTCTAAAGAATATTGCAAGTATGAAACATGTGCCAAGGGATACCAAGTAATCAAGCAATCACTCTCCACAATGAGCAAAATACTACGTGTACAAGCATGAATTGGGGAAAAGTGGCACAGTCTGCCAGAACCAGTGTGCATCTTATTCCCTTCTTAAATTACATTTTCAGAGCAAGCATGGCCAATGGTATCAACACCACACAATGTGCTGCACAATGTTTGCCACATGCCCAAGAAAATGTTGAGCTTTCTGCAGAACATAGCACTGTTCAATTATTTCTAAATTTTGGTCCACATTGAAATCACTGAATATATATGTAGTGACATTGCGGCGTGAAATGCACTTCAGGTTGGAATTATTCTGACCAAGGCAGGCATCTTATCCACTTTTTCAGGTTGGCCAATGTGTTAAGAGACTGCATTGGCAGGCATTACCAAGACCATAATTCCCCTTACTAATAAGGTTCTCTGCTGCCCTCTGGGGCGAGGTCAAATGTTTATAAATACCTTAAATAAAATAATTAAAACTACCATGAAACCTTTCTGATGTTTTCTTTGTTTGCCCTGTCTGCCAGTCCCCACGCATTTTTATGGTTCTGCTTGCATTAATTTAGTTTTCAGTAAAAATGTGAAAAAAATGACAAAGGCTACTGAAGTCCAGCCTGATGTGTATTAGCAACGAAGACTTACCTGATTGGCAGAATGAGTCTGCCTGAAGTGTGTAATAGGATACACTGCATCACCTTTTCTGTGTTTCCTGTCTGACACTGTGACAGATCTGGCATTAAGCTCATATAATGTGCACTGATCCCTGGACTCGGATAGATCAAGTGGCCTCTGTAGCTGAAGATGACTTCTGGCCTCTGTGGCGGCTGATGAGCTCCACATAAAGATGATTTCCTCCTCTGAGGGTTGCAGTCAGCAGAGCCTTGAGTCCCTCTTCTTCCTGACACTTCATTAATTACACGCTTTCACAATCTGCAGATGTTCACAGCAGCGGGACAATTAGGTCTAAGTGCTCTTTGAACACTACTGCTCAGAATTAGCTTGCATGTGCGAGGCCCTGCGCTGCACGTACAGACGACCTTTTACGAGCTGTCATTTACCTGGCAAAGGAAGCTGACAAATAAAATGCTACCTGCGAGGCGACGTTAATGGAATTAGATGGCAATGTTGAATGTCCATCGTTTGTTCACATCGTGTGTAAAAAAAAGCAGTCACAAGTATTTACTTTTCTTCCCTTTTTTACCACCACCAGTTATTTAGATTCGAATATATTTCAAACTTATTTTGCCCTTGTGGCAGCTTAACTCTGTATTTTTTTAAAACGTTTGACTTTTTTCCACTATTTAAAGTAGTATTTTTCAAAACAAATCTGGCATTAAATATCTAATCTCCCGACTAGCCAATCAAGGTAAGAACATTATAATACCTTATAATAGATTCGTTAGCAAGAGACAACATTTAATATGTGAGGTCCAGACCTGATTTTCCACAGGCGAAAGGTTCATGTCTCTCTTCAAACGGCAGGCGCCTCAAAACTATTATTTCCGCTCAAATACTTTCTAAAACCATCCACTTGTGTTTTCTGTTGTAGGGGGATTTGTAGGCTCTGGCCTTGTACGAAAAGCAAAATACTAGCCTATATAAATCATGCAACAAATATTATATTCAAATATTATAACGACTCTTTAAAATATTGAAAAGTGCGTTTCTTCAACATTTGTACGTATCAATTTAGAATGTTAGGCTGTGTCACTGCATTGTGAGCCATGTATTAAAAGTAATAGGTACTAAGGGCCAGATGTAGCAACCGTTTTGCATTCGCAGTTTGCGCCATGCAAAACGGGCATCGCAATGCACATTCCCATTTTGCGAGTTGGTACCGACTCGCAAAATGGGAATGTGACTCGCAAATAGGAAGGGGTGTTCCCTTCCTATTTGCGATTCGCACCGCGACGCAGAATTGCTTTGTGACCGCGAACGTGGTCGCAAAGCAATTCGCAGTTAGCACCCATGTCAAGTGGGTGCTAACTCTTTCGCAAAAGGGAAGGGGTCCCCAGGGGACCCCTTCCCCTTTGTGAATGTCGGCAAAACTATTTTTTCAGAGCAGGCAGCGGTCCAATGGACCACTGCCTGCTCTGAAAAAATGAAACCAAATGGTTTAATTTTTTCTTTTGTATTGCAACTCGTTTTCTTTAAGGAAAACGGGCTGCAATACAAAAAAAAAACGTCTTTATTAAAAAAGCAGTCACAGAAATGGAGGTCTGCTGTCTCCAGCAGGCTACCATCCCTGTGAGTGCAGGGAATCGCAAGGGGGTCGCAAATTGCGACTCACCTCATTTATATTAATTGCGACCCCCTTGCGATTCGCAGATGGTGTCATGGACACCATTCTGTATATGATTTTGCGACTCGCAAATTGCGAGTCGCTCCGACTCGCAATTTCCGAGTCGCAAAATCATCTCTACCTACATCTGGCCCTAAATCACAAAACAATACAAATATGGGCGGACATTTACATCTCCACATGAATGTATTTTCTACGTACAAACATTCGCAGAAGTTTGCCCAACAAATTGTGTCAGGCTTAGGTTTCCAAGCATACATCTGGGGATGTCATGTCACTACTCCCAGAGGTAACTATTCCCCTTGTGCAGAGGACTCCGCAGGAGATATGGAGTTTCCTGTGAACATGCATTTTTTACTCTCCATTCCCAGATTCTACACCAAGGGCCTAACTACGAGTGTGGCGGTCGTCGGACCGCCACACCTGCAGTGGCTGTCGGACCTCCGCAGTTGTGGCGGTTCAACTGCCACATTACGAGGTTAGCGGGCAGCCTCGCCAACCTACCGCAGTCTCCGCTGGGATCGGAGTGGGAAAGGGTTGAAAGAAGTTTAAGAATGCCCCAAAAAATGCACGTCTGCGAGTGTTTCTTCAGGTCCAAGGCAAACTTTGCCTTAGAATAGCCACTTTCGAACTCCTGGGCAGGATTCACCATTTCTCCACATTTTGGCCGAAAAATCCTCTATAGGAAATGCATTTACACCCACCTGGAAACCTGAAAGTGTAAGAAAGGTACATCTGGTTGCAAAATTACACTTATTACTGAATTTACCTTTGTGGAGAAGCCAAGAAGTTTATAAACATGATGACAATGCTATTAGGGAACCTTGCGCCAGATGTATGAAGCTCTTTTACTGGCCACAAACAGCCCATTTGGGCAGTTTGTGACTGGTAAAAGGCTTTTTGCCATGTGCCATCCCTATTTTGTGAGTCAGTAACCTGTTGCCGATTCGCAAAATCAGGATTGCGACTCGCTATTAGGAAGGGGCGTGCCAAGGGAGTCCCTTCCTAATAGTGACTCGCAGGGGCATGTATGATTGTTTTGTGAGCGCGAATGGAATCGCAAAACAATCACAGTTATCACCAATTTCAAATTGGTGGTAACCCATTCGCAAACGGGAAGAGAGCCTCAAAGGACGCCTTCCCCTTTGTGAATGGGTCGCAAAAACTTTTTCAGAGCAGGCACTGGTCCCACAGGCCACTGCCTGCTCTGAAAAAATTAAACTGAAACGTTTCATTTTTATTTTTTAAATGCATCCCGTTTTCCTTTAATGAAAACGGGCTTCATTTAAAAAAAGATTGCTTCATTTAAAAGTAATCACAGACATGGTGGCCTGCTGACCCCCCAGCAGGCCACCGTCCCTGTGATTTTTTCGTTTCCTAATGGATCGCAACGTGCGACCTGCCTCATTCATATTAATGAGGCAGGTCGATTTGAGATGCATTAGGAGATGCTAAATGAAACTCTATGAGTTTCATACATTTAGAATTGTGATTACCTAATTGCGATTCGCAGAGAATTGCAATTAGGTAATCACTATTTCTAATAATGATACATCTGCCCCAGAGACAAATACGTTTGTATGTAGCAACACTATAGTCTATTAAATCAAAACAGAACTTTTTCTAAAGTGCAGATCCTGGTGTGAATTACAATTAATGATCAAGGGAGTTGATGCGTACTGAAGAAGTTGCTTAGCATCACACATTTTGGAAAAGTGGGGAAACAAGGGTCTTAGTTAACATATGCTTGCCCTGCATCATTGAGTTCTGCTGTTGGATGGAAATCGTATCGCCTCTTCCATTTAACACAAAAGGACATTGCTTTGCTTTTAATTCTTTCAGGAGCTATGTTAGTGAACTGCGTTCAATAAAATATAGAAACCACATGTTAAATTAATCTGATCTGATACAAGATGTTCATCTGAAAAAAAGTGCAGAGTTAACTGTAAGAGAATATAGGACTTTCTTTTATGGAAAAATAACTGGCTTCCCCTCACTTAATCAACAGATTGATTGCAGGAGGTACTCAACAAGTCAATAAAGGCAATTACATAGATTAGCAAACAAAGAGAACTCACAGAATTTGCTCTCTGACTACAAGCCATCAATGGAGCACGTGGGAAGTGCAACTTGGCTGCAGATAGACCTTTTGTACATGTTCTGCATTTAATCTCCAGAAAATGTCTGAAAGAAAAGACCCTTTGAGATTTTATATATTGACTCAGTTTTCCTGTTTTTGACAGCTGTAGTAGGAAAATAAAAAGCAGTGTTTGGCATAACATGCCCACCTCTGTCACAGCTCTCTGGGCCCCATGGGAAAAGAGCTGGCCTAAAGCCAGACATACAGCAATACCCATGTACGAGGGTTGTTTAACTCACTGACCTTTAATGATGAGCATCCCAAACCAAGTGAAAAGAGATACGATTGGTATCACTACACACATTGTTTCTAGCACAGATCTAGGATGAATTTTAATGACACATACAATCCTGTCAAATGAAAAGTTAAGAAAAATGTAATCATTTGTAAACGGTAAAAAATCGAAAATGCGACTCTCCGGATAATCTCCATTCTAGCCCTTGAGATATGCTAGATTCATATGGAAATACAGAGGCCCGTATTTATACTCCGTTTGCGCCGAATTAGCGTCGTTTTTTTTGACGCAAATTCGGCGCAAAACTAACGCCATATTTATACTTTGGCGTTAGACGCGTCTAGCGCCAAAGTATGGGCAAATAGCGTCATTTATTTGCGTGAACGCCTTCCTTGCGTTAATGAGATGCAAGGAAGGCGTTCCCGTCTAAAAAAATGACGGCGACGCAAATGCGTCGTATTTATACTCCCGGGCAAAAATCACGCCCGGGAGTTGGCGGGTCAAAAAACCCCGCATTTGCGCCACTATTTAACGCCTGGGTCAGGGTAGGCGTTAAGGGGCCTGTGGGCTCAAAATGAGCCCACAGGTGCCCTCCCCTGCCCCCAGGGACCCCCCCTGCCACCCCTGCCCCAGGAGGACACCCAAGGATGGAGGGACCCACCCCAGGGACATTCAGGTAAGTTCAGGTAAGTATAATTTTTTATAATTTTTAATTTTTTTTGGTGGCATAGGGGGGCCTTATTTGTGCCCCCCTACATGCCACTATGCCCAATGACCATGCCCAGGGGACAGAAGTCCCCTGGGCATGGCCATTGGGCAAGGGGGCATGACTCCTGTCTTTACTAAGACAGGAGTCATTTAAATGGCGTCTGGGCGTCGGAAAAAATGGCGCAAATCGGGTTGAGGCGATTTTTTTGCCTCAACCTGACTTGCCCCATTTTAAGACGCCCTAACGCCATTTTCCCCCTACGCCGGCGCTGCCTGGTCTACGTGGTTTTTTTCCACGCACACCAGGCAGCGCCGGTCTGCTAGCACCGGCTAACGCCATTCCATAAATACGGCGCCCGCATGGCGCTTCAGAATGGCGTTAGACGGCGCTAAATTTTTTGACGCTAAACTGCGTTAGCGCAGTTTAGCGTCAAAAAGTATAAATATGGGCCAGAATTTTTAGTGACATAATCTATTCATCGTTAAGTAAAATGAAAAGAATACAAATTAGATATGATATAGTATACCACATTTCTAGATCTAGTAAATTGAAAGCATCGAAATGATAATAATACTGTTATGAAAATAAAATAAAAAGGAAACTTCAAAGAATTTCTTTCAGTATATTGAGCAGACTATATACCCGATTCACAAAACACATTTTGAAGAAAGTAAAGCAGTACTACAGTATTACTACTTCACATACTATAAAGTCCAATTCACAAACATGCGGTCGGAAATTTCCGCTTCCGCCTCCCTAGTCTTTCCTGGGTGGAGATCGCAGGCACAGTGGCAGAGATTTCCACACCCACAGGTGTACATTTTTAGTAGAGTAGTAGTAAATGCAGGAAGGCCAAGAAGTAGTGGTTGGAAATGGGGAATACATATTACTAAATGTGAAGGATTTAGGGAAAATATAAGGAGGGGGTTAGGGAGGAAATGTTAATACAAAACCCACAAAAGAGAAAGACAACTGCAATTCACACAAAACACTGTTAGTTCCACAACAGGCCTAACAGTGACAAAATAGGCTTAAATGTACTCCAGTCCAGCAACTAAGTAAGTCAAGCACCACTTATGCCAACTAATATTACCATAGTAATGAATAAGAAATAAGGTAAAGTGAATTAAATAAATTGTAAAGTATATATTAATATGTTCACAGCATGGGGCAGCAACATTTTCTTCACAATCTTTATTTTTGCACACTGGATCTGTTTTCATTGGGGTATATTGTTACATTCATTCACACCTTTGGATGCCACACAACACTTCCCTGGGGTTGAGAACCTCTCATGCTGCCCCATGATTTTTTCTTTTGACTATAGCACAAAACTTTTCAATATGGCAGTTGGTGAAAAAGAAAATAGTAAATCCTTTTAATTAATGAATCACATTTGTGACAAAATCAAATGTGATTGACAGGACATGCAATATTCTGAACTACAACTTTAAATGGTAGGAATTTACAAAAGTGTCATTAATTTCAAGCTCACCTGGCAATGTTTTTTAAATGTTTATATATTTAAAGCTACTGAATAATTTGACACAATACCAAAGACTGCACACATGTTAAGTAGCTCTACTTTTGTGGCAAGTGTGGAGAAGTATATTCGCCATAATTTGCTGCAAGCGGAACAAAAATTTCTTCGGATCTAACTGTCCAGATATACAAATATTTTTATAACTTACTTTCTCCAAATACTCTTGGACTGATGTATAAACAATCAAATAAAGCATAATTTGTGACCCAAGCTCTACCTTCCTGTCAAATTTGGTGCAATTACATTCAGCAGTTTTTACAAAAACGCTACTGACAAAAGCCTCAGAAAAATGCACAGGGAAATGAGCTTTTGGGACACCATACCCCCTTTTTACTTGACCCGTTCTTGACAGATCAGCCCGAAACTTTCCATGAATTAGCTTTTTATTGGAAAGATCTGTGAAGATTCATCAGACAGAGTCAAAGTGATTAGTAACCAAAGAAATACCCAGTTTGTAGAAAAAAATTACCTAACTATAACTACCCAGGGCGATATAAAAAAAAATACATACATAGCATTTTTCTGTTTTGACAGTAGCAAATCAGTTACCAACTGCTTACAAGCGGTTCGTGCACCAAGCCTAAGATTGGCTTTCCAGAAGGCAAAGAGCGCCTCATTTTCCCTTGGAGGGCTTGAGGATAGAATTCCTTAGTTTGCCTTCTGGGAAGAAGACTGACCAGTGGGGTGTAAGTATGTAGCTTGATTTAGTTTCTGTTAGAAGCTACGATCTGGCAGACTGTAGTTGTTATACTAGGTCATATTAAACATATTTCAGGTTTGAGACTTCTATTGGCAATTGTTGGCTTCTTTACGGGCACTGGCTAAGACACAAGTACATTCTTTTAAAAGTGCTATTTGTGGATTGTTAGCATTTCCAATTGATGAATGTGTGAAGAGAAATTCGGCACCCTTTGACAACTTGAAGAAAAAAATTCTCTGAGCGTAATAGTTTGCCAAATGTTCAAGAGTGGGCCACCTATACAAATAAGTTGACAGTTATAATCTTACCCAGAATTGCTTTCCAAAGTGAAGCATGAGTAAAGGAAGCAATGAGAGAAATGCTTAACTAATTGGACATTTATGTGATTCAAATAAAACATTAAAAATATTAACAAAATAATGACCACTTTAGCAAAACCATGAAGCAGCCTCAGCCATTAAAACCAACCTGCTGCAAAACAAGCAGTGCACTGTAGCGAGAAGATGTTAATATCCTGTTCATTTCTGCAAAGTGTGTTAACAACTTTTACTATAACATGAAGGCACTGTGTGACAGAAGATGGGTGCTTGAACAAAAAATATTAAATAAAACATACTCTGATACAAAACTATTCTGTCAAGAATATCGGGATGTTGAAAATATTGTGGACAAGAACATGTTTTAGGTGTTGTTTTTAATATCATTGTAAAAATATAGTTTTAGAAAATTGTGTTGTATATAATACGTATTCATTTTTATATCTCATATAATATTGCTGTGTTATTTTATGTGTATTTTATTGCAGTGAGTTTGATTTTATGTGTTTATTAAGTTTTTTTTTTTAATTTGTGCGTTTCTTAAGGTAGCTTATTATTTGTGAATTTTTTTGAAATTTACATTTCCACTTGTATTAATGTGTAATAGATATAGATTTTTTTAGTAGTGGGATGTAATGTTTTTAGGCAATAAGGCTGGGGAGATTTTTGAAGATGAAGATTTTTTAATATAAATGTAATGTTTTTTTTTTAAAGATGAGCAAATTATTATTGTAAAATTAAGAAATGTATTATACTAATTATTAGTTTTTATTATAAATATTCCATAATTATTTTTAATGTATTGATAAATTTCCTTCATTTAAAAAATTGGTATTTTATTCCAAATAATACAATAATGATTTTAATTTTAGACTTTATAAAGAAAAAAGAAAAAACATTACATTTAAATTAAATAATGTAAACTTTTATTACATATTTTAATTTCATACATTTATTATTATTACATTTGTATTTGAAATGTTATAATTTATATTGTTTAAAATTTATACTGTCATTATTAATACGTTTTTTAACTTTTTAATATTACATTTATTTTAAAATATTCTAAATTATGTATAATTAAATTATGAAAGTAGAATAAATATGTATTATTTATGATGGATTATTTAAGATGTATTTGTATATTTGTCATATGTCTCAGGGTGTTTATTTATTTAACCTTTAATAAAAAAAATTAATAATTAAATTTTTGTTATTTATATTATTGGAATGTGTTCTGTTGTTGGGAGTATATATTCTGATTTCTAGTAACTTATATGTAATGTAATTAATATTTATAATATAATTATAAAATCTGTATTATTTTGTGATTATTCAAATTTGGAATATGTATTTGTTTATGGTATGTTTCAAAATTTGGGAACATTAAAAATAGTAATAAACTATTATTTTTAAATAGTGATTAACATAATATTTTATTTGGTAATGTTTAATTTTACATATATAGGTTTTCACTTGAAATAACTAACTATAACTCATGAATTTATATGGTTTTGTACGAGTAAATTTAGAACCTAACTATAACATCCCTGTCCCATTTTTTTTTTTTCAGTGAATTTCATTTTTTTTTAACTTGAAATAATTTTAATTACTATACATTATTCCAATCACCACCAAGCACGGCCTGCAGCAAAGTCCCTATAACCACCGAACACTGTGCCTTTGGCAGGGGTTGGATACAGGGCCTGGCCTCTGGCCAGCCCCCGTGGCCAAATACCTAAAACCATCCAACACATAGGTGTCAGGTGGGAGAGTGGGTGTAAGAGTGTTTCTGTTAGTCGGTGTGTGAATGTGTGTGCATCTGTGAGTGGATGTGTGAGAGTCTTAGTGAGTCGGTGTGTTTGTGCATGAGTGCTTGAGTGCTTTTTTTGAAGGACCAATTTTGGTCCTAGGACTCAATTCACCAGGGCCCGGCCATAAAAACAAATCGAGGAGTGGGGCTGCACAACCTCCTTCCCCGGGCTGATATCTACCCTAGGGACCACATTCCTTAGGGCCCACTGTTAACTGAATAGAGGAGACAGGCCAACCATGTGGCCCCCTACCTGGGCCAATCTCTGACCCGGGGACCCCATGCCATAGGGCCCGGCCTTCACCAAATAGAGGAGGGGGCTGCATGGCTCCCAACCTGGGCCGATTTTGGCCCCAGTGACCCCATCCCCAGGGCCCGGCCATCTCTCCTGGGTGCCCCCACTGCACCCAGTGTGCAATGGGACTGCGGGGTGAGCCTCAAGCAGTTCCAGGTGGCCCCGTCTCCTGTGGGAACCAGCATTGCTTTTGCACACAGGGAGCTGCCAAACATGCAGCTCAATGTGTGCAAGTGCAATTGTATAATCTCTGCGGGGAAGGGAAGAGATATAACCTCCACTTCCGGCAGGTGAGAGCCCTTTGACAGCTCTTGTCCTCTGAAAGCAGATTGTTTGCTTTAAGTTGATGGGAACTGTCAATGCTCCAGTCAAGTGAGAGCAAACACCTATGTCCTGGGGTTGGGCACTCCGGGACATAGCAGGAGTCGGCCCTGTGGGGGGTGACGGTCTCCAAGGCCATCTATGGCTCCTTGAGGGGGAGTCGGCGGTCCCACTCCAATGTTTTATTTAGCCAATGGGAGATGGTGGTCCCCGGGCTGCAGGGGGAGTGGGCATGCGGGCCCTCCCACATTCATTGGCTATTTAGCTGTGGGGAGGTGGTGGTCCATGTGGCTGTGGGGGAGGCCGTACGGGTCTCTCCATTACAATTAACAATTTTCCCCCGGGGAAGTGGTGGTTCCCAAGGCTGTGGGGGGGGGGGGAGGGCATGCATCCCCACTTAATTTGAATTAATTACCAAAGGAAGATGGTGGTCCCTGTGGCTGCAAGGTGGCCCTCCTATATTCATTTGCTATTTAGCCCCGTGTAGGTGGCGGTACCCAGGGCTGTACAGGCCTCCCCCATTACAAAAAATTACTTTGCCCTGGGGAGATGGTAGTACAGGGGCTGCGGGTGAAGCACACGGCCCCCTGAATATTGTTACATAATCGCCGCAGGGAGGACGTGGTCCCTGGGACTTAAAAAGCCTTAGGAGGGGGGTCCCTTGTGCCCCCTCCTTTTAAAAAAAAAAATGCCCTGGGATGTGGCCTACCTGGGGGATCTATTCAAAACACAAGCATGGGAGCCAACACTTGTTTTTTTGTGAAAATTTAATAACAAATTATTTAGTGCCATGGTGGGGTCCCTCTGGGACTCCAACATCAGAGCTAAGGGGTCAGGGTGTCCCTACACTGCCACCTTTTCTTTTTTTTGTTTACTCTAGTTATGTTCACAATCCCTTTGGGAATTATAATGGGAAACACACTTTTTTGATCCGCCTTTTTATCAGCCCTTGCTTGACGGATCAACCCGAAACCTCCCATGAACAACAAGATAGTGGCAAGTCAAAAAATATTTTTTCATTCAAAACATGGTCCTAACTATAACTACCTACTGGTGACTGCTAATAGGTAAAATATATAAATATATATGCATAGGGGACAGGGTACTCCTACCATGTCCCCTGATATTATTTTTGTTAAACTTCAGGACAGGTCCCTGAGTTCTGTAATGGCTGCCATTCTGGTCAGAGATTCCTATTGCAGCTTTTGCCATTTTTGGAGTATTAAGTTGATAACATGTGTGCCTTCATATATTGTTTATTCAATTGTTTGTGTGATTGTATTAGTTTTCTTTATAGTTTAATTCTATTACATCATTCTGTTTAAGATTTGGGTCTCTGTCCTGTGCTGATGAATAGTAAACCTAGGTTGACTGCAAAAATAGTGTTTCGAATTCTGCACTCATGGAGGAATGCACACCAGCACCGGGAAAGATGGTAGCACAGAAGTATGTGCAAAGCCTATTTTGATGTATACTAATGTGTTATTTTTGTCTCATAGGCTGACAGAGGAGTGGCAATTTCTATCTTTCCAGGACTTTCATCAATCCCCATCCTCAAAATTATCTTGCCACTTTCATGCACCTATTCCTTTCCTATTGATATATACTGTTACTTGTTTTATTTTTCTTTACTTTTTTCATCTTACATTTTCTCATTTCATGTTGTGATATGCATATTTTTGGTATACTCATTATCTTTGTTCTACTTAATGAGATTTCTTGACATGGCTTGACATTGTAGCTGTCTGAAAAGTGTATTGTTTTCAATATACAGAGAAAGTTTTGTATCAGCCCCCTTCAAGAATTATATTGAGTAATCTCTCTACAACCATTTCTTTGAGACAATCCCATCTTGGATCGGCCCAGAGCAATGCACACCTCTCACCTCATCATGTTGCCTGTTTAGGGTATCATTACATCTCATAGGAAGGTTTTTCAGTGCAATGTATGTATAATAAGATGCATTTAAATGCAAGTAAATGCTTGTAAGCAAATACGTGAAGTATGGTCTAGTAACACAATCTAATTTTTAGTGTTGGTAAAACCTACATTTTTTTGTAATTATTCTGTTTAAAACAAATGAGACATAGGTCCGGATTCAGATCTTGGCAGACGGTCTTACTCTGTCACAAATGTGAAGGATATCCTGACCGCCCTATCACAATCCAATTAAATCCTGTGGAAATTGTAATGCAGCAGACAGAATAACTGTCCACCAAGATCTAAATGAGGCTCATATTATCCACCTTATACACATTTTCTCGATGAGCTGTGGGATTATTTTACTGGGGCTGCTACTTCATTCCTGTTAGAAATAGGGTCTTTGGTTGGCAGTCAGGTTACCCCCTGTCCAAACAAAGACCCTCTCTCTAGTCAGGGTAAGTCGCACACAATACAAACTATCCTGTGCCCACCCTCTGGGAGCTTGGCACTGAGCAGTCAGGCTTAACTTAGAAGGCAATGTGTAAAGTATTTGTGCAATAAATCATGCAATAACACCGTATAAACACCACAAAAATACACCACATAGGCTTAGAAAAATATAGAATATTTATCTGGATAAAATAAGGTAAAAACGATCAACATTTGATAAGTACGCATTGAAATGTCACTTTATAAAATGATAAAAAGAGTCTTAAGTTCTTAAAACCACTAATTGTCTCTTGCAAGCACAAAGTACCTGGTTTGCGTCGAAATTATCCGCAAGGGACCGAAGAGGAGATGCATAGAGAACTGGGAGGTGTGAGTCGGTTTCTCCGGGCGCACACAGATTCGTTGATATTTTCCATGCAGCAAGGGCCTTGCTTCGATTTTCAGCGCGCATTCTTGGATCCTCTTTGGGTTGCAAGTTATTTGGATGCTTTGGGGACGATGCAGAGAAATCCTGGGTGTGCGGGATGAAGTTACAGGGTGCTGCATCGATCCGGTGGGCGATGCGGGGAAATTTCTGTCCCACAGCAGGGAGGCGCTGCGTCGATTCTTCTCACAGGAAGTCGGGCTGCGTTGTTCCTGCTCGGCTATGTGTCGATCCAGTGGGCCGTGTGTCGAAGTTCTGGTCGCAACACTAGTGCTGCGTCGATCTCCACTCAGGGAGTCAGGCTGCATGTTCCATTTCGGGGTGCAGTGATTTTCTCACCGCAATGCAGGCTGTGCATCGATTCCAGGAGGCTGTGCATCTAATTTTGCCGCACCAGGAGTTCTTTGCAGAGATAAAGGGGGTCATTCCGACCCCGGCGGTCAAGGACCGCCGGGGCCGGGGATGCGGGAGCACCGCCAACAGGTTGGCGGTGCCCCGCAGGGCATTCTGACCGCGGCGGTTTGGCCGCGGTCAGACCAGGAAAACCGGCGGTTTCCCGCCAGTTTTCCGCTGCCCTGGGAATCCCCCATGGCGGCGCAGCTTGCTGCGCCGCCATGGGGGATTCCGACCCCCTCACCGCCATCCTGTTCCTGGTGGTTCCGACTGCCAGGAACAGGATGGCGGTGAGGGGTGTCGTGGGGCCCCTGGGGGCCCCTGCAGTGCCCATGCCAATAGCATGGGCACTGCAGGGGCCCCCGTAAGAGGGCCCCACTTTGAATTCCAGTGTCTGCTTTGCAGACACTGGAATTCGCGACGGGTACCACTGCACCCGTCGCACATCCTCCACTCCGCCGGCTCCATTTGGAGCCGGCTTCCTCGTGGGGAGGGGTTTCCCGCTGGGCTGGCGGGCGGCCTTCTGGCGGTCGCCCGCCAGCCCAGCGGGAAAGCCAGAATGGCTTCCGCAGTCTTTCGACCGCGGAGCGGCCATATGGCGGCTCCCTCCAGGCGGGCGGCTCCCGCCGCCCGCCGGGGTCAGAATGACCCCCAAAGTCTTTTTGGCCCTGAGACTTCAGAAAACAGGAGGCAAGCTCAATCCAAGCCCTTGGAGAGCACTTCTCAAGAGAGCCAGAAAGCAGCAAGGCAGCAGGGCAACAGTGAGGCAGCAGTCCTTTTCAGCAAAGCAGGCAGGTGAATCCTTTGGGCAGCCAGGCAGCTTCTCTAGGCAGGTTGCTGGTCCTGGTTCAGAGTTTCTTCCCCAGTGGTATCTTTTCCTGAAGTGTCTGTAGAAGTGTCTGAGTTGGTAAGCTCAAAGGCCCTGTTTAAATACCCAAATGTGCCTTTGAAGTGGGGGAGACCTTAAAGAGTGGCTTAGAAGTGCACAAGGTCCCCTTTCAGTTCCATCCTGTCTACCAGGGTCCCAGTAGGGGGTTTGGCAGTCCATAGAGTGAGGGCAGGCTACTGTCCTTTGACATGTCTGTTTCAGGCCCTCCACTCTCCCAGCCCAGGAAGACCCATTCAGTACGCAGGTGTATGCAGGTGCGACTGAGCATCCTGTGTTTGGGGTTGTCTGAGTGAAATGCACAAGGGAGATGTCAACTAACCTAGCCAGAGGTGGATTGGAAGGCACAGAAGGATTTAAGTGCTGAGAAATGCTCACTTTCTAAAAGTGTAATTTCTAAATTAGTAATATTAAATCCAACCCACCAGTCAGCAGGTTTTTGTATTACCATTCTGGCCATACTAAATAGGACTTTGTTACTCCTACAGTATATGAGAGCAGTCCTAATGTTAGCCTATGAAAGGAGAAGGCCTTACAGCAGTGTAAAACAAACTTAGGAGTTTTACACTACCAGGACATATAGAACACACATGTTCATGTCCTGCCTTTTACCTACAGAGCACCCTGCCCTATGGGCTACCTAGCGCCTACCTTAAGAGTGATTTATATGTGAAAAAAGGGGAGTTTAAGGCTTGGCGGTTACTTTCAAAAGCCAAGTCGGAGTGGCAGTGAAACTGTACACACAGGCCTTGCAGTGGCAGGCCTGATTCATGGTTAGGAGCTACTTATGTGGGTGGCACAACCAGTGCTGCAGACCCACTAGTAGTATTTAATTTACAGGCCCTAGGCACATGTAGTGCACTTTACTAGGGTCTTACAAGTAAATTAAATGTGCCATTTGGGTATGAGCCAATGTCACCATGTTTTAGGGAGGGAGCATATGCTCTTTAGCACTGATTAGAAGTAGTAAAGTGCACTGAGTCCTAAAGCCAGCAAAAATGAAGTCAGAAAAAGAGGAGGAAGGCAAAAGGTTTGGGGGTGACCCTACAGATAGGCCATTTCCAACAATTCCCTAGGTTAAATCAGGTTGCTTCTTTTTTAATTTGGGCGTCTTTTGATTTTCTGCCTTGTGTTTGCTAGTGTGTTCTGTCTTTTATTTTGCTGGTAGTGTGTCATATGGTGGTTCTTCAATATCGCTGGTTGTATGCGCCAATGTGGTACTTCTACCATATTACTGGTTATATGAGATGCAAGTTCTCAGTAATAATATTAAATTACTACCCTCTAGTGTTACAATTTCAATTGTGCTGCAATTTCCCATATAACCTGGATTTTTACCATGGTTCATTTAGATGCTTCTTCTTATGCTTTTCTGAAACATGGGCATGCTTCCATTTTGTGACTCAGAATTTATACCACGGGGCATTAACAAGGAAAACTAAGAGATCCTCATTATTAGGGGAGTCTCTATACACCATGCAATTACACAAAAACAATAAAGCAAAACAGCTGTAACCTTTCCATGGAATGTAGTAGTATTTTCCAATAAGAATGAAAAAGATGTGTTTAAGATTCTAATAAGGCTTCTAGGTACACCTACATTTTACAAAGGATTATGGATATGCAAACATTCTGCCACAGGCAACAATTGTACAATCATTGCACAACCCTCTTTGTTTGAATAGTCTCACCTCCACTGGTGCTCAAACACTGCGACACTCCTGTTGCCGAGATGTGCATATATTAGTCAGAAAAAAAATCCTGCCAAAACTACTATACCAATTTACCCTTGAGGAGGTAGAGGAAGCCATAATTCTAAGTAAACCAGGGAAAGCGCCGGGCCCCGATGGCGTTCAGATTGATTTATACAAGGCTAATATTCAGTTATGGGGGCCTGTACTGACGCAGACACTGAGGGCCATCTATATATGCGGCCCCTTACCATCTTGGCGAGACTCCAATATTATTCCAATATACAAAAAGGGTGATCGTCTTAACCCAGCCTGTTATAGGCCAATCTCCTTGCTGGATACAACAGCTAAACTAGCAGGGAGAATTATCCTGAATAGACTGCAAATATGGGCGGAAGAAAAGTGTGTTTTATCTCCTGTCCAGTATGGATTCCGGAAAGGAATTGGGACAGTGGAGCAAAGCCTGAACTTAAGTATCATTATTGGAAAATATACAAAGATTAGAGCAGGCAATTTGCATTTGGCCTTCATCGACCTTTCATCAGCATTTGACTGTGTACTACATGATAAGCTATGGGATATCTTAAGCAGCATGGCGGTAGAGCCAGCTATAATTCAATTCATACGAGAAATGTACACAGGTTGCAGAGCAAGAGTGAGGTATGGGCTAAAAGGGGAATGCACTCGCCCTTTTGGCCTACATAGAGGAGTGCGCCAAGGTTGTGTTCTCGCCCCGTTCTTGCTCTCAATGTACATAAATAACTTAGAAAATGAATTGGCTAGTAACTGCAAAGACCTACCCCAAATAGGTAAGCGCGCTGTCCCAGTACTACTCTATGCAGACGATGCAGTATTAATGGTCAGGACCCCGCTAGCTCTTCAAAATCTTTTAACCACTTGCATTACATTCATGTCACAATTGCGACTCGCCGTCAATCGCTCCAAAACGTTTATTATGAACTGCGGCGGGAAACGCGGTAAGATTTATAACACTACCACCGCGGACGGGAGGGTTGAAACTGCACGAACCTTTTATTATTTGGGCATAATGTTCGATAAACAGGGTTCCTGGGCCAATTGCAGGAAAATGAAAAGAGCTCAGCTTATTAAAACAACAGCGGCCTTAAGGCTTTTTTCCAAAAGGCTCGGGGGGATTACCCCCCCCGAACATGATAAAAATGTATAAAGCCAAGTGCATCCCGACTGTTACATATGGGTCTGGGATTTGGGGATACACCAACTGTAACCCGATACAGACGGAAGAAAATGACTTCCATCCATAACCAAATAATTCTGTCGGCGGAGGGCATGCAGCCCTATTTGACAAACGTGGTAAACCTCCGTCACCGTTTCATTCTTACCAGACTAAGGGGGTTATTACAACTTTGGAGGAGGTGGTAATCCGTCCCAAAAGTGACGGTAAAGTGACGGATATACCACCAGCCGTATTACGAGTTCCATAGGATATAATAGACTCGTAATACGGCTGGTGGTATATCCGCCACTTTACCGTCACTTTTGGGACGGATTAACACCTCCTCCAAAGTTGTAATAACCCCCTAAGGCTAGACACATTTCATCGTTTAGTAACCTTTCCAACTATGAACGATTGCAGTACCACGCTAAAGGCATGCCCTTGTGACGCAAAGGCTCTTCAAACTACAATCCTTGTGGTCTTATTCTGCAAATTTTATGCTAAGCAGAGAAAGCACTTAGTAGTGCCTCTTTTAAGGCTAATCAACTTGCCCCAGTGTCGTACCGCGTATGCCAGCCTCCAGGTGTTATCCTCTATTGAGATGTGTGGAACTTTGGCTAATTTTTTATTCTCTGTATTAAATACTAGAAAATCTATGGGGGTAGTGATGTAATTTTACTCAGTTCATTCAAATATTTATGATTGGGAATAATTTTAATGATATACTAGATACTCTGTTTGTTTTTATCCTTTTATTTTATTAACTTATTTATTTAATTGTATTTATTATATACTGAAATGTATAATATTTTATACTTTTATGACTTGTGGAAAGTCGAATAAAGTTTGTACTACTACTATATCAATAAAAGTAGTGGAGCACTCATAGTAGATTGAAAATCCATGAAACTTTTTTGGAGCAGATTTAGTATACATTATTGTCTTGACAGTTAAGAAAAATCCCAATCTTGTACACAGAAAATAATCGTTTATTCAGTCTTGGTTAGTCCTATATACATAAAAAAACATAACTCTTGACAAAAGAGAAAAAGTTCCAAATTAATTGACGATCTTGATTGATTGAAGAATCCTGCCGACACATGTTTTGTTCCCCCCTTGGGACTTCTTCAAGGCCGATAAAAACAGAATATTGAAACCTATCTGACCAACTAACTAGATTATAACAAAAAAAAAATTAGATCTAAAAACGTAATTACCAAAATAGTTTCAAATGAAAATGTCCAGGGAAACAAAGTGGTTAACTGACCTTTAAGTTAACCCCTAATTACCACATCACAGTCAAAGTAAAAAACGAAAGCATATCCATCACTAACACTCAAAGCACATCATGTGCCCAAAAGTGAGGGAAAAAAAGAGAACCATAAAGAAAACAATGAAGACACAGATAGGATTTTGAATCACATCAAGAGTGTGAAAATAAAATTAATGCATTCCATAGACACAATTACACACCATCTTTAGGAACAGAAAACAGAGAACCAGAGCTCCAAAACAGAAATACACCAGTGCAAATTAGGACTGAAGAAAAAGAAAGAAAAGAAAACCAAAATGTTATCTCAATACGGATCTAATTTGTATACAAATGAACAATCATAGAACCACCCGATGTAAGTCGTGAAACCATAAGTCCAATTTTTCAGTACCAAACACTGCAAAAACAATATAGATCATATTACATTCATAAACCACCACAGGTAATGGGATCAAGGTAGGATGAAACTCCGGAAGAACAGCCCTTACACTATCAACCTACCTTGAAAAATGAATAGTCTCTAGTCCTTCCAGTATCTCGCGATTTAGTGATATTTGACTAGTTCACTAATCCATGAACAATCTGGATTTGATCCCAGGACTGCCACTATCCAGTCACCAAAACGTGCAGTTACCAATAACTAATGTATGGTCTCAATATGTATCCCAATAGTGGATGAAAAAGAACCCTGATAAGTCCATACGGAGTATCTGAAAATAATCACATGATGTATACCGAGTATGGGATTTTAACCCCGGTATGGTAAATAATCTCACTACCTGTATCTCAAACTAAGGTGAGATACCAATCTACAAAACCAGTGTCCATTAGCAACCACCACAAACCATTTAGAACCATCACATACATTAGCTAATATCACTAGTAAAAAGAATAGCCCAATCCCTCATTTATGAATTAGCAAATATCCAACCGTTCCATAAGAAGAAAAACATTTATCTGGGTACTCCTACATCGAGTCAGCTATTATGAAATATGCAATAATACCCTTCCTTCCATAACCCACAGCAGCCGCAATAGAGTTTTGAAGGGCTATAGAATAATGACATAATATATGGATCATTCAACCAGACCATGTACCAGATCAAAGTTCATCCATCCTTATAGCAAAGTCTACAGTAAAGGACAGGTCACTTTTATCACATTTTACAGGCAACGGCTCATAAGCACGCAGCAACTTTAATGTGTGTTGTAGCAAATGTCAAGAGCTTAAGAAGCTGGCCTGGTGTGTGATGAGCACCTATGGTCATCTCCCACCTTGTGGGTTGGGACTATCTTGCTCAGGTTCCTGGAATCATAAGAGTCCTCCCTGATTCTGGTGTCCCTAAAGCTCAAATTGCTGCCACCATAGGGGGCTAACCCAAAACCCTGTATTTCCCTCTCCACTGCCAAGGCCTCCCTATCTAGGGCCAGCTGTTGCTGCTGCAGCCTCAGCTTGGCCTCCTCCAACCTCAGTTTCTTAAGCTAACTGTCTAAGGAATCTTCCCCTGAGGTGGAGCAGTGGGTCCCATCAGAGACTGAGGATCCATGGGAATGGACAGAGGAGGGAACTCTCTGTACCAACCCTCTAGGAGTAAAGGTGGGCCTACTGGAATGACACCACTTCTCACTACCTGCAGTGCTCCTAACAGGGCTGTGGTGTTCCCCAGGTTCCTCTTGACCCTCCCCTGTGTAGTCTAAGTCTACCCTGTCTAGGACTAGAGGGTTGGTTTATAATTCTTCCTCCTCCTGGCTGCCAGCATTGTCTTGGTCAGCTTGGAAAAGTAAGCCAAGAAGTAGACTTTTATTGGGATTTCTCCCTGTCTTCAGTTTTGTACTAGCACACATCTCCCTATTAAGAGTCTGGGGCCTAAGAGTTGTGCTCCACTGCAGACATTTTCTTGCTAGAGTGGTGTATGGCACCCCCCCTAGGCATCAGGCACAGGAGTTGCAGTGAGCCCCATTCAGCACACCAGGAGAGGAGTCCCACATTGCTGGAGCAGCAGGCAGGAGACTGCGCTTTGCAGGAAAGAGTGCTGCAGGTTGGGGCTACACTGAACCTGAAGATCCCTTGGAGGAGGAACAAACAATCCTTGGTAGCGCTGAACAGGGGTACTGTCCGGCAAGGAGAGACGGCAAGGGCTTACAGTCTGCCAGGTTCGACGAGTAGTAGAGAGGACCAAGAGTACCATTCCAAACCATCACTTGTGATGCAGGATCCATGCAGTTCCAAAGGAGAGAGGATCCACGCAGACTGTCGTCATTGTAGTTGGTGTCTCCAGAGGCAGGGGAGTGACTCCTTGACTCCAAGGAAGATTCCTTCTTGCTTCTTGTGCAGGCTGAAGACTCATTTCCTTCAGAGGATGCACAGCCAGTGAAATGGTGCAGTTGCTGAAAGGAGCTGGAGAAGCAATGTTGCCGATCGGAGAAGTCGCTGGAGTTGCAGATTGTCGGTTCCTGGAGAGTCCAGTTGCAGTCCTGGTGGCCAGAAGATGAAGTAAACAATGCAGAGTCTGTCTGGAATCTTGCACATCAAATCTGAAGACCCACCCAGGAAGGAGACCATAAATAGCCAAGGAAAAGGGATTGGTCACCTAGCAGGTTGACCACCTATCAGGAGGGAGCTGTGACATCTCCTGCCTGACCTGGCCACTCAGATGCATCCATAGGCCTCTGCTCACCTTGGATTCAAGATGGCAGAATCAAGTGGCCACCTGCAGGAGGGAGCTGTGACATCACTTGCCTGACCTGGCCACTCAGATGCTCCCATAGGCCTCTGCCCACCTTGGATTCAAGATGGCAGAATCAAGTGGCCACCTGGAGGAGCTCTGAGCACCACCCCCGGGGTGGTGATAGACCAGGGAGTGGTCACTCCCCTTTCCATTATCCAGTTTCATGCCAGAGGAGGGAACCAGTGGCCCCAGACTGGTGCAAACCGGTTTATGCAAGGAGGGCTCCAAATGTGCCCTTCAAAGCATATCAGTGGCTTGGGAGGCTACCCCTCCCAAGCCATGTAACACCTTTTTCCAAAGGGATAGGGTGTTGCCTCCCTCTCCCAAAAGAAATTATTTGTTCTGCCTTACTCTGCTTGAGTTGGTCAAGCAGCAGGAGGGTGTAAACCTGTCTGAGGGGTGGCAGCATTGCGGGCTGCCCTGAAAACCCTCAAAGACTGGTAGAAGCAATGCTGATGGCCCTCTTAGGAGCCCCCACAGTGCATGGAATCACATAACCAATACTGGCAACATGATTGGGGTATGGTTCCAACATGTTTGATACCAATCATGCCCAAGTTCGGAGTTACCATTATGTAGCTGAACATAGAGTGACCTGTGTCCAGTACATGCGTAAAGTGGCTTCCCTGCACTTATGAAGTCCAGGGAAATGGAACTGGAGTTCTTAGGGGCACCTTTGCTCATTCAGGGCTGCCCTCACACACAGGTACCTGCACCCTGCCCTCTGGGCTGGTAGGGCCTCCCGTAGGGGTGACTTACAGTAACATGATGCATTGACCTGTAGTGAAAGGGTGCATGCACCTTTTCACACAGGCTGCAATGGCCAGCCTGCAGACACATTTTGCATGGGCTTCCATGGGTGGCACAATAAATACTGCAGCCCAGGGGGAATCCCTGGTGCCCCAATGCCCTGGGTATCTAAGTACCATATACTAGGGACTTACATGGGGGCACGAGTATGCCAATCATGGAGAGGGCTAAGTCCTAAGCAACCAAATTTAGAGGGAGAGATTACAGTCACTGGGGTCCTGGTTAGCAGGATTCCAGTGAACACAGTCAAAACACATTAACAGCAGGCAAAAAGTGGGGGTAACCATGCCAAAATGAGGGTACTTTCCTAAAAAGAGAAACAAAAATCCAATTGAATTATGTATGGCAGTCCTCAACAGTGCTCAGAAACAGGCACATAGCCCTTAAGATGTCCCACTTAAATGTTTTGAGAGGCCGTGGGTAACAAAAGAAGTCCAAGTTCAAAACATTGCCCCATAGCATGTTTACACCAAACCCCTCATTATATCCTGTTTATTCATCTCAAAATGATTGGTAAGTCAGTTTCATATAAATCCTCATGACAAATAACATCATCACCTGGACATGTGTCCTTTTCCCAACCCAAATACTATCAGACCCAAAGCAAGAAACAAGTTGATAAATGTTTCCCTCAAGATAACACTAAGCTCATCATACCTTACCAATTACCAAGAAATTAACACTAAGCTTACCAAGAAAGAAGACACTAAGCATATACCTTACCAATCACCTTAACCGGTGGCCTGCCGTTCGGCCCCACAAACAGAATGAATCTAACCAGAAATGCCCTGCTCTGTGTTTTATGTAAATTTTACGTACTGACGTATAAACGCCACTAGTGCGGAATGGGCTCTATGGAAATAGATGACGAAACTGAGGTCTAGGAGAGCACCCAAATCTATAACATTGTCAGGGGCTCAGCAGACATAGGAACAGACTTCCAATTATATATATTTTTAACATATTTTCCTAACTCATTGTGTCCAACAAAAATCAACAGAGATTTAAACGCACAATCTAAATGCATGATCAAAGCCAAACCTGAGATAGCAATAGTCTATATTATATATAATGTCTATATATTAACATCCTCATAATAATAACAGGAGTCCACACAATAAAAATCAAACAATATTAAAATAGAACAGGAAATGTTAAACTGAGGTCCAGGTAAACAACAGGATCTAAAACATTGTCGGAGGCCTGAAAGACATAGGAACAAACTCCCGGCTATGTATTTTAAAAAAAACTTTCCTAATTCACGATATCAAATGAAAAACAGAGTCACTTCACAAATGTTATCCTAGACAAATGGGGGGCAGGGGTATTTGATCAACACGCATACAGCATTTGACCCATATATAAAACTAGTGGACTACGATCACAAATCAACAAAGTCCAATAAAAAATAGATCCATTATAGAGAGAGGGGAGGAACCAAACTTTTGATCCTAGCAGAACCAGGAAAGAGAAGAATGGGGGGGAATCCCAAGTCAGAAAAGCACATGGACAAATGTATGAGGATTGCAGTGAAGAAGTTATTAAAGACAGTAGTCTTCTTTAAACGTGTCTGAATGCCAAATAGAATGGAGCATAGAGAAGCCCAAAATCGAGTGCATCAGAGGGTGTATCAAGGGAAGATAGTGTTACCAATTGAGCAACCTAAACACTCAACATAATATTCTTCAATGCCATAGAAAATACATTGGAACAACAATCACCAACAATTTATATTTATAAACCAATATGCAATCTTGCGTCAATCAGCTTAACTTAATATGAATACAGAGATACATAAGCCTACAAACCAGTGTTTAACATATATCTAGAGCATATTAAATATGCTTACAAGAGTATACATTGTTTGTAAAACCTACATATGATGGCCCCCTGTGGTAATTAGTATACAATCGGCCTAAAGAATATATAAATCAGTACATCACATAGAGACAGGTATTTGAATCATTTTAAGAGATGGTATTATTCCCTAACATGACATGAAAAGATAGCTCAAACCAGTAGTAATATGTATACCCCTTGTGTTTTATTGTGTGATAAATAGACATCCATATAACTCAAGAGCTCATGTGGTGCCCCAGTCTTTTTCATATCAGCATGTGCAGATGATGAGTCAAGGTAACTATAGCATATATTTGAGACAATTGTTGGTCCCAATCTAGCCCATGAAGTGATGTAATTCACTATCTTGTTTTATGTCTTTTTCCATGGCTCTCAATCTGATAATCCAACGTGCCTCATTACGTTTCAAATCTACTCCTCGATCTCCGCCCCTGGGGTTACACTTCGTATGGCTAATTCCCAAGAATTTTATAGTGGGAGTCTCGAGTGTTGGATGGACTGCATTTATGTGCCTAACTAAAGGGGAGGTCTGATCATTGTTACTCATAGATCTCATATTTTCCTGTATAGATTAATTAAAATCTCGAATAGTATTACCTACATATATAACCCTGTAGACACAAATCAACAGATACACTACATATGTGTGTTAATGAAAGAATTTATTTGGAATGTTTTACTTTCATTAAAACTGAAATTGTGAGCTCTGTGAATCACTAGGCTACACATATTACAAGTACTGCATTTGTAAAAACCCTTGGGAGGATCAGGTAGCCACATTCTAGTTGCCTCAGCTGTAGGCGGTAAATAGCTGTTACAAACCAGATCCATTATTGTTTTACCTCTCTTGTAAATCAATTTTGGTTTCTTTGGAATGATCTGTGAAAGTGTGCTGTCCGTGCTTAGTATATGGCAATGTTTCGATAATATTTTATATATGTAAATACTATCACTACTTTAAGATATACAGAATGAGAAGTTAGTCAAGGTACCATTCTGGGGCCGTTTCTTAGAATTTTTCAACAGTGAAGAATGTGGGACCTTATAAATTTTTCTCCTCGCATCCATTAAAACCTCCCTAGCGTAACATATTTGTAAAATTCTGTTTGTTAAAAGTTCAAGTTCCATTTTACATATGTTATCATCACTACAATTTCTCTTTATTCTTAACATCCTCCCGTGAGGTATGGATGTTATTTGACTAATTGGAAGGGCACGGTCACATGCACTAGTGAATTGCATGCTGTAGCTTACGATGTATTCTGGTTTGAACCCCATTATTTTCAATAGATATATCAATATCCTGAAAATGAATGGACCGTTTGCTATACTCCATTGTCATGTGAATGTTAACCTCATTGCGATTAAGTTAGGTACATAATTCCATTAATAGTGTTTCCGACACAGTCAAAATTATCAGGCTATTGTCAATGTACCTGCCACAGAAGAACACATATTCAGAAAGATGTGGGGGACCTTTATGCCATAGATGCCATAGCTTAAAGTAGCCCATAACGAGGTTAGCATATGAAGGAGAAAAAAAGAGAACCCATTGCTACCCCTTGCGCCTGTCGAAACCACTGTCTCTCATGTACAAATACATTGTTGTCTAGTGTAAAATCAATCATATCAATAAGCATGTCTGTATGTTCAATATATGAGGCCGATCTCTTAGCCATGAAATAGCTAACATGTATATAGTGATGTGACATCCAATGTCACCAACATCATGTCTGATGACCACAGGAGATCCTCCAACTTATTAAGCATATCTTTGGTATGCTGAAGAAAGGAGGGCAGATTTTTTACCAGTGGCTGTAAAAATATATCTACATATTCTGATTGCCCTTCAGTTGGTGATCCAATCCCTGACATAATTAGTCGACCTGGTGGTTTTGACTAAAGTCTATGAATTTGGGTAATATATAGATACAAGGTACTCTAGGATGTAAGTTAAATATATTTATATTCCAAATCCATAATCAGACACGCTTCCTGACATTTATGTAGTAATGCATTGAGTTTCATGGTGATTACATTCATTGGATTGTCCTTCAATTTAATGTATGCTGTCATCTGCCAACTGACGGTTTATTTTGTCCACATAGTCTTGTCTATCCAAGACCACTATGTTACCTCCCCTTGTCAGCCTCTTTTGTGACAATTGTTTTATTATGACTGAGTTCTGTGATAGCTTGTCTTTCCTGTGGAAATAAATTGTTTATGCTCTGGTTTTTACCCCTCCGTATCCTGGATTCAAGCTCATGGAAATCGCTTGTTACCAATTTTCCAGACGGTGTCAATTACCTTCTCAGTTTTTAAAATGGGTGTGAATGTGAATTTTGGTTTACAACCACTTTCCAAAGTTACATCTTGATGTATATGTAAATCATCAAGAAATACAGTGGTCATGCGGTCATTGGTATCTAAGGAAAGTTGTGTCTTAATAGTATATTTCTTTGATTGGGTAATCGCTAACCGGTATGTTGATGGCATCAGAAAGATGCGGCTCCTGTTTTTCCAAAAATAACTTTTTAGGCTTTAGTTGTCTCAAAAACGTATACAGATCAATATGTATTTGTGTCGTATCACAAGGAGTGGAGGGACAGAAGCCAAGCCTTTACTTAACACATTTATTTCATCTTGTGTAAGAATATGACTTGATAGACTCACAATAGATATATTTCCTTCTGTTACAACATCAGTATTTGTACTCTCTTTTTGAAAAGACAATGGCCCTCATTATGAGTTTGGCCGGTGGCGCAGGCCACCCGCCAAACTCAAACTGCTGAGTACTCAAACTCAAACTGCGGAGCAAACACCGCTGGCTGGTGAACAGAGACTTAACATTGCAGCCAGCTAGTAATCAAGCCAGCGGCAATGTGGTGGTGCGGCGGGTGCAGAAGCACCTGTTGCGCACTTCATTGCCTATAATTAGGGCAGTGGAATGCGTGACAGGGCTGTGCATGGAGGCCCCTGCACTGCCAATGCTCCCCAGGGGGTCCCCGATACCTCCATACCACCAGCCTTTTCATGGTGGTGGAACTGCCATGAAAAGGCTGGGGGTATGGGGACTCGTAATGCACAGGCCAGCGCTGCTTGCAGCACTGCCCTGGTGGATTACAACTGCTGGGACTGCCGGAGACCGCTGGGACCGCCAGCCTACCGGCTGGTGGAACCCTGACGGTGGCGGCTCTGCCATAGTCGTAATGTTGCGGCCCGAACCCCACAACCACTGTGGTCCGACCGCCACCGGGCTCTGGCAGTCTCAGGACCGCCAGACTCATAATGAGGGACAATATCCTTAATTGTTGAGATTTCTGGTTGTGGCTCATGTCTGAGCCCCCATTACCCCTCTTGTCTCGATTCTTCCTTTTCCTCCTGCGTGTTCTCTTTTGGGTTTTGGAGATGCATGCTGAGCAAAGTTTCTTTTACTCCCAAGTAAAATTAAAACTTAAAAATTGTGTAAATGTGAAGGAATATCAAATTGAAGTCTAAAAAAAATTGCTAATATCTTCAGATTGATTCGTGGGAGAAGTGCAATTGCATCAAACAGAATATAGTATGGGAGATGAATGGCCTAAATTAAATTTAGAAAAGCTCAAACCTTCCCATTCTAATTACAATTTAGATTTTTAAAAAATGTTTTTTGTAAAAGTAAATAAAATAGTTCACCGTTTGTGTACATGTTTGATGAGTGCTTGTTTCTGTACTTTTAAGCTGTTTAAATAAAAGTGTTCAAAGTCAACAGGGGCATCTAATAGCATCCTGTAATTCTGCACCTGTGTACTGCTGGATCAACAGAAAAATCTAGTACCGGCTTGTAAAACTGCACCCTTGTGTTATGACTCCACAGAGACATCTAGTAGGCATCTAGGTGCTACTGCACCCTTTTGCTTCTGACTCAACAGGCTTCTGCATCTGCATCATTGAGCTACTGACTCACTATGGACTTCTAATAGAAGCATGTGGGATTGGATAATTTTATTGCTGACTCAACAGTGACATCCAGTAACAGCTTGTGTGTCTGAGTAGCATATTAAAGTTGAGCCTGTTACCTTCGCCCATACTTGTATGGAGTTGGTCTCACTTAATATAAACAATGACTGTCCCATTAAGCTAGACTTAAAGCACATATTTACTCAGTTCAGGAAACTTGCCTTTCTGATACTGAAACCAAAAAGGTTCAAAAGGTGAGATTTTTGTTTTCCCTGTTCCAGATAAAAATTATTTTGTTACATTCCCACTCGCATTTCCTTACATTTAGATGTCTTAGTCCAAAGTTGTGATACAGAAAGTAGATCTCTACATAGAGATATATTAGTAGAGGGAGTTCCTTTGTTGATTATGTATGGGCCTAGTAATTCTGATACCTATACCTGGAACACTATTAAGGATACATCCATTAGTATTTGTAAAACTATTGACTATTATAAGTAAAGCCCCTCTTCTCAAGTCACCCTCAAGATGCTTATTTTACAGCACGACAGGAGAGAAAATAAAATGAAATAGAACTCCTGAGTACCTCATGATAATGAAGTCCTCCATGCAACATACCGATAGCTCATGACATCAGCCAAAGCACCCTCAATGAAGCCACCAGCAGAGGAAGAAGGTTTTCAAGACATTTGAGTACTGCATCAAGCCCCTGCCAGACCTACCTATTCATCAATCCACAAAAATGTGCTTCTTCAGTAAAAACAAATAAAATACAGGAGGTCCAAAAGCACATCCACAACACCAAGGGACTGATTTAGGTCTTGGCAGAGGGACTACTCCATCACAAATGTGACGGATATTCCATCCGCCTTATTACGATCCCCTTATGACACAATGGGATCGTAATAAGGTGGATTGGATATCCGCCACGTTCGTGACAGAGTATTCCCCTCTGACAAGATCTAAATCAGACCACAAGTCTGCTTTATCTCTTGTGCCCACCCATTTTCATAGAATCCTGCAATGGTCAGCTTTTGAAGCCCTAGCTCTCACAGATCCTGCTGACATAATCAACTTTGTGAAAGCCACACTTTCCTATAGATGATGCCTCACCCTAACACAGCTCTCCCTGGAGACGCTTTCTCACCCCTGGCCACTTGTATGGAAAATCTAGGGGAAGGACAGGAGGACATCACTTCTACAGTTCCTGCAGCCATAAAGGTGCCAAAATGGTAGTATAGTGATAAAGTGTCAAGATAGTAGTAAATGTACTCCAGCCCAGACTCAGAGGAAGTCAAGCATGGGAAACAGCCTTTATTATCACACAATGCCTTTACCAAGGAGACTTACTACACATGCCTTTGCCGTGCATGGTAAGTATAGGTAAAGTAAGTATGTATATATATATATATATATATATATATATATATATATGTTATGAGTGATGTAATATCTAGGGTAATTAGCAGTGTGTGCATGGGCATTTTTCAGAAATGATAAAATGAGAGGGTCTTATTCCCATAGAAACTGGTTAGTGCACTAAAGAATAAAATTAGGACATCTTTTCTGAGTCGTGAAGTACCAGCAAAGAACTTTTAAATGATTTGCCATCCTTATGGGGTTTATTTATCCAGTAGTTCATTTGAATATTTGTTACACTTAGGGGAGAGGATGTGGTGTCTTTGCCATAGCTGCAGACTTTGCAATTGGAGAACCAGGTTCGAGTTTCAGCATCAGCGCCACATCCAGTCATTCTGGGCAAATCACTTGATCTACCCGTGCCTAAAACCAAAATGAATGTGACCTTGTGTAATGTAATTGAGGCTTATGTAAAGCACTCCAACACCTTCAGGTCAAGTCTGCGCTATATAAAACTGTAAACAAACAAAACAAATTGTTTTGCGCACTTCTGTAATTGGGCTAAACTTGGGCTACTTTTGGGTGCTATCTGTGCTACATTTAGGCTCTTTTTTCTCTGATGGCCATCGTGGGAGACGTTTTTGTTATGAAGCTCCCTAATTTTCTTTTTTACTGCAGTATCCTCAATAGAAAATGCTTTCAGTTTTCCACTTCCATTCCCTCAAGATGATGTTCAGATATGCCACACTTATTGCACGAATTCAGAACGTTAACACTCTAGTTGCTCATCAGAACATTGCAGTAGCAGCTGATCAACAGGGAGTTAACTGGCAGTAGACCTGCCAACTCGCACGGTGCCACCTTGTGTCACACTAATCCGTCTGTCTTCTCACGGTCATCCGTCGATGAGTCAAAATCACACGGTAGCAGGAAAGAGAAGCTGGAAACCTCTGAAAAATGTGCATTTCCAGCTCCTCTTTAAATGTTGTATACAGTCGGTGTCCATTAAGAGGTGTGAAAACACCCCAGGACATCAACTGCTGCCCCAGCAACCATCATGCTTTTGTTTTTTTTTGGAGGAGGGGGTAAGGAGGTCGATAGGGGCAAGGCATGGGGCAGACGGGCCTTAAAAGTAGTTCTGCATAAAACCCCACCCCCTCCACAGCCACGCCCCCTTCTCACACTGCAATTTTTACTTTCAGGTTGGCAGGTCGGTGGCAGTCTGCTGCTGCTGTTGAAAGTGCATGTTTCACATAGCATGTCAGAATATGTTCATGAAATGGAGGAGAAAGATATTTGCGAACTCACTTGAAACATGTGCTAAGTTTTCTTGTTTTCTTTCTACAGCACTAACCATAATTGCTATGAGAAAATTACACTCCTCATTTTGTTCCTTTCTAAATTAAATGTTTTAAGTTTACCAGTTTGACTCACTCAAGATGGCTTCAGCTGTGTCATAGTTTTGCCATAAGCAAGACTATTAGCGCTCGAGATGTTCTTTAGAACACTCTGGAAGGCTGTGGTAAAACACAAGGGAATCAATTGACAGGCTGCTCCTGTTCAAGTACATGCTTTACTGATAATGTCAGACTTTATTCTTACTTGGCTGAGAAAGATAGTGTGAATTTACCGAAATCTGCTCTCATTTTAGCTTCTGGAGCACCTTCCATAACCTTTATGGGAAAATCATGAGAAAACAGTTTTCTCTCATACTTGATTCATGAAACCCAGCAGAAGGTTTTTTCACAGGGTAAAATCACCTTAGAGCACACCACAGTTCCTAAAATCATTATGGTACGATCAACAAATGATTTATATTATAACTAAAATCTGTTATCACCCTTTATATGTTCTCCTTTTTGTGACCCTCAAAACCTGCCATTCACTACAATGCATTTTAATGGGGACCACATTTCAGAGTCCTGCAAGTGCTGCCAAAACATGTTGCCCATGTTGTGGCCAGACACTAGGGGATCCATTTGGGACCCTAATATATGCCCTTTAGGGTCTGGGTATGCTCACCCTGCCCACTTCTATATTTTTTCATTCATTTTCAGGACACAGGGATCAAGATCCTGAGTCTTGTAATGGCTGACAAAACATATTGTTCAGGTTGTCACCAACCAATCAGCATTGACTAGTCTCCTTTAAATTGGCCAATTAGAGCATATCTAACTGTCCAGTTATACACATTTCTTTTCCTTTAATATCTCAAAAACTACTGAACGGATTTACACCAGGGCTTTTTCTGGACCAAAAGCTACCTCTCTGCCAAATTTGGTGCAATTCTGTCCAGTAGTTCAGGCCATAGTCATGTTCAAAATCCTTATTGGAAATTGCATGGGGAAAAAGCATTTTTGGACCCCCTTTTTTTTGGCCTCCACTTGATAAATCACCCCAAAACCTTCTTCAACACAAATTTCTTGAAGATTTGTCTAATGCCAAAACAAAAAAATGCTTTTCCTATGGAAACTAGGTCCTAACTATAACTTCCTTCTGGGGATCATTAAGGCCTAGTTTCCATTGGAGCACAGAAAGAGCGTTTTTTGTTTTGTTTTACTTGTTTTGTCTTACTTTGGTGCTATTTGACAAATCATCAAAACTAGGTTGCCAGTGACTTCAACTGCTATCCGGAAAGCTTTGAGGTGATTTGTCAAGGGGCGGTTGAGAAGAAGAGGCAGTCCCAAAACATGTTTTCCCGATGTAATTTTCTAGGGATTTTAGACACAAACGCTGAACGAAATTATACCAAATTTGGCAGAAAGCCAGATCTTGGTCCAGAAAGAGTACTTTTTGTAATTTGGTGCAAATCCGTTCAGTAGTTTTAGAGTTATTAAGGTAAATATATTTATGTATACCTAGAGCCACAGACCCACCACGGTGGAACTGTGGATCCATGCGCCAACAATAATGTTGTGATTGGCTGGCCACAACCTGAGAGGAAAGCTGCGGCTGCCATTTCTTTTCCATCAGTACTCGTTTCCTGGGGGGGAAATAAAATGTAAAAGTGATAGTGTTGAAGTAAGCCTCAGCAAGGCCTACTAGTGCAAGGGGTTCGCCCTTCTCTGCACAAAGTCCTTAGACCATATAGGAAGAAGTTGGGACAGAAACTGAAATAAAATACAAAGTTTATTAAACCTCATGAGGTGGTACTACAGTTCAAACAGCACCCTTCGGTAATGTTTGAAGTAGCACACTGAACTAAGAGAGCATGCTCCTTTTAAACCCATGCAGGGGCTAAAAGAAGGTGGTACAATTATAGAAGCAAGACTTACATACATGTAAGGTCATATGGAAATGCACAGTCGACAGGTAGGAGGGGCTAACAGTTTCAAGGACTAGTTGACACATTACTGTCTGTTACTGATTACTAACAGCTGCAGATCTTACTGGGCATGTGTGCAAGTGGAAGATGCTAAATATAACTTGTCACTAGACAGATTTTCAAGAGTAGTTAACAGAAAGGTAGGACAGAGCACATGGCGAGCACATGGCAGAGAAAATGGCTGCCTTGAATACTAAATGGATTCCGCCAAATGTTCACAATAGTTGTTAAATACAAGATGTCTTCTGCTAATGCTTAATCTAATCGCTATTAAATTACAACGGACGACCCTTTCAGCATTAGCTGAAGACATTCGTCTTTCTGGGATAATCTAAATATTCATCTTGTATATTTATGCAAGATTTCAGCTATTTCCTTAGCTAACATGTGTTGTGCTTTCATTTCTGTAATATTTCTTTTGGTAGGCATGCAAGCAGTAATACACATGGAGCAGAACATTGGACCACACTGAATACAGATACAGCATGTGAAAAATATTGCAATCATTACACACGATAGTCAGTAGTTTCCAGCCCCAAGCGGAAACAAGAGCCCAAAACCATCCAGAAAAAGTCCAAGTGCCAATCTCTGTGTGGATTTCTGCAGCAATTTTATGCATTTTAGATATTGCATCATATACTGAAGGTGAGTGATCTGGAACAAAAACACAGCAACTACTACCGATGATGCGACATGCACCACCTCGATCAGCTAATATCACATCTAGTACCATATGATTTTGGAGCGCTACAATCCTCGCAATTTGGAGCTCCTCGGTAATATTCCCAAGTGCCAGAGCTGCCTGATTGGTAACAGCTTCCACAACCCTAGTCAATCGTCTGTTTAACGCAGCACCCACAAAGGAGAACAACCCAAAATTAAAATCAACATATTGTTGCAGGCTAGTATCCGTTTGGTCTACCTCATTTGTACTTATTGTCCTTTTATATCTATTTTTATTAAGATGTCATTGAACAGTTTAAAATCTCGGTGATATGATACAGGGGCCAAAAACACAGGGGGTAATAGAAAAGATACATAACACACACCTGACCACCCAACAGGTAGTTGGTAATATCCATAGTTACCACAAACAAAATATGTATTATGTGAAGCTGTAAAACTACTATTATTTACACCCTCAATAGTTAAAATCAAGGTACAATCGCTTATCCCTACTGGAATTCGCCCAATGCTACGTATACAGAAATCTGCTTTAGGTTTTGTAACAGAAATCACAAATTGTTCTTTCTTGTCAGAGTCTCTTTTATTTGTGAAGACATATGGTATTGAAACATTGTCTGGTTGATACTCTTCCCATTCCCATTTAGTTCCTTTGGCTTGGGGATACCCATCTTTGTCTTGGTAGCATACTTTATTAAGGCGAAAAAGAAGTCCACCCTCTGTACGTTTTCCAGATGCAAACAAAAGCGTATACCAAGCTTGACAAGAACCATTGTGTGAAAAAGGAAGAGGAATGAAAGGTGTTCCTCCTTTCTTTTGATGCGCCGGTATCATTCCACATACCCAACAGTTAGTAGTATTTGTAGCATTATGAGTGTGATGCAACATCTGAATGAAAGTATTATTGAAATACGATTGACGGTGTTTCTGCTCCTGATAGGGAAGATAAAGTAATAGTGATCCTCTGGTACTGGAGTAGTGGCAACAAAAAACTCACGAGCAGGAGCCTTCTTTTCAACAAACCAGGTGATTATTGCTATAACCACCAAAACAACAACAAACCCCATAGTACTAATGATCAGTATGTTATTCATTTTAGCAACAGTGATAATCGACCCTTTCAGAAATTTATTAAAAACAATTGTTGGAGCTCTTATCCCTGAGCAGCCGCTGATTTCTTCACCACGGGCCAAGATGGGTGTCACTACTCTAATGCATGGCTGATCCCATCCCCCCCTTGCCACATTGGGTCTCCGTTTCACTAACCCAGGGCGGTAGCTCAACCAGTTTTCTCCAGCACTACGGGGTCTTTCCTCGGTCTCAAATTATATCGCGACACTCCAGAAATCGTATGGTCCGGGAAAAACTCCGCAGATTCGTCAGGTTATATAGCACGGACTTTCTCTGTAGTCAAAATCTCTCGATGATCGGTCAGCATAGCAGGTTCCACCAAGGTAGGTAGCACTCTCTTGCAGTGAGTACTATGGACCCAATTCTTTCGGTTCGTCACTCGAACTGCTGTCCTTGTCGCAAGGAGCACCTGTTCTGGGCCTCGCCACCTTGGTTCCAAGCAGCTTGATCTTTCAAAGGACTTAATCATCACCTGGTCACCAGGTCGGAGTTCATGGCCTTCACCTGTAGATCTGTCAGGAAGTGCTTCTCGAACCTGTTGATGAATAGAAACCAAATTGTCGGTTAACTGTGCCAAATAATCATTCATCAGGACACAAGGTACATCATATACAAAATTTGGCTTAGGAACTCCCCAAATGTTCATTGGCCTTCCAAACACTATTTCGTAAGGAGTAAGGCCGATTCAAGAGTGTGGCACTGACCTAATAGACAATAATGCCAACGGTAATGCATCCGGCCAAGTTAAGGATGTGGAAGCCTGTATCTTTGCTAACTTCAGCTTCAAAGTAGCATTATACCTTTCCACCAACCCTGCTGATTGTGGGTAGAAAACTGCATGGAACTTCTGTTTGATCCCTAATCCTTTCAGGACATACTTAATAACTTCCCAACAAAATGAGGTCAGTTATCATTCCATAAAAGTCTGCAAACACCAAACCTAGGGAAAAATTCTTTCAAAAGCACCTTCGCTGTGGTAGTGGCAGTATTATCCTTTGTGGGGTACGCCTCTATCCATTTACTGAAGGCACATACCACCACCAAGACATACTTTAAATTGTTGCAGCGTTCAAGCTGAATATAATCCATTTGTAGAACTTCAAAAGGTGCAGTTGGTGTAGCAAACCCTCCCGCAGGAGTACGTGTCCCTTTTCCAGGATTGTATTGTAAACAGATCAAACAAGACTGTACTTGTTTACTCTTAGCTGTACTGGAAATTTCTGGATGCTCCCAAACTTGCGTAAGCAACTTTGTGATTGTTGAAGCTCCAACATGTGCCAGCCCATTTGCCATCTGAACCATAGGTTGTACAAAAGCTATAGGCAATTTCCATTTATCCATCTGCTTATTCCGCCAACAGCCCTCATCATCCAATTCTCCTTCTTCAGACCATTGCTCACGTTCTTTCACAGAAGCAGATTTCTGTATATCTAATACGTCTTGTCTAGCATTATGCCAACGTTCAGCTTGTGACTTCACTACATACATAGAAGTAGTACTTCGCTGCATCGCAGTCTCACGTGCTACGCGGTCTGCAAGGGCATTACCTTGCCCTATCTTATCGGTCACTTTCTTGTGTGCACTACATTTCACAATAGCTAGTTTCTTTGGATTTGTCAATGCAGTCAAGAGGTTATGCACTAATTCTCCGTGCATTATCTGCATCCCGTGGGATGTGAGAAAGCCTCTCTCCTTCCAAAGCAAACCAAAATCATGAGCCACTCCAAAAGCATAGCGGCTGTCTGAATAAATGTTCACACATAAGTCAGTACTAAGCTCACATGCTCGTGTCAAAGCTATTAGTTCAGCTGCTTGAGCTGACTTCTGTGGTATACAAGCTGTCTCCACTACCGTGTGTATTGTGGTGATTGCATATGCAGCTGAGGTCGTACCGTCTGGCAACTTCAAACAAGACCCATCAACCCACAATTCCCCGTCTACATCTGGAAGGGGCGTATCTTGTAAATCAATACGACCCTTTGTCTGTTCTTCGGTAAGAAATATACAATCATGTGTTTCTTGTGACTGAGGCTGAGTCACCGGATATGGCAACAAAGTGGCTGGATTTAGTGTTGCACATCTCTTCAGTGTGATGTGAGGAGCCAGCAATGTCAATTCATATCCTGTCAGGCGAGCGCTAGTTAAATGTTGTGTCTTTGTTTGATTTAAAAGAGCATCAACCGCATGGGGTACTAACACCAACAGCTTATGTGACAAAACTATCCCTTCACTCTGACGTATTGACACAGCTGTTGCGGCTACTGAACGAAAACACCCAGGCAACGCTCGAGCGACAGGATCAAGTACTGCTAAAAAATATGCACAGGGACGCTGCTTATCGCCATGTGTCTGTACTAAAACTGACAATGCACATCCATCTTTCTCATGTACGTAAAGTGCAAAAGGCTTCATGTAATCTGGAGTACCTAACACTGGTGCTGAACAAAGGGCTTGCCGTAGCTGCCGGAAAGCAGTCTCACATTCATCTGTCCATGGGAGGGGCATTGGAGTATCTTTAGTCAAAAGTGTTAGCAAAGGTTTGTCAATGTGTGAAAACCCTAATACCCATTGCCTACAAAAAGAAGTAAGACCAAGGAATGCACAAACATCTTTCTGAGTAGAGGGTACTGGTGTGTCTAAAATTGCTTGAATACGATCTGATGTAAGTGCACGGCCCTCCTTAGACAAAAGGTGACCTAAATAGGTTACCTTTGGTCTACAATATTGCAATTTCTTTCTGACACTTTATGATGGTGTGAAGCAAGAAAAGAAAGTAAGGACAAAGTGCACTTTTCACATTGCTCAGGGGTATCAGCTGCCAACAAAATATCATCGACATATTGTATGAGAGCCACACCATCTGGCAAAACAAAAGAATCAAGTTGTCATTTTAACGCTTGACTATAAATACTAGGACTCTCAGTATAGCCTTGAGGAACTATGCAAAATCTATATGATCGTTTATTCAAAGTAAAACCAAACAAATATTGGCTGTCAGGATGAATAGGGATCGAAAAGAAAGCATTCTTCAAGTCTATCACAGAGAACGTAGTTGCTGTCGGGGGAACCAAAGTAAGAAGTGTTGTGATGTCAGATACCACAGGATATTGTGGTATCACAATCTTATTGACTTCTCGTAAATCAATAATGAATCGGTAAATCCTAGTATCAGTATCCTTTTTCAGAATAGGAAGAATCGGACTGTTACAAACATTATACGGAACTTCCTCAACAACTCCAGCTGCAATAAGATCATGCACAATTCGTGTGAGTGCTTCTTCGCCCTCCTGTGAAATTTTGTATTGAGGCAAACGTGGCAATACAGCTCCCTCCTTGGCACTAATATGTACCGGTGGAATAATCATTTGTCCCACATCAGTATCTGAAGTAGCCCACAAAGTACTAGGGAGTGAAGCTAATGCAATATCCTCTTTAACAAGAGAAACTCTTTCCATCACAGGATGATTATCATTTAAAATAACATGCACCCCTTCAGGAGAGCATCGTATTGTAGCCCTGAAATACTTGAGCATATCAAGACCCACAATATTGACTGGTGTATTTGGAGAAAGCAAAAATGGACATGGAGCAGTAAATTTATCAACATGGAATGCAAGTGGTTGTGACAATGGGCTAGGGGAAGGTGTTCCATCGAAACCTATCGATGTAATGGTTAAGCCAGACAGGGGAGCCCTTGGAATCAATTGTTTAGACAAGGCGCTAGGAGTAGCTCCTGTATCAACCAGAAACTGATCAGTAGAACCCAAAACATATGCTGTAACATAGGGACCCCTCTGATCTACTGGAACTTCAACTGATTCCTTAGCCCATCCTAGGCAATCCTATGCATAAGCAGAATCTTGGAAATCAGGCTGCACATAGTTAGACATCTATCAAAAGTGTTAAACCCATCCTGCCCTCGTACATTAGCATCAACCCTAGCATGATCATTCGTGCTTCTTCTAGGCCCTGAATATACTGAGCGATTTCTCATTTGTCCCCGACCACGTGAACACTGCTGAACACGTAGTGCTGGACAATCGGCAGCCCAATGCCCAAATTTCTTACAATACGCACACTGATCAACAGACAAATTCGAACGAGTGTAAGAAGAACCATAAGATCTACATCCACCTCTATCACTACCTCTAAAAGGCGGACCATAAGCTTGAGCCAACATAACATTCGTCTTTAATCTTTCTATCCTCGCTACCTTTTGCTTCTAATTCCTGACGTTTATAATACTGAGCCATAGTCAAAAGAGAAACCGGAGTAGAGGTAGTCCATGAACTTTCACTAGCTTTTAGGTGACTAGCTATTCCTGGTAACAGATTTGCGACATATTTATCGACAAACAAATGTCTGCCCGTATCATCTGACAATAACTGGCCCCTAAAATCATGAAATGCTTCTTCAAAGCGTGTAAAGAAATCAGAGACCGATTCATCTGCCTTTTGCTTACAAGACGCTAAAACAGTCCAATCTATCTTTTTAGGGGGAATAATCGTTTTTAACTTAACTAATATGGCTGCGGGAAGATCTAGAATCAACTGATATGGCTTTTTCGCAGGTCCCCTATACCCGTCCATCTGTTCTAATTCTTTCCATGATGCCCCAAAAACTATACGATCATCAACTTTACGAACAGTTCTCCACATATCTGGCGGTAATATCAATCCAAAAAATAAATAAATATCAGCCAAAGTCATAGTACAAGAACTAATTGCTCCCTCAACTTCCTCATATAAGCCAGCTGGATTTTTCCGCTGGTCAGGTAATGCTGTTTTAAGTGCCATTACATCTGCCCTATTCCAAGGAGTATACATCCAATTATAAATAACATAACCCTTAGCATCAACAGAAGTTTTATCATCACTTGTACCCAATCCTTTAGGAGGAACATACAAAGGCGCGGCCTCCCGCATTGGTTTTGCGTGAACTATCATAGTCTTATCTGTTCCGAAGATGGAAGCTTGCACCTCACCTGTCTGAGATGTCCGTGCAACTACGTCCACGGCCCTTTTCTCCTCTTGCAAACGGACTGCCACAACACATAATTTCACCAAATGCCTGATTGCATCAGCCACCTGGGAGAAAACAAAAAGACCATCACGCATTTGCTTATGATCAGCTGCTACATCATCGGGCTCTAACTCATCAGAATATTTCTGATATAGTTCAATAACTTCTGTGCCAAATGCCTCAGTAAAATATAGCTGCTTCTTTTCCGTCCACCCTTTCATGTTGTCTAAAAGTTCAGAAGCAGAGACAACTCTACGAATTGTTTTACGAGCAATAGATCTAAGCTCAGACGCACGGTCAGCAGGCAACATAGAGCGACTGTCTCGTATCTTCTGTTGCTCCGAACCGGAGACCTTAGCTAACTCATGAGGGGCAGAAGGAATGACATACAGAGGTGGAGGGCGATCTAGTAACAAAAAATCATTGTGTGGTTTATTAAGGATAGGATAGAGAGGTTGCCTAATGGTGTATTGGCCAGTTACCTGTAATTTACGTTCTCTCTCTTCTAGCTCCTTTAAGTCATTTATTTATTTATTTCTAATTTCCAATGCTTTCACATATACATTCTTCCGATGCTCTTTCTCAAGCAAGGCTTGCTCACGCTTCACTCGTCCACGCACTTCTTTCTCCCACATTCGTACACAGTCAAACATATCTTGCCTAGACCTTCGCTTACACATACATTGTTCCACATACTCAATCTTTCGCAAATCAAATGACCCATGCATAGGCCAACGTAACTCAGGATCCGCACAAGTGTATTTATTCCATAATGTGCTGTACATTATAGAAGAAAGAGCATGTTTAACATACATATCTCTATTGGGCGTCCCCTCTGGGGGTGCCGGTTGCGATTCTCCCAGTCTCAAATTGGTACCATTACAAAAGCAACACATCCTACGAAGTGCGCTAAAAACAGGCATGCCAAAAATAGTGCAGAATATGCAATATTATAATCAAAGTAGCACTAAAGGTGGTGTTCAAATCAAAATTAAATTGGAGAAAATTCTCCTCATTACCTGCCTATATAAATTGCAATTTATATATCAATTCAAAGGACACAAATTGACTAGTCACCCAAAACACGAGAGCCACAGTAAGTAGTGCTAAACTTCATTACCAAACAAAGGCATCAAAACCACCCACAGCAAGTGCCGTAAAACGGCTCTTACCAATCACAGGGTGTCCAGGTTCCAACTGCCAAGTTCTAAAATCGACCAAATGGTCACTGCATGACGTATGAACAAAAAGGATCTCAGTCGAGGACCGGCGCCACCTGGATGGTCAAATCAGAAAGAAGGGAAAAACGCTGTGGTTGCCAAGACTCGGGTCTCCTCATGCATTGATTGTCCGCAGCGAGATCCCAATCCTTCATCGCGACCAATCCGTCGGACGTCCGAGTCTCCGATGAGTCCCTGTTTGGGCGCCAATTTGTTGAAGTAAGCCTCAGCAAGGCCTACTAGTGCAAGGGGTTCGCCCTTCTCTGCACAAAGTCCTCAGACCATATAGGAAGAAGTTGGCATAGAAACTGAAATAAAATACAAAGTTTATTAAACCTCATGAGGTGGTACTACAGTTCAAGCAGCACCCTTCGGTAATGTTTGAAGTAGCACACTGAACTAAGAGAGCATGCTCCTTTTATACCCATGCAGGGGCTAAAAGAAGGTGGTAAAATTATAGAAGCAAGACTTACATACATGTAAGGTCATATGGAAATGCACAGTCGACAGGTAGGAGGGGCTAACAGTTTCAAGGACTAGTTGACACATTACTGTCTGTTACTGATTACTAACAGCTGCAGATCTTACTGGGCATGTGCGAAAGTGGGAGATGCTAAATATAACTTGTCACTAGACAGATTTTCAAGAGTAGTTAACAGAAAGTTAGGACAGAGCACATGGTGAGCACATGGCAGAGAAAATGGCTGCCATGAATACAAAATGGATTCCGCCAAATGTTCACAATAGTTGTTAAATACAAGATGTCTTCTGCTAATGCTTAATCTAATCGCTATTAAATTACAACAATAGAAGGGTTCAGGGTGCCCATGGGACTGGTGGAGGGTCTGTGAGGGACTCCTCATGGGCAAGAAATTGTACAAAATGTTTTTTTTTGCCTACAAGCACACGTGGATCCACCGCAGAGCTAAGTGCAGCCTCGTGTTCTCTGCAGCAGATCCGCAGATCTAGACCCAATTAAAAAAACACATACACCCGCTCACAGACCCACACTCCCACTCACATGCTTACTCACACACCCACTTACACACCCAAACAACCACTCATACAGCCACTCACACATCAATGCAGCCACTCATACACCCACTCACAGACCCACAAAACCACTCACACACCTACTCACAGATCGACACAGCCACTCATGCACCCACACACACTACTCACACACCCACACAGCCACTCACACACAGTCACTCACATACCCACTCACAGACACACAAATTCACTCATACACCACCTCACAGACCCCCTCACAGAATCACTTATACACCCACTCAACCACTCACACACACAATCACATACCCATAACGCCACTCACACACCCTCTCACACACTCACATAACCACTTGTATACCCACAGAACCACTCACAGACCCATGCAGCCACTCACATTCACACTCACAGACCTACACAGCCACTCACACACCCATTTGCACACACACACACAACCAGTCACACACCCCTTCAGCACTTACACACCCACTCACAGACCCCCATAACCACTCACACACCTACCCACACAGCCACTCACAGATTCATATAGCCTCTCACACACCAACAGTCACTCGCAAAGCCACTTACAATCAGGCTGTGATACACTTATATAAATTGCAATAGCACATGTTTGAGTTAAATGTGTTGTTGTTTTAGTATTGAATGTGAGCTTTTGGTTGGGAACGGATCCACGGATTGATAAAATTAAAACAAAAAGAAGACTTGGTGCATTGCATTTACAGAAAGAGTGCATAAGCTATTTTACCTTGATTTTTTAATTTTTAATTGTAAAATATATAAGAATGAATGTGTGAATAAAATGTAATTATAAACGTGTGAAAATGTATATTAGTAAATTGAACTTATGGGTCAAATTATAGTACAATTTATATTTTTTTTTAAACAGTGAAATTCAGCAAAAAGAAAAGGTTACAGGGATGTTGTAGTTAGGAAATAGCCTTAAAAAACCTTAGCAATTCACTGAAAAAACAAAGGTTACAGGAACACTATAGTTAGGTTCAGAATATAGGGGCTTAGGGATGATTTGTGGTAAAAGGAGGTATGGGTAATTTTCTCAGATTTTTTATTTTTGTGGGCTCTGGCACAATTCGAGAGGATTCGTACATAGTTTGTCATTTTACCTGACAGTCTTCCACAAGTATCTTAAGTTCATTATCAGTAAACTTTCTCTTCCGTTTTCTTCTTCCCTCTTTCTAGTAATGTGGATCCTGGGTTGCCATGTTTTCTCTACGCTCTTTGCAGTTCTACTTCTCCTGCCCAGTGCTGAAGGAGAAAGCAGCCACAGCACTCTTTTAGGTTTAAATAGGATGCTTTAAAGGGAGAAACTTGGTGTGTAAACAAACTATCCTTCTGCTTCGGGATGCACAAACTAAAAAAAACATTGAGTAATGAATTAAGCAACAGACAACTAAACCATGTCACCTTCCCTAAACAGTCCTAGCCCCTGCCTTTAAATGTCCCAGTTTCACCTCCTCTGTCCCATATTCCCTGTTATTCCTTCTTGAGGTGCTTTTGGTGTTTCTCCTGGCCCCTTCTGATTTTCCTACGTGGTAGACTTACCCGCCCATCGACCAGCCTTCCTCCTGTTCACTCCTGGTCTCTTAAGCTTCACTTAGCCTCTTCCCTGCTACCCCAAATGCCATCCTGAGCACCCTTGTCCTCACCACCAGAAGGAATTTTACTCAAGCACCACAGTTGCTTACCTTCCATCCTTAAGAGCCCCCAAAACCCTCATTATTCCTTCTAAGTATAGTGAATTCCCCAGAGGTGAAAAGTGCACCCGGTACTCCTGATGCAACTCCAGATTCTCATAAACTAATTCGAGGTGCTTTAACGCTTCAAAACCTTGATCCCTGCAAAAACCTTAACCTTCCCTTTTGACTTCCAGTCTTGCTCTAATAATCACTACTGGGTTTATCATCTGCTTCCAAATACTTCTGAGTCCAGGATATCTTCTTCTAGGCCCGTAATCTGCACAAGATCAATCTCTCTTGTATGCATTATTAACACAACCAGCTGTCGCACAACTCCTTTATTTCCATAAACCCCAATATCAACTTCTCCCATCTCATTCCTCCTCCTGCAAATCATCTCACCAGTGCCTTGCCCCAGTCCACTTCCAGTTGTACTCTTTGTACTACGTCCAATTGCAGTCCAGCCCAATGGTGTCCTCATATCCACATTTTCTACATATAACCGCCTATCCGTTTAATACCTGCTAAGTGAGAAAAAACACTTTATCAATTGTTAAAGTCTTACAAACCACCATATGCAGTCACTCCTCCAACTCCCCCAACGTTTCAGTTCCCTGTCATCCATCCTTTTATGAAAGTCCACCTTAGCCACACCTATCATGAAAAAGTGAGTCCCAAAGTCTGTTCCTTAGAAACTTCGGCCCTTTGTGCAACGTTGTAAAATTTCCTGTACTTGCCTAGCCGTCACAACACTTCTGTCCACATAATGGCATTTCTCCATGCCCTCTTTTCTTCAACCAACTCTTCACTTCCTGTACTGGACATGTCACCAACCCTCTTGTTTTATGCAGACAACCAAGTGCTTTTCCCACTTTGGCCAGTGTTACTCCTCCAAAGGTGTCCGTTACTTAACCCACTTGTTTCCACACATCCTTCCATTGAATTCCCCCAATGCCCATGAGCCAACTACCTTTGAGACTCTCAAAGCCCCAAAAAACATCAGTGTAAAAACTGCTCGGAACAGCAAGTTTTCTCAAGCAAATACTTACACGTGTCTTGCCTGAACCATCACTATCACCACTGCCAAAATGCCTTCTATTATAGGTTACTTCTTATCTTCACTTCTTCCTTGTTCTCTTGTCCAGTGTTCCAAAAACCTGCATACCAAGTCACCTTTTTTGGATTTATAGTCACAAAAGCACTTGACATAAAAAGCTACATCTGTCATTTTCCAGCTGTGGCAACTGGAGAGCATCTTTTATCTATGAAGGATACAGCATAGTAGATTGCTTCTTCTTGTCTTAGTCTAAGCCCTGTTTGATCCCTATGTCTGTGCTGTGCTCCAGATTGCACAAAACCAAGCCAGTTCTATATGTCTTCCTGGTCGACTCTGCCAAAGATCCAACTGATCCCATTCTCCCAGTCTGTAACCCCCCACCTCCACCTGAGGTGGGGTGCCCCCTGGAAAATGTTGGATAGGGAAGGGCAAACCACTTGTTGTGTGTTGTGTCATCTACTTTATACATAGTTCATTATCCAGTGTCCTTCAGGCTATTGCACGGTTCCATTTTTTTCCTTGAACAATCTATCATATCGAAACCAGTCCAGGTTGCCAAAGCTGACACTGGCCATCCTAATTACATCAATATACTCAAAAGGAGGGACAAGGAGCCAATAAAGGTCCAGCACCTAGACTCCAAAATATCACCACTAAACAACAAAGGTACTGTTCCTATAGAAAAAAGGATAGATGCAGGGTTTAATTAAACTGTCATGGAGCCCTCATGCTCATAGATTGGTGCGCTCACACACCCAGATGGGGTCATGCTTCATTATTGGGCAAGCTCCTCGTCCGGCCAGCGCTGCACTTTTTTGGAGATCTTTTTTTTAAAAGCCGTAATGATGACCTAGTGTGCAAGCGAATGTGCTGTGTAGGGTGGTGATAAGATAAAATACATAAAGGTGTGTTAAAACTGTCTAAGGAGCACCTAAAAAACTTTTAATGTTGTGGTCCCCTTGACACTATCCAATTGAAATAAGGGACCCAGGTAGTTTTCAGGATAAGTTTGGTAGGGTCAACATGTTTCGCACCCATTGGTCCAGCAGGATCCCTAGCGCTTCTTCAGGACCATATATTCCTACCCTACAACAAAAAGGATAAATAATGATTAGTGTTCCCTAACAGATTATGTTACCTATCCATAGTATGATCCATCCTATCTGTGGGATATATCTATTGGGCCTCTTAGGTAATATGCAGAGCAATGCGCACAGCTGCAAAAGAAGTGGCCCCACGTATTGTGTGTCAACGACTTACCCCGTCTCTGCTTAGCCCGAAAATCAGGCACTTTTACTAAACCTTGCACCTATCTTTTTTCTGTAGGAACAGCACCTTTGTTGCTTATTGATGTCCTAATTACAAGCAAGTATTTCTACAGTCGAACACTTTCCTCTGTTTGTTTCTCACATCTAATGCTAGCATAGTGAATGATGATGTCGAATGATCACCAGCTCTCTCTATTCCATCTTTGACCCCCCTTTCATCTTGTTTCTCTATGTAAGCGTTTAAATATCTCTATCTGTTCCCCTGTACATTCAGTTAAGCAAATCACAAACAGTGAGTTGGTTAGAGTCACAAGTTGGAAACATTAATATTTGGATTTCTACATCCAACCCAAACCGAGTCGCAAGTTGGAAACACTAATATTTGTTCCACACCCTACCTTTTGTTTTCAGAGCCATACAAGGGTAGGCTATCAAACAACATACATTTTTAACAGTCCTCATACCAAACTATGCAAGTAATGTCTACTAATATATCTCTCTCTGATGAGTCCAACCATATCACTTTCTCATAGACGTCCAACCATAGCACACTCTGTCTTAGCAGGCCAAAAATGGGATTGTCTCTCCCGGAAACCTGTCTATAGTACTCTGTCACAGCTGTTCATCCATTAAAAACATCGCTAAGTGAGACCAGGGTCCATTATTGCATCCCTTTGCTGCAGAAACCTTTTATCTGATCTGAACAGAAAACGATCACACAAAAAATAAACAAATCAATATCGACCTTCGTCACTGTCCAAGGTTGACATCCATCCTTACACGTTTTTATATGCTAAACACAAACCTTTCACTGTATGAAATATAAATTGCACCCCTTGCGCGCTGTTTTGAACTGTTTTCGTTCTAACTGCAACAATGTGTGCTTTTTACTTGGTTCAACAAGTGTTTTTAAATGGCCCATTCTCAGTTGTTACTGCGGCCTTTCAGTAATTCGCTGAACTCCGAATGAGCGCATCCAGCGCTTTCGGCATTGTTCCTGTGCAGCTGGACTTCTAATGGATGTCACCGCTGTCAGCAGCTTCAGCTGAATTTATTGATTTCTAAGTGGTTAAACAAGGCTCGATTGATTGACACACATTTTGCATTCTATTCTGAATCTATACACACGCACTCTTTGTGAAGGTATCATTTCAGTTGTAGGATAAATATGCAGTTAAGTAAATTACAGAAGCAGAGTGAGGCTGAGGGGAGCTACATTTTCAGCAGTAAAACAACGGTAGTTCTGCGTAATTTTCAGCTGATAATATTGAATTGCCCCTATTTTTCCTGTGAAAGAAGGGCTTGGCATTCTAATTAAATACATTCTGCTACCTCACAATCTGTGAAAGTAAAAGAGAGGTGGCTGCAATCTTGGGTCTGGCGACTCTGCCCCATCTAAGGGCAGATCAGTTCGTTACATGGGCAGCAGAGCCCCTCGTACCTCGAGCACTTCGGAGTCAGAAAGTTGTGCACTGCTTTACAAAACACATTAATGTGCGCTCGTCGAAGAATTAGTTAGAAAGCTCATCAATGGGACTAAATATTCATTTCTGCAGGGGAAGGAAAACTGAGGAATGTTCTGGGGAACATGTACAAGGAGCTTCCGCCACAGCTGTGTCATTTTGTTTTGACCCAGTGGTGGCGCATTCAGTGCTCCATATTCACAAAGTGACACATTAGGCAAAATGCAGTACTTCTCGTGCATCAATTGTTTACCTGCGCCACAACCAGCTGTGTCAGGCTAAGTTAATCATATGCAAGATAGGCGTTCCCTCTTAAATTCCCACTCAAAACTGACACATCCAAATTTAAAACGTTTTAGGGAAGTGACTCTTTGTTGGCAAATGACGTTCAGAGTCTAAAATGTGTCAAAATTCCTATGCCTCTTTAACCCAGGAGTGAAAATGACGGATTGGCTTTTCAATTGAAATCTGACCAGCTGAAGCCACTTTACAGATTGTAATATGTCTGTATTTCACATCTCCTCTACAAGTGGTGGGTCTACACATGTGAGAATCATATTGTAGGACCCCTTGACCAAGCTGAGACTATGGCACCCATGATTCTATCATTTTCTGCAGCAAGGCAATGTGACTTTGTGTACGTTTTGCAAGGGACAGGCCAGGATTGTCACTTCTCCATGGAGGAAGAGGTCCCCAAGTCCAGAACTGTGTACAGCAAAAGACAGCAGGTAAGTACACACCTAGGGTAAGTAATACATGTATTGCCACTTCACATTCCAACATATACTTTTATTTACTTTCATTACACTGTCACTCACTATGTCACACATACTCTGGTCCCTACATACACATAAGTAGACTATGCCCACTGTAATAAGACACATAGGGGGTCATTCCAACCCTGGCGGTCGGTGTTAAAGCGGCGGCAAAACCGCCAACAGGCTGGCGGTAAAAAAAATGCAATTCCGACCCTGGCGGAAACCGCCAACAGAGACCGCCACTTTAACTCACCGCCCGCCACGGCGGGACAAACAAACAGTGCGGCGGTCACCGCCAACAGACAGGCGGGAGACAATGTACCGCCCACCCTATCACAAACCACCAATCCGCCACCTTTTCCGGGGCGGTAGCCCAGCCGATAAAAACACGGCAGAAACAGACATTTCAAACGGAAAACGCTCACCTCCATACACCCCACGAGGAATCTGGACAGCATGGAACCCGAACTCCACATCCTCCCAGCTATTGTCTTCCTGCTCCTCTACCAGGAGCACGAACGCCGACGCAGAAGACAACGGTGAGTACTGTACCTACGACACAGGGGTGGGGGGAGGAAAAAAATTACAGGGACACACATATGCGACACACCCACCCTCACCCACTACAACACAAACATCAATGCATAGCAACACATCACAGTTACCCCCCAAATCCCCCGGAAGAATGCAAAGACAAAAGTAAATGATTATAAATTTAGAATTATATTGTAAGACTGAGTATAAAATATATCACACATCTATAACTCTCAAGTCTCTACAGTGGGTGGCTTGCCCACTGTGCCATCCTGGGGAGTGCAAAGCCACAGTCTCTCAAGTCTCTACAGTGGGTGGCTTGCCCACTGTGCCATCCTGGGGAGTGCAAAGCCACAGTCTCTCAAGTCAATATCAGTCTCCACTGGTACTGGAGGGGGACTAGTGCCCAGAGTGCTTCGTGCAGCCCTGCCCGACACAGATGCGGGCCTGCCCCTTCCGCCAATGGGCCAGCGGTGCTTGAGATCAAGGGCCCAGTTCAGCGGTTCTTGAGACGGCGGTGCCCAGCGGAGCGGTGCTTGAGATCAAGGGCCCAGTTCAGCGGTTCTTGAGACGGCGGTGCCCAGCGGAGCGGTTCTTGAGACAGCAGTGCCCAGCGGAGCGGTGCTTGAGAGGAAGGGCCCAGTTCAGCGGTGCTTGAGATGAAGGGCCCAGCGGAGCGGTGCTTGAGATCAAGGGCCCAGTTCAGCGGTGCTTGAGATGAAAGGCCCAGTTCAGCGGTGCTTGAGATGAAGGGCCCAGCGGAGCGGTGCTTGAGATCAAGGGCCCAGTTCAGCGGTTCTTGAGACGGCGGTGCCCAGCGGAGCGGTTCTTGAGACGGCAGTGCCCAGCGGAGCGGTGCTTGAGAGGAAGGGCCCAGTTCAGCGGTGCTTGAGATGAAGGGCCCAGCGGAGCGGTGCTTGAGATCAAGGGCCCAGTTCAGGGGTGCTTGAGATCAAGGGCCCAGTTCAGCGATTCTTGAGACGGCGGTGCCCAGCGGAGCGGTTCTTGAGACGGCGGTGCCCAGCGGAGCGGTGCTTGAGATCAAGGGCCCAGTTCAGCGGTGCTTGAGATCAAGGGCCCAGTTCAGCGGTTCTTGAGACGGCGGTGCCCAGCGGAGCGGTTCTTGAGACGGCGGTGCCCAGTGGAGCGGTGCTTGAGATGAAGGGCCCAGTTCAGCGGTGCTTGAGATGAAGGGCCCAGCGGAGCGGTGCTTGAGACGGCGGTGCCCAGCGGAGCGGTGCTTGAGACGGCGGTGCCCAGCGGAGCGGTGCTTGAGATGAAGGGCCCAGCGGAGCGGTGCTTGAGATCAAGGGGCCAGCGGAGCGGTGCTTGAGATCAAGGGCCCAGTTCAGCGGTGCTTGAGATCAAGGGCCCAGTTCAGCGGTTCTTGAGACGGCGGTGCCCAGCGGAGCGGTTCTTGAGACGGCGGTGCCCAGCGGAGCGGTGCTTGAGAGGAAGGGCCCAGTTCAGCGGTGCTTGAGATGAAGGGCCCAGCGGAGCGGTGCTTGAGACGGCGGTGCCCAGCGGAGCGGTGCTTGAGATCAAGGGCCCAGTTCAGCGGTTCTTGAGACGGCGGTGCCCAGCGGAGCGGTTCTTGAGACGGCGGTGCCCAGCGGAGCGGTGCTTGAGATGAAGGGCCCAGTTCAGCGGTGCTTGAGATGAAGGGCCCAGCGGAGCGGTGCTTGAGACGGCGGTGCCCAGCGGAGCGGTGCTTGAGATGAAGGGCCCAGTTCAGCGGTGCTTGAGATGAAGGGCCCAGTTCAGCGGTGCTTGAGATCAAGGGCCCAGTTCAGCGGTGCTTGAGACGGCGGTGCCCAGCGGAGCGGTGCTTGAGATGAAGGGCCCAGTTCAGCGGTGCTGGAGATGAAGGGCCCAGCGGAGCGGTGCTTGAGACGGCGGTGCCCAGCGGAGCTGTGCTTGAGATGAAGGGCCCAGTTCAGTGGTGCTTGAGATGAAGGGCCCAGCGGAGCGGTACATGAGACGGCGGTGCCCAGCGGAGCGGTGCTTGAGATGAAGGGCCCAGTTCAGCGGTGCTTGAGATGAAGGGCCCAGCGGAGCGGTGCTTGAGATGAAGGGCCCAGCGGAGCGGTGCTTGAGATGAAGGGCCCAGCGGAGCGGTGCTTGAGACGGCGGTGCCCAGCGGAGCGGTTCTTGAGACGGCGGTGCCCAGCGGAGCGGTGCTTGAGACGGCGGTGCCCAGCGGAGCGGTGCTTGAGATGAAGGGCCCAGTTCAGCGGTGCTTGAGATGAAGGGCCCAGCATAGCGGTGCTTGAGATGAAGGGCCCAGTTCAGCGGTGCTTGAGATGAAGGGCCCAGCAGAGCAGTGCTTGAGACGGCGGTGCCCAGCGGAGCGGTGCTTGAGATGAAGGGCCCAGCGGAGCGGTGCTTGAGATCAAGGGCCCAGTTCAGCGGTTCTTGAGACGGCGGTGCCCAGCGGAGCGGTTCTTGAGATGGCGGTGCCCAGCGGAGCAGTGCTTGAGATGAAGGGCCCAGTTCAGCGGTGCTTGAGAGGAAGGGCCCAGTTCAGCGGTTCTTGAGACGGCGGTGCCCAGCGGAGCGGTTCTTGAGATGGCGGTGCCCAGCGGACCGGTGCTTGAGATGAAGGGCCCAGTTCAGCGGTTCTTGAGACGGCGGTGCCCAGCGGAGCGGTGCTTGAGACGGCGGTGCCCAGCGCAGCGGTGCTTCGTATGAGTGCCCAGTTCAGCGGATCAGCCCATGGCGTGGAGGTCATTTGCCACCTGACCTGTGGCTGGCTGTGCCTTCCTGCCCACCTGGGATCGGCCTGGTGGGGCCCTCCTGGGCTGCAGTCCCGGGCCTGTTGCTGTCCTCCTGCCCACCTGGGATGGGGCATGCGGGGCCCTCCTGCTCAGCTGGGCTGCTGGCAGTCTTGTCGGGCGTGCTGCCCTTCCCAGCCTTCCCTGGTCGCCTGTGGCCCTTCCCCATATTTGGCGGTGTGCCAGGTGGCACCACACTCCCTGCCGGAGCCATGGTAGGGATTTTTGTTCCAGGTGTTTTAGGCCTCTCGCGCCGGGCACTGACAATTTTGGCATGTTTTTGCGGCAGTGGGCTGCCCGTGCCTTGGCTCCCTACTGAGCTGCCTGCCCTTGAGGGTGGGGGACTCCACAGTCCATGGCAGACTGTCTTCATAGGGCCCACTGTTGTGGTGGCTGAGGTGCTGACTGGAGTCTTTTTAGATGGACGGGGTGGGGGAGTTGTTGGGAAGAGGTCAAGTTTGGAAAGGAAAATAAGTTTAGGAAGAGAGGGACGGGTAGGTGTAGTAGGTATGGGAGTGGAGGAGGAGGTTGTGGTTGTAGGAGTTTGAAGTCTGGTGTCTTTGGGTGCAGGTGCTTGGGCTGGAGGCTGTCGTGAGGTGGATGACTGTTGGGTGGGTGGCTGCCTGCGTTTGTGTAGCTTGGAAGAGGGGGTGACAGACACACTGGGAGAGGACACAGGGGACGTGTGAATGGTAGTGGGGGTGGTGACTGCACGTGTGCGGGGGGTTCCGGTGGGTGTGCTGGTGATGGACGTAGTGGCTGAAGATGTTGTGCATGCAGGTGTGAGTGGAGACGTGACAGGGAGGGAGGAGGTAGACGAGGAGGAGGGGGACACAGTGGAGGCAGTGGGTGTTGGTATGTCTGCATGTGGATGTTGCTTGTGTGAATGCCTGTGTGATGTGTGGTGCTTATGTCTGGATGAGCTTCCCTTGGGTGTTGAGGTGTGTGCAGGCTGGTCTGATGGTGTGTCTGGGATAGGCAGAGGTACAGGGGATTGGGTCTGGGTGGAGGAAGTTGGAGGGGGGAGGCTAGAGACAGGGACAATTGCGGCCATCAGTGCTGAGGCCAGAGTGTTGAACGATCGCTGATGGGCAGCCTGACCCGAATGAATGCCCTCCAGGTATGCATTACTCTGGTGCACCTCCCTTTCTACACCCTGGATGGCATTCAAAAGGGTAGACTGCCCAACAATGAGCGTCCGCAGGAGGTCAATGACCTCCTCACTGAGGGCAGCAGGGGTGACAGGGGAAGGCCTGAGGTGCCTGGGGCGAAGGAGATGCCCACCTTCCTGGGTGAGCGGGCACGGGGCAAACGCTGAGGGGCTGCTAGGAGGGCGGTGCTGGTGCGCTGGGTGGCGGCTGTACCTGTTGTAGCAGGGGCACGGATGTTGCCGCCACCACAAGGGAGCTCCCTTCAGAGGACGAGTCGCTGTCACTGGCATCCGCACGAGTCCCCGCTGTGGAGCTCCCCTCGCCCTCCGTCTCACTGGTGAAATCCGAGTCAGTTGCATGGCCCGCCATGGCCATGTGAGATGCAGCTCCCTCGTGCTCCGATGCCACTTCTCCTCCGCCTGATGATGCTAATGTACAAATGAACAGGAAGACAACAAAAAAGGGGGGAGGGGAAAAAAAAAGAAATGTTGAGTGCATGCATTGGCGACACCGTTGGCGGACAGGACAGACACAGAAGCCCCCTGCACTAGGCCGCGCACTTGGGGTCGACTACGCAATCCGTGGGACATGGCCTACAAGCCTATGGGTGACCTCTGCTCACATACATGACACAGGGCAATGAATAGCTGTACTTGGCACCCTACAGAGGTGGGGGGCGGGGGCACAGGGCCATGCCTTACGGAGGGGCCTAGCCTACAGATATCGCCCTGGCCTAGGGATAGCCACAGCCCTCCTCACCCACCCAGACACCTCCACTGCGCGCAAAGTAACCAGGATTTGACTGTACTCACCCCCTTGTGTCTGCTGTGATGTCCTCACGCACCCATCCAACTCGGGGTAGGCCACCGCCAGGATCCGGGACATCAGGGGGGTCAAAGTACAACGTGCACCCCTCCCACGTTGGGAGGCCATCCCCAGCTGAGCCTCCGCCGTCTTCCTGCTCCAGCGTCGGATGTCCTCCCATCTCTTCCTGCAGTGGGTGCCCCGTCTCTGGTGGACCCCCAGGGTCCGGACGTCCTTGGCGATGGCATGCCAAATACCGATTTTCTGGTGGGCGCTGACCTATGTGACATGTACAGGGAGAGAAGAATAATTATCACCTTCTGCATGCTCGATGAGAGTGGCCCCCCCCATCCCCACCCTTGCCATGTGGCACATGCTCTCATCTGTCGTTTGATGCATGCCTCAATCGCTCCCCTCCCAACCATCTTTCATCCACCCGACTCAACACAGGCACTGCCCACAAAGCATGGTCCCAGTGTACTTACCTGTTGGTCTGGAGGACCGTAGAGTAGCGCATACTGGGGGAGGACCCCATCCACGAGTTTCTCCAACTCCTGAGCAGTGAAGGCAGGGGCCCTTTCCCCAGTCGCATGAGCCATTGTCTCTTCCAGACCGTGATCACAGCAGCACTTGCAGTGTAGGTCCTCTCCTGTGGAAGATCAGGTATCGAGTGATTAAGCTGATAGAAAATGGCGGTCACGCCCGCGGCGGTGCGTACCGCAGCGGTGCGTACCACGACCGCCGGCGCACATCGTCATTGGCTCCTGAGACCCATAGGGTTCAATGTTAACCAATGCAGCTTTGCGCCACGGTCTTCGACCGCCTACCGCCACGGTGTCCCACGCCAGCGCATTGACCTCACATCCCATTGTCGCACTTCACAGGTCAGGCAGCCGCCATTTCAAAGGCCCACATCCCTTATTTTCTACTGCGTCACACATACCTAGGCCTTGCATCGACACTCATACAAGCCATTCAATGCATTGGGAATCGTGTTATGTGCAAGCTGTGGTTACGTACCTGTGGGTTGATTGACTCTGTGCTCGCTGTTGTCCTTCATAGGCACCGTCTACTGGGACATGCGAGGAGATGGAGAAATCTTCCTGTGTACAGACCGCTGGTGGACCTGTCGACAATGGAGGAAAGACATGTCATACTGACATACAGGCTTGACCGAGCCACTATACAGGAACTGTGTACCCAGTTGGAGCCAGACCTGATGTCACCAATCCGCCAACCCACAGGGATCCCCCCTCTAGTGCAGGTGCTGTCAGTACTCCATTTCCTTGCAAGTGGGTCATTTCAAACAACAGTGGCCATATCATCAGGGATGTCCCAGCCCATGTTTTCCAAGGTGTTGTCCAAAGTGTTGTCTGCCCTGCTGAAACACATGCGGAGCTACATCGTCTTCCCTGAGGTGGGGGATTTGGCTACAGTGAAGGCTGATTTCTATGCCCTTGGACATATCCCCAACATCATTGGTGCCATTGATGGGACACATGTTGCTTTGGTCCCCCCCAGCAGGAGTGAACAGGTGTACAGGAACAGGAAGAGTTATCATTCCATGAATGTCCAGATGGTGTGTTTGGCTGACCAGTACATCTCCCATGTTAATACCAAGTTCCCTGGGTCAGTGCATGACGCGTACATCATGCGGAATAGCAGCATCCCTTACGTGATGGGTCAACTCCAGAGGCACCGTGTGTGGCTATTAGGAGACTCTGGTTACCCCAACTTGTCATGGCTACTGACACCAGTGAGGAATCCCAGGACAAGGGCAGAGGAACGGTACAATGAGGCCCATGGGAGAACTAGGAGGGTGATCGAGCGGACCTTCGGCCTCCTGAAGGCCAGGTTTAGGTGCCTGCATATGACTGGTGGATCCCTAATGTACTCACCAAAGAAGGTGTGCCAGATCATCGTGGCCTGCTGTATGCTTCACAACCTGGCTTTGCGACGCCAGGTGCCTTTTCTGCAGGAGGATGGTCCAGATGGTGGTGTTGTAGCAGCTGTGGAGCCTGTGGAGAGTGAAGAGGAGGAAGGCGAAGAGGACGACATAGAGAACAGGAACACAGTAATACAGCAGTATTTTCAATGACACACAGGTAAGAATCCACACCGGCATATTACATATACTTAACCCCTACTACCTCTCTACTGTCTGTCCTTTTCCCCCAGTGTATGGTAACTGAGTTGTGACTTTCCCTTCCAATTTCAGAGATGTGGGCCCCACTGCGTGACATCTGCTTTATTTCCCCATGGACTACAGCTGTGTGACATTGGTATGTTGGCATCACAATGTGAATATGCCATTTGGCAATGTAATGTCTAATACATTTGTACATAATCACAGCCAGACTCCAGATTCTTTTATGCAATAAGTGTGTTTATTACAGTGCTCTAAATAGGTGGGTGGTTGCAAATCGTTGAGGTGTGATGGTGGAGGATTGTCCATGGCAGAGTCCAGACTATCAGTATCACAGGTGCATTGTCCAGATGTCTGTGGAAAGTGGAGCAGGGGCAGTGTAAGAATGGACAGGGTGTCAATGTGGGATAGTTGGATGACAATCAGGGAGGTATCCTTTGCTGGCGGGGGTCTTGGCATCTTACTCTGTCTTCTTCCTGGATCTCAGGGCCGCTTGCGGGGTGGTTCACCTTCTGCAGGGGGTGGGGTTCTGGTGTCCTGTTGGTCTTGTGTCGGGGCCTCCTGTCCACTAGCGCCAGCGGAGGTGGTAGGCAGTTCTTGGTCCATGCTAGTGTCAGGGGCCCTTTGTGGTGGAACAGTGTCCCGCAATGTGGTGACTACCTCATTCAGAGCCACTACGATGGTGCCCATGGCGGTACTGATGTTTCTTAGTTCTTCCCTGAACCCCATATACTGTTGCTCCTGCAGAAGCTGGATCTCCTGAAACCTGGCCAGGTACGTCGCCATCGTCTCCTGGGAGTGGTGGTATGCTCCCATGATGGAGGGCCTCGTGGAGGGTGGGTTCCCTGGGCCTGTCCCCCCCCTGTCGCACAGCAGCCCTCCCAGTTCCCCTGTTTCCCTGGGCCTCTGTCCCCTGGACCGTGTGCCCACTACCACTGCCCCCAGGTCCCTGTTGTTGTTGGGGTGGTGGGTTAACCTGGGTCCCCTGTAGTGGTGGACACACCGCTGACTGACGTGTCCTGGGGACAGAGATATGGACCCGCTGGGTGGGTGCTGTGCTGGTGTTCCCAGAGGGGGGGAAGGTCTGCTGTGGCCTGTGGCTGTCTGAGGAGAACCGACTGTCCAGAGGTTCCCGATGGGCCGGGCTGGTCATCTAGATCCAGGGAGACAGAGGTGCTGTCATCACTGTGGGCCTCTTCTGGGGGTGGAGTGGACATTTGTGGACCCTCCTCCGCGGTGACGTGGCATTCGGGTCCTGCAGGGGTATAATAGTATGATTATTGCTTCTGTGTGTGCCATAGCCTGCAATGGGTGGGTGCCCGTGTACCCCTGTGCTTGCATTGCTGTGTGGGGGCTTTTGAGAGGGTGGTTTGGGGGGGGGATGGGTATGTGCAGTGGGCAGGCTTAGGTAATGGGTGTCCATGCTTAGTGGTCGCATGCAGGGCTTGGTGTTGGGATGGGTGGGTTGTGAGGGTGAGACATTTGAGACATTTGCAAGGAGTAGGTGTGATGGGGGTGAGGGTGGGGGTATGAGTTGGCATGCTGGTGGGGTTGGGGGGATGTAGTAATTAAGATATGACTTACCAGAGTCCATTCCTCCGCCTACTCCTGCGAGGCCCTCAGGATGCAGGATCGCCAAGACCTGCTTCTCCCATGTTGTTAATTCTGGGGGAGGAGGTGGGGGTCCGCCGCCAGTCCGCTGCACCGCAATGTTGTGCCTGGATACCATGGAACGCACCTTCCCCCGTAGGTCGTTCCACCGCTTCCTGATGTTGTCCCGATTTCTTGGGTGCTGTCCAACAGCGTTGACCCTGTCCACTATTCTGCTCCATAGCTCCATCTTCCTGGCAATGGTGGTGTGCTGCACCTGTGTCCAGAAGAGCTGTGGCTCTACCCGTACTATTTCCTCCACCATGACCCTGAGTTCAGCGTCAGAAAACCTGGGGTGTCTTTGCAGTGCCATGGGGTGGTTTGGGTGATGTGTGGGGTGGATTGTGTGGTGCTAAGTGTGGTGATGTGTATTGGTGTGTATTTTGACGTGCATGGTAGATATGCTGGGTGAAAGTGAATTGCGCATCTGTGTGCTCGGGTCTCTTATCTCTGTGCGTGTTCACGAATCTCTAGGAGTAGGGGTTTGTGGGTGATGTGGGTGTGTGTTTTATATTGTGTTGGGTGTGTGGGAGTGGTGTGTGTATGTGTATCAGGTGTGTGTATTTCGAATTGTCCAATGTGGCTGTGTTTTGTATATGTGTGTGTATTTTGAGGCCGGCGGTGTGTACCGCCAATGGAATACCGCGGTTGAAAGACCGCCGCGTGGATTCGTGTGTCGTGATAGTGTGGGCGTATTTCTGTTGGCGTGACGGTGGAGGTTTGGTCATCGCCAGTTTCTTGCTGCCCTTTGGTGTGGCGGACTTTTGTGGATGTCTGTATTTTGGCGGTTTGCCTGTTGTGGGTCAGAATGATCGTGGCGGTTTACCGCGGCCGCGTTATGGCGGTCTTCTGCACGGCGGTAAGCGCCTTTTACCGCCGAGGTTGGAATGACCACCATAGACATACTGCATAGATTGCCTCTTACACACAGGACCAATGTAAAAGTGTAGAAGGTGAAATTCCACCATTTTCACGTCTTTTACATTGGCCCTAAAGCATTAGGCTACATGCATCATTTAAAACTAATGCAGCACCTCTAAATTTTGACGCATTATTGAATGTGCGTCAGTTCTGAGGTCAGCTTCAGTGATGCACCGCTTTTGAGGCTAATCCATTACGGCAAAGTTCCCACAGATGTGTCAGAATCTGAGAACACCTTGGGTCCTTGCACCATGGTGTCCCATATTGTAAATATGGCGTATCCATGGCGTCATAATGGATTTCTGTGCGTTATAAGTATTTTTGAAGCATCACTGCCGCAAGGCAGCAAGGTGTCATTTCTTGTAAATATGCCCCACTGTGTGAAAAGCTAGCCTCCTGTGACGTACGTCACACTGCGAGCAACAGCAGCCTAGAATTAGATTTGACACATTGCAGTAGGAAATGATTTGGCTGATGCCATTTCCACGTGGTAGATTGAATTTCAGTTGCTAAATTCTCCCAACTGAAATGAAGATTCTCCCTATGCTATAGCCGTAAATTCTCACATCAAACAAAAATACCAGCTGTTGCTGCGTTTTTTCCATTCTTCTAAATTCCCATTACCGTTAGCAACTTTCCAGTTTTTGAAAGTCAGTAGTAATAAAAAAAGTCTATTTTGTATTCTGAAAACGGACTGGAGCACTTATGTCAAAAGTATGGGCAAAAAATTCCCAAATAAGCGTTCTGCTTGGAGTTCTGGCAAAACTCTGCCAACTGTCACATGGCGGTGTATTAATCATGCGCGACTTGCCACCACTAAGTTGGCAAGGGAGAATTTGTGTCCCCCAGCGTGATTTCTGTGCACTATAACAGGGGCCTACTGACAGCACTACTGCTGCACCTTGGGAGCAGCACATGACCAGAAGGCGTGGCCGAGCCATGTGACAGCGGCGTACTTGCTGTCTGGAACTAGGGGCCACAGACTGGCTTGGGGACTGTGAAGGGTCACATTACTGAAGGTGAGCACCCCCCCTCCCGAGGGCGCAAGAGAGCCCGCAACCCTTGAAGCGACCATCACATGTGAAGTAATTGATCAAGAGAGCTGGACGTGCTCAAGAAGCCCCTCGATCTGCCACTCAGCACCCATGGTTGACTGGAGCCCAGACATACCCCAGGCCTGCGGTTCATCACATGCTGCTGCAGAGCACTCTTGCTTCTGGGCCTAGTGGATAAACAGTGAGGGGGGCGAGAAGCCCTCTGGAGCCCAACATTTGGACACTTGCAGAACATGGGACACGTTACTGCACCTCGGTCCCCCTGATGGTCTCCTCTTGTGAGGTGGGCCTTTGCTGCACCCTTCTGGATCCTCAGGGGACCTAGTCTACCACAGGGCAACCTGGAAAGAGCATGGATCAGCGTGGCCCCTGGAGCACAAGTCCACTGACAATGACCCGGACCTAGCCCCCGATTCCACACACATGAGCCCTGTCTGGTGGGGGCCCACTGCTGTAACCTCTGATCAGAGAAGGTGCCCCCACTGCCATAAACATGGTCACCACAATTTTTTCCTCAGTGGTACTGATGTTGTTGATTGGGAGTACATGGGATCCCTGCTAAGCAGGCCCCCATGCCAGTGCTCTTTCCCCTAAAATAAGACAAATGTTCAATTGTAACTTAATTGGCAAGGGGTTTAGCACCCCTGTAAGTCCCTGTTAAATAGTATCCCTGGTACCCAGGCCATGGGTACTAAAGAGGGTCCCTAAGGGCTGGCACATGTATTATGCCACCTTGAGGACCACTCACACAAACTGCATGACGACTGCCATGGCAGGATGTGTGAAATGGTGCATGCCATTCTGAAAACAAGAAATGACATGCTCACTGTGTGCCACACCCATGTACACTACATGTTCTATTTGTAAGTCACACCTACAGCAGGTCTTCGAGCCCAAAGGCAGGGTGCACTGTATAACATGTAAGGGCACATCTGCATGAGCAGATGGGTCCCTGTAATGCCTAGTTTCATTGTAAAACTGATGGATTAAACCCAGATCTGTGATTGGGGTGAATGTTTGATTTGTTCCGCATTCAGTCCATCATCTGTTGTTTTTGCATTTGTCACCCTAAGTGGGAAGAGTATGCCCAGACGTGGGTCCTGTGCTTACTATGCTACCAGATTCAAGTTAGCCTGGCTGATGAGGGGTGATAGCCCGAAACCGGTCCCAGGATTCTTGTTTCTGGTCTGGCTGTCTGGGCAGGACTGTTCCCATGGGGAACAGGGTCAAGACTGATTTGCATATGTCTGGATCCAAACTGGAATGGCATGGCGAGCAAAAAAGACTGATGGATTAAACCCAGATCTCTGACTGGGGTAAATGTTTGAATTGTTCCGCATTTCGCCGACTGTCCAGAGGTCCCTGATGGGCCAGGTTGGTCATCCAGATCCTGGAGTCCAGAGTTACTGTAATCACTGGGGGCAGCTTCTGTTGAGGAACTGGATAGTCGTGGCACCTCCTCTCTACTGAATTTGGCTGGGGCACCTGTGGGGATGTAAGTGATGTATTTTGCTGTGGAAGCTGTGTGTAATGCAAATATAAAATAATGACTTACATATTCACAGTGCTTTCTGTCACAGGCTGTGCCTCCTAGCACTAAAAATGCTCGTCACTATTCTTCATTGCACCAACCAAGATTTAATTATGTGGCCCTCTGGTTACCCACAGACCTTGGCAGTGCATTAAAGAATAGAGGTTCATAATGTACTTTATTCTGCATTTCCCACAGAGTAACACTTTTTAAATTTATTTTTCATTTAAGCTGCCCGTTTTTTTATATGTAGCTACCTGGCAGTGAAAGACCTAAAAACTGAAGTCAACAAAAGCAGCAATCTAATATAACCAGGAATAAGTTTTTAGAGAAAGTTTGAAAGAAGATTAAGGGACCACTTCCTCCCCTACAGTTCAGGAAAGCATCCTACTTTGACCTTACAGTTCATAATTAAGGACTGTAACTAGTATGTTTTAATTAGGATGAATGATGTTTGGCAACCTCCAGTTCTATGCAGTTGTAAAAGTCAAGCTGTCAGCATTTCATGAAATATACTATTGTTCTCCTCGAATGCGGTGCACTAAAGTTGCAGCCAGTGCATTACAGCCATTATACCCAGGGCCACTGGATTTATGTGATTGTGCAGCGATTTTCACATAATTACAGATTTGCCAAATAATCTATCATCTGCTACATAATCTGATAATTTTAACAGTAAAGTAATTTGTGTATAGCTCAAACGGTTCAAAAGTTACTAAAAAGCAGAAACACATATTGCTGCGCAGTAGAAGGTCCTTTGCAAACCAGGACTGATCTCCATGAGTGATGGCATCAACAAAATAATAGGAAGAGAGAGAAAACCTTCAACCACAAAATCCCCAAAGGGTTTGTCCTCAAATATGTTGAGGGTGATGACATTATCAAATGGTTACAGCCTTTGAAAGGGCTTTTAAAATGAGGAAGTTACACAAAGAGCACTGGGTCTCTCTACAGTGGTAGTTATTCTCCAAAACGTTTTGGGATAGACTCCTGACACTTAATGAGGAAGAAGCTGAGTCATATGACCTGATGAAGGGCACCCTGATTGGGGGCCTCAAACTCATGACTGAAGGGTACAGGATCAAGTTCAGGGAGACTCACAAAACCTAAAGTCTGTCGTAGGTAGATTTTGTTGACTTCTCAGTGAAAACACTTGACTGGTTGAAAGGCAGTAAGGTGCAAGATTATGATGGGCTCTAGAAATGTAATAATGAAGGAGCATTTGTTAAGTAATTGTACATATGAAAAATTGCATCAGTACTTAATGGACTTAGGGTTGGTGTCTCCTCCGGAGCTGGGGAAGAAGCCTGACCTTCTTCCCCAGCTCCTGAGACCCTTTCTCCAGAAAGACCCTAGGAGGGGTGACCAAAAGAAAGAGATTACTGTTCCCCCCAGGGAAAGACATGTGACAAACCCAAAGAGTTTTCTAAAGGCCCCCCAAAACCTGTTCAGTAGGGTGGGCCCAGAAACTCTTCCCAACCAAAAGGTGAGTACCACAGTTACAACCAGGACCCAAATAGGCTTGGTGCCATCTCTGTAAACAAAATGGTCACCAAACTGGGGGCTCTACTAGTCCCAAAATGGTTACCAGTTTTCTAGCATCCACAGGGTTTTCCAGTCTCCAGATGAGATCCTTGGTGTGCCCTGACCAGGCCAGAGAGCACTGAAGGTATTTTAGTCTCAGAGAGTGGGGTTAATATGGCTACCCTAGCAGTCTGGCACAGTGACCTGGAAAAATACAGGCAGAAGCCACTCATTAATGGGGTTGAAGTAGAAGAACTGAGGGATACAGGTGCAAGTGTCACCATGGTGACTGAAAAACTCATATCCCCAGAACAGTACTTATCTGGACAAATCTATCCAGTTATCAATGTTTATAACCTTACCAAGGTACATCCCAAGGCAAAGGTGTCCTTGAAGTGGGTACGGGTTACGGGCCAAAAGAAGATGGTCATGTCCTTAGCCATACCAGTGAAATGTTGGCTAGGGAATGATCTAAAGAACCCAGCATGGCCTGAGGTAGAGATGAGAACCCATGCAGTCATGCTGGGAAAACATGAATGGGTGTGTATAAAAACAAGAGCACAGAGCCACCCCAGGATGAAACAGAGGTCTTGAAGCATGGACTAATGGTTCAAGAAACCTCCAAGGGAAATGGCAAGAATGCTGGGAAACCAACTTCTGAAAAGACACAAGCTCAGGTCCCCACTCTCCAGGAAGAAGACCTGTCAACCCTTGAGGGAACTGAGTCTCAGGAACTTGGACCTCACACAACAGAGCTCCTAGGAGCAGGGGGACCCTCTAGGGAAAATCTATGCCGGGGACAAAAAACTTGTCCCACTCTTGAGAACCTGAGACAGTGGCAAGGCAGGTAACAAACCAAAGACCCTCTTAATTCTACTACCAGTAGCTGTGGTCCCCTTTTAAAGGGTATGGATTGAGATTGTTGGCCCCCTTAACCATCAAACAGCTTTAGACAAAAGGTATATTCAGGGGGTAGTGGAATATGCCACCAGGGATCCTAAGGCTATTCCCTTTAGGACTGTCACTGCTGCTGCAGTTGCCAGGGCCCTCTTAAGTATTTATATTGGAGTGGGTTTCCCAAAGGAGGTGGTTTCAGGCAGAGGTAGTAACTTCATGTTTGCTTACCTGAAAGTAATGACGACTGAGTGTGGGGTGACGTATGGGTTCACCACCCCCTATCACCCACAAACAAATGGGCTTGTTGAAAGGGTTAATAAGACCATGAAAGGTATGATTATGCGTCCCTCTGAAAAAGCTCAGAAGGAGATGGGATGTCCTGTTACCATGCCTGCTTTTCGCCTGCAGAGAGGTGCCACAGAAAGGAGAGGGATTTAGTCACTTTGAACTTCTGTTTGGCCATCCTGTTAAAGATCCTATAAGTCTGTTGAGGGAAGGCTGGAAGAAACCTCTCAAGGAGCCGAAATTGGACATAGTGGACTATGTACTTGGTCTTCATTCAAGGATAGCTGAGTACATGGAGAAAGCAAGCCACAACCTTGAGCCAAGCCAAGAGCTCCAGAAGCAATGGTTTGACCGAAAGGCTGAACTGGTTGAAATTCAACCAGGGAAAGAAGTATGGGTATTGGAGGCTGTGACACGTAGGGCCCTCCAGAACAATCGGAATGGACCCTACCCTATTCTTGAGAGAATAAGGGAGGTCACCTACGGGTGGACAATGGCACTTGCAGGATCCCCCAGAGGGTCATCCATGTGAAGCGCCTTAAACCCTTTCATGACAGGGCTGATGTGACCATGCTCATGGTCACTGATGAGGATCAGGAAGAAGACAGTGAACCTCTCCCTGACCTCCTCTATAACAACCCTAAAGATGGGTCTGTTGAAGGAGTTGTCTTGTCAGACACCCTCACTACCCAACAACAATCTGACTACAGGCACGTCCTGGGGCAGTATGCTGAGATCTTTACCCTAACCCCTGGTCAGACATCCTGGTGCACATATGATGTGGACACTGGGGACAGCCTTCCTGTATAGGCAGTCTGGCCAAGTTAAGGAAAGCATCAGAGCTGAATTCAGGAAGATGCTGGAATTAGGGGTGATTGAACACTCCGAGAGTCCCTGTGCCAGCCCAGTGGCCTTAGTCCCCAAACCTCTTTCCAAGGGAGGTAAACCAGAGCTGAGGGTTTTGTGTGGACTATAGGGTTCTCAATGCAGTCACAAAGACTGGTGTTTACCCTATCCCAAGTGCAGATGAACTGATTAACAGTTATGCCCTATTTTGTCTAGTGAACAGCAGCCCTTAGCCCTATAGTAAGAGCTCATTTATTGTGGCTGGTATGTAGTAGAGGGACCCTGCCTGCGATAGAATGGCTACTGCTGCCAAGAATTCAAATTTACTAAATGAATCGTTAGCGTGATTATTCCCGAGGGGTATTTTAAAATCAATTAGTGACCCCTAAGAATTGTAAATTATTCATTTATGATTTTATGTGCTGTAAGAACGTTTTTAGGATCATATGTAACTTTTGTTGTTTTAGTGAATGTATGTTGCTTTTATGGCCTATAGCCAAAATAAAGGTTATTTATTATATTATTATAACTGATTGACAGGTTGGGTGGAGCCACGTTTCTCAGTACCTCAGACTTATCACCAAGGTACTTGCAGATTTGACTCACACTCAGCATTCGTAACCCCTGATGGGCATTACCAGTTTACTGTGATGCCCTTTGGCTTAAAATAATGCCCCTGCTACCTTCTAGAGGCTGGTGAACAAAGTCCTGGCTTGGCTGGAGTGTTTTAGTGCAGCATATCTTGATGATATTGCTGTCTATTGCTCCACTTGGCAGGATCACCTAATCTGTAGTGAATCCTACTTCGTTTTAATGGGATAACAGGAGTTAGCTTAGCCTTTGGCTTGCAGACTCGTGCCCGTCACCTAGTGACTTTTAACCTAATTAGCTTGCTCTGTCTTAGCACATTTAATTATTCATTTCCTCTAAGATGGCTGCCTTGTTTAGAGTTAGGCCGCTTGTTATGGGTTACATTATCAGTGTCACCGCGCTAAGGCGTCAAGATCTATCACCAAAGACAAACAAACAGTAGGCCTTCACACTTAGGGATTTTCCCTCTCTATACTTTCAAGGGATAATTGCCGTCCCAAGCATGTCTGTTATCTATTGTTTGGGAACACACCTACTTCAGGGGTCCTTGAAGATCTGTATAAATATATTGCACTTTAGACAGATAATCAGAGGGATTCCGACCAGAGGGCATTGCCACCATCGCTGATATCAATGCTGTAAGTCGTCTTGACGCTGACCCAGTCTTCGTGTCCCTACGGAGCCTGAGATAGAGACCTCATTCCAAGGTAACGAGGGTTGGGGGCTCCTTTCATGGACATGGCATTGGCAGATTAGGTTTAACAAACCCAGCTCTCCTTTAGGTAGGAGGTTAGGTCTTACGCACTAGGGTATTAGGGCATATTACAATCCGTATGTCTTTTTTATGCATTGCGAGATGGTGAGGGTCTTTGTAATAATGACTCTCGTCCTCACAATTCTATTGCTTGCATTATTCATTATCCTAATCATTGCAGCCCATGCAACTTATCGCAAATTGCAGTTATGTTGAATAAAAACTATTGAAACTTTACTGCATCTTTGTCATTGCCTGCATTTGTATGGGACATGATATATCTGTGTGAAAGGGGTAATCTCCATTTAACCACGACACTCCCTGAGATGTCTTACTCTCGAGTCCATGCATAAAGGCTGCCACAAATCACCTTTTATTATTGTGTTTCTGGTGAGGTGCTGCTAGTGAGCTGGTAAGGTTGGGACAACAGTTGAAGAAGGAGAATACGTAGTCGCCTACAAACAAAAGTACTGTCATCCTTTAACCAGCAGTCTTGTCTAGAGCAAGAGTCCAAACTTCAACATGGCGCCACCAACAATGGTGTTTAGGCACTAATTTACGGATACCCCGACTATCACTGTCTCACAGACAACAGGTACCCTAAGTACCATTATACGGAGACGTCCGTGGTCTTTGGGAAAATCCTCCTCATCTGAAAAGGTAATACCTGATTACGCTGTAGGTTGTCCGAGCTCGAACTCATAAAAGGGCTTTACTCCCCATATTTTGGTGTTCCGTTTTTCTAAATGAATATGGCTAACGCCATGGACATTCCTGAAAATGCTAGACAAGCACTAACACAACATTTATTAATGCATGGCCTTACAGACGAGGGCGGGATGTTACTCTTATTATAGAAGCTAATGAAGCATACCAAACAGAAACATTTGACTGCTGGGTCACCTTTCCTGAGGTGGACCAAACAACACATACTTTCCACACATATGAAATTGCGAACGTACCTCAGCGGTACCGAGCATACCAGTATCATGAAATATCGCTCACATACCAAGAGCATCAGAACTGGTTTGAAGGCGCCCTACCACATGTATTACAAAGAGTGAGGTTAGGTCCCTTGAGTAACGACGGACCTACATGGCCTATGTTTGCCACGTACACACCCCACCCAGGCATACAGAATATGCCACTAGCAGATCTGCTTGATTTATATAATGAATTAGTGACATTATATAGACGATTAGTTCAGTTCGTAATGCAAACATTGAACATAACACCGGCGGGTCGAGCACCGCCAGCACCTGGTGGTTATCAATTGGCTACTGGGATTAATCTGCAAACAGTACATACTAATTATGGGTAAGGTACCCACGGAACGGGAAAAAATACTGTTCTGGATTGCCCAGAAAACTAATCAGGTGGAAGCTGTGTTTCCCCATACGGGACCACAGGAAAAACAGACTACTCACAATGTGCTTGCCTTTTGGGATGGTTCCCTCGGTGGATGACTGCGCCACATGGGGTACAGTCTTCGCTGCTATATACACTACCACACATGGTACCCCAACACTTGCCAATTTAATGGAAGTGTTAAAGCAAATACAAAATGAGCATGGGGCAGCACCAGCCCTGGATTTGGGGATGAAACTAATGCGTAACTTTGACGCCGTATCCTCAATAATACTGAGTAACATTAAAGGGGAAGCGGTAGCACTGGCAATTCGCCAGCGTCTCCGGGAAACTCCACACCAGGAACAAGAGAGACAGCTACCGAAAATTATCTCCGATACCTGTACTAGTATAGGACGGGATAGTTTGGGAGCCAAACCAAAGAAGTTGGAATTGCAAGGTACCACCCATAAGGAGAATACGAAGCAGGCACAAGAGGGAACAAAGAAGCGCTGGGGCAAACAAAAAGACTTTAAAGAAAGAAGGAATAAGAGAGCAGATTCTCCACACCCAGAGAACTCCGAAAGGAGATATAGGGGGTCATTCTGACCTTGGCGGTCCATGACCACCATGGCGGAGTGCGGCGGAAGCACCGTCAACAGGCTGGCGGTGCTTCCTGGGCGATTCTGACCGCGGCGGTAAAGCCGCGGTCGGAAAAGGGGAGCCGGCGGTTTCCCGCCGGTTTCCCGCTGGCCCAGGGAACCCGCCATGGCGGCGCTGCTTGCAGCACCGCCATGGGGATTCCGACCCCCTTACCGCCAGCCTGTTTCTGGCGGTGTCCACCGCCGGAACCAGGATGGCGGGAACGGGTGCCACAGGCATGGGCAGTGCAGGGGCCCCCTAACAGGGTCCCACAAAGCTTTTCACTGTCTGCTTAGCAGACAGTGAAAATCGCGACGGGTGCCACTGCACCCGTCGCACCCCTTCAACTCCGCCGGCTCCATTCCGAGTCGGCTTCATTGTTGAAGGGGCTGTCCCGCTGGGCCGGCCGGCGGTCTTCTGGCGGTCGCCCGCCGGCCCAGCGGGAAAGCCGGAATGACCGCCGCGGTCTTTTGACCGCGGTGCGATCTTTCGGCGGGAACCGCTTGGCGGGCGGCGACCGCCGACCGCCGCGGTCAGAATGACCGCCATAATCTTAGAAATAGGGAGAATATTAAAACTCCAGACACATATACTGATTCACGTCCCTCTCGTTCCTTTCAGGATGCACCGGATAGACGTAGCGAGAGAGGTGGCAGTCAAGATCGACGTCCTGAATAAGTGAAAGAAAAGAAAGACTCTTCTCAGTCTAACTTTAAAAAAGAAGAAAAGACTCCTCATCATAAGCCGCAGTTTAAAAAGAAGATGGCAACACTGACAGCTAAGAATGCCAGTATACTTGAGAACACTATTGAGGAACAAGACGTGGGCAGTGACCCTGTTAGACAGCGCAGCAGAGGTCACGATATGTCGCCAGAATCTGAAAGATCATCTGGATGCGACAGCAACTAGCGATTTTATCGCAGTTGAAACAGCGGATGACCGCGTACTCCCCCCGATAGGGTTTATGATTTAAAAATTCAGATTGAGGGAGACGTGGAGCGTGTTGTTAGTGTGATATTTTGGGATGAACTTACTAGTGATATCCTATTGGCCGAAAGAGACTGGCCACCTGAACACATCCACAAGCTCCCAAATTGCCTTCTTTCTCCGATCTTGTTCCGGTAGCAGACAGAGAAGCCTATGCTTCTGAACGGGCTTTAGCGCAAGCACCTGCGTTATACCGCAATCATGTAGGTTGGGACAAGGAGTCGCCTTGTCATGTTATTCCTGTTAGGTCAACACCCCAACCGCAGCCACAATATCCTATTAAACATGAAGCGAAAGGTCCTGTGAAGGAAATACTCACCCAACTTGAGTACAAGGGAGTAATTGAGCCCTGTACACCTGCAACGAATAATCCATTATTCCCTGTTGCAAAGCCAGATCATTCCTACAGGATAGTCATTGACTGTAGACATCTAAATAGTCATACACGTACATATGCTATACAGAATTCACACAGCACAGCACTAATAAATTATATAGTGCGTAAAAAATATAAAACAACATTAGACATCCCTAATGGATTCTTCTGCCAGAATTTAGCACTTGAAAGTTGGGACTTGAGTGCGTTCTCATTTGGCTCGCAGAAACGCTTTTGTCGTTTATCTCAAGGCTATAAGAATAGCCCAGGGCTATTTTCAGCCCGTGTAACGTCGATACTACACAATATCGATTCCAAAGCGTTATCCTATGTGGATGACATATATCTCACAGACGACATCCTCGACATTCATCTTGCGAGGGTCGATCGGATCATTTTGGGATTTGCAGATCTCGGTTACAAATGTAGATTTTCCTAGTAATTTATGACGGAAAGTCTTAATTTTATTAAAGACACAGAGGCGAATATTATGCGTTCTTTTCTTACTTTAATTTAAACAGCAGCAGTCAAGAAACTACAACTCCCAAGAGGGTTAGCTAATGTCTAACCAATGGGAGTAAAACAATAACCAGAACTGGACCAATAGGAAGGGGCCATAAACCATAGAGAGCACCCTTGACTGCAAGCAGCCCTCTTTTCTTGAACGAGCAAGTCAAATAGAGTTATGAAACAAAGGGTAAATAAGACCAACAATTGCCAGCGATAAAGAAATGGAGCACAAGTCTTGAACCACAGCGATGAGCCGAGAGGGCAATGATTGAGGAAGCTGATCCTGGCCCGGTTGCGATGACGCCTGCAGAGGTCTCTTCCTGAGGATGGAACTGATTGAGCTAGCGGCGTTACCCGGAAGCTGGAGGCAGTGCTGGAGTCGCTGGGAGGGAAAGAAAAAGTACATATTAATAGAAGTACTGTGGTGGGATAATATTTGCCTCCGTGTCTTTAATAAAATTAAGACTTTCCGTCATAAATTACTAGGAAAATCTACATTTTATTACAAGACCGGAGGCTCTATTATGCGCGTTTAAAGCTGGTCAATAACTAAGGAAGAAGCAGTTCTAACAGGTTTACAATAGAAGGTTTTGAAAACATTATCGTTTGACCAATCTGCCGACCTGAGAATGTCCTCTAAACTGGACCCAAGGGTGAAAGCTTTTGAGGCCATAGCGCCCCTGGAGGAATGTGCTCCAAAAATGGAAGTATCTATTCCCGCTAAGGACATAATCAATTTAATCCAGCGGGCCAAAGTTGCCGAAGTCACTGGATTGTGGGGTTTTCGGAAAGAGATCAATAATTGATTGGAAGAGGACGTTCTCAGGTTAACAGTTCTTTTTTCATATTCTTTTAAACAAAGACCCACACATAACTTTGACTTGTCCGGAAAGAAAGGGTAGAAAACAGAATGTAAGTTAGTTTTGGTGCGTTTGGAGATGTGAAATAGGACCCCTGAAGGTAAGAATTGCCTGGCAGAGACATCCAAGGACCTAACGTCCGAAGTCCTTTTAATAGAGATTAAGCATAGCAACATAGTAAGCTTAGCAGAGAGCATTTTAAGAGAAAGGCTTGGATTATCTGGCCAGGAGAGGAAAAGATTCAAAACCAGAGAGACGTCCAAGATATGTGAATACTTAGCAGAAGGGGGTTTGGAGAGCTTGACTCCTTTCAGGAGACGACAGATCAAAGGATGAGACCCAATAGGGTTGCCATCAATATTTGAGTGTTTCATGGAAATAGCCGATCTGTAAAGATTTATTGTGCGATATGACTTACCTAAACCCGCCTGGGCGGCTAGGAAATTAATAATTAGACCTAGATAATCAGTCTGATGCCTAGGGAGCGAAGGTAGGTTACGACCGGTTTCAATAGTTTTGTGAAGCACCAGGGTGCGGAGGATAGGCCGAAAGGAAGAGAGGAAAAGTGATACGTTTTTGAATTCCAAAGAAATTGCAAGAACTTTCTGTGAGAAGGATGAATAGGAACGGTCAGGTATGCATCCTGTAAATCTAGTCTGCCTAGCCAATCGAACTGGAGCAAGATATCCCTGAGATGGATAATGGTTTCCATCTTGAAGTGTCGATAGATGACAAACTGATTGAAAGATTTCAGGTTGATTACTGGTCTTAGCTTTTTGTTCTTTTTGTGGACGAGGAATATAGAGCTGATGAATCCGGACGGGTCTGGTGTGCACGGGTGGATGGCGTCTTTTTCTAAGAGAGATTGGATCTCTAAAGAAATTAGAGAGGACATTTCCAGAGAAAACTTTGGAAGAGGAGGAAGACAGAATTGGAGAGGAGGAGAAAGAAGTTCGATCTGATATCCCTGAACAGTGGAAAGGACCCAAGGGTCTGCAGAGATTGACTTCCATTTTTGAAGAAAGAAACGAAGGCGACCTGCCACGGGAGGGCCAGAAAGTTGGCTTACCTTGATTAATGTGCGGTCTGGAGAAGCGCTGACCACGGTTGCGGAAACTCCTAGATCTTTGTGGGTAAAAGTGGGGTTTGAACTCGTGAGAATAGGAATTGAAGGAGTTGGCATATCCTCTTGAGCCTTGATTCCTGTATGTGCGGCCGGTAAAGCGGCTCCTACCTCTACCGGCCCGGGAAAAAACACGCTGGTTAAAAACTTTCTTCAGATTTTGTTGGACTTTGTCCAAGGATGAAAAGGTCGAAACAAAACGGCTGAGGTCTTTTATGAAGTTATCGCCGAAGAGTTTCCCATCGGCCTGAATGCCTGGGTCTCGAGTGGCCAAGTTAGCCAACTTGGGGTCCATTTTTAGTAAAAGGCCTTTGCGTCTTTCGTGAATAATAGCATAGTTCGCATTGCCCAAAAGACAAAAGGCTCTCTGAGTCCAGAGGGAAAGATCTAAGGGATCAATAGACGATTCCTCTAACCTGGCTGATTCAGCTAGGTCAAAGATCCTTGCCAGAGGGCCTACCACGTCCAGGAGCTTGTCTTGACACGTGGTCCAGGCCTTGTCCACTCCTTTACGGGGATCCTTTCCAAATTTGGTAAAGAAAGTGATGAGTGAGTCATCGATGGTTGGGGTTGCCGTAATATTGGAATCCAACGATGGTCTGGGGCATTCCGATTTTAATTTGGATCTGGTCTGCTTATCTAAAGGAAGACGTAAGCGAGAAGCGATGTAATCACCCACATGGACCAACGGGAGCCATTCTGTTGAGTTAGGATGGTGTATGAGGGATGGATCAAACATGGGCACACCCTCTGAGTCGACCACACTGGTAGAGGGACCACCTGCCGCAATTTTGATACGTTTGGGGGAAGGAGAAGAAGGGGAAAACGTATCCTCGGGATTATCAGACTGAGATAATTCATCCATGTCCTCATCGTCCGTGTCCAAAATGTTTGAAATCACAATCTTATTAGGCGCAGTGATATGTTTTGATTTTGCTTTACATTTTGATTGAGACGCCGTATTTTTGGCGGAAATCCCCTCCTTAGTAGGAGGCCTGGGAGGAATCAAGTCCTCAGTCTGGTGTGAGGCAAGCTCACTTTCTGTCTGTGCGCCTTTACGTGATTTTGAAGAGGATAATTTCCGTTTTCTGCTTTCCCCCGCAGAATGGGCCATAGATTTGGACACCATGGACATGACAGAATTCTCAATGTTTTTTGACATTTTTTCCATAGATGCTTTCATAGCATGTTTTACAGAGGACTGGATAAATTTATTCAAATCCTGTTTAAAGGATTCCTCATCCTCCTCAGAGGCAGACCTTGAGGGAGAACTCCCTAGTTCCATAATAAAAAGCAGTAATTGTGGGTAGAAATACCTGAAAAAACAGGAGCCAGAAGAGTATTCTAACAAGACACGAAGGGGAGGCTAAACAAGGGTTAATAGGAGCAACACGCTCCGTGTATTGATATTTGGCTCCTCCCCGAGGCGGAGATCTGAAGGAAAAGCCAATTGAGGAGCGAGGCGGCACTGGGGAGAGGCAGCGATATGGACGCTGTCCTCTGTGGAGCCGGCGATGCGTGGAGCCGCCTGATGAAATGCTGCGGCAGTGAAGAGGACGCGTAAAGCCGCTTATAGTGAGGCTGCGGCGAACAGCAGAACCGGTAAGGTATTCCCTGTCAGACGCGCGTCGGAATGAGACGCGCGCTGACAGAACGGAAAATAAACTGCGCGATAGAATGCTCGGCGGAGCGCGTGCATACAACGACAGATGCCGGCAAGGGGGGGGGGAGGGAGATAGGGGAAGAAAACCGGGATAAAACCGCCGCGAAGCGGTGAAAAAATGATAAACGAATTATCCCCCCAACATAGGAACAATAAAGATATGCTAAAACAATAAATGCATCAAGTACAATATCTGAAAAACTATTAAGTACGTAGGAGACGAAAGGAGAGTACTTATCTTGACTGCGAGCAGCAAGAAAAGAGGGCTGCTTGCAGTCAAGGGTGCTCTCTATGGTTTATGGCCCCTTCCTATTGGTCCAGTTCTGGTTATTGTTTTACTCCCATTGGTTAGACATTAGCTAACCCTCTTGGGAGTTGTAGTTTCTTGACTGCTGCTGTTTAAATTAAAGTAAGAAAAGAACGCATAATAGAGCCTCCGGTCTTGTCATAAAATTAAATTTTAAGAAAAGCAAGAAAGCCTTTCTTAGTGTATTATTCCTGGGATATGAGCTATCGAACGAGGGAAAGAGCCTGTCCCGCACTTTCTAGAAAAATGCGCTCAACTGCACCCTCCTAACTCGCTGAAGAAACTCCAGTCATTACTAGGTTTCTTTAATTTTAGCAGAACATTCATTCCAGATTGTGCACAACGGATCAAGCCGCTTTATGACTTGGTTCAGCCCAAATTTTCTGGCAGGCACTGGACAATTGAACACACACACATCCTTAGGGAAATGCAACAGGACATGCTAGAAGCTAAACACTTGCACACCCGTGACAATAAAAATAATTTGGTCATCAGAATAATAGCTGGTGCCGTTGGATTTACTTATGTCACCTTCAATGAGGATGACACAGTACCCATAGCATATAAATCACATTTATACTCCAATGCTGAACAGCGTTTTGCACCTACAGAAAAGATGCTGACGGCAGTTCAGATGGCCGTCATAAAAGAGAGGCCACTTGCCCAGGGTAAGCAAATTATTGTTGTCTCCCCGGTGCCGGCCTTAGAGGCTGTCACCAAAGCAAGCATTCCTAACACTAAAGCATTACATCCACGTTGGATTCAATGGGCAACGTCTCTGACCGCCACTGATGTCGATTACATTTTTTATCCAAAACTTCAGACACAAGAATTTCTCCAGTACGAACAAGAGTACCCCGCTCCTCTACATATCTTGCCATTAGACAACTACCATACTGTCAAATATATACTTATGGTTCAGCACAACCGGCTGTAGGTACTAAACATCAATACTCTTCAGCTTGCACAGCCGTGAGCGGAGTGATGGAAGATGGAGTTTTCCACCCTCGCGATACATACACGCAGACCTTAGGGGACTGCACAGCCCAGTTGGCTGAGCTTCAAGCTCTTATTCTAGCGCTCAGCCAGACTTTAATAGTCTGTGACTCTTATTACTGCGTCCAGTCATACAATGACTATCTCAATCATTGGAAACTGAAAGGGTTTAGAGATTCTAAAGGACACCATTAAAAACAAAATACTGTGGGGGAGGGTGGCTGATCTTAAAGATAAGCTGCTGTGTGTCCATGTAGTACATACATTGGGACACCAACGTGTAGGAGTACCCGTTGCCAGTACTACTTTGGCTGATGAAGCAGCCAAATCAGCAGTAGCTACGGCTTCTGTGGCTGCAGTGACTCGTTCTCAGACGAGAGTGGATAATGAAATATTGATTGCCGTTAAAGCTTTGGCTGCAGGCAAATCCCTTCCTAAAGGATACCCTACAAACTATACTTACCATATCAGTGTGCAGAATGCTGCTTACACAACAATTCCTGGGGTTGGAGATCGAGTGATTCCCAATGAAGACCAGAGATTAGATCTAATTAAAGCAGCGCGTGGGGGTGTTGCTTCTGCACATGCTGGTGTACAGGACACAATATCACTTCTACAGAAACACTTCTGGTGGCCTGGTCTATGCAGACGAACAAAGCAGTATGTCCTTTGCTGTGACATGTGCCAGCAGGTTAAGGGTTCCAATATCAAACGCCCGCCGCAGACATCCCTCCTAGTGTCCAACAAGCCTCTACAGTGTGTGTACCTGGACCATTGTGGTCCCTTGCAGCCTGATGGTGCATACAAATACATTTTAGTCGCTGTAGATTCTTGTTCTAGATTCCTGTGGGTATGGCCACAGCAGTCGGCTGACACCCGGACTGTTATAAAAGACTTGCTGATCTTTATCGATACATATGTGGTTGCAGCATTCCATTCAGACGAGGGCCCTGCATTTGCCTCTAAGGCATTCAGGGACACCATGGGGATGATGGGTGTTGAGCTCCATTACTCCTCACCATACCATCCAGAGGGAAATTCGGTCGTGGAGAGGTGCAATTGTGATCTAAAGCAGTCCTTAACAGCTCGAGTATTAGGTTCAGGCCGCAGTTGGTTACATCACCTATATGGGGTCCAGAGAGCACTGAATAATCTGCCAAGACTGTCCTTGGGGGGACGCACTCCATATGAGGTTCTCTTTGGGATACCTCTGTATGTCCTAGATCTTGATGCCCCTGGTATGGTGGCAGCAGAAACACCACTTGACATAAATGAACGTCTCACTGTTTTACAGGAGCTTCAGCAATTTCGTGATGATAAATCATCTGTAAGTGCTGCCACCTTAGGAATAAGGGACTTAACTAAAACTTCGACTGGCTGGATTCCTAAAGTTGGGGATCTGGTTCGTGACAAGATCGCAGTGAAGAAAGAATTCAGTCCATCATACAGAGCACCTGTACCGGTCTTGGGAATAAAAGCTACCAGGACTGTCATCTAATCACTACTGTCTGGTTCTAAAACGAACAGATTCATCTCCATTGATGACAAACTACACCATGTGGCCAATCCTTCACAGTAGACTAAAAGGTCCTTTGGGTGGTTCCCGATCCCCTCTCACTGCCCAACAGGACATACATCTACATAGTAGGATGAACATCACTACTACAGGCTATACAACGATGTCAACTGCTGTTCCAGACACCTCCTTGACCATAGAGAGGGCGGAAAATGAACTTTTGTTGGTTCCAGTCACTTCTTCAGTGACCACCCCGGTTCAAGATCTAGCTGTTTTTTACACAAACACATCACAGACTAACGACCCAGTCTATCAAGAGCCCCCACGTGAAGTGGACCAAAGTACGGATGATGCACCAGCTCCTGTGTTTGCAGAGACTGCCTCTGGCTATTTCGTTGACATTGATGATTTTTCTTCATATTCGTCCACTACTGTGATTGACAATGTTTAAAAATGTAGTAAGCTATATCAATGGTTTAAAAAGAACTATTTGAGATACCCATGGAACTACTTATGGTTCTGTTTGACATTTTTGCATTATTTTTATGGATTGGTTTTTTGACTGTTTCCTTGTTACTTATAAAAGGTCATTATATTCCTGATCGCTCCTCTGTGGAGCCTGTTGATTAAGTTTTAACACCACATCATTCTTCACATAAGGTCCGGAGAGATTTGTCCCCTGTTAATATTACAGCAGTACCGATTTCTGATGGGATTATGTGGGACAAAGTTCCATTCGATATATACAGGCCTACTGAAATTATTCAAATACCATATGTGTTCAAAATATCGATGACTGATGTAATTACACCTGATGTTGTCTGATGGTTGGGATGTCCAAACAGTTGATTCCATGCTAACTGAGATGAAGGACTATTCCGCTTTTGAAAGTGATGATGTAGATGAATATACAATGAATTATGGGGAAATGTTCTGCTATAACAATTGGGGACATTACTACCTACACCGTGCCACTAGATATAGACCAGTATTAAACTATACACAGTGGGAACACTGTTCTACACCACCGTCGGGGAGCCCAAAGTACTATAGTGATAAATGTACATACTTTTCTGGGCATGATACAAAAAAGCTGAGTCGTATTATTTTAAAACCCCTCCGGCACAAATTAGGAAAATGTTGCTGACACAAAACTGATTTACTCAGATCCTTTTGTTTCCCGGCTCGCAGTTGAAGGTTATGAATACTGGAAGAGCACTGTTGATTTGAAAAGTGTATGGGGAACACGAGATTGGCAGATACAGGGTAGGGAGCCTTTATTCCGAGCATGCCTGATTCCTGTACAAATAATTTTCTTAAATGACAGAATTCAGCAGACATCTTGTCTGGGGTTAGCAAAAATTAAAGACTTGAATATGCCCAGTATCCCCACCCGTTCAAAGTTTAAAGATTGGCAATACTTCCTCAATATCACCGAGGACAAGCTAGATGCAATGGTTAAGGCTGGTACTTATAATTCTTCACTTTCTAGTCACGGCGGGTGGTCAATATGGCCCACTAACCAGAATGAGTGTCAAGCGCATTTTTTTTTTAACTCTTCAGGGGTTTTTCCATGAACAGGCCAGACCCTCGCTTTATATCGGGTCAACATATAGGTATAGTTACGACATACAGTGTGGGAAAGCTGTGCCAGCAATGGGTACATACCAACACGTTAGCCGCAGTTAAGCAACACCTGAACACCCTTTCCGAAGGTATAGATGTGTAGGACTTTCTGCTGGGTCCTAGGAAAAAGCGTTCGAAAAGGTTTTAATATGCTTTGTACAATGAAATTTGGAAACTTTTCCAAATTGAGGCTGCTGCGCGTTTAAGGCAATTGGATAGAGAAAATATAGAAAAAGCATTAGCTGTTGTCTATAATGGCATGAATACACTGTCCAACAGGATTTATTCACTGTCAACTATAGTATTGTCTGCTGTTGATATCACTCAGACAGACCTGTCCCGGTTATATCATGGGCAAACACAGTTACGTTCCATCATGCAGCTGAGTTGGACATAACAGACACTGAAAAGTGGCAGCATTCCATGGAAGTATATTAACGGGAGTGCCTTCTTCACTGCTTTTAATTTCTCCAAGGAACAACAGACAATGGCTAAAAGGGAGGCTAGTTTCACCATGCTTTATGTAGAAAATTTGGATAAGTTGCCCTTCACGGTAGCAGAGAGTCCTTCAACTATCTGGCTCTTACATGGCATTATTAACTTGCCGATTTTGACCTTTCGTTTCTCGAACTGCCTGAAAAATCTTGCAGTAGGACGGTACGAGCAGCTAGGAGATAGCTATATTAAGGAAGAGTGGGAGTTGCCCTTTGACTGCTGATGTCTGAACGGCGAAACAGAGGTCTTTCTTAGCGGAAGCGAATGTGAGACTGCTGTTCGTCATTCGATGATATGCAAGCAGGTGTCTCTTCACAGTCTTTGCAATGCAGGGGTCGTGAATTTGGCCTGCTTGTTGAGGGGTACTCCCGTCCCTTTGATTCGCCCGGTATTTCATGTACTTTCCAATGGAAGTTATGTGGTACTTAACCATCAAAGTTGTTGCGGCATGCGACCTGGAATTGCCTACGCAATCTCGGTCTCGAAGGTCGTTACGTGTTGTGGACATGTTTTGTTTTCCCCCACACGAGAGATAAAAGTATCTGACATGTGGCCCCACATAGATACTATTAATGTGAATGATGACAAGCTGAGCAGGCTAAATGTGCTATTGTTTCAAAAACAGGTCGCCTTGACATCCGCAAAGGAGACGTATGCTCTCCAGATTGCGAGATCATCAGCCAAGATACAATCCCTATTAAATACCAACTTCCCCAAGCACTGGTATCCAGAATATTCAATGCTTCAAGCACTACTGGGATTGTTCACTTCTTTAAGGGTGTTGAGTCTGGTTCCGTATCCATCTTCCAGACTGTCTTCGGAGTCATCCCGTCAGCCATCCAATCGCTCTTTTCAAGTGTGTTTGGTGGCTTTCCAATCATTTTGGCTTTGATTGGTGGACTACTACTGCTATTTCTTCTGATTTGCAGTGGTTGTTTCTTTCCAGCAACGCAGAGCAATGGAGCCGCTCCCACCAACTCCACTGTGCCGTGAGCGCATGGTTCGGATCTTCGGTGCACCTTTGCTGGTGGAATTGGAGTACGACTGGTTGTTGTCATTCCGGCCCCTTCTCTGGTGCGTACAACCAATCTTCCGCTGCATATGGTGTCTCTTTGAACATCTGCCTATGGTCTGTCTTGCTGTTGCACCGACATCTCCTGTGGAAAACGCACTGCTGAGGCCCCCGATGAGGGTTCATACGCGGCCGTGCCCCTTGAGACTGAGGTTGCTCCATGAGGCCACCTATGAGCCTTCCGTTTGGAGATCTACCGCGGATGAGGGCACCGCTATGGATAACGTTGCACCAGGAACTACTGCTCACCACTGCTCTCTGGATCCGTTTGTCCGCCCTGAAATCGATTTTACATCAGATGATGTTGACTCATTTTTTAGGTCCTTGGTTGGTGACTTCGATGACACTCTTCAAGATCATGCGTAGAGCACATTATTTGATGATTTGATTTGCTATTCCCATTTTAGAATTATACCCTTCAATTAACATGCTTTGGCACGCTGTGCTTGTCATGGTTGACATTAACATTTCTTTATGTGTTTTAGTGACATTGTTTTTATTATCTTTTTAACACATTTTAAAGATTTTTTAGCTGATTTTTTATGCTTTTAGCTTTTAGTTCAGAGCAATTTTAGCATTTGAGTTCCTATACCTTCGTCATACCTGCTACAGCAATGGGGAGGGTGTAGTGAATCCTACTTCGTTTTAATGGGATAACAGGAGTTAGCTTAGCCTTTGGCTTGCAGACTCGTGCCCCCGTCACCTAGTGACTTTTAACCTACTTAGCTTGCTCTGTCTTAGCACATTTAATTATTTATTTTTTCTAAGATGGCTGCCTCGTTTAGAGTTAGGCCACTTGTTATGGGTTACATTATCAGTGTCACCGCACTAAGGCGTCAAGATCTAGCACCAAAGACAAACAAACAGTAGGCCTTCGCACTTAGGGATTTTCCCTCTCTATACTTTCAAGGGGTAATTGCTGTCCCAAGCATGTCTGTTATCTATTGTTTGGGAACACACCTACGTCAGGGGTCCTTGAAGATCTGTATAAATATATAGCACTTTAGACAGATAATCAGAGGGATTCCAACCAGAGAGCATCGCCACCATCGCTGATATCAATGCTGCAAGTCGTCTTAACGCTGACCCAGTCTTCGTGTCCATACGGAGTCTGAGATAGAGACCTCATTCCAAGGTAACGAGGGTTGGGGGCTCCTTTCATGGACATGGCATTGGAAGATTCGGTTTAACAAACCCAGCTCTCCTTTAGGTAGGAGGTTAGGTCTTACGCACTAGGTTATTAGGGCATATTACATTCCGTATGTCTTTTTTATGCATTGCAAGATGGTGGGGGTCTTTGTAATAATGACTCTCATCCTCACAATTCTGTTGCTTGCATTATTCATTATCCTAATCATTGCAGCCCATGCAACTTATCGCAAATTGCAGTTATGTTGAATAAAAACTATTGAAACTTTAATGCATCTTTTTCATTGCCTGCATTTGTATGAGACATGATATATCTGTGAGAAAGGGGTAATCTTCGTTTAACCACGACATTCCCTGAGTTGTCTTACTCTCAAGTCCATGTGTAAAGGCTGCCACAAATCACCTTTTATTATTGTGTTTCTGGTGAGGTGCTGCTAGTGAGCCGGTATGGTTGTGACAACAGTTGCGACTTGTTGTAGGAGAAGACGTAGTCACCTACAAACAAAAGTACTGTCATCCTTTAACCAGCAGTCTTGCCTAGAGCAAGAGTCCAAACTACGACGGATCCACCTTGGAAAGGTCCTTATGGCTCTGCAGAAAATAGTTCTCACTATCAAGGCAAGCAAATGCAAGTGCAAGTCAGTTGTATACTTGGGCCACCTTGTAGGTGGAGGCCACGTTTAACCCATACAGCCAAAGATCCAGATTATTCTGGATAAGGAGGCTCTGATAACCCAGACTCAAGTCAGAGCATTCCTTGGGCACTACAGGAGGTTTGTGAAGGGGTATGGTTCTATTATGGCCCCCCTCACAGAACTGATCTCTAAAAAGCAACCAAAGAAAGTAAACTGGACCATGAGCTGTCAAAAGGCTTTTGACACTCTGATAGAAGGAATGTGCTCAGCAACAATTCTAAAATCTCCAGATTATTCAAAGCAGTTCACTGTACAGACTAATGCCTCTGAACATGGGACAGGAGTGGTCCCATCCCGAACCACTGAAGATGGCGAGGACCAGCCTGTTTCTTTTATTAGAAGAAGGTTACTCCCCAGGAAACAGTGTAGGAGTGTCATAGAGAGGGAAGCCTTTGCTGTGGGTTGGTCCCTGAAGAAGCTGAGACCAAACCTGTTTGATTCTCACTCCCTTGTTGAAACTGACCACTGACTTCTCAGATGACTCATGCAAATAAAAGGTGGAAATCCCAAACTGTTGAGGTGGTCCATCTCCCTACAGGGAATGGACTTTACAAGGGAACACAGACCTGGGACTGACCATGCCAATGCAGATGGCCTTTCCAGGGTCTCCCGCTTAAACAATGAAGACTCTCTTGGAAAAGGTTAATCTCATTCCCTTCGTATGGATGGGTTTGTGTAGGAAAGTGCTACTTTTTGACATGGTCACCCCAACGTTTTGCTCACTGGTACTGATATTGTTGATTGGTAGTGCACGGGGTCCCTGCGAAGCAGGCCCCCGCGCCAGTGCTCTTCCCTTAAAACAAGACAAATGCTCAGTTGTATACCAATTGGCAAGAACTTTAACCCCGTGTAAGTCCATAGTAAATGGAACCTCTAGTTCCCAGGGGATGGGTACTACAGAGGGTCTTTAAGGCCTGCAGCATGGAATATGCCACCCTAAGGAACCCGCACACAAACTGCAGCAAGACTGCTATTGCAGGATGAGTGAAATGATGCAAAGCATTCTGATAACACGACATGGCACGCTCACTGTGTGCCATGCCCATGTACACTACATATACTATATGTAAGGTGCCCCTATAGCAGGTCTTCGAGCACTAAGGCAGGGTGCACTATATTACTTGTGCGGGCACATTTGCATGAGCAGATGCGTCCCTGTAATACCTAGTTTAATTGCTGGACAATGCAAGTGGTCGGGAAGCCATCTTAAGGATATGTACAGGGAACTGGTCATTAAGAGTTACTCAGCTACTTGATGGCTTCACTGAAAATAATGGTGTTTCGTATCAAACACCTTGTCTTAATAAATCTATGCTGTTGCCAGTATTGGATTTATGAAGACATGCACCCAGAGGACACCTTACAGGTGCCCCCTGTATCCCTACTAGTCACTTAAGTGTGCTGGCTGACTAGCATAGTCAAGCCTGCTACCACAGACGAGTTTCTGACCCTCTGCAGGTGAGAGCCAGGCTCTGAGAGGCCTGGCAGAAGGTGATTACACCCCTCCAGCAGGATGGTTAGAGAGTTTAACATATCAAGGCCAGAGACTGCAAAGTCTCTGCTGCCTTTGATAAACGACCCTGACTTTCCTACAGACCTGGGGAATGCCACCCCCTGCCCTAAGGCTCTGGCACCAGAGCAAGTGGGAAATTAGATATTCAGAAGGCATGTCACACAGGCTAGGAACTCCCCTAAGGTGGTCCATCTGAAGATGGGTTTCAACATCTTGGTTTTGGTGGCACTAGGAACTCTGGGTCAGGATAATGCCCGCTTCTCATGGGAAGTGCTCATATATGGGGTGTAGACACCCCAGGGGTAGGTAGCTGATTGGCTACTGCCCTACACTCACCTAAACACCCCTAAATTAAGTATTTATGGGTCCCTCCAACACCGGAAAGATAGATTCACCGGCCTGGGAACAGAAGGACAAAGAAGTCCTGACGCACTGGTACCTGGACAATTGCAAAGACCCGACTCGTCCAAAAGCTGTGCATGCTGTGGAGGACTGTCCAGCATTTCTCCTACTGTCTAGCATCTGCCTTGGGCTGGAGGATCCATTCTCCTGCATCTGCAGGCACCAACCTCAACTGTCCAGTACATCACTTTGCTGGCCATCAAGCCCACTGGGGAAGCATCATGCCAGAAAGAGGTTTCCATGGTTTGAGGAGGTTAGCCCCATCTCTTCATTTAGTTTAGAGACACTACATCCTCCAGGAGCCCCTCAACACCAATACCCTGAGTACCAGAGCACATGCAGCTACCAAGGCTTGTTAGTGTCCAGCCCAGACAGCACCACAACCAAAGCTGACCTGCCTAACAAGTCACTTCCCGACCAAAAAGGCTGACACCGACAATATCTCTGCTGTTGTTTTTTCTTCCCCTCCACAGGTCTAACTGAGAATTGAAAGAGCCTCCAGCATAAGTGGCCAGCCTAGCCCCACATCCCTGGTTCATGACAACAACTACACCCCCTTTGGGTTCTGTCAGACTTGTTCCCAAGTCCCACCTTGCAGCCTTTGTTTTCAGGTGCCCAGTGACTTCTACAGTGTAGCTCTCAAGGCTATCAACCCTTTCAGAAACCTCTGAAGCCGGACATGCTAGGGCAGGTAAACTAAAACTGCTGGGGTTCTTTGGACCTTGGCCCCTAGCACCTTAAGTTCCAGAGGGCAATCCTGAACTTCGACTACAAGTATATGTTTGCAGTATATATCTTTCTTCCTAGGATAACATTACTGCATTCAAAGCTCATACCTCAAAAAACATTATTTGTGTATTTTACTGTATTCTGGTAAAACCCATAACTCCGAAATTACTTACCTGATTCGGATGATCTTGATGTCTAAAATTATATAAAAATCTGTGTAATGTTTATAATTCGATTTCAGATTTCTTTTTGAATGTGTGTACCACTTATTGACTGTGCTTTTAACAAATGCTTAACACTCCCCTCTTATAAGCCAATGCTGCTCAACCACACTATCACAAATAGAGCATTTAGGATTATGAAATCAAGCCCCGTAAACCCATAGGGGTCATCTGAACTTTTTCCATGGTGTGTCCTTACATGGTCAGCTACATAAAAGCCTCCTTGGACCACACCATGGGTGCTTTGCAGCACCTGGAACATACTCTTGAAAAGTGCTCAGCGCAATTCGAGAGGGTTCTTAATTGCACACTAAACACTAAAACATTACTGGAGGTGAAAATAGACACTTTCTCTTTGGCTGTGAATTTACTGAGGATGGGATCATGGTAAACTAGAAGACCGTGTAGATGATGTGGAATCTGTACAGACCTCTATGGGCCCCACATTGCGTGAACTACAAGCAAGTCTGAATACTATGAAGACAGAGGTGGCCTCCTTACAACGCAGAGAGGAGGATGCTGAGTGGTGCTCAAAGCGCAACGACATCCACTTCCTGGGTTTTCCAGAAAAAACAGAACACCCCAGCACCAAGCTCTTCCTCGAGGACTGGCTTATGGCAACCTCATTGGAGAACAAGGCCTCCAAGTTGTTCTCTGTGGAATGAGCACACCGCATTCCAGACAGCCTTCCTGCACCTGGAGCGCCACCAAGGCCATTCATTGCTCAATTCCTGAATTATCGGGACCATGACCTGATCCTACAACGTTTTCGCACGAAAGGCCCCTGGTGGTATAAGAACACGGAAATACTGGTACACTCAGACTTCACAGCTGAGATGTAGTGGCTTAGGAGCTCTTTCATAAAAGTGAAGCACAGCCTTTGAGAACTGCAGCTCCGACACGCACTACTGTTGCCAGAGAAACTCAAGGTAATGGATGGCGAGACCTCCCACATCTTCTCAACACCTGAAGATGTCTGGACCTGTCTTCACAATAAAATCTTGGCCCACTCTGCCAAGTAAAATCAAGCAGAGGGAGAATGGATGATCCCACACCCTAAACACAGGAAATGCAGGACTCCTCGGATAGGGCCGAACCAGGACAGTAGGCCGCAGAACAAGCACAGGCGTTAGAGACGGCCCCCCAATACAGTACAAACCCTTTTCTTGCACTGTGATCTGAACTTGTCTTGGACTCTGGATCAGGCACGGATGCAGTTGAGACCTTGACCACGAGCAGCACCCATGGCCGGAAAGTCACACAAAGCTCAGCTGAAGACCTACTGTGACTGCCATATTGACATTGCGACCTCTGCCTATAACTACAGCGGAAACAGCCCGATCCTGCTGCACCGCAGGGACTAGTGTAGGTGCTGGCAGGTCAGATGTTGGGTCCTCGAAGATGGGCCCAGACTAGCCCTACCAGAACTCCAAAGAGGACTTATCTTAGTTTATTTAGTTTCTGCTTACAAGTTGGAGAATGATTGACAGAGACGCACAAGTCTACTTTCTGGAGGGGATGCAGTCATTCAGACTTTCTGTAGTTCAAACTTTAACTACTGTTTTGATGGAGTTCAACAGTGGGGCTGATGGTCACCAACATGTTTTCAAGGGGTACCACTTGCGGTGGAGGCTAGCCTCCTCTGCTGATGTTCACTGTCAACACAGGGTACAACGGGGCACCATTCCCCTAGTTGAGACACCCTCCACCAAATCACGCAATAGAAGCCACCACAGATTATCACACCCCACAATATCATGCCTGGCGTGGAATGTTTGTGGCATGGCCACTCCCACCAAACTTTAAAGCATCTGTGCTTATTTCAAATGATGTCACATGCACATTGCCATACTACAGGAAACACATCTCGCAATAGCAGAACTCCAAAAGGTCTGCGCAAAGTGAAGGGGGCAAGTGTATGCCACATCTTTATCAGCATATGCCCGGAGGGTACTCATCTGGGTTGCGCTGGGGGTCCCCATATTGTGGGTATTCACAGGGAAGACACTGGGTGCTTTAAAATACTAGAAGTTCATCTCGATGGAGCTCCACTCACATTAGTGGCAATTTATGCCACCAACACTAACCAATCGGGTTTTTTTTACACGCTCACTCCCGTGCTCTTCTGGAACCCATAGAACCCAGGGCTCTGGGGAGGTGATTTCAACTGTGTGACTCACCTAGAAACCAAACGATCCACCCCTCCCTTGCGGAATACCACCTGTGTTCACACAACACAACACTTTCACAACTGGCTCACCTACCGTCGCTTACATGACGCATGGCGACTTGTACACCAAGTTGGCTGCAAATACTCATTCTATTCCCCGGTTCATGACATACATACAAGGATAGACCTTTTCCTCTGCACCGAACAACTGACTGTGCTGATCTCCCAGGTGGAGTACTTAGCAGGTACCCTTTTGGATCATTGCCCCCTGCTGGTCCCCCTGCCATGGGGCAGACAACGCCCCACCATAATTACATGGAGGTTACAAACTGAAGCTCTTCTCGACCACCCATTCCGGGAAGATCCAGCACAGTTCATTATATACTACTTTGATCTTAACAAGGGATCTACCCCATCCTGTGCACTGGATTGGGGCGCGCACAAGTTTGTTATATGAGGCCATTACCTGGCATCCTCATGGGGGCTTTGACAATGCCTGCAGGAAGAGCTTCTCTCACTTCTGAACCTAGACTATAAGATCTTAGGCAGAGTGCTGGTGAACCATCTGCTCCCTATTATTAGCACTCTTGTGCATGAAGACCAGTCCAGATTCATACCAGAGTGTAGAACTTTAATTAACTACTACACCTCATACAGGGCACTCCAACCAAAGTCTATGGCCGTGGCAGTATTGCTAGCCATTGAAAAGGCGTTCAATACCCGGAGTTGAGACTTTCTCCTTCTAACCTTTGAACACATGGGGTTCAGCCCTGAATATCTGGGATGGATCTGAAAATTGTACAATAGTCCGATTGCACAGGTCAAGACTGGCCAGTTTATTTCAGACAGATTTGCATTCCAAAGAGGCACTAGACAAGCGTGTACGTTCTCCCCGCTGATTTTTGGTCTTGCCAGCCATTGAGCTGCTGGCTTGTCAGCTCCGACAACAAGCACACCAATGGGGGAATGGGCACACACCAAGTTATCTCGTTATAAGCAAATGATGCCCTAGTCTCTCTTCATGACGTGTAGGCCTCCCTGCCAGGCCTCATGCGCTTATTGGATGGATTTGGGGACACTTCTGAGTTTAAGTGGGACTGGCCTAAATCATGCCTGTTCCCCCTAACACCACATATGGAGCTGCAAACGGCTGCCCCAATAGGGTCTCATCTTCACTGGTGCTATGACACTTTTAAATATCTGGGTGTTCAGATATACCACTCCAAAAGGGACATCAAGGATGGCAGTCTGAACAAAGCGGTGAGCTCCATACGTCGGTCTCTACCCTTCTGCTGCTCCCCGCTTGCTTTATTTTTTTGCAGCACTTCCAATAGTGCTTCCCAAAAGCTTTTTTCACAAGCTGTATGGCCTACTGCTTGAATTAATACGGAGTGAGGGACACAGATGGGTTGCACTCACCACCACCCAAAGACCTCTAACCAAAGGCAGACTTGGTGCATCCAGCTCTGAGCCGTAGTGTCCAGTGACAAAACTGCAATCATCAATGTCCTAGCTATGGATGCTTGGTAACACGAGCACCTACACATGGCTGTCAGATCCAATCATTCGACCCTAGCGCAAGACATGCCAAATGACCATGGCCCTTGCCTGTTGGCATAGATTAGTACATGGTAAATGGCCTTCTATTCCGTACCCCCCATACATAGAGTTATGGGTCCTGCCACGGCTCACTAGCACGCCATGATGACATGGCATGGGTCCATGGAGGGAAGCAGGAGTTGACCACTTAGGGTACCTCTATCACAAGGGCACCCTCATGTCCCTTCAAGACGTCATGGATACCTATGGCATAGTGGTTGGTCACTTCCTGACATACCACACCATACAACATGTATTGACCACAACATGGAACACAAGGGAAGAGGAACCTCCTCCATCTCCCACACGTCACACCATCACCCCCCTGAACGCCACACTACTGGATTATGCAGTGGGTTCGCGCGCTAGATGGGATGTTTTGTCACAACTATTGTCGGCCAAGGCTTGTTCCAGGGTGCTCCAACAGGTGAAAGAGGTATCTGTAATCCAAGATTAAGATTCCCACAGTTCAATTATGTAAATCATGCTTCCCTCTCCCACCAATGCATTAAGCGCATGTTCCTGACCCTGGCCCCTGAATACCCTGACTGCAAATCAGTGAACGCTGTTTTTTACCATTTACTATAACTGGTTTGGCAAGCGGTTTCTTCCACGGTTGCTGAACTCACGAGCACACCTTCATGCCCACACCCGAATCCTGCCTGCTGGAATTACGCCTCAGAACAAAAGGTGACAAATACCTTCACAGGTTCATACACCTCAATTTTGTCCTGTTTAAAAGACAGGTAGCGAAGGCGTGGAAGGTGCCCGCTCCTCCAGATTGCGGGGGCAAGAGTTATAGTTACCTTAGAGCATGAGATAAGTATAACTATAACTGTTGAATTTCTATGGTTTTGTGCTGGTAAAGTCTGAATCTAACTGTAACGACCCTGTAAACTTTGTTTTTTTTAGTGAATATGTATCTATATCTATCTCTCTCTCTCTCTCTATATATATATATATATATATATATATATATATATATATCTTCATGCAAGATGGCCCTCTCACAGCGCGCTCCCCAGCTCTTGCCTACATCAAGGATGGGCCGATTCCTTGTTACAAATTACAAACGATTGACAATAAAGTCACAACGAGGCACTCCAAGGGTTCCAGTTATCCAATATTTAACCCCTTCGCTGCCAGGCCTTTTCCCCCTTCTGTGCCGAGCCTGTTTTTGGCTATTTGGGGCAGTTCGCGCTTAGGCCCTCATAACATTTTGTTCACATAAGCTACCCACGCCAAATTTGCTTCCTTTTTTTCCAACATCCTAGGGATTCTAGAGGTACCCAGACTTTGTGGGTTCCCCAGAAGGAGGCCAAGAAATCAGCCAAAATACAGTGAAAATTTTGTTTTTTTCAAAAAAATTGTAAAAAGGGGCTGCAGAAGAAGGCTTGTGGTTTTTTCCCTGAAAATGGCATCAACAAAGAGTTTGTGGTGCTAAAATCACCAGCTTCCCAGCTTTCAGGAACAGGCAGACTTGAATCAGAAAACCCAATGTTTCAACACAATTTTGCCATTTTACTGGGACATGCCCCATTTTTACGTTTTTTTGTGCTTTCAGCCTCCTTCCAGTCAGGGACAGAAATGGGCATGAAACCAATGCTGGATCCATGAAACCGAAACATTTCTGAAAAGTAGACAAAATTCGAAATTCAGCAAGGGGTACTTTGTGTAGATCCTACAAGGGTTTCCTACAGAAAATAACAACTGAAAAAAATAATATTGAAATTGAGGTGAAAAAATCTGCTATTTTTCTCTACGTTTTACTCTGTAACTTTTTCCTGCAATGTCACATTTTTTAAAGCAATATACCGTTACGTCTGCTGGACTCTTCTGGTTGCGGGGATATATAGGGCTTGTAGGTTCATCAAGTACTCTAGGTACCCAGAGCCAATAAATGACCTGCACCCTGCCTTGGGTTTTCATTCTATACCGGGTATACAGCAATTCATTTGCTGAAATATAAAGAGTAAAAAATAGCTATCAAGAAAACCTTTGTATTTCCAAAATGGGCACAAGATAAGATGTTGAGGAGCAGGGGTTATTTTCACATCTCTGAATTCTGGGGTGCCCATACTAGCATGTGAATTACAGGGCATTTCTCAAATAGACGTCTTTTTTACACACTCTCTTATATTTGGAAAAAATGTAGAGAAAGACAAGGGGCAATAACACTAGTTTTGCTATTCTATGTTCCCCAAAGTCTCCCGATAAAAATGATACCTCACTTGTGTGGGTAGGCCTAGCGCCCGCGAACGGAAATGCCCCAAAAACACAACGTGGACACATCCCATTTCTTCACAGAAAACAGAGGTGTTTTTTGCAAAGTGCCTACCTGTAGATTTTGGCCTCTAGCTCAGCCGGCACCTAGGGAAACCTATCAAACCTGTGCATTTTTGAAAACTAGAGACCTAGGGAAATCCAAGATGGGGTGTCTTGTGGGGCTCTGACCAGGTTCTGTTACCCAGAATCCTTTGCAAACCTCAACATTTGGCTAAAAAAACACATTTTCCTCACATTTCGGTGACAGAAAGTTCTGGAATCTGAGAGGAGCCACAAATTTCCTTCCACCCAGCGTTTCCCCAAGTCTTCCGATAAAAATGGTACCTCACTTGTGTGGGTAGACCTAGCGCCCACGAAAGGAAATGGCCCAAAACACAACGTGGACACATCCCATTTCCTCACAGAAAACAGAGGTGTTTTTTGCAAAGTGCCTACCAGTAGATTTTGGCCCCTAGCTCAGCCAGCACCTAGGGAATCCTACCAAACCTGTGCACTTTTGAAAACTAGAGACCTAGGGGAATCCAAGATGGGGTGACTTGTGGGGCTATGACCAGGTTCTGTTACCCAGAATCCTTTGCAAACCTCAAAATTTGGCACAAAAAAACACATTTTCCTCACATTTCAGTGACAGAAAGTTCTGGAATCTGAGAGGAGCCACAATTTTCCTTCCACCCAGCGTTCCCCCAAGTCTCCCGATAAAAATTGTACCTCACTTGTGTGGGTGGGCCTAGCGCCCACGAAAGGAAATGGCCCAAAACACAACGTGGACACATCACATTTTTTCACAGAAAACAAAGGTGTTTTTTGCAAAGTGCCTACCTGTGGATTTTGGCCTCTTGCTCAACCGGCCCCAGGGGGGGCAGAAATGGCCTAAAATATATTTGCCCCCCCAGCCCCTTTCGGGGAGCGACCCTTGCCTACGGGGTCGCACCCTGGCATTTGCCCTTGGGGGCAGATTCACCTAAAATCGGCCGATTTGCCCCCAAGGGAGGCAGAAGTGGCCTAAATACAATTTGCCCCTCCAGGGGAGCGACCCTTGCCTAAGGGGTCGCTCCCCATCTCTAAAAAAACAAACAAAAAAAAAAAAAACACAAAAGAAATTAGCCCTGGCGCCTAGAGGTTTCTGCCCCCCCTGGGGGCAGGTCGCCTAACAACAATAGGCCGATCTGCCCCCAGGGGGGGCAGAAATGGCCTAAAATAAGGGGTCGCTCCCCATCTGTAAAACAACAACAACAATAACAAAAACGGTGCCTAGTGGTTTCTGCCCCACTTGGGGGCAAATCGGCCTAATTAAAATAGGCTGATCTGCCCCCCTGGGGGGCAGAAATTGCCTAAAATAAATTTGCCCCCCAGGGGAATGACCCTTGCCTAAGGGGTCGCTCACCTTACGTGAAATTCACGAACAAAAAAAACTCCCTGGTGTCTAGTGGTTTCTGACCCCCTTGGGGGCAGATTGGCGTCATAAAAATAGGCCAATCTGCCCTCAAGGGGGGCAGAAATGGCCTAAATATAATTTCCCCCCCTATGGGAGTGACCCTTGCCTAAGGGGTCGCTCCCCACACCTAAAACAAAAAAATAAACAAAAACAAACCAAAAAAATAATATATATCCCTGGTGCCTAGAGGTTTCTGCCCCCCCCCCCCCGTGGGCAGAAAAGGCCTTAAAAAAAATGCCACCCCTGGGAGCGACCCTTGCCCAAGGGGTAGATCCCTTATGCCACTTTCAATTTTGAAAAAGACATCCCTGGTGTCTAGTGGGCGTTTTGACAGCCGAATTGCTTTCAATCCGGCTGCCAAAACGCAGAGAGAGACTTCAAAGGGAAGGAAATACATTCCCTTCCCTTTGAAGCCTCTCTGCCTCCTCCACGTGATTGGAAGAGAAATGCTTTGCATTTCTCTTCCGATCATCGCGCTGGAAGCTGAGCTTCCAGTGCGAAGGAGGAGGCATTGTGACAATCAGCGCACACTTGCGCACTGACGTTACGGGGGGTGGAGTATGGTCGGGGGTGGAAAGGGAATGGCTTCCCCTTCCATCCCTGACTTGGGGGGGTGGGGGAGACCCCAAAGAGGGAGCGCTAGCGCTCCCTCTGGGCTGTGTGCCTAGGACGTAATAGTTACGTCCTGGGCACAGCAGCACTGTGCCTAGGGACGTAACCATCACGTCCTGGGCACAGAACCGGTTAATGTGATACGAAGATCAACACAGCCATTACCCAATGCGTTTCGACCAATAAGGTCTTGTTCACGGTTAGTGAACATGCATTTTAAGTAACTTTTATATCATTACACATCCAATGCCATTATGGTGCATTATGGGATATGTAGTCTCATTTAACACAAAAACAATTACAAATCAAACCAAAATATGATATAAAACTCTATTTACATACTCATATCCGTTTCAATACATGTGCATAATGACTTAACTCTTATCAACAGATATATCAGACAATTTTGATCCAATATATACTGCCCATGATTCCATATATCAATCGATTATATAGTTTCAACATGTCCATTTCTCTTTATATGTGGGAACCTAGTTCTGGGTATCTTCATTCTGGATATCTCAACACAATCTATTTGCCTTTATTTGTATTAATACCACCGTCATCATATTTTCACTCTATATATGTATGGAATCTGTACCAGTGTATTTTCAGCAAAGAAGCCTACTTCCAGCTGCTTGTTTCATAAATGGCAGTATAATTCCTTGTCTGCATTAATCCCATATAGGGCCTTGGTTTTAAGTCTAATAATGAATTTAGATTCCAGACGTCTCAATTGCAATGCTCTGTCACCCTCTCTCTCATGTTGTCCAATTTTGGCTATCCCAAAATATTTCATATGCAGCCGATTCGCCCCACTATGGTTTTTTAAATGTTTTGTCATGGCATAATTTGAGTCCCCATTCTGTACTGCCCTAATATGTTTTAATATTTGCTTTTTTAATGGACAGATGGTGCTCCCCACGTATCTCATCCCGCAGAGGCACTCTATTGCATACACCACAAATGTTGTCACTTGTGATTCAGTCCAAAATGGGGATCTCTCATCCCTGCCCAGCCATAATGTTATATTTGTTGCATCCAATACGACATGCTTTACATTTCATACAGCATATAAAACCTTTATTCTCTGTTGTTAGCCAAGTAGACGTTTTTGGGAGTTCAAATTGACTTCTTACCAACTGATCTTTTAGAGATGGAACCTTCCTATAAATTAAAGTTGGTCTTACGTCTGCATCCCACTTTAATATGTGCCAGTGTTTATTTAAAACATTAAAAATGTGATGATTTTCCTTACTATATGTTAATATAAATCTAATTGTCTCATCCTCTTTCTTGGTCTTATCATCAGGTTTTATTAGACGGGTCTATGCATGTGACATTTCTCTAGCTCTCTTTCCAGCTTGTTTAACTTCACACGCTTTATATCCTCTTCTCATAAATCTTTGTTCAATATCTTTGAACTTTATATCCATGTCTTTACTCTCCGAACAATTCCTTTTGGTCCTAATAAATTCCCCATAAGGAATACTCTTAATCAATGACTTTGGATGACAACTAGATCCATGTAGCACACTATTAGTTGCTGTTATTTTACGATGTAAAGTTGTATGTAATTTCTCATTTTCTATACATACCATTACATCTAAAAAATCTATAGATGTTCTACTAATTTTGTGTGTAGATTGTAAACCAACTTCATTAGTATTCAGTTTCAAAAGAAACTCATTGCATTGATTTTCCGTGCCATTCCAAATCAAAAATGTCATCAATATCTCGAAGCCAGATTGCTATTTTCTCCATGATTTCCTCATTTTCTTCTCTCCAAGCTATATGTTTTTCCCACCAACCCATAGTAAGGTTGGCGTAGCTTGGAGAGAAGGAAACTCCCATTGCTGTCTCACAGATTTGTAGGTAAATGTCATGATTGAATATAAAAACATTATTTCTCAGGCATAATTCATCTATAGCAGCATTTCAGAATGTTTCAATTCATGAATATTCCTCTGTTGTAAATAATAACTCGCTGCTTTTAGGCCAACTTTGTGTGAAATAGATGTATATAAGGAAACCACATCACCAAGACATATTCCTTTTGCCACGCTATATCCTCCAATAGTCTTAAAAAATCTCCAGTATCTTCAATCTATGAAGTCAAATTTTTTACCATAGGGTCCAAAAACTAGTCCACATACAGTGATACATTCTCATATAGTTATCTGCAGCTAGAAATTATTGGTCTTCCTGGAGGTTTATTAAATGTTTTGTGAACCTTTGCTAAATAATACAATGTAGGTGTGATGGGATTCCCATTGGTTAAGAATTTCAATTCCTCAACACCAAGGAGGCCATCTGACTGCCATTTTCTCAATTTCATATGTAAATCCAAAGTGAGATCATTAATAGGATTCTTACTTAATTTACAATAATGTGATTTAATCTGTAATTGTCTAATGGCCTCCTCCAAATAATCATTCTCATTCAAAATGACAATATTTCCTCCCTTATCTGCTGGTTTGATTTCAATTTGATTTTTGTGATTTGGTGTAAATCCATTCAGTAGTTTTAGAGAAATTAAAGTAAATCCAAATGTGTATATATAGGGACACGAAGGCTCTGTAAACCCTCCCGATCTTGTGCTGAGATCTGATTGGCTGCCAACATTCAACAAGGAAGGCACCCAGGTCACATGGCCAGGCACCAGGTGATGGAGTCCCCGGGCCCCTGATCGGCCTGGGGAAAGGATGTCTTGCGCTCCTCAAAAAAAATTAAATGTTTAGGCGGGGCTCCTGGGGGGATGAGGTCCTTAAGGCCAAGATCAGCCTAAGGAGGGGGGCCCCGGGGCGAGATTGGCCTGGGGAGGGGCATGTGGGCCTGCGGCCAACTACTGCTGTGCATGGACAAAGGCCATGCACAGTGCAGGGTTGGATGGTTATAGGGGTTGCTGCAGGGCCTGGTCACAGGCGTGGCAGACAACCCCTGCTACGCTTGGCCGAAGGCCGTGGGAAACTAGGGGTTGGGTGGTTATAAGGGTTGGCTGCAGAGCCTGGGAACAGGCCAATGCCTGTTGCGTGCGGCCAAAGGCCATGCGCAGCGCAAGGGTGGGGTGGCTATAGGGGTTGACCACAGGGCCTGGCCTGAGGTCAGACCCTACACTGGTGGTTTGATTAACGTATAGTAAAGAAAATGACATTTCATTTCCAAACCCGTAGAAATTCCCTGAAAAAAACAAAGGTTACAGGGACGTTATAGTTAGGAAGTAGAACTTAAAAAGATATAGAAATTCATTTAAAAAACAAAAGCTACAAGGATGTTATAGTTAGGCTCACATTTTAAACATACCAAACCATAGAAATGTACGTTACAGTTAGAGTTAACTCAAGTAAATATAACACGTGCACTAAGGTAACTATAACTTACCTCTAAGAACTTTAAATATAACTGCTGAATTTCTATGGTTTTGTACAAATAAATTCAGAACGTAACTATAACTCCTCTGTAACCTTTGTGTTTTTTCAGTGAATTTTTAAGTTTTTTTTAAGGTAAATTACATTTAATTACTATGCCTTATTCCAACCCCGTTGCACACAGCCTTCGGCCGTGCACACTGGTGACTGGTCGCAAAGCCTGCCCTTGCAGCCAGTTCATACAGCAAGCCCTTATAACCACCCAAGCCCATGTCACGGATTGGACATTGGGCCTGTCTCTGTCAGTGGGTGCGTGAGTGTCTGAGTGGGTCTGAAAGTGGGTGTGTGAGTCTATGAGTGGGTCTGGGTGGGTGCATGAGTGTCTGAGTGGGTGTGAGAGTGGGTGCCTGAGCGTCTGAGTGCATGTATGGGTGAATGAATTAGTGTATGAATGAGTCTGTGGTTTTTTTTCAAATTTTTGTATGATCTGTTGGGAATATTTCACAGAAATGTGATCATTTCTGCAAATATTACGCACTGTGATGCAAAATTATATCAAACCTATAGTTTGCCTTTAAACCACACCTATATCACACCCCTGGGGTCAAGGTACCTTCTCCTTGACCCCTTATACCACATTCAACTTGAATTTTCATCCCAGGAGACCGTGTCCAGTGAAATAAAATGGTAGTCACAACTTTCTAGTCAGGTTGGGGTCAGCTAATTGCAACACTTCTTTTGGCATGCATATTCTCAAATTTTGCTAATTATTTGCGGCCAGAGGTATACACATTTATTTGCCCTTAAATATCTCCTAAACTTCTGAACGGAATTACACCAAATTATAAAAAGCACAATCTGTGCACCGGCAGCTAGCTTTCTGACAAATTTGGTGTAATTTCGTCCAGTGGTTGGGGATGTAGACGTGTTGACGGGTCCTATGGGAATTTTGATGGGAAACGCAACGTTTTTTGAGCCCCCATTGAGTGTGTCTGTGTGAGAGTGTATTAAAAAAGAAGCCCAGAGACGTGAAAGTCGTAGGACATTTATTCCTATTTCTACGTGTGTGCCTGTCTCTGTTTTTCATAATGAAAATCTGGTCACCCTAATGGACCACCTGGCGTTCCACTGCCGGATCGCTTTTCATACCTTAAAAACGCCTCTAGAGAAAGCCCAGACTGGAAGGTAAGTGACTTCCTTCACGCTGTGATGGTTCTGCTTCGGCGACTTCTACGTCAACGTCCAGTGGTCCTTGCACCTCTATCCCACCCATTGGTCAACACAACTGGCACAGCAGGATCTGTTGGTGGCCTCCGCAGTTGAAGCTCATCGCCAAAAAGTAATAAATAAACAGGAGAAGCCGTGTCAGATTATTCTTTTATTGCAGTGCCCCCACGCCGCCTCAGGATAACACAACAGCAGCAGCAACTGAACTCGGCATTTAAATGGCAAGAGGATAACAATGAGAAGTATAAAAGGAATGCACGTGGTGTGCATGGACACCTTCACGAGAACACAGAAAACAGTACTTTTATAACAATACCACAACAGCCAAAGCACAAGAAACCAAGTTAATATACATCATATGAACATTCGCACAGTTAATAAACAATCGCATTGAAAGGCAAGCGATTGTAAATACGAACAAGCATTGGCAAAGGCAATAAGAGCTTCCGATGCACAATGTATTGGCTTTATCAATATTTTTTAGCCACGCTGTACATGCTGTAATGAGGCTTCCTTCAGTCTAGCTAGAGTGGTAGCCTGGCTATTTGCCGCAACATCTGTGGGACTGTAACCAAAGCTTGCAGATGCATGGTTGACGTGAGCTCCAAAGCAGATAGCATCACATGCTCCTGATTTGTGATATTAACGCAAGGGTGTGGAGTTTCGTAGAAATACACCTTCTGTGCTGCTAAAACAGTGTTATCGTAACCTAAAGACTGACTAAGAGTGCATTCAAGCTAGCGCATGAATTCCCCACGGACGTCATGCCATGGTAACACTAGTTATATATAGTCATAAGTGCAGAATTAAGTACATATAAAGTTAATAATTTATTAATATCCTCGTATCTAATAAATGAATCCGACCTTGTCTAATGTAACTAGTGCTCATGTAAAAGCACTCGGGTCATCTTCCAGCTCTTTTAAACTGCAAAAATAGACATAGGTAGGGAGTGGATGAAAGTAATGGAGCAGCGGTTTGGTGTGGGCAAGAGGGAAAGAACAGAAGGGGAGTGGGGAACACTCACAAAGAAGGCAGCCACAGACTGGGGAAAAAATAAGCACTGGGCGAGTAAAAAAAAACTGGACCTCTGCAACTTCATTAAACAAGAAGTATAAATGGCCCCTGGTTTAGAGAAGAATACGTTATTCTCGTTTTTCATGGAAATAACCCCGACGCGTGTTGGTTTGTGCGACGTGAAGTTGTTGCACGTGAATGTTGGTCAACTGCTCAGATATGTTTCTGCTGTTTTTTTCCCTGTTTTTTCTAGCTGGCTGTGCTACGGCCATAAATGAAAGATAAAGGGCGAGGCAGAAACTAGGGCATGGTACAAGGCAGTGCAAAAGAGCGATAGAGAGGCAAAGCAGACCAAGCATTTGCAATGCAATGGGTCTCGCTTTTGCTCGAGTAAGAGCTATTAGGGTTGTAAATTACTAACTGGACTTTTCTTGCCACATAAATTGAAAATGAAAAGTAAAACAGTTGACAAAAGCAAGCTGATTCAAAGCACCACGACCGCCAAGAGCATGAACGCGAAGGAGAGACACAAAAGGAAAATGAATTTTGCTCGCAGTCAAACGTATTGGCATAAGTGCAATTATCCATGTAACAGGGTTGATGGCCAAGGAGGTAACAAAATTGGCCAAAGGAGAGAGACAAACGTAAAGCATTTACCAATGTTAAGAATTTTTGAAAGGCAAGCCCACGAATGAGTGCTAGCGATGAGGATGAGGTGGGTGTGGTTAAAACTCACAGATAGACAACAACAGGCCAGCGCGCCTACGTGCTTGACCTAAAAATGTGGCTCATAGCAGGGGTAATTTTTGATTATTCTATATGGGACTGGTATTTAAATTTCCAAAACCCCAGTGAAGCATAAAGATCGTTCGGTGTGGTGTGACTGCATCATTTATAAAGTGCTTTATACCCATGGCACAGTCCTTAATTTGAGCCGGTGGTTTCCTGGTGGGGGCCACTGGCAACTATTTTTCTGCATGAGGCAAGCAAAAGACACATACGGGAAAGATGAAGGAAGAGAAAGACTGAAAAGCATCACAAAAAGAAAAAGCAGAAAGCTGCAAGAATGAGCTGAAGGGGCAGGGAGTGACTGTAAATGGATTAAAGAGGCCCAAGATGGCTTCAGGATTACGCCACCTCAGTATTCCGAGCTCGCAAATTTAATTGCAGCAGCTGCATGTTTCAAAGTAGAGCTTTGGGCATCTGCACGTTTTTATTTACAAATTAAGCACTGCCATGGCGAAGTTGGAAGCACTTTGAATTGTATTGAATTGCAGGTGGCCTTCTGAATGCCTATGTGGAAAGTGTTTTCATGTTGTGCACGATTACAATCTAGGGACGGTTATCATGCAATGGGATACAGCCTCTGGAGGTGTGATGGGTGTGGTTATGTGAAAGATGCACAAGGGGTGGGTCCCTACAGGCCAAATTTAAGTCCTCTGAATGAGTTAAATTTAGATTAGTGGTATGAAAATAGCCAGTTATGGGAGCGGACTCAGTGAAATCTCTGACACCTTACCTACAAGAGGAATTGGGTTATAACTGGTCGGGAGTTTCATTTCTGAGCGAGAACAGTGCTGTGCTGATCAAAAAATCTGCAAGTTCAAAAGCAAACCCATGTGCATGAGGGTTACTTTTAGGATTAAAGCGTAAAAATGCTCACAATGATATCGATATTGATACACTGATGTGTCCTATTTTATTGGATTTTGAAAGTGTGCCTTGTCAGTGGACGCTCTGGATCCAGCGTTCCCGATCATGCTCAAGAGAATCCATGTCAGAGTTTTGTATACCAGAGAAGTGCGGGGGAGAGTCAACAATTGCCCTGGGCTGTCACTATTATTCTGGCGAGGCACCAGGACAATGGTCTCCACAGTGTTTGGTTTCCTTTCACTACGATATCCTCCATGCCAGATGCCAGCAGTGTGGCACAGGAGGGCGCAGGGGGTTCTAAACTCTGGTTTATTGCTTCCTGTTTCCAGAGTGGGATATATACAGGACCAACCAACCCTTACGTTGGTGCAGATTTCTTTTTGCACGGATGCACGATATCGGCCGATTATTCGGGAAGGGAATGTTTAGCAAAAATGGCTCTGACCTGCAACTGTTTTCTTTCAATCGATATCCTGCTCTTATATATCATGCAATTATTACGTTATCTCAGAAGAACCATTTGCAGTGCCTTCGCACAATAACTGTACGTTAAGAAAGAGAGCTTGCCAGATCTTCTATCTATTTTTCACTTTTTAAAATCAGACACCAGCTAAATGGCATTATGTACATATAGAGGTTCAACGTGTCTTTTTATCCACATTTCCAAGTAGTGACAAATCATCCTAAAACCACACCTCATAATCCCATAAAATGGAATTGTCTATTAGCCTTTATATAATGATAATATATAGACCTAGAGATGGCTGCCCTGCAATAACATGAACCTGTGAATTACACGTGGCATAAAGATCTCTGCAGCGGTCACGCAACCAGCTGGGGTTGCTAGCAGTTTTCAAACAAATGTGTCCCCACTACTCCTCTTATTCTACAGTACCACAACAGTTTGAAGTGGAATTGGACCCGCATGAAAGCATTTTCTCCACATTGCCAATATTACCGAGTTTGCTGAAATAGCTTTTCAAATATCTTGAAGAGAAACATTTGCGATGTTGAAAGTTTTTTGCAGAACCTCGAGCAGGTGCCTTTAACAATTCAAAGGTAATAAGAATATTGATAAAAATGACGAATCTTGCCACAGTGGCTTCAGTTCTCCAAACTCATGGAAGTGACATCAAATGCCATCTAATCTTGAGGGAAGCCAACTACATGAGTTTATATTTTCAGTTGAAAACGAGTGTCCATAGACAGTAACTGATTATAGACTTTAACAGGCTGCTGTAATAGCCAAAGTCGTACTCCAACTCATTGAGGTGGTAATTTGGACATTGGCGGTGACTGTTAAAGTGGCGGTAATACCACCAACATGCTGGCAGTAATTATTGCCAAATTATGACCATGGCGGTGATACCTCTCATAGACAGCCAATGTGCCACACAAACTGCCAGGGTGCTAACACCACACATCACGGCGGTAGCCATCAACAGCCAGGAGGAAGACAAGGTACTTCCCACCATATCATGACACAGCAAACTGCCATGATTTCCGTGGCGGTACCAACGCCATCCAAAGCCTGGTGTAAACAGAACGCAGAAGACCAAAGACTCGCCATCAGAGACACAAAGAGGATTAACGCCGCCATGGAACCGGAACTTCAAGTATTCCCAATGCTCTTCTACGCCATTCTCCAAATACAACACCAATGCCGGCGAAGACAATGATGGCGAGTACAGCCACCTAGCACACAAGGGAGGGAGGGAGGAAAAGGAGAGTGACACACACACACATACAACACACACTATTCACACACACCATACACACAACCTGCCGCAGAGGAAAAACAATGTCACAGGACCCACGTCATAATAATGCAAGGACAACAGTTAGGCAGTGCTGATATTGTAATTAAATATAACAGCCACCATATGTTCCAATGTGATTAAAAATATTTATGAACAAATGTCCAGAAAGGGCCAAAGGACAGTCCAAAGTACAAAAGGCCCACATGGCCATAGGGCACAGTCCAAGTCCCAACTTGTTCCTGACAATGTCCGCACTAAACTGTGCAGGGGCCTCATTATGGAAGTGGGCAGGCACCACAGGGGGGAGGGGGCACCTCAGCTGAAGTGGGGAACTTGCCCATTGGTTTTAGAGGGGGCTCCATGCCCATTTCCCAATGCTGGGGAGTGCAAGGTAACAGTCTCTGAGGTGGAGAACTTGCCCACTGGTTCTGGAGGGGACTCCTTGTACAACAGTCCCTGGAGGGTGGCCTACATGCCCTCTGCTGGAGGTGAGGGCTGCTTTGTCTCAGCTGGAGGTGAGGGCTGCTGTGTCTCAGCTGGAGGTGAGGGCTGCTTTGCCTCTGCTGGTGGAGTTGTCTCCTTGCCAGCCTCTGCTGGAGGTGAGGGCTGCTTTGTCTCAGCTGGAGGTGAGGGCTGCTTTGCCTCTGCTGGTGGAGGTGTCACCTTGGCAGCCTCTGCTGGACGTGAGGGCTGCATTTGTCTCTGCTGGTGGTGAGGGCTGCTGTGTCTCAGCTGGAGGTGAGGGCTCCTTGCGTTACATTGGTTGTTGAGTGGGCCTCTTGCCTTTCATTGGTGGTTGAGTGGGAACCTTTCCGTTTACTGGTGGTTGAGTGGGAACCTCTCCTTTCCTGGCTGGTAGAGTGGGATCCTTCCCCTTCTTGGCTGGTGGAGTGGGATCCTTCCCCTTCTTGGCTGGTGGAGTGGGATCCTTCACTTACTTGCCTCCATGACTAGGAGGTGCCTCCACTGTCCCCATGGACTGTTTGGCTGAGGTGCTGGGCAGGGTCCTCGTGACCCTGCTCTTACGGGCAGGACGGGTGGGTGGAGGGATAGGGAAGACGTCAAGTTGGGCAAGGAAAGCTTTGTATTGACAGTGGGGCGGGATGAAGGCGAAGGGTGTTGAGTACTGTGGTGGGGTGTGGTATGTGGGGTGTGTGACGGGTGAATGGGTGTTTGTGGTGTGTGTGTATAGTTGTCTCAGTGGTCTTCGTCTCAGTCTCGTGGCAATAATTGGTGTTCGTAGAGGGTTGTGGGTAATGTGGGTTTGTGTTTTATAGTGCTGTGGGTGGGTGTGTGTGGTGTGTGTATCAGTGTCAGGTGTGTAATTTTCTTTTAGGCCAATGTTGTGTTGTTTTGTATTTGGGTGGCCATTCTGAGTGCGCCAGTGTGTATCCCAAATGGTTTAGCACCACTGAATGTCTGCAGTGGTGATTTGTGTGTTAATATGTGGTGGGCGTTGTATTTTTGGCGTAACAGTACGGGTGTTCGTACCAACACTTTAACACTGACTTTTGGGCTGGCGGATATGTGTATGTGCCAGAATTCTGTCGGTTTGGTGTTTCTGTGTGTCATAATATGGCGAACGGATATTCACCACCATGACGGTATGTTGGCGGCAGTCACTGCGGCAGTAAGTGGGATTTACCGCCAGTGTCATGATGAGGGCCTAAGTCTCTTAGTGAGAGAATCACCCCACCCCTGCCGGTCCCCTCTGCTGGGGCCTGTCCATGGGACTTCTTACACACACCACTGGAAGGGCCTTGTGATTTTTAGTGAAAGAGGCAGCCCCTCTAACTTCAAACACGTGTGCCTACATTTTCCACTCGTGTGCATCAATTCATTTCCAGCGCTAAAGAAAAATACCACTGTGAAGTTGGTATGCCAAGAGGTGACAACAATACCCCCTTGAAACACCGTGATTGAAAACACAGATTAACACAAGGAAAAAAAGAAAGGCATTTTTGCCTCCCATTTCAACAAAGCTCTAATGAAGTTAGCAGAGCAGCCCGAGAAGATTTATGGCACCATAAAAAGCAATGCCCTGTGTCAATGTTGTGAGTGCTGGCAGGGAGGGGCCCTGGAGAGAGAGCTACAAGGATATCACTGGAATAAATGCCAAAACAAATGTCAGGGACATGGGAGGAGGTGGGAGGAAGGGAATGCTGCAATAAAAGGCAGGCAGCTACCAGCCTAAAACACCCACAGTGAAAGAGGGAGCACCAAAGAAATGGAAAAAAAAGTCTGTCACAGCAACAGATAAAGAAATCAAAGTGGAACAATACAGTAATAGGTCATTGCTCTGAAACAGAAAAAGGAGGGAGAAAAAGGCAGAACAGACCTCTAGCAAGCAAGAATTTTTAAAGGACACTGCAACCAACGAATTAAATTGCTTCCTTCCACAGTATAAGTATACTCCAGGTCAAACGCTAATGCTCGACCAAAAAAAAAAGAGGCAGAGATGAGCACAGTAAAAAAGACAGACATTTCATGCGCTCTAAGTGAAACTGAAGTAGAGACAGGTATGAAAACGTAAAGAAAGAATAGACACACAAGAAACATAGGGGGCATGTGAATATGCACACCACTGACAAATGACAGGGAGGGGTGAGAGGATGGGCACCAGCAACATTATGATGGTGATGCAGGAGGATTAAAGCAGAGATCAGAAGCAGGCACAGTAAGTTAAACAGAAGTGGAGAAATAGAAAAACAAGGAAAAAAGTGGAAGGGCTTTGAAGCAAGTAGGAGCAGGAAGAGTGAGGGGGGAAGAAATAGTACCTCAATCACATCAGGAGCAGCTGATGGGCATGGATTAACTTCAGTTAATTTGTGCCTGGTCCCTGCTCCACAACAATGATCAGAAGTGCCGCTTGGCCTGCACTGGCCAATTAAGGTGTCTTTACGGAAGAGTGATATGAAGTCAACAAATGGTCAGTAATGGGCAGGCTCAAAGCCCTTTTTGTATATAATAGTGTCTGACAAGCGTGCCGCAGGCACGACCCTAAAAATTAAGCTGTTTGTCAGCTGTGAGGAGGATGATCATGGAATGAAGAGGAGCTACAGTCTCGACTGGGAGACAATGGGAGGCTGGGCAGCCTTAAAATGACAAAAGAAGACATAAACTTCACTTGATCTTTTCCATATAACTGCACCTCCACACACATGTAATGTGTAGATTGAGGTTACAGAGGAGGCTGCCAAACACAGCTAATCTTACTTGTCACGCTTGGGGAAGAAACTGATGAGACAATTACTGACCTGTGCTATGGTTGCCTACAAGTGCACACTCATGTAGTGCACCACTTTTGTGCATTATGTGTGCGATTTTGTTTAATAAGACAGTGGTCTCCTCACATACGCAGATGTGTTTGGGGCTCGCTGTAAATTTCAAAAGAAGAGGTATTTTTCAGCAGGGTCCACAAATGTACCTGCTGAAGTTTCTTGAAGGAAGCCTATGTGTGAGTGGGTTGTAGGAAGGGTAAGGTGGCATTATGGCAGACTGGGATGTTAGGTAGTAAGTCACTATGAAAACTGTCCTGAGTGGTGCAGGGGAGGACTGTGCAGAAAATCAATTTGGCTGCCACTGCAGTAAATGCTGTGCACTCTTTCCCCTGTCGGTTTAGGCTGGGCCCCTGCTGGTTCAGGGTATCTTCATTGTAGGTGTTAACATCAATCCATATTATCATCTTCCAGGATAAAAGCAGGACAACTTCTGTGCAGCAGTGCTCCCCCTATGTACCATGAAACAAATGCTGTCACCTCGGTACGTCGGTGTACAGGGCCTACACGAGAAACACCATGCCCGCTGCTCAAGGCATTCCGAAGGACTGCCTCACATCCGACAGGGTAGACCCTTCAAAGAGGACGACCAGGTGCCCCTGGTTACTGGTAATTAAATACAGTTAAAGCAGTAGCGAGGCTTTAGCTTGACATTACAGTCTATTCCCGTTCTGTGTGTGTCCAAACTGGTACAACCACTCTAGGAACAGATACTATAGAACCCAGCTGTTTAATCTGCCAAATTACAGAATAATCATAACTAATTAAATTAGTGTACTTTCACTTGTATAACACATAGTACAATACAAAGTAAGTCTGTCAAAATTAGGCACTACAAACATTGTGGCTTTATTGTTGTATATTAATATATTCAGTTTTTTATATGTTCCAGCCATAAAAGATAATCGCTTCCATAGTTACTATTCAGTCAGATATTACTCAACCAGTCAACATTTTGTATTGCATGTTTGAACTTCCTCAGGGTTAACTAACATATAATATTTACTTTTCTTCACTATAGGTGTTATATGTTTGAAAAGCATCATAATTCATCAGTCATCATTTTCAAGGTTTTAATGCCCCATATATTTTTGGCATTTTCACCTAAGAGTCCCAAGTGATGGGAAAATTCTCAAATTACATACTTTCTCTAAGGGATATACAGAGAACTCCTAATCCAAATGAATCCAAAAAAATCTGCCCAGGCCAGAAAAGCTTTGTTGGCGTCAAAAAAACTGGCTACCTTCACCATTATGGAAAATATCTGAACGAAAAAGTGACACTTCTTCATTGCCACACTGCAATATCCTTCCAGTCAATAAAGTCATGGCTAAAAAAAACTCAAACAACACCTACATCTTAGCCGAGCTGTTGCTATCATTCGGGAATCACTACTACAATCTATGCTTCTCTGATCCAGCAGATCTGAAAAAAGGCAAATTGTGCAATGAACAAGAAATCAAGAAAAGGGGGTCCATTAAAACCCTGATAGACCAAAGTTCTGCCTCGTGAGCAAAAGACATGGCATCTGCCACCCTTGGCGGACCATCCGCCTACTTAGAGATGCCTGTCAGCCAGGCAGGAAAATCTGTGCTGTGAAAGGAGCCTCCATCGTGGTGGGTCCCCTTCACAGCACTGACGGTTTGCAGAGTGGGCATTATGTTTAAAGTGCCAACATTTTTGTATTGTTACATGCGAAAGGCAATCAATTTTGTAATGTGAAAAAAAACTCCCAAAGCATGGATTTGTTTTCTCAGTGCAAAACAAAACAAGCATTGGTAAATGCATTAGGTTTCGCCTATCTGATTATTATTAATTTTGTTTTTGTTGAAAGATTTAGCTTGGTGAACAGTTGTTCAATACAAGTTACTGAAACTCCATAAAAGTGTTATGACTTGTTTATTGAGAAAACCAATATTTTGTGCAGTAACTGGTGGTAATATTGGTGGGAAGATTAAGGGCCACATGTAGCAACATTCAGAATTGCGACCCGCAAATTGCGAGTCAGGGCGACTTGCAATTTGCGAGTCGCAAATCCGAAAGTTGGATGGTGTCCCTGACACCATCTGTGATTCGCAAGGGGGTCGCAAATGCCCACCTCATGAATAATCATGAGGTGGGTCGCAATTTGCGACCCCCTTGCAAATGGCGGCCCTCACAGGGATGGTGGCCTGCTGCGGACAGCAGACCACCATGTCTGTGACTGCTTTTCAATAAAGCAGTTTTGTTTTTTTGTAATGCAGCCCGTTTTCCTTAAAGGAAAACGAGATGCATTACAAAAACGAAAAACGAAACCTTTGTTTCATTTTTTCAGAGCAGGCAGTGGTCCACAGGAAACGTTTGTTTCATTTTTTCAGAGCAGGCAGTGGTCCACAGGACCACTGGCTGCTCAGAAAAAATGTTTACACAGCCATTCACAACGGGGAAGGGGTCCCACAGGGACCCCTTCCTTTTTGCGAATGGGTTACCACCCATTTGAAATGGGTGCAACATGCAATTGGTTTGTGACGGCGTTCGCGGTCACAAACCAATCCTACATTGCACTGTGACTTACAATTAGGAAGGGAACACCCCTTCCTAATTGCGAGTCGCAAACCCGTTTTGCGATTCGGTAACCAGGTTACCGAATCGCAAAACGGGGTTTGTGCATTGCGATGTGCTTTTTGCACATCGCAAACAGCGAAATTCGCTGCTTGCGACATGCAAAAAGCTTGCTACATGTGGCCCTAAGTAAATTACGGATGACAAAGGAAAAAAAACAGGCAGCGGACAAGCACGTTTGACATGCACGCCATACTTGAGCAAGCTCATGAACTAAACTTGCAAAGAGCTGTGAAATACTTTCGCCCCACCCCCCAAGAAAAGAACTTGAAAAAAGAGTAAAGAATGTAACATTCACAGAATCTGGCCGTTTGCAACAAGAAAAAAAGCACTTCCAAATGTACAAACCCAATTTTGCGATTCAGTAGTCTATTTACTGAATAACAAAAAGGGTTTGAGAGTCGCAATTAGGAAGGGGTGTTCCAAGGGCGTCCCTTCCTATCTGTGAGTCATAGTGGTATGTATGATTGTTTGTGACTGTGAATGCGGTCGCAAAACAATCGCATTTAACACCAATTTCAAATTGGTGCTAACCCATTCGCAAAAGGGAAGGAGTCCCCCAGGGACCTCTTCCCCTTTGTGAGTGGAAGCGAAAATATGTTTTCAGAGCAGGTAGTGGTCCCACGGACCACTGCCTACTCTGAAAAAATGAAAAGAAAACATTTCATTTTTTGTTTGAAATGCATCCCATTTTCCCTTAAGAAAAACCAGCAACATTTAAAACAAAAACTGCTTTATTTAGAAAGCAGTCACAGACAAGGTGGTCTGCTGTCCCCAGCAGGCCACTATCCCTGTGGGTGTGGCCGTTCCCAATGGGATCGCAAATTGTGACCTACCTCATGAATATTGATGAGGTAGGTCATTTGCGACCCCATTGGGAATTGCAAACTGTGTACTATTTTGTTTTGTGACTTGCAATTTGCGATTCCCAAACTGATCGCAAATTGCAAGTTGCAAAACAAAAAGGTCGTACATCTGGCCCAATATTCCATTCAAAGAACTGGGTCATCTGTGTCTCTACAAGTTCATGTTGTGGGTGGCTGTTTATAACGCAGCAGATTTGAAAGCTCTGGAGCAGATGATAAAAGACAGGGCGAGTATCTCACAGTGCCTGTCATTGGGGCAGGGCACAAAGGTGTTCAGAATACATGCTCATCCAGTCCTTGGCTAAAGAGTCAGGTCTCTGCAGAGTACAAGATGAGGCAAGCTCGAAGTGCTCTGAAAAGCCTGGCTTCACTGGGGGAAAGAGTAGCTACCGCAATTCTATGACAGGACCGGAGGCTCAGATTATGCTTCTCTTTCCATGCTTTATTTTCAACAGCAGCCAATGAACATCATGGAAAGTAAAAAACTACATCACCCAATATTAGTTATAACACGTGATCAACCATAGAGGAGGAAGCCTATAAAGTGTTGAATCACACCAAGTCACTCCTCTTTCTTTGCTGCTTCGCAGCCAGATAAGTGTGATATTTTTTCTTACTATTTTACTGCGTGTTAGGAGCGGGCTTTTCCCCTCCTTATAAGCGTCCATGGACGCTTCTTAATTCGTGGAGTGGGAGCAAGGGAGCAGGACTCGCGCTCCTTGCGCAGTTCTTGTCATGCCGTGGAGATGCTTTGTCTAAATTTAACTTTATTACATTTTACGATCCGCGCTCTGCGTGAGCGCGTTTTATGGGACCCACGTCGGTTCGCCCCTTCTCGCAGTCTCTAGCCGCGTGTGTGCCTCCCTCTTCGTATCCTTCAATTGATTTCTGCGGCCGCGGTATTTTGCTTCCCCGAGCCCTTTGAGGTCTCTTCACGCTCGACGGAGCGTGTAAGAGAATCGTTGCCTTTTCAGGAGCCCGTCCCTTCTTTGCGCTCGGGCCGAGCGCTCGTGAATTTCCCTCGGGTCGGTTCTTCCGACCTGCGCTCGCTCGGAGCGCTAGGAGGCAATCTTTCACGCTCATCGGAGCGTTGATAAGATCGTGTATTTCTTTCTTTCCTCATCCCGGTCCCTTAGCGCTCTTCGCGGAGCGCATTTTACAGTCAATCCTACAATCTCTAATGGTTTAATTGTCGTGTGGGGGTATTTCAGAGGCACTGCCTCCAAGACTTTCAGCGCATCTGCGCCATTTGACCCCTCATTAAGAGGATAGTTCTCTGAGGCTCTGCCTTGTACTTTCTAAGTGCTGCAGCACTTTTAACCCCTGCATCTCCACAGGCTCAGCTCCCTCTACGCCCGGTGCTTGAACACTGGGGTTGTAACAATTCTTATTCAGGCTGGGCCTGGTTTAAAGGACATTAACCCTTCAGGGCAGCTCCCTCCACATCTGAATTTATTGTAATTTGTTTCTGCCCTGATTTACTTGTTATTGGTATTACTGCCTACCTTTTTGCTGTTTTCATTATGGCTGGTTATGATGACCAAGCAGAGGACTTGTACTATTTTGATGATACTTCTGGATATTTTGACCAGGATTTAGTGTATGCTCTTGACGCGGGGATGCGTCATTCAGTCAGTCAGGCCTTGGTTCATGCCATTCAGCCTATTAAGCATCACCTCTTGGGTCTGGTCGATCAACAGACTTGGACAGCGCCCGTAGGCGCCCCCGCATTGGGAGACCCTTCCTTTTCAGCAGACTCGCAACCTGCTAAACAAACGTCTAACCCGCATGCTGCGGATTTTCAATCCCTGTTAAGGAACATGGCGAAAGAGCATGATTACAATGCGGGATCGCTAAAGAAAGCTGTGGATGCCCCAGCTTCTTCCTCCGCTTCATCTGATCACTCTTCCGAGCAGGAGGACGCTCCTCCACGTAAACGCAAGAAGAAAGCACACCACCAGGAGGCTCCTACCCCTAAGGTGTTGATTTTCGAGCCAGAGGACATCGTGCACCCCAGATCTTCTTTGTGGTTACCACCCCTTGAGGTGGCAGATTATGTCGAAGCCCATATCAGACACAGATTTGATAAAGACATTCGATCTAGATTAAGGTCCGAGTGCCCCAGACCTGATTTTCCCTCTAAGGTTACAGAGACACCAGAGTTAGATCCTACCCTTGTTACGTTCCTTAAAAAAATCAGCCAAGGATCCTAAGAAGGGTATTGATCGCGCCTGGCGTGGATGTCAAGACAAACTTTTAGACGTCTCCGGACCTCTAACCAAGATTCTGGAATTGGCCTTTCAAGCCAAAGAGTCGGGTGATCCCATTAACCCGGATATTCTTGTGGGTTGGGCTCAGAGAGCTCTATGTTTCTTGGGCAACGCTAATTGCGCTATCTCATCTGAACGACGCAGATCGGTCTTGATGAAACTAGACCCCAAACTTGCAGATCTCGCTGCCTCAGAATCGGGCCCCGTGGCTCAGGGTCTACTCTTTGGTTCTCCAGTCATGAAGGAACTGGCGAAATTCGTATCCACCTACGCCAGTCTAGACAAGGCACAAGGATCCATTCGGAGAGTGCTGCGTCCACTTTTTCGAGGGGCCGGACGCTACAGAGGGCGTGCCTTCGGCCGTTTCAATCAGCAAAGCCCCTATCGTGGATCCTTCCAACAAGGAAGAGGGGCTACCAGAGTTACGACCCCTCCTCGTCTACCTTCTACCCGTCAAGGCCGAGGTATGGTCGAGGCAGATTCCGCAGAGGAAAAGCCAGGGGACAACAATCTTTCTCCCAGGACTCGGGAGCCACAGGTGAGCTTGATCTTGAGTTCAGAAGTAATGTTGGGGGGCAGAACTCAGAGGTTTTTAGAGAATTGGCATCTAATCTCAGCAGATGCTTGGGTCTTAGAGACCGTACAGGGGTTCAAAATGGAATTTTACGAGACTCCTTATCAAACATGCCTTCCCAAGCAGGGATATTTTTCCCATCAAGAACACAGTCTTATTTCCGCAGAAATTGCAGCTCCGCTCAAGAAGGGTGCAGTTATCAAGGCTCCCCTTCACCCTTCAGGGTTTGTCAGTCCAGTCTTTCTAGTACACAAAAAAGGGGGCGGCTCCCGCTTAGTTCTAAATTTAAAAGACTTCAACGGCTTTTTGCTTTATCGTCATTTCAAAATGGAAGGTATCCATTTACTAAGAGATGATCTCCAAGAGGGGGACTGGTTGGTTCGATTAGATCTAAAGGATGCTTACTTGACCATTCCTATTTTTCCTCCACATCGGAGGTTCCTTCAGTTCTGTTGGGAGACAGATTATTACGAGTACAAGGTCCTCCCCTTTGGCCTGTCCTCTGCCCCTTGGTGTTTCACGAAGGTCATGCGTCCAGTAGTAGAATTCCTTCGCTCCCAAGGGGTCAGACTTATTGTGTATCTAGACGACATCTTAATCATGGCCCAAGATCGGGATCTCTTGTTAGACCACCTCAATTGGTCAGTGTCCCTCCTCCAGAATCTGGGTTTCATAATCAATGCTCAGAAATCTGTTCTGGTCCCCTCACATCAGATGGACTTTCTGGGGTTCCAGATAGACTCTTTACGGTCGCTTCTGATTCTTCCTTCGTGGAAGATCCGGTCAATCAAGAGAGAATTGAAGTCTCTATTATCCAGACAGACTGTTTCCTTGAGAGCGATTGCTCGCATGGTGGGCCTGCTATCTTCTTCGATTCAGGCAATCTTCTTGGGTCCTTTGCATTACCGGACCCTTCAACGTCTGAAGATTTCTCATCTTCAGAAGGGTCTCAGTTATGCAGATCAGGTTCCCTTGTCGAAAGAGTCCCGTGCGGAGATGCATTGGTGGCTCGATCATATGGAGGCCTGGAACGGCAGAGCCATATTCAGCTCTCTCCCGGATGTAGTGATAGAGTCCGACGCCAGCCGCTGGGGCTGGGGAGCCCGGTGCGGTTCAGTATCCACGGGGGCAGATGGTCCAATTCGGAGTTGAATCTCCACATAAATTGCTTAGAACTCCTAGCAGGCGCTTTTGCAATCAGGAGTCTTTCCCCCATCAGGACGAATTGTTGTATTCTCCTTCGCATGGACAATATCTCGGCAGTGAGATATGTCAACAAATTGGGGGGAACTCGGTCCCGCATTCTGGCAGAAAAAGCCAAGGAATTCTGGCATTTTTGCCTTCAGCACAGGATATCTGTGGTGGCGGAGTACCTTCCGGGATCCAGCAACTTAGTGGCCGATTGGAACTCTCGTCACCTGAGAGACTTCAGCGATTGGAGGTTACACCCCAGAGTTTTCCAGACTCTGTCTGCGAAGTGGGGTCCCTTTTCGATAGATCTGTTCGCATCTCGCCTCAATCGGCAGATGAAGCGTTTCTTCAGTTGGAGACCAGATCCAGAGGCATCGAAGACAGATGTGTTTCTTCAGGACTGGTCACAGGAGCGGAGTTATGCTTTTCCTCCTTTCTTGATGATCCCCAGGGTTTTGGCCCAGATCAGGCGTCAACAAGCAGAGTTAGTTCTGGTGACGCCTCTTTGGAGATCGCAAGCTTGGTTTCCGATAGCAATGGAACTGAGTTGCGACCATCCGATCCTTCTCCCATTTCGAGAGAATCTCCTCCAGGACCCTCAGGGTCTGCTACATCCATTGATCCTGTCAGGCAAGCTATCCCTGATGGCGTGGCGTCTTTCAGGCAAAGATGGGTCATCCCAGGACTTTAGCAAGAGTCTTCCGACTTCATCGCAGGTTCTTGGTCCTCCAGTACTCACAAGAGATACGCTTCGGCATGGAAGCAATGGAGTACTTGGTGTAGTTCTAGGAGTGCAGCTCCTTCTTCGGCAGGTGTCTGTTTGGTCCTGAATTTCCTTTCCTCCTTAGCGGCTTCAGGTTTGGCTTACCGTTCTATCAATAATTACAGGTCCGCAATTTCAGCAGGGCATTTGCCAGTAGAGGGTACTCCCATCGGTGAGTCCCCTATTGTGTGTAAATTAATGAGGGGTATCAGGTTAGCTAATCCTCCTCGTCCACGCTATTCGACCCTTTGGGATGTTAATGTTGTTCTTAGATTTTTTGAATCCTGTCCGGCTAATAGATATTTATCTAGGAAACAGTTATCAGCTAAACTCACCATGTTATTGTGTTTGATATCATGTAAGAGAGTGTCAGATGTTAGAGCTCTAGATCTAGCGGGGAGAGTTTTTTCTCCTGAAGGAGTTTCCTTCGCCATTACGCGTAGGACCAAATGCAATTTGAAGTCAGTGACTTACCCTTGTTTTGTGGACAATCCCAAACTTTGTGTGGTTCAATGTCTTAAAGCTTACGAGGTAAGTACAGAAGAATTTCGTTCGGATATGGGGGGTCAATTACTCATTTCATTAGTTAAACCATATCACCCTGTTTCCTCAGCCACTCTCGCTAGATGGATGCGTTGGTTGCTGAGTGAAGCAGGTGTTGATGTTTCTAAATTTGGGGCACATTCTGCCAGAGGAGCTATGGCATCAAAGTCTTTGATTTTAGGTTCTCGTTTAGAGGACATTTTAAAGGCAGCAGATTGGTCTTCCCCTTCTACGTTTAAAACTTTTTATTATAAACCTATTGTAGATATAGCATCTGTTGTGGTGAATCAGCTTTGAACAAGCATAATCTGAGCCTCCGGTCCTGTCATAGAATAAAAAAAATTCTAGCATTCGCGCTAAGAATTTTTCAATTCTATTAAGGACACGGAGGCGAGGATTATCCCACCGCACTGTATATATACGATGTCAGAATGTCATGGTAAATTTGTTGATTTCATGTGCAAAAAATGTACTGTACGTCAGTACGTCAGTAACCTATTGTTAATTATATAAGTATTTCTTATGTTATTCAGTTTTATGGCCTGGATTTTTTCATTTTTTCTAGGAAATGATGAGAAGTAATGCGATCTACCACGATTTCGTTCTTCTTCCAATCAAGTGGGCTGCTGTTCGTCTCTTTCGAGATTCCGTTTTCAAGTTGATTAAGACTTTGGTTTTTCTGTTACGATTTGGATTTTGTTTTTGATTTAGAATTTTGGATTTTGGACAAAGAAAGAGGAGTGACTTGGTGTGATTCAACACTTTATAGGCTTCCTCCTCTATGGTTGATCACGTGTTATAACTAATATTGGGTGATGTAGTTTTTTACTTTCCATGATGTTCATTGGCTGCTGTTGAAAATAAAGCATGGAAAGAGAAGCATAATCCTCGCCTCCATGTCCTTAATAGAATTGAAAAATTCTTAGCGCGAATGCTAGAATTTGTTTTACTGCTAGGTAGTTCTTTTTTGTGGGGACTAAGGTGTCAGGCAATGCAGAGAGGCTGACATCACAGCTCTGTGCACCTCTGCGGAACGTTCACTATCAGCTGCCACTCCCATTTCCCACAGAAGAACACGCCGGCACCAGCCATCCGACAGATGTAAACATAGAGAAAGGACAGAGGAAGACGTTTCCTCAGAGCGAGGCAACTAAGGCTACGGTCTTAAAATGTTATTCCTAGTTTTCAAGCCCTCACATCCCCCAGAGGATACAAACAAAAGCCTAAGTTTTGTACTAAAGTAAACAAACACAAAAATTCCATTCATCATTTGTGTTTATTTAAGTTCGGTACTAAGGCATGTAACGTTTTAGATACATTAATTAAGCATTGAGATCCCAAAAAGTTAGCAACTTATAAAAATGTAGCCGTCTTCTGCACTATTATTCATCACACATATGTGCCTCTATGTCAAAAGGTTGCCTTTGTGAATTTCTATACAGAACAGATGTCTAAATCCCAGCAGAAGTAACATCTAGACTTAATAGGCTGTAGGGATTCCCTACTTTCTTTTTTATGTTGATCCTAAGAAATGCACTCACTTTGGGATTCAATTAGATAGCATATATTTTATCTGTTTCACTTCCCATGGCTTACACATTAGCTCAAGCTACTTTTAATTGATTAGGGTCCTTTCTGCCAGTTCCTAGATATGTTATTTTTATCATTTGCATGATCATAAAACACAATAAACACAATGTTACATAAAAAGTAGTACAATACAGCAGCTATACAAAGATTCATCATTAATATAAAACATGACTAACAGAACATTCAACATCATGATACCTAACTAGTAATATTTCGTCATCCTGGATGATTATGACAATTATTCAAGTTGCAGCAAATGTTGCCGAGCAGATTCACCAGGCACACATTAGGTATCACAAGATCGCAAAGACAAGTCATTCTGTGATATCCAATAAAAAAATGCGAATGGCCTCTACGAGGCGAGTAACTAATAGAAGCTTGCAGATTGGAACAATCTACTTCTTCCTGGTTTACTTGTAAGCTGGACAGAAAAATAAATGTGTTTTAAGGTTTCCTGAGATATATTACATGCAGGACATATCAATGTCACCCCAGTTGGATCCCATTTTACTATTAATTCATTCACAGGAAGAATCCCATCTCTAAACTTAAGGTATAGAGTTCTAGCATGAATGGGTTCAATGCGACTGATAAAAGCTTCATATACCAAATCACATTTGAAGGAAAGAAAATGATTAATCAATGAGCCATCAATTGGGTGAACAAACCAATCTGCCATTATACAATCCCAATACTTCTCTTTCAGGTTAGTCAATGAACTTCCAACCATATTAAGTGGGTTCCTCCAGAACTCTTCTAGGGCAAGTTTTATTAGCCAACTCTTGATGTGCCTCAGCCATGGGCTGACAACATCTTTATCCAAGATTCTAACCTCAGCAACTGCCAGTTTAATTGGGGTCTGAGATTTCCCCGTCCAAATCCTATCCCAATATTTCAAAGGTTTAAAAGCAATAACATGGGATATGTTGTTTAACCCCCAAATCGAGGAGCATTGGAATTAGTAGAGCACTCTGTGGCATGGATAACAACACTTTTACAAACTTATTTTCAATCCTGTCCAACCCTCTCACTGACTCAACGCCCCAGAGTTCAGTTCCATACAAGGTCGGGACCAAATTATTTGCATGGTAAACTTCTAAGACTGGAGCTATCGGACGATATACAGATTGTTTCCACTTTTTTAAGATAACTGCTTTCAAGTGATGTAAAGACATATGGCTTTTGAAGATCTGTGCTGCCCATGATTGATTACTAGACAACCTTATACACAAGTAATCAAACTGCTTAACTTGTTCAAGAACCCCAGCACCAAGCTTGAATGCACCTTTAGAGGACTTGTGGGGCCTAAAGACCATAAATTTAGTTTTCAGGCCATTTATTTCCATCCCAAAGGTTCCACGTGCTTCTATGAATCTATTTAAAGTATTTAGTAAACACATTGGGGTCTTAGAGATCAGAAGCGTGTCATCCGCGAATAAAAGGACGGGTATGAGTTGTCCTGGCAAACTAGGGGAGTCACCCACACAATCTTCTAGCATACTTACAAACCCATTCATAAACAACATTAATAATGTGGGGGCTAACACACAGCCCTGTCGTACCCCACTGTAAACTTCAATAGCATCAGTCATAGTCCCATATCTGCCTCACCTTGCTTTTGTATAATTCCCATCATGCAGGCAAATTAATAAGTCCAACAGGTCCCTTGACACACTCATCTTATTTAGGGCAGCACATAGCTTAGCTCTAAGAATCAGATCAAAGGCTGATTTAAGGTCTACAAATATGGCATATATATGACTTTTATCAATTATGACCCATTTCCAGATGATTAATAAAAACAGAATCACCTGGACAGCTGTACTATTGTGCGCTCTAAAGCCTGCCCCCAAATGAGATAGAAACTGGTTCTCAGTCATTCACTCTTGTATCTTCATCAGGACCTGCTTGCAAAAGATTTTATGGGCTACATCAATTAGACTAATGGGCCTATAGTTTGCCAGGTCCCCTTTTTATATATGGGAATAACTTCCGCTCCTCTCCAGGAGTTTAGGATTTCAGCCCCTCCAGCAATAGCATTTGCATGCATATTATGGATAAAGACCCAGATTAAGGTCTCAGAGATATACAAATCTCCTGGGATTCTATGCAAACCCTTTTTAATGTTAAGAAGGGCTTGGTGAGTTTCCACCATCGAGAAGTTTACTGAGTGACCAATTTCCTCACCTTTGGTTAACACAACCTCATCACTCCAAGCATTGTTTGCTAAACTACCTGGACGAAATGAATACAGTTTCTTGAAATGAGTTGTCCAGGTATCAGGCATGATATGGAACTCATCTTCAGAAGTTACATGGGAGACACCTTTGGCTAGTAAATGCCAGAATAAGCGCTGATCCTTTGATGAGGCCACCCTGGCCAACTCCCTCCATTGCTCCTCCCAGTGCTTTTTAGCAGTCACCTGTGTTCCCTTATATATTCTTCTTGCCTCCAAAATTTCTGCATGACCTCCCCCTCTTACAGCATGCACTAAATTGGTTTTAACTCACTTACATTTCTCATTAAACTACTCTGCTCCTGTTGTACAGCCATTTTAATGATGTCTGTGGGCATCTTATTTTAGCAACTAGTCCTTCTGCTTGTGCCCTTTAGCCTGGTAACGTTTAATTTTATTTCATTTTATTTTTTTAGAATCGGCCACATTCGTGGTGGTGTTTTATTTTCTTTATCTTGTTGTCCTTCCACCTAGGAAAGCATTACATTTCTTAGCACAACATTCTTACAATCCGTTCTTTCCTGAAGGCTGCAGCAAGATAGGATTGTCACACAAGTGGTACACACTGCATCTCTAACATTCACAGAAACACATGTATTTGTATGTGGAGACACTTTCAGAACATCAGTTGTTTTTTTCTAAAACCATTTCCTTGTCCCGTCCACATTAGAGGGACGTTCTAGCCAGATGACCACGACTGCATGCTGTCTGACTTCGTTACAGATGCTCGCTGAGACTTCCAGTTCCCAGGGCTTATCCTGCTGTGCTCTAACATAGCTTAGGTAGGAATTACACATATCGTGTCTAGTGACAGAATGGTGGGACTTTTCCTGTGTTTCACTTTCCTTGTCACCATTTTGCTTCTAGAATGTTTCAACATTCTATTTATTGCATTTCGTGTTATTTTTTCTAAGACACAGCTGATTTAATAAATTTTACTGAACCATTTCCTGCCTCTTCTTGTCTTTGCATGTGAGACTAATGTAACTGAGAGAAAAGGATGATATCTGATCCACCACGATTTCCCTGAGAAGTCATAATGTCATCCGCCAAGTAGCCACAAATCGTACCTGCTCTTTGGCAGAGATGAGTCCTTTCTAGCTGTCCAGAAACGGGTTAGGTTGACAGCTGTCACATGGTGTGGGACTGGATTCAGGTCCCCACAATTCAAGTGATGCTGTTGCCCAAGTCTAGCAGCCTCATTGGTACAATGAGAGTCAATGTGACATGTCTCTGCCAACATTTGGTCAGGCATGGATTTTCGGATCCTCCTGACTATCTCTGTCTCATTATGTGCTAAAGGCACCTCAATACTATATACGGAGAAGTCTGTGGTATTGAGGATTACCTCCTCAGCTAGATAAGTAATACCTATTTGATTTTGTAAGTTGTTCAAGCTTGAGCCTTAAAAGGATTGATCCCCATTTGGTGTCCTTATCTCTGAACAGGTATATGTTCCATGGCGAACCCGTAATGGGTGGTAATTTCAGTAAACATGCAGCCTCCCCTCACTGCTCATTTGTTAACTAATAGCCTTATAGCCCAGGGGCATCTTGTTACATTTGTAGTTGAGGCTCATCCATCCTATAGAACAGAAACATTTTATTCTTTGGTCTGCTGTCAAGCAGTCAATGGGAACACTAACACATTTCATCATTATACACCTGCTAATATACCTGCACAATACATAGCATATGCATAATTAGATATGCCTCTATCTTTTCAAGACCATAATAACTTGCTTGATGGCGCCCTACCCTATACAATACTTTTTGTTAGGTTAGGGCCTCTGAGCTATGATGGTCCTACCTGGCCTTTATTGGTCACATATACACCACATCCTGATGCAGGCACCATGGCAGTGGCGGAGGTTCACCGCATATACATTGATATATAGACTTTTAGCACAGTTTGTAATGCAAGCACTAAATACTAACCCAGTGAACTGTCCCAACGCAAACGCAGGCTGTCACACCAGGCATTAACCCTGCAACTGTACATTCAATCATGGGTAAGGTACCCGCCAAACGCGAAGAAATTTCATTTTGGTTAGCTCAAAAAATTAATGCGCTGGATTCAGTATTTCCCCATACGGGACCTCAAGATAAACACAGAATTCTCACTATGTGCTTGCCATTCGGGATGGTTCCCACAGTAGATAACTGCAATACTGGGGGCACGGTATTTGCCATGCTCTGTACTACCGCACACCGGTACACCAACGCTTGCCAATCTTCCAAAAGTGTTAAAACACAATCAAGATGAATTCAGGGCTGTCCCGGCCCTGGATTTGGGGATGCAATTAATGGGTAATTTTGCCACTCTTTCTTCAATAATATTAAGCAATCTTAAAGGGGAAGCAGTAGCATTAACAGTGCCCATGCGGCTCCTGGACTTTCCTGTACAGGATCAAGAACGCAAGTTGCTAAAGATTTTCATCAAGAACTAATCTAGTATGGATCGAGATAGTCTGGAAGCCAGACCTACTAATCATCAATTACAGGGTAAATCCAATAAGGATTCTACCAAGCAAGCACCTGAGGGTTCTAAAAAACGCTGTGATAAACAAAAACAGACAAACTAAAAATGAAAGGGGAGAATCTCTGTATTCGGAGACCCCTCAAAACCGCTATAACCTTAGAAATAGAGGTAATATAAAAACTCCTGATAGATATCAATATAATGATACATGCCAATCTTGTTCCTTTCTGGACTCAACAGATAAATCCAGTGAGAGAGGTGGGCGGTCAGAACAGCGAACTGAGTATGTGAAACTGAGAAATGAGTCACAACGCTTGTCAAAAGTTTCTGTTAATAAAGAAGAGAAACTTCCCCAACAAAAAACTCAATTCAAAAAGGAAAAGGTGGCAGCGATTTCTATATGAAATACCACTTAGGATGAGAGCTTTACTGAAGAACAGGAAGTGGACACTGGCCCTGCTAGACAGCAAGGCGGAGGTCACAATAGTTTGTTAGACTCTTCAAGAGCATCTGGAGGTGAAAACAACTAATTACTTTTTACAAATTGAGACTGCAGACATGCGCGTCTCCACACCATATGGGGTGCATAAACAAAAAATACAATTAGAAGGAGACGCTGAGCGCACAATTGATGCTATCATTTGGGATCACGTAACTACCATTTATGATATTTTATTGGCTGAAAAAGATTGGCCACCAGAATTTGTCCGTAGTCTCCCATATGGGTAAGAGGAAATGTAATCCTCTTTCTCACCCCTTGTCCCAAGAGAGTTGAGGGAGGCTTGCACAATTGATTGGGCTTTGACACAGGCACCTGCATTATATCTCAACCATGAATGTTGGGATAAAGATTCTCCCTACCATACAATACCAATTGGATCCCAACCATAACCACAACCTCAGTATCCAATAAAGCATGAAGCTAGAGCACCTGTGAGGGAAATCCTCACGCAACTAGAGTATCAGGGCCTAATTGAACCTTGTGTCTCACCAATGAACATTCTGTTGATCTGCATGGCCAAACCAGACCATTCATATAGAATAGTCCTAGACTACAGACATTTAAATAGTTACACACACACATTTTCTATTCAAACAGCACTTATTAGCAATATAGTGCACAAAAAATACAAAACAACCTTGGATATTTCCAACGTTTTTTTTTGGGCCAAAATATAGCACCTGAAAGTAGGGATTTAAAAAGTTTTAGCACTTTAGGCTCACAGAAAAATAAATTGCAGACTCCCACAGGGGTATAAAACAGTCCAGGATTGTTTTTAGCTTGTGTTACTTAAATTTTACTCGACATTGACCCTGAGGCATTGACCTATGTAGATGATATTCTCATTCAACATATAAAATGAATGAGTCACATTGTTGTGGGATTTGCTGAATTAGGCTACAAATTTAATTTCACAAAAAAAAAAAATAGCCTTCCTTAGTGTCCTATTTTTGGGATACAAATTATCAGATTAAGACAAGAGCCTAGTACCCCAATTGTTTGAAAAATGTGCACAGTTGCAACCACCACACACAATCAAAAAGCTCTAGTCATTGTTGGGCTTTTTAAACTTTGGCAGAACGTACATTCCAGATTATGCACAACCCATTAAACCATTATATGACTTAATACGTCCTGATTTTTCAAGCAAATATTGGACAGTCGAACACACACGCATTCTTAGAGCATTGCAACAAGACATGCTTGCAGCTAAACACTAACACACAGGAGACAACAAAACACATTTAGTTATCAGAGTAATTGCTGGTGCCATTGGTTTCACCTATGTAGCGTTCAATGAGGGTGATACCATATCAATTGCATAAAACTCACATTTAGATTCCACATCTTTGCTCTCACCGAAAAAATTCTGACTGCTATTCAGATGGCTGTCACTAAAGAAAGACCTCTGGCCCAGGGGAAACACATCATTGTCGTATCTCCAATCCCAGCCCCTGAGGCTGTCACCAAAGCCAGCGTTCCTAATGCCAAGGTACTACATCCATGTTGGATTCAATGGGCAACATCTCTGACAGCCACTGATATTGATTATGTTTTTGGCCCTGAATTACAAACTCAAGAACTTCTCCTATATTAGCTAGAATACCCAGTTCCAGCTAACACTTTGTCTATCGAACAATATCAAACAATTATGTACACTGATGGCTCAACGCAACCAGCAGTACGCACTAAACATCAATACTCAGCAGCCTGTGCAGTTGTGAGTGGCTACATGAAGGATGGTGAATTCCATCCACAACACACCTAAATGCAGACCTTAGGGGACTGCACTGCACAATTAGCAGAGCTGAAGGCTCTGTTGATGGCACTGGAACAAACGGATCCAGGACAGTTAACAAAATCATCTATGATTCACACTACTGTGTCCAGTTCTTCAATTAATACCTGAATTACGGGTGCCAGAATGGGTTCAGAGATTCAAAAGGCAACACCATTAAACACAGACTCCTGTGGGGGACAGTAGCAGATCTGAAAGAAACGCTACCCAATGCCCATGTAGTTCACACATTACAGGCAACACTTTGGCTGATGAAACGGCCAAGTCAGCAGTTGCTATGGCTTCTGTTGCTGCAATAACTTGTTCACAGATGAGGTAGGATGCTGAAACATTGGCTGTTGTGAAAGCTTTGGTTGAAGGCAAGCCCATTCCAAAGGCAAATCCTGCCAAGTATTCCTACCAGCATATCTACCCTAAATACTGCCCTAGTAACAATGCCAGGGGTGGGTGATTGTGTGATCCCCAACCAAGATCAGAGACCTGAGTTGATTAAAGCAGTGCATGAGATTGTTGCTCCTGCCAATGCTAGTGTGGCAGCTACTGTTTCACTATTACAAGCATGTTACTGGTGGCCAGGTCTAAACAAACAAGCCAAGTAGTATGTCATTTGTTGTGACATCTGTCAACAAATAAAAGGGTGCACCGTCAAGCGCCCACCGCAGACATCCCTCCTAATTACCAACAAACATCTATAAAGTGTGTACCGGGACCACTGTGGCCCCCTGACACCTGGTGGTGCAAACAAATATATCCTAGTTGCTAGTGTTGGCTCCAGATTCCTATGGCTATGGCCATAGAGCTCAGCTGATCCTCAAACTTTTATTAAAGATTTGCAAGTCTTTAGTGCCACATATGCAGTTGTGGCTTTCCACTCAGGGAAACCATGGCTTCGTTAGAGGTCCAACTGCATTATTTGTCTCTGTATCATCCCGAGGGAAACAGTGTGGTGGAGTGAAGAAACCGGGACTTAAAGCAATCCTTAACAACTAGAGTATTAGGCATAGGTCGTAGTTGGCTTCATCACCTGTATGGAGTCCAGAGAGCACTTAAAAATCTGCCCAGAAGGTCCCTGGAAGGGCATACCCCACATGCCTGTTTGGAACACAAATGTATGTTCCAGATCTTGATGGGCACGGAGGCAGCAAATACAGCTTTTGACATAAATGAACGTGTCACTGTCTTGCAGGACTTAAAACTGTTCCATGATAACAACACATCTGCCAGTGCTGCTTCCTTGGGAATAAAGAATGCACCAATACCATCTACTGACTGGATTCCAAAAGCTGGGGATCTAGTGCATGAAAAGATTGTTGTGAAAAAAAGTTTGGTCCATCTTATCGTGCACCGGTTCCAGTCCTGGGAATGCACGATACCAGAAGTGTAATTCTACCACCGCTGCCTGGTTGTAAAGAAAACCGCTTTGTGTTCATTGACAATGTCAAGTTACACCATAAGACCGATCCTGCACAGCAGATCTAGAGGACTCCTGGGTAGTTCCCGACTCCCTCTCACTACAGACCAGGATGTTTCTAAACAGGTTTTGAGCAGCAGCGCTGACACCTCTCCGAGATAGGGGAGGGTGGAAAATGATCTTTCATTAGTCTCACTAACTTCTTATGCGACAAGCAATGTCAACATTATTGAGCAATTTTACTCAAATTCAACTCAAACGTATGGAATAGTTTAATATGAACCACCAAGGGAGAATTTAGCCAGTTCTCCTCTTCCAAACACAACTCCAGTTTTTGCATGGACTGCTTCTGAATATTTTGCAGACGTCAATGACTCTTTCACTGACTCATCTGCCTCTTATGCAACAAGACTGTCAAGAGCACCTAAGCTGATAAATTGGCTCAAAATTAACTATTTCATTTGTCCATGGAACTATCTGTGGCTCTTATTAACTGTACTTGCCCTCCTTCTTTGGATTAGTTTGTCATCGTCTTTTTTTTATTAATACATGGTCATTACCTTCCTGAAAGCTCTACAGTTGAACTGGTGAGTGAGGTCCTAAAACCACATTTTCCTCTCATAAGGTCGGCAGAGACTTCTCCATAGTAAATATTTCAGCTATACCAATTCCTGATGGGATAGTTTGGAATAAAGTATATTTTGATATATATGGCCGGACGGAGGTTATTCAAACTCTATACTTATTTAAACTTTTAATGAATAATGTAATGACACCTGGAGTTGTTTCTGATGATTGAGATGTAAAAACGATTGATTCTATGTTATCTGAATTATAATATTTTACTGTATTTGAAAGTGAAGATGTTTATCAATCAAAAGAGAATTATGGAGACATGTTTGCTTACAATTGTTATGGACATCATTACATTCATAGAGCAAGTACCCCAAGAACTATTTTTAATTACACATGATGGGAACATTGCCCAACTCCACCAATGGGGTGTTTTAATACATACTCTGAAAAATCTGCATAATTTTCTGGGCACATTTTTTTAAATTGCTGAATCATATTACTTTGAATTACCAATAATGGAAATGCACCACATTTTATTAACTGATAGAAAATTGATCTATTCTGATTCCTTTGTTTTGCGGTTGGCTATAGACAGCTATCAATATTGGCTAAATTCGATTGATTTAAAAAGTGTATGATGAGCCAAAAATTGTCAAATAAAGGGAAAGGAAGCTTTATTTAGAGCATGCCTGATACCTGTTCAAATGATATTTTTAAATGAAATTGTACAACGGACAAGTTGTTTAGGTTTGGCAACAATTAAGGAATTGAATGCACTCAGTATCCCTGCTAAAATTTAAATGGCAAAAATATATTATTGCAACTGAAGATCAGCTCGATGGGTGGGTCCAAAATGGAACATTTAACACATCACTCTCACATCCTGGTGGGTGGTAATTGTGACCAGTGGCCACAAATGGTTGTCATGCACGCTTTGTAAACTCCACAGGGGGGGTCAGAATGAATAGACCAGACCCTCGCTTTGTGTCATCAGAACATTCGGGGGTAGTAACAACATACAGTGTAGGGAAATTATGCTAGCAATAGTAAAAAAGTTCCTCACTAGATGCTGTTAATATCACAGAGTTGCAGGATTTCCTGTTAGGCTCCAGAAGACAACAGAAAAAGCGCCTCTTATATACTGTTTATAATGAAATTTGGAAACTTTCCCAACAAGAAGCTGATGCCTGATTAAGGCAAATAGATCAGGAAAATTTACAGAAAGCATTAGCCGTTGTAGATAATGGAATTAACACTTTGTTCGACCGCATATGCACCTTAACCAACATAGTTTCACCTGCAATAGACTGTACAAAGTGACATGTTGTTTTTACAACATGGACAGAGCCAGTTAAGGTCCATTATGCAGGCGAGTTGGACACTACAAACATTGAAATCTGGTTGCGTTCCCTGGCAACATGTCAGCACAAGGGATATTTTGTCAGCATATAATTTAACAAGAAGGCAACAAATAATGGCTAAGAAGTAATTAGAAAAGTTGCCTTTTCCTGTGGCTGAAATATCACCTTCTGAATGGTTAATACAAGGAGTTATCAATCTGCACATTTCAACACTGCAATTCATGTATGTATTGTTCTCACTTGAACTAAGAGGACACAATGACAAAATAATTAATCACTCTTAGTCCAAATAATGGATTTATTAAGGCACTTCCCAAATATCAAATAAAAGTAATACAAATATATGAGAATACACATATAACTCAAATGCAGTAGAACATGTGTATATACAAAGATAAATCAAGTGGTCATGATTGAAAAAGAAATGTGCAATGTATTAACAGAGCATGTGTCATGAATGCATGATGCAGAATTTCAGAGCACCAGTCCTGGAAGAACTGGAGTGCAACTGGGGTCTTTATCATTCAGACCGGTTTTGGATTGTGTGCAGCCCGTGTTTCGATGCCTCTAGTGCCTTTTCGAATGTGCACTAAAAGTTTGTCTTTCTACATAGCGCTTACTTTCATTGGACACTGATCTGTTGATGTTCTCGCTAAGGGCTCATTACCAGACATGCAAGTTGAGGGTGTTTGCTACGGGAAGCCACTTGTGTGCTGTCCTTTGTGGATCATGCAGCTCTTGTTTCAACATCGGGCACAACATGGAATGCTGCTGCTTCAGCTGGAGCATAGTCTTTAGAACATGAGTACTCTTTGGTTTTCCTTGGCACCGATTTGGTCACATTAGCACCTGTCAAAGAGGAACATTTCCTTGCTTCAGTTGTTTCAGCTGCAATTTGGGATTTTCAAAATGACATTGACTTTTAAGCTCACCTTTATTGGTGCCACTGCTAAGTTTCTAAATTGCCCACTTTTTCACATGCTCCAGTGTGTTTTAACTTGTCACAACTGACGTGTATGTATATATATTTTAAAGCATTCCCTTTTAGTTGCTTTTAATTTAGGAGTTAGGCTGCTTCATCACTTCTGACATGACAAAGGGATGGTGCTGTATGGCTTTTTTAGTGATGTCTGTGGGCACATTATTTTAACATCTAGGCCTGCTGCTTGTGCCCTTCAGCTTGGTAATGTTTCATTTTATTCTTTTAGTATTGCCCACATTTGTGGTAGTGCTTTATTTTCTTTATCTTGTTTTCCTTTCACCTAGGAAAGCATTACATTTCTTAGCACAACATTCTTTCACTCTGTGCCTTCCTCAAGGGTGCAGCGAGATAGTATTGTCGGCACAAGTGGTACACTGCATCTCTAACATTCACAGAAACCCACATATTTTTATGTGGAGACACTTTCTCAGAACATCATTTGTTTTATTATAAAAACATTTCCCTGTCCCATGCACGTTAGAGGGAGTTTCTAGCCTGAAGACCACAACTGCATGCTGTCTGACTTCGTTACAGTTGCTTGCTGAGACTACCGGTTCCCTGGTCAATATGGGGATGGTGTACCTACAGACAACTGGCTTCTCCACTACTTTCATACTCAGGTATGGGGGATGATGTCTTCCCAGGGGGGAATCATCCTGAAGGGTGGATTAGGGCTTATCCTACAGTGTTCTAACATAACATTGGTAGGAATTACACATATAATGGCAATATGATGTGACTTTTCCTATGTTTCACTTTCCTTGTCACCATTTTGCTTCTAGAACGTTTCATCATTCTAATTATAGCATTTCATGTATTTTATCTAAAATGCAGCTGACTCAATAAATGTTATTGAACCTTTTACGCCTCTGCTTGTCTTCGCATGTGTGAGACTAATTTAACTGAGAGAAAAGGATGATATGTGATCCACCACGATTTCCCTGAGGAGTCATAATGTCATGCGCCCGGTTGCCACAATTTGTCCCTGCTCTTGGGCAGAGATGAGTCACTGCTAACTGTCCGGAAACGGGTTAAGCCGACAGTTGTCACATGGTGTGGGACTGAACACAGTTCCCCACAATTCAGGTGATTCTGCCGCCCAAATCCAGGAGCCTCATTGGCACAATGAGAGCCAACTTGACACCCCCTTAGGTTTCCTTGGTTATTTAAATGCTGTTTGATAAAAGAATAATCCTTCATTTTGTTAAACAGACCACAAGTATTTCCATAACCACCTGGGCCATCTAGTCCTGGGTCCTCAAGTAAAGAGATTACTTTTCCAATTACAGTATAAAGATGAACTAGGGCACCCTTATTCATCTCTAGTTGGGGCCATGTCACCTGCCTATAATCATTTGTTGTGATAATTGGAACCTCCTCCTCACATTCATCCACAACACTACGTGAGGAAGTTAGGTGCAACTCCAGAATTAGAGCATTATGCTCACTATCACTTCTCTCCTCCACCATCATATCATGCGAAATAGACCACAGATCCATGTTTGTAAGAATATGATCCATCCTACTTCTAGAGTTTGCTCTCTTTAAAGTGTAATTTGCCTCTTTATCTGACTGATTTTGCCTATCACATGCCCTCAGTCCATTTCTCAAACTGGTGGTGGCTAGCTGAAAAGCAACTTTCAAATATTTATTCAACACAGGTGTTGACAAACTAGGGATACCCCCCTTCTCATCTTCATCCAACATCATCTCCTGGATAAAATCAATGGGTTTAAAGGTTGCATTCATATCATTTGCTATGATCAGAAAATTCTTAGAGCCATCCCTTTTAAAAAAAATACAGAAAGGGCTTCTAGGGTCTAGGGTCCCTGATTAATCTTAATCCAAATTGTCCCTATTTAAAATAATATCTACGCCCAAGATAGCATGAGATGTAAGATCCAATCTTTTGATTTCACATACTAGAGTGTTCTTCACCCATATTATTAATCCACCCGAAGGGCGCCCTTTCTCCGACGGTCTTGACTCAATGCTGAAGTTAAAAACAGGGGATATATGGAACCACTCTATAAATTTCCCCAAGGATGTCTATAACCTTTGTGCTAATTCCAGCTAGGTTCCATGAAATCATTCTGAATCCTGTGCAGGATTTTGACATACCTTTAGATTCAACCTACTACCTTGCCTGAACCCGGGGGGAGTCACGTCATTCAATACCAGCATAGAGGGGGAGATAGACAACTCATTACTCATGTTCAGGACAGCTATTCCAGGGCCCTTACTACTATTGGTCAACCTCATTACAGGTAATTTGCCAATATTAGTGCCTAGATTGCCTGTTTTAAGTCAGTTGGCCTCATCAAGGGCACCTCCATCCCCCCTTACTAGATGAGAATGATTAGAACTACTGGGTTGGGCCACCTGTAGTGAAGAACTCCACTTTGACCCGGATGACTCCACAATAAGATGCTTGATCTTAAACTGAATTTGAGTTACCCCTAGGTTGACAAGTACGTAGGTCTAAGCTCACAAGACCTACTTCATACTCCTCTTGGGTCACATCAATTGCTATATAATGGCTATATAATCATACTGTGCATCAAGTACTGTGCAACGCTACACCTCAACTAAATCAGCCCTAATCATAGAATAACAGTGTCTATAACTCCTTACCCAATGAATTACCTTATTTTTAAGAGACTCACTATCTTCAAATGACCCTTTAGGCACTCTGGAACATCAACACCCTTTTTGTTGGGGCCAAGGATGTGATTCCTATCAAAAAAGTCCTCAAGACCTAGTATTAGTCTCATACCCCACGCTATTGCCCATATTACCATCCACTTTTTGTTGGCTAAAGTGCTGCTTAGTATTCCTGCTCCTGGCAGTGGCATGATGGTGATGGTGTGAACCATATTTATCACTCCGTGGAGGATTACAGATACTATTCAAATATACACTCAGCCTTCAATTACCACTGACATCCCTGCAGGTGTCCTGCTTTACACAGCTTCCTCTTCCCTTCAAACATATGGGGACTTGCTCATTCTCTGAATATGGAATATCTAATCTTGTTGAACCCTCCAAGAGGCCAACTGACCTATGACTCTGACTGTCCATAATGGAACTAGGACTCTTCTGTGACTAACCAATATTGTTCCTGTTACCCTTTATGATAAACATGCTCATTTCTGCCACTTTTTCTTGCAGGTGGAGTACTTGAGAGCGCAGGATGGTAATTTCTCCCTGCAATTTACAATGAACACCATTTAGCTCTACAATAGGATCTTCCCCTCTCACTACACTGGTGTCATCGCCCCCCTGTGGCCTCCCCATATTATTACCGTAAGCATCAATAGAGTCAGTGGTAAGCAGACTAAAACAATTAGTACATGAAACATTAGTAACAATAAGATGATATCCTTCTTCACTAGATGAGTAATTCCATGCCAGGGTAACAATACCCAAGTTGGGGCTAGGAGTAGGTGAGGAGTCATTAACAGGAAGCGCTCTGATATGCTGGGGCTTTGGTATGTTCCGGCCAATCATTTTATTAGAGTTGCCACTCTTTTTAAAAATATCCACAAATTTTGGAGCGCTAGTAATGCAGGTAGATTTCTTCTCTTTCCCAAGAATAGTTTCCACTTCCTCAATAAGATTATCTATCTCCTCGATAACGCAGTTCCCCGTTGCGCTACCCTCTTGCTCTTCTCATTGCCCTGGGGGCTCGATCGAGCTTTCTTCGTCTCCACAGTAATTAGGAAGTTCCTGGATACAAGTTCCCATACACAAGATACAATGTCACCAACTTGACAGTGAGAAACCTTGACTCTAAGCAGGGGCAGCTGCTGTCGAGGCACAGTGGCGGGGTGGGGGCACAAAACAAAAAGACAAGAAAAATAGAAATAATTTAAAAAAAAAACATAACCGACGCCCCCGCATGCTGCTCTTCTGGCTCCACTTACTGCAGACACAGGCTCCCAGCCTGCACTAAATCCTAACACTGCCCTCATGCTGATGCCATCATGAGAGCAGTGTTAGAATTGGTCTGAGCACCGTGGCTTTGTGCTCCCAGGCAGGCTGAGAGCCTGTGCCTGCTGTCTGAAACCTGGCAACACAGCTCGGGCTGGCGAGAGCTCAGTGCCCATGTGGGTTCGGCCGTCCTGAGACAGCCAGCCAAATCCACATGTGTACTGAGGGGAGTGCACACCACTCCCATTCCCTGCCTGTCATCCCCCATGGCCCGCCGCCTTGAAAAATAAAACAATGCTTTATTATCATTTTATTTTTCAAGTTTTGCAGCCGCTGCTGCTGGCGTGGTGCCATAGCGGAGGAGCCGCTGCTGCCTCCGAGTCAACTATAAAGCCAGAGTACTCTTAACCATCGCCCCAGCTTAACAACAACTCACCGATGCAAGAACAAGAAAAAGCTGAGATGGGTGGCCCTGCCCTGCCCTGCCACTTCCTGGTGTTGACGGTGCAGGATGGGCCCGCCCTTGGCCCGGGCTTTGCCCGGGCACGTCCCACACCACGGGTGTTGAAGAGAGATTTTCTAGCGATCTGCTTGTGACCAGGTGCGGACAATCAAGGCTCCTTCTCTGCCCTCTGGGCCTGTGGTTAAGGAAGTCGCCGAAAACAAAAGACATGGCACGTCCCGTGCTGCGGGTACTGAAGTGTGCTTTTCTAGCGCCAAGTGCGGACAAGGAAGGCTGCTTTTCTGCCCTCTTTGCTTGTGGTTACATAGTTCCTGCATACAACAGACATGGCACGTCTCGGGCTGTGGGTGTTGAAGTACATTTTTCTATTGCTCTGCTTGTGGCCAGGTGCGGGCAATCAAGGCTCCTTCTCTGCCCTTTTTGCTTGTGGTTAATGTAGTCTCCACACATAACAGACAAGGTGCATCCCGTGCCGCAGGTGTTGAAGCGAGCTTTTCTAGCGCTCTACTTGTGGCCAGGTGCAGACAGTCAAGGCTCCTTCTCTGCCCCCTGGGATTGTGGTTATCGTAGTCCCCGCACACAACAGACAATGCGCGTGCCGTGCCACGGGTGTTGAAGCATGCATTTCTAGTGTTCTGCTTGTGGCCAAGTGTGGACAATCAAGTGTCCTTCTCTACCCCCTGGGCTTGTGGTTAACGTAATCCCCGCACACCACAGACAAGGTGCATCCCCAGTTCCTACATACTTCAGTTTGAGAGATCTTGTCTGGAACATTTAGGCTCACTAACCTATGAAATCTAAGGTTAGTATCGAACCACAGAATAGGTGTTACCAAGTACAAAAGCTACTTTCACAACAGCAACATGAATACATGCCTACTACCCTATGCAGTATGACCAAAGACCTTATATGTCGGATTTTCATCAGAATAGAATGCACCCCTGGTTTTTATAAACTGCACAGGAGCCATAGTCTCAGATGAGCAGTGTTTATCAGATACACTCATTTGCATAAAAACATTTTAGAAAAGCAGTATTGGCCCATCTTTTGCTGAAACTGACTGTATCGGGTAAAGAAAGGAACCCTCCGGAGGGGTGCATGACAAAAATATGATAAGCTTTGTAAATAAAATACATGTAAGCTTGTATCACAGCACTCAATCGTGTGAGGAGGAGTGAGTAGACAGGTTAAATCAGAGTAGATGGTCAGTCACTTTCCTTGAACTTTTACACAACCTTGTAGGAAATTCCAGGTAAACAGTACATTAGCGATCAGAGAGGTTTTGGGAAGTTTTTCAAGTGCCTGTGCTCTGTGATGTCCCAGACGGAGGGCCTTGGTCTACAGGAGACCTAATACAAAACTGCTTAAGGCCACCAGAAGGAAAAGGTATAGCTACCCACTTGGACAGGACTGCCATTGTCTACACTTCACAGCTGTTCGTTGATCACACCCATGTAGAAGAAGCACAATGTGACACTTGAGTCATTCACCATAAGCAAAGATAAGTGCTGTGTAGGGTGTGCATGAAGAGCAAGCAAGGAATGGGCCACCTGAATAAGTGAAGTGGCCATCATCTACCATCAAATACTAAGTTTCTATTTTCAAACTGCAGGGAGCTGGAGGCAGTTTTCTGCAGTCTTAAGCAGGTTGGTATTTCCAAGCAGGATCAGCCTTTGACCAATAAACCTCTTTGCTGTTTTACATCAACCTTATGCCAAAAAAAGATGCCAATGGCAAACACATTGGCCTCTTCTGATTAGAACAGCATGGTCTAATTCTTTCATAAATCTTATCAGAACTACCTCACTGTTCACAGCTGTGAGCTGGAGATAGCAATACATATTGGACAGCTCTTTGTCCTCAAGAGGAGAAAGTGATATGTCCATTCTTCCAAGGTGAGCAGTAATGACTTCATCATTTTCACGCTGTCAATTGCACTCAAAAGTGATCATTATACCATGACCAGCTGTATGGGAACTGGCAGGGATGGATACCACCCTAGAATACGCCATTATTTTTATCTACTCTGAGTGTAGCACATGTATCACAGTTCACTGCATTCAAGTCGAAACCATGATATGCCTAAGATCAGTGATTTATTTGAACAATACTCCCAGAGTTCTCATTCTAAGGCACATTATTAATAGAAACATTTTTTAAAAATCAAACATCAAGGAACAGAGTCAGTCCTGAAACATAGCAGACCTGAAAACGAACGGTCTCCAATGCCTGCTGAGAGGTACGAAATACAATACATTTCCTTCTGAGGTGTTCCTGCAAACTGTAGTAACCTTTAGGGCATCAGAATTTCAAAGCAAGGGCTGACAAAACAATCTTTCTGCATACTTCCTGAAATGTACTTAAATTCTTGAAGCCCAGAGCAGCAAGCATGTGGCCACAGGCTGGCTGTCAGGCACAGGCTGAGCTGCTTTGCGTTTACTGTCTTGCAAACACTTTTCTTCAGCAGCGTTGTGTTATTTAGAAAAAGTGAATTACGTCCTCATGTGATTGTGTGTTAAAACACCATACAATCATGACACAAACCCTGCTGTCTTTCTGAGTGAAAGTGGGTGGCAGCAGCTGCAGTTGGGAGGCGGCCTTCCTTAAGCTGGTCTCCAGCAAGGCTGGTGGGGTTTGGACAGTCTGAGCCCAGAGGTCGGGTCACAAAGAAATTAAACAGTGTGGTGATACCTCAAAACTGGTCCCGAAATGCTTGTTTCCGAACCAGGGAGGACCTGGCTTGGTGGTTCGGGCTTGACTGTTCCAATGCGGAACAGGGTCAAGACTGATTTTCATATTGCTGGGTCCAAACTGGGGTGACGTGGCACGCAAAATAACAATGGATTCAACCCAGATCTAGGACTAAGGCCCTCATTACGACCCTGGCGGTTTGTGGACAAGTGGCGGTTTTACCGCCAACAGGCTGGCGGTAAAAATGTTTGAATTATGACCATGGCGGTTACCACCATGGTCATCCGCTACTTCTCCGATCAGACCGCCAGGGTGGAGACGACCGATGGGCTGGAGCCTCGGGTCTCCAGCCCAGCGGCCGTCACAATACCGCCGGCGGTACCATGACCCGGCTCACGCCATGGATTTCATGGGGTTTGCGAACCGCCATGAAATCCATGGCGGTGAGCACTATCAGTGCCAGGGAACTCCTTCCCTGGCACTGTTAGGGGTCTCCCCACCCCCCACACCCACCCCCGAGTCCTACACCGACACCTCCCACCCCCCGCCCACCCTCCAAAGGTGGCAGGACCCCCCTCCCCACCCCGCCCCCAACATCACATTACTGATTCACACCGACACGCACGCAGGCACCACCAACACACATACCCGCACACACACCAACAAACATGCCAACAGCCACACACACAGTCATACACACACACCCACATTCAGACATACATTCACACATCCATACACGCACACATTTACAAACACACAACACCCCGCATGCATACACGCAGTCACACACCCCCTCTACATACTCACACGCACACCCCCACGCACACACACAACACACAAACCCCCCCCCACCCCCCTCCCCTAACAGACGATCAACTTACCTGGTCCGTTGATCCTCCGGGAGGGGAGGGGATCCATGGGGGCTGCTCCGCCGCCAGCACCCCGTCAACAGAACACCGCCACGGCGAATCACAGAACATGATTCGGTGGGCGGTGTTCTGTTAACGTGGAGGTGGAGCAACCTCCACTTCCCCCGCCGACCGCCAGTATGCTGCAGCAGTCATAATGCACCGAGCGGAAAACCGCCTGCACTGGCGGTCTTGTAGAAAGACCGCTGAGGTTGTAATGGCCCCCTAAAAGTGTTTGAAAAGTTTCAACACTCTGTCCATCATCTTATTTTGTGGTTCTGCTAGAATTTTACACTACCTGTACGAGCAGATGTTCTGCTGGTGAAAACACAGTGCTCTGCCTTACTGTAAATTGAGAGGGGGAACCGCAAATGTAGTAAAGCAAGAGTGCCACCGATGTAATTATTCATTCAGTTAAAGAAAGATGGCAAACACCTTTAGGAGCATTTAGGGCCCCAAATGACAGCTACCCATGTCATGTCATTCAAAGGAGTCAGAATGTGGAAGAAGATTAAGGGTCTCATTTACAAGGATTTGGAGCCACCTTTGTGTTATTTTTCTATGCTAAGGCTTCGCAAAACAGTCCCCCACCCCAAGCCATATTTACAAACTGGCACAATGTCAACATTGCACCAGTTTGTGAAGCCTTGCGTCACATTATACCTGCTCTAGGTATAATGTATGCAAGGTAGGCTTTCTCCCATTAAAAGCCCCGCAGAAATGACACAGTGAAATCTAGATGATTTTACTGTGCCATGCTGTACCAGCATAGCATAATTATTTTAACGACTGCTCAGGGTAGGCGTTCAAGATGATGTTATTGTTTATGAGGCCCCCTTAACATTGCTGGACTAACGTCGACATTTTGATGCTAATTCAGCAATGTTAAGGTTTAGTGCCACAACAGCGTCAGAATTTAAGATGCTGTTGTGGATACTTTGCGCCATGGAGCACTGTTTTGTAAATACAACTCTCCCGTAGAATCTTTAGGGGGCGCAGGGTGGCGTAAAAAAATTGGTGCATCGATCACAATGCACCAGTTTCTTGTAAATGAGCCCCTCAGTGCCTGACTTATATCTTGATGGGAATACCGCAGTCCTGCGGCGGTCCCAAGTACTCAATCTAGCTAACAGTGTTCTGACCACCGTATTTAGAACTATGGCTGTTCGACCTCCGTCCCTGCAATAGGTGTAACCTGCACCTGACATGGCGGCTTCCAATGCTGGCGAGTGTCACTCCGTTGTAGCCGGGACGGTAGCATTGCACCAACCATATTTAGAATAACACAGTTATGCTGGCGGTGTACCAGCAGTGGTCCTATGATGGCAGGAGTCTGCTGAGGGGCCCGTTCAGCATTGTACTATGGCTGTGGTTAGTGGATGGATGTTAGCAGCCCACGCCTGATGTATATTGGACAATTGGGAACACCTATAAAACACAGCATAAAACACATTCCGTTCCAGACCATAATCCTTTTCCATTCTGCTGCTGACCACCAAGCTGAGGACGACCTTGCCACTGAACAGCCAGGTTATTTTTTTTTCACATCTCCCTCTGCTTTTTTCGTTTTTTCATTATTTCTAAATCACTTTACGGCACTATTATATATATTTTTTGATCACTATGGCAGGGAGGGGGAACCCACATTATACAGAGGTAGAATAGACAGTCATGGTGGATTAAATTATTAGAGTAGAGCCACAATTGTGTGGAGCACAAGTACAAAATACTACCATATCACAGAAAAGGCAAATGTGGGACAGAATAGTCAACAGGGTAAATGGTGTAGTTAAAAATCTGTGTACACAGGAGGAAATTAGGAAGAGGTGGAATGAACTGGGGGGAAGAGTCCATTCCCTGGCCTCCAAGTGTCACTTGGAGGCCCAGAAGACTGGTGGTAGTTCCCCCAGCCCACCATTACAACGCTTTCCCTGGGAGGAGGAGGTCTTGCAGATCCTACATCCTGAAGGTTTGACAGGATTCCCTGGTAGAGTGGAGACTAATAAGTTACACCTATGTATGTCTCACTAATATCAAATGGAGTCCTTGCCCTTAACTTAGCTGTTAAAAATGTTCCTAGACGCCTATCAAACATTTATCTTTAAACATCAGTTCCAAAAATATCTTGTGTTATCCAAATTAGTAGCATCAAGGTTGTTTCTCTCTATCTAACAGTGAACAATATGTATTGTTAGATTATGTGTTGTTCTCTATGGCTCACCCCTTGCATTTTCCTAGTTCCTTGCTTTATCTCAATATAGGTTGTTCAAAAAACAGGTTCTAAACTCCATCCAAATGCACATGAAAGTATAGTGATTGTAAGTGTTATGTTAGCCTATTCACATTATACACATTTGTGTAAACATATCGTAAATGTGTGGATGTACCTTAGCACTAATGAGAGCATCAGTCAGTTTTAAGAATGCCAAATCATGTGCGTTTTGATGGCCAGCAATTACAGCAGCCTGGTTTTTCAAAGCAGTATTCACATTCTCTCTATCCTGCTGTGCCGTCTGAGTATGTGGTTCTTAGACCAATTGCCAATGTCACTCTCCTTCAGCAAGTTGTTGAACCATCTGCTCCATATTAACTGACTGCATCATTTTGGTCTTGGCTTCTATATCATGGTGCTGTACCCATAACTGGCTGGTCTTAATAATAAAAACAGCTACTAGATTATCAGAAGCTCGCACAGTAAAAATCCAGATTAGTGAGAACAAACTGAAGACAATGGTAGACATTACAGTGTTTAGGAAGAAATTGTAAGAAATAATAAAAGAAATTAGCGAAATGAAGGACTTCCTTACACAGAGTAAGATAACCAAATTGGGGAAGGGCGTATAACGACTTTCCTAGCAACTGGTGTATCCATATACCAAAGATAATTATCAACCTCCTAGAGACCAAGGAATGGAGCAAACAGATAAGGATTGATTTGGCGAGAACTCCACATACTCTATAGGATGGAGTAGTGATGATGACATGAGAGGGGGATGAAGATATAGAGGAGAAAACAGTGGGAAGGGTAAAGGCTGTGGGATGCTGGCTCTGTATACACTATACAAAAGTAATGTATAGTGTGGACAGAGACCAGTTAATCCCCAGAGACTAAAGTAGATAATACTAATGCTCTCTTTTGTAATAGTGTGGTTGAGCAGTTAGGCTTATCTGACGGTTGTGCTAAGCATTTGTTGTACAAACACAGTCAGGAAATGAGGCACACACTCAATGACTAACTCCAGGCCATGTTTTATGAATCAAACAATATACTTTGTACTTTATATATTGAACCGAAAGAATCTTTGTTGCAGCTGAGAACAGTTTAAAGAATGTATCACTTTCAAGTATCAAATGCACTGTTTAGAATTCACAGCTAAAACAGTTTTCAGGTAAGTAATACTTTTCAATATCAAAAGTAGACAAGGTGCAATTTTCATAGAAAGCAATGCAGTCCTAGGGAGGAAAAGTATCAACACATTTTGCAGGTAAGTACTTGACTTACGATCCCAGTCTTCAGGGGTTAAGGTGTCCACAGGACAAAGTTTAGGAAGACACCAAGGGTGCAACACCGGGCGGCCGGGTGCAGAGATCAAAGTTGGTGTCAGACACCCAGTGGAATCCTATGGAGACTGGGGACACTTAGAAAGAAACAGCTTGCAGGTAATTACCCGCAACTTCAGGGCATAGACCTGTGGGGTTTAGGTCACCACCGGGGGCACCAGGTCAGCACCAAACACAGCGTTGGGCGCCCAATGCTTTTCCATAGAGGAACCTCGGGGTCACAAAGGGCATGCAGGCTTGGTCCAGGGAATTGGCTGAAGAATACTAACGGCTGGACAGGTAAGTAGAGAGCCCATTGGACGTTGCTGGACCATCAGGGGGCTGCGGGTAGGGGTACCTTTAAGCAGTGGGAAATCTTCACAGGAGCTGGTTGCAGTCAGGGACGTCCTCTGGATTTAAGAAGCAGGTGTCATTGTATTGGTCAGGAGGAGTCAATCCATGGTGGAGGTGAGGTCGGAATTGCCTTGGGATCTTCTCTGGACGGTGGGCCACCTGGACTCGGGCCATGTGTGTCGGATGCAGAGTGGGAAGGACTCACAGATCTGGGAGGGTCTGGAGTCCTTCTTGAAGGCTTCTTTTGTAGACAGGGCTGCTGTCCTCGAGAGATCTTAGTCCTTGGGTCAATAGGCAGTCCTCTGGGGGTTTGTAGAGGTCGTGGGTCCTGCAGAATGTGTCCCTTTTTTGTAGCAGATGTTTTGAAGCTGCAGACAGGCCAGCAGGGCTGGGGCCAAGTCAGTTGTCAGCTGGAGTCTTCACTGCTGGTGTGGCTCTTCAGTCCTTCTTCTTCTTTTAGGTTGTCAGGAATCTGAAAAGCAAGGTTCCGGGGTGCCCCTAAATACTAGATGTAGGGGTGTTACAGAGGTCAGAGGGCAGTAGCCAATGGCTACTGACCCTAAGGATGGCTACACCTTTCCTGTGCCCACTCTCTTTGGGGGGCACATTCCAACCCTACTGGCTATCACCCTCCAAAACAAGATGGAGGATTCTGCCAGGACGGGTTCACCTTAGCTCTGGGCACCCTTGGGATGGTCCCAGTTGGGGTGGACACTCCTCCTGGTGTTCACTAATTTTCCTGCTGGGCCTGCCACCAAAGGTGGCGTCTGGTACAGGGAGCAGGCATCTCTACTAACTCGAGTGCCCTGAGGCTGTAAAACAAAAGGCAGGAGCCTATGAGGCTCACCGCCAAGTGTTACTGTTCCTGGCACCTTCAGCCGGAGCAGGCTTTGTCCCCGACTCCTGAGAGCACAAAGGCTCTCACCCCATGGGGTCAGAAACTCATCTGGTAGTGGCAGGCTGGCATGGACCAGTCAGCCACACACTAGAGAGTTAGGTGAATTACAAAGGGCATCTCTATGATCTCCTCTGTGCGCATTTTACAATAAATCCAACACTTGCATCAGTGTGGGTTTATTGAGCTGAGAAGTTTGATACCAAACTTCCCAGCATTCAGTGGTGCCATCATAGAGCTGTGAAGTTCGTAATGACAATCTTCTAGCCCATGTACTCAATATGGCTACACTGCACTTACAGGGTCTAAGAATGGACTTAGACAATGTAGGGGCATATAGCTCATGCAGCTATGCCCTCACCTGTAGTATAGTGCACCCTGTGGTAGGGCTGTGAGGCCTGCTGGAGGGATGACTTACCTATGCCACAGGGAGTGCTTTGTGGGCATGGAACCTAAAGATTGATGCCATGTCGACTTTACCTTTTCCTCCCCACCAACACATACAATCTGCAATGGCAGTGTGCATGTGTTTGATGAAGGGTCCCTTACGGTGGCGCAATATATGCTGCAGCCCTTAGAGACCCTCTCTCGTCACAAGGCCCTTGGTACCACTGGTACCTTTTACAAGGGACTTAGCTGGGTGCCAGAGGTGTGCCAAATGTGGAAGTAATGGTACAGTTTAGGGAAAGAACATAGGTGCTGTGTCTTGGTCAGTAGGACCCCAGCACACACTCAGTCAAGTTAGCATCCGGTATCAGGCAAAAAGTAGGGGGTAACCATGCCAAGTGGGGCACTTTTCTACAGAGGCTGGCACCAACCTTGGTCAGTACCATTCTATAACCAACCCCCACTGTTCTTCCAAACACTTTAGTTATCATATGACAGTTGGAATAACCCTCCAGCACTTGGACATCTTTTTTTAGGAAAGGGGACAAAACCCACAAAGAAGCAGATGGAAAAAAGAAGTCAGATGGAGGACAACAAGACCAGAATGACGACCAGGAGCAAATCCAAAGAACATCCACCAGGAGCGAGCAACATCAGTCATTGATATTCAATCTTACATATGCCCCACTATCAGATGAACAGACTGCAGTATTATACAAAGGGCTTGGGTTCGTTTCTACAGCTTCTTTTGACAAATTCCGTCTACAAGCAGAATTCTCTGAGTTTTGCAGAAAATTGAAATTAAAAGAGATCATTGAGATTGAAGGAGACACTTGTCTCCAAAGAAAATCAATAAAGGAATAAAGGGAGAGGTATTGTCCTTCTGAAGACATGTGATTACAGAAAGCAATGCATGACCCTATTAGATGACAAGAGATATTACAAGGTCTTAACCGATGATCCCACTAACAGATTGGCATGCACAATAAGGAGTATGGTAGAAGAAACTGAGGTAAATGCCTGCATATCGAAAAATAAGCAGAATTGGTGTGCATAGGAAAACCAAGAACTCCTTATTTTTACTCATTACCCAAAATGCACAAAAACAAAAGTCCATCCCCTGGCCATCCTATCGTGTCCAGGATCTCCTCTATTCTTAAGCAGCTTTCCAAATTTGCAGATGAATTCCTGAGACCTATTGTGCAGGCGACCTCCACCTATCTGAAGGATGCAAGGAACTTATTGATATTTCTGAAAGATTTATCTTTTGACCCTCAGAAGAATTTTATGGCGGGTCTTGATATAGAGAGGCTATATACAAGTCTACCTCATGTCATCACTCTTAAAACCATTGAAGAAGTTATTTTCAAGCAAAATCGGCGTTTTCAAACCCCACTTCATTTTGTTCTTGATTGCTGTAAGTTGGATCTCGCTGAAAACCTCTTTGAGTATGAAGGAATCTTGTATTTACAAGTCCACAGGACATCTATAGGCATTACATTTGCCTCCAGCCTTGCTGGATTGTATGTGAATCAACTGGAAGAAACATATATCTTGTCAAACAAGAACCCCTATCGATAAAAGGTCAGTTTTTCAAAACACTATATTGACGTTTTCATTGTCTGGAAAGGAGGTGAACAAATGGTCATGGAATTCTTCAACTGACTGAATGCACAAGATAAGTTTTTGAAATTTGCAAGTATCATCAGCAAATCATGTCTCACATTTCTTGACATTGAAATTTCAAGTAATGACATGAAGTTGGAAACTAAGGGCCAGATGTACCATCACGGCCCATTGCGATTCGGTAATAGCGATTTTTAAGAAATCGCTATTACCGACTAGCAAAGGGCCATGTATCACATTTGCGAATCGGTAATAGCGATTTCTTAAAAATCTCAAAAGCTATTACCGAATCGCAAATTGCGATACCGGCCCCGAATTTTTTGCATTTCCAAAATTGCGATTTCTGAACCAGAAAGCGCAAATTTGGAAATGCAAAAGGCCAGGGTGCTGGGGGCCTAAGGCCCCCTCTCCTGCACCCCCAAAACTTTTTTTTTAACATGTAAGGTACACACATGCCAAAAGGGCATGTGTGCTTTACATGTTAAATTTAAAAATGCAGTTTAACTGCATTTTTTAATTTTGCACCAGGTTACCACCTGGTTGCAGATCATGGTATTTTGCATGTGCAAAATGGCATTCTGCGAAAAATAGCAATTTGTGATTTTTTGCAGCATTGCCTTGCGACCTGGATTTTGCGAATCACAAATTGCGATTCGCAAAATCCAGGTCGCAACGCTAGAAATCGCAATTTTAGCGATTTCTACTTTGTGGTCTGCGAATGCCTTTCATGCATTGCAGACCACTATTTTGCACTCGCAAACGGCCGATTTTACCGTTTGCGAGTGCAAAATATTTTCATACATCTGGCCCTTTAACTTATCATAAACCCTCAGACGAGTACATTTCACTACTCTTCAATAGTTTCCAGTCTGAGATGTAATCGTACAAGTGCACACTATAAGACACAAGCAAAAGAATTATCTCTGAAACTGGAAAAACAGAACTGTCCAACTCATATCATCAGAAAGTGTGCGAAGCGAGCAAGATATCAGAAGCAGGAGTCCTTGTTGCAACCAAAAACATGGATGGAGACAAAGATGCTCTGGCTTGTGTCACTACCTACACCAACTACCTGAAAAGAATAATCACTAAGAACTGGTCAATAATTACGTTGGGATCTCTAGATTGGGAGAAACCCAGATTCGCACATAAAAGAGCAAATAACTACAGGTTTATTTGGTACACACAAGGCCACAAAAGGTTAGAGAAGCAACAATAACTACTAGAACGTGGAACAATACCCCAGCCGTAGGACACTTTCCTTGTGGGATGTGTACAGTGTGTCACCTGAAAAAAGTCACAAAAACAGTAGATCTAGGGGCTAACTAAGTTTGGACACTTAACAGACACACGAACTGCAGCACAGCCTATACTATATATATGATCACATGTCCATGTAACTTACTGTATATTGGCATAACATCCAGAAAAGTCAAGCCATCAGAGCAACATCAGAAGGAACAAATCCACCACACCTATGAGCAACCATTTTCTCATCATGCGTCATACAAAGAATGACCTTTGATGGGTAGTCCTTGAAACTCTAGACAATATTAATGTTCAAGCAGACCAGAATCTGTTATGGAAGGGACAGTGATAGATTTATAGTCTGAAGACATTCAGGGTTGGCCTGAACGATAATGTGTGTTAGTCCCAGATCAATTAGAATCATAGAAGGTAGAGACACTTAGTAAATCCAGGAGTATTCCATCTAGCTTTTTTCTTTTTCCCAGAAGCAAAAGAGAGCTAGGAGAGGGGTTGCATAGACACGGCCATTCCAAGGCTGAGAGAGTGTGTTCCTTCTTCCAGTCATAGAGGGTCGTTTGAGAAAAGAAAACTTGGGTCTTGAAGACAATCAGTTCCTAGGAATTCCTGCAAATTATAAGTCATACATCTATGTAGGGATACGACTGCCCCAATATAGATACATCTTGCTCGTACTCACTCATAGAAAATAAAGGGGCCCTATTAGATACAGATATTAGTTCTAAACACACAATAGATAACAGGGGCAGTATCTCCAGACCATTATATATGTTAATATTCTATATACCAGTTCATTAAAATCCCATTAGTAGTAATGATACTATGTTGTTTATAATATAGTTTCAACTAGGAGTATCTAGTCTACAACTACCATGTTTTAGTACTGTCCACCCTGGTCCAGTCGGCAAACTAGATAACTTGTAGTGTGAGTACCTTGTATGAATGGCCACTCAATTCTGTTATGTTGTTGCTGAGTCTTTATACCCCTTTCTATCAGAAAACTTGGTCCAGTCGGCAAACGATACAATTTGCACATCATGAATCTTGTATACATGGCCATTCAACTTTATTAAGTCGTTATTGAAATTTGTTAATTGCACCTGCTCTATAGCCTTTTTAATCAGCACAACTTTATTAGGGAAGTTTTATGATTTTGTTTTTGACTTTCTGTATGCACTTTAATATAGTGTATTTATATTTCAATTTCTTTTCTTGATGCAATCATTTTATGCTCCCTATCACAGACACCAAAGTATTTCTTCTATGTTATCAACAAGCATCTTCTGTTGCCATCACAACAGATAGCCGCATAGACTCCGTCTCAGACTTGCCTATGTGTGGGCTCGAGAATGTCCAATAACTAATGCTCGCTGTCACAACTTTGGAGTATTTTTTCTATGTGATTGATAAGCATCCTCTGTTGCTAATGCAACAAATAGTTAAGCAAGGTCCGGTTCATAATTGTTCACAGGTGGGTTTTAGAATCCACCTTTTTAACTGGGGACTCACTCCTCTGCTAGATTTCAACCCAGGAAGGACGTGATGCCCCCTACGACGCTGCTGGCATTGAAAATATGTGAGTTTTCTGGAAGGTTTTTGCGAGGGACGCTTTGTTAACAATGAATCAGCACATGGTGTTCCTCTCTCACATTGTTTACAGAAATGCCTCTTCTTTGTTTACAGAAATGTTGGCCATTTGCCCTTTTGTGAGTCATAATGCAGCTATATAACCAGTAAGTGCGGCTAGACTCAGTCTGGCTCTGAAATTTTTAGTATTATGAGATCTTTTTCCATTATACTGTGACACTCTTTTTTCTGTCTGTCTTGAACGATTATGCAAGAGCGCGTACTGCATAGCATGTGTTAATTAGACCTTGGTTGTAGTAAGTGTTATCGCCCTATTGTTTTTAATGGTGTAATACACTTAAACTGAATAGTTTGCTTAAGTTAACTTTTCCATTGTTTATTTTAGTATATTTTCTTTCTTGGGGTATGACAGGAATGATGATCTTGTTTTAAGAAGGGATTGTCACTGTATATAAATTTGTAATTGACCCATAGTGTCTGAGTATCTTTTGTAAGAATTGTTGATGTGGTGATATGTTTTTAATCACATATAAGATCCACACCCCACTGCCCTTACCAGGACTCACCAATAATATTCAACTAATAGTATACTATTACAGTAAAATGCTTCACCGGGTATTATTTGTTAGCCATGGTACAAATTGTGTACGTACATGGGATATATTGTCTTTTTCTGTTTTCTCTTTCAGGGGATATCAGGATTTAATCCCAGATGAAAGTGCAAGTTGCACGTAAATACAGAGTTCCAGGGGAACAAATTGTTCCACCAGGTATAGTACGGATCTGAGATTTGATTGGGTACTGAAGAAAGCTGCTGGCCCTTTATGGACGAGTACTGGCTGAAACATGTTGGCCACTTCTTTATTAGCATTTATAGGATGTGCAGGGCGATCTAAGGGTCCTTTTTGCTTCCCCTTGATTTTCAACATTTTATGTTTGTAAGTGAAGGTGTTTTTGAGAACAGTAAGCAATTTTAACTCACTTGATTGGCACAGATCCCACCACGTCTCTTGGGATGGAGGCTCAACCTGATGGTGGAGGAAAGGCCCAATAATGATCGCTCTGACCACAAGTATGCCAGTGCCTAATATATAACACTGAGGAAAGTGGTCAGTGAGGGCCTCATTATCATCAGAACCAAGAGACTTTACCTCAGAGAGAATGGTGTAGGAGCACTCCTAGTGATTACCCTTACGTCATTTTGATATCCTGTTACTGGGAAAATTATTGATCCCACTTCTGACACCATATGTAACAGGTTACACAAAATGAAGCACTTAAGACAGGTCTCTTCTGTGTGTTTAGGATTTATTCTAGGTGTACAGGCTGAAACAGAGAAATAAAAAAAATAGTAATGAGTTCTCTCCAATGGAAGGAGAATGAGCTGTCTCTGGTCGTTGGAGTTTCTTCACTCTTTTGGGTTCTCTCCCCTAGAATTTCCTTTCTTTGCTTCTGGATACTGATCCACGCAGACCCTTCGAAATATAAGAGAGGTCCTGAGTAGGGGTCCTATCTTTTACTAGTGTTTCTGATCACACCGTTACAACTGCATGCAGCAATGGGCCATGCTCCACACACCCAAAGATCTGAAAACGTGTTCATGCAGTGGTTTTAACACTCTCCCCCTCATGTGAGTTTTGCATATATCAACAGCGCTCCCCAGATTCACTTCAGCGCATCCCTCCCTGGGCTGCTGGGGCTATATAGCTCTATGCTTCTGTCCTGAAATACGTCCCTTGACGTCTTTGCCTTGCTGGTCCTCCTCTGTCTGGCAGTGTCTCCTGGGTGTTTCTCCTGCATCTCTCACTTGGCACAAGGTTCCCGGACAGCTGCTCAGCATGGACTCTCTCCTCTTATCCAACATCCTTGCTTTCTGCGTTCTCCTCCCCACCACTTCCACTGTGCTACTCGTCCTACTCCATACCACTCGGCCTGGTGACGTCATGGTGCTGCAGCTGACACTGGTGGTAATAACATGAATAATGTTCCCAGTGTCTTGGGCGTTTCTGGTGGCCATGTTGGTGGTATTGCATTCTTCTCCTCAGTAACTGTCACACATAGTTTATTTTTGAGGCTGCTAGGCATTGAAATGGCTCAGCTCTCAAATCTCCTCTCTACTTTATTTAGTTGCATGTCTGGTACATGGAATGTACACTTTCTAAATAACATTTTATATTTTAGGACATCTCTTCAATACTGTTACTGAAATTTGCATGTGTGTAAATTAACCTGGTTAAGTAAAAAGTTAAAAACCAGACAAAGGCCTAATCACTCCATTAATCATAACATTTCTTTTTTTAGTTTGCTTAATTTGTAGCTAAAGGCACATTTGAGGTACAACACAGACCTTTAATGTCATTTTGTTTGTAATTCATATTAGGTCCAACACCAAGAGACAGTGGACCACTGTCTAGAAACAAAGACACCTCCACTCCAGACCAGGATCAAGCCTTTAGTGAGGACAACACTCCTGCAAACCCAGATGATGAGGAGCTGCCAGGTCTATCTCGTCTGTCTGTCCAGACAGCCCCAGTGAGCCATAGTCGGCCCACACCTCACACTCAAGCTGCTACAGCAACTCAGCCTATGGATACCTTAACTTCCTGCGAATACCCCATCTTGTGCCCTCTAGTCTGGCTACTATTGAGCAACCACCGCCACCACCACCAGTTGTGCCAAGACCCATTGGGATGGGCCACACTGCCTCAGGGGCACAGGGTAGTGGGGGTAGGAGTCAGGGGAGGGAATCTCTGGGCCAGCAAAGTGAGGCCACTGACATCATTTTCACCCAGACCACCACTGACCGAATCAGCACTACAACAGACCCAAGACATGATAAGCAAGGTCCTAGCAGAGATTCGGGACACTAAGCAGATGGAGAGGGAGCACATCCTTGAGATACAGAATCACAACTTCAATTTATGCTCCTTAACTGGGGTGATGTTTGACATTTATTATCATATGTGCAGGTCTTTTCCTGTACCATCTACCCTTGTATGTGGTCCTTCAACATCAGAACAAAATACACCTTCCTCAGCCACAGTCAGGGAGGCCCTGCTACAACAGGAAATTGCTCCACCCACACCCAGTCTCTGCACCTTTGCCCCTCATCCCCCAGAAAGGGACGTTCATCCGGACCAGCAGGAGAGGACATCAAGAGCTCCACCACTACCTCCAAGAGACACCAAACCTAATTTCCTCCAGCGTACCGTTGACTCTGTGGACTATTTCATGGACACATTTACCTTTTTTGAGGACAGTTGCAGTCTGTACATCAGCCTCCAAACAATTTATGCTCACAAAATATAGTTTCATCCACCATGATGCACTTTAATTTTTTATTCTTGTTCTTTTTCAGTCAGGTTTCAAAGTTATTGCACGCATTTCTTTTTTTTTCTTCCAAATTTATGCACCTAAAACAAAGTCAAAGACTGGGGTAGTACTTATTGTGGTAATTTCTTTTCTATGTCTTCGGTACACCCTCATAGTGTAAACCTGTCAACCAATATGATTCAAAAACAAATAATCAATACCAACTTGGTTATGTGTTTCCCATTAAAAAAAATGGAAAGAAATTTAAATCATAATGTAGTGGTGTCATACATTTGTATGTAACTTGCCTTTGACACAATCAAAAATGATGTTTATAAGCCATGCATAACCCAAACAGTCTGTGCCATTTAGAAGTTGACATTCCACAACCTTGACACTATGGAAGAAAGTGAATATTTCATAAAACCAAATTAAATAGGCAAACTGTTATTGATTCATGACCTCAGCTGAAGCCAGACATCCTGCCCTCACATCAATAAATGACACCAATATTCTAGCTCAAGGCAGTAACAAAATTTGTACCCTCATGACCATTTCAGTACACCGTGGCAGTATCTGGTGCGATGTCACAACTACAATTCAGTGGTGTGTTACAAAACATCCTTTCAACTATGAAGAGACACATCAACAGCTTCATACACTGAACACAAATTGAAGAATTAGCCTATGTGAAGGGAGATCAGTATGCTATGCCTTGATATATACATGTGGTTAGAGGAAGATAAGCAGCATATATTGCCTTGGTGGCAACATCCAACAGAAAACAAGTTTGATACAATCTTAAGACTTCCATTCAAGTGCAAGTTGTCTCTGTACAAGATCTGTCCCTCCAAGGTGGGTGTCTGTCCCAGGATGGACCCATGTTCCCTTTCCAACAGCAACATATCACTGCAAATGTGTCAACTTTGACATGTCCAAATGAAGATGGCATGGTGAAGGATCCTAAATCAGAATAACAAAGGAAAATCAAATATTTCACGTAAGATATTTGACTCAAATTATAAGTTAGGATGACACATATACTTAGCACAAGCAAAGATAACCTATGTCAATAAACACAGTACTCAAGGTAGGGAAACTTTGTTCTACAAGCATCTTTGCCTTGGACATTCCTGAACTGACCATTCCTACTACAATACCATCACAGACTGATATGTTCAGTATGTCACAAGTTGTTCTGACATGGGATGTTATAATATGTAAAAGTACTCTTACACTCAGGTGAAGAAGTGGTCAATAACATCTTGATGTATGTCAATTCCTTTCTCTTCACTACTGGCATCTTCATTGGGCATTTCAACATCTTTACGCAGTAGCTCTTCGCGGTCTCTTTCTTCTGTGATGATTGGGATGTTCTGTCGCAGGGAGATGTTGCGCATCATGCAGCAGGCAACCGTGATTTGGCACACTTTATCAGGTGAGTAGAGGAGGGCTCCACCGGTCTTGTCTAGACCCTGAAATCGGGCCCAGAGGAACCCAAAAGCCCGCTCCACTAGCCTATGTGTCCTTCCATGGGCATCACTGAAGTGGACGCGCCCTGGCGTTGTTGGATTCCTCAGTGGTACTAACAACCACAGTCATTTAGGATACGCTGAGTCTCCTTCATGAAAGCAATACATTGATAGATTAAAGTCAGGTCAAGCCATTGTACATTCCTAAACTAGGGTTGAAGCAAATGATCCACAAGTCATATTGTACTTACCAACTAGCCAGGCCCTCTCAGATCCAAGTTGTGACATTCATAGGGGTATTCTGCTGTTCCGTACTACAAAGGAATCATGTGTTGACTCTAGAAAGCAAGCACACACACTTGAGATGTACAAACCCGGAAAGCAGACAACTTGCACTTTGATGGAATGGAAGTTCTTCCAATTGTGGTAGGCCTGTTCCCTGGTGTGTGGTGGCACCAAGGCAATATGTGTGCCATCAGTTGCTCCAACCACATGTGGTAGGCCACCCAAAGCAAAAATAAACTCCCTTCACATTGGCTAAATCCTGATGTCTTGGAAACTGGATGAAGCTGTTGATGTGTCTCATTATTGAAGCAAAGACTTCTTGTAGCACACCACTGAAAGTTGGCTGACATACCTCCAGATACTGTACTGAAAAGATCCAATGGCCACAAAATGAAATATGGCCATGAGTTTCTCTATTGGTGTTACTACTGTTGTATTCCTATTGTGAGACAGGAGATCAGGCGTCAGCTGCTGGTGGCAAGGTCTGAAAATGGATGAAGACTTGAAGCCATCTTTTTCTACCCATCCTTGGGTTCATATGCCTGCATTTAAGGGAAACAAACTATCACTTTAAATGGTCACACAATACTGTCATAATCAACACACATCTTATGTCTCCATATGATTAATAATTTCATTGTGTCATATATGTACACATAATTGTTTCAAAATGTTCCAACTTCAAATCTCAATTTTTTTACGTCAGTTTTTTAAAACATAGTGTGCAAATATTACATTTGAAATGTCAACAGAGGTATAACATACACCACGGCACTATTGATGTTAAACACAGTCACAGTTCACTTTTTAATGTGTCATATCTTACCGAAAACAGCATTGTTCGTATCTGACATTGGAATACAAACTTGTCACCATTTTGAGTGCTGATGAAGCACAAACAATTTAACAAATGCACAGCTTCTCATCCTAAGATTGCAGGTGCCTGGCCTTGATGTCAGGACATTGGGCCTCTGAAGGCAGAAGTCGAACGCATAGTAGGTTTAAGACTCCATGACGGACACAGCCATAGGCTAACATGCGTGACGACTACGCAAAAGCCAGTGGCTATATCTGTCTCCATCACGAATTGCGTATGCCATGTACTTGTATGCAGCATATCAAAAAATCTCACTTGCCGCCTAACACTGCAGCCAACAACACCTCCTCCACTTTTGATGCTGGTACTGACCTATGGGAGCTAGCATGGGCAAAGAAGGTGAAAGGGCCTCTGCCTTCTCATCTGAGGAATTGGAACTTTCACCAGGTAGGTCCTGACCCTGTACAGCCAGCTCACTGGGAACACGGAGGTACAAGCACATGTTTGAGTGGGTAATGTTTGTCAAATTAGTTTGTTCCTCCTTTGTACACAGCCTAATTTCTCCCTTTTTGTTCATGAGTGAAGTGTTGTGATTGGAGTGTAGTGAACTGAATGATTTAATGGGTACAGAATGTTGTTTGACAATGTTAGCAATGTCTGTGCATTGAAATGAAAAGTCACCTGAATGAATAAGATGAATTTTCAGTTCATGTTACTCACAATTCCAGATTTCATTGAACAAACTGCAGGCCCCTTACTTCCAGTGGCCAGTAGGCACTGTACCACTTTTATAAGTGAAAACATACAGTCCATGTTGAAATGAGTGAAATGTAAAGTGCAAAAAGAATCTTAAACTTATGGAGTTGTTCTATGTGATCCTGTCAAGTGAAATTACAGCCCATATGAGGAAATTATAGTATCTGTATGTTTTAAACATGTCACGGTGCTACATGTGGGGAAAGGTATTTCCGTTGCTGCCAGTCTAAATGACACAGGCTCTCAATCATCCATACAAGTATGTCCCATTACTGCACACGCTGGTTCATGCACCACCAAAAATCATGCTCTCACTGACACATGGCAGCACTTCCATACTGTCCTTAGTCACTGTATGTGGTGCAAACCATAGAATCTGGCTCTCAGAAGATTAGGCATGAAGCCAATGTAGCTGTGCGTGAGGTTATGTGCAAATAATGTACCGATTGTTTAGCCTTTAGTAGCTCACAATGATCAGGAGTGGGTCTCACTACAGGGAAGGTTTCATAGCCCTGGTCTAGATGTTTATGGCCTGGATTGGTAGCATGAGGAGATAGAAAGTGTTGAGGGTCCTCAACGGATCACTGCAAATTAGTATTTCCAAGGAACTTTTAAATGTTTGAAAATAATCTGTACTGACTGTTTTAGGAATGCATGTGAGAGATGCAATAAAATTGTGTCACACCACTACAGACAAACAAAATCACTCAAAACCTCTTTTGTTGTTATTTTTCTCATCCATAGAGGCCAACACCAATTGTTGTTTAACCTTTTTTTATTTACAGCAATGTTGCATGGCAGCAACATGACAGTTGACACACATCCAATACACACAAGGATTTCTGGAGGTGTAAGTTTTTCAGACGGTGTCAGATGCTGTGTTTGGTGTATTGCTTGGTGCTAAACGTTGCCACTTTATTCCTCATCATAAACCACGCACTGTTTTGAGCAGACACATTGCTGCATGCGAAAAAAGCAGTACCTGCATTTTTTATCTTCTGAGGGACAGTTGTACCAAGCATGCCCCATTTTAGGTTAGGGTCAGGTGTGATGTTCCATCACAAATGTGAGTGGGTAATGTAGACCCTAATACTGATGACATGGCATACTAAGCACTTATGATACAGTTGATGTTTCAGACTTTACATTGGTAAGTTGGTAAAATTACCCAATGACATTGAGCATCTGGTCTAAAAGGACTGGAAAAGTACAATGGCATCACTCTTTATCTGAAACATGTTACAAATATGTTTTCACAGCAAGATAAGATTCAAGTCAATCCATGTAGATAGTAGCAGATTGGCATGAAGCCTTAGTCCTTCACAAATATGCATGTAAGCCAGTCTGTCAACCAACATAAATGATTAAGCTAAACTGTATTGATTGAAACAGACAACAATGTGTTCTCACAGATACATGTACCACAAACAACATTTTGATGTCCTTAGTTATGTCCAGATGAGAAATCAATGATGGTGAGAAATGTGTTACTTTGATGTTGGAGTATCCAATCTTGAAAAGTCAATAAAGGCCCAAAACATGACTTTTATGGAAATGTGAATATGTTTTGCTCTCTACTGAAGTGGGTTGGAAATGAATGAAGGCCTATGCATTTACTCATGCTGTTGAAGCCATTTAATAGCAATAAATTATTTAGTAAATATCTTCAACAGCATAGGTATGTACATAGTGCGTAATACATTGCTAAGCTAGTTCAGTACAGATTCCACATAAAATGTGGAACAACTGAAATATAATTTACTTACTTGCAGTAATTGTTACCATTGTGAAATGGTCAGACAAAGGTAACATGCTTTTACTTTAAAGACATTTTGGTACAATATTGCAGGATTTGTGGACACACATTTATACCAATAAATGTACATGATGCAGATTGTGTGACCTTGTAAACACACTGTACAGACATATTTCTGGTTACTGTGAGTTTTGGGAACATAAGTTCAGTATTCTAAAAACAAAGCCATAGCAATCAGAGGTATGAAACAGTTCATGCAGGGAAATAAAAGTGGATAAGAGACAAGGGCGTACATGATATAGGAGCTAGCATGGGGGATTTCTAGACTGTGAGCAAAAGGTTTGTGGAATTCTTCCCTACATGCATGAGAGACTGATGTTAAAGAAGACAGGTTTGGGAGCCTTGAAGCTGGTTAAATATGTAGACTTGGCAAATGTTTTGTGAGCAAAGGTCATGTTCTATTCTATTTACAGAGATACACTCAAACTGTTGCATTTGTGTTTCAGCATTGTCTGGGCAAGGCAAAGGTGACATTGGCCATGTCGGCTGGGAAGAAGCTGGCCACCCTGGTTACAGTGCAGACACCACCGACACTGAGTGACTTATTGGCACGGATGTGACGGGACTGGCACTGAGGCCACCAGCCATATATCATCTCCTTTGGAGGCCTCCAAAGAACACCAGTCCCTTGTGGTGGCGGATCCTACTGTAACATTGCTGTCCATCACTCATGTTTTCATCTCCACCCTCCCTTTTGCTCGCCACCCCCTAAAAAGGGGTGCGCCATCTTCGCTGCAGGCACCTTCTCCCTGTCTCCCAGGCTGCGCTTAGTGAGGAGGCAAGTGACCTCTTACTATCTCACAGGCCAGACTTCACTACTGAATGCCATCTAGGGGCTTAGTTGCCAGATGACACAAATGCTAGCTTATCTGGATGGCATTCACAGTGCCATATCTGGCCTACAGCGGTCATTCCAAGGTATGGCCTCCTCACTGACAGCAGCCTCCCACCCATCCCAACCTCGTGCCCCAACTCCCAAACCTTTCCCATCCCAAATCCCTATTCCTAGCCCTATCCAAAGACACTCACTCAAACCACCCACTCCAACACACACAAGCAGCACATACACAAAGACACATCAATAAAACACAGACACCACATCCTTCACCACCACCATAAGCATACCCATGGACACCACACACACCACCACACCTACAAGCACAGCCACCACCACCACACCTGCATACACCAAAACACCCACATGCACAGTCACCACCACCACCACATCTGCAGTCACCACACCCACCACACAAACATGTACAGACACCACACCCATCACCACACAATAATGCACAACCACCACGCACACATGCACCAGCACACCCACAGGCACCACAACCACGCACAGCACCTCCAAAGCACACCCATCCACGCATGCATTAGACATTACACACACTGTATACAAATGCCCACACTCACCCGAACAAAAGTCATCCAGAAAGAAACACATACCAAAACGTATACCACACCAGACCAGACCCAAAGGCAAATGGACCATCAACAGACACACGCACATTATTTACTGCCATTGCCTCTACCTCTCAGACTGAACTCCCTTCCAACCACCCTAACCATTTTCCCATTTAAGACCTTTTATTAAGACTGGCCCTGGCCCCTTCCACAACCCAAACCATCCCTCCCAAATGTAAATATCACCTCTCTCACATTCCAATCCACCCTTCACACACTCCGACCTACCCCTCCCAAACCCCAACCCACCCCTCTCAAATCCAACCCCATCCCTTCCAAACCCATGCCTCCCAAATCCAAGCCTACCCCTCCCAAAACCAAGCCCACTACTCCTAAACCCAAAGACCTTCCGCTGCGGTCGTAATCCCCAGGATTTCACCGCCAGCCTGCTGGTGGTGAAATCCGCCAAAACAACCCTGGCGGTCAAAGACCGCCAGGGTTGTAATGAGGGCCTATGTGTTACTAATATACACATATGCATTGCACAGGGAAATTGGCAGTTTAGAATTAAAACAATTCTGATGTTTGACAGATGTTTGACAAATGTTTGATAGAAATTACTCATACCCAGGGGACATGTGACCTTCATACATCTCTGACATTGGCTATACATTCTGTGTACACTCACTTGTAGCATTGTGTAGTGCAATTGGTACTTTATATTGGATTCATGTTGTTCAAAATAGGTGTCTTTGTTTATGTAAATGTTATGGTAGTTGTGGTAAATTATTGCACAAACCTGTATTGACACATTTCGATTTGAGATTGATGTGACTTTTTGTGAACATGTCTATTGCCATGAAGGCATTTAGTACCAGATTGGTGGGTGTTACTAATATCTCAAGGTATGTTTTTTTATTTGTATCAAATGACAACATTACACACATACACACTGCACATCATTGTACTATTGCTTGAAGATAATTTTTAAACATGCACAAGTCCAGTGCTAATGTACACCGACGATTCAGAGGATGACAGGTAATACAGTGACTTACCTTCTGTTCCGGCAACAACAAGGTTTATTCTCATCTTGGTCCAGGAGCAGCACCAATGATAGGATTTGAATGATTGGGTTCATGGTTGCGGGAAATGAGAAAACTCAAAAAGGTATGTTTCGTTCTTATATACCTCTCAATCTACCAACTCAGGTGTGGAGGTATGTCGACCACAGTTACATCGGCGGCTAGCCACATCATGAATGGCTTGGCAGTTAAAGTGGCTGGAAGCCAAACACTTTTGCCTATGGCCCCACTGACACTGGTTAAATTTCATGATAGTCACAGCGGTTCATCGGCGGTCTTTCTTCTACAGGACCACCAACATAAAAATTAAATGGGTGGACCGCCAAGGCATCGAGCGGGAAATTCTACCGAAAGTCAGTGGGACCATTATCGTCAAGATCTAAATCAGGCCCTAAGTGATATATGCTTTATAGCAATAGAGATGATTAAACAACAAAGGAGGGGTGGTGATCGAGCCCAGAGATTATGAGAGAAGGACAACTTTTAGATCTGTAGGTTACTAGCCTTTGACCAAGGTTTTAATAAAGAAGAGGAGCTGCATTATTTAGTGTAGAAACTCAGTTGGGAGTAAAATGAGTCAGTGTAAGATAGTAATAGAGGTAATCAGGTACGACTACTCATACTGTTATCACTGATTTTGTCTTAGTCTCCAAGAATCTAGTACTACAACATTGGCAGTTAGTAGGGATTTTAGGCAACTCACAGGATTTTTTGGGTAACTATTTTCTCTTTAGTAAGCATAAATGATTGTTCTTTCAATACGTAAGCACAGCAGGACATTGATTGTACGGAAAATATACATGCTTCACCCATGAGTAAATTACTCTAGCCCTAAATGACATCTGTAACACCAAGCACATACAGGAATCTGTTTTAATTTAGTAGTATTTGGACTATATAAATTTGTTTTTATTTTTAGTAAGCTAGAGGTGCGGATACTCCACCAGGGCAGAGGAGCGTCACCACCCTCCCCCCACCAGCAGCAGCAGCTGCAGACCTTTTACTATAAAACGATAATAAACTACATTTTTTATCATTTAATGTCGTAGAAGAGGCAGGGCTACGGGCTGTGAGGGGGACAGAGGGGGAGTGCACAGCATTCCCCTCATTGCGCATGTATGTTTGCGCAGCCATTTTGGGCGAGCCAAACATACATGCGCACTGGGCTTTCTCCAACCCGCCACTGCATTGCCCAGTTGGAGAGAGCAGGCAGAGACTCTCACTTTGCATGAGAGTGCCCTTGCTGGGCGCTCCGGCCAATCTGAACGCTGCTGTCATGCTGCCAACAGCATGACAGCAGTGTTTGGATTGGCCCCAGGGCAGGCTGGGAGCCTTTCCCTGCAGCTGCAGCAGAGGAGCTGCGCAGTGGTGGTGGTGGTGGTGGCAGGGAGAGGTACGTTTAAAAAAAAAAAATATATATTATTCCTCCTCCCCCCTGCCCCCCCCCCCCCCCCTGCACGCACCGCCCCTTCAAAGCGCCACGAGCCGCTCCTGGTAATCCATAGTGAAAAAGGTATTGGAACACCTTGTATATAAAGTAGTGGGTGTATTTTGTTTTTTAGCTGCACATGTAAAAAATACATTTGAGCACCTGAGAAAGGATTTGAGTCTTATTGTCAGTTACCATGAAAATAGCAACCATTTTTACACTTGTCATTTGTGTTTGAGCAGTCTATCTCTGTGAAGCCGAGAACACTTTGGGTTGAAGATTAGTGATTATCATGCCGGTGAGTGAGAACGTAACTTTAGTCGGTTACTCTTTGGTTATGGCTATTGGTGATCAGTATAGTTGGATTGTATTGTATTTTGAGCCTGAGAATGGTATTGGAACACCTTATATGTAGAGTAGTCGTTTTTTTTTATTTTTTACCTACATGTGTATTAAACAGATTTGAAAATGGCAACTATTTTCACACTAGTCGTCTTATACTTCTAAAAAAAACAACCTTTATTTACGTAATACAGAAAACAAAAGTATCCTGGGGAGAAGAAAACAGGGGAGCTCAAAGGGAAAAAGACACTGCAGTTTTGTGCATGACAGGTAAGTTTGAGAGACACTTTACGCATTATTTCCATTTGGGTGAGTTGGAACAGTACATAATAGATATGAGACATCACAATAATCCACCGCAGGCAGGAGAGGCAGGTCCCAAACATCTAGCATGATAGCAGTGGCAGGTGAGTGGTGGCCTGGCAGTCTGTTCACAGAAAGAGGCTATGGGGGGTGAAAAACGGGAGGGGAGGGGAAAGATGGGAGGGATGTGGAGGGAGGTGGGAATTTGGGATCAGCAGGGCAGGAGGGCAGCAGTCAGTCCGAAATGTCTGGCTCCAGGAAGAGTATGTAACTCCACAAAGAGGACCATTTATCTTTGAGTCAAGAGGTGTGGGGCAGTAATTGTGTAACTTTTTCACACCTATTTAAGCCAGGCAGAGTCCTTAATGGCAAATCTGCTACCCCAATGTTCCGCTATCTCCCTCTTCCCAAGTAGGTAGTGCCACCAGACTGCTTTGAAGGGCACATTTGGTGCCCTCCTCGCATAAACAGGTTTACTCCAGTGATGGAGCCCCTGGCACCTGCTCTGATGTGAAACCACACAAAGGACAGGGGAGTGAACACCCCATGTTCAGCTCCTCCCCTAGGGAGGTGCCCAGAGCTCTGTTAGGTGGCCACTTGATTCTGCCATTATTGGAAATATGATAAGCAGAGGCCCCTGGGAGCATCTGACTGATTAGTCCAACAGGGTGACAACCCTGACCCCCAGAGAGGTGGATCACTGCAGTAAGTGTCCAACCCCCTCCCTTGGTTACCTAAACGGCTCTCCTGAGGGTAGGACCCTAGATATGTTGGTGGATTTGTCTCTGGAACCATCTGAAGTCTCTTCTGCAAGACACTTCTGCAACCTGGAGACAGGAATTGCTACTGGACTTCGCTGTAACCCAAAACAAGACTGCACCTAGTAGGAGGGCTCCTACTGCAACTTTGTCCCTGTGCGTTGCAAGGACTCTGCAACCTCCATAGCCGTCCATCATCCAGAGTCACGAGTACTCTCCCTGCACTTAGGAAAGCAAAAAGGAATCTCATTTGGAGTGAAGGAGTCCCTCCACCGCAGCTGCAGGCACCTCAAAGTCGATGACCAGTTTGTGGATCCTGCTGTCCCACAGACTCTCCAAGACTCTAAAACACAAGTGGTGGTTCTCTGGCCTTCCAGTGGTCTGACGTGTCTTCTTTGCATCTGAGAAGTCTGTGGTCCCTCGCTGTAGCTGCCTGGCTGGAACCCTGTGCACCGTGTCTGTTTGCCGTTGGCAAGGCTTGTTGCCTCTTCAGTCCAAAGACCTCCTAGCTCCAAGAATCCCCAGTCTCCAGCACCATAAAGGTTCAAGAACGACATCCTCTCTGCAACTCCTGCGACATGGGCACCCCTCTATATTGTGCTGCTGAGGCCTCTCTGTGACTCCCTGTACCTACTGCCAGAGGGTCATGCTGAGGGCTTCCACAATCCCTCCTGGATCTCCTGCTTGCTGAGGGCTGGCCCTGACTTACCCATAAAGGGTGAGTCCCCAGACCTTGCTGGTCCCCGAAATCCTGCAACACTCTACACACTTTCTTGCATTGGCCAAGGCTTGATGGTGGTTCTGCTGACCAGTGATCCCTCTTCAATCCAACAACTGGAGTGGGACAGCTCCTGGACAACTCCCGGGATCCTCCTGCATTGCCTGGACTCCACAGGTGTACTTCTTTGACAACCGTCCAACAGGAAAGCTTCTTCAAGAATGGTGGGAATTTCCCTCCTGCACCACCTGGGCACCTTCGGGTGGTCTGGTCTCTGTCCCCTCTTTCCTTAGGTCCTCTTCTTCTGGAATTCATGCCTGGGTTCTACCGATCTGGTCCACGGGTTAAGACAGCAGGTGGACATCCGAGGTCCCCTTTGACTTCAACAGGAGGGTCAGACATGACTTCACTCCTATGCACCTGGCCTCACTGGTGTAGGTACTCCGCTTCTCTACGTATCTTGTACCTCCCTTGTCTCAATGGGTTTCCTCTGGATCCTCTGGAAAGGGAAAAACTGTAACCGTAACTTCCCAATGTTATCCTATGGACACCTAACCCGGGGTACTATCTCTGCACACGGGTACCTGGGGAATCCTACCTACTTACCTTTGGTTTTTTAGTGCTTCACCAGTCCTGAGGGTCCCTGAGTGGTAGTTTGAGATGGTAGTGGTTTTCGCATTCCATTTATTTTGTTTATGGTTTGGCCCCTTCATCGGGGCCCGTGTTATTTTATGCTTTTATTTACCTGTTTCTGAGTATATTTTTGTATGTTCATATTTCCAGTTAGGAGATACACCAAAGTTAGTCTTGTGGTTGTGGTATAATAAATAATCCATTTTTTTCTAACACAGGTGTGGTTCTTTCCTGTGTGTACATCACAGACTGACCTGTGTGGTATCTGAAACTTCTTGACACCCTCCTGGTTAAGCCTTAACTGCTCTCCACAACTTCTCTTCGGGAGCTCTGATTATCTAGAACCTCTTACACTATCACTAAGGGTTGGCTGGACTCAGTACAGGGTGCCTCACCTATAGGTCTCCACCATATGTTGAGCCAGCATCCTACAAATAGTGGCTAACCAAAGGACACGTCCAGATGAGGTGTGCGAAGTTGGCATCTGGAGTTAGACATTTGGGGCACTGGGACGAATGTGTGGGATTAATTCATGTGAGGGTCTTGGGCATTTTGTGGGCCTGGTGAAGGAATCTGAGATGTAGAAGTTTATGTTTATGGTTAATTGAGACCAGCTTGCTTTGGGAGCAGTAGTATGCCAAACATCAATCAGAGAGGGGTGTACCCAGGTCTGCCTCCCACACCCACTGAGTAGAGTCTGGTTTCAGGGAAATACAGACACAGTATAACCTAGAAACTAGTCGTTCACCCTAAGGGTCAGTGATAAGTAATGCCAGGCTTGAGAAATTGTCCAGGGCCAATGGATAGGAAGGCATCTTGGAGCGTAGTGTGCGTTGAAGGCGGTTGAGCAGAAAATGGTCTATGTGTGAGGCATTATGGAATCGAACTTCGTCTAAATGAGAGAGAAACATACAATCAATGGGTAGTAGTGGTATAATTGGGTGCACCTCCTTAAAGTCTTAAATAGTATAAACTGTAACAAGTATTAGAAACAGTCAAGTAATAATATGGTTGCATGGTGCTGGATGGCGATTTTATGCTTTACTTTCCAAAAGCATATACTAGTGCACAGCAAAGGTGACACCATAGCTATGATCCTAGAGATACCGCAGCACTCCTAAACAGTCCATATTTATGTCAGTAATCCAGATGAGTCCAAATGGAGTGAGATCCTTTTATTGGCAATAGAAACATTGATTTAACAAGATGAAGACAGTTCCACAGCCACAGCCAACAAGTGTTTTGTCACATTCGTGACTTTTTCAAGGCTGTAAAAATATAAAAATATACAAACAACGAATAGTTATACACACAGTACAAAGGATGATAGCAAAGGTCTATAAGTATATACAGAATGTTAACCAATTTCTTTAAGTATTTGGGGTTGGTGGTTAGTCACCCCGAGATGAAAGAGAAGCAAAGGTATAGCCGATGCATAAAACTAGATGTGCTGGAAAAAGGACAAAAACAAATAATCTGTCAATAGGTGCAAGTAGAGAGAACAGGGCAGACTAAACCACATCAAAATAGCATCATCCATGCCACACCATGTGAATACAACACCTAAAACAAATTAGTGGTCATTCATCATAAAAGTATATCAGCTCAGTACCAGATCAGATAAATACAATAGTTGAATAAGCAAAATACGATGCTGTCAGCTGTAATAGTATAAAATGCATCAACCCTAAAGCCCAAGTGGTGCGTATACAAATAGATGTATTATGTGTTAAATGTTGCAGTACCTTATCACGGCAAGAAACGCTGATGTTGTGTGAGCATCATCATGCCTACGGTTATTGAAGCCAGGTACCAAAACGAGATAAATAGGCATTGTGGTGTCATAAACGTCCAAAAGGGACCAAATCAGAGAGTATGTGCACATAAAGCACCAAGGTACCCACCTTAGTAGTTATAGGTAATACTTTTCAATTGTAGAAAAACGGTCGATACCCATAGATTAATGTCCAATTTTATCAGGTAAAAGTCAAGTAACCTTGATAAGTCAGTTCCTAAAAAAGATAAAAACCACGCCAAAGTATAAGAAGCCAACATAAACGCTGTGTAAGCGTAGTGGAAATCTAACCAATAATAAAGGCAACTGCAAAAGTCAGGTAAGTAAAAGTCAAGTATAGACATAAGTCCACAAAAAAGGAAAAAAGGAAGAAAGAAAAGGACTTTAAGAGTCCTATCAGGAAGCCTGGAGTCAAATATTGAGTAACAAAGCTGAGTCTCCAAAGAAGGCTCCAGGGGTAAAAAAGTAAGTCGACTTATTTCATTATGCCTCCATTGGATTTCAGGAAATATTTAAATGTTAGTGTATTAAATAGATAAGTATATTAGGGTCTTACTCTCTTAGGGGTCAGTATATCCCAACGGATAAGGGGCTGGCGGCTGGCCCATATTAGTCGTGGTAGGTGACCACGAAGGGTACCAAAAAAATGCTGCATCAAAAGAAGTGGTATGTTAACAAAAAAGTAGAGTCTACACACCAAGTTAATGGGTATTCTATAAACATCAGCTGGGTGCATTTCGTCAGTGGGAATAGTTCTGATTTAGCCCAGTTTATCTGGTGGTCGGCGAGGGTTCCATACCATATAATTTCACAAATCAATGAGAGGAGATTCTCAGAAGGGTGGCGGACAAATAGCAGCATATCATCAACGTATTTGGACCATGGGAGAGTTGTAAACCCCAATGGAGATGTCGCTCCTGGAGGTGACGGGCCAGGGGATCTGGGTCAATAATGAAAAGTAATGGGGAGGGGAGCCATATGCCTGGTCCCTCTAGTCACAGAGAAGGGTCTTGAAAGGGACCCATTAACCTACAAGCCGGCCACTGGGTCAGAATAGAGAAGCATGATCAGAGATGTGAAGTTGCAAGGGAGGCCGATTTTATTCAGGGTTGCCCTCAAGAACACCCATTCAAGGGAGTCAAGCGCCTTCTTGGCATCCAGAAGCACCATCGCTGTGGGTACCGTAGGACAGATTTTATATTCAGGATGGTGAAAACAGTCCGTAGGTTAAGAGAGGTTGATCTATGAGGGAAGAAACCTGATTGGACAGGAGAGATAATCTGCTCCATCAGTAATGATAAGTGGGTTGCAAGTATCTTGGCTAAAATGTTGTCAAAATTAAAAAGGAAAGGGGGCGGTAGGAGGAGCATAAGCAGGGATCTCTGTCTGGTTTAGGAAGAAGCGTGATCACTGCTTCCCGTAAGGTGGAAGGCAGATGGCCTGTCTCAAGAGATTCAGCATAGAGGGCAAGGCGGTGGGGAAGCAGTAATTGTTTATGAACCTTGAAGAAGGTGCCAGTTAGGCCATCCAAGCCAGAAGCCTTTGTCCCATTGAGGGAATCGATAGCCTAGACAATTTCATCACACGTGATGGACTCATTGAGGAAGTGCTACTGTCAGGTGGTAAACCAGACCATCATGATCATGTATAAGTAGCTTTTGGTTGCATTCTAGTCCTCAGTAAGCCAGGAGGAGTAGAGGTGGTCATTGTAACGCAAGAGTTCGGCCATTATACCAGTACTTTGGGACATGGTGTCACCAGTATATGACTGTAATTGAGCAATGTATCCACCGAGGTGGTTGGGGCGGAGCTGCCCCACCATGGTTTGGCTGGGACGTTCTCCCTCACGGTATTGCCTGGCTGTTGAATTGCCTGCCCACATACTTCATCTTCCTTTCCGTAAGGTTCCGAAAGTCATACATTAGGGCCGAGTGGCAGTGGAATTGTGGGGGGCCGTTAAGCCCCGCGTCTACATGGCCCAGGTCTTGCAGTTCTGATTCAATCTGTGCTAGTTAGGATCTAATGTTGCGTAGTATGCCAGCATGTTTGGAGATACAAACTCCACGGATACATGCTTTGAAGGCTTCCCAAAGGGTAGCCTGTATCGGAACTGAACCAGCATTCAGAGTAAAATTCTCTTCGGCAGCATCTCGGAACGGAAAATAGGGTCATGAAGAGTCTCATTTGGAAATCGCCAAAAGCGCTCCAGTCTGCCACCATATGAGATCTGCAATGTTAACCAAACAGGGCAGCGGTCAGACTACGTGCGAGGCAAGTGTGTAATGTCTAACATCCAAGGAATGCAAAAAAAACAAGTGATGGATGGAATGCTGAACAATGTCAAACATTCATCCCCAGTACAGAGATCTGGGCCTAAATCCATTGTTTTTTTGCTACCCATGCCATTCCAGTTTGGACTCAACCATATGCAAATTAGTCTCGACCCTGCTCCCCCGGGAACAGTCATAGCCTGAACTGCCAGGCCAGGTCTTCCCTGGACTGGAAACAAGCATCCTGGGACCGTTTTCGGAGTATTGTCCCTTCTCAGCTGGGCCAGCTTGAATCCAGTGGTACGAGAAGCATGGGGCCCACGTCTGGGCATACCAATCCCACTTAGGGCGACAAATGCAAAAAGAAAAAGTGAAGTACGGAATACTTTTTCCTGGGTTGAGGACCGAACTCAGACCCCAGGGGTAGAATGGGCCGCATCACACTGTTGGCCATGGTGGTACTGTCTGCCTACTAGGATGCATCTGTGAGCAAGGTAAGGCTAGATGCTGCACAGATGGAGTCCACAGATGAAGGGAAGGGTTCCCCCTGGGTTAGTTCAGTGGGCCCTAAGAGTTTAGGCAGAGGGATCCACCTGAGAGGTATAGAACTGGCAAGAGCCCCTGCAATAGTGGGCCATTGTCCAGGTCCTTTTGCCCTAAGCAGGGAAGTCCAGCAAGGTATTGATTTTCCTACTGTGGCTTTACGCTGGGAAGGGGTTGTGTTAGAAATGGCCCTTCATGCAGGGTTATTCTCCAACTTTTTCCCCAGTTCCATCTATTTTTTCCAATCTGTTTTTACTGGTTTTAGGACCTGGATTTGGCACCACTTGACAAGTCAAGACTTGGAGGGTCAGGACTCTCATTCACTGGAAGATGAAGTCTTTGGTGTCCCTGAGACTGCTATCAAGAGTCAAGCTCAGTTTAAGCACTTGGAAAACCTTGGAAAGCAGGATGTAGAAAGCAAAGTTCAGTCCTTTCACTCCCAGGACAGAAGCAGCAAGCAGCAAGCCAGCACAACTGGCAGAATGTCCTCAGTCCAGAAGTGTTCTGAAGTTGTGGTCTCAGAGGCTAATACTGATACTCATTTCTGCTTTTGAAGTATGCAAACTTCAAAGTAAAGTCTTTGTAGTGCACAAGACCCTGTCTCTCCCTTTTCTGGCCCCAGACACACTCCAGGGGGTTGGAGACTGCTTTGTGTAAGGACAGGCACAGCCCCATTCAGATGCAAGTTTCAGCCCCTCCCACCACTCTTGCCCAGAAAGACCCATCAGGATATGCATGGCACACCTCAGCTCCCTTTGTGTGACTGTCTGGAGTGAGTCACAAACAGTCCAACTGTCATCCTGACCCAGACGTGTATTCCACAACCAAGCAGAGGCACAGAATGGTTAAGTAATAAAATGTCCGCTTTCTAAAAGTGGCATTTTCAAACTTACAATTTACAAACCAACTTCACCAAAAGATGTATTTTTAAATTGTGAGTTCAGACACCCCAAACTCCATACTCTATCTACTCCCAAGGGGAAATTAAATTGATAAGATATTCCAAGGCAATCCACATGTTAACCGGTGGGAGAGATAGGCTTTGCAAAGATGAAAAACAAATTTAGCAGTATTTCACTTTAAGGACATGTAAGGCACACCAGTACATGTCCTACCTTTTAAATACCCTGCACCCTGCCCACGGGGCTGCTTTGGGCCTACCTTAGGGGTGACTTACATATAGTAAAAGGGAAGGTTTGGGCCTAGCAAGTGGGTGCACTTGCCAGGTCAAACTGGCAGTTCAACACTGCATGCACACACACACACACTGCAATGGCAGGTCCGAGACATGTTTACAGGGCTACTCATGTGGGTGGCACAATCAGTGCTGCAGGCCCACTAGTAGCATTTGATTTACAGGCCCTGGGCACCTCTAGTGCATCTTACTAGGGACTTACTAATAAATCAAATATGCCAGTCATGGAGAAACCAATCGCCAATCCAATTTAGACTTAGAGCACTTGCACTTTAACACTGATTAGCAGTGGTAACGTGCCCAGAGACCTAGAACCAGCAAAAAGAGATCAGAAAAAAATAAGAGGTCAGAAGGCAAAAAATATGGGGATAACCCTGCAAAGAAAGGCCATTTCCAACAGATATTGACACCAGTCAGGTAACACGGGCCAGCAATACCCACTGAGTGCATCTCCACCAATGGGTCCTGGGATGGGATGGGAGCAGGGGGAGAGTGTGTCAGTATGTCAGTAGTGGCTCCTGTCACCCAACAGTGTGCTGAGTGGGTATGGTGCAAGGTCAGTTGCAGGTAAAAGAACCAGGTGGGCAGAGGAGGCACAATCAGGGTGAAGATGCTGCCGGAGGGTGGCACCAGGAAAAATGAGCTGGACAAGTGCAGCAATGGAGGACCACTATGGTCATGCAGAATCAATTTTGGGTGAGGACAGCTGGTGGGGCCCCGCCCTCTGCAAAATCATGCCACAAGGGTCCCTTAAGCAGCGGTATGAAGGGGGAGTCATAACAGATAATCTGAGGTGGGCGTGAGCAGGCCACTGCAGATCGCCAGATTTAGGCTGCAAGGAGTATGTCGCACTGCGGTGTGCAGCCAGATCCAGGCAGCGCCAACAAGAGAAAAAGCTCCAGCGCCACAGTGTTAGAGGGAAATCTGTTAATAAAATAAGACAGATCAATTTGACACAATAATATAGGTTTAATCGATTTTCAGCTGGGAACAACAGGCAGTCTCAACATAGAGGCCATGACTGAAGTTCAAAGTTCTAGTTCACAAGCAGTGGTATTTATACTGCACAAACCACAAAAAACTATGCTGACAAGTTCAGCATTGACGTAAGCAAGAACAAGCAGTACAGATAAGATAATAGGGGAGAGGTACCTCTTGACAAGAGCACATGCACGATATCTGGTTGGGTAAGTGACATTGACGTCATTCTGCATCTCTATCTTTTCTGCACAACAAGTGATTATATGTTACATGATGCTCACGGTAGCCCTGCCTTGTGCTAATGCTTATCTGACCTTTACACAGTTCCCCTCACCAAGATATGAATGACTTGTGATTTTTAGGACCCTTGTGCTGCGGCAGGATACACCCTTTTGTTCCACCCTGTTCGTGCTAAGTGAACATTTTGAAAGCCACAGTTGGTGCAGCTTTAAAGAAAAACTCTCATTCGAATGTGGCTTGGGCCTCTTGTGTGTTTCAGCACAGCTAACTGAACAATGCAGCATGTGTATAAGTTTCCTAAGTAATAAGTGTTTGTTTGTCCTAAATATGACCTACCTTTTCTATTGAACCCACAATCTGTCTTTTTTTAGCATGTCATGTATTAAGCCTTTCACTAATTACATTAGTTTACACCTATCCCTAGCCTAAAATGTTTATATTGGGATTTGGGAACTTATGTTTGTTTGTATGTGATGTATGTGATGTGTTCCTATTCTTCCTACATCATTCCCCCCTCTAGTTGATTATTCAACTACTTTTCCTACCTTCCCATCTACTAATGAAACTGGAGGAATCACCACATACCCACTACTCTGTCCCTCCCAATTTAGCTGTCATCCTTTTGCAACATGCTATTATAACCTGAAAAATAAGACACATCAAGAGCAACAACACGATCAAAGGCAACAAGGCCTTGAACAACCCCGACATCCAGGACGGCACCCATTGGAACCAGCCCTCGAACCACCCATCAGGGGCACCCCCTTCATCATTCATTTTCTTTTGTAGATCATGCAATGTCTGAATGGCTTGAGTTAATGTCCCATTGTCCGCATCATTGGCCGGCACATAAGTACAACAGGCCGATCCAATCTTCTTACACACCCCTCCTTCCATGGGCGTCATTAAATCAAGTATATATCTGTGTTGCATTACCATCAGCCTAAGGGCTCGGAGTTCTTCCTTGATAGCATTGAACCCATCTTCGGTTGCATTTATGGTCTTCATCAATTCAAATCGTGTGATCTGCAGCCAGCGTGCAGTTGCTTTCGCCTGAATGAATGGTAGGATGCTACCACAAAAGATTTGGGCATCATTAAATGGTCTATGTTCCTTTGGAACGTCTTTCCACACTTCAGTACCAAAAAACTCAGCAGCTCGTTTTGTCCGGTAATGGTGAAGCAAGGTTGTTGGACGGCTCATGGGATGGTCATGTAGCTGAGAGATGTCCACAACTGGTATCACCAGGGATGGGGTGTGCAACGTCATTAGGGAGCAGAGGCCATTCCAGTTCGGGTGTAGTTGCATGTTGGGCCGGGCCCCACACATCCAGTAATGATCCATCAGGCTGGAGGTGCCGCCTTGCATATCAGCGTTGTAGGTGGTGATGTTGCAGTTGAGGTTACTCCCCACCTTCACTGTCCCATTCCCTCTGAAACAAAGAGAAAACTGTGTTAATTTCATTGCTATTCTAGGGTGTATGGTAGTTCCTGTCCATGTATATCTCGGTATGTTCGCATCCCATTGGCCTATTATCTTATTAAAACTTAGTGGACGTTTTGTCTCAGTGCCATTCCATAATGATATTGATCTACATATGACTTTGGCCTCGGTATGCCATTTATCATGGACAAATACTGATCCTGTGATACTAAGAACTAGCCTGCCTGCGCAATCAGGGGGCAGGGGATTAGCTTAATAGTTACTATATTCAGATGATGGGTAAGACCTTCCAAAAATACCTTGATGTAATACCCCTTTTTCCCAATATGGGTGAGACCTTTTTTGCCCTGCTTTCTTCATTTTGTGATATCTCTTCCATTATCTCTTGTTTTCCTGTCAGGACTTGTAGGACTTCTGGGGTGGTGTCAAATCTAGTTGTGTTAACTAGTGCAGTAACAGGACTAACTTGAGTTGGTTGTAGCTGTGCTCTCATTCTGCATAAAAATAGGTGCAGGAGACAATGTGTAATGTTTGGGTATATCTCTTTTGGGAGTTGCAATATATCTACTCCAGCAGCATGGGGGATGAGAGAGCATACATAACAACTGGTATTGGACGTGGATGTGCCTATACTATGCATGTGCTGGTACCACATATTATCAAACAAAGCAGTATGGAGAGGGTGATGGTCAATATCATTATCAACAGTTCTACGCATGTGTGTAATAATTAATATAGGATCAAAAAAATAAAAATATCCAAGGGCTAAAAACATCAACATCAATATCAGTGCACTGATGAGGAAAAACAAACATAAAATACATAACTGGAAAGAAGAATTGTCCAATATTGGAGCTTTAGAGGGAGACTTTACTTGGGTTGCTTCTCCTGTTCTCCCTCCTCTTTTTCCTGCTCGGTGTCCAAAGGAATGGATGGTATGGTTGGGGCCAGGCGGATGTCCTGGAGGTGGTACCATGGTTTGAGGCCTTGGACTTTCACTTCTGTAGTCGTGATGTCTGTCACTGGGAAGGGTCCATTGAATTTTCAGTCCTTCCACTTTCTGACAAAATTGCGAATATATACTAAAGTTCCCAAAGGTAATGGTGTTTGTTGATCCTTTACAGGAGATGCGTGGGCGCGCTTCTTGGCTGCACGTGTAACCTGTTTAGAGAAGAACTTTGCAACTTTGGTTAGCTCAGACATGTATTCATTCATTTCAGTTTGTACAACTTCAGGTGCACTCTCAGTCTCCAACTTATGTCTAGTTGATGGCACAAATGTGTTCATTGTTCTACCTGTCACTATTTGATGAGGAGTCAAATGGTGATCTGATTCTGGGGTATTTCTCAAAGCAAAGAGGGCTAAAGGGAGGCAGTATAACCATTTCTTCTTCAATGTCACACATAGTTTACTTATTTTGTTCTTGAGGAGGCCATTAAGGTGCTCCACTATTCCATTGCTTTGCAGATGATAAGCTGAGGACAATTTATGTGTTATTCCTAACAAGGTGGTGAGGTGAGAAAATATATTATTGACGAAGTGGGTGCCATTGTCGGATCTGATCCCCTCAGGGACACCCCACTGCGGTATTACCTCACAGATCAAAAAATTAGCAGCAGACTTGGCATCACAGTGAACACAAGGACCTGCTTCAATCCACCTTGAGAATGGGCAGACTACAACTATAAGAAAGCGATAATGATTGCATCTGTCAATCATATCAATGTAATCAATGTGCAGTTCCTTAAAGGGACTTTGTGGGTGAGGTATTGTGGAAGCTATTACCTTAGAGGTGGGACTTGGTGAATACTGCTGGCACACTGTGCAGGTATGTATGTATATTGTAATCATCTCATGTAAGTTAGGGACAAACCAATCCTGACGTATTTGGAGGGACATATTGTCTCTAGCAGTACGTGAAGGAAGATGTAGCTGGTTTAGAGCTATCAGTAGCAATGCTTGGGGCATGACAGGCTTGCCTGTTGACATTTGTCTGTATATTAAATCTGTTCCTGTCTGTGTGCATCCTCTGGCTTCCCACAACTGTTTCTCATGCTCTGGGTCCTTTTCTTGTAGCTCTCTTATATGCAGATGAGCTGTCTCTGTGTAATGTCTAGATGCATTCAAAGGGTCTGAAGGTGTCAATGTTTCACTAGCTAACAAAACTGTGGTATGTGTTTCACTAAGAGGGCGTGTTGCTGCATCTTTGGCTGCCCAATCAGCCAGAGCATTTCCACGGGACACAAAATCCTGACCATTAGTGTGGGCTGCGCATTTCACTACTGCAACTGCATGTGGCAGTGTTAAAGCTTGTATCAAGTCCTCTAAAACGGGGCAGTGCATGACAGGGCTTCCATCAGACTTGAGAAATCCCCGTCTGTTCCACCACATAATGCTGGAATGCACTGTTGTAGTGACATAGGCTGAATCAGAGTATACTGTTATTGTTTGTCCTTACCCTTGTTGAGGGCTGCCACTAAAGCTACTAATTCAGCAGCCTGGGCTGAATATTGGGATGGCAAAGTTATCTGTTCAGTTATCTGCAGTGTGTCTGAAGAGTTGTGCTGCATCGCTCTGACGACTGCAGCACCTATATGTCTTACCCCTGTGTCCTGATCTATTGTGGAAGACCCATCCACAAAATATACAACACTACCTAGAATGGGGTCTTCTGTTGCTTGGCTACACTCATCTGGAGTATATGTGGCACAATCATGGGCATCATCGTCAGTGTCTGAAATGGGGTGTGCAAAGAAGGTAGCAGGTTTGACTATGTGGCATTTAACCACCTTCATGATGGTAATGATAATATTATCTCATAGCCTGATACTCTCTGTGTTGTTAATGTTGTTTTAGCTTTCTGAATTATTGCAAACACAGCATGTTCAGCATACAGTGTCAGAGGTGCACCCATGAGAATGGGGGCACTTTTCTCTACTGCAAAGGCTGCTGTGGCTAGTGCTTGCTCACAAGGGTAATGGCTTTTCATGACAGAATCGAGTAGGCCACTAAAATATACAATTGGTTTGTGGCCTAAAGGATACTTTTGGGTGAGGACAGCCGTCATCACCTGGCCATTACAGTGGCAAAAAAGGAAAAACTCTTTGTTGTAGTCTGGTGTTCCTAAGACTGGTGTATTTGTTATCTCTGTTTTTAGCTTACTGAAGGTTTGTTCCATCTCGGTAGTCCATGTTATCCTGTCTTTCTGTGTTTTCGCCTGTTTGATAGATGCAAGCCGTGAGGATATTAAAGTACTGTAGTCAAAAACCCATTGTCTGACATATTGTGACTGTTCCTTGCTATGATCCTCAAGAAGGGACATTCTTTTAACATGTTCAGTGATGTCATCTAATGCCCCCTCTGATCCTTTGTAGGATTTTTCTAAATCCAGATCTTCTTCACCTAAGCTGCTATGTATGGAGACTGTGTCCTCTAGTCCTTCTTGTTCAATCATTTGTGGTCCAGTGAGGGCCCTTGACTGCCTCAAGGGCCCTTCCTCCTTTTCCCAAGTCGCTCTTTGGTCTACCCGTCCATTTTCCTGCACTGTGACCCCCTTGCCTACACTATTCTCCTCTGCTCCTGGGTGCATAAACCTCCAGCACTCTGTGGGAGAACTTTCTGGTGTATAAGCTAACCTTCTTGTTTCATTTTTAATGTTGGTACTTGGTTTTTGCAAAACACCTTCTTTTTTTCTAGCCCCATCCATTTTCTGTGCCTCTCTTGACCCCTCATTAGGTATACCTTAATTTTTCCTAGTAGGGGACATCTCGTCCTCTAAATGAAGTGTAAATGTGGCATCTACTGTCGCTATGTATTTATTACTGTCCCCACCTAACATTTCCCGTGGTGTACTGGCCATTTGAGGACATGGAGATGGGTGGACATATTCTCCATGTTCAGAAAAAGATTCTAATGGTGGGTTATACTCGGGGTCTGTATATCCCACAGCAGGGATATGTGAAGAGGTGGGTAGTGAGTGTGGGGTACCAGGTTGCACTGTATACATGCCCTGTACCTTTGCACTGCCTAACCTTAATTGCACGTCTTGATAGGGGGGTGGAGGAGCCGAAGGGAGGGTCTGAGGCTTTGTATCTGACTCATTCATATTTGTTTCACAAAAGACCCTCCAAAGGTCTAGTGTGATCTTCCTTTTCTCTAGTTTATTTCCCTTTAATTTACTCTGTAGGAAGGTGGCCATGTGTTCTATTGTTGTATTATCGAATGTGCCCTCTTTGGGCCAAGCATGTGCAAGTTTTAATGTTGCTTTGTGCCATTCCTTACAGTATTTTCCTATCCTTTCCTTGTCTCCTGAGAACACTTTAACCATGTGTTCTAAAGGAGACCCCATGTCTGTTTAGTGAACTTAATCCTTTGTACTATATGGTTTACACTCTAAATGGACTTCTATTTACTTCCTGGGGTATTTCCAGACTTCACATAAACTGTTACTAGGCTGTGAAGGTGAACATCAGATATTTATATCCCTAATCTCTGAAGGACTGTTCATTTATATATATATATTAGGTAGGTGCATTTATGTGTGGCCTAAGTGGTTTGTTTGCCTGACACAACAAACAATAATGTTGATATATATATATATACATGTTTATAAGTTACTCATATCCTAAATTCCATACTGGGAGGTCCCTAATAAATGCATACAGTAGGAGATCTAATGCTAAATATGGGTCTGTTATTATTGCAGGGAATTCACGTGACTGTTGCCCATGGTTCCACTGAAAAATTGCAGTGACTTCAATATATTCACTTTCTTGCCACAAGGTAGCACCAGTGTCACACATGAAAAACTAAACAGAATATTTTAGAGGCCTTCAAATGGGTGCCTCACTCTTGGAACGACAACTGCAACAGGTTTTGTAGATTTGAAAACAAACTCTTTTATTCTAATTCTGCTAAGGTCCTGTTCACATCTATCTGAAAGGTAGCTAAATATATTTGTATGTATAGTAGCTGATAATTCTCCTTCTATTTGTATACCCTCAAGATATGTGTATATGGCCCAGCCTTTACTGTTTGATAATTCATCTTGCCTCCAATATTGAGGCTCTATAGTTTCATAATGGGGATAATAGTTAGTAGTGTCAGAATTTGTTATGGGGGTCGTGAGGCTACTACACTACATTTAACTTGGAGGACAATGTCCTTATATTAATTCTTTGAATAATTATTTATAATTGTCTAACGGGCATTTTTCTTATGTCAATGTAGGTTGTTTTAAGGCCCAGAGGTGATATACTATAACTACCTAGACATTCATAAACTTCTGACTTAAAAATAAATGATTCTATGGTATTGTTATTACTGGTCTACTAAGGTCAGTTCTGTTGCAGAGGGTGACAGCCTGACCATTATAAAAATTAATAATTAATTTAGGAATGTGGAATTAATTAGTTTACTTTTTTGGGACATTTGCTCAATCCAGTCAATTACTTTACTTTTGAGTATACTGTTATAACTTAACCTTCAGAAGAATAGGAGGTCTGATACTTATTCCTAAGTGACACACTAAATAAAAAACATATATATTGACATTATTATGTGTCCACATTTCTATCTATACATGCATGTACATACACAGTAATTTTTCATTTCATACTAGGACAAACAAAATACTACTGGTCACTTCCTTCTGGATTCATAGAGGGGACAACTTTTCACTATTTGCAACTACAAATTGTGACTTCCAGACAAGGTCTGGGTTAGGTTGACTTGAGTGTTCTTTAGAACATACACTGATTGCTCAGCCCCAAGCCCAACACTACTCTTGACCACTTTTGACTTACTCAGTCAAGCTCCCTGTATCTTCCGGATTTACCACCAGGATCCCTTAATATTTTATCAATTCATACACAATCTTGCTTGCAAACACCAAAATTATATACATTACAGTGTCAAAATTGTAAATGTCTTTATAAAATAAAAGGAACAGACCTCGTACTTTGTCCACCTACTACCATCACCTGAGTCCCATCTGTCCCCACGAAATCAGAGATTTTTACATAAATGTTGGCAACTCCCTTATCTATTTAAAAAGTGCGCAAATCACCTCGTGGAGACAGGCAGGGCCCCAGTCCAGCAGCTGGTGAGATCAAAGTAGAGCTCCTGGCTAGTTCGCCAATATGTGAGAGGGAAATCTGTTAATAAAATAAGACAGATCAATTCGACACAATAATATAGGTTTAATCGATTTTCAGCTGGGAACAACAGGCAGTCTCAACATAGAGACCATGACTGAAGTTCAAAGGTATAGTTCAGAAGCAGTGGTATTTATACTGTAAAAACCACAAAGAACTATGCTGACAAGTTCAGCATTGACATAAGCAAGAAAAGCAGTACAGATAAGATAATAGGGCAGAGGTACCTCTTGACAAGAGCACATGCACGATTACTGGTCACCTCATGGGTGGGTAAGTAACATTGACGTCATCTATCTCTGTGTAACTTCTCCCTGTACACAGGAGAGAATACAAAATGAGAATGTTAATTGGAATTTTTGACTTTCAAATGTATTAAATGGTCATAATTTTGAATTGTTTCTGTTTTCCTGTGACATTTTTTCTCTTTTAATAATTCTGGTTGTGTTCACTGTCTCTTTTAATAATGAATAATATGTATTTACTGATCGCTGGATTTATACGAAGCAGAAATTGTATGAGGCCCTGATGAAGCAACATGTATGTCGTGAAACACGTGTTGGACAGTTTCCGTTGAGGCTCAGAAATAAAAACTTCTTTTAAGAAAAGAACCCTCACTAAATTAATTGAGCTACATATTTGACCTAAAAACCAGTCCATTTGCGTTTATGCCGCCGATTTATTCCGGTGCCACAACTGTGCCAAACACCAAATGAGACCCAATGATACAAAAGACAATGGTAATCCAGCTTTTAGAAGAGGAATGTGAAGAAACCATCTCAAAGATGGCACCTTTACTGCTGAGATGTGCTTACTCTGCGAAAAGAAACTCAAATGAAAGCACTGAATAGTGGCTAATTTAATTTCAGCAGCCTTCTCTTCTGGACACTCTGGGGTATACAATGCAGTCAGGAAAATCCAGCTCTGCCTATAAGGAACTGTATTTCACTATTCTAAAGAATATGCTTTTGTACTCTAAAAAATATGCTTTTGATGGTTTATGATAACATTTATCTAATCATTTCTACTGTTCTCCCTTTTCCTCCAGTTTCTTTTTTTATGTGTTTTTGTGCGCATTATGCTGTATTTTTTCACATGGGTACCTCTTAAATAAAAGGATTGGTTGAATTGAGTGAGGCCGTTCTGAGCTCAAACCCCCGACACCAACGTTGCCTATTGCTTCCACATTATGCTATACTAAGTCAGTGCTGCAAGCACAAGGAGGAACTGGGCATAGGATGCGTGCACCTGTGTTACTTTTGTTAACACAAACGCAGTTTCACGTAAGAATACTAAATGGGTACACTCACAAAAATAAAGATGAATGCAAGTAAGTTACTTTTATCTTAGCAACAAAAAGTTACACAAATATTGTGCACACATACACCTAATTCAAAAACCCTTAAATTAACAAAAAAAATGTACAGTAAACAAACACAAATCAATAATCAATTTTTGCAGGAGAACGTAAAACCAGAAACAAGGAAACATCATGATACACTCAAAGTAAGCCAAAATGTATTTAAACATAAGAATAAAACTACAAATTTACAATACATAAGGAATACATAAACGAATATCGAACTTTGTATATCTACAGTAGAATGTTCTTATCAGAGCAATATCAGCTTTAAAAACACAAAAAACAACTATGGAGAACACTTTGAGTTATCTTGCTATTGGCTACAAAGCCATGACTCGTTAAAGGTACCAGTATGACATAGGTGCAGTTTGTAAAGCTAAAGGTCTTATTCCGACCGCACAGTTGTCCGCTGTATGCTCGAGCTCTCTAATATAGATGGTGAAAGAAAGAATAAATAAATGAATGAGTCGTGCTTATATAGGGCACAGCGACTCATACTGAGTAGCCTGGTGCTTAAGGTACCTCAAAAAGGGTAGAAGCAGGGGCACCCAAGACCATACCCACTAACGAACAAAAATGTTTTCAGGTCTTTTTTGAATATAGGAAGCTGATTCCACAACTTGGAAGCCACCACCGTAAAGGAGGAGCCGCGACGGCGCTGTGAAGGAGGAGCCGCAACGGCGCTGTCTTTCAACAGGGAACCATGATTAGGCCCACATTATTGAACCAAAGTGTGATAACGCGTCCAGCCCTTATAAATTACCTGTACCTGGACACGTTGGAGGTCGGTGAATCTTTTAACCGAGTCGGGCTCTCCTCATCCTAAAATAGTAGAGTCACTCAGATCAATAATCAGTAACTATTGCAATTGGTAATCAATACTCAATTAATAGATCAATATAGCACATCAGAAATCAATTACAGTTGGTATTTCTGCGCACCATGACCTTTCAGTCATGAATAACCACACAAGTTTATTAAAGTTAGTGAATTTATTTCCCTATATTAACAAAGCTAACACGATGTATATAAGTCTCAAAACCAAATGATATATGTATATGAACATTACTGGCTGTCCATAACGGCGGAAGAAACGCAATCTACGCAAAATCTGGATGATGATACACTCAGTTATGGCAATGCAAATCACTAATATGACTAACTGTATTTGACTAATTTCATACATTGGTCAGCATAACAAGATTTCAATTTAACATGGTACATTGAATGAATACCTCGACTAACCTCTAATTAGCATTGGCATATGGGGCTTTATGCAAAACGAATTTAGTCAACACAAATTTGGAAAACTTCTAGCTAGGACCCTATCAAAATAGCAGTTGGTACCTAAAAGGAAAAACACAATGCATAATACATTTATCCTTTCATATTTACCAAATACAATCAGCATTCAAGAAAAAGTCTTCGTCCTTCAGGTACCGGATTGATCAGCATGGGGCAAGTTTCAAAGGGGCAAAGTTAAGGGCAAGCTTCCTTGCAGCGGCAAGGAGAATGGGGCAAAGTTACTGCATGGGCAAGACGGGGCAAATCAAAGTTAAAGTCTCTAGGGTGAGAATTCTTAAAGTCTCTTTCTCTCAGATAGAGAAAAGGGCATCAGGGTGTCGTCCAAAATGGAGTCTGGCATCTGGCTTCAAACTGGCATCGAGGAAAAATGGCTGACTTCTCTTTGTCCAGTGGGTTTAAGTAAGAAACATTCCAAATTCTGCAGGGTCTTCCATTGGAGGGTTCATAGGTTGGCTTCAAATTGTCCAATGAAAATTGTCTTTTACTAGCGCTCATTTATGCATACACTGTCCTTGGGGCCTTGGAACACAAGTTGTAACATGGGTTGCCAATTATTTTACTATCTGTACCTTCATTTTCCTCACCTGCAGACTGACCTTGTATCAAAGGGGATGAAACCGGCCTAGTACGAAACCTTGGAGATAAGTGTATTAGTCAGCTCTACTGGAAAAATATAACTTCAAGCAAGAATATATGTTTCATTAGTTCAAGGAAAAGCCACGCAGTTAGAATTTGAGACCAGGCAACTAGGCCAAAGCCTGTACTAAATTTAAGCTAAGCAAAACAGTTTTCAAACTAGAAATCATGGCATACATTTGCAATTATGACGGATTACTACATTTTCAATACTTCATGATTAATAAAGCTCGTTTACAATGATGGCGAACTACCCCGAGGGCACAATTTCCCTCGTACATTATTTTCTTTACTAAAATCACACTACATTATACGTTTTGATTACACGATAAGTATGAATATATGTTGGACCCTCTTTTTCTGTGTCATCAATCCCTCCTCTGATGACTAATTATGTCATCACATCAAATCTACCCACACATTTTATTCCATTAATATTCTGTATAGTAATTTGGCACTTCAGTCAATTCCCTTTTTCTTTTAGTCCCTTTTGATTTTTCTCTATATATTTCCACCATTTTGGCTTGTTCTTTTTCTTCTCTTTTCCTTTCACGCCTTATTTTCCATATTTTGATAGCTTTCCATGTTCCCCAAGAGCCTAATGAACAAATTAATATTATCAATATTCCCTTCACTATTTTTAGTAACAATCCGTTCCAAACGTTGCTGAGCCAATTTCCCACAGAAGCAAATCCTTTTCCAACTTTCTCCCAAACTCCTGGTTCTTTCAATTCCTTTAAATCTACACTTTCTTTAGTTAAATTTGTAAGCATCGTTCTAATTTTCCCACTGCTGTCTGGTATATATGTACAACAGTGATGTGTACCAAGCATTTTGCAAACGCCGCCATCTTTTGCTAAAAGAATGTCTAAGGCAAGCCGATTTTGAAGAGTCATAGCTCTTTCTGCAGCGAGTTCAGCATCCATCAGGATTATAGCTCCTGAAAACTTAGTCAGCATGTTATCCACAATAGTAGACAACTTTCGTATTTTGATTGAATTCAATATGACTCCCACTGAAGGAATCAATGCTCCAAATATATCTCCTACCACACCAGAAGCTGTCTCTCTCTTCTGAACATGATGTGATTCAGACAGCTTTGGAAATTTCGTTAAGTCATCCAGTTGGTAAATCTTTGAGAACACTATTCCCAAGTAACATCTCCCATACCATCCTTTAGGAAGACGATAATAGGCGTTGAGTCCACAAATATAATATATCCCAGGAATAACTGGGTCTTGTCCATTCAGCATGAATGTCCACTTAGGTTGAAACAAAAACGTATGTTTGCATTCACTCGTTCCCACAAAAATTGTGTCATAGTATGATTTATGTCTGTGTATACAAAATCTCCCTACATGCAATGTATCTAAAGCTATTTTCCCTTGTGTCTTTATTGCGGCAAAAGCATAGTTATCTACGGATGTCCTTTTGTGTAATTCCTTTTCTAATTCCTCCTTCATTTCTTTCCTCCTATCATCAGTGCGGTCTAAGAAGTTTATCTCTACCTGTGAAAGCAAGCATGTAAGGTTCTCTCTATGTGCGTGTGCTGTGTGAAAAGGTGACAACGGCTCAAAGAATTCTCTCATTAATTTGAAATAATAATCTCTAGTTATTTTACTCAGGTACTCAATTATGGGGACATATGCAAATGTAACATCATAATTAGAGTAAAAATAATGAATGTACGTCTGACCATAAAATCTGGACGTTATTATACTACATGTAATTCCGTAAGTAAGAGGCATGCTGTGATACGTTACCCCTTCCACTACTGAGGTAGGTATTTGTGTACACACATAACAATCTTTCGCATCCATGGTCTCAACATACTCACTCAGCAAGCAATAGAAAACGTTAGATGAAAGTTCCTTCTTATCATGCAAATGTCTCTCGTCTCGTTCGAGTCTCTTCAGAGCTGTTAGTTCAGTAACAATAGTAGGTTTAGAAGTAGAAGCATCATTCGTCTCACTCTCATTTTTACCATGCATTCCAAGAACTATTGCTACAATGATTAGTACGCATGCGGTTATTAAACCTATACAGTACACATGTATTTACAACACTTCATTTTACGCCCCTGTGTAGTGAAGCTAGTCATGATCTGTATAGAATCAGAAATTTGAAGACACTTTATCAAAACGGATTTGCAGATATTTACAAAGCTGAACGAGTTCAATGTTCACACAGTTTTCTTTAGCAGCTTAGTCTCTTATCGGTTAGCAGCGTTGTCTCAAGATCGGTTTCAAAGTCAATCAAGTTAGCAATGTCTTAGCCGGTTGAAAAGTCAATCAGATGATCAATGCCTTTAATCGGTAATGTTCATGAAGTTTTATTTCTCATGTGCCAAAATGAAGTTCTGCCTCTTCGTTCTCGAGACTGAGGGATACAAATTTGTCTGACCAATCGTTATTGGCTAAGTATGCCCACTACGGGCCAGAATATCTTTTGCTCGGTATCCTTTTTCTTTTCAATTTTGCATCACTCTTTGATTCTTTCTCGCTGTTACTTTCTTCTTTGGCCAATTCTTTCTCTTCGCTTGGTGCTGCTATTGCGTCAGACACTTCCTTTCTTTTCTCTTTCACTCTTGGCCCTTCGCTGTCGTTCAACGTTTCTCTAATTCTTAATTTTACTGGCGATATGCTTTGTCTCCTTTTTGCACTGGGTCCACTTGAGGGACCTGCAATCTCTTCTGAAGGAGTTTGAGCAGTTTCGTTCTGTTCTGCCTTGTCCCCTCCTTCTGGGGAGTCAATCAGGTTTTCCTTTTCTTTTCCTGTATCGTCTGCTTCTGGGAAAGCCCTCCTCTGATCAGGCTCTCCTGCTTCTTCACCTGTTTCGAGCCCTTTGTCACAGTTTCTTTCTTCAGGCTCTTTGTCACTTTCAGCTGTTTCAGGCTCTTTGTCACCTTCCGGGCCTTCATCACTCTCTGAGGCTCCTCCTTGGTCTTCCCCAAATGAATCAATTGCTTCGTCCTCAGAGATTATTTCTCCCTCCTCTATTTCTGCCTGTTCGCTTCTAGTTACCGTTCGCTCTGTCTCGTCGCTTGGCACTTTGTTATCGGACACTGGTGATTTCAGCGCTTCAACTTCTTCATCTGTGGGACACAATACCCTCTTTGTGTGACTGGCGTGAATCCAGTTGGGAACTCCTGCACACTTCACAGCGGTGGTAGTCATCAGAATCACTTGAAAAGGTCCTTTCCAACGGGGTTCCAAACACGACTTCCTCACGTGCTTCTTTATCACGACCCAGTCACCTGCTTTCAGGGCGTGTCCTGAACCTTGGATCGGTGGCAAGGTGGTCGCCTCCACCTGGTGAGAGAAAGAGCAGACCACATCAACTAGACCTTTGCAGTAGTCTAACACCATATCATCTGTAATATTCAAAAGAGCATTTGCAGGAACTGCTGGAAGTCTCATAGCTCTGCCCATGAGGATCTTGTGCGGGGACAATCCAGTCTTTCTGTCAGGGGTGTTTCTCATTGACATTAGCACCAAGGGCAATGCGTCAGGCCATTTTAAGTTTGTTGATGCACATATTTTCGCCATCCTTGATTTCAATGTGCCATTCATTTGCTCCACTAGACCTGAGGCTTCAGGGCGGTAGCTACAATGCAACTTTTGCTCAATGTTCAGCGCTGCAGAAAGTAATTTTATTACTTCGTTATTGAAGTGACTTCCCCTATCTGATTCTAAGGAGATCGGAAATCCGAAACGTGGTATTAACTCTCTCAAGAGTAGTTTTGCAACTGTGAGACTGTCATTTCTGCGTGTAGGGTATGCTTCAATCCAGTGACTAAAAATGCACACAACCACCAACACATACTTCAAGCCTCCATGCACAGGCATCTCAATGAAGTCCATTTGCATCCTGCTGAAAGGACCCCCTGCTCTTCCAATGTGGCTCAAATTTACTACGGTTCCCTTCCCTGCGTTCATCTGTTGACAAATGACGCAACGATGGCAAACTGCTTCAGCAACTTGACGGAATTTGGGGTTAAACCAATCAGTTTTAAACAATCTAATCATGGCATCCCTCCCAAGATGAGCTTGTCCATGGTAAAATCTGGCTATCTGTGTCAAAAGGCTGTTTGGTAGAACAAATTTCCCTTCACTTGAAACCCATAATTCATCTAGTCTCTTTACACATTGTGATTTGGTCCATGAGAGTTTCTCATCCTCACAGACATCATTCTGTAAGGATTTCAATTCGTCCATTGTATCTACAACCTTTAGAGCAAAGATTTCGCTTGGTTCGAGTTCTGGCTCATTTATCAAATTCCATTCATCCCTGAGCAATATACAGTTCAATGCGCAAAACCTTGCGACTTGATCCGCATATCCATTTCCCAGAGAAATATAGTCTTGTCCCTTCGAGTGTGCACTGCATTTTACCACCGCTACTTCCCCTGGCATTTGAATGGCATGTAACAATTCTCTTATTCTTTCACCATTTTTCACTGGTGATCCTGAAGAGGTCATGAAGCCTCTCTGTGACCACAATTGTCCAAAGTCTTGCACTATTCCAAATCCGTACTGGCTGTCGGTGTAAATGGTAACTTTCATCAATGCAGAGAGTTGGCAAGCTCTAGTAAGGACTACCAATTCCGCTACTTGTGCAGAGTAAACTCCTTGAAGCCAAGATGCTTCCAGAACACCTGTTACCGTGCATACAGCATATCCTGCTTTTAATATTCCCAGGGCATCTCTCAAACATGAACCATCAACAAAAATGACTTGATCATTTTCTTTCAGTCGGGTATCTTTGATATCAGGTCTTGGTTTGGTGCAAAATTCAGTCACCTCAAGACAGTCATGCTCGATGTCCTCAGCGTTCTCAATTTCGGCATTTTCACTGGAAAATAAGGTTGCTGGGTTCAACGTAGTGCACCTTTTCAGCTGCACATTAGGTGATCCCAGAATTATTGTTTCATACCTTGTGAGTCTAGCACCAGTCATGTGTTGTGTTCGGGAACATGTCAAAAGTATCTCGACTGAGTGAGGGACCATGACTGTTAAAGGGTGTCCCATCACTATTCCTTCACTCTGAGTGAGGCTGATACCAACTGCGGCTACGGCACGCAAGCACCCTGGCAGTGCCGCTGCGACCGGATCCAAAGTAGCTGAAAAATATGCTACTGGTCTGTTTACGCCGCTATGGGCTTGGGTCAAGACAGACAAGGAACACGCATCACGTTCAAGACAAAACAATGTGAAAGGCTTTGTGTAATCAGGCATACCTAAAGCTGGAGCCCTGCACATGCACTCTTTCAATTCAATAAAAGCATCCATCTCATCTCCTTTCAGTTCTATTTCATCTAGCGCATCCTTCTGGGTCAGTTTCAGTAAAGGTTTTGCTAGGGTTGAGAAATTGGGGATCCATTGGCGACAGTAGCTCACCATTCCCAAAAACTTTCTCACCTCCCTCCTCGTCTTTGGGGGACTCATTTGAAGTACACTTGTTATCCTTTCCTTCATAATTCTTCGTGACCCTTTCTCTATTTGGTGACCCAAATATTTCACTTTCTTCTGGCAGAACTGTAATTTTGAAGGAGACACCTTGTGTCCATTCCTTCCCAAATGGTTCAATAGGGCAATGGTGTCGGCTGTGCAGTCACTTTCTGTCTTGGATGCAATCAGTAAATCGTCAATGTACTGTACTAGGGTTGACTCGAATGGCAACTCCAACGCTTCCAAATCTTTCTTTAGAATCTGATTGAAAATTTATAGTGACTCCGAAAACCCTTGAGGAATTCGACACCAACTGTAAACTCTGTCTAAGAATTTGAAACAAAAGAGAAACTGGCTGTCCTCATGTAAGGGCACAGAAAAGAATGCTTGTGATAAGTCGATAATTGAGAACCACTCAGCATCACAGGGAACTTGAAACATTATCACAGCTGGATTCGGTACTACGGGACAACATTTGATTATTATGTCATTTATTTTCCTCAAATCCTGAACAATTCGGACCTTTCCACTCGGTTTTATTAGTCCCATAATTGGTGAATTACATGGACTGCTTAACACCTCTTTCAGTACTCCCTGTTTTACAAACTCATCAATGAGTTGGGCGACTTTCATGAGGGTGTCTTGAGCCATATGGTACTGTGGGGTCTGGGGAAAGGTTACATTGGGTTTTACAGTCACTTTCACTGGTTCAACTCCTTTCACCAATCCCACCTCTTTTCCTGTCATATCCCACACTTCTTTTCCGACTGTTTCCTGTAACTCAGCAGGAATATCTGCTTCAGTGATCATCGGATAAAGGGTAATCAGGGGATACTCTTCATCGACAGTCTCCACCTCATCCCCTCCTACACTGTCCTCTTCTTCCCCATCACTGCTTGTCTGAATTTTACTTCCATCGTTTGAACACATAATCGAACATCCCAATTTGCACAATAGGTCTCTCCCTAACAGTGATATCGGGCTTGAGTCACATACCACAAATTTATGTGACCCTTGGTAGTTACCAATTCCGACTTGAACTGGATCTGTGATTGGGTTCGTCAGGTACCTGTTTGCTACTCCCACTACTTGAACTGTTCTCCCTGAAAGTGGCAAATTCGGTACTTCAATGCTCCTGACAGTGGAACGTGTAGCTCCTGTGTCAACCAAAAATGAAACGCGATGACCCATAACTCTTGCCTCCACATACGGACCCTTTTGATCAACTTCCAAGGATGCTGCAAGCACACAATTTCCCTCTTCATCTGAACTTTCACTCTCCCATACATCGTTTATTCCATTCTCGCTGTGTAGTGGGAATTGGTGTACTATGTCATTTTGACTCATCCCCTGACCTGTTGAGGAAGCATTGCTTGCTGCTGATTCATTGGTGCTAAGGGTATTTGCATTTGCTGATTAGGTACCATAGGAAACTGCTGTTGCATTGGCTGCAATTGTGTCATTTGCACCCGGGGCATTTGCACCTGTTGCGGTTGCATGGGTTGTAAACCCTGCAGCTGGTTTATATTGTTTTGGAAATTTGGGTTTGGACCTCTCAATTTCGGTCCTCTCATAGTCTGGAATGCATTGACATCATTGTTTTGCTGACCTACACCTTCCTGCACCATCATTGGGCACTCCCGTTTCCAATGCCCGACAATTCCGCACGTGTGACATGGCATCACCTTCTTCATTGCCTGTATACCATTTGGAATCATAACGGTATTCAAATCAGGACCATTATTCACAAAACCTCCTCGGCCTCTGGCTCTCATCTGCGGCTGAAACATAGCGTTTCCCTGTTGCTGTTGCTGCGGCATCTGTTGTTGGAAACCTTGTAAACCTTGCAAACCTGTCTGAGCTGCTCTAAGCTGCATCACCATCACCTTTTCCTTCAATCTTTTCTGCTTGGTCTCAATCTCATCACTGCAGTATTTCGCATAATTCAACACTTCATCGATCGACTTCGACTGCCAACAAATCAAATGCGTTTTAATCATCTGGCTAATTTCGGGTCTCAAACCTTCCACAAACCTGAACACAAAATGTTGCATGTCCTTTGCCTCAATCGTTTCCGTGCCACTGTAATTCTTAAACACTTTCAACAACCTCTCATAATACGCATGTATAGACTCTTTAACCTCTTGGGCGGTCCACATTTTTCGACGCAACCTTGGTTTTCAAGTGCTCGATCACCTTGTGGTACAAACTCATTACCGTAGGTGATGGCGCACCTGTGTCCCTATCTCTCTCTGGTTCACTCGTCGGCCAGCCTACAGTCCTTTTACAATCTTCCCACAAATCTGCCGGAACCACAATTTCAAATAAAGTATTCAGGTCTTCCCAGAGACATTTCGCGAGTTTCACAAATCTATCTGTTTGTTGATACCACTCAATCGGCTTCTCTCTCAATTTGGAAAGTCATCCGTAAAGGATTGAATATCGCACCTGTGCCATGGTATATGTACAAGTTTTCCCCCTGCTGTCTCTCTCATTGGTAACATAGTTATCAGATCGTCATTCTGTTGTTTTTTCTCATTCCGCTCTGGAGTATTTTCTTTCTTTTTGTCCTTTTTCTTAACCCACCTGCTTTCCCACTTGTCTAAACATCTCCAGACCTGTGCACTCTGCAGTATCTCTGTAAGGTGTGTTTTCATCCCTGCGGATCTCATGTGTTCAAAATCTTTTGTCTCAAAGTCTAACCTGTAACTTCTGCTCAGGTGTTTAGTCTTACTTATATCGATCTCGTTTCTGTCTGCAATTTCTTGTAACTTCTTATGTATGCTGCTTACTTCTCTTGTAATCCTAGGGCACATGTATCTTAGTTCTTCCTCTGTGTATGATTCTAATCTGTTCAAACCCATTGTTCCCTCTACCAGTTCATCTGCCTCCATACCCAACCTTATTTTATTCAGGTATTCTTCTCCCTTCCCGCTGGATGTACTCGTGTGGAGTTCAGGCTGTTGAACCATTGCGTTAACTGTTGCGCGTTCAGTCCCATCAGTGTAGCGGTTACATCAACTGCTACTGATGGTTTCTGTAATGTTTCAGTCTCTGAGGTTAACGGTACTAATAGTGGTGGATGTGACCTTACCACGGTTGACGGAGCACAAATTGGAATTGGACTGAATTCCGACAAGGACCCAGATCCATTTGGCAGTGCCGCTATCGGAGTTGTCTCTGGAGTGGTTTCTATGCATCTTCTCCCTGTCCCATTCTGTATCATTAACCCTTGGTCGCTTGTGCTTGAATTTGCCTGTATGTCCAGTGGTACTGGTGGACCTACAGTGATAGGCAGAGATATTGCGTCTGGATTCTGTCTGTTCCCCGAATTCTGTGGCATGTTAATCCCCACATTGTGGTTCATCATTGCTGGCATACCTAACTGACTTTCTATTACTCGCACTTCTTGTGTCTGCTTTTGAGGCATCGAGAACTGTGTTGATTCAGCTTGAATCAATGTCGGTCTCTGATAGTTTTGTCTTCCCTGCGCCATTGAATCAGAAGTCATTCCCATGTTATGCTCATCACAGCAGTGCCTTTGAACCTGTGGCTGATAGTTATCAGCAGGTTTAAATGTAGGCACGTCTGGGTATATTCTCTGAATCTGTGGTATTTGTGGTGAGAAAGGCATGTCGGAGCTGCTCGGCCTCTGAGATATTCTCAAATTTGGTGTTACATTACCCTGTATTGGTTCTGGAGGGGCAGTGCTAATGCTTGAGTCTTTTTCGCTTTCTACATATGGTGGCAGGCGATCATTCAGCAATTGTATAATGAACTCCTCATCATCTGACTCGTCTCCCCTTTTCGAGTTTCTATTGTTCTCTCTATCTCTGGACTGACTCCTGTTTGTCTTATGGGTGGCTTTCCTTCCTTCCGTCTCCGCTTCATCAGTAATCGCTGGAAACAATTTAATCCCCTGCAATACATCCGATCTCCAAATCTTTTGTGTGCTGTCCCATCTAGCATCCGCTAGTGTCTTTTCTACTTTTCTTATTCTTGTCTCAAATTTCTTTTGTTGTTGGTTTCTAGCTATTAGCTCCCAAATTGCTAGTGCCTCAAACTGTGCTGGTCTTGGAGGTACTTTCATGTCGTATAGCGCAAATCTCAGATTTTCTAAAACTCTTAGATTAAACGACCCGTGGATAGGGAACGCTACACTTCCATGTTTCTCTGTTAATTTGCACCATTGTTTTAACCAAAGACATGGTGCGACACCCTTTTCTTCAATGAAAATGTAAGCTGGTGTACCCTCAGGTGGTGTTTCTTCTCCTACATTTGCTTTAATATAAACATCTCCCCTCATGGCACTCTTAAATGCTTTGAAAAATTTCATCTTTCCGTCTTTTGTTTTTCTAAAATATGTAATCAATAAGCGACCTTAATTCCCGGAATACTTTTTGCTTGCCTTTCCCCTTCCAATTGCGCTTCACGGACTGCGTCCAATCCGTGCGCGACCCTTCTCACCAACCGACCTATCCCAGCGCGGCTCCCAGTGACGTCACACTCACACACTGCGGCTGATAAAGTCCTGCGGCTTGTCCTCTTTTCATTCGGCTTCACTCATAAACTAATTTCTGCAATATAACGCGAGCACTTAACCAAAAGAATAAAACAGATCTGTCGGTTCACTACAGGAAAGGTAATACAATCGCTTCAGAAACCTTAGGGATTTTTCACTAGCCTCAGCAGTTATTCCATCTTTCTCGGTTTCCCACTTTCGCAAGCAAAATTTGACCCGCAAACTTTACTCTCAACTGATCAATGAACCATTCTAGTGCACTTTAGAATTCGTCAAATCTCAAAGTCGAAGTTTTCTTTCACTCCGCAACATTCATACCGACTTGTTGACCACGCCCGATCAACCTATTAAACCTGACCAGATCACAACATCAAACAAGTGTCACATACACTTTTCAACATACTCCGGAGTCTCTTGACCTCGCAGGGCCCGTCTCAACATCAACAACCACGTGGACAATTTTTCTGCTCAAAGCGCTACACACACGTGAAGTTCGACGACTTCCCTACTCTCACACCTTTGGAGTAACACTCCTCTAATATCTTTTAACCCCCCTTAAAATCCTCACAAACTTCTCAATTAATCTGCGGCGATAAGCTGTGCAAGCGCGAAACCCTAACTTCACTCATATCGTCACTAGAAACACTGAGACCATTCTCATACCTCCATGTTCCTCATTCGCAAGCTCCGACATTCCGGGAAAGTCATTGGGGGACTTAGGGCATCATCATCCCTCCAACTTGTTTTATCAAAGAAAATTCTAACTTGACTCTGTCTATTGTTCGGATGGGGTCCCAAAGGGCTAAACCATCAATCTCTGCTACCATCTACTGATAACGCGTCCAGCCCTTATAAATTACCTGTACCTGGACACGTTGGAGGTCGGTGAATCTTTTAACCGAGTCGGGCTCTCCTCATCCTAAAATAGTCGAGTCACTCAGATCAATAATCAGTAACTATTGCAATCGGTAATCAATACTCAATTAATAGATCAATATAGCACATCAGAAATCAATTACAGTTGGTATTTCGGCGCACCATGACCTTTCAGTCATGAATAACCACACCAGTTTATTAAAGTTAGTGAATTTATTTCCCTATATTAACAAAGCTAACACAATGTATATAAGTCTCAAAACCAAATGATATATGTATATGAACATTACTGGCTGTCCATAACGGCGGAAGAAACACAATCTACGCAAAATCTGGATGATGATACACTCAGTTATGGCAATGCAAATCACTAATATGACTAACTGTATTTGACTAATTTCATACATTGGTCAGCATAACAAGATTTCAATTTAACATGGTACATTGAATTAATACTTCGACTAACCTCTAATTAGCATTGGCATATGGGGCTTTATGCAAAACGAATTTAGTCAACACAAATTTGGAAAACTTCTAGCTAGGACCCTATCAAAATAGCAGTTGGTACCTAAAAGGAAAAACACAATGCATAATACATTTATCCTTTCATATTTACCAAATACAATCAGCATTCAAGAAAAAGTCTTCGTCCTTCAGCATGGGGCAAGTTTCAAAGGGGCAAAGTTAAGGGCAAGCTTCCTTGCAGCGGCAAGGAGAATGGGGCAAAGTTACTGCATGAGCAAGACGGGGCAAATCAAAGTTAAAGTCTCTAGGGTGAGAATTCTTAAAGTCTTTTTCTCTCAGATAGAGAAAAGGGCATCAGGGTGTCGTCCAAAATGGAGTCTGGCATCTGGCTTCAAACTGGCATCGAGGAAAAATGGCTGACTTCTCTTTGTCCAGTGGGTTTAAGTAAGAAACATTCCAAATTCTGCAGGGTCTTCCATTGGAGGGTTCATAGGTTGGCTTCAAATTGTCCAATGAAAATTGTCTTTTACTAGCGCTCATTTATGCATACACTGTCCTTGGGGCCTTGGAACACAAGTTGTAACATGGGTTGCCAATTATTTTACTATCTGTACCTTCATTGTCCGCACTTGCAGACTGACCTTGTATCAAAGAGGATGAAACCGGCCTAGTACGAAACCTTGGAGATAAGTGTATTAGTCAGCTCTACTGGAAAAATACAACTTCAAGCAAGAATATATGTTTCATTAGTTCAAGGAAAAGCCACGCAGTTAGAATTTGAGACCAGGCAACTAGGCCAAAGCCTGTACTAAATTTAAGCTAAGCAAAACAGTTTTCAAACAAGAAATCATGGCATACATTTGCAATTATGACGGATTACTACATTTTCAATACTTCATGATTAATAAAGCTCGTTTACAATGATAGCGAACTACCCCGAGGGCACAATTTCCCTCGTACATTATTTTCTTTACTAAAATCACACTACATTATACGTTTTGATTACACGATATGTATGAATATATGTTGGACCCTCTTTTTCTGCGTCATCAAGTGGGCGCGTTGGAATGTATTCCATCACCCTCTTATTGAGGTAACTTGGCCTCTTGTTATGGAAATCTTAGTGGACCATTTTTAAAGTTTTAAAGATAATACGCTGTCGTACTGGCGTAGTGGTGTAGTTTTTTTCGGAATGGGGACACCACAGTGAATTTAGGCATTTTAAACAAAAAGTGGACAGCCATGTTCTGCATTACTTGTAATCGTTTGATCAAATAATCTGGCAAGCCCAAATAAAGAGCATTGGCATAGTCCAACCTTGAAAGAATCAAAGCCCTAACCACTGTCACCCGGGCAAAATGTGGAAGAAACTGAGGGATTATTTCAACATGTGAAAGATCCACTAGCAAGATTTCTCTACAGCTGACACCTGAGCGCCAAAAGAAAGTTGAGTGTCAAATATAACCACTAAGTTTCTGGCCACCGACATAGGTGGAGGAGAGTAGGCAGTCCGAAAATTTTAGCACATCACCCCTTTGACATCTATCATTTGTGTAGTGATAAATCACCACTATCTTTCACACACATAAAATAAAATGTACTTTACCAGGCTTCCTTACAGACCCTACCATTCGCTTTACTCTTTCTTGGCCAGCACCAACATCTGTGAGAAAGCATGAATAGTACTCCCAAAGCATCAAGTCAACGGTGTTCAGAGTTCTAAGTTTGAATAAAAGTGCATGCACAGGAGCTGTACCACAGCAAACAAACCAGAGACGAGCAGGGACAAAAGATTCCCAACAGCCTGATACCTGGAGGCAGTAATAACAGATATGGTCAACCTGCACTGAGACCCACATGCAGACACTGCACATCGGGAAGCCATCTTACGTTTTCCACTGGAGTTGGGGGTAGTTGTTATAAACATTTTGACTATGCTCCAAGTGACCATAAAGACATATGTACATTAAGGTATATTGTTTTTTCATTCAAAATCATCATGCCTCTGACTTTGAGTACTGCTTGGTAAAGGTAACATTTTAACAAGCTTGTACAGCAGAAATTAAGGGCATGGTTACAAGTGTGGAGATGACATGTAACCAGAATTAACATTCCCAGCCAGTATCTCCACATCTAAATCCAGTTCTTATGAGCTAGTCTGCCTTGAATTAATGAATTAATATGATGACCCGGTTTTACAGGTCAAATGACAGGTGAATCCCTTTTTCCTGGTCAAATAATGGGTTATGTTCAGCTCTAGTAGCTCTAGTTTATTACGTGCCTTGAGCAGGTGATAAATGGGATTGTGAGATCGCCGAGGGTAAGGGAACGGGTAGCGAGGAAGGCTTCTGGGACCACGAGAGGCTGTTGGCAGGGAAAGGTATAGTTTTCCATGCCCATAAAAAGGGTTTAGGGGAACAAGATGTACTTGTGCCCACTGTGCTGCCTAACCAGCACTCTCTCTTACTGGGTGCATTTCTGCTAAGTTATCCCTGGCGCAGGACACCATGATACTTGTTATTTTGATCCCCTGGGGATACCAATCCAGCTGACTTGTAATCGGGGTCCAAGTCTGTTACTGTTAAACATATCAACGGCAGTGGCTGTTAGCGATTTCTTAGATGGCTAAAGTTGGACCAAGTGAAGAACAGTGGGTGGTGGATGTGGTTGAATGGGCTGTGGTGGAGGAGGTTTTTTGAGTAGGTGTAGGCATGACGAGAGTGCTCAGGAGGACATTGAGATCTGGGTGGGACTATTGTATAGGTTTCTCCACACACAGAGGTATGTTCCTTCTCCACATCGGACTCTACTGAGGCATAGAATGATTATGTTATTATGTTCTTTTTCGGGGTGGGGTGGGAGGCTGTGAAAGGGTGAGGGTGGGATAGGACTTTGGTGGGCCCATATATATTGATGTTGGACTTACCATATCAGGGATGTTAAATTGATTCTAATGTAAGACATCAACCTTTACTGTGATATGATGGACTGAGACACATTGTTTGATACCCGTTGGTGCCGGTTTGTATTTGATGAAACCAATAAAATATTTATTTAAAATAAAACATATAACCAGCAGTATAAAAGCCGTTTTCATTAATGCCCTTTCAGTGGTTAGGTCATGGGAAATCCAGGACTTAATAGAGGATAAGGGTCTGGCTGTTTTATTTATTCAGGAAAAGCAGTCGAAAGGATAGCCGGTTCTGAGAGTGACTGAGGAACTGCAGGTATTGCAAAGAACACTAATTATTTCTCTAACTAGCACACCTACTTCCAATGAAGGTGAAAAAGGTGTTACTCAGTTAGCTCTCACCCCCAATTGTTCTCAGTCAATTGGTCTGGTTTATAGGTCTCCACCCTAGCTCTTCTTTAATTTCTTAAATGAGTTAATTAGGAAACTAGCCCTTTTCTATAGCAAATTGCACACCTAACACACAAAATATGATGGGAGGAATGCTTGCAATTCATATAACCACTAGCAATCTTTTGCTGTAGCACTCCAATCCATCACACTTTTGCCCACCATACCACCTCAGATTAGGCCCAGCCATATGCAAATCAATCTTGGTAATGCTCCACTAGGAGCAATACAGCCCAAACATGGAACACAGGCAACCCAAGACCGGTTTCATTGAAAGTTTGAGATCTTCAGTCAGGAGCAGTTTGATTCCATTGGCACAGTGATCAAAGGATCCATGTTTCTACATAAACTTGGCCACTTAGGGCAGTACATCAAACACATAAAAAGTGATATGAAGAATACTTACAATTCGTCTAAGCACTGGCAATCACTGGCGGTACAATTCCAACCCATTTTTCTTGTGCACACTATGCCATCTCAGGTTAGACCCATTCATATGCAAATGAGTCTTGATCCTACTCCAAAGAAACAGTCCAGTCCGAACTGCCAAGTCATGTCCTCTCTGAACCAGAACACAAGCAACACATTGTTTGGCAGGCTGTGCAGTATGTGATGCCTTCAGCTTTTTCGGCCTTGACACTTTGTTGGGTTGAGCAGGCACCTCAGTGAAATGAATAAGCCTGTGATGCTTCTGATTTTGATTAAAAGCATATCCAAGGAAGTTGTTCACCAGAAACTGCAGTCCCAAACAGCACCAATGGCTATATGGAGGGAAGGTCAACAGAGATGAGGATTCAAACCGTATGAAGTGTCACATGCAGGAAGGAGCAACAAAACGAATCTGAACATTCCTGAGGACCAAATGCAGAAAAGATACGCAAGGAGGGGTTGGTGTGAACAGTACAATAGGAAGTACTTAGAGGCAACATGAGTTGTGCAAAGAACACCCTTAGCTGTGTGCGTGAAGTGCATACTGGAGCAATCCTGTTTTACCATCTCTCCTCAATGTACCTCACAGTAGATTTTTGTTTTCGATAAATCTATGTATGCACTATGTGATGTGAAAGGTGTCATCACAGTAGACATGCCCACACTGGTCACCTGGTTCAGCCACGCCCTTGTCAACTTCTGCATACTTATCCCACACAACCGCAGAAACACCATCACCAAACCTTCACAAACGGACTGGAACAAGACCCAGAAAAATCCTGGCCTTCCAAATGCCTACACTACCAGCCTTTGCCCAACACCAACCTCCTTCTCATTGACCAACTTTGACACCAGGATCGCCAACTGCACATATACCCTGGCTCCTCTCAAAGCCATCAAAGCCACGAGAGCCAGGCAGCAAGCAAGATGGTAAATGGAAGAGCTCAGGCTCACTTAGCGCCACAGCAAGCAACTTGAAGATTGAGACAAAGTCAGAATGACACTGACAAAAGCACCTACAAATTAATCTACCATCAGCAAATCGGAGCCACCAAATGCTCCACACTTAGCAACTGCATCGAAAGTAGCATCAACAGTGCCAAGCAAATCTTTGCTATAGTGAAAGACAGGCTCACTTGCAACAAGCTACACCAATATAACCCCCTCTTGGACCTCTGTACCCACCTCAGCAACAAGATAACCAGCATCATAAGAAATCTTCGAGCCTCAACCCGATCCTTCCACCCTCATAGCCATTACGCCTGTCTCGACCACTCATGAAACAGCAATGACTATGCAGTCCATACACTCTGGAGCACCCTCGAACCCATGCCCTCACCACATCTTCATTAAAGGAGACAACCCACACCCTTATCTGGAATGAATCATTTATCACAGCCACCTACTCAGGTGTAGGGAAACATGTCATGGTACAACCCATCAAGAAACACTCAACAGAACCAAGGATGCTAGCCAACTACTGGCCTTGCTCCTTGCTACCCTACCTGGCAAAATTCATGGAAAAGATGATAAACAGACGCCTAGCCACCCACCCCACTGACAACCACCTCCTTGACAACACTCAATCCATATTCAGGCCCAACCACAGTACAGCAACTGCCCTCATCACTGCCATGGACATCAGGATGATCATGGGCAGAGGTGACACCATGATTCTCATTCTACTGGATATTTCCGCAGCCTTCAACATTGTCTCCTACCCTATCCTTATCCAATGGCTGCACGAAGCAGGCATCAAAGGCTCCGCTCTTCATTGGATTTGCTCCTTCCTGACAGACCGCAATCAGTCGGTCGTCCTGGATCCCTCTACCTTGGACACTGTCATTTTTATCTGCAGAGAAGTACGATAATCCTCACTCAGCCCCACTCTATTCAATGCCTACATGACCCTACTTGCCAGCATCATCCGTGCCCATGGAATCAACATCATATTCTATACTGAAGAGAGCTTGATGCAAGGACACTGCACCTGAACAGGGGAAGGCAAGTTTATTTGTTCTTTTATACAGAAGTAATTAATTCTTCTGCACAGTTGAATGTCTGTCTGGTGGTCATCATGCTCAAGGAATCCATGCTGATGATAACGACAATTCAGTTAACACTATAACAGTGCATTAATGAAAATAAAACACATACAGGTATATTGGGTGTAGCAAAGCCTACCTTATATGGTCATGCACATATGTAGGCAATTGTATTAACAATAATATAACTTCCTTTTTGTGCAGACTTTGGGACACTACATGTCACACTTTTGACAATGCTGCTAGGCTGAGTTTGATGGTGTATCTCCCCAAAGGTGCATATGACAATGGTATAACAGATTAGTGCTCATCTGCTAGGCTGGCATTTTTATGTATGCAATAGATGCAAATACTGGGCCAAGATACACATATTATGTATTTACTTATATAAACATTGAACAATGTAATGAACCACTGAAGGTGCAACTGTCCTAGGTATGTCAGACCCTCATTTCATTCACATTTCCCTGCTGACTTGGGACAATTTAACAAGACTGATCCATGATCGAACCTTGTCCCCCACCACTGGCCTGCAAGTGCAACTATGATCAGGGTGTAGAGCCATTCTTTGACACCTGTTTTTGATTGCTTATGTAACTGTTGCTGTGCTGGGATCTGCCATTGTATCCTCTTGTAGTAGATATTTGATAATTATGATTACTGTTGCATAGCTGCTAATTGGCCGGTGTTCTGGAACTTCTAGAAACATGCTGGTAATGGCAATATTACTCTAATACTTGACTGTTGGTAGAAAATCCCAGGACTGGCCGAATGGTAGCAGCCACTGTGAGTTTAATGGTTCAATCAATCAATGAACCAGAATTTGTTTAGCACAGCACTGTCACCACTAAGGGTATCTGGGCACTGAGGATGCTGTGTCTCCATCGAATTGCCAAGTCTTGAGTTTCCTTCTGAAGTCCACAAAGGAGGGTGCTGTTCGGAAGTGGAGGGGCAGGTTGTTCAAGGTCTTGGCTGCAATGTAAGAGGAGTGGACCCCGCTGCCGCTGCAATGGATGCAGGCGGTGTGTGTGAGGGTGAGCAAGGCAGAGCACAGGTGTCTTGTGGGGGAAGTGGAAGCTTAGTCAATGGCTGATGTAGGAAGGTCCTTGGTTGTGTAGAGCGTTGTGGCAAGCGTGAGGATCTTGAACTTCCATCTCTTGTGGATCGGTAGCGAATGGAGATTTCTGAGGTGGGGTGATGCTGGTCTGCTTGGGGAGGTTCAGGATTAGTATGGCTGCGGTATTCTGTATGGTCTGGAGTCTTTTGAGGAGCTGGGTGGAAATTACAGGTTAGAGAGCATTGCCATAGTCGATGTGGCTGGTGAAGAGGACCCGCGTGATTGTCTTTCTGGTGTTGGTTGGGATCCATCTTAAGGTTCTGCAGAGCATGTGGAGGGTGTGGAAGCAGAAGGAGGTGGCTGAGTAAACTTGTTGTTTCATGGACAGTTGGCTGTTGAGGATGATGCTGAGGTTGCGTGTGTGGTCTGTTGGAGCGGGTGTTGATCCAAGTTCTGCTGGCCACCAACTTTGGTCCCAAGAGGACGTACTCTTCCTGAAGATTAGGACTTCAGTTTTGTCAGAGTTTAGTTTGATGCAGTTTTCTCTCATCCAATTTGCTATGTTGGTCATGGCACTGCAGAAGCTGGTTTTGAAGTTGTGGGGGGTCTTCAGTGAGTGAGAGAATCAGTTAAGTGTTGTCATCGTAGGAGTTTATGTTGAGTCTGTGGGATCTAACGATGTGTGCGATGGGGGTCATGTAGATGTTAAACAAGGTGGGGCTGAAGGATGACCCTTGGGGTATGCCTCATGTGATGTTCTTGGGTGCCGAGGTGAAGGGAGGCAGATGGATACTCTGTGCGCGACCTGAAAGGAAAGAGGCGGTCCAGTTGAGGGCGTTTTTCTGAATGCTGATATTGTGGAGTCTGTCGAGGAGAGTGCGGTGGGAGACTGTATCGAATGCGGCAGAGAGGTCGAGGAGGACCAGGGCTACCATTTCTTTGCAGTCAAGGCATGTTCTGATATTGTCAGTGGCAATGATCAATACGGTCTCTGTGCTGTGGTTGGCTTGAAATCCTGATTGTGAGGAATCAAGAAGGTGGTTTAGTTCCAAGTATTTAGTGAACTGTTGGGTGGTGGCTTTCTTGAGTAACTTGGCTGGGTAGGGGAGTAGGAAAATCGATCTGTAATTTTTGAGGTTGCTGGGGTCGGCAGAAGGCTTCTTTAGGAAGGATCTGACCTCCACGTGTCTCCGTCTGTCAGGGAAGGTTGCCATGGAGATAGAGGTGTGGGAATATTAGTTAGCTCTGTGCTGATTGGGTTGGGTCTGAGGTTGAAGAGACAGTGGGGGCAGGGGTCGGTAGCTGCCCTGGAGTCGATGGACAATATGATGGCTGAGGTGGTCTGAATGGTGATCGAGGACCAGGTGGTTATTGTGTGGTTGGTGTCTGCTGGTTGTTAGAGGTTGTTGAGGATGAGGGTGATGGGTTTGGGGTTGAAGTTGTTGTATATGGTGGTGATCTTGCTGTGGAAGTAGTTGGTGAGGGTGTTGCAGAGTTCTTGGGACAGGCGGATGGTGGTCTCTGCGGCTGTTGGATTGGAGAATTCCTTGATGATTCTGAAGAGTTCTTTCTTGTGGTTGGCTGTGGTGTTGATGCGGGCAGTGATTGCTGCTCACTTGGCTACCTTGATGAGGTGGTGGTAGTGCTGAGGATTGCCTTGTGAGCGGCTCTGTCAGAGGAGTCCTTGGTTATCGGCCAGCGCTTCTCAAATCGGGTGCGTTTGGTATTTCTGAGCTCAGGAGTGTACAATCTGACTTGCTTGGAGGTGTTGTTGGCTTTTGCTGGTTTGAGTGGAGGGACTTTGTCAGCAGAAAATGGTTGGAAGAAATGCAGTGGTAATGGTAAGAAAAGGATGGAAGAAATGCAGTGCCCAATACATGAGAAGTGTGAATGTCAATGATAATTATTATACGTGCCTTTTCACGTAATACCCCAAGCAATTGCCAGTGGGTAGTCTCTTTGCAAGCAATCCTCCCATCACCTTTAGTGTGACCGATGTAACACCGTAAGTGCCAAGGATATGCCCAGACGTGAGTTCCTGGCTTACTGTGCTATAGGATCCAAGCTGTACCTCGCTAGCAAAGCATAACAAGGCCAAAACCAATCGGGGTTGCTTGTTTTCCTTTTTAGAGGGGGTCCTGCCTGAACTGTTCCCTTGTGGAGCAGGGTCAGTACTGATTTGCATAAGGAAAGCCTTTGTTTAGAGTGGCAGAGTGGGTGAAAAACATTTGCTTGAAATGCTACCCTGAGTGATTGCTAGTGGTTAGACTATTTGCAAGCATTCCGCCCATCACCTTTAGAGTGATTCATGCTTTTTCATTGCCATCACAGGTACAGGAGATCTCAGAATCATGTTTCAAAAGGACTATATGGTACTATCTTCCACATTTACAGTTTACAACAGTTCAGTGACATAATCAATATGCATTCAAAAGTATATTTTCAGGATTTACGTCAGCTATAGCCCTAGCATCATGGCACAGGAATCTCGGGATGTTGTGTAACATATGTTTTAGGTGTGCGCCATCCTTCATACCATCTTGCCGGATATGATTGGCTTACTCCTGGCCTCATGTGAAATAATCATTCAAAGATCCTAAGGCCCATCTTTGACCTGGTCAGGTTTAACCAAGCAAATATTTGTGCAGTGTTTACCTTTGTTTTATGTATAGGTAGTATGCTGACTTGTCAGAAAGGCCCATAGGGTAAGATCCTCTCAATCGCCACTGTCACCTGGGAGAAAATGTAATTATTTATATAAACAATGCTCGTCATTCATTTCATGTTACGTTGTGTGTAATTGGTTTGCTACTTTTGCTTTTATATGTCTGATGCACGTGTAAAGTATGTTTGCTATGTATCTACCGTCATTCCAGTCATTATACAAGTTGCATTTCCACACGTGGTATCCTTATACTCACCAAGAACCTATATTTCTCTAAAGTGACCAGGCTGTTAGTTGTGCTGCAACCTCAGAGCTCTGGAAACTTAGCACCAGGACAGTTACCATAAATATTGATGAAGTTGCAGCCGGTGGCAATCATCATTCATAACTTGTACGACGATAGAATGTCAGTGTTTGCAATTATAGTGCAGATGTTCAGTATGACGTGTCAGCCTAGATCCCGACTGGCGCCTCATAAAGTATAGTGACTGATCCATCTAGGTTGGTTGGGTGCCACTAGCTGCGAAGTTTACTACCTGGAAGGGCAGCTACTGTGGTTAAAGAGCAACGGAGAAAGAGATGGTCTACACGCTGCGATACCTGGCGGCACGTCATCGGAGGGGTTCCAGGGCTTACTCACTCACTCCTATTAAAAGTAGCTGCGAACTGCTGGCAATGCTACATAAGGTTGATTGAGGGACCTCTATCTATCTATTCTCCAGACATCCCCAAAGGTAAGGGAGAAGCAGCAATTCAGGCACAAGGCCCTATGCCCCTCCAGCATGACAGTCGTACTGCGTTGCATCTTCGGTGCCGGCATACCACTTTTGTAGGGCTCAGATAGTCTGTTTTTCCTTTATGCCTCATTTTATCTAACCCATACTCTTTCTCTCTAACCACTTTCACAATGCCCCAGTACTGATGAACAGGGACGTCAGCAACAGAGCGTCCATGCGGGAGCTGGAGCAGTGGAAGCAATAGGGAAGGTCAAAGGAACAAAGTGGTGTGTCTACATTCCATCATACAGTGCTAAAGTAACTTGTGCCTCCTTTGTGTGACCATTGCTAATCATATGGACCAGTATCAACCCTCTCATGGGGATACAACATAGATTACTGGGGACCAAAGCAGTCCCCAGTTATCTATGTTGGGTCCCAACATCTCTCGTCGTAGTCTGGAACAGCTACCAGAAACCTTCTGACAAGGCAAAGGTATAATTTGGCAAGTGTGGTGGCATGTTGTACGTCAGAACACCTTTTGCAACATTATTTTCTGGCAGAAATATTGTGTTCTAAATATTCCATATTCCGAAAAATGGGAGTGGAGTTCGATTATTAAATTTAATGGAACAATGTTTTTTAAATGAAATTTAGGACAAAATATTTCTGGCAGAAAATAAATAATTTACACTATCCTAGTACCACACCTGTGGTGGCCAGATTCCTTCTTGTGCCACTCCAGCAGCACGTGCTGCCATTATATCACACTTAAGAAATCAGATAACCTGGTAAGTAGCCCCAGCATCTCCCGCTCTCCTGCTCTTACGACCACCTATTAACAATGAGCGTGGCTCAAGCAGCCATTGCTGTGGCAGTTGGAAGCAAGTAGCAACAATTAGGTAGACCAGTGGACAACGTGTATAGTCCAGATTCCTTCCGACACAGGTACCCAAGAGACTCTTTGGATCATAGTGTAGGTCCGAGACACCTGAGATTGTGTGGATGCCTACTTTCGTCCTCAATGATTGTCTCAAAAAGTTTAGGAGATCCTTTGAGAGTGATATCCATGGGAGCCAACCACCTTACCATTACATCATATTATGCTGTCACCACTAGAGAGACAACAATGCAAGAGGAAGGCCAGGGATGAAGGATCTAGAAGGCACTCAGTGGTGGGAGCGACAGTGCACTTCTTCTTGGCCAGCTAAGCAAACACGACTGAGTCGTCCTGGAATTCAGTAACCAAACAGGTCCTTTGGCACAAGGCCTGATGACTGTGGGATTGGCTACATCCTAAGGGAGCATTTTGTCACAAGTAGTTCAGGAGCCGCTCTAAAGTAGTTGTTCTTATTCACGTGGGAACTGTCACGCACCCCTGGCAATTTGCTGGAAGCCGCAAGGCCCTGCCCTAAAGACGCTGAATTACTATTTATATACGTTTCTATGTATACACATTTATGGTGTGTTTAAATACACTATTGCTACCACGTTCAGCAGGTTTTCAGATGGGCAGTAGTGGCGCTGTCATGAGTCGATACTAGGACCAAAGTCGGATTTCCGACTCTGAAGACCCTTAGACTTGGGGCTCTGTATTAATAACCTCAAAAAGACCTCAGTGCTGAGAGAAAACCGCGGATTGCAAAAGACTTAAAACTGTAAGAAAGGTTCTGCGTGCACGTTTTTTCTCTTACTTAAAGGGACAAAAAAGGCTCCTCCAAGGCAGACTAATGCACATACCTGGCGGAAAGGCTTTAGGAACAGGAACGCCACCACTTAAATAGGGCTGGTAGCATGTCACACTAGTCCTTCATAAGAAGACTGGTGCATAGGAGTAGTGGAAAAACATGAATGTGTTCTTACTCCTGTGAGTAGGCTTCTGGAGTATCATCTGCATCGTTATACATGAATTCAGTCATCCTCTCAAGCGCCCCCTTACTTTTTACGTAAAGTTTGTATTAGTCGTGAAGATCGCCCCATCTTTTTAATGCTTAATGTCTGTACATCGGATGAATTCAGCAAAGGCAGCTGAACAATGTTAGGATGACTGCCTTGACCTTATTATTTACTGAAGATGTATTTTTATTCAATAGTGGCGAAGTCCGATTTTTGCTCTTAGAATAATGCTAAATCTACATTCTAATAGTCTCCAATAAAGCTGCCTTAAATGACTTCCTTAACGCACATGGGGCAGCAAACAATAAACTTACTAAAATACAGGAGAAGCCTAAAAAGAGGCGTCGATGGCAATAATGCGCGTTTTCCTTGAGGTATACAAAGAAGGACTCTTTGATGGCAACCTATAAAAACATTAAAGCAGCTTACATCAAGTCACCCAGTTGCTTGTAATTCTCCCCTATAAATAGATGAAACGTTCCAAACAGAATGACTAACTTCAGACGCATAAATTGTGTTTCTGTCTTATCTTTGGTTTCCAAGGAAACATCTCAATATTTTCTTGACACTTCGCAAAAAGCCTGCTGTATTTCCTTTCAGCCTCTCATGTGTGAATTCAGCATAATCTTAAAATGTCACTTTTGCATTCACTAATTATGCTCCCTTGATTTTTTGCGTGATTCAAATGGACATTAAAAGAAAATAATTAGCATATGACGGAGATTAAAAGCGTTATCAGAGCCAAATTACACATAATTAGCGAAGAGTCAGGAGACATACAGCCTTTGAATGTGGTTGGAGAATCGCAGGGGACAGCATTACAAACAAAACATGGATACACTAAAAACACACACCTTGAATTGTGTATGTTTGCAGATGCAGTTTGATATTTAACTGTATAGATGTAATCATCTACATTGTGAGGAATTCTACTCCACAGCTGCAAAATAATGAATATATTGAGTCATCATTTCACAGGAAAATGCCAGTTATCTGCGTGATTCATAATCTCAGTAGACTATATGCCATATCAGTGTTTTCCATGGTGGTTGTGAAAATCTCGAATGTGTACTAGAAAATGAATTGTCTATACAGGAATGCAGCCAGCATGGCAGCTACAGATGGGCGCAAACCATGTAAACAGCCCTGGTTGTTCTTAGGGGCAGTGTGTGCCTAGAAAGCACGGTAGGGTAGATTTGGGGATAGTGTAAAGGTAAACGGTACATTTGTAGGCACATTAGGTCAGTAACACTGATCAAAGCTTTGTAGAATTTAAAGACTGATTTACTGATGGGATGAGGCTTCTCCCCAAGATATTTTCCCGAAGGGTTGTAAGAATATCATGCCTGCCTATTATGCCCGTAACGCCGAACACCATTTAGAATAATCCAAAAGCTACTGTACAGAAGGATTCGGTCAGTTCTGCCCTAAAGATGTATTTAGAAATGCATCTACAAACGGCGCATTTGAGAACACATCAGGTAAGTAATAATAGTCAAATATTATTAGATGTAAAAGACTACTTTGGAGATAGGCAAACATGAAATTACCTGCAGCCCTTATTTGGAAAGAAACAATCAGTACCCTCACTGATGGAGGGAGGGGCCGAAGGGGGAGAAAGACATAGAGAGATAGTCTCTCTCCTACTCTCTCAATCTCTCTCCTCTATAATGGAGAGGGGGGGTTCCTAACCCCCCAATCACGATTGCTTCCCCATTTCTCCCTTAAAGATAATGCAGCTCAAACATGCAGTGCAGCGGTCTGCGAACTTTTACATTTTAACAAAGCTTTTAAAAACATATGTCTTTTACATAAATATGTCCAAGCCTTCCAAAAGAGCGAGTGTCAAGGGAAAGGAGAGAGGGATTCTTAACCAGTTATCTTCCAAAAAGGAATGACGCAATAGTTCGGGAGTGAGTGGGGAGTCCTTATTGGCTGCATTTCAAAATTTCAAAGTTTTCTCTGTCTGGAAGTCTCTCTCAGATTAGGCTGGCGGTTGGAGTTGATTCACTGACGGCCATTTGTGACCGAACGGACCACAATGTTGTAGGGAGCTTGTCTTTCCAATTACTATTTATGATGTTCTCATTCTCAGTGATCCAGTCTGGGATTTTATGTCCCTTTTCATGCACACAAATCTCAAGGCCACCTTTCAACCAGACCAGGTTTTCTTTCCGGAGGCTTCCTAGGTTCCTTCCACTTGGACACTTTAGAGATGTTTGGTATAATGTTCCTGGAGCAAAGAATAACTCTAGGACTTTCTGGTCCTACTTAGTTGGTGCCTTATCCAGCTGAAGCACAGTGGAGAGCAAATTCTATGGCTCACCCTCGGGTTTAGAGGGTGCCTAATTTTTAAATCATCTGTTGACTAGGCTCAAGCAAAAGATTTGGGTTTTGGGTCCTGGGTTGTCATCTTCTTATCATTTGGGTCAGCTAATTTTCACTAGCTATTTCTGAGGAAGTCATATTGTGAAGTTTTGGTTCAACGGATGCGTCATTTAAGGTTCTGAGACCAGAACTGCCTCAGGACAGTTTGAGGTGAACTGCTACTGGGGTCTTAAGGGTTTCCTTGCCATCTCTGATTGATGAGCTTCCCATCATATTCATCTGATATTTCAAACTTACAGATGAGTTCCTTCACCGTTCAATTGCAAAAGCTGTCTTACTTCATCTAGGTTCAGGGTCATCTACAATCAAGTCTCCTAGTGAAAGTAGCAGTAAAGAGCAGTGGAGTAACCAGGATCCACTATATTTGCATTATTATTTAGAAAGACCCTTTTGGGCTGGTGAATTTTATCCTGAACAGTAATTACCTGTTGGCTCCTTCCTGGAGTTCTTCTTATTTCTATCCCCCAATCTACTTTCTTCTAACAAAACCTGAATAGTCTCCATGCGTCTTTTAAAGATTTCAGAGGGAAAGTCTGGAAGAAGGAAGCTGTGGTGTGTCCTCCATCTCTTTTGCTTACTGAAGAGTGCCTTCACTATCCTGTTTGCGACCTCTGGGTTCCTTTACCATTACCTTATCTTCAGCGTAACCAAGGTTTACGTCATTGGCACCTTGCACCATGTTCACATCAAGAATAAAATCAAGCGAGTAGAGTGTGTGGTTCCTTGTATGAGTGACCGATAGAACACATCTACAAGTATATATTTTTAAATCAGAAAATAGCTACAACTATTCTGGTACAGTTCTTGTGGGATGGAGGGTGCCTGGATGCAAGTCTGTGACGTGAAGACCTCAGAATAAGTCCACTGGCCTTTGTTAATGGGATACAAGGCTATGGGAGCCAGCAGATTTTCTATAGATAGCATTGCCTCTCAGCCTTAAATATTTTGCGGTTTGTGGTTGGGTTGGCTTGTGTTATATATGAGAAAATATTGCAGAACTGTCAGCAAGTTAGACAATCCACAAAAATCAGTCCTTGTCTGATTTTTGTGATTGTTTTTTTTTTTTGCTTTACTGGTTCCTTAAAACTTGTGCCTACACTGGCAGAGAGTCGGCCTGAACAGACCAGACTTATTCTGCAATAGGTGTAAGGATCTTCAGGGTTGCTGTTGTCTTGTATGTCCAGATGCATCATCTGCTCAGCGACCAAGCAGCTGCAGAATTCATCCTCCTCACTTCGACCGGTCCTGTTGCAACAGCAGTCAAGCCTTGCACCCAAACCCAAGTGCGCGGCCCACCACCCCACCGGCCAACCTCCCTCTCCCCGCACAGACTTAGGCTGTGTATTGCAGGTGGTTGGCCGCTGGGCCTTGTGAACCTAAGCATCCAGATATACATACATTTTGAACCTTCATTTTTCAAAAAGTGCAGTAGACATTCACACCAAATCACAAAAACATGTTTTATGGGTAAAGATCTGGCTTTCTGTCTAATTTGGTGTAGTTTCACTCAGCCATTTGGACTTCAGTGCTTTTCAAAAATTACTATGAAAAGTTCATGAAGAAATTGTGCTTTTGGGCCCCATATGTTTTTAGACCCCCACTTGAAGGATCACTCCAAAGCTTTCAAGGAAGAAGTTGAGGCAGGTAAACGTTTTTTGGAATCTGTTGTGAAAGTCTGTGCCAAAGTTATTAGCACATCTATCTATATTACCTAGTGGTAGTCGCCACTAGATGGTTATAGTTAGGTCCATGTTTCATTAGAAAAAGTGCTTTTTTACTTGCCTATATCTTTGGCACCGTTTAACAAGTCTTCACAAAACTTTCCAAAGTGTCGCAGTGATTCTTGTTGCACACAGAAGGTTTTGGGGTGATCCGTCAAGCGGGGGCAGAAAAAAAGGGAGGGTGGGGTGAAAAAAGTTGTGTTTCCCATGTTAATTCCTGTAGGACCTTCAGATAAGTCTACAGCCTTAACCGCTGGACGCAATTACACCACATTTGGCAGAAAGTTAGCTTTCGGTACGCAGATCACACTTTCACTTATTTGGTGCAAATCTATTCAGTAGTTTTTGAGATATTAAAGGGAAAATACATTTGCATATCTCTGGCCGTTATGACTTTGCAAATATTTTGCAAATATTTTGCAAAATCCGCAAGTGTTTCACAAATACGCATGCTAAAAGAAGCATTGCAATGGGCTGACTGCAACCTGACTAGAAAGTTGCGGTCTCCATTTGATTTCACAGGACACAGTTCTCGGGGGTGAGAATCCAAATTGAAAGTGGGATAAGGGGTAATGGTTAAGGTACCCCAACCCCAGGGGTGTAATATAGGTGTGTTTTAGGGGCAAATTATGGGTTTAAAATAATTTTGCGTCACCATGCACGATATTCACGAATATTCACATATATTTCACAAATTATTCACTAATATGGAAAAAGTTGAATGAAAAACTAGTCTCATTCATATACTAATTAATTCACTCATACATGCACTCAGAGACTCATGCGCCCACTCACACACCCACTCAGAAACTCATGCACCCACTCACGCCCACTCAAACTCACACACCCACTTTTAGACTCACTCAAACACTTAAGCACCCACTCACAGATCCACTGACAGAGACAGGCCCTGTGGCCAACCTGCACCTTCCATGGCCATAGGAAACCATAGAAATTCATTGAAAAAAGACAAAGTCAAGGGTGCGAGTTATAGTTACCTTAGGGTGTGAGTTATAGTTACTTAAAAGAACTATAACTATAACTGCTGAATTTCTATGGTTCTCTACAAGTAAATTCAGAACCTAACTATAACATCCCTGTAACCTTTGTTTTTTTCAGTGAATATATATATATATATATATATATATATATGCAAACATGTATATAGATGTACAAACACCGTTTTTTTCAGCCAGGCTATTCTTATGAAAGAAAGCCAAAACTCTAGGAGTAGATCTACTATTATTTTGTTTATCAGTGTCATCATACACCAAAAATGGAGGGCTGATGCGTTTAGTGATGAAAGTGTGAGAAATAATCTCATAGAATGTGGCAGCCATACTGGAATAGCAAACTCACAATTCATAACAGTCAGAACATATGAATAAATATTAATTCTCCATCAATCTGCTTTGATAAACAATATCATCTTACATCAGTCAAATTCAAAATTAATCATTAGAATAATTTAATCACAATCTCAAAAATGGGCAATATAGGTTAATACTGTAAAGATGTAAATAATTGTTGCTTTTCCCCATATATATTACTGTGTATTCTAATAAAAAAGAATTGGTAAATGAATACATGTTTGAAGAAATTATGACCAAATGTAGCAGTCATATTGGATGTGGACATATATCTCTCCAAAATGGTAAAGATGTTGAAAAGTTAAATATTATGTTCCTGAATTCTAAAAGCTCTATTCAAAAACTTTATAGCAGCAGAGTGGGTGTATCTCTAAACAATTCATGTTACCACTTAGTATATACCTTTTGCAACATAGGAACATCCCAAGCCTCATCAACATGACTCATATAATTACTTTCATTAATATGAAATCCATCACTTACCTAATACTTGTCAGATCTCAAAATGGCATTAGATTCCATCATAATTGGGATATTTCTCCACCATTTCAGGGAGTCCCTACTGTACTAGAAAGACAAGTGATTTTTAGAAACCTCTATTACCAGTTATAGTTAACATAAACAAATAATACAGTGAAAAAGAAGGTAGAGGCTTCCTTAAAACCATATATTACATCTTGGTCATGACAACCCCACTTGAAGTGTGTGCAACCCATTCATGAACCAAGCAAAGCATGCAACTCCGCATCCTTATTGAGATGAAAAAGGTATACAAGTGTCAAGTTCTACCTTATATTTAGCCCCAAACATCTAAATCCCAATTCCTTATTGCAACTCCTTCCATTTGAAAGTACTGAATCCAGTGTCAAATAACTGAATCCATCTGTATTGCCATTGTGTGTAGAGAAAAAGAGGGTAGTTACGAGTTTGGCAGTTCCATGACCACCATGTCGTCAGCAGCGGTCATACCGCCAATAGGCTGGTGGGGAAGATAGCCAAATTATGAGCATGGCGGTCTTCCCAAGAGAAGACAGCCAAACTATCGCCAGTACCGCCAGTGCGGTCTGGCCACGACAGACGGTGGTAGACACCTTCAGGCCTGCGGGGATCATTTTCCCCCTGGACACATTACTAGGCTGCACACTGCCAAGGTTTCTGCCGCGGTCGAACCTCCATGAAAACCCTGGCGGAAACCAACTCTATAAAAAACTAGAAATCCTCCCACTGCTCCTGCTCGCAAGACAACTCCAGAATCAGCAACAGCGCCGAAGACAACAACTGTGAGTATACACACCTACCTGACACTGTAGGGAAAACTCAAAGTACACACGCAAACACAGCATGCACATCCTGGGTGGCAGGCGACACACACACATAACCACACACCCATATGCACATACACACACACCTACGTACACACATGCACACCCACACAGCACACACGCACACCCATACCACACACACCACAACCTACACAAACATGCAAGACACACAGCAACTCGCAGATACACAGCACCAGCATATTTGTACACAACAGTACACAACCGCACCAATTCACACAATGCCACCACAACTGTAACTACACAAATGCTTTGAATAGCACTTTCAGCACACACCTCCACATGACACCACATACATACTACAACACGTAACAACACCTGACATACAATATTCACAATCACACAGCCATACAATGAAACATACACCATACCACGCTAACACAAAACACAACGCATCTGACATATCCATCACCACACACACATGCACACACAACAACCACACAAGGACACACAACACCACCATTACACATCTCAACACAAACAATACACAATCTATCTACACACATGCATGTACCAAACACAACCATATCCTACACACAATACAAAGACATCACAGCGTGACAAAAGGCAGGCCCACACAAACACATGTAGATCAGACTCTACAGATAGCACAACCCACACACACACACACACGTCACACACAAAGAATCTAAGGGTGCCAAACTCAGTACAGCCATGTGGAAAGAAAGGCAAAACAAGTATGTTACCATCTAAGCCAACAATAGGATTGGCCAGATGTATTAAAAGCATTTGTTTGGCAAGAAAATAAATAACTATATACAAATATCAGCCCATAGGACAGTCCAGTGTCCAAAATGCCAAAGGCACAAATGGCAGCATTGTGTCCCCCTACTTGACTCCTGTCTGCCAAATTACCTCCACAGGGCAGGGGCAGCAAGGGGGCAGGCAAGCACCTCAGGGGTTGTGGGCAGTTGAGAGGGGGTCGGGTTTGAGAGGGGGGTCTTTGGGTTTGGGCTTGGGAGGGGGGTCCTTTGGCTTGGACTTGGGAGGGGTCAACTTCTTGGCAGGGGGATGGGCATGGGTAGTAGCAGGGGGTGCAGGGGACGACTTGGAGGTGGAAGGGCTGGACTTGGGGAAGGACACAGACCGTTTGGGGGTTTAACGGTGTGAGAGAGGAGTAAGGAACAGGGAAAATTCAGAGAGGAAATGTTTTTTAGACATGGGGTGATCATGGCAAAAGGGTTTGGGAGTGAAGAGAGAGGGCGTGGTTGTAGGAGGTGCTACTTGGTAGAGTGGTACTTTTTTCTGTTGAGGGGAATGCCTGCTTGTGGGGCTGTGTGCTTTGGCTGGGTTTGGGAAGAGGGGTTTGGATAGAGGTAGGTTGAGGGGGGACGGTAGGCAAAGGGTGACTGGCTACCGTTGGTGTGGAGGCCAGAGCCTGAAAGGATCTCTGTAGGCCAGCCAGTGCACCATGAATCCCCTCCAGGAATGCATTGCTCTGCTGGACTTGAGCTGCCAGTCCCTGGATGGCATTCATGATGGTCGACTGACAATAGCCTCCTGACTAAGGGCAGCAGGGATGACTTGGGCAGGGGCATAGATGCCTTCAGCGAAAGAGACGCCCACCCTCCTCGGTAAGCAGGCATGGGCAACTGGGTGGGGAGCTACAGGGTGGGTGGTGGTAGAAAGGGGGTGGTGGGCAATGATGGTGCTGGGGTGGTCCCTGAAGGGTCTGCCACTGCCAGGAAGTGTCCACTGGAGTAGGATTCCAAAGATGATGTTGATGATCCGGTCTCCCTCGTGGCACTCCCTTCACCCTCCCTGCCACTGGGTCCCTTGCTGTCGCTGGTAGAGGCACTTTGGGTCCCGTGGCCTGCAGCAACTCTACTCACCTGTGCCCCTTCTCCTTCACCTGCTGATGCTGATGTACACAAATAGAGAGAGTAAAGGAGGAAGGGAGAGGGATGGGGTAAGAGAAGTTTAACACATTCCTCACATACACACTTGTAAGCAAGCACATCTGTGACTATACAAATCCTGCCTAGGCAATCTCATGTGCCAATACACATGTCCCACATCATGTCACAACATGTCACCAATACCCACCCCTGTGTGCCAACCCTCACACCCACATCAACAAACAAGTAAACCTGCACCACTGGAGTCATCCACATGATCACCACCATAGCCATGTCTGCATGCACATCTTGCCCTGGGTGAAGTACAAATGCCTCCCTGTATTCACGTAAGAGCTCTCCATACTCCTATCACCTATTGGAAGTGCAGCTGAATGAATGTAACACATCAGGCCTGCACAGTTACAACAGCTGATCAGTCCACATCATTCGGAGATATCCATGACAGCGAATACTACTACACTCACACACCCCACAGCATCTGCCTGTCACGTTTACATCGCTGACATAACACTCTGTACAATAATGGTAATTTCTCACTAATGACTGATAAAGCCACTACAAGTTGAACATCCATACAGGTGACATGTGATGTATACATTACAAGTAATGGGTACAGGCATGTGATTGGTCTAAACCAATCATAGAGCAATATCTCCAAATACCAATTAAATATCTATCACAACTAACCATACACCTGAGTGCATCTACAATGGCCTATACTGCACATATAGCACATCTATACCCATTCACTAAGTGTGGTGTCACAAGTGATGAATATCAGGCACACATATATGACATTATGGTCCACAGACAAAACCACTACACAAGCTTTTTCGCCAGTAGGACTTCACAACATCATAACACCACTCTCAATCAAACTATTCCTGATTAGAGAATACCTGTCCTTAAGTTCTGACAACACACATCTCTGACGCTCAACATATGACTGCAATTTGCATATATGGCCCAACAGCCCTGCCTTGGCATTTACAACACATAACACTACTACATAGGACTGTCTCAGCAGTGGAAATGCAACATACATCTCACATCAACATATCATTAGTAATACAATACCCAATCCTGTCCTAATCACCCACTTCAACGTGGCCAAGGCTAGCTGACATGTTCACACATCATCAGATGTGCCCCCACGTAACAACTGGGACATGATGTAGGCAGACAATAAGCTATGTAGCACTGTAACTGCTAGGGCATTGGCATACATGGTATTTACATTGCACATTGTGAAGGAAGGGGTCTGTCTAGACACCTACCACCTCTAGTATTAACTCATTGGGGGTGATTCAGACCTTGGCGGACGGCGGAGGCCGTCCGCCAAGGTTCCGCCGCCGAATGACCGCACCGCGGTCAAAAGACCACGGCGGCCATTCAGACATTTCCGCTGGGCCGGCGGGCGCTCTCCAAAAGAGCGCCCGCCGGCCCAGCAGAAATGCCCCTGCAACGAGGACGCCAGCTCAGAATTGAGCCGGCGTAGTTGCAGGGGTGCGACGGGTGCAGTTGCACCCGTCGCGTATTTCAGTGTCTGCAAAGCAGACACTGAAATACTTTGCGGGGCCCTCTTACAGGGGCCCCTGCAGTGCCCATGCCATTGGCATGGGCACTGCAGGGGCCCCCAGGGGCCCCGCGGCACCCCCTACTGCCATCCTGTTCATGGCGGGTTTCCCGCCATGAACAGGATGGCGGTAGGGGGTGTCTGAATCCCCATCATTGGGGCAGCGGTAAACCGGCGGGAGACCGCCGGTTTACCCTTTCTGACCGCGGCTGAACCGCCGCGGTCAGAATGCCCTCGGGAGCACCGCCAGCCTGTTGGCGGTGCTCCCGTGGTCGGTGACCCTGGCGGTCACCGGCCGCCAGGGTCTGAATGACCCCCATTGTGTTTAAGGTTTCTTCACCACAAGCCTAGCACTTACAAATGCATGATGTTTGCAATCAGACCATTTCAGACCTACATTACAAATTAGCCTACTTGACGAACCTTCATATATCCAATAGAAAACATTTTACCAATATATGGGGATATCAATGTCAAGCCGTTAGTCCAGTCATACACAAACCATATCTGTGGTGGAAATGTAATGGCTGACTCACATGGAGTCAACACCATTACTGATTACTATTGTCCCTACGATAAAAGCAGAGTCACACTGTTGCATATACCGGTGTGCCATACATATGGGAGTGAACTGACACCTTAGAGCCACTAATGCCCAAATGCTGAGGGGTGGGGCCAGTAATACACAATGGCTATTGTTGTACACAAGCTCACATCCATAGTTAAAGCAGGATGGAGTCACACATGTGCCAATCTGATGAGACCATCTCCACAATGCAGACATGGAGAACACTGTATCTGGGAGAAGTACATCTTCTGACAGCAAACCATCAAGACACATTTACAACCACTGCTCAGGCCGGGTGGTTACTACCCATTACCCCTAAGTCTATTTTTATGTAGCATTGACTACATTTTCACTATAGCTACAGTGAGGCAGCTAATCCCATTAACTCTATGCAAGTCCCAGGTTACAGTGAGTACATATCTGCATGGATGACACAAACAAAAGGAGAAAGTCATGTACGCTGGTACCATAGAAATAGGAGAGGCCTATACACGGAAGACTCACCAAGTGCCCACACATACCCACCCTCAAAGCCCACACACCTTTACTTCATGCTCTCTGCAGGCATCTATATTCCTCTGCGGTACACTTATCCCATTCACCATCACACGGACCTCTATCACACGTGACTATGGCATTGGGCTCACCTGTTCCACTGTTGCCCCATATAGCTTTTCATACTGGGCTAGGGCCCCGTCCACAAGCTTCTCCAGCTCTTCTGGTGTGAAGGCTGGGGCCCTATCACCTGCAGTATGTGGCATGATGGCTCCCAGAGACAGTACACAGCAGTTTAGGTTGTGGAGGTCTTGCTGGCAACAGTGTCAGGAGTCAAGTGAGCAAGGCTACAGAAAATGTCGGTCACAGCTGCCACTTACAGGACTGTCACCGCCAATGGAAATTGCCATTGGCCCCAATCTCCCACAGGCAGCAATGTTAACCAATGACAAGTTGCATGGCGGTAGCGACCGCCTACTGCCATGATGACATACGCCGGCGGACTTAGGCAACTTTCATCTGTCCAGTGCTGCAGGATAGGAGGCTGCCATTTTGTGCTCATCTCATGCCAATTTATGTGTGGCAAATACATATGAGGACAAATTGGGGAGTGACCCCTTGTTGTGCCATCATGGTAGTGCTGATACGGGAGATGTGTCCTAAATGACTTACACGTTCAGCATTGTGCTGCAAGGCTGGTGTCGAAAGCAGATCTGCATGCCCATTTATGTATGTGTCTGCAGTGCTACGCATGTCCAACAGTGTTAGGTGTGTGGTAATTTTGGAATGTTCAGCTTACATGTGTAAAGTCCTTTTCTCGAAGTACATTCTCTCCTCTCTACCTAGATTTGATGCCATGAGGAGATTGAGACAACCACCAGTGCACTGTCGACTAGCTGACCTTGCAACCCTGGAGGACAGGCATATCATACAAACCTATTGTCTGAATCGTCAGACCATCATGGACCTATGTACACAGTTGGAGCCTGATCTTTTACCAGCCATACGCAATCCCTATTCCGTCCCTCCCACACTACAAGTCCTGTCACTGTTACACTTTCTTGTCATAGGCTCCTTTCAGAATTCAGTGAGTTTGGCAGCAGGGATGTCACAGTCAATGTTCAGTCTAGTAATGAAGGATGTACTATGTGCATTGTTGAAACACCTGGACAACTACATCAGGTTTCCCCAATGTTGCGGATTTGGCCTATGTGAAGGCAGACTTTTATGATATGGGACACATCCCTCAAGTGCTTGGGGCTATTGATGGCACCCATATAGATCTGGTTCATCCCAGTGTCAATGAACAGGTGTATAGGAACAGGAAGAACTACCACTCCTTTATTGTTCAGGTGGTGTGTCTGGCAGACCAGAGCATCACACAGGTCACAGCCAAGTTTCCTGGATCTGTACCTGACGCCTTCATTTTGAGGAACAGCAATGTCCCACACATGATGGCACGACCACACACAGAGAGGGCCTGGCTCCTTGGTATGTATCCATTTGGATGTGGTTCACTATAGTTGCATCTGCCATCATATACTTCCCTGTCACTGTACCGGTTATGTCACTGGTCCTACATTTTTTTCACACAGGTGACTCTGGCTATCCTAACTTTCCCTGACTGCTGACACCAGTGAGCTATCTTGTCACGGATGGGGAAGCCTGTATTTGGTCTCCTGAAAGCCAGATTCAGGTGTCTTGACCTATCTGGAGGTGCCCTCCTCTACTCACCCCAAAAGGTATGCCAGATTGTAGTAGCCTGCTGCATGCTCCACAATCTAGCTCTATGACACCAGATTCCATTGCTAGCTGATGAGGTTGAGGTAGCTAAACCAGTGGCTGGTAATGCTGACAGGGCAAGTGATGAGGAGGCAGAGGAGGAAGGTGCAGCTGACACTAGGACTGATCTCATCAATCAGTACTTCCAGTGACGTACAGGTATGGTGATTTTGGTTTGGCAAGTGCTGAATGTCCACATGAAATGCTGACAATAGTCCTCCAGAGTTAGCTCCTCAGTGGTGGTGTGATGTGGTCCCATCCCTATTAGTATGTTGGGGGAGCAGACTGTTTGTATGTCATGTGCACAGTTAACATTTCTCATATATAACAAGGGTACCCACTGAAGTGTCCTTGATTTTCATCTCCAATCTACAGACCAGTAATGAGCAATGTGTGCTGCATTCTCCTGTAGTCATGTCATTCCACCCACTGACTGTGTTAGCAATACATGTGCCTCTGCTACCTGTGGCTTGGGCTTTTATAGTCACTAGTCATAGCTGAATGAGTACATAATTGAACGTTGTAAATGACAGATGCTACATGATAATAATATTCTGTGACTGGTGTTGTATAGGTAATATCTGGGAGACCGTGGTTAGGTGGTAATCTACATTGGGGGCGACCTCTATATGCTAAATATGTGCTTTGTGTGGTTCCATGCCTTCCATCCTGAGGGTACTCTCTGTAATTATCTTTTTGCAGGTTTGCATGCTGACTATACTCTTATGTGGCTCAGGACTGTGGACTGTCTGACGTGTCCTGGAACATATCTCATGTAATGTGTCTCCTGCTGAGGATGCCTCCCTCTCCTGTTCATTACTGTGCCTGATGGATGGAGGTGTGCACAGCCATCTAACACATATGGCAATCAAATCATGACTTTTGTTGATGTTGTAATGAACACACTTATACAGTAGCTGTGTTCCATTGGTGCTTATTGTGCACATATTGAAATGGTAACTAACATATATGGTGCAAACATTGTCCAAGAGGTGATGAGTGGGGCCATGGTAGATGAAATCACGGAGTTATGTCATTCAACAGTCAACAGGGTATCTCAGTGGCACACAAGGGAGACAAATCAGGTGAGGGTCACTTCCTGGCAGTGTGTGTGGTCTTGCCAACTGCTCCAGCCGGATGCCTGGATGGACATCCACGTTTGCGGGGGGATTCATTAGCTACAGAGAGAGGAGTGTCTGAGGCCCATGATTCCACTGGCAGGGCCTCCATTCCACTGGCTACTGCTGATGTCGATGGGTCTGATGTTATGTTGGTAGTGGAAGGGGCCTGCTGGTGGGTGGAGGAAGCACCCAGGGTGGTGTTGATATCCCTCAGCACCCCTGCAATGTAAGCCATGGTGTCATTGTGGGCCTGCCACTGCTGCATGACCTCCTGGTGGTATTCCCTCTGAAGCCTTTGGTTTTCCCCCAACATGGTTACGATCTGGCCCATCCTGTCCTAGGATTGTTGGTATGCTCCCAGGACCTGGGGGATGGTAGCATGGTTAGTAGGGTCCCTTGGGGGCCCCACCCTCTGGCCCACAGCTTCCCTCTCAAGGCCCCTGCCCCCATGTGCCTGTGTCCCTGGCACGGACTGCCCACTCCCAGTGTTCACAGGACCTTCACTATCTGGGGTGCAAGGGGTCGACTCAGGTCCCTGTACTGTGGGGCACACAATAGTTTGATCTGTCCTTGGGACACAGGTTTGGGGACGAAAGGTAGGCTGTGATGTTGAGGCAACAGGGTTTGGGGGATTGTGGTGGGCTGGGCGAGGCAGGGACTGGTAGACTGACCAGGTGTCCCAGATGAACCAGGTAGGTCATCAGTGATCAGACATCCAGGTGTGTTGTCCTCACTGGGGTTTTCATCCTGTGGTGGGCTGGCACTCTCTGGTGTCCTCTCCATGGTGGCACTGGCAGGGGTACCTGTGGATGGAGTGAGAGAGTGAGTTACATATTGAAGATGTGTTTGGTTTACTCTTTATCATATGCATATAGTAGTTTGACATGATTCCCAGCAATGACAATGACAGATGCTGCCCAGCATACCATTGGTGTTAGGTAGTAGTGTATGACATGTGTTCCATACTCCATTTAGGGAGGTGTAATTCGGGTTTAGTACAGTACATCTGGCTGTGTGGATGGGTACTGGTACAGACTGATAGCTCAAATGACTGTTCTGCACTGTTAGCTAGTGATTATTCAGCCCGGGTAGTAGTGAATGGTAGAAGACATAACAGCATGGTGTTCAAGTGGGTGGAGGGTATGAGAGTATGTAAGGTTAAATCAGCTGTCTGTGCATGCTGTGCATGTGCATGGAGTCTGCCATCTGAAATACCATACCATGGTGGGTGACTTTCTGGGTTCTGGATCCTGATTAGTGGTCAATTGGATTAGTCACAGTGCTGCAGCTGTGTTTAGCCTTCCTTGGCATTGTGTTGTTCCATTGCATTGCTGTCATTGCCATGTTGTGGTCCTCTGTCATGACATCTAGTTAGTATGGCTAGTCCATTAGGCATTCATGGAAGGGATGTGATCTGATGTGCACATTCTGGATATTCGTGTAGATTGGCTTGTGCATTGTGGGAGTCGTAGTGTTAGTTTTAGCCCATGCCTAGGCATACCATTGCCAAGGGCTGTGTGGGCTTTCGGGCTGGATGGAGGAGTGGCATGCCAAAGAGGGGCATTCGGTGGATAGGTGGGATATGTAGTGAGACATGCAGTACATAGGCGAATATTTGGGTGGTGAGAATGCATGCAGTACAAGACAGTTGTGTGACATGGAGGTTGTGTGCACTTACCAGAGTCCAATCTGCCAGGTATTCCAGTCAGGCTCTAGGGTTGCAGGATGTTCAAGGCCTTCTCCTTCCAAGATGTGAATTGTGGGGGAGGAGGTGGGGCCCACCTCCAGTCTTGTGCACTGCGATCTGGTGTTGTTATGCCAAGGAACTCTTCCTGGTGTCCTCCCTTGTGCGTGGATGGTTGCCTACTGAGTTGACCCTGTCGACTATTGTTGGCCACAACTCCACTTTCCTGGCAATCGAGGTTTACTGGACCTGTGCTCCAAACAGTTGTGGCTCTACCCTGACGATTTCATCCACCATCATCCTCAACTCCTCGTCTGTGAACCGTGGGTGCTTTTGTGGGGACATGGTGGTGATTGTGTTGTGGCTGGGTGGAGGGGTTGTTGTGTGTGTAAGGGTGCAGTGTGTGGTGATTGATGGGATGTGGGTGGTGTGTAGTGGGTGATGGAGGCATGTGGTGTGTGTGTGGTCGTTATGTGTGTTTTGTGTTGTTAGTGCAGTTGTGTTGTGTGGTGGGTGGGATGTGCATCTGTGCCTATGGTGCAACGGTGCTATATGTGTGTATTTGCCTGCTCTCTGGGTATGTGTAAGTAGATTTTGTAGCAAAGGATTGCGAGTTGTGTTGGGGTGTGTTGTATAGTGCTGTGAGTATGTGTGTCTGGTGTGTGTATGTGTCAGGTGTGGGATATTCCAACTATCCAATGTGGTGTTGTGTTCTGACTGTGGTGGATTCTGAGCACGGCGGTTTGCACTGCCAATGGTTTTCCACCATAAAAGAACTGCTGTGCTGATTTTTGGCTTATAATCTGGTGGGTGGAATTGTCTTGGCATGGCGGTGCTGGTTGTGTAACTGCCTCTTTCCCACCCTCCAATGTCCTGGCAGTGTTGGATTTGTGGCTGTTTTTGGGTAGCCTTCACAGTGTGATTCATAATGTGGCGGACAGAGTACCACCAACATGGCGGTCCTTTGGTGGCCTCCACCCCGGCGGTCTTCTGAAAACACTGCCAAAGTCGTAATGAGGCCCCAAGTGTTGAGGAATCGAATAGGAGAGGCCTCGGTGAGTAATAGATCTTAAATGTATTCATTTATGAATTGATAGGGTGGTGCTCCCAATATACATTTTACCACAAGAGCAAGTTATTGCATGAACCACAAAATTATTCTTGCATGTGAAATATTTGGTGATGTGCAACTTTGTCCCTGTAATCAGGTTGTCAAAATTCCAACAAATGTGACTATATTGCAGGCCTTCACTTCATACATTTGAAGAACGCTTGTGAGTAAGAAAATATATCTTTGTATTTGTTCTAGATTTGTATTAACTTTAAACCAATCTATCATGTAATGATAATGCCCTACGAAACGTTAAAGCCAGTCTTCTCAGTAGAAGCCCACCAATTATCAGATCTGTTTTAACAATATTCCAATGCTAAGTATGGTTCTAATCTTGGTATGTGCTGTAGTGTATGATGTTAAGAATCTCCCCTTTTGCATGTTCTTTTTGAGGTCTTTCCTTATTATCAAACAGAAGATCCTCTCTAGTACTAGATGATGCTTTCCTCAATGATGATTATAAAACCTCCTTCGGGTATCCCCATTCTCTGAATCGTTCAATCATGAGTCTACTCTCCTTCTCAGAACATTCCTCCTTGCTGCATTTTTTTCTAGTGTGCAAATACTCAATGTAGGGGATATTCCATTTCTGGGGCCCTGTATGGAAACTCTTGGCATGAAGTATGTTATTAACTGGTATGGTTTTCCAGTAAAGAGGCATGGTCAATTCATTATTCATAATTTCATGCTTAATGTCAAATAACACTGAATTGTCCCTGTTAACATGATGTGTAAAACAGAAAACTGAAATTGCTGTCATTCGTTTTCAGGACAAAGTTATTAAAAAGTCAATTTTTCCCTTCCAAATGAAAAAGGGTTTCTATATATCTTGGCCAGATAATAATCCCCACCATATACTCTCAAAAATCCTCACCATGAAGTACTTGCTCCGCCCACCAGCCCATATGCAGATTTGCATAGCTGGGGGTGAAAAAAGGACCTAGGGCTGTATCCTTTTTCTGGCATTAAAAAAGTGCCATCCAAAATTATGATATTCTCTCAGCCCCCAATGCATCACGTTGACAAGCATTTTGGTATGTTCAAAACGTCTCACTTGCCAGGATTTCAGAAAATGCTGTGAAGTCCTTAACCCACCACTGTACCATTTGCTGCTATAAAGTGTGGAGACATACATTGTCACCATCATGTAATAAGGTTCCCAGCTCATATCAAAGACCCTACTGAGAAAATCAGTTGAGTCCCTGATGTAGGATAGGAGAGTATCCACAAGATAAGAGACGAAAATAAAAAAATAGTCATTGTGTATGGATTACTCACATTAATCTTCATGAACTTTGTTAATAAATATCAATACTTTGATAACATGAGAGATCAAAAGCTTTTCAATAACATGACTTTTTAGTACTGGATACCTGGAAGTAAAAGAAGGTTTACGCAAACTTTCATTTAAGCGTTTCTAAAATAGCATCTTATGCACTGAACATGGAACTCTCTCAAGTTAGTTCTTGGAATCGTAACTATGGCATGACAAGAGTCAATTAACACATTAATTCTCAAATCATGAACAGCGAAAGATTCATGAATAATACTGTAAAGACACACTCTGTTTTGATTTGAGTTTCAGAATTCAATTGCCCTGAAATTACTATGCATATTATTGCTAAACTGTATATCAAGATTCCAATGCCAGGAAATGATTGCGCACTCTGCTGATCTGAACTGCAAGGGTTAAATGCCAAGAATGAATTGTGCACACTGCTGCCGATTCAACCATCAAGATCTAAATGCCATAAAATGATCGTGCACTCTGCCGATCTGAAATGCAAGGGTTAAAGGGCAAGAATGAATCACGCACACTGCTGCCGATTCAACAATCAAGATTCAAATGCCAGGAAATGATCGCGCACTCTGCCGATCTGAAATGCAAGGGTTAAAGGCCAAGAATTAATTGCGCACACTGCTGCCGATTCATCCATCAAGATTCAAATGCCAGGAAATGATCGCGCACTCTGCCGATCTGAAATGCAAGGGTTAAAGGCCAAGAATGAATTGCGCACACTGCTGCCGATTCAACCATCAAAATTCAAATGCCAAGAAACAATCGCACACGCGAATAAATCCAAAGTCGGGGGCCTAACCCGACCTCTGCCTTACCGCCCTGCTTGAGGATCACCAAGGTAATGGGGACGGGGCCTGGAAATGTCCAAATAGGCCTCTGGAACAGGAGCCCTGGAAACTGCTGCTGCTCTGCACCGGGACCTCTGAATAGTGCACATGGAGCCGGGCTGGGTTCCTTAAATAGACCCAAGCCTTGCCCACTGCCACAGCCAGCCACACCTAGTCAGGCTGCAGGAAAGGCTTGAAAATGTACAATACATTGCAAACAGTATTAAAGACATTTTAAAGATAAATACCTGCAATGCAAAAAGTTAATTTGCAATATCAGCACACAATGCATGAATTATTACATTGCACAAGTTTTGTTTCTTTGCATTATGTTGCCCGTAGAGCGCACATTGTCCTGGTGTTGACAGTTGGCTTTATGTATGGCAATAAAAATTTACTTTACATAAAAAAATACCTTGAACCTAGCTGAAAAAACAAAGGTTAACCCCATAGCTGCGGCCTTTTGCCAATGACCAACAGCCGCACTTCCCCCCCTTTTGGGTGTCAACCACTGGCCAACACTTTGGAAGCACATAAATGCCCCTCTGGTGCTCAGGACCAGAGGGAGTCCTTTATTTTTTTTAATGAGGCTGCTCAGGAAGAGCTTCCTGAGCAGCCTGATTTTTTTTTTTTTACAATTATGATTTGCATGCATAGTGCGCTGACGTCATTGCAGTAAAAGTAAAAATAAAACGAGGCAACAGGCTTGTTTTACTTTAACTGAATAAGTGCTCAGGGTCTATCTCAGCTCCTTGAGCACTGATTCTAATAGGAGAGGTATTGTTGGAAAGGGGAGAATCTCCCTTTCCAATGGTATCACTTCTCAGTATATCCCGTCTTGAGAATTGCCACAGGAGAGCGATTCCAAGGAGGGGTCCACCCACTAGACATCAGAGAAATGTGGAGTGGCCCCGTGGGCATTGGCTTGTGCACCCCCTTTGCCAATTATTTTATTTCAGTCTTCCTATCCTACAGGGGCCTGATGGGGTCAATTGCCCCCCATTTACCTCCCAAGGGGTGGGAGGTAGAAAGCACACTAGGCATCATCATTATTTCATTATATAGAAAAAAGGGATAGTGGCTGCCTGGCATGGCCATGCCCCCACCCCAAGGAAATGGTGAAACACTCTTTCGGACCCCCTAGGGTGCAGATTTTGGCAATTACCCCTGATCTGTACCCCAGAGTGCAACCCACTGGAAGTCAGAGATTTGTTTTTTTTTTATTTAAGGGTGGAGGATGCCCAGCATGGGTATGGCTATGTCACTATCCCAAGTAAATTGGGAAAGAGTGTTTCTGTCCCCCCTGGGGGCAGATTGGGGTATTATCCAGGGGAGAGGCAGAAAGCCCACTAGACTCCAGAGAAAGTTTTTTTTACTATAAAATAAGGGGGTGGGGGCTGCCAACCATGTGCATGATTATGCCCCACCTCAACTAAAGGCGGCAACAGTCTTTCTGCCCCCAGGGGGCAGACTGGGGTAATTACCTCTAATCTGCCCACTCGATGCCAGGGATTTTTTTTTTATATTGGGATGGGAGCTGCCTGGCATGGCCAAGGCCATGTCCTACCCAAGTAAATGAGGCAATAGTGTTTCTGCCCCAAGAGAAAATGGGGGTAATTACCCTTGATCTGCCCCCTGGGAGGCAAATGCCCACTGTAGGTCAGCAATAAATATTTCTAATAAAACAATGGGGTGGGTCGTGCCCATCCTAACATCAGTCCCACCCTCACTCCTAAAACCACAACAGTCTGCTCGATTGAGGACTAAAGCATCCCATCCCAATGGCAAATAAGTGGACCTTGATTCTTTTGTGTGTTGTTTTTACATATGGGCCAGGAGGGTGGGGCTGACTCCCAATATCGTCCTCCTTGCAATGGTGAACTGCTGCACTTTTTGGGCTTGGGTAGGTCTGCCACATGGGAAAACCTACCAGAGCCAGACAGTTCTGAGAACTAGACATCTGGGGGAGTCCAGGGTGGTGTGCTTCATACACATCCCACACCATTTTCTTAAATACGATGCCCTGCAAACCTCAAACATTCACTAAAAACACACATTTTCATCACATATCTGTGAGGATAACGTCTGGAATCTGTGGGGAACCACAAATGTCCTACCACGCAGCATCCATCCAAGTCTCCCGAATAAATTGTGCCTCACTTGTATAGGTGGGCCAAGAGACACAAAAGGTCCTAAAGTGCTATATGGAGAGATCAGCAATAGGGTTAGCTGCAGGATTTGAGGCTGTGTTCGGCCTCCACCCAATAAAACCGACCAACCACAGACATTTTTGAAAAGTAGGCAACTAGGGGGTTCCAGAGTGGTGTGCCTTGCATGAATCGCAGGGGGATTTCTTACTCACAATGCCCTGTAAATCTCAAACTTTGTCTGAAATTATTCATTTTACTTCAATTTCTGGGATTCCTTTTTTTTATTTAAAGGAGAGGGGGGCCATATGCTCTCTTCCTGAGCCTCTTTAGGCCGTGGGGACCCCATCCCCCAGGGCTGTGTATTTTATTTATTTTTTAAAGAGAGGGAGCCCCATCCCCAAGCAGTCATCGGCCCAGTGACCACACCCCCTTGGGTCACTTATTTAAATAAAAGGGAGGGACGACACATGGCCCCGTCCCCATGCCTTATTAGGTCCTGGGAACCGCATCCCCCAGGGTCACTCTTTTAAATAAAGCAGAGGGGGCCGTGCATGGCCCCCTCTTTGGACTGATTTTGACCTTTGGGAACCCATCCACCATTTTCTGATGTTATTTTTGGGGAAGGAGGGTATGTAGTCCCGCTCTACAAGACGATTTCAGCCCCAGGGACCCCATCCTCCAAGGTCAAATGATGGGTGCCCTGGTGCCTGCCACACAGGGCACTTACCATACTCTTTGGGGGATGGCGGGGGAGGCCCAAGCCCCTTTCGGCCTCAGCCGGGGACCTGTATACAGTGGGAACCAGCATTGCTTCCATCCACAGGGAGCAGGTCCTACTGCTGCTCCATTCAGGTGGGAGCAATAGTTTGTTCTGTTTTCCTGCCTGCTTCAGTGCAGGTAGGGAAACAGATCAAAAGGCTGCTCCCAGCAGCATTTTCAAAGCTCCCACCCACTGGAAGCGAACTTTGTGGTTGCTGCCGCTTGGCAGGAAATTCAATTGAGAGCACACACAGATATTCCTCCTCACACCTGTGCGAACAGGGAAGCTGCTATGTCTAGGTGTCATACCCCCCTTGTGCCCTCAGTGCTGTGGGTTTTACACACCAGGCCCACATAAACCCTCCCTTGTGGCACCCTTCTGTCTTGTGTAACTCATGCCTCCCCCCAGAGCTTTTGAACCATTGAACCTCCTGTATTGTTACTACTTTGTTCTATCTAGCACCTGCAGATGACCTACTTCTTTCCTGGGCAATTAGCTGTATCTGGGCAGACCTGTTGACTTTTACTGCTCTTGAGTTCCGTTAATCTGTTAATTGTTTACAACTGCCACTTGCACCTGCCACCTGCAAGAGGTCATACCCGTTTTGTGTGACGTGCTCTTCCCCAGGTTCCTTGGAAACTTCCACTCTTCCACATGAGACCTGCCTTTCTGCAACAGTCTCTCCTTCCAGCATATATACCCCATCTAAACCTGAATCAGGGCCTGGTCTCATTCCAGTCCTGCACAAGCATCTTCCCTGCACTCACCTTCTGAGTCACCCAGAACCTCCAGCGCTGTAGTCTTCCAAGCCTTTCTGCTGAACCGGTGATCCTGACTCCTGCAACGCTTCCTGTGTCTGCATTCTTGGCTATGATTCCACCTCTTCTTGGGTTTCTTGCACCACAGCCTCCTGTCTTCCTTCAGATTCCAGTTAAAGAACTAAGACAAAGTTAAGTACTTGATCCTCAGGTTAGTGCACACTGATCCATAATTTACTTTAAATAATCCAAGGCTGAGTTTCGTGAAGGCGTGAGTACATTCTTGGATATCTATTGGACATAGTATGAGTTGTCTGAGCCAAACAGACCCAGCGCTCCGGACTCTTCTCTTGGGAGTGTTCTGAACTTTATTATGTCTGTACTGAAGATATTCTCTACAGTATTCCTTGATTTGTTGTATCGAGTATTGGAGAAGCTTCTAGCGCACACCCTTGCATTCAAGTTTTGAACTGAAGTTTGTATGTTATGACCTTCTTGGGAGTGCAAGAAAAACTTCTGTTTATTTTTTAAATTGTTCCTGCTCTTTTCTGTATTAATGATGCCTGTGAGTGTATATTGCTTGTAAACAATAGCTAAAACAGTATCAGCTAATAACTGTTGGTAAACTATGCTTATTGTTGTTTCTAGTGTTCTGCATCTGCATCAATACTAACGAGGGCCAGGGAGTTCAGACCCTGCTAGGCAGTGTTGCAAGGCAGCTGAGTAAAGCCTGTTCATCTTTTCTTGTTTTATGCCATCCCTCCCTTCCAACAGGAGGCAGTGGGTGAATTAGGGCTGATGTTACCTGATTTAATTCCTGTTAAGGGTGGGATTAGTGGTCCACCATTGTCTCTGCAGTTGGACCCAGGTGAGTGTGTGGCAGGTCGTCAAGCCGTGCACTTTCCACTGCTCAGAGAACATGGAAAGCCAATCACATGTTTACAGTCTAGCTCAAACCCTGATGGGATATACTTCATGTAAAGTAGAATTAGCTAGGGCACTATCTGATGTACAAAGTAAAACTGAATCCTTGCAGCAGGAAAATCTGTCAATTCAGGATGAGTTAGTCAGACATCGCCCCCGCCATTCACCATGGTTAGCTGATGTAGGGGCGGGGGAAACTCCTAAAGGTATGTGTCCTGCTAAACAACCAGCACACTTTGGCAATATGGGGAATCCCACCAGTATGTCCCCCAGAGGAATTGTTAATCCTGTCCACAGCACTGTAGCCACCCCAGACCCTGTCTCTCTGGCTCCGCTGGAAAGGTTCTTTGGGAATAGTAATACATTTGATGCATTCTGGAATCAGTGCCAGTTGCAATTTCTTGTACAATCTGGAGCCTTTTCTTCCAACAGAGCTGTGATAGCCTTTATTATGTCCTATCTTGGGGGCAGATCTGCTAATTTGGCTATTTCACTCACTGAAAATAATGAGCTGGTCCTACACAGTTGTGGAAGATTTAAAGAGATGATGCGTCGTCTCTCTGCTAAGCACACCTTTGTTCAGGGTAGTGATAATGAGGTATTAAACTTCCATCAGGGTAATAAGGATTTTCTGACTTATTTTATAACTTTTTGTAGACTTGTTACAGAAACTGAGGGAGTCATTCCGACCCTGGCGGCCGGCGGTTTGCTGGCGGGAACACCGCCAACAGGCTGGCGTTGTCCCGCCAGCAAGTATGACCGTGGTGCAAAAGCCACGGTCATACCGCCGGCCCCTCCATTTTCCCGCCAGGTTTCCGCCTGGTGGTCATAATCCCCAGGGCAGCGGTGCAAGCACCGCTGCCCTGGGGATTATGAGTCCCCGACCGCCAGCCTGTCCGTGGCGGTAGACACCGCCATGGAAAGGCTGGCGGTAAGGGGACTCACGGGGCCCCTGGGGGCCCCTGCACTGCCCATGCACTTGGCATGGGCAGTGCAGGGGCCCCCAGGCGTAGCCCCGTTGCGCATTTCACTGCCCGAATTTCGGGCAGTGAAATGCGCGACGGGTGCTACTGCACCCGCTGCACATCAACATTGCCGCCGGCTCTATTACGAGCCGGCGGCAATGTTGATGTGCCATTTCCGCTGGGCCAGCGGAAATGTTGGAATAGGGAGGCATGAATACCGCCTGCAATGGCGGTATTCTGTCTCCCCCAGCCTCGGCGGTCTGGAAAAAAGACCGCCGAGGTCGGAATGACCACCTTAGTGGCCAGAAGAGAACAGAAACTCCCTCTTTTATAGAGGACTAAGAGATGACTTGAAAGCTCTCCCATCGGTTTGTTCCGAGTTCATTGATTTAGTTGTCCAGTTAGATCATAGGTTAATTGAACATAAGGGAGAACCTCCTCGAGGGGAATCTAAATTATTAGTAATATCTCCAGAGCGTAAAGAGATTGATCAGAAGAATAAGGAAGCAGAACCTATACAGATAAGGGGCTTACATGGTCCTCAGACTGCGGATAAAAAGATAAAAGAAAAAAGTTTAATCTATGTTTGTATTGTGGTAAGGCAGGGCACTTTGTTCATGAGTGGTTTGTTAAAGCAAAAGGAATTCAAAAGAATGTTGCTTTGATGTCTGATTCAACCTGTTGGGTAAGGTCCTAGCTCAGACCCCCCATTATTTGGCAAACAGTTCAAATAAAGTTCCACAATACTTTACAATAGTAGTCACCCTAATACTTTCACCTCAACAGCAGAAGGTATTACCTATAGTCTTAGATTCTGGGGCAACAGGAAACATCTTAGATCTAGTTTCGGCTAGTTCTTTGCATATGCCACATGTTAAGAAACAAGAACCTGTGCCAGTCAAAGCTGTGAATGGCTCAGAGCTCTTTTCTGGGATGATCACATTTGAACCTGTTCCTATAACTCTTGTATGTGAGGATGGACATACAGAGACCTTGACCTTTGATTTCATTGATACACCCATCTTAGGCACTATATTAGGGGCTCCCTGGCTTCAGCTACACAATCTCCTCATTGATTAGTATCTTTACCTTGTCATCCTGGGTTCCCACTGTTGTCTAACCCATTGTTATAAAGAGCCACAGGACGTTTTAGCTCCCTTGACATGTGCACTACTAAAACAAGAATGTGTGACGCAATTTCTTGTAGAATATCAGGAATTTCTAGATGTTTTTAACAAACAAAAGGCCATGCAATCATGGCTGTTGCATTGATTTAATTCCAGGTACAGCCCTTCCTTGTAGTCCTGCTATGCTCTCTCTGAACCTGAGACAAAACATCCAAAGGACTACCTAGATGAGCTGTTAGCCCTCATGAAGGCCAGTGAGACAGCAAAGCAAAGACCACACCAGCATACACAGGCACACAACACCATCACACATACACATCCACGCACAAAACACTACACACCCCTAAACATCACCCCACACATCACAAAAAACACCACCTCACACATCACCCACACCACCCCATGGCACCGCAAAGACACCCCAGGTTTTCTGAGCAGGAGCTCAGGGTCATGGTGGAGGAAAGAGCCACAGCTATTCGGATCACAGGTGCAGCACACCACCATAGCTAGGAAGATGGAGCTATGGCGCAGAATCGTGGACAGGGTCAACGCAGTGGGACAGCACCCAAGAACACGGGATGACATCTGGAAGAGGTGGAACGATCTATGGGGAAAGGTGCATTCCGTGGTCTCAAGACACCACATTGCGGTTCAGAGGACTGGCGGCAGACCTCCACCTCCTCTCCCACAACTAACAACATGGGAGGAGCAGGTCTTCGCTATACTGCATCCTGAGGGCCTCACAGGAGTAGCAGGAGGAATGGACTCTGGTAAGTCAAATCTTTAACTACTTCATCCCCCACCCTACCTGCATGCCATCACATACCCCCAACCTCTTCCTCACCCCATCACTCCAACTCCTTACATATGTCCCACTAGCACAAACCACACATCCCAACACCAAGCCCTGCATGCAACAACAAAGCATGGACACCCATCACCAGTGCATGTCCACTACCCATACCCACACAGACCCCTAAACAATTATCACACAGGCTCCTACACAGGAATGGAAGCACTGGGGTACAGGGTCACCCACCCATTGCACACCATGGCACACACAGATACTAAAACTATGCATTTACACCCCTGCAGGACCCCTACCCAACGTCACCGGACAGGAGGTTCCAGACATGTCCACTCCCCCACAGAAGAGGCCCACAGTGATGACAGCAGCTCTGTCCAACTGGATCTAGATGACCAGCCCGGCCCATCTGGGACCTCGGGACAGTCGGTTCCCCTCACACTGGCACAGGCCACCACAGAGCCTCCCCCCTCAGGAAACACCAGCACAGCACCCACCCAGCGGGCCCATACCTCTCTCCCCAGGACACGTCAAGCAGCAGTGTGTCCACCACTACAGGGAACCCAGGCTAACCCACCACCCCAAGAACAGCAGGGACCTGGGGGCAATTGTAGTGGGCACACGGTTCAGGGGACAGAGGCCCAGGAACACAGGGGAACTGGGTGGGCTGCTGTGCGACAGGGGGAGGACAGGCCCAGGGAACCCACTCTCCACGAGGCCCTCTCCAACATCATGGGAGCCTACCATCATTCCCAGGAGATGATGGCAACGGTACTGGCCAAGTTTCAGGAGACCCAGCGGCTGTAGGAGGAACAGTATTTGGGGTTCAGGGAGGAACTCAAATCCATCAATACCACCCTGGGTACCATTGTAGGGGTGCTGAAGGACCTCGTCAACACCAGGAGGGACACTGTGGCACAACAAGGGGCCCCTGACACTAGCCTGGACGATGAACTGCCCTCCACCTCCGCCAGCACTAGTGGACAGGAGGCACCGCCACAGGAACACGACACCCTGAGATCCAGGACAAAGACAGAGAACAATGCCAAGACTCCGCCAAGAAATGAGACCACCCTGACTGTCCATCCTTAAACTGCCCTAGCTCCACTTCCTATGCCCCTTTGGACAATGCACCTGTGAGACAAATAGACTGGACTCTGCCATGGACATTCCTCCACCATCACCCCCTGACCATTTTACAACCCCCTCCACTTTTTTGCACTTAAATAAACACCCTTGAATCACAAAACAAGCTGGAGTCAGTCTGTGCTTTCACAAATGTAACTAAGGAAAATAGCAATGTCCATTCTATTGTCAGCATACCTATGTTACACAGCTATTGTCCATGAGGTTACATAGCAGAGGTCACACAGTGGGACCCACATCTGTGAAATCGAAAGGGAAAGTGATAAATCAGGGCCCATACACTGGGTAAACGTGACAGACAGATGAGAGGTGGAACATTTTTATCAGATGTAGGAGGCAGTGATGTCTTCCTACCTGTGTCTCACTGGAAGTATTGATGGATCACTGTGTTTCTGTTGTCTATGTCCTCTTCTTCTGGCTCCTCTTCTTCACTGTCCACAGGCTCCACAGCTGCCACGATGATCTGGGACACCTTCTTTGGTGAGTAGTATAGGGAACCACCTGTCATATGGAGGCACCTGAACCTGGCCTTCAGGAGGCCGAAGGTCCTCTCTATAACCCTCCTAGTTCGCCCATGTGCCTCATTGTAGCGTTCCTCTGCCCTTGTCCTGGGATTCCTCACTGAAGTCAGTAGCCATGACAGGTTGGGGTAGCCAGAGTCACCTGCAAATGGCGAGGGACAACTGTTAGACACACACTAACCCTTAGGGACAACCCTAGACCCAGTCAACTATTCACACTGTATAGGGTCCATGTCCTCACCTAATAGCCACACACGGTGCCTCTGGAGTTGCCCCATCACATAAGGGCTGCTGCTATTCCTTAGAATGTAAGCGTCATGCAATGAGCCAGGAAACTTGGCGTTCACATGGGAGATGTACTGGTCGGCCAAACACACCATCTGCACATTCATAGAATGGTAACTCTTCCGGTTTCTGTACACCTGTTCACTCCTGCAGGGGGGGGGGCCAAGGCCACATGTGTCCCATCAATGGCACCAATGATGTTGGGGATATGTCCCAGAGCATAGAAGTCACCTTTCACTGTAGGCAAATCCTCCACCTGAGGGAACACGATGTAGCTGCGCATGTGTTTCAGCAGGGCAGACAATACTCTGGACAACACGTTTGAGAACATATGCTGGGACATCCCTGATGCTATGGCCACTGTAGTTTGAGAAGACCCACTTGCCAGCAAATGGAGTACTGACAGAACGTGCACTAGAGGGGGGATTCCTGTGGGATGGCGGATCGCTGATATCAGGTCTGGCTCCAACTGGGCACACAGTTCATGGATTGTGGCATGATCAAGTCTGTAGGTCACAATGACATGTCGCTCTTCCATTGTCGACAGGTCCACCAGCGGTCTGTACACCGGAGGGTGCCGCCATCTCCTCACCTGCCCCAGCAGACATGCTCTATGGATGAGAACAGCGATCAGAGGGTCAGCCAACACAGAGGTACTAAAAAAATGACTTTCTTGCACACATTTGTCAATCCGCTATGTGCCTGTCCTAGTGTATATGCAAGGCCTAGATGTGTGTGACGCATTTAAGATTAATGCCATGTGGCCCCCTGATATGGCGGCTGCCTGACCTGTAAGGTGGGACAAGAGGATATGAGGTAACTGCGCTGGCATTGTACACCGTCGCGGTAGGCGGTCAAAGACCGCGGCACTATCCTGCATTGGTTAACATTGTACCCTATGGGTCCCAGGAGCCAATGACGATGTACACCGGCGGTGACGGTACGCACCGCCGCGGACGTGACCGCCATTTTCTGTCTGTTCAATCACTTGATACCTGATCTTCGACAAGAGAGGACCTGCACTCCAAGTGCTGCTGTGACCTCAGTCTGGAAACGACAATGGCTCAAGTGTCTGGGGAAAGGGCCCCTGCCTTCACATCAGAGGAGTTGGAGAAACTTGTGTATGGGGTCCTCCCCCAGTACACGCTACTCTACGGTGGTCCAGACAAACAGGTGAGAACACTGTGAGCATGCTGTATGGGCAATGCCTGTTTGGAGTGGTGTGGATGGAAGATAGGGGGGGTGAATGAGGCGTGCATGAAACGACGATGAGTGCATGTGTGTCAGGGCAAGGGTGGGAACGTGGGCCAATGACTGTGACGATCCGGACAGTTTTAGTTTCTCCTTTTCCCCTGTACTATTCCTGTAGGTCAGCGCCCACCAGAAGAAGGATATTTGGCGTGCCATCGCCAAGGAAGTTCGGGCCATGGGGGTCCACCACAGACGGAGCACCCACTGCCGGAAAAGATGGGAGGACATTCGCCGCTGGAGCAAGAAGACGGCGGAGGCCCAGCTGGGATGGCCTCCCAACGTGGGAGGGGTGCCCGTCGCACCATGACCCCCCTGATGTTCCGGATCCTGGCGGCGGCATATCCGGAGTTGGATGGGTGCTTGAGGGCATCACAGCAGCCACAAGGGGTGAGTACAGTCACATTCATCTGATGCTGCGCGCATTACGAGGTGGCTGGGTGGGGGAGGTGGGCAGTGGGTTCCCCTAGGCCAAGGCGAGTTTTGCAGGCAAGGTCCCTTCGTGAGGTAGGCTATGTGGCACCCCACCCCACCAGTGTTAAGAGACATCTACCCCTAGTCAGGCTCCTGTGACTTCCATGTGTGCAGCAATCGGGCATAGGCCTTGTACTCCATGGGCATGTGATTAAATAGGGAACTCTAAGTGCATGGCGTAGTGCAGAGGGCTGCTGTGTCTGTAGTGTCCGCCAACGGTAGCGGTATTGCATGCACTGAACATGTCTTTCTACTTTCTTTCCCCCCTTTTTGTGGTCTCCCTGTTCTTGTGTGCATTAGCATCATCAGGCGGAGGAGCAGTGGCACCGGAGCAGGAGGGAGCTGCATCCCACATGGCCCTGGAGGGCAAGACTACGGACTCCGAATTCACCAGTGGGACGGAGGGCGAGGGGAGCTCCATGGTAGGGACAGGAGCTGAGACCAGCGACACAGACTCCCGCTCTGATGGGAGCTCCCCTTGCGGTGGCGTGCCCCTCTGTGCCCACTGCATCTACAGGTACAGCCGCCACCCCCCCTACCAGCACCACCCTCCCTGCAGCCCCTCAGTGTGTGCCCCGTGGCCGCTCACCCAGGAGGGTGGGCATCTCCTTCGCCCCAGGCACCTCAGCCCCTGCCCCAGTCAGCCCTGCTGCCCTCAGTGAGGAGGCCATTGACCTCCTCAGATCCCTCACTGTTGGGCAGTCTACCATTCTGAATGCCATCCAGGGTATAGAGAGGCAGTTGCAACAGACAAATGCATACCTGGAGGGCATTCATTCTGGGCAGGCAGCCCAACAGCAAGCTTTTCAGACTCTGGCCTCAGCACTGATGGCTGCCATTGTTCCTGTGTCCAGCCTCCCCCCTCCAACTTCCTCCACCCACACCCAATTCCCAGTACCTCAGCCTATCCCAAGCACACCATCAGACCAGCATGCACACACCTCAACACACAAGGGTAGCTCTGGCAAACATAAGCACCACACATCCCACAGGCACTCACACAAGCATCATACCCATGCAAACACACCAACGTCCACTGCCTCCACTGTGTCCCCCTCCTCCACGTCTCCCTCCTCCTTCCCTGTCACGTCTCCACTCACACCTGCATGCACTACATCTTCAGCCACTACGTCCATCACCAGCACACCCATCACCACAGACCACTCACGTGCACTCACCACCCCCACTGCCATTCACACATCCCCTGTGTCCTTTACCAGTGTGTCTGTGAGCCCACATCCCAAAGTACACAAACGCAGTCACACACCCACCCAACAGCCATCCACCTCACGACATCCTCTAGCCCATGCACCTTCACCCAAAGTCAGCAAACGTACACCTCCTACAACCACTACCTCTTCCTCCACTCCCAAACCCCCTCCATTTACCCGTCCCAGTATGTATAAAAACTTTTCCTGTCAAACCTTGACCTCTTCCCTACACCTCCCCCAACTCTTCCGCCCCCGAGAGCCCGCCTTTCCAGGTCCCAACCCAGTACTTCAGTCACCACCTCACTGGGAACAGTGGTGCCAGCAGTCCCAGGCTTCTGGAGTGCGCCAAGCAGCAGGGCAGCCAGTGTGCCAAGGAGCCAGGCCAAGGACAGTCCCCCACCTCATAAACAAAAGAAGTTGGCCACAGCCCAGAGGGAGAAGGGCAAGACACCTGCCACCAAGGGCTCTCCCAGGACTACAGTTGGGAGTGGCAAAACAGCTGCGCCACCATCCAAGGTGGGGAAGGGCCAGAAACAGAAAGGGAAGTCGCCGCCAACCTGCACGGCAGACAAGACCGCCACTGGCACTGCCACATGTACCACGCCACGGGCACCGCCGCCAGCAGCATGCACACTGAGCCACCCACCAGCACCGCTGCCCAGGACACCGCCGCCAGAAGCACGCCCACTGAGCCACCCACCAGCACCGCTGCCCAGGACACCGCTGCCAGCAGCACGCCCACTGAGCCACCCACCAGCACCGCTGCCCAATGAGCGCCGCAAGCACCGCCGCTACTGAGGCCGCCGCCAGCACCGCCACCGGCCACTCCACATTCTGTGCCAGTGGCACCACGGCAGACATGGCTGCCATCCCTAGTGGTCAGTCGTACGCGGCTGGTGGTCAGTTCCAGGGGCCTGGACAGCTTCCATGTTGGCCCACCGTCAGTGGAGTATCACATCTACTACCTCAGTCCTTGGCAGGATGAAGCACTCTGGGCACCAGTCCCCCTCCAGAACCAGTGGAGAGATACATCCACTACCTCTGTCCTTGGCAGAATGAAGCACTCTGGGCACCAGGCCCCCTCCAGAACCAGTGGAGTATCACATCCACTACCTCAGTCCTTGGCAGGATGAAGCACTCTGGGCACAAAGCCCCCTCCAGAACCAGTGGATAGATACATCCACTACCTCAGTCCTTGGCAGGATGAAGCACTCTGGGCACCAGTCCCCCTCCAGAACCAGTGGAGTATCACATCCACTACCTCAGTCCTTGGTAGGATGAAGCACTCTGGGCACCAGTCCCCATCCAGAACCAGTGGAGAGATACATCCACTACCTCAATCCTTGGCAGGATGAAGCACTCTGGGCACCAGGCCCCCTCCAGAACCAGTGGAGTATCACATCCACTACCTCAGTCCTTGGCAGGATGAAGCAATCTGGGCACAAAGCCACCTCCAGAACCAGTGGAGAGATACATCCACTACCTCAGTCCTTGGCAGGATGAAGCACTCTGGGCACCAGTCACCCTCCAGAACCAGTGGAGAGATACATCCACTACCTCAGTCCTTGGCAGGATGAAGCACTCTGGGCACCAGTCCCCCCCCCAGAACAAGTGGAGAGATACATACACTACCTCAGTCCTTGGCAGGATGAAGCACTCTGGGCACCAGTCCCCCTCCAGAACCAGTGGAGACTGTTATCCACTTGAGAGACTGTGGCTTTGCACTCCCCAAGATTGAGCAGTGGGCAAACCACCCACTGGAAAGACTTGAGAGACTGTGGCTTTGCACTCCCCAGAATTGAGCAGTGGGCAAACCACCCACTGGAAAGACTTGGGAGACTCTGGCTTTGCACTCCCCAGGATAAAGCAGTGGGCAAACCACCCACTGGAGAGACTTGAGAGACTGTGGCTTTGCACTCCCCAGGATGCAGCAGTGGGCAAACCACCCACTGGATAGACTTGAGAGACTGTGGCTTTGCACTCCCCAGGATAAAGCAGTGGGCAAACCACCCACTGGAGAGACTTGAAAGACTGTGACTTTGCACTCCCCAGGATACATCAATGGGCATGGAGCCCCCTCGTGCACTCATCCAGCTGAGGTGCCCCTCCCTTCCCTTCCCCCTGAGGTGCCTGTTTTATTTCAAACTGATGCCTCTGCCGTGTTCTCTCCGTTTGGATCGGGTATCTTGTGTGGGCCTCGCCCATGCATTTTGGGCCCAGTGGTCCACGGACTATGTATGTGCAGTACATGGACTTGAAATCTTGGTGTACATATGTGTTAATAGTGTATATATATTTTTGACTAATGGATTTTTCCTGATTATAATCGTTCAAATAATTTCCTTTTGTCCTTGCGTTCTTCCAGGGGGGCTTGGGGGTTTAAAAGGTAATGTTTCAACATGTATTAGTGTGTGTGTTGTTGTGGGTAAGGGTGGGGGGTGGGGGAGTTGCGTGTTGCGTGTGTGTGTCACTCTCTTTTCCCTCCCCTGTGTTGTAGGTGCAGTACTCTTCGTGGTCGACGCCGCCGTCGGTCGTGCTCCTGGTAGAGGAGCAGGAAGACAAGGGCAGGTAGAATTTTGAGTTCCGGCTCCATGGCATCCTGGTTCCTCATGGGGTGTGTAGAGGTGAGCGTTTTCCCTTCCAAGTCCTGTTTCCACCGTGTTTTTGTTCGCGTTGAATCCGCCCCGGAAAAGGTGGCGGATTGGTGTGTCATAATGGTGTGGGTGGTACATTGTCTTCCGCCTGTCTGTTGGCGGTGACCGCCATGCTGTTTGTTTGTACCGCCGTGGCGGTCGGAGTGTTAAAGTGGCGGTCTATGTTGGCGGTTTCCACCAGGGTCATGATTCCATTTTTTTTTTCGTCAGCCTGTTGGCGGTCTTACCGCCGCTTTACCACCGACCATTAGGGTTGTAATGAGGGCCTATATGGCTTTGAATAAGGTGACTGTTAAAAACAGATATCCATTGCCTCTGATTCCAGTCTTACTCGATCAGGTTCAGAAGTCCACTATGTACAGTAAGTTAGATCTGCATGGCGCATACCATCTCATTTGTGTAAAAGAAGGCGATGACTGTAAACAGCCTTCTGAACTAAATTGGGGTTATTTGAGTGTACAGTCATGCCATTAGGGTTAATAATGCCCACGTCCCAGGATTCCAGTACTTTATAAACGAGGTTTTGCAAAATCTACTGGACAGTTGTGTGATAGTATACTGTGATGACATCCTCATTTATTCAAAATACATGACAGAACACATAGGTCATGTCAGAAAGGTCCTGCAAAGACTCCAGGAACATGCCCTTTTTGTGAAACTGGAAAAATGCACATTCCAGACTCAATCTGTTGAATTTCTGGGACACATTTTATCTCTGGAAGGTATTACCATGGAACAGAAACAGGTTCAGGTGATGTTGAGTTGGTCAGCACCCACCACAGTCAAAGAGGTACAACGTTTCATGGGTTTTTCAAACTTCTATAGCTAATTTATTACCCCTTTTTTCTGACATTTTAAGTCCAATTACAAGACTTTTATGAAAAAAAGGTGCCCTTTGTCTGGTCCCAGGAGGCCGATGATGCATTCAATTTACTTAAGGAGACATTTACCACAGCCCCAGTACTCAGACATCCGGACCTACTTTGCCATTCTTTGTAGAGGGAGATGCCTCTCAAGTAGCAGTGGGAGGTATTCTGTTGCAACGCAATAGCACATCAGGACACATGCACCCAGTTGCATTCTTTTCCAAAACGGTGTTGCCAGATGAACAGCACTATACAGTGTCCAACCAAGAATTATTGCTAATTAAATTATGTTACTAAGAACAGCAAAAATATCTGATAGGGGCTCAACATACCACTACTATACACACAGATCGTAAGAACCTCCAGTTCCTCTGGACAATAAAGGCATTGACCTCTAGACAAGAAAGGTGGTTGTTGTCCTTCAGTGAATACAAATTCATCATTACCTGTCATCCAGGCACACAACAAACTAAGGCTGATATGTTATCCAGGTGTGGTTACTCAAATCAGAATTCCCAGGAACAGATACAACAGAACATCATAATTCCTGAAAACATAGTAGGTCTTTGCGAACAGAATCATTCCTGATCAGAGTCAGACAGAGTATGACCAAAGAGGACATAGCCTCTTAGGTAACTGGTAAAGATAACCAAGTCCATAATGATCTTCCTTACCATGGAACCATTTTATATATTCCTTCTAAGGAATTCAGACAGGAAGCATTGACTTGGTGTCATGCTACACCTCTAGCTGCCCCCCCCCGGAATTTACAAGATGTTTGCTGTCAGCAATGGCTTTGGTGGCCAACATTGTCCAAGGATGTGCATGACTATGCCCAGACCTGCCACATTTGTTCACAGAACAAGGCATTTCATTCTACCCCTGCAGGTTTTTCACGAACCTTGCAGTACCCCCACACACCTGTCATACTATCAGTAGAGATTTAAATACAGATTTGCCCAAATCCAATGGCTACAATATTATTTGGGTTGTTGTTGATCTCTTTTCTAACATGGCATACTTTGTTGCCCTAAAACAGATACCCAATGCAAAGACTCTCTCCACCTTATTTGTTCAGCACATCATGTGGTTACATGGCTTTCCTTATGTCATTATTTCCAACAGAGGCCCGCAGTTCATTTCCTGGTTTTGTTGCAGTCTTTGCACATCCTTGGACATCAATGTTTGACTGTTGTGTGCTTATCACCCATAAACAGTTAGGCAGACAGAACAAGTAAATCAGGTACTGGAGCAGACACTCTTAAACTCCTAAAGAGTGGGTGCTCAGTCAGTCCAACGCTCTTTAATGTGTACATCACCCCTCTGGCCAACCTAATTAAGTAATTTAGCTTCTCCCTTACATCCTATGCAGGTGACCCCCAAATTGTTGCCTCCCTGGCCAACAACACCAGCATATGGCACAGATTTTGTGATTGCTTGCCGGCAGTTAACACGTGGATGAATAAGAACTGCCTGAAACTTAATGCAGGAAAGACCAAAGTTATATTGTTTGTAGACCAAACCACCTTTTGGACCTCTACTTGGTGGCTGCAGGAAATCATCCCTTTTCCCACACAGGTCAGTAAAATACGGATTCTAGGAGTCCTAATCGATTATAGATTGAGCTACATTGACCAAGTCAATGCGGTGACCTCCTCCACCTTTTTTATTTTCAGGACAACGAACCTCCAATAAAACCATAGTTCCATTGCTGATAATGGCAAAACTAGATTACTGCAATGGCCTACTTTTCACTGCACACCAATATTTATTGAATAAATTGCAAACTCATCAAAACGCGGCAGCCAGATGTCTACTGAAGATTCCATAATATCACTCTTTGGCAAAATCTATAAAACAACTGCACTGGCTCCCCGTAAGACAGCACTCTGCACTGCCTACAAAGCACTAAATATTTCAGGTCCTGCTTTCCTATAGCACTTCTATAAATGGTACACTCCAGACAGGAAAATATCAAGAAGAAAAGCTGCCGCTAAATGGTAAGTAATGGGAACAATCCCTACCCAGTTTTTCAGAATATAAATACTAGAGCTACAATAACAATACACAAGGCAGAGGAACATGTAAATAATCTATTTTTTTACTTACAAATCCTTTCATTTTCTTTATATTTACCATTATTTAAAAAAGTAATACAAAATCAAGAATCAAATGATAAGAGTCACACCATGTGATCTGGGTCACAGCACTCACTTTCTCTCAACATACTTAAAAATACACAAATATCCATTCCAATCATACCACACCTCTTCAACACACCAATCATACACTGTCACATACAAATTACAAAATTCCATTAAGCATGAGACAAAAAATAACCTAGTGAGGTCATTCCTAGACAGGGGGCCACATGCATGTTTCTTAAGGTTAACCCCTATATAAACATTTCAATAAACTTCATAATCACACAAATATACATTTTGCCCTTTCAATCTTATTTGCACTTGCTAATATACTCGTCAAATGTCCTAATATTGGGACAGTCGTTATTGATAAATATCAAATTGTCTCCAATATACATGTACTCTAGAAGGAAAATGATCCTCCTAATGTCCAACACTGCGCCAAAGTACTTTTCAGTGGTGCCGCGAGGCGGGAGCCACCTTCTTCAGAGTGCAGAAATCCAGCATAAAAGCTGGTGGAGAGGGCTGCAACCCAGGTGTGATCTATAAACTCCAACATAAACAATACTCAATGATATGTTTAACGAAATAAGGATCAGAAATACAAACAGCTGCCCATAATAGCTCCACTGAGAAATCAATATCGACAAATATTATTTTTTTCTACAAGCTTAAGTGCACTGAGAAAACTGTGTACAGAGGGGAGGGATCACAACAGATTTACAAAGTGTGAAAAACGATTAGATGATACAACATAAGGTAATATTGTGTTTATGTGTATACTCCACACAGAAAATAGCGTTTGACACTAGGTAGTTATAGTTAAGTCTTCTGTTTCATAGGAAAAGCATTTTTGTGCTGCTAATAATGTTGTCACTATTTGACAAATCTCCACAAAATGTTCCAAAAAGTTGCTACTTTTTCACTAGTTTGTGCAGGGAAAGAATCATGATGATCTGTCAGGTTGATGTTGAAAATAAATGGGGGACAAAAACAAACAAACACAAATTATGGACCGAATGAGGAACCAATCAAACATTCACCCCCAGTCACAGATCTGGGTTTAATCCATCAATTTGTTTGCTCACCATGCCACCCCAGTTTGGATCCAGCCATACGCAAATCAGTCTCGACCCTGTTCCCCATAGGAACAGTCCAACTCCAACTGCCAGGCCAGGTCCTCCCTGGAACGGAAACAAGCATTCTGAGACCGGTTTCAGGGTATCACCCTTCATCAGCCAGGCTAGCTTGAATCCAGTGGCTTAATGAGCCCGGGACCCACATCTGAGCATACTCGGGGAGCTTAGGGTTACAAAAACACACAAACACAAATGATAGACGGAATGCAGAACCAATCAAACATTCACCCCAGTCACCGATCTGGGTTTAATCCATCAATTCTTTTGCTCACCGTGCCACCCCAGTTTGGACCCAGATATATGCAAATCAGTCTTGACCCTGTTCCCCATGGGAACAGTCCAGCCTGAACTGCCAGGCTAGGTTCTCCCTGGACCGGAAACAAGCATCCTGGGACTGGTTTCAGGGTATCACCATTCATCAGCCAGGCTAGCTTAAATCCAGTGGCATAATGAACCCGGGACCCATATCTGGGCATACCCGGTGCACTTAGGGTGACAAAAGCAAACACAAATGATAGACGGAATGTGGAACCAATCAAACATTCACCCCCAGTAAAAAAATAAATGGGAGTCACAAAACACAAAATCCTCATGCACTTTCCAAAGACGACTTTAAGACGGACTACAACAAAAACTGCTGAATGGAATTATATGAAATTGGCAGGATGGTAGATCTTGGTCTGCAGATTGTGCTTTTTGTGGTTTGGTATAAATATGGTCAGTAGTTTTTGAGAAATTAAGTTTAAAAATAATTTTGTATCTGGACGGTTGGGTCCGTGAGAATCGCAAGAGACTCTTGCGGTTGAGGCAACTTCAAAATACACCATTCTTATGGGCCTAAGGAGCTTTATTTCCCTTGGGTGATATCGCTCCTGCGGGAGTCAGACTCCTGTGAGAGTGAGTGCTAGGACTGGCTGGCATGAGAAAAATGTTCCTGTCTGCAATTACAGGACTCAGACCTTAGTCCCAGGTCCTGAAATTAGAAAAAAAATATCAGAGGGTAGGGATACCATGAACCCCTATGCCCCTGAGGCCAAAAAGAAACAAATTAGCATAAATGCTGCAAGAGTCTGGATTGGGAAAAAAATGAAATGGTGGCTGGGCTGCATTTACTGTGGTGTAAAGGTGAGGTCCAGAGGCACTGGGGAGCCCACACCCAGGGCTGAAATTTGCTTATATGGGGAGGAGGGCCATGCAGCCCCCTCTCCCTGATCCTCCAGAGGCCCCAGGGAGTAAAATAAGATTATATGGGGAAGTGGGCCACGGAGCACTCCACCCCAAGCCTAAAAAGGCCAGAGGAGGCCCGGGGCTGATTAATTTAAGGGAGGGCCCTGTGGGGCCAGGAAGCCACCTTTCCTGAGCCCTTAATGGCCCCAGGAAATGCATCCCCAGAGCCCCCAGTTATATCCCGAAGAGCCCACCCCTGGTGTCACACAGTCACCTGGTTCTAACCTCAGAGATGCTGTGGACCTCTAATCCCATCCAAGTCAGATAACCTTAATTCACCCACTGCCTCCTGGGGTAGTGTTATGCCATTAAATGTGTTTGACCACTACGCATATTAGTTGTTCAATGTTCATCAGTAACACATCACATTCAGTATTCAGTTTAGCTGCCTATTGGCTTTAACGTGGCATTAGACATTACATTGGGTATTTAGGTTAGCTGCCTATTGGCTTTAACGTGGCATTAGACATTACATTTTGAATTCAGTTTAGCTGCCTATGGGCTTTATCATGGAGTTCGACATTGCAGTTGAGACATTGCAGATGAGGTGTGTTTTTCCACATGGTAGACCAAGCTGTGTTTTTCGTATTTCGAACTCTCAACGAGCCCTAGCGTGATAAGAGAGCATATATTTTGGTGTTTCCCTCTGCTCAGCCCTGGGAACGAGCGAGCTTGGAGACTTGGCCACTCTCTAACGCTTGTTCTTTTCCCACTGTGCCAGCATGTTTTGACTATTAGAGGAAAGGGCCTGTTAGCAGGCTTTTTCATTATAAGGGGTGTCCCTGGGCAGCAGCGGGGGAATTTTCCAGGACTTCAGTCAGAAGCGGACGTCAGCTGCCTGACCTCCCGTTTGGGTGGAAAATATATTTCTCGCAGTTGAACAGGAGTCATCAACTTGCAGGCATAAGAAAGATGAAGCGGAGTGATAGGCCCTACGGTGATGAATTTTGGACTTTTATTCTTTGCTTTGAAGTTATGCTATAATATAATCACATGTATTTGCTGTGTACATTGCAATTGAGAAGTATTTTGATATATTTTGCTTTCATTGTTGTGACTACTTTTGAACGTGTGCTTCCAACCTACTAATCTCGTCTCTCAGGAACCGCATGGTGAAGTAATGATAACAAATGTCTTCTTTAAACCAAGAAGTGCATTCCAGAGAAGTTTTGTCAGCTCGGTCATAAGATAAAGGAAAGCAAAACAGGTAGGGGGGATGGGATAAATTAAGAAAAGATGGATTGGCTTCACTGGCCTGCTCAGCTGCCTTGCAACACTGTGTAGTAGGGTCTGAACTCCCTGGGCGTCGTTAGTGTTGATGCAGGTGCATAGCACTAGAAACAACAAGAAGCATAGTCTACCAACAATTCCCAGTTCACAATGTTTTAGCAATTGTTTACAAATAATGTACACTTACAGGCTTCATCATAGGTAATACATAAAAGAGCAGGAACAATTTCAAAAATTAACTGGAGTTTTTCTGGCACTCCCAAGAAGGTCATAACATGCAAAGCTCAGATTAAAACTCAAATGCAAGTCTGTGCGCTAGTAACTTCTCCAATACTCGATACAACAAGCCAAGGAATACTGTACAAAAACTCTTCAGTTCAGGTGTAATAAAGTTCAGAAGGCTCCCAAGAAAAGGTTCTGGAGCATTGGGCTTCTTTGGGTGTAAGGGGCTCATACAATGTCTGAAATCCAAAAATGTACTCACGCCTTCCTGAAACTCAGGCCCTCATTATGACATTGGCAGTAAATCCTGCTTACTGCCGCGGTGACGGCCACCAATATACTGTTGCGGTGGCGGATATCTGTTCGCAATATTATGACACACACACACCAATCCGACAGAATACTGCCACATACACAAATCCGTCAGCCCAAAGGTCAGTGTTAAAGTGTCAGTACAAACACCCATACCGTTACGCCAACAATACAACACTCACCACATGACCCACTAATCACCCCGGCTGACATTCAATGGTTGTAAACCATTGGCGGTACACACCAGCGCGCTCAGAATGGACACCCAAATACAAAACAACACTACATTAGCAAAAACCGAAATCACACACCTGACACTGATACACACCTCACCCATCCACCCACAGTACTATAAAACACACACCCACATTACCCACAACCCTTTAGGAACACCAATTATTGCCACCAGACTGAACCCAAGACCCTGAGACAACTAGACACCCACACCACAAACACCCATACATCCGTCACGCACCCCTCATCCCACACCCCACCATATAACTCAACACCCTCTCACCAACACACACCACACAACACCAATGTCCCCACTAAGGCACCCCTGTTTCACTGATGAGGAGTTGCAGGTCATGGTGGAGGAAATAGTCAGGGTAGAGCCACAGCTGTTTGGAACACAGGTCCAGCAAATATCCATTGCCAGGAAGATGGAGCTATGGCGGGGAATCATGGACAGGGTGAACGCCGTGGGGCAGCATCCAAGAACAAGGGACGACGTCAGGAAGAGGTTGAACGACCTATTGGGGAGGTATGTTCCCTGGCAGCAAGACACCAGCTCGCCATCCAGAGGACTGGCGGTGAAACCACATCTCCTCCCCCACAGCATGATAGTAGCAGGCCTTGGCAATACTGCATCCTGAGAGACTCACTGGAGTTGCCGGAGGACGGCACATTGGTGAGTCAATATTGACCACTTCTTACCCCCCGTACCTGCATGGCATCACCCCCCTCACCTTCACTCCCATCACTCCATTCCATCCCACACACTGCAGCTTCACATATGACTAACCCAAAGGCCTCGTCCTGCATGCTCTACCAATGCATGGACAGCCCTCCCAGCCCTGCATGTACACCCATCACAAAAGCATGCACAAAAGGATGTACAATTTGTCACAGACAGGAGGCATAATACATCACTTACATCCCCACAGGTGCCCCAGCCAATGTCAGCAGAGAGGAGGTGCCACGTCTAACCAGTCCCCCAACAGAAGATGCCACCAGTGATGACAGTAACTCTGGACTTCTGGATCTGGATGAACTACCCATCAGGGACCACTGGTCAGTCGGCTACCCCAGCCTACTCCCAGTCCACCACAGAGCTTCCCCCATCAGTATTAAACACCACAGCACCCACCCAACGTCTCCACACCTCTGTCCCCAGAACACGTCAATCAGCAGTGTGCCCACCTGTACAGGGACAACAGTCCACACCTCACACCCAAAACAATCAGGGTCCTAGGGTCAGTGCCAATGGGTGCACAATTCAGGGGACACAGGCCCAGGGGAACAGGGACACTGGGAGTACAGCTGTGCACCAGGAGGAGAACAGGCCCTGGGAACCGACTCTCCAGGAGGCACTCACAAATGTCCTGGGGGCTTACCAGCAATCCCAGGACACGATGGGCCAGACCCTTACCAACATGCAGGAGAATAAGTGGCTGCAGGTGGAACACCATCAGGAGATCATGGAGGATTTTCAGGCCCTCAACACCACCATGATCTCCATAGCTGGGGTGCTAGCAGACATGGCCAACATCATGAGGGAATGGACAGCACACCAGCGGGCTCCTACCACTAACCAACCTACTGACCAGCCCTACACTTCCGCTGCAGCTAGTGGGCAGGAGGCCCTGCCACAGGACCCACAGGCCACCATCACCCCTCCCCCTGCAGAAGGTGAACCACCTTGCAAACGTTCCCTACGACCCAGACAGAAGCTAGAGACACTTGCCAAGACCAAGACCACCACCAGGAAATAAGAGCCTCCTGAGTGTCCCCCTTGTGTCCCATCTGGTCACCTTATCCACTTTGAACTGTCTTTGCTCCCCTTCCTATGGCCCCTTGGACACTGGACCTGTGCTACAAACAGAATAGAACAATGCCCTGGACTTTCCTCTGCCATCACCCCATTCCATTGTACTTTTCCGTCAATTATTTGAACTACAATAAACACCCTTGAACACAACTTGACTGATAGTGTTTTATGTGATGAAAGTGTTCATTTCTGGAAACAGTCACATCATGTGCAAATGATCAGAAAACTGTGATAGCATATAATTAACGACCTGTAGCTCCCTGTAGTCATCATGTCAGTACACTATTGAAATGTCACCAACATCTGCAAAATGAGAAGCCATATGTGACAGTAAGTTGAGACGCAAAGGAAGTGAATGCCATCCTGCTACAGCCACACAGATAAAACAAGAGTCGGAGGAATGGTCAGTTCCACTATCTCACCTGTGTGTCACTGGAAGTATTGACTTATAACTGATGTTCCTCATCCTCTGCCTCCTCATCCTCACTGCCCTCAAGGTCACTGCTGCTATAGGGGCATTTTCAGTCTCCTCCTCCCGCAAATAAGGTACATGTCGTCTGAGGGCCAGGCTGTGCAACATGCAGCATGCCACTACTATCTGGCAGACCTTCTTGGGTGAGTAGCACAGATGCAGGAATGTGAACCTGGCCTACAGGAGACCAAGGTGCTTTCGATAATTCTCCTGGTTCAGCCATGTGCATCATTGTAATGATTCTCCGCCCCTGTCCTGGCATTCCTCACAAGGGTCAGGAGCCATGATAGGTTTGGGTAGCCTGAGTCACCTGCAAGTATTGAGGGACAAACATTAGCTTTACACAATGATATGGGGTTAACACAAGAAGGCATACACTGACATACATTGGGTGGGCACTGAGGCTCACCTATTAGCCACACACTGTGCCTCTGTAGTTGTGCCATCACATTTGGGATGCTGCTATTCTTCAGAACAAAGGCGTCATGCACCAAGCCAGGATACTTGGCAGTGACGTGGGAGAAGTACTGGTCCACCAGGCACACCATTTGCACATTGAGTGAGTGGAAACTCTTCTGATTCCTGAACACCTGTTCATTCTGGTGGGGAAGGGGGAACAAACGCAAAATGTGTTCCGTCAATCGCCCCATTAATATTGGGTATATGTCCCATTTCATAGAACCCTGCCTTCACGGTGGCCAAATCATCCACCTGGGGGAAGGCAATGTAGCTGCACATGTGTTTGACCAAGGCGGACAGAATCCTTGCCAGCACAGTAGAGAAAATTGGCTGTCACATTCCTGCTGTCAAGCCCACTGTCACTTGGAAAGAACCAGTTGCCAGGAAATGGAGCACTGATAGAACTTGCACAAGAGGGGGGTTCCCAGTGGGATGACGGATAGCTGATATTAGATCAGGCTCCAATTGGGCACACAGCTCTGTGATTGTGGCCCTGTCCAGTCTATAGGTGAGTATTATGTGCCTGTCTTCCAGTGTAGCCAAGTCCACAAGGGGTCTGTACACGGGGGCTTGGCTCCGCTTCCTATTCATCCGCAGTAGTAGGTATCTAAGGGACACAAGAGTGAGTAGGCCGTTGCAATTTGAACAATGGAACCACCACATCAGTGTACATAGAGCATTAATGTGATGGGACAGTGGGAATGGCAATTTACGTGCAATCTTCAGCAATGAAGCAGTTATAGATTATCTGAATGTTGTCCACCACCATCAAATGGCGACCGCCTGTCCTGTATCTAGTGACAGGTGGAAGTGAAGTAACTCCGCCGACATTGGGCGTCGTGGCGGAAGGTGGTCTTGCACCACCGTGCAATTCCTCATTGGCTAATATGGGGCTCTATGGAGTACAGTGGCCAATGGGGATCAGCGGCGGCAGTGACGATGTATACCGCCGCGGCCGAGACCGCCATTTCTATCTAAATCCTCACTTAATTCCTGACTTTCCACAGGACAACACCTACACTGCGTGTGCTGCTGTGACCTGTGTCTGGAACCTACCATGGCCCGTGTGACCAAGTGAAGGGCCCATGCCTTTAATTCGGAGGAGTTGGAGCATTTGGTGGAAGGGGTCCTACCCTGGTATGGACTGCTGTATGGGCCTCCAAACCAAGAGATGAGTACACCTTGGGCACGATGCATGTGGCAAGGTTGCATGGAGATGTGTGTGCAAGCATCATGTTATTTGGGGGGGGTATGTCTGTTGGTAGCGTACATGGTGGGCGCCGGGTGATGTGTGCCAATGGAGATGGAAATGGGATTTGTGGGCCAAATGTGTGACAGGCTGGATTGTGTGTGTAATGGTGTCCATCAGAAGAAGGGACTGTGGCATGCCATTGCGAAGGACATGCGGACCCTGGGGGTCTACAGCAGGCAGAGCACCCACTGTAGGAAAAGTTGGGAGGACCTGAGACGCTGGGTACGGAAGACCGCAGGGGCCCAGCTGGGGATGGCCTCCCAATGAGGAAGTGGTGCCTGTCGCAACCTGACCCTCCTGATGGCCGTATACAGGCGGTGGCCTACCCAGATCTAGATGGGTGCTTGAGGGCATCACAGCAGCCACAAGGAGGTGAGTACAGTGTGCATAACTACAATCATTGGTAGGTAGCATGCGATTCGGGTGGTAGGTGTGAGTCAGTGTGTGCCCCTTAATGCCATGTCAGACATTGCAGCATGACCCAGCTCAAGGGCAGTAGGTGTATAGCAAATTCAGGTAACCTAGCTAGGTTGTATTCCATGTCAGACAGGGCTTAGTGGGTCCCAGGAGGGCTGCAGGTGGCGGTCTGCGGCCCTCATCTAGCTGTGGCACCTAGCAAATTGATTGTCAGTGTGGTGCATAGTGCTCAATCCTGAACCCTATGTGTGATGGTAATGTGTATGCCAACTGTGGTATTGGTGCTGTAAATGACACAGTGTTCCCTTTCTCTCTCTCCCGCCCCTTTTTTCTTCTGTCATCCTGTCCATGTGCATTAGCATCATCTTGCGGGGCAGCAGGGGCACAGGCAACAGAGGGAGCTGCATCCCACAGGACCCAGGAGACAGAGTCCACCGATGGTGAGGGAACTAGTGGGACGGAGGGTGAGGGGAGCACCACCGCGGAGATAGGAGGTGACAACACTGACTTATTCCTCCTCCGATGCTCCCTGGTGGTGGCGGACACGTCTGGGACCACCCCAGCTCCAGGTACAGCCACCACCCCTGTACCAGCACCGCCCTCCCAGTTGCCCCTCACGGAGTTGCCCATACCCACTTACCCAGGAGGGCATCTCCTTTGCCCCAGGCACCTAAGGCCCTGCCCCAGTGATCCCTGCCTATTGACCTCCTGAGAACCATCTCTGTAGGGCAGTCAACCACAGTGAATGCCATCCAGGGGCTGGCATCCCAGATGCAGCAATGCAATGCATTCCTGGAGGGTATCCACAGTGGATTGGCAGCCCAACAGAGATCGTTTCAGGCTCTAGCCATCACACAAGAGTAGCACAGTCAAACACAGCCAGCATACTTCAGGCCACAAGCACTCACACAAACAACAGACAGTTGCACACACAACAACATCCACTGCCTCCACTGTCTCCCCCTCCTTCCTCACAGTCACATCCACATTCACACCTGCATGCACTGCTTCAACAGCCAGCACCACCATCACCACACCAAGCAGCACACACACCTCACTAGCAGGCATCTGCTCATGCACCTGCACCCAAGTCCAGCAGATGTACTCCTCCAACAACCACTCCCTCAACCTCCTCTCCTATCCCTCCTCCCTCATCCCGCCCCACCATCCCTAAGAAACTTTTTCTTGCCCAACTTGACCTCTTCCGTCCCCCTCTGCCCCCGTCCTGCCCGTAAAAGCAAGGTCCCAATGACCCAGCACAGTGGAGGCACCTCCTAGTTGTGGAGGCAAGAAAGTGAAGGATTACACTCCACCAGCCAGAAAAGAGAAGGATCCCACTCCATCCGCCAGGAAAGGGAAGAATCACACTCCACCAGCCAGGAAGGGAAAGGTTCCCACTCAACCACCAATGACAGGAGTGGTTTCCACTCAACCACCAATGACAGAAGAGGTTCCCACTCAACCACCAATGAAAGGCAAGAAACCATCACCTCCAGCTGAGACATAGCAGCCCTCACCTCCAGCAGAGGCTGCCCAGAGGACACCTTCCCCAGCAGACATAATGCAGCCCTCATCTCCAGCAGAGGCTGCCCAGGGGACACCTCCCCCAGCAGAGACAATGCGGCCCTCACCTCCAGCAGAGGCTGCCCAGGGTACACCCAACCAGCAGAGATAATGCAGCCCTCACCTCCAGCAGAGACTGCCCAGGGGGTACCTCCCTCAGCAGAGACAATGCAGCCCTCACCTCCATTAGAGGATGCCCAGGGGACACCTCCACCAGCAAGGACAATGCAGCCCTCACCTCCAGCAGAGGCTGCCCAGGGGACACAACCTTGGGGAGAGATAATGCAGCCCTCACCTCCAGCAGAGGCTGCCCAGGGAACACCTCCCCCAGCAGAGACAATGCAGCCTTCACCTCCAGCAGAGGGCATGTAGGCCACCCTCCAGGGACTGTTGTAGAAGGAGCCCCCTTCAGAAGCAGTGGGCAAGTTCCCCACCTCAGAGACTGTGACCTTGCACTCCCCAGCATTGGGAAATGGGCATGGAGCCCTTTCCAGAATCAGTGGGTGAGTTCCCCACTTCGGCTGAGGTGCCTCCCACCCCTTCCTCCTGAGGTGCCTGCCCACTTCCAACATGTTGCCCCTGCACAGTTTGTGCGGAGAATGTCAGGATCAAGTTGGGATTTGGACAGTGCCCTGTGGCCATGTGGGCCTTTTGTACATTGGACTGGGCATTGGCCCTCTCTGGACAATTGTTCATGTATATATTTTGTCACTTCGGTTCTTATGGTGGTTGTTGGCATGCAAATACATTTTCAATTCTGCCTTACTGTTGTACTTTCATTATTATGAGGTGTGTCCTATGACATTGTTTTTCGTCTGCAGCTGGTTGTGTGTATGGTGTGTGTCTGAATGGTGTGTGTTGTGTGTGTGTGTGTGTCATTCTCATTTTCCTCCCTCCCTCCCTTGTGTGCTAGGTGTCTGTACTCACCGTTGTCGTTGGTGTTCCAGGTGGAGCATGGCGTAGAAAACCATCGGGAAGACTTGCAGTTCTGGTTCCATGGCGGCATTGATCTTCTCTGTGTCTCTGATGGTGAGTCTTTGGTCTTCTGTGTTGGGTTACTGCCAGGCTTTTGATGGCGTTGGTACCGCCCCAGAAATCGTGGCGGTTTGCTGTGTCTTGGCATGGTGGGTGGTACCTTGTCTTCCGCTGGCTGTTGATGGCTACCGCCATGGTGAGCGGTGTTAACGCCCTGGCAGATGGTGTGGTACATTGGCTGTCTATGGGAGTTATCACCACCATGGTCTTAATTTGGTGGTAATTACTGCCAGCCTGTTGGCGGTATTACCGCCATTTTAACACTCACCGTCAATGTCATAATGACTACCTAGGTCTTGGATTATTTAAACTAAACTGTTAACTAGTGTGCACTAACCTGAGGATCAAGTACTAAGCCTTGTCTTAGCTCTTTAACTGGAATACGAAGAAAGACAGGAGGCTGTAGTACAAGTAGTCCAAGAAGAGACAGAATCGTAGCCTAAAATATAGACACAGGAGGCGTTGCAGGAGTCAGGATCAGAGGTTCAGCAGGAAGGCTTGGAAGACCAGACCGCTGGAGGTTCTGAGCGACACAGGAGGTGAGTGCAGGTAAGATACTTGCACAGGCCTAGAAAAAGGCCAAGCCCTGATTCAGGCTCAGATGGGCTACTTATGCTGGTAGGAGAAACTGTTGCAGAAAAGCACATCTTACATGAAAGAGTGGGAGTTTCCACTGAACCTTGGGAAGAGCATGCATTATACAATATGGATATGACCTCTTGCAGGTGCAAGTGGCAGTTGGAAAAAATAAAAAGATTAACAGAACCCAAGAACATTATGATAAAAGTTAACAGGTCAGGGTGGGTGTAGGAAGCTGGCTCTGTATATACTATATGAAAGTGAGATATAGTATGCACAGAGTCCAGGGGTTCGTCAGAGACTTAGCAGAGGCTAAAGTAGATAATACTAATGGTCTCTTTTGTGGAAGTGTGGTCAAGCAGTTAGGCTTCTCAGAGGATAGTCAAAGCATTTGTTGTACATACATAGGCAATAGAAGAAGCACACACTCAATGACTTAACTCCAGACCAATGGTTTTTATATAGCAAAAATATATTTTCCTAATTTATTTTTAGAACCGCATGATTCAAGTTGCAAGTAAGTACTTCAATAGATTCGTATCTCACATATATATCAAAAGTACTTTGTTTGAAATCGATAAGTTATACATATTTTGAAATATAGGCAGCTATCTCTTTTAAATGTTCACTGTGCAATTTTCAGAAACAATTCCTGGGGGGGGAAGAAATGTTAGTTCGATTTGCAGGTAAGTACAAAACTTATAGTTTCAGTCTCTGGGTTTTAGGAAGTCCACTGGTTGGAGTTCAAGGTAACACCAAACACCCACCACCAGCAACACGGGGTCGACTGGATGCAGAGTTCAAAGTGGAGCAATTTTAACATGGGGGCCTATGGAGACAGCAGGCACTCGGAAACAGATCTGCAGGCAGGTAAGTACCCGTGTCTTCGGAGAGCAGACCTGTGGGGTTTAGAGAAGCACAAGTAGGCACCAATCATGCACCCTCAGTGGCACTGGGGCAGCCGGGTGCAGGGTGCAAACGAGGTGTCGGATTTCCAATGGTTCTTTATGAGGGGACCCCAGGGGTCACTTAGATGCTGCAGGTGATGTCCAGGGAGGCGTATCGGGCAAACCACAGGCTGGACAGGGAGGAGCGCCACCTGCTGTACATAGCTACACCGGAGGTCGGGTTCTCCATGGCCTGGGGCTGCAGGTGCAGTGGGTCTTTAGACATCGGATATCTTCATCTGGAGCTTTTGCTGTCAGGGGGTCCTCGGGATTCCCTCTGCAGGCGTTGTCGCAGAGGGGTGGAGAGGTCAACCCAGGGTGGGCACTTGATCGAAATCACCTGGGGACCTTCTCTAGTCCTTTGGACCACCTGGACACGGGCCATGGGCGTCGGACGCAGAGTGGTCAGGACTCATGCATTCGGAGTGGGGTTGGAGTCCTTAGTTGTTGTTTCTTCTTTGGACAGGGCCGCTCCCCACAGGAGTTCTTGGTCCTTTTGTGTGCATGGTAGTCTTCTGGAGCTTGGCAGAGCTCGCTGGTCACCCTGGAAACGTCACTGTGCTGGTGCAGGTTCTTTGAAGCAGGAGACAGGCCAGTAGGGCTGAGGCCAAAGCAGTTGTTGTCTTCCTTCATCTAAGCTGGGGGTTTCAGCTCTGCAGTCCTTCTTCTTGTTAGGTCGCCAGGAATCTGGTAAGCTGCATTCAGGAAGCCCTTAAATACAATATTTGGGGCATTACAGGTGTCAGAGGGCAGTAGCCAATGGCTACTGTCCCTGAGGGTAGCTACACCCTTCCTGGGTACACTCCCTTTGGGAAGGGGGCCAAAAAGCTAACCTATTTGTCCCTGTCCTCCAAACCAAGATGGAGGATTCTGCAGGGAGAGGATCACCCAACTCTGGACACCTTAGGGGTAGTTCGAGCTGGGGTGTCCACTCCTCCCCGTTTTCCTAATTTTCCAACAGGACTTGTAAGCCAAACGTGGGACTTTGTCCAGGGGGCGCGTAACTCCACTAGCTGGAGTGCCCTGGAGCACTGTAACAAGAGGTTTGAGCCTTTGAGGCTCACCACCTGGTGTTATAGTTCCTGCAGGGGAGTGGTATGAAGCACCTCCACCCACGACAGGCTTTGTTTCTGGCCACAGACAGCATAAAGGATCTCACTTCATGTGGTCAGAAACTCGTCTGGCACAGACTGGTCAGTCCTGCACTAGCAGTTTGGCTAACATACGGTGGCATCTCTAAGATGCCCTCTGAGTGCATTTTTCAATCAATCCCACACTGGCGTTAGTGTGGGTTTATTGTGCTCAGAAGCTTGATTCCAAACTTCCCAATATTCAGTGAAGCCATTATGGAGCTGTGGCATTCGTAATGACAAACTCCCAGACCATATACTCAATATGGCTACACTGCACTTACAATGTTTAAGAACTGACTTAGATACTGTAGGGGCATATTGCTCATCGGGCTTTGCCCTCACTTGTGGTATATTGCACCCTGCCTTAGGGCTATAAGGCCTGCTAGAGGAGTGACTTACCTATGCCACAGGCAGTGGTCTGTGGGCATGGCACCCTGAGAGGGTGCCAAGTCAGTTTTGCCTTTTTCTCCCCACCAGTGCACACAAGCTGCTAGGACAGTGTGCATGTGCTTGGTGAGGGGTCCACCAGGGTGGCATAATACATGCTGCAGCCCTTGGGGACATTCCCTGGCCACAGGACCCTTGGTACCAGGGATAACTTTTACAAGGTACTTAACTGTGTGCCATGGGTGTGCCAATTGTGAAAACAAAGGTACAGATTTTGGGAATGAACACTGGTGATAGGGCCTGGTTAGCAGGACCCCAGCACACTTTCAATCACAGTTGGCCTTAACATAAGGCAAAATGTGGGGGGTAACCATGCCAACAGTGCACTTTCCCTCACAACCACCCCCCCAAATGAAAGAGGATGAGGCTAACCTTTCCCAGGAGAGTCTTCGTTATCTAAGTGGAATAACCTGGAAAGGCCATCTGCATTGACATGGGCAATCCCAGGTCTGTGCTCCACTGAAAAATTCCATTCCCTTTAGGGATTTGGACCACCACAAAAGTTTAGGGATCTCACTTTTCATTTGCATTAGCCATTTGAGATGTCTGTGGTCTGTTTGAACAGTAAAGTGAGTACCAAACAAGTATGGTCTCAGCTTTTTCAGAGACCAAACCACTGCAAAGGCCTCCCTCTCAGTGGCACTTCAACGCTGTTCCCTGGTGAGTAACCCCCTGCTAATGAAAGCAACAGGCAGGTCAAGGCCATCATTATTCGTTTGGGACAGGACTGCTCCTATCCCATGTTCAGATGCATCTGTCTTCACAATTAACTGCCTAGAATAATCTGGATTTTTGAGAACTTTTGCTAAGCACATTGCTTCTTTCAGGGTGTCAAAGTCCTTTTGACAATCAAGAGTCAAGTTTACCTTCTTGGGCATTTTCTTTGAGGTTAGTTCTGTGAGGAGAGTTACAATGGATCCATACCCCTTCACAAATCTCCTGTAGTAACTAGTCAAGCCAAGAAATGCCCTAACTTGAGTCTGGGTTTTTGGAGCTTCCCAGTCCAGAATGGTCTGGATCTTGTGTTGTAAGGGTTGGACTTGGCCTCCAACTACAGGGTGGCCCAGGTATACAACTGTGCCCCGCCCTATTTGGCACTTAGATGCTTTAATAGAGAGGCCTGCTGATTGCAAGGCTTGAAAAACCTTCCCGAGGTGGACCAGGTGATCCTGCCAGGTGGAGCTAAAGACAGCAATATCATCAAGATATGCTTCACTAAAGGACTCCAAGCCAGCAGGGAATTTATTCACCAACCTTTGGAAGGTGGCAGGGGCATACGTTAAGCCAAAGGGCATAACAGTAAATGATAATGCCCATCAGGTGTAGAGAATGCTGTCTTTTCTTTTGGTCCAGGTGCCATCCTAATTTGCTAGTACCCTGCAGTTAAGTCAAAGGTTCTTAGAAATTTGGCTGCACCTAACTTGTCAATAAATTAATCTGCTCTGGGTATAGGGTGTGCATCTGTCTTGGTGACATAGTTGAGACCTCTATAGTCCACGCAAAACCTCATTTCTCTCTAGCCATCTTTGGTATGAGGTTTGGGGATTAAGACCACAGGGCTAACCCAGGGACTTTCAGATTGCTCTGTTACCCCTAACTCCAGCATCTTGTGGACTTCCACTTTGATGCTCTCTTTGACTTGTTTGTCAGGACCCAACAACTCAGCCTAATTTGTCAACATCCTCAGGGGTGTTGTTTTAATCATGTGCGTGTAGCACCACTGGGTTGCTTACAACATCATTGTACTGTCTGCATTTTCAGGATAGATATTGCCAATGTTGGATATGTATTTGATGTTACCAATGCTTGTTGCACTATATAGTTGTTTTCACCAATGCTTGTTGCACTATATAGTTGTTTTCACCAATGCTTGTTGAACACAAGTGACTGTGTCAAGTCCTTCTGCTTCTAAATGTGTTAGGTTCACTTGTTTATTGGTTGCCAGGCAACTACCACAGCCCCCAAGGTCTCCAGGGAGCAGGTATTTGTTTTTAAAAATGAGTCATACTGACTATAAATACTCTTGCTGTGCACATGACTCTGAGTGGCTTTCTTCCTGTCTTGCAAGGAAATCCCTATGCACTCTGGAATTCCCTCCAGGCCCCACCCACTGCCCTCTGGCTGGCAGCAAAGAGCCTCAGTGGAGATCTTCTGGAAAGAACACACTTCTGTCAGCTAAGTAGAGCAAGCTGTCTGGAATCTGTTTATGTAGAATTTTATTATGGTCGCTTTGTCGTTTGGTGAAAGCTGAAAACTGAGACTAATTACACTCTAGCCTTCTTGAGACTTTGAAAGGACTCTTCTGAGGACACAGACATGATTTATGAGTGGGGGCCTTGATGAGGGTTGAATAACAGATTTAGCGTGGGGGCCTTGACAACTTTAGTTTTGTAACTGAGAACTGTGACAGAACTTCACTATCTTCCACTTGTTTCTTTTTTGTACTAATAGTGATTACGCAATTCAGTGCTAGGATTACTTTGTATGAGTTTACTTGCTTTTGGTATTGCAACTCGTTTTATGTTAATAGTGATTAGGTAATTCAGTGCTAGGAATACTCTATATGTGAGTTTACTTGCTTTAAGTATTGCAACTCGTTTTATGTTAATAGTGATTAGGCAATTCAGTGCTAGGAATACTCTATATGTGAGTTTTCTTGCTTTTGGTATTGCAACTCATTTTATGTTGTAGTGTTACCACAAAAAAAATAATGTGAAAGTGAAGATCCATGAAAGAGACTTCCAGAACTTCCTAATTTGGTTAGAGACATTCAGATTTCGTCACCTTCTGTATATATTAATCCTGGAGAAGAGAAAGAGGGCCAAGTTACTGATATTACCGGGTGAATGTGCTATGATAACCTAATTAGACAAATTTAATGAGATCAGTGCATGCCTTTTTGAAAGCTGTTTAATGAGACCAGTGCATGCTTTATTGAATGTTCTCCTAAAAGCACATAGCTTAATCAAGACTGTAATTCATCACAGAAAGGCAACTTCCAGGGCCTCTACTGACAGTCCTCCATAACCTGAAGAACCGCACCTGGCTAGACCTGGTGAAAAGGAGTGCAGTGTTTCTTTCTCTCTTTTTCCAAATTCCCTTCCCTTTTGGGGCACCTGCCGGGGCTCCTGGTACAATCAGCAGCACCGAGAGGTGCCTCAGGAGATCGGGAAAACAGTCATTGCCCCTACAGACAGCCTGCTTTTCATGTGAGTGGCCGCACCACAACATTGGTCAGGTAAACTGTCCCCTGTGTCCACATCATGGATAGGTTTGTCTGACCAGGGGTCAAGGAGAAGAGCTCAGCATACTGCTGTAGGACTTGCCTGCAGTCAGCTTGCTGTTGGGCAGAGAGGGTGTCTGAATAGACAAGTTCAACTACTGACCCATCGTTAGGGTCAGTTGAGAGGAGGTTAGGGAGAGGTTCACTCTCTGCTTCCTGATCATCATCAGTAACCATCAGAATGGTTATGTCTGCCCTATCATTGTAGAGTTTGAGGTGGTTAACATGGATTACCCTCTTGGGTATCCTGCTAGTGCCTAAGTCTACCAAGTAGGTGACCCGACTCTTTTTCTCTAGTACTGGGTAAGGGCCACTCCATCTGTCCTGAAGTACCCTGGGAGCCACAGGCTTCAGAACCCAAACTTTTTGTCCTGGCTGGAATTCCACCAGTATAGCCTTTAGGTATGGTGTGGTGAATTTATAAGTCATGCCACACTCATTCCACACGTGTTTCAGGTAAGCTGACGTGAAGTTTGTACCTCTGTCAGAAACCACCACCTTAGGAAAACCCACTCTGGTAAAAATACCAATCATGGCCTTGGCTACTGCAGGAGCTTTAGTCGACCTAAGGGAAATTGATTCAGGGTATCAGGTAGCATGATCCACTACTACTAGTATGTACTGGTTCCCTGAGGCTGTGGGTGCTTCAAGTGGCCCCACAATGTCCACACCAACCTTTTCAAAGGGAACCCCTACCACAGGAAGTGGACTGAGGGGAGCCGTTGGGTGGCCACCTGTCTTTCCCTGGCTTGACAGGTGACACAGAAGCTACAAAACTCCTTCACCTTCTGTGACATATTGGACCAATAAAAGTGGTCCACAAGTCTGCTCCACGTTTTGGTTTGTCCCAAATGCCCAGCTAGGGGGATGTCATGGTCCAAAGTTAGGATAAACTCTCTAAACTCCTTAGGCACTACCACTCTCCTAGTTGTACCAGGTTTGGAGTCTTTGACCTCAGTGTAAAGGAGTCCATCTTCCCAATAGACCCTGTGGGAGCCACTAACATCTCCCTTCTCCTGTGCAGCAGCTTGCTGCCTCAGGCCCTCAAGAGTGGGATAAGTCTTTTGCCCCTGGCACAGCTGTTCCCTTGAAGGCCCCCCTGGGACCAAGAGCTCTACCTGATAAGGTTCCAGCTCCATGGACTCAGTTCCCTTGGGGGATAAGACTTCTTCTTGAGAAGACAGATCTTGTTTCTTGTGCTATTCAGAGGCTGGTCCCCCAGTCCTCTTACCTTTTCTCCTGGAAGGTTGAGTCATTTTTCCAGGCTCCAACACTTCATTTTCACCCTGTGCTCTACTTTGTGCTCTTGTTTTAACACACACCAGTTCAGGGATTCCAGCATGGATGCATGGGTCTTGAGCTCTACCCTAGCCCAAGATGAGGACTCCAGATCATTCCCTAAAAAGCATTCCACTGGGATTGCAGAAGAGACCACTACCTGTTTCAGGCCAGTAACTCCTCCCCATTCTAAGGTCACCACAGCCATAGGATGGAGTTTAGTCACATTGACAGCATTGGTAACTGGATATGTTTGTCCAGCCAAATACTGTCCTGGGGAAACCAGTTTCTCTGTCAACGTGGTGACACTGGGACCTGTATCCCTCAGGGCTTCTACCTTTGTCCCATTGATTAGGAGCTGCTGCCTGTATTTGTGCATGTTAGGAGGCCATGCAGCCAGTGTGGCTATATCCACCCCACCCTCAGAGACTAGAGTAGCTTCAGTGTGAACCTTGATTTGCTCTGGGCACACTGTTGATCCCACCTGGAGGTTGGCTATTCATGAACTAACTGGAGCAGTACTAGGGCACTTTTTCTTGGGACAGAGCATGTCTCCAATTTGGTGTCCATGCTGCTTACAGGTGTGACACCAGGCCTTCTTAGGATCAAAGTTTTTACCCTTATACCCTTTTGTGGACTGTGAAGAGGCTTGGGCCCACCCTCCTGAGCAGGTTTTTGGGCCCCTTGTGAAGACTCTTTGTTTTTGTCCTTAGGTGTCTCACTACCCTTCCCCTAGGGAGGCTTTGTGACCCCTTTCTTTTGGTCACCTGTTGTGGAAGTCTTGGTCACCCGTCTTGACCCAATGGTCTGCCATCTTTCCCAATTCCTGGGAAGAAATTGGACCTAGGTCTACCAGATGTTGATGCAACTTGTCACTGAAGTAGTTATTTAACAGGTGTTCCTTCATAAACCAATTGTGAAGCCCATCATAGTCATGCACTCCACTTCCAGTTATCCAACCATCTAGTGTTTTCACATGAGTAGTCTACAAAATCAACCCAGGAGTGGCTTGAGGTTTTGTGAGCCCCCTTGAACCTAATTCTATACTCCTCAGTGGTGAATCCAAAGCCCTCAATGAGGGTAGCCTTCATGTGGTCATTAGATTCAGCATCGGCACCAGTGAGTGTGAGGAATCTATCCCTAAACATACCTGTAAACAATTCTCAAAGGAGAGATCCCCAGTGAGATCTGTTTAACTTTCTGGTTGCATAAGCCCTCTCAAAGGTTGTGAACCACTTGGTGATATCATCACCCACTTCATATTTTGAGACAATCCCTTTTGGGATTTTTAGGATATCAGTGTTCTCTCTGACCCTATTTGTATTGCTGCCATCATTAATGGGTATTAAGCCCATTTCTGCTCTCTCCTTTTCTATAACTAGGAGTTGTTGCTCCAAAGCTAACCTTTTGGCAATCCTTGCTAAAAGGAGGTCCTCTTCATTGAGGCTGCCCTCAATGTTCCCAGAGGAGCTGGACTTCCCTGTGGAAGATCCAGATCCAGTGAGCACTATCCTTGGAGATAAGTGCCTTAGGGCCCCGGTCTCCCTATTTAAGTGAGGATGGGGGATGACATCCTCCTCATCGCTAACATCTTTCCTGTCTGAGTGGAGATCTTCCTCCTCAGCAGGGTGGTCCCTGGTGTACTCTGCCAAGAGCTACTCACGCTTGACCTTGGTAGGGTTGGAACCTGTTTTAATCTTTTTCAGCTTACACAGGGACCTTAACTCTGCCATCCCTAGATGGAGGTAAGGGGTGAGGTTGAGTTCCACAACCATTTTCTCTGTGTTCCTCATTAAGTTACTAAAAGTTGGGATTACTTTTTAGAAACTAAAACTACTTCTAGTAACTAACTCCTAACTTACAGTGACTTATAAAATGAAATGCCAAGGGGACTTAACCAAGGCCCTAGCAGGACTTTAAGAAATTTGAAAAATATGGCAAATTCAAAAATCTGTTTTCTAAAGGCAATTTTGGAATTTAGTTGTGTGATCAGGTATTGGCTGAGTAGTCCAGCAAATGCAAAGTCATAGACCTCACCGCTGATCCACCAATGTAGGAAGCTGGCGCTGTATATACTATATCAAAATAAGATACAGGTGGTCATTTTCTTCGGCGGTCTTTCTTGAAGACCACCAAAGCCACTGGCACCAGAAGACCACCAGTGCTGGCGGCCTCCTGCCCACCATATTACGGGTACGGATTTCCGACATATTTTGGGCAGAGATCCAGCAGTAGTCATGATGAAGGGTGGAGGCACTGGAGCGGTTCTACCACCAGCCCCACCTCACCAAAAGGACACCGCCTGCTGTATTATGTGTAATAATGTGGCCTGGCAGTGTCCTGCTGGTGGGGCACTGCCGGAGGTGGAAGCGCCCCTTCCCCTTCCTTGCCGGACGACCTCCTCCATGGACCAGGTAAGGTGATCGTCCGACAGGAGAGGGGGGTGAGAGGGTGGGGGGTGTTGTGTGTGCATGTGTGAGTGGGTGTTGTCTGCATGTGTGCATGAATGTGTGGTTGTATGCATGTCTGAATGTAGAAGTGAGTGCATGTGTGTATGTAAGTGTGTATGCATGTGTGTATGCGAGTATGAGTGTAGTGGTGAATGCGTGTTTGTCTGCATGTGAGTATGCATGTTTGGATGGGTGTGAGTATGCATGGTTGAATGGGTGTGAGTATGCGTGTTTGGATGGGTGTGAGTATTTGTGGTTGAATAGGTGTAAGTATGCATGTTTGCATGGGTGGGAGTATGCATGGTTGAATACGTATGTGAGTGCAGAGGTAAATGCGAGTATGGATGCGTGTGTGTGAATGCGTGTATGTAAGTGTAGGTGAATGAGTATGCGTGGTGCATGTAGGTGTCTGTGTGCATGTATGCGAGGAGGAGCATGGGGGAGGGGGTGCTGTGTCTAGATGGGGTAGGAATTTAGTGCTTGTTGGGGGGGTGAGTCCCTACCGGTGACTTTCCGCTAAGGTTTTCGTGGCGGTGCTACTGCCGCGGAAACCCTGGTGGAAAAGCAGCCCCTAATACCGCAGGGTCAGAGATGCACATTTGCTGCCCAGCGGCTCTAACCGCCATGGCAGTATGAGTGGAGATGAGGCAGGTTGACAGCCACACTTATAATGTGGCGGACTTCGCCGCCAGCCTGTTATCAGTGAAAACGCCATCTTTGCCCTGGCAGTCAGGAGAGCGCCAGGGTCATAATGACCCCCATAGTGTGCACTAGGGGTTCCCTAGAGGTTAAATAAGTTAATACTAATGCTCTCTTTTGTGGTAATGTGGTCAAGCAGTTAGGCTTATCAGAGGGTAGTGCAAAGCATTTGTCGTACACACACAGGCAATAGAGGAAGCACACACTCAATGACTTAACTCCAGACCAATGGTTTTATATAGCGAAAATATATTTTCTTTATTTATTTTTAGAATCACAAGATTCAAGTTGCAGGTAAGTACTTCAATAGATTCGTATTTCACACATATATCAATAGTACTTTTTTTAAAATCAATAAGTTATACAGTTTTTGAAATATTGGCAATTATCTGTTTTAAAAGTTGACAGTGCAATTTTCAGAAACAGTTCCTGGGGGGAAGAAATGTTAGTTCGATTTGCAGGTAAGTACAAAACTTACAGTTTCAGTCTCCGGGTTTTAGGAAGTCCACCGGTCTGGGTTCAAGGTAACCCCAAACACCTACCACCAGGAACACAGGGCCGGCCAGGTGCAGAGGTCAAAGTGGGCTCCTATGGAGACAGAGGGCACTTGGAATCAGATCTGCAGGCAAGTAAGTACCCGCGTCTTCAGAGGGCAGACCTGGGGGAGTTTAGAGGAGCACTGGGGGAGCCACAAGAAGGCACCAAACACGCACCCTCAGTGGCACTGGGGCGGCATGGTGCAAACAAGGCGTCGGGTTTCCAATGCTTCTCTATGAGGGGACCCGAGGGTTACTCAGATGCTACAGGCGAGGTCCAAGGGGGGGAGGAGGGCCGCCTGCTGAACGCAGCAGCACCGGAGGTCGGGTTCCTCAAGGCCTGGGGCCTGCGGGTGCAGTGGTTCTTTAAGCATCAGATATCTTTGTCCAGAGCTTTCGCGGTCAGGGGGGTCCTCAGGGTTCCCTCTGCAGGCGTCGTCGTGGAGGGGTGGAGAGGTTAACCCAAGGTTGTCACTTGCTCTCAATCACCTGGGGACCCTCTCTAGTCGGTTGGAGCACCTGGACACGGGCCGTGGTCATCGAGTGCAGAGTGGTCAGGACTCACGCATTCAGAGTCCTTAGTTGTTGTTTCTTCTTTGGACAGGGCCTCTGTCGACAGGAGTTTTTGGTCCTTTTGGGTGCAGGGCAGTCCTCTGGAGCTTGGCAGTGGTCGCTGGTCCTGCTGGATGCATCGCTGTGCTGGTGCAGGTTCTTTGAAGTAGGAGAAAGGCCGGTAGGGCTGGTGTCGAATCAGTTGTCATCTTCCTCCTGCTCTGCTGGAAGTTTCAGCTCTGCAGTCTTTCTTCTTGTTAGGTCACCAGGAATCTGGTGAGCTGGGTTCAGGGAAGCCCTTAAATACAAGATTTAGGGGAGTTACAGGGGTTAAAGGGCAGTAGCCAATGGCTGCTGTCCCTGAGGGTGGCTACACCCTTCCTGTGCGCACTCCCTTTGGGGAGAGGGGCACAAACCTAACCCTACTAGTCCCTGTCCTGCTAACCAAGATAGAGGATTCTGCAGGGAGGGGGTCACCTCAGCTCTGGACACCTTCGGGGTGGTCCCAGCTGGGGCTGTCACTCCTCCCTGTTTCCCTGATTTTCCAGCTAGACTCCCTGCCAAAAGTGGGGCTTTGTCCACGGGGCGGACAACTCCACTAGCTGGAGTGCCCTGGGGCACTGTCACACGAGGCTTGAGCCTTTGAGGCTCACCGCCATGTGTATGAGTTCCTGAGGGGGGAGGTGTGAAGCAACTCCACCCAGGACAGCCTTAGTTTCTGGCCACAGAGAGCACAAAGGCTTTCACCCCATGTGGTCAGAAACTCGTCTGGAAGTGGCAGGCTGGCACAGACTGGTCAGTCCTGCACTGGCAGTTTGGCTAACATACAGGGGGCATCTCTAAGATGCCCTTTAAGTGCATTTTTCAATAAATCCTGCTCTGGCATCAGTGTCGGTTTATTGTGCTGACAAGTTTGATTCCAAACCCAGTATTCGGTGAAGCCATTATGGAGCTGTGGAGTTTGTAATGACAAACTCCCAGACCATATATTCAATATGGTTACAGTGCACTTACAGTGTCTAAGAATGGACCCTGTAGGAGCATATCACTCATGCAGCTATGCCCTCACTTGTGGTATAGTGCACCCTGCCTTAGGGATGTAAGGCCTGCTAGAGGGGTGACTTACCTATGCCACAGGCAGCGGTCTGTGGGCATGGCAACCAGAGAGGGTGCCATGTCGACCTTGCCTTTTTCTCCCCCCCCCCCAGCACACCCAAGCTGCTGGGGCTGTGTGCATGTGCTTGGTGAGGGGTCCCCTAGGGAGACATAATACATGTTTCAGCCCTTGGAGACTTTCCCTGGCCACAGGGCCCTTGGTACCAGGGGTACCTTTTACAAGGGACTTAACTATGTGCCATGGGTGTGCCAATTGTGAAAACAAAGGTACAGATTTTGGGAAAGAACACTGGTGCTGGGGCCTGGTTAGCAGGATCCCAGCACACTTTCAAACAAAAACATCAACATAAGGCAAAAAGTGGGGGGGTAGCCATGCCAACGGTGGCACTTTCCTACAGTGGGCACATCTAATTGCCCAGGAAACACCTGGATCATCTGCAGGTGCAGGACAGACCAAACTAGCAAAGATACAGAAGGTTTAATGGTTCAAAAGCTCTGGGAGGGGGGGCCATGAGTTGCAAGAGACAGAAAGGTGCCCCAAGGAGGAAGGATTCCATGAGCCCCATGTCGAAAAGCCACAGAACAGACTACAAAAGAGGGGGTTGTGACAGTCCTGCCTGCCGCAAGAAATGACCTCTGGGATGTGGTTTGTCTATGTGGTGGGCATGAAGTGAATGAACTAGGTGAGGGACATGAACATGCTAGCTGGCCCTCATGATTGTTCTTCAGGACCATACGCTTTGTAAGACTTTAACAGCTGTTGGGTTAATTCTTTTTTCAATTGGGAATGGACCTATAAATCTCGGTTGCAATTTGCAGGGGCCCTATAATCTTACATTTTTTGTGGCAAGCCAACATGATCTCTGCTTTCTTAAGCTGGTGGTTGCTGGCGATGTTTGTTAGCATTCTTGTCAATGATCATCTTGGCTTGTTGTGAGTGTGTCAATACCTCTTGCTGAGAATTGGAGATGGGTTTTACAAAGTTTACAAAAATGTTGTGGCAAGCCAAATCTGATCTCCACTTCTGTAAGCCGGTGGTTGCTGGCAATGTTTGTTAGTATTCTTTCCCATGTTTCCCTTGGCTTACTGTAAGTGTGCTAACGCCTGTTGATGAAAGTTGGAGAAGTGCTTTGTAAAGTCTTGTATTGCAGATACACTTTCGGATGATATAACAACATTTTCAGGTAACGTTCGTGGATGAGTGCCTGTTACACAATAGCAGGGGGATACCCCAGTGACAGAATGCTGTGAACTGTTGTAAGCAAACTATACAAAAGGTAACAAGGATTCCACTCTATGCCACTCCATTCCACTATCATCTACCCTGTGCCACTCCACTCTGCTCTATGCCACTGCACACTAAACCACTCTAAATAAGCAACTGCACTCTATGCCAATGCATTCTACACCACTTTATTCAAAACCAATGCACTCTACACTCTCACTGTACCCTAAGCCAATCTACTCTACACCACTGCACTGTATGCCGCTATACTCTACACTCCAATTCTACAAGCCACTGCACTCCATTCTACTGCACTCATGCTAAGCCATTACACTATGGCCCTCATCATGACATTGGCAGTAAGTGATAAATTGGCAGAAAACAGACCAGAGGTAATTACCGCCAAATTATGACCATGGCAGTGAGAACTCCCATAGACAGCCAGTGTACCACACCATCCGTCAGGGCGTTAACACCACAGCGGTCGCCATCAACAGCCAGGCGGAAGACAAAGTACCGCCCACCATATTATGACACAGGAAACCGCCAGGATTTCCAGGGCGGTGCCAACGCCATCAAAAGCCTGTCAGAAACAGAACACAGAAAACAAAAGACTCACCAACAAGTACACAGAGGACTCCACCGCCGCCATGGAACTGGAACTTAAGTCTTCCCGATGCTCTTCTATGCCATGCTCCACGTGGAACACCAACGCCGACAAAGACGACAACAGTGACTACAGCCGCCTAGCACACAAGGGAGGGAGAGAGGAAAATTAGAATGACACACACACGCACAACACACACCATTCACACACACACCATACACACAACCAGATGCAGACGTAAACTGATGGCACACAACACACAGCACAATAAAACAAGGACCAGATTCGGAAGTACTGAAAATGTATTAGCAAGAGAAAAGCCACCACATAACCAGATATGTACAATTGTCCACAAAGGGCCAATGCCCAGTCCAAAGTACAAAGGGCCGACGTGGCCACAGGGCACAGTCCAAGGCCCAACTTGTCTACTGACAGCAACTGCACAGAACTCTGCAGGGGCATCATTTTTCAAGTGGGCAGGCACCTAAGGGGGTGGAGGGTGGGGGCACCTCAGCTGAATTTGTGAACTTTCCCACTGGTTCCGGAGGGGGCTTCATGCATTTTACTCTGTGCCTGGGAGTGCAAGGCCACAGTCTCTCAGGTGGGTGACTTGCCCACTGGTCTTGGAGGGGGTTCCATGCCCATTTCTCTTTGCTGGGGAGTGCAAGACCACAGTCTCTCAGGTGGGTGACTTGCCCACTGGTTCTGAAGGGGGCTCCATGCCCATTACAATTAGCTGGGGAGTGCAAGGCCACAGTCTCTCAGGTGGGTGACTTGCCCACTGGTTCTGGAGGAGGCTCCTTGTACAGGAGTCCCAGGAGGGTAGCATACATGCCCTCTGCTGGAGGTGAGGGCTCCGTGACCACCGGTGGTGTCACCCTGCCAGCCTCTGCTGGAGATGAGGGCTGCACTGACGCAGCAGGTGAAGGTGCAGCCTCTGCAGGAGGAGTGGGCTGCACTGCCTCAGCTGAAGGTGAGGGCTCTGTGACCATTGGTGGTGGTGGTGTCATCCTGCCAGCCTCTGCTGGAGCTGAGGGCTTCTTCCCCTTCATGGCAGGAGGTGCGGCCTCCTTCCCCTTCATGGCAGGAGTCGAGGGCTTCTTCCCCTTCATGGCAGGAGGTGCGGCCCCCTTCCACTTCATGGCAGGAGTCGAGGGCTTCTTCCCCTTCATGGCAGGAGTCGAGGGCTTCTTCCCCTTCATGGCAGGAGTCGAGAGCTTCTTTCCCTTCATGGCAGGAGTCAAGAGCTTCTTCATCTTCATGGCAGGAGGTGCAGCCTCCTTCCCCTTCATGGCAGGAGTCAAGGCGTCTTCCCCTTCATGGCAGTGGCTGTGGGATCCTTACCCTTCCTTGCTGAAGGAGTGGGAACCATCACTGTCTTGCCTCCACAACTAGGAGGTACCTCCACTGTCCGCATGGACTGTTTGGCTGAGGTGCTGGGCTGGGTCATTGGGACCCTGCTCTTACAGGCAGGATAGGGGAGGAAAGAGGTGGGCAAGGAAAAGCTTTTTAGGTACAGTGGGGCGGGAAGAGGGAGGAGAGATGGGAGTGGAGGTTAAGGGAGGGGTTGTTGGAGGAGTACGTGTGCTGGACTTGGGTCAGGTGCATGGGGAGTGTGCTGATGTGAGGTGGATGTCTGTTGCATGTCTGAGTACTTGCATTTGTGACCTTTAAGGGGGGGGACCAGACAGGGTGGGAGAGGATACAGGGGACGCGTGCATGGATGTTGTGGAGGTGTCTGCTAGTGAGGTGTGTGTGCTGCTCGTTGTGGTAACGCTGGTGGTGGATGCTGAAGCAGTGCATGCAGGTGTGAGTGTGGACGTGAGTGTGTGGGAGGTAAGGAGGAGGAGGGGTGAGACAGTGGCGGCAGTGGATGTGGTTGTGTCTGCAACTGTCTGGTGTTGGCGTGAGTGCTTGTGTGTTGAAGTGTGGTGCCTGTGTTTGACTGTGCCACTTTTGTGTGTTGTACAGTGTGCATGCTCGTCCGTATGTGTGCATGGAATGGGTTGGGGTTGAGGAGACTGGGACTGGGAAGTGGTAGTTGGAGGGGGGACGGTAAGGACAGGAACAATAGCTCCCATCAGAGAGGAGGCCAGAGCCTGAATCAATCTCCATTGGGCCCCCAATCCACCGTGGATGCCCTCCAAGAATGCATTGCGTTGCTGCATCTGGGATGCCAGCCCCTGGTTGGCATTCACAATAGTTGACTGCCCTACAGAGATGGATCTCAGGAGGTCAAAAACCTCCTCCCTCAGGGCAGCAGGGCTCACTGAGGCAGAGCCTGAGGTGTCTGGGGCCAAGGATTTGCCCACCCTCCTGGGTGAGCGGGCATCGGCAACTCACTGAGGGGCTACTGGGAGGGCGGTGCTGGTACATGGGCGGCGGCTGTACCTGCAGCTGGGGTGGTCACAGAGGTGTCCGCCACCTTCAGGGAGCTTCCATTAGAGGAGGTATCTGAGTCTGTGTTGTCACCTCCTATCTTCGCCATGGTGCTCTCCTCACCCTCCGTCCTACTGGTTCCCTCGGCGTTGGTGGACTCTGCTTCCTGGGTCCTGTGGGAAGCAGCTGCCTCTATCGTCGGTGCCCCTGCTCCTCCGCCAGATGATGCTAATGCACGCATGGACAGGTTGACAGTAGATAAAGGGGGGAAGAGAGAGAAAGGGAACACTGGGTCAATTACTGCACCACAGTTGGCCTACACAGCAACGTCCCACACAGGAATCGGGGTTGAGCACTATGCATTGCACTGCCATTGATTTGGCAAGACACCACAGCAAGTTGAGTGCCAAACACCACTAATTGCACAGCTACTGGGACCCACTAAGCCCTGTCTGACATAGAGTGCAACCTCGTTAGGTTACCTTGCTTTCACTTTCAAACATTACCCTGGAGCTGGATCACCCTGCAATGTCTGCCCTGGCATTAAGGGGCACACACCACCCGGATTCCATGCCATCTACAAAATATTGTTGGAACGGCCACTGTTCTCGCCCCCTTGTGGCTGCTGTGATGCCCTCAAGCACCCATACAGCTCTGGGTAGGCCACCCCCAGTATGCGGGCCATCAGGGGGGTCAGGTTCCGACAGGCACCCCTTCCTCGTTGGGAGGCCATCCCCAGCTGGGCCCGGTGTCTCAGATCCTCCCACTGTTTCCAACAGTGGGTGCTCCGCCTGCCGTAGACCCCCAGGGTCTGCACGTCCCTGGCGATGGCACGCCATAATCCCTTCTTTTGATGGGCGCTGACCTGCAGAAGCGAGACAGACAGGAGGACACCATTACACATACAATCCAGCCTGTCACACTTTTGGCCTACCAATCCCGTTTCCTTCACCACTGGCACACACATCGGCCGGCGCACTCCATGTACACCATCACAAGACATTACCAACCTGTAATTATGTCATCTTTCATTATTCCAATGTGGAATGTGATGAGGCAAGGAAGGGTCGAGGATGGAATGCTGGGGGAGAAACGGTCGTGGAGTACGAGGTGTAGAGAGGTTGGATTATGGCTGTGCTGAAGGTGTCTAAATTTGTTGTATCACATTGAAGAAAATAAAAGAAGATTAAAATGGACTTTGGAAGGAAGATTCTTACATTGGCGACGAGGATGGGATTCGCTCTCGCCCACAACCAGTATGTCATCCTGAAAACATAATATTTGAGACATATCACAAAAGATTTGCTCCATCATCCTTTGAAATACTGCGGAAGCAGAGGCAAGTCCAAATGGCATTCTCTTATACCGGAAGGGCCCCAGCGGAGTCACAAAGGATGTCAAATGTCGCGAATCTTGATGTAGATTTATTTGGTGGTACGCGGAAGACATATCTAAGACTGTGAACACATTCCCGTTTGCTCTTACTGATAACATTTCTGCAATGTTAGGCAATGGTTGCCGATCGACCCATATGCACTTGTTGAGATCCCTAAGATCTATACATAAGCAGATTTTCCCGCCCTCCTTCGGTGCTACAACCACCAGGGCTAACCACTCCGAAGATTCTATGGGTTCGATGATGCCTTCCCTCAACAGCTTTTCTAGTTCTTGCTTTAAAGGCTCCCTCATCAAATTCGGAATGTTTCTTATTGTGTGTACTACAGGTGTAACGTTCTTCTTCAATATGATTTTATGAGAAAATCCCTTTAGAAAGCCTAATTTTCCAGAAAAAACCTCTGGAAACTTATCAATCAAGCTATATTGTAGTGATTCCGACACTACTTCAATATCCACATCCTTGGTTAGCAATACTGGTTCCTTTGCATTGGGATTTAAAATTATGCCAAGGTCTTTTTGATGACGCCAACCCAGAAGATTTGTTCCATAGTCCGTAACATATACTTTACCACTAATGATCCTTCCCTTGAAAGAGATTGACATCCAGCGCATTCCGCCAATCTCTATTCTCTTTTCCGCATAACCCACAGCTTTTATATCAGGAACCAATAGGTTTTTATGCGCTGAGTCCATCCATTTGGAATCATACACTTCTCTAGATATAAGGGTAAACAAACTTCCTGAATCCACTAGGAGTTTGACCCATACATTGTCCAACGATATTTTAGCATGTGGCTTCTCTAGTACATCCGTGCTCTCTTTTTTTATCATTTTAATTGACGCTCCATTATAGTCATCAGGAAACACTTTTTCATTTACAGTCAAAATTATGTCTTCCATCGTCTCACACACATCTTGAACTTCCTGTATGTTCTTATTTCCTGCATTGCTCCTTAACTTACAAACCTTAGCAAAATGTCCCCTCTTACCACAAGAATGACAAATAGCATTTCTGGCCGCACATGTTCTACTTGACGCTATGTGCACAGGTGCATCACAACGGTAGCACTTTATTACTCTCCATTCTTGTGCTTTACGTTTTTCTTCAGCATTTACTTTTGTTGCTTCAAAATTCTTGGTTGGCTTGCTCCACTCTACTTTGATATGTGGATCATCCTTCTTTCTGACTTCTGTTATAATTCCTGGTTCTCCCTCCTTAGGTACTTCCTCCATTTCTTTTAACCACACAGCCGCATGTTCCATCCCTTTAGCAATTCGTATAGCCTCCTCCAGGTTCGGGTCTTTCACTAATAATTTCTCTCGTATCCTCTTATCATATGCACACCTTACAATTTGATCCCGTATAAGAGAATCTAACAATTGATGAAATTCACAAGATAATGCCAAACCTCTCAAACTTGCTACATATGATGCTATATCTTCATCTTCTCGTTGTACCCTAGAAAAGAACTTATGTCGTTGTAGCACAAGATTAGTTTTTGGCGTGAATTGTTCGTCGAGCATTTGCATAGACATATCAAAGATGTTAGTTGGTTGTCCATCGCCCATTCCCAAGATACCTCTGGTAAGTTTTCGTATATCCTTCTTCCCTCAATGCCGAGATGATGTAACAAGATAGCTTGTCGCCTTGGAGGAGCATACCGGTCACTACCTATGGCCAACATGTAGGTATTAAAAATCTTTTTCCACTGTTTCCAAGGAATTGGCGGGTCCCCAGGAGTTGCCAGGAACGGTGGAGGCGCAGCTATCCCTTGGTCACTCATCTCTTTACTAATATATATATATTATTTCTATAATTTATTTTTCCTTTTTTATTTTTTATTTAACTTATACTGTACTATACCTTTCCTTAATTATTTATTTACACTCCTTTATTATTTATTTATTTCGCTCTATAGATTTCCTTTTCTCCGTAGATTCAAATCCTTTCTATTGTTCCTTGTCCTCTAGTCCTTTCTTAGTTTCCTATGTTTCTAACGTAGTCCTTCTTCAGTGTTCTCAATCTGCCTGGAAACTGTTCCCGTTTCAGGAGCGTCGAGACACATAAAGCAGTGTTATTCAAATTGTGTTCAAGGGTGTTTATTGTAGTGCTATAAAATTGAGGGTAAAGTGCAATGAAATGGGGTGATGGTGGAGGAAAGTCCAGGGTATTGTTCCAGTCTGTTTGTAGCACAGGTCCAGTGTCCAAGAGGCCATAGGAAAGGGAGTAAAGGCAGTTCAATGTGGACAAGGTGACAGGGTGGGACACAAGGGGGACAATCAGGAGAGTCTAATTTCCTGGCAGTGATCTTGGTCTTAGCAAGTGTCTCTGGCTTCTGTCTGGTTTACAGGGAACGTTTGCAGGGTGGTTCACCTTCTGCAGGGGGAGGGGTGCTGGTGGCCTTTGGGTCCTGTGGCGGGGCCTCCTGTCCACTAGCTGCAGCAGATGTGGTGGGCTGGTCAATAGACTGGCTAGTGGTATGGGCCCGCTGCTGTGCAGTCCATACCTTCATGATGTTGCCCATGTCTTCCAGCACCCCTGCTATGGAGATCATGGTGGTGTTGAGGGCCTGCAAGTCATCCCTGATCTCCTGATGGTGTTCCTCCTGCAGCCGCTTGTTCTCCTGCATATTGTTCAGGATCTGGTCCATCGTGTCCTGGGATTGTTGGTAGGCACTCAGGACACTGGGGAGTGCCTCCTGGAGTTGGTTCCCTAGGCCTGTCCTCCCCCTGGTGCACGGCGGTCCTCCCAGTGTCCCTGTTGTCCTGTGCCTCTGTCCCCTGAACCGTGTGCCCACTGCCACTGACCCCAGGTCCTGATTGTCTTGGGTATGAGGTGTGGCCTGTGGTCCCTGTAGAGGTGGACACACTGCTGATTGATGTGTCCTGGGGACAGAGGTATGGGTACGCTGGGTGGGTGCTGTGGTGTTATTTCCAGATGGGGGAGGCTCTGTGGTGGTGTGTGACTGGGCTTGGGTAACCGACTGTCCAGAGGTCCCTGATGGGCCAGGTTGGTCATCCAGATCCTGAAGTCCAGAATTACTGTAATCACTGGGGGCATCTTCTGTTGAGGAACTGGATAGTCATGGCACCTCCTCTCTACTGAATTTGGCTGGGGCACCTGTGGGGATGTAAGTGATGTATTTTGCTTCATGCCTGTGACACATTGTACATCCCTATCTTCCCCTCTATTGTTGCTGTTGCCCTGCCACCATTGTTTATGTATGGTGGTGTATTGTGTGCTTGTTAGTTCTCCATGCTGCGCATGCTTTGGTGATGGGTGTCCATGCAGGGCTGGAAGGGCAGCCCATGCATTGGTATGGCATGCAGGGCTTGACATTGTGGTTAGTTATATGTGTAGGTGCAGTGTGTGGGATGGAGTGGAGTAATGGGAGTGAGGGTGAGGGTGTGAGATGGCATGCAGGTATAGGGGTGATAAGTGTTAAATGTTGACTTACCAATGTCCAGTCTTCCGGCTACTTGCTCCTCCCATGCTGTGAGCTATAGCGGAGGAGGTGGGGGTCCACCGCCAGTCCTCTGGGTGGCCAGCTGGTGCCTTGCTGCCACGGAACGTACCTTCCCCGTAGGTTGTTCCACCTCTTCCTGATGTCGTCCCTTGTTCTTGGATGCTGTCCCACGGCGTTCACCCTGTCTATGATTCTCCGCCATATCTCCATCTTCCTTCCAATGGATATCTGCTGTACCTGTGCTCCAAACTGCTGTGGCTCTACCCTGACTATTTTCTCCACCATGACCTGCAACTCCTCATCTGTGAAACGGGGGTGCCTTTGTGGGGCCGTGGGTGTTGTGTGGTGTGTGTAAGTGTGTGGGTGTTGGGTGGTGTGATTGGTTGTGCGTAGTGGAGTGCATGAGGGATGTATGGGTGTGTGTGTGTGTGTAGTTGTTGCAGTGGTCTTGATGTCTGTCTGGTGGCAATGATTTGTATTCGTAAAGGGTTGTGGGTAATGAGGGTGTGTGCTTTATAGTGGTGTGAGTGGGTGGGTGTGGAGTGTGTATGGGTGTCAGATGTGTGTTTTTGGAATTGGCCAATGTTGTGTAGTTTAGTATTTGGGTGTCCATTCCGAGTGCGGCGGTGTGTACCGCTGTTGAATGTACGCCATGGTGATTCGTGGGTCATGATGTGCTGGGCCTTGTTTTGTTGGCATAACGGTATGGGTGTTGGGACCAACAGTTTATCACTGACCTTTGGGCTGGCGGATTTGTGTATGTGGCTGTATTCTGTTGGTTTAGTGTGTGTGTGTCATAATATGCCGAACGGATAATCTCCACTGCGGGGGTATGTTGGTGGCCGTCAATGTGGCGGTAAGCGGTTTTTACCGCCAATGTCGAAATGACCACCTATATGTTACTGAACTCTATCCCACTCAATTCTACTATGCACCACTGCACTCTATGCAACAGCATTCTAAGCCACTTTATTCTGCACCACTCTACTATACACCACTGCCCTCTATACAAATGCACTCTACACCACTCTACTGTAAAACACTGCACTTTATGCCACTCCACTCTGCAACACTACACTCTGTGCCATTCTGCTCTTCACTACTGCACTCTACTCAGTACCATGCTATGCCACTGCTGCATTCTATGCCACTGCACCCTACACCACTGCAATCTATGCTTCTCTACTCTATTCTCCACCACTCTACGCTATGCCACTGTACTCTACCTCACTCTACTATGTACCAATGCACTCTTTGCCACTGCACTCTACACCGCTCCAGTCTAGGCCACTCCACTCTACACCACTCCATGCCTCTCCACACCACTCTACTCTGTCACACTCCACTCTATGCCACTGCACTATACCCTGCACCACTCCACTCTACGCTACTTCTATTCTGCAACAATGCACCCGTCGCCACTGAACTCTATGCCGCTCTACTCTGCACCACTGCACTCTGTGCGACTGTGCTCTGTTCTACACTTCTTTATGCCAATGCACTCTATACCACACTTCCCTGCATCTCTCCACTTTACATCACAGCACTTAATGATGCTAAGAAATTATTTCAAATAGGACCTGCTCACACTCACAGATAAGATAAGTTTACAATTACTATCTGTTCCAGCTTGAGCTAGCGTTCTCTCTGCTTTTTATTATGCAGCTCATACAGGCCCAGTCTCCCAGTGATGTGTAGTATGCATTGAAAAGGGAGACTGAATTGGCCCATCAAAGGGGTTGGAGAAGGAAAGATCATTAGTTGAAATGCATTAGTAGTTCAAGATATAGTTTAGGGTTAGGAAACTAGGAATACGCAATAGGCTATCTGATTTAGAAAAGTACAGTGCTACTGTGCCTGCCTGTCAAAATATGTTTTTTAGAGATTAACTGTAGCACTGATCTTTTTATCTTCTTTATTTCTTACATTAGCACCCAGGAGCAAGAGGGCACTGGAGCAGCGGGAAGGGGCTGCCACCACCAGTGCAGTGGTGGGTGGAACCACTACGAGATCCACAGCAGATGGTTCTTCTGGCCCCAGTAATCCCCACTAGCAAAATAATTTTGCCTTGTGTATTTTTTTATACTGTTTAATTTTTTCCAACTCTATCTGTCAGGACCAAACAGCTGAGTTCGATAGAGTCCAGGGGGGGCAGGAGGCAAGGAAACCCTGGATGAAGGTGCAAAAGGGCTGCCTTTGGGTGGAAGAAGCTGGAGATTCTGTAACAACGAAAAGGGCTAGGAACTTCTACTTTGGATGGAAGATGTCCCATGGCGAGCTGGATGTTGCAAAAGTGTTTCCACGCAGAAATACTGCAAACAAGCCTTGCTAGCTGCAAGGGTTGCGGTAGAGGTTTTTGGGTGCTGCTGGGGACCAGGAAGGACCAGGATGTCGCCCCTTGGAGGAGGAGACAGAGGGGGGGGGGGGCTCAGCAACTCAGAGAGCCCCTGCAGAAGCAGGCAGCACCCGCAGAAGTACCAGAGCAGGCACTTGGAAGTTCTGCGAGCAGCTGCAAATCACACAGTACACAGGTTTGCTGTCTGGCGAGGGGAGGCAAGGACTTACCTCCACCAAATTTGGACAGAAGGGCCACTGGACTGTGGGAGACACTTGGACCCAGTGCCGGTGTTCCAGGGACCACGCTCATCAGGATGAGAGGGGACCCAGGGGACCAGTGATGCAGTCTTTTGGTGCTGCGTTAGCAGGGGGAAGATTCCGTCGACCCACTGGAGATTTCTTCTTGGCTTCCAGTGCAGGGTGAAGGCAGACAGCCGTTAGAGCATGCACCACCAGGAAACAGTCGAGAAAGCTGGCATGATGAGGCGCTACAATGTTGCTGGTAGTCGTCTTGCTACTTTGTTGAGGTTTTGCAGGTGTCCTGGAGCAGTCAGCGGTCGATCCTTGGCAGAAGTCAAAGAGGGAAGTGCAGAGGAACTCTGGTGAGCTCTTGCATTCGTTATCTGAAGAATACCCTAGAGGAGAGACCCTAAATAGCCAGAAAAGGAGGTTTGGCTACCAAGAAAGGAGGTTTGGCTACCAAGAGAGGTAAGAACCTATCAGAAGGGGTCTCTGACGTCACCTGCTGGCACTGGCCACTCAGACCAGTCCAGTGTGCCCCCAACACCTCTGAATCCAAGATGGCAGAGGTCTGGGACACACTGGAGGAGCTCTGGGCACCTCCCCTGGGAGGTACTGGTCAGGGGAGTGGTCACTCCCCTTTCCTTTGTCCTGTTTCGCTTCAGAGCAGGACTGGGGATACCTGAACCGGTGTAGACTGGCTTATGCAGGGATGGGCACCATCTGTGCTCATCAAAGCATTTCCAGAGGCTGGGGGAGGCTACTCCTCCCCAGCCCTTCACACCTATTTCCAAATGGAGAGGGTGTAACACCCTCTCTCAGAGGAAATCCTTTGTTCTGCCTTCCTGGGCCGGGGCTGCCCAGACCCCTGGAGGGCAGAATCCTGTCTGAGGGGTTGGCAGCAGCAGCAGCTACAGTGGAAACCCCAGAAAAGCAGTTTGGCAGTACCCGGGTTCTGTGCTAGATACCCGGGGGGTCATGGAATTGTCACCCCAATACCAGAATGGTATTGGGGTGACAATTCCATGATCTTAGGCACGTTACATGGCCATGTTCAGAGTTACCATTGTGACGCTACACGTAGGTAGTGACCTATGACCTATAGTGTAATGGTGTCCCCGCACTCACAAAGTTCGGGGAATTTGCCCTGAACAATGTGGGGGCACCTTGGCAAGTGCCAGGGTGCCCACACACTAAGTAACTTGGCACCTAACCTTCACCAAGTGCGGGTTAGACATATAGGTGACTTATAAGTTACTTATGTGCAGTGGAAATTGGCTGTGAAATAACGTGGACGTTATTTCACTCAGGCTGCAGTGGCAGGCCTGTGTAAGAATTGCCTGAGCTCCCTATGGGTGGCAATAGAAATGCTGCAGCCCATAGGGATATCCTGGAACCCCAATACCCTGGGTACCTAGGTACCATATACAAGGGAATTATATGGGTGTACCAGTGTGCCAATGAGAATTGGTAAAATTAGGCACTAGCCTGCAGTGACAATTTTAGAAAGCAGAGAGAGCATGAACACTGAGGTTCTGGTTAGCAGAGCCTCAGTGATACAGTTAGGCACCACACAGGGAACACATACAGGGCATACATTATGAGCACTGGGGTCCTGCCTAGCAGGATCCCAGTGACACAAGGGCAAAAACAAACATACATACAGTAAAAATGGGGTTAACATGCCAGGCAAGATGGTACTTTCCTACACAACCCCCGCCCCCAAACGAAGGACAATAAGACTAGCCTTGTCCAGATGAGTCTTCATTGTCTAAGTGGAAATATCTGGAGAGTCCATCTGCATTGGAGTGGGTACTCCCAGGTCTATGTTCCACTGTATAGTCCATTCCCTGTAGGGATATGGACCACCTCAACAATTTAGGGTTTTCACCTTTCATTTGTGTTAGCCAAAGTAGAGGTTTGTGGTCTGCCTGAATAATAAAGTGAGTGCCAAACAGGTATGGTCTCAACTTTTTCAGTGCCCAGACCACAGCAAAGGCCTCCCTCTCTATGGCAGACCAATGCTTTTGTCTAGGGGTCAACCTTCTGCTGATAAAAGCAACTGGTTGATCCTGGCCCTCAGAATTCAGTTGTGATAGTACTGCCCCTTACCCTAATTCAGATGCATCAGTTTTGAACAATGGATTTCTTGGAGTAGCATGGGCTTTTTAGGACAGGTACAGAACACATGGCCTGTTTGAGCTCCTCAAAAGCTTTCTGACAGCTTGCTGTCCATAACACCTTCTTAGGCATTTTCTTGCTAGTGAGGTCATTAAGAGGGGCTGCTATGGAGCCATAATTCTTGATGAATCTCCTATAGTACCCTGTGAGGCCTAAAAAGGCTCTCACCTGGGTCTGAGTTGTAGGGGAACCCCATCCATGATAGTTTGGATTTTCCCCTGTAGTGGTGCAATCTGTTCTCCACCAACCAGGTGGCCCAGATAAACCACTTTCCCCTGCCCTATCTGGCACTTTAAGGCCTTGATAGTGAGGCCTGCCTTTTGCAGGGCCTCCAAAACTACATATGTGGACCAGGTGATCATCCCAGGTTGAGCTAAAGACAGCAATATAATCTAGATATGCTGCACTGAAAGCCTCCAACCCTTGCAGGACTGTGTTCACCAACCTCTGAAAAGTGGCAGGTGCATTTTTCAAACCAAAGGGCATTACTGTGAATTGGTAGTGCCCTCCAATGGTAGAAAATGCAGTCTTGGTTTAGCATCTTCTGCCAATCTAATCTGCCAATACCCTGCAGTTAGATCAAAAGTGCTAAGATACTTGGCAGAAGCCAGTGTATCAATGAGCTCATCTGCCCTGGGTATAGGGTGAGCATCAGTTTTTGTTACCTGATTGAGCCCTCTGTAATCTACACAAAACCTCATCTCCCTCTTTCCATCTTTGGTGTGAGGTTTTGGTACAAGCACAACTGGGCTAGCCCAAGGGCTTTCAGAAGGTTCAATCACCCCTAAGTCCAAAATTTTCTGCACCTCTTGTTTAATGCAGTCCCTGACATGGTCAGGCTGCCTATGAATTTTACTTTTGACAGGCAGTCTCCAGTGTCAATTGTATGTTCACACCAGGATGTTGTACCTGGTACAAGTGAAAAGAGGTCTGAAAACTGACTTAAGAGATTGATGCAGTTGTCTTTCTGTTCTGCAGTCAGACAATCTGCTAAGACTACTCCCTCCACTAAGGCATCTGCTTCAGTGGTGGAGAAGAGATCAGGGAGAGGGTCACTCTCTTCTTCCTGTCCCTCATCTGTTGCCATGAGCAGGGTGAAATCAGCCCTGTCATAGTAGGGTTTTAGGCGGTTGACATGAATCACCCTAAGGGGACTCCTGGCAGTGCCCAGGTCTACCAAATAGGTAACCTCACCCTTCTTTTCAACAATGAGATGGGGTCCACTCCATTTGTCTTGTAGTGCTCGTGGGGCCACAGGCTCCAATACCCACACCTTCTGTCCTGGGTGGTACTGAATCAGGACAGCCTTCTGGTTTTGCCATTGCTTTTGCAGATCCTGGCTGGCCTGAAGGTTTTTACTGGTCTTTTTAATATACTCAGCCATTCTGGATCTTAGGCCAAGTACATAGTCTACTATGTCCTGTTTAGGAGCTTTTAAAGGTTGTTCCCAACCCTCCTTCACAAGAGCACGTGGACCTCTTACAGGATGCTCAAAGAGGAGTTCAAAGGGGCTGAAGCCCACTCCTTTTTGGGGTACCTCCCTGTAAGCAAAAAGGAGGCAAGGTAACAGGACATCCCATCTCCTTCTGAGTTTTTAAGGGAGTCCCATTATCATACATTTGAGAGTTGTATTAAACCTCTTAACCTGACCATTTGTTTGTGGATGGTAAGGGGTGGTGAACTTGTAGGTTACACCACACTCCTTCCACATTGCCTTTAGGTGTGCAGACATGAAGTTTCTACCTCTGTCTGACACCACTTCCTTAGGAAAACCCACACTGGAAAAGATCCCCAGGAGGGCCTTTGCCACTGCAGGAGCTGTAGTGGCCGTTAAGGGTATGGCTTCAGAATATCTTGTGGCATGGTCCACTACCACCAAGATAAATCTTTTGCCTGAAGCAGTTGGAGGGTCAAGGGGGCCAACTATGTCAACCTCTACCCTTTCAAAGGGCACCCCGACCACTGGAAGTTAAATTAGAGGGGCCTTTGGAGTGCCACCAGTCTTTCCACTGGCTTGGAAGGTCACACAAGATTTACAAAAGTTTTTTGTGTCCTCTGACATATGAGGCCATTGAAACAAGGGGACAAGTCTTTCCCAAGTTTTCGTCTGGCCCAATTGCCCAGCCAAAGGAATGTCATGTGCTAGGGTGAGAAGAAACTCTCTGTACTGCAGGGGAATGACCAATCTCCTGGCAGCTCCAGGCTTTGGGCCCCTTGACTCTGTGTACAAGAGGTTGTCTTCCCAGTACACCCTATGACCGTCCCTGACATCCCCATTCTGCTGTTTGACAGCTTGCTGTCTTAAACCCTCTAATGTGGGACAGGTTTGCTGGGCCACACTCAGCTCTTCCCTGGCAGGCCCCCCTGCACCCAAAAGCTCAGCAGTGTCTGCTGCCAGCTCCTCTGGTGTAGGTTCTTCCTCAAAAGGGGAATCATCTGTAGAGGGAGGGATAGTGGGTAGGGATTTGCCCTTTTTACCCCTAGCTTTAGGGAGCACTTGGTCCATTATTCCAGGATCCAAGTTTCCCTGTCCTTTTTGCTTCTCGGCCTGAGCCCTTGTCAAAGCAAAAATATGCCCAGGAATGCCCAGAATTGCTGCATGAGCCTCCAACTCCACTTCTGCCCAAGATGATGTCTCCAAATCGTTCCCTATTAGGCAATCTACAGGTAATTCAGTGGCTACCACAACTTTCTTTGGACCAGTAACCCCCCACCAGTTGAGATTCATAACAGCCATGGGGTGGCTAAGAGTGTTGTTATGAGCATCAGTCACTTGGTACTGCTGACCAAGTAGGTGTTGATCAGGGTGGACCAGTTTTTCTATCACCATAGTTACACTGGCTCCTCTGTCCCTGTAGGCCTCAACCTCAACACCATTGATTAGGGGAAGTTGCTTGTACTTACCCATATTAAGGGGACAAGCAACCAAGGTGGCAAAGTCAATGCCACCATCAGAGACTAAAATAGCCTCTCTGGTCTCCCTAACAAGACCAATCCCCAACTACATTGCCAATAGTGAGCCCAGCTATACCCTTGGATTAGCTATTAGTAGTAGACTTCCCACCACCAATGCTATTACTAGGGGCACTAGAGGTTGCAGCAGGGGTTGTGGTGGTGGGAGGTTTGGTGTTTTACTTTGGACAAGTGGAATCACTTGCCCAATGGCCTTTGACTTTACACAAATAACTCCAAGGCTTTTTCTGATAGTTTGAAGAGGATTTGGACCCACCACCCCCAGAGGATTTTTGTGGGCCTGATGAAGACTCAGAATGCTTACTTTTGTCCCCCCCCTTCTCAGAAGACTTACCATCCTTTTTCTTGCCACCCTTGTCACCCCCTGTATGAACTTTTCTGTTCACCCTTGTTCTGACCCATTTGTCTGCCTTCTTTCCCAATTCTTGGGGAGAGGTCAGATCAGAGACCACTAGGTATTGGTGCAACAAGTCAGACACACACTTGTTAAGAATATGCTCTCTCAGAATAAGATTATACAGGCTTTCATAGTCAGAACCTTTACTGCAATGCAACCACCCTTCCAAGGCCTTCACTGAATAGTCCACAAAATCTGTCCAGTCTTGAGAAGACTCTTTTCTGGTGTCTCTGAACTTAGGCCCTCATTCTGATATTGGCGGGCGGCGGTCGCCGCCCGCCAATATCTGGCCGCCGAATGACCGCCCCGCGGTCAAAAGACCGCAGCGGCCATTCCAACTTTCCGCTGGGCCTGCGGGCGCCCTCCAAAAGAGCGCCCGCCGGCCCAGCGGGAAAGCCCCTGCAACAATGAAGCCGGCTCCGAATGGAGCCGGCGGAGTTGCAGGGGTGCGACGGGTGCAGTGGCACCCGTCACGATTTTCACTGTCTGCTAAGCAGACAGTGAAAATCTTTGTGGGGCCCTGTTAGGGGGCCCCTGCACTGCCCATGCCAGTGGCATGGGCAGTGCAGGGGCCCCCAGGGGCCCCCCGACACCCGTTCCCGCCATCCTGTTCCTGGTGGTAAAAACCGCCAGGAACAGGCTGGCGGGAAGGGGGTCGGAATCCCCATGGCGGCGCTGCAAGCAGCGCCACCATGGAGGATTCCCTGGGCCAGGGGAAAACCGGCGGGAAACCGCCGGTTCCCCTTTTCTGACCGCGGCTTTACCGCCGCGGTCAGAATGGCCCTGGAAGCACCGCCAGCCTGTTGGCGGTGCTTCCGTGGTCCCCGGCACTGGCGGTTTGAAACCGCCAGGGTCGGAATGACCACCTTAATCCTGTATTATTCAGTGGTTAAGCCAAATCCATCCAAGAGTGCATCATTCAAAACTTTGTAATTATTGGCATCACTTTCTCTGACAGTAAGGATCGTATCCCTACCCTTTCCAGTGAAAGATAGCCACAAGATAGCAGCCCACTGCCTTTGAGGGACCAACTGTACCATACAGACCCTCTCAAGTGCAGCAAACCATTTATTAATGTCATCCCCCTCCTTGTAAGGGGGGACTATTGAAGCGTCTGAGTTTATAAAGTAAGTTTATTCCAGTAACATAGCAGGACAGCTTACAGGAACGACCGCCACCGACACTGTCCCAACCGCTTCTCCCCCGTTGTTCTTACATTGAGTCCCGTGCAGGAATTCCAGAACGCATGGAAGACTCACACGGAGAACTCGATCCAAGAACCTAACACATCATCCCCCTTAACACATGAAAATTTTACCAACTGAAACAAATAAAACACAAAAATATTACAACAGTTATTCTAAAGCATGAAATCACGGAATCTTCTGGGAAGCATCCTATTTCTAGTCGAAACCGTTCTCCTCCCGTCGTTCTTCTCATATACTTGCTTGGAGGAATGCATTGAGTCTTTGTCCAACACCTTCTCACCACAAAGAGAATTCCTACTCCGAATGTCCTTCTTATCTTGCTCCATCTTGGTGGATTCAACCAATGTTCTATTGTTTAATTTGACCTCGTGAGCCAAGGACAACTTCTCCTTGTTCCACCAATTGCCATCCTCCAACTTAACAGCATTTTTGCAAATTTTGACGACTTTCTTTGGGTCCGAAAATTTAGATTCACTCTTTTGAATTATACGAGCAGTTTTAATTTTGACATAATCACCCACCTTAATACAAACAGTCTTCCTTGCAGTCCCCTTATATTTGTCCTGAGCGGATAACCTCTTTTCATTCACCTTCTCAATCAAACTCTTTTCAATTTCAACTTCACCCATCCATTTTCTTGTCAACTTGGTAGCAGGAACCCTTCCTCTCAATAACACAAAAGGGGACACACCTGTATCTGCATTGGGTGTAGTTCGCACCGCCCACAATAGTTTCCTCAACTCTTCCTTACAATTCAACCCTCCGACCTTAGCTAGTTGTATGTTTTCCTTAATTACCCTGTTTAAGCGTTCTTCGAGGCCATTACTCCTAGGATGATAAAGGGACGTTTTAACATGTCCAATACCAAAGTGCCTCAGAAAATCTGAAAACTGGGCAGATGTGAATTGACTCCCATTATCTGTAAGTATCTCATCAAGAATACCTTCTCTGTCAAAAATGGATTCTAAAAACTCAATGACTTTTTGAGAAGTAGGAACTTTCACCAATTTGAACTCAGGCCAACGACTATAAAAATCGATTAATACTATACCATATTCCACTTGTCCATTCAACAAATTAATGGGACCAATTAAATCCACAGCAATTTTGCTCCAAGCTTTCATGGGTACTTCAATTGCTTCAACAGGAGAAGGAAGAGTGACTTGAGACTTGTCACTAATAGCACAGGGCAAACAATCTCTTACAAAGTGTTTCACATCTCTGTCCAAGCCAGGCCACCAAATATTTTCCCTTAATCTCCTCTTCATAGCCCTCATACCAATGTGGCCTTCATGTCCCAGTGTTAATATCTTATACCTTAACCCCACAGGAACAACCATGGTTTCCGTCCGCATCAACATATTATTCACAATAGACAATTCCTCAAAAACGTGTTTGTACCCTTCACAACGTATAGATTTGCAACCCGACCATCATTGTGATATGCCCCCCATAACTTCCTTCATTTGTTCATCCCTATCACATGCTTCCTTCCATTCATCTTCAGTCACCGCACCTTCTAATTGACACTCCAAAGAACATACCAGAACATCGTCCTCATCCGTCTCCTCCTTACTAAGTACATCCGTATGAGGAAGACGGGAAAGGCAATCAGCTAGCACATTCCTTGCACCTGGAACATATTCCACATGAAAGTCGTACATTTGCAATCTATACTGCCACTTGTCTATTCTAGGAGTGGCGCGGTGCGCACCTGAAGTAGAAAATAATTGCACCAAAGGTTTATGGTCCATTCTGACAGTAAAATGTACACCCCACAGATAAGGCTTGAAATGTACAATTCCCCACCAACATGCGAGAGCCTCTCTCTCTATTGCCGCATATGTAGCTTCTGCACCTCTTAGACTGCGTGAGGCAAAAGCAATCACTTCATCCTTGCCACCCCTCCGCTGTAACAATACTGCCCCCAGACCCAGTTGACTGGCATCAGTCATGATTACAATTTCATCTTTGGTGTCAAAAGCCTTCAACTGAATGACCAAAACAACTTCACTTTTAATAGCTGCAAATTCCTGCTCACACTCATGACTCCAGTCAAATTTTACATTTTGTTTTAAGAGAGACCTGATATTATGCGTTATACTGGCACAATTAGGAATGAATCTGGCGTAAAAGTCAATGAGCCCCATAAAGGATCAAACTTGATCCTTATTGCAGGGAGATTGGAAACCTTCAATAGCTTTAACTAAACTCTCCTTCGGTTCCACCCCCCGTTCTGATATTTTATAACCTAGGTAATCGATTGATGAGGTACTAAACTTACATTTGTCTGCACTAAGAACAATTTCTCTTTCACCCAACGTGGATAACACTTGGCTCATCCTTTCATCATGCTGATCTTGATCCTTGCCAAAAACTAGAATGTCATCCTGAAAAGCAATGACCCCAGTCATACTACCGAACAAACTATCTACTACTCTCTGAAATACTGCGGAAGCAGAAGCTAATCCAAATGGCATGCGTCTAAATTGAAACAACCCCTCAGGCGTAATAAAGGCTGTCAAGTGCCTTGACTCGGGATGCAAATTAATTTGATGGTATGCCGATGTCATGTCTAATAAACTGAACACGCAAGCATTACCAAGAGTGGATAGCATTTCAGTAATGTTCGGCAAAGGATGACAATCCACCCAAATCTGCGCATTGAGATCGCGTAAATCCACACACATGCGAATTGATCCGTTGGCTTTACGGGCAATCACAATAGGAGCCACCCAATCAGACGCATCCACCTTTTCAATTATGTGTTGAACATACAATCTGTCTAACTCTCTTTTCAACTCTGCTCTCATTGCTAATGGTACTCTGCGTACCTTGTGAACCTTGGGAATAGCATTTTCTTTCAATTTAATCTTGTGCGCAAAGTTTCTAAACATACCAATTCCATTCTTGAAAACATCTGGAAAAGCATCAAGCCAAATAGTTCCTACAGATAACACAGGGGTATAATTTTTGCTTAATATTACTTGATCGGGGTTATTAGGGTCCAATAAAATACCTAACTTCTTTTGATCCTCCCATCCCAGCAAACAGACATCGTCTTTAGCCACATATACCACTCCTCTAGCTAAACTACCTTGAAAATTCAATTCAGCCATACACTCCCCCAATACTTCCACTGTTTTTCCACCATATCCTACAGGTCTAATATGAGACTCCTGAAGTTCAAAATGGTCAAAATGTTCCTTCCATACTTTCTCACTCACAAGTGTGTAGGGTGAACCTGAATCAGCCACTACAACTATTTCACATCCATTGATTGACAATTTACAGGTAGGCCTCCTGAACCTATTAAAAAACACACTCTGGGGGTTATCATTGCCCATTTTGGAATCATCAGATATAGTAAGAATTTCGTCCTCCTCACTGGTTGATGGATCTAAACCACCCCCATTGTCGCTATGTAACTTTAAAATCTTATCCCTTGAAATTTTACTCCTTGAAGTCGACTTGCACACTCTTGCAAAATGTCCGATCTTAGAACACTTAGCACACCTCTTTCCTACGGCCGGACAACTGCTTACATTGCCTAAATGAGAGGAACAACCACATCTAAAGCATTCAAGTCTCTTAAAGTTCTCTCTCTTACCCGATGTACCATCTTTGATATTCACATGCGGCTTATTAGAATTCTGTTTGATCAATGCTATTTTCTGAAAAGAATCCTTCTCACAGGTTGTATTAATCTGTTGCATGAACACGGTAGTACTTTCAATCCTAGATGCTATCTCTACCGCCTTTTCTAACGTTAAATTAGGCGTAGACAAGAGAGTTTCCTGCACCTTTTTGTTATTAGTCTTCTCAACGAGTTGATCTCTTATCATTTCATCCTCACACGCCTTATAATCACATGAAACAGCTAACATTCTTAAAGCACCCACAAAACTTGCTACAGGTTCCCCAGGAATCTGTACTCTTTTGTAAAATTTGTGCCTTTCCATTATAACATTCTTACAAGTTTTAAATCTAGAATCCAGTGACTTAATTGCAGAAGCATATTCATCAATACCCCCATCACCTTCACCCACAGGCAAAGGAACACTCACTTGCGGAATGTGTTTTAACATTTTGCGACCTTCTGGACCTAAAAAATGACGTAACACAGCAAACTTTTTTTTGTGAGTAAAAGCGTCACCATCGAGAGCATCACGATAAGCTTCAAAACCTTCCTTCCATGAGTCCCAATCTGCCTTTGATGAGATTGGATCAGGAGAAAACGCCGGAAAAGGAAGGATAGAATGCTGCATGGTACACAGTTAATAATATGATGAAATTATATGCCCGTTAAAATAGTGGAAGAAATTCTGCAGAATATGAAAATACGCTGTGAAACGGTGTAGAAAAGTCATGAAAATGCAGATGAAACAAGAAAATTCCAGGGCTAGCGATTACAAAAAAAAATCAACGTGAAAGTGTTCCACTTGTGATTAGCGAAGGCACATACACGAGAACAAGGCGTCCTGGTTGCTAGGCAACGTTTCAAGTGCAGGAGCGTCCCCGTTGCCAGGAAACCTTCAAGCGCACGGCATAGACGTCAAATAAGGCATGCGCGTGTGAAATGAAACGCGCGTCAACGTACAATACTTTCGAAGGATTTGCCCCAAGATCGGAGGCAAAAACACCACAGCGATGCCGGAATCAATCACGCGCAACCATACCCTGAAATCCAGAACCGCAAATCGAAACAGGGGTCGTCCACACAAAGAAGCGCCAGAAATAAAACCGGCAAGACGTCGATGACAGAAAGGTACACGCGTGGGCGCAAACTGTCCTGCAGCTCCCTCGTCGCCAAATGAAGCGTCTGAGTTTATAAAGTAAGTTTATTCCAGTAACATAGCAGGACAGCTTACAGGAACGACCGCCACCGACACTGTCCCAACCGCTTCTCCCCCGTTGTTCTTACATCGAGTCCCGTGCAGGAATTCCAGAAAGCATGGAAGACTCACACGGAGCACTCGATCCAAGAACCTAACAACTATCTTATGCAGGTTTTTGGAATCTTGCTCTCTAACAGGATTACTATCTGAAACACTGCTGCTGCCACCATGGGGAACTAACCCCAACCTCGGTCTTTCCCTCTCTATGTCTATGGATTCCCTGTCTAAGGCCAGCTGCTGCTGTTTAAGCTTCAGTCTGGTCTCTTCTACCCTCAGCTTTCTGAGTTCCCTTTCCATCAAGTTATCCTCAGGGTGGGTGGGTTGGGAATGTTTAGACACAGAGGAAATATGGGAAGTTTCAGAGGGAGACCTGTCCCTAATTGTCTAGACTCTAGTAACCTGGCCTCTAGGAGTGAAAGATGTCCTACTTACGTGTGACCCTCTAACACTACCAGTGTCTCTAGGTACCCTGCTAGGGGGCAGGACTTTGTAAGAACCCTCCCCAGCTTCTTCAGGGAACTCCTCTGAGTCTGACTGGGAAACTTCCCCTTTTTCGAACCTCTCTTGAGATGGGCCAGACTGGTTCTGGTCATCTACAATGAGCATGTTAAAGAGAAACTCTTTTGTAGGATTCTTACCTATACTCAAACCTCTATCCAGGCAGAGACCCCCTCAAACTTTTATAGTTCAAACTCTCATATGTTGCATTAACAGTTTTGGGAGTGGGCTCTACTACAGACATGATAGAAAAGGTTTAAGGATAATGAGAGAAAAAGTTTTAGAACTTTAGAAAGCACAGAGAAAAACTTTTTCAAACTTTGGGAAAACTTTTAGAAGTTTTCAAAACTTTTCAGAAACTTTGTTAAAAGTTTTAGAGTAGAAAAGTAAACAGTTTTGGTTAAGTGTACATATTCTGAACTTATTTGGTATAAGATTTTCTTATGAAAAGCACCAAATGACAAAGTGGTAAAGCAGTTGCAAGTACTTATCCTACCGCTGCACCACCAATGTAGGAGGCTGGCCTGGCTTATAGTGGGTACCTGGTGGTACTTACACCCTGTGTCAGGTCCAGTTATTTCTTATTAGTAGAATGGAGGTGTTTCTAGCAGCTTAGACTGATAGAAGGTAGCTAAGGCAAAGCAGCTTAGGCTGAACTAGGAGACATGAAAAGCTCCTACTATACCACTTATATCATATAGCACAATATCATAAGAAAACACAATACTCAGAGTTACTAAAAATAAAGGTACTTCATTTTAGTGACAATATGCCAAAAGTATCTCAGAGAATACCCTCACTTAGGAGGTAAGTAATATACACAAGTTATATGTACACAAACCCAAAACAGGGAAGTAACAGTAAGAAAAGTAGTGCAAACAATGTAAAATCACAATAGGATGCAATAGGCAAACATAGGTCTAGGGGCAACACAAACCATATGCTCCAAAAGTGGAATGCGAATCACAAATGGACCCCAGACCTATGGGAGCTTGTAGTGGGTCGCTGGGACTGTAAGAAAACAGTAAGGGTGTCCAAAATACCCCACCCCAAGACCCAGAAAAGTAGGAGTAAAGTTACCCTACTACCCCAGAAAGACACAATAGTTGTGATAGGGGGATTCTGCAAGAACCACAAGCACCAGCAAAACACCGAAGACGGATTCCTGGACGTGAGGACCTGCAAGGCAAGGGGACCAAGTCCAAGAGTTGCGATAGTGTCCGGGGGGGGGGGGGACAGGAGCCCAGGAAACCACAGATGAAGGTGCATAAGGGCTGCCTCTGGGTGGAAGAAGCCAAAGATTCTGCAACAACGAAAAGGGCTAGGAACTTCTCCTTTGGATCGAAGATGTCCCACGGCGTGCTGGATGTTGCAGAAGTGTTTCCACGCAGAAATACTGCAAACAAGCCTTGCTAGCTGCAAGGGTCGCGGTAGAGGTTTTTGGGTGCTGCTGGGGACCAGGAAGGATCAGGATGTCACCCCTTGGAGGAGGAGACAGAGGGGGCTCTCAGCAACTCAGAGAGCCCCTGCAGAAGCAGGCAGCACCCGCAGAAGTACCGGAGCAGGCACTTGGATGTTCTGTGAACTCAGAGTCACAAAAGGAGGGTCCCACGACGTCGGAGTCCAACTCAGCGGGTTGAGCACTGCAGGACAGAGTGCTGGGGACCCAGGCTGGGCTGTGCACAAAGGAATCCTTGGAGAAGTGCACAGAAGCCGAAGCAGCTGCAAATCACACAGTACACAGGTTTGCTGTCTGGCGTGTGGAGGCAAGGACTTACCTCCACCAAATTTGGACAGAAGGGCCACTGGACTGTGGGAGACACTTGGACCCAGCGCCTGTGTTCCAGGGACCAGGCTCGTCAGGATGAGAGGGGACCCAGAGGACCGGTGATGCAGTCTTTTGGTGCCTGCGTTAGAAGGGGGAAGATTCCGTCGACCCACAGGAGATTTCTTCTTGGCTTCCAGTGCAGGGTGAAGGCAGACAGCCCTCAAAGCATGCACCCCCAGGAAACAGTCAAGAAAGCCGGCAGGATGAGGCGCTACAATGTTGCTGGTAGTCATCTTGCTACTTTGTTGCGGTTTTGCAGGCGTCCTGGAGCAGTCAGCGGTCGATCCTTGGCAGAAGTCAAAGAGGGAAGTGCAGAGGAACTCTGGTGAGCTCTTGCATTCGTTATCTGAAGAATACCCCAGAGGAGAGACCCTAAATAGCCAGAAAAGGAGGTTTGGCTACCAAGAAAGGAGGTTTGGCTACCAAGAGAGGTAAGAACCTATCGAAAGGGGTCTCTGACGTCACCTGCTGGCACTGGCCACTCAGAGCAGTCCAGTGTGCCCCCAACACCTCTGAATCCAAGATGGCAGAGGTCTGGGACACACTGGAGGAGCTCTGGGCACCTCCCCTGGGAGGTACTGGTCAAGGGAGTGGTCACTCCCTTTTCCTTTGTCCAGTTTCGCGCCAGAGCAGGGCTGGGGATCCCTGAACTGGTGTAGACTGGCTTATGCAGGGATGGGCACCATCTGTGCCCATCAAAGCATTTCCAGAGGCTGGGGGAGGCTACTCCTCTCCAGCCCTTCAAACCTATTTCAAAAGGGAGAGGGTGTAACACCCTCTCTCAGGGGAAATCCTTTGTTCTGCCTTCCTGGGCCGGGGCTGCCCAGACCCCAGGAGGGCAGAATCCTGTCTGAGGGGTTGGCAGCAGCAGCTGCAGTGGAAACCCCGGAAAGTCAGTTTGGTAGTACCCGGGTTCTGTGCTAGAGACCCGGGGGATCATGGAATTGTCCCCCCAATACCAGAAAGGTATTGGGGGGACAATTCCATGATATTAGACATGTTACATGGCCGTGTTCGGAGTTACAATTGTGATGCTACACATAGGTAGTGACCTATGTGCAGTGCACGCGTGTAATGGTGTCCCCACACTCACAAAGTTCGGGGAATTTGCCCTGAACGATGTGGGGGCACCTTGGCTAGTGCCAGGGTGCCCACACACTAAGTAACTTGGCACCTAACCTTCACCAAGTGAGGGTTAGACATATAGGTGACTTATAAGTTACTTATGTGCAGTGGAAATTTGCTGTGAAATAACTCGATGTTATTACACTCAGGCTGCAGTGGCAGGCCTGTGTAAGAATTGCCTGAGCTCCCTATGGGTGGCAAAAGAAATGCTGCAGCCCATAGGGATCTCCTGGAACCCCAATACCCTGGGTACCTAGGTACCTTGTACAAGGGAATTATATGGGTGTACCAGTGTGCCAATGAGAATTGGTAAAATTAGTCACTAGCCTGCAGTGACAATTTTAGAAAGCAGAGAGAGCATAAACATTGAGGTTCTGGTTAGCAGAGCCTCCGTGATGCAGTTAGGCACCACACAGGGAACACATACAGGGCATTCATTATGAGCACTGGGGTCCTGCCTAGCAGGATCCCAGGGACACTTGGGCAAAAACAAACATACATACAGTGAAAATGAGGGTAACATGCCAGGCAAGATGGTACTTTCCTACACTCCCCGCCAGGAACATTGTTCCCAACAGGCTGCCAGCAGCTTGAGTTGTGGTCAGCCACGAAGGCAATGCACTCAGTGCTGCCGTGCTGATTACAACTCAACTTTCTGCCAGCCTTTTCAAGCGGGGAACCCACCACAAAAAAGGCTGGCATAATGCCAGTGTCGTGGACCCCACTGCCCAGCACCCTCAGAATGCGCACTGTGTTTTGCAAACAGTGTGCATTCCAATGGTGATGGTGTGCTACGGTATTGGCCTCCAATACCACAGCACTGTTCCCGCCAGTCAGGCCGGCAGAAATGTCATAATACAATGTTCCCAAAGGTCAGCCTGATGGCAACATTGTAATAAGACTGGGGGGGACACCACCGGCATGACGGATGTGTCCTCCCCACAAGTTTGGTGGTCGGCTTGCCTGACCACCAAACTCATAATGAGGCCCTGAATGTCCTTAATTGACAATTCCACCCCTTCATTGCACTTCAACGACTCATCATAGCTCTGTCCCACCATTACAAGAAAAACGTTTTTGATTGGTTTGAATTCCTGGCTTTTCTAACATGTCAACCAACATACCTCCCAAAGTGATAGTTTCAATAGAAGATACTGCTAACCGAACTGAATTGAGCTATTGCTGTTGTTTTTTGTTCAAAATAATAATAATTACTTAGGAGGTGAATCTAGTATTTTTTTTTTCTATCTGCACATACCATCAGTGGAGGAACCAGGGCCAGTGCCAGTGTAATGGAGGACCCGGGTGGTTTGAGAGGGAGGAGTCCCATAATTCACAATGCTTGCTTATTGACAAATTAAGTATACCGTGTTTGTTAAGCAAGGCAGATATCCCACCCATCATTGTATACTCCCTTCCAATGGAACTTCATCACCTGTGACCTAATTTCAGCATGGTTCAATTTGGCACTGCAGTGTCAGCTGCACAATGTGCGTCTGTTTCATCAAATGCAGCATTTTAACATTTTCAATGCATTACAAACCGAAAACAGAATGGGCTTCCCAGTGCCCACTCAGTCCTGCTAATACTTCACCCAATTATTCTTTCCTGATCTCTGTCCAAACCTACCATAAAACTTAAAAATGTATTCTTGGCATGCGCCACATTTTTTCTGGCCAAGCTATGTATTTATATTTATTTCATGGCTTCCATGACGGATTTACACCAGTTCAAATTTTTCTCTTTTGACATTCATCAACTACAGTGACTGACTAAGCAAAAGCTTAGCACATAACATTCAGTGACACCACGTTTGTATGACACATCCACACATGCCTGACCCACGTATGCCTAAACAACATGGCCAGAACCATGACAGCATCTTTACCACGCATGACTTTACCTTGAATGTCTTCACAACGAATATTATTGTAAAAGCATGCTTGGTTAAGAAATATGCTTGGTAAATCAGACTCACCACCCCCCGCCCTGCCCCTAACGCGTGATACCCCAGCCCTGCAATCCACCCCACCACAGCCCTTAAAGCTGCCCGACCCCCTGCCCTGAGCCCTAAAACCGACCCTGCCCAGCCCTTAAAACTACCCCGACCCCCTGCCCTGAGCCCTACAACTGACCCTGCCCTTAAAGCTACCCTGACCCCCCACCCTGAGCCCTACAACCGACCCGCCCCACCCTTAAAACTACCCCTTCTCCGCCCCCTACCTTGAGCCCTAAAACTCTGCCCCTTCCTAAAAACTACCCTGACCTCAGCCTCTCATCCTGAGTCCTAAAACTGAGCTTCAGCCCTGAATACTCCCCCACCCGCCCTTAGCCCTAAAACTGCCCATCCCTAAAAAGTACCCCCCCCAAAACCCGGCCCAGCTCCACTTACCTCTCCCGATCCTTCCTGTTCCTCTGGCCGCTCTATGGCCCCTTCCTAAAAACTACCCCAACCCACCACCCTTGACACTGACCCCATCCCTGAAAGTATGCCTTCCCCCTTACAACTACCATGACCCCCCATCCTGAGTCCTAAAACCCTGCCCCTTTTGAAATCACAATCCTGGCCCCCACCCTCCATGAGCCCTAAAACCGCTCTCCACCCCTAAAAACTACACCCCCCCAAACCTGGCTCCAGCCCTACTTACCTCTCCCAATTCTTCCTCTGCTGTTCTTCTCCGCCCATCCACACAGCTAGACCATACAATGTTTACTGCCTTAACCACGCATATTCGTGGGGGCGTGGCCGGCAAGATGGCCGATCGGCAGCACTAGAAGAGTGCTCCCGGCTCACTAATCCTGCATGATCCTGCCAACCAAGACCCCCGCGGACCTAGCGGTTGGGTCCTGGAGTCCCCTGGGGTGGAGGGGAGGACGAGGAGAGCAGCGGGAAAAAAAACGGAACCGGACGCCAAAATCGGGCTGCAGGGGAGCGTGTGGGAAGAGCGTCTGACCCCAAGATGGCAGCCTCGAGCGCGATCTGAAATTCGGCAAAAATCGACCGTATGAGGTAGTGGAGTGGCACGATCTAGAGGAGGACGATCCTGACGGGGGGCCCCTCACGGTGAGGTGTCGATTGGACTTTAGCACTGCACCCCCGCCCTCCCCACCTCCCCCTGGAAGTGAGCGCAGAGTTGGAGTTGGGCCTCCCCGTTGGATTGGAGGCCCATTGAGGTGGATGGGCAGTGGCGGGGTGCGGTTTGCTTGCCTCCTGTGGAGGGCGTCCAGGCCTCGGACGTTTGGAGCTGACAGCGCTGCACTGGGCCTACAGCGATAGTTAGAGCTGCTGCTGGACTGGTTTTTGAAGATGCACTCCCCAGCGATGGTGATTTGACTAGTGATCCTGGGTTGTCCATTTCTAGAGTGCGAGACTAGCAAGATGTGAGTCGGATACGTCGGTCCGAGTGTGACGCTTGCGCTGCTCCTGCCTGTGCTGGCACCCCAATCCTGTGGGGGGGAGGTTAGAGACTGAGAGGTGTTGGGTGGTGAAGACACGGAGCTCAACTGACTGTGCTGCGCCTGGAAGGGTTGAGTACGGCATTAGGTGTGTTCATTCTTAACTGCTGCTCCATCAGGTGCATACCATGGGCAAAGATAGAACGCATAAGGGAATGCAGCAAACTCGGATGGACCAATACACGGCACAAAGTTCGGGTGCGAGTGTGCAAAAAGATCCCCCAGGCCCTTTGGAGAAGGGAGCGGAGCCCACTGGGGCGCAAATCCTGGCTGCCATTGAGTCCTCGCGGCATGCAATGCAAACTCAGATTGCCGCCATAGCGGTTGATGTCAACCTGCTAAGAGCTGCTCTAAGAGTGGTAGCAGAACGATCGGTGGCCACTGAGAAACACGTGACGTGCCTGCAGTCTGATATGGACACACTGAAGGCCTTGGTGGCCATCCTTGAAGCTAAAACGCACAAACTGGAAGTGAGGGTCAAGGGTGCGGAGGGTAGGGCGAGGCAGTGTAACCTCCGTATAGTGGGCCTTCCGGAAGGTGTGGAGGGGGCGAATGTTGAGGTTTTCATGGAAGACTGGATTCGTAAAACGTTGCCTAATGCCCCCTTGTTGGCTGTATTTGTGGTGGAGTGTGCGCACAGGGCCTTAGCGCTGCCGTGGGGAGCCCCTCCATGAATGATTATAGCCAAGGTCCTTAACTACAGAAACCGAGACGTAATTTTGCAGGAGGTGCGCAAACATGGAGATCCTACATTTGAAAATCACACCATCCACTTCTTTCAGGATTACACCAGGGCGGTGCAGCTCCAGAGACAATCATTTACTGGTGTTAAACGTAAGCTAAAAGAACTGGGCTATACTTATATGCTGCTGTATCCAGCCAAGTTGAAACGTATCCATGTGGGCCGCTCGCATTTCTTTCAGTCTCCTGAAGCGGCTTGGGACTGGTTGGAGCAGAATGATGTGACGGGAACGCCGGACTCCCTGCGTGGGGAGATTGGCAGGAGACCCCGAGGGACAGCGGAGGTGCATACTGCAGCCCGCAGAAGCACCCGACGCCACCGCGCTGGTCGAGGAAGCCGAGTGATTGCTCATTCGGACGGCACCCTGAGACTTGAATGTTGGAGACAGGAGCGAGAGGAGGCTAAACTGTTGGTTCAAACTGTCACGTCGGGGGCGTCCTCTCGCTCCGGGTCCCCCTGTGTTACGGGCAGACTGTCTCCAGAAATGGGAACTGAGGACAACTGAATACTTCTTTGGCCTTTTTGTTGTGGTTGGAGCCAAGTACGTTGGTTTTGGATTGTTCTTTGAGGTCTTCCCTCTGTTGGCTCCTCTTTCTCTCTATGACCCTCCCCTCTTCTCTTCTCTTTACTGCTGCCTTTTGATGCAGGGTGGCGGGGTCTGGGTCGATGATTGTTCCGGGAGCTGCAGCGGAGTAGTGGAACTGAGCCAGCCCCCCTGTTGTTGGTTATCTTTGTGGGTAGACTGTGTGTGCGGGCCGGATAATTGGCGTGTTGTGGGAGTGTCGGAGCGCAGTCCGGACCTGAATCTAGCTATTGAGCAGGAACGGCGATTGCTTCCCACTTCTGGGCTATAGAAGTGATAGCAGGGTATACACACGATTGGGCAGACACTAGTTGTGGGAGGTGTTTACCCAGGGTGGAATGGGGAAATTTTATGCGGGTTCTTGTTTGAGTTGGAGTTCTGTATTTGACACTGTGAGCACTGTGGGCATTTTTATGTTTAGGGGGCATCGACTTACCTGGTTGCGCATGCGCTGGACCGGGGGATTGTAGTGTGGGGGCTGCCTGTGGGTGGGGGGGACGGAATGGAGATGTGGAGGGGTGTGTGGATTGGATCAGACTATGGTGGGTACCCTGACATGTATAGTTACATGGAACGTTAGGGGGTTAAACTCCTTTGTGAAGCACTATAGAGTACATACGTATCTTAGACGGCTTGGCGAAAATATTGCTCTCCTACAGGAGACTCATTTGGTTGAGAATGAACCGCAAAAAGTGCAGAAAAAGTGGAGGGGCATCTCTATTTGGCGACCTATTCCTCCTACGCTAGAGGGGTTTCTATTTGGGTGGCGCCTGGGACTCCCTTTATATTCTGAAGCCTAAAAGCAGATGTGCAATGTCGATACATATTTCTGCACAGCATACTAGATAGCTGTGAGATCTGTCTGTTGAATATTTACGCCCCTAACACTGATGGTGCAGGGTTATATCATCAGCTCCAACATAAATTAATATCTTACAATGGGATGCCCATCCTGTGGGCTGGAGACTTTAATTGCTTCCAAGAAGGAGCGCTAGTTAGGGACGCAGCAAAGATGAATATGAAAACGCATATGACTGCCAAACTGCTGAGCATTATAAGAAATCTCCACTTTGTAGATGTGTGGAGAGAAATGTACCCCACATCTAAAGTATTTTTCGTGTTATACGCCCACCCATGGGGCTTACAGCCGTCTGGATAGATTTCTCCTAGCCAATGATGGCTCACTGGACGTTCGCCGAGTCGTTTACCAGGTCCGGTTTTTGTCGGACCATGCCCCCCTCCCTTCGGAATGTGAAATGCCCAGACCTGCAATCCCCCTGTGGCCTTTGCGCCCGGACCTACTAGGCAATCCTGAATACAAAAAAGATCTTCAGTGTGTGCTGGATGGATATCTTCATACGAATTGGGGTACGGCAACGACTCGAGGCTTAGAATGGGAGGCACTGAAAGTACTTATCAGAGGGAAAAGCCTAAGTAAAACATATGGTATCAGGCAGCGCCTGGACCGGGAGCTCACACAGCAGGAGGAAGTATTGGCAGCCATACAGCGCCCAGTCGATAGTGGCGACGCTTCGGAAGCGGATTGCCTTGAGGTGCGAGGTAGAATTGTGGACCACTGGGATAGACTGGATAATTATGTCCATCGGAACTATAGGCAGCGACTATTCCGGGAAGGAGACCGCTCCGGGCGTATGTTGGCTTGGCTCCTTCGGCGGGAGCGGCCCATCTCCATTATCCAGATGCTCCGTGGCTCTTCTGGGGAAAGGATTTTAGGGCAATTGCGGGTGAATACGCACCTGCGTGAACACTTGCGAAATATCTATACCTCACCATGGAGTGTGGGTGTGACCCAGATTCAGGAGTATTTGGATGGTCTCTGGATATCTCGCCTTACAGCGGCCCTGGTGGAGGAATTAGAGGGAGAGGTTTCATTGGAAGACCTAGTGGAGGCGTTGGGTGGTTGGCAACTGGGAAAGCACCTGGTCCAGACGGGCTACCAGTCGACTTTTATGTTGCTTATTCTGCTGTGCTTCTTTCACGGTTGTTGGAAATACTCCATGAGGCGTGAAGTGAGGGTCTGCTAACGGAGCATATGTGAGAAGCTTTGACAGTTATGCTACCAAAGCCAGGAAAGAATGCTGATGACCCGGGCTTGTATAGGCCGTTGTCCATGCTGAATGTTGATGTTAAATTATTAGCTAAAGTTTTGGCCTCTCGTTTGAGTCGAGTGGTGATGCATTTAGTGCAGGGAGATCAATGTGATTTTATACCGGGGAGGGGGACTCATATGAATATACGGCGCTTATTGCATATACTGCACAAGACTCATGGCTCTACGTTTCCTGCAGCACTAGTGGTTCTAGATATGGAGAAAGCGTTTGTCACATTGTCCTGGGACTACCTATGGGAGGTGATGCGCAGGATGGGCATAGGCCACGTCTTCTTATCCTGGGTGTGTCTTTTGTACTCAGCACCCCGGGCGAGAGTGCGTACGGGGGCGATAGTGACAGATTCCTTTATTATCGAACGAGGCACACAGCAGGGATGCCCCTTGTCACCACTGCTGTTCGCGTTGGCCTTGGAGCCTCTAGCCATACAACTACGGACTGGCTTGGATAGATGAGCCATCCGTGTGGGGACGACAACGCACATAATCTCATTGTATGCAGATGATGCTCTAGTGTACGTCACAGACCATGAAAGGGCGGTCCCCCTCTTGTTGGGTATGATGGATAATTTTGGGCAGGTGTCAGGCCTCCGCGTTAACCGGCAAAAAACTGTGTTATTCCTGATGGCAGGTCTGTCAGCGATAGCGGCGTCAGAGTTACCCCAATTGGGTCTATCCTGGGAGACTGAGTCCTTTTCATATTTAGGCATCCGAGTTGCGCACTCACCTCAATTGCAATTCAATTTAAACATGGGAAGAGTACTGTAGGGCCTCCGGGCCTCTGTTCAGTTTTGGACCTCTCTCCTATTATCGGTTATGGGTAGAATTGCACTCAGTAAAATGATCTTGCTACCTCGTTGCCTGTATGTTATGCAGAATTCACTTTGTGAGCTCCCTCTTTCGATATTCCGGCAGCTTGATAAATTGCTCTTATCCTTAGTCTGGGTGGGCAAAAGATGTTGAGTCCGCATGGAAGTTTTGAAATTGGACCTGGTTGATGGAGGCTTGGGCTGCAAGACTTATACTTATACTACTTAGCCGGGTTACTACAGTGTAAGAAAATGGCTCCCTGTTGCAGTTACCCCCCACTTTGTTCCTGATACCGATGCTGACTTGACCTAGAAGTGTGCTGGGACCCTGCTAACCAGGCCCCAGCACCAGTGTTCTTTCACCTAAAATGTACCATTGTTTCCACAATTGGCACACCCCTGGCACACAGATAAGTCTCTTGTAAAAGGTACCAGTGGTACCAAGGGCCCTGTGACCAGGGAAGGCCCCTAAGGGCTGCAGCATATGTTGTGCAACCGTAAGGGACCCCTCACCTAACACATGCACCCTGCCATTGTAGATTGTGTGTGATGGTGGGGAGAAAAAGGCAAAGCCCACAAAATACTGCCAGTGGCATAGGTAAGTCACCCCTCTAGCAGGCCTTACTGCCCTAAGGCAGGGTGCACTGTACCACAGGTGAGGGCATAGCTGCATGAGCAATATGCCCCTACAGTGTCTAAGTCTATTCTTAGACATTGTAATTACAGTGTGGCCATATTAAGCATATGGTCTGGGAGTTTGTCCACAGCTCCATAATGGCTACACTGAATACTGGGAAGATTGGTATCAAACTTCTCAGAATAATAAACCCACACTGATGCCAGTGTTGGATTTATTAAAAAAATGCACACAGAGGGCATCTTAGAGATGCCCCCCTGTATTTTACCCAATCCTTCATTGCAGGACTGACTGGTCTGTGCCAGCCTGCTGCAGAGAGATGAGTTTCTGACCCCCTGGGGTGAGAGCCTTTGTGCTCTCTGAGGCCAGAAACAAAGCCTGCACTGGGTGGAGATGCTTAACACCTCCCCCCTGCAGGAACTGTAACACCTAGCAGTGCGCCTCAAAGGCTCAAGCTTCGTGTTACAGTGCCCCAGGGCACTCCAGCTAGTGGAGATGCCCGCCCCCCGGACACAGCCCCCACTTTTGGCGGCAAGTCCAGGGGAGATAATGAGAAAAACAAGGAGGAGTCACCCACCAGTCAGGACAGTCCCTAAGGTGTCCTGAGCTGAGGTGACCCCTGCCTTTAGAAATCCTCCATCTTGATTTTTGGAGGATTCCCCCAATAGGAATAGGGATGTGCCCCCCTCCCCTCAGGGAGGAGGCACAAAGAGGGTGTAGCTACCCTCAACGACAGTAGCCATTGGCTACTGCCCTCCCAGACCTAAACACACCCCTAAATTCAGTATTTAGGGGCTCCCCAGAACCCAGGAAATCAGATTCTTGCAACCTGAAGAAACAAGAAGGACTGCTGACCTACAAGCCTGCAGAGAAGGAGGAAGACGACAACTGCTTTGGCCCCAGCCCTACCGGCCTGTCTTCAACTTCGAAAACCTGGTCCAGCGACGCCTCCGACATGGACCAGCGACCTCTGAAGCCTCAGAGGACTGCCCTGGACTAAAGGACCAAGAAACTCCAGTGAACAGCGGCCCTGTTCAAAACCAGCTACTTCTTTGCAACAAAGAAGCAACTTTCCAAGACTCCACGTTTCCCGCCGGAAGTGTGAGACTTCACACTCTGCACCCGACGCCGAGATCCAGAGAACAAACACATCAGGGAGGACTCCCCGGCGACTGCGAGCCCATGAGTAAATAGAGACCACCCCCCTGAGCCCCCACAGCGACGCCTGCAGAGAGAATCCAGAGGCTCCCCCTGACCGCGACTGCTTGTAACAAGGGACCCGACGCCTGTAACCAACACTGCACCCGCAGCCCCCAGGACCTGAAGGAACCGAACTTCGATGCAGGAGTGACCCCCAGGCAACCCTCTGCCTAGCCCAGGTGGTGGCTGCCCCAAGGAGCCCCCCCGTGCCTGCCTGCACCGCTAGAGTGAACCCCGGGTCCCTCCATTGTTTCCTACCTGAAACCAGACGCCTGCTATGCACACTGCACCCGGCCGCCCCTGTGCCGCTGAGGGTGTGTTTTGTGTGCCTACTTATGTCCCCCCCAGTGCTCTACAAAAAAAACCCTGGTCTGCCCCCCGAGGACGCAGGTACTTACCTGCTGGAAGACTGGAACCGGAGCACCCCTGTTCTCCATAGGCACCTATGTGTTTTGGACAGCTCTTTGACCTCTGCACCTGTCCGGCCCTGAGCTGCTGGTGTGGTAACTTTGGGGTTGCCTTGAACCCCCAATGGTGAGCTGCCTACGCCCCAGGACTGAGATTTGTAAGTGTTTTACTTACCTCCTATTCTAACCTTTACTTACCTCCCCCAGGAACTGTTGATTTGTGCACTGTGTCCACTTTGAAAATAGCTTATTGCCATTTTTACAAAGACTGTACATGATATTGTTTTCACTCAAAGTTCCTAAAGTATCTAAGTGAAGTACCTTACATTTAAAGTGTTTAATGTAAATCTTGAAGCTGTGGTTCTTAAAATGAACTAAGAAAATATATTTTTCAATATAAAAACCTATTGGCCTGGAGTAAGTCTTTGAGTGTGTGTTCCTCATTTATTGCCTGTGTGTGTACAACAAATGCTTAACACTACCCTCTGTTAAGTCTACTGCTCGACCACACTACCACAAAATAGAGCATTCGAATTATCTGCTTTTGCCACTATCTTACCTCTAAGGGGAACCCTTGGACTCTGTGCACACTATTTCTTACTTTGAAATAGTATATACAGAGCCAACTTCCTACATACAGTATGCAGTCTGGTGGTGTGAGGAGGCTCCGAATTGGGAAAAGGATTTGTTAGCTGGTTCTGTCTGTGTGGAGTGCCTCCCGCATATACTAATGGGTGGGTCAGGGGTTCCGCTAGGTGCCCCCTATCTGGTGGAGCAGGTGTCGAGAGCTTGGGAGAGGGCGGTAGTGCGGGTTCTGCGCAAGGCCCCATACACGCGCCTGCTTCATCTATGGTGGGTCCGACCTTTTGCCAAGGCTGCTGAGGTAATGGATTTTGTGCAATGGCGTGCAGGGGGTTGCAATAATGCAGGTGACTTATTTAATAATGGCACGTTCACTACGAGGGATGAGGCAGAATCCCTGTTTGGAATAGGTCCAAGGCAGTTCCTACAATATGCGAATAACTCGCAGACGGTCAGAGGTATTTGGACGTCCTTTCGGGAGGAGCCAGTTGAATCTCATCTCCTGGCGACAATACTTGATCCTGGAGGTGACTGCGGTCTCCTGTCCCAAACTTATAAAGCTCTCAATGGTGACAGACTAACTGGCACTCAGGGGATTAGGGAACGCTGGGAAAAAAGCCTTGGAACGGCGCTCACGGATGGGGAATGGTGTAGGGCCTGTTCTCTGGTGCGAGATGCGACTAGCAATGGTAGGTTTAAGTTGACACACTTCTATTACTTGCATAGAGCATACCTGATGCCTCAACGCTTAAATAGAATATGTCCCTCAAGACCTGATAGTTGTGGCCGTTATGGAGTACCGTCTGCTTCATTTGATCACATGGCGTGGGTCTGTGGCTCTGTGCAACTTTATTGGCATCGAGTGGTGAAGACGCTGAAGGAAGTGATGGCTGTGAGAGTGCAGGAGAACGATGAAGCACTGCCTGCTGGGCTTGATCCCAGTCCCTAAAAAGGGTGGTATAATGGCGTATAGATTCACACAGTTGGGGCTTATATTGGCGAAAAGCAGCATCGTGATCTGATGGGCCAGCCCGCACCCCCAGCTGCATGCTACCTGGCTGAGTGATTTTGCTGAATGGGCTCCCGTGGAGAAATGCTGCTTGCGAAAGGTTCGATTGGATGAGCATGCTGACCAGGATTTGAAGATCTGGCGTACCATGATTAATGAGTTAGCTGGTGTGCAGGAGAGCGAGGGAGAGGGTCCTTTGACGGATGCGTCTGCTCATTAAGCCCTGGTAGTGGTCGGACCCTTGGAGTACTGGGTTCGGGGTTATTGAGGCATAGATGTGTGTTTTGGTGATCGTGGGGGGGTGTACTTCCAGTCTTTCTTCGGGAAGGGAGTCGCCATGAGTAAGACCCCCCCACTCCCTCCCCTTGGTTCCTGTTTTGTTCTGGGATGCTGCTGTGATACCTTCCCGGGCGGCCCCTCAACCATATCTGCTTGTTGCACTGGATGAATGACGGTCATTAGTAGCGCTGTCTTCTGGTCTGTCGATGCTTACTATAATTACAGTGGACTGTTGTTGGTTAATGTGTTGAAATGTACTGCACTGACTCTGCAGGGGTGGGCACTACTCTATCGGTCTACTTGTGGAACTTGTAGTGGTTGGGTCGAACTAGCCTAATATCATTGATGTCTTATCTCTTCATGCACGCTAAGACAGAGCTAAATGTGTGGACTCGGACCCGGAGTCTTTAAACTGTTACTGGCATAGACTGTGCGATTGGACTGATATTCCCCCCTAAAGTAAAATGCTATAATATAGTACATAGTATAGTACATAGTTGTATGTGTTTTTTTATGTATAAATAAACAATTAAAAAAAACAAAAAAAATACGCATATGCATGGTTTATGCATATGGGTGCTTAAGGCATAGAATGGGAGAGTCGTGGTTTAGGCAAGCATTGTTACGATTGCTGGGAAATGGCACTTGTGGATTAGCCCGCATTGCTAAGGTTGTTTCCTGTGACACCCCACAATTCTATAGCAAAACCTCTACAGAGCTTAATCCCGGACTTACCTTGCAGTACAGTAACTTTCCTTACTGTCAAGTGAAAGTATTTGTTGAAAATAAGGTGTGGTGGAGGGCGAGGCCAGGGAGTAAAGTGGGACTAAGTGCCTGATTTAGAGTTTGGGGGATGGCATACTTTGTGACGACTGTGTCAAACAAAATATATATCTTGTTCCCTTCCCTGTACTGCAGTAAATCATTTTCCCACTGTCTACTTAGGGCAGAGAGGATATCTGCATTATATGTGACATAGCATTATTATTATTATTCATCTGCCTCTTTGGGGTCACTGTAGAATTGAAAGGCTGTTGGAGAATTAAAGTAAGTTAACAAACTGTCATTGCAGCTAGACCAAAAACATGCTGCAGACTCCAGAGGGTAGCAGACCTGACCCTAACATGCCTCCATTAATGTTGCACAACAGAAATACAATCAATTGTGCTGCATATATGCCTTACTCATTAATGAAAGGTATTTATTTCTTCTAACACACAAAAGGCCTCATTTCGAGTTACCGCCCGCCAAGCTCTTTCGGAAGGAAAACCGCCACTCTGGTTTTCCACCCACTGGCCATATTATGAGTTTTCCACTGGGCCAGCGGAATACTCACCACAACATTGACGCCGGTTCGTAATCGAGCTGGCAGAAATGCTGCGGTGCATCGGGTGCAGCAGCACCCGTCGCGCTTTTCACTGCCCGTAATTCGGGCAGCGAAACACGCAACAGGGCTGTCAATAGGGGTCTCAACACTGCATTTCCTGTGGGACCGCCATGCAAAGGCTGATGGAAACACGGGTCGTCGGCTGACGGCAACCTGGCGGTGCGGGCAGTCGGAACGTGATGCATCCACCACAGTCACAATGTGGCGGTCAGACCGCCCCTGCTGGTGGCAGACCGATCGCCACCATGAGTCTGGCGGTCCACAGACCGCCAGACTCATAATAAGGCCCAAAGTGTTTGTTTAGGTTTTACTATGAACTCCTTTGAACAAAAAAATCACATTTCTTTTGATGGTATTCTGGCTTAATTCCTTGCAGTCAGTGCAATTTGTGATGCATGTGTGGGGAAAACATGGCCCTGTGACTAATCACATCAACAATTCCAATGGGCTTAGGGGACCAGCAACGTTCTGCTACTGTGCTACTATATAAACAAGTGTTTGCAATGAGCATGACAATTTGTGTATTTTATTGTTTTTTTCTTACTTGATAAAGCTACACTTGTTGTTCAACCATCACGGCAGGAGATGGCCAGCTGGCTGCAGCACCACTGGATGGAGGTCATCCAGGCTGAATATCATGGACTGGTAGCTTTGGAGGAGGAGGAAGAAGAAGAGGAGGAGGAGGCGAATGCATATGCCACTGCCCTCAATTCCTCCGACCAGCCCGACCCGCCCCCATCCAGGCCACACCATCACCAGTGCTGCTGGCAACCAGGATCCACCCAGCGGCACCCACCCCATCATCATCCACAGACCGCCACTTCCTACAGGAGCTACTGCTGCTTCGCCAAGAGGTCGCACACCTTCATGCAAGGCTGGATGCCCTGTAAAGCCCTTTTTAAAAAAAATACTTTCTTTGTTGGGATGGACTTTTTTGTAGAAAGAGAGGGTGGGTATTGGGAAGGGCATATAGGGCAAGAGTGTTGGACTTACTTCGGACATTGTGGTGATTTATTTGTTTGGGGAGAGGGGAAGGACTGTTGTTGATGGAGAGAGACGGTTTTATTTGTAAAAAAAATAATATTTGTTTCTTCATATGACGGCAATCTGGTCTTTTGTCTTTACACTGCTTTTAGTGCAGCCTGTTTTTTTTTTACTGACAAAAAGCTGCCCTCTAAACAGTCACATATTATACATTGACTTTCTCGCCTAGACTTTCCCTAGCTGATTCTGAAGGCCCTTGCCATATAATTAATTGCTAGGTTACATACTTTATTTACACTCAAACAATACCTCACTACCAGATTGGGAACAACATGGACTAGGTCTGTTTTATTGCTTGAGGATGTTAACTTTTGCAACACCCAGCCACTTATCAAAGCATATTCCAATTAGTTATACCCTTGCCCTACTACCCTCTGAAACTGTATTTACCACTGGGGGGTATGCCTATGCCTATTGCCTACAACACACATACAAAATCTTAATCTTCAGCAGAAATTACTAACTAAACTAGTTCACTTAACTTCTTAGTTCTCTTACCTAAATAGATAAAGTGATGGCTGCTACCACTTTCAATCTTCCTAAATCTTATTGCAGGGTTTCCCAAGGTGCCTTCTTAAAGGTGGTGGTAGTAGTAGCAGCAGGCTAGCACGCTAACAGGGAAGACATCACAAGCAAGGTCCATCACAGACAACCATATTGAAAGCGAACACAGAGTTAGTGGGTTATTTATATCAAAAACTAAGACCAGACTACCACCATGACACAAAGACCTGATATTACAAAAACTAGCAGTAGTAAATTCTTCTGGGCAACAGGGAGCTAGCGTTTAATTAATTTATTAAAACAATTACATTTAAACTTACAAAATCTTCAAGTCAGGAGGACTCAACTCAGGAGAATGTTGATTATATGTAAATATATGTATATATATATATATATATATATATATATATATAAAAAAAAATATATATATTTATGTATGTATATATATATAGCTATATACCTTTTATGCATGGGTGGGCACGTGGAGCTGGCATGGAGTATTGCTCAGGTAAGAGAAGGTCCTGCAATGAGTTGGTCCCACTTTCACCACATCCGCCCCACTACGTGTGTGACTATTAATGGTATAAATTCATAAGTAACACCTCAATATTTCACACAGCCAGGGGGAAGAGGGTTAGGGGTCTGATGAATGGATGGGAACAGGAAGTTGGGGAAAGGTGTGACAAAGACAAACACTGCACAACAACAATAGTCATCAGGTTGATGAGCAGCACATCATCAACATCAAATCTGTTGTGGAAGGGAAAGAAGGAATGACTGTTCAATTAAATGCATTGAAAACATTCCTTCAGTCTCACAGACCCAAGTTATTATATATCAAAATGTTCTGTCTTCTAGGTTTGGAAAATACAAATTATGGAGGAGTGAACCCACACAGTTCTAATTATGATTGTTAAAAGTAAAATTATACTGGGAGTGGGGCTTACCCTGCAAACATGTTGCTCACTGCCTGAAAGAGATCCGCCACTTCATGCAGTAAATCTGAATTTAACCCGCCGCTCCCAAAGGCATCTTCACCAGGGTTAAATTCAGAACGCAGTCAAAATGGTGCATCGCTCAGCCCTGTGAAAAAGAGGAACGGAGAGGTCAGAGAAGCCGTGGAACAGGAACGTGCAGCTGGGCCTCCTGCGACATGAGGTGGAGGGGACCACGCAGTCTACTTGGCAACCGGAGTGACGCCAATTGCAAGACTGACCCCTAGGGGCAACCGCTGCCAAAGGAAGGTGCAGAGGGGCCCCTTGGTGACATCGGACCTGCCAGAGAATCAGAAATAAATATTCTGGCCTGCGCTGTGCCAAGCCAAGTTGACGTGCCTGACGGGTAGGGCAGGCCTGCTGGGATTCTGCAGCCTGAGAGAGGGTCCAAGGACCAGGCACTGGATCAGACGGCGCAGGAGAACCCACGCTCCGGGGTTGAAGCTACAATGAGGAGCACCTGCGGGGAATCACAGTGATGCAGACAAGCCCCTAGGGAAAGCATCATGGGTAAAAAGATCTGCAAGCTCCAGCAGCGCAAGCTGAATGCTGGTTTGTGTTTGGGGGCCATCAAAGGTGACTGGGGGCCCCTGAATGACAGTGGATTGCTTTTGGATGTGGTACCCCTCCCCCTACTGGTGGCAGTGCCTTAAAACCGGACTGGATGAAAGGTGCAGAGGACTGAAGGACCTAGCTGGGGACCCTCATGAGGCAGAGAGGCCCAGAGCATGAGCGGCCATATGGGGTGCGCACCCTAGTGACTGTGTGGTGGTATGGACCTTGCGGGGTCCAGGGAGCACTGAAAGCCAAATAAAGAGCTATGGCAGGAGGGGCAAAATTAAAGAGAGATGCATCCACTGTGCAGCTGGTGAACTTCTCCACGTCATAGGGATGACTATGGCCCTACTCCCCCTCTGGGTCCCCCGGAGCCGGATTGGGCCTGCTGAACCACTGTAATTGAGGAAGCAACTCTGCAGTAGTCACTGTCAGCCTTCCATCTCGTGTGTGGGATGATTGGCGAGACAGGTTGTGATTGAGTAAACTGGGAGCTCTGCCTGGCCTTGGGTAGGGGTGACGGCTGTGATCAAGTGTCAGAGCCAAGGGACAACATTGGATGGACACTGTGGGCCCACAGTGGCTGTAATAGACTCCCCCCTAGCTGGCACAATGGCAAAGGACAAATCAGCATCTGCTACTTCCCCCCAAAAAATAGATACGTTTACCAAACAAACCGCTCACACAGGGAAAGCTGGTGCGGCCGTGAGGGAGGGGGGGGGGCAGTTCCCCACCAGATAACGCACAGACCTTCTCAAAATTGCTCGCAATACAAGACCCTAAGGTCACTAAAGAAGGCAAGATGGAAGGAACTAAAGGTCGACGTAGCTTGGATTAGACAGGATCTACAGAACACTACTCACTGAGTCACTGAACTTGAGAGTAGGTTGTCGGAAACTGAAGATAAAGTCAGATCACAGGAGGACAACTTGGTGACCCTACCATGCCTGGTGGGGCAGCTGGAGACCTGCACCAAAGACGCAGAAGGACGATCCAGGCACAACAACCTGTGCGTCATGGGCATACCGGAGGGGGCAGAGGGGAACACTCCCACCAAATATATGAGCGAGTGATTGTCCAGCTGAGTCCCCGCGAGTGAAGTATTGAATTGCTGGATCATAGAGCGAGTGCACAGAGCTTTGATTGCATAACCCCCAGTGGGCACTCCCTCTCCCCCTTTTATTATACATGTGCTCTACTAGTTTTCCCAGACTATACCTTAAAGGTTAAGAAAAAAGGGGGTGGCTATGCTTAAGGATTCGCACTTCCTATATACATAATACAAAATTTGGGGAAGTAATGGGCACCCTACAAGTGCTATCTGCAACCTTATAATATTACCTTGGGTGCGGTTGTACTGATTGGAGATCCAATTAGCAATAGAAGCTATAATACTGAATTACAAAGGCACACCAAAATAGTCCATTTCATAGTGGAGTATGTCAATTGACACGTGTTTCGTCATCAAGACTTTTTCAAGGCTGCAAGATAGATATGTAAAGAGAGTTGTGTGAGATAAAATGACGGCAACAGGTAAACATCATTGTTGTTACGGTTAAATCACACCACTTATAACATTCTAAATCATGTGAATAAATTGTAAAGGAAGGGGAGGTAAAAATATTCCCACAAAGGGTGATTGGTATACAATAAAAATAAAGCACTTCTTGTTGTGTCATGCATATGTATAGTAATGGTGAAAAGAGGTATTATAAAAGTCTTTTGCACATATAAAATATATATATGGTGTCTAAAACCTGTGTGTCCGAGATGCTCTTATGTCACCGAAAAGGGAGAAGAAGTTGAAGAAAAGTGATAGTAGTCACAAACAAATCCATATCAGTCCCAAAAATCCAGTAACTAATCCTCCTAGTGTGAAACACACAAGGTAAAGTTAGAAAAGGTATTTTGAATATAAAGGGACATACCAGAAATCATAAGAGCAGTATCCAAAAGTCGAAGGCGAAAATCATGCTACCATTACAATGTACTATGGTAGGCTGTCTTGCCAAATACCGAAGGGTTATTTGGATTTCGTACAAACATGGCCATGAGAAGCCTGTAGTAAAACACATAGCATTGCACAGGAGTATAAAGATACAGAAAAATATAACCAAATGAGGGTGCCGTAACCGAAAGGTATGATAGACAAAAGTGGTACATGCATACTGTAGCAAAGACACATTAATAAACGTTTTCATAGTTTGTGTCCAAGTACGAGTAGAAGTGTTAACCATAATAAATCTAAGTAAGACCTTTCCCAACGGGCATGAAACGTGTATGGCTTTCGAGATGCTCACTAATGCGTGACCAACTCATAGGTACATGTAGTGGTGAGCAAAGAGAAAAGTAAGCAGGCAAGGGCAGATATTGTAAACGGTGAAGCCGGAATGATAAAGAACACATAAATTTGTGGAAAACCCGGGGCAGGAGGAAACAAAGTAGTAAGTGAACATATGTATATAAAACTGACAGGGTGTGTTGATAGGAACGGCGCTCACAACTCTTCCACCCCAATACTTTAAATTACAAAAGTGTGTACACGGTGCTCCTGGAAGGAGGACTCAGCCTACTCCCCCACAAAATTCCAAAAGAAAAAGTCGATAAACAGTCCAAGGCACTCGTGTTAAATGAATATGACCGTAGTCCGTATCTCTATATTCAGTAGGTCCACTTGTTTTTATTGGATGTATTCTTCGATTTCAATCAGTCCAGCCCGTCCAGCCAACACGTGTTTAGTCATGCGAACAATACTCGATTTTACTTTTTCAAGGCTGAAAGTTAACATAATTCAATACAGTTATAACACAAACCGTAATTAGGTTTTTCTGATGGATACAACTACCTGTGGATTCCTCACCTTATGAATTCACCCAATGCGCCCACATTCAACGGAAAGTTTTCTTCCCAGCTCTCTACATCGACGAGGACATCACAATTGCCCGACTCCAACGCAACTCTGTCTGATGTCATCGTGGCAATAAGAAGTGCTAGCCGGCGTCCTGACGTCAGTTCCCTTTTTTCCGTGTCTTCGAAGCATAATGGTTTTTTCCTAGGTCTTGGGAGTTACTGTTACCGAAGGTGTTTAATTGTAGGTTACAATGTCTCCTCCTTGGAAATCCGGATTTAGGCCTTGTCAGGGGTGCAGGGGCGCATGTCGGTGGCGGACCCACACAATGACTACCTGTGGTGCTTAAGTTCTGAGCACGATGTGGAGGAGTGTGGTTCATGCCAGAGGATGAACCAAAAGGCACTCAAGGAGTGGGAGGCCAAACTCTTTTTGGCCAAGGCGAAGAAGGAGAAGCATAGGAGTCATCGGAGGTCTTCTTCCGGAAAATCCTCGAGGTCGCACAAGAAACGGCGTCGGCATGATTCCCGGCGTCGTTCGGATAGGATAGAGGTTGGTCCCGATCGAGGTCTCCATCAAGTCGGCGTCGTGCGACGTGGGAGGTTAGTCCAACAGCAACTCCATCACCTCGGAGTCCTCAAGCTTCTCCGGTGCCTTCAGTCTTCGGGGTAGTTGGGCCTCAGGAGAGTCCTCGCTTTTCACCTGGAGCGCAATCGGACACTCCGGATCTGGCGCCGGGGCCACAGGAGGAACAGGCGTATCCAGCCTTCCTGGCTCCGGGTGCGGATCCAGGGACATTTTTAAATGCCATGTTCAACATCTTCAATTCTATGGCCCCTGGTGGTGCACCGGCTGGTCCCACAGATCCTTTGGCCTTTTCAATAGGCACTTCGGCTCCATACAGACTGGCGCCGTTTATGCCCTTTTGCCCTGCGGAGGGTGTTGGTCCGGCACCGATACCGTTGGTGGCGCCCAGAAGACCTTCGACACCGGTGACATCACCTGAGAGACCAAGATGCCGATGATGTCACCCCCATACTCATTTGACACCGGTGAAGCGGGCCCGCGTGTTCCCGCCGCCGATGGATTTGGTTCCGACGTCGGATGGATCCGTAGAGCGGGGTGTGTCTCCTGGTCCACGTCAGCCGAGATCCCAGACGTCGGTGAATTCCATGTCGACGCCGAGAACAGAGGCCAGGTTAAGGTCAAGGAGAAGCTTAGGAGTCATCGGAGGTCTTCTTCTGGAAAATCCTCGAGGTCGCACAAGAAACGGCGTCGGCATGATTCCCGGCATCGTTCGGATAGAGGTCGGTCCCATTCGAGGTCTCCATCAGGTCATCGTCGTGCGACGTGGCAGGTTAGTCCAACGGCGACTACATCACCTCGGAGTCCTCAAGCTTCTCCCCGCCTTCAGTCTTCGAGGTAGTTGGGCCTCAGGAGTGTCCTCGCTTTTCGCCTGGAGCACAATCGGACACTCCGGAACTGGCGCCTGCGCCACAGGAGGAACACGGGTATCCAGCCTTCCCTGGTCCGGATCCAGGGGCATTTTTAAATGCCATGTTCAACATCTTCAATTCTATGGCCCCTGGTGGTGCACCGCATGGTCCCACAGGTCCTTTGGCCTTTTCAATAGGCGCTCCGGCTCCATATAGACCGGCGCCGTTTTATGCCCTCTTGCCCTGTGGAGGGTGTTCGTCCGGCACCAATACCATTGGTGTCGCCCAGAAGACCTTCGACACTGGTGACATCACCTGAGAGACCAATGGTGCCGATGACATCGCCCCCTTACTCATTTGACGCCAGTGAAGCGGGCCCGCGTGTTCCCAATGCCGATGGATTCGGTTCCGGCATCGGATGGGTGTGTCTCCTAGTCCACGTCAGTCGAGATCTTTGACGTCAGTGAATTCCATGTCGACGCCGAGAATAGAGGCAAGGTTAAGGTCAAGGAGAAAGGCTCTCAGGCTTTTAGAGGAACGAGAGTATCAGAGGCAACTCCTGGAGGAAGGAGAAATAGCTGGGCCCCTGGGGGACTATCAGGGTTTGGACTCGGCAGGTGGACTAGATACTTCCCCTGAGTGGGATCTAGCCTCTCCTGGGTAATTTACAGAGGAGGCAGCCTCTTTTCATTCTGTGGTAAGGAAGGTGGCAGATTTTTTGGACCTCCCACTACCATCTGCAGAGCTCAAGACTAATATCTTAACTGAGGTCCACCATCCTGCTTCAGCTGCTGCGGAGCCACTTCTGCCTCTTAACGATGCTCTTACAGAGCCTATTCTGGAAGTTTAGAAGAAGCCTGTGACTTTGTCTGCTGTTAGCAGATCGGTTGCAAGTAGATATAGAGTGGCTCCGGGGGACCCGGGTTTCCTGTAGAAACATCTGACTCTGGAGAGTATGGGGGTCCAAGCTTCATGCTCGTCTCATTCGGCTCCTGGTTCCTTCCCTGGCACACCTTCAGACAGGGAATCCAAGAGGATGGAGCAGTCTGCCAAAAATAAATTTTCTTCATGTAGCATGGCCCTCAAATCTGCCAATGCGACTTGTGTTTTGGGCAGATACATACATGCTCTGATGGACGCGGCCTAGGCTTTGCTACCAGATCTGCCTTTGGAGATGCAGGGACTCCTGTTGGATGCTCAGGCTGCAGCTACACAAGTTATTCAGTCGGGTTTGGACACTACAGACTCTGTGGCCAGAGCGATGGGCACTTCCATTGTCACCAGAAGACATGCATGGTTGAGGTCTTCTGGGTACTCGACGGATGTCCAGACGACCCTCTTGGACCTGCCCTTTGATGGGAATAAATTGTTTGGGGCTAAAGCTGACTCTGCATTAGAGCGCTTTAAGGAGTGTAGGGCTACCGCCAAGTCCTTGGGCCTGCAGGCTTCCACTGCCATCCCATTCAGATCCTTTAGGAGGGTTAGGGGGTTCGGACAAGAAGCTTCCTTTCGAGGGAGACCCCAACCAGCAGGCCAACAACCCTCAAGTCTGCCCAATAGATCCTATAAGCAGGATGCTTACTTTCATATCCCTATTCTCAAGTCGCACAGGAAGTATCTCCGGTTTGTGGTGGGGTCGCAACACTACCAGTTTGCGGTCCTTCCATTTGGTCTTACTTCAGCACCTCAAGTCTTCACGAAGGTGATGGCGGTGATTGCAGCAAGTCTCAGGAGGAAGGGAATAGTGGTATTCCCTTACCTGGAAGATTGGTTGATCAAAGCCAAGTCTCCATAGCTTGTGTTGCATCACCAGCGGATGACAACCCAGTTGCTGTTCGATATGGGCTTTTCGATAAACATGGCCAAATCTCACCTGGAGCCCTCTCAGCGCCTCCTGTTCATAGGGGCAGTACTGGACACAACATTGGATTGGGCCTTTTCTCTGACATTCAGACGTTGATTCCAATGTTGATTCCAATTTTTCTAAATGGAGCGGTTGTTCCAGTCCTCAAGGTCCTATGTCTGCTCGGTCTGTTCGCTTCTTGCATTCTGTTGGTCACTCTTGCACGCTGGCATATGAGGGCTCTTCAGTGGTGCCTTCACAGGCAGTGGTTTCAACACAAAGAGGATCTTGAGGAGTCGATAACTATCTCCAGAGACACTGCAGCGGGCCTGCAATGGTGGGCTGTGGACGGCAACCTTTCCCAATGAAGGCCGTTTTCACTACCGCTTCCAGTGGCCACGGTTATAACGGATGCCTCCACTCTGGGGTGGGGAGCTCATCTGGGGGACCTGGAGGTCAAAGGTCATTGGTCTCCAGTGGAACAGATGTTTCATATCAATCTGTTGGAATTGCGGGCGATACGTCTGGCTCTCAAGGCCTTCCTCCCTTCCCTTCGCAGTCAGTCGGTCCAAGTCCAGACTGACAGCACTACTGCGATGTGGTATATAAACAAGCAGGGAGGACTAGGGTCGTACCTTCTCTGCAGAGAGGCTCTGCGGCCCTGGTCCTGGACTCAGGACCATCGGATTTGCTTAGTAGCAAACCATCTGGCCGGAGTTCTGAACGTGCGTGCAGACAGTCTCAGTCGGCATTTCTCGGCCGATCACGAGTGGCGGCTCCATCCAGACCTGATCCGTTACATCTTCCAGATGTGGGGGTTTCCTCAGGTAGGCCTGTTTGCCACTCGGGAGAACGCGCACTGCCCGTCATTCTGCAGCCTCCAGTATCCGGTGCAAGGAGCATTGGGGGACACATTTCAGATGTCCTGGAACGGCCAGTTGCTTTACGCGTTTCTCCCTATACCCTTGATTCCTTGGGTTCTGAGGAAGATTCGCCAAGACCGAGCCCAAGTCATCTTAATAGCTCCGGATTGGCTGAGAAGAGTGTGGTACACAGATCTTCTCCAGCTTTCACTGTGCCCTCCGCTCCGTCTCCCTCACAGGACAGACCTCCTCTTGCAGTCGCAGGGGCAGGTTCTACACCCCCATCTCCAGAGCCTGCATCTTCATGCCTGAAGATTGAACGGGGCAATCTGAGTTCCTTTTCTCTCCCGTCAGAAGCGGTGGACGTTATTTTATCGGCCAGGCGACACTCCACCAAGACTATCTATGCTGGCAGATGGGCAAAATTTGTTGATTGGTGTGGAGAAAAGCAAATTGATCCCTTACGAGCCCATTTGTCAGACATTTTATTGTTTGCAATGTCCTTGGCGCAGAAGGGTTGTGCAGTTGCAACTGTCAAAGGCTATTTATCAGCACTGTCTGCCTTTCTGTGCCTTCCTGAGCAACCTTCCTTGTTTAAGTCCCCTATAGTTGTAAGGTTCTTAAAAGGACTAACCAATAGGTTTCCTCCCACTCCTTTTGTTATGCCTCAGTGGGACTTGAATTTGGTTCTCACTTTTCTGATGGGTTCACTGTTTGAACCTTTGCATTCTTGCCCGTTAAGGCTTTTGGTTTTGAAGAAAGTGTTCCTCAGGGCCATCACATCTGCTAGGCGTGTGAGTGAGCTTCAGGCTCTTAGTGTTAAACCCCCTTTCACATCTTTTCATGCAGACAAGGTGGTGCTGAGAACCAGGGTGGCTTTCCAAAGGTAGTTACTCCCTTTCATATGGGGCAATCCATCACACTCTCGTCCTTTTACCCTCCTCCCCATCCATCAATAGAGGAGGAGAGACTGCATCAGCATGACCCAAGGAGGGCTTTAAGCTTTTATATTGAAAGGACCAGAGAATTTCGAGTGGACGATCAGCTCTTCATTGGCTATGTGGGGAAGAGGAAAGGCAAGGCCGTCCTTAAGAGAACGCTGCCTAGGTGGGTCATTCTTTGTATTAAAATCAGTTATTCTTTGGCAAAGAAGGATCCTCCTGTTGGAATCAGGGTCCATTCCCACTTCAGCCTTGGCTAGAGGTGTTCCAGTGGCTGACACTTGTAAGGCCGCAACTTGGGCTTCCCTCCACACTTTTGCTAAGCATTATTGCTTGGACGCGGGGTTAGGAGGGATGGCCATTTTGCACAGTCGGTGCTCCAAGATTTCTTGGTGTGACCACTCAGGCAGCCACCTCCGAGTGCGGTACTGCTTTGGGACTCTATTCATAAGGTGAGGAATCCACAGGTAGTTGTATCCATCAGAAGTTACTTACCTTCGGTAATGCTTTTTCTGGTGGATACAGTAGCTACCTGAGGATTCCTCACTGTCCCACCCGCCTCCCCGTTGCCTGTCTGGTCATACCAAGTTTTATATGGGTGAATATATATATATATTTGTTTTGTATGTTGAGTATGTGATGTTGGTAATCACCTGTTCGCCTCAAAGGTACGTAAAAAATGGTGAAACTCAACGTCAGCATGGCGGCGCGGACTTCTTATTGCCACGATGATGTCAGACGGAGTCGTGTGGGAGTCGGGCAGTTGTGACGTCCTCGTCGACATAGAGAGCTGGGAAGAAACAGTTCCGTCGAATGCTGGCTCATTGGGAGAATTCATAAGGTGAATCCACAGGTAGCTAGTGTATCAACCAGAAAAAGTGTTACTGAAGGTAAGTAACTTGTTCATATTGAATATCACCCACATCCAATCAAAAAAGATAGAAAAAGACCAAAATCCTGTGTAAATTATAAAAAAAACAAGAAAAAGGGGGAACATTGTCATCTACACATCTGAGCTCCAAAATGAGCAGTGCAAGTGAAACTAACACAAATAGACTCGAAATGGTGGGCGGTGTCCAGTATACCATTGTCATGATGCCACCGTAGAAATAGATATTGGTGTTATTAGGCCAAAAGAGGATATTCAAAAAAACTTGCTGCATCCACATAAGCGAGGTACATAATCCCAACACCCAAAGTGCATAAATAAACCGGTGCTCAATCACATTAAAGTTAGTTATGTCCACTAAACTAAAAATGCCTATTTACGAGTTTTTAGGACCCATTGTTGCCATAATTTTATTACAAGACAGGAGGCTCATATTATGCTATTCTTTTCATGCTTTATTTTAAACAGCAGCCAAGAAACTACAAATCCCAGAATCCCTGGGAAAAAACTACCAAACTGCATCACAATGGGGTCCACCAATCACACGACGAGCCCCATAATAACTATCTTGACTGAGAGCAACAAGCCCTCTTTTCTTGCTGCTCGCAGTCAAGATAAGTACACTGCTCGCATTTTTATGTATTTCGTCTACCACATTATAGTGTATATGGTGTTTATATATTTCTAACCTTTTATTATGTCTCCGTTTCTTTGTGGGGGTTTATGTTATAGTTAAATTGCCCCTCCGTGGTTTATTTTTCCTTAAAACGCGCGCTCCATTGCGCTTTTTCGCGCTGGCAGGCTGACTGTCAGAACGTTCGGTAAACGTTCTGACAGCCGCGCCTCAAGCAACGGCATTCTTGACATTCCTGCCTCACACGCGGCAACTACAGCGTGTGCTCAAGCTCCTTCACGCTCGGTTTATTTTACGAGCGTCTGCTTCGGATCCTTTCCGCTTCATTAAGCGGCTACAGCGTGTTCAGCTTTACACGCTTGACAGCCTGGCTCATTTTATTGACTTTCTCCAAGGAATTCCTCCTCTGCCTTCACACGCTTTGTTATATTTCAAACGCGTTTTCTCTCGAGGTTAGTGGCACACCCCCTCACACCCCCGGCCAGCCTCCCAGACCATTTAACCCTTTCCCAATTATTCTTTTAGTTTAAACAGGATTTTTCCTGTTTCTTCTCCTTGTTATTAATTTTAACTATTGTTTTTTCCCCACTATGTCAGAAGACGACCAAACCCAGTCCATTAAGGACAATTTGAAATCCTTTATTAAGGATTCAGTCCAACACGCTGTTTCAGTGTCTATGTTGGACGTTTCAAAAAATTTGGAGGCCTCTATTTCAAAAATGCTTTACGCACCCAAAGTAAACCCTCTTTTGAGAGGCAAGAAACGTGTGTCCTATTCTAAAGACAGTTCAAAAGGCGTTTCTCATAAATTTGGGCCTCCAACCCGAGAGGCGAAATCTTCGGGTCTCCCCTCCTCCCCCCTTAGTATCCTTCATTTACGGGACACAGACAGTGATGGGGATGATGATGGCTTACAAGACACTCTAGATGATGATTATTTTGATGGGCCTCCGGAGAAAAGGCGAAAAAGTTCTCCTCATGAGTACTCCCCTCACTTAGTGCCCGAGGACCTAGTTGACCCGGTTGGCGAACCTTTGTTCGACCCTACTTCCATCCATCATTCCAACTCCTCTGAATGGTTCCCCTCTGATCACGTTTCGGATTACGTCTCTTTCTATCTCCGACACCCCCTGGATAAATCATCCAGAAATAAATTAAAATCTGAATGTCTCAGACCTTCCCTCCCCTGTAAAGTCACAGATACCCCTGCCATTGATCCCAATATGCTCCTTTTCTTCACGAAATTTGGTAAAGACCCCAAGAAGGGAGTTGACCGGGCCTGGTCAAATTGTCAAGACAGGCTCCTAGACTTGGTGGGTCCCCTCACAAGGATTTTCGACCTTGCTGAGGACGCCAAGTTGGAGGGCTCACAAGTGGATCCCTACACCCTCTCCAACTGGGCTCAACGGGCAATCTGTATGTTGGGCAACGCCAACTCTTACATTTCCCAGGAACGTCGTAAAAGCCTCCTCCTCAGGATTGATCCAAAACTCAGCACTCTTGCTTCTAAGGAGGAAGGCCTTAATGCTGATGGTCTTCTCTTTGGAGACTCTTTCATAAAAGAGATGGGCAAGTACGTCTCTACTTTTAATTCTCTGGACAAAGCCCACTATTCAATGAAGAGAATATTTTCCAATCGGGTTTTTGGAAGGGCCGGCAAAGGAAGGAGACGTTTTGCCGGCCGCTTCTCGGCAAGAGGTCAATCCCTCAACAGAGGCTCCTACACCCAGTCCAACCAGTTTGAAGTGTATCAAGGATACAAGCCCCAATTCTACCCCCGCAGATTCCGCGGTGGCCGCAACAGGGGTTATAGAGCCAAAGGAGAACAACTTGCAGGTAAGAACTTTCAGTTCTGGCCTTCCTCCAGTAGAAGGCAGACTAGTTTTGTGTTTAAACGCTTGGTTGTCAATAACTTCCGACCCTTGGGTAATCCAGGCCGTCCAAGGCTATTGCATAGAACTTTACCAGACTCCCTTTAAACCCTTCCTTCCTCACCCTCTTCGGTTTTCTCACGATCAATCTCGCCTTATTCAAGTCGAGATACAAGAGTTACTGTCAAAGCAAGCGATCGAAGAAGTGGCCTTCGACGCTTCGGGGTTTCTCAGCAATATCTTTTTGGTTCAAAAGAAAAACAAAAAACATCGCCCGGTCATAAATTTGAAGGAGTTCAACAACTTTGTAGTGTATCACCACTTCAAGATGGAAACTATTCTCCATCTCAGGGATTTCCTTCACAACGACTGGTTAGTTCGCATAGATCTCCAGGACGCCTACCTCTCAGTACCGGTGCACCCTTCATTCAGAAAATTCCTCCAGTTCCGGTGGGAACATACTTTCTTTCGTTTCAAAACTCTTCCCTTCGGTCTTTCTTCTGCCCCTTGGTGCTTCACCAAGATACTCAAACCCATGGTGGCCTTTCTCAGGGCTCAAGGGATACGCCTTATCCTCTATCTCGACGACTTCCTATTGATGGCCCAAGACAAGTCTTCCCTGACAGCCCATCTAAAAATTTGTCAGGACCTCCTTTCTCAGTTGGGGTTCCTTATAAACTTCCAAAAGTCATCTCTTGTTCCTTATCAAACTCTCGAGTTCTTAGGATTCCTCGTCAACACCGCCGAGTCGATTCTCCAGCTTCCCCAGGACAAAGTTTCTGTGATAAAGAAAGAAATTCGTCAAGCCCTGTCTCTCCCTTGTACTTCCCTCAGGGCACTGGCTCGTCTTGTAGGCCTCCTTTCCTCTTCCATCCAAGCCATATTTCCAGGCCCTCTTCATTACAGAGCCCTTCAGAGGCTCAAGATCCGACACCTTCAACAGGGTCTGTAATATTCGGATCAGGTTGTTCTCGACGCGGACTCCAGGGAAGAACTCACATGGTGGATGAGTCATTTAGACACCTGGAACGGGAGAACGATTTTCTCTGCCGCCCCAGATCTTGTCTTAGAGTCAGATGCAAGTCTGACAGGATGGGGCGCAAGATGTGGTCCACACTCGACTGGCGGACCATGGTCCGTTCAGGAGTCGTCAATGCACATAAACTGTTTAGAGATGCTTGCAGGTTCCTTTGCCATCCAGTCCTTTACCAAAGACAGAGTAAAATGTTCCATTCTTCTCAGAATGGACAATCTATCGGCAGTAACTTACATAAACCGTCTGGGCGGGACTCGATCCAAACCTTTAGCTCTCTTGGCCAAGAGTCTTTGGGAGGTTTGTCTTCACAAAAATATTTTGGTCATAGCGGAATACCTCCCAGGCAATCTCAATGTGGTGGCCGATTGGTTCTCGAGGCACTCCCACGACTCAAGCGATTGGCAACTTCACCCTTCTATATTCAAGCGTCTTTCTTCTATCTTCGGTACAATGTCCATAGACCTCTTTGCCTCAAGACTAAACTCCCATCTTCCCAAATTCTTCAGCTGGAGACCAGATCCCTTAGCCTTAGCTACCGATGCTTTTCTCCAACCGTGGCCTCCTTCCCTTCTGTACGCCTTTCCCCCCTTCCTCTTTATTGCTTGGGTCCTAGCACATGTCCGCCGTCAGGGCTCCTCCCTAGTGTTAATCACCCCATTCTGGCAGTCCCAACCCTGGTTTCCGACCCTTTTAGAACTCTCGTCAGATCTTCCAGTCCTGATCTCTCCTTTCCCAGACCTTCTTCTGAATCCCCAGGGACATCCTCACAACCTCATAATACAAGGTTCCCTATCCCTCATAGCTTGGAGAGTTTCGGGGCTTCCTGGAGAACCCCAGGAATTTCACAACAGGCTGTCCAATTCATCCAACAATCTTGGGCTCCGGGCACCTCAAAGGTCTATCGAGCGGCTTGGGCAGTATGGTGCAGCTGGTGTATGGACAGGGATTCCAATCCCGTTTCAGCTGACGTTACCTTAATTGTAAATTTCCTAGCTTCCTTAGCCTCTCAGGGCAAGGCGTATCATAACGTCAATACATATAGATCAGCAATTTCTTCAGAACACGTCAGGGTGGATGGTAGACCAGTGGGAGAGCATCCCTTAGTTTGCCGCCTACTAAAAGGAACACGTTTTTCCAAACCCCCAACCCCCAAATATAACTCTATGTGGGATGTGAATTCCGTCCTCCGTCTTCTTCTTTCTTGGCCCGATAATTCGGAACTTTCGTTAAAATATTTGTCTGCTAAAATCACTATGCTCCTCTGTTTGGTCTCTATCAAACGAGTTTCTGATGTTAAAGCTCTGGATGTTTCCTCCTTTCATTTTTCTGCCTTCGGTGTGTGTTTCAATGTGGCTAGGCGTACTAAGACCAATTTGTCTTCTGTGCTTTATCCCTTTTTTCCCTCCCAACCTAAGTTGTGTGTGGCTAATTGCTTAAAAACGTCCGTTTCACGAACTGCAGATCTCAGGACAGCCTCTTCTTCTCAATTGCTGATTTCCTATCAAAAGCCCCACAAACCTGTCTCATCTACCACTTTAGCCCGTTGGCTCAAGTGGCTGATGAATTTGGCTGGTGTCCCTATTGACATTTATGGTGCCCATTCCGTTAGAGGAGCTACGGCTTCTAAGGCCTTTTTTGCTGGGGCTAGTTTACAGGATATCCTTAGATCTGCAGATTGGTCTAACGTCAATACATTTAGAACGTTGTATTGTAAACCGGTTGATCATCCTATGCAAAATGTTGTTTCATTGCTTTGAACAAGCATAATATGAGCCTCCTGTCTTGTAATAAAATTGAGATTTTCCTAGCCTTGGTGTCAGAAAGGCTAGATTTTATTAAAGACAAGGAGGCGAGTATTATCCCGCCTCTTCTAACCCTCCCTGTTCTTTTATTCTAGTTGCCTCAACCGCAACCAATAGCAACGCTGCCGTCTGACCAGCTTCCTTCAGCTCCTCCTTCTGGACCTTCTCTTCAACCAACAGGATCTACACGAGGTTATCCTTTCCTCAAGGCCTTCTGTTTGGACGTCCTTTCTGCATTTTTGACTCTTTATGGTCTACTGTTGTTTTTCTCGCATCGTTCTATTGACTGACTTTCGCAAGAAAAGAGGGCTTGTTGCTCTCAGTCAAGATAGTTATTATGGGGCTCGTCGTGTGATTGGTGGACCCCATTGTGATGCAGTTTGGTAGTTTTTTCCCAGGGATTCTGGGATTTGTAGTTTCTTGGCTGCTGTTTAAAATAAAGCATGAAAAGAATAGCATAATACTCGCCTCCTTGTCTTTAATAAAATCTAGCCTTTCTGACACCAAGGCTAGGAAAATCTCAATTTGTAGCACATCCTCTTAGTTATCCTCCAAAACCAAATGATAAAGAGAACCAAACCATTACCAAAACAGCTGCGTATCGTTAGCAATTAAAGAATTTAAAATCACTGGTTACTCCCTTACCAATGTGAAGTGGTGTCTTTATACATAGTAATTCTAAGCACTCCTCAAAAGTGTTTCATTCCGTATCGTAAACTATCAGAGAATACACAAACAACAAAAACTAAACCTTTATAATATCATTAATATATTACAATAGATAATAAGTATGCATAATATTTGCTAAATATATCTCTTTATTACAAGTATGGTAAGTGTGTAAATCCAGCACAAGTACATAAATCGTTAAAGAGAATATCCCGTGGGAACAGGTCCCCACTTTTATTCGAAAACCTCCAAAATACATTTAAATGTAATCAAAACTTACTAACAACCCTGAACAAAAATTAGCCACTCCCAATAAATCAAAATTATAGTTATAAAGAATACATGTCACCCTTAAGATGTTCACCAGTATCTCATCATGAAGTCTAAAATCGGTAAGAGTTTTGAAAGGCGTGTACGCGTGCAGTCAAACCCGACTCCGTCTTGACCTTGCTTTTAAATACACCACACATCAACATAGACGACGGACGGACTCGCTAGCCTAAAAGGACGTCCGCCATTTTAGGAGTATGAATATAGAAGATGTGTATTACGATTCTAAACTAAAATTACTTAAGTCTGATAAACAGGATTTTAAATTTACATGAAACATATGTTCGTTCAGTTATAGATATACATTAATCATAAACTGGCAAAAATAAGCTAGTAAGTGAACATATTAACACCTCGTTTACCCACGAAGCATAGTCAGCAATGTGTAAAAATTGCAAAAACATAAGGACAAAACCCAAAAACTTACCACGGAAAGTTGGTGCAGTGTAGCGCAAAGAGATATATTGTGTTCGTGCGTGAGACGCCATTGTGCTGTTATCAGAGACACAAAGGATTTACTATGCAAAATCACCGATTTTGAGTGGACAGAAGGCCACTTTTTGGTAACTCTTGATGTTGCCTCACTATACAGTATACAGCATCCTTAGAGTTGAGGGCATGGTCGCCATAGAACATTTTCTAGGTAAACGTGATGCGCCCTTGCTGGAGCAGTCCAATATGCTGATCTTATTGAAACTGTTCTAAACAACAATATATTTACATGTAATGGTTTGTTGTACTGTCAAATACAAGGAGTAGCTATGGGAGCATAATTCTCTCCATCTTTCGCTAATTTGCACATGGGTTTTTCGAAGAAAGTACACTTATGGCAGAATTGCCCTCCGGAACTATTACAACGTGTCATATACTGGGGCAGATATACTGATAATGTACTGATGTGATTTAACCATAACAACAATCATGTTTCCCTGTTGCCGTCATTTTATCTCACAACACTCTCTTTACATATCCATCTTTCAGCCTTGAAAAGTCTTGATGAAGAAACACATGTCGATTGACATACTCCACTATGATATGGACTTTATGGACTATTTTGGTGTGTCTTGTTAGTTCAGTGCTATACCCTAAAGGTGCAGCAACAACACTCCTTCCATGAGTCAAAGCAAAAACTGAAGAACATGGAGATCAAATACATGCTTCTGTTCCCAGCTTGTCTAAAAGCCATCTTCCAGGGCAAGACGTTTTTCTTTGACATTCCTGAAGCGGTCTGAGATTGGACAGAAGAGTGACCCACGTTGCGCACTGGCAATTCTTCACAGTGGGAGGGAAGATTGAGGGGGGGTGGCAACGGAGGACCTCCCAGAGAGTGGCACACTGTGCCAAGGATAAGACTGTGCTGTAGGGAATGGAGGGCTCGATTCCTGGGACTTGATCCTCCAGTGTGCAGGAGGACTCTGCCATTGTAGTGGCTGGGCCAGCCATGCAGAATGACGGAACTACACTAATGGACCCTTGCAGACTCAGCAAGCAAATATGTGAACTGATTATGGAGGCAGGGGGATGTGCGTGCATGAGTAATATACACACCACTGCATGGAATTTCATTTGGCTTTTTGTCCTGTCTCACACATTTTTGGATGGGTATAGCTTCAGTTGGGGTGGGGAGGTTGGATGACAGGGGTGATGTAGGCCACACATTAGCCCTGTTGGCTTTGGTCCCTAGTCACACCATAACAGGTACTTCTAGTTCACAAAGTATGGGGAGGGTGTTCTGGGAGGACAGGGGTGGGGGATACTGTTTTGGTTTCCTGTTCAGGAAGTAGTGACAAGTGTAGGTGTGCAGCAAACACTTAAGGCATGTCTTCTCACCTCATTCCAACATCCTGATTATGGCTGACCCATCCAGACATAGCAGAAAATGGCTGAGCCACCCAGACATAGGGCCTATGCACGTCGACGGGTAATCCCCTTCACCCTTAAGGCTCCCTTGTGGATTGTTAATGGGATGCTTGACAAAATTAAGAGAAGGGTGGTCCTCAAAGCAGCTTTGCATTCTGAGACTGATATAGTAATGCTCCAGAAAATCCACCTACAAGGCAACTAGTGCCCATTTCTGATCCATAAGGGCTTCAGCCAGGCATAACATTCAGGATTTCACAGTGGCTTTAGGGGCATGGCCATATCCTTGATTTGCATGTGTGTGGCTCCACACCTGGCACCTGCCCTCCTGGCTAAACTTGGGGACCTCATAAGGGAGCTGCTGAAGGCACCTTGGCTATTGGGAGGCAATCTAAACAGGGTGTGCGACTCAAGCCTAGATTCCTCCTTGACCTTGGCGGAAGTCGGTCCTACCGAGACACCACTCTTGACCTTCATACATAACTAGAACTTAATTGAGGTATAGAGAGCGCATCATTTCAGGAAGAGGGGATATACCTTTTATTCTGGGGCTTGCCGATTGCTCTCCAGGCTAGATTACTTTCTCACACTAAGCCAAGAGGGTGACCAGGTCTTAATTTTTGGGATACTATCTTGGGGCCTTTCAGGACAACTCACCAATGGACCTTGTCTGGGTTTGGTTAAGGTGGAGAGGGGCTAGCGTCTAAACCGCTGGAACCTCCAAAAAGAAGAGTTTAGAGAGCTGTGCCAGCATGCATGCCAACAATTCCTTGATGAAGATAAGGGATCGTTAACATCCAAAGGTACAATGTGGGAAGCCCAGAAATCTACAGTTTGAGGGAACATCATGAGTTATTCAAAGTGGCAAAAAGATTGGGCCCAGCAAAAGATTAGGAACTAAGAGAAGTGTGTTCTCGACCTGGAGAGTCGATATGAGGAATCAGTGCTGGAATCCCTCCTGGAGGATTTACTGCTCACACAGACATTGTTTGGCAGGAGCTCACCCAGGAAAGCGAGAGAGGAATGGATGCCCACCAGCAGCGGAATATACCAATGGGGTGATAAGGCTAGCAAGGCTATAGCCAGGTTATTTACCCCTATGGAGACCAGGGCCCTGGTAGCCCAGCTGAAGACTGAGAGTCGCTTGCTTGTGAATGACAGCAAACCCATTGCGAAGGACTTTGCTTCCTATTATCGAGAGCTGTATGGGGTAGACCCTTTGAGTCTTCATACAGACCTGCATGACGTTGTGTCGGACCTGCCTATGCCTCATTTATCCCTTGAGGAAAGCACCTCCCTAGAATCGGATATCACCAGTAACAAGTTGTGAGTTGCCTTGGGGAGGAAACCAGCTAGCAAGCGAAAGGGCCCCAGTGGCTTCCCAGAAAGGTTTCGGCACCTGGTCTGACTGCAGTTCAGCCCTCTGCTCCCAGGGACCTTCAGAGAGGCCCTGCAAAAGGGCAAACTGTCCAATGATTTTAGAGCAGCGGAAATTGTAGTCATACCCAAACCGGGGTCAGAGGGCACTTGTTGTGAGGACTTTTGGCCAATCTCATTACTGAATGCAGAAGTGAAAATCTGGGCTAAGATGTTGGCCACTCGACTGACCAGAGTTATTGCCCGACTGTTCATTGATTTTAGAAAAGCCTTTGACACTGAAGAGTGGGAATATATATTCGGCCTTCTGCACCGTGTGGGGTTCGGGCTGAAGTTTATCAGCTATGTTCGCCTACTATAACCAACCTCAAGTTTAGGGTGTGGGTGGTGGGGTGACGTCTGCTCAGTTTCCAATAGAAAGGGACACTCGTCAAGGCTCTCCCTTGTCCCCCTTACTGTTTGCGTTAGCGATAGAGCCCCTGGTGGCCTGGGTTCCAGTTAATGCATTGTTCTGAGGCTTTCAGTGGTCCTCAGAAGAGAATGATAGAATCTCACTTTAAGGTGATGATGTGCTTCTATTCTTGGATGATCCAGGGACTTTAGGGTCCTAGAGCCCTCCAAATCTTACAGATATTTGGAAAGTGATCTAGTCTTCAAGTGAATACTAAAATAAACTTGATCCATCTCTTTGCCCCCTCCCCACGAGATATGCCAAGGGTGCCAGAGATTCCAGTACTCCCATTTGGGGTTTACATATTTGGGGGTCTTTGTAATGGATGATGCCCATAGGTCTTTTGAAAACAATATTTGATCCCAGTTGAACAGTTTTGCGCAAGATGATAAATTTTGATCTAGTCTTCCCCTGTCCCTCATGGGCTGCTCTGTCATCTTTAATATGGTAACTCTTCCATGCCTCCTTTATCAATTACAGAATCATCCATTCCCAGTAAACAAGACGTGCTTTACAAAGGTAAATGCACAAATTAGAACGTTGCTGTGAGGGGGTTGCCTGCCTGCAATAGCCTTGGCCTTGGGGAAATGCTGCCAGCCGGTGCTTGAGGGAGGGATAGCTACCACTGATATGGTCCTGTACTACTGTGTAGTACACCTCTTGATAGTAAATTACTGGTGCTTTGCAGGATTTGATGATCTGGCATATGCAATGGAGGGGTAGGGGATAGGTTGTCAAACTCTTCCACATTTGCTCTATGGCGGTGTTGCTCCAAAGACTCTTCCCCCAGCCACCCTTGCGGTGCTGGGAATCTGGACCACGACCATGAAGTCGACAGAATGGGTGGGTAGACTAAAGTTGGAGACTCTGCTGTGGAGAGGCTCCAGACTCCTGCAAGTTGCAGCATTCTGTGGTTTCTCTACCTGGAATATTATAAGTATCTCCACATTAGGGAATCTACTACAAAATGGAATGATGAAGTCTTTTCAAGATTGGCAGTCCGAATACGAGCTGCACTGAACACAATTCTTCTGTTATCCTCAACTCCGCTGCGCATTGCTACAATCCCCGCAGATGGCAGAGACCATTCCTGAGTTCCCCCCCATGGAAGCAAAACTCCTTCTTGCTAATATAAAAGTCCACAAACTGCCAGAGATTTACAAAATGCTTTTGCGGAATATGCCAGATCCAATGATGGAGGTGAGTGAGGCATGGGAGGGAGAACTGGGCCCACTAGAAGATGAAGACCGACAGGAAGCAGTGGTGGCTCCTAGAGAGGTGGTAATAGCATCTCAATTTAAGCTAGTACAACTCAAGTTGCTCCACCGTGTCTACCTCATGCCAGAGAAGGTACATCGGATGGTCCTGATAACATCAGAAAACTGTTTTAGGTGCAAGGACCCACACACCAATCTGTCTCACACATTTTGGCACTGCCCTGTGCTCTCCCACTTCTGGACAGAGGTACTTAAAAAGGTTGAAGGAGGTGCTGGGCTGTAAGATTCCCCAAGGCCCCAAACTCATCCTTCCGCATGTCACAGACGATTTGGGAGGCAATCGCTATCAAAGAGAACTGCTCTGGCTGGGTTTGATTGTGGCCAAACGGGACACTGTTTGGGTTTGTGTTAGAGAACAGGGCTGATTGCAGAGGCCCCCTAACGTTTTGCCCCCATTTTTCACTTTTTGCTGGTGTTTTCCTGACTCTGATGGTCCCCTGGGTACTGCTAACCAGTCCCAGGGCCTGTGCTCTGTGTAAACTCAGTATGCAAATTAGGCTAATTATAATTGGCTAAGTCAACCTACCTATAAGTCCCTAGAATATGGTAGGGCATGTAGGTTTAGGGACCCCAGCATAGGTAGTGCATCCATAGGTGCACTGCTGAGGTGCCCAGTGTCATTTTAAAGGCAGGCCTGCCTTGCTGGCTGCTTTTAAATGAAAGTTACATGCAAATTCGACTTTGGAATTCAAAGTAGTTCCAAAGTCTTAAACTACCTTATATTTACATATAAGTCACCCCTAAGGTGTGCCTTATGTGCCCCTAGGGCTGGGTGCCATGTAACTATAAGCAGGGACCTTATAAAAATAGTTTTATAAGCCCTGGTGAGGTAAAACAGCCAAATTTGTTTTTCCCCTCATTGTAGTGAATGGCCTTAAAAGGCTAGAATGGGGAGACTTTATTTGAATTTTTAAAGTCCCCTTAAGTAACAGATACAAGACGTTTGGTATCAAATTAATTGTTATAATAAATCCCACAACTTCCAGTTGTGGGATATAATATAACTTGTTCAGGTAAAGAGTTTTAAACTTTACCTGAAAAGTTGCCAACTTCAGCCCTGCAGTGTTTTTGCTGCTGTGCCCTGATTGGCCAGCCTCTGGCAGCCCTGGCCAGGCTTCCTTCATGAGGTGTGAAGTGGCCTGGCTTCACACAAAGAGATGTGCCTGTGGGAGGAGATCTCCCCTCAGCAGATGGTGAGGCAGGAAGGGGGAGGGCTGCCAAATTGGTCTTCAAAGGCAGAGAGGACCCAGCAACAACCCCACATCCTGCAAACCCAGACAATTAGGTGCCCCCTTGATTAGATTAGGAGAAGGCAGGAGAGGGGTGTGTTTAGGATTTTTAGCCACACCAGTGGGTGAGCTCAGCCAGATGTAACCTCCAAAGTCACTTTCAGCCATGATGGATTTTTGAGGAATGTTGCTCCCTGGGATTGATTTTTGCCACACTTCCCAGGAAGTGGTCATCACAGGGGGAAGGACCCTGCCCCTGATTGGAGAACCAGGGCCCCCCTGTTTCTCACCCAGGAGCAGGGATAAAACTGGCAGACCTGCACCCACACCTCAGATCCCTATCAGATTCCAACAAGGAAGAACTACAGGAGAAGAAGGATTGCCCTGCTGGACCCCTGACCTGCACCTGGACACTGCACTCTGGAGGACTGCACCAGCTGCACACTTGGGCTTCACCACTAAAAGGACTTTACCTGTCTTCTACTGCTTCAAGAAGGGACTCCCTGTTTGCTACAGGTACAAAGGAGCTGCCCAGAGTCCCCTGCATCAAGTCCTGCAAACAGAGCCCAGCTGACCAGCATCCAGTGGCCATTTGAGGATTCTGACCAGGTGCATTCTGGGAATTGTAGCCCCAACTCCCAAGGAGCAACTCAGAGCTTCTGGAACCTTGGATCAAGTTGTAGACACTTCAAGGACACAAAAAGGACCTCTGGAAGAAGATCCAGAAGTTTGGAGACGTTTGGAGCAACTCCATAAGTTGAAGGGGTGCACTGTGGGAGTTGTTGTCCCAGACCCCAAGAGGCACACCAGAGCCTCTGAACCCTTGGCTGGTGCTGTCGACAACTTTCCTGAATCAAACACTTCTGAAAGTAAGTGTGACAGTGTTACCTCGTGGGTGGCCAGAACTCTGGACTTTGTTCCTTTCCAGTGTGACCTTTTTTAATCCTTTGAGCGCTAGTTGCTTCTATGCACTAGAAAGCATTAATTCTTTAAAAAATCATATCTCCAGTTCCCCTTATCCAATTTTGATTCGTTTTGGTGTCAGTTTAAAGATAAAAATATAATCTATTTTTATAAATTGATTTTGGATTTTTAAACTGTTTCCTGTGTTTTATTTAATTACTGTTTTGTGATATTTGAATGCTTTACACTCTGTCTCCTAAGTTAAGCCTTGTCGGTTGAAGGAGGTGCTGGGCTGTAAGATTCCCCAAGGCCCCAAACTCATCCTTCCGAATGTCACAGACGATTTGGGAGGCAATCGCTATCAAAGAGAACTGCTCTGGCTGGGTTTGATTGTGGCCAAACGGGACACTGTTTGGGTTTGGAAGGACATGCTGTCTCTCCCATGCCCCGTGGAGACATGGGCTAAAGGCATGGACTTCTGTATGGGCTAGAATGACTGATTTATTTAGAGAGGGTGTGTCCGCGGAAACACATCAAAATATGGAAGGAGTGTGCCAGGTTCAGAGGCATACAGCTAGAACTACACACGGACTGACCATCGTCCAGCTCAGGAGATGCAAGTCTACGTAATCCTGACACACACGGTTCTCATGTGGGGCAAGAATGGCGAGCCTTGCTTGGTGGGAAGATGGTGCTATAACATGCTGTGTTGCATTATTGTTTTACTGCCTTGTCATGCTATATTTGTGGATGTGTGCTATGTATTTGCTGTGCATGGTCAGTCACCACTCACACTGTTTGTTATAACCAATAAAAAAGTTTTGGGAAAAAAAGAACAATTATACTGTATATAAATGGCTAATTGGGTGGTGCATCTCCATTCTTCTCGGAAAGTCTGTCTTGGGTACCTGGCTGAACCAGTCTGGTAAGGTAAGCAGGAGTGTTATGAAACTTTTGCCTTTCATGCAGGAGAAAATAAGGCCTATGGACTCTAAAAAAGTAACAATATAGTAGAATCAAGGAGGAGGGCAGAAGGTAGGCTTCATGATGAGTGGAACAAGTTGCACAGCAAGGGCTTAGGCTGCTGTAATCATTCATTATGACTCATGACGATTAACTGATAAGTGACAGCAATTTTACAACCAATCCTAGACAAGTACCTGCATGTACCTAGCTAATCAATCTTACACCTGTGATAATTAGTCAAGTGCATCCATCATGTGATAATGTGACATAACATATCTGCCTCCAGTTATAGCTCCCCTACCACAATAGAGGAAATTGACATTTTAGCCAGCAGCCTACTCAGCATTTCCCAAATCAACACACACCTCTCCAGTCCACAGGTCCGCGTAGGTCTCTTAGTGTCATCATCGTGTTGGTTTCTCTTTCAAGTAGATAACTTCTTTCTTCTGGCTGCTGAGGTAGTCCTGCCCTGAGCCCTGGCTCAGAGAAACAAATCAGTCTAACTCCCGACCCAAATAAGATTGAGAGAGATAGACTTGTAGTGCACTGCTGCTGATGAACAAGAAGACCAAAGTCATTTGAGCATTTTATGTAGATTTGTATTTGCTAACTAAACTGATAGTTCTAGTCTCTGAAGAACCAGGAAAAGGTACAGCTAGGAGTAGACCAGGCAGGCAAATCTAGCTAAGTGTAAAAGGGCCAATCATCTTCAAGCAAAATCACCCATCATCCCTCAAATATTGCAAATCATCAAAATCAGGTTTACAAAGTAGTCGAACACCCTCACGGTCTGCCACCGCATGAATCACCATCACTCGAATCACCATCACTCACACTCACTCAATAATATATTACTCATTGGTGCAATAGTTACCTGTATCATCCCAGCACGGTGGTACACAATTGTTGTATTGCATCTCATATTTCCCATGGAAGCAATACATTGGCAGTTTTGTTAATTAATTATCAATGTGTTTTTCACTCCCTAGCAGGGAGCCCTGCAAGGGAATGAAAAAAACAGAAAGATAGGCATGGAACAGAGGCGGCTGTTGTCACCAATGTCCTTGAAGGTAATTTGGAGGCTACTTCACTGCACACTGGTCCAACTCCAGTCCAGCCATATATGTAAATTAATAGTGGAGCTTCATAAGTCAGACACAAAATATATAATGTTCCTTTAGCTATATCCATTTTCTTTTTGGCAAAACAGTTAGACGATAATCCCAAACTTCTATGGTGACCTACTCAGTCAGGGAAGTAGAGTTTGTCCTAGGGCTCAGGGGGTTCACCCAGAAGTTGGTCAGCTAACGCACTTGAGTCTGACTAATCGTCTCATCCTCCTCCTGTGGTATTTAAGGAACTCTGTAATCATGTGGTATAAAGTGTTGGTTCATTTTAATCATGGTCAGTCTCTTCATGTTTTGAGGAGAGACTGGCCTTTCTTACTGTGACAAATGCACCAAGTGCACTGAACAGTCTCTCAGCAGACGCATTGACTACTGGACAAGCCAGGTACTTTATTGCCAGCCTGCTGAGCTCTGGCAATTGGCAGATCTTTCCATATCAATTGACCAATGGGTTTTGCTCCACATATACCTCTTTTGGGTCATCCAGCTAGTCTTGGACCATCCTCTGATTGGTCACTGGTGTTGCCACTTGCTAGACATCTGTTGCCATCACCTCTGCACTCAACTTAAGCCCTGCCATTTGAAACTAAGCCTTTGCAGAGGTTGGGTCTAATTCTTCTGTTGCTGGTGTTGTTGCCAGTGTTGTTGTTGCTGGTGTTGGCTGCTGTGAGACAACACCACTACCCTCTCTGGAGGTTGATGCTGCATGCTAGAACTTCTGCCATGCTCTAACTTCCAGCCATTTTTTTTTCAGGTCTCTTGCTTGCTCAACAATCTATGTCTTGTATAGAGAAACATCCCCTTCTGAAAAAGGTATGAAAATGGTCAGTAAGTTTTTTGTACTGTGGATCAAGTATTATGGCACAGATGTACCTTTTTGGAAGATATGATCCTTCTTTAGAGTATTGGATTAGCAGCGAAGCAAAGGATTAATTTCTCAGCCAACTTGTGCGCTTCTCCAATGCCGTTCACACCAGCGAAACTTTGTGGCATTTAACTGGTCCTACTGCAGATGAAATAACACATAGGTTGGGTCATCGTACTGTTCTTCTTGCTGACTCCCCATGTGAAAACCTCAAAATGAAGTAGCATATGTGTCAGGCATTTGACTAGGCTTCATTTGTCAATCTCTATGGTTATGTTTTTTTCCAGTTGCATCCTGTCTTCTTTGTAGGACATAGTTGGTGATCGCTCTGTACTGCTGAAACAGGCATTGCAATATCTAGTAAGTAGAGTTCCAAGGTGTTGGCACCTTTGGTATGAGGGCCTTAACCAATACTCTATTTGCATGGTGAATGATCCTCTACTGCTTTCAAGCGTTAAAATATGGGTAAAATGAGTACAGAATCTTTTGCAGGTGGCCAGTATGTTGCCAACTATAGCTTCTATTTTTGAGAAAGTCCTGCACAATCAGGTTGATGGAATGTGCCATACACAGGACCCTGAAACATCCACTATCTGCCATGGCATTGACTATATTACTGCCATTGTCTGTGGCAACAAATCCATCCTTAAACCTCTGGGTCACAGTCATTCAAGCACTTTGCTGTAATACGCTTCCAAGATGTTTGCAGCTGTATGGGATTTCTCCATGGTGAATACTCCTACTGTTGCATTCTGCTGAATGCCCTTAGAAGTTTCTTCAGTGCTGAGACCTGCAGATAGTTGTTCCCTAACCCCCACAAAAGTGATCCAATGTGCAGTGACACACAAGTAATCAGTTGCTACAACTGGACCACATGCCTGTCGTAAGGTGGATAGTGTGAACAGCACTCTACTGTAAAACGTGTCCAACCAATTGCAGTACATCTTGATGGGGCACTGGTACAGCAACTCTGGCAAAATATGTGTGGCTGCAGACCTTCCATTTTGGGCAGATGGCCGCTACAAATTCTAAAAATCCCACTCCTTTTACTAACCAAAGTGTGGAGGTCCAGTGCTAACATTTTAGCCAGCTTTCAATTATATAAATGTACTTGTTGGGTGGTTGCGTTCACAGGGCCCCTTCTGTCTAAACACGCCCGTAAGAGTAGCTTGGATTTTTTTCTTTGTGGTGCCACTGACGCAGATGACTTCCAGAAATACTAGGAGGTGGCAGACTCAGGCCCTCACCCTGGCGGTCGGTGTTAAAGCAGCGGTAATACCGCCAACAGGCTGGCGGAAAAAAAAAATGGAGTCACGACCATGGCGGAAACTGCCAACATAGACAGCCACTTTAACACTCCGACCGCCACGGCGGTAGAAACAAACACCGCAGCGGTAACCGCCCACAAACAGGTGGAAGACAAGGTTCCACCCACTGTATTACAACACGCCCATCTACCACCTTTTCCGGGGCGGTACCAACGCTATCAAAAGCACGGCAGAAATAGGACTTGGAATGGAAACCACTCACCTCCCGACACCCAACGAGGAACCAGGACGCCATGGACCCCGAACTACAGGTCCTGCCCATGCTGGTCTACCTCCTCTTGTATCAGGAGCAGGAAAGACGCCGGCGACGACCACGGTGAGTACTGCACCTAGCACACAGGGGAGGGGGGAGGGAAAAGAGAGTGACACACACACGCAACACGCAACACCCCCACCCCCCTCCCTCACCCACAACACCATACACACAAATACATGCAGCAACATTACATATACACCCCGTCACCCCCTGGAAGAACGCAAGGACAAAAGGAAATGATTGTAACGAGTGTAATCAATTAAATATCAGATAGGCCACATTACAATAGCAGTATATACAAATATGTACACCAACTGCACAAGTCCGGATATAAATGAAATCATTGTCCGTGGATCAGTGTCCCAAAATGTATGGGCAAACCCCACACAAGATACCAGACTCGAAACAGAGAGAACACTGCAGGGGCATCAGATGGAAAATAAACAGGCACTTCAGGGGGAGGTCAAGGGGGGGGCACCGCAGCCGGATGCACGGAAAATGCCACTGCTCCACTAGGGGGCTCCATGGCCACTGCTGTATCCTGGAGAGTGCAAAGCCACAGTCTCACAAGTCTTTCCAGTAGGTGGTTTGCCCACTGCTGTATCCTGGGGAGTGCAAAGCCACAGTCTCTCAAGTCTTTCCAGTGGGTGGTTTGCCCACTGCTGTATCCTGGGGAGTGCAAAGCCACAGTCTCTCAAGTCTTTCCAGTGGGTGGTTTGCCCACTGCTGTATCCTGGGGAGTGCAAAGCCACAGTCTCTCAAGTGGATAACAGTCTCCACTCGTTCTGGAGTGGGCATTGTGCCCAGAGTGCTTCATCCCGCCAAGGACTGAGGTAGGGGATGTGATTCTCCACTGGTTCTGGAGGGGGCTTTGTGCCCAGAGTGCTTCATCCTGCCAAGGACTGAGGTAGTGGATGCCTTTCTCCACTGGTTCTGGAGGGGGCTTTGTGCCCAGAGTGCTTCATCCTGCCAAGGACTGAGGTAGTGGATGTGATTCTCCACTGGTTCTGGAGGGGGCTTTGTGACCAGAGTGCTTCATCCTGCAAAGGGCTGAGGTCGTGGATGTGATTCTCTACTGGTTCTGGAGGGGGATTTGTGTCCAGAGTGCTTCACATGCAGTGTAACAGGTCCCATTCCCTCACCTGGGTGTGTGTGCCACGAGATTGCCCACTGGGGATGATGCTGGGGACTGTTGCTGAGGCAGCAGACGTGCAGGTGGCAGTGCTGGTGGCGGTGCAGGTGGCGGTGTCCACCGCCGTACAGGTTGATGTTGTGGTTGACAGAAGGGGTGACTCTGGTCCCTCATCCAGAGCCACAGTGCCCGGTCCTGACCTGCTCTTCGGCTTGTGACCCTTCCCCACCTTTGATGTCACTGCTGGTGCCTTGCCACTGTCTCCTTTTGGCTTGGAGGAGCCCTTGCTTGGTGGTAGGTGCGGCTTCTCAATCCGGCATGTGGGCACCTTCTTCACCTTGGCAGGTGGTGGAATGGCCTGCTCCTTGGCCTCTCTAGGTGGCACACTTGCAGCCCTGATGGGTGGTGCCCGTGATGAGACCGGAGTTGCTGGCACCACTGTGCTTGAGGATTTGGTGGCTGAGGTGCTGGGCTGGGACCTGGACAGCCTGGCCCTAGGGGAAGGACGGGAGGTGTAGGGAAGATTGCAAGGAAGAGTTTCTTAGACACACTGCGACAGGAAGATGGAGGGGGTTTGGGAGTGGAGGAGGTAGTGGTTGTAGGAGGTGTACGTTTGCTGAATTTGGGTGAAGGTGCATGGGCCAGAGGCTGTTGTGAGGTGGATGGCTGTTGGGTGGGTGTGGGCCTGCGTTTGTATAGTTTGGGAGGAGGGCTGAAAGACACACTGGGAGAGGACACAGGGGATGTGTGAATGGTAGTGGGGGTGGTGATTGCACGTGAGTGGTGTGTGGTGTTGGGCGTGCTGGTGATGGAGGTAGTGGCTGAGGATGTAGTGCATGTAGGTGTGAGTGGAGATGAGACAGGGAGGGAGAAGGAGGACGTGGATGAGGGGGACACAGTGGAGGCAGTGGATGTTGGTGTATCAGCATGGGGATGGTGCTTGTGTGAGTGCCAGTGGGATGTGTGGTGCTTATATTTTCCATGTCCACTCTTGTGTGTTGATGAGTGTGCATGCTGGTCTGATGGTGTGCTTGGGACAGGCTGAGGTACCAGGGATTGGGTCTGGGTGGAGGAAGTTGGAGGGGGGAGGCTGGACACAGGGACAATGGCTGCCATCAGTGCTGAGGCCAGAGCCTGAAATGCTCTCTGTTGGGCCGCCTGGCCAGAATGAATGCCCTCCAGGTATGCATTTGTTTGCTGCAAATGCCTCTCAACACCCTGAAAGGCATTCAAAATGGTAGACTGCCCAACAGTGAGGGATCTCAGGAGGTCAATAGACTCCTCACTGAGGGTAGTAGGGCTGACTGGGGCAGGGGCTGAGGTGCCTGGGGTGAAGGAGATGCCCACCCTCCTTGGTGAGCGGGCTCGGGATACACGCTGAGTGGCTGCTTGGAGGGCGGTGCTGGTAGGGGGCGTGGCAGCTGTACCGGTTGATGTGGTGGGCACAGAGGTGCCCGCCACCACAAGGGAGCTCCCATCAGAGGAGGAGTCGCTGTCGCTGATGTATGCTCCTGTCCCTGTCGTGGAGCTCCCCTCGCCCTCCGTCCCACTGATGCCTTCAGACTCCGTTACTTCACCCTCCAGGGCCATGTGGGATGCAGCTCCCTCCTGCTCCGGTGCCACTGCTCCTCTGCCAGATGATGCTAATGCACGCAAGAACAGGGTGACAAAACAAAAAGGGGGGGGAACACAGAAGAGACACATGGTCAATGCATGCAACACCACTACCGTTGGGAGACACAACACACAGGGAGCAGCCCTATGCACTAAGCAGTGCACTAACATTGCAGGGGAAAAGCACATGCCCAAGGGGGACTCTGTCTAGACCCATTGCATGCACTGCTGGAACACATGGGAGCCTGACTAGGTGTAGAGGCCAAATACCACCTTTGGGGTTTGAGTGGGAATGAGCCTGCAAAACAATGGATCTACCTTTGCGCGTCTGCCCTGGCCTAGGGGAACCCACAGCCCACCACCCCCACCAAGACACCTCGTCAAGCGCACAGAGTCAGCTTAATGAGAGTGTACTCACCCCCTTGTGGCTGCTGTGATGCCCTCAAGCGGCCATCCAACTCTGGATATGCCACCGCCAGGATCCGGTACATCAGCGGGGTCATGGTGCGATGGGCACCCCTTCCATGTTGGGAGGCCATCCCCAGCTGGGCCTCCACTGTCTTCTTGCTCCAGCGGCGCAGGTCCTCCCATCTTTTCCGGCAGTGGGTGCTCCGTCTATGGTAGACCCCCAGGTTCCGCACTCCCTTGGCGATGGCACGCCAAATCCCCTTCTTCTGGTGGGCACTGACCTTGAGGAAAAGTGAAGTTAGAATGGATGTTACTCTCCCGTACATTTCTTCTCACACATTGCCCACAAACCTCCCACCCTGGCCCAGACATACATACACACAGCATTCTCACATGCCGGACTGTCCCCCCCTCCCTCTTCCATCCACGACACTCCATATAATCATGTGGCATCCACTATGCTCACAGTGTACTCATGTGTTTGTCTGGAGGACCGTACAGTTGCGTGTACTGGGGGAGGACCCCATCTACCAGCTTCTCCAACTCCTCCAAAGTGAAGGCAGGGGCCCTTTCCCCAGACACTGTAGCCATTGTCGCGTCCAGACACTGGTCACAGCAGCACTTGCAGTGTAGGTCCTCTCCTGTTGAAGGTCAGGTATCAAGTGAGGGAACTGATAGAAAATGGCGGTCACGTCCGCAGCAGTGCGTACCGTCACCGCCGGCGTACATCGTCATTGGCTCCTGGAACCCATAGGGCCCAATGATAACCAATGCTGAATTGCGCCGCGGTCTTCGACCGCCTACCGCAACAGTGAACAACGCCAGCGCAGTTACCTCATTTCCCCTTGTCCCACCTTACAGGTCAGGCAGCTGCCATTGCAGGGGGCCGCATGGCAGGCCAAATAACTGTGTCACACCTATTTAGGCCAGGAATACGGACAGACAAAGGCACATAGAGAAAAATTTACATTTTTGCTAAACAGCCTTGTGATACCTAAGTGTTCTCTGCTCACTGTTCTCCTACATAGGGCACGTCCGCTGGGGCAGGTAATGAGATGGCGTCATCCTCCGGTGTACAGACCCCTGGTGGACCTGTCGACAATGGAAGACAGACACATAATTATCACTTACAGACTTGATCGTGCAACAATCCAGGAACTGTGCCCAGTTGGACCTGATGTAAGCTATCCGCCATCCCACAGGAATACCCCCTCTAGTGCAGGTCCTGTCTGTACTCCATTACCTGGCCAGTGGGTCTTTTCAAACAACAGTAGCCATGGCATCAGGGATGTCCCAGCCAATGTTCTCTAACGTGTTGTCCAGAGCTCTGTCTGCCCTGCTGAAACACATGCACAGCTACATCGTTTTCCCTCAAGTGGAGGATTTGCCCACAGTGAAAGATGACTTCTATGCCCTGGGACATATCCCCAACATCATTGGTGCCATTGATGGTACACATGTGGCATTTGTACCCCCCACAGGAATGAACAGGTGTCCAGAAACCGAAAAAGCTACCATTCTATGAATGTGCAAATGGTGTGTTTGGCAGACCAGTACATCTCCCATGTGAATGCCAAGTATCCTGGCTCAGTGCATGACGCTTACATTTTGAGGAATAGCAGCATCCCTTATGTGATGGGGCAACTCCAGAGGCCCTGTGTGTGGCTAATAGGTGAGCCTAAAGTCCCCACACAGTTTAATTTGCTGTCTGGATATGGGAGATTCCATACTGTTTGGAGGTGGCTCCCTATATTATTCACCGAAGAAGGTATGCCAGATCATCGTGGCCTGCTGCATGTTGCACAACCTGGCTTTGCGACTGCAGGTGCCTTTTCTGCAGGAGGATGGGCCTGATGCTGGTCTTGTGGCAGCTGTGGAGCCTGTGGACAGTGAAGAAGAGGAGGCAGAAGAAGAAGATGTAGACAACCGATACAACATCATCATGCAATACTTCCAGTGAGACACAGGTAAGAAGATGCAACTGCTTCCCACACCTCATACTATTGTAGGACCTAGCATAAGTCTGCCTTTTTCACTCTGTGTATGAACCCTGACTTGTTACTTTGGCTTTCCATTTCACAGATCTGAGTCCCAATTTGTGCCCTCTGCTATGTTTACTCCTGGCCTACAGCTGTGTAACATTGATATGTGAACAAGTACATTGACATTGCTATATTCCAGAGATTTTGCAATTACACATTTGTGAAGCACAGACTCACTCCCGATTTTTTGGTGATTCAAGGGTGTTTATTTCTGTGCTAATAAGTGGAGAGGGGTGTGAAATGGGCTGGGGTGATGGTGGAGGAATGTCCATGGCAGAGTCCAGTCTCTTGGTCTCACAGGTGCATTGTCCAATGGGGCATAGGAAGGGGACCAATGGCAGTTTAAGGTGGACAGGGTGACAAAGTGGGACAGAAGGGTGACATTCAGGAGGGTCTTATTTCCTGGCGGGGGTCTTGGCACTGTTCTCTGTCTTGTTCCTGGATCTCAGGGATCGTTTGCGGGGTGGTTCTCCTTCTGCAGGGTGTGGGGTTCTGGTGGCCTGTTGGTCCTGTGGCGGTGCCTCCTGTCCACTAGCGCCGGCAGAGGTGGAGGGCTGTTTATCGTCTAGGCTAGTGTCAGGGGCCTGTAGGTGTGCCACTGTGTCCCTCATGGTGTTGACAAGGTCTTCCAGCACCCCTGCAATGGAGACCAGGGTGGTGTGAATGGACTTCAAGTCCTCCCTGATCCCCAGGTAGGGTTCCTCCTGCAGCCGCTGGGTCTCCTGAAACTTGGCCAGTACCGTGCCCATGGTCTCCTATGAATGGTGGTAAGCTCCCATGATGTTGGAGAGTGCCTCATGGAGTGTAGGTTCCCTGGGCCTGTCCTCCCCTGTCGCACAGCTGTCCTCCCAGCTTCCCTGTTATCCTGTGCCTCTGTCCCCTGAACCGTGTGCCCACTGCCACTGACCCCAGGTCCCTGATTTTCTTGGGTTGGTGGGTTGCCTGGGTTTCCTGTAGTGGTGGACACACTGCTGATTGACGTGTCCTGGGGACAGAGGGATGGGCCCGCTGGGTGGGTGCTGTGGCGGTGTTTCCTGAGGGGGGATGTTCTGTGGTGGTTTGGGACTGTGGCAGGGGAACAGACTGTCCAGAGGTCCCTGATGGGCCGGGCTGGTCATCTTGATCCAGGCGTGGAGAGCTGCTGTCATCACTGTGGGCCTCTTCTGTGGGGGGACTGGATATGTCTGGCACCTCCTGTCCGGTGACGTTGGGTATGGGTCCTGTTGGGGTGTAAATGCATAGTTATTGTATCTGTGTGTGCCATCTTCTCTGGCGTGAAACTGGACAAAGGAAAGGGGAGTGACAACTCCCCTCTCCATCACCACCCCAGGCGTGGTGCCCAGAGCTCCTCCAGTGTGTCCCAGACCTCTGCCATCTTGTTTCCAGAGGTGTGAGGGCACTCTGGAGGCCTCTGAGTGGCCCGTGCCAGCAGGTGACGTCAGAGACCCCTCCTGATAGGTGTTTACCTGGCTGGCACAGACTGGTCAGTCCTGCACTAGACGAATGGCTAAAATACAGGGGACGTCTCTAAGATGCCCTCTGGGGGCATTTTTCAATAAATCCAACCAGTGCCGACTTTTCTGGCCACAGAGAGCAAAGGATCCCATCCCATGTGATCAGAAACTTGTCGGGAAGTGGTAGGCTGGCACAGACTGGTCAGTCCTGCACTAGAAGTCTGGCTAAAATACAGGGGGAATCTCTAAGATTCCCTATGGGTGCATTTTTCAATAAATCCAGCACTGGCACCAGTGTGTTTATTGTGCTGAGAAGTTTGATGCCAAACGTCCCAGACTTCAGTGAAGCCATTATGGAGCTGTGGAGTTCGTAATGACAAACTCCCAGACCATATACTCAGTATGGCCACACTGCACTTACAATGTCTGAGAATGGACTTAGACACTGTAGGGGCATATTGCTCATGCAACTATACCCTCACCTGTGGTATAGTGCATCCTGCCTTAGGGCTGTAAGGCCTGCTAGAGGGGTGACTTACCTATGCCACAGGCTGTGGTTTGTCGGCATGGCACCCTGAGAGGGGTGCCATGGCAACTTTGTCTTTTTCTCCCCACCAGCACACACAAGCTGCAATGGCAGTGTGCATGTTTTTGGGGAGGGGTCCCCCAGGGTGGCATAATACATGCTGCAGCCCTTAGGGACCTTCCCTGGCCACAGGGCCCTTGGTACTATGGGTACCTTTTACAAGGGACTTACCTGTGTGCCAGGGGTGTGCCAATTGCGGAAGCAATGGTACATTTCTAGGGAAAGAGCACTGGTGCTGGGGCCTTGTTAGCAGGGTCCCAGCACACTCTCAGTCAAGTCAGCATCGATATCAGGCTAAAAGTGTGTGTGTGTGTGTGGGGGGGGGGGAGTTAGCATGCCATAAAGGGCACTTTCCTACAATTTGTGTATAATTAAATATTTTATTTGAAAAAATGTAGGAGTGGAAATAGTAAATTTCACCCCTCCAAAGTCCAACACTGTCCCTAATTTTGCTTACTTTGGAGTGGGAAAAATAAATCTGACCCCTTCAATGTTTAGCACTTTCTCCACTTTTGCTTACATTGGAGTAGGGATAGTAAATCTGACCCCTCCAAAATCCAAAACTTTACATATTGTTGTTCTGATTAGAGTAGGAATAGTAAATCTGACCCCTCCAAGGTTTAACTCTTTCTCCACTGTAGCTTATGTACATGTGGGAACAGTAAACCTAACCACACTAAAGTCCAACACTCACTCAACGGTTGGTCAGAATGGAGCGGGAGTAGTAAATGTGAACCCTTAAAGTGTAATTTTTTTTATCTGATTTAAAAAAAAAAAAGAAAATTATATATGTTTTTTTGTTTTAGTTTTGAAAGTTAGTTTAATGTAATTCTACTATGTTTTTGTAATAATATGTTTTGTTTATTTTTATGTCAATGTTGTTATTCTATATTTTGTAATATTTTAATATCTGGTATAAGTGATTACAATTATTATTCGTTTTTTATTATTTATGTTTAAATAAAAATGTATTTTCTAAATGTCATGGTAATTAGGTTTTAGAATTATTGTGAAGTATATACTTTTTGTTTATATTTGCATCTTATACTTTTTTATACTTTTTAGATTAGAGGTAATATTTCAAGTGTATTTTTTTTAATTTACACCATGTTTTAAAGTTATTGCAGTCTTAAATAGTTGCATTTCAATATACTTTCATTTTTTTTAGGACACAGTGATCATCTACGTTTTTGTTGTCAATATTTTTGACTTCACATGCATGGTATGTAAAGTTGATATTTGTGCCCTCAATATTTTCTTAGAATATTTTTGGCACCAATATTTTTTTCCGCAACCTTCTGTCATATCCCTGTGTATATGCAAATTATCTTCATTTTGGAACGAAACTGACAGCCAAAAGAAGTTTTTGAGGGCTGACTTTTCATCATTATCGGAGGCTGGAATATCTGAGGACTTCTATTTTGGTTGAATCTACTTTTGAGCCAATGTATTGACTTTTTATAGAAAGTTTAAGAAATAAGTCCAATCGGACCAGTTGTGATTGGGTGTGCTTGCCGCAGACTGCAGGAAGAGTGTGAGTTTTTTTTTTCTGTATATAAACATTACGCTGCCTGACTAGTAACAAGGTTGGTGTATGTCTGTAAGATTATGTTATCTACTCAATTCCTGGGCTATATAGTATAGGCGCAGGCTGTTGTCACATATTCGGGGCCCATTGAAGTGGGCTATTTCTAGCTGGTAACAAGTACAACTTCTCAAGTTATGCAAATTTTGTTTCTTTAAATATTTCCCTGGCAGGGAGTTAACAAAGGTAATCAAAGCATCTGCAGGGAAATTATTGTATGTAACTTTGTCGCGTTATCAACAGGTTTAACATCTAGCTAGGCATCACCTCAAAATATGTATGAAAAAATAGCCTGTGCTGCAGATCAACCACAATTAGTGGGATAAAGTATGTATTAATTTAATAATTCGTTTTTGTAAAATACACATAGACCCATAAGGGGAATCAGAGGGTTTTACAGAGAACTAATTGGAACTAGAAAGTGGGCATTAAACAAGGAGGTCTGGAGTGACGAGAAATAACGCACTTTCTCTAGTGGCAACAGAAGTTACAATTTAGACCTTCTATAGTCATTTCCCAAAGCAAGATACTAATATTGTGTGTGAAGTACACATAACAATGGAAATCATTCAAAGACAGTAATTTCTATTGTATTCAGTGCATAATGCTTACTGCTGTGCCCTTAAGAAATCCCAAAGCAGTACAACTCAGAAAATTAAAAAATAATATATAGGCTCACCTCACAAAAAATAAAGCTATGGGCAGAGATATCCACACATGCAGATTTACACCTATACCTTGGTGTACATCTCACCATAGACACAATTCTGCATCTCTGGGCTGAGGTGTAGCCTAGTAGTAGATGTATGTGACTGCCCCTCTGTTGCATGAGTGGGTCTGGGTGAGTACAACTATAAAATACCACCTTAAGTTTAACATGATTAACTTTACAGGTGTATTCTAGGTATAAATCAATCAAATTTAGTTTACAATGTATAGCTCGAGCTGTCATCTATATTAAGAGAACTACAAATTGAGAAGAATAGGGAAACACGCATCACCCTGGGGAATAATACACAGCTGACTTATCACACATTGAAGCACATATATACCGCCTCAATCCTGGACAGTGCCCTCTTTCTCTTCTGCTGCAAGACGTCATAGGAGTCAGACATCAGCTATACGTGCGTTGAGTTTATTTACAAACTATTTACATTTGCATTCACAAATTATAAACTGCAATAATCATGTGCCTGTGTGTAGAAAAATGATTAGGACAAGAAGATTATGCTACAAGAGTGAATTAATGTTAAAACTATGAATGCATACTTGTATGGATTCTTTATAGAGACCTCTGCACAGGACCAGCACAGGTGGAGATTTACACCTGCACCAATGTGAATTGTATTTATAGGCATGTGAAGGCGTACTAAAGAACTACTATGCAAACTCATTAATGTCATTGTGAATTGCCACCTTTATTTTCATGTGAGCTGGACACCATTTCACCCTAATTCAGAGCTTCTATGGCTTACTAAAAAAAGTAAAACAATGATACAGAATTTACTACAACTTTTAACCAGTCAAATATTGATTTTTGCCTGAAAGTCAGCTTGTTAGAGATATCCTACTATCAAATACGAAATTGTAAATTGTGAAGCAATAAATATCTTTATATGAAACGGCTTTCATTTATGTTTTCCTTGCCACTCTGATCATTTCAATTTTACCAATATGTTTTTTAAATTTATATTTCTTTTAAAATGAATGCTTGATTATAGTTTGCAAGTTGTCTCTCCTTTTTTAAGCCCTGTAATCCTCCTCATTAAACATCACACAATAGGGCATTACCGCCAGATTTATATGAACAGCACCTATGTTTCTTTCTACATACATTCAATGAATCTTTGAATATTGTTTATACAAAAGGTGTTAAAGAGAAAATAAGTCAAGAGCAGGTCTTCATTCTCGGCCAAAAATGCCTGATACATTGCTTACACAAACAGCGATAAGTCTGCACTACAGTCAAAGGTACAAGCAGATAAACTGAGCTGATAAATTCACAGCATCACGTTATAAAAAAAGCAGTTTTAACTTTCAGTTATTTAATTTCTTTTATCAAACTTATGATTAATGGTGACAACTTAGCCCTTGTCCATCAATAAGTGCTGGCAAATGTAATTAAAGTCTACAGGAGACGCTTCACCTTTGTTAAAGTAAAGCATTAGAGCCCACATCAAACTTAAAAATATTTATTTTCTAATATTTACAAAATAGTTACATTTCCATTCCTCAATTATAAATCACAATGACCATTTGCTTACTGTGTTTTAGAGAAATTAATATGAGGATAAGACTATTGTGGTAGAAGAGTTCATAAATTTTTAGAGAAATAAAATATTTTGCTCTGCTTTAGGATAACATCAGATGAGCATTCTTTGAAGGTCTACACAATTCTTACAGTTTTACTATCATGGAAACTCAGAGCCTGCTATTTGGATAACCAAGTTGTGATCTCCATTCTTTCAGTGGAGGGCTTCCTTGTTTTACAAGGGCCTTCAATAAATTACTTGGCTTCAAGCTAGGGATGTCAGGGTTGTTTTTGTAAAATTCTTCCAGTTTAACGAGCACTCTAGGCAAACCAATCATTGAAGCATAGAACATGGGACCACCCTTATGCCTGGGCCACCCATAACCATTGTTGTAGATCACATCAATGTCTTCGGGCCCTGAAGCTATTCCATCCTCTAGCACCTTAAAGCCCTCATTGATGAGAGGGTATAGACACCACTCCAAAATTTCACCTTGGCTCACATTCTTTTGCTTGATTGCGTGAGCTCTTCTGTATTCATGTAAAAAATTGTGAACCCATGGATCACGTGCTGCATTCCTGCCTCCTACTGTTTCATACTGGTACCAGCCTTTGCCACTTTTCTGTCCAAACCTTCCTTCCTCACAAAGGATATCTGGTAAAGGGCTGTACCTTTTTCCTTCACGTTGACGGACCGGTGCACCAGGCAATAACTTTGGTCCAGTCAGACCAAATTCCATACGAGACCTCCAGCCTATATCAAGGCCTGCAAGATCTGACATCCTAAAGGGGCCCATAGCGTAGCCAAATTCTTCTAGTACTTGATCAACTTCTTCTGGAGTGCGTCCATCTTCCAAAAGGAAAACAGCCTGATTGATGTATGGTAGCAATAATCGATTACCAACAAATAATGGGCAATTATCAACAACTACTCCTACTTTATTTAAGACTTTTGATAGGTTCATAACTGTGGAAATGATAGTGGAAGATGAATGATAGCCACGGACAACTTCTAATAGTTTCATCAAATGAGCTGGGGAGAAAAAGTGTGTGCCAATTACAAGATGGGGTCGGTCTGTGACAGATGCAATCTCATCAATATCTAACCCTGATGTATTCGTACATAAGAATGCCCCCGGCTTGCAAATTGATGACAACCGTTGGAATATTTCTTTCTTCAGTGCCATGTTCTCATATACTGCTTCAATAACTAAGTCTGCGTTTTTCAATGCATTAAAATCTAATGTGAATGTAACAGAGCCAAAACTGTCTGACTTATGGGCAAGTTCAAACTGTTGCTTTTTTAAAGTCTCCCGCTCCAGGATGGCTGTCACAGCTTTGCTTCCCTTTTCAAGTTGTTGTTCATCTTGCTCAACAGCGATTACTTGAATTTGAGCCTTTGCCAGGCTTACGGCAATCCCTTGGCCCATCGTTCCCAGGCCTACGAAAAATAGAGAGGCTTAGTGTTAAAGGATACAATGAGAAACCATACACAAAATGAGTTGCAAGTGCTGGTATTTATACCGCCAAGTAACCATAGTGAAAGAATATGCGAAATGTATATGAAAAGGTTACACATCTCCAGGAAGTATTATTTCCTTTAAGTGTTTCACTCCATTGATCGTTGCTTTTCAGAAAACCACAGCACCCATTTTCCTAACAGTAAGATGGAACCAAGTGTGTCTACGCCTTTAAAGAACAACTAACTGTATCACAAGTGCAAATCCATTCTACTAAAGGAACTGAAAACAAACAATACCTAACTAGGGAAACTGAATCTTGTTACTGGGCAAGCGTAGGCTTCAGTGCAACCTGATGAAACACTGTATGTGGTATGATTACAGTTTTACTGTGTTTATTGGTTGGAGAATAGCATAGGTTCACACCTGGAATGAACCATCATAGCCAAATATCTTGTAAATTATAAAAATGTACCCTTTGTTTCATTAACAACTTTTAACACAAATTAATACAGATGACTAGTTAATGGGTGGCTAAAGTAGTTGTCCCCACCATCAGTGGCGTAGCTTGGTCAGTGAGATTGGGGGTGAGTGGGGTGAGGTTAAGATTTTCCAACAATCACACTGGCACATAATGTTGAAATACATTATTCGACAAGCAGGATGCACAAGAAGGGCTTAAGGGGCAGTGGAAAGGGAGAAGAACTCAGATTAATAAGAGTACTAAGAGAGAAAGCACATTATTTTGTGAAATAACCAAAATGTTTGAAGTCTTTCCAAATATACAGAGGGAAAGCGTGTGCATGTGTGTTTTTGTCTGCGTGAGCATACATTTCGAGTGAAATCCAACAGACACCTCACCATAACAGACTGTCAGCATCCATACCCAACTATAAATCACAAAATACATTTATTAGGTGTTAAAAACCTGATCATTAATTACCAATTATCAGTCACGACTATGTCAATTAAGGCTGATTCTGTACTATGATCACATCCAAGCTGATTAGAAACTTAATAAATTTGAAATGTAATGGTCCCTATTCACAAACATAAATTTAGTCATAAACATGTGTTAATGACGGGATTTGCCCATTTTACACCTGCCAGGAATTCACAAAAGGATTCCTGGCAGGTGTAAACCCATATATGGATGTGAAGGCTGCTGCCATCTGTGCAGAAACCTCCAAGCCAGTAAATCCCACTCAACTTGTGGGATAATGGGAGTTATGGCTAGTAATTAGGCTTGGAAGTTTGTGAACCACCCAAAAAATACATTAGTGGGCATACAGAAACTGCTGCCATTCCCCTTTCCACCATGGAAAACAGGAGGAATATCAATCCAAATAACTCGAATAAATCCCTTCCAAATGTTAATGGGAACTGATCATCCTCAGATTGCTGGGTTTTTAAGGAAATGACTTTCCCCATTAGGAAAATATTTTCCCTCAAAGAAAAAAAAAGGGTATTTTCACATGGGATTCTATTTCGCTTGTGCAGAGTTCTTTGCTATGAAGAACTCTACATAGCGGGAATAAGTTACAAATGGGACTGTCACAGGACATTCCCAAAGTCCAACTGGAATCCGGTGCCCGGCACTGCTTCCCAGCCTTCCTTCTGTGAAGGTCTGTGAATTCCAGAAAATCAGAAAGTTATGTCCAAGTGGAGGCAGAGATTTTTTAAATTCATTTGTGAATTGGGCCCAGAATCTTGATGTAAAGAATTATCCACAATCCCTCCAGTCAACGTGTGTGGAGCACACGATTACAAGGCTTGTGTGCACAGCCTAATCTAGGGGTGTGCCAGCGGAAGGGGAGTGTGTCATATAGGCAGGTGTGCCTATTTTACACACTTCTCGGGAAATAAGAAGCACTTTGACTCTAATGGAACCAGTGGAGGCATTGTGGGTATACATTTCACCATCTCTTGTTTTCAGATCAGTGAGAACTCTTGCAGCAGCATTTTGGCTTTTCTACCTTTAATGAGGCTGTGACAATCGGCCTGCAATGCACCATGAGCCTTGAACACCCAAGTCTTACTGTATTTTTCAAGTTGTTAAGCTTCAAAGGAAATGCATCAAAATATAAGAAAGTACAACAAATTGCCCCGTGTCATTTTCAGCTTGCCATCAAGGATAATGAACAAATGGACTCCTTTGCTTGTTGTTTTGAGCTTTTTTCCATCTGTTAATGGGCACAGCAAAGAAAAGGTGGATGAGTTGTGCTAGGAGCCTTTGTGCTGTGCACTGCATCACGTGGTGCTCAGTGCCCTGATGGCACACACATGCCTGCTGCCATCTTAACTTGTTGCCTGTCAGGCAAACCCATCCACCATGCTGAGGTACCAGCACAGGTGGAATTGAACATAGATCTTATGAGCCCACTCCAACGTTCAGTGAAACATTTTTATAACTTTATCTTGGATGAATGAAAGGTGGAGCCAGCCCTGCTGCTCCAGGAAGCCTACCCAGATTCTTATTTCGTTCGTTCATTAAACTTTATTTCGGCAAATATTGCCATAAAAGTCAAGACAAGAGATAAATACAACATACATATATACATTTCACAATTAAGTATACGATACAATACATACAATTGGCAAGAGATATATGGGTGTCTCCATGATTAAGCAGTACCGCATATAAAAATATAAATAACAGTTTATAAATTAATTAAAAGCCAGAACTGAAAAATTAATTAACTTGGATCGAAGAAACAGTGCATCATATACCTTTACAAGGAAGGGAAAGAGCGGGCCACCTAACAAAATATTACAGCTTGTGACCAAGTCGTTTTCTGATAAGGTACACATTAAATAAAAATCTACTCGTGCCAAACACCACTAATTGTGAAGTATTAGACTGAAATATGCGCTCTGCTTCTTTGTAGGATCTAACCCCCACATATTTACAAACGGGTTTGATCCAACGATCCCTTGATTTCTTGTATACTGGGCAAAAGAAGAGTAGATGAACAACATCTTCTTTAGCCCCTAAAGTACAGAGAGTGCACAATTCACAACCCTTTACCCCTCCCCAATTGCATGTGTAAGCATTAATCTGTAAGACCCCATACCTAAACTGTAGATATAGTGTTTTTGCCAGTGGGGGACCGATCTCATCCAAAAATTGTTCGAATTTAGGTGTATCTTTTATGTTCAAAAAATTCAGAGTCAGAATACCAATCGATGAACTATGCAATAGCTCTCCGTTGACATAAGACCAAAAGGTGTCCTTTACATATTTCCTGGTACATGTTGTCATGTTCTGAGGAGCTTCCCATAGGTGTGATAAACCTAATCTCTCATACCACTTAGATACATATTTTAACCACGGGGTATTCATATGACCATCTATCTGAGTTAATTCAGTCAATCCACTCTTGTAATCACTCAACTCCGGGGTTACCCATAACCTGACCCAATACAGCAGTGGTCTTAATAATGCTTGATAGTCTGCTCTTTTAAGGTTAATATCAAGGAAAACAGGGACTAGAGGAGTTCTTGTCAGTATTTTAAGTAGCCTTCGTACAAAGTGGTTTTCCGTTTTTCCAAAATTATTGTTACAATAGTAGCCCCAGAGTTCAGCACCATAAAGGGCGGCCGATTGGGCCTTCGCTTTATATACTTCAAGTGCCGGTGAGATTTCTTTAGAATAACTAGCTCCGTGTACTTTTAAGATAGGCATTGAGTTTTGTTTAAGGGATAAGATGCTTTTATCCATCTGTCCTTTCCAGGACAGGTTACTATCCAGCATTAACCCCAAATAATTAAAACTCCCTACCTGTTCCAGTTTTTGATTTTCCAGGGACAGATTAGTCCTGAGGGATTTCTTGGGGTTTATGAACATATACTTAGTTTTGGTAGGATTTATTTCTAGCCCCTTCCCCACACAATACTTCTGGAAAGAATCCACCAAATTTTGCAAACCTCTCGGAGTTTGGGAAATAAGGATGGTATCATCGGCAAATAATAATGCCGTAACCGGCTCACCACCTAGCTTCGGGGAGTCATGTACACAATTCCTTAAATAGCTTGGAATATCATTAACATATAATGAGAAGAGTGTAGGTGCTAACACGCAACCTTGGCGCACACCACGGTCTACAGGTATGGCCCTTGAGGTTTCACCTTCTTTTCCCCATCTAATTTTTGCATAGTTCCCTGTGTGAAGCTTGATAAGTTTTTTAAGTAGTTCCCCAGGGACCGCCATGTTCCTTAATGTAATCCACAACAAATTGCACGGAACAAGATCAAAGGCGGCCCTTAGATCCACAAATGCCACATAGAGACTACCCTTCCTTATGTTTATATACTTCCAACAGATGCACATAAACCTAAACACCTGGTCAACCGTACTGATTTTTATTCTAAAACCAGCCTGATATTTGGTTAATATTTTAGTCTCTTCAATCCAATCTAAAAGCCTATTTAAAATGTGTCTGGCATATATCTTTTGAAAAATGTCTATTAAACTTATTGGGCGGTAATTACTTGGATCATAGCGATCACCTTTTTAATTTTTTTTTATGATTTCTGCCCCTTTCCATGAATCGGGGATCGGTGTGCCTGCCACAATGGAATTACTCAGGTAATTTATATAAGGCCCCCACACATCCACATCATATTTTAGTAGATCGCCGGGAATTTTATCAGGGCCTGGGGCTTTGCCCATTTTCACAGCTAATAAAGCCTTATTAGTTTCTTCTAAACTAAAAGTTAATGGAGCAATACTCATTTCTAAGTTTGTCTCGTAGTCCCCGAAGGGCAAACTCTCCTTTTTGTTAGCATAGAGCTTAGTGAAGTGATCACACCAAGTTTTTTCATCTAGGAAAATATCCTTTGATGATCTACCCTGCTTATTTCCCTTAGCGATTAAATTCCAGAACATGCTCTGATCCCGTAACTTAGCTGCATTCAAGAGATCCTCCCAAAAACTTTCATCCCATGCTTTTTTAGCTTGGGCCATAGTGTTTTTGTAGGCTAGTCTACCGCTTTTTATATCCAAACAGTTCCCGGATTTTACTGCCTTGATCAGTCTTGATTTTGCTATTCGGCAATCTTTATTATACCATGGGTTCGCTGTCTCAAGATGGTTCCTTATCCTATTACCATCTTTTTTATAAATTTTACTCAATAGTGGAGTTAGTGCATCTACCAGCTTAAGATGTAAATCAAGAACACCTTGTGTTCCCACTAATGCTGACTGCAAGTCTCCTACCGTTTCAGTAAATACATTGTAAATATTTATCAGCGTCTTTTCTGTTCCCAAGATATATGGCCATCTTAGAGCACGCCTGTTATTGGTTACCTCTAACTCCGCGACCGTGGTATTTAATAGGGTCTCGTCTTCGGATCTAATAATAAATGATTGAGAGTCTAGCCATAGTTGGAGGGGGAAATGATCACTCTCCGTCCTGTGGTCTATCTTGAAATCGGTTATTTGGTCCCATATATTCCGGGTAGCCATTACAAAATCTATATGAGACCTGGAATTTCCCTTAAAATAGGTTGGAGCTGCTGGTCTGTCTGATCGAAATCGACCATTACAAGCCCTTAGATCATGTACCACAGTCAATTGTAAAATCTGTAAAGCGGCTTTTGTGCTTTTAACTGAACTTGTAGATTCTAAGGGCAAGATATCATTAGCAGCATCTTGCTCATCAAGTAATTTTTCCAACCCCAAGACAGGCTCATATTTGCAGTTAAAATCCCCACCAACTAACACCTTTACATTGTCTCCTAATGAATCTAGAAAGGAATCCAAGAGTTCTACCACCTCTGATTCCTTGTTAGATGGGGACGGTCTATTATATATATTTATTAAATGTATGGTGTCTTTCCCTCTTGTATCAATTTTAAGGCCTAGTAGGTCCGGAGAGGGGATGGATAACTGGGTGACATCTATTTCTAGAGTCACTTTAACCCAGATAACCAGCCCCCCTGAGGCTCTACCTCTAGTTGATGGAATAGCATACGAACAGTATGTTTTATACCCCAACCTATGAGGGGTTTCTACCATCCAAGTTTCCTGTAGGAATATGATATCGTAATTCTCAATATAGGAACACCATACCACATCCTCAAGGTTCCTGGCTAAGCCAGCTATATTCCAAGATATCAGTCTAATATTTGTTTTCCCTATTACACAGGGTGAATCTAATACTATAGGTAAGTTATCTTTTTCTGTAACATCCTCTAGTTCAACTAAAGGATTTAGCTCTTTGTCTTGATTATAGTCTTTACTAACGTCATTAACCTCCATAGTCACTGTGAGGCACTTATCAGGTACGCCCAAACTGATTACCTCATTCAAAGTAGAATAAGGGAATTTAACGCTGTTTACCAATTTAACTGTCCATGAATTTCTGGGGCTCGAAGGTACTATAAGTTTCGGTTCTAAATGTTCTATACTCTGTTTTTGTTCCCGCGTCTGGGTATGTACTAACATTTCTGTGATAAATTCCCCTGCCCGTGGGAGTCAATCGTTTTCATCCAGAGTAGTCAGTACCGAAAATCTATTTTCAATCGGAGTATAAAAATTTGTGTTTCTTCTATTAGTCAAGAGTCTGTGTTTTGTAGAAAGTTCTGATGTACTGGCTGATGTACTGGCTAGATGTCTATAAAAATAACCCAGAGGATGCACACCCACGTCAGACTCCTCTACATCCAAAGAAGCTGCTCTAAGAAGAACAGTCGCAACATGTTGAGGGTGCCTAAAATTAACAATTACACAATCCCCCTTACATTTTTTCCTCGCGTTTCCGATCCATGGTACCCGTCTAGTAGACAGTATATGATCGGATAGATGTGGGGGGAAACCACAATTTTTGTTTAACCAAGCAACTGATTTCCGTTTGAGAGAATCATGTGATTCCTCACGGAAATTCATTGCTGTTGGGTCTAAGGGAGGAACATTCGAAAGGACTATGACATATGGTTCACAATCAGGTGGAAGATTAATATGATTTGGTCTGTTCACAGGAGTAGTGTACCTCACGGTATTAGATGCAGCTGCTTTCATATGAGAGGTACTATCCACCATACATGGTGGCTCCCTAGATTCTGGTAAACATGACCTCTGTGCTACAACCAATTGTGCAGAGTTACCGGATTGGACGGGTAGCTCAGACTGTTTCATAGTCTGTTCCTTACACATCTTGTCTAAAAGACCACCCAACCTAGATACCTCCGTAGATAACAATTCAATTTTTTCCATAAGAGGTTTAGTCATATGGTCTAGTTTTTCCTCAAATAGCTTAGCGATGTGACCCAAGAGATCACAATTCACATCGTCCTTATTAATTATAATCTCGTTATTAGCTACATTACTTCTATGACCATTTTCTATCGTTGGTTTAAGATGTATGTTCCCCCGCTTAATTTGCGTTTTTCTGCATTTTCTAACAGCTCTCTTAGGAGGAGAGTGAGACAATGCAGACTCACTCGGGGGCTCCAATGGGTCTTGAATTGGTGGTTCTAAAACTGAGGTTAAAATGGCTGGGTTTTCCAAAGGGAAAGCTTCAATATTAGGGGGATCCACCACAATAGAACCGCTACCATCGTCCACAGAAGAAAAATTTTCTGAGGTGGACTCCTTCCCTAAGGATTTCCTTCTATCAATGTTTATCTTGCTCACCATTTTTACCAAGTAGTTATCCATGGTGGAAATATTTTTAGCCATTCTACACCACCCTCACGTATATAACAACCACTACTAGTATTGGTAAAATGCTCGATGGACTGTCTAGTATTTATAGCCCTGCCCTACACAGAGCTTTTATATCGTAACAAAGTATAGGGCACCAACATATATCAGCAATAACACAGAACAACAAGTGTATATGACCCAGAAGGCACAATAACTCAATTAAATGGAGCCCAAGTATACAGCTTACTGAAGCGTTATCAGATTAAGATAGAAGCAATTAACAGCTTAGCGAATTGGCCCAACCGACCCCTTCCGGCCCCCTAACGGCCACACAACGGCCCTTTGCCCGGGCTTAGCCATGGGCAGGATCAGTTTAATAGCGCCTTCGGGCGCGCAAAATGCGTTGGTTCCGCTTCCGGGATGCAAGGGGACCTGGGTAATGTAGCTCCGTCCTGTCCCGTCAGACGCTCCACCCACACAGCGGTCGCGATGTCAGGCGACGGCGGGGGTGAGGCGTGGAGGCCAGCAGAAGGAAGGGACAGCAGCCCCGAGGACCACAGGGGCACACAGATATGCAGCAAGATGCGGGCGTAGGTAAATTCACTGTAGTCTCTGACTTTGGCCCCGTGACGTAAGTGACCAACCAAGACGTTTCCAGTTCCGTTGCTCACAGAAAGGAGAGATGTAAAAGGAGACTTGGGGTTTTAGATAACCAAAAGTGAGGAAGGAGACAGTTCCAAATGAGTAAGAACAACAAGCTGATAGGCTGAAGTTTCAACCAGATTGCGCCTTTGGCAGACGTGGTAATCGCTCCTCCTGTGCCTCCTCTCAACAACAGTCACCACAGAGGAAACATCAGTGGTGAAGCCTGCACTTAGGAAGGCCTGAAAGGCTCCACAGGCCTTAAGTCATGGAAAGTCACCATCCAGAAGTAAAGCCGCTATAACCGCTATAACCGCCTTTGAAGGTATTCAGAGTCCCGGCGTCGCACTACCAGAATCCCTCATGGAGTCGTCTGACAACACACTCCGTAGCGCGGCCCACCACTTACTTTGCCCGATCTCTGCCACTGTGTCAGCGCACTGCCTCCTCACCCTTCAGTGGTGCGCCCAGGGTCACAGGAGGAGGGGGGGGGGGGAAATCAGCGGTGTGCCGAGAGTCACAGGAGGAAGGGTCAGTGGTGTGCCCAGGATCACAGGGTTCTGACACTGCGCGGGGCTCGAGTCCACAGTCTGCAGCTCCGGCCTCGCCTCTTCCCGTGGACTCACCTCGAGTTCGCACCTCGTGTCCGCTTCCGTCCTTCCCCCCGGGGTCTCAGGAGCCGCTTGTGCCCTCGGGTCGGAGCCGGAGCCTGAGCCTGGGGGGAGCCTGGGGGGGGAGCCTGGGGGGTCTGGTAGTAAGGGCACAAGCTGCGGCTCTCTGCGGCGGCGGCGTGTACTGCTCGTCGGCCGGCTGGGTACTAGCGTTCTAGTTTGAACAACTCTATAAGTTATAACATTTTCCAAAATACGTAATTTCTTTTATATGCACTGCAGTAATATGCCTTTTTCTTGGTGTGGGTAACATTTTATCGTGCAAACATCATTTATACTTGTGAAAAGGTAGCATCAAAAATGAAGAAAAAAGGTGCGCAGCGCTTTGACAAATGCATTGTATGTGCACATGATTTGTGCTATGTGTATGTGCAATGTGCCTCTCTAGGGTCAAGCCTGCAAGTGCATGCGCTAGCGCATGTGTCTTGCATGCACGACACTGTTGTGTTCAGTAAAGGGCTTGGAGCCCGACTGTCGCTCACCATTTGTTGGTTTGGGTAGCACTCTTCTTTACAGCCTCGTAATTTGTCAAAGCACGTCTGGTATCATTTCCGTTCCTCTGTGTGGAGCAGGGATCAAGCACTAATTGATTTCAACTTAATTAGTGCCTGCCCGCTGCTCTCGACGTGATTGAGGAACTATTTTGTTCTACCTTCCAGTGCCCCGCAAACATTAGGCCTGTGACACGCAAAAACGTGCCCAGTAGGACAAACAAAATGGCTAAGTTTTATTTTTTAAAGCTAACTTTACTTCATTTTGTTAAGTTGTGTTTTATCGGTTTCCACTAATGTTTTTTTGTTTTTACCCATAGGTGCTTTTGTCAAAAGATGACAACTTGTTCGAAATATGCGAGACCTATTGCATTGCAAATTCTTGTTTTGCCACTTGTCTGTGCTGCAAGCTTGGGAAGTTTTAAAAAAAAGTCAGATATAAGAAGGAGAAATCAAAAACGTTGAGAGGGGCAGGACAAAATTGGTCTGTGCGCATTTGTGTATAAGTACATGTCTATGGGTTAGCACAATAAAGGCATCCATATTATTTTTGCCAATGTTTGTTTTTCACGGATGTAGGATGGTTGCTGTAAATCATACTCACAGCTATACCTCGAGAAATAATTCATTTCTTATGAGTGTAAATTGTATTGAACTTATTTCCACACGCTATATTTTATTGGCCTAATTTATATAACACATTTCAAATTCTCAGGTTTAAGTGAATGACAGCCTGATATCAGATTTAGTAAACGCAACAGCTGCGTTTCATTTCTGTCGTAAGGAGCTCTTCTGCACTTGAAGAACTTAAATGTGTTAGTTAGGTTTTATGTGCAGCTGTGGTTTTGATAAATATCATTTATCATCTAGGTTGAAGTCATATTATCTGTGCTCTTTGTACACTGATTATATTGGCAAACCACGTTTATTGTGCTGAAGCGCCAGACAATATTCCTTGTGCACAGCTTGTCTCTTACATTTTAATGTTTGGTTGATCAAAAGTGATCATTTCTCTACCATTTGTGTAATTACGCATTTTACGTAAACTATGAGTAGCATTTTGAATGCTACCTCCTATATTCAACTGAATTACAGCAGAATTGTTTAGTCGCAGTCTTTAGCTACAATTGTAAATCTAGGTTTTAGAGACCACAAGAACAGACTTCAGGCATAGCAAAAAACATAAACATGGTATCGGATGGAGAAACGGTCCCGAGCTGAACACTAAAACAGGGATTTATGGAAGGAACATTGCATCCATGGCGTGGAGCCAACCTGTGTCTGAGAAGACAACTTCTCCCATTGGCTCATACCACAGTCTGCTGCACCAACCTAACTACTCAGAATTGCCCTGGGAGTGCCTTTTGTTCAGCTGGTTAGTACTTGCACCTACCAGGAGACCTTGCACCTGCCAGGAGACCTAAAGGACTCTCTGGTGACCTTTACATATCTCATCTCTTTACCATTGATATGGCACCGATGCAGGAACAGATGTGGATGTTGGGAACCCTGGAACCGGTCCCATCTGGCATGTGTTAAGGACTATCTGGGATGTGATTGGGTAGCCCCAGGTCGTGTGGCTCTACGGAGTTGACTAGTGTCCCACAGAGTAGCAAGAAGGCATTGTATGTTGACTTCAATGCAAACACTGAGGGTATCGTTATATCAGGGAAGTATAATTGTAAAGTCTGTCTGGGAAAATTTCTGGTGTGGATCAATTGCTGGGCATGAAGGGGCAAAGGCTGGGGCATCGGAATAGTTTATTGTAAAGACAGCATTTCAGTGGAAGCAATGGGGCAATTCAATATAGTGCAGCCGAGGACCTTGTGAAGAGGGATGCCAATCTGCAAGCACTGCACAGAGGGACACAGAGGAAGAACCTGGGACTTGCTTCCACAATACCTTCAGGCAAGTTCAGCTCTGGACACTTACAGCAACAACTAAGGATACCTTCTAATATGATGGATCTACATGCATCCTACCAGGAGGCCATCTGCCAATGTGTGCTAGGGGTAGTATAGTGGTGGTTTTGGGGTCAATGGAGGTAATGGACAGAATTCTGAGGGCGGCAGTCCAGTGGAATGATATGTTCTGGGATGATCTGCGTTTGTTCCATGTCTGTGCCCCTAAACACTATCCAGGAAGCGAGCTCTTTTGGATATAAATAGTGGTGAATTTGGTTGTGTTTTTTTTTTTAGAAAATGTCAACAGTGTCCCCTGTTTACACTTCTCCACCTCCCATTGGGTTCTTGGGCCACGGTGGATACAGCTTAAGTGTTTTGATTTGATCAGTCTTCCAATGATAAAAAGTACTTAGACACGGGAGATTCACTGGCAATTACAATGGGTTTTGGTGTGCAGTGGAGAGTTTGAATACAGTCCTGTTTTACGGATATGCCTAGCATATGATTTTCTTTGATAAAAAATATTTGAAACTTCACACTTGTGTGAAATAACTAGGATTTTATAAGTTCAGGGTTGGGAGTGGGGAAAACAGAGAAATTGAGTGAAAACACACATATGTGCAATTATCTGGACATGTTCACCCATTCTAGAAGATGTCCCTTTGCGTAGATATGGACGCACAGCTACTCTTGGCAAAGGCAAGAGTAAGTGCATTTCAAAGGTGAAAATGTGTAACTAACATTCCCAACACCAGATGGAGGTGCAGGGAAATCAGATTTCTTCTGTGGTGAAACTATTTATCATACAAATACCCAAAACCCTAGTAATAAGCGAATGTGCATTTATGTCATGCATGTGAAATTGTACACGATGTTACAATCCTGAATGCAGCAATACTTCATATTTGTGCACACATGAAAATCCAAAAGTGTTACTTTGGCCCTCATTATGACATTGGCGGTAAATCCCGCTTACCGCCGCGGTGACGGCCACCAACATACCGTTGCAGAGGCAAACATCCGTCTATCATATGTTGACACACACGCAACAAACCGACAGAATACTGCCACAAACACAAATCCGCCAGCCAAAAGTAAGTGTTACACTGTCGGTACAAACACCCATACCATTACGACAACAAAACAACGCCCTCCACATTATGACCCACGAATCACCACAGTGGACATTCAACGGCGGTAAACCATTGGCAGTACACACCGGCGCGGTCATAATGGCCACCCAAATACAAAACACGACAACATTGGCCAATACCAAAAACACACACCTCACACCCCACCACATTACTCAACACCCTCTGCACAACACACAACACCCATGTTCCCACAAAGGCACCCCCATTTAATTGAGGAGGAGTTGCGGGTCATGGTGGAGGAAACAGTCAGGGTAGAGCCACAGCTGTTTGGAGCACAGATCCAACAGATATCCATTGCCAGGAAGATGGAGCTATGGCGGAGAATCATGGACCGAGTGAACGCCAACGGACATCATCCATGAACAAGGGATGACATCAGGAAGAGGTGGAACTACCTACGGGTGAAGGTACGTTCCATAGCAGCAAGGCACCAGCTCGCTATCCACAGGACTGGCGGTGGACCCCCACCTCCTCCCCCACAGCTGACAGCATGGGAGGAGCAAGTCTTGGCAATCCTGACTCCTGAGGGACTCACTGGAATTGCTGGAGGACTGGACACTGGTGAGTCAATATTTACTACCTATCCCTCCCCCATACCTGCATGCCGCTATCACCCCTCACCCTGACACCCATCACTCCACTTCATCCCACCCAGTGCACCATCACAATTAACTACCCTAAATGCTAAGACCTGGATGGCATACCCACTGCATGCACATCCCTCCCAGCCCTGCATGTACACCCACCACCATTGCATGCACAGCATGGAAAACTAACAATCCCACAATACATCAACATAAACAGACAAAGGTGGCAGGGCAACAGCAACAATATAGGGGAAGCTAGGGATGCAGAATATGTAGCATAACACACCACTTACATCCCCACAGGTGCCCCAGCAAATCTCAGCGGCGAGGAAGTGCCACAGCTTCCCAGTCCTCCACCAGAAGATGCCCCCAGTGATGACAGCAACTCTGGAGTTCTGGATCTGGATGAACTCCCTGGCCCATCAGGGACCACTGGTCAGTCGGCTACCCCAGCCCACACCCAGTCCAGTACAGAGCCTCCCCCCTCATTATCCAGCACCATAGCAGCCAACCAACGTCCCCAGACTTGTGTCATCAGGACACGTCAATCAGCAGTGTACCCACCTGTACAGGAACCCCAGTGCACACCTCACAAGCAAGACAATGAGGGTCCTTGGGTCAGTGGGCACGCCATTCAGGGGACACAGGCACAGGGGGCCAGGGACACTCAGAGGACAGCTGTGCACCAGGGGGAAGACAGGCCCAGGGAACCAACTGCCTAGGAGGCACTCACTAATGTCCTGGGGGCTTACCAGCAATCCCAGGACAAGATGGGTCAGGTGATAGACATCATGCAGGAGAACCAGCGGCTGCAGAAGGAACACCACCAGGAGATCAAGAAAGAATTGCAGGTCCTGAACACCACCATAGTATGGTCTCCATAGCAAGGGTGCTGGGTGATATGGCCAGCATCATGAGGGAGTACACATCACACCAGTGGGCCCCTTCTATTAGCAAGTCAACTGACCAGCCCTCTGCATCTGCTGCAGCTAGTTGACGGGAGGCCGTGCCACAGGACCCACGGGCCACCAGCACCCCTCCCCCTGCAGAAGGTGAACCACGCTGCAAACGGTCCCTGCGACCCAGTCAGACGCCAGAGACACTTGCCAAGACCAAGACCACAGCCAGGAAATGAGCCCCTCCTGAATGTCCCCCTTGTGTTCCACTGTGTCACCTTGTCCACTTTGAACTGCCATTGCTCCCCTTCCTATGGCCCCTTGGACACTGGACCTGAGTTACTAACAGACTGGCCCACTACACTGGACTTTCCTCTACCATCACCCTAATCCATTGCACTATCCCTTCATAATTTTCACTTCAATAAACACCCTTAAACACAACTGGAGTAATATTACTTTATCTGACAGAAATGTGCAATGTATTGAACTGTTTCATACAGTACAATTGTCCAGACACTTTGTGATTCCATTCAACAAATGGCCTGTAGCAGTTTGTAGTCATCACATCAGTACACAGTTTTAACCACACCAACATCTGCAAAATGGGAAGGCATAGGTGACAGCCAGTTGGGATGCTAAGAAAGTGACTGCCATCATGCTACAGCCACACAGAAAAATAATCTATTAGAGGAATGGTCAGTTCTACTATCTTATCTATGGTTCATTGGAAGTACTGCAATATAACAGATGTCCTATTGTCCACATCCTCATCCTCTTCCTCCTCAATGTCCCCATGGTCCACTGATGCCACAGAAGCATTTCCACCCTCCTGCTCCTGCAGATAGGGTACATGTCGTCTGATGCAACATGCAGCATACAACAACTATCTGGCAGACCTTCTCAGGGGAGTAGCAGAGGGATCCACCTGTCAGATGGAGGCACCTGAACCTGGCCTTCAGGAGACCGAAGGTCCTTTCAATAATCCTCCTGGTATGCCCATGAGCATCATTGTACCTAATCTCAGCCCCAGTGCTCGGATTCCTTACAGGGGTCAAGTGCCAGGACAGGTTTGGGTAGCCAGAGCCACCTGCAAGAAGTGAGGGACAAACATTAGCCTTGCACAATGGCATGGGCGATGACTCCTGAAGGCATACACTGACATACATTGGTTGGAGACTCAGGCTCACCTATAAGCCACACTCATTGCCTCTGTAGTTGTGCCATCGGTTGTGGGACACTGCTATTCCTCAGGACGAAGGCGTCATGCACCGACCCAGGATACTTGGCAGTGATGTGGGAGATGTACTGGTCAGCAAGGCACACCATCTGGACATTGAGTGAGTCAAAACTCTTCCTATTCCTGAACACCTGTTCATTGGCCCTGAGGGGACACTGGGGGGAACAAATCTTATATGTGTTCCGTCAATGGCCCCAATAACATGTGGAATATGTCCCATTGCATAGAATCCAGCCTTCACAGTGGCCAAATCTTCTACTTGGGGGAAAGCGATGTAGCTGCCCATTTGTTTGAGGAAGGCAGGCAAAACCCTTGCCAGCACTATTTAGAACATTGGCTGTGACAGTCCTGCAGCCAAGCCCACTACCACTTGGAAAGTGCCTGTTGCCAGGAAATGGAGCACTGATAGGACCTGCACAAGAGGGTGGATCCCAGTGGGATAACGGATAGCAGATATCAGTTCAGGCTCCAATTGAGCAAACAGCTCTGTGATTGTGGCCCTGTCCAGTCTACAGGTGAGTCCACTAGGTGTATGTACACGGGGGCTTGCCTCCTCCTCCTATTCCTCCACAGTGGTAGGTACCTAAGGGACAGAAGAGTAAGAAGAGAGTGACAACATGAAAAGCGGATCCACTACTTCAGTGTACATAGAGAATATATGTATCTGGACACTGTAAACAGCTATTTATGTACAATCGACACCAATGATGCAGTTTTCATTCTAAAATTGTGTACCAGCACTATAACATGGCAACCACCTGTCCTGTATGTAGGGACAGGTGGAAGTGATCTCACTCCGCCGGCGTTGGGCGTCATGGCGGAAAGCGGTCCGCACGGCAGTGCAATTCCTCATTGGCTAACATGGGGCTCTATGGAGTATAGTATCCAATGAGGATCACCGCCGGCGGTGACGGTGTACACCGTAGCGGACGTGACTGACATCTTCTGACTATAACCTCACTTGATTCCTGACTTTTCACAGAACAACACCTCCACTGCGTGTGCTGCTGTGACCTGTGTCTGGAACCTCCCATGGCCTGTGCGACAGGGAAAAAGGCCCCAGCCTTCACTTCGAAGGAGTTAGAGCGCCTGGTGGATGGGGCCCTACCCCTGTATGGACAGCCGTATCGGCCTCCAGACCAACAGGTGAGTACATGATGGGACGTTACATGGGACAAGGCTGCATGGAGAAGTGTTTGTGCTGGTAGTGTGTCATTTGGGTGGGGGGTATGGCTGGTGGTAGTGTGCATGCAGGGTTCTGGGTGATGTGTGTGCCATTTGAGGGGCAAATGATGTCTGAACGCCATATATGTGACAGGCTCGATAATCGGATTCAGAGTGTCCCTGCAGGTCAGAGCCCATCAGAAGAAGGGCTTGTGGTGTGCCATCACCAAGGAGGTGCGGGCCCTGGGGGTTTATAGCCAGTGGAGCACCCACTGCAGAATACAGTGGTAAGACCTGAGACGCTTGCCCCGGAAGAACGCTGAGGCCCTGCTGGGGATGGCCTTCCAATGAGGAAGGGGTGCCCATCAGAACCTGACCCCCCTGATGGCCCACATACTGGTGGTGGCCTATCCAGAGCTGGATGGGCGCTTGAGGGCATCACAGCAGCCACAAGGGGGTAAGTCTATTGTGTGTGACAACCATCTTTGTTGCATCGCTTGGGATTCTGCCCAGCACCTCAGCCAACCAGTCTGCCCCTGCTCCCACCTAAAAATCTGCTTCTGGCACTAAGGGGCCCCTGAGTGGGACAGCAGCCACTCCCAGCAAAGAGACACCTCCACCTCAAAAACGGACGTCTAGGGTGGCGGAACCTAAGAGACAGAGGACCGGGTCAGTGGAGGCACCTCCTAAACCTGGAGGCAAGGACACAAGTCACATGACAAAGGCCAAGGGGGGCCCTCACAAGAATGAACCCAAGGATCCCCATCCACCACCTGATGGCAAGGATCCCCATCCACCACCTTAGGGCATGGATCCCCATCCACCACCTGAGGCCCCTCTTCCAGAGACTGTGGCTTAAGACTCCCCTCCAGGGACAGTGGGCAAGGAGCCCCCTCCAGAACCAGTGGGCAAGGAGACCCCTCTAGAGACTGTGGCCTAAGACTCCCCTCCAGGGACAGTGGGCAAGGAGCCCCCTCCAGGGACAGTGGGCAAGGAGCCGCCTCCAGAACAAGTGGGCAAGGAGCCCCCTCCAGAACCAGTGGGCAAGGAGCCCCCTCCAGGGACAGTGAGCAAGGAGCCCCCTCCAGGGACAGTGGGCAAGGAGCCCCCTCCAGAACCATTCGGCAAGGAGCCCCTCCAGAGACTGTGGCCTAAGTCTCCCCTCCAGGCACACTGGGCAAGGAGCCTTCTCCAGAGACTGTGGCCTAAGACTCTCCTCCAGGGACAGTGGGCAAGGAGCCCCCTCCAGAACCAGTGGGCAAGGAGCCCCCTCCAGAGACTGTGGCCTAAGACTCCCCTCCAGGGACAGTGGGCAAGGAGCCCCCTCCAGAACCAGTAGGCAGGGAGCCCAATCCAGAACCAGTGGGCATGATACCCACTCCAGCTGAGATGCCTCCCAACCCCCCTTTCCCCTGAGGTGCCTGCCCATTTCCAACGTGATGCCCCTGAACAGTGGAGTCTGGATGATGTCAGGAGTCAAGTTGGGGCTTGGACGATGCCATGTGGTTATGTGGCACTTTAGTACTTTGGACTGGCCATTGGCCCAATCTGTACACTGACGTGTATATAGTTATTTATTTATTCATTATGGTGGCTGTGGGCAGCAAATTACAGTGGTTGTACTAAAGACATGTGTCCTTGCATTCTTTGCTCCTCAGTCCTGTAACTGTCGATATACTGTGCAGCTGGTTGTGTGTATGTGTTGTGCATGTCACTCTCCTTTTCCTCCCTCCTTTCTTTGTGTGCTAGGCGACTGTACTCACCGTCGTCTTCGTCAGCGTTGGAGCTCCAGGACAGCTATGGTGTCGTAGAGCATTCGGAAGACTTGGAGCTCAGGTTCCATGGCGGCCATGGAGTCCTCCGTGTCCCTGAAGGTGAGTCTTTCCTTTTCTGTAATATTTTCCCACCAGGCTTTTGATGGCGTTGCTAATGCCCCGGAAATCCTGGCGGTTTGCTATGTCATAATATGGTGGGTGGTACCTTGACTTCTGCCTGGCTGAAGGTGGCTACTGCCGTGGTCTGTGGTGTTAACGCCCTGGCGGTTGGTGTGGTACATTTGCTGTCTACGGGAGGTCTCACCACCATGGTTATTATTTGGCGGTAAGTACCACCAGCATGTTAGCGGTATTACCACCACTTTAACAGTGGCGGTCAGTACACCGCCAATGTCAATATGAGGGCCTTTATGTCTTGACTACCTATAAAATCCTTTGCTAACCCCCTTAAAAGTCAGAAATGTGACAAGAAAAACAAGAATAATTCTACAGGAGTAAATTTAACTTGCTCCTGCAGGATCCGCACTTAAACCAAGGTAACCATTTTTTCATGAATATGGAAGTTTAAAGAGATACTACAAAGGAGAACTCCAGAGCATTTCACTGATTCTAATATTAGAAACTGTAAATGTAGGGTGACAACAATGTTGCAATTTGTCACACTTTGAGGATATTGCAGGCCACTAGAGACGAACAGAGCAGGGCCTGCGTTCTCAAGCGGAGGGAAAAAAAGGAACACTAGACTATCCAACCACTTAAAATGTGCGTTTTCAGAAACTGAGGGCAGTGAAGATGAGGTGACATTTTAAAAATGCATAGTTTTACGCATTAACAAAGGACCCACGCAGGGGTGTTTGGGTCGTGAACTATGGCCAAGAAAAAACCTCTTGGAAAGTCTCATATAGGTCACACCTCTGTTTGACGTTCAGAGGGGCACCAGCTCAAATAAGCATTTACAATGCAATGGGTCTCACGTTTGCTCATGTTAGAGCTGATCGCTTTGTAAACTCCTAACCCGACTTTTCACCTATCGGGCAAAAGTGCATTTGTGTACACAACCCGAAAAAGTGAAATTAACTATGTAATGCGCTCGACTTCTGCCAAGTAAGATCACGCTTGTAAATTAGAGAAAAAGAAGGCCACGAGCCCGATGGAAAACAGCGAGCCTCGCATGTTTTCTGTACTTGGTCGCTGCGCTCGAGGAGGGCTAGCCACCGGAAAAGGCATGACATATGCTTGCCTTCGACTAATGAAAGCAAGCAGATTTTATTAGGCAAGCCCTTGAACCAATAAAAAACACTGACGTGAAGTTGACAGGGCTCCGAGCTCTTTTCTAAATACAAAAGCGTCTCGCTGCGATACGCATGCGCGAGCGCATGCAATGCAGGCTCGACCCTAAAAATTATTTCAAAGTGGCACAGTCTTCTCTCCCTGCTAAAGCTGTAGAGATTACAAAAACACAGGAATTAAAACTAAAAGCAAGAAAACCATACCCGGATCCTCTTGAGATCACACAGCATGACGTCTTGTAATATCTGCACCAACCATTTTGTGTGGCAGCTTGCGCCCTTTTCAGTGGACTTTGAATGCAGCAGTTTTCTAAGAATATTGTTTATCTCCTTTATGGAAACTTGCTAATAATGTATATCCTTCGTTTGCTTGAATGTAATGGAGTGCGGCCTCCATCTTATGGTTATTCTTCATCAACGTGTGAGTTTGTAGACTCAATGATTTTTCCTGCATTCATTGTTTGTTGCTCCTGCTTCCTATGCCTGATTTGAAGGCAGTCCTTTTTTTTTTGTGTGACGGTTGTTTGTTCATTAATAATGTTATTACAATATTTGGCCGTCATTTTCTTGTTTTTATGTTATGCGCTCTAGAGTGCACACTTTGTAGTTTTTTGGCATAGGATCTTTTCTCAGTGAATTTACTTGTGTTCAACTTTGTCCTGCTCCTGGATACTTTTGTATTTAAATTAAGGAAATCAGGTTGATGAACATCTGCGCATCAACACTACGACAATACTAGCCATGCAACTTGGCCACTTTTGAATATAACAACATGTTTTCCTATGTGTGATTTTATTCTTCAATGCTTCACACATCCTAATGTTGTGACAAAGATTTCTCCTTTGAATATTCTTTTGTCTACTTTTGATATAAGCATGGCCTTATCACTTACTGACCTTGTAGGAAAGTCACTCTTTTTGGCATGGTTACCCTCACTTTTTGCCTGTTTATCAGCGTGTTTAGATTGTTTTCACTGGGATCCTGCTAACCAGGACCCAAGTGATTGTGCTCTCCCCTCTAAATATGGTTGCTTTGGTACTCTTTACACCCCACAATTGGCATACTGGTGTACCCCTGTAAGTCTCTAGTACATGGTACTTAGGAACCCAGGGCTTTGGTACACCAGGGGTCCTCCATGGGCTGCAGCATGTATTATGCCACCATGGGAAGCCTATGCAAAACTGTGTCTGCTGGCCTGCCGTGGCAGCCTGCATGAAAAGGCGCATGCACCCTTTCACTGCTGGTCACTGCCACAGGTCACTGCAAGTCACCTCTATGGTAGGCTCTCTTAAACCAGAGGGCAGGGTGAAAGTTCCTGTATGTGAGGACACCGCTGTATGGGCAGAGGTGCCCCCACGAACTCCAGTTCCAATGCACTGGACTTCATAAGTGTGGGGAAGCCATTTTGCCCGTATACCGGCCACAGATGGTCCGGCTTCATAATAGTAACTCCAAACCTAGGCATGTTGGGTATAATACATGTCAGAATCATAGCCCAATACCAATGCCAGTATTGGTGGCATGATTTTGTGCACTCTGGGGGCTCCTTACAGGATCCCCCAGTATTGCTCCTACCAGTCTTTCAGAGTTTGGGGGCAGTCCAAACTGCAGCCCCTCAGGCAGGTTTTTGCCCTCTTGCTGCTTCACCAGCTCAAGTAGGGGGAAGGAAGAACAATGGATTTCCTGTGGAAGAGGTGATGCAACACCCTCTCCTTTGGAAATAGATGTTACAAGGCTGGGGAGGGGTAGTCTCCCCAAGCCACTGGCTTGTTTTGAAGGGCACATTTGGTGCCCTCCTTGCATAATCTAGTTTGCACCAGTCCCAGGACTCCGAGTCCCTGCTCTGATGAGAAAGCACACAAAGGAAAGGGGAGTGACCACTCCCCTGTCCATCACACCACAAGGGAGGTGACCAGAGCTCCACCCGGTGGCCACTTGATTCTGCCATCTTGAAAACAAGATGTGAAGAGTCCCCCAAGAGCATCTGGTTGGTCAGGACAGGTGACTGACGTCAGTGACCCGCTCTGATAGGTGGTCACCCTGCAGAGTGACCAATTCTCCTGTTAGGGCTATTTAGGGACTCCCTTGCGTGTGGGTCCCCAGATTCGGCATGCAAGACTCCACCAGGACTCCTCTGCATCAACCTCTTCTGCTCCTGGCCACCGGAATTACTGCTGGACTTCACAGGAACTGAATAAGCCTGCAACTCACGAGAAGGCCTCGACTTGCAACATTTTTTCTTCGGCTCCTTCCAGTAATTGCAACATTTCCATGGCTGTGCATCCTCTACGGTTGGCAACACTTCAGCTGCACCAAAGAAGCAAGAAGGAATCTCCCTAGGAGTGAAGGAGTCACTCACCTGCATCCGCAGGAACCTAAGGCAACGACGTCCAGCTGCTGGGATCTGCTCTCCACAGTTACTGTGTGGATCCTCCAACAAAGGAAGTGGTCCTGAGTGGTCCACATGGTCCTCTCTGCCCTCAGTCCAACTTGGGAGATGGTGAGTCCTGGCTTCTTCCTCCAGGGCAGTGCCCCTGTGCACCACAACTCTTGCAGCAACCAAGGCTGGTTGACTCCTGCTCCGAGGGATCTTCAGGCTCCAAGTTGCCCCGGTCTCCAGCACTTCATTCTTGCAAGGACAGTCTCTCCTCTGCTGCTCCAGCGATGTAGGACTCCTCTCCAGGTGCTAGTTAGGCCTCACTGCAACTTACTGTGCCTGCTGTCAGTGGGTTGCCTGTGGGGGCTGCGACTACTACTGCTGGATCTGCCAAGTTCTGAAGGTCAGCCCGGGATTCCCTCCAAGGGTCGAGTCCCCTGGACCTTGCTGGTCCTCTTCTTCTCTGCAAATCCTCTTCTGCCCAGATTTGCATTTGCCAAGGCTTGTTGGTGATCCTTCTGACCACTGACTATCTGCGACCCGGCGACTGGCATGGGGCATCTTCTGCATGACTCCAAGGACCTCTCTGCAGCTCCTGGGCTCCACAGCTGATCTTCATCTTCCATCGTCAACCCGGATCTTCATCCACAGAAGGGTGGGTAGTGGCTCCTGCACCAACTGAACACTCCCGTGTGGACTGGATTCTGTCCCCTTCTTCCTCAGGTCCTCTTCATCTGGAATCCACCACTGTGTTCCATTGGACTGGTCCTGGTCTTGCAATCTTCCTTTTCCAAATCCCTTGTTAGTCTCTGGGAAGACGATGTAACTTACCTCTGCTCTCCTGGTCGCTGGAGGTCATCTAGGTACTCGCCTTTGGGGGTCCCGAGTTCTCCCAGATCCCTTCTAACTATTCCATATCATTGGGTGGGGGACTTCACTTTGCATTCCACTATTTTAGTATATGGTTTGGCCCCCTTTTAGGTCCCTAGCTATTTTCTGCTATTTCTTGCCAATGCTTGTTACTTACCAATGCTAATTCCTAATACTTACGGTATATACATAGTGTGCACCTACCTCCGGTTGGTGGACTGGCTATAAGTGATCTAGTTTTATTTTAATAAAGTGCCTTTATTTTTGTAACACTGTGTGGTTCCTTTCAAGTGAGATATGTTGCTGTGTGACTGCTGTGGCATTGCAAGTGCTTTACACTCCTCCTAGATAAGTCTTGGCTGCTCACCACAGCTACCACTAGAGAGTCCTGGCCTCCTAGACACTGTTCCACTAACTAGTAGGGGTTACCTGGACCTGGTATAAGGTGCAAACACCATAGGTGTCCACCACACACCAGGCCAGCTTCCTACAGACCTGCCTCCTGTCACAGAGTGATTGTGCTTATCTCAAACATTTTCTAATTGCTATCCTGACACTATTTCCACAGGTCCTCTTTGACCATCTGGGCAAAACGAGGAAGTTAAAATTATCATATATAAACCTCTCTCCTCTAGCTCAGATTATATATGGGACTCTGTTGAGTCTGCTCAGTTTACTATGAAAGATAATAAATCTAGCTCTACACCTGCAGCTATCCCTAAGATTCCTACTACTCTGCCCCAGTCTTGATGGACTTGCTATTATTACAAGAAATCAGGGCCTTATATGTAGGACACAAACAGGACCTTACAGAGACATGATGAAAAATGGTCTTATCTGGAAAGAATATCAGAGGTAGAATAGAGATTAAATGATGTGCAAGATGCAAGTTCTATAACTGAAAATGTACAAGCAGACGTTTTGGCACTAAAACAACACACAGTGGATTTAGACAATAGGAATTGCAAAAACAATATACTAACTTATATGTCAGAAAAAATAGAAGGCCCAGATTCCACCGACTATTCAGCGAGCCGATAGGCAAGCGGTTCACTTAAGTCTGGAGCTAGATTATAGTCTCTTCCATCATACAGATACGTCCATCTGCCTCAGTAATTCTGCCTGTGGCGTTCTTGAGGTCCTGACTGAGGAGCGCCACATCCATTCACAATTCACTGATCTTGGTCTCCACCGACTGTGTGAGATGACTAGCTTGCAGGACCTTGTCAGTGTCTCCGGTACAGTGGTTTGGGAGTTCCATAGCACTACCCTTGGATGGGCCCTTTGGAGCTGTAAATTTGTCAATGCGAGACTGAGTGGGGTGAGGCTTCATGGGTGTGTGGTATAGTATTCGGTTACGTAGGATGGCCCCACCAACACATCCAACAGCAGCACAGACAGTAGGCATCCAGGTGGTTGCAATCATCTATATACCCCAGGGCAACTCCGGCATTTATGATGTGGGTCCATATATCAGGTCCACTGCAGACTAAGGAGCGAGTGGGCCTCGTCAGAGGAGTCTGGAGGGAGAAGGTGGTTTGCAGATCCAGAGCAGTGGATCAACTACCCTGCATTCAATACTCATTGCTAGTCACAACCACCCCAGGACCACCCAGGCCCTCCTTGTATCACCCAGGGAGAGCCACTGCATCTTCCGCTTAGTCTTGGGGGCAGTGGAGTGCAGTTACAGCATTAAGGGGAGCGTCTCTCCACGCGCCAGGGTCCTTCTGCCACACAACGGATGTAAATTAACCCACTAAGGTCCATATAGGCCCGGTCCTGCAGTGCCCGAGGGCCAGATACCACTGAGCGCAAGCCCGCAGGTGGGGCCCTCCCACTGGCACCCCCAGCAAATCCACCCACTGAAGCAGGCCCGGGGGGCTCCACGAGCCATGGCCTCAGTTCCAATGTATCTCTAACAGGTGAGGGTCCGGACCCAGAGGCCCCCTGCTGTTGTCAACCCCAAGGCACGCGGGCCAGCTGGCACTGGCATCTCAGGCACCGGGGCAGGGCATGAGGCCTGGGCGTCACATGCCAGGCTGCAGACTGCCACGGTAATCCTCCTCTCTCCCAGTAGCTGTCAGCATCAGGTGGGACCCCGAGACCGAACTCCAGTTCACACTCTGGGCTCCTCAGGTATGTAGGGGTTTTCTCAGGCAGTGACCACACACAAATGATTGTAAGAGGGGGAGGGGCTCTTTACCCTGCGCACCAGAGACCGAGACCATGCTTCTGAGGTGACCTCACTTGAAGGATTGTAGGCCGGGAGGCCCTCCGCACCCGAGAACCACTAGAGTCCAAGTCTACCCCCCAGAGGCGACCACACACCAAGATATGCATGGGGCCCCAGCCCACCAGGACAGTCCTCCTCTCTTTCTGCGGCTGGGTCAGTAGTAGGGAGGGAGCCGGGACCCAACACCTATCCACACCCCAGGCTCCTTTGGTATGCGGGGAGGCACTCACCGGTCATCCAAAGCATAAAAGCAGCCAGCGGGGCCCTGATGTCATTCGTAGGGCCCTGGCCTGCCAGTGCCGCCCTCACCCCCAGCAGCTGCTGCAGTATATTCACTGGGTGTGGAACAGCATGTTGCGCCAGGTGGATCAGGGCTCACTCAGACCCAAAGTCCCCCAGACATCCACCAGGTCACCACAGTTCCTCTGCTCGCCACACAGATTCTCCTCTCACTAGCCGTGAGGAGGTTCCAAGTGTAAGTCTTTTAGGGTCGAGTCAATGGACAGTCAGGGACGGGACCGGATATGGGCATCCTCCCAACAGGATTCTGCTATTCCGATTACCACCCTCCGGGCCTCATTTCTCAGGAGTCGGTGCCATGTTGGGGAAGGCCATGGGTGCTGCGGCCGATTTGTGGTGTGGTCCAGAGGTTGCCTTTACCAGAGGGCCGGCTGCAACGCACGGTGAAGCCTCTGAAAAGGTGAATCAGCAGGTGGTGTCTCTGATTAAAGACTGGCATTGAAGTAGATGGTGGCGGATGATGGAGGGATAGGGAGTACTCTAAGAGTGTGACTGCCATCTTAATGCCCCAAGCCACGCTCCACAAAAAATACAAATCAAGCACAAAGTGGTGGGGGGAAATAAGAACATGCCCTAAGCAATGAAAAATGAATCGCTGGTGCAACTTTCAATGTTACAAGCAACCACTGAGCAAGCAAATTGACTACTGCTAAAAAAAAGCCTGTTAATTAATTTTGAAGTACCTTACCCAGGGAAACATTAGAATTATGCAACATCCTGCAGATTCGGCCTCTGAAGATCTCAATTTAGTAACGAAATAAGGTACTTATTCTCAGATGAAACCCCAATATTTAAAACAATTTGGGTTTTGGGATTAAAAGTTTACATGTCACGAGGTGCCTGAATTGACTGTCAAGCACTAGGCACTCAGGGCCTGATTACGACCTTGGCGGGGGGATTACTCTGTCCCAAATGTGACGGCTATCCTGTCCGACGTTTTACAAGTTTCATAGGATATAATGGAACTTGTAATACAGCGGGCGGGATAGCCATCACATTTGGGATGGAGTAATCCCCTCCGCCAAGGTCGTAATCAGGCCCTCAGTGTTCAATAACTTCTCAGTTACCTTGCAAACCTATTATGGTGGTGTGACAGGTTAAGTGATCATAACATTGGTGTTAGAGGGTACCTCTGAGAGCAGGGGATGAAGAGGCTGATTCCTTTTGCCATATGCTAGTTCTGACGCGAGGAGGTCGATTCATTCAAAAGTTGGTCAAAGGAAGGTAAACCCACTAGATGGCCTCATCACATTAATGAAACCTCAGGCTGGACACCCTTTTTCCCCTCTATATTTTCCATACTTGCAGACTATCTTCGTCGTTCTGTCAATTATTTTCTTTCTGCCTCTATCCTTGTTCCTTTTCTATTTTTCTCCCATGTTTCTCCTCACCATTTCTCCCTTTCTCTTTTCTGCCCCTTTTCTGCCTTTCTATTCAATTATTTTCCTTTGTCTCTTCCTTCCTCCTTTCTTTCCAATATCTTTGTTTCATTCCATTAAACCAATTATTTTCTTCTTTCCTTTCACCCTTGCTCCTTCCTTTTTATTTATCTTCTCCTTCTCCATTTTCTAGGGGCTTGTAAATGATGCACTTACAACATGTCCTGAAAATTACTAGGTGATGGGCGGGCAATCTTAGCACACCCTGAAGATTGCTAAGTTATGGGTGGAATGCATGTGTGGCGAGTGAGGCCTGATATGGAGCACCCACACGCAAGGCAGTGAAAACATACATATGACTAAAATTGTGTCTTTGGCAAAGTCTGAAAGGCTGTGTCTTCTTCTACTAGAAATGTATTTTTAGAATTGCATGGCACAATATGAAACGGAAGAGGGGGGTCTTGGGATTGAATCTTCCTTTTGTGAATGGTAAATATATCTTACAGTCTTCCAGCAGGAGTGACAAAACAGGAGAACAGGTTAGACCATAGCAAGTGGAGCAGATGGGACTTGTGGTCCTCAACTTAGTTTAACACATTCCTGCATTAAGTTATGAGCACAGCAGCAAACGGAAAGATGGAGACAGTTCAGCACTAGCAGTCTTCACCTGCTGTCAAATTCCACAGTTTCATGTGTAATTCTACACTCCTGTAGGCTGTGGGCAGTGCAAGTACTGTCATTCCTTGCCAGACCTATTGGCTTTGTCAATGCTTATCATTGACAGATAACCAAAATCTCCTGTCAATAATGGATCTAGTGGAATATGGAGTTACTTACTGTCTGAGCATCTTGCAGTTTTCTACCTATGTTGTTTTATTTCAGATAGCTAGTGCCATGGGGACTAAAGCAGGTTCATCTTTCTAGTGGAGCGTCTGTTTTGTCTAAATTATATTGCATGATGTGTTGCCAAGAAGCCTGGATTCCGTTTTTCAGGACCTTGGGGTACCGCTTGGGTATTGATTTAAGAGGTCAGGAATCTGAAGGTAGATAGAGAAGTCACCAGAAAGATTGTTAGAGAATGTAAGTAACTTTTTTTCTTTGGGGTACAACTACCTGCAGATTCCTCACTGAACCACATACTTCCCCTTTCTGGAAAGCGTTAAGCTTGACGATAAAATATAAATTAATTTTGCACATGTATTACTTTTGGTTTTGTCAGGCTCGTCTCTGGCATCAAAGCACAGGTGGCGCTATATGTAGCTCCATAATGTAACAACCACGGAGGTGCCAGTGTCGAGTAAGTGCCATGGCACCACCATCTATAGGGCCTGTGGGAGCCACTGGCATCTCCCTTTTACTGGTCAGCAGGTTGCTGTCTCACACTCTCAAGAGTGGGGCACGTCCTCTGTCCCTGGCAAAGATCTTCCTCAGAGGTTCTCCCTACCCCTAGGAACTCTGCATGTGAGGCCCAAGTTCCTGGGCCTCAGTTCCTTCAAGGGCTGACAGGCCTTCTCCCTGAGGAGAGGGGACCAGAGCTTGTCTCTTATCAGAAGTTGTTTTCTAAGCCTTCTTCCCTTTTCTCTTGGAGGATTGCTGCATTCTTTCAGAATCCAACACCTCTTTTTAACCCTGGGCCTTTATTTGTGCGCTTTTTTTTTACACAAACACATTTAGGTATTCGCCGAATAGCTGCATGGGTTCTCATCTTTACCTCAGCCCATGCTGAAGTCTACAGATCATTCCTTAGCAGATATTCTACTGGAATTACAGTGGACACCTTCACCTCCTTTTGGCCAGTTATGCCTCCCCATTCAAAGGTACCAAGGCCATGGGATGAATCTTTGCAATGCTGTCAGCATTGATAACTGGATATGTCTGTCCAGTTAAGTACTACTCTGGGGATATCAGGTTTTCAGTCACCATGGTGACTGTATCACTCAATGTTTCTACTTCAACCCCATTGAGATGTGGCTTTTGTCTGTATTTCTCCAGGTCACTGGGCCTGGCAGCCAGTGTAGCTTTATCCACACCACACTGTGAGATTAAGGTAACTTCACTGTGCTCTCTGACCTGGTCAGGGCACACCAAGGATCCTATCTGGAGACTAACAACCCTTGAAGGACTTTGACTAGTGTAAGCCTTTTTGCGGGCAGGGAAAGTCCCCAGTTCAGTGACCATTCTGCTTACAGAGATGGAGATTGGGATCCCAGTTCTTACCCTGGTAACCACCCTTGGATTGGGAACAGTCTCTTGCCCACCCTCCTGAACAGGGTTTTGGGGGCCTTTGGAAGACCCTTTGGTTTTTTCCCTTTGTGTCTAACATATTTCCGTTTGGGGGGGGGGGGGCAGTAACCCCACCACGTGTCCTTCTGGACACTCTTGTTTAGACCCAGTGGTCGGCCTTCTTCCTCAATTCCTGGGGAGAGACCAACCCTAAGTCCACTAAGTACCAATGCAATTTTTCAGAAATACAATTATTCAACAGATGCTCCTTCATTATCAAATTATAGAACCCTTCATAGTCTTACACCTTACTGTATGTTACCCTGCCACCTAGTGTGAGAAGTCTACAAAATCTACCCAGGACTGATTTGAGGTTTTGTGACTCTCCCTGAACTTAATTCTGTACTTCTCAGTGGTAAGTTAAAAGCCCTCAATCAGGGTAGCCTTCATGAGGTCATAGGACTCAGCATCTTCCTCTGGTGTAACTTTCTCATGTCACAAGCCCTCTCAAAGGCTTTAAACCATTTTGTAATGTCATCAGATTCAACATATTTGAGATCAATCCCTTTGGAGATCTTGGGATCAAACGTTTCCTCTCTCTCCCAATTTAGTTTGTCGCTGTCACCACTTATGGGTTCGAGACCCATCTCAGCCCTTTCTTTCTTTATAGCCAGTATCTTGGCTTCAAGGGCTTCCCTTCTGGCTAGTTTCTCAAGAATTGCTTTTTCATCCTCTAGCTCTTCTCTGAGCCTGGGGTGGCTTGACCTCCCCCAGCAGGGGAAGTCACTCTAGGTACACTCCTAGCGTAGATATGAGGAGGTACCTCATCAACTTCCCTGTGAGTTTTGGAGGACAATCTTCTGAAGAACTGTCCCTACTTTCATTGTCACTGTCCACCTACTCAAGAGGGATCCTCTGTTACATGTATGGTATCAAACTCTGTAAGGAGCACCTGGAGCCGAGTTTTGATTTTGCTGGTTTTACAGAGGTTCCTTATCTAGTGCATACTAAGCTGAAGATATGGGGTCAGGTTAAGTTCCTGCACCATCTCCGCAGAGCCAGACATATATAGAGCAGTTGGGACCCTTTTAGAAAATCAACAAAAAATTCTAAAAGATTTTCTAGGTCTAACTAGCTAGTACACTTTTTACATTTCTAATGCAATGGACTGGGGGACTTAACACAAGGGCCTAACAGTTCAAATTTGAAAAATCGAAAATTGAAAAACATATGTTTTTAACTAATGTAAATTGTGGATTTCTTAGTGAAGTCACCTTGACCAAGGAAGACACAGGCGGTTTATGTGGACTTGGGCTGGGTGCAGTGGTGTTTTGTCCAGCGGGTTGCTCGAGTTATCACTTGGTTTTGGGTGACCTGGAGAGGGAAAGAAAACAAGATGACGGGGTCCCTCTCGGTGATGACTATGGAGATCCTGATGTCCTTCACTGGTGTTGACATCGGTGGTGTCCGGGCTGGACCCACAGCCAGCCTTGGTGCTTGCAAGGACTGCAGTACCCCATGTATTGGTGTACAGAGGCTCCAGGAAGGCTACGTGTCTCGAAAATTGGTGAAGCGATGGGGGTGACTTCCTGGACTCTCTATGTCTTCCTCATGTTACCTCAGAGCACCCGATGGTCAGAAAAACGGTGAACCAGGTAGATGCCGTTGGTGCCTGCAGATGACGGGAGAATCTGCTTGGTTGTTGAAATACTGGACAGACCAGAACAAATCGTTTCTTGCAATTATTGGGAAAGCTGCAGCCAGGCAGGGTTTGGCACCAATTGCAGTGCTGGGCCTCAGTGTTTGCGTTGTTGACCCTTCTTGGTCCTTCTGTCCCCAGGTAGGCAAATTTGATATCCTACTGCCATGCGGATCCCTAATTACTGAATTTAGGGGAGGTTAGGGGAGTGTAGGGTAGTATTCAAAATGCTACTTACCCCTGGGGTGACTACACTTTCTGTGTAGAGTGGGCATATTCCTGAGTTCTTAGTTCCACTTCAGGTAGCCCACATTAGGGTGTGACTAGTCCAAAAGTGAGATGTGCCTCCTTAATAACTAATTTCCTGCCTGCTCTGGTGCCAAATGGGCTTCAGAGCAAGGGGTGGCATTCCCAGACTTGCATAGCAAGGGCAACAGAGGATTTGAAGCCTCCATCCTTGATCTGCTAAATTCACTAGGCACCTTACTAGAGGAGGTGTGATCATCTTCCTCTGGAGGAGGCATTGTTTCTCGCCTCAGAGCGCAGGCTCTCACCCGCAGGGGGTAAAAAACTCATCTGTGGTGGCAGGCTAGTCGATACCAGACAGCCGGCACACTAAGAGTAGTAGGTTTTCAGGGGGCACCTCTAAGGTGCCCTCTGGGTGCATATCCTAATAAATCCGATACTGGCATCAGTATGGATTTAATAGGATAGGTGTTTGATATCAAACACTTTTAGTTACAATGCGGCCATCATGTATCTGGGTAACTCGTAATGACCAGTGCCCAGTACATGTCCTTACGACGGCTGCATGATCACTTGTAATATCTAGTAATGGATGCAGATGTGCCCTTAGATGTAATATAATGCACCCTGCCTTAGGGCTCTTAAGGCCTGATGTAGGGTGACTTACATATATTAGGTGCAGTGCGTATGGGTATTGCACACAGGGTGTGTGCTATGCCATGTTTTCAAAATGGCTTGCACCATTTCATGCATTCTGCAGTGGCAGTCTGCATGTGTTTGAGAGTGGGTCCCTTAGGGTAGCATACAGCATGCTGCAGTCCTTAAGGACCCTCTTTAGTAACCATACCCTACGTAGCAGGGGTACCATGTGCTAGGGACTTACAGGGGTGCTAAAGTCCTAGTCAATTGGATTACAATTAGACATTTACCTTGTTTTAAAGGAAAGAGCACTAGCACTGGGGGCCTGGTTAGCAGGGACTCACTGCGCTTTCTGTTAAAAAGCATCAGTACTAAAGTGGCAAAAAGTGAGGGTGACCATATCAAAAAGTGCACTGTCCTACACCTACCCACAAAAATAATGGTTCTTTTCCTTAACACATCTTTAACAGCACTCTAAAAAATCTTCATTTGTACCGACCAACAGCATTCAACGAGGAGGCCAATGGGTATCTCCTGGACATCGATTACCATATTTTACTAGGGGTCTCACACAAAACATTTGTTATTACACAGTCTGTGAATTACATAAAAGGCGGCTTGAGATTGCAATACAATATTTTGCCATGTACAAAACACACTTTACAAGTCAGGAGACCACTGCCTGCCAATCCTAATGTGTTGCCAAATGGGATTTGTTTATAGGGCACCGTCAACTTTAAAAAGGCAAGGAATGTGAACTGCTGTCCTTGCAGGCCAGCAGCTCTACCTTCTCAGCCACTCATAAGGGTAACAAATTGTGACTTGCTGAATTCATATTCATCATTCATTTTGTGACCCTCTGCAATGAATGGGTATTATGCATGACGCCTTTTGCTACATAAGTTGCATCACAAATTGCACACCCATTAGCTAACAAGTCGGTGTACAAAATGTAGATGCTAGCATACAAAGCAACTTTTAACATCGGACCCCTAGTCTCTATTTAGAAGTTCCCGCATACAACAGTGAGTATGTAAAAAGTTACAGATTTCTTGGAAAAGACTTCACATCTGATTTAGGGTTTGGCAAAGAGTTAAGGTAGACAGGTGGCAGAGGACTATAAGTCCACCACCCTGCCTTCTTTACTCTCCCCACCAAATTTGGAGATTTCTACCAGCCCACAGACATTTCCATACATTGGCAGGAACAACTGTCATGGCAGTTCCTGTCAGTGTAGGAAAGGTTTGATGGGTGGCTCTGTAAAACATTTGTTATTCAAGAACAAACTCCCAGAGTGGAACTTTGTTTTCTGAAAAATAAAAAACACTAAAGACTACCACACTAAGGGAATTTTCTCCCAAAGCGTGAGGTCATTTTTCTCTTTTTCACCGACCCTCACCACCATGATATACCTGGTGGTGAAGGACAGTGAAAAAAGCCATGTGACCACCTATTCTAAATAGGATGTGCAGATGGATAGCTTGACTCCAGTGGCCCTTACTCCCTCGGGCTGTCTGAAGAAGGATCATGCTGACGGAGTAAGTTTTACTTCATCAGCATAAACATGGAAGTCCACCTATGGATTGTGTGGGCAGATCAAGAGTTTGGCAACAATGGTACTACTCTCTCTGCCAAACTCCAAGTCAGCCCTTTAATTTCTCTTAAAGCAATGGGCCCACGTCTGTTGACTGCTGAAAGGTGGTGTAATAATACTGCCTCCTGGAGGATTTTATGTAAATACCTTGTGCATGTCCTCACACACTTTCGAGCTCACAGAAAGCAGTGCACCCCTGCATCATGCTTCAAAATTGCACTCTCCATCAACATAGATTTCATTCACAAACTGATCAAAATATGTCTCATGCAATTCACCTCTTGCAAATTCACATGCTTCTGCTTACCTTACTGGTGAACACCCAACTGCGACATCTGATGCTCTCACTAGTAAAACAATGGATTGAAATGCGGCCCGAGTAATTGCCAGTGGCTGAGATTAATGCAAACTTTCCATCCACCACCTTGTTGTTGTGGCAGATGTTGCCCTAAGTGTTATGGGTATGCTCAGATTTGGGTCCAGTGCTCACAATGCCACTGGAATCGAACTATACCTGGCTGTTGAGCCCTTATTAGGTCAAAACCAGTACTAGATTGCTTTCATTTAAGTTCATGGAGGACGTGGCTTGGCAGTTCGGACTGGATTGTTCCCACTGGAGCAGGGTTGAGACTGATTTGCATACGGCTGGGTCCAAACTGAGGTGGCATGGCGGAAAATGATGGATTGGGCAGCGGCCTGAGGACAGGTCAGTGGCTGAGATTATTTCAAGCATTCCACTCATCACCTTGTTGTTGCTCTGACTAGTAAAGTAGGACAGTGACATATAGAGTGGAAGCATTATTTCAGGGGAATTTAATTATCCTATATAAAAAGTGTCATATTTATAACTTGATCAAAAATACCAGCAAGACACTGCACATGCATATTCGGTCATCACACCATGTTGGAATCATGATGGCCTTCCCTCTCTTGTCTTGTGAATCACATACCAAAGTTTTAGGCTAACAACTGACACAGGATGCAAAATCTAATGCAACATTGTATTCAAGCTGTACTTCCTTACAGCCAAGGAGCAGAAAGGGCACATTCGTTGTATTACCAAGAAACAAATCTTTATATGGGGGATACCAAAGCCATTGTGCAAAGCACTGGACACGTAAACTTGATCGCCATATTGTAATCATGATGGGTTTCCAATTTACGAAACTATTGGACAGAATATCACATCTCTAGTACCATGTCACATAATGAGTGGGATCTCATATTGTGTTGGATTCCTGTCCGATTTTATTTGTAGCCAAAAGAAGAGAGAGGTGGCATCTCCTGTATCACAACAAAATTAGTTGAGCTACAATACCTATGCCGAGGCAAGCCCTACTAATCTGGTAATACAGCAAAATGCAGCATCATGCAAGGGAAGTTGGTGAGCTGTGCAGCTGAACTGTTGGGCCAAGCCTACCTTCTAGAACAAAATATTTAATCACAAGCAAAATTTGTTAATGAGGTTGCTATAGGCACCCAGAATGAAAACCTAACCCTCATTTTAGTTTATGTGGTGTATGTTTAGCGCATCATTCACCTACTCATTGACTTTTTGGTACACATGGGAATCTCTGTGACTGCAGAGTATAAACAGGTGGTAGAATTTCCTAAAACAAGCGCTTGCATGGGATATTTGCAAGGCACGCAGACTTTGACCAAACCAATCTAAATGTCATCAGCACAGTGCTTAATTTGAGCCAGTGGTTTCTGGTGCTCAGCACCGGCACTTAATTGTCAAAATCTGCACTTATGGCAGTCTGCCCTAAGGTGGCTCAGTTTGTCTAATTTAAAGATGAACACAAAAACGGTTGTTTATGAATTCATATACATAATAAATTAATAATGTATGCCACCCAAGTGATTGTTGTAGCTTTGGGGGGCTGGAATACTCTGAATTGTCACACCTGTAGTAGTAATAATTAATAGTTGTGTTGGGACTATCATAGGCAGTGCTGGCGGGGGAATGGATGGTGCAAGCTGCAGTGACCTCCTGATGAGGGCCCTCTCACTTTTTTTGTTACAGATTGTGCACTGGATCAGCACACTGCGGATTGTGGAGGGGGTTATAGTGGACCATGTCTTCACTTGTGAAACAGAGGGAAGGACTTTTTGCAAGAGAGAGGGAGAGAGAGACAAAGAGATGCTGAAGCATGGAAAGAGGATCTAGTTATGTAAGATCTTAAGATCATACTAAGTCAGAAAGGCTAAATTGACTTACTTCAATTAATTTAAAAAAGAGATACCGAGAATCAATGCACTTAAAATGCACGCTGCTGACATTAATAAATATGACAGGATGGTGACTCGTCAGTGGAATCAAGATGTCTCATTTAAAATTCAAAGTTAAAAATTTAATAAGGGCATTATGCATTATCCAGCAGACAGAACGAACAGCATGAGAGCACTTTAAGCCTCTAAAATTGCCTCTGTCAAGAAAACATTTTGGCTTTAACAGATCCCTAAGTGGCTGCACAGCAGGCCACAATATGCAATGCGGGCGTAAGTGGAGGATAATGTATGCATTAAACATGCACTACAAATTTTCTACAGCGCTTAGAACGGAGGTAATTCTTAAATGTAGTCATCAGTATGTTATAGCAGAGGTGATCTCTGTAGAAATAATTCTGTAATTGGTGATAAAATCGTTCAGTAATGGTTTACCTAATTTTTAAATTAATTTGTTGGTGCTGCACTGCAAGATGCTGGCTTCTGCTTCTAAGTTGTTCATGATCAGAAAAACCAACATCTTTACGTTATCTGCGTAAACAACATACAAGCAAATGCATACTTCTAAATCATTTACAATTAGCTCGTAAATATTATTATTTACCCACAGGTGACACAAAAATGCAAATGACAAGACAGGTTGTGCAACATAACGAAGATGGCCCAATTTCGTAGTGCACATGAAAGATCAAGTACACCCTTCACATACCCACAATTGATCACTGTGGGAAAGTCCACTGTCTGGCAGGGGTGGGGAGAGAAATGAGTGCCAGTGCTTTTTCCTGGATGCTCAGGCAGCACATGGATTCAGCCCCTCTCAGTAAAGTCCTGCTGGCTCACAGTATTGTAGCTTGGTCAAGCTTTAGGCTTACCTTGCAGAGGTGTGCCCTGCTAAGGACATTTCAGAATAGCCCGGTAGATAAATAGCGTGTCCAGACAAAATAAAGATAAAAAATTAGAAAAATGTATAAAATAAAACAAATGAGGGTAAGTAATAAAGAACTGTACTCCATGAAGAATAAAAGTAGCAACCTTCATTCTGAAATTGAGGCTAAGTCCTAGGAATAGGCGTTTCAGCATTAGAGCACGAGAACCAGGACATAAGGATGTTGCAGAAACCCCCTGTCCTTGCCTGGGTTTGACTGCATAGAAGAGCTGGCCAGCTAGCTCATGCCTCTGGTGTAAATAAAACATCTGACAGATATCATTTCTAATTAAGGGTGTGAGCATCTGCGCGGGTTTATCGGTTTCTGAACCACATTTACAAGGATCACAAGATTTGGGTCGGCCAGATGATCCGGTCTTATAATGTTGAAAGATAGTAAGCATCAGTCACATCACAGGGATAGGGCGGTATGGAGGAAATTCGCAGCCCAAACACGCCTGCCATTGTCGGAAGGGGCAGTGAAGAGATCTGGGGTCAGAAATGTAAACGGAAAAGGGAATGAGAGTGTAAGTCTTATGAGAGGATGGACGGAAAGTAAGCTTATTTCAGATCTATTTTGTTGAACCTTTAATGAATGGGGTAAACACATTAGACATCATTGGCAGCTGGTGAAATTTTAAAGGGATGGGGCGTAAAAGTTTAGGATGAGTGCCCGTTGGTGAGCAAGTGTAGCGAGCAGGCCCAACCGTCATAAAAGGGGTGCTGTGGGGTTCTACCCCCGAGAACATTTTGAAAAAAGAGGGGCAAATTGTGCATTTTCAAGCAAATTTGACAAAGCAAGAAGGTTATAAAGAAATTGTGAAATTGTAGTTATGACATCAATAAAGAGATTTCAAATGAGCATGGCATAGGTGTTTATTCAGTATAACCACAGAACTTCATAACAGACTTTGAGATAACAATGCTTAGTACCTCAAAGATTTCTTTATTTATTGATATACCTTTACAAATGAAATCTGCTGAGGAAATGTGGGTTACTGTGATTTGTCGGACTGGACACAATGTGACAGCAAGGAATACACATTACAAGGCAGGGGGTGAAGAAATAAGATAACATCAACTCCATCCTGATGGAAATCTATTAGCTCCCCTTGCTGGTCCACTACATCATCAAAACCAGCTGCATCATTTACAAACATTGCAAATGATGCACCTGTCGTTTATTAGGTAGTGGTCCAGCAAAGCCATCATGACCTGCTGAGTTCATGCAATAGTTTTGAAACTCTGATAACATAGAGCAATTTCACAAATTTAATAAGCACATTCTGACACATTGAGCATAATAGAGATAAAGCCTTTTACCCTCAAGAGGAACTTAACTTCTACACAGGTCTATCAGAGTCAAAGTGGGCAAAATGGGCCACAGGCAAGGTGGCTAGGTGATATGCAATCACCTGAGACTATCCCCGCACAGATTATGGCTTTATCTGACTTAACATTCTGTAGTAAAGGAGAACGTTCACTCGTCATATCATGACATGATACTATTTGCAAGAAAAAACAAGCAATGAGTAGCCCAAGAGAGCTATAAGAGGGGTGTAGCTTTTGAGTAAGTTACCAGGATATAGTAATGGTAACTTGCCAAGATAGTTCAATAAGCTTTTTTATCTTCTGTGTGCACCATATATACGTAACAAGACAGAGTTCACCAGCTTGACGATCCTTGTGTTCCACTGTACTGTGTCTAGTGGGTTAAATATGGAAACTCTGCCAAAGTAGACAATCGCAGATCAGGTGTATTTATTTTCCTCTGGCACCAACGACGAACTCATTAGTTATTAAATCTACTTACTTACCTGTGGAAGGCAGCTCATCTCTTTTCAAATGCCTGTCCTGGATCATATTAGCAACCCATGACTGTCTCTTGAGTTGTGCTGCACGAAAAAATGGGGGAGAGAGAGACTCCTCCCAACCCCACGCTGCCTCACTTGCACACACTGCATGGAGGCCCAAAGTAAGCACCGCATCTCTAAGCCAATTCAGGCGCTGCTCATGCTGTTACAGCAGGGCCCGGATTAGTTAGGACAAGCAACCTCACTGCTCATTACTGCGACCGGGAGATGCAGCTTCGAGTTGCCCCTGGCTCACTAACGCACAGACAGAGGCACCTCTAGTGCACGTCGGGCTGGCCGGAAAAAGGCAGCCGTCCAGCCCGACATGCGCACTTGAGCCCAGATGCGTGCTGGCTTATTTGATGGATACTATGAGTGTCGGTCAATATAAGCCCTACCCCGTCAGGCCCAGACTGGCTTCTCCAGGAGCCGCCTCAGCTTCATGCACTCGATACATGCTGCTACGACTGAAGGACTTTAAAAAGCTTTGGAGTTTTCTATTTATTTACATGGTAGTGGTGTCCTCCCTGGGAGTTTGGTGGTCCTGTGTTGGGACCGCCAAACTCATAATGAGCCCCCTAGTCTGTCCAGCTGAGATACAGAATGGTAAAATAACTTCAGAGTCTAAGGCTCTATTTCACTTTTCATGATTAATTTACAATCAGCTAGATAGCCACATTTTCCACTGATAGTCACATCTTCCACAGAACAAGCGATTTGAAGCACACCCTGGAGAAGGTGGGGAGGTGGGGCCGTTCTCCTTTGTAAGGCTGGTAAATCTAGGGCAGAATAACAAGCTCTATTCACTTCTGAGTATGTCGAACACTAGACATTTCAAAGGAAGGGCATGATTTCTAGTGGCAGTCCCAGCTGGTTCTTTGAGTCAGGTATGAATGATTCTAGGTAAGACATATGCCCAGCCACTGTCTATGAGAGGCAGTTTTGGCCTGGTCTGAGGCCATCAAATGCCAAAAGATGTGTTTGAAATGCCACCAGCTATCAGTCCAATCAGTCACTTATCAAGTGTCTCTGTAAGGCAAGCATATTTGGACAGTCAATCACTTGCCAGCATGATGCCTATAGATATTTGGTAGAATTGGGAAACAGTTAGGGGCAGATTTAAGGAAAGTGGTGCTGCATCCAGTATTTAAAATACGGCGCACCATGGCGCAGGGTAGGGGGCAATAGCGTCATTTTTTTACGCTATTGATGTACTCTGCAGGAGGAGCGCCAACATTTTGGCTCTACTCCTGCAGAGTACATAGGTTCCCATTATAAATAATGGGCCCCCCTTTTAACGCCTGCTCTGAGCAGGCATTAAAATTGCCGAAAAAAATGGCGCAAGGTAATCTTTTATATGTCCTTGCACCATTTGTTTGGCCCCCTAATGGGGGAACGCCCCCTTGCACAGTCATAATGTGGCGCAAGAGGTTACAAAGTGGTGCAGTGCATGCATTGTGCCACTTTGCAAATATGGTGCAGCGTTATTGGCCTATTAACACCACATTAGCATCAAAAAGTGACGCTAATGTGGTGTTTGAATGGCACTAGTGGCTCTTAAATATGCCCCAGTTAGTGTTATATCGATGATGTCGCACTTTAGAATTGGGTGACTGTATTCCTTAACGCTGTAACCAGGCATTAGGTGGAGGTGAGGAGACAGCGTTAGGGTGAACATTGAACCTTAACAGGCTGGCATGAATTTCATTCTAAAGAAAAAGGATCGGAGAGAAGCAGATATTTTGCAGAATAGTTTGCTTGAGATTTTTTTCACAAGCTGAAAACGTGATCTGCTGATCATGAAAGCTTGAAAAGGATTTAATTCTGTTAGCAGAATGAAGGTATTGGTCCATTAATGTCTATGAATAATGGTTGTTTTTATTAGGCTTGGTTAACATGGTAAGCAGAACCTGAACTTTGGGTGCTTTCAATAACACAGAAAACAGTGCATCACAATCCATATTTCAGATACAGAGTGTATTATTTTACAGATATCACAAAATTCCAATGAAATACAGATTTCGTCCAAAGGAGGCATATGATTATGGCATAATTCCTGGGAAATATGGATTCTACCTAACTGGAGGCGTATTCTCGCCCTGAGTGACTTCCATCTAGCTTATTGGTCTCTCTGCAAGACAGTGTTCATAAATACAGACAGCCTCAGCTTAATTTACGTTTTTCCATTGACTACATTTAACCACCATTGTCTTCAAGAAAGGCAAACAAGCTGTAAATAATTTAAGTACATAAAAGGGAATCATTTTCATGTTAAGTGCACAACAATAGTGTGGTGTGGTCTGTAAATGTCCCCAGAATGCCGAGATGGAAATACCAAGTGAAATACTTTACTATACTCCTTGGTTGTCTGTAGTAAAAAGAAGATACAATTATTTACTTAAAATTACGGTTTAGAATTAACATGCTTTGTCTTGTTAAAAAAACATGTTCTGTCTCCAAAAGTCAGATGTGAAACCACCAGCACCTGTCCTTAATTTATATTATAATGTTCAGGCTTTGTTTAACTTTCAAGTAGAAAAGCGGCCTATACAATGAAGGTGCTTCTGCTTAGTTTTGTGTAAGTCCATTCAGTAGTTTATGAGAAACTATCATTTAAAAACGTTTCAGCATGTTCTTGAGAAGGTTAAAAAGTTAGCAGTATCTGAACTGCTAGTCCCCGGCGGACTATTTTTTGTACACATATTCAAACTTGACTGGTGTGAAAGCTGAATTAGTTAATAATGATTTATATTTGTTATGGGTTAAGAATTTGCATAAGAAATTAAAGCTAACATAGAAAATAATGTGCGTTTGTGGTAAATGTGCCCACTTGAGTGGCTGCTATAAATACGTAATGCTTTCATTAAATGTATATTATAATTAGATGAAGTGCATGCTTAAGAGAAAATTGTAATAGTATGTCATAATAATGATTTTACGTTATGTATTTAGCTTTATTATTTATAGGCCTTAAGTCAGCGAGGTTTGGGCCTAGTCGGCACAACCTCATATTAAGTTGCATTGTTTAATAAAATAGTGGGAAATATACAACCTGAGATTTGATGTTTTTAATGTTCACACTGTGCTAACCAAACTTTGCAGATGTCTTTAACTTTCTCATGAGACCTGCCTGCTAGAATGTTTTGTATTAGTTGTTACTTTGTATAGTTCGATGCGTGAGAAAGTGATGTTCCCAGGAACCAACAATGGATGCACTGACTGAAGCATGGATTAAGAAACATATCCGATGCGTCTGGCAATGGAAACAGAAGAAGAGGAGCCAATCATCGACATGTGAAAGACAGTTTAGTTATATCTTAGATTTGGGTTTTTATTTCTATTGGACTAACTGTAAACATACGATTTTCTGACCAATCACAAGATGGGAGGATCTTTAGGACATTTTAACTTAGCCCGATGGCACAGAGGGGAGAGAAGCTCATTCTATTTTGACTTTCCACTGTAGTGATACTGTTTGAGGAGCTGAACAGTTCCTGATGACTTTATTTTCTATCTTTGATTTTACTGCTTAAGCTTTCTAATGCTGAATGTTGATCCTCTAGATATTGCTCAATAAATGGTTCAGATAGTTTAGAAGTCCCCGTGTCTGAACCATACTGCCTGCTGCTGATGATGACAGAAAAGATGCCCAACTGACGAAGAGAAATCGCAGCTTGCTTCTCCATACAAGGAGAGGTATAACAAAATGCTATTGCCAATGTTATAGATTTGTGCTTTGTTTCTAGGTACCAACCGCTAATTTTGATAGAGCCATAGTTAGGTGTTTTCCAAATTATCTTTAACTAAAATTGTTTTGCATGAAGTCCAAACATGCTATTCTCATCAGAAAGTTAGTTAGGGAGCCCTGACATGTTAACTTGCTATTAACAAAGAATTGATGTTATGCATCTGTTGGATGTAGATTTTTGCTATTTCTATTGCACAGATTTTTTGGCTATTAATTTTACTGTGACTCTCAAATGCTTAATTGTTAATGTTTTGGTTAAGTTGAGTTCTTTAGAAGATTTGGTCAACCGATGTTGTTTATGTATGTTTACCATCTGGTTTTGAGACTAATTTATGTGGCATTAGCATTGTTAATATAGGGAAATAAACTTTCTAACTTTTACTTAAAGGTCTGGTTATTCGTGGCCAAATGGGTCATGTTGTGTGAAGGTTACTGACTCCAAAGAGTATTTGATTATGTATATTGATTATGATTTGTAATTGCATTGAATTAAGGACTTATGGTGGAATCACTCTAAGAGTAGTCAAAAGGTCTATCGAACCTCTAACGCGTCTCCTTATAAATCAAATTAAAAGACCAAATAAGGACAAACGCACTAACACTGGCCACAGGAACTTTTTCTCCTGTAATCCATTTCAGAGCTATGAAGGCAAATTTGGGCCTGCCAACCCTAGCAATTCACTGACGAAGTAAAATATTAAAGTAATGTTGTGGTTAGATGTGTTTATAACATGTTAGTGTGTGTTTAACAAGACCTGCACATTTCACTTAAAAACACAGTTAAGGAGCAGTTATGGCAGTGGACTGAAATGGAAAAAAACACAGAAATGTGCAAGTTATCTTTAGCTCTGCAATCCGTTACTCGCACAACTGCTAGGCAAACCATATTTTCTTGAAGACCTATTGTGAACAACACATACATAAAGTGGGCTTTGTGCCAGCCCTTTGATCATGATTGGGTGGCTTTCTTTTCTCAGTTCCCTATTCTTGATTTGATGGTTTTCTTCCGTATTCTTGTGTTTGCCTCGCCTCTGGACTATTCCTGCTTTACCATCATTTTGAATGAGTTAACCCTACTGCTGACACAGGGCACCTGGCTTTTCTCTCTTGCTTTCTTTCTGTTCTATTCCTGCTGCTTACAACTTCACCTACATCTCTGCTCCAGCCATTTCGGTTTCTTTGTTTAAACAGTGCTTTTACAAGGGGCCGGCTGCTATACACTGATACCAGGTCACTGGATTCCTTGCTTACTATTGTTTCTCCTCCTCTCATCTTTTTCATATTTTTTTATTAATTTTGCAAGGGGCAACCAGCTGCTCATTGCTACCTTACCAATTCACCTTTATTTTTAATTTACCACTCTGCAATGTGGCAACGCCATGAAGTATAAATAAAAGTATGGCTGCCTGTGCGTCAGTGTGCTTGAACACATAGGTATGCATGGGAATGGGCTGCGATCATGAAATACCTTTTCTTTATTGTAAAAACTGTTCCAAATGTCCACCCATCTGTGTGCATGCAGGCTGACACATGGACAGACAACTTAAGAACGCATTCCAAAATGGCTGCACTCGCATGCACATACATACTAAGGTACTGGCATCACTTTTGATTTTACTTTACTGCATTCAAACGAGCACTGGTAAAGTCAATAGCTCCATGACTCATTATAAAAGTAGAAACAAAGTGGGTTTGTCTGTGTTTGTTTAACTAATACATTTTTTTTGCTGTATAATGAATTTGCACAAAGGTTTGAAAAGAGTTAACCCAGTTTAGATACAGCTTAGTATGTACTATGCAGATACTTCACAAAAGGTTCTCGGAGCTCAGAACAATGCCCCTATAAATGTCCTACATCAAACAGGATATTTGAGCGGATGCCCCACAAAAAACATTTTGTGGCATGCTTCATCATAGGTGCCCCTCCCCCACACTAAAGTAGAACAGTGCCACTTAAGTGGACTCAACCAAGAAGGGAGTTCCTAGATATTATTTGAAACAGGACAATGCAGGGGTCCAGTTATTCTACAAAAATATCTAAGGGTATACCCAAAACAATCCATTCATTAACTGGTACCCTTGATATCAATCAAAACTCATGATAAAAGTGTTTTTATCTGATATTCATGAGTCAAACAACCATTCTTATTGCTAACACATTTCGACTGAGATAAGTTGCCTATACTGGTCCGCGGTCACCTTCAGGTGTACTTAGATCATGCAAGAAAGATGAGGCATAAGTCTCTAATGCCTGATTCATGTTTGATTCATGGCTGATGTGAGCTTCCCAATTTGTGAAATATCATGGTCCAGATAAAGGGGGGCTTCCTTTGTAGTCATACATTTGTTGAGGGTGAAGGTGAAACCTTGTCACCTACAACATTCCCCTGTCGCTGTTTGGTAAATGGACGATTTTGAATAAGGTAAGCCTTATGCCTCATCTTCCTTGCATCTCAGTCGAAACATGTTGTTAATAAGAATGTCTGACTCACTACTGTCAGATAAAACCACTTTTATCATTAGTCTGTGTGGGGAGCCACCTATGATGAAACTTGCAACAAAAGGTTTTGTGTGAGGTGACCCCTGAAATATCTTGTTTGATGTAGGACATCGATAGGGACATTTTCCTGGGGTTTAACAGTTTAAGGATATAGATCCAAGCACCTTTTGTGAAGTACAGTGTTAGAGGAGGATGTCTTTGAGCATTCCTTTCCCTCGGTCTATCCCTATGTGTCCATAAGTACTATGCAGATACATCCAGAGATGGAGTAATGAAGAGGGGGTCACAAAAGAGAGTTTTCACTTTTTAACTACTCTGTGAACCTTTGTTTTTGGCTACAGGAAAAAAAAAAATGTACGCCAAACTTGGCAAGAAACTAGAGCTTTACTTAAACCGGTGCCTCCGACTGGTTTGGTGAGAATTCATTCAAGAGTTTTTGAGAAATTAGCACTACAAAAATATGTCGGGTGAGTTTCAAAGGGTAAAAAGGTAGAGATACCTAGACCACTATCCAAGTATTGCTAGATGATCACAGAACCAAATTTAAAAAACATAGCCCTCCCATTGCACGAGGGAGGTTGCTTTCTTGTAGTATATTTATATTTCAGATCTGCAGACACTAAGCTTAGTTTGTGAAGCAAAGACTGATTGGATGGGTACAGAAATAAATTCTCTTGCAGCGATCATTACAAAACAAGGGTGTGGTTTTCACTTCTTCCCAAAAAAAAATGAAAGGCTGCAGAATGTGGCAAGGTGCTTTCATCCTGATCACCATGTTGAGGAAGAGGGATCCCTCTCTAACATTTACAAGTAAAAAAAAATCTTTGGTGCACTGGGTCAAGTCCCTGTGATCCACCTCCACTGTGTATGGCCAAAGCTGAGCACAGCAGCGGTTTGGTCACTGGGTCTTGCCAGTGGCCACGCCTGTGGCCAACCCCTGTTCTGCACAGCCAAAGATCATATGTATTGGGGAAAGGAATACTTCATAGAACTTGGATGTAGCATATTTAAGAGAAATTAATTGAAAGAAACAAAGCAAAGTTGAAGATATGTTATATATAACACCAAAAATACTGAAATTCACCAGATGCTACTATCTCCACAAACTGTAACACAAAAGACATGCAAACCATATCTTATATATGAAATACAAAGATTATGACCTCATAAATGTATACCAATAATAAGCAGCATCTAAAACACTACATGATTAATTACCATGTACCCCAAAACAAGAAATGTGCTATATTCACAGTTGCCTTCTTATTTATGTTAATGGAAATGTAATACGTAATCTCACCAAAAGGTTGTTTATCATTTGTATTTGCTCATATAACAGGAAAGCTGTGAGCATGAGCAGCGCAGCTGACGGGTGAGTTATGGTTTGCATGTTTGTTGCACGAGTTATGGTTTGATAAGGTGTTTCTCGGTTTTAATTTGCAACCACAACTGTACTTAAGCGATTTTTGTAAATAGATAGACATACAGGCATACTGTATTCAGGTTAGAAACATATGTACGGATCTATCTCATCAGCAGTATAGCGCACCCCATCTATTTACCTATCACTGCTGCTGTCCTAATAGTCTGAGGTGAGGCAGACTTCCAGTTCGCTCCTGACGGTGTTGTCCACTTGGCCACACTTCTCTCTGCAAAGAAGGCGTACTGGCACGCTTTCGCCTGGTCTGAGTTAAAGAGACTTAAAAACAATTCTCTTTCTTTCACAATTCCTTCTGCGAATGGAAGTTGCACTGCGGCTCGTATGGCCTCAACGCAAACTTGGTGGGATTCGGCTCCACGAAATTGCTTCTTCAATTTCACTTTTGCATCATTAAGAAGAGAATCCACATTTGGTGGGCACTGGATAGGCTTTGAACAAATTCTGCGAGATTCCAGTGGCTGGCCTGAAAAGAAAAACATAATTTCAGGGGAATGGAACAATGATCTAATGTGTAAACCTGTAAATAATCATGAGTATTTATCTCCTAGGATCCATCAGCTTGTGCAGACTACATTCATGCGAACAGGATGTGATTAATATATATTTTTATATTACGTTTCATACTGCACCTCTACAATTTGTAAACACTAAAGGCCTCATTACGAGGCTGATGATATTGAGCTGGCCAGCCTTGCGGTGGAGGTCGGCCCGCCGCACTTCAGGCGGTCTGACCGCCAAATTACGACCATGACTGTTAGACTGCCACCACCAGGAATATGGGTCCCGGTGGTGTTGCAGCGGTCAGAGGTGTGGTCAGCCATGGCGGTGCTGAGTTCAACGACTGCCGCGCTGATCACGAGTCCACTTTCCGCCAGTCTTTTCATGGTGGGAACCCCGCCCTGAAAAGGCTGGCGGAAAGCCAGTGCTGCCCTCCCCCAGCACCCTTGGAATACACACCGTCTACTGCTACAGCAGACAGTGTGTATTCCAAGGGTGCTGGGAGCACCCTCTGTGCGACATGCCGCAGCATGGTTTCCACTAGGCTGACCGTCGGAAACCTCTGAATTTAGACGTTTCTGCCGGTCAGCCCAGTGCAAACCTCGTAAACGGCTGGGGTGGGAGACAGTCAGGACACCCGCCAACCTCGTAATGAGGCACTAAGTAATAGTTGGTTGTTGTATCCAAAAGAAGGGAAAAACAGAGAAGGAATATTCCTGAACACAAAGTTTATTTCCACATCAACACCAACGTCCTCACAGCTCCAGGTACAGCAACTGACTCAGGAGCCGATGAAGTCATCAGAACTCCACGCACCCAACATTCCATAAAGGTACACTGCCCACCCCCAAGGACAAATTACAACTGCACATTTTAAAACACAACACATCTTCCCCCTTAACAAACAGAACAAATACAAACACATATGCTACACATTCCCTTCTATGCTACAATAAAATATACAAAAGATACATTGGAAATGAAAAATCCCAATAAACATTCCAAACCTTCCATACATAGACTAAGAAATGAAAAACAAGTTCTACATAGGCAATAACGGCAAGTTGTATATAAGCAATAAAGGCAATATCCCACTGCCTCCCTAAATACCTAGTACGTCACAAACTGATTTAAATATTTGGGTCTAACAGCATTTCTTTTGGGCCTACCCATCACACCCTCCAGATTAGCACCTTCCTCCAACCTTTCAACTTCACCCTCACCCATCACCCCCACAGTATTTCCTATGCCAAAATTTCCACGACCGTCATGCATGTTATTTTCTCGTATGTCTTCTCCTGACCCTCTTCCTAGATCACTAAATTGCCCAGAAAACACACATCCTCTTTCATGTGGAGAACTACCACACCCCACATTCTCACCTGATCCTCTACATAAAGCACCGCCATCATAACCACTATCTTTCAACTCAACATCAGCCCAAACACCTGAATGTTTTACCCCAGGGGCTACATCTGTCACTTTCGCCACATTCCTCTTATTCCACCATTTGCCACCCTCAACCATAACAGAATGTTTGGATACTCTGACCACCTTGGCAGTGGGAAAAAAACTTGACAATCCCTTTCCCTTCCCCTGAGGTTTTTTTACTCTAACTACATCACCTATACCAAATTGAACCTCCTTAACTCTTTTCAGATCGTCATATCTCAATTTGCTCTTAACCTGTTGCTTAATCACCTTGTCTTTCACCTGATTGATATCAGAAGCAACAACACCTCCTAAAGTTTCCTGTACAACCCACTCTGGAGACAGTTCATTGCAAGAATGTCTACCCTTCAAAAGTACAAAAGGAGCAACACCAGTAGAAGAATGTGGCGTGTTGTGATAACACCATATCCTTTCTGCCACCATCTCCTGTATACTCTTCCCTGACCTGATGGCCAATTGAATAGTTTCCTTGAGTAATCTATTTACTCTCTCAACAAGCCCATTACCCTGCGGACTATACAATGCAGTTGTAAGATGCTTAATATTAAGTCTTCTCAGAAATTCAACCATCTGGTGCGATACAAATTGCACCCCGTTATCTGTGACCAAAAACCTGGGAATACCTTCCCAATGAAAGATCTCTTTTAAAAATCCAATCACATTGGTGGTGTTAGGTTCTCTTAAAAACTTGTACAAAACCCATTTGGAATGATAATCTACTGCAACCAACACATATTTCTTCCCGTCATTATAACCCCCAACTGGACCAATGAAATCCAATCCCAATTTCTGCCAAGGTTTATCAGGAAACGGTACAGGACACAAAGGCACTTCTCTAGTATGCAAACCTTTATCCGCCCCCTTGCAAATGCTACAATTCTTAACTGCAAATTCCACCTCTGTGTCCATACCCGGCCACCAATAATATAAACGCAACCTCTTCCTTGTGCCAGTGATTCCAACATGCCCATCATGAGCCAGCTGTATCAACTTGTGCCTTAATTCATTAGGAGGTACCAAACGTTCCCCCCTCATGACAAGGTCGTCCTCCACGTTCAAATCCTCTCTAACCTTACAAAAAGGTTTTATTACTTCTAAAACACCATTCCCTGCCGGCCAACCCTCACAAATATATTTTTTAAGAAGCAATAGAGAATTGTCCTTGTTCATAGCTTCCGCCCAAACCTGCCTGGAAATGACTTCCCCAGAAACAAACACTCCGTCTATCATTCCCACCATGACATCCTCATCCTCCATTTGCTTCCCCTCAATTGGATTGTGAACTGGACACCTGGAAAGAAAATCTGCTCTACCATTGTTCTCCCCAGGAATATGTTTCATTTTCATATTAAACTCATAAAGTTTAGCCAACAACCTGGTCAATCTAGGACTAGTCTTATTGAAAATTGTGTCATTCCATAGATAAACCAATGGCTTGTGATCTGTTACCAAAGTAAATTCTCTCCCCCACACATACATTGAAAAATGGTTGACACCCCAAACACAAGCTAGTGCCTCCCTCTCGATTGTGCTATAATTCACTTCGGCCTCAGAAAGTCGGCTGGACGCAAAAGCAATGGTAAATTCCTTGCCACCTATCATTTGACTTAAAACAGCTCCTAAGCCAATCCCACTCGCATCCACAGTAATGACAGAAGGTACGTCTTCATTGAAAGGATGAAGAGCAGGAGCCTCAATTATGAGAGTCTTAAGAGTTAAGAAGGCATGAGCCTGCTCATCCTGCCACAGAAATTTCTCACCCTTCCTCAATAACTTCCTTAATGGCTCTGTCAGATACGCAAAATTGTGAACAAATCGCGAGTAGTACTCACAAAGACCCAAAAAGGATCTCAACTGGTCTTTATCATTAGGAGATGGAGCATTTCCAATAGCCCCTAATAAGTCCTTCTTGGGTAGGATTCCCTGTGCACAAATTGTGTGACCTAAATATTCAACTGTCTCAACCATGAATTTACATTTCTCTTTTCTCACCGTAATCCTGTGCTCTTCCAGAATTTCTAGGACTTTATCAAGTTTGTGTATGTGTTCCTGAATAGACTCAGAATATCGTCCTGATATGCCAACACTCCGTGTACTTCCCCAAACAATTGATACATTAGCTTCTGAAACACAGATGCTGCGGAAGCTAAACCGAAAGGCATCCGCAAAAATCTGTAAGCCCCAAATGGAGTGACAAATGTTGTAAGAGAACGAGACTCCCTACTCAACTCAACTTGATGATAGGCAGACTTGAGGTCAATCGTGGAGAACACTTTCATACCCCCCAATTGTGCCAATAACTCCTGTATTTTGGGCAGCGGGAAACAATCAACTAGAATATTTTTGTTCAAAGACCTCAAGTCCACACATAATCGCAAATCCCCCGTTTTCTTAACTGTAACCACAATCGGAGAAACCCATTGAGGCGAATTAGTCGATTCAATGATTCCATCAGCACATAGCTCACGTAGGTGCTCCTTTAACTTCCCTCTGATGCTCAAGGGCACATTACGCACCTTGTGTACCACAGGTATCGCATCAGGTTTGAGAATTATTTTATGCTCATAACCTTTTACAGAGCCTAGCTTATCCCTGAAAATCACAGTATGCTTGTCTAGGACATCTTTAAGAGTATCAAGTTTTATGTCCACTTTCTCAATCAGGGTGATAGGTCGTTCAGTACCCGGTCTCAGAACCATCCCAAATTGTCCTTGATCTTTCCACCCCAGAATATTATTCCCTCTCTTGGCTACATATATTTTTGTACTAATAGTCTTCTGCTAATAACAAATCCTTTCTAAGAAATACCCCATCATATCATTTTCTTGACCATCAAAAGCTACTGTTTTTATGTCAGGAGCTGACAAGGGAAGGTTACTCCAACGTGAATGATAATTTGTATCAGATACAATTGATATAGGTGAGCCTGAATCCACAGTGACACTTAGCTTGACTTCCCCAATTTTAACCTCACATACTGGATCCTTAGAAAATTTGCAATCAGAATTAATATCATCGACAATCAAAACACATCTTTTTGAAAAGTCCACCTCCCCTCCATCTGTCAGCTTGTCAATGGCTTGCTGATGCTCAACTAACATTACTTTTTGCGATTGCTTGCATACCCGAGCAAAATGACCAGACTTCCTGCATTTTATGCACACTTTCCCCAGTGCAGGACAATTTGAGGAATTGGCAACATGTGACTTAGAATCACATCTGAAGCATAGTGAACTTTTAACATTATTTTTTTTTTAATCTGGAGTGCCCGACATAACTGTCTTAGACTTCTGTAAAACTATGTTCACATTTTCTGCCTGACTTACTTTCATTTTGCTTAACTCTCTGGAAGCTGTTACTGAACGCTCGATGCCTCAAGCAATTTCTAGTGTTTCACACAAAGATGGATTTCTACAACATAAAAATTTTTCTTGGATTCTAGAATCATAACAATTCACCACTAACTGATCTCTTAGGTACTGATCGAGGGGTCCTAAAAATTCACAAGTGGCTGCTAATACCCTAAGCTCAGCTACAAATTTATCAATCGATTCGTGTTGGAATTGTTTTCGAGTAAAAAATTTGTGTCTTTCAACTATTATACTAAGGTCATCCTTAAAATGATTTTCTAACCTCTTTACAGCTTCAGTAAAAACATCCCAACCATCACTGGATGAAGGTTGCACTTGGGGGTTGATGATCAAAAATTCTCTGACCTTCTGTACCAAGGCAATTATACAAAATCGCCCTCTTTCGAACCGCAGAAAAATTTACCCCATCTATCGCCACTAAGTAACTTTCAAAAGACTTGAACCAGTGTTGCCATTTTATCGTGGGAATACCGGGTTCAGGCAAAAATGCCAGTGGCAAATTTGCTGTTTGCATACCGAGGAATAGACACTGTATGAACGTGTATATGACTAATAAGACACCACTAAAGATAAAAATTGAATAAGTGTGCGAAACAATGTACAAATCTGCAACCGCCTTCAATGTAGAGTAGTCGTGATACGTGCGTGAAATATTGCAAACAGATTCACAGGTCTGCAGATCCAGAAAAGCAGATGAATGTGCGAATCACTGTGCGCATAACATTTTAAGTCCACATGTCCATACAATTTGTACTTTCACTGTACATTCACAGTCAGAATAGAAGTGTGCGAATCACTGAAAAGATCCGCAATTGCGTAGAAATATCTTCCATTCAATAGCAACAGTGAAATAAATACCAGAATATGTACAAATCCGCAAGGTGCACTTAAAATGAAGAGTGCGCGAATTACTGTGCACCTGTCCGCGTGATAGTGGATTCTTATTTTCTCGCAGTCAGAATAGAAGTGTGCGAATCACTGAAAAGATCCACAATTGCGTAGAAATATCCTCCATCCAATAGCAACAGTGAAATAAATACCAGAATATGTACAAATCCACAAGGTGCACTTAAAATGAAGAGTGCGCAAATTACTGTGCACCTGTCCGCATGAAAGTGGATTCTAATTTTCTGGTGCAGAAAGTCCAGCACAGGTTTTCTTTGTTTATGTGAATAAACACAGTAGAGGCACACAGAATTCCTCTGACGATTTGCGGATTTATATATCACTGTTTGTAAACCAAAACATACACTACAGTAACCAGAATTTGCTCCACGTTGTTTAAAAATATGTAGATTAACCCAATGTCGCATTAACTACAGCAACAAAGAAGAGTTACCGGTTCCTCTGAGTAAAATGTTTGTTGAACAGGCGTAACTAGGCAACAGGAACTGAAACCAGAGTACTTCGCCGGGCGCAAGCAGGCAAAGGCCCTTAACAAAATTCCTGAACGAGATTGTAATCTGCTTTAAAATTGATTTAAAAACACCAGCATACTCTGTCAGCTGACAGATTTCCGCTTAATATAACCATGAAGTAAACGAGTGTGAGGACAAGAAATAAATATCATAAAAGTTACGTGGGTCCAGATGGTGTTGATAGAAGCTCGTCGCCAATTTATGTTGTATCCAAAAGAAGGGAAAAACAGAGAAGGAATATTCCTGAACACGAAGTTTATTTCCACATCAACACCAACGTCCTCACAGCTCCAGGTACAGCAACTGACTCAGGAGCCGATGAAGTCATCAAAACTCCACGCACCCAACATTCCATAAAGGTACACTGCCCACCCCCAACGACAAATTACAATTGCACATTTTAAAACACAACATTGGTCCTATCAACTTATTTAGTGAATCGTATTTTACTAACATCAGAAGAATGGAAATCTAAAACTTGAATGGAAAGAATGGACTTGCCAGGCGTTCCTGGAAGCACTGATGATTTCCTGTCAAAAACGTTACATGAAAATAAAGTGGAAATACACAACGAGGTGCCCCTGAAGTAAACGAAGAACAAAAAAATCAGAATTCACATATATATTGTTGCGAAAATCAGTCCATGATGCCACCAGTAAATTTTGAAGTAAATCAGTACGAAAAATAAATCAGTCCAGAGTTTATTGAACATATGACTTCATATTGGACAGTCAGCAATCCAAAACAATGTGTACTTCCAGCTTTCCAGCCAACACGTGTTTCGTCTTTGGGAGTAATTAACAACCCTTACGACTTCTTCAGGGCTAGAAATCATAAATAACATACACGAGTTAAGACCAATATGCTCAATCGTCAAATTCATGATAGAAATTTACCAGAGCCCAAAGGGAGGTGAAATAATAGTTGAAAATATACCCGGATTTAGTGAGAAGACAGTTAATCACACATTCAGGAAACCTCAGGAGCCATTACACAGATATCCACAATCACTAAACAAGTAGAGGCTAACCATATGCTATATATGTGTGAAAAATTATTCACGATAATCAGTAACTAACAAAAAACATGCCACCCATAGTGCTATAAGACCACCAAAATAAAAATTGTTCTAATAAACAATACCTCAAAAATCCAATATCACTATTAGCACTGGACAGTAATGTCAGATGATCCGAAATCGATATGTTGCAATATGAATATTCACCGAAAAGAAATTCAAATATACTGTCCACAGAAAAAACAAATAAATCTCAGAAAATTGCACTTCATACAAATATACCCCTAATTTAACAACCAGTAGTAGTACATATTGTCTTGTTATGAGAAAATTGTACATAATCCCATCCCTTACCTTACACTCATGATTAATAAGAACCTATTGGCCTGGCAACAGCAGGGATTATTAAATAAAGATGAATATGTATACTTGAAGGTACACCATCCTCGATATCCGTGTATGTATACTTTACCCAAAATACATAAGGGGTTACCTTTCCCACCAGGGAGACCTATTGTTTCGGGTATACTTGGTCCCACAGAAAGACTTTCAGAATTTGTAGACTGTTTCCTACAGCCACTGGTGCACAATCTTCCTTCATATATTCGAGATACCACACATATTCTGAGTATTTTGAGTGATGTGGAATGGGACAGTAATATGCTATTAGTAACTTTAGACGTTGTATCACTCTACACTTGTATTGAACATGATCTAGGCTTAGAAGCTTTAAAATATTTTTTACACAAACGATCAGCAAATTTGTGGGATCACACTAAAATGATATTGGACATGATCAACATAATTACTAAGAACAATTTCTTTCTGTTCAACAATTTGTGGTTTCGACAAAAACAAGGTGTAGCTATGGGCTCTAAGTTCTCCCCATCCTATGCTAACTTATTCATGGGGTGGTTTGAACATATATGGGTTTGGGGCCCTGGTGCTGTTGCCTGGCAAACATATATTCTATTCTGGGGTCGTTACATAGACGATTGTCTAATGATTTGGACTGGTGGCGAAGGAAAACTTGTTGAATTTTGTAATTTCTTAAATTCTAACCATATGAATGTGAGATTCACATATCAATTTAGTGCCGTTAAGATTGAATTTTTAGATGTAGAACTTTTTCCCATTGATGATAAAATCCATAGTAGACTTTTTCGGAAAACAACTGCTTGCAATTCTATTTTACATGCCGAAAGTGCTCATCCTAGATATCAGGTGGAAGCAATTCCTTTTGGTGAATTTTTGAGGGCACGACGCAATTGCAGTAGAGATGATGAATTTGCTGCCCAAATGGATGACATGGAGAGGAGATTCACAACTCGCGGTTACTCAAAAAAGATTCTGAGGAAAGCTCGACAGAGAGCAAGGTTTTTGGATAGAAATGTAACTTTGAAACCCAAAGAAATTAATGAGATCAAGGTGGGATCCAATTTGGTAAGACTCATAACTGATCATAACGATGCATCCTTGATTTTGAAAAAATGTATCATTAAACATTGGAATCTACTATTGCATGATGCATTTCTCAAGGATGTGGTGTCTGGAACAGTAGTTACATCATTTCGTAGAGGTAAAACCCTCAAAACTTTATTAAGTCCTAGCTTTACCACAATCTCCCCAAACATAACTTGGCTATCCCAAAAAAGTGTTGGTTTCTTTAAATGTGGTTTTTGTGGGGTTTGTCGCTGGGCTTGTCATAAGATAAAGGAATACTCTCATGAGGGTAAATCATATGCAATCTGTTACACCATGGACTGTAATTCCAATTTTGTTGTGTATATAATACGATGCAAATGCTCTAAAATTTATGTTGGAAGTACCATACGACCACTTAAAATTAGAATAGGAGAACATATGAGGGCACTCAAGAATGTTGATATGAGATACCCTTTGGTGGCACATATAGTTTCCTGCAATTATCGTGAATAATTTTTCACACATATATGGCATATGGTTAGCCTCTACTTGTTTAGTGATTGTGGATATCTGTGTAATGGCTCCTGAGGTTTCCTGAATGTGTGATTAACTGTCTTCTCACTAAATCCGGGTATATTTTCAACTATTATTTCACCTCCCTTTGGGCTCTGGTAAATTTCTATCATGAATTTGACGATTGAGCATATTGGTCTTAACTCGTGTATGTTATTTATGATTTCTAGCCCTGAAGAAGTCGTAAGGGTTGTTAATTACTCCCAAAGACGAAACACGTGTTGGCTGGAAAGCTGGAAGTACACATTGTTTTGAATTGCTGACTGTCCAATATGAAGTCATATGTTCAATAAACTCTGGACTGATTTATTTTTCGTACTGATTTACTTCAAAATTTACTGGTGGCATCATGGACTGATTTTCGCAACAATATATATGTGAATTCTGATTTTTTTGTTCTTCGTTTACTTCAGGGGCACCTCGTTGTGTATTTTCTGAGTTATGAGGTAGTTTGACCTCCAAGGGTTGGGTGTTTCCCTAGTGGGGTTCCCCGTTATATACTTGGGTGGATTGAGCACCCTGAGCGCCACATCTCCTCATTTTGCACCCGGTTTCCTTATTATGAAAATAAAGTGGCTTGTCAAGATCACACTAATGTTGGTTGGGATGAGGAACTTCCTACAGTACTCCTTACTTCAGAATTTTCACATATTTAACATGTAGCTAATAAACAGAAATAAATTGTCAAGGGGCTTTGGAAAGCAAGAATACAAACATCTCACATGCAAAGATAAGAAGATATGGCTAAAACATGCACTTCTACTTGTACCTGTCTGCCTTCTGCGAGTATGGAGACTATCCCTTTTTGAGTTTCCAACACTTTTAACACCTGCAGTACACTCCAATGCCCTGCTCCCATCAATGAACGATAGACACGCTTACAAGGTGAGTTACTATAGCAGCGGGAGATGTCAAAATCCCAAAGCAACGTGGAGAGTCCTGAATGCTAAACGTGTACAACAAAAGCCATAATGATATAAAAGGATGGATGAGAGATGTGAATATAATTTTCACCATATGTTGAATATATATATATATATATATATTTTAACAGGTCACGTAGATTCATAGACAGTTCAACTGACAAGCCAAATGGAAGTTAATGCAAAGCACATCGCTTCAACCATTTGACCAAAATGTAGATCGATAAAGACATATACCACATGTACCAACTAAATACACGCCATGCCTTACATTACTGCTGTAAAAAGAACAAAAACAATGGTGAATACAATTTGTGCTAAACCCATTCCGCTTCCCAACTAAAAAAAACACAGAGGGTGGATATACAATGGCGATTTCAGTGCCAATTCACACCAAAATAAGTGTAAGACCAAGAGTATGAGGAGTGGCAACTCTAAGAAAAATGATGTTTACTGAAATAGTCTTCTAAACCTGGGAAAAGTTGTAACATGAAAAACATACAATATTGTATGTGAATGCAAGCATGTGTGTTTATGTGAGAGGCTTGCAGATCTTACCCACAAGAATGATAAGAATAAAGATACAAGTGGTTGCCTCTGATCATCTGTATAGACTTTAAGGTTCAATAGTCTATTAAAATTTAACGGCCAACAGTTAAATGATTTTAACAGAAAACTGTGACAATCTGCCCCTCTTTTACACATAAAACTCATTTAGAAGGGAGTGTCTTCAATCAGGACACACCAGAAAACATGAATGATGGCACTTACACATGCCGCCTAAGCTTTGTGTGTTTGACTCATGCAGTTCTGAAGTACTGAAGCAGTTCAGTATGAATTTTTTGCTACACTATCTGGTTCTGTCCTGGTTGTTCTTTTGAGCTTATGTTCGCAGCAGGGACAGAAGTTGTTGTTACGCGAACCAGCGGTCATTAGGATCCATGTCAGGCACACACAGTTTGATCACTCAGTTGGGGAAACACTGTGTTTAAGTGGTGGGGCAAGGAGCCAACCTCAAGAAACGTTCATAGGCAAGATCCAAGTGATGAGCAGACACATAAATTAGATGAGTTGAATAAGGACACTATACATGTCAAAACCACACAGTCATGAAGTCAAAGGACCAGGCTGCAGAGGAGGATGAGCAGCAAAAGGCAGAGATTTGCCACAGGTTCATCAGCAATGCAGCAGTGACAGTCACACAGGGACAGCCTCTTTCAGATGAGAAACGTAGCGAGGGTGGGAGAGGAAATCTCTTTCTGATGTGTGCTGGAAAGGCTGGGTTGCAACAGCAAACAAAACATTTACAGAAGACAATTTTGAATTAATATCGGCCTCTGGTTATCATTGGGGCCGCATTCCGGTCTATCATTTTTCACACACAGTGCTTAGACATGGACCAATCATAAATCATAAGGTGAAAATATTTAATTAAAGGCCTTATCTAGCCAGAGAAATACTTACAATAAATGTAACCGAGGGATGCAAAAAAAACTTTTTTCACACCAGATGAAAAACGTTTTCATGTACCCACAAACACACAAATGCATAACAAACACACACAGACACTGGGGATATTAAACAGGTAACTGTGTATTTTGTTCATGTATTGCCACCGAGGACTTCTGGTGCCATAGTAAATCATAAGACCAAGATAATAAACGGTAATATAAGCCAAATGGCTAATAAAAACAATGTTTCTTTAAAAAAGAAAGAAGTGTTACCAGACCTGCAGGTCTAGTGACTTGAATAATCTACTCAACCACGTTTAATGTGCTTTAACTATAAACTGCTCTCAAATCGCGTGATCATAGTCAAATATTTTACTGCACCTAGTCGCCTTTCTCTTCATGATCACATTTGAGAGCTATGTCAGATATGTGAGTTCAGATGTCTGCTGTACAAAAAACCTTTAGTTTGATTTACTAGACTAAGGCAGTCATTACAACATTGGCGGTAAAAGCCGCTTACCGCCGTGCAGAAGACCGCCAACACACCGCCACAGCTATTACGACCCACATCTCGAAATCCGACAAAATCCAGACATCCACACAAGTCCGCCACACCAAAGGTCAGTGATAAACTGGCGAAAACAAAACCTCCACCGTCACGCCAACAGAAATACGCCCACACCATCAAGACACACGAATCCACGCGGCGGTCTTTCAACCGCGGTATTCCATTGGCGGTACACACCGCCGTGCTCAAAATATACACACATTTACAGAACACAACCACATTGGCCAATTCGAAATACACACACCTGATACACATACACACACCACTCCCATACACCCAATACAATATGAAACACACACCCACATCACCCACAAACCCCTACGACAAAAACACAGAAAGAAGGCCAGAGAGAGACACTACAAACTACTACCAAGCATCCACAGGCACACCAGACCATCACCCACACTACTTCCACGCACAAAACACCACATACCACTGCATATCACCACACTTATCACCACATACACCACCCCACACATCACCTACACCACCCCACGGCACGGCCACGGCAAAGACACCCCAGGTTCTCGGAGAAGGAGCTCAGGGTCATGGTGGAGGAAATCATCTGGGTAGAGCCACAGCTATTCGGATCACAGGTGCAGCACACCTCAATTGCAAGGAAGATGGAGCTGTGGCGAAGAATAGTCGACAGGGTCAACGCAGTGGGACAGCACCCAAGAAATCAGGACGACATCAGGAAGAGGTGGAACGACCTACGGGGGAAGGTGCGTTCCGTGGTCTCAAGACACCACCTGGCGGTACAGCGGACTGGCGGCAGACCCCCACCTCCTCCCCCACAAATAACAACATGGGAGGAGCAGGTCTTGGCGATTCTGCATCCTGAGGGCCTCGCAGGAGTCGGTGGAGGATTGGACTCTGGTAAGTAAAATCTTAACTCTCATATCCCCCTCCCTACCAGCATGCTATCACAGACCCCCACCCTCGCCCCCTCCCCTATCACTCCAATTCATCACAAATGTACTAATAACACAAACCACACATCCCAACACCAAGCCCTGCATGACACAACAAAGCATGGACACCCATCACTAAAGCATGCCCACTGCACATACCCATAACACCCCCTCAACCATCATCACACAAGCCCCCACACAGGAATGCTAGCACTGGGGTACATGGTCACCCACCCATTGCACACCATGACACACACAGATGCAATAATCATGCTTTTACACCCCTGCAGGACCCCTACCCAACGTCACCAGACAGGAGGGTCCAGACATCTCCACCCCACCCACAGAAGAGGCCGACAGTGATGACAGCAGCTCTGTCCAACTGGATCCAGATGACCAGCCCGGACCATCGTGGGCCTCGGGACAGTCGGTTCCCCACACCCAGTCACAGGCCACCACAGAGCTTCCACCCTCTGGTAACACCAGCACAGCACCCACCCAGCAGGCCCATACCTCCGTCCCCAGGACACGTCAATCAGCTGTGTGTCCACCATTACAGGGAACCCAGGATAACCCACCACCCCAACAACAACAGGGACCTGGGGGCAGTGGTAGTGGGCACACAGTCCAGGGGACGGAGGCCCAGGAACACAGGGGAACTGGGATGGCTGCTGTGCGACAGGGGGCGGACAGGCCTAGGGAATCCACTCTCCACGAGGCCCTCTCCTCCATCATGGGAGCATACCACCACTCCCAGGAGAGGGTGGCAACGGTACTGGCCAAGGTTCAGGAGACCCTGCGCATGCAGGAGGAACAGTATTTGGGCTTCAGGGAGGAACTCAGAACCATCAGCTCCGCCCTGGGCACCATCGTAGAGGTGCTGAAGGAAATACTCAACACCAGGAGGGACACTGTGGCACTACAAGGGGCCCCTGACACTAGCCTGGACGATGAACTGCCCACCACCTCCGGCGGCGCTAGTGGACAGGAGGCACCGCCACAGGACCACCACACCAGCACCCCACCCCCTGCAGACGGAGAACCACCCCGCAAGCGGTCCCTGAGATCCAGGAACAAGACAGAGCACAATGCCAAGACCCCGCCAAGAAATGAGACCACCCTGATTGTCATCCCACTGTCCCACTTTATCACCCTGTCCATATTTAAATTGCCCCAGCTCCACTTCCTATGCCCATATGGGCAATGCACCTGTGAGACTAATAGACTGGACTCTGCCATGGACATTCCTCCACCATCACCCCTCACCATATTACAACCCCCCTCCAATATTGAGCACTTCAATAAACACCCTTGAAGCACAAAACAATCTGGAGTCAGTCTATGATTTCGAAAATGTGTATTAGCAATGACAGTGACAAAATGCGTTTTCAAATGTAATGTCAACATACCTATGTCACACATCTCAAGTCCATGAGGAATCTAAGCAGATGACACACGTTGGAAACCACATCTGTGAAACCGTAAGGGAAATGTACAACTCAGTTACCATATACTGGTTGAAATCGACAGACAGGATAGAGGTAGAAGTGTGAAAGGACTTGTAGTAGGCAGGAATGTGTTCTCACCTGTGTGCCACTGGAAATATTGCTGGATAACTGAGTCCCTGTAGTCAATGTCTTCTTCCTCTGCTTCCTCCTCATCACTGTCCACAGGCTCCACAGCTGCCACAACACCGTCATCTGGACCATCCTCCTGCAGAAAAGGCACCTGTCGTCGCAAAGCCAAGTTGTGAAGCATACAGCAGACAACGATGATCTGGCACACCTTCTTTGGTGAGTAGAATAGGGATCCACCTGTCATATGCAGGCACCTGAACCTGGCCTTCAGGAGACCGAAGGTGCGTTCGATCACCCTCTTAGTCCGCCCATGGGCCTCATTGTAGCGTTCCTCTGCCCTGGTCCTGGGATTCCTCACTGGGGTCAGTAGCCATGATAGGTTGGGGTAACCAGAGTCCCCTAATAGCCACACCCGGTGCCTCTGGAGTTGACCCATCACATAAGGGATGCTGCTATTCCGCAGGATGTAGGCGTCATGCACAGAGCCAGGGAACATAGCATTTACCTGGGAGATGTACTGGTCTGCCAAACATACCATCTGTACGTTCATCGAATGATAACTCTTCCGGTTCCTGTACACCTGTTCACTCCTGTGGGCGGGGGACCAGAGCTACATGGGGCCCATCAATGGCACCTATGATGTTGGGGATATGTCCAAGGGCATAGAAGTCACCTTTAACTGTAGGCAAATCCTCCACCTGAGGGAAAACGATGTAGCTCTGCATGTGTTTCAGCAGGGCAGACAACACTCTGGACAACACGTTGGAAAACATAGGCTGGGACATCCCTGATGCCATGGCCACTGTTGTTTGAAATGACCCACTTGCAAGGAAATGGAGCACTGATAGCACCTGCACTTGAGGGGGGATCCCTGTGGGATGGCGGATTGCTGACATCAGGTGAGGCTCCAACTGGGCACACAGTTCCTGGATTGTGGCACGGTCAAACCTGTAGGTGATGATCAAATGTCTTTCCTCCATTGTCGACAGGTCCACCAGCGGTCGGTACACCGGAGGATTCCGCCATCTCCTCACATGTCCCAGCAGACGGTGCCTAGGAATGACAACAGCGACCACAGAGTCAAACAACTCAGAGGTATGTACCGACAGTCTACACAGAACACCATTCATACACAAAATGTGGCCTGTATTTGTGTTGTGCGACAAGGCCTAGGTCTGTGTGACGCAGTTGGTAATTAGGGCATGTGGGCCCCTGAAATGGCGGCTGCCTGACCTCTAAAGTGGGACAATGGGATGTGAGGTAACTGCGCTGGCGTTGTACACCGTCGCAGTAGGCGGTAGTGGAACGCGGCGCAATGCTGCATTGGTTAACATTGGACCCTATGGGTCCCAGGAGCCAATGACGATGTACGCCGGCGGTGATGGTACGCACCGCCGCGGACGTTACCGCCGCGGACGTGACCGCCATTTTCTATCTGTTCAATCACTCGATACCTGATCTTCGACAGGAGAGGACCTACACTGCAAGTGCTGCTGTGACCTCGATCTTGAAGAGACAATGGCTCATGCGTCTGGGGAAAGGGCCCCTGCCTTCACTGCAGAGGAGTTGGAGAAGCTCGTGGACGGGGTCCTCCCCCAGTACACGCTACTCTATGGTCCTCCAGACCAACAGGCAAGTACACAGGGAGCATGTTGTATGGGCTATGCCTGTGTGGCGAGGGCTGGTTGTAAGAATGAAGGGGGCACAGTTCTGCGTGCATGAAGGACTATGAATGCATGTGCCACATGGCAAGGGTAGGGATGTGGGCCACTCACTTAGACGGTGCAGTTGTTAATGACTTCTCTTCTACCCGTGTACATGTCATGTAGGTCAGCGCCCACCAGAAGAAGGATATTTGGCGTGCCATCGCCAAGGACGTCCGGACCCTGGGGGTCCACCACAGACGGAGCACCCACTGCCGGAAAAGATGGGAGGACATTCACCGCTGGAGCAAGAAGACGGCGGAGGCTCAGCTGGGGATGGCCTCCCAACGTGGGAGGGGTGCCCGTCGAACCATGACCCCCCCTGATTTTCCGGATCCTGGCGGTGGCCTACCCTGAGTTGGATGGGCGCTTGAGGGCATCACAGCAGACACAAGGGGGTGAGTACAACATCATTCAGCGGACTTTGCGCGCAGTGAAGGTGTCTGGGTGGGGGAGGAGGGCTGTGGGTTTCCCTAGGCCAGTGCGAGTTCCGTAGGCTAGGCCCCTCTGTAATGCAGGCCATGTGGCACCCCACACCACCTCTGTAGAGTGCCAAGTACAGGCATTCATGTCCCTGTGTCATCTATGTGTGCAGATGTCGACCATAGCCATGTAGGCCATATCCCAGAAATTGCATCTGTAGAGCCCAACAGCGCTACGTAGTGCAGGGGGCTGCTGTGTCTGTATTGTCCGCCAACGGTAGCGGTAAGCCATGCACTCAACCTGTCTTTCTTCTGTCGTCCCCCCCTTTTTGTGGTCTCCCTGTTCTTGTGTGCATCAGCATCATCAGGCGGAGGTACAGTGGCACCGGAGCACGAGGGAGCTGCATCCCACATGGCCATGGAGGCCCACACCACGGACTCAGAATACACCAGTGGGACGGAGGGCGAGGGGAGCACCACGGCGGTCACAGGACCTCCAACCAGCGACACAGACTCGTCCTCCGATGGGAGCTCCCTTGTGGTGGCGGCAAAATCTGTGCCCCCCACTTCTACAGGTACAGCCGCCACCCCCCCTACCAGCACCGCCCTCCCAGCAGCCCCTCAGCCTTCACCCCGTGCCCGCTCACCCAGGAGGGTGGGCATCACCTTCGCCCCAGGCACCTCAGCGCCTGCCCCTGTCACCTCTGCTGCCCTCAGTGAGGAGGCCATTGACCTCCTCAGGTCACTCACTGTTGGGCAGTCTACCATTTTGAATGCCATCCAGGGTGTAGAAAGGGAATTGCAACACACAAATGCATTCCTGGAGGGCATTCATTCTGGTCAGGCTGCCCTTCATCGAACCCTGCAAACTCTGGCCTCAGCACTGATGGCAGCCATTGTCCCTGTGTCTAGCCTCCCCCCTCCAACTTCCTCCACCCCGACCCAATTCCCTGTACCTCAGCCTATCCCAAGCACACCTACAGACCAGCATGCACACACGTCAACACACAAGGGAAGCTCAGGCAAACATAAGCACCACACATCCCACAGGCACTCACGCAAGCATCACACACATACAGACACACCAACATCCACTGCCTCCACTGTGTCCCCCTCCTCCTCGTCTCCCTCCTCCCTCCCAGTCTCGTCTACACTCACACCTGCATGCACTAACACTAAAGCCACTACGTCCCGCACCAGCACACCCACCACCACACCCCGCTCACGTGCACTCACCACCCCCACTCCCATTTACACGTCCCCTGTGTCCTCTCCCAGTGTGTCTGTGACGCCCCCTCCGAAGATACATAAACGCAGGCACACATCCGCCCAACAGCCATCCACCTCACGACAGCCTCCAGCCCATGCACCTGCACCCAAATCCACAAAACTTACACCTCCTACAACCACCACCTCTTCCTCCACTCCCAAATCCCCTCCATCTACCCATCCCAGTGTCTCCCAAAAATCTTTCCTGGCCCCCCTTAACCTATTTCCCACCACCCCACCCCCGTCCAACTCATAGGTCCCGTACTAGCACCTCAGCCATAAAAGGTATGTGGAGTGCACCGGCCACCAGGACAGCCAGTGTGGCACGGAGCCACATTACAGCCAGTCCCCCCCCCTGTGAAGCACCAGAAGTTGGACAGTGCCCGGCGGGAGAGGGGGAAGACTCCAGCCAGCAAAGCCGCTCACAAGGGTCCCGGGGGGAGTGTCGACTCAGCTGTGACTCCTCCCAAGGTGCGGAAGGGGCAGAAGAAATCTCCAAAGTCTGGGAGGAGCAGCACGGCGGAGAGGACCGCCATCATCCCTGCTGCCCAGGAGGCCACCGCCAGCCCCATCGTCACTGGCCAGGAGGCCACCGCCAGAGTCACTGCCCAGGAGACCAGCCCCATCGTCACTGGCCAGGAGGCCACCGCCAGAGTCACTGCCCAGGAGGCCAGCCCCATCGTCACTGGCCAGGAGGCCACCGCCAGAGTCACTGCCCAGGAGGCCAGCCCCATCGTCACTGCCCAGGAGGCCACCGCCAGCCCCAGAGTCACTGGCCAGGAGGCCACCGCCAGAGTCACTGCCCAGGAGGCCAGCCCCATCGTCACTGGCCAGGAGGCCAGCCCCATCGTCACTGGCCAGGAGGCCACCGCCAGAGTCACTGCCCAGGAGGCCACCGCCAGAGTCACTGCCCAGGAGGCCACCGCCAGCCCCAGAGTCACTAGCCAGGAGGCCGAGGCCACCGCCAGCCACAGCCCAGCTGGCCAGGAGGGCCCCGCAAGCCACAGCCCAGCTGACCCATGAAGGACCGCCAGCCACAGCCCTGCTGGGCAATGAAGGACCGTCTTGGCAGCACCACTGAACAGGCCAGGGACCGCTGAACAGGGCAAAGACCGCCATGGAATGCACCACTGAACAGGTCTGACACTGGCAACGCAAGCACCGCTGAACAGGCCAGGGACCGCTGAACAGGGCAAAGACCGCCATGGAATGCACCGCTGAACAGGTCTGACACTGGCAACGTAAGCACCGCTGAACAGGCCAGGGACCGCTGAACAGGGCAAAGACCTCCATGGAATGCACCGCTAGCCCATTTGTGGCAAGGGCAGTGACGCTACTGGGACCGTCACGGGGTGTGTGCTGCACTCTGGGCACCAGAGCCAGTAGAGACTGTTATCCACTTGAGAGACTGTGCACTCCCCAGGATGGTACAGTGGGCAAACCACCCACTGCAGAGACTTGAGAGACTGTGGCTTTGCACTCCCCAGGATTGAACAGTGGGCAAACCACCCACTGTAGAGACTTGAGAGACTGTGGCTTTGCACTCCCCAGGATGGTACAGTGGGCAACCCACCCACTGCAGAGACTTGAGAGACTGTGGCTTTGCACTCCCCAGGATTGAACAGTGGGCATGGAGCCCCCTCGTGGATCTGGCGTGGTGCACTCATCCGGCTGAGGTGCCCCCCCTTCCCTTCCCTTCCCTTCCCCCTGAGGTGCCTGTTGTATTTCTATCTGATGCTCCTGCAGTGTTCTCTCCGTTTTGATCAGGTATCTTGTGTGGGCCTCGCCCATGCATTTTGGGCCCAGTGGCCAACGGACAATGAATGGTGCATTACCTGCACTACTAATCGTGGTGTATATTTTGTTTAATGTGTATATATATATGTATATATTTGATTACTGTATTTTGATATATTACAATGGTTCAACTAATTTCCTTTTGTCTTTGCATTCTTCCGGGGGGTTTGGGGGGTGTTACTATAATGTATAGATATGCATTGGTGTGTGTGTTGTAGTGGGTGAGGGTCGGGGTGGGGGTTGGGATGTTGGTTGTGTGTGTCCCTGTGTTTTTGCCTCCCCCCTCCCCTATGTCGTAGGTGCAGTACTCACCATGGTCTTTGCCGCCGCCGTTGATGATCCTCGTATAGGAGCAGGAAGACTATCGCTGGCAGAATATGGAGTTCCGGCTCCATGGTGTCATCGTTCCTCGTGGAGTGTCTAGAGGTGAGCGTTTTCCCTTTGAAATGGCTGTTTCCGCCGTGTTTTTATCAGCGGTGAATCCGCCCCGGAAAAGGTGGCGGATTGGTAGGTTGTGATACTGTGGGCGGTACATTGTCCTCCGCCTGTCTGTTGGCGGTGACCGCCGCGCTGTTTGTCTGTACCGCTGTGGCGGTCGGAGTATTAAAGTGGCTGTCTTTGTTGGCGGTTTCCGCCACAGTCATAATTCCAATTTTTTCACCGCCGGCCTGTTGGCGGTTTTACCACCTCTTTAACACCGTCCGCCAGGGTTGTAATGACCACCTAAATTTCTGCCCTATATATAATGAGAATATAGCCCACATGTAGTGTACACATGACCCCTGACCTGCCTCCTATTTCACGAACGCCATTGTCATTACAGAAGGGGCAGGATTGTTTTCATAGTTTATGTGTAAAAATGCTCACTTTTAATAAATATGCATGATAAGCACGATGTTGTACGGCACTGTCATTTACAGACAGCACATTTGCAATGAAATGGGCACAAAGTTTCCCAGTGACATTCAGTTTTACTAATAAAACGATACAGAGTACAAACAATAATGTGTGAAAAGCAGGTGTCAGCAAATATTTATCATTTGCACATGACCAAGTTTTGTGATTTGTTTGATCTTATTACCATCTGTTTTCATCACACTTCAGAATTACATAAAAGTGCTTTCCTAAGTGCTCATATCCTTTTTAAATAGCTGAACAATTCAGTTAAACTATACTTAAATTGTTGTGTGTTATAAAAAACAGACATTCTACAGCCTTTCATCTCACACTCCCTGTACTCCAGCTCGATTGTGAGTCTGTTCAGTCTACAAAATGCTGCAACTTTGTAGCCACAGGAGAAAAGTAAACACCAATCTCCAGGCTAAAATAAGTAACAATGTGTAAGAAGACATAACCTGCCATTTCACCTCTGTCTTTGAAAGCACAGCAAAGTGACAAGATAAAAACAAGATGTAAAAACATCTGTATTGCTTATTCATTTTTTAAATGAACCTGTTCTTTGCCAGTTCAAGCACCAGCCAGGACTGGTTAGAAGACCATAAAAGTAACTCGCCCTGATCAAATCTGACTCGCAGTAGCTAGTGGGCAGTATCTTTTCTGAGGCTTGAATGCACTTACTGGGATGTTAAGTCAAAGAGGGCGTTTAATTGAACAACATGTTTTAGAGGGGAAACACTAGCACTTTATACTGCTTAGCATGGGTAAAGTGCATACAATCATAAATCTAGCTAAAATAGGGTGAAGTAAAAGGCAAAAAATCTGAGGGACTCTGCAGAAAAGGCAGATTTACTACAGAGCAGCATCGTGCTGTTCCTAAAATACGATTATTTGTTTGGTCAGCTTCTAAACTGCTTCTCACTCTTTCAAGCCAGCACAGAGACATGTTGGTCCAAATTGTCCACTGCCTTCTTATTCTCAACTGTCTTTAATGCTGTCCTAAACTCCTCTATGTACCAAACGCTTGGTTTCTATGGACTGATTCAACTGCTGCAAGTCTGTTAACGCTGACATCATACTAAATTAGCTTGGGACCAGACGGCAGATAAGGTTTCTATTCTCTCAAATCCAATTTCCATTGAGGATTGGATTTTACGTGTTTCTGGGACTTTTGCTTCCATTTAAACGTGGACATGATCCTGGCCTTCTAAAACAATCATTTTGTGAAGAAAGGGAAGGTCCCTACTTAGTGAATACCTCTCATTACTTATAAATTCTCTATTGGGACCTGTATCACTGTCACTAGTTAAAGAATGCTGCAGCTTACTAGGTAAGACTTAATTTGGGCAAGCGCTTGCCAGTGGGCTTCGCACTGGCACTTATTTTTGGGAACCAGCACTCTTCTTGCTTGTCCTATGGGCTGCAATCCTAATTAGAGCCATTCAAAGCAAGAAGTCCCTGCCTGCCTCTCCTTGTGGCCTTTTTAGGCCCAGCACTGATGTCACCTCAGGACTTGTTTTCCTTTTATCAATTAAGTTCTGACCAGGATCCCACTTTCTTGCTCACCCAAAGGGACACACTCCCTCTGGTCTTCACCCTGCCAAAGGATTTTAGGCCTCTTTCTGAGTGATGAATTACGCATGGGCTTTGTTTCAACCACTCCATCCCCAGTTGGCACTTGGCACTATGCAGCCATCAGTACCTAGCTGCATCCATCTTGACTCGCACACTGCCAAAGCAGTGGGAGGCACATCCTCAATATTTTCAGTTAAGCCATGAGCTCTAGTTAATCGTGAAGATTCCAAGGACACTAACCCCTCGACTATCTGGACCCATCCCTGCCCAGCTCAAACACCACCCTAAACCCAAGCAACCCACAAGAAGCGAGTCTTGATATCACCCTCACGAAACACAACTATTATGGGCCACGGCAGAGGTCCTCTCACACATCTAGCTCTCTATAGTAGAATATGTAATCATGTAAACAGTTTATTGGCAGATTGCTTACCGTTATGCAGATGCGGTATTTGACGTGGCATAAAGAAAAGCAATAGCTATAGTTTCCATAGTGATAGAGACTTAAATAACATGGATATAAAGGTTATCACTGCCACATGGTGCTTGAAAACCGCCATGTGTGTCTCCCTTTTAATAAGAACTTTGTGACATGTCAAGTTGAGCATTCCTAGCATGATTTAGCAAATGTGAGTAATATTAAATAAGAAGGTCTCCAGGTGGCATTGAGGACAAGAAATAGATATGTTCAGAGTCTGATGAGCAACAGTCCCAGATGTGAGTGAAGAAGAAGATACACACTTTATTTGGAGTTTCTAAACATAAAGTGCATGGCTTAAATGGAAACAGACAATAAAATACCATGTAAAGCATGAAATCACATTTTCTATAAAATAGCAGCACTATCTAGGGTAAAATTTATTAAAAATCATGCAATGAAATTCCAAATCATAGTCTATTTTTAAATGCTACTGGCCTGGTCCATGCCCTGTGTTCCTGGGTCTACCATCTCTTAATTTGAACTCTTGCATATAATGAAAGTTGGGGCTGTACGAGTCACCCCTGGATTTTTTTAACATATTATACAAAGTAGATGCTGCAAAACCATTAATCGGTAAATCCTTAGCTTTTATGTAGACCCTGGGTTGTCCTGTCCATGCATTCGAATTATGAGTACAAGTCTGCTCTTCGGAGAAGATTGTTTACCAAAGAAGCAAGTTTTACTCCTCTGCATGCCAGTGGGATTGGAGAGCTTTCCAGCCAACTGATGAAAGCTTGCCTACAGATGTGAATTTTCAATTTCTGAAAGATTGGCTTAAGGAGTATCTTCCTTTGGGCCATGACTTTTGGGCACATACACATAAGGTGACTTATTGATTTCAGTTTGTAGCTGCATAGGTGGGACTTTGGATCTTGTTTCCCACCCTTCCATGTTGGAAGGAGGTCTTTGGAGTCAAAAAAGCCTAAAACGAAAGAACATGAAACTGTGTTTTATAGCGGGATGAAAGTGTGCGTGATGTATGCTTGTGGCCTCAAGTTGGGATAGGAGTTTATCACTGCCCATGTCTGCCACCGCTTTGCAAGAGTATGTCTGTCCTGTATAAATGATAGCCTCTTTGATGAAGAATTCCTTGTCTTAGCAAATGCTGCTTGTCCCATCTTGCTAACCCATGCTTCTTGTAACTCTAGTTCAGTTAGAGCTTTCTCATGATAAGCGCCCCAGGAGTTGGCTTGTTTTTTCTCCATTTGAGCCTTTATCTCAAGCCAACGTAAATTGTTCAAAGTTCCACTCTCCGCAGCATGGAGTCTCCAACACAGTTTCACAAAGGTGTTGATTTGTTGGTATTTCTGGTTTTGGAGACCGAATTCCAAGCGTACCGGGGCTGGAGAGGGCGCTTTAAGGAAGATAGAAAACTGCTTTGTAGGCCTTTATTTGAAGCTGATTTAAAATTGCTATTTCCTTATCATGCCATACTTCCGGCCCATATGTCAGAGAGGGTAAAAATTGGGCTGCCATCAAGGTTAAAAGATGTCTTTATGATGGACCACTTAATTTCTTTTTCAAGAGCTTGAAGGCGAATATTAAAGACTGGGCTTTTGCTTCTAATGACGTAAAGTGGTTGGCGAATGACAGTTGGCACCCCTAAATAATGCCCAGGTATTTGTATGAGTGGACTGACCCACCCTGCTCGCCATTAATAAAACACTTATATGCTTGGTATTTGGAGTCCAATAGACACACCACTTTGATTTTCTGCAAGCTCAGCTCTAGCCCTTGTTGCAAAATGTAACTTGCCGGGGCATTTTTCAATCTTTGCAAACCGAACGGTGTTTCGCTCAAAATAACTACATTGTCTGCATATTGCAGGCATACGATCTTTTCATTTGCCAAGATGGGTGGATGGCAATCGACTTTTGTCAGGTAACAGTCCATGTTGGATAAATATAAGTTGAATAGACCCGCAGCCAAAACGCATCCTTGTTTCAGGCCATTTTTGGTGATAATTTCTGAGGTCACTCTGCTGCTGTCTCCAATTTTTACCTGGGCCTACATGTCCTTGTACAGTGCTATGACTACATTAAGCATTTTAAGCGACATGCCCCATTTTTAACCAAAGGCGCGTGGCACTCGGTCGAATGTGATTTGAGATCTATAAAACAGACAAACATCCTGGTTTTCGTCCTTATTGCATTTTCCGTCAGTATACCCAAAGTTGCTAAATTGATTGTCGTGCCGGTTTGGGTTCTCGGTATCAGACTTTTCCCCTCCAACCAGGCTTGGAGATCATGTAGAATGCAAGAGGCACAGAGTTTCGCTTCCACGTATTTTAGGGCTATCAACCTATAATTGCCTGGCGACGTGTGGCTTCCATTTTTGTATATCGGATGGAAGGTGTTCCCTTTCCAAGACGTCGGAACGATGTTCCAGGAATAAATGTACTTGAAAAAGGGTGCTAGATGTCTGGCCCAAAACTCCACGTTTTTCTTGAATAACGCATTAAGAAGACCATTAGATCCAGCTGCTTCCTCTAACTTCAGTTTTATTATGATCCGCTCTAATTGTTTTGTGTCTGTTAAGCACTCTAACTGCTAATCCTTGTGTTCTTGTATTGAGACAAGCACACAAGGTTCTTCTTCACCATCCATGATTAACAGACTTTGTCGAACCGCCCCTGTGCTTTCCTATATCTGTTTGCACAGTTGATCCTTCAATATGCTGACCTTGATCTGAATCAAACTTCTGATTTCCTGGAAGAGTATCCCTTCACCACTTCTTCTCCTAGTTCAGCTGATATTGATTTTTGCCAATATTCTCGCTGTTGCTGGGCGGGGTGTACATTTCTCGCACATGTGCTTTCCAGGTTTCCTCTGCGATCCTTTCATTTTGGTGACAAGCCTGGTCCTTCATTAGACCTTTAATTATGCCCCAAAAATCCTTACTATTGGGCAGTTTACTAGACCATGATAGTTGTTCGAGAACTCGTCAAGGTGCCTCCTTTTTGTCCTCCGCAGTCTTTTTTGTATTCTTTCCCCATGGAGGTCAGTTAAACTTTGTCTACTTTTTTACCTTTCTTTGCTTCTACTGCCAGTCTTCTTATCTCCATGGCTATTTTCCTTTTATTGTCACGCAGTTCCCTGTTGAACCAAGATTCACTTCCTCTCCCACCCCCCCATGGTCTTATATCTGTTGCGTTTCCCATACTGGGCATATTTTCCTGGGAAATGTGTTTGTAGGACCTTGGTTAACGCAGTCCATGCCTGCAAGCGTTGATCCTCTTTGCACATTCCCAGTTTATTTGTGTGCTGATAGACTATACCCATTTTTAGATCTATGTTGTCTCCGTGCCATTTTAATCTTTTTAGATATTACCTTTCAGGTCTTTGAATTAAGTAGACTGTTATGCTGGTTTCTTGCAGCTGTAGATCGATTCTAAAAACTTGAGGAAAGTGGTCACTTTCAGGGCACCAGCAGATTTTAAAAAGGCTCACCATGGAAATATAGCTTCACTTACTAAGATGTAGTCTATAGCTGTAGGACCTTGGTTAATGCAGTCCATGCCTGCAAGCGTTGATCCTCTTTGCACGTTCCCAGTTTATTTGTGTGCTGATAGACTATACCCATTATTAGATCTATGTTGTCTCCGTGCCATTTTAATCTTTTTAGATATTACCTTTCAGGTCTTTGAATTAAGTAGACTGTTATGCTGGTTTCTTGCAGCTGTAGATCGATTCTAAAAAATTGAGGAAAGTGGTCACTTTCAGGGCACCGATAGATTTTAAAAAGGCTCACCATGGAAATATATCTTCACTTAATAAGGTGTAGTCTATAGTTGATTGTCGCTTTCTGCTTACCTACGTAGTTGCTGTTGGGCAGTCCTCCCGTGATTTGCCATTCAAGATCGTTAGCCCTTGTGCTTCCAGCTGTTTTTGTAATTTAGGTACTGCTGTCGCACATTGATTCTTCATGTTCTATGGAACTCTCCTGACCAGGTTGGTATTAAAATCCCCCGAGATGAGCATCGGCCCATGCTGATACAGGTTTTCCAACAACTTTATCAAATTTGTAGGACAGTACCCTTTTTTTAGCATGGTTACTTCCACTTTTTGCCTGTTGTCAGTGTGTTTTGACTGTGTTCACTGGGATCCTGCTAACCAGGATCCCAGTGACTGTGCTCTCTCCCTCTAAGTTTGGTTGTCACTCACCGAGTACACCCCACAATAGGCATACTGGTGCCCCCATGTAAGTTCCTAGTATATGGTATCTAGGTACCCAGGACATTGGGGCACCAGGGGTTCCCCATGGGCTGCAGCATGTATTATGCCACCCATGGGACCCCGTGCAAAGTGTGTCTGCAGGCCTGCCATGGCAGCCTGCGTGAAAAGGTGCATGCACCCTTTCACTACAGGTCATTGCACCAGGTCAATGTAAGTCACCCCTACGGCAGGCCCTCCTAGCCCAGAGGGCAGGGTACAAGTTCTGTGTATGAAGGCACCCCTGCATGAACAGAGGTGCCCCTACGAACTCCGGCTCTGTTTTCCTGGACTTCGTAAGTACGGGGAAGCCATTTAACCTGTGTACTTGACACAGGTAATGGTAACTCCAAACCTGGGAATGTTTGGTATCAAACATGTCGGAATCATACCCAAATACTGTTGCCAGTATTGGTTATATGATTCCATGCACTCTGAGGGCTCCTTACAGGACCCCCAGCTTTGCTCCTACCAGTTTGCAGGGTTTTGCCGGGCAGCCCGCTGCTGCCATCCTACAGACAGGTTTCTGCTCTCCTGCTGCTTGGCCAGCTCAAGCCCAGAAAGGTAGAACAAAGGATTTCCTTTGGGAGTGGGAGGCAACACCCTCTCCCTTTGGAAATAGGTGTTACGTGGCTTGGGAGGGGTAGCCTCACCAAGCCACTGGTATGCTTTGAAGGGTACATTTGGTGGCCTCCTTGAATAAACTGTTTGCACCAGTTCACGGACCCCTCGTCCCTGCTCTGGTGGGCAACTGGACAATGGAAAGGGGAGTGATCACTCCCCTGTCCATCATCACCCCAGGGGTGGTGCCCAGAGCTCCTCCAGGTGGCCACTTAATTCTGCCATCTGGAATCCAAGGTGGGCAGAGGCGCCTGGGAGCATCTGAGTGGCTAGGTCAGGCAGGTGATGTCACAGCCCCCTCCTGATAGGTGGCCACCCTGCTTGGTGACTAATCCCCGTTCCTGGGCTATTTAGGATCTCTCTCTAGGGTGGGTCCTCAGATACGACATGCAAGATTCCAGCAGGACTTCTCTGCATCGTTTACTTCATCTTCTGTCCACCGGGACTGCAACTGGACCCTCCAGGAACCGACAATCTACAACTCCAGCGACGACTCCGCTTTGCAACATTGTTTCTCTGGCTCATTTTAGCAACTCCAACATTTCCCTGGCTGTGCATCCTCTGACGGTGATGAGTCTTCAGCCTGCACAAGAAGCAAGAAGGAATCTACCTCGGAGTGAAGGAGTCACTCCCCTGCATCCGCAGTCACCAACTGCAACGACGATTGGCTGCATGGGTCCTCTCTCCTCTGGAACTGCATGGATCCTGAATCACAGGTGGTGGTCTGGAGTGGTCCCCTTGGTCCTGTCTACCAGCTGTCCAAATTGGGAGACGGTAGGCCCTTACCTCTCCTTGCAGGACAGTACCCCTGTGCACCACGACTCTTGCTGCTACCAAGGCTTGTTGGCTCTTCTTCAAGCTCTGCATAACCCCAGCCTCCAGCACTCTTCCCTGCAAAGCAAAGTCTCCTGCCTGCTGCTCCCGTGACCTGGGGCTCCTCTCCAGGTGTGCTGAGTGGGCCTCACTGCGACTCCTGTGCCTGTTGCCTGTGAGTTGCCTGTGGGGGCTGCACACTCGACTTCTGAGTCTCCTCACTGCTGAAGATCACCTGGGACTCCCCTCCTTGGGTTGAGTCCCCTCCAACCTTCCTGATCCCCAGCAGATTTGCAACTCTTCATCTGCGACTCTTGCCAAGGCTTGTTGGTGGTTCTTCCACACCACTGACTGACTGTAACTCTTCTTCCGACGTGGGATATCGACTGCATCACTCATGGAACACTTCTCCTTCTCCTGTGCTGCATAGCCGACTCCTGGTCTTCACCATTGACCTGGTTCTGCATCTCCACAAGGGTGGGTAGTGGCTCCTGGCCCAACCGGTCACCCCAACTCGAACTGGATTTGGTCCCCTTCATTTGCAGGTCCTCTTCTGTCAGGATCTGTCCTCTGTTTCTTCCAGTATTGCTTAGGTCTTGCACAGTCCTTTTGCAAAATTTACCAGTGGGTTTGGTTAAAAACCAGGTACTTACCTCTTCTCTCCTGGTAGCTGCGGCCACCATGGTACTTACCTTTTGGGGTTCCTAGTTCCTCCAGCTCACCACTACAGATTACACTTCCTTGGGTGGGAGACTGACTTTCGCATTCCACTTACTTAGTCTTCATTATTTTCTGTTATTTCACTGTTTTCTATTGCTTTCTATGCCAATTCTCGACTTCTGTGTATATAATAATAATGTGTTTACTCACCTGTTAGTAGAGTATTGCCAATACAGTATTTTAATGTGTGCTACCATAATAAAGTACCTTTATTTTTGTAACACTGTGTGGTTCTTTCATGTGTGTAAGTGCTGTGTGACTACAGTGGTATTGCATAAGCTTTGCATTTCTCCTAGATAAGTCTTGGCGGCTCATCCACAGCTACCTCTAGAGAGACCTGGCTTCCTATACACTGCCTACATCTCACTAATAGGAGATACCTGGACCTAGTATAAGGTGATAACACCATAGGTGTTCACCACAAACCTTGCCAGCTTCCAACGAAATTCATGAATTTCCCTGTCCTTTCTTGCTTTGCCTGGATGTATCTATTGATTTATGATGAGCAGATCGAACCTTACTGATGTACCGTTTTTGCTTACAAGTTTTATAGCTTGAAGCCAGTTTACTCCGGAGTCGACTACTTCAACAGTCCACTTATACTTTGAGGAGATGTATATGAACATACCCCCTGTTGGGTGACCGTAAATTGCATTTTTTCCACGGGTGTGCGATACTCCTGAAAGCCTACTATGGGTATTGGTGCTAAACTCCATGTTTCCTGAAGTAGAATTAAATTACATTTCTGAAGAAAAGACATTGGCCCTCATTATGAACAAGCGGTCGAAACCGCAGTGTTCATGCTGGCGGTCAAACTACTGACCGCCAGCGCCCCCCGATCCCCGCCGGCCGTATTAGGAAGATTCCTCTGGGCCGGTGGGCGGAAACATTGTTTCCGCCCGCCGGCCCAGAGGATTGCCTGGCCAGGACATTGACGGCGGGTCCACATGGAGCCGCCGCCAATGCCTCTGTGCGGCGGGTGCAGCTGCACCCGTCGCGCAGATCACTGCCCGAAAATCGGGCAGTGACCTGCACGATGGGGCACTGCACAGGGGCCCATGTCCTGTCGATAATGATTCCAACCATGGACGGAGGCAGCCTGGCCGTGAGTGAGGTCTGCCGATGGCGGCCCTCATGGTGTTTTTTATACGGCAGTGTGGCCCGCCATGCCGGCTGGCGGGTTTTCCCGCCACTGCCGGCATGGCGGGCCACACCGCCAAGTACATAATGACCACCATTGTCTCATTATCTTACAACATTACTCCAAATCCATGGGCATTCCACGAACAGATGTTGATATGCTCTTTTTTATTTTTGACAATATTGGGTTCATGGATGGACTTCTTTCTTTCTGATGCTGGGTAGCATCAGGACCGACGGAGATCCTGGATTTTTGGAACCCAGGACCAGTCCTACTTGTCTTCTACCATGGACTTCAGCTGGACCTGTCTATGTCCGCCTTTGGCTGGGCATAATACCGTTTTTACCAGTGGATCAGGTGAAGAACTTCTTGCATCCCCCAATAGTGATCTAGGGTCTTTTTCTATAATAGATTAAGGTAACAGCGACCCAGTCCTTTGTAGCATAGGATAAGGGTATTTGGGTGGCTAAATCAATCTGGATGTCAAGTTTGTCCGATTGAAAGTCCTACACTTCAATTAATTGTTTTAGTGTAGTTAACAATGTTTCCCTCCACTGCTTAGTAGGGTGCAAGTGCGTGCCTACTGGTGATGGTGATTCAATTTCATTTTGTTGATGATATCATGAGGGGTGAGAAGGAACATTGACTTTTGTTTGAAGTTGAATCTTTTTCCTCCTATTGATGGATTAACTATTGAGGTTAATTTAGGAAACATTGGTTGGGTTGTTATTTGTGATGGAGTAGTGGCGGCACTTTTAACTGTCATGTCCTTGTACTGGTTTCTACTCAACTGAGGGATTACTGAGGTGGCTTTCTGGTCGTAACTTTCTTGCTCGTTATAAAAGGAAGATGTAAGTAGACTTTGGTTGGTGCTGGGGGACTGATGACAGTGTTTTAAATTTCAGGGCTTGTAAGAGATCAAGATTATTTGATATTGAAAGTGAACGAGTCCAGGAGCCATCTATTTGGGTTTCCTGTACACCACTACTGTGGTGGCTGTCTATGGCCATGTCACCTTCATTAGCTATGCCATCTTCGTTCCCCATACTAGCTACTATGCTCCTGTCACTTCCCACTGAATTGTTTGTACTCTGAGGAGGCATACTAACATATACCTGAGTGGTTACTAGTATTGATTTGCCACAGAAGATAGACCCCTGCGAGGTGGACTTGTCTTCTATACCGGGCAACAGCGGTTGAGGCATATTTACACCAGGAGCCCCTGTCTGGGTTTTTATGTTCAAAAGACCTGATTCATGGGGACTTTTGTCCTTATCTGGTTTTTGGGGGATGATGGAGCAAGGTAGGCCAGGTACTTCCTTTGGCGTAGCATATATTGCGGCCATTGGGTCTTTTAAGAAAGAGAATATCTGATGAGGATTTATTTTCCCAAAATAGGAGACAACTAATTCCGGGGGAGAAACTATAATGCACCGCTCTCTCTCTTTTTTTTTTTTTTTACTGAGTGGAACCGAGTCCTTTGGCGAAGCTCGCCTATGTGGCTTGCAGATTCGTGGCTGGCAGAGATTCCCTGATCTCATACTTTATATTGTAAAGTAGTTACTTCTAGTTACAGTTGATAGTCCTAACTATCTTGGAGGTCCTGTCCACAATACTTGCTGCTAACTGTAGTGTGGTCTATTTGACTTTTCCTTGTTGGGCTGTGGTGGTCCATCAATTTTAGCCAATCTGGACTACTATTCTTTTCTTTGTAATGGGCAAACTGTGCTACCTCACCTTTAAGACTTTGGCTGCAGTAGAGGGGAATGAGCATGCAATATGATACAATGCTGTTTTGGAGATGACTTTAGGAAAGTAGCATCTTTCTGACATATTTACCCCCACTGTTTGGTTGCTGTCAGTGTGTTTTAACTGTAGTACACTGGACTCCTGATAATCAGGACTCCACTGTCTGTGCTCTATCCTCTTTGGTTGCTGGTAAACTTTTACACCCCACAATTGGCATACTGGTCCACCCATGTAAGTCCCTAGTATATGGTACTAAGGTACCAAGGGCACTGGTACACAAGGGGTCTCCCATGGGCTGCAGCATGTATTATGCCACCTATGGGAGCCCATGCAAACTGTGTCTGCAGGCCTGCCATTGCAGACTGTGTGAAATGGTGCATGTACCTTTCACCTCAGATATAAAGCTTGCCTTACATTGCTTCGACTGCCCTTGGACACTGTAAGTCACCCCTCTGGTAGGCCCCTTCAGCCCAAGGGCAGGGTGCATGTCCCTACGTGTGAGGGTACTCCTGCATGAACAGGGTACTCCTACAAACCCCAGAATCCACTCCCTGGGCTTTATAAGTGCGGGGAAGACATCTTAAAGTTTACAGTGGACACTGGTCAATACGCATGGTCCAACTACATAATGGCTTCTCCGAACTTAGGCATGTTTGGTATAAAACATGTTGAAATCATGCAACTACCCTGAGGGTGGCTCCTCAGATTTGTCTGCAAGACATCTTCTGCTCCTGGCCTCCGAACAGCTGCTGGTCTGCTTTTTGGAACTGAAACAATACTGTATGCAGTTGGGAGGGCTCCCACTGCAACATTGTTTCTCGAGCTCCTGCAAGATTTCTGCAACATCTGTGGCTGTGCAGCCTCCAGGGTCACAAGGCTGAATCCAAGAAGCAAGAAGGAATCTCCCTTGAAGTGAAGGAGTCATTCCCCTGCGTCCACAGACACCTCAAGACGACCACGACCGGCTGATTGATCCTGCTGTCCCACAGACAACTAAAAAGCTATGCTCACAGGTGGTGGTTCTGTGGTCCTCTACGGGTCCAACTTGACTTCTGACCCTTGTTGCAGCCACTACAACGGAACCGATGTGCACTGTGACTGTTGCTCTTGTCAAGGCTTGTTGGCTCTTCCTCCAAGACATCTTCGAGCTCCAAGAAGCCCCAGCCTCCAGCACTCTGCACCTCCAAGATCAGTTTCTCAACTCCTTTGACGTGGGACTCCTATTTTTTTGTGCTGTTGAGGCCTCTCTGCATTTCCCTGTGTCTGCTGCCAGTGAGTCACTCGTGGGAGCTCTTCTGACTGCGGCTGGCTTGCCTCCCTGCTGAAGGTCTGCCCTGACTCCCCTCCAAGAGTCGAGTCACTAGGACCTTGCTGGTCCTCAAAAACCTACAATCTTCATTGCATCAGCTATTTGCATTTGCCAAGGCTTCTTGGTGGTCCTGCTGGCCACTGACCCTCCTGCAATCCAGCGACCAACGTAGGACAGCTTGTGGCTGACTAAGGATCTCCTGCATCCCCCTAGACTCCGCAGATGGACTTCTTCCATCACCATCCTGCTGGAACTTCACCTCCAAGACATCTCAAAATGGTCCGGACACTGTCCCCTTGTTTTTCAGGTTCTTCACATATGGAATCCACCCTTGGGTTCCACCGACTTGGTCCACGGGTCGCAACAGTAGCTGGACAATCAAGGTTTCCATTGACTTCAATGAGGGTTTCCAATGCCACTTCACCCCTATGCACCTGGGCTCCCTTGTGAAGGAACTCTGGTCTTCTGTGTATCCATAGGTGGGGGCACTTTCCAACCTTATTTGTGCCAACTGGTTTCCTCGGGGTCCATGGGGAAGTGTCCTGAATCCATAAAAAATGAACTGCAATGGTCCTGTGTTAGCCTATGGGACACAGGGCTCGATAACAACTCTGCACCCGGATGCCTCTGCTAATTTCCTACTCCCCAGCCCCTGAGATCCCAACACACTTACTTTGGTTGGACACCTCCATTCTTATACTGTTTTCTTAGTGTATGGTCCCCCTATGGGGGTCCCATGTATCTCTATGCTTTTCCTGCTTGTTGCTAAGTATATATTTTGTGTGTTGATTTCTCCAAGGGGAGATATAACAATGTTAGTATAGTCTTAGTTCTGTAATAAAGAATACTTTATTTTTGCAAGATCTGGTGTGGTTCTTTCTTGTGTAACAGTTACTGACTGATTACTGTGGTATTGCAAGTGCTTTACACTGCTCCTGGATACACTTTAGCTGCTTGCCACAGCTATCCCTACAGAGCTTTTGTTATCTGGACACCTAACCACTATCACTAAGGGTTGCCTGAAGTCAGTATAGGGTGCTACATCATAGGTGTACACCATAAACTGAGTCAGCCTCCTACAATGAACTCTTTTTTTCTTTGTGGGTCGCTGGAGGGGGGGGGGGGGGGGGGGGTCCGAAAGGAGCGCTTGCAAAGAAGATAAGCTGGAATGAAAACTGTAGCCTGTGGAACTGAATTGCAGACAGACGTGATAGGTGCCCCCGGCCGATGGAGATCGTCCCAATAAGAGCCTGGGGGGTGTATGGGATCGAAGCGGGGTCAAAATGGGAGCTGTATGGCTGAAATGTTGATTTACTAGTGATAAACTGTAAGGGGAGAGTCAAAACGGCAGTCAAGGAGCTCACCTGGCTCCTCAAGCAGTGCCCAGGCCTGTCTTGCCCACCTCCATGGACCAGGGCACTACCCGGGGCTCAGGCCAGCCCCTGCTGTGGGAGCTAAGCCCACTGCAAACTCGCCTGCGAGACGCCCCTCTGTTTTCCACTTATCTGAATCTAATGATGTCTCCTGAGGCAGCTGTCCAGTGAAGATAGTGACAGGATTGGCGGTGACTGCTGAGCGCGGCGCCCTCTCTGCAGCGTTCCTATGTCGCCCCGCGCTCCTTGCACAGAGCCACCCTCTCCCCAAGCCTCCTCAATGCCGGCCAGGCTCAGGGTGCGGCGCAGCGGCACTGGGTCTTGTTAACTGGGGTTGCGGCTTAAGGTAGAGATAACGCTCAGACTCGGTCTTCTCGGCCGTGGTGGTCCTGGCAACTTGCTTACTGCGATGCTCAGAGCAGCAGGTCAGATGTGAGGGAAGACCATCGAATCCAATGACCATGTGGATTCAATACTTCTCTTATTTAAGATTTGTAGACCACACTACAAGGTCTATGATGTATCTACAAAATGCTCAAGGCCCTATAATTTGTAAGACGTCATTGAATAACCTTCAGCATGTGATAACTATTTCCACATATGAATGAGATAGGTGGCAGTGGGCGAGGGGGGTTGATGTAATGGATCTACAGGCTGAGTTGGGTGTGCCAATTATTTAGTTGCACCAAATTTTCCCATATTTCCTGTCAGCTGGCATTTAGAGCATCCATGCTACGGACGGACTGCGCGCACCGCAGACACATAGGTTGCCGTTCGTACTTCTTTTTAGATGTAGGGGGAAAAGTACTGAGTGCTCATAGTTCAAAGGGTACTGCAAAGTGCCTTATCTTATTCTTATGTCTGTGTACATGGCCTTATTACTCTTACTTGTATCTCCTCTGTGCAGTAGGTCTGGGCTACCAACTTCTTAAATAGGTCAGTTTATGAAAGTAGGTCCCTGAGCCCCTGCTTAGTATCGAGCTGCCCCCTACCAACAGACTGTCTAACATTGTTTTAAAATTGGACAAGAACTCCCCATGGTCATCACGAATACGCTGATTGGGTTGTAATTATGTGTAGTGCAATATATTTTATCCCATATACACGGACATAAACTCCAGTCTAGCTTCTGTAGTGCACTTGGCCATGAATGATTAAAACTCCTAGGGGCCGCGAGAGAGGGGTAGCTCTCTATAGATACCAAGGTGACAGTAACTTGCGCCAAGAAACGATATCCTACCCGCTCCCCACGTTTGGGTTTATGGTTCTGGGCCAAAGATATGGGCAGGGACGTTAGTACTGAAATCAGCAGGTTCTTCACTTAAGAAAGCTGAGGGGTGGGATACATGTATAGGGTTCCCCCTACAGTGTCTGTGGAAAGGTGACGGCCATTTCTCGATCTTTCTATTTTTATCGATGATTGTGCGGTACCTGGTGGAACTCTCTGAACAATAACTGCACGGCCTGAAAGGCCACCGTGATATCCTTTAACAGCGTTTCTTTCATTCGTTCAGAGATTTTAAAGGAGGCACTGCCGCCCTACCTCCGAAAGGGATACCCCAAACACTCACGGTGCAGTGCAAAAGAAAAAGGTCGTTTGAGAGCCGATTCAAAAGCTGTCGAGCAAACAGCAGGTGTCAAAACCACACGAATACCCCAAGAATAATCTGTATGTGCTTCCCTAGCGCGTGCTGCCGGCCTGCAGCAGGAATCCTGCAAGCTGTGATTAGGGCCCTGAAGTGAAGAAAATGCTCTCAGCCTAGTGGACTCTTAAAGGCCAAAACACCAATCAATCTAATGATTAGCACAAAATGAAAATACATATTTTAATAATTGACAAGAGTGTGCCGCCATGTTTCTATGAGGTTTTGGTTTCGAGACTAGAAACGCTCGTACTGGACTTGTGATTGGAGGAAGACCAGGTTCATTCAAAGGCAGACCTTCCAAATGCCAAGTTAACATATGCAATAGGCAGAGAATTGATCTGCAATCCAAGAAATCTCTGGAAGCAACATTAATTTTAACAAAGTACTTAAAAAACGTGTTGTCCTTGCCGGCTGCATTTAAAAATCCATAAGACTCTACCAAGACAAAGTTCTGCAAACAATTAGATTTCTCTGAAGTATTCACAGATAACCATCACCACACCGCCCTCTACAGACATTCCGTCGCAATTCATTTTATCCCAGCGACACTGCCGATTACCTTCTCCAATAACTCGTTATACCATTGCCGTCCTCAAACAAAACACAGAAATGTTTACAACGTGTGGACATGCCTCTGAAGGAGCCCAAGTTGAATAATATAAAGTATGACCGACACACTTCTCCCCTACACCACAGGCGGCGGACGACAAAACATTTTTGGCTGACGCTGTTACATGCCCATGGTTATAAGTAAAGTTGTGACTGGTGCAAAAACGATTACCACCATATCACAACGGTAATGTTCGATAAGAATGTTTGTACATATCTGTTGTGCTGCAATTTGATGTGGCGAAGATGGAGTATGTTAGTATTTGTGATGTAGTGTTTTTACGCGGCATTTCAGCATTGTGTTGCTGTGTCGTACTGTGCTTGTTTCGTTCTGCCCTTTGTGCTGCATTTTAATGTTATACTAGAGTAGTGTGTTATGTCCTCTTATTCATTTTAGAGACGTCAATCAATTCTAATACATTCCAGCCAAAAGCAGAACATTCCTTTACATTTCCAGTGACAACCATTTACCAAAGTCCAAGGTGGTAAAATGCCACTGCTCCATCCAACTCTATAACTATATCAGACATCAAAATACCAGTCCTCGAGCTCCTTAACTGTATAAGACATCCAAATACCTCCCTTCAAGCTCTTTACCTATATAAGACATCCAAATATCACCTCTCCAGCTCTTCAGACCACTCCTCAAGCTCTTTAACTATATGACACCGAAATACCTCTCCTCCACCCCTTTAACTGTATAATACATCAAAATACTACTCATCAACCTCTTCAGCACCGCTCTTCCATCACTTTAACTATACAAGAAATCAAAATACCACCCCTTCAGTGCTTTAACAATACAAGACATCAGTAGGTCCAAACTGTTGCACAGACCTTCCTCAATTTAGCCCGGCCAGGGCTCGCTTTATGTGATACGACCCGATATGCTATTTATATTTCTGGATTTAAAACAAGCCCAGAAATGACGATGAGGTTGAGTTTGGAGGCTTTTCGGGGATGGAAATCGACACACGGAAGGGCGATGGTGGGAAGAAAGAAGCAAAATCGTAAGCCCAGAGTCTAGGGTGGCAATCGTGCAGGGAGGAGGGCACATCATTTTCTGAAGCTGTCACTCTTGTGGCAGCTCCTATGAATCCATTTCATCTTCGCCTGCTTTTGAGGAGATAATATACAGGTTACTATTTTAGATCCAAAGTTATAGAGACTTTTTTAGAAGATATGACCACTGTTGTGTTGCAGAACACAGACGTGCCACAGTACATACAGCATTACACAGGAACACGCGCTGTCTGTTTGCTCTTCATGCGCCAAGTAACACTACATCCAGGGCCTAGGGCGGTGCGGTCGCACCGGGTGCTGTCCTGGATGGGGGCGCTGACCTCAGGAGGTCGCTGTGTTTAGCAATGTCTTTCGAAACTTTCGATTTAAAAGCACCTGCTGAAAAGTTACTTGTGCGTCCAGTCTTCAGGAAACAATTAAAATGTCAATATACCTCTTGTAATTAACGTTCCTGCTAGGGAGACAGATGGGAGTTTTGACTAGCAGCAGCTTTGACTTGACATAAAGTAGCGGTGAGGGTTAATATGCCTGCTTCAAAGAACAGAACTATATTTTATGTAGATAGCCGAGTGGATTAGTAAAGCCAGCCTTTACATGCGCTTTAAAACAAACTAATGTATGTGAAAGGGGGGCTATGGAGAGATGAGGGGCACATTTGCCAGGCGGTAGTGAGTGAAACCGAGGCCTCATGGGGTGGGGGGAGCCCAAAAAGATTGTCGCAAAGGGTGCCACCAGTGCTAAAGCCGGCCCAGACTACATCCCTCACCAAATTTAAAAAGACAGATATAAATCTGAAAGAAAACCAACAGTACATCAACAGTCAATAATGGCCCAGGCCACATAAGTCTCACACATAGTCTCAGAACTTCTAGAAAGAGTGAGGGTGGATCTTGGGTTGTATTTACTCTGCAAGATTGTTCAGGAATCAAAGTTAGTGATGTGGAACAGCTCTCAGGCAGGTGTAGTGTCCTGCTGGGCACAGTCTAGTGTTTCCACCAACCACTCTGGTGAGGGCTGGCTTCCACACTCACCCCACACCCATCCATCACAGCCGTTACCAGTCAGGTGACCGTGCCAATAAAAGAGGCCAAGAGCAAGTGCCCCAGGCAAGTTACGTAACCTACCAAGTGGTGTCTGTGTTATTTATACCAGCATGTGGCCTAGTGACCACAGCATACCATTGATAATGAGGGGTCTGACCTCATGCTGTTCCGCCTGAGGATGACTCTTGGGCTGACCAGTCCTGAGGTGGGTGAGACGAGACCGTCTGTCTCCTTCACTTGACGTTCGCTGGCACAGTAAAGGCGTGAGGCATGTGGCGCTGTCGGCAAGACACCGAGGGAAAGAATGCTGTGATCCCTCCAGACCTGAGGAGGTCCAAGGCATGAAATAACCTGGAGGCACCAGCAAGCTGCTCCCGCATGCTGCCATCTGTCTCGGCATGAGGTGAGAGAAGGGTGATCGGCTGCGTTAGATGAGGTGCACCCTGCCTGCAGCCCACAACTGAACTGAGCTGGATATATTGACTGTAATGAGGGAACCCTACAAGCCCCTATAGTATGGGGAGAAGAGCCAAGTCCTGAGGTCGTGCCTGCATTCAAATCCTCACACTGGCATCTCTAGAGGCTCGCAGAGTCAGGGAAGCTGCTGCGACCTGAGAAGAGATACGGCAATCGCACCAAAGATATAATGCCCTGCTCCCAGGTACGAGAGAGCAGTCTGCAGGCTTGAAGAAGTACTGCCGACAGCACAAGGCATCCCGTCACGTAAGCCAGATTCCTGCAGCTGGATGAAGTATCCCTGTGGGTGTGAGCAGACCCGAGGCTACACCCGCCCTGGGTGGTACCTTTCCTACACCTGTCCACACAGAGCCCACGAGGGGTGAAACACCTGTAGTGTTATTCAGGCTGCTGCTGCCTCCTGAAGTGCTGAAGCGCCACCAAGTGGGCGTGTGTTGGTACCCGCAGCCGGCAAAGCAAGTGAGTCAAAGAACGAGGCGGCCCGACTGGGAAAACAACAACATAATCAAGCCGCCCTGCTGCATCGTACAAGGAACATAACTTGCCCGTAGGGGAGAAGGTCGTGGCTGCATCTCAACTGTGCAAATTCCCCCTCATACCTTAATCTGTGGACAGCAGCCAGTGAAGAGGATTGGAGCCCCATGAACGCAGGTCGAGCATCACTTCTTTTACTACCCCAATGGTCGGGATGCCCGCAGCATCAGGAAAGGCTGCCCTGGCTAATGAAGTGTTCGCAGTGCCACCTAGTGGCCAGTTAAAATTACCATGTGCTGGCAGCTTCAGCCCCTGCACGGCCTGTGAGTGCAGTGAGACTACTGCTGCCATGGAGTCCAAAGGAGGACAATTGTAGGAAGCTGGCCTGGTGTGTGGTGAGCACCTATGGTGTTGTCACTCTATACCAGGTCCAAGTATCCCCGATTAGTGAAGCATAGGAAGTGTCTAGGAAGCCAGAGCTCTCTAGAAGTAGCAGAGGATGAGCAGCCAAGACTTAACTTAGAGACATACAAAGTTTATGCAATACAACTATATTCACACAGCACTACCACACATGAAAGAACCACACAGTGTTACTATAATAAAGTACCTTTATTTTTGTAACACAACACTAGAATACTTATAGGTAGTCCCCTCCAACTGGAGGCAAGTACACACTAATTATATACACAATATCAAGCAGTAAGGAGCATAAAAACAACAAGCATTGGCAAACGTATTAGAAAACAGTTAGGGCTCTAGGGGAGGGTCAAACCATATACTAAAAAAGTGGAATGCAAGATACAGTCCCCCACCCAAGGATGTGGAGTAGTTAGAGGGATGCTGGAGGAACTAAGAAACCCCAAGAGGTGAGCATCAGAGAGACTCCGGACCAAGCAGGAGAACAGAGGTAAGTACCTGGCTTTCCTCAAAACTAACCAGAAGACTTAGGAAATGGATTGTGCAAGACCCAAACCAGACTGGAAGATCTCAAAGGTGGATTCTGGCAGAAGAGGACCTGCAAAGAAAGTTGACCAAGTCCAGGTCATGATGGATTGTCCAGTCGTGACATGAGCCACTACCCACCCTTCTGTGGATGCAGGACCAGGTCAAGAGGGGAAGAAGACGACCAGCTGTGCAGTGCAGGAGATGAATAGGAGTCCCTGAAGTGATGCAGACGGTGTCCCACGTCAGCTGTCAGGTTGCAGTGGGTCAGGGGTGGCAGAGAACCACCAACAAGTCTTGGAAAATGCAAAGAAGAAAAAGACGAGTTGCAAAGCTGTAGAGGACCAGCAAGGCCCAGGGGACTCAACCTTTGGAAGGTAGTCTGAGGTGACCCTCAGCAGTTGGGAAAGTCACCAGATGCAGTCGCAGCCCCCACAGGCAACCCACTGGCAGCAGGAACAGCAAGTCGAAGTGAGGCCCAGTCAGTACACCTGAAAAGGAGTCCCGAGTCATTGGAGCAGCAGAGAGGAGACTGTGCTTGGTAGGAAGAAATGCTGGGGGCAGGGGCTACAATGAGAATAAAGATCTGTTGGAGCAGGAGCAAACAAGTCTTGGTATCTGCAGGAGTCATGGTGCACAGGAATACTGTCCTGCAAGGAGCGGCAAGGGCTTGCTGTCTCCCTAGTTGGTCAGCTGGCAGACAGGACTAAGGAGACCACTCCAGACCACCACCTGTGATGCAGGATCCACGTAATTCTGGAGGAGAGCAGATCCATGCAGCCAGTTGTCATTGCAGTTGGTGCCTGCAGATGAAGAGTGACTCCTTCACTCCAAGGGAGACTCCTTACTTCTTGGTGCAGGCTGGCATCTCGCAAACGTAAGAGGATGCACAGCCAGGGAAATGTTGCAATTGCTGGAAGGGCAGAAGAAACAATGTTGCAAAGTGGAGTCGTCTCTGAAGTTGCAGATTGTTGGTTCCTGAAGAGTCCAGTTGTGGTTCCAAAGGCCTGAAGATGTAGTAAATGATGCAGAGGAGTCCTGGTAGAATATTGCACATTGAAGCTGAGGACCCACCAAAGAGAGAGACCTTAAATAGCCCTGGAATGGGGATTGGTCACCTACAAGGTGACCACCTATCAGGAGGGGCCTGTGAAGTCACCTGCCTGACCGGGCCACTCAGATGGTCCCACGGACTTCTGCACATCCTGGATTCATCAAGATGGCAGAATCAAATGGCCACCTGGAGGAGCTATGGGCACCACCTCTGGGGTAGTGATGGACAGAGGAGTGGTCACTCACCTTTTCTTTGTCCCATTTCACACCATAGCAGGGACTGTGGGTGCATGGAAACATACAATGAATTCTGGCAACAGTATTGTGGTATGTTTCCGACATGTTTGATAACAAACATGCCCAGGTTTGGAGTTACCATTATGTAGCTGGACACAGGTGGTGAGTGACAAGTGTCCAGTACACGGGTAAAATAGCTATCCCGCACTTACGAGGTCCAGTGTAGTGGAACTTGAGTTCATATGGGCACCTCTGCTCATGCAGGGGCCCCCACCGCAACTCGGAGAAGACACCTAGTCCTTGGACAGGACTGGACCTGCAAGAGGTCTGCACAAAGGGAAGACATGTGGTTGGACGCCACATCAGGGCAAACAAAAAGTGAGCGTAGCGCAATGCCATGCCATGAAGAAGGAAGGAAAGAGAAGATCGCGTGACAGCACCTGCCACACTGTAACACCCGGCGACCACAGAAGTACAAGAGCGGAAGATCACAGGGTGAAGAGATCGAGGACTCGTGACTCTAGAGAAGAGTGCACCTACAGACAAGCCAGCCACCGGGGTGCAGCGATGCCACTGGAGACAGCTCATCAGGAGTACCAAATGTAAGCTGCCTGCATGCCCAAACTGCGTACTTGCCCCATGCTTCACAGTGCGACCGTCCAGCCACAAACCACCGGCTGCTTGACACTGATGGCATCACTGCCAGTCAGCCATGCATTGCTGTAGGAGAAGAACTGCACCAGCAAGGTGATGTGTTACGTGACTACAAAGTCCCTCTAATTACCCTCATTCCAGCAACATCAACACCTGTCACCCAGGTCACCTAGCGGTAAACACCATCATCACCAGAACCACCTAAGGAACATCACAACACCAGAGTGGATCCGTATGTCTACAAAGCAGAGGTTATCAAGGCGTCCCTGGCACCGTGGGAGGCTGACCACCAAGAAATCTACTATCAGCCCCCGTGGACATGAGACCTGCCAAAGTGAGCAAACTCAACCATTGAACCATCCACCCTTCAGGTTGCATGAGGCTTGGGCATGGCCCTGTTGGGAGTTCTGCATCGACCCCTTGGCGTGGCCTATGAGAGGCCCCGCACAGCCCACGCAGTCCCGTGGTATTCCAGGGGCACGGGCCTCAAAGGAATTCCAGTGAGAGGGAAGTCCCGACAAGAGAGATGTGTTCGAAGCAGCTCCACAACAGGTACAAGGAAGCACTGAGGTCACGGACAAGGACTGGTCACCCACAGGCTACCAAATGAAGGCCTGTGCACCGAGTCCTGATGGCCAGAGCACACAGACTCTGAGACAACCACCCTTTGTGGCTGCATGAGCGACTTGGATGTGGTCCTGTTGGCAGTTCCTTTGTGATGACTTTGCATGGCCTACGAGAGGCCTCGCACAGTCCACACAGTCCCATGGCAGCCGGGCAAAAAGGGCCTCAAGGAGATTCCTGTAAGAGGGCAATCCTGGTACGAGAGGGAAATCTGAAGCTGCTCTACCATTGGGCGCAGGGTAGAATCATGGCATTTAAAAAACACTCCCATTGATCAGTCGTTCTCAGTCCTTGCAGGTTTGCTGTCCTTGGAGCCTGAGTGCCTTCAAAGAGATCTCTGTAGTGGACTACCCCACCAATCCTGATGTTCCCACATTGAACTATGTAAACAGACTTCACCACTGCTTAGGATGCAACATCGCAGTGGACTTTGGAAATAAACTCCAACACAGTGAGACCAAGCAGGACAGGACCAACAGTGCCCAGGTGGACTGTAACCTCATAGACAGGCGATTGAGAGATCTGGACATCATCAACACTGCCATTCGTGCCCAGAGCAGTCTGGTTAAACTACAGTGGTGTGCTGTGATGCCAGGTGCTCCCAGCTGCACCTGTCCCCACATCCTGTCCTACAAACAACGTGAAGAGACTCAGTGGTGGTATGTTAGTTTGTTTTGTTCTCTTCCACAGGTTGGACTCGTTTGTCCATTTTCAATAAAGCTTGGGAGGGATGTAGCATCCTGCTGGACACATTCTAGTGTTTCCACCAGCCACTATGGTGAGGGCTAGCTTCCACACTCACCCCACACCCTTCCATCACAGACGTCACCAGTCAGGTGACCCTGCCAATAAAAGGGGCCGGGCGCACGTGCCCTGGGCCAGTTAAGTAACCTACCAAGTGGTGTCTGTGTTGTTACTTATTCCAGCATGTGGGCCTAGGGCCCACAACATAACAGCAGGAGTGCATTTCTTCAGTGCTTTGCACATAAACCAGAATGTTTCCACAAATGTTGATCGCAGAGCATAATCCTTAGAAGATTTCTCTGAGGCAATTCCGGAAGAGCTCTGAAGCACTAAAGACACCAAAGTATAAACACTTGTATTTCGACTTAGGGTCTGGAATAGTTGATGGTACACTATAGATTCGTAATGGACACCGAAGAAGGCCACTGGGTGGCCCTCTTCATGGTGAGATAAACATTTCATGGACTCCATGAAAGATGAGGCCCTCTGGTGATGGGCCCCTGTAAGGGTAGGTGAGCATACCATCTCTGCTGAGAGAGAGCACCCTGCAGTCCTGTTCAGATCTCTCCAGCAGGAGCAGAGTTAGTTTCACTTTCTCTGCTGCTGAATTCTATGGAAGGCCCAGAGGCTTAGGATTACGATTCTCTTTCTTTCACTGAAAAAAACACAGCGGTCAATGAAATACAAGGAAAACACAAACAACATTTCCCAGGAGCATCCCTGTCTATCCCTCATAATGTCCCACCAATCATTCTCACATATATAACACCATGATTCCTTAGTCCTTCCTCTTTCTTTGCTACTGACAACATGAGATAAGTGCTCTTTGTTCCATATCTATGCCATTGTTAGTGCTTATGGTATTATTGATTTGTACTGCGTAGGTGCAGCACAAGTGCATTTCGGTGCCTATTTAATTGTACTTGTTATTGGTGATTGCTTTCTCACATCACTGCCCTTGGGCTCTGCCTGGAAAGTGTTCCCACATTCTCTTTAGCCGACGTGGAGCAGGGGTGGGAAACTCAGCAACAGAAACACATCACCAGAGTACAGAGGGCCCTGTCCCCTTTCTCTTTCGGGTGCCACGCATACACCTGAAGGCACTTTCGACTGACGGCTTCACATGCTCGGCTGCTCGATCAGCTAGTCACCCGACAAGGCTGACTAAACATTGAAAGGCTCTGTGCCATAGGCCCTACTTAAATATCTGCTAGCCGAGGCAATACCTCACCTTTTTCTGCACCTGCTGGGACGACCACCCTGTGTCTTTCTCCTCTATAGACCTCGTTTTAAGAACTCCCTTGGGGCTATTTTCTGGTGCACTGCACCATAAGGGCACAATATTATTGCAAAGAGGATCCAGTGGGGAATTTCCAGATGTCCACTATGATTAGCACAAGGAAGAGAGAGACTAGTGGAGCCTTTGCATTTCCATGCGCAGGACTCAGTTAATAAGTCCTTAATCAGGGCCCTCCATGGCTTCACTCAACCTATTTTAAACTTTGGGAGGAGGGAATTTGGCACAAGCTCAGGGAATCCATCCCCTTGGACGTAGTATCATCAGAGCGTGGCCCACCTTGTACAGAGGCCTTGAACAAGCTGGCTAACTCTGCCCTGCTTGACCATGAATATGGTGCTTCTGAGGCGCTGGGCACTTTGGGGCACCCACAGGGGGCCAATCATTCTATGGATGACTCAGGTGCACAGTTATCCAACTCTGACAAATGTGAAAAGGAACCATGAGCCTCCACCAAAAGCAAACGTAAGTGCCATAATACCAGCGAGACGATCACTGCAGCCCAGAAAAAAAAATGTACAACTTTATCCTGACAAGATAATCCACCCTCATTCCATTGAATGGGTCCCCTGCCAAGAGGTGGCAGATTGAGTGCAGTCACATTGATTTGAAAGGGAGGTGCGCAGTAGTTTAACACCCCTGGTGTACTTTTTTAGGAATTTCATCATATTAGGGTAGACATCTAGCATGTCCGACATTTTGCCTGGAAGGGAGGGGTGAGGAAACCTAAACTTGGCGAGCGAGAGGAAAAACTCCGGTCTGTGTCACTACGCAGAGTCGCCGGCGGAGCGGAATTCTTCGCCCAACCCTAGATTCAATTTACTTTATCTGCGCTACAGGACAATCAATTTGATCCAAAACTACTCCCTTTCGACTTTCTAAAGTTGTAATTAAGCACTGAGTTTAAGCAATCCCTTATAGTACTTTGCCACTGTCTAATGTGTTTGCCATCGCGGAAGATAGTGAAACACCTCCTTATTCCACACGCAAAACACCCTTTGTAAGTTCCCACAAAAACATTCCCATTTCCTGTCCACTACCTGCAAATCAGTTTTGTTGTTAAGTCGGAGTTAATGAAACATCCAATTTGCAGCAGCTACTCTGAGGGGATTGACGAGCTCTGGTAGCTCGCGATCGACCTGTTAGAGACACCTGGCCTACAGGAAGGCCAACAATTTTCATCCAGCCATTTTGGCAGGTCACCCTCATGTAGATGGTAAGCCAGTTGGGAAGCACTCTCTGATGTCTAAACTCCTTCGCTGGGTTCGGATGGTGTATCCTCCAGCACGGAAATGCTTAGTCTTGTGGTACATAGATGCTGTCCCTCGGTTCCTACGGACATGGCTCTCAAATGAAGAGCTCTAAAGGAAATAGTTGTCAGCTAAGTTGACCCTATTGCTTTGTTTGGTCTCATGCAGACGAATATCAGATTTCAGGGCCCTGGACATAACAGGTAGAGTATTTACACCTGCGGGGGTGTCTTTTTGCATTTCTAAACATACCACCAAGACCAATCCTCATTACATAGGTTATCCAGCTTTTCCTAATATTCCAAAACTGTGTGTGGTTAAATGTAACAAAGCCTATGAAGATTCAACTCATGAGATGCACGGAGATCATTCAGGCCAACTGCTGATTTATTTGCAGAAGACCTTTGGCCTAGTTTCTTCAACAACTTTAATGCGTTGGGCCAGGTGGCTCTTAGGGGAAGCCAGTATTGACATATCTATCTTTGAAGCGCATTCAGTGTGCAGAGCCATGGTTTCTAAAGCTTATTCCTCAGGTTCTAGACTAGGGAACATTATGGCAGCTGCGGATTGGTCCTTGGTCTCCACTTTTAAGTTGTTTTATCACAAACCAATTGTAGACGTAGCATCTGTAGTGGTGGCACAGCTTTGAACAAGCATATTCAGGAGATTCCAGTATTGCCATAGAATAAGATATTATCTACATATCATGCCAACCATTTACAATTCTGTTAAGGACTCTTGCATGCTGCACAGAGATGGGGAGAGCACTGAGTTACAGGTTCTCCGAAAGTCTCTGTCTCATTTAGAGCATGTCTTGAGCACTAGGAGAGCCACAGGGGGACTGCTGCCCAGATCTGGCCAAGATCCCTCTTCCACAGTTCTTCCTAGATGTACGTTTTTACAATTAATTCAAAAGAGGAACTTGAAGGGTTGCACAGGGAGAGAAACAGGCTGGCACTAAATTAAAAGTAGCTCTGATCTCTGTTCAGAAACCTGTTAGTTAGAAAATGGCCCACCTATGCAAATTGGGGCAGTTTGGAACTTGTAGAGACACAGGTGTTTTAAAAGGTATCGGAGATTGCATAAATGTGTGCTTACTGCAGGAATATTTGTGGTACTATCAGTGAAATCAACAGTAAAAACAGGTCCACCACAACATAAATCAGGCCCAAAAACAACCATAAAAAACAGTCTTTACAAATAGCTGCCAGGTTTCCCAGGCCCAGGCATGATGTGCTACTTAAGCCTGGCTTTTTTTTCTTTGAATTCCGGGACTGGTAGCCCTGTTTTATAATGGAATAAACAAGACTATAAGTCTCACAATTCAAATAAAAACCTGGACTCGGAAGGCACAACACACCTGAACTTGGGAAAACTAGTAGATTTGCGTACACTGATCTGTGAGACTAGCCCTTCAGGCAATGACGGACTGCCCTAAAGGCCAGTCCGACCTGCTTCCTGCCAAGGCTAAAAACATTAGATCAATTGTGACAGTTTGTCAGCGACTGCTCCTATTAGAACATTGAAAAGATCAAAAATACATTACTGGTAATTAATATGTACATATTTTTGGCCAGATTTACTAAACTTTGAAGCAACGCAGCAAGGGAAGTTGCTACGCTGCGTTGCGTCAAAGGTAGAGAGCAGAAATACTTCATATCTACTATGAAATGGTGCTGTTCTGCCCTCTCATATCACTGGTGCATTTCCAGCTGCCCAGCTCCAATGCAGGCACCTTTTTGCCATGACACAAGGGGACCTGTGTTGTGGTTAGAATAGTTTTTGCGCAGAAAGGGATACTTTCCTGCACAAAAATTATTCTTGTAGGTTTCTTACCCTTTGCATGTGTGCTGCACAGTGCAGCCCATATGGATAGAGGATGCAACCAAGAGACATAAATACTGATATTTCCCCTCATTATACCAGCCTCGGGTAGGTGCAAATTTTGACACAAACCCATATTTACGGCCTTTAGTAAATGTGGCTTTGTGTCAAAATACATGGGTTGATGCACACGAATGCCCATGCTCCACATAAGTAACGCATCCTGAACACAAAATAATGCAAGTCAGGGCTTTGTGCTGCGTTACATTACTTTTGGGATAAAAACCAACGTAAAGCCATGCAAATAAAGATTTGTATGCCTTGTTAAATCTCAATATGGATTTTGTGTCTGGGCTTTGCCACAAAAGTGGCACAGCTCTTTCACAAAATCATAGTAAACCAGAGCCTCCCCATTAGCACAGGTTTCTCATCAGTAATGTTGCTGCAAATGCGACAGTGATATTATCAATGTTATAGAAGATGTCACGAGTGATGTAACATCTGGGTAGTTAGCAGTGATGGCGAGGGCGTGACCTGAAGCAACAGGTCCATAAAATCAGTGACCACTTCTTCAAAAATATCCATTAATAAAAGTGACATATGCAGAGACTCAGGCACATGGTCTTTTCCCAGGCTTTGGTATGCAAGACAGAATCAAAGCATATTTTCGATGAGTACTTTTTTCTCATACTCAATCCCTCAGTGTATTTTAGGAGCCAGTTCAACTACTTCCTTTCACAAGACTTTCAGGATAACTACAGTGTGCCCCTCTGTGGTTGTATGTGCCAAAATATTAACCACAAAAGTATTGTGGTACATAAATATCAATGTCAAAATATCAACATCAAAAATACTGGCTTTATATATTTATTCAAACGAAAAATATTGTGGTCCAAAATATTAACATTATATTCGTAACTATTAACATTGTTTTAAATAACAGTTAAAATTTACAATTAAGGTAAAATTATTAAAAAATTTAATTTGTTTAAAAAAATGTGCAGAACATATATATATATAGATAGATAGATAGATAGATAGATAGATAGATATAATGTTAAACAACAGTGAAGAGTTAAGTTAATTACTGGAAACAAGGAAATTCTTTTTTCAACAAAATAAATGTTTTTAATCTTAATGTATCGATTAGATTAAACGTTTATGGCTTTTACATTAAAAATTAAACAATATACTCATTTACTATTATTAATAATTTTAATAGAAAATATAAACACATTCTTAAGTTATTAAACAAGTATGAAGTAAGCGAAATATAAACATTACTCATAAAACCCTTAAACACAATTTTTAAAGACATCTAATAATTAAAAAAAAAAAACATATTCAACAAATAAACACATATATAAAAACATACATTCACGGTTAACATACTGAAACTATGTAAATTAATTTCAAAAGTAATATTTACTGATCTAATTCCTATTCAAATTGGAAAGAAAAAAGGAGTATACATTAAAATATTTAAAGTCCTGGTCAACAAACACCAAGGAAAGTATATATATATATATATATATATATATATATATATATATATATATATATATATATATATATATATTTAGGGGTCACACTTAATACTTTAAATCCAAACAAAAAAATGGCAAACATTAATTATTTGAGGGAGAGGGGTAAGATTTGGTATACCAGCTCAAGTCGAATTGACACTGAGGAAAGCACATATATTTAGGGGAATCAAATTTGCTACTCTAACAATTATTTAGGAAACTGCACATATTTGGGGGATAGGTGAAGTGGGGATGGTATGATTTCCTATTCTATCTCCAGTCAAACAAACACTGGGGAAAGTGCATATATTTGGGGGTGGGGTTAGATTTAACATTCCATCTCTACTCCAACAAACATTAGGGGAAAGTGCTTATAGCTGGAGATGTTACATTTGACATTCTAGCTCTAGCCTTGCTAACACTGGATAAAGTGCATATATGTAGCGATATATTAAGCCAGGGATAGGGTTTATTATTCTAACTGCAGTCCAACTAAAAATGGAGAAAGTGTAACTGAGTGGGGGTCAGCTGTATTATTCTAACTAAAAAGTGCACATATTTGAGGGTGGGGTAGAATTACTATTCCAATTTCGGCCCAACTAACACTGGGGAAAAGTGAATATATAGATGGAAGGTTTACTATTCTAACTCTATTCCAACTAACACTTGGGAGAGGGTGTATAGAGGTGAGATCTACTATTGTAAGTCAAGTCCAATTAACACAGATGACAGTGCATATATATTTGAAGGCTCACATTTAATATTTTAACTCCAGAGCAGCTAACACTGGGGAAAGCGCATGAATTTGGGGAGCCAGATTTAATATTCGAACTCCAGGCCAACGAACACTGGGGAAAGTACATGTATTTAGATATGTCAGATTTACTAATGTAACTGGAAAGGCGATGGGCCGCTATGTCACAGGTGTCCGATGGAGGGGCCAGCTTATCCTCTGCCACTGGAAATACAGCAGTTCCACCACCTATCAATGAGGTGGGCAAACTGAAGTCTGGAGGAGCACTGATCAATGGGGTGTCGCGCTGCACCAAAAACTAAATGAGCTTCATAGTTTCTTCCTAAGCACCATTTAAGGGAAAGGGACTGTGAGTTCATAGCTATGAAATGTCGTACCATTCTTCTGCACTGCTCTCCTTCATAACTATTCAAATTAAATTCAGCTCAGAGATTAATTGGCTGGTGGCTCACTACTGTCTGTGACTTTCCTTCAAGGTTCATGGCAATGTCATGTTTTTTGCCTATATTTCGTGAATTTGGTCATTGCACATAACCTGTGCTTGTATTTTTTAGCATTACGCCAAGTAGGTAGTTGTTTATTTTATGTATAATAGAATCACCCATTATAAGCCCAGTGCCAACATATCTGTACTTACCTAGAACTTGCACAACGTTCAGGTCTTATATATGTTAAGGTTAAAAACAACTGGGTATATCACAGCTTATTGCTAAGAACAGAATGCATGTTATCCAGTATAAGGTTGTGCTAAACCTTTCTATAAACAACACTGCATTATTTATTTAGAAAATTAAAGTAATAAGCAGTTGTCTGCATTTATAATTTCGCAATTTCGTCTACTAGCTCCTTATAATTGTCTCAATAGCTATGAATGTACAATTCGTGAAAAACTAACTGAAAAGATAGTGAATTCATTAATTTAACCTCACAAATGATTGAATACAATTAATCAAGGAACACGACAAGACAAGACACCATTAAGATTTAAATACGTCTAGTGATGGTCTATGGTAGCTGGCTTTGCACCGCCTGACAGGTGAACCATCTATCTCTTTGTGGTCAAGGCCTTGGCATCTACTTATCTCACTACCTGCTTCCAATACATATGATGTTAAACTGCAGAGTGGCCGACATCTGGAAGTAGGGACCTGGGACACATTGGTATTCTTGCACCTTGGCAGGTGAAGTGATGTAGTAACTCAGTTCATCAAATTACCAGGCCAAAATAGCTGGGCCAACTTGGAACACCGTAATATGGATACCAGCACCGTTGCCAGCAGTGACTGCCAGGGAGGTGCTAACCTTTCATTTTTATCAGGCTCCTCCTGAAGCTTTTTGCATTTTTTATTGTGTTCCATCACAGCAGCCAAAACATCAAATCATTGTAGGAATACACCAGCACTTAAATACAAAAATTGATTTAATTTGAACACAGTAACAACCCATCAAAAAGTCAACCTTAATACCAGAAATTTCATTAAAACCAAGGATAAGCTGAAACAAGAAGATCTCGAAAAGTACTATGGACCTCTTTATCCTACCCCGAGGTTTCAGCCATAAACTGCCCCCAGAATTTATCAAATGTCCTGGTCCACCCACAGCGAAGAGCATACACCCACTCATTTCTGAATTTCTTCATTTTCGCCACCCACTCCCCTATCATGGGGATCAACAGCGTTTGCCACCTTTGGAGTAGTAAGAATCTGGCCACTGCTGTTGCAACGTACAACAATGTTTTTAATCTGGGTGCTAACCGAGCGGCAGGATCATAACCCTGAACTCTCTATCGTAAACTGGAAGCCAACTCGATCTGCCAGGCCCTTTCCAAGAACCCAAATATCTCTTTCCAGAATTCTTGAATGACTACGCACTGCCCAACTACATGAGACCAATTTGTGACTGTCCCAGAATTACATTTAAAACAGCGGCCTGACCTCATGGGGTTAACCTGGGCTAAAATTGTGGAGCTTTATAAAGTTTCCATTTCATGTAGAATGACATTCACTGTCAATTGGCTCCTTGCAAAACCTTAAAATGTAATATATTGATCTCATCCCACATATTTCTAGTTATTTCCAGCCCTTCATACTTCTCCCATTTATAGATAGCCTTTTGACCGGGATCGGGACAATTTGTGGAAACAAATAATCTTTTCCAGGGACTTCCACTAACGCCGCAATGATTTTTTGGACTACCCAAAACCTTCCCGATCTCCAGCTTGCTGAATATACTGGCCAGAATTCCATAGACTAGAGCCAAAAAATTGTCTTGAACTGCTACTCGAATTTCCAACACGTTCTTCCACCTTTCTTCGTTCAGAAAATCAGTTACCTCGTGGAACGTAGCTCTCTCCCAATCGGGGTCCAAATTAGGGCCAGATGTAGCAAAGGTTTTTACCCATTCTGTGTCTATGGGAAAAACTGTTCGTACATATGGCCCTTAGCCCCCAGCGTCCCCAGGAAGTTCTATCAAGGGTGTAGCCGCATCAGTATGGGGAATTGCATATTGCACATATAGATCCTTGTTTTTCCTAAAAAAAAAAAAATACCTCAAGATTTTATAGCAATTTTTTTTGGGTGACTGTCTTAATTTTAACATACCTCAAAAGTCATATTCACTGAAAATGAGCTGAAAAAAATTGTTCTTAAAAATTCCTCCTGATCTAAATTTAGCATTAAATCTAGACATATGCTGTGCAAAATATGCAAAATAATACTCCTTTAAATTAAGGAGTGCCAAACTGCCTTCTCCAAACCGTCATATAAAGTGCTGAATGATAATCTAGCAGTTTTGCTTTGCTTTGCCAGATGAATATTGTAAACATAAACTCCACCTTTATAAAAAAAATAATGTCGTTAAAATACAAGGAATGGCTGAAAAAAGGTAATAGAACAGTGGGAGAACCGTCATTTTAATCAGAGCAAACCTCCCTAGAATAGTTAGAGGAAGCAAGTTCCACAGTGCAAACAAAGCTTTTACTTTTAGTAGTAAATGGGCAAATCAAGATCATACAATTCCTCAATCTTTCAGGAATTTCAGATTCCAAGTATATTTTTGGGTGATCATTTACTCAGTGGGCTATCTCTGGAAACTAGTTGCAGCTACAAAGAATAACTTTAGTTTTCTTTCTATTGATTTTTTAGCCCTCAAGCACCTTGATATAACAAACAAATCTCAAAGGTTCTCTCCTGCGAGCACCTATTTACATCCTAAAGGAGCATTATGTCATCTGCATATAACTTTATCTTCCATCTGTGCAATGAAAGGATAGATATTAGTATTCTCCCTGATCGCAATCACCAGTGGCTCGATACAAAAAGCAAATAACAGCGGCAAAAGGGGACATCCTTGCCAAGTGACTCTGTGAACTTGCAGTCTGCCAACCTCAATGGTGTTAACTATAATCCTAGCTTCAGCATTCTCATACATCTTGCATATCAACCTTGTGAGTTGGGAAGGGACCCCAAACTTAGCTAGAATACAAAAGAGCGTTTCCCAGACCACGAGGCTGAATGCCTTCTCAGTGTCCAATATGAGAATTCTAGCAAGGATATCATGAAAGATAATCCAACACCTTAGCTAAATAATGTGTGTTTGAACTAAGCTGTCGTTCAGCAATAAAACTGATGGATCAATTTTGTCGCTATCAAATTGAATCTATTAGCTAATAATTTCATGATGATCTTGTCATCTGAATTTAACAATGCGATCCGACGATAAGAATTTGGGTCTTCAGGATCCTTTCCTTGTTTTAAAGAAACTGGCCACATTCCCTGTGCTAAATAAGGCCAGTATGGAGCCGTCCTCCAACATTGCATTTGCTACCACGGAAAGATAATCAACTAACACATCCCAAAATTATTTATAAAATGCAGCCAAAAACCATCATGACCAAAACCCTTGCAGTTTAGGAGGCTTTTCACCACCTCAGCCACCTCAGCCAACTAGGGCAAGTTATATTCTCTACATCTTTGGCAGAAAGAGTGGGAATATTCAGCCCTACCGAACAATTAGTCAGAGCATCTTTATTGATCACTTGAATTTGACTGTAAATCTGCGTGTAACGTTTTACCAGAATCTCGCCCTGTTTCTCCTGCCCATCACAGCTAACCCCAGAGATTGGGCACCTCAAGGCATGAATAAACATTACTAGCAGCTTGTTCACGTGCCTGACAGGCTAAGAATCTTTGTGTAAAATTACTCTCCTCATAGACCTTCCGGCAGTAAACCGATTAGAAAACAAACATTTAGTATAATATAAATCACTTAAAGCCTGTTTGGCCTTTTCCAGCTCTTTCCAATTTAAAACAGACGGGTGCCTTAGAAATGTATTTTGCATATGCTAAACAGTTCTTTCTAAAGTCTGCTTTTGCTTTCTGGCACTTCTAACATTAACCACATCCTTGGCTATCGCAAGCCCCCTTACATACGCTTTTAATGCTTCCCACACAACACTTTGTGGGGCAGACCCATGACTCCTAATCAGGGATTCATTTATCTCTTCTTTGAATATCCAGATCCATCCATCCATATATCCCTCTCTCCCTTCCCCCTCCCTCTTTCTCTCTCTCTCACTCTCACCCGAAGCAATTTCTGTGTGAATTTACCCAAAAACAGAACCATCAGAAAACTGTTAGAAAATGACCTAGGAAAGAGAACGCACTACAAGCTGTGGTGATCTGCGTTTCATAATTTGCAGTACATGTATGTGGACTATGTAGGGAAGTACCCTTTTCTTGCCATTGTTACTGTCCTTTTTGCATGCTGTCAGTGTGTTTTGACTGTGTTCACTGGGATACTGCTAACCCGGACCCCAGTGGCTGATCTCTCCCTCTAAATTTGTATTTTCTGACTTTACTCACCCTACAATTGCAATACTGGTGCCCCGATGTAAGTCCCTAGTATATGGTACCCAGAGCATTGAGGCACCAGGAGTTCCCCATGGGTTGCAGCATGTATTATGCCACCCGTGGGAGCCCTTGCAAAATGTGTCTGCAGTCCTGCCACTGCAGCCTGTGTGAAAAGGTGCATGCACCCTTTCACTACAGGTCACTGCACCAGGTCACTTTAAGTCACCCCTATGGCAGGTCATCCTAGCCCAGAGGGCAGGGTGCAAGTACCTGTGTGTGCGGGCACCACTACATGAGCATAGGTGCCCACATGAACTCCAGCTTCATTTTCCTGGACTTCGTGAGTGCTGGGAAGCCACTTTACCTGTGTAGTGGACATAGGTCACTGTTATGCCATTAATTGCGTTTGACCAATGACTTTGTGTTTCACCACTGCGCATATTAGTTGTTCAATGTTCATCAGGAGCACATTACATTCTGTATTCAGTTTAGCTGCCTATTGGCTTTAACGTGGCATTAGACATTACATTCTGTATTCAGTTTAGCTGCCTATTGGCTTTAACATGGCATTAGACATTACATTCTGTTTTCAGTTTAGCTGCCTTTTGACTTTAATGTGGCATTAGACATTACATTTGGTATTTAGGTTAGCTGCCTATTGGCTTTAACATGGCATTAGACATTACATTTGGTATTCAGTTTAGCTGCCTATTGACTTTAACGTGGAGTTAGACATTGCAGTTGAGACATTTCAGATGAGCTGTGTTTTTCCAAGCTGTGTTTTTCCACATGGTTGACCAAGCTGTGTTTTTCGTATTGAATTCACACCAAACCCTAGCTGATAAGAGAGCGTAGATTTTGTGTTTACCTCTCAATCCAGCCTGGGAACGAGTGAAGTTTGGAGACTTGGCCACTCTCCAGACTTGTTCGGCTCCCACACTGAGCCAGCATTTTTGCTTTTAACGGTGGCCCTGGGCAACAGCAAAGGGAGATTCTCCAGGACTTCAGTCAGGAGCGGACGTCAGCTGCCTGGCCGCCCGTTTGGGTGGAGAATCTCCTTCTCGCAGTTGAACAGGGGTCATCAACTGGCAGGCATGAGAAGGATGACGAGAAATGATAGGCCCTACGGTGATTACATTTTGACTCTTATTCTTTGCTTTGAAGTTATGCTATAATATAATCACATGTATTTGCTGTGTACATTGCAATTGAGAAGTACTTTGATATATTTTGCTTTCATTGCTATGACTACTTTTAAACATGTGCTTACAACCTACTAATCTCGTCGTTCAGGAACCTCGTGGTGAAGTAATAATAATAAATGTCTTCTGTAAACCAAGAAGTGCATTCCAGAGAAGTTTTGTCAGCTCGGTCATAAGATAAGGAGAGCAAAACAGTCATTACTTATCTAAAGCTACATAATGGTAACTCCCAAACTAGGCATTCTGGTATCAAACAAGTTGGTATCATATACCAATACTATTGCCAGTACTGGTAGCATGATCCCATGCACTCTTGGGCTTCTTAGAGGAACCCCAGCTTTGCTCCTACCAATTTGCAGGGTTTTCCCGGGCAACCGGTGCTGCTGCCATCTTACAACCAGGTTTCTGCCTTCCTGCTGCTTGAACAGTTCAAGCCCAGGAAGGCTGAACAAACTATTTCCTTTGGGAGAGGAAGGCAATACCTTTTCCCTTTGGAAATAGGTATTACATAGCTTGGGTGGGTAGCCTCCCCAAGCCACTGGTATGCTTTGAAGGGCATGTTTGGTTCTCTCCATTCATAAACTGGTTTGCACCAGTCCAGGGAACCTCTGCCCCTGCTCTGCCACGAAACTGGACACAGGAAAAGGGAGTTACCACTCCCCAGTTCATCCCCACACCAGGGGTGGTGCCCAGAGCTCTTCCAGGTGGCCTCTTGATTCTGCCATCTTGAATTCAAGATGCGCAGAGGCCTCTGGGAGCATCTGAGTGGCCAGGTCAGGCAGGTGATGTCACAGGCTCCTCCTGATAGGTGGTCACCCTGCTAGGTGACCAATCCCCCTTTTAGGGCTACTTAGGGTCTCCTTCCTGGATTCAACGTGTACGATTCCAGCAGGATTACTCTGCAATGTTTACTTTGACTTCTGGCCACTGGAACCGCAACTGGACTTCACAGGAACCTACAATATGCAACTCCAGTGACGACTTTGCTCTGCAACATTATTTCTCCGGCTCCTTCCAGCAACTGCAACATTTCCCCAGCTGCGCATCCTGTGAGGTCAGCAACTCTTCAGTCTGCACCAAGAAGCAAGAAAGAATCTCTCTTGGAGTGAAGGAATCACTCCACTGCATCCGCATGCACCAACTTCATCGACGACCGGCCACGTGGATCCACTCTCCTGCAACTCTGCATGGATGCTGCAGCACAGTTGGTAGTCTTGAGTGGTCCCTTTAATCCCCTCTACCAAATGTCCAACTTGGGAGGTGGTGAGTCTTTGCCTCTCCGTGCAGGACAGTACCCATGTGCACCCTGACTCCTGCAGCTATCAAGGCTTGTTGGCTCTTCTTCCAAAGGATCTTCAGGCTCACTGTAGCCCCAGCCTCCAGCACTCTTTTCTGCAACGTGTACTCTCTTGTGTGCACTAGCGATGTGGGACTCCTTTCCAGGTGTGCAGAGTGGGCCTCACTGCGACTCCTGTGCCTGCTGCCTGTGAGTTGCCTGTGGGGGCTGCATCCTCGACTTCTGGCTCTCCTTACTGCTAAGGGTTGCCTGGGACTCCCCTCCTTGGGTTGAGTCCCATCAGACTTTCCTGGTCCCCAGCAGCTCTGGAACTCTTCTTCTGCAAATCTTGCCTTTGCCAGGGGTTGTTGGTGTTTTTTCCACACCACTGATGGACTGCAACTCTTCTTTTGAGTGGGACAGCAACTGCATCACTTCCAGAACTCTTCCTCTGCTCCAGTGCTGCATAGCCGAATCCTGGTCTCCACCAACAACCTGGTCCTACACCTCCAAAAGGGTAGGTACTGGCTCCTGCCCCAACCAGACACTCCAACTCAAACTGGACTTGATCCTCTTCATTTGCAGGTCATCTTCTGCCAGCATCCATTTTCTGTTTCTTCCAGTCTTGCTTGGGTCTTGCACAGTCCTTCTACAAAGTTTACCTGTGGGTTTGGGGAAAAAACAGGTACTTACCTCTTCTCTCCTGGTCACTAGGGCGCACTCCAGTACTTAGCTTTTGGGGTCCTAGCACCCCCAGCTCTCTTCTACCAATTCCACTTAGCTGAGTCGGGGTCTGCCTTTTGCATTCCATTTTTTTTAGTATATGGTTTGGGTTCCCCCTAGGGGAGTCTATTGTTTGCTGTTATTTCACTGTTTTCTATTGCTTTCTGTGCCCATCACTGATTACTAAGGTGTATATAATAGTGTGTTTACCCACCTGCTAGTAGAGTATTGCCTACACAGTATTGTAGTATTTGTGTTACTATAATAAAGTACCTTTATTTTTGTAACACTGTGTGGTTCTTTCATGTGTGTAAGTGTTGTGTGACTATAAGTGGTATTGCATAAGCTTTGCATGTCTCCCAGATAAGTCTTGGCTGCTCATCCACAGCTACCTCTAGAGAGCCTGGCTTCCTAGACACTGACTACACCTCACTAATAGGGGATACCTGGACCTGGTATAAGGTGATAACACCATGGTGCTCACCACACACCAGGCCAGCTTCCTACAGACTTCATTACATAATAATGTCAGAAACAGATCAGATGAATATAATTTGTCTTCAGCACATTCCAGTCGCAAGAACTTTTACAAAGCAGCAAGGTTCTAGAACCCGGATGATTCCACAATCTGGTAATCAAGTGTCACACATCCCTTTGCTTTCGCTCTATCACTAACTAGAAAAGGCCATAGGGCCAGATGTATGACCTTTTGTTCTGTGACTCGCAATTTGCGATCGGTTTGGAAATCGCAAATTGGGAGTCACAAACGAGATGTACAACGGTGTTAAGTACACTGTTTGCAATTCCCAACGGGGTCGCAAATGACCTACCTTATCAATATTCCATGAGGTAGGTCGCAATTTGTGACCCCATTGAGCTGCACTCAAAGGGATGGTGGACTGCTGGGGACAGCAGACCACCATGTCCATGACTGCTTTTTAAATAAAGCAGTTTTCTTTTTAATGCAGCCAGTTTTCCTTGTGGGACCACTAGCTGCTCTGAAATAAATATCTGTGCTTCCTTTCACAAAGAGGAAGGTGGTCCCTTGGGGACCCTTTCCCGTTTGCGTATGGGATAACACTAATTCGAAATTGGTGTTAACTGCAATTGTTTTGCGACCGCATTCCAGGTTGCAAACCAATCATACATACCATTCAGATTTGGCATGAGGAAGCGATGCCCTGAACACGCCACTTCCTAATACCAAATTGCAAAACCCAAACTGTGATTCGGTAACAAGTTACTGAATCGCAATTTGGGATTTGTACAGCCCCAAAAATATTTTTCTAGTCACAAATCGCCCGAATTGCGACTAGAAAAGTGCTTTGTACATGTGGCCCTTAATTCTTACACCTGGTCTTACATAAAAAAACATATGTTGAGCAATCTTTCCTCATTTTTGTTGGATATAGGACGAAGATAAGCAAAGCTTTTCAACTAAGCCAAGGCTGGCACACTTGCATCTACTGGAAGTTGTTGAGCTACTCGTAATAGCACATCAATATTTATGGGCAACCTCATTATTCACTGGCTTCTACATGTACTTCCAGTTAGTTCTCCCGATATATGCTTCTAGTCCTAATAATTAATTAATTATTTGTAAAGCGTAAAACTGTCACCTGAAAAGGCATCCTCCACTAACCTAAATATAGGCCCATATACATGTAATCATTTTAGAGCTTGGAGAGACAGGTCTTGAAGTCTTTTCTAAAGTAGAAAAAAGATAGTCTGGCATACTGTTACATAGTGTGGGAGGCTGGCCTGGCTTGTAGTGGGTACCAATGGTACTTACACCTTATGCCAGGTCCAGTTATCCCTTATTAGTAGAGTGTAGTAGTGTTCTAGCAGCTTAGGCAGATAGAGGTAGCTATAGCAGAGCAGCCAAGGCTGAACTAGGAGACATGCAAAGCTCACGCAATACCACTTATATCATATAGGTATCATATCATAATAAAGACAATACTCATAGTTACTAAAAATAAAGGTACTTTATTTTAGTGACAATGTGCCAAAAATATCTCCGAGGATATACTCCCTTAGGAGGTAAGTAACATACACAAAATATACACAAATAACCAAATCAGGTAAGTAAAACAGTCAGAAAGTAGTGCAAACACTGTAAAACACAATAGGATGAAATAGGCCTAGGGGCAACACAAACCATATACTAAGAAAGTGGAATGAGAACCATGAATGGACCCCTAGGCAAGTGTAGTGTGTAGAGGGTCACTGGGAGTGTGAAAAAACACTAAGATTGTAAAGGAGACCCCACCCCAAGACGCTGGAAAGTAGGAGTAAAGTACTACTATTTCCCCAAAAACACACTAAAGTCATGATAAAGGATTTTGCAACGACCACAACAGACTGCAAAGCACTGAAGATCTACAAAGGAAGGGGACCAAGTCCAAGAGTCGCTAAAGGGTCCGGGCGGGCAGGAGCCCACTAAACCCAGGATGAAGGTGCAAAATGGCTGCCTCCGGTTGGAAGAAGCTGCAGGTTTTGCAACAACAAAAGGAGGTAGGAAGGTCTTCTTCGTGCAGAAGATGTCACGCCGCGAGCTGGAGGATGCAAAGTCGTTTCCTTGGCAAAATACGACAAACAAGCCTTGCTACCTGCAAGAGTCGCGGTTGGAGTAAAAGGGTGCTGCGCAGGCCCAGGAAGGACCACTGTAGGAAGTTGGCTCTGTATATACTATTTCAAAGTAAGAAATAATGTGCACAGAGTCCAAGGGTTCCCCTTAGAGGTAAGACAGTGGCAAAATTAGATCATTCTAATGCTCTATTTTGTGGTAGTGTGGTCGCGCAGTAAGCTTATCAGAGGGTAGTGTTAAGCATTTGTTGTACACACACAGGCAATAAATGAGGAACACACACTCAAAGACTTAACTCCAGGCCAATAGTTTTTATATAGAAAAATATATTTTCTTAATTTATTTTTAGAACCACAAGTTCAAGATTTGAAGAAAATACATAAAATACAAGGTACTCCACACAGGTAAGTAAGGAACTTTGAATTAGAGCAATAACATATACAGTTTTTGTTAAAATGGCAATAAGCTATTTTAAAAGTAGACAGTGCAAAAATCAACAGTTCCTGGAGGAGGTACGTATTGGTTAAATTGTGAGGTAAGTAAGACACTTACAAGTCTCAGTTCCTGGGCATAGGCAACCCACCATTGGGGGTTCAAGGCAACCCCAAAGTTACCACACCAGCAGCTCAGGGACGGTCAGGTGCAGAGGTCAAAGAGGTGCCCAAAACACATAGGCGCCTATGGAGAACAGGGTTGCTCCGGTTCCAGTCTGCCAGCAGGTAAGTACCTGCGTCCTTGGGGGCAGACCAGGGGGCTTTTGTAGAGCACTGGGGGGGGGACACAAGTAGGCACACAAAACACACCCTCAGCGGCACAGGGGCGGCCAGGTGCAGTGTGCAAAGCAGGCGTCGGGTTTTGTATTGGTTTCAATGGAGGGACCCGGGGGTCACTCTAGCGGTGCAGGCAGGGCACAGGGGGGCTTCTAGGGCTAGCCACCACCTGGGCTAGACAGAGGGTCGCCTGGGGATCACTCCTGCACTTAAGTTCGGTTCCTTCTGGTCCTGGGGGCTTCGGGTGCAGTGCTTGGTCCAGGCGTCGGGTCCCTTGTTACAGGCAGTCGTGGTCAGGGGAAGCCTCTGGATTCTCTCTGCAGGCATCGCTGTGGGGGTCCAGGGGGGTCGTCTCAGGTTTCTCACGGGGTCGCAGTTGCCTGGGAGTCCTCCCTGTGGTGTTGGTTCTCTGGATCTCGAGCCGGGGGCGTCGGGTGCAGAGTGTGAAGTCTCACACTTCCGGGGGGAAGAGTGAGGTCTTTAAAGTTGTAGAAAAGTTGCAAGTTTGTTGCAGGTTGTTGAGCAGAGCCGCTGCTCCCGGGTGTTTCTTGGTCCTGGGGGTCAGGGCAGCCTCTGAGGCTTCAGAGGTAACGGGTCCATGTTGGGTGCATCGCTGGTTTCAGGTTTTCAAGTCAGGAGACAGGTCGGTAGGGCTGGGGCTAAAGCAGTTGTCGTCGTCCGTCGTCTCTGCAGGCTTGTAGGTCAGCAGTCCTTCTTCTTTAGTTCAGGTTGCAGGAATCTGATTTCCTGGGTTCTGGGTCACCCCTAAATACTAAATTTAGGGGTGTGTTTAGGTCAGGAGGGCAGCAGCAATAGCTACTGTCCTTGAGGGTGGCTACACCCTTCTTGTTCCCAGAGGGGAAGGGGGCACATCCCCATACCTATTGGGGGAATCCTCCAAAACCAAGATGGAGGATTTCTAAAGGCAGGGGTCACCTCAGCTCGGGACACCTTAGGGGCTGTCCTGACTGGTGGGTGACTCCTCCTTGTTTTTCTCATTATCCTCTCCTGCCTTGCTGCCAAAAGTGGGGGCAGTGGCTGGAGGGGCGGGCATCTCCACTAGCTGGGATGCCCCCGCACTTACAAAGTCTGGGGAAATGGCCCTGAACTATGTGGGGGCACCTTTGCTAGTCCAAGGGTGCCCTCAAATTTAGTAACTTTGCACCTAACCTTCAGCAAGTGAAGGTTAGACATATAGGTGACTTATAAGTTACTTAAGTGCAGTGAAAATGACTGTGAAATAGCGTGTGCATTATTTCACGCAGGCTGCAATGGCAATCCTGGGTAAAGGTTTGTCTGAGCTCCCTATGGGTGGCAAAAGAAATGCTGCATCCCATATGGATCTCCTGGAACACCAATGCCCTGGGTACCTAGGTGCCATATACTAGAGACTTATAAGGGGGGTCCAGTATGCCAATTAGAATTGGTAAATGTAATCACTAGCCTATAGTGATAAATGTAAAGGCAGAGAGAGCATGAGCACTGAGGTTCTGATTAGCAGAGCCTCAGTGACACAGTTAGGCACTACACAGGCATACACATTAGGCCACAAAATATGAGCACTGGGTTCCTGGCTACCAGGATCCCAGTGAGACAGGCAAAAACATACTGACATACATGTAAATTTGGGGGTAACATGCCAAGAAAGATGGTACTTTCCTACACATAGGCAAGCAGCCTGTACAGAAAATGATCTACCGCTAAGGCAAGCTTTTTTAAATTTAGAAACTTTTGGCAAATTGGCATTTGCAGAGTGGAATGAACTAGTCGGATGATAGCCTTACAGCTTATGTCAAAGAGAACCAGTGTAATGAAAAGCTCTATGAGCTAGGTACAGTGCTTTAAACATTATACGCTTGGCCACAGTAAAAAAAAAACATAGCTGCTTACTAGAGGAAAGCATGGCCGGGACAGAGTTAGTTTTGCAGTCACTGCTTGTATGGCATAGACATGTTGTACAAGATATCGTGGTCCACTTAAAAATACAGCATTGCCATAGTCAATTCCGCTTAAGATAATACTTTGATTCACAAGCGGGTGGAGATACGCAGGCAGCAGAGGTAAAAATTTATGGAGTACCCTAATTAGTCCAAAACAAGTGAAGGATAATTGATTAACGTGAGTGGAGAGAGACAGATCATCCTCCATACAGACTACTAGATTTCGAATGGCCGTCACTGTAATCGGACTTGAGCTTTCCTCCAGTGGCAAATATTTTGCTACCAGCAGTTTCAAAGGAGACTCTGAAAGACAATTCATTACCTCTTCTACTCTCCATTAAACTTCAGAAAGTTAGCTCTATGCCACTGCAAGACCTCTCATATGCATTCATTAAAGCGGCCTTTGAAGAATGCAATGTACAATTCAATGTGAGGGTTAGCTGAGTGTGTCAGCATAATTCACACATTTTAGGCTATAAGATCTAATAAGCTTATTCAGTGCTAAGTATTTTTTGAGCAGATTCAGAGGCTGTTTTACCACCCCATGGCCATAGTTACCAGTAATGGCCAGGCTTCTGCCCCCTTAGAGGTCCACTGGGGTAGCCGTCAAATTTGCCCTCTGTCCCCTTTTCTTTTTATCCGGGCCCTGGAATCCTGGGTGATTGCCATACACTCTTCTCCGGACATTCATGGTATTCCCTTCCCCCAGTACAGAACACAAACCCACTCTGTACATTCTGGACACCCTCACCAACCCATCTAACTCTCTATAGTCCCTCATGACTTTGATTACACATTTCTCTGCCCTTTCCAGGTACAAGTTAAACTCCCTCTTGAATGAAAGTGGCAGGCTTCAGAGAATCCACCCAATAAAGTGTGACCATTAACACACCAGAGGTCACAAGCCATCACACTTTTACTCCCTATTGGGCTACCTATTGCATAGCTGGAACATCCTAACTTAGGTCCTTCTTTGTGTTGTGGTTGAAATAACACTTTAAATTGCACATAGTGATATTGTTCTCTTTTGTTATTAGTTGTGGGATAAGACCATAAGACGGATGTTCCTCGTGAAAGTTCAGCATGTTAATTACCACACCCTCACATCCATGCACAATGTCTCTCCCCTTCATCGGGTAATTATACACATTGACATAGACAGTTACACTGGTAATAGCAATTTCCACACAGACAATGTTCTCTTTTGCAGTTAGGACGGTGTGTGTGGTCAAACTAACACTGGTGTTATTAAGTGGCATTAGACCCCCAAAGACAACCCAGCCTTGACTCCGAGAAGAGACAAAAAGGTGTATCCCTGTTTTTATATCTCAGTGCATGCCCATGTTTCTTGAAACAAACATACGGAGAAATTGTTTTATATGGCCACACTCCAAGGGGTCACTAAAACTTACCTCAAACATGCAGACAGAGACCAATACCAACACATAACAGACCTTGCAGCCTGCACACTCCATCTGGAAACAGAGGTGGCATCCAAAGTGACTTGAATCCCTGAGTCGCCAACTGTAACTAGACCGCGGTTCTCTGTGTCAGCTCGCCTTTCACAAGGCCCATCAATGCAATGTGTTTATGAACACAGAAACAAAAGCAATATCTCAATCCTCAGGACTAACAGGCTGCAGCCTAAGACCTTGTCCAGTGAGCCCTGGTCACTGGGTGTGACGTATAGCCACACCCTACACCAAAAAGATATATTGAGAAGTGCATTTTCCTAGCAAAAAAACAAAAATATTGGTGGCGTGGCCGAAGTAGCCAAGATGGTGGACACATCTAAGAGATGCTCCACAGACCTCCTCCACCATCCATTCTTATCTGGTGCCCAGGGTCCCTTACACTTCATCACAGCCTGATCTCTGGTTCCCCCACAACACTCGCTTGTCGCTGAGGGCCCTGCCTTCCCAGATATCGCAACTGCCCAAAGTAAGGTGATGGAGGCACTCCTTGCCTGTGGCAGTGATAAAATGGTGCCTGCCCATGAGCGGGGAGAGGAGCCGGCATACCACCGTCACAGCAGTGGTTTTTCCCCTTAAGGACCCGTTTGCCCCAGTGGGGCTGGGAGGTGGGGCGGCTGGGTGAAGGGGAGGGAATTGACAGGTCCCAAGGCGCACCCTGTGGGGCCTGTGCTGCGTCAGACCGGCTTAATCTGTTGTGTGGTCCACTGGTTGCAGCAGTTGCCTGGCACCGGCATGCAGATTTCGCAGCAGTGGACTGATCTCCTCATTTATTGCTTCCTCCGTTCTCTCCCCTTGGTGATACACAGAAGATCCGTGGACCCCGGGGTTATGTCCACGGGTGGAGTTACCACAAACTCTACCCGCTCCAACCGACTGACCTCCTGGACCAACATCAGCGACGACAAAACCTGCATGACCATGAACTCCATCCACTCCGGATCACCATCAGACCCCTGCCCACACCACATCTTCAACAAAGCAGACACGGCCATCGCACCACACCTACGGAAAGCCATCAACATCTCCTTCGAAACTGCAAGATTCCCAGACAGCTGGAAACACGCCGAAATCAATGCCCTTCTCAAGAAGCCAACGGCGGACCCCAAGGATCTGAAAAACTTCCGGCCCATCTCTCTGCTCCCGTTCCCGGCGAAGGTCATCGAGAAAATCGTCAACACTCAGCTCACTCGGTACCTCGAAGACAACAACATCCTAGACCCCTCCCAGTCCGGCTTCAGACGCAACCACAGCACTGAAACCGCCCTCCTTGCCACCACAGATGACATCAGAAGCCACCTCGACAATGGAGAAACATCAGCCCTCATCCTCCTAGACCTATCAGCTGCCTTTGACACCGTATGTCACCACACCCTAAAATCCCACCTCCACGCAGCAGGAATCCAGGACCAGGCCCTCAAATGGACCGCATCCTTCCTTATGGGCAGAACCCAAAGAGTCCGCCTCCCCTGTACCATTCTAAAGCCTTCAACATCATCTGCGGCGTACCCCAGGGCTCATCCCGCAGCCCGACGCTGTTCAACATCTACATGGCCCCCCTCGCACAAGTGGCCCGTCAGCACAACCTCAACATTATCTCCTACGCCGATGACACCCAACTCACCCTCTCCCTCACCAAGGACCCGCACACCGCCAAAACTAACCTCCACGAGGGACTAAAAGCCATCGCAGACTGGATGAGAGACAGCCGGCTAAAACTGAACTCGGACAAAACAGAGGTCCTCATCCTTGGACGCACCCCCTCTGCCTGGGACAACTCATGGTGGCCGTCCACGCTGGGTCCCCCACCAACGCCCACCGACAGCGCACGAAACCTCGGCTTCACCCTCAACTCCTCACTCTCCATGTCAAAGCAGGTCAGCGCCATCTCCTCCTCCTGCTACAACACCCTCCGCATGCTTCGCAGAATCTACAAATGGATCCCAACAGAAACAAGAAAAACAGTAACCCAGGCCCTCGTCAGCAACAGACTCGACTACGGCAACGCCCTCTACACCGGTATCTCATCCAAACTCCTCCAACGCCTCCAACGCATCCAAAATGCCTCCGCCCGACTCATCCTCAACATCCCTCGCCACTGTCACATCACCCCCCACCTAAGAGACCTTCACTGGCTCCCCGTCAACAAGAGGATCACCTTCAAGCTCCTCACCCAAGCACACAGGGCACTCCACAACACCGGACCATCATACCTGAACACCAGACTCAGCTTCTACACCCCCACCCGGCATCTCTGCTCTGCTAACCTCGCCCTCGCCTCCGTCCCCTGCATCCGACGCAAATCATCCGGCGGCAGATCATTCTCGTACCTCGCCGCCAAGACCTGGAACACCCTCCCTCTGGATCTACGACAGACCCAGGACCTTCTTTCCTTCAGAAAACTACTCAAGACTTGGCTCTTCGAGCAGTAGCAACTCCCCCCCCCCACCAGCACCTTGAAACCCTCACGGGTATGTAGCGTGCTTTACAAATTAACTGATTGATTGATTGATTGATGTTGCAATGGCCACTGGATGTCTTGTGGAGGGCATGGCCTCCCTCCGGGCCTGACTTACCATTGTGGTCACACGTGACCTGGGACTGAGATCCTAGGTGTCCAAATGTGGCCCTCCAAGCTTTAATTTCTGGTACCTGCAAAATATTGGCTCAAACATGCTGGTAGAGCTGGAGTTCCCTCTAGCCCTTCTGGCACTGATGCCTTGTGCTGACCTCTTGCAGGACAGACACAAACATTGAAGCTCCGCCAGGTGCTTGTGAAGTCTCTCCTGGAGCTGAGAGATAAGCGGGCCGGGGACATGCTTCTGCTACCCCCTTCTTATGTCCCTCTGTAGCCTTCTAGCTTAGTGGGACTGCTGACTTTGTGGATACCCTGAAGGGGTTACACGCTCCCCTTGCCTGCATAGTAGCCGGAATCCAGCAGCAATTCCCTTCCCTTGGTGGCTGCCTTATGCCTCAAATGCTCGTGCTGCCCCTGTTTGTCCTCTAGGCAAGTGGACTGAGAGCTGAGGGTATTGGCCTTCTCCTCCAAGACTATGCATTAGCTGTTTGCCTGAAAATGAGCTCACCCACTACAACTTCCTTGATCAACCACTGTCGCCTGCATCCTCTCCCTACCCTTGCAGCAGAGAGAGTACCACGATGCTCCACATAGACAACTACGGGGAAACACAGGGCCTCTGTGGTGGGAACACAATCAAAGATTGATAAATACATGACGTGCTCTACTGATGCAACAACCTCCTAGATCAAGCTGTTGAGATGAGTTGTGACTTATTGATTGTGGCCCCTACTAAGTCTCATACTCAATGGTGCTCTAAATCTTGAGATGGACAGGGAAGACATAGGTGCTCTCCTGGAACCTCAGACATAGAGGCAAATCACTCCCATATTATTGCCATATCTCTTCTTGCCCGTCCTGTGCAGGGTGGGGCATCAGGATCCGTGGCAGCAGATAATTCTGGCCAGGGTGGATCTGTAGGAGGTTCAATGTAGTCTTTCATGCTGTTTCTTTCCTCTCATTGGCCCAGGACTTGTTATACTTACAGTCAATTAGATCCTACACAGGAGGAGGTCTACCTCAAATGCCCCATTAGGTGTTATACTTACCTAGATGAAGGGAGCTGAGTGACAGATGCTGGAGTGAAGGGTTGTTATTGTGTGTGTGGGGGTGGTTCTTAAGAGTTTTAATTGTGTCTGTTTTCATATCATTAGTTTTGCTCCCAGCACTGTGAGCCACAATCTGAGTGGATGTCCCATTTGCCGTTACTTGATTCCCTATGCTTGTCTTATGGCTGAATTTAGTCTCCTCTCCTGGAATATGAACAGTCTCCTGGATCATCTCAAATGCAGTGCAGTCCTCAAATTTGACAACTGTCACCAACTGGGTGTCGTGTTGTTGCAAGAAACCCACTTTCTAGGCACTCAATGCCCCTTTCTACACAGATTTGGCTATGATCCAGCCAAACACTCAGGTGTTAGTAAGGAGTCTAGAAGAGTAGTGATACTACTCCACAAACACCTCTCCCTTGTGGTCACCAATGCCATCCACGACACGCTGGGCTGATACATAAGGGTGACTGGGACTTTGGAAGGGAAGCCCTACAATAATCTTAGTGTTTACATCCCTATCACCCACACAGACAGACCTTAACGGTCCTTACAGAGGTGATTGCTGTGCTACCATATGGAGTGCTGATTACTGGGGGAAGACTTTAAAGCCACTTCAGATCCAGAAATGGATGTCTCTAGCCCCCCCTTCCTATAGTTGCCATAAGCTATCCAGGTCCTTAGTCTATTGGATGGACTTCCTAGGCTTATGCGATATTTGGCAAACATGGCATTGTCAGAATCTGACATATACTCACACTTCTGCTTCTCTAAGAGGCATGTCATTAATCAACCATATATTCCTTCCCACCACAGATGTACCCTCCACCGCAGATACAAATAAACTGTCCTGGAATATTTTGGACCACTCCCCCCTACTGCTATGACTTGGAGTTCCCACGGAACATCGAAGACCCATGTGGTGTCTTAATACCTGGTTCCTCAGAGACAACAGCTTTCTTGACCACCTGCCGGGAGAGCTGCATTCCTATTTTGAAATTAATGATGGTACAGTCCACAAAATGAGTACCTTGTAACCGGCAAGCAAGGCCACACTCCAAGGGGTCACTAAAACTTACCTCAAACATGCAGACAGAGACAGATACCAACACATAACAGACCTTGCAGCCTGCATACTCCATCTGGAAACAGAGGTGGCATCCAAAGTGACTTGAATCCCTGAGTCGCCAACTGTAATTAGACCGCGGTTCTCTGTGTCAGCTCGCCTTTCACAAGGCCCATCAATGCAATGTGTTTATGAACACAGAAACAAAAGCAGTACACTCCTCAGCAGACTCCTTACTAGAGATACAAGCTCCTAGTTCATTCCCTTTATTGATGATTCAACCAGACCCCCAATCAGCGCCCCAGAGGGAATGGCAAATGTAGTTGCAGACTACTAGGAATTTTATGCTCAGCGTCCAAGGCCCCCCGTGAGCATCCCTGTAGGAAAGTACCACCTTGCCTGGCATGTTACCCCCATTTTTCACTGTATATATGTTGTTTTAGTTGTATGTGTCACTGGGACCCTGGTAACCCAGGGCCCCAGTGCTCATAAGTGTGCCTGAATGTGTTACCTGTGTAGTGACTAACTGTCTCACTGAGGCTCTGCTAATCAGAACCTCAGTGGTTATGCTCTCTCATTTCTTTCCAAATTGTCACTAACAGGCTAGTGACCATTTTTACCAGTTTACATTGGCTTACTGGAACACCCTTATAATTCCCTAGTATATGGTACTGAGGTACCCAGGGTATTGGGGTTCCAGGAGATCCCTATGGGCTGCAGCATTTCTTTTGCCACCCATAGGGAGCTCTGACAATTCTTACACAGGCCTGCCACTGCAGCCTGAGTGAAATAACGTCCACGTTATTTCACAACCATTTTACACTGCACTTAAGTAACTTATAAGTCACCTATATGTCTAACCTTTACCTGGTAAAGGTTAGGTGCAAAGTTACTTAGTGTGAGGGCACCCTGGCACTAGCCAAGGTGCCCCCACATTGTTCAGAGCCAATTCCCTGAACTTTGTGAGTGCGGGGACACCATTACACGCGTGCACTACATATAGGTCACTACCTATATGTAGCTTCACAATGGTAACTCCGAATATGGCCATGTAACATGTCTATGATCATGGAATTGCCCCCTCTATGCCATCCTGGCATAGTTGGCACAATCCCATGATCCCAGTGGTCTGTAGCACAGACCCTGGTACTGCCAAACTGCCCTTCCTGGGGTTTCACTGCAGCTGCTGCTGCTGCCAACCCCTCAGACAGGCAGCTGCCCTCCTGGGGTCCAGCCAGGCCTGGCCCAGGATGGCAGAACAAAGAACTTCCTCTGAGAGAGGGTATGACACCCTCTCCCTTTTGGAAAATGGTGTGAAGGCAGGGGAGGAGTAGCCTCCCCCAGCCTCTGGAAATGCTTTGTTGGGCACAGAGGTGCCCAATTCTGCATAAGCCAGTCTACACCGGTTCAGGGACCCCTTAGCCCCTGCTCTGGCGCGAAACTGGACAAAGGAAAGGGGAGTGACCACTCCCCTGACTTGCACCTCCCCTGGGAGGTGTCCAGAGCTCCTCCAGTGTGCTCCAGACCTCTGCCATCTTGGAAACAGAGGTGCTGCTGGCACACTGGACTGCTCTGAGTGGCCAGTGCCACCAGGTGACGTCAGAGACTCCTGCTGATAGGCTCCTTCAGGTGTTAGTAGCCTATCCTCTCTCCTAGGTAGCCAAACCCTCTTTTCTGGCTATTTAGGGTCTCTGTCTCTGGGGAAACTTCAGATAACGAATGCAAGAGCTCATCCGAGTTCCTCTGCATCTCTCTCTTCACCTTCTGATAAGGAATCGACTGCTGACCGCGCTGGAAGCCTGCAAACCTGCAACATAGTAGCAAAGACGACTACTGCAACTCTGTAACGCTGATCCTGCCGCCTTCTCGACTGTTTTCCTGCTTGTGCATGCTGTGGGGGTAGCCTGCCTCCTCTCTGCACCAGAAGCTCCGAAGAAATCTCCCGTGGGTCGACGGAATCTTCCCCCTGCAACCGCAGGCACCAAAAAGCTGCATTACCGGTCCCTTGGGTCTCCTCTCAGCACGACGAGCGAGGTCCCTCGAATCCAGCGACTCTGTCCAAGTGACCCCCACAGTCCAGTGACCCTTCAGTCCAAGTTTGGTGGAGGTAAGTCCTTGCCTCACCTCGCTGGGCTGCATTGCTGGGAACCGCGACTTTGCAGCTACTCCGGCCCCTGTGCACTTCCGGCGGAAATCCTTTGTGCACAGCCAAGCCTGGGTCCACGGCACTCTAACCTGCATTGCACGACTTTCTAAGTTGGTCTCCGGCGACGTGGGACTCCTTTGTGCAACTTCGGCGAGCACCGTTTCACGCATCCTCGTAGTGCCTGTTTCTGGCACTTCTCCGGGTGCTACCTGCTTCAGAGAGGGCTCCTTGTCTTGCTCGACGTCCCCTCTCTCTGCTGGTCCAATTTGCGACCTCCTGGGCCTCAGCAGCGTCCAAAAACGCTAACCGCACGATTTGCAGCTAGCAAGGCTTGTTGGCGTTCTTTCGGCGGGAAAACACTTCTGCACGACTCTCCATGGCGAGAGGGATCCGTCCACCAAAGGGGAAGTCTCTAGCCCTTTTCGTTCCTGCAGAAACCTCAGCTTCTTCTGTCCAGTAGAAGCTTCTTTGCACCCGCAGCTGGCATTTCCTGGGCATCTGCCCATCTCCGACTTGCTTGTGACTTTTGGACTTGGTCCCCTTGTTCCACAGGTACCCTAGATTGGAAATCCACAGTTGTTGCATTGCTGGTTTGTGTCTTTCCTGCATTATTCCTCTAACACGACTTCTTTGTCCTTAGGGGAACTTTAGTGCACTTTGCACTCACTTTTCAGGGTCTTGGGGAGGGTTATTTTTCTAACTCTCACTATTTTCTAATAGTCCCAGCGACCCTCTACAAGGTCACATAGGTTTGGGGTCCATTCGTGGTTCGCATTCCACTTTTGGAGTATATGGTTTGTGTTGCCCCTATCCCTATGTTTCCCCATTGCATCCTATTGTAACTATACATTGTTTGCACTGTTTTCTAAGACTATACTGCATATTTTTGCTATTGTGTATATATATCTTGTGTATATTTCCTATCCTCTCACTGAGGGTACACTCTAAGATACTTTGGCATATTGTCATAAAAATAAAGTACCTTTATTTTTAGTATAACTGTGTATTGTGTTTTCTTATGATATTGTGCATATGACACTAAGTGGTACTGTAGTAGCTTCACACGTCTCCTAGTTCAGCCTAAGCTGCTCTGCTAAGCTACCATTATCTATCAGCCTAAGCTGCTAGACACCCTATACACTAATAAGGGATAACTGGGCCTGGTGCAAGGTGCAAGTACCCCTTGGTACTCACTACAAGCCAGTCCAGCCTCCTACATTGGTTGTGCAGTGGTGGGATAAGTGCTTTGAGACTACTTACCACTCTTGTCATTGTACTTTTCATAAGAGAAAAATATACAAAACAAGGTCAGTGTATATACACATAGCCAAAAAGTTTTGCATTTCCTCTTTTCACTCTTTTCTAAGTGCTGAAAAGTACTTCTAAACTTTCAAAAAGTTCTTAAAAGTTTAAAAAGTTTTTTTTCTGTCTTTCCAAAAAGTTCTGAAAACTTTTTTCTCTTTTTCTATCACTTTAACTCTCTCTAAAAATGTCTGATCTAAAAGGCAGCACTGGACTCATCCATTACTGAGGATGAAGTCCATGCTGCGATTTGGGAACTTGAATTTTACTCCAAACTCCACAATATTGATGTCCCACATCTTATCCACTAAATAATGAGGCTGGGGCCCCTTGGTTCTTTCCCTCAGAGATGGATTTTGTCACCATTCTAGCTATCCAAAGTCGGATCATCCGATGATCCGATGACCGGGTTCAGCTCCTATTGCCCTATTTCCTAAATTAACACAGGGCTGTCTCTAGTCCTCTCTCCTCTTTGTGCTTACCATAGAACCTCTAGCTTGCAAAGTGCAATGTGATGCTCAGCTGCGAGGATGGAGGTGAAGTGACTCAATGTAGAAGATGACCTCCTTTTTCTAGCTGCCCCTACCCTTCGAATTCAGGCCCCTGCATGCTCAAAATCCTGTGCCTCTTCGAAGACGCATCTGAGTCCAGATGAATTGTGCTAAATCACTCCAATTTCCTATGCGAGGAGATAACGCCATGGTTAGCTGGGAAGCCGACATGCCAATCCACTGCCTTAGCTTAAAGTATCGAAGTGTTCAAATAGTGATGGTGCCTGAGCTTGCACACACTCTGAATCTCGCTCCCCTCCTCCGGGCAACCAAAGCCAGACTCACTACCTATTCCTTCCCCTCCCCTCAACATTCTTGGCTGAGTCGCCCTTAATAAGAATGATAATACCCCTGTGTTTGTTATAGACCCTGCAGAACTTTCTGCTTCATTACCCAATACATGATTTACTGAGATTGCAGCAAGAAGCTGTTCCTTCTTTTGGAGAAGTAGGATTCCACGTATTGCTCTTGCCAAATGCAGGTGGCATGGGAGCGGTTGATATCCATCTTTACTAATGGGCGTCCCAGCTCTTGGTCATCAATGATTTGTTAATGGGGGGTTGGAGCAATCCACTATACCAACTGGAGCTGGCTCGTCTTAGCTTGCATAGTTATGCACTACTTTTACAGCAGACCTGTTCCTCTCTATATCCCATAACTTACTAGGTGATTTTTCTTGTGTGACAGCCCACCAATAGATTCCTCGATTGGGAAACAAAACTGGCCCCACAAACCTCCTCTGCAGAGGGCACTGGCTGGAACACACAGCAAGCTTGGAGAGATTTTGACGATGGCATTGGATTGGGATTGCGGTGCTGAGGGATGTGTGGCAGGATTCTCATACATGTACCTTTGCATACCTACAGACCCTCTTTGCACTCTCCCCCACCCAGTTCCATAGAAACCTGCAACTGAGGCACGCGATTGGACACTATCAAACTAACTTGACTGACTTCCCGGAAGTTAGCGTCCTGGATGCTAGACTACTGATAGGCAGTTTGGGCTGAGGTGGGTTATCACAGCTTTACTGCACCTTGCTTTGCAATATCCCAACAGGGCTGGATCGACTCCAGTGGAGGTGGGAGGGATGGGTTGGCGACCTAGATGACATGGAGTGGCGGGAGGCTTGTATGGCCCCCAGAAAGTTTATTATCTCAGCACAGTTCAGGCCGATTCAATTGCACTAATTACACCTTACATACATGACGCCCCTGACACTCTGGCATGCTGGCCTCGTACCCAAACCTAATGCACCCTATGCTCCTTGTCTGAGGCAAACTTCTTTCATACGGTGTGGCAAAGCCTGCTGATCACCCGGTATTGGTCCCAAATTGACAGATCCCTATTTAGAGTTCTAGCTCAACCTTTAAGGTTGACACCAAAAATTGCCCTCCTGGGGATTCTTGAAGAACTTGGAGGAATAAGAGGGAAACCGGCAACTGGGTGGGTTGGCAACGTTGGTGGCCAAGAGAAACATAGCAAGAAATTGGAGGCCACCAAACCACCTAGCCTGGAACGATGGTGATCCTGCATGGATGGGTGCGCTACACAAGAACCGATTTACATCTCAAAAGGATGTCCTTGGAAACTCCACATAATATGGGGTAAATGAATGGAGAACTATGGTTTGTTCTCAATACAAAAGGATGCACCCGAAGGTAATCCGATGTCAGTGTAACTGATGGAGATCTGGAGCGGATGAAATAGGGAGGCCTGATTGGAAAGCACTTCATTTGTTTATTTATTTTGTTATTTCAACTTACTTTTGAAACAAAGTATTATTATATATATATATATATATATGTATATATGTATATATATGTGCATTACAACAGTGTCGGCCATATAGAGTACCAAAGAAGCCTGAGACAGAAATACAAAACCTAAAACAGGCCTCTAGATAGACGACTAAAAACATAATGTTTAAAGTGTAAAAACATCGGAAGTAAACAAGCTCACGACTCATATTTAGTAGAATAATGTTAATACCGTGAAAAGAGAGTAATTTGCATAAAAGACGTCAAAAATATGAGACAACGTCGGGAAACTCAGAGAACTCAGATTAATCGCCTCTAATTCAGCACTAACTGACCGCTAAAGTACACAGTGAAAAGCACAAATAGCTATAAGAAAAGCTGAAACACACGGTTTTAACAGCTTCAAGTGGTTCAGTTTTTGACGCACGTTTCAATTTAGAAGCTTCCTCTAATTGCACCACTCGACAACGCTTTCACTCTCCGTCCTCCCACTTCCACAATAACAGTATGACCTTTACTTCACTGCAGGAAAAAGCGCACGGAATATACAGTACACAATGTGTAAAGCGCACAGCCAAGGGTGCATGTCAACACTCTTGAAAAGTGGTAGATTTTATTTTAAAAACATAATCGAGAGAATGCATTTCCTCCATTGACTTCTATTGAAGTAAAGGCAATTTTAAGACGGGCGAAAGCCACAATAAAGCCGTTTTTGGCTTCAGAAATCGAGAGTCTCCCGCCTGAATCGGATCTATTGCCATGTACTTCAAGCAGGGTCACTGGAATTATGCAGCAAGAGAGGGACAAATTATGCGGCGGGGTAAGTGCATTATGCGGCCAGAAAAGGCAAATTATGTGTCATAATGGCTTAGCATTATTTTAGCGTTTTTAAACTTGGTAACGCTGTCTGGGCATTGGTTACACCTCAGTACTATTTTAACACGGAAAATAGCAATAAGCAACAAAAGATGAGAAGTCTAACTTTGGAAAGGGTCTTTCAGTGCTCGGCAACACACGTTGCTGCATTTTTTGTTACTTTTGAACTGTTTGAGCTAGAATTGTTTTTTGTTAAAATCTGCAATTTAAGCAACAGATGACGGATAATGTGGTAAATTCGGGAAAACTATAATTATGTCAACATGCCGCGGCCGCACAGTCGCATAATTCCAGTGGCACGGACTTCAATTACAGATTTTGACATGAAACCACAGTTGAAGTAAAAGCCCCAGTCTGTTGGCAAATGATAAATTAGAACCAAGCTGTGCTTAGAGTTTGTTCGCGGTCGGAGTTAAACATTGTTTTACAAAATAATCTGTGTTGGGTGGTATTTCTTCACAGGCCCTTTTGTATATATTTACACTCACCCCTTTCCACTGGTGCAAGGTTGTTCTGGAAGATTTATTAGGGCTGGAAGTCAGCAAACACTGAAATAAATACAATATATCACAAGCTTTCACATTCACAAGCACTCCATGGGTTAGCCTCCATACATTTCAGTTTAAACCAGTGGAGGGTTAATATTCCTATTTTCTGAAAGTAAGTCACCCACACTCGGTGCAAAGCACGGAGATTTCACTGCTGTGCTGCACTTACCAACAACTTTTTGGGCTAAGTGAATGGCTTCTTCAACCGCGCTGCCTTCAGTTACTGAATCAACAATGCCCAGTTTCACTGCTACCGGAGCAGGAACAATTTTTCCTGCAAGAAATGAAAATGCAAACAGACGTAATTAAAGGATTGCAAGTCCCTTGGTGATGGACAATGTAAGAAACATTACGATCTTAGAAAGGTAAACATTTGAAGAGTCGGATCATAAAACAGTTCTAATTGCCACCATTTCACGTCCTTGGTCTTAAGTAGAAGCAGTGCTTGGGCCAACAGCTGTTTCTACTGTACTATAACACAAATGTTGGCAGCGCACGACAAGAATGTCTGCACATATTTCTTCTCTCACATTTTGTTGTGGTGGTGATGCGCTACGTTGTTTGTGCGGTTATATTTTTAAGCTGCATTATTGCACTTTGTTGATTTGTTATGCTATGGCTGTTGTGTTTGACTGTTTTCTTTTACAGTTCACTTTTTGTTTTCTTTGTTTAATGTTTTGAGTTATGTCGTTGTGTAATGTTCTGTTTACTTGAGAGACTTTGCTTCCTTTTTTATAAGTATTTGTAAAGCACGCTATCACTTGGGGTATCCTGGTGCTGTGCAGCTGTGTGGGCCAGGCACTGACGAGGGCAGGGTGGTTAATTTAAAATCCAGTTCCACAGCTTCCTGCGGAATTCAAGGTGGGAGGAGGCACTGAAGTGGAGTGGGAGGTCGTTCCAATGCTTTAGGAGTGATTTAAGAGAATGCTTGTCGTCCTGATCTGGTTCTGTATATATGTGGAATGTGTGAGAGTAGGAGTCCTACAGAACAGAACAAAGGTATCTAGGTGGTTGGTGGAAGGGGATGCATCTGTTCAAGTATGTGGGGCATAATTTGTATACATGTTTGAGGACTTTGAAATGAGCTAGTTTGTGAATGTGGAACCAGTGTATCTCCCTGATGTGTGGTGTGGTATCAGTTCTGTTTGGGAGGTTAAAGTTGAGTCTGGCTGCCGAGTTCTGTATGGTTGTAGTATTCTGGTGAGTTGCTTGATGATCCCAGTGTAGAGGGTGTTCCCATAATCCAACTTGCCAGTGACTAGCATGTGAGTGACTGTTTCTCTGGTGTTGCTTTGAAGTCTTTTGAAGATCTTGCTCAGCAACTTCAGGGTGCGTTTGACTTGTGCGGATGCTGGGTGTGGGTCAGAGTCCACCTGGCCACCATTTGGAGTCCCATGGCATGATGTTCTTGCCGAAGATCACTACCTTTACGTTTTTGGTTTTGACCTGAAACAGTTGACTTTCATCCAGTTAGCGACTTCAGTCTTGTGGGAGCTGAACTTGTTTCTCGTGTTGGGCATCTTGTTCATGAGGAAGAGTATGTATGTTATCAGAGTGGGAGAGGATGTTGATGTCAGGTGCGCCGATGATGTTTGACAGAGGAGTCATGTATGCATTAAAGAAGGTGGGGCTGAGGGATGAACCTTGAGGCACTCCTCACATGAGTTTGCGAGATTCCGAGGAGTAAGGTGCCAGGCTACCACTTGTGTTCTATCCATGAAGGAGCAGATCCAGTGAAGAGCAGGTACTTAGATGCCAGTCTTGTTCAGGTGCTGATGAGGATGGGGTGTGAAACCGTGTCAAATGCTGCAGGCAAGTCCAGGAGAATGAGAGCTGCTGTGTCTCCTCTGTCAAGGATCATGCAGATGTTGTATGTGCTGCCGATGAGTGCTGTTTCTGTACTGAGGTTGGACATCAATCTGGAAAGTGTGGCATTGAGGAGCTGGTTGTTGCTGAGGTGGTCGGCGAGGTGTCATTTGATTTGTTCCTCTAAAATCTTGGCTGGGAAAGATAGTAGGGAGGTGGCTAGGTCAGCAAGTGATTTCTTGCGCAGGGAAACAACAGTGGTATGTTGCAAGGTATCCAGGGAAGGGGCTGAGCCGATGGAGGCATAGAGAATGGATGTAAATGCTGATCATGATGAGCCTTTGGGTGGAGGGCACGGGTCAAAAGGGGCCACCAAGTGGATGGTCTTCATGGTCACTGTGATTTTGATGGTGAAGACGGCAGGCCACATGGTCTGAGTTTTCTCTTAAGCTGTATTGGGGGCTTGCTCTGGGACAATGATGGGGTCCAGTTGGGGGTGGAAGTTGCCATATTTGGAGGCTATATTGTCACAGAAAATTTCTGAGAGCTAGCTGCAAAGATCTTGGAAGGGTGTGATATTGCTAGAGGTTCTAGGAGGCATGGTACAATGGTTGATGATGGGGAAGATTTCCTTGCTGCTGTTTGTGCCTGCATCGATGCAGTCTGCAAGTGCTGTGCACTTGGATTTCCAATTCCGCGGTTGGTAGCCTCTTGGGGGGGAAATTAAAAGGTCTTTGTCCATGGTGTCTTGACTTGTTCTCCACTTGCGCTCCAGCTGCTTGCAGTGATGTTTCATCAGCCTGAGGTCCTCTGTATACCAACTGGCCTGTAGTTGGGCTCTTGCCATAAGGTTGTGCTTGAGGGGAGCCAGAGTGTCGGTGCATGCAGCCATCCAGCAGTTGCGATTCTTCCTGGCTTTCAGCAAAGTGCTGGTGAGCTTTGGTTGGTGCGCGGAGAGGATGGAAGCCCAGTCCTCTTCTGTGATGCTTTTCTAGCTGTAGCAGTTGGGTCCAGTGGTGGTAGGTCTCTGATGGTGTGGGATGGGCATGCTGAAACAGGCAACAGTGTGGTTTGTCCAGGTCATTGTTGCTGGCTTGTCGACTTTGATAACTGAAGAGAGAATTAGACTGTGAGTGGGTTTGGTAACATGCTCAGTGAGGCCGAGCTTTCTGAGATTTTCTAGAAGGGGCGTAGAGTTTGGACTTAAGGTTTCAGAGACTGATGAAAGTGCTGCTGTTGATGAGTGTGTTGAAATCTGTGATATTGCTGGAAAATTGGGGCTGGGTCCTGGTGGTCTGTAAATAAAGTTTCCACCCATGGAGAAGTTGAACATTAGGTGTCCCATGTGGCTGGTGCAGTGGGCCGAGTAGGTGGTGCAGCTGATAACATCTTTGAAGATGATTTTGGTGCCAACCATGGCCCAATGCAGTGGCAGGCCAGGTGGATGGGGGGCTTGATGCCCAACCCTCCTCGAGGGCGGTGTTTTGGCTCTGCCCTAAGATTAGCAGTTGAAGGAGGAAGGGATGGTGTACTCACAGTCGATGTCTTTGGTTGGTCCTTGGCAGCAGGTTGTTCCTTGGTCTTGGACTCCAAGTGCAAACTGTGCTTGGGACTGAAAGTACATAAGCCGAGGTGCAGGGCTGGAGTTTCTCCTCAATGTTCTTATCCCAGTAGGGAGTATCATCTCCCTGTCAGTGCGGCATGGGTCACTGAGTGAGCCGTCAAGCTTTACGATAATGCAGTATTCTCTTCAAGCAAATGGTGATGCATGAAGAACAGGAGTTCTCACTGTGCTCTTAGCACTGATACTGTGTTGGCAATGTGGGAAGTTCTGGAACAGAGTTCTTTGTATCATGGATTGACCATTCTCGGGGAAGAAGACAACAGAGAAGGCCCTGAAAGGGGCAGAGGCTCCAAACAGTGTATTAGTAGTTTTAGAAGGTCGGGATTCACAACACTTCCAAAAAGGTGCAGGATGCACAGATTGTCTAACCTATGGGCCTGTAGAGTCCGAACAGGCCTGAAGATGATACCACGAGGTCAACCCAGAATTCAGTAGACACATGACTGAACCTGACAGCAGAGAAAAACACGCATTTTCAATGCAACGGGTCTTGCATTTGTTCGAGTTAGAGCTATTACCGTTGTAAATAAAAATAAAACGCAGCGCGATCGTGCTATGCAAAATGCAACACGATCGCGCTGTGTGGAAAATAAATAGATAAAGTAGTCTGAACTCCAGGCTGAAAACATCGAGCCTCGTATGTTTTTGGTACTTTACCGGTGCTGTGTAGGTGGGCTAAACACCGGAAAAGGCATGACTTATGCATGCCTTTCACAAATGAAAGCAAGCAGATTTTAAAAGGCAAGCCCACGAACCAATGTAAGTGACTGATGTGGCATGGGCGTGGTTTCAAGTCCAACGAGAGGTTACAGAATGGACGGAGCACTTTGTGCTCGCCCATAATCAGTCTAACAATAGAACTGATGCCCATGCCCTTTACCAGTCACTGGTGGAGTCACCATACCTCGTGATTCAAAAGACTTCTTTGAAGAAAAATAAGTTGCACACATCTGAGTCCAAAACTAGATGGCAGGTGTATGTATAGCAAGTGTATCTGAAGTTCAATGAACACAAATCTTTGAATGATTTCCTTGAACAAGCATCCAAGCTTGATTACATTTATGTGAATTCTAAAGTCCACAAAAGGTTCCCTGTGCAATAACACGAAGGATTCTTAAGAAGACAATAATTGAATGTGTGTCCCTCTCTCTCTCTCTATAGACACGTTCAAGTTATTAGATTTCTAGTATGTGCATACAATTGCTAAAAATGGGAAACAACAATGTTAATTGTATTTATTACTGTGCAGTTCCTCAGAAGTGAAGTAGAAACGATACATATCTTCCACAAAAGAGCAAACGGTGACGACGCTTGAGGTATTTGTTCAAACAAAGAGAGGTGCCAGTGCATGTGTATTTTTGAGATACATATTTTTTGTATGTTTAATTTTCAAGAATTCATGTGTATGTGGTAACTGTTGGGGAGGTAGGAGACATAACAGACCATTGCACCTGCTGGATCCTGCGCACAAGATTAATGCAACCCAGTAAATGATGGAAAGGACAGAAAAGGGATGGCGAGAAGGAAAAAATTCGGGAAAGAAAGATGGAAAAGAATAGAGGCTTTAAGAGAGGGGAGAAAGGAATGCAATGGAAAAAAGTCAGAAAATAGGACAGCAAAAAAGAAGCAGGAGAAAGAAGAGAATAACTGAAAAGGAAAGAATGAATGAAAAATAGAAAGAAGGGGGGAAAAGAATAAAGGGAACAAATAAAGTTATTAGTAAGGAATGAAAGAAATAAGAAAAATCGGATAGAAAGAGGGAAATAAATTAAAGAAAATGCAAAAGAAGGAAAATAACAATCACAGATACAAGTGCAAAAAGATTGAAAAGAGCTTAGAAGTAAAGAAGAAACAAGATTGACAAAAGGTATGACGAGAGGTCAGAAATATTGAAAGGACGGAAATATTAAATTATAATGATATAATGATAATAAATGCAATGGTGATGGAAATAAATAAAAGAGAAAAGAAGTAAAAAAAAATATGAAGACGGAACGGAAAGACATAGTAGAGATGGAAAAGATGAGAGAAACATAGGAAGAAGAAAATATGTATTTGGGCATTTTCTCCACCCACGAATACCCCTGGGATGGATAAGCCTTGTCACGCATACCGGACATTTATCAGAGTATTTAGTGCTACTTCACAACTGCAAGTAAGTGCCTACAGCGTTTGTAGGTAACTTCTTTGAAAATTATCTATAAATCACACAATGTGACCTTGTTTTTCAAACATTTTCGTGGAAAGAGTGACTCCTTTAACATCCCCCAGAAAGGTCAGCTACGCTTGGTAGTTCTTGATAAGTTTGATAATGTGGTCAGAGCGCAGACTCAACCTCCTGGAAATCCTCTAACTTTTTTTTTATAATTTTTTATGAGAATTGAGGTGTAAAAAGCACCAATTAGCCAGACTGTTTCCAGAATTCCTTCGAGTGAAAAACAGACCTCGTGCTTCTTCCACCATCTTGTAAATGAATGCCGAGCTAGTTCAATTCACTTGCTCACTCCATGCCTTCAAAAATATGAGAACGGGTTTTTTTCTGCATTTTTTCTGGATTCTCCCTTGAGCATTTCTGTTCACTTTTGTCATGGAAGAGCTCAATCTGTTCTGTTTTCTTACCTACAAATAAATTCTTCACACACACACTTTGGATCCCATTCCTCTTAACCGAACAATAACTAGACAGGAAGTGAAAGCACCACAGGCTTTGGGCCTGGTCACTGGAGGAAATGAGTTACGCTAGTGCGTGGCGGCCTACTAAGAACAATTTTAGGCACTAGACTAAAAATTAAGCATCAAGCAAGAGATTTTCTAGCTCTGTGGCGTTTACACCTGCAGCTGTAGCAGTGGATCGTGGTGCAAGGCTAAACAGGATTAAGTAAGTGATTTTTTGCAGTTTTATACAGTGCAAACTCGACCCAAAGCTTTCGTAGCGCTTTGCACAGAATCACAAAATGGTGAACCAAGACCCGAATTTGGTTCCCCAGTTCCAAAGTTGGCAGCTTTTGTCATGTCACATGCTGTCCCCACAGAAATCTCATTAGTTGGTTGTTAAACATTGTGCATTACAACACGCTAAGCTTCAGAGCTGGAATGAGAATCAAAGGCAGACCAGGCAAACAAATGTCACACCCAGACCCAGCTCCCTACCATTCTCTTTCTTTCCGATCTCTTTCTTTTCAAGGGTTCAAATTTTCAACAACATTCATCCCCCACTGACAGAATGGATGAGTAGGTAATGAAGGCAGAAGATCATGTTTTCTTCAGTGCAGCAAGTTCCAATGTTGATTTACTACTTTAATGTAACTTTAATTTTAAATTATTCACAAAACGTATTGTTGGAATTTCTCGAAATCTGCACTTGGAACTCCAATTTTTTTACCAATTTTTTGGCACCATTTTCCCAGTGAGAAACTGTGTACCTAATAACCTTTTAAAGTGAGGAATGCCTGCATCGCTGGCTTTTGCCCCTCCCTTTGTGCTCTTGCTGGAAAGGGATTCCATACCCTTGCCTGGCATAAATATTTGATCATTTTCGAGTAGGAAAAGCGTATGCTCACAAACTGGCATTTGTAGGTGTACAAAAACATTTAGGGCTACGCATGCCATGACCTACCCACTGCTGATCCCTTGCATGAGATTACTCCTTTGCAATGTTATGCAGTTTGGTGGATAATAATAGGTAGATGATGGATGATAAGTGAATTGATTTAGTACAAGGTTATGTTTGAAAATTCCTAGTAGTCATAATTCCACCCATTTTCCATTGTAAATTCATTTTTATGACTAAAACTGGCTTTGTGAATCAGGCCCCAATAGGTTTGACTATGACAGACAATTAGGTGTTAAAGTCAAAAAAGTTAAAAGATGGGTACAAGGTCAATCAGCTAACCTATGTTCTGATTCACATCAAAAAGCTCCAATTTTAACATCACTTAACTTTAGCCAGCTCACCTTAACCCAGACAAAAAATGATCATGTAAACTGGCTTCAATTGTGCTGAATCTCACAGTCCATCAATTGTCTCCTTAAAGAGCAGCAGTGTGTCATCTGCATATGTGAAGAACCTAAGATCTAATTCCAAAAGCAGCTCATCAACAAATACACAGTGAGCAATGGTGGTGACAAGAGTGTGTCAAAACCACACGTCAATTACATCAAACCTGCTTAAAGCCCTCCCATGAACACATAGTTGGTTCAGTCTGATAGACAGGACGCAAACCAATTTCTTGTGATCTCAGATACTCCTGCCGCTGATTCTAACCAAGTAAAGACAACTGTGTGGTCATCAAAATTTACCAAGATATCATGAAGGAGAAGAAAATCTCCCTTACAACTGTACAGAAGTTCCAAAAGAATATGTTGTACATCTTGGAGGTTCCAGTTCAGTGCCCCTTCCCAAGGCCAACACCAGATTGTAGCTTACCTAGGAAATTATTTAGTTCAAAATGATCCTGAAATTGAAACGCCTCCTACTCCTTCTAAGATTTTAAGTTGGAAGAACATGATGGCTACTGTGCAATACGAAGAGAATAGCATAGTGTTGAATTACATTTTCAGAAATTGAAGAACCCAGGATTCCTGAGTGTAGGTAAAGGTGATGAATCTGGACAGATACACTAACAAAACGAGTTAATTGTGAAGTGAACTTAACCACTAAAAACAGCACTCTGGTATCTGTAATCAGGCTGGGAGATGGTGTTCATACTTCTCACAATGTAGCCCCCTGAGGTTTTCTCAGAAATGAGTTGAAATTTAAACAGCCCTATAGAAGTTCCTTTACTCACTTCTTATTGTTGAAGAACATCAGAAATGGCTCTCTGTTTTAGGGTTGTCAGCACTTATACTAGCTCTGATCTTCATACTTTCCTCATCTCTTTCAGCTTGGTAACTGCCTCATTTTAGGATCTCAAAGTATATAGATATAATCACTATGATGGCCATCCTATATTTTTCCCTTATACTTATCAGATTAATCTTACACTCTGGTGACGGATATGTAGTTCACGTTTATGCAAGTTGAGCTGCTTTAAATGTTTCAGAGACCATTTTGTGTTTGATACTTTGCTGTAACTCTGACCCTTTATCTAATGTGAAGGCCCTAGAATATCACCTCTGATCTCATCTACATATCTAGTTAGACAACACCAGTTACAGTTGACTTAATTTAAGAACCAGGTCTATCATCTATTAGTGGGAGAAACACTCCAGCAGTAAGCTTATGCTCTATCTTGCAAAATTATGTACTGCTTTGTATGAGACGAGGATGGACCAGGACAAGCATAAACAAATGACACAATGTTCCAACCCATCAAAAGGTAACGTTGCTATAATACAATGAAACCACATTAGAGATGGCCCAATTTAACATATCTCATTTATCTCGGGCACTTTCCTCAATAAAACTAAAACACAAGTGGTAAAAACCCAGAAACATCTGCAGGTTCAGAATCTTCCAGGATGAGGAACCATGAACATTCATATCATTAAACATTGTAGAATTTTCAGATAAAAAAGACATGACCACTACAGAAATAGATTAGTAATACCAACATCTTTGGTACATTACACTTACAGTACCTCAAGTCACAACATGCTCAAAAGTAGTGGTGGCCTTGATAGAGAAAACGTTGCTATATTTATGCACCAACAAAGCTACCCCCACCCTTCCTCATGGATGTAAGAAACAATGCACCCATTAGCAAGCTTTAGATAGTCACAGATAGGCTTCTTGAGTACAGAGGTATATCCCAAATGGAGAGGGATGCCACTGGAATAGACATCAAAGGGGACTTCCAGGAAAAACACAAAATCATCAGCTACCTCACCAATGGAATATCCAGTCTTACTCCACATGGATGAAGGAAACATCACCCCAGGTTGTTAAACGTTCCACTTAAGCTTGGGCTGACATGACTATGTGGGAAATACATTGGACCAGTAGGTGTCCTCATTTTCCTTCTCATTGTTGTCCTTTAGATCTTTACTCTACAGAGGTCTGAGATCTCTTAAACAGATAGACCTCAGCATCATATGCTTTGCTATAATTTTAGATCTGTGTTCGAACACTGCAACCATTGCTACTGTAGACAGGTATGATTGGTTGTCTCAGCCGTAGGCTAATGATGAATAATGCTGACACATTAATAACATCTCACTGTAAAGCCACAGTGCTCTTGGTGACAACTGGATTAGTTATGGAACTGTGAAGTATAATATTTCCCCACATCTCAAAATGATTGTCATGCAGCTTAGATAGCTGCACTGACAGCCTTGCTACAAGACATATGTCTCATCAGGATATTATAAATTAATTCAGAATTTGGACCTCAGACATGCAATGGTCAATGTAATAAGTGTATATACTATTGGTAATTCAGCCAGAAAATATCAAATGTGGTGATCAGATCTCAGTTACCTATTTTCTTATTGACTTCTATGAGATTTGTAAAATGGTATGCTTGAGTTAGTTAAAGGGGTACTCAAGCCTGTCATCAAAAACTGATGCACACTTGATACCTGTTGATGAACATTTTCATAAGCCACTGACTGCCACGGTTCTCAGTACCACTGATCTAACTTCAGACTACTGATAGATTACCATAACCAAAGGTGTCAAAGATGCAGCTGCATACTGAACTTTTGGGGGTACTATCAATGTAAAGTAGATCCCGTGGGGATGAATACCACAGCTACATTTCAGAGGCGTGCAAACCAAGAGCTGGCTAGTCAAGAGGTCAACAGTGTTGTCTAGCTTAGTTGTCTACAGCTCTAGTGCTCTAATTCGGGAGATCACTTTGTGTCCCTCTGAAAAGTGCTTCTGGTGTTTTTTGAGACATAAACACTATCAGTAAGAAACAAATAGATAGAGTATTCAAATTAAAATTCAGAATATGGCCCATAGTAGTCCGACAGGTTATTACAGAAGTTCTGAAAATAGTTAATGGAAGCATCCTGTTACCCATGACTATAATAACCTAACATCAAAGGAGTCATAAAGTATTGGAGTTAAAGAGTCAGGATTCCTTTGACAATCTGAGGCCAATCTGTGGCATTCATTGGCAGATATTTGTACTATGGGAACAATGGTAGGCTACAATTTAAAGTGGTGCACTTGGTGTGTCTTGGACTTGTACAAATTATCCCCACATTTGTCTGGGCATGATTGAACTCTTCACATTGACCACAGGCTCCGAAAATGGCTTATGCAGATAAGAGGGAAAAAAATAATTCTGTTCTTTACCCCTAGCGATTAGGTTTTATGGTGGAAAGGGGACATTGAACTGACCATGTAACTGAAGATGGGTGACACAGATTTCATTCTGTTTGATTTGGTGGGTTTGTGTAATCTTACAACCATGCTTAGACATCAAACTGAGAAGTCAAAGACTAATAACAATAGCAAACGGTGGTAAGTGGAATGATTGTAAAGGTTTCAGCTCCTGGTTGGTCCTCATTTTGATTAATGCAGTGGGTAGAAATTCAGTGAACTGAAATTATAGTCCCAGAGACGGCCTGCTTGTGATATGCAAGCATTCCACCCATAATCTTTTGTTGTTTATATTAATTCCAAACACATTTTATAAAACCTTTAGTAGTTACACCTCCCACCCCGATTAGTTAAATATGTAGAGGCTATGTGGGTGTGCAGTGGTATTATGTAGACCCACATGTTTACCTGGCCAACCAGGTGTCGCTTAAGTCTAACAGCAATGTTACAATCCACGTGTGACACGAAATTCACCATTTGACAATTATTTCGTATCTGCAGTCTAATGGAGGCTATTTACCATAATTATTGAAGTCACCTAATTTCTTCTGTTAAAATTAACCAGGAAGAAGGAATGGAGATATCTTTTTTACTTTTTGAACTATGAGATTAATTATTTTATGCCTTCTCCAAACAGGATGAAATACTGAAGTATATTACGCCTCCAAGGTCTGCACTTCATGCTCAGTTTGTGCTCTTAGAAGGCATATTTCCCAGAACAAAAAAAGTGCAAATATTACTCTTGACCTCTTTAGGTAACTGAACATTGGCGGTTCCTCCGCCGTGGGAGCAGAGGAGCGTCGCCCCCTGCACTGCTGTGCAAAAAGCGTCAAAAATAAAATGGTAATAAAACGATTTTATTACCCTTTTAGTTTTTAAGCTTTCTGCCAGCACACAAAGTGTGACGGCAGGACGGGGCCAGTGCGTCACTGTCGCTGCTGCAAATGATTGGCAGCAGTGAGGAGTGGCACCTATGTTTGAAGTGTTCACAATGGATTGGCCGGCTACCTTGCTACAGCCAAAACTACAGTCACATTTCAAACCTCTCCATTCCGGCTGCCTTGGACAGCTGGTTTGGTGAGAAGGCACAGGCATCAACACTTCCAAAACCAAATCGATGATGTTCAGTCCTCATAGATCCTTCAAAGGAAAGTTTGTCCTTGAAGGCATTCCACTTGAAAGGTGAACACATTTAGCCACCTGTGTTTAATGTTAACAGAGAACATGTCTTGGAAGTCACATATTGCAAATCAGGTGTTGAAACTAAAGCAAAATACAGGTGTTTAATTAAGGATTTTAATCTTTCATACACCAAGCCAATAAGCCCTGCACTTCAGATTTACAAGGCTATGGCTGTGAGTTCACCTCTCTATAGGGCCAAATTATGGGGCTGTGCCAAACTCAAGAAATATGAACTCTTGAGAATATTTTTTTAAGAAATCTTGTTTCTCTTCCGTCAAGCACTCTGCGGTTTCCTCTCATCAAGGACTTAGGCAGGAAGAGCATGGGCTATCAGGCTTGCCTACGTCCTCTCTTGTATTGTTGGCATCTTTGGACTACACCAGAGATTGCATCCTTTACTGCAGCCCTGCAGGTCATTTTAGAAACTGACTGCTATCTTAGCATTCACTGGCTCAAATATATCAAAGAGTCATTCTACACCCCTGAGCTTAATGAGCTCTGGGACTCTCTAACTACTCCCTCCTTTCCGTCGAAACTTGACCTTAAAAAGCAGTATTGGAGGGTGGTAGATTCTGAGGAACTGGTGTTAGCACCACTCTACACTGTCACACAAGTTTGCTGATCTAAAAGATTTATGCAAATATGAGGTTTTCTGGGATCTAATCTCGGTGTCTAGAGAGAGGAAATTGTACTTCCAGCTTCGTGTAGGAACCTTGCCATTAAGATCATTTACCAGCTGTTGGTTACCTGAGGGGTTAATCATTTGTCCAGCTTGTAAAGCCCCTATTGAAAATCTTCCTCATGTCTTATTTGTTTGTCCTGCTTATGCTGCCCCTCGCAGGCAATGGCTTGCCCCTGCCTGCAAATTGCTGGGAGTTCACAGGTCCCATGTTGCTCTTCGAGTTCTTAGAGCAAAATGTTTATCTGTATGATGTGTTTTTAACAACTATGTATCGAAATTGCACAGGAAAAGGACTTAGGTTTTATCCTTTTAATATGTACTGTATGTATTTTATATATTTATTGATGTATTTATTGTGTCAGTGTTATGTGCTTTTATGGCCCTTGTAGTGGAAATAAAGTTCTTTGTTGATGATGATATCTTTTTTACTTTTTAAACTATAAGCAATTAATTATTTTATGCCTTCTCCAACCAGGGTGAAATACTGAAGTATTACTCCTCAAGGGCCTGCACTTCATGCTCTGTTTGTGCTCCTAGAAGGCATTCTTCCCAGAGCAAAAAGTGCAAATATTACCCTTGACCTCTTTAGGTAACTGGCGGTTCCTCTGTGGGAGCAGAGGAGGGTCACCCCCTGCACTGATGTGCAGAAAGCATAAAAAATAAAATGGTAATAAAACTATTTTATTACCATTTTCGTTTTTACGCTTTCTGCCAGCAAACAAAGTGCGAGGGCAGGGTGGGGCCAGTGCGTCACTGTCGCTGCTACAAATGATTGGCAGCAGTGAGGAGCGGCCCCTATGTTTGAAGTGTGCATGATGGATTGGCCGGCTACCTTGCTACAGTCAAACCGACAGGCACATTCCAAACCTCTCCAACCAGGCTGTCTTGGACGGCTGGTTTAGAGAGAAGGCACAGGCATACAGTGTCTTTTGGAGTGTGCAGGTCCAGCCAATGAAGACATTTTTTTCATGCTGTTCCACAGCATGAAAAAAGTGCCTGAACTGGATGCGGGAGTTGGCTGTGGGCTTCACACTCCAAGGACGTGCTGCAGAACAAGGATGTGCTGCAGGACATCGAGTAAGGTAAGTGAGGTTTTTTTTATTTTTATATTGGTGTGCATGTTATATGTGTATGTTATGCATGTTATGTGTGTATGTTATGCATGTCATGTGTGTATGTTATACTGTGTTATGTGTGTATGTTGTCGTTTTTTGTGCCCCTTCAATTTATTTTGCTGCCAGGGGTCACTGTAACTGGACTTCCTTGTTCTGACCCAGAAGTTTGAAGAACTGTTATGTTCCCTCATAAGAAGACCTAGGCCCGTATATCTGTGGGAAGGTGTTTATTCACCATTTTCTTAAATGATCATTTACAGATGGACTGTATGCCTTCAAGATCAGATGCCCTTCCAAATGGCCAACAGAGAGACTGTTCGGTGCACAGTATGAAGTCTCTTATTCCAGATGACAGTTTTTTAATCATCAAACATGTCCAACTACCTATGAATCTTCCAGTAATTTTTATTTCCAATTTTGAGGTCACCACAAATTCATCATTGGGCAAGGGAAATCAAGCTTGGCCTTCACTGTCAACCAGATGAAAGCCATGATTTTCAGGAAAGGGTGGGGAGAAGCCTTGTAAGCTGTCCTTCCCAAGATGGTGAAGCCTCCTGGTTCACCGACGAACTCCTGGCCTCCAAATGCGCCTGCAGGAAACTGGAAAAGAAATGGCTCCAAGAACGCAGACCGGACAACCACGCAACCCTCAAGGACGCCACCCAACACCACCACCTCATCAGGACCGCCAAGAGAACCTCCCTCAAAGACTGCCTAGACAACAACGCATACGACAGCAAAGAGCTCTTTCGCATCTTTAAGGAACTGTCCACCCCCAGCGCCAACGTCAACGAAATCCCGCCCTCACAGGAACTCTGCGACTCCCTCGCCGCATTCTTCCACAGCAAGATCGCCGACATCCACAGCAGTTTCAACTCCCCGACCACACCCACCACCATCACCACACCGAACCCAAGCACCACCAACCTCATCACCGCCTGGGCCAACGTCAACGACGACGAAACACGCAAGACCATGAACTCCATCCACTCCGGATCACCGACTGACCCCTTCCCCCACCACATCTTCAACAAAGCGGACTCCATCATCGCGCCCCAGCTCCGCAAGATCATCAACATCTCCTTCGAAACTGGCACTTTCCCGGAAAGCTAGAAGCACGCAGAGATCAACGCCCTCCTCAAAAAACCCAAAGCCGACCCCAAGGACCTTAAGAACTTTCGCCCCATCTCCCTCCTCCCCTACCCAGCGAAAGTCGCAGAAAAGATCGTCAACCTTCAACTGACACGCCACATCGAAGACAACGACATCCTCGACCCATCGCAAACCGGATTCAGACGCAACCACAGCACCGAGACCGCCCTCATCGCCGCCATGGACGACATCAGATGCCAACTCGACCATGGCGAAACCTCGGCCCTCATCCTCCTGGACCTCTCAGCGGCCTTTGACACGGTCTGCCACCGCACCCTACTGACACGCCTCCAAGAAGCCGGTATCCAGAATAAAGCCCTAGCCTGGACCGCATCTTTCCTCTCCGGTAGAACCCAGACTGTCCGCCTCACGCCTTTTCGCTCAGAAGCCATCAATGTCATCTGCGGCGTCCCCCAGGGCTCCTCCCTGAGCCCGACAGTGTTCAACATCTACATGGCCCCCCTCGCACAAGTGGCCCGCCGACACGACCTCAACATCATCTCCTACGCCAACGACACCCAGCTCATCCTCTCCCTCACCAACGACCCCGCCACCGCCAAAGCCAACCTCCACGAAGGTATGAAAGCAGTCGCCGACTGGATGAGGAACAGCTGCCTGAAACTGAACACCGACAAGACGGAAATCCTCATCCTCGGAACATCCTCCTCCGCCTGGGACGACTCATGGTGGCCCACCATCCTTGGAACGGCACCGACAACAACTGACCACGCTCGCAACCTGGGATTCATCCTCGACTCCTCTCTCTCCATGGACAGACAAGTCAACGCCGTCACCTCCTCATGCTACAACATCCTCCGCTGGATCTACAAGTGGATCCCGACCGACACCAGGAAGACAGTGACCCACGCCCTCGTCAGCAGCAGATTGGAGTACGGCAACCCACTCTATGCAGGAATCCCAGCAAAGCACCTCCGACAACTACAACGCATCCAAAACGCCTCCGCCCGACTCATCACCAGCACCCCCCACCACAGCCACATCACCCCACTCCTCAAAGAGCTCCACTGGCTTCCCGTCGACAAGAGGGTCACCTTCAAGCTCCTCACCCACGCACACAAGGCACTCCACAACGCCGGCCCTACCTAGCTGAACAGCAGACTCAACTTCTACACTCCGACCCGCCAGCTACGCTCCACAAGCCTCGCCCTCGCCACCGTCCCCCGCATCCAACGAACCACCTCCGGCGGCAGATCCTTCTCCTACCTCACCGCCAAAACCTGGAACACGCTCCCTACCTCCCTACGACAGACCCAAGATCTACTCGCCTTCAGAAGACTCCTCAAGACCTCGCTCTTCGAGCAGTAGCAGTCACCCCCCCCCCCAGCACCTTGGAACCCTAACGGGTAAGTAGTGCGCTCTATAAATGTATGTGATTGATTGATTGATTCACAAAATGTTCTTTGAGGTTGCCAATTCAAGACGAATTAGAGCCTTTTCCTGTGATGTTAGTTGCTTTTTTTAATCATACATAAAGAAGCATTTCGAATCGAAGGATGTGCCACAGGTCATTCATTCCCCTGTTTTTGTCACATATATTTGTTCCCCCTTGCTACTGTTTTGGTCCCTGTTTTTTGCTTCTAGGAGTTGCAGCTTCTACTGGTTTCTACTTCTGGATTCCTTTATCTGTCGCTTTTCTCTTACCTGATGCCAGCATGAGTTAGTGCTTTGCTAATTACTTCAGTAATAATTTTCAACCAATAACTGTGAGATTGCCAAGTGGCTTTTATACCCTTGGTGTTTTTGTCTTCCTACCTGGAGTTCTCTTGACACCTTTCACATTTAATAGTCTGTGCATGCAGGCACTATGACTATTGGGTGGAGTTGTCTTTTTCTCAGGCAATCAAGATGTGGACTCAACAGACCTTAGCGTCCAGTCCTTGACAATACGGGGTTGAGGCTTCACCAAGCAAAAACACAACTCCATATCACTCCCAACAAGGTAACCACAGAACCAGGAGCTAGAGAGAAGGGTCTGGAAGGGGCCGTTGGGTAGACCAAGGTGACAGTAGGTCTTTTCACATGTATAATGCAATATGAGAGAGGCCAGACAAGCTCCTTCCATCTAGCTCATAGCTGTCTGCAATTCCATTAAAGCCTTTTTCAAGTTAATGGTCTACCCATGCCCTTTGTATGTATGCTCCTTTCATTAGCCTAACACCCAGATTCCATACAGCTGAAAGAATAAAGCAGGCATTATCCCATTAAGTAGACAAGTAACACTGCTAGTGGTATTACTGCATAGGTAGACAGACTGTCTCGCACTGGAACTGGCCTCCTTATCTCTCAAAAGTAACTAGGAAAAATTGAAATTCTGGCAATCTGCACTCTAGAGATGGGTTTAGCCATACAAAGTAACAGCAACCTGTACACTGTAGTACATTGGATAGAACTAAATGACAAAACTGTAATCATGATTAGATGTTTTAGGTTTTAAAAATGTTTTATGGTTGTATGGGTATAGGTGATTACACCAATTGAAGAAATCTTCCTTAATGAAGTAGTTTTAAATAGATAAATCAAAATAAGTTGAAAACATTGTGTAGGAAGTTGACTCTGTATATACTATCTCAACGTGAGAGATAGTGTGCACAGAGTCCAAGGGTTTCCCTTAGAAGTTGATAGTGGCAAAATTAGATAATTCTAATGCTCTTTTTTGTGGTAGTGTGGTCGAGCAGTAGGCTTATCAGAGGGTAGTGTTAAGCATTTGTTGTACACACACAGGCAACAAATGAGGATCACACACTCAAAGACTCCAGGCCAATAGTTTTTATATAGAAAAATATATTTTCATATTTTATTTTAGAACCACAAGATTCAAGATTTTAAGTAAATACATAAAATGCAAGGTATTCCAAACAGGTAAGTAAGGAACTTTGAATTAAAGCAGTAGTACACACAGTATAGGTAAAAATGGCAATAAGCTATTTTAAAAGTGGACACAGTGCAAAAATCAACAGTTCCTGGGGGAGGTAAGTATGGTTAAGTTTCTGAGGTAAGTAAAGCACTTACAAGTTCAGTTTCCTGGGCATAGGCAGCCCACGTTGGGTGTTCAAGGCAGCCCCAAAGTCTCCACACCAGCGACACAGGGCCGGTCAGGTGCAAAGGCCAAAGGAGGGCCCAAAACACATAGGCGCCTATGGAGAACAGGGGTGCCCCGGTTCTGGTCTGCTGGCAGGTAAGTACCTGCGTCCTCTGGGAGCAGACTAGGGGGGTTTTGTATAGCAATGGGGGGGACACAAACAGGCACACAAAACACACCCTCAGCGGCATAGGGGCGGCCGGGAGCAGTGTGCAAAGTTGGCATCGGGTTTGCTATGGAAAGCAATGGAGGGACCCGAGGGTCACTTAGGTGATGCAGGCAGGGCACAGGGGGTGCTTCTCGGGCCAGCCACTGACTGCACTGTAGGTTGGTTCCTTTTGGGCCTGGGGGTTGCGGGTGCAGTGCTTGGTCCAGGAGTTGGGTTCTTTGTCCAGGCAGTCGTAGTCAGGGGGAGCCTCTGGATCCTCCCTGCAGGCATCGCTGTAGAGGTGCAGGGGGGTCGTCTCAGGTTACTCACGAGGTCACAGTCACCTGGGAGTCCTCTCTGCAGTGTTGGTTCTCTGGAGCTTGAGCCAGGGGCGTCGGGTGCAGAGGGTGAAGTCTCAAGCTTCCGGCGGGAAGAGTGAGTTCTTTAAAAGTTGCTTCAAAGTTGCAAAAAGTTTGCTGGAGCTGAACAGTGCCGCTGTTCTCCGGAGTTTCTTGGTCCTTCGGTTCGGGGAGTCCTCTGAGACTTCAGAGGTTGCTGGTCCCTGTCGGATGCGTCGCTGTGCAGGTTCTTTGAGTCTGGAGACTGGCTGGTAGAGCTGGGGCCAAGTCAGTTGGCGTCTTCTCTGCAGGGCTTTCAGGTCAGCAGTCCTTTCTTTGTGTAGGATGCAGGAATCTGATTTCCTGGGTTCAGGGTCGCCCCTAAATACTCAATTTAGGGATGTGTTTAGGTCTGGGGGGCAGTAGCCAATAGCTATTATCCTTGAGGGTGACTACACCCTCTTTGTGTCTCCTCCCTGAGGGGAGGGGGGCACATCCCTATTCCTACTGGGGGAATCCTCTGAAACCAAGATGGAGGATTTCTAAAGGCAGGAGTCACCTCAGCTCAGGGCACCTTAGTGGGTTTCCTGACTGGTAAGTGACTCCTCCTTGTTTTTCTCATTATCTCCTCTGGACTTGCCGCCAAAATTAGGGGCTGTGTCCAGGGGGGCGGGCATATCCACTAGCTGGGATGCCCTAGGGTGCTGTAACAAAAGGCATGAACCTTTGAGGCTCACCGCCAGGTGTTACAGTTCCTGCAGGGGGAGATGAGAAGCACCTCCACAAAGTGCAGGCTTTGTTTTTGTCCTCAGAGAGCACAAGGCTCTCACCCCAGGGGGGCAGAAACTTGTCTCAGTGGCAGGCTGGCACAGACCAGTCAGTCCTGTACTGAAGGATTGGGTAAAATACAGGGGGCATCTCCTAAGATGCCCTCTGTGTGCATTTTGTAATAAATCCAACACTGGCATCAGTGTGGGTTTACTATTCTGAGAAGTTTGATACCAAACTTCCCACTATCCAGTGTAGCCATTATGGAGCTGTGGAGTTTTTAACAAACTCCCAGACCATATTCCTAATATGGCCACACTGTACTTACAATGTCTACGAATGGACTTAGACACTGTAGGGGCATATTGCTCATGCAGCTATGTCCTGTGGTATAGTGCACTCTGCCTTAGGGCTGCAAGGCCTGCTAGAGGGATGACATACCTATGCCACAGGCAGTATTTAGTGTGCATGGCATCCTGAGGGGGGATGCCATGTCGACTTTGCCTTTTTCTCCTCACCAACACACACAATCTGCAATAGCAGAGTTCATGTATTAGGTGAGGGGTCCCTTAGCGTGGCACAACACATTCTGCAGCCCTTAGAGACCTTCCCTGGTCACAGGGCCCTTAGTACCACTGGTACCTTTTACAGGGGACTTATCTGTGTGCCAATTGTGGAAATAATGGTACATTTTTAGTGAAAGAACACTGGTGCCGGGACCAGGTTGGCAGGGGTCCTCGCACACTACTCAGTCAAGTCAGCATCAATATCAGGCAAAAGGTGGGGGGTAACTGCAACAGGGAGCCATTTTCCTACACACTGCATCTGAGTATTAATCATTTTGACCTTTATTACTTTCATATATGCATTAATGAAGACAGTCATGTATAATATCTCACAAAATATAATGTTTGTACATGCCAAAGGTTTTAGCATTTTAATCAAAATACTGCTGTTAGAACTGGGGTTTCTGGTTGTCAGAGTACACACCCTGTACAAGCAGGAACCACCAGTTAAGCTAAATACACACTTAGAGATAACCCCCTGGTAGCTTGCCACAGAGCAGTAAGGCTTATCTAAAGAGGCAATGTGTAAAGTATTTATAACACAATGACAGCACCACAAAATACTCCACACATTTAAAAAAAAAAAGAGAATACGTATCTGAGTAAACTTAGACTAAAACAACAGAAATCCAATCAGCAGAATTTGAGATATGAATTTTTAAAAAATAAACCAAAAATAGTACTTAGAAGTGGATAGCACTAAGAGCTTACTTAAGGTCGTGCTAGACCCGGGTAAATCCAAAGTTTATGCCGACTGTGATGGAGAGCAGGCCAGCTATAGGACTCACGCGGAGAAAGAGTACCTTGGATGGAGCAAAACACCAACAGCAATGCAAAGACAATGTATCATTCTGATCCGCACAGTTGGGTCAGTGCAGAGCCTTGCAGTCAGGTCCCATTTCGAACACCTTTGAGATTAAAGCAATGCGTGTCGCTGAGCCACACAGAGCATTGTTGTCGGGCTGGGCAGGGTGTAGAACCACTGTCGAACAGCCTCTGCATCAGAGTTGGAGGGGCGCTGCATCAGTTCAGATCTGCGCAAAGGTGACAATGCATCAGTTTTGTGGTCAGCTGCAGAGCCCACTTCTGAGGCTCAGGATTGGAGGGAGCACCTCAGGCAAGGGTAGGGCTCACATATGGCAGAGTCCACCAGCCAAAGCAGAGTTGAAGGCAGTCTTTGATGTCCCTGAGACTGGAGAAGAACAGGGGACAAGCCAGCATGCGCTTGGAGTCACTCTGGGTCAGATGAGAGGGTCCAGACCTTCCTCAGCTGGGCAGAGATCAGCAGGTCAGCTGGGCAAAGATCAGCAGGATAGCTCATCGAGGCAGAGAGTAGTCCTTCTTGGAAAGCAGTCCAGCAGTGTGCCACTCCTTGCAGCACAGCAGTCCTCACTCCAGGCAGAGTTCTTCCCAGTTCCTGTAGTGTACTATTTTGGTAGAATCAAAGTCACAGTTCTTATACCCTAATGTGCCTTTGAACTGAGGGTGACTTCAAAGAAGGGTCTTTGAAGTGCACAGAAATCCTTTCTTTCGAGCCCTGGCTCTGGACAACCAGTAGCGGGTAATCAGCCCTTTGTGTGAGGGCAGACACTTTCCCATTCAGGTGTGTCAGCTCCCCTCTCCCTTCCTATCCAGGAAGGCCCATCAGACTGCAGATAAGTGTGCTCAGACACACCTAAACTTCTTGTTTTTATGATTGTCGACAGGGAATGCCCAAAGTGTAACTGTCACCTACCCTAGGCGTGTATTGGAGACAGGCAGGAAGGCACACAGAGCAGCAAGAGCAGAGAAATGCCCACTTTCTAAAAGTGTCATTTCTAAAATAGTAATGTTAACTCCGCCTTTACCATTAAAGAGGATTCATCATCACCATTCCAATTATATGAAACATGATTTAGCCACTCTTTTCTGATCAGGAAGTACAGCTTAAAAGGATATTAAGAAGTTCCCAATGCTGGCCTAGAAGAGGAGTGGGACTCACAGTAGTGAAAAACGAAGTTGAACGTTTTTCACTACCAGGGCATATAAAACGTCGGGGCACATGTCCTGCCTTTTACTTGCATGGCACCCTGACCTATGGGCTACCTAGGGCCTACCATAGGGGTGACATATGTAATAAAAGGGGCGTTTAAGGTTTGGCAAGTAGTTTTCAATGCCAAGTTAAAGTTGCAGTGGCAGGCCTGAGACACGTTTATAGGCTTCTTACGTGGGTGGCACAACCAGTGCTGCAGGCCCACTAGTAGCATTTAGTTTACATGCTCTGGGTACATGGTATACCACTTTACAAGTGTCTTGTATGTAAATTAAATCTGCTGATTGCGTACACACCAATGTTACTATGTTTAGGGGAGAAGCACATGCACTTTAGCACTGGTCAGTAGTGGTAAAGTTTCAGAGTCCTAAAGCCAACAAAAAACTACAGCAAAAAATTTAAGGCAAACAGGCAAAATGTTTGGGGGAAGACCAGGCTAAGGCTCACAGTTCTAACAACGGCACTGATCCCATCCTGAAATGAGGAACTGGTATCACAAGATCACTCTCATATTTGTTGCAAGTGACTTCCTACTAAACGGACTGCATTGAGGTGCTGTCAGTTTGCGCTAGTTCTTACCACATAGTAGCTCCAATGAGTGAGGCATGTTGTGCTGTGAATAGTTCCATGTAGTTGTTATCTCTGGTGTCACTGCACACTGGGCACTCTTCTTGTGGCAGCAGGTGCCAGCAAGGAACCTTAAAAAGGAATGACCATCAGCACATCATCCACCGCACACAGTGGCCACATGGGGCACAATAACCAAAGCCAGCTCGGTGAAGCCATCAATACAGATGTGACATGGAAGGGGACCATTTGGGGCAATACAAAAGGAAGAGCTACATGTTACTGACTGGATCAACAATGCAAAAAAAAAAAAACCCTATTGGAAAGGGGCTCTTTGGCACTGCCATCCATGGCCTATGTAAGTCCAGTCAGGCTCCTTGTTTAAAAAGAACACAACAAATGGGCCAGAGAATTCTGGGAGCGATGGACCACGGACAGGTTTTCCGACTTTGCACACTGAGCCAGCACAGAACTATTTGCAGAGGTCTATGCGTTCTATCTGAGAGCTGACATGTGAATATTGTTCTGTGTACACAGGCTTAGCTCCTGGCTGAACGTACGGAAAACAAATAAACAAGCTTTATGTCTCTATGGGGCAAATCATCAGAAATATTTATTGGAGCCATTACAGCCACCAAAACTATAACATTTCACGTGTCCTTTTGAACATACAAGAGTTTAGGCTAGTCTCATGCCCTCAGCTGATCCATCCAGCGATTTTCTGGGGTAGAACAGGTCCGATTCCTCACTGTCTTTTCCCTGAATCAGTGGAGAATAAGACATAAATGCATGTCAGCGGTTTAATGATGACACCAGTGGCCAAGACTCTAGGTAATGTGTACAAAGAACTTACATTCGATTGAAGAAAGGGAATATCTCTAATTTCTAAATTATTTATAGATTTTCTAATTGTGTAAAAACGGAACCTCCACTTTCATAATTGTTCCTGACACTGGGAAATATGCACCATATGTTATTATTATGCTCAAACTAGTCTATGGCAGCTCTATTTCACCCTTGTTGGACAACAACCCATTTAAAGATATGATGATGTCGTATCTCAATATTCTTTGAATCTTCTAGGACGTCTAACAGCTGTCGGGCTTCTTATCCTTGTGGAATACTCCTGGTGCTAGTCCAATGGGCATGATCTTATCATCAGCTGGGATGAGATTCAGCTGTTAAGTGCCTCTGCCACATGCTTTGCAATTACTTGCACTGCTATGCATGACCTCTGACTCTTTCCACATATGGCTAGTTCCTTTATTATATTTAACAACGCTAAGCTTTGGGATGGCATTGACCATGCTTTGCTACTTAGGATTCAGACTCTGAACTCATTTCATTTCAAACATGGATTAAGCCTTAACGCACTGCTACATATGACTTGCTACTTCATCTATTTATACGATGTTGTCTATTTGGTAGTAATTCTGGTCATAGCTTTCATTTTGCACATAACTTATTTATGGTTGCTGTATTAATATTTTATGCTGTTATGTCATGTATTTCGAAGTGTTTTAAAGTGTGCAGTATTTTGTTTCTGATGGTTCTTTAAACATTATGCTTGTGATGTGTTTTATGAGCTTGCCTCGAAATAAACACTTTTGATGATGATGATGGTGACGATGTCTTGCTACTTTGTACTCAACCTCAGAAGTACTTGTTCTTGTTTTCTCTCTTTACTATGCTTTACTACGCAGAATTCTACTTCTCTTTTTATATTATGCTAATGGCAAACTTTTCCAGGGCTTTGTTTGATACCGTCTAGATCCCCAATCTTACTTCTGCGTTGATCTCTTTTCTTCTCTCATCTTAACATTTATTCACTCTCTTTCCAGTTTTCTTATTTGGCCCATCAGTTCAGAGATGTTTTGTTGTATGGGCTGGGTGAAAAGATATTTTACCATGATTTAGGCTTCCACTGGGTGTCCAGGTTAGGCCCTTAGTTCCCACCCCATGCAGATAGCAAACAATGTGCGCACTTGTGTACGCATAAGGTAACTTAACAATACGGCCTAATATTTGACGGTGATAAGAAAGCTATTTGAAATCCTCTCAGAGCGTGGCCAAGTAGTATCTATGGGTGGCTACTCAGAGCTTGCCAAAAGCCAACTTCAGATACTATGGGGGTTATTCTAACTTTGGAGGAGGTGTTAATCCGTCCCAAAAGTGACGGAAAAGTGACGGATTTACCACCAGCCGTATTACGAGTCCATTATATCCTATGGAACTCGTAATACGGCTGGTGGTATATCCGCCACTTTACCGTCACTTTTGGGACGGATTAACACTCCTCCAAAGTTAGAATAACCCCCTATGTTACCATGCAATTGGACAACGGCCAACTGTTTCTGAACTTGCAAATGGCTTCTACAATATGTAGTCCTCATGTAAACAAAATATTTGCATATGGAATTTGCACTGTATTAGGCAGCAGGGTAAACCGTTTCAATACAGTGTCTCGACTGTGGGAAATATTAAATGATGGCCTGAAGAAATTGATTCCAAACAAATATATTAATACAGGTTCCTTTTGGAGTTGCCTAAAGTTGAGAAAATGTCCTTAAATACCACACTTCACTATGGCTCTGTAAAAGCAACCGTATTTCAATTTCTGTCTTTAAATTATGAGAATGCCAGGAAGGATAAAATGTATAAATACTTGGGATTGATTGCTGCATTTGAAATCACGTGCAGTGTATAATGGATATAAAATATTCCGTTTAGGTTGACTGATGCATATGTTTGACTGCACTAGAGGCACTCTACCTCTTTACATGAATGGGCCATGTTACTACTATTAAACCAACTTAAGGCTACCAGATAACTCGAAGTCACCGGGCACACTGCAGTACAGTTTTCCAACTGGCAAATCTTTTTACCTACTGCCTTAGTCCCAGAGGGTCAATTGAGGCGACCCAGGACTACAACTCCTGTAATTATTTTGGCTGCAGAATTAAGTGCTGGCCAATGGCGTCCCTGATATCCTGGAATCATCTGGTAACCTTAAGCGAGCCTTAAATTGATGAAATCACACTGTAAGAGATTCTGTAATCGAATTACCTGTTGTGATCATGTCAAGAGCAGCAGGTACCCCAATCAGTCGAGGAAGGCGCTGAGTTCCACCAGCTCCTGGAAGTAATCCAAGGAGTACCTCTGTGAGACCAACTCGAGCCTAAAGCAGATAAAGAGATTGTTGTCGTTTGTATTTAAATTATTTATTTATTGCTGAACAAGACTAACAAAGAATTTCGATGGTTAAACTGATCCAAATAACATAAAACACACTGTAGCTTGGTGTTGAAAGAAAACATATGCTATAATCAACAAGATACCGCACAGCCATCTAGACATCATACAGCCCAAGACGGACCTGAAGGCCAAAGTAGATGCCAAAGGTATGCACATTCTCCAAGCATTTTGAAAACACTTCATCTCACACCATAATGTTTTAAAGTTACTGAAAAATAGACCTATTTTGCCAGCTGCAAGACATATTGAAACTATACACAGAATAATATAGAGAGAGGCTTGTGACTCCACACAGAGGAGTAACACTCTCACCTGGTTCTATTGGCTGGTTGGTGTTTCATTTCACCCTCTATTGAGAGCTTGCATTATAATGCATGAAGGACTATTTTACATTTGAAAAATACACTCGACCATAACAGATTCAATTCTTTATTTCATACATGCACTCTAAACAGAAGAAATCCTTGTGTGTTTTTTCACTTAAGTAGCCTTTCTTTAAAACTTTCATCAGGACTCGAGTGTGCGCTATCACCACCACCACCTTTATTACCACAATACCACCACCACATTTATTACCACATTAACACCACCACCTTTTTTAACACATTACCACTACCACCACCATTAACCTCACCAACAACAGTACTAGCACCATTAGCATTAACACTACTTCCACTAACAGCACCATTACCACCACCATTCACGACAACACTGTTAGCGTTATCAGCATCACAATTTAAACACCATATAATGAGCACATGCCTGTGATCCCGTGCTTTAACATATTAAAGTCAGACCTAGCTGCTTTGCAAATGCTTCCTTTTCATATATCTGCGTCCATAATGACGCCCTGTTTGTTACACCCCCAACATTCTGATAAGACTGTTTCCGTCCTCCCACTCAGCTTAACATTTTTAACGTCTGCAAACTAATTTCCACTAATTCTCTTTTGTTGGTCCATGAACCAATGAGAAACTAAGGACGGGGAGGCCACTCAGCCAATGAGCAATGCTGCCAAGTTTGCAGTTTACCTTGTGTGACATTCATATGTTTGTGATGTGGTTACATGTGACATACTTATATGATGTGTGACAACTCGAGCGACACGTTCTACCGAAGAGAACAAAGGAGTTACGTACCGCTCAGTATCATTGCACGCTGTGAGCTGCCAGTTCGCTGATTCTGCCTTGCCTCTTGAGTGGACAGTGAAACACTGCAGCGGTTGAGTGAGAATTCAAAGGGAGTATTTTGTTTCTTTTGTATGAAGCAGCTGACTCATAATTTGTCTCCTGTTTTCTTTAGAAAACCTGTCTCTGAAGACAGTGAGGTACAAAGAGACTAAAACGTGCAAGAAGAAAGCACTGCTACATACAAAACAAAACTAATTCAATATAGCTTTTATTAATTTCTCTCTCACTTTCTCTTTCTAACCTCTCACCCTATTTCAGATCTGAATTGTCTGTGAGTAGTATTTGTAAACGCATAGTGAAAGGATGATAGGTGGCTGCAAACCTCAGACATGGCTGAGAAGCACAAGGTGGCCTAGGGTAGCCTTTGATGCTGTATCCTTGACAACCAGCAGATGCAGACCTGAAGTCTGCTGGGCCATACTGACCGAGCAGAGGCCCTCATCCTCACAGCAATGTGCTAAAAAGTAGAGGAGCTAATCTCTGTGCGATATATACTCAGGTGCGGCCCGTCCTTTAGGGCGGAGGGGCCACGCCCCCCACCTTTTGCCCCTTATGAAGAGTGTCTGTCAGGCTGAACAAAGGTCAGCCTGACAGACACTCTTCATTTTCAGCTTAGACAGTCAGGAGTGAGGCATGCACGATTTGCGCAGACTCCTGGCTGCCTGAGCTGAACTTTGCTGGGCTGAGGAGGTCACAGCTCCTATGGGCGTGACCTCCTCGGCTCAGCAAAGGTGCCTCAAGGCTCTCCCCTGGGTGACGAGGAAAGCGTCACCCATTGACACTCGCCCTGGGCGCTTCAGGTTTAAGTCCTGAAGCGCCCAGGGTGAGTGTCAATCAGTGACACTTCGTCACAGAGTGGGATGGGGTCAGCAGTCTCACGGACCCCATCCCACTCTGTGACGAGGCTGGGACTGCTGCCTTCCCTCATTGGCTGACCTAAGATCAGACAATGAGGGAAGGCTGCAGTCCCAGCCCTCCTGGGAACTCGAGGCTGAAGGTAAGTGTGTGTGTGTGTGATGTTTTAAAATGAATGTTTGGTGCGTGCATGCATGTTTGAATGTTATGAGTGTTAATGGATGTGCGTGCGTGTGTGAAAGAATGAGTGTGTGTGTGTGATGTTTTAAAATGAATGATTGGTGCGTGCGTGCATGTTTGAATGGTATGAGTGTTGTTAATGGATGTGCGTGCGTGCGTGTGAAAGAATGAGTGTGTGTGAACTTTTAAAATTAATGTTTGGTGCGTGCGTTCATGTTTGAATGTTATGAGTGTTGCTAATGGATGTGCGTGCGTGTGAGTGTGTGTGTGTGTGTGTGTGTGTGTGTGTGTGTGTGTGTGTGTGTGTGTGTGTGTGTGTGTGCTTCCCGCCCGCCGCCCTCCCTCCTAAAGCTGCCGGCCGCCACTATATATATTACTTTTTGCAATTGTATATAGCGCAAACTCGACCTTCCTTTTGTTTTTTTAAGGCACGGGAAGGTTAAATGATGTGCCTAGAATCACAGAGGCCCTCATTCTGACCCTGGCGGTCTTTGACCGCCAGGGCGGAGGACCGCGGGAGCACCGCCGACAAGCCGGCGGTGCTCCAATGGGGATTCCGACCGCGGCGGTAAAGCCGCGGTCGGACCGGCACCACTGGCGGGGTCCCGCCAGTGTACCGCGGCCCCATTGAATCCTCCGCGGCGGCGCAGCTTGCTGCACCGCCGCGGGGATTCTGACCCCCCCTACCGCCATCCAGATCCCGGCGGTCGGACCGCCGAGATCCGGATGGCGGTAGGGGGGGTCGCGGGGCCCCTGGGGGCCCCTGCAGTGCCCATGCCACTGGCATGGGCATTGCAGGGGCCCCCGTAAGAGGGCCCCTACATGTATTTCACTGTCTGCTGCGCAGACAGTGAAATACGCGACGGGTGCAACTGCACCCGTCGCACAGCTTCCACTCCGCCGGCTCGATTCCGAGCCGGCTTCATCGTGGAAGCCTCTTTCCCGCTGGGCTGGCTGGCGGTCTGAAGGAGACCGCCCGCCAGCCCAGCGGGAAAGTCAGAATTACCGCCGCGGTCTTTCGACCGCGGAACGGTAACCTGACGGCGGGACTTTGGCGGGCGGCCTCCGCCGCCCGCCAAGGTCAGAATGAGGGCCAGAGTGTTGAACAGACGCCGAGATTCGAATCTGGTTCTCCAGGTCCAGGATCAGCAGCTCTGGCCGTTACCCCACATCCTCTCGTCCATGTTTTGCATAATTGTGAAGTCAAGTAGGGACCATGTAGCACAATTAAGCGTTAGCGTAACTAAAGTGTTGCTGCGATTCCCAGCTGCTATTTCCAGTTCCAGAACTGGAATCTTGCTGATCTCCCTTATTTTCTTGGGACAAGGAGAGTCAGTTTCAGATTGGAGAGCCCAGGTGAAGATTGAAGGGAATAAACTAGTGAAATTCATATTGGCTTCTATCATTATTTCTTTCTACAGTAACCCGCAATGCATTGCACTTGGCAGGGCAGAATGAGACAGGCCACAACACAAGCCAGAATAGATTGCACACCATGTTTCAATATCTGTATATTTCTTTAAAACGTATCTTTTTATTTGAACAGTGAGTCTCTGAATGTCCTAGCTTCAAACACTGAAAGGAAGCTCAACAGGTGGTGATAAGAGCAGGAAAGTTTATTCCCTTGTCAGTTCAACAAAAACAACCCACCCAGGGTTCCAAAGAGGAACACAGAACCATAATATCCCCTACATTCCATCCCTACGTAAAACAATAAAATGAACATGAATATCAAATATGTAAAATGAACTGTACAAAACATATAGTATTAAGTATTCAGAACTTATGACAAACTAATACAAGGACAAAATGTATGACAAACATCTTTGGTATTAACACAGTATTTTAGTTAGGACATTTCGTAATACTTGAACGTCTCAGGACTTGACCTTGTTCAACCTGAAACTCTCCTGTTGGAATGTTTGTCGTCAAGTCTAACATCTGTATGTACCCCCATTTTACTACCAGCATACTCAGTTTAAGATTGGGGCAAAACTGAAATAAAATAGTTGTTCCACGTTTTACAATTTTCCAGCACCACGTGATCCTTCAATTCCTTCACTCAGATAGGTACAGAAAAGCATGATAAGCCCTTGCGGACAAAACCAAGTCTTTAAATCCTTACCCAGTCTCCAACCTGAATAGTCAAAGTCCTGTGTCAATCATTCTTTGTATTATATTTCTCCTGAACTGCAGTCCTTACACCCACCAAACTTGCCATTTTTACCACATATACAGTTTTCCTAGATAACCACTCTGTTTAATTTGGACCCTGCAACCCTGCCTCTCAGCAACATAAAAGGGAATATCCCTGTACTTATGTGAGGGGTAGTTCTTATTGCCCATAACATGTCATCATTTGCTTCTTTCCAATATAACCCATTGATGAGTGCAAGCTGTAAGTGGTCCTTGATTACACGGTTCACCCTCTCTACCAAACCATTACTGCTTCATTTGGTAAAGGGAAGTTAAAATGTGCCTTATGTCTGACTTCTCTAGAAAACTTTAAATTTCCTGGATACAAGTTTGGTGCCATTATCAGTCACTAATTTCTCGGGCAATCCCCCTCTCAGAAACACTTAGTTGACAAAACTAATGACAGCCTCATAATTAATGTTATCCACAAATTTCACTTCAGGCCATTTAGTCATGTAGTCTACCATGACCAAAACATATTTAGGTGTATTATCTGTAATCCCAAAAGGCCCAGACACATCAAATGCCACTTTACTCCTAGGTGTATTTTTAACTACAACAGGGTGGACAGGAGAGGGATATGTTACCTGCGATTTATCACTGAGGGCACACATGCAACAGTCTCAGACATAGGTGGTCATTCTGACCCTGGCGGTCTTTGACCGCCAGGGCGGAGGACCGCGGGAGCACCGCCGACAGGCCGGCGGTGCTCCAATGGGGATTCCGACCGCGGCGGTAAAGCTGCGGTCGGACCGGCACCACTGGCGGGGTCCCGCCAGTGTACCGCGGCCCCATTGAATCCTCCGCGGCGGCGCAGCTTGCTGCACCGCCGCGGGGATTCCGACCCCCCCTACCGCCATCCAGATCCCGGCGGTCGGACCGCCGAGATCCGGATGGCGGTAGGGGGGGTCGCGGGGCCCCTGGGGGCCCCTGCAGTGCCCATGCCACTGGCATGGGCATTGCAGGGGCCCCCGTAAGAGGGCCCCTACAAGTATTTCACTGTCTGCTGCGCAGACAGTGAAATACGCGACGGGTGCAACTGCACCCGTCGCACAGCTTCCACTCCGCTGGCTCGATTCCGAGCCGGCTTCCTCGTGGAAGCCTCTTTCCCGCTGGGCTGGCTGGCGGTCTGAAGGCGACCGCCCGCCAGCCCAGCGGGAAAGTCAGAATTACCGCCGCGGTCTTTCGACCGCGGAACGGTAACCTGACGGCGGGACTTTGGCGGGCGGCCTCCGCCGCCCGCCAAGGTCAGAATGAGGGCCATAATGTTCAATAGCTTTGTCTGCTCCAAGCCACCAAAACCCCTCCCTTATTCTCCACTTCATAGCACAAATCTCAAGATGCCCTTCATGTGCTAAGTCCAACACTCTTTTGAGTAGGCACCAGGGTACAATCAAATGTCCACTCCTACCCACGGTGCCCCCAACAACAGACTATTCCTCGTCTACTCTTTTGTAAGTAATCAATGCCTCTTAGATATTCTTGATAACAGGCCAGCACCTTCCCCACAAACTTTGTCACTCCTTGTAACTCCTTGTTGTTCAACACAGCTTTCAACCACTCTTGCTCAGACAAAGCTCCCTTCATAATGTCATTAACTGAACCCACAACATATATCATCTCAAGATCATCCATCACTTACTGTGTTCCTTCACTCCCCTCCAAGGACAATCCAGAGAGACAATCAGCACATAATTCCTAGACCCTGGCACATATTCAAATTTGTAATTGAATTCTTGCAATCTGTACTGCCATTTGGCAATACACAGGGTAGCTTGCCCCCTCTACTTTTGCGGTGAAAAGAAATCCACCAAGGGTTTGTGGTCCATTCTTAAAATGAAATCTTTCCCCCACAAGAAGTTCTTGAAATGTTGCACACCCCACCACATGGCTAAAGCTCCTTTTTCTATTGTAGAATATGTGGATTCACCTCCTCTTGAGGTTCTTGATGCGAAACCAATGGTTTCCTACCACCCATCACCTATTTTTTGTGTTAGCAATGCACCAATCCCTACATTACTAGCATCAGTGGAGATGACACACAACTCATTGATGTCAAAAGGTTTAAAAGGCTGAGCTCTCACTATTTCCTTCTTGATTAATTCAAAATTAATTTCACATTTTTCGTCCCACACATTTTTCATATTTTTAGGCGCCTATGCAAAGAAGCTGTTTTATTTGAAAAATTATTTACACATTTGGCATAGTATATTCTACCAACCCGAGGAATGAACAAAGCTGGTATTTGCCGCTGGGTTTAGGCATACTTTGAATGGCATCTAGAGTCTTCCGTTTTGGTTCAACCCCTTCCCTGATACATGATGACCCAAGTAATCCACACCTTCCTCTAAAATGTACATTTGTCCTTTTTTAAGATCAATTCACTAGCTCTGATGATCTCTAACACACCCCTCACTCTGTTGTTGTGTTTTACCTCTGCTTCACCAACTACCAAGATGTCATCCTGGAAAAAACATGAACCCTTTGGTGTTTTTAAATAAACTGTTCATCAAACGTCAGGCCAAATGGCTTACAGACATAGGTGGTCATTCCAACCCTGGCGGTCCATGACCGCCGGGTTGGAGGACCGCGGGAGCACCGCCGACAGGCCGGCGGTGCTCCAATGGGCATTCCGACCGCGGCGGTAAAGCCGCGGTCGGACCGGCAACACTGGCGGTCACCCGCCAGTGTACCGCCGCCCATTGGAATCCTCCAAGGCGGCGCAGCTAGCTGCGCCGCCGAGGGGATTCCGACCCCCCCTACCGCCATCCAGTTCCCGGTGGTCCGCCCGCTGGGAACCGGATGGCGGTAGGGGGGGTCGCGGGGCCCCTGGGGGCCCCTGCAGTGCCCATGCCACTGGCATGGGCACTGCAGGGGCCCCCGTAAGAGGGCCCCTAAATGTATTTCACTGTCTGCTGCGCAGACAGTGAAATACGCGACGGGTGCAACTGCACCCGTCGCACAGCTTTCACTCCGCCGGCTCGATTCCGAGCCGGCTTCATCGTGGAAGCCTCTTTCCCGCTGGGCTGGCGGGCGGCCTGAAGGCGGCCGCCCGCCAGCCCAGCGGGAATGTCAGAATTACCGCCGCGGTCTTTCGACCGCGGAACGGTAACCTGACGGCGGGACTTTGGCGGGCGGCCTCCGCCGCCCGCCAAGGTCAGAATGAGGGCCATAGTGATATGCTCCTTCAGGCATAACAAATGATGTTAGGTATCAAGAATGCCTACTCAACTCATTTTGATGGTAAGACGAGGATACAACAAGAGAAGTGAAGAATTTAGCACCACCCAAAGTTGCCAGCATTTAATTAATGTTGGGTAAAGGTTGGCTATTCACCCAAATGCTAGAATTTAAGTCTCTCAGATCCACACAAAGTCTCAAGGACGTATCAGCTTTACATGCTACCACTATGGGGGCCAAACAATCTGACCCTTTAATGGGTTTAATTATGCTTAAAGAACACAATCTTTCTAATTAGAATCTAATTCAAGTCTAATTCGAGTCTCAGTTCCTCATGCAAACCTAATGGCACTTTGAGTACTTTGTGGGCCATCCCCCATGCATCGTCTTTTAAAATTATGTGATGCTGGAAACCCTCAGGCTTTCCCAATTTCTCAATAAAAACCTCAGGGTAATCCTTGATCCACCCCTCAGCCTTTACATGACCAACCTGACTTGAATTAGTTGTGCACAATACATTCCACTCATTTTTGTTTAGATAATACCATGTCAGGATGATTGGGGTCCAAAACAATTCCCATTTCCACTTGCTCATTCCATCCTAACAACTTTGCACCAACCTAGACAATGTATACCGGTCCCACAGCAAATGTTCCATCAAATTGCAAATTAGTATCACATTTACCCACAACCTCTAGCCTTTGGCCTCATATGTGAATTTTATACGATATTGATGCACTACAATGTCCCCAAATTCATCTAAATCCCTCACATTCATTAACATAAAGGGAGAACCGGAGTCCGCCAAAACTTTCACATCTCTATTATTCACAGAAATTACACAAGATGGGGGTTTCCTTTTGCGTGACCCATCTATGGATGATATTTCCACAACCCCATTCGCATCCTGGCTTGATGAAGTTAACATTAGTACAACATTGTTATCCTCATCAGTGTCAATAAAATCTGCCTCAATACTTTTACTTCTGTAAATGAGGCACTCTTTGTCCAGAATTTGCTCTGGACAAACATGAAAAATGCCTTTCTTGCCACATTTAAAACAGGTCTCATTTACAGCCAATCAAAAACTAGCATTCCCTAGATGGAATTTGCTGCCACCGTTGAAACCTGAAGTATTATTCCTCTCACTCTTTGACTTGGATGGTAAAACTTCAAGATTATGGAAATACTAGAACCAGCTCCTTTTATGGTTTGTTTTGAATTGTGTTTCAAATTCAGGTGTTTCACTTTAGTAGACTTAACACATGCATTAATTTCTTTCATGCAAATTTGCAAATGCTCGTAGACAACTTTAGAGCTGTCTCTAAATCTGGGTCCTCAGTGGATAAATGTTTTTCTTGTACTTTCTTGTTGCTGTTTCTTCCAATAAATTGATCATGAATTCTCTATAGTTGCATGTAGAAGCAAGTGTTCTGAGTGCAGCAACAAAATCATCAACTCACTCCCCAGTAAGAAACTTGTCACATTCTAGTACTACGTTTTTCCTTGGATTAAATATTTTATCCAGTGTGTTTATAATAGATTCATATTCATCAGTCACAGTTGAAGATTCACCTTATTCTTCTCAGACTGTAAGGACACTATCTCTAGGGGTAAGGTTTTCAGAATGTTCCTGCCTTCTGAACCTGAAGCACTTTTTTCTTTTTAGAAGTAAATGTATCCCCATCAATTGCCTCTAAATAGGCTTCAAAAGTTTCCTTTCACTGTTGCTAATCAATGAGGAGTACCTGGTACTTGAAGAAATGGCACTGGCGCTAGTATTCTTTCCATGAGGTGACCTATGAAGATGAGTTCCTGCCACACTGTCCTAAAGTTGACTTAGGTTTATATGTCACCAATTATTATAGCACTCTTCTGGTGTGGCTGTCACCAACTGTTGATGCAGGCCTTTGGCTCGGTATTAAACTTGCACTGCAATATTAATGATTTTTATTCTCCCCAATACCTGTACCTGTTAATATAAATTGTTCCAGATATTTTGACAATACTACAAATACTGGTGTGCCTGTCACTGAAGAACAGTGCAGGCTTTTTAATATGGAAAATCCTTTGAAAATCAATACATTTCTTCTCAATCCAAAATGGCCGCCATGTTGCACATGCATTACATGTGTTTCTGTAAGCAATGGTGCACACTTTTGGAAAGTTCCCAATTACCCAAAATGGCCGTCAAGTGTGTGTGTTAGAATTTCTTTGATGATGGAGCTTGCCCGACACCATCCACAGGCGCCGGGTTGTACACAATGCTTCTTTCTATAGGTGGTTGGGCTTAGGTGAAACTGTTTAAGCTGGTTGCCGAGGTGTGCGCATGCGATGTGACTAAAGGCTGTTGCACACGCTTGAGGGATAATGCTTTTTGCTAGCAAATGCAGAATCGCGTCAGGGCGATTCGCTCGCCAGGCATGCACCCATTTGTCTGGGCAACAAAGCAGTCCTCAGCACACATCCAGGGAAAGGGTCCAAAACTCCAAGGTCAAAGACCGGAATGCTGATAATAAGATGAGCATTGTCTGGGCCAATGTATGCAGTGAAGGAAGACACCACGTAGGGAACACTGCAGATGATAACAGATCGTCGCCACTGAAAGGAAGCTCAACTGGAGGTGAGCAGGAAGGTTTATTCCCTTGTCAGTTCAATGTCCCAGCAGCAACTGTCAACAAAAATAATCCATCCCAAGTTCCACGCAGGGAACAGAGAACCAAAGTATCCCCTATCTATAACCCAAAAACAAAAAAGCCAGGATTGGTTGCACATCATGCTTCAATGTCTGTATGTTTCTTTAAAAAGAATATTTTTTGAGTGTGGAGTCTCTGAATATTGCATCTTCAAACACTTATACTGTTTTCATTGTTAAACATGGCGTTCCACCATACCTCTGTCTCACTCTTTTTAGCATAGGTGGTGGAAGTAAACTGGCAGCAGTGACACTAATAGACGTAACAACAGCAAAATAATCACATTGGGCCTGATTCAAAAAGTTGACTTACACTTTTGAGTAATTTATACTTTTGAGTACGCTTACTACTGTTTGCTTATTCACAAAATCTGAGTGCAAGTTACTAGTAAAAAACACAGTAGTAAGTCCAGCACCAGACAATGACCAACCATTGGTACTGCAACACCCTTCCATAGAAAATAACGGAACTCAGGATTTTCAATAAAACTCCATAGGAAAGAATGTTAAATTAGATTTTTTTGAAATATAAATAAATATAATATAGTGGATAAACTTATTCATACAACTAGTACATACATATTACCTCATTTTTAAACAATATTTTAATACCTTATTTTGCAATTAACAATTAATCTAACAATAATCGTTAGTGAAACATAACTAGGTCTTTAGTTAATTTTACACATCATTTTAATAATTGTTAATGCACAATGGGAATTATTTTTTAAATTAAACTTCAGAAAAAATATTTTAATTTATTTCCATCAATTAAAGCTTTATATTAAAAGGTAATAGTAATTTAGCATTTTTTATTTTGTTCTACAGTATTAGTAATTAGTGAGAAAAAGGCTGCATGCCGATTCACAAGGGTGCTCTAAACAGGAACTGCAAAGCTTGTTGTTGTAGGCACAGACTGCACTTCCAAGGCCTTCTCTGCATTCCTCTACCACTTATAGGAGCTGGCGAGTGGCTTGCTGCAGTGAAGCTGCAGACAGGCGGGCACAGAAAATACAAGAAATAAAATAAACGCTTTAGCCAAAGAAATGCTTTTGTTTTTTTTTTGGTCAAAGCCAAACAAGAACAGGTATGAAATAAGTTCATAACAGTTTTTGTTTTCACCTTCCATGCTAACACAAATTTAGCAGAATGTTTATTTATAAGAAGTCGCATACAGCACTTCCGATTGTTAGCCAGAAGATAACACTGAGAACATTCAGCATCGTAATTGCATCACAAAACTCGCTATGGTGAGATAAAGCAGCTCCGAAAAAGCTGCCGAATTTGCAGCTGCGGAACCAGGTTCAAATGCCGGCACCGGCTCAAAAGCCTGTGATTCTGGGCTAATTATGTAATCTTCCCGTGCCTTCACAAAATGAATGTCTGTCTCCTTGTGTAAAGCGCTCCAATACCTTCGGGTTGTGTTCTCGCTATCTGAAACGACAACAAAAACAAAACTCAGAGCCTTTCATGAAGCAGGATGGGACAAAGGCCTCTGGCCTCTCAGATCATTTATTGCACTGGGTGGGAGGCCAACATGGCAATGGGAAGGAGGGGGCAACACTAAGGGAAGAAACAAACACAGATGGTCAGAGGGAGCAGATGGCAGAGGCAGCTACAAAACATGATCTATGTACAGTTGCTCAACAAAAAGAAAACAATAGCTCTGAAAATCGCGAGCTGTGTACACAAGTACTTGGGCCATACTCTAGAGGAGGATCACAAGAAGAGGGAAAGTACCGAAGGCAGAGCTGACCAGCAAGAAATCGAGAGTGGCTTTCAAGCCCACCAATGGTTAAGTAATGGGCGGCTCAAGCCCACGAAGAGTAAACAACACGTCTTGAAGAGACAGCGTATGCGCGGTCAGTGCGAGACCTAAAAATGTGCTTGTGCCCTTTGTAGGGTTGAGCCTGCATCGCATGCGCTCGCGCATGCGTATCGCTAGCGAGACGCGTTAGGGATTAGAAAAGGGCTTGGAGTCGTGTCGACGTCACGTCAGTGTCTTTCATTGGCAAGTTGGCTTGCCTGTTAGAAGCCACTTCTTTTCATTAGTGGAAGGCACGCATACGTCATGCCTGTCCCGGTGGTTAGCCCTCCTAGAGCGCAGCGACCAAGTACAGAAAACATGCGAGGCTCGCTGTGTTTGTGGACTACTTTTTCTCTGTTTTCGCAGTGCGATCTCGCGGGGCAGAAGTCCAGCGCTTCGCATATTATCGACCTTGTTACTCAGTTAATTGCAGTTTTGCCAATACTTTTATTAGTGTGAACTGTAGCAGAGCGATCGCGCTGTTTTTTTTTTTTTTTTATGCAAGAAAAATCCAGTTGGGAGTTTACAACTGTGAACAGCTGTAACTCCGACAAATGCGAGATCCTAGTGCATTGCAAATGCTTGTTTTTAAATGGCACAGCAGTGACTCGACTTTAGAACTGCCTTGGACTACTGTAGAAAGCAAAGCCATTTATTACCCAGTGTTACGTTCCAGCAAATTGAGTTGGATGTATATACATAATGTGCCTGCATGTAAGTGTTACTGATAGCAGACATTTTGAACTAAATTAATAACCTTCAGATAGTGGCAGCTAAACAGCTACAAATATAAATTCTATAAACATTTCCAAAATGCAAATTTTGTGTCATTTTTCATGCAACTATACAACTATGCCTATGCTATGCAAGGATATGTTTGTAGATGATTATTCTATAAGGGATTATAAAACAGTAACTAAATCTTAAATCAGACTTCAGGAACTACACAAGCAGCAGTTGGTCTAGGAGGCATGGGCCATTGTCAAAATCACCTGAACAGACGTTTGCATACGTTGATAAATCCCTCCTAAGAAGCCAGGAGTTAACACACTTGGGGTTGGCCCAAGAACATGTGGGGATTCATCTGAGCCTATGTGGAGCAGATCTGCCTTACTAGCTCCCGCCCAAGGGGCCTTCCTTCTGCCACACCACTCCATCATTGCTCGTTAACTTATGGGACGTGAGATTCAAGAAGCATGATGGCAATTCTCACTAGATTATTTTACTGTGAAAGTGAGACTACATTTGTTTAGGGTGCATGTTAGTGTTAACGTGTCCTTTTATGACTAATTTATACACTCAGGACTCGTTTTAGGCGAATGAATCTTTTGACCCTGATTGAAGACACCCTAGGACGAGATAGCTAATCAACATGTCAATCAATATGTCAATAATGTCATCAATATTTATTATAACAAGGCAATTCACTTTAGTCAAAGACATTTAATATGACTCAGGACACCACCATGACCTTTCAGTCATGAATAACCACACCAGTTTAGTACGATTTTGTGATATTTATTCCCTATTGATTACAACTCTACTAGTAAGTTTATTAATCTCAAGATCAAGAAGCATAATAGCATAGTCACAATATGGCAACTCTGATAAGACTTCATCAAAGCAAGTATCACGAATATTAGAACATAACACGGCGTCAGCATAGATCAACCTAAGCCGAGTAACGTTAGTGCATTGTTCAACAAAGTATAGATTCAGTCATTTGTCCGTTTAGCGAATCCCTTAACTAACCTCGAATTAGTATTGGCATGTTGGGCTTCATGCAAAACAATTTAGTAACATCAATTTGGAAAAACCTCTAACTATGGTCTCTGTCAAAAGTAGCAGTTGGTACCTAGAAAGGAAAAGCACACAGACAATTACAACATCATTGCCATATAGTTACCCTCCATATTGGGTCAGCACTCAGATTCTGTCTTCGTCCTCAGGACATCAGTTGATTTGCCATCTGTCAGGAACTCAGCTCAGGCAGGAAGGGCAAAAGGGTACTTCCCTCATAAGGAGGTAAAGTATATACGGGCAATTTAAGGGCAAGGTTGGTTCCAAGAACGAAACAGCAAAGTCTCTATACAGAGTGACAAAGTGTCTGGATCATAGCAAATGGCATCAGCATCTCCCTAACTCACTCTTCTATTCTCTCCTGTTCTGCTTTACTTCCTTGTATCAAGGGTTTTTATCCCATTTTTGTTGTAAATTCCCCTAAAACCTAATTGGCTAATGGGTTGTACCCCACTATCTCCCTCCAATAGAGTTTTGATTACTTCATTAAATTTGTCACCCCATAACTGTTCTCACGTATTTTATTGGTCCTTATGATTGACGTCTTCAGGGGTAGAATGTCCGGTATGATTTCATCCTCTTGTGATTCTTTGCACATCTTTAGTCAGTGGCTCCATTGTCTGTATCCGTTCAGGCGACCTTGTACCAGGTATAAATCTACACTGTCGCATTCGGCTAAAATGTTTCTACAAGCAAGTAGAATTTCATGAGAACGGATCTACTACAGTTACATTCAGCTTCTAGCTTTGGAAAAACAAGAGTTCATGTCCTTTAGCAAGTCAGCACACTGCATGTTAGAAAAACACATTTAATATGAGTGCCAGGCAGCTAGGCCTCGACTCATGCTAACTAAGGCCTAATGATTTATTAGCAACTCTCTAGTATATAACTTTTAATAATTAGTGTAAAACTATGTCTTAATATAATAATTCATCAATATTAGTCATTTTCATTAGTCCCCGTACATATTGGTGGCCATTCCCCGTGGGCACATTTCAAGCATGCGTTTTGCAAAATACATTAGTACATTTTCTATGCAGCATTATTATACATTAGTTCATCAACATTTCATGTTAATATTGATTATATAAGCTACGCTCTCTCATTATAATCCCACCAACAGAGTAGTAGGTAGGTACAGAGTATTACATTCGCTTTCTATCTGAAAAAGGAGTTTATTGAAGTAAATGTGTTTTATACATTAATGTGATTATGGGAGCCAATAGGTCTTGTATCAATATTTACAACTGATACTGTGGGATCCCTATCAGATGTAGTACTCCTAGAGGTTCAATTTAATGTATGTGTTGCAATTTAAAAGTTTAATGGCACAATGCAAAGAACACACAGGCAGTAAGCAAACTTACAATTATAAAATATTGTCCCACGTAGATAAATCTGTGATTTGTTGTAGAACAGTGTTGAACATTATCTTACTAGCTGATAAAATTGTGCATTTAATTCAAGTGGTGGGTTTAGTTGCATAATTTGCAGTTTTCCATTAAAATGTACCAGAAATGAGAATCAGACAAATTGGCTTATTTGCCATAAATGTCTCCCTGGTACTTGGGTCAAAATAAGTTAATTCTCAAAATGTGTTTAAGGACTTAATTGGGGTGATACTTCTTGCTCATTTGTAGACACTTGTACTTATTGCCATGAGACACTTGTGATTATGAAGACCATTTATATCTCACTTGAAAGCATTTTGTGATGTCTATTCATACAAAGTTCTGAAGCTTTCCAAGTGTCAGCTGCTCAACCAACCCATGTTTTTGTGCAGTCTAGTACTTCTAATCCTCTCTATCCAACTATAAACTCCGACTACAAGTAACATATTGAATAACATACTCATGCACAGGTCTTGCCAACTTAACAACTCTGTTTATATCTTATGACACTTTTATACCACTGCCCCGCATATACTAAATCTGTGTACCTTAAAGTACATGTGTTCTGTATTAATTTATGAGATCTCTGTAGCATAAAAGTCGAATCTGCCATTTCAGTTCCCAGGTTGAGAGATTTATGAAACATAACTCTCCTGTCCTGTATAAGCAAATTCTGAGCCTTATTACATGGCTGAAAATGTATTCCGAAAGGCCAGATTGATTATGAAAGCCTAAGAAGGATCACGTTCAACTCATCAGTCTGTATGTTTTTGAAATATTGTTCAAGGCTCCCTCCAGAACTATCTCTGAAAGCTGTAACTTTGTAAGTAGTTTCCCACAGAAATTGCGTGCTTCACTATGCAATGGCAGCTTTGCTATGGAGAGATGATTGCTTTCCACTCAGGAATTGGGTGAATCGAAATCTTGGGTAAGAAAGGATATATTATGATCCTTCTAACAGGGCTTTTGTCTCTTCTGAGATTACCTTGCAAAGGGAAGGTCCTTTTACTGGCTACCTGTTTCTCTCTTCTAAGGTCCTCTTGTCTCAGATTGCTGGCACTGTGCTACAGAGACTGAGGAGAGATTCAGTAATCTCAAATCACAGTAGGACCTCTACCAACAATTCCACTTCTCCGGGTCAGTGAGCCCAGCGATGTCATTGATAGATCAGACTCTCCAACTCAGCCTTCTTCTCAAGAGTCCGTTGATTTTGTACTCCAGCAAATCTGTATCAGACAATATTACTGCAAAGAGACTGTCCTTCCTTTTCACTGCCATTAATTGTGAGACCCTCTGGCTATCAGGGAGGCCCTGTGGTGTGGATTCCAGTGGGAAAATTGGTAACCCATGCGGGAGAAGAGAGGAATGAAGAGGCCATTGCCCTCAAACACTATTTTACTATTGTTTGTATTGAAGAACTCGATTTTCCTGGGGACTGCCCGAGAGTCACCATTCAAAGCAAGGAGTTCTCACTTTAAGTAGTTATTTCTCTCAATTCTGTAAGCTACCTACTCTATGGCTATATACAGCAGAATCCAGAAGAGCTCCAGAGTCTCTAAAAAAGTTATGTGAATTATGTGACACATAAACTATTTATCCTCTGGTGAAGCATAGACCATTGTCCATCCTGCCCTCCCAAATCCAAAGTTGCTATGAACCAATGGAGTTAGGTAGAGCACTCAAGCCTTAACAGCGCACTCAAACTTGTTGAAGCTCTAATTCGGTGCTCGCTATCTCCAGCTGTGTCATGGTCTCATCTGTCTGTCAGGGCACAGATGGATGGCACCCATATGTTTCAGTCCTGGTGACGTGCAGTTTTACTCCAGTTTTGTAAAATACCCTGAAATCAATATGCATTCTAGGCAACATTTTGTGATAACATACAACGTATTCCACCAATAGTCCACAAACCCACCAATAAGCCCTACAATTCGGTGTACATTTCCTGAGTGCATTCTGTGGGTGAAGTGCCATGGAATGATATCACTAACTATGTTTTATTCCCAACAGGTCCGGTTCACTGATGTACATGCATGTATATAATTAGTATATGCTCAGATTGTATATAGTGATTTGTGTTCAGCTTACCTTGTGTCTATCATATCTAACCTGCTCCATTTCCCATAGTTGGTGTAATAAATGGGTGTTATTATTTACATTTTGCAAAAAGTGGAGTTATGTACAAATAACATATATTGACACACTATCTTGCACTGCTTGTTACGTATTCTGCTAAGGCCTGACGTGATCGTTTGTTGCCTGTCTCTCACTCAGGTATGCCTATAGCTACCTTACACTGAGAACCACAGGTTATGTAAATGCCCAGTGAGGAAATATGCCACTTCTGAATAGCTCCAGCTGCGAACTTGCAGGTGCACAGCCTTTCCTAAACCAAACATACCTACGAACAGGCAATCAAAAGGGGCTAATCTTATCTAACATGTCACTTCACAACGCCAACCACTTGCACGTTGTGGCAATACCCTACTACATGTCTGAATGCATATTTATATTTTGCCTCACAGTCAATGCATTTTATTAACGTTTACTCCATATACTACACAAACATTACATTTTTAAGAATACTTTAATAAATAAAAATCCTGTATTACACATTCACAGTATAAGGGAGATACAAATGATTACTAATTTAAAAAGTTGTTACAATATGTTACAGACGTGAACAACAGTTTTAAAAATATAGAACTAAAATCTGCTAATTCAGGACAGAAACGAATATAGGGGTCATATTCTGAAACTGGCAATAAGAGTAAGACAGCATTTATTCTTACACCTGCCGTTGGACATTCAGGAATTATTGGTGACTAGGAGCCCATTGCATTTCAAATGCATAACAACGTCTAATTTTCAGCACCACGTTAGCCACTAACTAGAACAACACAAGTTTCCTATTTTTAGTTGGACAAGTCAGGTTTAACAAAATAATTTTTTTTAAAATGTAAGTAGTTGGACTTGAAGTTTTTTTACGTGTATCTACCTATATATTAAGTTCTTAAATCCAGGATTGGACTGGGGTAACGCAAAGTCTTTTTTGTATCCCAAATGTCCACAAAATGACTAGCAACTTTATAACATCCATAAAGATAGTCAGTATTTCAAGTTCAACAAAGATTAAAAACTTCAAGGACCTTTGTTTTGGAAACACAAGATTATTCCAAGTACTAGACCTTTAATAACACACTAACTATATCCAGTTCCAAGCAGATGGCCTCTAAAGAAAGAGTCTTGACCACTAAGGAGGCTTTCCTAGTCAAATTCACTTTTTTTTTATTAATTCAAGCTCTGGAACAGGGGGACACTATGTGTACCATACATACGAATGGCTGGTAATTTTATCGTAAAGACCTTCAGAAGGGCATCTATATTTTGTAGGCCTATATCTGCAAAAAATCTAAATCCAAACCAGAGGGAGCAAACACTCTTCCACTGACCACATTTTTAAGATAGAAGAAATGTGTTTTACATACAGCTTCCTTGTTGCATTGAGTAATGCTAGGGACCTATATTTTTGGGGTGCTTGTAGAAAGCTGGCTCTTTATATATTATATCAAAATGAAATATAGTGTGCACACAGTCCAGGGGTTCCCCAGGGGCTTAACAGAAGCTAAAGTAGATAATGTTAATGCTCTCTTTTGTGGTAGTGTGGTCGCGTAGTTAGTTCTTATCAGAGGGGAGTGCAACTAAGTTGTTGTACACACACACACAGGCAATAGCCTAAGCACACCCTCAATGACTAGCTCTCGGCCAATGGTTTTTATATACCAAAAATATACTTTGTTACTTTATTTCTAGAACCACAAGATTCAGTTTTCAGGCAAGTACGTTTGCAAGCAAGTATCAAACATATGTACCAACGCAACTTTGTTTCAATTTGGCAAGTTTTACGGTTTCGAATAAATAGCAATAATCTGTTTTAAAAGTTGACTGCAATTTTCAGAAACAGTTCTAGGGGGGAAGAAAAGTTAGTACGGTTTTGAGGTAAGTACAAGACTTACAGTTCCAGTCTCCGGGGGTTAGGATGTTCACAGACTAGGGTTCAAGTTAACCCCAAACACCCACAACCAGCAACACAGGGCCGGCTGGGTGCAGAGGTCAAAGATGATGCAAGATTTAAAATGGGCTCCTATAGAGTTTGGGGGCACTCGGAATCAGGCCTGCTTGCAAGTAAGTACCCGCGTCTTCGGAGGTGAGCACTGGGGGGGGCCACCGGTCAGCACCAAAGACACACCCTCAGAGGTACAGGGGCAGCCGGGTGAAAACACAGCGTCGGGCTCCCAGTGCTTTTCAATAGGGGGACCAAGGGGGAAACAAAAATGCTGCAGGCTAGGTCCAGGGGGTCATTACCAAAAAAAAAAAAAACACAGGCTGGACAAGGAGGAGGGCCACCTGCTGAACGTTGTTGGACCGGATTCCCCAAGGCCAGGGGACTGTGGGTGCAGGGGTACCTTTAGGTGTATGGAATCTTCATCAGGGTTCTCTCTCGGTCAGAGGGTTCCTCCGGATTTAGGCTTCAGGCATCATCGTGTTGGCCAGGATGGATCAACCCAGGGCGGACACTTGTTCAGAATTGCCTGGGGACCTGCTCTGGACCAGTGGGCCACCTGGACATCGGCCGTGGGCGTCAGGTGCAGAATAGGCAGGACTTGCTGATCCGGGACAGTTCTGGAGTCATTTGCTGGAGTTTCTTTCCGAACAGGGCAGTTGTCCACGGGAGATCTTTGTTCTCTGGGATGCAAGCAGTCGTCTTGAGGCTTTTAAGAGGTCGCTGGTCCTGCAAGACGCATCACCTTTTTGTAGCAGGGGCTGCAGAAGCTGGAGATACGCTGGTAGGGCTGGAGCCAAATCAGTTGGTGCCTACAGTCTTCTCTGTTGGAGGTCACCTTTTCAGTCCTTTCTTCTTGTCATTTTCTTAAGGTCCCCAGAAATCTGATGAGCTGGGTTCAGGGAGGCCCCTGAATCCTGGATTTAGGTGCATTGCAGAGGCCAGGGGGCAGTGGCCAATGGCTACTGTCCCTTAGAGTGACTAAACCCTTCCGGTGTCCACTCCCTTTGGAGAGGGGGACACAGACCTAACCCTTTTGGTCCCTTTCCTCTAAACTGCGATGGAGGATTCTGCAAGGAAGGGGTCACCTCCGCTCTGGACACCTTTGGGGTGGTCCTAGCTGGAGTGGTCACTCCTCCTTTTTTTTTCCTAAGTTTCCCACCGGACTTGCTGCCAAAAGTGGAGCTTTGTCTGGGGAGCGGGCAAGCAAGCCAATTTAAAGCACCATGGCCAACATGAGCCAGCGCACGAAGGAGAGACACAAAAGGAAAAAGAAGTTCGCTCTCAGTCAAATGTGCAATTATCCATTAAGAGGATCGGTGTCCAAGGCGGTAACAAAACCGCCCCAAGGCAGGACAAACATAAAGCATTTACCAATTGTAGGAAGTTGGCTCTGTATATACTATCTCAAGGTGAGAGATAGTGTGCACAGACTCAAAGGGTTCTCCTTAGAGGTTGATAGTGGCAAAATTAGATAATACCAATGCTCTATTTTGTGGTCGTGCGGTCGAGCAGTAGTCTTATCAGAGGGTAGTGTTAAGCACTTGTTGTACACTCACAGGCAATAAATGAGGAACACACACTCAAAGACTTAACTCCAGGCCAATAATTTTTATATAGAAAAATATACTTTCTTAATTTATTTTAGAACCACAAGATTCAAGAATTGAGGTAAGTACATAAAATGCAAGTTACTTCACACAGGTAAGTATAGAACTTTGATTCAAAGCAGTAGTACACACAGTTTTAGTTAAAATGGCAATAAGCTATTTTAAAAGGGGACACAGTGCAAAAATCAACAGTTCCTGGGGGAGGTAAGTTTAGTTAGGTTTCTCAGGTAAGTAAAGCACTTACATAGTCAGTCTCCTGGGCACAGACAGCCCACCGTTGGGGGTTTAAGGCAACCCCAAAGTCACCACACCAGCAACACAGGGCCGGTCAGGTGCACAGGTCAAAGAGGGCCCAAAACACACAGGTGCCAATGAAGAACAGGGGTGCTCCAGTTCCAGTCTGCTAGCAGGTAAGTACCTGCGTCCTCGGGGAGCAGACGAAGGGGGTTTTGTAGAGCAATGGGGGGGGCACAAACAGGCACCCAAAACACACCCTCAGCGGCACAGGGGCGCCCGGGTGCAGTGTGCAAAGTAGACGTCGGGTTTGCTATTGAAAGCAATTAAGGGACTGGGGTCACTTAGGCAATGCAGGCAGGGCACGGGGGCTTCTCAGGCCAGCCACCAACTGAGCTAGGAAGAGGGCCGCCTGCTGGTCACACCTGCACTGGAAAGTGGTTCCTCTCGGTCCTGGGGGATGCGGGTGCAGTGCTTAGTCCAAGCGTCAGGTTCCTTGTTACCAGGCAGTCGCAGTCAGGGGGAGCCTCTGTATCCTCTCTGCAGGCAACGCTGTGGGAGTGCAGAGGGGGTCGACTCAGGTTACCCACGTCGTCGTTGTCACCTGGGAGCCTTCTCTGAGGTGTTGGTTCTCTGGAGCTCGAGCCGGGGGCGTCGGGGTGCAGAGTGTGAAGTCTCACGCTTCCGGCGGGAAGAGAGAGTTCTTTGAAAGTTGCTTTCAAGTTGCAAAGTTGTTGCAGTTTTTGAACAGTGCCGCTGTTCTCGGGAGTTTCTTGGTCCTTCGGGTTCAGGGCAGTCCTCCGAGTCCTCAGAGCTTGCTGGTCCCTATCAGATGCGTCGCTGTGCTTTGAGTCTGGAGACAGGTCGTTAGGGCTGTGACCAAGTCAGTTGTCGGCTCCGTCGCCTCTGCGGGGCTTTCAGGTCAGCAGTCCTTCTTCTTGTTGCCGGTTCCTGGGTTCAGGGTCGCCCCTAAATACTAAATTTAGGGATGTGTTTAGGTCTGGGGAGTAGTAGCCAATGGCTACTGTCCTGGACGGTGGCTGCACCCTCTTTGTGCCTCCTTCCTGAGGGGAGGGGGACACATCCCTAATCCTACTGGGGGAATCCTCCAATCTCAAGATGGAGGATTTCTAAAGGCAGGAGTCACCTCAGTTCAGGGCACCTTAGGGGCTGTTCTGACTGGTGGGTGACTCCTCCTTGTTTTCCTCACTATCTCCTCCAGCCTTACTGCCAAAAGTGGGGGCAGTGGCCAGAGGGGCGGGCATCTCCACTAGTTGGGATGCCCTGGGGTGCTGTAACAAAAAGCATGAGCCTTTGAGGCTCACCGACAGGTGTTACAGTTCCTGCAGGGGGAGGTGAGAAGCACCTCCACCCAGTACAGGCTTTGTTCCTGGCCACAGAGTGACAAAGGCACTCACCGCATGTGGCCCGACACTGGTCTGGTTGTGGCAGGCTGGCAGAAAATGGTCAGCTCAGCACTAGGAGTGGACTGGTAATCAGGGGGCATCTCTAAGATGCCCTCTGGATGTATTTTACAATAAATCCCACACTGACATCAGTGTGCATTTATTGTGCTGAGAAGTTTTATACCAAACTTCCCAAATTTCAGTGCAGCCATTATGGAACTGTGGAGTTCGTAACTGCCAGACTTACAGACCATATACTCTTTATGGCTACCCTGCACTTACAATGTCTAAGGTTTTGCTTAGACACTGTAGGGGCATAGTGCTCGTGCACTTATGCCCTCACCTGTGGAATAATGCACTGTGCCTTAGGGCTATAAGGGCTGCTATATGGGTGACCTACCTATGCCACAGTCAGTGAGAGGTGGGCATGGCACTCTGAGGGAAGTGCCCTGTCGACTTAGTCATTTTCTCCCAACCAGCACACACAAGCTGTGAGGCACTGTGCATGTGCTGAGTGAGGGGTCCCCAGGGTGGCATAAGACATGCTACAGCCCTTAGGGACCTTCCCTGGCAACAGGGCCCTTGGTACCAGGGGTACCATTTACAAGGGACTTATCTGTGTGCCAGGGCTGTGCCAATTGTGGGAATAAAGGAACAGTTTAGGGAAAGAACACTGGTGCTGGGGCCTGGTTAGCAGGGTCCCAGCACACTTTCAATCCAGTGGCGGTTTCTCTTCAAGGGCGTCGGGGCTCCGCCCCCTTTACATTCTCGGTGAAAAATAATGCATGGAAGCAAAGCTGAAACTGCTTCCTTAAAACAATTTGTGAACACAGTGTATATACATGTTAAATTATCTTTCTAAGGCTGCTCTACACTACGAACTGTACTCCTTGCAGTGATGACAGTGGAGTGACGCTTTCCTGGGCAGGCACAAAGTCTAGAGAATTTTGCTGGGCTGACAATCTCACATCCCTGAGGCCTGTGAGGTCACAACTCGGCAAAGACACTGCATCAAGGTTCAGTCTCCTTCCCCTGATGACGTGGAGGTAGAGTTAGCTCTGGGCGTTTCAGATTCAAGCCCTCGAGCTCTCGGCCTCCACGTCAATCAGTGAGAGGAGACCATTGTCACCACACCCTTTTCCAACTCGTCACAGGGTGGGGTGGTACCAGACCCTGTGACGAGTGGGGTAGAGACTACAAGCAGGAAGCCACGAAATCGAGTGTGCGCAGTGTGTGAGCTGGACTTTTGAAGACACACTGCGCAGACTCGAGGTGCTGCTTCCCACGCTGCAGTTTATGCTGGATGCCTTTTGAGCTCCGGTATGCCTTAGATTTACTGCCAGCAAGTGGACTTGTGGGGACAGTGAAGCAAAGAGCAAGGTGTTGCACATTGCATGTGCGTGTGTTTATTTTAACTAGTCAGTCCCGACTCGCCTGGCTTGAAGCTTCCCTCCATGTCACCAGGTGAGGCAACAAAAATGTCAGCTGGGGGTCATAAATAATGTGAAAGGGTGAATGGGTGTATGTGTGAGTGAATGGATGGATGGCTGATGGATGGATGTGTGAGTGAAAGGGGGGGTGGATGTATGAGTGAAAGGGTGGATAGATGGGTTAGTAAACAGTTGGAGGGTAAAAGTGAAAGGATGGATGTAGGATGGATGAGTAAAAGAATGGATGGATGAGTGAAAGAGAGGATGGATGGATGGGTAAAAGGGCGAATGGATGATTAAGTTCAAGAATGGATGATGGATGGATGAATGAAAGAGAGGGTGAAAGGGTAGGAGGATGGATGAGTGAAAGTGTGGATTGATGATGAGAGAAATTATGGATGCTTGAGTGAGTGAAAGTATGGATGGTTGAGTGAAAAGTCAGATGGATGTGTGAGTGAAAGGGAGGATGGATGGATGGATGAATGAAAGGGTGGATGGATGGGTGAGTAAAAGGGTGGGTGGGTATATGAGGGAAAGGATGGATGTAGGATGGGTGAGTAAAAGAATGGATTGGTGAGTGAAGAAAGAATGGATGAGTGAAAGAGAGGGTGGATGGGTGGATGGATGGATAAAATGGTGGATGGATGAATACATGAAAAAATGGATGGATGAATGAAAGAGGGTGAAAGGGTAAATGTATGGATCGGTGGATGAGTGAAAGGGTGGATGGATGATGAGAGAAGGTATGGATGGTTGAGTGAAAAGTCAGATGGATGGATGTGTGAGTGAAAGGGAGGATGGATGGATGTATGAATGAAAGGGTGGATGGATGGGTGAGTAAAAGGGTGGGTGGGTATATGAGTGAAAGGATGGATGTAGGATGGGTGAGTAAAAGAATGGATTGGTGAGTAAAGAAAGGATGGATGAGTGAAAGAGAGGGTAGATGGGTGGATGGATAAAATGGTGGATGGATTAATACATGAAAAAATGGATGGATGAATGAAAGAGGGTAAAAGGGTAAATGTATGGATGGGTGGATGAGTGAAAGGGTGGATGGATGATGAGAGAAGGTATGGATGGTTGAGTGATGGTATGGATGGATGGAGTGAAAGTGTGGATAGATGGATGAACGAAGGAATGCACAGATGAGTGAAAGGATGGATGAGTAGAAGAAGGAATTGATGAGTGAAAGTGGGTTGATGCATAGATTAAAGGGTGGATGGGTGGATGAGTGCAAAAATGGATAGATGAGTGAAAGGGAGGGTAGATAGATGGATTAAAGAGTGAATTGTTGGGTGAGTGAAAGGTAGATGGATAGGTGGATAATGGATGGATGGATGGAAAGATTATGAGAGATAAAATGATGGATGGATGAGTGAAAAGATGGCTGAGTGAAAGTATGGATGGATGAGTGAAAGGGAAGGTGGATTGATAAATGGATTAAAGGGTGGATAGATGGATGAGGGAAATAACGGATGGATGAGTGAAAGGTAGGGTCGATGGATTGATGAAAGGGTGGATGGATGAATGAGTGAGTGTCTGAAAAGATGGATGTGTGAAAGGATGGATGAATGATAGGTGCATGGATGAATAGGTTTGATGGCTACATATTGAGATGAATGGATAGACTGGAAATGTATGGCTGTTCGGACAGAATGGTAAAAGACTGAATGATGGATGAAAGAATGAATGAATGACAGAATGAAATGGTGGATATCAGCAGGCGAATGGAAGGAGGAAATGGGGAATAGATACAATTAAAACAGGAGCGCTCTTTTGGGAAGGGATGTGATGACTTGCTTTGTTTGCTTGGTGCCACATAGTAAGAGCTTTTGTTCGAAGTGTGTGGTGTTTCAATTTTCTGGCTTCTCCCTTGAACCAGCCACAGAGCAGATATAGTGAACGCTGGGCCAGAAGTCCCCAAAGGGCATGCAAACCCATTAAAACTCCTGCACGGCAAGGTGCCAAGTGTGCGCACAGTTGTGGCCGAAAAAACATGCCAAACACGGTATATGTTGAAACTGCCCATTAACATGTTTAGGGGGCAGTGATGGATTCATCCATTAGTGCAAACATGTTGTGTGGCCAGGGAGACAGATTCTTTCCAGACACCATCTTAGTATTGGTGTAAAAACAGACAGTACAATTAACATGATATATGTGATTTAAAACCATGCTAACCAATGTAGTGCACATAATACTCTATAGGATAACATGTAGTGGGTGTACTAAAGTAATCACGTAATATTGCAAAGGAAAGCTGATTCTTCACTAGCCCCCATCCACTGATCAGTGTTAAGTAGCCCACAATAATGTGGAAATAACATGGATTGTACTTAGAAAAATGGGTTGGTGCCAAATTGAAAACACTGAAATGGTGACTAGCATCCCAAAAATTGCCATGCTCCTCACCCTCCACAATGTGAACCTCTTCCTCCCCCCACCCTGGGCCAAGCCCAGCCCCACCACTCTCAAACTTCACCAACCGCCACTGTTTCAATCATAGCTGACATCAACAAAAGGCAAAAAGTAAGGGGGTAACCATGCCAAAGAAGGCATTTCCTTACACCAATGATAACAAAGGATTTTTGAAAGGCAAGCCCACAAACGAGTGACAGTGATGGGCATGTGGTGGGCGTGGTTAAAAGCCCACAATATTTACTACAGGTCAAAGCGCTTTCGCGCTCGACCTAAAAACTGTTTTTCTTAAGGTAAGCAATAAAAGGACACAAGTCATTTGATCAAAAGGATAGTAAATTACATATTCTCTGGGGTAGAAACAAACACAATAGAGGAAGGAAAGCCATCAGATAAAACACAAATTAACTTGACAAGACACCCAACCAAAGGTAAGCAATGTAGTGACTCATAAAGGAAATAACCAGAGATAAAGAGAAGCCATGCCAGCACCAAAAAAAAAACACTTGATAAAGAAGATTGCCAACGACCTCTAGCAGCCCACACATACTTGTTACATTTGAGTGACCATTTCATTGTTTCCCATTCTTCTATGACATACAAAGGCTCTGGCAAAATAATTTCAACGTGCATTCCAAGGCTTGTGGTTCTAAACTGAGACAGTAATTGAAGAGGCAGGTTAGCAACAAAGGAGCAGGATCCGGAGAAGCTAGCATCAGTATTTGAAAAAAAGAAAAAAAGCTGGGAGTGGTGGGAGAAGCAAAATCAATGGGTGGGTTATGGGAGAGCAACATGGAAAATGAGGGACATGGGGATTTGAGATGGTGGCAGTACACAGGGTCAGAGCAAGAAAACAGGTACTCCCATGGGGTACTAATAAAAAAGAAAACAGTAGTTGCCTGAATGAAAACAATGGAATGATACAAGTCACCCAGTCAAAAGAATGGTAAAGAAGCTGCGCTCCGGAGAATGGACAACCAAGACGAGGAAGGAAAGCTATTGAGTAAGAAGCAAGTGTATGGCATTGGCAAGAAAGCCAATAAATAGGTTTTCCCCAAAATGTACCTTGTTATATGTTTTGCGTTTGAAATGTGTTTTGATCTTTGAACCCAAATAAATGAAAATCAATAACATTGGGGGGGGGGGGTGCTAGGCAGAGGACATATAACGGCACTGCTCCGTTGAAGCCCATACATTTCGCCTGATAATCCACTAAACTGGGAGCCCATCTGATCCCCATCCAACTCCCCCGATGCTGTAACTGTAGAGGGAATTTGCTGGGCTGCCTACTGGTGCAGCTAAGGGCAGTCCGCAAGACCAGGAGAGGCTGCGCGAGGGGACTTGCCAGAGGTCTGCATGGTGGCAGCTACTAAACTTGCCACTTGACCACGGAGGCGGGCCCAAGAGACAGAAGTGGCATAACACCAGCAGACGGCTCCATGTGCCTCTCCTGGAACCGGAGCATCTACAGCCGGCTTGAACAGGGAGCCGAATCACAGAGCAGCAATAAGTGGGACCACAAATGGAGCCGCAAGTGGGACCCAAGGCCTGCCCCACCGAGCTGTGCATGGGCAGGAGACGGAGGTTTGCTGCCTTCATAGGTCATTGAGAGGCATGTAATTGACCACCTTCGGAGCGGGACTGGGCAAGGTGCACTCCATAAACCGGGGCATTTGAAGGGGCAGGGCTACGTATCGTGGTGCAATGGCTGAGAGAGCCGCATGTTGAGTTGCACACAACACAGAGGTACTATGCATCTGGGTCCCTGGGAGGTGACTGGGGGCTAGCAAACAGTGGACCCCCAGGTGGGCTGTGCGATGCAAGACCGGCCGCTCCAGTGCCAGGAGTGGCGTAAGAAAGCTCGTCTACTGGGAGTTATTGCTGAACAGAGTGGACCTCTGCATCCCAGAAGAACGAATGGAGAGACTGCGGATAAGCAGCAGACAGTGACTGAGGCCTGTGCTGCTAGGCCCCTCAGGTGGCAACTGTGAGAGGCCCGCCACCTCTCGGGGAGTTATGGCATCAGTGGCAGGAGGCTGCCCCAGTCAGCGCTTGGGATGGCAATGGACTATTGACATTGGTGGGGCCTGTGGCAGGTGGGGGCAGGCCTGGATAGCATGCCCACTCCCCATGTGAAGACTTGCAGTGCAGTATGATTGACAGGGTGAGCGCAGCCGACCAGACTGTGCGCCAACACCGGCTGCAGCTGTAGAGAACATACAGCACTTTTTACTGTTTGCACTGCAGTGAGAAACTGAGGCTTGTAAGAGGCGTACGTACCAGACTCTGGTTGCCTGCAAAATCTCCAACCTCAAGTTGATAGGGCCCTGAGTTCAACAGTACCCCTTTGAACTACTTCATAGACACACATGTGCATATGGACAGTTATAGGAGTCCTGTTGGTGACCTTAACCCAATCTGAATTGCAACATTGTAGTAGGCCCTTCTCTTTGTACCATAACCACAGTGACAACTACTTCAAGTAAGTGGATTGCTGAGGCCACACAAGCAATAATCATGGGAAAACCCAGACAAAGCAGTTGCATGTCCCTGTGGATGCACCTGATCACCTGGTGGAGCCGTCCGGAGAGACCAAGGTAACAGTCAGTGAGACATCACACATGCAGCTACAGTTTGACAAAATACTTGCAGTTATCAATGACACTAAGACCGCTCTCCAACAAGACATAAGTGCAGTCTCAGTGGGACTAGGGCTGCTGAGAGTAGAACACCACAAGCTAGCAGACAGAGTTCGGGAGGCTGGAGTTGGGATTTAGGAAGTACACCCAGCACAGAAAGACCTCACCCAGCAAGTAGAGGCACTATCAGACATGGTGAGCACTCTACAGCGCACAGCAGAGGATGCAGAGGGTCGGAACAGGCACAACAATGTCCACATCATGGGCTTCCCAGAGAGGACTTAAGGTGACCCAACATGGTGTTTTATCTTGAAAATTGCCCTGAACCACCTGACAGCCTTCTTCGCCTTGGAGAGGGTACATAGGGTTCCTGCTCGCCCACCAGCACCTGGCAGGCCACCAGGACTGGTAGTGGCCAAACTCCTGCACTTTAGGGACCAGGACAACCTACTACAGAAAGCCCGTAAGGAAGGCCCCTACCAAACAGACAACGGAAGAGTCACTATAGTCCCGGATTATATGCCCACAGCCCAGGCCAAGAGAGCTTCTTTCACTGCGGTGAAGAGAGCCCTAAGAGACAAAGGTCTTCAGTATTCATGAATGTTTCCGGCCAAATTAAACATTCTGTTGGACAGTAAAACACACTTCTGTGAGGAACCCCAGAAGGCCTGGGACTGGCTGGAGGCCAATAAGGCTGGGACTCTTTGGTTAATGAAACAATAAATATCAAGGAAGGGACAGAGATACCCCAAAAATGGCCCCATGGACCTAGAAGCAGGAACCTCCACGCAGAAAGGGATCAAGACGCAGGTAACTCAGGAAAAGGCAGCGGTACTCCAGGCTGCTGTTGATATTGCTCTGCAGGCTAGATCAGAAAGAATTGCTCGGGCTCGGGACACTCCACAGCAGGCTCCGAATCAGAAAAGTCAGTACAAGAGGAAGATGAGCTCCCGGTGGTGACTCAACAAACAGTTGATGACCATATTTGATTTTGTCCCCACACGCAACTTTTGCAACACATCCTTCCAACTTTCTGAACTAATGAATAGCTGGGAGTTCACACTGATATCACAGGAGGAGATGTTCCTGCCTGGGGGGATTGGACAGGACTTCTTTACTGACACCCACTGTTGGGAGTGTGGAAGAGTTGTCCCTACATAGGTTAACTGGTAACCTTTGTCCCTCCCCCTCTGGATGTCCAGTTGCCAGATTTTTCATGTACTCGGTGTAAGTGCTCTAAATGGCCAGAGCGATACTGTGAGTACTGAATCATGGGAGCACCTCCACCACCATCTGACCCCTTACACGCGCCAGGTGGAACTTTAGTCATGACCCTTGTTTGTTTAGGGTCTCTATTTAGTTTGGGAGGACAGTCGTTGCTGCTTGGTCCTGGGGATAGTGGGTTTGAAGTTGGGGTTCTGTTGATTTTTTTCTTCTCTATTTTGGTCTTGGGGGAATGCCAGGGTGGGTGGAGAGGGAGCTTTGAGTTTGCGTCAACTGGAACTGACTGGGTGCAGTTTGCAATGCGATAATCAGAATGGCAACTAAGACACAGGGGCTCCTTTGCTTAACCTGGAATGTCCGGGGCATGGGTCAGCTACGAAGCACCATAAAGTCCATAGATACCTGAGATGCAGAGGGGTCCAAATAGCAATGTTACAGGAGACTCACCTTATGGAGGTGGAGATATACTGCCTATGCCATAGATGGTGTGGACAAATATATGCAACCTCTTACTCTGCCTTTGCAAGGGGGCGCTGTTATGGGTCAGGGCTAGAGTCCTGTTCAAACTTACACAGTCCCTAATCGATAGAGAAAAGAGATGTGTTAGTGAACGGCAGGTTGCATGGAAGGGAGGCAACCTTGGGGAGTGTTTATGCCCACAATGAAGATAAGTTTGTGTTCCTCCAGGCCCTACCTGCTCCACTGGGCCAGATGATGGACAGTGAAATTCTTTAGGGAGAGGACTTTAATTATGTTTCAGATGTCCTTTTTGATTGCTCTACTCCCCCCTTGCATGAAGTGCCAGCCTATAAAATAGCAGCAGGATTTAGAGACTGGTTATGACACTGGGTATTGACAGATATTTGGTGCACACAGCATGGCCTGCAACAGGATTTTTCCTTTTTTTCTCACATTCATGATTTACACACCAGGCTGGATAGGTTCCTTTGTTTGGAGGGGTTGTGCCAATATGTGAAGTTCACAGAATATCTAGGTCGTACCCTCTCAGACCATTGCCCTCCCCTTTTGGGACCTGATCCGCTAGATGACAGGCCAGCGATCTCCTTATGGCGGCTTCAACCCATAACAATTGAAGACCAAGGTTTTAGGGAATCATTACGCACAACCATCACAGGGAATTTCACAACTAACCAAGACTCGACTTCCTCAGCCCCAACAAAACGGGTAGCTTTTAAAGTAGTCATTCTGGGACATTGTATGGGCCAATCAGCAGGAATCTGTAGAGTTGCATAAGGTACTACAAACACTCAACAACACCATTCAAACCCTAGAACAACAATAGGGTCAGACCTCATTACAAGTCACAAGCTTTCCGAAGTCAAAGAAAACTCTCTGAGAAAAGCTGAGATGTCACGATTATAAGAACTATGTAGCTAAAGCCCACAATGAGGACGGCAAGGCTAGGAGGCTACTAGCGTGGCTTAACCTCACCCAAATGCATGGCTCACCCATCGCACACTTGACAACAGCCACAGGAGTGTACATTTACTCACTGAGATCCATTAATGATGAGTTCCAATCCTATTAGGGGGCCCTGTAAGACCACCCGAAAGCACACCCTGAGTCCTTACAGACCAGATTTCTGGAGTGGATACACATCCAGATGCTAACTTTGGCCACTGGGGGTGGGGTTATCACAGTCCCTGAGATACGACATGGTATTAGGGAGATGACCATGGGTAAGACCCTGGTGCAGCGCTGGCTACTGGCAAAGTTTTATTTGGCATATTTAGATACCCTGGCTCCAAAATTAGAAATTCTATATGTTGAGTCATTGAGTACCAGTCCACCGCCTCACTCCACCAGGAGTGCACTCGCGATCCCTCTTCCCAAAACAACAGAAACGGATGCACCTACCACAGCTTTTCGTCCATTGTCCATGTCAAACATGGACTTCAAAATCCTCAGTTAATGCCGATGCTCATCCATAAGGACTAAAATGGGTTCATACCGAACCATAGTACCTCCCTCAATCTGAGAAGACTCTTCCATATACTATATCACCCTGAAGTACAGGCCCCAACTAATGCAATGCTGATGTCAGTGGACCTTGTAAAGGCATTCGATTCAATACGATGGGACTCCCTAATGGAAGTCATGAGAAAGATGGGTCTGGGAAAAGATTGCATAAGGTGGGTCACACTACTCTATACTCCTCCCACAGCCAGGGTCAGGACGAGCTACACAATATCTACCCCTATGATATTTTTAGGGAAACCAGACAAGGTTGCCCATTGTCACCCTTCCTTTTTGCCCTGGCCATAGAACTGCTAGATGACCTGTTTTAATTGGAGGGAAAGGGCAGCAGTATAGTGGTGGATGGGCAGTGACATATTATCTCAATGTATGCAGATGATCTCCTTTTACATTTGACAGATGACCATGGGGAAGCCCAAGATGCGATTTACCCTCCTCGAGGAGTTCGGAAGGGTGTCTGGCTTGTGCATGAACCATAGAGAAACATGTCCGTTTCCCTGTGTAGAGGGCACACCTGTCCGCAAGATATGCTTCTGGGGCTTCCTTGGTCACCTGCCTCCTTTAAATATTTGGGAGTTCACATGTATCATACCACTGAGGATCTGCAGGACGGAAATCTGGGGAGAACATATCGCTCGCTTAAGGGTTGTGTCTCCTTCCGGAGATCTTTACGTTTGACATTAATTGCACGTATAGCCATCTGATCAGTATAGGGAAAGGTGCGGAAGACATTGTGACGCGAAGGGTTAATTAGCTTGAGCAGTGTAGATGAGCGTGATGCCTGCTGAAACCCCCGAACAACGTGGAAAAGTTCATAATATTATTTTCAAGCTTGTTTGTGTAGAAGACTCCGTCTCAACCTTGAGAACGAGAGTACAGGGAGAAGATGGAATGAAAACAAAGGCTGGGGAAGGGCAGAGCAGCCAAGAGACAAGTGCTGATAACATAGCTAGAAAATGCCAGAAAGAGACAGAATCCAAGCTTCGAGTTATTTAAGCACTGAGGTGCAGGTGAGGGATTTGAAGCACGCAGATGGGGTTGTGAAAGCTGCCATCTTCAGACCCAGTGCTGCCTCCCTGTTTGCTGTTCAGAGACCGTGATGCTTGAGTGGGGGAGAGGTCCAAGCGGGCGGTAGAGGGCTTCCCAGCATTTCGTGAACTAAGTTAAGTTCCACACAGGGATGAAAGGCCTTTGTTTCTCTGCTCTATTATTATGAGTGATTATTATGCTTGCACTGTGTTTATAATCTGAAGTATTCAGCTCATTTGTATTTTGCTTTCTGAATATCGTAGTGTGAGCTTGCTGCAGTAATTGAAACATGCATTTTGGTATGCAGTTAATCAAAGCTAATCTGAAGTATTCAGCTCGTTTATATTTTGCTTTCTGAACATCGTAGTGTGAGCCTGCTGCAATAATTGAAACATGCATTTTGGTGTGCAGTAAATCAAAGCATATCTGAAGTATTCAACTCATTTATATTTTGCTTCCTGAACATCGTAGTGTGATGCATTTTGGTATACAGTTAATCAAAGCTTATATCTGTCAATGAACTCTTTGCTTATATATCTATATGCATAGATGCTCTTTGTAGTGTACTCGTATATAAATAGATGCTTTTCATTGCTATTCTTATTCTACTATTGTTGACGTGCTAGATGCATACATTTACCTGAAATTCTAGTAAAGCTAAATCGTATTCATAATTGGCGTGTGGTCCTTCATTGAGCGTCCTTATTGACTTATACCGAACAGGTGTCAACCAGTCACCTGGATAAGACACCATCCTAAGATGGTGATGCTACCTCGCCTATTGTACTTTTTTATGAACCTACTGGACCAGATCCCTGTGGCATGGTTTAGGTGCTGTGTTGCACGACCTAATATGGGACAGAGTGGGACATAGGGTGTCTCTTGAGATACTGTGGTGCCCCGAAAGAGGGTGGACACTGGGTGCCCGACTTTGAACTTGATTATTTGGCAGCCCAGCTGCAATGGATAATGCAATGGCTTGATACATCACAGCAGGGTGCGCTAATCTGCTTGATCTAGCTCCCCATCAAGGTCTCCTGCTGCTCCGGTTGCTGAGTTGTGTTCTGGTTATCCCACACCCGAATACTCTGTTACAAATGGCCTTATACACTGGGCAACGAAGCTTGGTACAGACCCGTAAAGCGCTTCCATATGCACCTGCACTGCCAATAGTGGGTCTCCTACATGGTAATCCAGTTGCCTGCTTTACCTCTACCCCGCTTTCTGATTGGCCGGAAGCTGGGTTGATGGCGGTGTGGGACTGCTTTTCCATGGGCACTCTCATACCTTTGGAGGACTTAATGGATCAATCTGCCATATCCAGGGGTCCATTTCTAAACTATGAGGCCTTAGTGCGGACCTTTGCAGACTTATGGGAATGTGGGAGGAAGGAACACCCTATGCATACCACACTACAGCTTTTGCTTTCTATGGGTTCTGCTTGAAGGTTGATCCATGGTTCTACAAGTCCATGAACGACATGGGGAAGAAGCGCACTTGCGTAAAGTGATTACAAATAAAGAATGGAGTAAGATAGTGGACTACCCCAAAAGGGTGTCTGGCAACACAAAGTTTAAATATATACAATTTAATTTCTTACATATGACATATCTCATGCCTCATCGAAGGTGGGTCATATATGGTGGTGACCCATTAGGTTGCCCATGGTGTGGTCATCCTGATGCAGACTTCTGTCATATGACTTGGAGCTGCCCCACCCTTCAGATATACTGGCAGGCAGTCCTTCGACGCTTGCACATTGCACTTGGACGTACTGTAATATGCTTGGTAGAGGCCTGTTTACTGGAGAATTTCCCTAGACACAAGAAACGCAAAGTAGGTACTAGATTACTGGACCTAGCTATAGCACCGGCCAAACGTAGAATAACACTGGCTTGAAAATGCAGGAAAGGCCCCTTACTAGACGTTTGGATATGCAAGGTTACACAATGGGCGACAGCTGAGGAAAGGGCCTTCAAAAGGGAGGACAGCATGGGAATATGAAGATGCTCTTTGGCGGGACTCTGGATGGAGATTCTAGGTAATTAGAAACACATACGGAGTGAGACTGACTTGGAACAAGACGATCAGGGAGATGTGGGAGATGACCCGCCAGGGATCGGAGGGGATGGAGAAAATGGGGGAGGATTATGAAGAATCAGGGGATAGCAATGATTGATAGCTCTATCTGAGTAGCAACTAGGGGTGCTGATGCCACCACCCCTTCCCATCCCCCTGGGCACCCAACCTCATCCCTCGTCAAAGAGAAGATGTGTATACCAGGTTGACCTTTATTGTTTTAGGAGCTCCCCTGATCACCCCCAACCACCACATCCCAGAATTAGCATATTTTAACTGAGACATATTTGTTAGACACACATGTTTTTTTAGATTTCTAATTTTTTTATCCGACTGACGATGTGATGCTACAGCCCTCCTTGCAGTGGAAAATACCTCTTTGCTAGGATCAATCCAAGCTACACCCCCCCAACCTCCACCTCACATGGCTCCTGCCAGGGAATCACCCGGAATATATGCTAACACACTACCTCGGGATCCAATCTGAGGCTTCTTATTGATGTGGCTAACCAGAGAGCATGGAACTCCTGCACTAGTATAAGTGAAAGAAGGCTTACTAATATAACAACCATGCATCTACTCACATGCGATGATAAGGTTGTAATGATACAAAATATGTATGATTTCTGTCATAGTGTTTTTGTTTGAAATATAGAAGCCTCCACTGTTAATCATATGGTGGTGATGTGCTGGAATATACATGTAACTGAAATAAGTATTTCTAAATGGAAATAAAAATAGTTAAAAAAAGAAAATATCCTGAATGGAAAGTAAAAAGATGAACACTGACATGATGGCCAAAAAAAAGGAGCCAGCACTAAGACGAGCTCCACAGGCTGAAGATCACTATTTGTGCAAATCCTTTAAGAGTCTTGGTCAACCACCACCATCCACCAGGAGAAACCCCTCTTACCTGGCCACCTGTTTACAAATATGTGCCTGACAAAACCTCTGAGTCTGTTGCTGTGCTGATGAACAGGTCCTGCCTCTTACACGTACTACATGATAATGGAAGTGCGGGGGCTTGTCTAGAGGTGCCCCCTCTAAACTCTTGGACTTAAGACTCCTAATCTGGTACAGAATCAGCTTATGTTCCTGGCTGCACTGACATGACCCTGACAGCCTCTTTTGTGGCTTTGAAGTAGGAATTCTCTTGCCATCATCTCTTCCTCACCTGATGGAGGGACTGCTGAGCTGCTCATCTCTAGAAAGGACACTGCTGGATAACTCCTGGCTCAGCACCGATTTGGCTCCCAGTTCTTGGCTGCTGCAGAATGGATCCTGCGTCCTCTATTGCTGATTGCACAAGTGAGTGCCGGAAGGCTGCCATCTTCCCTCGCCCTGCACCGAAGACTGGCCAAGACCAGTGAGCTCACCCCGGATTTAGAACTAGAGGCTGTCTGGCACACTGGCATCTTGCTTGGGACTCCACTCCTTGCAGCCCCCGAATCAATTCCCAAGAGGCTCCTAGCAGACTCTGATATGATCCTGGCGACATCCATCATGATGTTCTGGGAAGGGTGAGGTGTTGTGGTCATCAGCATCTACCACTATGTGGACTTCAATTTATTCCAACCTAGGTGGTGAGTAGATCCCAGGTGTTATTGTCGGTACTGGCAAGGTGTTTTGCCGCAGGACTGCCCTCCTTGCTGCAAGGTGGGCCCAAGGGTTTCTGGCAATCCCCTTTTTGAATCTGGTGTGAGGGAGTTCTTGCTGCAGCCATCCACTACTATGAGCAGGTTTACTGCTGCTGTCCTCTGGTGGGGGATTCTCATTAAATGGATCTCTGCAGATGATGTATGCTGTGGAGCCCGTGGAGGCCAACCTGTACCCAATGGCACCTGAAGGATGCCCCTCCAACAAAACAGTCAGTTAGAATTTGTTTCTGCCGACAACAACCAATGGCCTCTGATGGTTACTCATACACGTAAGCTGACACTTTCATCCACACCCAGATAAGACAGCTACCCTGACGCTCCAGATCCTTCCACTTCATTTGCTACCTCTATATCTAGCTATTGTTTGTGAGGATATCTGGGCCACACGTCCCCTCTCCTTGTGATCTAGATCCAACCACTTAGGGTACCTTTTCAACCGTTTTTTCTTAACCAGCATTATCTTCCCTGTGTGGACTTGTGCAACAATGACCCGCTACAACAAACTGTGGCTGATGTAGGATAATGTTCACTATGCTACCATCATATATCCTCTATATGCAGATGACACACAGCTTTAACTAAAAAAATCCTTCTCTAGAGAATATACCTCATTTAAATTTAAATCAAACATTTAAAAACATATAGGGGGTGATTCTAACCTTGGCGGGTGGCTACCGCCGCCCACCAGGCGGGAAACACCAAGCGGCCGCCATGCGGCCGCAATAACGCGGCCCCCATTCCAACATTCGCACTGGGCCGGCGGGCGCTAACCATGTTAGTGCCCGCCGGCCCAGCGGGAATGAGGCCGCAACACAGGAGCCGGCTCCTAATGGAGCCGGCGGTGTTGCGGCCGTGCGACGGGTGCAGTTGCACCTGTCGCGCTTTTCACTGTCTGCCATGCAGACAGTAAAAAGCAGGCCGGGGCACTGTTAGGGGGCCCCTGCACTGCCCATGCCATTGGCATGGGCAGTGCAGGGGCCCCCAGGGGCCCCAGGACACCCCTTACCGCCAGCCTCTTCCTGGCGGTGGAAACCGCCAGAAACAGGCTGGCGGTAAGGGGGTCATAATCCCCAGGGTAGCGCTGCTTGCAGCGCTGCCCTGGCGGATTATCACCGCCGGGGGAAAATCGGTGGGAAACCGCCTGCCCCGGCGGTGCGACCGCGGCTTTACCGCCGCGGTCGGAATAGGGAATGAAGCACCGCCAGTCTGTTGGCGGTGCTTCCGTCATTCTTGCCCTGGCGGTCCAAGACCGCCAGGGTCAGAATGACCCCCATAATAATGGCTATCAAACAAATTCCTAAAACTACATCCTTTGAAAACAGACTTTCTTTCTAATCCCCCCCCACCTCTCTTCCAATCTAAGACAGGCTGAGCTGTTTAGAGGCACTCAATTGTGCTCCCCAAATCTCTTGCAATCAATCTGGACAAGCACCTAAGCATTCTCGCCCATTTTAACCCATTACCAGAAGTGCACCATACCAACTCAAACTTCTCAAAAAGGTACAGTCAAGCATTTCATCCCACTACATGACCTTCAAAATGAGGTACAAGTGTGTGTAATTTCTAGACTTGATTACAGAAAAGCAGTTCTCACTGGGACACCGAACACTCACCTTACACCATTGAAACCCAAGCTCAATGCAGCTGCTAGGCTGGTCTCAAGAGGGAGCTAGATGTTTTGATCACATCATTTCTTTACTGATGACACTCAAGTGGCTCCTGACTTAAGCACACTGGATCCTCAAGACAGTCTTGGTCACCCACAAAACACTTCACTTTGACATTCCTAAATACCTGGACCAGAAACTCCCTTTGCCTTCAGGAAGCTGCTCCCTGTGCACCTCAGGCTTACTACGTCTAGCACCACCCAGTGTCATGGAAGAGAAATCCTACTGTTGATCCTTCACTGGAGATTCTCCCAGGATCTGGAACTTAGCACCTCCGGAGGGAGATGCAGACCCTTCCTCTGAGGCCTTCAATAAGTGTTAAATCCCTTCTGTTTGAAAGATGCCTATTGCACGGACTTGCGATTCTTATGTAATGAGGGTAGTAATAGAGTCTTCTATGGCAGTGAATTTATTGGCTCCTCTTTTCTCTCCTCTTGTGTACTGACCTTATGTAATTCTGTGACTGTATTATTTCAACCAATTTTTGCTTCATAGACGAGGAAAGGATCTTTCCTCATATGCCTGGCTAAACGGTCTTTCCTGACACGTATTGTTGCATCTTAATGCTGTGCAGTCCTCTAGTATCACTGTCACGGGTCAAGTATGCACTTTATACAATCCTTAATATATAAATAAACCTTTGATAAGCAAGGGGTCCCAAAGTCACTGAGTACTGGTACTGTACACAATAGGCCTTCTTCATCGGACAGCTAAAAGGTAGTGGTAAATAAATTAATTAATAAATACAGGATTTGTAAAGCACGGCAAATCACTCTTGGGAGACTCAAAGCACGGAATTGTGGACACAGAGAGATTAAGAGATTTGCCCAGAATCACAGGATGTTGAGCCAATGCAGAAACTAAAACCTGGTTCCCCAGTCCAGAAGTCAGAGCTCAGGTCATTACGCCATACCCTCTAGGTGAGCCCTAAAAAAGTGCCGGCAACTGGAGCATTTAATTTTAGGATATATTGTATTTATATCATATATGTTCTTCCTGAGGGAAAAAAGCTAAGTCAGTTTGTTAACTGTTGACTCATAACTTGGTTCCTATTAAGTTATGATCATTATGCCAGTTAGACAAGATTTCTGAATGTGAAACATGGTTCCCAGAAAAGGAAAAGGCAAACACATAATTGACAGCCAATCTTCAGTTGTCTCTGTTCAGAAAAGACCATCCAGGGTCTTCTGTTCTACCACTGTTTTCCTACACTGCCACGATATGTCACACTAAAAAAGCTAAAGAAAATGAATTTAAAGCAGTGAGTTAATTATATCCATAAATATCTAAAACAACATTGGAATGTTAATTATGCAATCTCAAATAATGACTATCAGGAAACAACATTTAAGTATTATATAAAAACAATGAATATTAGCAAAACAGAATGCAATGAATGTTAGAACCGATATGAAAACCTGACATTGAAATCAAAGAGACAAAGGTGGGGCCAAGGTAATAACTAATAAACAGGAATGCCATACAGAATGGAAAAAGGAAGCTTCCCACACCTGATCCGCACCAATTGTATTTCTGTAACTAAACTGAATACTTCCATTTACAGGCATACCTACAAGATATACTATTTGTTGACTTTAAAAGTATCTTCATAATGTACAGAATAAAGTGTCTGTCGGAGGGTTTATGTGGGGAAACTACATCCACAGTAAATATTATATTTACCGAACGCCACTCAAATATTAGATACAAAATGCAAAGATCCAGTTGCTTGATAGTTTGCAGACAAAAATATGATGTCTCAAGTAAGATTCCAACTGATTGGCCATACACTTACATTGTAGAGAGGTGGAGGCTTAATATAGAAGTAAATACCAGTTCGTTTCGCATTACCAGTCGATTATATCGGGCAAGCACTGCAATTTGTCAAATAGGATTAAGAATCGGATGTGAATGTCATTTACTGGATGGAACACAAACAAATTACATTATAAAGAAATGATTCAGTGGGAGAGTTATAATGTGAAAGAATGGAGAGCCACCACATAGTATTGTAAAACTGATGTGAGTGTTAACTGCATGAAGTCCAACCTAAATATTTTTTAAAGAAAAGATTACTTGAAATAGTCCAGGACTGTAATTGAGTTGTACATATGTAACAACAAAAATGAAGATGCAAATTAACAAAGTGAAACAAACATATTACAACTATAGACAGATGGCAGTAACTTAAGAATGTAACAATGTTTTTAATACATCCGTTTTAACAAGAGAGATTAACTTTGATGATTAACTCAAATTGATAACGTATAATGTTAGCGAATACTAAGACAGTCCAATATAGCAGGCTCACTGTAAAAGATGTTTTAAATGAGATTTTTTGCAAAAGCTGTTTTTGTATACAAAATTATCACATACTTCACTAATTGGTGCTCCACCTCCATGTCTCCCAACTCACCTGTGATGCTTCAAGTGCCACATGCATCAAGCTGGTCAAGCAACAGCTGGTTGCCGAAAACATCTCTATTTAAGGTCCAGAAGAAGCTCACAATGATGTGAGACAAAGGGACATGAAGGGATCGTTCCTCAGTGAAAACTAAATGTTAACATTAGACTAAAAACTCTTAGACATCCCTAGAAAATACTTTGTCATTCAAGCATAACACTCTCTGTGCAAAAGACCGCTCAGCAGAAGCAACATTGGTGGAGGTGTAGAGGAAGCCTCTAAAATGGGAGGAGAAAGGCAGCATCCTTAGAGGGAGGAGGGACTGCTTGTTTCAAACTCATAACGATGGACTTGCTAGGGATGCCAAAGTGTAGTTCCTCTGATGGAAACTAACTTGATGGTTAGAGGAATGTTATACTGTCATTCCTAACAACCACGTCCCAAGTCCCAGAGGCTGTGTACCCTGAACAGAAAGAAGCACCAGGCAGCAGCATCATCAGTGCAGAATGAGGAAAGAAGGGCTTTGTTGGTGGTGCAAGAATGAGGAGGCAGCGGAACAGTATCAGAAGAAGGAGGCAGGACTCTTTGTTCCAAGCATCAAATACAAATAAATAAATAGAAAGATTAGTATTACCTCACCACCAATATCAGCTACAACTGCACCAAAAATTGTACACATCTGCACAGACATAGGCTGATCCACAACAAGACGGGCAGCTCATCGAGACTGAAGGGGGAGTCACCAAATAACCCACAGACTGAACACGGCTAACCCAAACGCCTTTCTGGATTTAATGTGTTTTGTGTTGGGCTGAGACCAAGTTCTGCAAAACAACTAAGCTGCCTGCATCTACACCTAAAGTGGAAGTGTTTTGCTCCGTCTTACGTCATAAAAACAAACTTATTCCAAATACTTTTGGAGTAACTGCTACTCAGGACACGTGAGTGTGGTAAACCCGACTGGCACAGAGTGCACTTTCTCCACACTCAAGTTTGACTTACGTAAGCAAAGTGCTCTATGAATGGTGTTGTACGAGTCAAAAGTTCAATTTATTGCTTCTTTCCTCTAGAAATATAGCGAACACGTCAAAAGGTGTAGAACTCTCAAGTAGCTTTATGCTCAAATAACGAGTCTTTCTGAAACTTCTAAAACCCTAACTAAACTTTACAAAACCCTGGGGAGTGTGGGGGAAATGTAAGCCGCCTCTAGCTATAGTGCAGTAGATACAAACAACACATTCTAAAAGATGAATACAGGGTAATACAAAAGACATATTACGTAAACACTGAATTACCTTCACATGTGCTATCCTGTAATGACAAGCAAGAGCCAGCTCCAGACCACCTCCAAGAGCGACCCCTTCGACAGCAGCAACTACAGGCTTCCTACTCCTTTCAGCCACCGAATTGACATCATCCAGACTCATTCGCTTTATGTCAGTCTTTGGATCAGTTTTTGAAAATGTTCGAATGTCAGCTCCTAAGGAAAAGAAAGTTAAAGAAGAAACTCTACTTATCACCCGTATCGTAGATGTTTTGCCACAGTGATACCAGCTGGATATTGATACCTTTGTTCAAGAATTCAGGAGCTACTGCTGGCAGCTGCTTGGCAGAAAATGTACACATAAATATGAGTGTCGCCTACATGGTGTTTATAGTACTACACGGTAGAGAGGGCCGTGGTACGCTTTGCCAGAAATCTGGGATCCACTTTTAAGCAAGACCAATGCTCTCAAGTGGTCCACCCTGGCGCTAGCCCTGTGAGACAAACCGGCTCACCTTTACTGTTAAGCACATTCTTCTTGGTTTAGGACTGAAAGCTAACACCGAAGAGCTGTGTGGGGTTTAGTACGATTCATTTGCTGCTTTATGTAAGGTCTACAATGATGAATAACACCTTCAGTAAGAGCAAGTCCATGCATCAACACTAAAACTGATTTAGGATAATTGATAAACCATCATCACCCTCATTAGACAGTATCATTAGTCTCTATCTTATGGAATTCTGCTTGGTTTTTTTGGTTCAACTATAGACAAAAACGTTTACCAAACAATTACGGATGTAATAATAACAACATACAAAAACGTATCTTTGACCTCAGCCTCAACTCAAGAAATGTTGCTTTAGAGTAATTGTGACTATTCGGGCCTACCGGCCTCACTTCTTTGTGTAGCGGGGGAAGGCAACGGGTGATTACGTCCTCGGGTTAAAATGCACCCTTTCTTACTGGTCACAAAATAAAACCACTGACGCGAGAATTCATCTCCTGCATAGATGATACCAAAAACGAGAAACCGGGTTGAAAACAAAACCTCACACATAAAATGCCGAGTATCCTACAAAAATAACAGTTTATATTGTTAAACATGCCTATTAAAACAAACGGAGCAAGATCGAAAAGAAAGCTCCTTGCTCTCACTTCGGTGTGCTAAATGACCCTTCCTCGCCGCGAGAGGAAGGCTTTTGTTTCAGGCAATGTGCTACTATTACATCTATGAATGTTTCTTTGCCTCAGGGTCGACAGAGATACCTAATTATTTGGCTAAGGACAAAATGTATTCGCGTTTAGTATGTGGCCAAAAGAAGCTCTCATGAACTTTGCTGTTGCACTAGGTACAGAGGTAAGCCTTATGTACTCTTGTTTCTCACGCAGACATGGAGGAAGTGAGGTAGAGTAAACAAGTAGCTGTCTCTTTAGGGTGATAAATATCTCCCATAAAAACACAGTTGTCTTGAGTATTTCATGTTTTCCTGATAGTTGTATATATGTGTTGTGGGGAAATACCTTAAATAAAAGCAAAGGTAGCCCTCCCAGAGGGGCCTGTGGAACTCTCTTACTAAACTTCCAGGCTGCTCTGACAGTCATTTAATGAAAAGATACTGTAGCATATACTTACACCCAGCAAGAGAACACAATCACAAATGTAACAGAAGAATCTGCTACAAACAAATGGTCTAAGAGGTGCCAGTGGTAACATTGGTAAGGAACAGTCTGTCCAATCAACACATACGTATTGAATCAATTGTTGCTAAAACACAACAGGTAGGAGTTTAACCTTGTCCTCTATTAGGGGAAGGGTTAAATGGATCTCGAGAGCGTGTTCCAAGGAATCTGTAGCTGAAGTTTATGGGTTAGTTGCAGATAGAATGGGGGAGATGCTGCCTTTATTAAACCCATCCAAGAAGGGGGATATGGTATTATCTAAAATCAGTGAAATTCACACCTGAATGTTCCAGAGGTTAAGGGATCACTTTTCTATGGAGGCTTGTCAGAATTCTAAGAGACCAAGCCTGCCCTCCAGTTACAGTCATCAGTGTAAGGAGGCAAGAGGGGCCTTAAAGGGTGCCATTAAAACTAGTGTCAGTCAGCTGATTAAGCAAGCTAGACAGGATTATAAAAATGCCACATGGGTTGCAAGGCGCGATTGGGAATCTGGGAAACAGGAAAACTTGCTAGCAGCAGCTAATAATAGGGACTCAAAAACTTTTTGGAATATTATCTCCACTGGCTCCCGTGAAGGGCTTCCTCCAGCTGATAATTATTTTAGGATGGTTGAAAGGGTTGCCCCCTTTACCAGCTTATATTCTGAAAAAGAACAGAGTCCGGGTTTTGTGGGTTGTAATGAGGTGTTGGCTAACCCAGATGAGCTGGTAAACACAATGGGGTTATCCATTATAGTAAGTGCCCCTCTGGAAGACATGAGTTTTAACTGTGGAGAGATAAGGTTAACCATCAATAAAATTGTGAGGACCAAAGATCCAGGGTTGGATAAGGTTCCAGGTGACCTCTTTATGGATGAGGTGAATATTTGGGCACCATACTATATTGTATTATTCAACGTTATACTGAAAGGGGCACCCAATTCCTCTACCCGGGCTGGTGCAGAGATTGTTCCTATTTTCAAAAAAGTATCTAGAGACCTTCCCTCTAATTATAGACCAATAAGTCTGATTGATTGTGCCCAGGAATTGTTGCAAGGGTCATTTTGGGGCGATTGCAATATTGGATGTGTGCTTCCAACATTTTAACTCCCCTGCAGGCAGGGTTCAGGGAGAATATCAGCACTTTAAACCAGGTTTTCGTTTACAGCTATTGTATTGGAAGTTTGTAAAACTAGGCTGTGGACAATTGTACGTGGTATTCCTCGAGTTAAGGGCAGCATTCAACCTCGTTTCCCATCCCAAGCTCTGGCAAACGTTTGTGGGCATGGGAGTACCCCTTTATCTATTAAACATGATAGTAAGGCTTCACAATCATAATTATGCCAAAGTAAAGAGTAGCCAGATGGGGGAATTAACTGATGAGCTCCCTATCAGTAGGGGAGTTAGGCAAGGGTGTGTTTTGGCCCCAATCTTGTTCTTGCTTTTTATAAACGAACTGGTAGCATATGTGGATCACGCCGAGTTGGATGCGTCTTGTCTGGCTAACGTCTGGACTCCTGTCCTGATGTTTGCCGATGGCACGTTGCTCCTTTTTAAGTCTCCTATGGAACTGCAATAGGTTTGATAGCTTCTGCAAAGTGAGGGGCCTTGATATTAATTTAGTAAAAAACTAAATACATTGTGCTTAATCCCTGTCGCTCCACTAGATCTAATCATATGGTGAGAAGGACACCCCTGGAGCTAGTTCGAACTTTTGAATACCTGGGTATGATCTTGAATGAGCACTTTAGCTGGCAGACCTAATTCACTAGGTGTAAACTTGGGTTAGAGCTGGCTACTCGGGGCCTACTGAAGGCATTTAAAGCCTCACAATTACGTTCCATCTCACCCGCACTGCAGGTCTATAATTGTCAATCACTTGCATCTGCACTGTATGGCTCGGAGCTTTGGGTCATGTGATGGCCACAGCCTTAGATAATGTTGAAAATCGATTTATGATGCAACTAATTGGCCTTCCGACCAGCACTCCATTGCTTTCCCTATGGCTAGATCTAGAGCAAAAAAAGCATTAAACACTTAGCTAGGTTACGACCTCTCCGGTTTTGGAGGAGGGTCCGGGTAACTCCAGAATTCAGCCTCTACCAGCAGAGAATGGCAGAATCTTTGTCCCTTCCAGTCACAAGTAATCTCTCTCGGATCACATATGTGAAAATAACTCTGTCGTACATTGGGTTGGACCATTTATGGTCTGCTCCAAAAGAGATTTGTGTGACTCCCAAAGGGCCGATAAAGAATGCGTTATGCTTACTTCACCAACAACACAATATGGGTTCCCTGACATCAACTTTGTTAATGACAAAAGATAATTTCCAAAAATAACAGTTCATGGACGAAATAGAGCCCCCCTATGGCCAGGAAGCTTTACTTGCAATTTAGATTTGGAACTTTACCACTAGCTTCCTTTACAGCTACCTGGGAACAAAAGGAAAATCCAGATGACAATTATTGCCCGATTTGTGTGTCTAGGCCTGAAACTATTAAGCACGTCCTGTTCTTTTGCCCTGGTTATCGCAAAATAAGGAACAAGTGATTGCACCACTTTGTTGAAATATTGGTGTCAGAGACTTTAGGGAAGCATATAGGGTTATTTAGTCTGACAACAGGCAATTGGTGGTTTTGCAGTTTCTCAATTTTTAATGGCGATGTGGACGGCCAGGTCAAGAGTGTTGTATTGTATTGTAATATTATTTATATAGCGCTTACTACCCCTGACGAAGCGTCAAAGCGCTTTTCGGAGAGTAGCATGCTACTCCGGAACCAAACAAGAATAAGGGATGGATTAGTATCGGGAAAATATGAGCACCGTTTTAGTATTATTATGAGTTAATTTGAGCGACGGATATGAGAGTTTGTTAGTTAGATTGACTGGAGTTCTAGCAGATGGATGTGTATTGCTCGCTAGCTAACTGGTCTTAATCTTTGTATCAGATTTTATTAACTGTTGTCATGCTATTTTATTGTTTTATATTTTTACTATTTTTATCGTTGTATGTGATGTATATTTATGATCTTTGATTGCGAAGATTTGCCTAATAAAGATTTTGTTTATAAGCTATAACACTACCCGATATCTTTCTAGCAATGCAGCTTTGGTTGGTATTAGTTTAGTTCGAATTGAAAGCAAAGGGAGAAAGTGATGACTCACCACTTATTCTATGTTTAAATATACCCTGGCATGTGAAAAATTACTCAGAATTCAAAATGATTGACTCCAGATTAAAGCAACCCATCAGCAGTTGGTGTTGGAGCAGCTAACAACACAAATGCTGTCAACAGGAAACGTCTGAACCGGATGGAGTTTATCCAGATCTTTTCAGTTCTACTCTCTCACAATAAGAGCGGTGCCTAGAGTAGTACTACAAAGCCATTTTCGAGACTGTATTACACTACCAGGAAATGCGGACATGCTTGTAGTGAAACCGCACCACATTATAAAAGTCAACCAGGAAAAGAGTTGTAGTGTCGTCGTTGGATTCAGAGTGTAGGCATGCAAAAGACAATCCCTGACACTAAAACCCTGGGCAAATTGGCAGTGGCTAGACCCATCGAGAAACTAAAAGGACAGAAACAAAGGCGCATGCTTTACATTACAAAAGTAAATTACAATTAGTGGCTAAAGAAGAGATTAGCATGTATTTTGATTATCAATGCCATGGGGAAGTGACACATCCATTTACTACCCAGAATCCCATAGCAATGCAGAAATCTGTCTTGCACATTGTACACACCCACCCAATGTCATAGAGCCTTGGTCTGGGTTTACCTTGTATAATACATACTGACAATAAGCAATGGGATAGGCCGATTAGCCCTTTTATGCTGCTATCACAGACAAAGAAAATAGTAAATATATTGTCTCATAAAGGCATCGGTTCTATTCTGAGATGCATATGCAACGCACCGTGTCCTGACAATGTTATATTTTTTTTCATTTTCCTTAATAACGTGCCTGGCACATATCAACAGTGGGTTAACAATCCTGCAGCTACAGCATTCAGCATCACCTCTGGAACACATTCCATAGAAGAGCCACTAATAAAAGAGAAAATCCTAATACCATTATAGAGTGTACCATTAAGGCCCAATTAAGCACATAAACAATATCGACTCCAGCCACAAACTGGTCTAATGTACATCGAATCATCCAGCCTTTGAAGCTAAATTGTTTTACATTTTTTCGTCGCCCACAACTCTCATTTATGGCCTTTATGTCCCCATATACCAGTCTGTAAAGCTTCTGCCGCCCAAGCACCCAGTCTTGGGGCAGTGGACTTCGTACATCTCCAAATAACTACCTGACCAATCCCATATACAAACTGGTGCGTATCTATTATGAGGATGAAATGCTAGTGCCTGATTTGGATCAGTAGTTCACAGCAAGAATAACGCGGGTTTGTTTTAGTGTTATTTAGTCCCTGCATCATTTATTTCAGCATTGGTTTGTTTACTGATTTGGAGCTGCATTTCTCTCGGTCCTTTCCTGTATATCTGACTGCATGGCAGACTGTGTGAATATACCGTTATGCGGAAAATTCAGCGCAACAGAGCTGAAACTCATGTGAGTGCATCAACAGAATGTTGGTTCCTGTGTCATACGCAGTCCGTATGTTCCAGAATCTGATTTTGGTCTTGCAGTTGGTAGTCAGAACTTCCACCCTCCTGTCAGTTTCCTTGTGGCTTAGACTACTGTCAATCATGCATGTATGAGGCAGAGACTCTGGAAGCCCTTCATGAACAGAAGCTTTAGGGGTTTCTACTGCTGGTTCCGTAACAAATGCAAATTATGGGACAAGATTGTTAGCCTTGTGCCCAACCTAGATAGGTGGATCACACTTCGCTGTGTTTCTACCATTTGACCTGTCCGGCTAGGGCGACTGCCAAGAGAGTAAGCTCCCACCAGCATAGCTCTCCAAGTCGCTGAGACACCCGAGCCTCTCAACCACTTCTAGATAGTGATCCTCCAAGAAGAACAGAAAATTGGTGTTCAGGTGAAAAGAAGGTGATGCAGCTGGGATAACAAGGCTGAGAGATAGGAGTCAAGAGTGAAACAGAGTTGGAGGTGGAGGCCAGTCGTCACAAGTATCACAGACAATTTTGATACAAGCCTTCATGCTGAAAGTCCTGGGTTAACTTAAGATTTAAGAGCTATCTAGTGCAGTGGTTCCCAACCTGTGGTCCGGGGACCCCTGGGGGTCCGCGAAGCCTTCTCAGGGGGTCCGCGAGAGCCTAGAAAATTAAAAAATGTTAACAAACATTGACAAATTAGGTCACCAGCTTCCAGTAATGACTCAGGCGGGGGTTCCCGGATTCCCATGATGATTCAGTGGGGGTCCCTGGGTTCCATTAATGTTAAAGTGGGGGTCCACAGAAATAAAAAGGTTGGGAACCACTGATCTAGAGGCCTCTTTCAGGGTTATCCTGAAAGAGGTAGTTCCTGACACCTCAGATGTGTTTCACTGAATCAGCAGCCTCCTCAGTAGGATTGCTGCAGTAGAGAGGGTGTCCCAAGATAGACAGTGTTTCACATGAATTGCTAGGATTACACCCATTGATATACAATTAGGTGATAGTAATTCCCCTAGTTGCCTTCTGTAGATCAGGGTGCTCAGATGTGTCCAAACCTAGTGCTGGATGTAAAAGAAGACTGCAGGACTCTCAGCAGAGATCACAAGTTCAGCTCATGTATCCATAAAGATACCACAGTCATAGGTAAGTAGTTCTTAAATGGATCACATTAGATTGGTTATCAAATACCCTGGTGACTAGAAGCTTCATTTATTGTAAAGCCACTTTTCAGAGAGCCTCAAAACAAGTTCTTGGACATTACGTTCAATAGAGAAAAATGCAAAGTGCAAATTTTATTGAGGTGGCACCTAACAGAGGAAAACAAAAAGAGCTTTAAAATAAAGGAAAGTTTAGATCCAGCGGAGATAGTGCCCTTTATGTTCAGTTGTCTGTCAAAATTGAATAGAATCTTTTCCACCCAAGGAAATGGTGTGAACAATTGCTTGTTGCAGTGCACTGAACACTTTACCTTTAGCACCGATACCTGTCTTGCAAAGTAAGAACATGCAGTTATATATGACTAGGTTTAACTAAGCAATGAGGGGGCACATTAAATACTTGTTTGTTAGTTGTCAGTGGTTTGCACCCTGTCCAAGCAGGGACCTTCACTCTAGTCAGGGTAAGGGAGCCACACAGCTAAGATAACCCTTGCTCACCCCCTTGGTAGCCTGGCACAAGCAGTCAGGCTTATCATAGAGGCAATGTGTGAAGTATTTTTACACACACACAGTAACAAAGTGAAAACACCACAAACGTACTCCACACCAGTTTAGAAAACTAGCCAATATTTCTCTGAGTAAAACAAGGCCAAAATGACAAAAATCCAACATACACAAGGAAAGATAAAAATTTTCAAAGATTAAATCTTAGTAAAGCACTTAGAAACACAATAGCTCAAACTGGGGCTATCACAGTGTCTTGACAATATTATTCCCAACAGTCTGATGCCACTTGCGAGGGAGTGCGGGCCGGTTATGGAGTCGCACGGACCCCAGGTACAGTACCTTGGAAAATGATGAGGAAACAATAACGATGCACGGAGTAGGGAAGGTGAGGAGTTGCTGGACCAAGTGAGGTGTTGCTTCCTTACTGCTACCAGGGAGGTGAAGTGTTGGTTCCTTGCTGCTAGACAGAGGAGGTGAGGCGTCTGTTCCTTACGGTTGCAGGGGAGGTGATGCGGCATCAGTGGTGAGGCATCGGTTTCTGACGACTAGGCGGGGTCGATGAATCCAGCAGGTCAAGATGCAAAGCGTCAACTTTGCAGTGTTGCAATTACATCACGGGCCACAGGTGCTGCGACGGAGTCATAATCGGGTGTCCCGGACATTGGGAACATGGCCCTCGGGCCTCACGCTGTGGTGGGACTTTGGAAACACTGCAGCGACGTTGGACCTTTGTTGCAGGTCGCGGTCGTTCCATTCAGCTCCAGTGCAGGCAGCGGCGTGGAGTCAGACAGCAGCCCGTTCTGAAGTCACTCTGGAGTCAATGTGCCTGGTTTCTTCTTGGTTGCACCAGAGCTCACTTCCAAAGGCCCAAGAATTGGATTTGCTACCACTTGGCAAGTCAGGACTCTCAGCAAGAGAGCCCAGGGGCTGGCAGGTGAAGTCTTTGACGTCTCAGAGACTTCTTTACAGGAGGCAAGCTCAGTTCAAGCCCTTGGATAACACTGGAAAGCAGGATGTAGAAAGCAAAGTCCAGTCCTTTAACTCCCAGGACAGACGCAGCAAGCAGCAGGCCTTGCCAACAAAGCAACAGGCAGAGTGGCAGTCCCTCCTACATCAAGCTCTTCTTCCTGGCAGAATGTTCTAAGTCCAGAATTGTAATATGTGCTGTCGGAGGTCCAGTACTGATACCCATTTCTGTCTTTGAAGTAGGCAAACTTCAAAGAGAAGTATTTGTAGTGAACAAGATCCTGCCTTTCCCTGCCCCCAGACACACTTCAAGGGGTTGGAGACTGCTTTGTGTGAGGACAGTCACAGCCCTATTCAGGTGAAAGTGTCAGCTCCTCCTACCACTACAGTTTAGGAAGACCTATCAGCCTGGTGATGTGCCATTAGGATATGCAGGGCACACCTCAGTTCCCTTTGTGTGACTGTCTAGAGTGAATGCACAAACAGCCCAACTGTCATCCTGACCCAGACGTGTACTCAGCAGACAGGCAGAGGAACATAATGGTTAAGCAAGAAAATACCCACTTTCTAAAAGGGACATTTTCAAACTCACAGTTCAAAAACCAACTTCACTAAAAGATGTATTTTTAAATTGTCAGTTCAAAGACCCCAAACTCCAAATCTCGACCTTCTCCCAATGGGAAAATACATGTAAAAGATATTTCAAGGCAATCCCTATTTCCTTATCAGAGATATAGGCCTTGCAATAGTGAAAGACGAATTTAGCAGTATTTCACTATCAGGATATGTAAAGCACACCACTTTACCTCATCAACGGGGCTGCGTAGCGCCTACTTTAGGGGTGACTTGCATGTAGTAAACGGGAAGGTTTGGGCCTGGCAAGTGGGTGCACTTGCCAGGACGAAGTGGCAGTTTATAACTGCACACACAGGCACTGCAGTGGCAGGTCTTAGACATGTTTACAGAGTTACTCATGCGGGTGGCACAATCAGTGGTGCAGACCCACTAGTAGCATTTGACTTACAGGCCCTGGGCACACATAGTGCACTTTGCTAGGGACTTACTACTACCTCAAATATGCCAGTCATGGAGAAACCAATCACCAATACATTTTAGACAGAGAGCATATGCACTTTTCCAGTGGTTAGCAGTGCTAAAGTGCCCAGAGTTCAAAAGCCAACAAAACAGGGCAGAAAAAAAGAAGGAAAAGGGCAAAAAGTTTGGGGATAACCCTGCATAAAGGACATGGTCCAACATTGTTTGATTAGGGAATGCAGTTGTCACCTATGTTTCCCTTCAATTTATACCGTTGAAACATCCACTTGCAGTTTCAAAAGAGTTGCACTTGACTTGGCCTCAACTGTATTGCTGGGAGAGTCAAGCCCCTTCTATTGCTAGGCCCAGTGTGCAAGAAAAAGACAAAGGGGGTCATTACAACATTGGCGGTAAAAGCCGCTTACCGCCGTGCAGAAGACCGCCAACACACTGCAGCGGCAGCGGAAATCCGCCACAGCTATTATGACCCACATCTCGGAATCCGCCGAAATTCAGACACCCACACAAGTCCGCCACACCAAAGGTCAGTGATAAACTGGCGAAAACAAAACCTCCACCGTCACGCCAACAGAAACACGCCAATGCTATCACGACCCACGAATCCACGCGGCGGTCTTTCAACCGCGGTATTCCATTGGCGGTACACACCGCCGCCCTCAAAATACACACACATCTCCAAAACACCATCACATTGGACAATTCCAAATACACACACTTGATACACATAAAAACACCACTCCCACACACCCAACACAATATAAAACACACACCCACATCACCCACAAACCCCTACAACCAAAAGTTTTTGACGAAGGCCAGAGAGACTGCACAGCATAGACAACCCCACCACACAGAGGCACACAACACCATCACCCACACAACATCCACGCACAAAACACCACACACCACTACACATCACCACACTCATCACCACATACACCACCCCACACATCACCTACACCACCCCATGGCACGGCAAAGACACCCCAGGTTTTCTGAGGAGGAGCTTAGGGTCATGGTTGAGGAAATCGTACGGGTAGAGCCACAGCTATTTGGATCACAGGTGCAGCACACCTCCATAGCTACGAAGATGGAGCTATGGCGAAGAATAGTCGACAGGGTCAACGCAGTGGGACAGCACCCAAGAAATCGGGAGGACATCAGGAAGAGGTGGAACGACCTACGGGGGAAGGTGCGTTCCGTGGTCTCAAGACACAACATTGCGGTACAGCGGACTGGCGATGGACCCCCACCTCCTCCCCCACAACTAACAACATGGGAGGAGCAGGTCTTGACCATTATGCATCCTGAGGGCCTCGGAGGAATCTGTGGAGGAATGGACTCTGGTAAGTCAAATCTTAACTATCATATCCCCCACCCTACCTGCATGCTATCACAGACCCCCACCCTCACCCCCTCCCCTATCACTCCAACTCCTCACTAATGTACTAATAACACAAACCACACATCCCATCACCAAGCCCTGCATGACACAACAAAGCATGGACACCCCTCACTAAAACAAGCCCACTGCACATACCCATAACACCCCCCCCCCAACCATCATCACACAAGCCCCCACACAGGAATGCTAGCACTGGGGTACACGCTCACCCACCCATTGCACACCATGACACACACAGATGAAATAATCATGCTTTTACACTCCTGCAGGACCACTACCCAACGTCACCAGATAGGAGGGTCCAGACATCTCTACCCCACCCACAGAAGAGGCCCACAGTGATGACAGCAGCTCTGGCCAACTGGATCCAGATGACCAGCCTGGACCATCGTGGGCCTCGGGACAGTTAGTTCCCCTCGCACAGGCACAGCCCAACACAGACCTTCCACCCTCTGGAAACACCAGCACAGCACCCACCCAGCGGGCCCATACCTCCGTACCCAGGACACGTCAATCAGCTGTGTGGCCACCACTACAGGGAACCCGGGATAACCCACCACCCCAACAACAACAGGGACCTGGGGGCAGTGGTAGTGGGCACACGGTCCAGGGGACGGAGGCCCAGGAACACAGGGGAACTGGGAGGGCTGCCGTGCGACAGGGGGCGGACAGGCCAAGGGAACCCACTCTCCACAAAGGCCCTCTCCTCCATCATGGGAGCATACCACCACTCCCAGGAGATGATGGCTACGGTCCTGGCCAAGTTTCAGGAGACCCAGTGCATGCAGGAGGAACAGTATTTGGGGTTCAGGGAGGAACTCAGAACCATCAGCTCCGCCCTGGGCATCATCGTAGGGGTGCTGAAGGACATACTGAACACCATGAGGGACACCGTGGCACTCCAAGGGTCCCCTGACACTAGCATGGACGATGAAGTGCCCACCACCTCCGCTAGTGGACAGGACGCCCTGCCACAGGACCACCACACCAGCACCCCACCCCCTGCAGACGGAGAACCACCCCTCAAGCGGTCCCTGAGATCCAGGAACAGGACAGAGCATGATGGCATGACCCCCGCCAAGAAATGAGACCACCCTGATTGTCATCCCACTGTCCCACTTTGTAACCATGTCCATATTGGAACTGCCCCAGCTCCACTTCCTATGCCCATATGGGCAGTGCACCTGTGAGACTAATAGACTGGACTCTACCATGGACATTCTTCCACCATCTCCCCTCACCATTTTACCACCCCCTCCAATATTTAGCACTTCAATAAACACCCTTGAAGCACAAAACAATCTGGAGTCAGTCTGTGATTTTGAAAATGTGTATTAGCTATGACAGTGACAAAATCCGTTCTCAAATGTAATGTCAACATACCTATGTCACACATCACAAGTCCATGAAGAATGCAAGCAGATAACACACGTTGGTAACCACACCTGTGAAACCGTAATGGAAATATTCAACTCAGTTACCAAATACTGCTTGAAATTGACAGACAGGATAGAGGTAGAAGTGTGAAAGTACTTGTAGTAGGCAAGAAAGTGTTCTCACCTGTGTGTCACTGGAAATATTGCTGGATGACTGAATCCCTGTTGTCAATGTCTGCTTCCTCCTCATCACTGTCCACAAGCTCCACAGCGGCCACAAACCCGTCATCTGGACCATCCTCCTGCAGAAAAGGCACCTGGTGTCGCAAAGCAAGATTGTGAAGCATACAGCAGGCGATGATGATCTGGCACACCTTCCTTGGTGAGTAGAATAGGGAACCACCTGTCATATGGAGGCACCTGAAACTGGCCTTCAGGAGGCCGAAGGTGCGTTTGATCACCCTCCTAGTCCACCCATGTGCCTCATTGTAGCGTTCCTCTGCCCTGGTCCTGGGATTCCTCACTGGGGTCAGTAGCCATGACAGGTTGGGGTAACCAGAATCCCCTAATAGCCACACACGGTGGCTCTGGAGTTGACCCATCACATAAGGGATGCTGATATTCCGCAGGATGTAGGCGTCATGCACAGAGCCAGGGAACATAGCATTTACCTGGGAGATGTACTGGTCTGCCAAACATACCATCTGTACATTCATGGAATGATAACTCTTCCGGTTCCTGTACACCTGTTCACTCCTGTGGGGGGGGACCAAAGCCACATGGGTCCCATCAATGGCACCTATGATGTTAGGGATATGTCCAAGGGCATAGAAGTCACCTTTAACAGTAGCCAAATCCTCCACCTGAGGGAAAACGATGTAGCTCCTCAAGAGTTCTGCGAGCATGAAGGACTGTGAATGCATGTGCCACATGGCAAGGCTAGGGATATGGGCTACTCACTTCGACGGTGCAGTTGGTAATGACTTCTCTTATTCCCCTGTACATGTCATGTAGGTCAGCGCCCAACAGAAGAAGGATATTTGGCGTGCCATCGCCAAGGACGTCCGGACCCTGGGGGTCCACCAGAGACGGAGCACCCACTGCCGTAAAAGATGGGAGGACATTCGCCGCTGGAGCAAAAAGACGGCAGAGGCTCAGCTGGGGATGGCCTCCCAACGTGGGAGGGGTGCCCGTCGCACCATGACCCCCCCTGATGTTCCGGATCCTGGCGGTGGCCTACCCTGAGTTGGATGGGTGCTTGAGGGCATCACAGCAGACACAAGGGGGTGAGTACAACATCATTCAGCGGACTTTGCGTGCAGTAAAGGTGTCTGGGTGTGGGACGACGGCTGTGGGTTTCCCTAGGCCAGGGCGAGCTCTGTAGGCTAGGCCCCTCCATAATGCAGGCCCTGTGGCACTCCACCCCACCTCTGTAGAGTGCCAAGTACAGGTATACATGCCCCTGTGTCATCTACGTGTGCTGATGTCCACCATAGCCATGTAGGCCATATCCCAGGAACTGCATCAGTAGAGCCCAACAGCGCGGCGTAGTGCAGGGGGCTGCTGTGTCTGTATTGTCCACCAACGGTAGCGGTAAGCCATGCACTCAACCTGTCTTTCTTCTGTCATCCCCCCCCCTTTTTGTGCTCTCCCTGTTCTTTTGTGCATCAGCATCATCAGGCGGAGGTACAGTGGCACCGGAGCACGAGGGAGCTGCATCCCACATGGCCATGAAGGGCCACACCACAGACTCTGAATACACCAGTGGGATGGACGGTGAGGGGAGCTTCACGGCGGGGATAGGATCAGCAACCAGCGACACGGACTCGTCCTCCGATGGGAGCTACCTTGTGGTGGCAGCAAAATCTGTGCCCCCCACTTCTACAGGTACAGCCGCCACCCAGCAGCCCCTCAGCTTTCGCCCGTGCCCGCTCACCCAGGAGGGTGGGCATCACCTTTGCCCCAGGCACCTCAGCCCCTGCCCCTGTCACCTCTGCTGCCCTCAGTGAGGAGGCCATTGACCTCCTCAGGTCACTCACTGTTGGGCAGTCTACCATTGTGAATGTCATCCAGGGTGTAGAAAGGGAGTTGCAACACAGTAATGCATTCCTGGAGGGTATTCATTCTGGTCAGACTGCCCTTCATCGAACCCTGCAATCTCTGGCCTCAGCACTGATGGCAGCCATTGTCCCTGTGTCTAGCCTCCCCCTCCAAATTCCTCCACCCAGACCCAATCCCCTGTACCCCAGCCTATCCCAAGCACACATGTCAACACACAAGGGAAGCTCAGGCAAACATAAGCACCACACATCCCACAGGCACTCACACAAGCATCACACACATACAGACACAGCAACATCCACTGCCTCCACTGTGTCCCCCTCCTCATCGTCTCCCTCCTCCCTCCCAGTGTCGTCTACACTCTCACCTGCATGCACTACCACTACAGCCACTAGGTCCCGCACCAGCACACCCTGCTCACCTGCACTCACCACCCCCACTACCATTTACACGTCCCTGTGTCCTCTCCCAGTGTGTCTGTGACGCCCCCTCCAAAGATACACAAACGGAGGCACACACCCACCCAACATACATCCACCTCACAACAGCGTCCAGCGCATGCACCTGCACCCAAATCAACAAAAGTTACACCTCCTACAACCACCTCCTCTTCCTCCACTCCCAGACCCCCTCCAGCTACCCGTCCCAGTGTTCGTCAGAAACTTTTCCTGAGCAACCTTGACCTCTTTCCCACCACCCCCCCTCCAATTCATAGGTCCTGTACTAGCACCTCAGCCAAAAAATCTCCGGTACCATTGGTGCCTGGTATGTGGAGTGCACCGGGCACCAGGGCAGCCAGTGTGACACGGAGCCGCAGCACAGCCAGTCCCCCCCGTGAAGCACAAGAAGTTGGACAGTGCCCGACGGGATAGGGGGAAGACTCCAGCCAGGAAAGCCGCTCACAAGGGTCCCGGGGGGACTGTCCACTCAGCTGTGACTCCTCCCAAGGTGGGGAAGGGGCAGAAGAAATCGCCAAAGTCTGGGAAGAGCAGCACGGCGGAGAAGCCCGCCATCATCCCCGCTGCCCAGGAGGCCACCGCCAACCCCATCATCACTGGCCAGGAGGCCACCAGCAGAGTCAGTGCCCAGGAGGGCAGTCCCATCGTCACTGGCCAGGAGGCCACCGCCAGAGTCAGTGCCCAGGAGGGCAGCCCCATCGTCACTGGCCAGGAGGCCACCACCAGAGTCAGTGCCCAGGAGGGCAGTCCCATCGTCACTGGCCAGGAGGCCACCGCCAGAGTCAGTGCCCAGGAGGGCCCCGGCAACCACAGCCCCGCTGGGCAATGAGGGACCGCCATGGCAAACACCGCTGCACAGGTCAGAGACAGCAAAGTCAAGCACTGCTGAACAGGGCAAAGACCGCCATGGCAAGCACCGCTGAACAGATCAGAGACAGCAAAGTCAAGCACCGCTGAACAGGGCAAAGACCGCCATGGCAAGCACCGCTGAACAGGTCAGAGACAGCAAAGTCAAGCACCACTGAACAGGGCAAGCACCACTGCACAGGTCAGAGACAGCAAAGTCAAGCACCGCTGAACAGGGCAAAGACCGCCATGGCAAGCACCGCTGAACAGGTCAGAGACAGCAAAGTCAAGCACCACTGAACAGGGCAAAGACCGCCATGGCAAGCACCGCTGATCAGGTCGGAGACAGCAAAGTCAAGCACCGCTGAACAGGGGAAAAACCGCCATGGCAAGCACCGCTGAACAGGTCAGAGACAACAAAGTCAAGCACCGCTGAACAGGGCAAGCACCGCTGAACAGGTCAGAGACAGCAAAGTCAAGCACCGCTGAACAGGGCAAAGACCGCCATGGCAAGCACCGCTGAACAGGTCAGAGACAGCAAAGTCAAGCACCGCTGAACAGGGCGAGCACCGCCATGGCAAGCACACCTGAACAGGGCAAGCACCGCCAACTCAAGCCCCGCTAGCCCATGTGCGGCAGGGGCAGTGACGGAACTGGGACCGTCACGGGGAGAGTGATGCACTCTGGTCACCAGTCCCCCTCCAGAACCAGTGGAGAACAGCATCCACTACGTCTGTCCTTAACAGGATGAAGCACTCTGGGCACCAGTAACCCTCCAGAACTAGTGGAGAACAGCATCCACTCCGTCTGTCCTTAACAGGATGAAGCACTCTGGGCACCAGTCCCCCTCCAGAACCAGAGGAGCCTGTTATCGACTTGAGAGACTGTGGCTTTGCACTCCCCAGGATTGAACAGTGGGCAACCCACCCACTGTAGAGACTTGAGAGACTGTGGCTTTGCACTCCCCAGGATTGAACAGTGGGCAACCCACCCACTTTAGAGACTTGAGAGACTGTGGGTTTGCACTCCCCAGGATTGAACAGTGGGCAACCCACCCACTGTAGAGACATGAGAGACTGTGGCTTTGCACTCCCCAGGATTGAACAGTGGGCAACCCACCCACTGTAGAGACTTGAGAGACTGTGGCTTTGCACTCCCCAGGATTGAACAGTGGGCAACCCACCCACTGTAGAGACTTGAGAGACTGTGGCTTTGCACTTCCCAGGATGGTACAGTGGGCAACCCACCCACTGTAGAGACTTGAGAGACTGTGGCTTTGCACTCCCCAGGATACATCAATGGGCATGGAGCCCCGTCGTGGATCTGGCGTGGTGCTGTCATCCGGCTGAGGTGCCCCCCACTTCCCTTCCCCCTGAGGTGCCTGTTGTATTTCTATCTGATGCCCCAGCAGTGTTCTCTCCGTTTTGCTCAGGTATCGTGTGTGGGCCTCGCCCATGCATGTTGGGCTCAGTGGTCCGCGGACATTGAATGGTGCATTACCTGCACTACTAATCGTGATGTATATTTTGTTGATTGTGTATATATATCTGTATATATTTGGTTACTGTAATTTGATATATTACAATGGTTGCACTCATTTCCTTTTGTCTTTGCATTCTTCCGGGCGGTTTGGGGGTTGTTACTGTAATGTTTGGATATGCATTGGTGTGTGTGTTGTAGTGGGTGAGGGTCGGGGTGGGGGTGGGGGTGGGGGTGTTGCGTGTGTGTGTCCCTGACTTTTGCCTCCCCTATGTCGTAGGTGTAGTACTCACCGATGTCTTCGGCGCCGGCGTTGCGGATGATCGTACAGGAGCAGGAAGACTATCACAGGGAGTATTTTCAGTTCCGGCTCCATGGTGCCCTCCTTCCTCGTGGAGTGTGTAGAGGTGAGCGTTTTCCCATTGAAATGGCTGTTTCTGCCGTGTTTTTATCCACGGTGAATCCGCCCCGGAAAAGGTGGCGGATTGGTAGGTTGTGATACTGTGGGCGGTACTTTGTCTCCCGCCTGTCTGTTTGCGGTGACCGCCGCGCTGTTTGTCTGTACCGCCGTGGCGGTCGGAGTGTTAAAGTGGCTGTCTTTGTTGGCGGTTTCCGCCACAGTCATAATTCCCTTTTTTTCCACCTGTTTGCGGTCTTACCGCCGCTTTAACACCGTCCACCATGGTTGTAATGACCACCAATATGTTCATGGGCACTGGATTTAAGGTACTAATATAAAATGTTCTCAGCTGCAAATCAAAAGTTACTAAGGAAGCCATTGTACAAAATGGAGGGAAAATGCTGAGATACTGCAGGGTAAAGACAAATTATTTTTATAGTATTTTGACAGAAGTGTAAAGTCTGAAACATTATGGAAGCCACTATTGACAAAAATAATTTTAAAGAATGTCCAGAAAGTCTTACACATAAAAACACAATGGCTCCTATGTTTCAATAAAAGGTAATGATAGTCACACCTATAATAACGGAAAATACGTTTTTAAGTGTGCCGTTTCATTAGCTACACAATGACCTAAAATGGCATCTCATCAGTCAGAGTCCTGATAAATATGGGATTCCTATCAGACAAAATGGCTGCAAGCAGAGCTGGAAAGTTCCTCCATTAAGTCCTTTGTTGAGATGACTGAAAATCAAATGTATCACTTATTTAGAAATAAAGTAAATGGAAATAGGTTTAAAAAATATTCACCCATTCAGTTACATCACAAGGGTGATTCAGGAAATAAAGGTTTGTTCTAGAAACCTGAGCACTTACCAATATTTCATCAGATATGAGAGGGTGTTTCTTCACTTGCATTAAATGATATATTTGCTAGATAAATCTCAGTAAATTGGTGACGTAAAAACCCGAGTTAGAACCAATAATATGTTTAGGAGCAGGTCTTCACCAGTTTATGGATTAATTAGGCCTTCCTGCTTTTACAGGGTGTTTAAGTACATTGAAATGCAAATTAGGTTACGAGGAGGGAGAACAATGTTTGAGAACTTTGATTATCTGGGTAATGATCCTGTTCCTTCTCTGTTTAAAGGTTTCTTCTTGGTGCTTTGAGGGCATTGTTGAGACAATGGGGTTCTGTTTGCAAGATTGTGCCAAGTTAGGGACCAAAAGTAACATGACTCTCAACAATGTCATTGTAAACAGTTGGGGGGGGCCAGGCAGGCCATATTTGAGGGCCCATATATGCAACAAATTTGAAGTTTATTACCCATTTACTGCTAAGTAAAGTTCGCATGATGCCAAACAATATTTTGAATTATGTCTTTCTTAGGACCCCAAAAATCATTAAAACGACACAGCGTAGAAAGAAAGAGTCAGAGGTAGAGGGAGACAGAGAGGGAGAGACGTTTAGCTAGGGAAATAGGGTAGATAGAAGTAAAATAAAGAAAAAAATCACTTTCCCAGAGGGCCTCTTGGAAGGGCAATTTCCCACTTTGCACATTCCTTAAATCGTCTCTGCTTTATAAGAGATGCAAAGATCGTAGAATAGAATTATGTACCTATGCCAACGCCCAGAGCTTCAGATTATTTCCAGGGACGACTGCTAAAATTCCATCAAAATGCGAATCTTACTGTCCAATTTAATTAGAACAATTATTATAAATTCTTTGCTGAGATACTGGCTATAAGACTTGCAGGTCTGGTGGAACTGGTCTGAAAGGATCAGAAAGGCTTAATTCCTGGGGGGCAATTAAGTGTTCCAGGTCACAAGGCCATTGGAGTAAAAGACCTTGCTAATGCATATAATTCACCCGGGTTTAATTACATTCAATGCAGCTAAAGCTTTCGACCAAGTTAACTGGCAATACTAACAGACATGTTAAAACATTTGGATCCCTTTTAACTTTGAGTCAATTACATCCTTGCATGGTAACTGCTCTGCCAGGACTGTGATAACTTTCTGACCAATAAAGTTCTGATAAAAAAAGAGGCATGCAGCAGGGATGCCCTATCTCGCCCATTTGTTTTTTTTTTACTTATTCATTGAACACTTACCCTAGTAAATAAGGACATAGGAAGAAATAGTACCTTTTGAGTCTTAGCGGTTTAAGAATAAGGTCACTCTTTAATGACCTTTGTGACTTAATTTACACAGGCCAACCTGAGGGAGCCATTCAGAGATTTGCACACATAGATGGTAAATTTGATGCTTTCTCAGGGTATTCATTAACCAAGACAATACTCATATTATGGCCTGGAACACAGACAACACTACCAGTCTTGAGGATAAGCGGATGAGATAGTTGAGCATTGACATTTTTCATAGTATTGACTGAGTCACAAAAGGAAAAGGGTAGCGGCTGATTTAAAGAAGTGTCTTAAAAATGCCTGTCAAGTTCAGCATGGGGTTTTGCACTCCACTATTGGAGAAGCCACCATCAGGCCGCTAACAGCGTTTCAAACACATCTAGGTACTTATGAGACGATTAAGGTCCTGGCAGCCAAACTACCAGTTCTTGCTGGAAGGTCAACACAAACAAAGATGGCCTTATCAGACGCAATTGGAAGAATGGAGCTGAAACCGGAGTAATAATCTTTAAAGCTTTAGAAGTGTCCAATACAGGGAAATTGAATATAAATTGTTGTTGAGATGGTATTTAGCATCCTTCTGGCTGAAGCAGATGTATCCAATTACGACAGACTTATGCTTGCACTGTGAAGCTCAACCAGGTACGAACAGGCACATGTGGTGGAAGTGAGGGCAAATACAGCCCTCCTAGTAAGAAAGATTAAATCACATAGGTACTGTATTGGGCAAAATCATACCAAGAGACATGGGGTAATTTTTAGGGTCGAGCGTACAAAGCGCTCTGTCCCTGGTGTAGTCGCTCCATGGGCTTGTAACCATGCCCATCAGTTTGGTTGGTTTGTGGGCTTGCCTTTCAAAATTCATTTGATTTCATTAGTAAAAGGCATGCATACGTCATGCCTTTTCTGGTGTTTAGCCCTTCTCAAGCGCACCGGCCAACTACTGTAAACATACGAGGCTCCATGTTTTCCGTATGGTTTCTCTACTTCTTTTTCTCCTTATTTCATAGGCAGCGCGATCTCGGTGGGCAGTAGTAGAGCGCTTTGCATGACAGCGACCTTCTTGCATGGATATTTGCACTTTTGCCGGTTACATGGATAATGGCACTTTTGCCGATACGTGTCACTGTGAGCGAACTTCTGTTTCCTTTTGTGTGTTTGCTTTGTGCTCAGGGCGGCCGTCGGCTGTCTTATGTGAAACTGTTTTACTTTTCATTTTTAGTTTATGTGGCAAGAAAAGTCGATTAGGAGTTTACACCGCTAATAGCTTTAATTCGAGCAAACACAAGACCCATTGCATTGCAAATGTTTGTTATTAATATGCAAAGGGACCAAGGATCGGGAGGAGTGCGCAGCAACAAGATTTTGAGGTCTCACCTTTTGGGGGCAGGAAAGAGACTAATAACACTTTACGGGGGAAAAAGAAGCCGACTCCAGTGGAACTCTGGCATGCCCCCCAGGTACATGAAGTAGCAGGGTCTTGGCACAGTAGTCTTTGCTTGATTAGAAACTCCACTGGCCACCAAGGAAGAACTGGCGGGTAGAGGTTTCCTTACTTTTGACTTGGGAATAATGTTGGCACAACCTCATACAATGCACAGAGTTGGGTTGATTGGGAAGGAGGGGGTAAGGTTTTATTGCAGGTATTTAACTTAATTTTTCTGGTTTTATGTTTTGGTTTAAAGGCATGTATACAACATGGGTTTATTTAGTTTCAGGAAACAATCGTTTTGTACCAGGCCCAATTGTGAGTAACAGGTAGTGTCTAAATCATTTACTAGCTAATGAGAAAAAATAAAATTTGTTATACAAAAAAGGACGAGTCTCCAGTTGTCAATCGATGGAAGAGTCAACTTAAAAAAAATGTGTATTCTCCCCAAATTTCTTTTCTTATTCAGTAGCATTCCTTTATGTTTTGATCCATCTATTCTCCATAAGATCCAGAGCAACATCAACAGTTGTATATGGACTGCAAGGGAGTAAGGATTTCCTGGTAAAAGCTAAGTTGCAGATTAAAACGGATGCTTACAACTTCCACATGTACAGCTGTACTACTGGGCCTTTACGTAGAAAAATCTTCAGGATGCTCCTGGGTACGCCAGATAACTTGGATCAAAGCCGCTTGTTTTAGGCAAGAACTCGTTCTCACAATGTACCTGGTGATTTTTTGTAAAAATTTGTCTCCCCTATATACTTTTTTTATTGCTTTTTATTTATCATTTTCATAGATACATTCAGCAATAAATCTGCAAAGAACAATACAAACGCTCAGTGTTCACGTATCTGCCAAGCCAACCAACTGAGCCGGGCTGGGATTCCTGATCCCCCCACCCACCCCCCCACCCGTAAGTCAGTTTTCCTGTATTAGTGTATATACCAGGGTTCTCGACCCATGTCATGCGATGCTCGATCCATGTCATGCGATTCCTGGCTTCTCATCTCTGCCACCACAAGTCACTCAGTCGTATTGCTTGTCCACCTCTCCACACACACCCTCGCCCCCGGCTGCCATCTAAGCCATGCTCCCAGTGAGATCAGTCGATTGTGAGTGTGTCTTCTGTAGATCTTCCTCCCTACTTGTGTTTTGCAGCACTGTTAGTAGTGTAGCCCAGGCCTATAATTTGTAATCCCGCCTATTAATCCTCATGTGCACTTCCGCTCCGTCACATCCGTATAACAGCAATAGAGGGGGTTCCATCACTGAATCGTCCTATTGCCCCTCGTCTTTTAGCCAAGACCAGTGCCAACTGTAAGAATTTCCAGGGCATTACCCTCCCTCTTCTCTGCCTTATGACACCCAGTAAAGAGGTTAACAGTACCACTGTGAGGTTTAATCCTGTTACTGGGCGTAATGGGCCCCTAAATACTTTAAACAAACAGATTCAAGGTCTTGGAGGCCGGGGCCATAATTTGACATAAGAATATTGTCATGTGGGTGATTCTCTACTACGCTCCACTCTGAGATTCACCTGGTACCCCCAAATGTTTGAAAGATGCTTTCAGCCTCCCCCTTAAGTTAGCAAACTTAGTAAATTGAGTGGATCAACTAAGTGATCATGCTTGAAATTGTGGTTCTATCTAAACTCTCCAACCAGGGGCACATTTTCCAAATTCAAGGTACGCCATGGAAAGATGGGAGAGGTATAAAGCTGTTAATGTTGAAAGAGATTTGCTTTCAATTGGTGAACTCAAAAAGGAGGAAAATAAAAAATAGGAAACAGCAAAGTGGTTCGAATTCCTGCATGAAGCAGAAGACATAAAAAGACCTCCAATGCGCCAATTGTGGAATGGATGCTTGCTGAATGACGATCTGGAAGAATTATGGCAAGTATCTTTTAACTAAGGGTTTCCTGTTTTCAGTGTTTATTTTGTGGGAATTACAGTTGGTATTTTACAGTGTTTTTGCAAATTCTGAAAATCAGTGGTTATCAGTGCTTGTACATTTCCTCTCCACCACAACTAGCTGGAGACAGTTTTGCCTGCATTTAAAAAATACATTCACAAATATCATTCGTCCTTTAGTATGGTTAACTGAAATCAAGTGCTTAAGACTTTGAGTGGCCCAGAGAACACTATCCCTCCTAATTATTGTGCATCAGAGGCCGTATTAGCCACAGGGTGTCTTGCTTTGGTCTGTGCTGTGGAGTACCTTTAGCTTGGAGTACCGAGTAAGACTGGAGCAGTATACACTAATGCAGTCAACATGCTGTTCAGAGAGGAGGCATAAATTCACACCTCCATCCTGAACAGTGCAGTAGAGCAATACCACCGGCCCACTGTTCACTGCAGGCAGTGAGTCAGCCTGTGTTTCAAAGGGTAGCTGAAATTCCTCTACAGGATGGAGGAGTAAGTGCATCCGCCTGTAAAGAGGATGCTAGAGGGGTTCTAGGGACCCCTGTATACCGCTTATAAGAAGCACATAAAGGTGCACAGTCAGTACTCCTCATGAGAGCCTTTTTGCTTCTGCAACAGAGTCTCAAAAATGGAACTGGCAGAGAGGCAAAAATGGCCTCTTTTGCCTGGGCCACATCCACATGCAAATAAGAGTGCACACCATTTCAGGCATGCCTTCCTGTATCTCCAGATATTACTAAAGTAATACCACAGTGCTACGGAGGTGCGAAGAGTCTACTATGGCCCAAGGATCTTGACCCAGCAAATTTCTCCATATTACACAATAACAATGTTTAACCAACAATTGATTAAATAAAACGTATAGCTGAAAGCACTTTGTAGTAAGTAATTATGCTTAGACAATATGTCATATATAAGTGTGTGTGTGTGTGTGTGTGTATGTGTGAAATAATAACATGCTGGCTTAAGTTGGCTTAACCGACAATGCCATATTAACTATAAAGTAATTCAAAAGCATTGAAATGCTTGTTCCACAGCCTGCTTTCCACAATGAGCTATTGTTTTGCACAAGACGTTTTTCTCTTTGGTACAGATGCTGTAATTTTCTGGAAGCCTTCTGTGTTAGAGAATAGACATTTACCTTGTATTAGACAACTAAAAGTGAGGTTCTCACCAGGAGGAGAGAAGAGTGGAGAGGAGTCAACACGAAGGATGATTCATGGGTGGAATTGTCTGAGTCACAAAATGTGGATGAAATATCTTTTCAAGGACTTGTGTCTATGGTTCAATGTGCCGGCTTGAGAAATTGGGGAATATACCTATTTCCAAGGGTTTATTATAATCCTATTGGACATTGTGAAAGAAAAAAGAGAGGCATGTTACCATTTAGAATTTTGTGAGTTTATATTCCTGTATGTTCCTAGAGTAGAGGGGATTTTTCCTCATTCACACTTGTTGGAGACTCATTTCTGAGTTTTTGGAAATCCTACCCCTCTTTGTACGAGACTGCTTAGCTATTTATTGATTGAGTAGATGTCTGGGGATTTATAGCTAAGAATACTTTCGAGCCTGATCTCTCTTTCTAAAAGATGTGCAAAGGATTTATGCTCATGCATTTACTCTCTCATCAGAACTTAATTGGGTATTATTCTGATCTGACACTTTATTCTATTCTAACCTGAATTAATTGAGATTAGAGAAATTCCTTTAAAGAACATGCTTGTTGAATTATTACAATACTGTCTGTTATAGTTACAAACATATTTTTTCTCATATTGAAATGCGGATTACATGGATATTAATGTTTAATGCTGAGACTTAAAAGACATACTATTTTTGAATAAATAATTAAAGAATTAAAAAATAAAACCTTTTAACCAACATAAACTATTTTTATGGACTGTACTAAACGTCTTTAGCCATTTTAATCCCTATATCTTTTGATGTAGATGATCACTCCTTTTCACTTCTCCTTGTCGATGAACAAAGGTCCATTCGACCAACAGTAGGGGTTATTCAATGATTACACCCTAAGATTAAGATATAGTACACCCTGCTCTGTCAGTTTCAACTAGAAAACAAAGCAGTACACTTCGACGGATAATTGCAAATTGACCATGTGTTGGTAACGTATCACTATTTAATACTATAATGAATCAATAAATAGTTATGGGGTTGACAAGTGTTGATGCCAGAGCAACTGTTTAGAGACACCCATTTATTTTTTTGTCTGTAATTTTCTGATGCTGTGACCTCATTTGCTGGACTCACTAGTAGTGGCCTCTCTGTAAAACACTCTTGGCATGGAATCTTTACTTTGAGATACTTTTCAAAAGTATTTTATGAGTGAAGCTAAAAACTAAGGTCAGAGCTGGTAACTAAAATGTTTTGAATGCATTACAGGAGCCGTGGATGTATGCAGATTAAATCCTGATGAAACGTAGGGAAAACAAGAGAGACAGTACTTAATGGCAATGGGGGTAAAGTAGGAGATAGGTGGAAGTAAGGAAAACCAAAGGATGTACAAGGAGGTAAAGGAAACATAAGCTTTGCTGGCACTTCTGGGCTACGGCTGAGGGGGTCTTCATCTTCTCAGCCTACCTCCTTTTATCATGAAATGTTTCCTTTAGAAGACAGTTGAAGGAAGTTTATTCTGTATATACTATCTCAAAGAGAGAGATAGTGTGCACAGAGTTCAAAGGTTCCCCTTAGAGGTTGATAGTAGCAAAATTAGATGATACTAATGCTCTATTTTGTGGTAGTGTGGTCAAGCAGTAGGCTTATCAGAGGGTAGTGTTAAGCAATTGTTGTACACACACAGGCAATAAATGAGGAACACACACTCAAAGACTTCACTCCAGGCCAATAGGTTTTTATATAAAAAAAATATATTTTCTTAATTTATTTTTAGAACTACAAGATTCAAATTTGAGGTAAGTACATAAAATGCAAGGTACTTCACACAGGTAAGTAGAGAACTTTGATTTAAAACAGTAGTACACACAGTTTTGGTTAAAATGGGAAATAGCTATTTTAGAAGTGGACACTGCAAAAATCAACAGTTCCTGGGGGAGGTAAGTATTGGTTAGTTTTTCAGGTAAGTAAAGCACTTACACAGTCAGTCTCCTGGTCATAGGCAGCCCACCGGTGGGGGTTCAAGGCAACCCCAAAGCCACAGCACCAGCAACACAAGGCTGGCCAGGTGCAGAGGTCAAAGGAGGGCCCAAAACACATAGGCACCTATGGAGAACAGGTGTGATCTGGTTCCAGTCTGCTAGCAGGTAAGTATCTGCGTCCACAGGGAGCAGACCAGGGTTTTTTTGTAGAGCACTGGGGGGGGACACGCAAAACACACCCTCAGCGGCACAGGGGCGGCTGGATGCAGTGTGCAAAGTAGGTGTCGGGTTTGCCGTAAAAAACAATGGAGGGACCCAGGGGGTCACTCTGACGATGCAGGCAGGGCACGGGGGCTTCTCGGGCCCGCCACCGACTGGGTTAGGGTGAGGGCCACCTGCTGGTCACTCCTGCACTGGTAGGTGGTTCCTCTCTGTCCTGCAGGCTGTGGGTGCAGTGCTTGGTCCAGGTGTCTGGTTGCTTTTTACCAAGCAGTCACGGTCAGGGGGGGCCTATGGATCCTCTCTCCAGGCGTCGCTGTGCGAGTGCAGGGAGGTCAACTCAAGGTGTCCACATTGTTGGAGTCGCCTGGGAGTCCTCTCTGCAGTGTTGGATTATCCAAACTCAAGCCGGGGGCATCGGGTGGAGAGTGTGAAGACTCACGCTTCTGGCAGGAAGTTAGAGTCTCTTTAAAATTTGCTTCTTTGTTGCTGTTTCTGGACAGGGCCACTGTCCTCGGTAGGTTCTTGGTCCTTTGGGTGCAGGTCAGTCCTCTGAGTCCTCAGAGGTTGCTGGTCCCACCAGATGCATTGCTGTACAGGTTCTTTAAATCTGGAGACAGGCCGGTAGGGCTGGGGCCAAGTCAGTTGTCGCCTCCGTCATCACTGCGTGGCTTTCACTGCAGCAGTCCTTCTTCTTGTTGTAGGTTGCAGGAATCTGATTTCCTGAGTGCAGGGTCGCCCCTAAATACTAAATTTAGGGGTGTGTTTAGGTCTGGGGACAGTAGTCAATGAGGGTGGCTACGCCCTCCTGGTGCCTCTTCCCTGAGGGGAGGGGGGCACTTCTCTATTCCTATTGGGGGAATCCTCCAAAACCAAGATGGAGGATTTCTTAAGGCAGGGGTCACCTCAGCTCAGGACACCTTAGGGGCTGTCCTGACTGGTGGGTGACTCCTCCTTGTTTTTCTCATTATCTCCTCTGGACTTGCTGCAAAAAGTGGGGGCTGTGTCCGGGGGGAGGGCATCTCCACTAGCTGGAGTGTCCTGGGGCATTGTAACATGAAGCCTGAGCCTTTGAGGCTCACTGCTAGGTGTTACAGTTCCTTCAGGGGGGAGGTGTGAAGCACCTCCACCCAGTGCAGGCTTTGTTTCTGGCCTCAGAGAGCACAAAAGCTCTCACCCCATGGGGTCAGAAACTCATCTCAGTGGTAGGCTGGCACAGACCAGTAAGTCCTGCACTGAAGGATTGGGTAAAATACAGGGGGCATCTCTAAGATGCCCTTTGTGTACATTTTTTAATAAATCCAGCACTGGCATCGGTGTGGGTTTATTATTCTGAGAAGTTTGATACCAAACGTCGCAGTGTTCAGAGTAGCCATTATGGAACTGTGGAGTTTGTTTTGACAAACTCCCTGACCATATACTTAATATGGCCACACTGTACTTGCAATGTTTAAAAATAGACGAAGACACTGTAGGGGCACATTGCTCATGCAGCTATGCCTTCAGCTGTGGTATAGTGTACCCTGTCATAGGGCTTTAAGGCCTGCTAGAGGGGTGACTTACCTATGCCACAGGCAGGCAGTATTTTGTGTACATGGCATCCTGAGGGGGACGCAATGTCGACTTTGCCTTTTTCTCCCCACCAGCACACACAATCTGCAATGGCAGTGTGCATGTGTTTGGTGATGGGTCCTTTAGGGTGGCCCAACACATGCTGCAGCCTTTAGGACCTTCCCTGGTCACGTATCTGTGTGCCAGGGGTGTGCCAATTGTGGAAACAATGGTACATTTTTGATGAAAGAACACTGGTGCTGGGGCCTGGTTAGCAGGGTCCCAGCCCACTTCTCAGTCAAGTCAGCATCAATATCAGGCAAAAAGTGGGGGGTGGTAACTGCAACAGGGAGCCATTTTTCTACAACAGTGAAAAGCTAACATTTAAGGAATGCTAACACCAGCAGTAAAGATGTCCCAAAGCAGCAGGTGGGTGACTTTGCAGGAAGGCCCGCGGACATTTTTAATTAAACCATCATAACTAACATAATTGTGGTAATTTTGCATAACTAAGTGCGTGTAAAATTACAGAGACTACACCATTACACCACATCGCATACTTTTGGGGAGAAGGTTTGACGTGAGATGTATGGTTTGGTTAATTTTTGAATGCTGTAGAAAGCTGGCCTGGTGTGTGGTGAGCACCTATGGTGTTCTCACCTTATAACAGGTCCAGGTATCCCCTATTAGTGAGGTGAGTGAGTGTGTAGAAAGCCAGGGCTCTCTAGAGGCAGCTGTGGATGAGCCGCCAAGTCTTATCTAGGAGATGTGCAAAGCGTATTCAATACCACTAAAGTCACACAGCACTTACACACATGAAAGAACCACAAAGTGTTACAAAAATAAAGGTACTTTATTATGGTAGCACAAATACCCAAATACTATATAGACAATACCCCAAATGGAGGTAAGGAAACACACTATTATGTATTCATTAGGAGTCAGTGATTAGCATAAAAAGCAATAGAAAACAGTGAAAGCAATAGTAAGTACTGAAGGCCCTAGGGGGACCAAACCATATACTAAGAAAGTGGAATGTGAATGTCGGGCCCGCACCCAAAGAAGTGGAATCGGTAGAGTGCGGACCTGGAGGGACTAGGAACCCCAAGAAGTAAGTACCAGAGTGCCCCACAGCGACTAGGAGAAAAGAGGTAAGTACCTGGTTCTCCCCAAATCCACCAAAAGGATTTCAGAAGAGGATTCTGCAAGAACCAGACAAGACTGCAAAAAACCAAAGGTGGATCCTGGTAGAGGAAGACCTATAAAGGAAGGGGACCAAGTCCAGTTCACGTTGGAGTGTCTGGTCGTTACAGGAGCCACTATCCACCCATCGGTGGATGCAGGACCAGGTCGACGGTAAATGAAGACAGTTAGCAGTGCAGCACTGGAGCAGCTAAAGAGTTCCTGAAGTGACAAAGTCAACGTACCATGCTGGAAGAAAGACTGCACTCAGTCAGTGGTGTGGAAAAACCACGAACAAGCCTTGACAAAGGCAAAGGTCATTGGAGAAGAAATGCGGAGCTACGGGAACCAGCAAGGTCCAGGAGGACTCAGCCCACAGAGGGGAGTCCTGGGTGACGCTCCGCAGAAGGAGTCGCAGGAAAAGGAGGCAGCCCCCACAGGCGACCCACAGGCAGCAAGCACAGGAGTCGCGGTGAGGCCCACGCCATCCAACGTCACTGGAAGGCTTTGCGTCACAAGGAAGAGTGCTGGGGGCAAGGGCTACACGGAGCCTGAAGATCCCTTGAGGAGATACCAACAAGTCTTGGTAGCTGCAAGAGATGTAGTGCACAGGGGTACTGTCCTTGATAGGCAACGGCTTACCGTCTCCCAAGCTGGACAGCTGGTAGAGAGGACACTCAAGACCAACACCTGTGATGCAGGATCCACGCAGCTCTGGAGGAGAGGAGATCCATGCAGCCGATCATATTTGCAGTTGGTACCTGTGTATGCAGGGGTGTGATTCCTTCACTCCAAGGAAGAGTCTGTCTTGCTTCTAGTGCAGACTGAAGACTCGTCGCACTCAGAGGATGCACAGCCTGGGAAATATTGCAGTTGCTGGAAGGAGCTGGAGAACCAATGTTGCAGAGTAGAGTCATTGCTGTAGATGCAGACTGTCAGTTCCTGGAGGGTCCAGTTGCAGTTCCAATGGCAAGATGGTAAAGTAAACATTGCAGAGGAATCCTGCAGGAATCTTGCACATCGAAGCTGAGGACCCACCCAAGAGGGAGACCCTAAATAGCCTAGAAAGGGGGATTGGTCAACTAGCAGGGTGACCACCTATCAGGAGGGCGCTGTGAAGTCACCTGCCTGACCTGACAACTCAGATGCTCCCAGGAGTCTCTGCCCACCCTGGATTCAAGATGGCAGAATCAAGTGGCCTCCTGGAGGCGCTCTGGGCACCACCCCTGGGGTGGTGATGGACAGGGGAGTGGTCACTCCCCTTTCCATTGTCCAGTTTTATGCCAGAGCAGGGACCGGGGGGACCCTGGACTGCTGCAAACTGGTTTATGCAAGGATGGCACCAAATGTGCCCTTCAAAGCTTGCTAGTGGCTTGGGGAGGCTACCCCTCCGAAGCCATGTAACACCTATCTCCAAAGGGGAAAGGTGTTGCCTCCCTCTCCCAAAGGAAATCCTCTGTTCTGCCTTCCTGGGCTTGGGCTGGTCAATCAGCAACAGGGCAGAACCCTGTCTGTAGGATGGGAGCAGTGTAGGCTGCCCGGGAAAACCCTGAAAACTGGTAGGAGCAAAGCTGGGGGTCCTCTAAGGAGCCCCCAGGGTGCAGAGAATCATACAACCAATACTGGCAACAGTATTGGGGTATGATTCTGACATGTTTGATACCAACATGCCCCGGTTCGGAGTTAACATTTTGTAGCTGGACACAGTGACCTGTGTTCAGTACACAGGCAAATTGGCTTTCCCGCACTTACGAAGTCCACAGCAATGGAATTGGAGCTTGTAGAGGCACCTCAGCTCATGCAGAGGCGCCCTCACACACAGGTACAAGCAACCTGCCCTCTTGGCTAGGAGGGCCTGCCATAGGGGTGACTTACAGTGACCTGGTGTAGTGACCTGTAGTGAAAGGGTGCATGCACCTTTTCACGCAGGCTGCATTGGCAGGCCTGCAGACACATTTGTATGGGCTCCCATGGCTGGCATAATACATGCTGCAGCCCATGAGGACACCCTGGTACCCCAATGCCCTGGGTACCTAGGTGCCATATACTACGGACTTGCCTAGGGGCACCAGTATGCCAATTGTGGGGTGTACAGAGTCAGGAACAACCAAACTTAGGGGGAGAGTGCATAGTCACTGGGGTCCTAGTTAGCAGGATCCCAGTGAACACAGTCAAAACACACTGACAGCAGGTAAATTGTGGGTGTAACCATGCGTAAAAGAGGGTACTCTCCTGTAGGCGAGCTGCATTTCAGGTAGATTTTTTTTGCCATGAGCACAAAACTACAAATCAGAACATGAGCTGTGTTTTAAATGAGAGCAGGAGTTCAAAGATTTCAGGTAGATTTTTTCACCCCAGCTGACCATTAGGGTAATTTGTACGGACAAAACTATTAATCTGAGTGACAGTGTTGGAGCACGAGCGACTGGAGATCAACTCGAAATTACTTTTTTGAGTTGAAGTTTTACCAGGACAGATCAGTTGAGTAATTTGTTGAGTGTAAGATGCATTTCGTGTAATTCCACTTAATTTTGCTTAATTTTGCAGGCATTTAGTGGAATTTTGCTACTGAAATTTATGTGAGTTTTACACACCCCTATTTGCAGCCCAAAAGCCATTGCTGCAGACAGTGACTTAACAACGTAATCGTGATATAGGAGAGGCTACCTGAGAGTAGCACAGACTTTCCCAGGGCTAGGGTCCTGTGCTCACCCCAAACGTATGTCTAAGTGTCCATCCCGTCACACGGGCAAGTATTAACATGCACTTCATATTTTAATAGCTCATGATTCACAGCTGCAACTTAAAAGTGTGATATCTGCCACTCAACCATCAAGGAAAACTATAGTTTCAATGTATGATCAGTTACAAAAATACTTTAAAAATATTCCCTGTCATTTATTGCTCTTTATTGCTATATAAATATAGTCTTGGATCGTCGACCTCTAAGAAGTCAGCCTTACTTTTTGTTTACAATTAATTCTTGTTTTCAAGTCGTAAGTGTGCACTTACAAGTCACTGTTTCAGATTTACTTCCATCAAACTGGTACTCACTTTCCAAAATCTGTGATTTGTATTTTTACCTTGCAAATCATTTTTGCAATAGCGTACCATACCTTGTATCCAGTCGCAGCTCGCGGGGGCTGTAGGAGGTGGGGCAGCACCTGGGGGGGGGGGGGGGGGGGGTGAAAGGGCTATCGGAAACTAATAAAAAATGAAACAAATAAATTAAATAAAACTTGCCTCTGCGCCGCCAATCCTCCTCCATCTTCTTAGCAGGCAGGCAAAGGCTTCCAGCCTGCCCTGCAGCCAATCCTGACGTTGCTCAAAGCAGCAGGTCAGGGTGCTCAGTCAGGGAGCTCCCTGAGAGACTGGGAGCCTGTGCCCGCTCTCTCCAGCCCGGCAACACAGTGCCGGGCTGGAGAGAGCACAGTGGCATGTGTATTTGGCCAGCAATGCGCTCTGAGGGGAGATGTTCAGTGCATTCCCCTCACTGCTTGTCACCCCCAATGCCTCACCCTTTTCACAATGAAAGGATAATAAACATAGTTTATTATCCTTTCATTGTGAAAGGTTTGCAGCATCTGCTGCTGGTGGGGGGGGGGGGCGACGCTCCTCTGCCATACCGGAGGAGCCGCCAATGCTTGTATCACCGTTTATATCTAGCAAACTGTGGCATGTAATCCCTCTGCCCTAAAGGAGTGCACACAGGAACAGTGTCTGTTAATCATTAGAGATTTAATTGTCACCCCACTTATGGTCTTTCATGTCATACCAGTGGAGGACAGCATGTTACTGCGTTGCTTCACCAGGAAGGAGAATGGTCACCTGCTTTCCAACAGGCCTTCCACCTTTATCATACGTACCACTGCCAGTGCTCTGCAGATGACAAAGGCTGCAGTTGTTTGCTATGTGCTATCTCTACACAACCTGCACCAAGATATCAACACTTTATCTTTACCCGGAAGATTCCAGAAGAAAAGAAAAATGCTTGTTTGTTTGTTTTCTGAGAGGGACTGCAGATTCTCACCAGGAAACCTGACTGCAAGCAGCCATGGAGCAAATATGACGTAGTCAACAAGATGTTTTGTCTATTGTTGTTGGATTGGTTCAAGCAGCTAAGGTTGGTTCTCTTGCCTTTCTGCGTTGTGAAGGTACTGACAGGGAAGGCATTATAATGACCTAATCCTGATTCCTCATCACCGCAGTCCATTCGCTTGACTAACGTTTTTGAGCCATTCAGGCAATTGATATATAGGTGGTCATTACAACCTCAGCGGTCTTTTTACAAGACCGCCGAGGGACTGCCGTGCGGAAGACCGCCAGTAGTGGCGGTTTGCCGCTCGGTGTATTATGACTGTTGGCTGCTCTCCGTCCTTTTTAGGACGGAGAGCCGCCAACAGCCATAATGGCGGGCAGCGGGGAAGTGGAGGTTGCTCCACCTCCACCACCACGCCAACAGAACACCGCCCAACGAATCACATCCTGTGATTCGGCGGTGTGGTGTCGGCGGAGCAGCCCCAATGGCTCCTGTCCCCTCCCGGAGGATCGACGAAACAGGTAAGTCGATCGTCCGTTAGGGGAGGGGGGTGGGGGGCGTTGTGTGGTGTGTGGGTGCATGGGGGTGTGCTTGTATGCTTGCAGGTGTGTTGCGTGTTTTGGGAATGAGTGCGTGTATGTCTGTATGTATGTCTGTATGGATGTGTACATCTGTATATGGGTGTGCGTGTCTGACTGAGTGTGTGGATGTTGGCATGTATGTCGGTGTGTGTGCGTGTGTGTGTTGGTGGTGCCTGCGTGCGTGTCATGTGTGTGTGAGTTATGTGATGTTGGGGGTCGGGGTGGGGAAGGGGGCCCTGCCACCTTTGGGGGGTGGCAGGGGTGGTGGGGGGTGTAGGGGAGGGAGTCGGGGTGGGGGTGGGGAAGACCCCTATCAGTGCCAGGGAAGAAATTCCCTGGCACTGATTATGCTTACCGCCATGGATTTCATGGTGGTTCCTACCGCTGGAAATCCACGACGGTAAGCCGGGTCAAAATACCCAGGTCTCCAGCCCGGCGGGCGGAACGGAGAAACGGCGGATGACCATGGCCATAATACTAAAAAAAAGACAGACAGCCTGTTGGCAGTCTTACCGCCACTTCTCCGCCTTCCCCCAGGGTCATAATGGCCCCGATAATCTCTTAAGTATTTGCGGTGGTCCCTAAAATTCTCCTTCCTAATTCAGCAGGATAGTGCAACTGCAGTAATAGCAGTTTGCTACTGCCACCTTGTGGAGAATTTCCAGTAGTATCCAGTTTCAAATGAAAATCCATATATCAAACCGTGTTTAAACTGATGAAAATCGGATGAAACAGAATTGCTACACTCAAAAGGTACCCTGCATAGGACCTACAGGACTCCAAGAAAGATGGTGAAATAAATAATTCTCATGAAGTTTTATGTAAGAAGCGTGGAACCTCTCTCGGGTACCATATCATGCCATACCATTCTAAGGTACGGGCTGACAGACAATACCATAAAACACAGTGACAGGCCTTGTCATACCATACAATGACTATAAATTAACAAATATTGACAAAGATAAATGCTGGTTTCCCCTTCTCCCTGAGCTTTTCAATTTATTTATGATTTGTTTGATTTATCTTTATGTTGTCCTACACTCTAAAAGTTACTGTATACCATTTTTACGCACAGCCTTAAGCAAGCCCCAGGTCCATATGCCGCTCGAGGGGCGAAACAGGTGTTAGCTGTTTTTTCAGGGTGTATATAATATATGTATTAAACATGAACACCTCTGAAATAAATGACCCTTAACGAAATGTCAAAACTAACCAGTTTTAGCCTGAACTCTGAGATGCATTTGATCTTCTGCTGACTACCCTAGAACTCTTTCAAAACTAAAGCTAAAGAGAGACTGACAGAAAATATTTAAACATTTTTGTTTTTGTATTTATAAAGCACATTAAACCCAAACAGGTATCAAAGCGCTAAGTGTGCAAGAAAAGGAACAAGAATGCAATTCCATACAGGAAAATCCCACAGGAAAAGGAGACCGAGACCACACTAGACTGCAGAAAACAGCTAGGTTTTGACCGCCCTGTGAAACGACATATACAAGTCTGCCCCTCAAATGTCATCCAGCAGTTTATTCCAAAGCCTGGCCACCGCCACAGGGAAAGCTCTTGCACCCCATCTGGCCTTCTTGAATCTTGGCATGTTTACCTTCTTTTTACCAACAGATCTTAATAGTCTATTAGGAGCATACCAGGTGAGGGCAGACCTGAGCTACCTAGGGACTAAATGATGGAGCATTATACACCAGACATAAAGCCTTGAAATTGACTCATTGCCTGATCGGGAGTCAGTGCAGGGCCCTCAAACCCTCCCACTGAAAGGCTCTTGGATAGTCCTAGGATTAAGTGTGCTGTCACATTTTTAAACAGTTGGAGTGTTGCATTGTATTTATATACAGGGCATTTCAATTGTCCACACACGAGGTAATAAGCACCAGCACTACAGGAACACTGAGTGCCACAGAATAAACTGGAGGACCTTTCTCAACATCTTAAGTATCCCGTAGCAGGACCTCACAGTCCTGCTAACCTGGTGCTCAAAAGTCAACGCATTGTCAAAGATGGTACCAAGGTTCTTCACTTCCTTTACAGGGACGGGTAGTGGTCCACATGCCTCTGGTCACCAAGTATTATTCCAAATGAAGTCGTTGGCACTGAAAATCAGATTTGTGTTTTTCTCCATTCGGTTTAAGACAATTTTGCTTAATCCAGATGTTAATCTCCGCCATGCAGGATTTAAATATAGAAGCCACCTCTGTCCAATCCTTGCCAACCAGCACGATAATCTGAGTGTCATTAGCATAGGATGATAGCTGAAAACTACAGGCCTGTATCATCTGTGCCGGCAGAGTGACAAGGTGGACTCAGTTCTGTGGTTACTCCTGAACCCATGCTGCAAAGGGTCAAAGCATTTATTGTCACCAAGAAAGTGGGCAAATTCTTTATTCAAATGTTTCTCCAATATTTTAGCTGGGGCCGGCAATAGTGAGATAGGCCAGACGTTCTTCAAATCATTTGCCTTGCCATTCATTTTTTTTTCCCGGAGGAATAATAATAGCCTCCTTCCAACTGTGGGTATTCCCCTATACTCAACACCTGTGCATAGATCTTTCCTAAGACTTCTGTTATGATCTCAGGAGCAAACTGCAGCACTCTTGGTGGACAGGGGTTCTCCAGTGACCCAGAGTTGGTTTGCAGAAGTAAAGATAAAACCCTCTCTTGAGAGAGTGGTGTGAAGCTGGCTAGTGTGCTACAATTAGACTCACCTTCTATCTCAGCAATATGGGAAGCCTTAATTTCAGGAAAGTCAGAAAAAACATATTCAGACTGTTGTCCCTGAAATATGTGGCCACTATAGCAGAAATCCTGTGAGTTCTCCAATGCCTGTTGAGATGGATGGGTAATCGGGTAGTTTACCGTCTTAAATAACTCACTAGGCGTATTCATTGCCATCATAATTTTTGGGGAAAAGATTGCAGTCAGCCTCCTTAATAGCAATTTTTTAAGTTCTCATCAATTCTTTATGTTTAAATTTCTCCTCCAAATTAGTTGCTAATCTCTACATCCGTTCTTGGATGAGACATGGTCTTTGAAGTACTTTTAGGGCCATATGTACGAACACATTTTCCCATAGACACAGAATGGGCAAAACTGCTTGCTACATCTGGCCCTTAGTTCCTCTGGGTACCACTGAGCAGAGCTTTTCCTTCTACCCCTTTTCCTTTCTCTAATAGGAGCTAACTCATCCAATGTAAACTGGACCCATTTGTTAAAATTGACAGCAGAAGAGTTAATACTTTCTGCCACACTCCCGAAAGTTGTGGCCAAAGTTCTCGATAACTCACTACTCGAGATACTGCCCCACCTTGTAAACATGCTGGTACCGCCGACAATAAGCTCTTTCGCAGTGTCTCCAGATAAATAAAACTTCACTGCAGAATGATCAGACCTACTAAGAGAAACACAGTCCTCTCCTCACACTGCCTCACCATTAGTGAGAAGACCATCTACAGTGCAACCAGCTAGATATGTGGCTGTCTTTACTCTTTGTGAGAATCCCAGATTGCTCATCAGGTCCAAAAAATCCTTTAATTTTGAGATTCATCAGAAAATATAACATCCGATGAGATATAATTGTCTATTTTATGAGCAACCTATTCAAGGAAATAGTGGCGTTCAATATACGGAAAGATTAGAATTCAAAAACTGCAGAAGTAATGAGGAGAGAAGGCAAATGCACTAAAAAAGAAAAAAATAAAGCAAGCAAAAGTGCATGTTTAGTCTGGTAAAACGTGTGATGTTGAGCAAAATAAGAGGCCCATGCGACAACACAACGCGCTGAATATGGCATTGCATGAAAACACGTGAGCATATAAATATATGTTCATAGAAAAACAAGTATTGCCTTGTAGACTGTGAAGAAATGCAATCCCATTTCAAAATGTGCTGGGTAACGTAAATGAAACCTGGCATGGGAAAGCACTGCGGTGACTGAATAAAGTGACCCGGTCTTAGCATACTGTTAAATCTTTAAGATAAAACAAAATACTGCATTACATACACTGAAATGTCCTATGCCTTACGGACAGTTGCTTGCTTGTCGCAGGAACTTTAAAGGCATGTGCTGCTTTGAGCTGCAAATATATCAGCATTTGCTAACATATCTCAAGAAAACACAGAATAACACACATAAAGTAACATAACACAATTAAAACGTAACAGGTCAACAGGCAACATACAATGAAAACGGGATGCGACACAACAACTAGAGTACAACACAACATACTTTTGGAACAGTGCAGTACTAAAACATGGAAACACAAAATACACACAACACATCTGCACCAATAAAAAAATGTCACCCTACTTTCAGAACAGAATGATGATTACCAACTGGGCTGGGTATTATTTTTTCAAAAGAGAAATTAGCGACTTTGTATTCATGAGTTATGTTTGATGTGTTTAAATGTTCTATATCAGTAAATGAAGTCGTAGGAATCATCGTTATTACTGTCTACATGTCCCTCAAACGCACTCTCTGTCTCTCATCCCACTTTCCACACTGTAACTCCCAGTGACACATACACGATATGTTTCGGGTTCGTTTTATTTTTTGTGTCATTTCTCCTTGTAATACTACTTAATTACTCCAGTCCATATAAAAACAAAAAAAGTTAAAGAATTTTAAAATAGCAATTTTGTTAACAAACTGAAGTTTGCTCACCAATTAAATTCCAGTAGGTGGCGCCACATGCCACCGAATGAAAATGCGTGCTCAGAATCACGGATAAAATGTAGAACAACAAGTTGGTGTACAGCCTTTACTCGATCATTCTTTTTTGGTTATACGTTTTGCAAAACATTCTTGCTTGGGAATCTGCTGGGCCCTCATTAATAAAAACAAAAAAACACTAAAAAGGCAAAAACACTTTTATGGTCTCAAAAACCACACACTGCCTGGCTTAGTAGTATCTAAAGCTCAAGGGAACTACTTTCTGCATGAATATGCATCTTGTGGAATGCAGAATGTCAATCACCGTGAAAGTATTCAATGGCTGAAAAGGGCGGACCCACTGGTCCATTCTGGTGGGAGAAATATGTGAATGATACAACAAGGGACCAATGGAAGTATATCTCCTATAAATATCAGATACATAATTTTAGTACATTTAAATGGGGTTGGCGAATACAAGACGGAGGAAGAGAAACAGCATCTGTCAAATTTCTTTGTGCCCTTATTCGGCACCGGAGACAACAATCACTTCAACCTCTCAAAAGAACAAATAGCCCTGAATACAGAAGTAACAATAACTAATAGTGATTTTGGAATTGGAGACCAACACAGTAAATTGCAGAACGTGTTACAAGTATTACTGTACCTACCCGTGAAGGGGCTGCAACTTTCCCCCTTGAATGCTCTTGAGAACTGCGTATAACCAGTGGCAACTGTGCACCGACTCTGGCCTCTGGTCCCACTTGTACCCCTTTGCAGGCAGTGTGTTTATTTCTGTTCACGCTAACAACCAATGCCCATAAAGAAGCAATGGAAGTGCTCATTTGCATACCCGTGATGCACCAGGCTTATACAGCACACGAGGGCTGCCTCCTTCATCGGAATAGTCCTACTTACAAATGATATATCCCCATCCAGGAAAGGCGCACACTATAATGAGAAGGAGAGGTGGCTCCTAGGCTCAATTTCACCCTAGCTGTAAGATATCTGTGGCTCGTGCTTTATATGCCTTGCTGTACAGCTTCACCTGACGATGGAAATAGCTGGTGGCCAAGGGCAGTAGGATGAGCCTACACAACCATAGCTCTTGCTTCAGGGAAAGAAGAGATGGAAAAGGCAGAGTGCATGGACAGCAAGGCAGGTATAGCAAGGTGGAGAAAGGAAAACAGTCACCCAGAGCTTCAAATACCCTTCAATGTAGCGTCTCGGGCAGTGGGACGGGAGGCTTGGCCATGGGAGATGGTAAGCTTTGCCTGATTCGAGGTGTGCCAGTGTGACCGCTAGGAGAAGAGGTGGGAGGGGGCAATATCCAGTGAAAGGCAGGAAAACAGCTCTCAATGAGCAGGGGCTGGGATGAGCAAAGAGTAGGGACGAGGCAGTGATACACACGAATATCCTAGAAACATGCAAAAATAGCCCCTTATATCAGCAGTGAAATGATACAATCCTGTGAAGAGAATACAGTCAGAACGAGATGATCCTGGGTGGAACAAACACAAGGAGAAGGAAGCCATCAAAGAAAAGCAGACAACTTAAAGAACCAAGAGCACGGCCCCCAAAGGCCACTCGAAGAATATGTTAAGTATTGGAAACAATTGTTCTTGCTAACATCACCTAACGCTACCTATAGCCTAGACCCAAATTAAGGACTGAATGATGGAGTGTTAAGTAAGTAAATACAAAGGTGGAGGAAGTGAAAAGTTGTATGAAGGAGAAATAGAAAACCTAAAAAAGTGAGAAGCAGGAATGAGTGACAGGTTAGCTGGTTGAACAAGCACTGGCCAACGCTAAATTTCTGGCTTTAATGTGAAAACACATGTAAACACAGGCTTGCAGAAATGTCTTTCCATGTGACAGACCACTACACCAGACTGGTTTTGCAACTGCTTGCAAGTGGTGGTAATATAGATGGCACTGGTGTGAGTTTATCGTATTAATATTGTGGTCTTGGTAGTGGTGGGGGTGTGGTTTAAGTGGTGATGGTACTTAGTATATTGGAATTGTTGTTGCTCACATTGGTGGTGGTATGCATGTCAGCACTAATGATGGTGGTGGCATCTGTTATGATGGTGATGGTGTCTTATCAGTGAATGTAAAATTCCAGGAATCATAATTTGTATTGGTTGTGGAAAGGCACTGGCAGTGATCGGGAATTTGTTATGGCATGGAATTGGTGGTGGTAGTGCTAGTGTGGTACTGGGTAGTGGTGGTGTTATATTTAGTGGTATTGGGGGTGCTGATGATATTGCAATGGTGGTGGCATAGCACTGGTAGTATTTGTTTGTGGCGATATTACTGTAAGTGGTGTTTGATTTGGTGGCATTATTGCAGTCTTGTGCTGGCAACTCTGGTATGAGTGGTAGTGGTATTGCTTGTCAGAACTGAAGGCCAGATGTATAAAAGCTTTTTGCACTCACAAACGGTGCAAATAGCAAAAATCGGCCGTTTGCGAATGCAAAAATGCTGTTTGCGATGTATGAAAGTTATTCACAGTGTGAAAATAAGGAATCGCTAAAATAGCGATTTTTTGCGAATGAGACATGAATTTGCGTGTTGCCAACAGCGTATCGCAAATAGCCATATGAATTACCAAATCGCTAATAGCGAAATGCAAATTGCAACACCGATTAGCGAATCGCAGATAGCGATCCGCTAAATCGGGGCGCTATTTGTGATATGCTGATTGCGACACGCAAAAACCGAATCGCAATGCGATGCATCAAAAAAAAAATCGCAAATTGCGATTATTCACAGAATGGCCTTTTGCACATGCAATTTACCACGAACTGAAACCAGGTGGTAACCAGGTGCAACCTATATAAAGAGGCCCAGAATGCCTCAGCTGCTCTTCCACAATGGCTGCACTCTATGTCATGGCGAGGAGAATGAGGATCTTGGCAGGTTTGAGGAGAGGGAGGAGGAGACAGGAGCGCATTTCCAGAGTGCGCATTACCCTTTTTGACCAGACTTAGGAGGAACTTTATGAGATGTACAGGTTAAGCTCAGCCATGATACTTGACCTGATAGCTGAGCTACAACCCATGCTGCAGTGCACAACACACAGGACCAATAGCATACCCACCCATGTGCAGGTAACATGCTCCCTGCACCTACTAGCCTCAGGGAGCTATCAAGGGATCATAGCAACAGCTGGAGGGGTATCACAGAGTGCCCTCTATAGATTTTTCAATGCATTCCTCAATGCCATGCTGAGCAGAATACAACTGTACATAAGATTCCCCAACATCCCACAGGCATTACAACAAACTAAAATTAATTTCTACCAAATAGCACAGTTCCCACATGTCCTAGGTGCCATCAATGGGACACATGTAGCAATCTGCCCACCATCGGCCAGCGAGTATGTGTATCGCAACTGTAAAAATAATAATTCTATGAACATACAGGTGATATGCAATGCCTCCCACATCATTACCAATCTCTTGGCCAGATACCCAGGTAGCACACATGACTCGTACATCTTTCACCACAGCGGGATTCACACAAGACTGCTAGCTGGGCAGTTTGGTGAAGGATATCTACTAGGTAATTTGATAGTTTACAATGTTGCATTGATGTAAGTGTGGCGTCAGATATCACAAGTACTCATTTTACTCTCTTTGCATTCAGGAGACAGTCCCTACGCTGTGCGCACCTATATGCCGACGCCCTACCTGAGCCCTGCAACTCCAGCAGAGAGGAGGTACAATGCGGCACACATGGCAACCCGCAATGTGGTGGAGCGCACTTTTGAGTTGCTGAAGAGCCGCTTCAGGTGCATCCATAAGAGTGGAGGTGCACTACAGTACAGTCCAGAGACGACATGCACAATTGTGGCCACAGGTGCTATATGCACAACATAGCAACCACCAGGGGCATGCCAGTGGAACTCACGGAGCCGGCCTCAGATGAGGATGATGATTCATTACCAGCCCTTCAACCAGCAGACACGAGCAGTGCAGGAGAGGGCAGGCAAAGACGTGCTGACAACATGTGCAACCATTTTTGATGTAAGTAATGACAACTCCACTTCAATAATATGTATTTCTGTAGTTAGCATCTTTATTACCTTGACTTCAGGTAACAAATGTGTCAATAGGACATAGCTATGCACAATAGGCAGACATGAACAATTAACAGTGTCACATTATTAGCATCATAGTATAACTGTAATGCTACATGTTTAGGTAGTCCGCTGTAGCCCTCAACATCACTTCTTAAGTCCACGCTTTCCACTTGAGTTCTCAGTGCCCTCGCTGGCACCTCTTGTAGCAGGTTCACATGCAGTACTGCGTCTGGCACTGTGATGCCTCGGATCAATCACAGGGACTGTCAGACTGCTGAGGTTAGAGGACTCCTCACTATCCCCAACACCCAGTTCACTGGTTGTGGCAATGCGTGCTGTTCGCATTGCATCCAGCACGTTGGTTATTTGCACCAATCCCTGTGCAACATCCCGACTGCAATGTACCATCTCCATCTGTGTGGCCACAGCACGCCGTGATATCAAGGCGGTTGAACTTGCAAGCCGATTGACGGATCTACAAGAGCTATCAAACCTTCCAAAGAATTGGTGATGGCGCCTGCGCTGGCTTACGCGCTCCTGCTGTATCTCAGTGCGGAGTTCCCCAATGGCGTGTGTCAACTCCTTGGTGTTTTCAGCTGCTGTTTGCTGTCCCTCAACCAGTCTCTCCAACTGCTTGTGTAGTAATCCCATATTGTAATTGTGAGACACAAACTGTCTGTGCAGTGATCTCATGTGTTTGCATTGCAGACGCTGCACCTTCAGCATGGAAGCTTCAAGGCTGCCAAATATTGATCTGCCCTCCCTTTCATATGTGCACTATCTGCCTGCATTGTGGTGCCTTCTGAGGGGAGTTGACTATCGCTGTCGCTGGCACAGGGACTGCTGTCTTCCTGTGGGACTAGCCTCTGGTGGTGGTGTGGGTTCATCTTCTGGCATCTCATCTGAGTCCAGGTTATACTCTGGGAGTGGTAACACTTTTGCCCTGCGTCTAATAGGTGCAATACTGTAGGACTCACTGGTATTTGAGTCAGACTGTGGCTGTGTTTCTGGTTCCCCCACTTTTTCAGATCCTGCAGCAGCAGGGACCGGGGCATCTGCAAGGACAATGTGCAGCATGTCAGTTTTTGCATTTTTCACAGACGTTCGCATTGTTCCTTTAAATGTACAAGTAAATCATGTCACTATAAGTCGTTTGTGGTGTTTCTCTATGCGGCTGACCACTATCTTGCTATTTATGTTGTGTATTCACCTCAAGGTTGTGTACTACCACTCCAATAAGGCACAGTTGTGTGGTATGTAAGATGTGACATGGACTACTTTTCACTGTGCATCAAGCTAATGGCTATTTCCTAAGGGGCATAGGTACATGCACATATGGGGATACACATAATTACTGGCCTTACCTTTGCTGGTGCTGGGTGTCCCTGAGGTGCCAATGTCAGTAACGCCACTGACAGCTGCTGGAAGCAATGTGAACTCCACCAGGTCTTCCATGGGGGTGGACGGTGTCTGGGTGGATGGTCCGCCTCCAGTGCTCCTTGCCTCCTTTAGCCTGCTGGCCACCCTCTCTTTGGCACGTGAACGCAAGTCATACCATCCCTTGCGAATCTCCTCCACAGAGTGCTGTGCAATACCCACTGCACATATTTTTGTCTGGCTGTCAGACCAGAGAGTTTCCCCTTCTCACTCTCAGGTACTTGGAGTGAGTTCTTGCCAAATAGTCTGTCATGGTTCATAAGAACCTCCTCAGTGAGCACCTCCAATTCTTGCTCACTGAATAGGAGCTTCCTCTTCCTGTCTCCCTTCTCCTTCCCATTTCCAGCATAGGCCATGTTGCTGTTTGGTCCTGGCTTGCTCACAATGCTGGCTCCCTGGTGCTGGGCTGTGTCTCTCTCCCAGCTCCTGTGGGTGTGGCTCCTGGAAACAGCATGGGCTGACTCACTTCCTGGTTGAAATGTCATCAGGCTGTTCCGGTTTGCCATTTTTGCTATTTGCGATTTTCAATACCCGAATCACATTTTTTTTTGCGATTCGGTATTTGCATCTTGCAAATTTCGTTTGCGAATTTAAAGAAATCGCTATTAGCGATTTTCAATTTTGATACATCGCTTTTTGCATTTCTTAAATAGCGATTTCTTAAAAATCGCTATTTGAGAATCACTAACTGGAATCTTGATACATCTGGCCCTGAATGTCAACAAAATAGTGACAGTTAAATGTACTTTATTAGATGTAAAAAAATAAAATAAAATAAAAAGTCATTCATACATTTGACACGCAGAGATAGTGGTTCCACTAAAGTTTTTCGCCTTTCTTTCGGATATTTTTGCTGGTTCTCTCAAAGGACCTACCAGCCCAGGGCACTTTCCCACTGGAAGCATAGTGTCAAAGTGCCAGTGCCATCCTTCTATGCACTTACAATTATCACTCGCCTGGGTGTGCAACTTGCACCTTGGTGGTTTTCCTATGTAGATACAGGAGCTGGTATGACTTGCAAGGGTGTGCACACTTGCTCGCAAGTACCTTAACATAGGAACTGAGCCTGGTGGAGCAGGTCAGTATGGGTGCACCTGCACTTTTGCGGTGGCTTTAGCGAAAGTGCCCCACATGGGCATGGGTGTGCACCAGGCCATATGTGCCCAGGGAGTGCCGAACCCCCAGGCATGTTCGCACTACCTGTGAGTGCTGTTCTACCCATAAGGTAACATGGGAGAAGGAGCCTTATTAAGCCTGGCTGTAACAGTGGATTGCAGGGAAGCAGCCTAATGATGTTTAGTATAGTTGGACTCAGGATGACAAACCCCTTCTGATAGTAAAGGTGGTTTCAACATTGATACCCTAGAAATGCCACTTCAGGGAAGTGGTCATTTCTAGGTTCTGAAGTGTTTCTGGTGTCTTATAAATTTGGCTTCATTCTATGGGTCATGGGGGTGGAGCACATCTGTGCATTCCCCAAGTGACCGCTATAAAACCTGGGCATCCAGAATGACCGATCCCTGCCATTTGGGGCCTCAATATGTGGACTGGGGGAAAGGTTTTTGACACTTGACCTCGGAGCCAGGGCATGGCCCCACTAAAGATAAAGATCTGCATTCCAGTGCCTAAGGGCGACAGGGAGAAAATTTAGGAAAGACATCTAAGGTTCAAGGGAAAATTCTTTGAACCACCCCCAACTTAAAAGGGACCATCTAGTATAACTAGGGGCACTCAACGTCTGCAACGTAGAGTAACCTTTACAGCGATGCAGGACTGTGCTGCTTGACTGCGTGGGCACACTGCCAAAGGAATCTGTTGTGCCCAGAGGATAATTGTCCCAGGAGGGGATCCGCGCTCCCCTTCCTGCTTAGAGACTGCCCTGGGACTGACTTTCTGCTGCTATGTAGCATCCCAAAGGGTAACTCTCCAAGGGCAGGTTGGCTTGCCCCCTGTTCTCTGAGGAGGTCTAAGGGAAATCAAAAGCATCAAAGATTTCCTGAGAGGGACTAGCATCGACAACTGTAAATATCTGAGGAGCGGTGCCCTCTGCTGCTTCTGCATCATATGCTGGACTTCACCTGGCAGCAACGGTGTTAGCGTGACCTAAGTATTGTGTCTGGAGACCGGAATCGCCTGGCAAGGAGCTTGCCAAGGACTGTCCGTACTTTAGGTGAGTGGCCCTTCATCATGGGGACCACTGCATGTCGAAACGTCTTGTTGGTTTGAACAGGATCACCTGGTGTGGGACCCCTCAGGGCCTGCTATTGTCGAGTGTCTGGTGCAGTTCAAGTCATCATACAGCAGACTGGTGCCTCTGTCCGAGGAGGTACCATCTTGGGAATTGGCTTGTGAATGATCGTATGGTCAGGGCAACTTAGATCAGCGGACTCCAGATGTTGTGCCTCCTTTTTGTGGAGGTACAGTGCTGAGCACTTTTCACAATGAATCGTAACCGTCTGGGGTCACTTTAGTCTTCATGCCCCAGATATGGCATCTCCTGGTACGGGAGATGTGGGACTAGTAACTTGTGTGCAACTGGGAGTGTCGAAGGCAACTCACGTCTGCAAGCACCAAGCCACCTCTCCATTCCGGAGGTGCTGAAATTGGTAACTATTTAGCAACAATGAACTGTCTGGCTAGGTTGGGCGCCTCGGTGTCTAATGGTGGCCCCAGTGACCCTCCACCTGTGTTTTGCAGACCTCTGAGTGAACCTCCTGTGGGGAGCCCAAACGTCTCCTCCTGAATTGTTGACTGGCTGTTGTCTTTTCTTCCCCCCATCTTGACCCCGGAACCCTGTGATTTGTGACTTAGAAACTAGCAGCCCACTAACCAGGGAACAGTTGATGCAATCTTTGGTTCATGGAGGGGTGGGATAGCCAAAAGCTATTTGGAGGGTGCAGGGCGGTTCAGGACCCAGGGTGCTTGAAACACAGTGGCATCCACTATCCGGATAACAGGGCACCGCTTTAGGGTGCAGGAGTTAGTGCATACAAGTGAGTGTGTGCACGTGCTGGCTGATAACCATGGCACTGTACGGCAGTGCAGAGTGGATGTGCAGGAGTGAGTGATGGTGAATGTGAAGGCAGTACCGTGATGCTGTTGGTCACATATATACTGTCAGGGAGTTCTTATATTGGCATTACATCTCACTAGTACAGCTTTGGCCGCAATGCTATGATAAAGTGTTGTAAACGTTGTAAGTACATTTTGCTGCTTACATGTTGAGAACCGGGGTGCACCCTGAATTTATGTGCTACACTGATTGGGGGAATCCTAGGGTGGGTCTTGTGCTGGTAACGCTTAGTATCTTATGTGGATGCTGGGAGGGAATGTACTGTTTCCTCATGTGTACATACAGTAGTAGTGTTTAACACAGCTGAGCCTTGTATCATGACTTACATTGCAAATTGGGGCATAGGCCCAAATTTACATTATACCCGAATTGTGTTGACAAGGTGTGTGTTGAATCCAGGCTTTTTATACATACACTGTGTGAAGTCTCCTTTGTGCCGCGCAGCATGGTTGTGGTGGGGAAGTGCTGTGTTCATGCTTTACACATTGCCTCAGAGATAAGCCTGACTGCTCTGTGCCAAGCTGTCCAAGGGTGAGCACAGGTTATACAGTAGGTGTAATTACTCACCTTTGATGGGAGTGGCGGGTTCTGCCTGGCTGGGTTCTTGCCTCAGTCAACCAGAACGTGCCACCTCCAACAATGGCATACATCAAACAGCCAACAGCACAAGGTGAGAGAAATATTCCTTTGTGCGGAGTCAAAGCCCACTGTATCTATATTTAAAAAACTGATAAATAAAGCTATCCCAGACCTAAAAAAGAGACACAGGAGGAAGAGGCAAATAGGGGCCCTTGGTGTTGGGCATGTGTGAGCATGGGAGGGTAGAGGGCAAAGACGAAAGGTGTGATACAGCAAGGATGAGAAGGAGGAAATGTGGCACAAAGTGTCCTGTGACAAAATGAAAAAGGAAATAACACAAAAGGAGAAATACGTGGTCCAAACTCAGACTGGAATTAGAGAAATATTTCCAACATTATTTACCAGATCGGGTTTGACAATCAGGTAAATGGCATTCTTAGTAAAAAGAAAATCATTGAAATGTGTGAATTAAATAAAGATTCACCAGAAAGGTTTACACATGTCGGTTTTCCATTAAAATCCAATACAAATCAGTAGGTTAACGTGATGACTCAGTGACTATTTAAAACCAAGCAAGTGCTTGAAGGTAAAATGTCACTTTAATTTGAAACAATAAGTGAGGCTCTGACAGCATCAATTGGCTGAGCTGTTCTAGAACTGTAATGTATAGAAAAAGGTAAAAACGAAATGTTTTAATACTGGGAAAGAGAAAGTCAGGAGTGTTGGAGGTGGAACTGAGAAGCACAGAAGATGGCCATTCCCTGTTAGAACTCCAAGGGATGGCAAGATGTTCAACCTGATTCCTGCATGCTGGGGACCTGAGGTAGCTTAATGATACCGGTGCTGAGTCTTGTGCAGTTTTGGAATTGAATGAAGACCTTACCTATCCTTTCAACCCACAAAGCAAATCAGCTGCTGTAGGCCACAACATCATGGCCCTGAGCCCAGCAACTACATGCAGGTGCACTACAGTGGATTTTCTATACACCGCCATGCCTGTCTGATACCATGTGGGGTCCCATCATGAGTAGCATGGCTACACTGCTACCTGTGCTTGCCATCTGGGATCTTTTCCTAACATTACATCTGTAGATATTTGCTTACTGTGTTCATTCATCTGATCACCTCCTCTCCTCTGGCCAATATATTCAAGCGATGTAGTCACAGTTAGAGACTATCTTAATCTGGGGATATCACTTTGTCTTGCCTACTAAGTGGTATTGACTGTGCTTGCTGATATAAGTGGCCCACTCCTTTATATCCTCTCCACTTAGGCAACAAAATCCATCAGAGACTCCTGGTACTCTGAGAGTCCCAGAAGTTCTCTGGATGGTGCGTAGGATGTTCACACCCTGGAATTGGGCTGTCTTTGATCCTACTCAGTGATGTCTTGCTTTGTGTCTCTACACTCTGCATTTGCCCTTCATGGGGTCAACTCCAGGGGCAACCTAGACTTACTAGCATTCCGGTAACCATTTCTTCCGACCACTGTTTTCTGAGGCACTATGTGGCTCACAAATATCATCAACGCAAAGGTTTGCTCAAATGTCCGAGGCAACATTAAACAGCATTTTGAAGATGATCTCAGTGATTGGGTCTATGCTATCTAAACTTGATACTAAGATAGCAGATTTGTCCTCAAAAGTAACGTATGCACCTCATCTCAGTCTTCCAGGTTTACCATGATAAAGCTGAGAAGAGGATGGAAGAGTTTATCCAGGCAAGACCAGCAGGACATTGGATTCCTCAGCAGCAAGCTAATAGATTTAGAAGTTTGCTTGGGGAGAGAATATTCGCATCCATGGTGCTCAGGAATGGGCCACCTACCTGCAGATTTTATGTCAGACACCAAACATAAATGGAACCTTAAATATGCCCAGCATCTATGATAACCACAATAGACTGGAGGACCAGGGAATTCATGAAGGAGAGTGACCTTGAGAAATTCCTGGACTCTTTAGATGATGCTACAACTATGTCCTGATCACTTCATTCTGACAGGTCATGTGATGTGAACCACTTTTGCTGATGGAAGACCCAGATGTTGAACAGTCTAGTTGGCTTATCTCAGAGGCAGTCAGATAAAGCTGGACTGCATCTGATTGTGTAGTTCTTCACAAGAGAGAGAAACAAATCTAGGTCACCCTTGAAAACTGGTTCTAAGTACGGATGTGAATATCCTTAAGTTTCTCTGAACAGTTTCAGTTGTATGCTTAGCCCCCATTGCAATGCTATCTGTGGGACCATGCTGCTCCCCAACACATGGACTGTTGTCGTAAGTCTCAGTGTGCTGGCAATGAAACCGCATAGCTACCCATCATGGCTCTCTATGTGGGGACATCATAATGTGCTATTCTGCATCTGTGTGCCCCAAAACTTTGGTACAGTGGCTCTTTTGCTGTTTACTTATACTTGTTTCTGGTAATGCCTGCTAGGCCAGGCTCCTTAAGTAGTGAGACCATTTACTGACTGGTGCTAAGATGGCTACTTTCCACGTCACAGGAGTTAAGTTCCTGACCTACAGCTCACACTGTTTAGAGAAACTTTGCTCACTCCCACCGACTGCACCCTCACCATAACTCCTAACTTGTACTTTTCTCCCTCTCCTCTTACACATTCTTCCTGGCTTCCTTGAGTTCTCTTGCTTGATACTCTGGATTTTGCACGTCGCCCTTCTAATTGCCAGCTATACCAACTGTAACAAATGTAAACTTGTTGCCTTCAATACATCAAGGGTGTCTGGTTTTCAGTTAAAAAATATATAACTATGACTCCTGGTATTTATTTCCATTTGTATTCATCAAGATGTATTTTTTTTTTTTTACACATTTTACCTGTGTTTATTCATTTTTAATTTTGTGTAGCTCTAATGGGTATACATCCACTTTTATCTAATTGATAACTGTATATGCACATTTGAATGCAGGGATGTGGAATTCCTGTAGCCCGACACCCAGGACATATTGTTTAGGATCAAGGACAAGATTTTATATTTATTTTATCCTTGGGACAAGTAGGCCCAACCCCCTGCAGCACAAACACTTTGGCTGTCAGTTTACTGTACCACATTATGGATCAGAGAAGGGCATTGGCTACAGTAAAGGCAAGATTTGTGTCCATGTGTTAATGCTGTTTGAACTTCAATTTATGGGTCATTAATGCAAAGTCTTTATTATTAGGGTGAGCGTGCACTAAGGAAATATAGTAGGCTCAGACAGCACTACTGATAGTAGTTCCAGTCTAAAAATGTGTACACACATTTGCAAATTTGAACAATATGAGGATATGTATAATGCTCCCAGAATGCTCTCTGATTAGATGCGAATATTTGCAGAAGCTTGAAAGCAATATTGAGGATTCTTTGATTTGAAATTCAAAACGTTCATGACAAAAATGCAATGAGAAAAACACGTTTTGCTAAGTTGCTGTGAAAATTTAGGTACCATTTCTTCGAAGCATCATTTAGTAAAATGTGTTGAAGCATGTTAGTATTTCTAAAAAAATATATATATATCCATAATGGGAAATTCAGTGTAACCGGTTTCAACAAGATTATGGCGAAACATGAAAAAAAACAAGCAATGTCAAAGTCAGTAGGTTTGACGTTGGTCATCAGCCTTTTGTTTTGTTAATGTGTGTCTTGTTGTGACATGGTTTTTGTAAAACGTTATTGTTGTGGGAGCTGCTGAGCCCTCACTATTATAACAAACACTGCAAAAATATTGAATATTTTTGGTCTCAAAAAGCACACATTGCCACAGTAGTTCCTGGTATTGAACAAAACTATTTTGTGTGCCGCCATGCTCCTTGTAAAAGAGCACAATGCTGTCACTCATAGTGAAGCCAGCCAAAAGACAGAGAAAGAGACAGAATTGAAATAAAACAAAAGGTCTTGGTTAATACCAGACCTAATTAGGGGCCCAATCCTTAAAGTAGATCACAAAAGTGCAATCACTGTATACGTCTTTGCATTAGTGCAGATTTACAACTCATGAATTAACAAGAATTTACAGAACTAGGCCAGGAAATGGCATTCCAAGAAAATATTTACAAACTACATTTTAGCTCAAGCAAATATGTATGCCTAGAGTTGCTCATTAAAAAATATGTTGTGCATTTACAAGTTCACTTTCCCTCCAATTATGTTTTTCGCCCCCAACTGTCAAGAATAAATGTCCAAGCTTATCGAAACAATTAGAGAAGGGCTGGTAAAAACCCCTAAAACATGCAAGTTCGTAGGTTTGCACAGACTCAAAAGGGCATTTGAAACTTGGAACTATTGCTTACTGCTACCTACAGCCTCAGTATGTACATCTGTGGAAAGGTGGCAAAATAAGGGATTTGCTTGTATTCAGAGCCTGTCATGGTATAAGCCCTGGCATAATCAGAGAGGATATTATCGGAGCACTTATATAATGAGATTGCTGCCATGGTTTCTCACCGCACTACATGTCACCAAAGGGACAAGTGGATTTTGTTACAGGACACGTAGATTTATGAAGCAACCTCTCCCATGGACATGGACAATTTTATTAAATTCCACACCCCTGTGAATGTCCATTAGGTTTCAGTTACATACAGTGTAATACAGTCATCTGAAAACTTGTGCATAGTAGAACATCTTAAACTCCTGTACATCTGCAGGTATTTAAGCTTAATTAGAAAAGGTTTATTTTTTCACTTCCCTGTCCATCTGTATTAACCTGGCACTTGAAACTGACACTAGTGAAAAGCAATGAAAAGAAGACTATTTTCTGTATTTCACCATATTTAAACGTATATACAGAAAGAAAGAAAAAAATAGATGTTTTCTGTGTATATTTTTCGGTAAAAGTCAGTAAAGGAAAACTGTAAGTCTTAATTTTAACTGATAAAACCCCACTCGTGAGAATATTTGCTTTACAATAAAAATTGGAAAACACTGAATTGTGCTGCTCTTATACTGCTTTGGCACCCTGTGTTATATTGCTTTGGCATCCTGTTTTGTCAAAGGAATATAAACGCAGCGCCTATCTCTAAACACTTTGATGCTCCAACCATGCCACACACTAGGCCCAGGCGAAATCACAAGATATACCCTTGTGGCTGTTCCCAAGGTCCCTGGGGCCCAAGAACCAACTTCCACATCCCTATCTCTTGAATTTTCAGAGCTTTGGGAGAGTTAAAGCAATTGGCGTAGTAAATGAGAATGTCTTTTCCCTATGTGTTTGGAGTTTGGAGTGTAGTGGATGTATGAACAGACATGCAGCATTGTCTGGAGGACTAAGAATGGGGAATTACCACTGAGAACAGACACAGCTGCAGCACTTCCTAGAGGACTAAGAAAGGAAGAGTAACTGATGGGAACAGAGAAGCAGCAGCAACACTGTCTAGGGAACTAAGATTGAGGAATTACCACTGAGACCAGAGAAGCGGCTGCAGCATTGTCTACAGGACTAAAAATGAGGAATTACTATTGGGACCAGAGAAGCAGCTGCAGCACTGTCTAGAGGACTTACAATGAGGAATTGCCACTGGGACCACAGAAGCAGCTAGCACCACTTCCTAGAGGACTTAGAATGAGAAATTACCGACAGGTCCAGAGAAGCAGCTAGCAGCACTTCCTAGAAGACAAAAAATTAGGAATTATCATTGGGACCAGAGAAGCAGCTGCAGCACTGTCTAGAGGCCTTAGAATGAGGAGTTACAACTGGGACCAGAAAAGCAGCTAGCAGCACTTTTTAGAGGACTTTGAATTAAAGATTACCGACATGACCAGAGAAGCAGCTTGCAGCACTGTCTAGAGGACTTAGAATGAGGAATCACCACTGGGACCATAGAAGCAGCTCCAGCACTGTCTAGAGGACTTACAATGAGGAGTTACCAATGGGATCTGCCAAGCAGCTTGCAGCGCTGCCTAGAGGGCTTAGAATGAGGAATTACCCACAGGACCAGAAAAGCAGCTTGCAGCATTGTCTAGAGAACTTAGAGAACTTAGAATGACGAACTACAGACTGACCAGAGAAGCAGCTGGCAGCACTGCCTATAGGATTAAGTAAAAGAGGATTTACACTGGGACCAGAGAGGCTGCTACAGCACTGTCTAGAGGACTTAGAATGAGGAATTACCATTGGGACCAGAGAAGCAGCTGCAGCATTGCCTGCAGGACTAAGAATGAGGAATTGCCACTAAGACCAGAGGAGCAGCTAGCAGCACTGCCTATAGGATTAGGAATGAGGATTTGCCACTGGGGCCAGAGAAGCAGCTACAGCACTGTTTAGAGGACTTTAGAATGAGGAAGACCGAAAGTGGATAAGTGTGTGTCTGCCGGGCAGTACAAAACATGCACATAGAGCCAATTATTTGTAAAACAGCAGTGAGGGGAAAGTGGTTTGGAAAACACCAACTAAGTAAACTTGAGCAGAGGCATGAAAACAAACAAAACCTGAAACCTTATGTACCTTTCTAAACAAGAAAGAACACTAAGGCTGCATTGCGCAGATGGGAGGAGGGAGGACAAGCCATCACGTGCTGTAACAGGATGAAGCATGAAGATAGTTTGATGGCCAACAAAAATGTTCTCAGTGAAATCGCCTGGAAGGGAACTATGCACACAAAGAAGGGACACTTAGAAAACTGCATGAAAAAAAAAGAAGCATTTAAGACAAGCCAACAATGAACATACGACAATAGTGGGCAGGGTTAAAGACCATAGACTGAATACAGCATGTCTTGCAGACAGCGCCTGCATGCTGCCTAGGCTCTACGTAAAAAATTACCATAACACTGCATGCGGGACAACCGCTGCACAGACTACAAAGATAAAGCAGCTGGTGCAACTTTCAGGTAGGCCCAGCAGGAGCATGGCTGCCTGTTTACTGCTTCAAAATAAAGACAGCCCCAAATACCTAACAGAAATGAATACTTAGCAGCGTTCACACTGACTTCCAAATAAATATAATATCCATCAGGCATTGCCCACAAATGTAAAAAACACAAGGGAATGAAAAGAAAAGCTTCATTAAAAAACACTCCTTGCTTTGAGGTCTTCCTACATTTATCAGTTCACCTTCTATGTAGCACTGGTTGACAATTCACAGTGAGACCTTCACAGTCAAACAACCAACGGTCTCATCTAGGCCATGAAGTGTCATTAGCTGTTTTTCCAAACAGCAGCACAGTTCACGGTCACCAAAGGTTATACAGCCAAAGATAAGCGTATTCATTTCTCAGCAGGTTATTCCCCTGTGACCAGGGAGAGCAGATTGAGGCTGAATTCAAAAAGTAATAAACTGATACAATAGTACATTTCTTTCATGGTAATTTCGGCAACGAACAGAATAACTTAACACTGGCTTCCAATAACGGGGAATAGAAATACCACAACATGTACATAATGTCCTCAGTAGAAAATCCTTTATCAGTCCATTATAGCCCTTTCGCTATAAATGGTGTGTTAAATGCCAACCATTTTATCCCATGCAATCAGGGAGGCAGAGAGGAAGGAATAGACTAAAACCTGGCCCCTCATCCTGATCTGAATAGGACTAGACACGCTAATGCACAATAAGGACGACATATCATTGCTACATGACTTCCCAAAAGATCACAATCTACCCTTATGGCAAACTCTGACACATAGATTATTTAGTGATGCAGGGGAAATTGCTGCTTGACATGTCCCACTGTGATGTACATGAGGGAATGTCACCAGTCACGTTGCCAGACTTGGTCTTGGACCTTGCCCATGCTGCTTCCCCCTGTTTCTGGCATTTGTGCTAATGTCAGTCTCCCTCAAGGCAAGGAGACCACTAGACATTGGTTGGGGTCACTTTCCTCCTCATACCAGTATTGGAGTTACACCACATCAATTGAGGTTGACCTAGAAATGGCCACCTTGGCATTTCTCTCTTCTTCCCATTTACCCCCTTTTGCGCACACCTCTGCCTTTTTTCTTTCTTGAGCTTTTCAGATGATGACTTATGCTCCCTGTTATATCATTTTTGTCTGCATCATAGTACTTGGCCAGGACATGCTTGCCAATATTTCTAAGTTGCACATATAATAAATGATGATAATCTGTTTTTCTATTATTCTATAATTCATGCTTCCCTACTAACAACACCCTGGACCTCCAACATCCATAGTTTGTTTCCGCTTAACACTGCCAGTTCGTATATATGTATTCTGGTTGCTAAAAAGCCAGGAATGACCCACAAGACTTAAACAAAATAATGCACTTTAATGAAAGAGGGGTAGGAAGAGTTCCTGAAAATAATGTGAAAGCAAATCAACCAGTTACTAAACCATCCACCCTCGGACAATGAGGAAACATATCCGGAACTGCACAAGGCCAAGAAGAAACGTTGTTCCTGCCACACACAGAAGAGTAAAGACCAATACCGTATACATGCACACATATATATAAGTGTACAACATGTGTAGCAGCAGTGCAAGCACAGGATACTAACGGCACAGAGCAGAACAGACATAGAATGTGCAACAGCAAAACAATATTTCCTTCTAGAGATAGACCAGCTCCAGCTAAAACAATTTGTTTACTTCTTTCCTTTCACTCTGTCACCCTACGTTTTCCTTTTTTGCTTTTTTCGCTGCTGTATTACTTTCTATCCTTATTCTTAACCCTTTATTCACTTAGTTTTCTCTGCAGTTTCTTCTTGTATTTTCATTTTTTCTATGTTCTACTTATTTTTTATATACTTGCTCTGCCTTCACTTATATTTTTCCTCCTTCTCTCCAGTCGTGGCTGGTGACTGGGCAAAGTGGCGGGAGGGGGAACAAAACAAAAATAAAAATAAACAATGTTTTAAAAAAAAAACGTACCTTAATCGTACCACCACATCACCATAAAGCAGGCGCAGGCTCCCAGCCTGCCCTCCGGTCAATCATGATGCTGCTCAGAACTGTGTTTTGATTGGCTGGCGCGCACTGGCTGGGCACTCCAAGGAAGAGGGGAGCCTCAGCCTGCTCTCTCCAATTCGGCAACACAGTGCTGGATTGGAGAGAGCCCTGCGCGCATGTGTGTTTGGCTGGCCCAAGGCAGCCGACCAAACATACATGCATACTGAGGTGAGTGCTCTGTGCACTTCCCGCCATGACTGTCATCTCCCCCGCCAAGACTGTCATCTCCCCCGCCCAGCCCCTTTAAAAATAAAACGATAATAAACATAATTTATTATTGTTTCATTTTTAAAGGTTTGAGGTGCTGCTGCTGCTGGCAGGGGGGTGACGCTCCTTTGCCATGGCTGAGGAGCAGCACCTGCTTCTCTCCTTTATTTCTTATCCTTTTCTTCCAGTGTATCTTTCATTTTGTTTCAACTACTTCTTTTTGCCACTGACGTTAATGTTCTATTTTTTGTTTCACTTTTATTTCTACCTTAAGCTCCCTCTCTACACTCTGCTTTATTTTTATTCTAATTTGTTCACTATTTTCTCGTTTCTTTTCTCTTTCTTTCTTCCTTCCTTTTTCTCTTCTTCCATCTTTTTTTCTTTCATCTTTCTCATTCCTTACTCTTTTGTTCCTTCTTCGTCTTTCTTTTCATCATCTGGCTTCTGTGTTTTATCTTTCTTTCTCTCTTCCTATTTCCGGCTTTCTGCCTCATTTCATTAATGTCCGATTTTATTTGTTGTTTGTTCACATTCCTTTACTCTCCACCACGTTTTCCTTTTACTTCTGTATAGACGTACTGTTTATCACTATTGCTATCCTTTAATGTTTTTACTTCATTTCATCTTTATTTTATTTTCATCATATTTTTACTTTATCTTCTTCTGATCCATCACCGTTCCATGTTTCCCCTCTTTCCATTTTCTTTATCACCGAGGACGAGAGTAAGTGCCTGATTCAGAGTTAGGCACAGGGTTATTTAATCCGTTACAAATGGACTTGTATCCTTTCTCCTTTATTACAAGTGCTGTAGGATATGAGGCACTTGTAATAAGGCGGACAGGATATCTATCAAGATGTGATGGAGTACTCCATCCCGCAAACTCTAAATGAGGCTCTAAGTGCTGCAAACATACTATGTACAATGCCCTCAACAAAAGCTAAGGAGGCACTGCCTCAGTTCCTAAACATGTCTTGCTATCACCCACTAAAAGAAGGGCTCCACAATGACAGCAGCACCAACAGCATACCTGGCTGAGATGCAAACCTCAAACTTACTACATAGAATACCGCATTGGTCTTCATTCAAACAGTCTCTACAGAGGTAGTGATACGTTTACACTGCTTACTGAAGGCCAACTGATCTAAAGGCTGAAGATGCGAGTATTCCACAGCACATGATAAAAAAACAGTAACAGGAAAAGCACTCACGCCAATGTTGAACACTGAAGACGCCCCTACTACAGTGGACCTTCCCAGATGACGTAAACACAGAACAAATCACGGCACAAAAATATACCCCAGGCAAACTCTCCAATTTTTGCCCCTCCATACACATTCCTTTTCTTGGCACAACCATCAACAAATACATCTCTATCAGCTTCACAACAAGTTCAAATGTAGAGCTCTCCCGGACACATCAAACTAATTTAAGACCACACACGAGGAAAGACTAGCACCTGTTACCATTCAAGAGGTTCATGTCATACAGGCGATCAGAGACAAATGTGGGAGCATTTTCATTAATTGAAACTAATGGGTATTGAGCTGTTGTTTAAGTTAACATAAATCGGCCTAAATCAATAATATTATACATCAGCCTGATGCACTGACTTGCACTTTGCATTCATAGACCAGAAGTGCTGCTATAACTTTACATGAATGAGCTTTCACATTCAGGAGTCTGCTGGTGCTCTTCTCTATTTTAAAAAATACACAAAACAGATATTTTTTGCTGTAGAAGCTGGAAATAAAATGTATTAATTTGTGTCCCCCGGGAGGGAAGTAAAATTGCTTTGGCACTTTTGACAGCTTAAAAGGCTTATTTTATTTTGATTTCGTCAATAGTGCAATGTAATTTTATTTGTTTTTAGGGTAAAAGGTGTTCAAATATTATTAATGATTTAGGTGTTTTCAAAATGCTTCTCATTTCAAGTAACACAATTTCTCCAATGTTGATATGTTCATGTTATGTATCATTATTAGTATGGTTCTATGATGCTGACTTTCACCGTGTTGAGTGCGTGTTTTTCGCTGTCTGAAACCTATAAAATAAAATGTGCCCTTTCTGGAATGTGTGCCAGACGCATCTTGCCTTTAAATGAGCTGTCTCTATGTTAGGCTGTTATCAGACTTTGCACTTAGACTTTTTGCTTAATTTGTTGGAGGCAGATTCCATGTTGGTGTGTCTTCTAAATTATACTTGGAGACTTTTCTTGTTTTTCAGACTGTGCAGATATATGCTAGTCTGTTCATTTGACTTTGGAACTGAGAAGATTTATTTGGGTCCTTTGCTAAACTATTTTTTTTTGTGGTTGGTTACTTGCCTTTGAGACTGACAAATTATGAACATGCACAATTGGCTTTATTTGATGCACTATTAATGCTGGTTTGAATCTGACTATTTATGCCTTCTGTAATGTATCTTCAGTTGTAATAAACCTTTAGGGTTCTGATGTTACATCCTGTCCCTTGAAGGTCTTCCTCACCGTCCAAGGGCTGCTGTACTGAGGTGCTCACTTGGACACGATCTTGCACATCATCCCTTTTAGTTTATTAATTAAACATGTTGCCACAGTGTGACCCCTACATTTCTAGTCCTACTACACCTCTCTGCAGACCTCAGCACCACTGAACATAAAAGCCTGCTGAACACTCTTCACATAGAATGGTCTTTAATGGTACAGTCCTATTGTTGTTCATATTGTATCTTACGAATTATGCAATGGTTTGGGATGAGATTCAAAAGGTCCAAAGGCATTTGTGTGACATGCAGTATCGTTCAATGTCTCATTATCTTGCCAATAATTTCCATAGATGACACTCAACTATACCGAAGAAGTACATTAGGAAATGATATCACTCTGCTGAAGACTTGCCTCACACAAATTGTAGCCTTGATTTTCCAGAGGCTATCTCAAGTTAACACTGGCCAAGACTAAATTCATCATCATTGCCAACGCAAGCAATAAAGGTAAGGTCCAACTGCAACTTGATTAAGTGACTCTTAAAGAAACTGACATCATGCTCTGGAAGCAGTACGTTTTTTGTCTTCCATATCAATAGGGACTATACTTCAAAACACTGGGGTAAAAAAACAAGCTGGAGTCAGCTCACGTTGCTATGAAAAGTGAAACCATTCCCCAACAAGACAAATTGAGAATGTGCATTGAAGCACTAGTCCTTGCCCATGTTAAATGAGGTAGCACCCAGCTCAGAGGCAGCACCAAGAAGCAGCTGACACCTCCTAGAAACTGCCTCTGCTAAAGTGCACCTCAAAATACGCACTTAAGGACCTCCACTGGCTCCCTCTGCCTTTCCACATTCCCAACTACACCATCTACAAATCCAGTCAACTAGGGTATTTTTTTCATATAAAGCTGTTAAAATCAAGACAGCAGAATCGGTCCATGAAATACACAGCGAAAGTATCAGTAGTCTAGAAACAAGTCGAAAGAAAACACAATACTATGCTTCGTTCTGCTATGCCTGCAGGGTTTTGAAGACATCGCAGAGGCAATTTACCAGGCTCCGTCCCTATACGCCTTCAGTATAGAACTGAAAGTGTTGGTCTTCCATTGAAAACTCAGAACTACCTTGCCCTATGAACTTTCCCAGTGAAAAGTCCACTCCCTTGTCCTGTCTGAACTACCAGACATGCTTTACACTTGACCCCCATCTACTGCCCTATCAAACTTCCTTTACCTTCTTATGGCCACGTTGAATTATACACAGCAATTTCTTTTTCAGCTAGGTTTGTACTATTTAAACTTAAATACAGGAAAAAGTAGGGCTCTCCAGGGACACATTACAAAAATGCTGTACAAATAAACAAGAACCCAACTATTCACAAAAGCAAGGCAAAGCCAGAAATCATTTGACTTTTATTACACTGTTGGAATATTTAAATGACTAGTGTAGGAAGATGGCTCTGTAAATACTATATCAAAATGAGATATAGTGTGCACAGAGTCCAGGGGTTCCCCAAGAGGCTTGACAGAGGCAATAATAGATAATACTAACGCTCTATTTGTGGTAGTGTAGTCGAGCAGTTAGGCTTATCAGAGGTTAGTGTTAAGCATTTGTTGTACACACACAAGCAATAGAAGAAACACAGACTCAATGACTCAACTCCAGACCAATAGGATTTTATATAGAAAAATATATTTTTGTTACTTTATTACTAGAACCACAAGACTCAGTTCAGAAGTAAATACTGTTGCATGTAAGTACTTAGCATAGGCATCAATGTAACTTTGTTTCACTTTAGTCAAGTAAACAGCTTTTAAGAAAATAGACAATGGGCCTGATTACAACTTTGGAGGAGGTGTTAATCCGTCCCAAATGTGACGGATATACCACCAGCCGTATTATGAGTTCCATAGGATATCATGGACTCGTAATACGGCTGGTGGTATATCCGTCACTTTACCGTCACTTTTGGGACGGATTAACACCTCCTCCAAAGATGTAATTAGGCCCAATATCTATTTTAAAAGTGGACACAGTGCATTTTCATAACAGTTCCTAGGGGAAGAAAATAAAGTACAGTTTTAGAGGTAAGTACACGACTTACAGTTCCAGTTTCCGGGTTATAGGTAGTTCACCGTTGGGGGTTCAAGTCAACCCCAAACATCCACCACCAGTAACACGGGGCCGGCCAGGTGCAGAGGTCAAAGCTGAGCAATTTTAACGTGGGCTCCTAAGGAGACAGGGGTGCTCGGAATTCGGTCTGCCAGCAGGTAAGTACCTCCAGCTCGGAGGGCAAACCGGGGGGGATTAGAGGAGCACTGGAGAGGCCCCAAGTAGGCACCAATCCCACACCCTCAATGGCACTGGGCGCAGGGTGCAAACAGGGCGTCGGATTTCCAATGAAACTCTATGAGGGGGCCCCAGGGTCACTCAGGCGCTGCAGACGAGGTCTGGGGGTGTCTCGGGCACACCATCAGTCAGACAGGGGAGAGGGCCACCTGATGATCGTCGCTGCATCGGGCGTCAATTTCTCCAAGGCCTGGGAGCTGCGGGTACAGTGGGTCCTTTGTCGTTGGTTATCTTCATCCAGGGCAGTCGCGGTCGGGGCGTTCCTCGGGATTCCCTCTGCAGGCGTTGTCGCAAATGGGTGGAGAGGTCAACCCAGGGTAGGCACTTGGTTGCGTCGACTGGGGGTCCTCTCTGGTCGGGTTGGGCCACCTGGACTTGGGCTGTGGGCGTCGGGTGCAGAGTGGTTAGGACTCACGCTTCTGGAGTGAGGTGGAAGTCCTTCAGAAGAGGTTTCTTCTTCTGTTCATCTTTGGACAGGGCCGCTGTCCACGGGAGTTCTTGATGCTCTGTGATGCAGGCAGTCCTCTGGAGGTTTTTCAGAGGTCACTGGATCTGCAGGATGCGTCGCTTTTCTTCTGCAGTTTCTTTGAAGCAGGAGACATGCCAGTAGGGCTGGGGCCAAGTAAGTTGTTGTCTCCTTTCCTCCTCTGCTGGGGTTTCAGCTAAGGAGTCTTTCTTCTTGTGAGGTCATCAGGAGCCTGACTAACTTGGTTCAGGAAGCCCTTTAATACAAGATTTAGGAGCGTTTTTAGGGGTTAGAGGGCAGTAGCCAATGGCTATTGTCCCTGAGGGTGGCTACACCCTCCTTGTGGTCACTCCCGTTGAGGAGGGGAGGACATTCCTGTCCCTACTGGTCCCTGTCCTCCAAGCCAAGATGGTGGATTCTGCAAGTAGGGGGTCACTTCAGCTCTGGACACCTTAGGGGTGGTTATGGCTGAGGTGGTGACTCCTTCTTGTTTTTCCAAATTATCCCTCTGGACTTGCCACCAAAAGTGGGGGCTTTGTCCAGGGGCTGGGCATTTCCACACGCTGGAGTGCCCTGGGGCATTGTAACACGAAGCCTGAGCCTTTGAGGCTCACTGCTAGGTGTTAGAGTTCCTGCAGGGGGAGGTGTGAAGCAACTCCACCCGGTGCAGGCTTTGTTTCTGGCCCCAGGGAGCACAAAAGCTTTCACCTCAGGGGGTCAGAAACTCGTTTCTCAGTGGTAGGCTGCCACAGACCACTCAGTCCTGCACTGAAGGACTGGGTAAAATACAGGGGGCATTTCTAAGATGCCCTCTGAGTGCATTTTTTAATAAATCCAACACTGGCATCAGTGTGGGTTTATTATTCTGAGAAGTTTGATACCAAACTTCCCAGTATTTAGTGTAGCCATTATGGAACTGTGGAGTTCGTTTTGACAAACTCCCAGACCATATACTTAATATGGTCACACTGTACTTACTATGTCTAAGAATGGACTTAGACACTGTAGGGGCATATTGCTCATGCAGCTATGCCCTCACCTGGGGTATAGTGCACCCTGCCTTAGGGCTTTAAGGCCTGCTAGAGGGGTGGCTTACCTATGCCACAGGCAGTGTTTTTGTGTGCATGGCACCCTGAGGGGAATGCCATGTCGACTTTGCCTTTTTCTCCCCCCAACACACACAATCTGCAATGGCAGGGTGCATGTGTTGGGTGAGGGGTCCCTAAGGGTGGCACAACACATGCTGCAGCCCTTAGGGACCTTCCCTGGTCACAGGGCCCTAGGTACCACTGGTACCTTTTACAAGGGACGTATCTGTGTGCCAAGGGTGTGCCAATTGTGGAAACAATGGTACATTGTTAGTGAAAGAACACTGGTGCTGGGGCCTGGTTAGCAGGGTCCCAGCACACTCTCAGTCAAGTCAGCATCAATATCAGGCAAAAAGTGTGTGGGGGGGAGTAACTGCAACAAGTGCCATTTCTCTACAACTAGGATTTCTTTCTTAGAATCCCTTTAACACAGATAAAACGGAGGTTGAGCAAAGTGTGCTAAGTTTATTTCAAAATTACCTCAGTACATATTTCTCATCATTTAAAAATGTTACACCAATATGGACATGGGAAAATAGTTGTTGGTTCTATTTATGGTGTTCCCTGAAACCAAAAAAGTCTTCAACAGAGAGGTTATTTTAAGGAACAGATTAGATGAGAACCAGTACAAGGCACACAAACAATCACCACAAGCAAATTAAGGTGTTAGGTATTCACAGCACCAGTTGTTAGAGCCTAAAAATGTAATTTTATCCCTGCAATCCATGCAGATTATAGGTGATTTGCAATGACTAAATTTAAACCAGATCTTTTACCACCAAGTCTACACATGGTGAATTATGGCCAATTATGAAGTCAATGCTGATCTGTTTTGGTGAATATTTCCTCTATTAGTGCTACATCAGTTGTATTTTAGTTATTATTGAATTCATTTTCTAATATTGCTATAACCCCATAGTTCCTCACCCATACACACTCCATTAAACAAATCAAGGGTGCCGGATGGGTTAACATTGGTTTCCAGGGCAAGTCTACTTACAAAGTTTGTTATGTTAACTACCTTCTTGGTCTTTAATGCTGTAGTCTGTAAGTACAATTTCAATTCTAATACCTCCAAGACAGTGGTCTCTATATCAACAGCTTATTTGAAGTTGTGTTTACAGATGTACTTAACTCTTAGGTGGAGTAAAACACGCATGTTTCAATTTCAGTTGACCTCAATATATAGGTAGAGCATGTTGAAGATTTTTTCTGAGCCACTTAAACAACTTAAACACAGTCCTTGTGCAATAGATTAACACTGTCACACCTGAAAAATGATATAATTTATACTGAATGTTAATGTACTGCAGTTATTTTACTCCTTGAAATAAACCAGGGGCCACATATACTAAGCATTTTTATGTTCACAAACAGCCTCATTTGCAGAAGGCATTTTTGTATGTACCAAGCCCAAACTATGATTCAGTAACCTGTTACAGAATCATAATTTGGGTTTGCGATTAGGTATCAGGAAGGGGTGTGTTTAGGGCGTCCCTTCCTGATACCGAATTCCAGTGGTATGTATGAATGTTTCGGGACCAAAACGCAGTCGCAAAACATTCACACTTTACCACCTACTTCAAGTAGGTGACAACCCATTCACAAATGGGAAGGGGACCCTTTCCCATTTGAGAATGGTTGTAAAATATTTTTTAAGAACAGGCAGTGGTCCCACAAACCACAGCCTTCCCTTAAACAAGTATTGGCATAGCCAATAGGTCTCACCTTTTGGACCTTATAAGTATGTAGCCATGCAGCATATTATCCTGGGTGTTGTGTTTCCAGGGATTAATCTTATGCATCTAACAACCACCGCCAAAGCCAATAGTCCTAACTGTTTTCAGGTGTATTGTATCTGGATGCAATAATGAAACAAATTCATATTGAGCATGGGGGCTGCCCTGCCCTGGATTTAGGAAAGAAACCCATGGGCAATTTTGCCATGATGTCCTTGATAATTTTAGAAAATATTAAAGGGGAAGCAGCAGCTTTGGCAGTATGCCAATGGCTCGCACAAGTTCCTCAAATAGATCATTAATGCAACCTACCAAAAATAATCTCCAAGACTTGTGCTAGTATAGGTCAAGATAATTTGGGAGCCAGACCAAATAAACCACAACTTAGAGGTAACACTGAAAAGGATAAGAAGCAAGCACAAGAATCTTAAATAAAACATGGAGACAAACAAAAATTGAATAAAGATAAACTAAAACAACGAGGAGAGTCTTTGTATTCCGAGTCCTTGGAAAAAAGCTATAATTTATGAAATCGTGATAATTTAAAACAACCTGACAGGTATCACTATACGGATACATGTGCTTCTCATTCCTTTCAGGACTTATCTTACAAACGTACAGAGAGAGGTGGGCGGCGAGAATGTAGAAAAGAGAAGTACATGAAACCAAAGACAGCCTCCCAACGCTCATCTGAGAAACTTCCACTACAAAAAACACAATTCAAAAAGAAGAAGGTTGCGAGGATTTCAGCTAAGTATGACACACATATTGAGGACACTTCTGAAGAACTGGAGGTGGATAGTGACTCTGTTAGACAGCATGGCAGAGGTCACAATGGTTTGCCAGAATCTTCAGGCATTTCAGATGTGAGAGCAACTAACGATTACATTGAAGTCGAAATCGCAGATAGGCGGGTCGCCCCTTCAGATCGTGTTTACAAACTAAATATTCAAATTGAAGGGGACATAATGCACACAATTAAAGTAATTTTCTGGAAAAGATTAACAATCAGTTATGACATTCTTCTGGCAGCAAAGGATTGGATGCCAGAGTATGTTCGAACGCTCCTACAGGTAGAAGATGTCATTTAGCCATCTTTTTCAGTTCTAGATCCAGATCCAGTAAAAAAAGGACTATGCTGTAGACTGGGCCCTGGTGCAGGCTCCAGCGCTGTACTGCAACCAAGTGGGCTGGGATAGGGACTCCCCCTACCATGTTATACCTATAAGGTCCAGCCTAGAAGTAAAACCACAATACCCAATAAATTCTCTGGAAATTCTCTCACAACTCGAGTACCAGGGAGTAATTAAACCCTGTGTATCTCCAATGAACAACCCCTTTGTTTCCCGTAGCTAAGTCGTGCCATTCATATAGAATAGTCTTAGATTAGAGACATTTAAACACCCACACACATACATTTGCAATACAAAACTCAAAAAGCACAGCCTTAATTAACAACATTGTCTGTAAAAAATACAAAACAACCTTGGATGTTTCCAATAGTTTTTTCTGCCAAAATATAGTGCCTGAGAGCAGGGATCTAACCACTTTTTCCGCCCTCTGCTCTCTTTGCCGATTTTGTCGACTTCCCCAAGGGTTTAAGAACAGTCCAGGATTGTTCTCAGCCTGTGTAACATCAATATTACACTAAATAGATCCTGAGGTGTTGTCCTATGTAGATAACATTTATCTGATGGATGACAACCTCAATACATATTTGGCCAGGGTAGATCGCAATGTACTGGGATTTGCCGATCAAGGCTACAAATTTAATTTCAAGAAAACAAAAAGTGCATTTCTCAGTGTCCTGTTCTTGGGATACGAGCTTTCAAATGAGGGGAAGAGTTTGGTGCCACACTTCCTAGCGAAGTGTGCACAACTGCAACCGCCAAATGCTATTAAAAAATTGCCATCCTTGTTAGGATTTTTTAACTTTGGCAGAACATACCAGATTATGCATATCGCATAAAGCTACTTCATGATCTACTATGTCCAGACTTGTCAAGCAAACATTGGACACCGCAACAAACCTAGATTTTGCGACCATTACAAACAGACATGCTTGACGCAAACACATACATGTGAAAACTAAACAAATTTGGTAATCCAGATAATTCCAGGTGTCATTGGATTCACATATGTCATGTTCAATGAAGATGAGACAGTACCAATTGCATACAAATCTCACGTATATTCAAATGCAGTAATGCATTTTGTATCCAATGAGAAAATACTGACTACAGTTCAAATGCTTGTCATTGAGGAGAGACCATTAGCCCAGGGTAAGCACATCATTGTCATTACCCTAGTTACAGCCCTATAGGCTGTTACAAAAGCCAGTGTTCCAAACGCAAAAGCATTGCATCCACAATGGATGCAGTGGGCCACCTCCCTGACTGCCACTGTTGTTGATTATGTTTTTGACCCAAAACTACAGACCCAAGAATTTCTCCAATACGAACCTGAGTACCCCATGTGCCCACTAATGTCATGCCTCTATCTCACTATACAGACATCATCTACACTGATGGTTCAGCTCAACCAAACACCAATAATCTGCAGCTTGCACAGCCATTTACAAAGTCATGGGGGATGGTGGGTTCCACCCTTAACAAACTTAAACATAGTCCCTTGGGGATTGCACAACACAACTTGCTGGGCTCAAAGCACTGGTTTGGCACTAGAGCATATGTAACCCGAAGTCTGCACAGTCATCGTGTGCGATTCGTGCTACCGTATCCAGTCTTTCAACAAAAATTTGTGCTACTGGTGCCTTAACTCAGTGATTCCCAAACTTTTTTGACCCGCAGCTCTCTTGACCTATTGGCTATTGGCCACGGCTCCCCATTATGCTACTTTTTTGGGGCGGGTGGGGGGCATGTGAGCCGGGCCTCAGAAGTATTACATTTTTCACCCTGAAAATAATTGGGATAAAGCCAATGAAGGTTTTATAATCATAGATGTAACAACATAAAAATATAACAGTTGTTTAATTAAAATAATATATAATTGGTTAAGTCAGAAACAATATGAACTATGCTTAGAAATCTGTACTGGAGGGGAATGTCTCCAGTACTAATCCTGTGCTAGACAGCATACGCTCTCCTCTGCACTCTGGTGTTTGACTGTGCATCGCACAAAGCAGCCTATTTGTGTACCAGACCTGGGGGGTGACACCAGGGCATGCAAATCTTTGTATATATGGTGCTGCACTCTGTTTTCTCTTTAATGCAACAATGCACAGCAACATTTTAAGTTTCATTGCATTGTGTGAAATCTTAGTAAACTTGAGCCTGTATGTCGATTTCCCTTTGAGTACTATAAATAGTGTGTAATGGTCTTTTTTCAGGATGACTTTACCATCATTGCATGTTCTCTTATTTCATTCTCATATCTTTATTGTGTTGAGGAGCTAAGCATTAAAAATATGGCCTATCTAGGTTTGCTACCTTTGGGGGATTACAGTAGTATACATTACCGATGAAATAATGCTGACCTGTCTTTTTTCTGCCAACTGAATATTTTTATTGCTGTAGGTTTCCTTCTGTCAGCATTTTACTATATAAGTTTTTCACTTGTTCACCAATATAACAGTTTTTCAAATAAAAGTAACAGAAGGAATAGCACTTCTTATGTTAGTGGTAAAATACTGCGAGTAGTAATTTACTGGTCTTTAGAGAAGAGTTCATTTCTGTTAAAATTGGGGATCAAGTACTGCTGTTTTAATTACTGATCTGACAAGTTAGCACTGCATTAAGTTTGTGGTAATCACTGTTGCTAGTGGCAGCAAATCCTTCTCAACTAGTTGCTCAAACATAAAATACAGTCAGAAAGTGGTGGTAATCATGAATAAAATAACTTGAAATGCACCCTCAGGTATGATGGGCATTTGCCATGTAGGTCATTTGCCATGTAGGTCACAGATGTCTGCAGGAGCTGCAGAAGAGAAGATAAATATGGACTGGCGGAGCAGGCTACCAGGACTCTGTGGCAAAGCAGGATCTCCATGGTTAAACTAAAAAGCTTTTGGTCTCGATTGGGTGTACCAATACCTACCTGCTGTCTTGAACAGAATAACTCAGCTGAGGATGGGGTACTCTGGCACTCCAAATATAGATCCTTGCTTTTACAAGGAGCATAAGAAATTAAATCAATTAAACTGCTCGCCACATTCTCCCTATATTCATTTTCGGCTTTGGCATTGAAAAATGCTTGGCTGTCTAATTTTCTAGCCGAAGACCTAGTACACATTCATTATGCAGGTTTTTGTGAATAGAAGCTGAGTGTACTATAATTACTTCCACTAGATGGTGTTTGAGGATTAAACTTCAAGGCCCTTCCTTGCTGTATTTCAATTTCTCACTAGAAATTCCACAATCACGAGCTATAAGAGCTGTGCACTCAAAGCAAGGAAAACGGCTTCTGACTTTTTTTAATGGAGGCGATTATCTAAGTTCTAATATGCCACTGCAGAATCAGGTCACTGCTATGCAGTAATGATGCAGCTCATGGCGCCCCCGTCTAGTTTTGATGGTGCACCAGAGCACGTGGCGCACAGATTGGGAACCACTGCCTTAACTGATTCAGAGATTCTAAAGGAAACACCATAAAGCATAAATTGCTCTGGGGGAAGGTGACAGAGCTCAAAGACAAACTGTCATGGGCTCATGTAATACATACACTGGGCCATCAACGTGTGACATGTTGTAGGGAATTCAAAGACTGATGAAGCTGCCAAATCTGCAGTTGTTGAAGCAACTGTTGCTGTGAAAACTCATTCTCATACAAGGGAGAATGATGACATTTTGGATACTGTTAATGCTTTGCTGGAGGTAAGCCCCTACCAAAAGCATACCTAACAAATTATGCCCGCCATTTGAGTGACCAAAACATTCCTTATCTAACAATACCAGGGGTAGGTGATCTTGTGATCCCCAACCAAGATCATAGGCTAGAACTAATTAAAGCAGCTAATTCTGGTGAGGCAGCTACCATTCCACTTTTACAAAAACATTACTGGTGCCATGGTCTTTATAAACAGACCAACAGTACGTCCTTAGCTGTGACATCTATCCACCGTCAAGCACCCACCGCAAACACCCATCCTGGTGTTCAACAAGCCTGTTCAGTGTGTGTACCTGGACCACTGTGGTCTTTAAATTCAGATGGTGCATACAAATACATTGTACTTGCTGTAGACTCTTGATCCAGATTCCTTTGGGAGTCGCCACAACGATCGGCTGATGCTCGCATTGTTATTAAAGATTTGCAAGTCTTTATTGGGACATAAGCAGTTGCTGCATTCCATTAGCACCAGGGCCCTGCTTTTACCTCTAGGGCTTTCAGGGATGCCATGGAAATGTTGAGTGTAGGAGTGCAGTATTCTTCATATTATCCAGAGGCAAATTAGATAGTGGATAGAGAAAAAAATTAGACTTAAAGCAATCTTTAGCAGGTAGAGTATTACGTTCAGGTCGTAGTTAGGTCCATCACATATATGGGGCCAGAGAGCATTAAATAATCTGCCTATGTCAACTTTGGGAGGCCGTACCCCATATGAAGTCCTGTTTGGCATCCTTATGTACACCCCATACCTTGATGATCCTTGCTCAGTAGCGGCAGACACAACTTTTGACATAAACGAATGTGTCACTGTCTTATAGGTATTTCAACAGTTCTGAGATGGATGTTCCACCACACACGCTGCCAGTTTGGGAATAAGGGATTCAACAACTTCCATAGGCTGGATTCCACAAGTTGGGGGATGTGGTTTGAGAGAAGATTCCTGTGAAGGAGTTTGGCCCAACTTACAGAGCACTGGTCCCTGTTCTAGGGATAAAGGTAAGCTGAACAGAGATTCTATCACCACTGCCTGCCTCTAAAGACAATTGTTTTGTCTCCATTGATCACATAAAATTGCATCATGTGGCTGATCCTGCATAGTAGACCAGTAGGATTCCTGGGTAGTACCTTTCTCCTCTCACTACCACACAGGAAATACCTCTTTAAGCACTAAACAATGCTGAAATTGTTTCCTCTAGGTGAGGGAGGGCGGAGATGGACTTTTATCGATTCCAGTTACAACTACAAATACAAGAAATGTCCAAAATGTTAACCTGTAATACACTAACGCAACACAAACTGATGGGATTGTTTATGATGAACCACCGTTGGATACATCTACCAGTTCTCTTTCGCCTGCACTGACTCAAGTTTTTGCACAGACTGCTTCCGATTATTTTGCTGACAGTGCTTCAGTACATGGTATACGTAAGCTTTTAAACTGGCTTAAACACACTTATTTGATTTATACATAGTATTATCTGTAGATTATATTGGCATTCCTTACTTTTTTCCTATAGATTGGATTTGTTATTGTCCTCTTTTTGCTTATACAAGGGCATTATCTTCCAGAACGCACTGCTCTGGAACTGGTGGATGAGGCTCTAAAGTCTACTTGTCTTCCCACAAAGAGTGAAGAGACTTGTCCCTAGTGAGCATTTCCGCTATTCCAGTTCCTGACAAAATTGTTTGGGATAAGTTTCATATGATATAGGCCCTACTAAAATGATTCAAATTCTCTATGCTTTCAAAATTTCTATGAATTACATTATTACACCTGGTGTTGTATCCGAAATCTGGGATGTTAAAAGAGTTGGTTCTATGCTTTCTGAGCTTGAATATTATACTATATTTGAAAGTGAAGATATGTACATGAATTCTGCAAATTCTGGCAAAATATTCTGTTACAATCATTATGGACACCATTGCCTACACAGAGCTAGCACCCGACATACAGTTTTTATTTACTCACAATGTGAACATTGTCCAACTCTGCCAGTGAGGAGACACATATGTAGACAAATTCACATATTTTTCTGGGCATGATGTTACCAACCCAGAGTCATATTAGTTTACATTACGAACAGTGAAAGCAAGGAAAACCCTGCTTACAGGCACTAAATCAATTTATTTGAATTCACTCATTTCCCAGTTAGCCATACAAGGTTATGAATACTGGAAAAAAACAATTGATTATAAACAGTTTGGGGAATGAATGATTGGCAGGTACAGGGCATGGACACTTTATTCAAAGCATGTTTAATTCCGTTAAAAATTATTTTCCTGAACAAAACTATTCAATAAACAACTTGCCTTGGGTTGGCAAAAAGTTGAAGAAATAAAATGTGCTCAGCATTCCCTTAATAGCAAAATTTGAGAATTAGTAAAATGTTGTGAATTTTACAGAGGACCAGCTCAATGGCATGGTTAAGACTGGTACATTTAATTCAACACTTTCAGGTCTCAACGGGTGGTTATTGTGCCCATTGGACACAAATGGTTGTCATGCTCATTTCATCAACTCTTCATGGGGTTTTAAAGCTAGCAAACTGGACTCTTGTTACGTCACACAAGTAGTCACCACATATAGCGTAGGCAACTTATGTCAGCAATGGTAGCAAAACTCCATGCTGACAGCTCTTAAAGTAGCATTGTTGATAATGGCATGAACACACTGTCCACTTGCATTTACACAATAAACAACATTTTGTCATCTGCAATTGACATTATTCAAAATGACAGGCCACTAGTACAACATGGGCAAAGTCAACTTAGGTTCATTATGCAGTGGAGTTGGACTTCACAACTCCTGAAGGCAAATTCTGTGCCCTGGAAGCACGTGAACTCAAAAGTGTTATTTGGTTCTTTCAACCATACATGTAAACAACAGATAATGGCAAAAAAGCAAGCTAATTACACCATGCTTAACATAGAAAAATTACCTTTTACAGTGGCTGAAACACCAACATCAGTGTGGTTACTACATGGGGTGATATCTCTGCCAAAATCGACATTCCAACTCACTTCATGTCTAAAACATTTTCCATTTGGCAGATTTAGGAGAGCTATATTCATGAGATATAGGAATTGCCTTTCGATTACAAGTGTATGAGTGGGGAAAAATATGTTTTTCTCAGTGGAAGCAAGTGTGAGACTTCTGAAAGCCATTTAATGACTTGTAAACAGGTGGCATGGCACGGTGCGTGCAACGTGTCAGCGGCTAACTTAGCCTGCTACTTGAAGGGTATTCACATCTCTTTGAATTGCTCATTTTTCAGTCATCTCGAATGGGAATTACTTGATGCTGAGTGATCAAGGCTGCTGTGGGATGTGAGCAGGTGTTCCATATGTGATTTCAGTTTCTCAAATAATGACCTGCTATGTAAATGTACTTTTTCCATCCATGCATGAGACAGAAGTAGCACATTTGTGGCCTCACATTTGAATGTCAATTTTGACAAGCTGAGAAGACTGAAGGCACTACTGTTTCAAAAACATGTGGTATCTGCCTGTGAAGCCTATGACCTATAAGTGGGAAGGTCATCAGCAGAGATACAGTTTCCTTTAAATATTAACTTCCCAAGACACTTTGGAGAATTGCCGTGTCATAATTTTAATGCATCCAACACTGCAGGGATTGTACACTTTATGACAGTAGGATCTGGATTTGTAAGCACATACAAGACCGTTTTTGGAGCAATACCATCAGCCATAAACTCACTTTTTTAAAAGTGTTTTTGGAAGCTTTCAGCTCAATGCATCAGACATGGTTGCTAGCAGTGATGCATAAACTACTTTGTCAATGTAGGATGCCTGAATCTGGGTAAAGCATATCAGCTAGCTGCAATGCCCCTATGACCGACTTAATTATATTATTAATAGTCTCTCCAACACCATTTGATTTTTATCACTGAAATATTAGTTTTAAATATATTTTGGAAATTCACTAATTTTTCTGTAAACATCAGCTTGCGAATCTTGAAAATACACACACTTTCTGGCTTGAATACATGCTTTTCACTTTGGTAGAGATATATTAATTAAAAACAAGCAAAAGCTTATAATTTAGTTCACTGGGCTGCACATATAAGAGCTACTTACAGGTAGCTGGACAGCTATCTTTAGCTAATGAGCTAATCATTGGAGAAGCCTGATATGAACATTGAGACCACACAAATGTGTTTAAAATAATAAAATGTATTTGAATCAATCACAGTGATACACACTGAATAATGAAAATGTACCTTTACAAAACAAATGCTCACACGATATAATACCTAATTACTACTACCTTGCAGTGCCTTCACATGATGATAAAGCATAATTCGAATACACATTGATTCCAGTATACTTTTCCATACTATCCAAGTTAGATACTGTCTATGATTTATGCAATGGGGATATTCAATAACGCCCATCTTGCAGTCCAACAAGGGCACAATAGAAACCCATCTTACTGTAGGCAGGGAAAAGTAATCTCAAAGGATGAGCTGCACAGACTCCACATCAGCCCTGCAACATAACCTGTCTTCTTTATCAATATTTACCCCAACAACACTCATTTGAAACAGCAGACACATCCCCAATATAAACAACATATAAATGGCAAACCCATCTGTAGATGTGCTTTTATATTCTTGAGATTAAACTGACTTTTATAGATTTTAAAGGAGTGCTAGCCTACTGGTGACAACAAACATCTTGTCTATATCAAACCACATTCTTAAATTGAGCAACCCACATATGCCAGCAATAAAAATCCCATTTGAGTTCAAGTTGATCTAAGGCTCTAGAGAAACTAAACATTTCAAATAAGTTCCCCTTCTGAGTTTTTTAAGGCTCCAAGCTGCTTATCCCCTTTGAGGGCCAGGAAAGAATACGAAGCAGAGTTTGGAACCTTATATTGCCAGTTGAAAAAGGATCCTGTTGCAAAGTTTTACACAGACTTCGGAGAAAATTCCAGCAATTGAATTATTCCATCAATCCCCTGTATTTTATCAAAATTGTGTTTATACTATAAAAAACAAAAAGCAGCACTGCATATTAAAGCTAGAAGTATCTTAGCCACAATGTATTCCTCTCAATGTATCTGCCGACGTTTGCATTAAATTTTGACAACCCAAGGTAAATGTGGAATGCTTAGATGCTGCTAGCACTAGTCCAGATTTTGAAGAAAGAAGGGAGAACAAGCAACCCTGTGTAATACTGTAGGTGCTGCATATGCGCTTGGATAGTACCCTACCACACTGTGTCAAACACAGTGATGAGGTCAAAGAATACATAATACGTATTACAATACTTATTACTGCAAGGATAAGAGTGATGAAAAAAAACATTTATTGTGTGTGAATGAAAATGAGAAAAAAGGGAACATTACAATACATGAAGTTAACTGTGGAACACCATCATTTCAGTGAGTCAAAGTCAAGAGGAACATCTAAAGATGTTACTGTGCAACAGTGAATAGAGAAAAAATAATTTGTATGATAATAGGTGTTTAGCTGTCAGTAACAGGGTTGTTCTGCACTGAAAACAACTCAGCGGTTCAAATACAATGACAGCAAAGCTACAGTTATCTAGAATGCCACTTGAAACTCCTAAGTGGAAATTCCAAGTCATTGATAACCATTATCTGCAATGTAATATTGTCTACAACCCCAAACTTCCTCCCTCTGGAAAGCTGATTCAATTAATCAGATGCACAACATAGCCTAATTTCTCTTAATACACCACCTGTTTTGTACGTTAAAAATTATATGAACCTTGCAATCTACCACCTAACCCCACCATCTTCTGGCCATATCTCATTCCTATTCCAAAAAATAATAAAAAGGTAAATTAAAAAATGCACTCTGCCACCCTCTTTCACCACCAATAGGAGGATCTTCCCCTCACCCTTTACGAATATGTGTTTTAAAGTACCTGGCATTCTGCCAACCTACTCGTCCCTTCCACCGACCATCCAAATATTAAATCCAAAAATACTTCGCATTCTTTAACCCCCCCTGCTACCATAGGTTATTATATACATTCTCACCCAACCATTTTTTTTTTGCAAAACTTTATTGTTTTTCATAACTCCCCATCTTTCCCCACATGAGATGCATTACATGTAATACAAACATCATTTAGTATTACATCACAGAGAATACCAAGCTTCCCATCATTATGGCAATAATCTGAATGTTCACACCTTGTTCCCATCGGCAAGGATCATGGAGTAGGAGTCTTGTTTCCTACAGCCGGGTTCCCCCTGCGGGGATTCCTATATAGGGACAAAGGTAATGCCGAGCACGGCTCCCATGTGAAGTCTTGAAAATCATCCACCCTTGCCAAATTTGTTGATGTTTTTGGGGGCACCCCTGCACTTGGTAAATCAGTCGCTCCGGGGCCATACAATAATCCATGCCTTTAGCCCATTTTCTGGTGTGCAGAGCTGACTCTGATTTGCATTCTAGTGCTATGTCTCTTTTTGCAATTGCCAGACCTAGCCATAGAAGTGCCTTATGGTATCCGTTTCCTTCAATGCCCCCCGTAACATGCAGCAGGATCAACTTAGGATCCCTAGGGACAGCCCACCCCAGTACCCCTCGCAAGGTACCAAAGAAGTGGTTCCAAAAGGCACTGAGAACAAGGCACTGCCAGAAAGTGTGTATCAGATTCCCCTCGGGTGGTTGCACTGCAAGCAGTTGTTTAAGTAAATTAGCCCCATTTTACACATCTTACTCGACCGAGTCCGAGTGAGGTATGTACGATGTAGTAGTTTGAAATGTATGAGTCGATATTGAAACACGATCACCACGACTCTTGTAGCAGTCACGGCCTCTAGCTAATCCTCATCGACTAATAGGCCTAAATCCATCTCCCAGGCCTCCCTCACCATTTTAATATTGTCAGGCACATTCCTAAGGAGCATGCAATATATCTCAGACAGATTGTGTCTTCTTTAATGGCAGTCATTAGCAATTAGGCCTCTAAGGGGAAGTATTCAGGGATATTTCACACTGTCTGTAGATAAGGTTGGAGTGTGTGTCTGAGTTGAAGATATAAGAAAAATTCAGAGTGGTGGAGATCGTATTCTGATTGTAGGTCTTGAAAGGATTTCAACAGCCCATCTTGTAGGCCATTCCCTACTACCGAAATACCGATGGCGTCCCAAGCAGAAAACCCTCTAAGGGCCACCCCTTGAAGTTGGGTCCCTTGCCATAACGGGGTCTTCAGTGTGAGTTTGGTAGCCCATCCCATCCCATATCCTTAAGCATGTTCGTCCACAACCTCAACATGGCCTGTGTAGCGGAGGGTAGGTTAGCAGGGTGCGCTTCTCCATAAAGCAAGTGAGATAGGTTTGCACATCCCATAATCCACCCTTCCGAGGCAGGAGCTGGATCATCGAATCTGTAATTCCACCAGTCATTCAGGACAAATAGGTGAGCTGCCCGGTACTAGAGAAGCATTACAGGGTGGCCAGCCTGGATCGGCAGCACTACCTCAATGATAACCCCCTTAGCCCCCCTGGCCCACATCAGAGACCACAGCAGGGCATTAATTTTAGAGAACAAGGAAATGGCAAACAGGCATGTATAGTTATGGAGCCTACCATTTTAAAGATGGCCAAGAGCCCCGTCAGGGATAGTGGCACAGTGGAGCAGTATTTCGCATCTCTAATCAGTCCCTGAATCAGGGAGTGGAAGTTGGACTCCTAGGCTCACCCCCTCAGACCACTGAAAACCATGGAACAGGTTCAATGGCAACCAGCGCTTCAATGGCAAGCGCAAATAATACAGGGGAGAGGGAGCACCCCAGCATGTCCTTCTCTAGATGGAAAACCATTTGGACCCAGTCCCCTCTAACCCCAACACACACTTGTGCTGTTGGTATACAGCAGGCTAACATAACAATGAAGCATGGGCCAAATCCGTAACAGTGGAGCAGCGCAAAGATATAATCCCAATCGACTGTCTGGAATGCATTTTGAAAGTCAACCATAAGCAAAGGTTGGTGACAGGGCAGTATCTGGCTCAGTTCTAAAGTGTTGCAGACCCTCCAAATAATATCCCTTGTATCCAGATGGGGCATAAAACCAGCTTAATTGGGGTGAATCAACTGAGGAATCACACCTGCCAGCCACATAGCTACCATCTTGCCCAGATCTTTACCTCAGAGTTAAGCAAAGATAAAGGTCTGTACTCTTCACATTCGGTGCCTGCAATGCCCGGCTTTGGGATCACAACAATCTCCGCTGCCCGTAGATCTCAGGGCAGCTTCCCTCAGCCAAGCACCTCATTAAACAATCGTAACATTAGGGGGCCATACTGGGACTAAAGCAGGCGCCAAAATTCGGCCAGGAATCTGTAGGGTCTGCATGGAGTTGTCCCAACACCGCCCTAGGATACTCAACATATCCTAAGATCCTCACAGGTGACTTCCGCCTCCAAAAGCTCCCGCTCATCTGGGTAGAGGCACATCTCCCACAAATTGTTCTAGGTCTCCAGGGGGGGTCCCAACGCGTGGGCCCCTACTGAATGGCATAATACAACGCAAACTCATCTGCTATATCCACGCTACCAGTTATATGTGCAGCCCCTGCTCCCTCCAGGAACATAACTGGGGCTTCGGTCTGTCGGGGTGTGTGTAGTCTGTGCAGAGTTTTACTTGCTATATCTCCCCATTGGTATATGTGACCATGGGCCTGATTACAACTTTGGAGGAGGGTGTTAATCCGTCCCAAATGTGACGGATATACCACCAGCCGTATTACGAGTTCCGTAGGATATAATGGACTCGTAATACGGCTGGTGGTATATCCGTCACATTTGGGACAGATTAACACCCTCCTCCACAGTTGTAATCAGGCCCCATGATTGGCCAACCAAGCCTCCCGAGCCTCTAGAGTGAGTTCCAGTTTTAGGACAAGTTCGGTGTGAAGGGAGTCCCAGCGGAATTCCCCCTTCATTGTCTCCGAATACTGCCTCCCCAGGACGAGACCCGCGTCTCAAGGTCTTCTACTCTCCAGTGGGCACAGGACGACTGGCTCTTATAAAAGCTAACTATATCGCGGCAAAGTGTGGCCTTCTGAGCCTCCCACATTATCCCGGAGGAGTCAACCAATCCGTGGTTCTCCTCGGAGAACCTCTTGCACATCTGCTTATAGGTCTCCCTGAATTCCTCCTCCCACAGGAGCCACTCGTTTAGTAGCCAAGCTGTTGCGGCTCAGGGTGCCCCACATAATCTCCATCCGCAAGGGACAGTTGTCGAACAGCCCCTCGCCATCTAGCTTACACTCCGGATTCGATGGCTCTCTCGGCAAGGCATCTGGAGGCAATCTATATGGAAGAAAGAGCAATGAGCTCCTGAGTAGAAAGTACACCCCTTTTACGTCGGGTGGTGTGCCCTCTATACATCCTCCTCCACTATATTAGGCCATCGGCGAGTGGCCTCCTCCAGCAACAAGGGGCACACAGGAAAGATTAAAGATTTAGGGGGTCATTATGACCCCAGCAGTCGGTGTAAATGTGGCAGTAGTACTGCCAACAGGTTGGAGGAACATACTGCCACATTAGGACATTAGCGGGTTGGCTGAAGCCAATATACCATACTGACCGCCATGGCGGTAGCAGCTGCCGGGCTGGAGATAACAATCTCTAACCCGGCTGTCGCTACTGTACCGCCGGCGGCATTTTAACACTGCCTACCGCAATGGTTTTAGTGGCATTCGTAATGCCATGAAAACCATGGCGGTAGGCCCTACCAGTGACATGGAATTCCTTCCCTCTGACTGGTAGGAGGCCCACCCACGCCCACTTACACTCCCCGGATGCCCCCCACCACCCCATCCACGCTCCCCCTTCCAATCCTCCCCCTATACATGCACACTCACAGGCACACACCATGCACTCACACACTCACTCACACAGGCATACACTCATTCATACACGCATGCATCCGTACACACATTCATACTGGCACGCATTAATATTTCCATTCATACACGCATTCTCACTCATGCACATACACATACACACACGCAAACAACACTACACATACATTCGCACTCACTCACACACTCATACATTCATGCACACACCCCCACACACACACAACACCCCGCATCCCCCTCCCCTGTCGGAAACCTGACTTACCTGCATCCAGGGGGTCTTCCAGCAGGGGATGGGAGGGGGCCCTGCTACCGCCAGCTGAACACCACCAGGCCGTATTATTTGACATAATACGGCTCGTGGTGGTCTACTGTTGTGGCACAGCTGGTGGTAGCAGCGCCACCTTAACACGGTCCACCAGTATGGCCACAGACGGATTTCCACCCTTCTTGTGGCAGAAATCCGGCCGTGGTCATATTTTGGCTGACGGATGTTGGCCGCGGTGGCGGTCTTTTGGCGGCCGTCGCCGCGGCATTACCGCCAATGTTATAATGTGCCCCTTAGACTTAGGGTTACAGACACTATTAAAGTCTCCACCCAAAAACCATGTTGCCTCAGGCAGATCCCAGAGGACAGCCCCCAGTACACTTAGAAAGGCCATTGTCAAAGGAGGGGGGCATAGACACTGACAACAGAGACTGGAGGCCCCCCTCCCCCCCCAGGTACTGGTGTTTGCCACATATCTGGCCAAACTATCATGCTAGGTCTGTGTTACTATCTGGGGGACCCTCCTCTGTGCCAAAATTACCACCTCCCTCCACCTTCCCTCAACCCCTAGTGAAAGCCTGTGTGATAAACCCAGGTATAGTCTCTGCGGGCCAGAAATGGGCAGTTATTTCCCATGAGGTGCGTCTCTTGGAGCAAAAGGGTGCCCCACTCAAATGTTTAAAAAAGAAATACCTTTCATCCAGCTAAATGACGTCATCACCCTTAGGTCTTTTCCTTCCTCTCTCACACTCTCCTCTGGGCTTTTCCTCTCTCTCTCAGCCACAGTGTTGAATGGGAGAGCGCACAGCCAGTACAGTGCTGACACAGGCTCTGTGAGAGTCGATGCCAGCAAGGACAGCAAGTCTATGTTACTGTGGGTTTGTGCTGTGCACACCGTGCAAACCTGGGGCTGAACGGGAAGACAGTAGTATGCAATGTGAATGCATCCTCTGCATTTGCCCATCCCACAGCTTTCTGCAGCCCAAGAGGCAGGGGAGACAACAGATTATCAGCCATTCCTGGGCACAGAATGGTAAACATGGAGAAGTGATAACAAAAAAATAAGAACATGCCAACCCCTTATTTCGTTCATGCACTGATAAATCCCCACTGATAATCCATGCATTAGTCACAACAAAGCCAAAAGAATGGAACACATTTCCTAAAGCATCTATTTATTCACAAATATATTTTTGTTAAAAAAAATACATCCATATTTTGTACATACGCTATTAACATATCCTTCTTGTGTCAACATTTGATCATTCCATTACTATGTTGTAATGCAACTTAGTACATTTATTTACATCACATGACAGTGGTCACATACCAACCTTTACCCTCCCTTAATGTACAGATCTAAATTTCAATTATTTCCCCCACATGCACACCCAGTCACATAAATCCATTTAAGTAAAATAAACTCACCATATCCGGGGTCTGAACAGTGAAACAGACACAAGTAATGATTCCCTTCCTCCACCAGACTTCAGGTTTTTTTTACAGCACAGCTTTATAACCTTTCATTAAGTAATACTGGTTACTGAACATTACTTTGCAGTTATATCTTTAATTAACACATTTTTGTGTCTAACATTTGATAGTTTATGTATCTCAGACCATCTTCTGGTGCACACACGTTTCGGTGCCACACAGCCAAATGGCCAATCACCTTGCTCATGTCACTAATATATATTGTCACCGTGGTGTAAGGCAGCCAGAAAGGGGTAGCAAACCTACAATCAAATATATACATCAAATTAATACTAATCCTGGCTTAGACTGGCACCTGCAATATATCAAAAATAGTTTTAACAGTAATAGAGTCAACCCAGCTGCATATCACAAGACAAAACTACCATTCAGAAAACTATATGCATCACACCAAACTAAAGTGCCGGTCATTTGCCTTCACCCACGTCAGCACTTCCATTCCACAATCTGGCACAGGGTGACACAGCCTATGGCTAACATCATTGTGTCACACAGAGTCCAATGCATGCACATAAACCCCATGGGCTCAGGCCGAAAAGATAGTAGGTTCTCTTCTGTTAGTAAAGAATGATATCTGAAATTTGCCTATTGTCTTGAATACACTATCTACAAAGTTCAAAACCAGTAAAAATGTCAACTAATGTACTAATAATTTGCGTACCACCGACCGGAAAACTCACAGACGGGACTCTGAGGTATGACAATCTCTTTTTTCCGTAATCTTTATACCAACAGGGTATACATTTTGCTGCTAAATGTGAACCCTCCTACAGACAGACTAGGTATTTGCAAACCCTAGAGGGCATAGTCCTCCATGTCGGGTGCTGCCGTACACTACTACTTGATAACTGACCCCACGTTCAAAGAAACCTTCTGAACGAAAATTGCAGTTACACCTACAACATCCAGTTTCCGTCAAACAACCAATATTTAACTACATTATCTGCCTCTCCGCATCGAGAATTATCCCCTCCAGTATTACCCAACATGTTGTGTACAGGGGAATTTATATTAGCAAAAACGGACATACCTTCTTCACTCAGTCCTTCGTTCAAATCTCACGATAGCCCAAGTCAGCTTCAAAAGGGAGGGAGACCCTACCCTGATGCTCTGCATAAATACCAATAGATCTTACTAATGAGAGGCACCTGGAAGGTAAATGTAGGTAGCTCTCCGAATAACATAATTGTGAACAATACAGTTACCATCGTTGTAGTATTCAATTATATGCCCTACAGCCCATTTTCTCACAAATGGTATATTAAGGGTGACTAGATAGGCAGTAACTGCCATATCTGTATAACTTAGACCCTGCATGGACCACGTACACTTCTGCTCTCCAAAAAAATGAGCACCATACCACCAATTGTTTTACATATCCACCTGAAACATGAAAACCAGATACAAGTAGATTATCGAGGAAAACGGTTCGACAGGTACTGCGGCCATCAACAAAGGGGCGGCCATCTTAGAAGAACTCAATTGTCCACCCCACAATACTAAGACAGGGATCTTCTATAAAGACACAACCATAAAGTCATTATGTAAAGTTGCTCCTGCAGGCCATAATCTTAACAAAGGAACCCATAATTGAAACAAAGGGCCACCGTGTCTACCAACACTAATCCGATGCAACCCCCAAAATGGTGGAACTCAACAAAACTTCACAAGGCTATCTTATCGGCCTACCCAAACATGGTCAAAATACCCAATGTAAAAAACCCACTCAGGTCACAGGGCTCGTCAGTTTCTGCTCTATGTACATAATGAGGTCTATAAATATAAATACCCCAATTTTGTACAACCCTAAAGACATACACTAACGTCCTCCATCTAAAAGAACATGTAAATACAGCACTCTACTTGTAACAAATATTTACATACAGGGAATACCTTATACTATCTAGCGGTATGCTCTCATACTCATGTCACTTGACAGCAATTCTGGAACACCTCGATGAGAAAGACATATTTTTACAGGGGGAAGAAACTCTATTTAATAGCATTTTGAAGGGGATCATTTCATTCACACTTCTCTTGCATGTCCCGAAGGAAAATATCCACTACTATTAGTTACCTCTTTTTCTGATGTTGAATACTATCTATTCCATCCAATGACCTATCGTCACCAGAATAGTTCATTTCAAGGTATTCACCGAATGTTTATTCTCAACACACTGTTGTAATATTATTGGAACCTGTAGTTTCTTATTTTTTATTATTGATTTGTGTTCGCTGTACCAGATGCAAAGTTCACACCATTTCTCCTGCCTGCACATATGATCAAAAAGATCACATTCAGTGTTCTGCAGTTGGTTATCTCCCTTAAGAATAATATGTGCCTCTATTTGTCAGTTCGCTAGCAGTCATAAAGCATTCACTGGCCTGACAATGTTGCATTTGTTGTTTCCAGTCACCAAGGGGGTACCTGAAATCAATTTTTGTAAACAATGATCTTGCTTTGGAAACTATAACCTTACTAACTTCACCCCGAGTTTATAATTCCTCCAAAAAGCAAATAAAGATCTAGGTAATTTTAGTTCCTTGTCATTGGTATTAAGAATGTACTATTAAGAGTTAATAATCTGTTGTATTTTCTGATCTAAATCGGAATGACTGGTAACACAGACCAACGGGTCATTTTCTGTCTGTTGTTTTGCCTGGAACAAGGCTTCTATTGTGCTATTTTGCTCTCTTGCATGGTTCACAAATCAACCATTCTCTAATTTCTTCTTATGCAATAGATGAAATCATGTAGATTGTAACAATTTCTACAGGGGCAAAGAAATTGACCAAATGGTATCCCTTGTTTCTGACACTGGGAATGAAAACTCCAGCCTGTGTTCATTGCATTGCATCCAAATATCGGAAAATTCCCCTCTGACCCTACTAATGTTAGGAGTAAACTTCAGATCGGTACTGCACATTGATCTATTGTATAAACTAGCTTAGCTGGTCTTCCTCAGTTTGCCAAATGAAGAAAATATATTGAATGTGTTGTGGCTAATTTTATGTTTTCAAAGAATGAAGCTATTTCACTCAAGATATATTTCTCTTCAAACAGGCCCATGTTTATATTTACCATACTGGGAGCACATGATGCTCCCATGTTAGTCCCTTTCATCTGCTTAAACAGTTCTCCATCTAATTCAAAGTAATTCTCTCCCAGCACAATCTCCAGACATTGCGAGATGAAAGCAGTTGGTCCATCATCATCCATATGGGAAAGTATAACGTTAACAGCTTCAATCGCTTACTTTTGAAATATAATAGTGTAGAGGGCCTCAATATCCTTTGTGACCAAGAGCTCATTTTTACAGCTGAATTCTACACCATCCACTTTGGACATTATGGGGGTCATTTCAACCTCGGCGGTCTTTTCACAAGACCGCCGATGGACCGTCGTGCTGAAGTCCGCCAGTGGTGGCGGTTTTCCGCTCTGGGAATTATGACTGCTGGCAGCCCTCCGTCCTTTTCCGGACGGAGAGCCGCCAGCAGCCATATTGGCGGGCGGCGGGGAAGTGGAGGTTGCTCCACCTCCACCGCCCCGTCAACAGAACACCGCCCACCGAATCACATTACGTGATTCGGCGTGGGGGTGTTCTGTTGACAGGGTGCTGGTGGCGGAGCAGCCCAATGGATCCCGTCCCCTCCCAGAAGATCAACGGACAAGGTAAGCTGAGCGTCCGTTAGGGGAGGGGCTGTGGGGGGGTGTTGTGTGCGTGCATGGGGGTGTGTATGCGTGTGAGTATGTAGAGGGGGTGTGTGACTGTGTGTATGCATGCGGGGGTGTAGTGTGAATGGAAATGTGTGCGTGTCCGTATGTATGTCTGTAGGGATGTGTGCGTGTATGTCTGAATGTGGGTGTGCGTGTATGAGTGTGTTTGTGTCTGTTGGCATGTTTGTTCGTGTGTGCGCGGGAATGTATGTTGGTGGTGTCTGCATGCGTGTCGGGTGTGTGTCTGTGTTGTGATGTCTTGGGTAGGGGTGGGGAGGGGGGTCCTGCCACCTTTGGGAGGTAGTAAGGGGGGTGGGTGGTGTCGGGGACAGACTCGGGGGTGGGGGTTGGGGGTGGGGGAGACCCCTATCAGTGCCAGGGAAGGATTTCCTGGCACTGATAGTGCTTACTGCCATGGATTTCATGGCGGTTCCAAACCCGATGAAATCCATGGCGGTGAGCCGGGTCATGATCCAGCCGGCAGTAGTGTGACGGCCGCCGGGCTGGAGACCCAAGTTTCCAGCCCAGCGGTCGTCTCCGCCATGGCGGTCTGATTGGAGAAGTGGCGGATGACCATGGCGGTAACCGCCATGGTCATAATTCCAAATTTTTTACTGCCAGCCTGTTGGCGGTAAAACCGCCTCTTCTCCATCTCCCGCCAGGGTCGTAATGACCCCCTATGTGTCCTTTAGATAAGAGGTAAAAGTGGATACTAGAGGTCTCAGAAATTTATCTATGCACTTACCCCAATATGACTCTGTTAATTTTTTTGCGTCTTCGGAACCCCATAGATCGCTTAAGACTTTGGGTCCCACTGATATGGGTATTCAATTTTTTGTTTTTACAAAATGGCACTCCGCTCAAGAGCTTCTCTACTGATGGTCATAATTTGAGTGAATTTATTTGAAAAGGTCCCCTGTGAGAGTGATCACATGCCAAAGTGGTGGCACTGCAATAAAACACCTTTTATCAGTGCTGTGTAACAGCAGTGTATAACTGGATTTTTCAGCTGGTATTCACGCTGAACCACACAAAATAAACAAGAAGTATTCAGGGATAAAAAGAGGAGCATTGAAAATGTGTGAGTTTGAACAGAACTTTTTTTTTTACTTGTTAAGTGGCAGAAACTGAAACATTTCTATGTGCGAGGGTGCTAAGAAAAATATTTCAGAGTTTAAGAATGATCCAGCAAAACACACTTCAATACCTCCAAAGCATATATAAGTGCTGAGCAGAAAATGTTCCATTGTTATTAGGGTTTTATTTTGGGTTTGTGATTCACGGGGAGTGGGGATGGGTTGGGTTGGATGGATGGGTGGGTGTGGGAGTGAGTTAGTGTGTATGTTTTTCCTCAACCTAGTGGTTCCACAACTTAAGTAAACTAGAAATGTCAAGCAACAGTACATGTACAATTAATTTAATATGGAAAACAGAGTATATTCAGTATTTTGAAAGTGTCCGTTATAAATATTTACCTCCACTAAATTTCCCATTCTCTCCACAGAGGACAATAGCTTTTACAGAGGGATCAAGGGTTACATCCTTCAGTACTTCCATGAGAGACACCTGAACCTGTGGACTAACAGACAAAGAAATACACATAAAAAAACGAGCCCCGTCTAGAACATCCCATTTCTTCTCTCCACGCATCACATAAATTTTGTACAATGCATGGATTAAACAGAAGTCACACAAATTTATTGGATTATTACCAAGAGCATGTACACTTTAACACGCTGTGATCTGAAAGGGAAAAATGCATATGTGTGACGCTGAAAGTCGCTTGTACCGTTGAATAACTGAGTAGAATGAACAGAAACATTTAGACAAATCATGAGTGATATTTGAATGTGAAACTTTCAGACACTCCGCTGAACGCACAACGGAAACCTTGTTAGAGGAGTTTCTAGTGGGTTGTCTTCACATTACACACCCCTACAGATTTAGTTCAGTTAAAGTCTACCGCCCTCTTCCAGCCCCGGGATGGCGCTGAATCTTCTTACAGACTTGATGACTGAACTTGTGAATTTTGGTTGGTGGTCTGAATCCAATCTGAGTGGTCAAGCACTTGTATCTCAATACCTCTGCTTCCTTGGATTGAGGCAAGAAATGAATGGACCCAATGGGAAATAAAGACTCACAAAAACACAAGACTGCATTCTTTATCCAGGAGGCAAGTGTCACTCCATAGAATCCTCGTTCAAGTAAAAACTTACAGAAGACTAGGGCACTAAAGGGGCAGCCGTTCTGTTCTACATTACTATTGACAGGCAAGTCAGCCATTCATAAAGCGGGTAATACCAATACATTACTATTTGATCCAGCTGATATGATTAGAACAATTAACACCACCCTGATGAACTGGGTAGATCAATTTTTCATATGTTATTATCAGAGTGTCAGAGACTGGTGAGAGGATATTTTTTTGAGTAAGTCAGGCATCACTTGGCCATTGATAAACTGTGAAAACCTGGAATACATTTGGAGGTTTGCAGGGATCCCCAACAGGATAATTACAGAATGACATGAAAGAATAGAGATCAGGTTGATATATGGAGCATTCAAAGTACTGACAATTGGAATTTATCAGAGAGAAAGGACTCAGTGAAAGATAGAACTTCACTAGCAACAAACACCACCAAGGGAAAATATGCAGTGCATACATATGTAATTATAAATATGCAGCGAGGCTTGGATTCCCGCTTATGGGCTACCGATGGTCTCTTTCCCACAGTAAGTCTGCACCACCTCAATTATCTTTGTTGTGAGTTTGTGAAATGTTGATGAACTGGGTGGTATGGATGGATAAATACTGGAATCTTAAAACACTGTCAATGTCTGGCCCATCTACAGCACAGCACCAGGAATTGTGACTTAAACACTTGCTGCAGAGTGACATTACACAAATAGTAAAATTGAGTGGAGCTCAATTATTTGTTATTGTTGCTCAGCATACACCCAGGTTAGGTGTGTGCTTGTAACTTAGGGCCATATGTACGAACACATTTTCCCATAGACACAGAATGGGCAAAACTGCTTGCTACATCTGGCCCTTAGTGCAATAGAGAATCATTTGCTGGCGGGGTGCTTGAGACTGCAGGAGTGAGGCGCCCAACAATAGTGTTACTAAGCCAGTTGAAGAGGAATGACTGTGCCGGCCTGGCCCCTACAGAGGGGAGATGAAGCAGCAGGCAGCCCGATGCAGACCTAAAGCTCAGCGCACCGAGACAAAGGACGAGGGATAAATGAAATGTCTCAGTCGGACTATCCGAGATTCTCCAAGTGGGACTCCGACACCCTGGTCTGGCAGGATAAGAACACACAAGGCCCACTGGAAAGCACTCTGGCTGAACTGGCGATGCCATCTGTGAAAGGAATGTGTGATAGACAAAATTTGGGCAGCTGGCAAGGCGGGGCAGTTGTACTCTAGAGAGGAACAGCATATGTATTTTTAATAAACAGAAGCTGTTTGGCACACCCTCATCTCCCCGCGACTGATGTTAGGCCGCACAATCTGCCAGGATCCAGAAACTCCCTGTCTTATAGTTGCCCTGGAAACAGCCTTACATCGTTAATGGGCTCAGCTCAACAATCATTCTCCCATGTTCTCCTTAATTCCCAGACGTGCATGTGGACATTTTTAGACTGTCCCTTGAGGCTGTCAGAGGTTTGCCTCATGTGAGGACCTGTGACTAAATAAGCCACCCAGGGAGAGTCCTCCAGTTATCCCAACCCCACTAGAATGTAAAGTAGTGCGCTCTTCTGGCGCACTGAGGGATGGGTCCAATGGAGGGTTTTAGTCACTCTTTTATTGGCCTCCTTCTTGACATGATGCACTAGAAAGTCATAACTGAGAACAATGCTGAAAGGTGTGGCGCACTCGCAGTCTTAAAATGTGTTTCTTCCCGCAGCACAGAGACTCCTCAGAAGAAATCGACCGCCAACCATTATTTCTTCCAGCATTTTAGGAGCAGCTTCGCATGAATGAATGAAAAGAAAGTTTGAAATCAAAATGTACACTTCAGGCAGAAGCGTTTCAGTAGCAGGATCATATGCTTGGTGTAACTACTGTTCAGGTCCTAAATAAAACAAGATTAAGATTCATTTCTGCTCCATTCCTCACTATAACAAAACAGATGCCAAACTGTAGTGTACCATCCCTTTGGAATATCAGATTATTGACTGCAAACAATGGGGATTTCTATTCATATAAAGAAGTTGCAAGATGCTAGTTCCACCTAGCCGTTTGATGCGGCATCAGTGTCTATAACATAGCTATCAGTCTGCCTGTGAATATTTTGCCTGTACATCACCGTGTGTGATGAATGCTGTACATCACCGTGTGTGATGAATGCTGTACATCACCGTGTGTGATGAATGCTTAACGCCTATCCTAGTCCACATTTCCCCGACAAGATGGCTCTCAAAATCTCTTCACTGGTCAGTGTGAAGCCTGGCTAGCAACTTACAATCCGCACACTGCTCTTTGGAGAGTACCTTCTGGACAGTGATTGTTTTCCGATCCCTCGCTGGGTGGGACGAAGCACAGTAGTGGGGGAGCCAGTCACTTTTAGCATGTCTGGAAATGCATCAGCTCTCAGTGAGGAAGAGGCTCGATGGGCAGCAGTCCACAGGCCGGTCGGGCTCTCGCCACTCATACAGGTGGCGTCTGCTCATGTTGTTCTTTTTCAAATTAACCAGGAGTCATTTGGGAATATTTTCTAACAATGATCTACTACTATCGCGGGCACTCGACTAATCTGCAGATCCCTTCATTGGTTCTTTCTGCTTCCTAGTAACCACTGTAACTGAGCAGAAATGTGAGCACCATGAGGTAATATTCTTGAAACAGGGCTTCCTAGGTTCTCTGTAGAGAACCCCTTCTTTACTAGCAGCATTTCACAGTTCCTCAGAAGGGTACGAGGCTCATACTGAAAGCTGCTAATGAAGAAGGGTACCTTCTAACCCCTCAGCATGAGAATCACAGCCGTACTTGGAGCACTGATCCGAGCCAGCTGAATGGCGCCTCATGCAGTCCTGCGAACAGTATGGGCCCTATGTTGGTGAAAGTGGGGTACAGCAGCTAAATGGCTTCAAGCACGGCTCCTCACTCTTCAGCAGCCTGCAGGCGATTTGTGATGCACAGCACCAGGTTTGTAGCGAGCAGGGGAGCTTTACCCTCCCAAAGCCACTGGTGGTTAGCAGCATCAACTTAGCTGTTCTGAATATGCAGGGCAGTGAGTTGATGTTCATCTTAATTGCTTCCTCTGTAACTTAAAGCACATCAATAGGATGCTGATATGCAATTTCCCAATGAGTGAATGCCTTTTCTTTAAAGACTCCACACAGACGCAGAATAGCTTTGCAGTGTGACCTTGTGAGCCAAACACAGACATTTAACAAAGATGTAGGACAATCAATTTCTCAAACAGCATGCTGCTATCAGCCTTGCTGTGCCGAGTTCAAACTGATTTGTAAATTCTAGACACATCCCGCTGTAAATGAGGCCGAAGGAGGGTCGGGGCAATGGCATTCAAGGGTAATAGTTCTTTGCAAGCTGACCTGGTTCAAAAAACAGATATATTGCTACAAAAAACCAAGACGGTAGACCAAGCCATCAGCTGGCATAAGAAATGAACACTGTCAGCTCCAGGGTTACGAGCAATGGCAGTAGCATTTCCACCAACTACTCTTCATACCCTACCCTTGGACTGGACAAATTACATTTTAATAGTCCTAAAATTTCTGCACAAAAAATTAACCCAGCAACGCTTTCTGATGTTTATCACCTAGAGCCCTTTTGAGCAGGTATAATATGCCAGTCAGTGACTCAATGCTGATCTGGTATGCATGACTATACACCTTATGGCGATCAACATGCGAATAGGGCTTATCTGGTCTATCAACCGTAAAGAAAACATGAATGTATTGAATGTTTTATGGTGTTCTAACATTTCCCTTTTAACGGTAATTGCAATGATTTTAATTAATTACGCAATAAAGTATAAAATTCAAAACAGAGATACGTTGCCATGTAAAACAGTAATTAAATGACGGTTACTTGAACTAATCACATTGAGCCAGATTCAAAACGTTATGGATCTACATACACAGTTCTCTTCCTATGTTTGAAGTATATTTTCTGACTTTTGGGGATTCAGCAATACCCCCTGTAGTCAAAAATACTCTGGCAACTGCAGGTTTCCAGGAGTACCTTTACAAACCAATATTCATGCAGATTTCCCACGAGGGAGAGTAGCACACGAATAAGTCAATCAGAAATGTGATAGAGCGTTCCGACCTAATAAATTACCTGTATCTGGACGCTCTTGGGTCGATGAATCTTTTGACCAAGTGGGGCTCTCTTCACCCGAGAGTAATCAATTTAATCAAATCAATAATCAATAACTAACATAAGCAATGCCCTGATCAACATAACACTTCACAATTAATCCAGAAAACATTTCGGCGAACCATGACCTTTCGGCCATGAATAACCACACCAGTTTATTCAAAGTTAATGCATTTATTTCCCTATATTAACAAAGCTAGCACGATATAAATGTGTCTCAACACCAAATGATATATGTAAATGAACATTAATAGCTGTCCATAACGGCGAAAAAGATGCAATCTATGCAGCATTTGAATAAAAATGCATTCGATAATAGCAACGCAAACCACTAAAACTATAATCTGTAATGAGCTAATTGCATACATTAGTCAGCATAACAAGGTCTCAAATTGCATCGTGCGACAAATGAATCCTCATCTAACCTCAAATTAGCATCTGCATGTGGGACTTCATGCAAAAACAATTTAGCAACATTAATTTGGAAAACTCCTAACTAGGGCTCTTATCAAAAATCAGCAGTTGGTTACCTAAAAAGAAACACAATGCAATTGTACAATTTCCCTTTCATATTTACCAAAATCAATCAGCATTCAAGGAAGTCTTCGTCTCACAGGTACCGGTTTCCGATCAGCATGGGACGGGGCAAAGGGGCAGGGTGGACGGGGCAATTGCCTCACAGCGGCAAGGACAAAACTACTACTTCATGCAAAGGGGCAAATCAAAGTAAAGTCTCTAGGGCAAAAATTACTCAAAGTCTCTTTCTCTCGATTAGAGAAAGCATCAAAGTCTCATTGAACATCAATTGGCATCGTAGGAGATGACAAAATGACGAAGTCGGCAAGATGGACCATAATGGCTGCAATGTCTAATGTTCTCGATAGGTGCAATGGGTAATGTCAAAAAAATGGCTGCTATGGCTCAAAATGTCTCAAAATGTCTGCAACGGGTAATGGCCGCAAAAATGTCCGCTTTCTTCTTGTGCACCAGGTTTAAATAAACAACAGTTCAAATCCAGTAGGGTCTTCCATTGGAGGGTTCATAGGTTGGCTTCAAATTGTCCAATCAAAAACAACAGTTCACAAGCTTCTACCTAGGCATACATTATCCTTGGAGTCGGGAACGTAAGTTGCAACATATTTTACCAATTAACTCACTTTCAGAGCTTCCATTGTCCGCACCTGCAGATTGACCTTGGAGCAAAGAAGAAGATGCCAGGCTGGCAGGAAACCTTAAAGATAAGCATGTGAACGATCTCACTGGAAAAGTACAGCTTCAAGCAAGAATACACGTTTTATTAGCACATTGGAAAAACACGAGCATCTAAACCGTGAGACAAGGCAACTAGGCCAAAGCCTCCACTAAAGTTATGCTAAGCTAAAACATTTCAAACAAGCAAATCATAGCACACGTTTACGGTTATGTCAGATTAGTACAATTCTAATACATCACGTTATATAAAGCACGCTTATAAATGTTGGCGAACTACTCTGAGGGCACATTTGTCCCCGTACAATCTTTATTAGTTCGGTTAAAGTCACACTTGATTATTGCAGCACTACGTTTATGCGCTAATAAATGTAAAACCTTCATTTTCTGCGTCATCAATCCCTCCTCTGATGACTACTTGTCATCACACAAAACTATTCCCACAAATTTTATTCCATTAAAATTCTGTCAGTTCTCTCTGCCTTTTAGTTCCCCTTGTTCTTGCCTTGTATTCTTCTGCCATTCTTTTCATCATTTTCTCTTCCTTCCTTCTCTTAATTCTTGCCATGATCATTAGTATTCCCCTCTTTATACCCCAAATCCCAAAAATGCAAATTAGTACTATTAGTATTCCCTGTATTATTTTTAGTAATATTCCATTCCAAATGCTACCAAGCCAATTTCCCACTGAAGCAATTCCCTTTCCAACCTTCTCCCACACTCCTGGTTCTTTCAATTCCTTCAAGTCTGCACTCTCTTTTGTTAGATTTGCAAGCATTTTTTTAATCTTCACACTGTTGTCTGGTATATACGTGCAACAGTGACGCGCACCAAGCATTTTGCAAACGCCGCCATCCTTTGCTAAAAGAATGTCTAGGGCAAGCCTGTTTTGAAGAGTCATAGCTCTTTCTGCTGCAAGTTCAGCATCCTTCAGGATTATAGCACCTGAAAACTTTGTCAACATGTTATCCACTATAGTAGACAGCTTTCTTATTTTGATGGAATTCAACACAACTCCCAATGAAGGAATCATGGCTCCAAATATATCTCCTACCACAGCAGCTGCGGTCTCTCTTTTCTGGATACGATGAGATCCAGGCGTCTTTGGAATCACCGATAGGTCATCCAGTTGATAAACCTTTGGGAACACTATACCCAAATAACATCTCCCCCACCATCCTTTTGGAAGACGATAATAGGCATTATGCCCACAAATGTAATATACACCAGGTATGACAGGGTCAAGTCCGTTCAGCATGAATGTCCATTTGGCCTTAAAGATAAATGTATGTTTACATTCACTCGCTCCCACGAAAATGTTATCATAATAAGATTCACCACGATATATACAAAATTTCCCTGCATGCCAAGCATCTAAAGCTATTCTTCCTTGTGTTTTTATTGCGGCAAAAGCATAATTATCTACTGAAGTCCTCTTACTTAGCTCCTTTTCTAATTTCGCATTCATTTGTGCCCTTCTATCATCTGTGCGATCTAAAAAGCTTATTTCTACTGCAGATAGAGAGCAGGTAAGATTTTCCCTATGAGCGTGAGCTGTTTCAAAAGGTTGCATCGGCTCGAAAAATTCCCTCATTATTTTAGCATCCCAATCTTTAGCAATCTGGCTTAGCTGCGCTATTATAGGAACATATGCAAAGGTAACATCATAATTTGAATAAAAATACTGTATGTTAGTTTGACCATAAAATCTAGAAGTTACTATACTACATGTAATCCCATATGTAAGAGGCATGTGGTGATAAGTCACCCCTTCCGTTACCGATGTTGGTATCTGTGTACACACATAATAATCTTTCGCATCCATAGTCTCAACATATTCTGTTAGTAGGCGATAGAAAACATTATACGAAAGTTCCTTCTTATCATGCAAGTGTCTCTCATCTAATTCTAGTCTTTTCAATGCGGTTAGTTCAGTGACAGTAACAGGAGCAAAAGTAGAAGCATCAATTTTCTCATCCTCACCCTTACCACGCGTTGCAAGCACTATTATCATTATTATTAGTACACATGCAGTTATCAAGCCTATACACGCATATTTACAATATTTCACTCTACTGTTTTGTGTCATGATCTGTATAGAATCAGAGAGCTAGAAGCACTTATAAAAGAAACGATTTAGCAATTAGTTACAAAGCTGGACGAGCGCAATGTTCACACAGTCTTCTTCAGGAGCTCAGTCACTTATCGGTTAGCAGCATTTGTCTCAATTCGGCAATAACTCAGTCCTTTTTTTTTTTTTTCAAAGTTCAATCAATACTCAGTCTTTTATCAGTTCAACGTTGTCTCAAATCGGGTTTAAGAGTCAATCAAGTTATCAAAGTCTTATCAAGTTAGCAAATGTCTCATCCGGTTTAGCAATGTCTCAGCTGGTTGTATCACGTTAGATTATAGCAAGCAATGTCATTTATCAGTTTTTCTCTTTTTTTTTTTTTTTTTTTTTTTTTTTCAGTCAATAGTGTCCATAAAACTTTTCTTTTCTATTGGTATCTCTTCTTCTTCGTTCTCGAGGCTAAGAGATACAAACTCGTCAGTCCAATCGTCATTGACCACATATGCCCATTCTGGACCGGAATATCTCCTGTTTGGTATCCTTTTCCTTTTCAATTTTGCATCTCTCTTTGATTCTGCCTCACTGGTACTTTCCTCTTTGGTCAAGCCTTTTTCTTCACTTGATGTTGGTACCACGACAGACACTTCCTTTCTTTTCTCTTTCACTCTTGGCCCTTCACTGTCGTTCAACTTTTCTCTAGATCTTAGTTTTACTGGTGATATACTTGGCCTCCTCTTTGCACTGTGTCCACTTGATGGACCTGCGATCTCTTCTGAGGAAGTTTGAACAGTTTCGTTCTGTTCTGCCTTGTCCCCTTTTTCTGGGGAGTCAATCAGGTTTTCTTTTTCTTTTTCTGTACCGTCTGCTTCTGGGAAAGCCCTCCTCTGATCAGGCTCTCCTGCTTCTTCACCTCTTTCGAGCCCTTTGTCACCGTTACTTTCGTCAGGCTCTTTGTCACTTTCAGCTGCTTCAGGCTCTTTGTCACCTTCAGCTGCTTCAGGCTCTTTGTTACCTTCAGCTGCTTCAGGCTCTTTGTCACCTTCAGCTGCTTCGTCGCTGTCTGAGGTTTCTCCTTGGTCTTCCCCAAGTGAATCTGTTGTTTCGTCCTCAGAGAATATTTCTCTCTCTTCTATTTCTGCCTGTTCGCTTCTAGTTCTGTTTTGCTCTGTCTCAGCGCTCGGCACTTTGTTATCAGGAACTGTCAGTTTCAGCGCTTCAACTTCCTCATCTGTGGGACACAACACTTTCTTTGTATGACTGGCGTGGATCCAGTTGGGAACTCCCGCACACTTCACAGCGGTAGTGGTTGTCAGGATCACTTGGAAAGGGCCTTTCCAACGGGGTTCCAGACACGACTTCCTCACATGCTTCTTTATCACGACCCAGTCACCTGCTTTCAGTGTGTGTCCTGGACCTTGGATCGGTGGCAAGGTGGTTGCTTCCACCTGGTGAGAGAAAGAGCGAACCACGTCAGCCAGACCTTTGCAGTAGTCTAACACCATATCATCTGTAATATTCAAAAGCGCGTTTGCGGGAACTGCAGGAAGTCTCATGGCCCTGCCCATGAGAATTTCGTGCGGGGACAATCCAGTCTTTCTGTCAGGGGTGTTTCTCATTGACATTAACACCAAAGGCAATGCGTCAGGCCATTTCAAATTTGTCGATGCACATATTTTCGCCATTCTTGATTTCAGTGTACCATTCATCTGTTCCACCTGTCCTGAGGCTTCTGGGCGATAGCTACAATGCAGTTTTTGCTCAATGTTCAGTGCTGCTCAAAGTAACTTTATCACCTCGTTATTGAAGTGACTTCCTCTATCTGATTCTAAAGAGATCGGGAATCCGAAACGTGGTATCAACTCCCTCAACAATAGTTTTGCGACTGTAAGGCTGTCATTTCTACGTGTGGGGTATGCTTCAATCCAGTGACTAAAAATGCACACAATCACCAACACATACTTCAGACCTCCATGCACAGGCATCTCAATAAAGTCCATCTGCATTCTGCTGAACGGGCCACCCGCCCTACCAATGTGGCTCACGTTCACAACCGTTCCCTTTCCTGGGTTCATCTGCTGACAAATGACACATCGATGGCAAACTGCTTCTGCAACTTGACGGAATCTGGGGTTAAACCAATCAGTTTTGAACAATCTTATCATGGCATCTCTCCCTAGGTGAGCCTGCCCATGATAGAACCGCGCTAGCTGCGATAAGAGACAATTTGGTAAAACAAACTTTCCCTCATTTGAAACCCATAACTCATCTTCTCTCTTTGTACATTGTGCCTTAATCCAGGAGGCTCTTTCATCCTCCCTGACGCTATTCTGTAATGCTTTTAGTTCATCCATTGTATCCACGACCTTCAAGGCAAATGCTTCAGCTGGTTCGAGCTCTGGCTCACTTATCAAATTCCATTCATCCCTGAGCAATATACAGTTCAAGGCACAAAATCTTGCGACTTGATCCGCATATGCATTTCCTAGGGAAACATAGTCCTGTCCTTTTGTATGAGCACTACACTTTACCGCAGGGGTGTGGAACTTATTAAAATATCTACTTGCCCAGGGGACAGGTTGCTTCTCAAATCTACTTGTCCTGTAAAAAGATCTACTTGTCCCTTTGGTGCCATGTAGTGTGGCGACAAATTATGGCAGCAATCTCATTATGTAAGAGCTCTGATAATAGCCTCTCTGATTATGCCAGGGCTACTACCTTAGTAGGGCTTGAATACTTGCAGTTTCAATCCCTACTGTAGCAATTTCCTTATTTTTCCACCTTTCTGCAGATCTGCATACTGGGGCTGGAGGAAGCAGTAAGCAATAGTTCCAGGGCTGAAATGCCTTTGAGTCTGCAAACCTACTAACCTGCATGTTTTAAAGATTTTCACCAGCTTCTCTCTAATATTTTCCCATAATAAGAAAGGTTGGACATTTACTCCTGATAATGGCAGAATTAGAACTTCTTCCAGGGTTGGGAAGAAAGTGGCTGGAGGGAAAATGAACTTGCAAATGCTTAATAGATTTTCACATGAGCAAATCTACACATCGTATTTACCCATGCTAAAATACAGTTCACAAATATTTTATAGGGGTACGACATATACCATGGGTGCACTTTTGTGACTTTAAGAATTTGGGGCCACATGTCAGTAGGTTCAGATTTGCGACCCGCAAATTACGAGTCAGAGAGACTCGCAATTTGCGAGTCGCAAATCCGAATGTAGGATGGCACCATCTGTGATTCGCAAGGGCTTCGCAAATGCCCACCTCATGAATAATCATGAGGTGGGTCGCAATTTGCGACCCCCTTGCGAATGGTGGCCCTCACAGGGATGGTGGCCTGCTGGAGACAGCAGACCACCATGTCTGTGACTGCTTTTTAATAAAGCTGTTTTTTTTTTGATTTGTAATGCAGTCCGTTTTCCTTAAAGGAAAACGAGATGCATTACAAAAACGAAAAATGAAACGTTTTCGTTTCATTTTTTCAGAGCAGGCAGTGTTCCGCAGGACCACTGCCTGCTCTGAAAAAATGTTTACAGTGACATTCACAATGGGGAAGGGGTCCCATGGGGACCCCTTCCCTTTAGCGAAAGTGTTAGCACCCATTTGAAATGGGTGAAAACTGCGATTGGTTTGCGCCCGCGTTCGCGGTCACAAAACAATCCTACATTGCACTGCGAGTCGCAATTAGGAAGGGAACACCCCTTCCTAATTGCGAGTCGCAAACCCGTTTTGCGATTCGGTAACCAGGTTACCGAATGGCAAAACTGGGTTTGTGCATCGCAATGTGCTTTTTGCACGCCGCAAACAGCAAAAGTCGCTGTTTGCGACATGCAAAAAGCTACCTATATGTGGGTCTTGGTCCCTAATTAGGTCTGGTGTTAACAAAACATTTCGTTTTTATTAAACTTATATTTCTCTCTCTTTCGGCTGGCTTTACTGTGAGCGATCGCATTCTGCTCTTCCACAAGGAGCATATTGGCACACAAAGTAGTTTATTCAGTGTCAGGAACTACAGTGGCAATCATTGACGTAACAAAACTGGAGGGTGCCCCTTTGCAAAGAACATGGAGGAGCCCCCTCTCCAGACTCACTCAGGCCAGGTGCTGTGCTGAAGGGGCCCCCAGGAGAGCGGCTGCGGGGCCTTTGTTATGCCACTGGTGGCAACGTGTGCTTTTAGAGTTCAAAAACGTTTTGGTTTTTTTTTTGCCAGTGTTTGTTACAGTGTTGAGGGCCTGATAGCTCCCACAACAATAAAGTGTTACAAAAGCCTTGTCAAAACAAGACACGCATTGATGAAACTAAAAGACTTATAAAAATATGTCAGATCAGTTGGCTTTGTCAGTGTTTGTTTATTTTCATGCTTGCCATAATCGTGTTGAAAATGGTTACACTGATTTTCCATTAGAAATATTTTTGGGAAATACTAGCATGCACCAACACATTTTACTAAATGATACTTCATTTGCATCTAATCAGAGAGCATTCTGGGAGCATTATACTTAGCCTCATAGCCTAAACTTTTCCAACGTGTATACACGTTTTTTTTTTTTGTACTGGAACCAACATCAGTAGTGAAGTGTGACCTTAAAACATTTATTTACAGCACTCACCCTAATAATGAAGGATTTCAAATAATGAACCATAAATACAAGTTGGAACAGCATTATCTTTTGGAAACACATTACCTCAACTGCAGAGAGTTCCACTCTCTGTAAACAGACAGCCAAAGGGTTTGTGCTGCAGAGGGTTGGGCCTACTTGTCCCAAGGACAAAGTAAACATAAAAACTTGTTGCCCTTGACCCTAAACAAGATGTCCCGGGCTTCGGGCGATAGGAATTCCACATCCCTGCGGGTAGGCTAAATCATTTCCTGGGACTTCACTTCTTTGGATATCCAGGAGGTCAGCCCAGTCCCCCCTGACGAATTTGGAAGTTGGTTCCTCTGCAAGGAGAATCCTGCAGAAATCTAACTGGGGAAATGTTCTGGTTGAGCGGCAGTTTCGCACAACTTGCAATTCCAAATAGGGCGCAAAATGTCGGGAGTGGACCCCAGAGGCTGTATCATAATGGGCTTGGCTTTGCTGGTAACCCATAACGCAGAGTGCAGTGCGTAACGTCAACTCATTTAACCCAATATTTCTGAGTGCATTATTTTAGACAGCGCAGCTCAGAAACAGAACGTGGCAAACCTTGATCACATAACGGTCTGAAAATAAAACAGTGCTGGGCTCTGCAGAGTGAGCAAACTCTTCATGATATGAATTCGGAATTGTCCAAGGCAGTACTTTTATTCTGTGATCCCGCATTTGATTGGCAATTCTGCAAAGCGCCAACCCTCAAAAGCAAGAGCTTTAACACAAAAACGCTAATGATCATACTTACCTTAATGCATTCACGGGTGGGTTACGTATAGTTATCACGGCGACTGAGCCCACAATGTGCTTTAAAGCTGCCATGTCCCTTCTTCAAAACACTGAAAAATACTGAAATAGGTAAAAAGGTCGCGAAACGAGAAACAAAGCTACTGCTTCCTGTGCCGACGCAGAGCCTTTGGACTGTAGGTGAGGGGTGTAGCAGGCACTCGGAACCGCCCCTTTTCACAGAGACATTTGATTCGTTGGCCAGTCAGGCATGGGCGAGAACGTCGGGAGCTGGCAAGAGCACCGCGTGCACGTTAAAGAGCTAAAAGCCCTTACTTTGGTGTCTCTGCTTACACTCTCACCCAGTCGGTTTGAATTACGGTATTTTAACCCCGGTGTCCGCGTTGTTCTTGCTCATATCTGCCCAGCCTTTAGTCCTTTGGGTGCTCGCCACTGAAATGTCGTTTCAGAAACATTTGTTTATCTCCGCCTGCGCTCATTTCCCCTGCAAAGGGTCGGGTTGGAAAAGCGGGCAGTGGACTATCGGCTGGTGCCTGAGTGCCAGCTCTGGATCGGTTTTTGGAGGGCCGCTGTTGACTTCCTACAGTAGTTTTTGTAGTTGTGTTTTTTGAAAGCCCAAACTTGACCCGAAGGTATTGGGGCTCTTTACACGAGCACCAGTTACGTTACACAATATCACATTCATTTTGGTCAAAGGAGTTAAAGTGATTTTCCGAGAATCATAGGATGTTAAGCAGAGACTGGACCCTGGTTCCCCAGTTACAAAGTTGGGACACCTGGCCCTAATGCCACAATCTCTCAATGTCCCACTGTCCCCTAGGGTGACCACCTGGCATTGAGGCAAATTCTGGACAGGACTGTAAAAAATTCAGGACAAAGGGTCAAAATTCAGGACAAAAATTCAAGAACAAACATTAGTTTTGCAGACACATGTAAGAGAGGCCATGCCTCACTATGTTGTCAGTGCATTTATTCACTCTTTTTTAACATAGCACTGTTTATTCACTGTGGTCTTTTTGTGATTGCCTCCTGGTATGCTACATTCAGGTGTCACATTACGTCCTTGTTCAGTAGTAAATTAATGCCCTTCAGTACTGCGGCAAGGCCTTCACCCCTACCCAAATCTACCCGATCTTTCCTGAAGAGAAAGTAACAGCAACATTTTGATTATGTTTCTGAACATTTTATAACCCCTGGCAAACAGTTTGGGAAACATTAAGGTCATTAACCTTATGCTAGTTTAAACAAATTGAACAAAAACATCTGGCTTACCCCAACCGCCCATGGACTTTCAACCTTATTTTTTTAAAAGAGGCAGGGCAGATGGTGTGGGCGACAGTCTCACACCTGTCAGGATGTGATGTACCCATAACTTGTCTGTAGTCTCACTGCACTAGAGTGTCTGCCTGGGACTCTACATTTATCTCAGAAATGGGAGCCCGGACTACCAATCAAAGATAATAAAAGAGGAGGATGAAATCAAGAGCAAATGGGAGATCCACGGCAAGTAATTCAAAGGGTTGTTGCTAAAAACTGGATAAATAAAGAAGAGAAGAACAAGGTGGGACAATTTTTAAAATCAGACAAGATGGGTCCACCAAGACTATTGGAAGATATTGGGTACCTGGGGAGTTGTCTCTGCACACAAGAGCGAAACAGAAGGGCACTGTTAAGTGGTTGAACAAGCAACACCCATCCACCTTGGGAAACTCTTCTGGTGCAATGGTCCGCTGTTAGTGCTTTTGAAGGGTGAGCAGGGGCCAGACCCCTTGCAAGGTTGTGCAAGGCAATTGCCCGCTTTGTCCATGGCTTTATATGGTTTTGAAATTGAGCAAAAGCCAAACTAGAGATCTGGGTTATCCCTAAGTGTCAAGTACACATAGAATCTTCAAAATATTTGGTATGTAAATTGCCTCCTGGTATGCTACATTCAGGTGTCACATTACGTCCTTGTTCAGTAGTAAATTAATGCCCTTCAGTACTGCGGCAAGGCCTTCACCCCTACCCAAATCTACCCGATCTTTCCTGAAGAGAAAGTAACAGCAACATTTTGATTATGTTTCTGAACATTTTATAACCCCTGGCAAACAGTTTGGGAAACATTAAGGTAATTAACCTTATGCTAGTTTAAACAAATTGAACAAAAACATCTGGCTTACCCCAACCGCCCATGGACTTTCAACCTTATTTTTTTTAAAGAGGCAGGGCAGATGGTGTGGGCGACAGTCTCACACCTGTCAGGATGTGATGTACCCATAACTTGTCTGTAGTCTCACTGCACTAGAGTGTCTGCCTGGGACTCTACATTTATCTCAGAAATGGGAGCCCGGACTACCAATCAAAGATAATAAAAGAGGAGGATGAAATCAAGAGCAAATGGGAGATCTACGGCAAGTAATTCAAAGGGTTGTTGCTAAAAACTGGATAAATAAAGAAGAGAAGAACAAGGTGGGACAATTTTTAAAATCAGACAAGATGGGTCCACCAAGACTATTGGAAGATATTGGGTACCTGGGGAGTTGTCTCTGCACACAAGAGCGAAACAGAAGGGCACTGTTAAGTGGTTGAACAAGCAACACCCATCCACCTTGGGAAACTCTTCTGGTGCAATGGTCCGCTGTTAGTGCTTTTGAAGGGTGAGCAGGGGCCAGACCCCTTGCAAGGTTGTGCAAGGCAATTGCCCGCTTTGTCCATGGCTTTATATGGTTTTGAAATTTAGCAAAAGCCAAACTAGAGATCTGGGTTATCCCTAAGTGTCAAGTACACATAGAATCTTCAAAATATTTGGTATGTAAATTGCACAAACAAAACTTTCAAATTTAAACATTTTTTTAGTGTTTCTTTAACATATGGCACTGTTTTTGCCTTTATATACAATTGGATCTCAGATTGAACTGGGAACCAGTTACCTTTTGATACCTAATGATTAATATCTACCATTCTTACACTGATTTCCAGGATGAAAATCTCGGCAGAGCGAACGGTCCCTCCAAGCCCAGTTTGCTTTTTGGGCTTCTCTTCTGCTTTCTGTAGAGGCCATGTGGCACTAGTGAAGATGGTGTGCTACCCCAATGATAGTATTATTTTGCAAACCTTCCCCTGGTCATCCTTCTTCAGACAGGCCACACATCTGATTTGGTCCCTGCGGCACCATTGGGAGCTCTTTCCACTCTAAAGCTAACTGTGATTGCGGGTGGATTAGGTATTCTTGAATTAGAATGCTATTATTCAGCTGCACAGGTCCAATGGGTGTCTCGCTGGCTTTCTGCCCACCTCCCTGCATGAGATGGGGTTTACCAATAAAGACTTTTAAGGAACGCTTAATGCACTGCTCATTGTTTCCTACTGACCATTCTACGGATCACCATCCGGAGTAACATGCACAGCTTTCTCTTGCCTTGCCAGAACCTGTAAACTCACTGACACCAAGAAACCCTATGCTCCTGCACTACCTTTGCTAAGCCTTCCCACTTGCACAGGATGGCTGTGCTCAGAGCAACTCCATCAGTGGCATGTTGCAGGTGTCTTAAAATTGGGGACTTTGTTTCTGAACAGTGAGCTACTAAATTTCCAAACCCTTGTGGCAGACTAACATCTTCACCCCGGTCAACTCCTTACTTACAACCACCTTAAATAATCATTAAATGCCCTATTTCATGTCTGCCACCTAGCACTAACCCTACAAGAGGTGTGCCAGAAGCTCTACACCATAGGAACTGGTGGCAAACTGTTAGAATGGGTGTACAGACCTATCTTGCAAGATGGAAACCACTCCAGGTCTTCTCGTCATACTACCTGGGTGATTGATGTGGCCAAACCTCTGCAAGATATGGACTAAAATACCGGACTTTCCCCACAAACCTCTGCAAGATATGGACTAAAATACCGGACTTTCCCCACAAAGTATCCCACAGCTGTCACTTTAAGTAAATTCATAGTGCTTCCTTGTGAATGCATTCTGCCCGTTGCTTGCCATTGGCCTTGTGGTTTGTAACTCATAATTTGTTGCTTTCAATTTGCTGGCTTTTTGTTTTAGGCTATGCAGCTTGAATTCGTCCCTTCCCTTGCCAAAACCTTATTTACAGTATCCTGCAGAGTGCTCCCATTCTGTAAACAGGCCTGTAAATCTTGCTCTTATCTTGTCATATTTGCTGTGCATTCAAAGTCAAATGTCAGGCTCTTTCTTCGGTGGGAACTTAGTGTTTACTTTCCTTTCTCTGACTTCAAAGTGAGAGGATTTATGCGACAATCTTGCTGGATACTGGGGTTAGGAAAGAGTTTTTTCTATCACATGACAACATTTAAATAAACCTCAGAATATATCAGAATTAGAAGTACAAATCAAGCACATTTTTGTTAATTCTGAACTGTGCTGGAAACAAATACCTTTACATGATTAAAACAAATCATTGCATTAGGTGATGCAATTTCCACACATCATCGTCTGTACACAGTATAGTTTGATTTGAAAAACTATATCTGTGCAAATGTAATGGTCATTTCAATCAAAAATGTGTTGTCTGTAATGGCAGTGTGTTGGCATACCATCCATACTGCACTCCACTCTGCTCTGCACCACTACACGCCACTGCACCCTACTCTTTATCACTCTACTTTACTCCACTCCATGCCACTGCACTCTTCTCCATTCAGAACCGCTCCACATTATGCCACTGCACTCTATGCTACTTCACACTATGCCTCTCTACTCTGTACCACTCTACTCTATGCCACTGCACTTTATGCCTCTCTACACCACTGCACTCTGCTCGTCTGCATGCCATACCACTCCAGTCTAGGCAACACCAATCTAATCCGTACAACTCCACTCTCTGCCACTCTGCAACACTGCACTGTATGCCACTGCACTCTAAGCTAATACACTCTATGCTGATGTACTTTACTCTGTAACACTCAACTCTATGCCCCTGCACTCTACAGCAATACACTGTACATCACTGTAATCTACTCTGCACCTCTGCACTCTATGCCACGGCACTCTACACTACTTTACTCTATGCCATCACATTCTATGCCACTTTATGCAACTCCACTCTACCCTGTACCTCTCCACTCTAGGCCACCTCACTCTACTGTGAAATAATCTACTTTATGCCACTGCACTCTGTGCCACTGCATTCTATGCCGCTGCACTCTAACCTGCACCTCTCTACTCTATGCCACTGCACTCTACTGTGAACCAATCTATTCTACCCACTGTACTCTATACGACTCTGACCACTGCACTCTAGTTCAATGCACTCTACACCACTGCAAGCTGACACTCTGCAACACTGCACTGGCCGCCACTATACTCTGCACCACTCTGCTCTGTACTACTGCACTCTGCACCAATATACTCTATTCCACTGCATTCTATGTCACTCTACTCTGCCCAATGCCACTCTATGCAACTGCACTCTACACCAGTCCACTCTAAACAGCTGCACTGTATGCCACTGCCCTTTACTCTGCACCACTGTACTCTATGCCAGTGTTCTCTGTACCACTCTACACCACTGCACTGACACTCTACTCTGAAACTCTGCACGCTACACCACTCTCTCTACTCTATGCCACTGCACTCTAGGCACTATACTCTACACCACTCAACAATACTCCACTGCACCACTCTACACCACTGCACTCTATGCCACATGAGTCTACTCTGCACTCTGATACTGCACCACTCTGCACTACTGCACTCTGTCACTCTATTGTATGCCACACTATGCCACTGCACTCTAGGTAACTCTACCCTGTGCCACTCTATGCCACTGTGCTCTGCACCAATGCACTCTAAACAACTGCACTGTACGCCACTGCCCTCTACTCTGTACCACTGTACTATACGCCACTGCTCTCTGTGCCACTCTACTCCACTCTACATCACTGCACTGACACTCTACTCTGCAGCGTTGCACTCTCCACCACTGTACTATACACCAATGTACTATGTACTACTGCATTCTATGCCACTGCACTCTATGCCACTCTACTCTGCATCACTCCACTCTACAGCACTTTGCTCTACTCTGCACCACTCTACACTACGCCACTGCACTCCCTGCAACATTAGTCTACTCTGCAATCTATGCCACTGCACCACTCTACACTACTGCTCTCTCTGCCACTCTAATGTATGCCACTCTACTCCACTGCACTCTAAGCCACTCTACTCTGTCCCACGCCACTCCATGCCACTGCACTCTAAACGACTGCACTCTACGCTAACGCACTCTAAAAAACTGCACTGTACCCCACTGCACTGTACTTTGCACCACTGGGCTCTACGCCACTGCTCCTATGCCACTCTACTCCACTCCACACCACACAATTATGCCAATAACTTTAAGCCATGCTGAAAAGCAGCTTCTCTGGTGTATAACATGGCTAATGGCTAAAACACCTTAGCAAAGCCAATAACTCTTTCGTAGATGAGACCTATTGGCTTTGCCAATGTTTGTTACTACTATGAGGTACTGAGGTACCTGAAAGAACTGTGAAAAATACAATTACATCATAATAAAGGCTTCTACAAAATGCGCAAATACATTTCGGTTAGATAAAAAAAGTGTTTCTCAAATACAGATTTGAATAAAATACAGTTTATACTTAGTACTAAAAAAATTTATAACACTCCATTATAACCACACACTCCACAGCTCACTTTGGAACACCATTACAATACCTCTCTAAAAGAAATTTCTTTGACACCAAAAAACTTCAAGTGACTCCTTTTAGTAAAGTCAATGAAGGTTTTCAAGCCCCTTTGTATTTGCAGATTAACCAGTTGGGCACATTTGCATGTCTTTAGGGAAGGAGACCCCCTGTCAAGAAGGTCTGATTCTTATCTGTCTGGCCCTCTCTCAGAGCACAGGAGACTCCCTGCCTTTCACTGCTGCTGGGGAAACTGATCTGCCCGTAATTTCGCCCTGCCTCCGTTGCCCTTTAGGTGAAAGGCTAAAATAACGGACAAAGGCCGTCCGTTAAGGCTTTCATCACGGACAACGGACAGCAGGGCGAAATTACGGACAGTCCGTGAAATTTACGGACGGGTGGTCACCCTACTGTCCCCCTCGATCCCACCGTGCCTACCTGGCTAGGTCTCTGCCATATGGGGCCAGCATGGATTGCTTAACTAGACATAACGTTATCCAGTGTTATACTTAGAGGTGAGGGCTGAGATGTGGGGGCGTGCCGCAGCGTCCTTGGGAGGCCAGTGTTCTGGCTGTGATTTGGCGATCTTCACCTTGGCCTGGGGAGGTGGGGGGCTGGCCCTAACATGAGAAGCAGTGTCCTTCTTAGCCAGAATGAGACTGACCCTCTGGTGAGAAGGGCAGGATCAGTATAAAGAGGCTGAGTGGCTTCCCTAAGAAGCCTGTTGACGTTGTGGCTATTGCATTATTTCACGTTGGATCCTTTGTGTGTCCCTTCCCGTTGTGGCTTCACATTTAGCTCATGGTGAGTGGAGGGAGAGGGGGCGTATGCAGAGGCCTCGCTGAGAGGCCAGGTGTTGCAGTGTAGTGTGTTGTGGCCATCCTCACCTTAGCCCCCCCACAGTGCCCAAAAAGCTGGAGCAATATCTTTCACCTATTCCCTTCTCCAACAGGCCTTCATACTCAGGCCAGAGTGGGTGGGAGTGTGTGTGTTGTGCAAAAGCCGAGCAGTCTCAGCTTGAAGGCCAGGTGATGTGGCTATTGGGCCATTTTCACTTCGTCCTGGCCAACCCAAATTTCATTAACTTAATACCAAATGCCCAGTTTTTCAGAGAGAGGCCATGTACTCGCTAGAGAGATATTAATTTTGTCTAGTCACAGTTTCGGCCCATCATCAGTTGGCGGGGGTGGGAGGATTTGTGTGCCTGCTGCAAAGCACAACATGTAGTTTGCAGATCACACATTTGAAATTCATGTAGATAGGGCAATGAGTTACTGCTTTTGTCACATAGGTCCTTTTATTTTTTCCAGTGAATAAGCTATAATCTCTCCACTGCGGCATAGTGAGTTATGAACCAGCATCAATCAAACTAAAAAACATGAGTTTAGAAACGTATTGCTTTCTTAACTGTTCTTTATTATGAGACTGTTAAAATGGTTCGTTGGGTAGTAATAAAGTATTATTACTACAGACACCCCAACAACTATGTTCTATTTTAAATCATGACCTTGTTTCTCCCGACCAAGAGATCTTAACATATACTGCCATCCAGTATGGAAGATGTTACCCCTATACCTTGTAACACTTATTGTCTTAGGTAACATTTCCTACATATTGGTTTACACACCTGCACGATTCATTGTCTGTGTACGCTTTGCGAGTGTGATGAAAATCACTCTGACAGCCTACACAGAGATAAATAGTGCTATGAAAGAATTTAAATTAACATAAATATGCATTTCTCCTGGAAACAGGGGTTGAACAAACTCAAAAACCTGCCTCCAGATCATACTACACTGTAAGCATTTATGAAGTGATAACAAGCTGAGTGCCTCTGTTTCCATCCATTGCATTGGCATCCAGATGTTAGACTACAGATAGCTCCCAGCTAGGATGACACTCCAACAAAAAGTGAGCTGATGGCCCTTCAACTGAGGTGGACATGAAAATATTAAATCTGCCTCACCTACTGCTGGTTGCTGCTCTCAATGGAAAGCAGACAATATTCAGGCACTGCTGAATCTGTCCCAGTGTCAGCAAATTATACTGGTATGTTAAGTCAAGATTTTTGTTATGCTTGCCTGCTTCCATCCGTCATGCAATAGGCCATGGTTGCCCTCCCCAAAGCCAAGAATTATCTGTAGTATGGTAGCACCAGCACTTTGCTACAGGTGTTCCATATTTCAAGACAAATCTCCAATATGCCAGTGCCAGAATTATGCCACGTGTCCCATAGTCCAAGAGTTACATCTACTGTGCCACCACCAACATTTTGCCATGGGTGCCTTACCCCATTTACCAAGAATTACCTTCAGTATGCCAGGGCCAGCATGAGTTCTCCTTATACTAAGAATGATGCCAGTTTGTCAGCACTAGCATTTTGCTCCAGCTGTCCCACTAGTCAAGAATTACATCTCATGTGCATGTATTTCATCCGGGTACTCCAAATGTCAAGAATTACCTTCCTCGTGCTTATTCATTCTCACTCTCCCAGTTACTCTAGCTCACACACATGTACACTCAGTTTTACTCACTCTCTTAGTCTCACCTATTCTTACTCACTCTGAATCACTCATTCTCACTTACTCTCACTGACCACGTTAGGAACCTAGGCATCATTCTGGATGACAAGCTAACCATGGTGACTCAGGTCACCTCTGTCTCTTCCTCCTGCTTCTTCATCCTCAGCATGCTTTGTATGATATCCAAATGGCTAGCCCAAAGCTCAAGACGCACCATCACCCAGGCACTCATCTCCAGCCAACTGGACTACGGCAACGCTCTCTATCCTTGGATTGCATCTCATGTCCTCCGACAACCACAGTTCATACAGAACACCACAGCCAGACTCATCCTGACTTTCCCTAGAAGAACCCACATCACCCCCTACATCAGGGAACTCCATTGGCTCCCTGTACAGAAAAGCTGCCAGGTCAAGCTCCTGACCCACACGCACAAGGCCCTACGCAACTGCAGACCCAACTATTGAACCATCGCCTGAACTTCCATCAGCCCACCAGACACATCTGGTCCACTTCCCTTTCTCTTACCCTCACCCCCCACATTTGACATAGCAGATGTGGAGGTAGCTCCTTCCTCTACCTAGCAGCGAAGACATGGAACGACCCACCCTTTAATTTTTGGATCTCCCCATCTCTTCCAGAGTTCCGAAAGTCCCTGAAGACCTGACTATTCAGCTAATAAACTGCACCACGGCAGCACCTGGATACCCTCTTGGGTGACAAGAAGGGCTCTACAAATCTACTCATTGATTGAGTTACACTCACTCATACACAAATATGCATGCATGCAACATTTCACAGGGTTCTCTTTTGGTTACTTACATTCAGGTACCTGAGCTCTTGTGCTTTAGCTGATGGTACTGAGTAGACTCTCAGGGCAGGTATACAGCTTCTTCTAGCCTTGAGAGCTGAATCATAAAGCTGGAGTCTTTGAAGTGAGCAGTAGGCTCCAGTTTTCAAGTTTCATGCCTTTTCACCTTAGCTTCTTCATTCTTGTCAGAAGGTGAGCGGGAGTCAGTGAAACCTCTGACACACTCCTCCCTCGTGACGATATCAGAGAGGTTGTGGTGACAGCATAATTGATGGGTAGCACAGGGCCTGGTAGGGATTAAAGCAAAAGCACCCAGTGCTACCTGTACCATTGACACCACAGCATGTCTCTGGTGCAGGCCCTGAGGCCTTGCAGGGCCCGGAGGCCAAAGCTAAGACTTAGCCAGTTTTGATCAATCTCTTGGTGCAGGTCCCACTGTGTGCCAATGCCAGCTATCAGCCATATTTACTACCTCTGGTTGTGGCAAGAGTGGGCATTTATTTCACCTTTTCCTCGTAGTAGATTTAAGATTTATCTGATAATCAGGTTAAAGGACACAGCTGATTCGGCACATGCTTATCACTATGTTGCGCAAGGCATCGAGACTGAAATTAGCATTCAGTTTTTACAGCTGTAGTGCTTTAAGTCTTGACCGATGATACTGACCCTACAAGCTTTAAAATTCTTACTGTCCCACACATTTCTCCCAAAATTAGCCCCCTGATACTAACCAGGCAATATTTTGTGAAAGGTCGCCCTCCTTGAATTTGGGCCACTTTTTTTTAGGGTGCCTTGGTCTATTTGTAGTCCCAATCTCACCCTGCAAGTGGTTTCTATCAAACTGAAAGGGATGATTGTCACTTGATTGTCATTTTCATAAACTAAACAAGCCCCCTAATTATGCGACTTCACTAAAGATTATTTTTATTTCATATTGATTTTCAAAGTGCACTTTTTAAAGAGTTTAATGGTCCTGTGACTTGAATTTCCTCTTGTGTTGTAGGTTCCTGTGACACTTACATACAAAACCTAGATCAACATATTTTCAAAGTGTTTTGTCAAACCTCAGTAATCGTGGGGAAAAAAATCACATCCCAATCACTTTGTTTTTAGTAATCACAAAAATGTTTTCTGAATTTCACACGCAAACACAACAAGATGAGCAACCACAGTACAAGCTTCTTTCACAGCACAACCCGCATTGCACTACCACATCAATGCAAGATCGCATGAACACAGAATAGGTACAGCACAGACTGCAGAAGTCCAAGTTTCCTTGAACCACAATGACCCAGCTGTAGTAAAGTGGATTTATTTAACAACAAAAGGGACATGCATACTTCATGATACAGAACATGACACATTTATGCTTTGAGAAGTTCAGTAGAGCACTGCTTCATGTTGCCTTTTGTTTATTGCAGTGAACTAGCAGACAAAACTATAATTCAAAACAGTGGCTCCTAGACAATTCGATAAAACAATGCTGGAAACCAAAAGTTTACTTATTCAACAATAGAATAAAAGTATTTCAAGCAGCTTACAGTGGCGCAGTGGCTGAGGGTGAAGCAAGCGTGCTCGGGCCCCCCTCAACATCGATACGATCAGGTGGAAAATGCTAATCAAAGGCACGTGTCTAAAAGGCCAGAAAAGCACATCTTGTTCTTGGTTAATAAACTATACAAAAAATTAGCCCACAAGTGATGTGATGTTACCAGTAATAGCATTCATCTGAGCCCGCCTCTCGCCTTGATAACTCATATTAAGAGGTTCCTGTGCCTCCAGTCACAAACATTCCTGAAGTACAAAATTCCCTGGCCCCATCCTTACTTCCTGTTCCCTACCAAGCCCAACACCACACAGATGAAGTGGTGGAAAAGGGTGGGAGGGAGGGCCTGAGTCATCACGGCAAGAGGTGGCCTCAGAGTAATGCTATTACTGGTAAGTAAACACAGCATTACCCATTCGTCCCTCTCTCCGTGATGACTCACATAATGAGATGTACCCAAGCCAAGAAGCAGAGAGGGCAACTGCACATCATATGCAAACATAGGTCTAACCCAGAGGCACTAAACAAGGAAAGAGGTTACAACACAGAGCGCAGCATCTTAGAACCCACCAAGTCTGGAACGTCTAGACCCAGGACCACCCAACATTGTGACACAAACATAGAAAGAACCACCTAAGTGGCAGCCCGACAGATCTCTTGCAAAAAATACCCAGCACGTTAGCCATGGATGCAGCCATGCCCCTACTAGACTTCCGCTGGATCCCCAGAGGGGAAGACAGACCAAACTGATTATACACAAGCAGAATCACAGACTGAATCCACCTGCTCAGTTTCTGAATTGAAGGCTTACCCTCCTTATGAGTGGGACCACAGTTAACAAACAAAGCAGAAGAGACTCGGAACTCTTGTACCCACTCCAGGTAGATCAGCATTTTGGCACATCCAGAGAATGAAGCGCCACCTCTTAAGAAGACTGAGGATCCGACAAAATACTTGAAGAATTACCTCCAACTGCCTGTGAAACAAAGAATTCACTATGGGCACAAAGCCAGTACCCAACCAAGTGACAAGCCAGTCCTCAAATACCCACAAGAATGGAGACAAACAGGACAACAAGTCCAATTCCCTCAATCGGCGAGCAGAAGTGCCCGCCACCAGAAAAAACACCTTCAAGGTCAGAAGGCGCACACCCACAGATGACAGAGGCTCAAACGGCGGATACTGGAGAGCCAGCAATATTAACTGCAAATCCAAAGATTGGAAAAGCTCTTAAAGAGTTGGGAAACCAGACTCTGATTGACCACCAAACCGCACCAAGAAGATCGAAAAGCCTTAATCGGGCCCATTGCACCTTACGAGTGGCAAGACTCAGATGCAACTGAAACACATCCTGAAGAAAGACTAGCACCTGAGGCAGAGACACAGAAAGCAGAAGCACCAGCTGTCGATCACACCAGGCCTGAAACGTCTTCTAATGTCTAGCATAAGAAGACCTGGTAGACAATTGTCTCAACGCCTGCACAGAAGAAGAGAGACCCTGCAGCATTAGGCACACCCATGCAGTCACCAGGCCATCAACCTGAGCCTGGCCAGGGATGGCACCCGGAGACATGGAAAACTCAGGGGAGATGGAACTATCAGAAATTGCCACTCCCCACCCATCCTCATCTTAATCAACAGAGGAAACCATATGGAGCTAGGCCATGCCGGAGTCACCAGAACAACCTGAGCCTTCTCCCTCCAAACTTGAACCAGAAACCTCAGAATCAAAGGGAAAAGAGGGCTATCCATTACCGAGGCTGACTCCTCCCTTCCATGGGAATGAAAACAGGGGCAGGCACGCAAGTACTGAGCTGCAAACAGGTCCAACCTGGGGTGATCGGCCCAACAATTTAGAGCTCCCCAAATAAACACAGCCCCCAATGACCCCACAGTCGACTAATCCAAAAGGAACAGTTGATCTGAAATCGCAGACAATGACTAGGCCCTTGTCCCTCAGTTTGGACTGATACTTTGATTAGCTGTGGTGTTGTCTGTCTGTGCAATGATAACCCTGCAGTCAGAAGAGCAAAAAAATAAAGGGGAGTCAGTCGAATCATCCCCAACTCTCTCCAGTTGGAAAACCGGGAACTCTGGCACACCAGCCCCAGACTCTGAGCCGTGAGATCACCTGACCAGGCTCCCCAACAACCCTCACTGGAATCTGATGTGATGATGACGGGCTGCGGGGGACACCAAGGAGACACCCTTCAGTATGTTGGACGGAAGGCACCACCACCCCAGTTCCTCCCAGATTACAGGGGACACTAGCAGAAGACAAGTCAAATCCTGCACATTGGGCACTCACCTGCACAGACTGAACCTCATGAGAATGCTGAGGTGCCACAGAGTCCAGGGCACCAAAATCACAGCAGACAGGTCACGTTGTACCCTCATTCAAAGCGAGAGAGGCTGAATGGGCACCGCCAGAGGAGCCAGCAAATGTGACTGAATCTTTAACACCCTTGAGTCTTACAAAGTCACTATATCCAGATCTGTCCAGAACCGGGCCCCACTGAAGATGCGATCCTGAGATGAACCAGCAGGGATTTCCTCACATTCACCAAGAAACCATGAGACAACAGAAGATCCATCGTGCTAAGCACATGTAAATAAGCCATGGTAGGAGAATCCCCCTTGATAAACAGTCGTTGAGGTACGGGAAGGCAGCAATTCCCTGCAGATGAAGAATTGCCATCAGAGGGGTCCACTACTTGGTTAACTCATGAGGGGCTGACTTCAGGCAAACGGCAAAATCCAGAACTGATACTTCATCTCCCCCACAGAGAACCATAGAAACTTCTGGTGCTTGACATGAACAGGCACGTGCAGCTACGCGTCTTGCAAATCGTTAGAAGTCATGTAATCCATCAGACACAGCAAGGGAATCAGCTGTTCGAGAGACAAAATCTTTAATGGAATTGATGTCACCCATTGGTTGAGAAGCTACAAATCCAAGACTGGATGAAAGTCCCCTGATGCCTTCCCTACCAGGGACAAGATCAAGTAGACCCCAACTGACCTGATCCAGCGGCACCGGATGATCTCCCGTTTACATAACAAGCCCTCGACCCTTACCAACAGCGCAGCTCTCTTGGTCAGATTCCTTGGAACAGGAGTAAGGATGCACCCCGGACCGTGAGGAAGCAAGACGGAGTCTGTAAGATAGCCGCTCTGTACAATGCTGTTCACTCAGTAGTCACCAACAGAGAGCACCCATGCGGAAAGGAAGGCTACTAACTGTGTCAATGTTTCTATCCCATTGAAAATGATTAGATAATTATTCGGACTCTCGCAAATACATCGGAGCTAGAGATTCAGTACAAGGGGACCGAAAACAACATTCTGGAGGGAAGGTAATCTGAGGCGTGATCTCTTGTAATACAAGAAATGCCAGGGCTGGTAATGACATCCTCACAGGAGGGAGGGTAGCTAGAATGTTCAGTGTGAGCACCTGTGCTTTGTGGCAGGCAGGTGACAGGGTCCTAGGTGCCATGTATGGTGCAAGCAAGGCACAGTCCAGTAGAGTGGTCCAAGATTACACCACTCGTCTGTTCCATGTGGAAGCTATAGGGTGAGCCGGGCACAGCACAATGGCAGCACTGCCCTGGCAACAGAGAAGCCTGCTAGTTAGCTTTAGAGTGTGGAGCATAACACTCCAATAAGTAGTAGGGTCCAAGTCAAATATGCTTCATTGCTGATCCTCATACTGGAGGATCAGGTGAAAGAAAGCTGAACAATTCAATTTTGAGCACTTGCTGAGACGCATGTAGTTGTTAGGTTCAGAGCATTCAATAGCATATTGGACTGAACTCCCAGCATTTTGCCTCCATGTTTGATCCAGCTGAATGCTCTTTGCATTATGAGATGTGCATGTCCAAGAACCCTATAACGTCGGTAAAGAAGTGTCAGTTTTTATAGGTGTTAGAAATGGGGTATCTTGTTGGATAGGGTTTGCACATAAGTCAGGCAGAACCCACCACTCAAGTCAGGGCAAGTAAGTTACACACCAATGATAACCTACTCACCACCTGGTAGCTTGCTGCAGAGCAGTCAGACTTATCTCCAGAGGCAATGTGTAAAGCCTTTGAGTAGCACACTCACACAAGTGAGGCGCTAAAGACACCACAAGAGAGACTCCACACAGGATTATATAAAAATAGGTTTTTTACATTGTAAATATATCTCACAGACCAAAAACATCATAGAACATAAATATTGTGCATATTGTGCTTGGAGTAACGTAAAACTCATTATACTGATAATACAAGAACCAAACTGGTATATGTTATGTAACACCTTTCAGGCTTGGTGGAAAGATCATATGATCAAACAACATGAATCATAAGTACTGTGCATATGGAGCAGTTACTCTGATAGGACTCTGGGTCCTGATAATGCAAGAATCAACAGTGACCTACAGCATGATACCAGTGAATACCAGGACATATAATGCATCAGTTAACACATAAACCACTGTCACCCTGAATATGTACCCACCATAACAGATAACAGAAATATTTCTCAAGTAACACAGCTGGTAGAGGTCACAAAACGCATGGATCACCTTAAGTAACCTCGGGTACAGGAACACCTGGGCCCCGGTTGGTAATGTTATGGTAATCTTCTCTGGACATGAGGTGACCTTGTGCCACCTACTAGCTGTTATACATTATTTTTATGAAAAGCCGTAGGCCGCAGAAAACCCACGTGCCTACTATAGGTAACACAGCAAAGTGTTCCCCCGTGATGGGATTCAGAGCAGGGGTCTCTGTTGATGACCCAGCCCGCAAGACCACCTTCTGCCCATGTCAGTCCCCAGGTACAGGTGACCACACACACTGTAGGTCAGAGCAGCAAGGCCCTCCATGGTCCCACAGGTAGACTCATGACAGGGCAGCTGCCCACAATTGCACGGCGCAACTGCTTTAAGGCTAGGACTGTCAGGGTCCAGCTTCCCATGAAAGGATTTCCCCTGGTTGTGGAAGGGGGCAGCCGTCGGAGAGATCCTTGAGGATGGGCCACACGCCCAGCAAGAAAGTAACTCCGAAGCATGTTGGGCTCCGCCTGTGAGAAATGCAGCTGGTGACTCGGTATGCACAGCCCCTGCCATGAGAGTCTGGAAGGCGTAGGTCAGAGGACCAGCTGCACTTCGCCTCTCTCCTCAGGGTACCTGCCAAAGTAGTGCGCCACAGAGCTGATCAATGGGGCCATGTGGAAAGGTCTGTATCACACTCTGGTGGTCAGGAGAGAGCACAGTGCTCAGCACATGCTAAAAGGAACCAGAAGGCATTCCACACCGTCTGGTCATCCAGGAATGAAGAACGAGCACTCCTCATGTGCGGATTAGGAGGGAGTGTAGCATGAAGCACCCACCAAGCACTAGGTTAAAAAGATTAGGTTGGTCAGCCTCAGAACCCCATGGCAATACCTCTGGTGTAAGGGCACTGACAGAGCAGAGACCTGCCAGCAACCCCTTCGACAACACTAGGAAGAGGTGGGTAGTAAGCGGCAGGCCAGCACACAAGGCAGGCAGTCCCAGTGGTGGTCCCTCCTGGCAAAACAGCAGTCTTCTGGCAGAACAGAGTCAGGGAGCAGGTGGCAACAGGGCAACAGCACTCTAATAAGTCCATTATCCACCCAGCAAGAAGTAGGCAACAGAGCAACAGCAGAAGGGCTGTCCAGATGAGTCCTATGAGCAGCGGAGCAGTCTTCCTGACAGAGGTTCAGTCCCAGTTCCAAAAGTGCTCTAAAAACATGGTGTAAGAGCTCCTGTACTTATACTCAAACATGTTTTTGTTGAAGGAACTTCAAAGGAACCCTTTCAATTGTAACACACCCCTTTCAACATAGTCCAGGCTCCAGACATCAGTAAGTGGTAAATCAACCCTTTGTGTGAGGGCAGGACACACCCTATCGACATGTAAGGTGTGAACGTCCTCTCCCTCTCCCAGCCCAGGAAGACTATCAGTATGCAGAAGGATGCAGATGCCTCTCCTGTCACACTCAGCCCCTCCTGTGTTGTGGAAGGCCTGAAACAGGTTTGAGAGCCTACTTCTGTGGGTGGTGCAATCTGCGCTGCAGGCCTACTAGTAGCATTTAATTTACAGGCCCTGGGTGTATGGTGTACCATTTTGCAAGGGACTTACAGGTAAAATAAATGTGCCAAACAGGTGTGTGCCAATCACACCAAGTGTTTGGGGAGAGAGCACATGCACTTTAGAACAAATTAGCAGTGGTAAAGTGCCCAGAGTCCTGACGCCAACAAAAATAGGGTCAGAAACATGAGAGAAGGAAGGCAAAACCCTGCAGAAAGTGCCATTTCCAACATTTCGTATCTTTGACTTTGCTCAAGCAGGCCTTGTGGATTGGGCAAAGTGCTTTAAACTTTATACTTGTATTTACTGAGAGCCTGTGTAGTGCTTCTGATGCTGGCTTCACGTGTCCATGCATTTTCAAGTTCAGGCAGTCTAGCTACCTGGTTTTACAGCCTTTGCATTCTGACAATGAGCTTTATTGGAGTGTAGAGTATGCTAAATTCCACCTAGTGGACTAAACTGAGGAGGGGGAGGATTCTTTGAAGAAGGGAGAGTTGGAGGTTTACTCATTTGACCACTGCATTATCTTAGTGCTCGATTAATGTGCTGCTTCAAAAATTACTCTCACATTCATTACTTCCACATCAGTGAGAGGGTGGTGTAGTCCAGGCTGTATGTCCAATCAAATGGTGGAGGCTTGATTTCTGTGCCATGTTCGCTTTCCTTCAAAAAAGGAGGCTCTCCAGTGAGTGGACTACGTGGTCTACCTACAAGGAGATGTCAAACTGGCTTGCCCACCTGTTTTCTAGCTGGAATGTGATTTGAATGTCATCAGCGTTCTTCTGTAGGTTCACCTGATACTCTACTAGGAGGCTGAGCAAGCGGCACCAGCCAGTGTTGAACGATACTAAAGCACTTGTGACATTATGCAGAATACTGATTGAGAAGACTGTAGGAAGCTGGCCTGGTGTGTGGTGGGTACCTAAGGTACTTACACCATATACCATGTCCAGGTATCCCCTATTAGTGTAGTGTAGGCAGTGTCTAGAAGCCAGACTCTCTACAAATAGCTGTGGATGAGCAGCCAAGGCTTATCTACAAGACATGCAAATCTCATGCAATACCACTTGTAGTCACACAGCACTTACACACATGAAAGAAAACACTCAGTGTTGCAAAAATAAAGGGACTTTATTTTAGTGACACAATTACCAAGAAGTACTAAAGAGGCAACCCTCCAATCGGAGGTAAGTAACACACTAGAAGTGTACACTAGTAAACAGAAACAGGCATAAATAGCAATAGAAAACAGTGCAAATAGCAATAGACAATAGTGACTCTAGGGGGAGCCCAAACCATATACTAAAAAATGGAATGCCAATTGTGGAGTGTACAAACCATAAACAACTGAATTTACAGAAAGAGAGCACAGTCACTGGGGTCCTGGTTAGCAGGATACCAGTGAACACAGTCAAAAACACACTGGCATCAGGCATCAGGCAAAAAGTGGGGGGAACTGTGCCAAAAAGAGGGTATTGTCCCACAAAGACAATTCCATTGACCCTATTTAAATCTGCTGGTAGTGGCTGAAGAGGAAGGATCTAATATAGTACAGAGAAGGCGTGATCCATGGTCCTTTATTCTGCAGATAGGGTAAAGGACATCAGAAGTTGTTCATGGATATAAACCAGCACAGATTTGATGCCTCTCATAAGCCTGAACCCCTGAATCATCTTAAGGACTTTAAGGGCCCTGGGTAAGACATACTTTGGAGGCCCCTGTAAGGGACACATTTTTATTTTATTACCCTTATTTTAGAAACTCTAGCCCACAAGAAACCAAACAATACTACATTATATGTTAAATTGTAAGAGGGTCATCCAAAACTGTTGAAATATGTCTTATTGTCCAAAACTCCTTATGATGACATGGGGTAGAGAAACAATGTTAGAGGTAGAGATAGGCAGCCAGTTGTAGAGGCTTTGATATGGAACAGAATACACAAATAGTAAAGTAGAGAGAATTTCTAGTGGGGGCCTTGAAAAGTGGAGGCCCTGCCACAATTGCCCACTTTGCCCTTGCCTTAAAATATTTCTGCTGAATCCTGCTAGTGGTCGTGCAACAAGCTTGGAATTCTCTTGAAGATAAGTGGTTGCTTCATGCTCAGTGATGTTGTAGGGAAGTGTAGGTTGGAGACAGGTAACTTGTTACAAAGGACCTTTTGGTCATTGATTTCTTTCTTAGAGACTGTGTGAACTCTGTATTTCTACTAGTAAATGTTCATGTATTCTGAATGTTAAACCTGAATAGAAAATGAATTAATAGAAAATGATGCACTACTTGGACAATGTGCCTACCTGAGTGGCCACTAGTATCACGAAGTGTCCTTATTAATTGCTTATTAATATGAAATCATGTGCTCAGGTTTAGAGTAATGTAGTAGTATGTTATATTAATGATTTCTTATTATGTATTTGCTTTATTAAATGTAGGCCTTAAGTTAGCAAGGTCTTGAGCCTAGTTGCACAGCCTCATATTAAGTTGCACTGTTTAAATAATTCACATAAAATGACTGTTTAGAGAAATTAATACTTGCATTGTTTCACTGAGTTGACCAAACGCTAGCAGATGTTTAAAGTTGGCATGAGAAGTGCTTGCTAGAATATGCTGTTTTAGTTATTGTTACAATGTAAAGTTTTGTGGGTGAGAAAGCGATGATCCCAGGAGCTAACAATGTATGCACTGACTGAAGGACGGAGAGATACAAAATTGTTACCTGACAAGTCCGACGATGGGAACAGGAGAAGAGGAGCCAATCATCGACATGTGAATTACAGTTTAGTTATATCTTAGATTTGAAGTTCTAATTTCATTGGACTAAATGTAAACATACGATTCTTTGACCAATAGCAATGTGGGAAGAGTTTTAGATGATTTTAACTTAGCCCGACTGCACAAAGGGAGGGGTGCTCATTTTTCCTTAATCTTTTGCTGAAACGCGCCATTCCGAGCATTCTCACCTTCAGTGCTCATTCTTATTTGATTCCTTTACTTAGAAGAATTATGGGGGTCATTACGACCCCGGTGGTCGGTGGTATAGTGGAGGTAACAATGCCAATAGGCTGTCGGTACATACCTCCACTATTATGACATTAGTGGTTTGGCCAAAGCCAAACCGCCAAGTCAACACACTGACCGCCATGGCGGTAACGACCGCCGGGCTGGAGACTTCAGTCTCCAGCCCGGCAGCCGTCACTAGGCCGTCCATGGCATTATGACCCAGCCCTCCGCCATGGTTTCCGTGGTTTCTGTACCGCCATGGAAACCATGGCGGTAGGCACTATCAGTGCTAGGGAATTCCTTTCCTGGCACTGATAGGGGTCTCCCCTGCCCCCCTCCTACTCCCCCTCCTCCTCTCCAACCTTCCCTCTACCCCCTCCTGTCCACCCGCAACATAAACACACACAAACAGCAAAACACACGCATACACACACACATACACACATGCATCCCCGCATACATATATAGATACACACTCACTGCAAAACTCACAAACATACATCCAGGCACACACGCAAGCACACGATACAACATGCACATACACACACTCATGCACACATGCACCACACACGCATTCAAACACAGTCACACAGTGCAGTAGATTAAGAGGAGTACCTGAAGCAATGCATATGGTGTCCCACATCAGCTGTCGGGTTGCAGTGGGTCAGTGGTGCCGGAGAACCACCAAAAAGCCTTGGTAAATGCAAAATAATAAAAGGCCCAGGGGACCCAACCTGTGGAGGGGTGTCCGAGGTGGCCCTCAGCAGTCGGGAGAGTCACCAGAAGCAGCTGCAGCTCCCACAGACAACCCACAGGCAGCAGGCACAGCAAGTCGCAGTGAGGCCAACACCAGAAGAGGAGTCCCACGTTGCTGTAGCAGCAGAGAGTTGACTGTGCTTGGCAGGAAGAAGTGCTGAGGGCTGAAACTACACATTACACGGAGCCTTAAGATCTCTTTGAGCAGGAGCAAACAAGCCTTGGTAACTGCAAGAGTTGCAGTGCACAGAGATACTGTCCAGCAAGGAGGGGCAAGTGCTTACCGTCTCCCAAGTTGGACAGAGAGGACAAAGGGGACCACTTCAGACCCCCCACACACACAACACCCCCCTCTCCTTTTGGAAAACCTGACTTACCTGCTTGCAGGGGGTCCTCCGGCAGGAGGTGGGACGAGGTGCTGCTGCCAGCAGCAGCGTCCGCCAACAAAACACCGCCAGGCCGTATCATAGAACATGATACGGTAGGCGGCGTTTTGCTGGTGTGAGGCTGCTGCTGGCAGCAGCGCCACCATACCGCCGCCGCCATGACCATCGCCGGAATTCCGCCAGCCTTCTGGGGGAATTCCGGCTACAGTCATAATGGCATTGGCGGTAGGTGGCCATGGTGACGGTATGTTGGAGGCCGTTGCCGTGGCAGTAGGCGGCATTTGCCGCCAATCTCATAATGAGGGCCTATATCTTTTACTTTATTGCTTAGACTTTTGATGTTGAATGCTGATCCTTAGACTCTGCTTTACAAATGATTTGGATAGCTTAAAGTCACCTGTTCGGAACCATTCTCTTTCCTGGTCCGATGCTGATGCTGATCAAACAGATGTCCAATTGACGAAGACAGTCGCAGCTTGCTGATCCATACTGAGGATTAATCAAATGTTATTGTTTGATGTAATTTGTCTTTTTGTTCATAGGTACTAACCATAAATTTTGATAGAGCCATGGTTAGATGTTTTCCAAATTTATGTTGACAAAGTTGTTTTGCATGTTATTATAACCAGAAGAGTAGCAAGGAGACCCGCAGAAAATGTTTGCTAATTATTAACAACAGTTGATGTTGTTTCTTTGCTGAATCTAAATGTATGCTATTTCTATTGCGCAGTTATTCTTGTTAGTGACTTGTACTGTAACTCTAGAATGCGTAGTAATCCATGCTTTGGTTAAATTGAGATTTTTTAGAAGATTTGGTCAACCAGTGTTGTTTCTGTATGTATATCATCTGATTTTGACACTAAGGCCCTCATTTCAACCTCAGCGGTCTTTTGCCAAGACCGCCGAGGTTACTCCGGGCCGAAGACCGCCAGTGGTGGCGGTCTTCCGCCAACCGTATCATGACTGCTGGCAGCCCTCCACCCTTTTTCAGATAGAGAGCCGCCAGCAGCCATACTGGCGGTCGGTGGTGAAGTGGAGGCTGCTCCACCTCCACCGCCACATCATCAGAACACCGCCCACTGAATTACATCCCAGTATTCGGCGTGGCGGTGTTCTGGTGACTGGGTGCTGGCGGCGGGGCAGCCCCATGGATCCCGTTCCCTCCTGGAGGATCACCGGAACAGGTGAGGTGATCGTCCGTTAGGGGAGGGGGTGGGGGGTGTTGTGTGTGTGCATGTGGGTGTGCGTGTGAGTGTGTAGAGGGGTTGTGTGAGTGCGTGTATGCATGCGGGGGTGTATTGTGTGTATGGGAAATGTGACATATATGTCTGTGTGCATGTGCGCGTGTATGTGTATGAGTGGTGTGAGCGTGCGAGTAGGGAGGTGTGGGGGGGGTGTGTGGGTGTTTCTGTGGGGGGCGGGGTTGGGGAGGGGGTCCTACCACCTTTGGGGGGGTAGGGGGTCGTGGGTGTTGGGGGAGACTCAGTGGAGGGGGAGGGAGGAGATAGAAGACCCCAATCAGTGCCAGTGAACGAATTCCCTTGCACTGATAGTGCCTACCGCCATGGATTTCGTAGCGGTACAAAACCCCATGAAATCCATGGTGGTATACGGGGTGCTGATACCGCCGGCGGTCTAGTGGCGGCTGCCGGGCTGGATACCGAAGTCTCCAGCCCAGCGGTCGTTACCACCCTGGCGGTCGAAGTGTAAAAGTGGCGGTTTGGCATGGCGGTAACCGCCATGGTCGTAATTCCATGTTTTTCCCACCAGCCTGTTGGGGGTATTACCACCGCTTTTACACCAACCGCCAGGGTTGTAATGAAGGCCTAAGTTACGTAAAATTACCATTGTTAATATAGGAAAATAAACATTCTAACGTTTACAAGAAAGGTGTGGTTATTCATGGCCAAAGGGTTCATGGTGTGTGGAATTACTGACTCCAAAGATTATCTATTGATTGCTTTTGTTATTGATTTGTATTGAAATCTAGTGCTATGGTTGGGTTTACTCCAAGCTCAGTCAAAAGGTCCATCGGGCCTTATTTGGTTTGATAAGAAACCAAATAGGGTCAGAAGAGGCGCTTGCAACTGCAACTAACACACGTTTCAAAGATTGAGGAATGACTTAAGAAAGAAGAGATGTGTTGATCGCAGCAGGGAGGTCCTCCTCCAAGATGACAGTAATTAGTTTACACATACAGCAGTTTGCACTGATAGCTTTTTCTTTTAGGGATAATCTGTACATATCCTCCTTGTTCATTCGGAGGAATGCTGTGAAGGAGGACAGAAGAAAAAGATGGATAGAAGGGGGAAAGGTGAAGGCATGGGGTTCAGGAGAAGAAGCCTCGTATTTTGTAGAGTTTTGATTCAAAGAACAACTACAGCACCCCACTGCTGACTGATGAATATGTTTTGTGGGCTTGATGGGTTCGTCAGCTGGTGACAGATATTACAAATATCCCTTGTTGTGTATAAACACACAATGGTGCATTTGGTGAAATATACCAAACTGGCTTCCTTGAGATCTTTGTGGAAACATCTCCTCTGTTTCTTATATTGGACTTTGTCACTGTCCAGCAATGATTTGCACCACTGGCATTCCAGGCCAGACATGGCCAGGTCTGTGCTGAACCACTTGTTGAAGGCTTTGATTCTTGTTTTCGGGACCCTCATTATGAGGAAGGCAAGCACATTGAAAGTGTTAAAAATATTTTGCTAGAGGTTCTCCAGCAGCTCTTTGTCATTAAGTCTTGGTTAGAGAGTAACTTTTCTGCACTTACATTTGTATGGTTCCATGTGGCGACTGGTTGAGAGGTGTATTTAAATTGTGTGGGATGACTGCAATTTGGATAAATGGGGAGTAAAAAATAGTGGTTTGACCACAATAGCTGCATGCCAATGTCAAAAATGTCTGTTATGTGTGAATATGAAGTCCAACCTGTTGCCCACTTGGTGCCGTGGTCAATGCTCCAGTAGCACCTGCACCTTCTCAATGAGATCTGACGCCTGCTTTCACACTCCAGTACATTGACATAAGTTGAAGACTCCCATGATCAGAATTTTCTAGACAATCATTTGAAGTTGTAAGGCAAGTTCTGAGAATTCATCTAAGAATACAAGATTCATGGCTAGAGGCTTAACATGGCTGCCAGGATGAATGAAGAGCTGGGTAAACACTAAGGTGGGCAACTAGACAGGACGAGGAGATGTTGGGACATTATGTGCATGCAAGTTCAGCCGCTTGACCTAGAGCTACCCCACTTGCAGACATGAACTCTCTGGTCCTATACAGTAACCTCTAAGGCGAAGGTTGCTGAAAACTGTAGCTGCATTATCTCTGAACCACTTTGTCCTATGTCCCATCATGTAGAAGTTTGTTTCAGCTAGCAGGTCACAAGTATATAAGGAGTTATTTTGGGTAGAATGTGAGTTGATGAGACCCACTTTCAGGTCAGAACTGAAAACCAAAGAAAAAGGCACTGAGAAGTATGATGGACTGGGTCCGCTGCTAGCTGTGAAGTTCTAGGAGGCCACTGCTTGTGTTTGGGACGGTTACTGTGGGTGGTGTTCTGAAAGGTGGAGCACTGTTGACAATTTTGGATGAGTTGATTTGAGGCCCGTGTCATCCCTGAAAGCAAAAACTGGAGGGTGACTCGCTGTGATCTGGAAAGCTTTATGTGCTGACTGCGACAAAGATGTGTTAAATGCTGCCAGTGCAAAGGTTCATCAGCCATTTTGAATTTGAAATAGTTTCCTTCAAATGTTGATGTTTTTCCCATTGACATAGATCGTAACTATTCAGTTACCATGTATTTATAACATAGGATTTCAGGAATTATTGGAGAGTAGTAGATTTTGCGTTGGACTGGCCTATAGGGCAATCAGGCAGTGTCCTAAGTGATGGTCTGACAAGTCAGTGTGTGGGCCAGTTTTTAAGCATTTTATGGGCCTGTTTTATGACCAAGTGGGGCAGTTTTTGATTTTGTATTTCTACTAGTACACTCACTGCCTGCAGGAAACAGAAATGTGTGCAGTCTCCCAGGCCTTGCAAAATACCCAGGTCTTTACAAGTTCAAAACTGGCCTGAATTGCAAATGTGGGTCACTTTTTTAGCTATCAGGTTAGCTAATGGAGCCACTTTTAAATTGGTGTCGAGGCCTATTTTTTGTCCCTGTCCGATCCAGAGTAGAGTGTTGAGCCCGTGGGTTACTCGGTGGGTACAAGTTTTTTAATAGCTATTTTTTTTTTTTTTTTTTGCTAAATCAGAAGCCAAGCTCACAAACTTGTGAAGATTAGGAAGTGGCTCTTGGAAATGACAGTCTTCAAGAGTGTGCATTCACCTGCACTGAAAGGTTCTGACACGGTTCTCGAGCCGAGCTCTTTACCCTTTTCTTAGCACTTTTGGATAACGAGGCTGGGTCTGCCCTGAGAAGGTCACACACCCCACCTCATGGGTTCAGCATGGTGTACAGAGGGAATAGGGGGGATAAGAGCGAAAACATGAAAAAAAAAACAGAGGAGGAAGGGGCGAAAGAAGAGGGCTCAGGAAATAATAATGGGAAGAGGGAAAGATGGGAGACCAGAGGCTACAAAGTGAAAAGGAAAACGAGAAAACTGAGTACGGAGTGAATTGGAGGGAGGAGAGAGACAGTATGAGAAGAAAAGGGCATAGGCAGAGCATAGATTGCAAATTAACTAGGCAAGAGCAGGAACACCAGATAATACAGAGAAAGGAGGAGGAAGGAGAGAGCCCAGACAATAGAGATGGAGGAGAGAAAGATCAGAGAAATTGGTCCCAGTGCAACATCCTGCTCTTGTTTTAAATGAAATGTCTTTGTTCTGATGATGACTCCAACATAAGTAAGGGTTAAACTGTTGCAATTGGAACTAAAGAATTATAGTTCTGTCTATGTGCCAGAAACTTCAGGGCCCAGTAATTGTACCTTAACAATAACAACTGATTGTCCTATTTTCGTTTGTTTTTATACACACAATTGCACCTGTTCGCTGTCACTCACCGTGTGATCACTTGAGCACTGAGCACTTTGAAGAAGCTACAAATACACTATCATATGGAGATAAATCGGTGGTTCTGGTTTTTCTGTTATCATTGAATGTTTGTTTGTTATTTTGTTATTCAAAGTTTGGTGCTCCATATACACTTACCTTTGATTGATTTAATTGTGATTTGACTGTTCCACACTTGTTGCTAATGTGTGTGTGCAATAAAAGAGATCTGACAATGCACACATTTTTGTCTTGAATACACACTTTCCAATTTTGTTATACATATAATTCAGCGAAGCAAAAGCTTTTCATTTAGTATGCTGAGTTGGATACAGGAATGCTACTTACACATAGCTTGTGAGCTACCAGTGGCTCGCCGGCTACTCATTGGTGAAGCCTGCACTAGCATGTGTTCAAAAATATATTGTGATTCTTCTGCTAATCCTGGACTTTAAGGATCTATTTTGCCAGAGTTCATATAATATGTGAAGCACCGTTGTTCTGAATGTTCATGTTGAGTCATCTATACGTTATTGCCCACTTTATTTTGTGTATTGTGTTGATGTAAGCACTGACCATCAAGTAAAACTTGTTTGGCATAGTAAGAAGAGTCTACTAACTTTAGCCTTCGCTGCACTTCCAAAATCAGTCATCACCCTTCTTACACCTGGCTGGAGCCTACTGTGCAGTTTATCATTATTTTAATCCACTCAATGTCAATTCTCTTCTGTTCCTTATTACTCTAGCAATATATCCTGCATTCAGGAAACTAACTTAACACTTCCAAGTATGTTTCTTGGGGTAACAAAACAATCAGGAACTTTGGAATATTCTCTTTTTATACAGAAACATACACATAGGTTGCCTTTCTCCATTTTAAAATTTAAATACGTGTGAGCATCTTAAAATATGGGCCTCAAGTGATTAGCCCAAGAGCTACCAGCAGTTCTCCAGCTGTCAGTAAGTACCTCACCGACGTGGACCTCATCCCAGTACATCAATTAGTAGGTGAGGAGCTGGATGTAACCACAGCCCCACAGGGTGGTAGACAGATAAACAGCAGGGACACAGCATAACACACACAGGCTCACACTTACACAGTATCACATGCGAACCCCAATAACCAAAAGCTGCCATGTAACCAGGGCAGTCTGTATGTCACCCACTAGTAAACCAATCACGTTCAGCACCAAATGCCAACACCCAGACTACCATAACCCCCCAGAGCGCTTGATCCACCACATAAGTACTGTACCATAATTCCCCATCACTTCACTGCATCCGCTGTATTATAAGTTCACCATTCCTACTTTATCTACAGAAAACCTACACTCCCGTGAGCATTTAATATTGGCCACCTCCTAGCCCCCACTGGTACCTCCAAGTCGCACATGTGTATTGTAACAAAGCAGAACAGATACGACTTCCGTAAACATGTCTCTTTTGAGTAGATGGCTAGTCCTACATGGCTATGAAGGGGAGGAGAGCCTGGCAACCAGGTCATGGCTGCACATTTACTTAGAGGCACACCAGCTCACAGCTCCAGTGATCTCGGTGTCTCTCCTCCTCTGGGTAGGGGTGGGTGGCGTGGTTCTCATTCACCTGCCCTCCGGGATATCAAAGGAGCCCACAGTGTGCCCTCCCTCCATCCTCCCTGGCATCTAAACAAGGAAAAGAAAAGCCAATATCAGGAGTCAGAGAGGGACAGGAATCATGGCAGTCTTCTGAGCCTCCTCCCCACACCTTTCCAAAACATAAAAAAAAATCAGATGAAACCCAAGCTCTCATTCCAGGACAGGTGGACATATGAAAAGCAGTGCCAGGCCCTGAAGAAGGTAATTTCCTGAACAGTTTTATATTTATTTTTCAATCCCAGGTGCGAGAAGTTTGTTTTCACATGTTGTTTACGCGTACAGTACACGGGCATCTTTCTGGTAGAGTTGCACTTTTTAAAAATGTAAAATAAATAAACAACGTCTGAAGGTCATCATCTAAGTCAAGGAGCGATTTGGACAGAGGCAAAAGCCACCTGCATCAGACAACAAAGCCTCATCTGAGACACACGCACATTGACACACAAACCCATACATGCATATACTGCTTATGTCCAAACACATTCTCAATGAAACATCAAACACCATTATTGCTATATTTTCTGATGTACAAAATAACCCAAAACAAGTTTGCAAGTTTCTTTTTTTAAAAGAAAGATAGTCGTGAGAAAAAATGCACTCTTAATCGGTACACGCAAACACCTATGCATTTAAAGACAAACATACACACACAAGCACACATGGAAGCACACAGCACACACCATACCCACACACTTTCCTTCCACTTCTTTGCTTGCAACTTGGGAAGCATGGGGAAAACCATGAGGCCACAATGTAGCAAATTCCAAAGTAGGCATATGGTGCTTGCACAAGTGTTATCATATACCAGGTCTGATAACGCGGGTTGGATAAAAAATTCACACAACCATGTTGGACACTTCTGGGAACAATGCAAGGCGACTGCTCTCATCTCAATGAATGACAAGTCAGCTCTCTGTTTTATTGCAGCTTCCACTGTTCAACAAGACTTGGGGGTGTGAAGGAGTAGGGCTTGAGATTCAAGAGTAAAGATCGAGCGGCGTTGCTCTAAGTGGCATGTGGCACACAGGATGGTGTAGCCAGGACCCATCAACCTTCTTCAATAATTTTCTGCAGCACGCAGTCACCAATCGTAGTACAAACATAGAAATTGCGAATGGATCGCATCTGCCTACATAGGAGTAACCTGCTTGCAGTAATTTTGCAGCAGTCCACAGATCTCCACACAATAAGCAAGCCCTGCATTGCTGCCAGATTTTGAAACCTATCTCAAATCCAAAGTTGTCCAAGTATAAGTGAAAAGTCATCCCAAAGCTGCAACTCTTATGTAATGCAAAACAGCCTTCATTTAAGCATAATTCTAATTTCCATTAAATTTTCACATAGTGGGAAGAGGTTCACTGAGCTCTTTTGCAACTCCACAATAATGTACACATTCTATTAATAATTACTCATTTTGAAGATCAGTTGCCTCCTGTGACCTTCTAAATGGTACTTCTGTCACACAAACCCAAACTCGAATTTGGTTTGGTGAATGAACACTAAGAGAACAGACTATGGCCCTCATTATGACATTTGCTGTAATTCCCGCTTACCGCCAAGCCGACTACCGCCAACATACCACCGCCGCAACGGATATCCGCTTACCATATTATGACACACACATACCAATTCATCACAATACAGCCACACACACAAGTCCGCCAGTCCAAAGGTCGGTGATAAACTGGCTGTATGAAAACCCACACCGTTACACCAACAGAACTACGCCCACAACATTATGACCCACAAATCACTGCGGCGGACATTCAATGGCGCTAAACCATTGGCGGTACATACCGTCACGCTCAAAATACACACACACACATACAAAACAACACCACATTGGACAATTCAAACAACACGCACCTGACACACATACACACACCACAACCACACCACTATATAACACACACCCACATTACCCACAACCCTTTACAACAAAAAACAAGTGCCACAAGGGAGATAGCAAGACCATAGCCACACAACCATCACCTATACACCATCCACGCACCTTACATCACACACCCCAACACATCACCCCACACACCCACACTACTCACACTACACCCATGGCACCACAATGACACCCCAGGTTCTCAGAGGAGGAGCTAAGGGTCATGGTGGAGGAAATCATCTGGGTAGACCCACAGCTATTCGATCAGAGGTGCAGCAGACATCCATTGCTAGGAAGATGGAGCTATGTCCGAGAATCGTGGACAGGGTCAACGCCGTAGGACAGCACCCCAGAACAAGGGATGACATCAGGAAGAGGTGGAACGACCTATGGGGGAAGGTGCGTTCCACAGCCGTAAGATACCAAATAGCTGTACAGAGGACTGGCGGTGGACCCCTGTTTTGGTTTCCATATCTTATTACCGAGCTGCAAAACTTCTCTGGAATGCACTTCTTAGTTTAAAGAAGACATTTATTATTATTACTTCACCACGAGGTTCCTGAGAGACGAGATCAGTAGGTTGGAAGCATACGTTTAAAAGTAGTCACAGCAATGAAAGCAAAATATATCAAAGTACTTCTCATTTGCAATGTACACAGCAAATACATGTGATTATATTATAGCATAACTTCAAAGCAAAGAATAAAAGTCAAAATGTCATCATCGTAGGGCCTATCACTCCGCTTCATCTTTCTTCTGCCTGCAAGTTGATGACTCCTGTTCAACTGCGAGAAAGAGATTTTCCACCCAAACGGGAGGTCAGGCAGCTGATGTCCGCTCCTGACTGAAGTCCTGGAAAATTCCCCTCGCTGCTGCCAAGCGACACCGTAAAAAGCCTGCTAACAGGCCCCTTAGTCAAAACATGCTGGCTCAGTGGGGGAACCGAACAAGAGTTTGGAGAGAGGCCAAGTCTCCAAACTTTGCTTGTTCCCAGGCTGGATAGAGAGGTAAACACAAAATATACGCTCTCTTATCACATTAAACACAGCTTGGTCTATCATGTGGAAAAACACAGCTCATCTGCAATGTCTCAACTGCAATGTCGAACTCCACGTTAAAGCCAACAGGCAGCTAAACTAAATACAAAATGTAATGTCTAATGCCATGTTAAAGCCAATAGGCAGCTAACCTAAATACCAAATGTAATGTCTAATGCCACGTTAAAGCCAATAGGCAGCTAAACTGAATACAGAATGTAATGTGCTACTGATGAACATTGAACAACTAATATGCGCAGTGGTGAAACACAAAGTAATTGGTCAATCACAATAAATGGTATAACATCTCCACCCTATGACCAACGACTTTTGTTTACATTCCACTTATTTAAAAAAAAATATATATATAAGCAAATCAGATTTGAATGATAAAAGCAATCACTGTAAAGCAATGGAAGTGGATTAACATATTGATCTCATAACCTTTCACATCAGATACACCTACAATGAAAAGACTGAAGCTTATATAGTGTCTCTAAAACAGCAAGTTGATGTAGCATGAGTTCTACTCATGTAAAGGTACACGGTCCACCTGAAAGGTTTGCTGGAATGTAAGTGAGTGTCAGGGTTCCACACGAAAAAACACAGACTGTTAACTGGCAAGGTTGCTTAGTTCCAGTGGAAGAATGTAATCAAACAAGTTAACAAACTTTATATTGATCCCATGTAGAACTTGAACTGAAGGTGCCAGTTGCGCAAAATGGATCCATGGGGTTGGTACTGTAATCAATCAGGTTCAGGTTGGGGGTGCGGTCCCTCCCCCGTCCCCACACGCGAATACCCAAAGGGAGACCACACAGCACCCTCGTGGTCAGTGGCGAGTCATGGTAGGATCTGCAAAAGAAAAAAGTAGGACTTTTCTTATAAATAACATTTGTCATCTGGAATATGTTCCCATTTTTCCTGTCCTGGTTTCATGATCAACAGAACATTGTTGGGACCCTTTGTTATGATTTCCTCAGGTTCTGGAGGGTCACCTGGGGATTCAACCCACACTTTAGCACTGAGGTTTTTATCTGCTGCACCACAGCTTCCCTTTCCCTGCACACACAGAAGGGTTGGGGCAGACTTCTTCCTTACCAAACCTCCATTCACTGCACTTATGACAAGTTGGGCAATCCTGTCTCCAATCTGTATGAATAAATCAGATTCTCTTCTAGTTATCAGAATAACTTTGATTTCGACTTGGTAATCTGCAGCAATCACTCCCCCTAAAACCTGATAAATTTGCCATGTCTGTCCTGGTAACTTTCCATTCCCCAACTGATCTTTGACAGTTTGTGGGACAGATCTCGGTTGTGTGTACTGACAAATAGGACAGTGCAAAATCACAGTTTTTATCAAATCTAGGGGAATGTGCTTCTCTCTAATCTCTGCCCACCTGTAAGTGTTTTTTTCTCCCAGATGTCCACATTTCTGGTGCGCCCACTTAGCCATCCCCACCAAGTCAGAATTCTGGGTAGACACTTCTGACTTTGCACTTTTCTCTTTAACATCTGCAAGGGAATTGAACCAGTTATGTACAAGCCATGTGGAAAACCAAACAGCTAATTCATTGGCAGTGAACCAAGAATCAGTGTAAAAATGACACGTCTCAAGCAGCTCTTGCTTTAAAGTCTGACACACATTGTACAACTCTGCATATTGGTTACTTTTTCCTTCTCCTGTGGTAGACAACTTTTCAGTAACTGGATTGTATAACACTGCTCTTCATTGTCTTTTAGTACTTATGCATTTCAATGAATCATTAGTCAAACAAACACGCTTTTTATATTCAGGGGACAAGAATTCAAATGGTGCACTCAATTTCACTGGTGACTCTTTTGCCTGTGGTACCTTCTGCACCCTCTCCTCATCCTGTAAAGGGGCTTGTGACACCTGTTCATGTAGGGCTGCAGTGACTCGAGCCCTGTTTTGTAAGTACCAGATCCAGTGTATGATACTAGCCTCTTGTGCCTGACTTATACTGTGAGATTTAGGTGAACTCATCACCCACTGCATGATTGGCAGTTCAGGTTTCAGAATTACATTATCAATTAATGTAATTTGCTCAGTATTCACTAGAGCCCAATAACAAGTCAAAAGCTGTTTTTCAAAAGGAGTACAGCGCCCCACAAAGTCAGATAGTTTTCTAATCCAAAGTTCCAGGGGCACCCTTGTCCTCCCCTGTCTCTGCCACATATTTAAGTTGGTATATGGTCCCTGATTTACATGTAAATCAGTATTTCCCTCTTGCACTGCGCACAAATCTAAAGTCTGTTGAATTATTTAATTTGCCAAATCAAAAGTGCACAGCTGCTTCTCACTCCATTTAAACTCATGTTTTTTCTTAGTTACTTTTTACCAAAGTGTTAAGATTTTACTCAGATGACGGCTATACTGATTCCAAAAATCAAACAAGCTTGTGAAACTCGGTGTCTCTTACTTAGTGCAAATAGTAAAAAACGCTAACATTTTTTGTTTTACCTGTGACAACATCCCTCTATTTTCTGGATCCCACTGAATTCCCAGAAACTGCACATTTTGCAACAGTACTTCTGCCTTGTCTGAATTAATTTTACACTTCGTACTTTGCAAAAGCAGTCTGAATATAACATTCTCAACTTTGTGCTCAGTGTAATCTTTTAAGGAATGCACTTGAACTACTGCCAACAACCGTGGGCTGCCCTGCACGCGGAGATCTACGCTCTGCTCAAGAGGCTTACACTGGCCCCCACCTTTTTTAACCTCCTCATTACTGGAACAGGAAAAGCCAGATTCTCCTGCAACAGCTTTATAGATTTCAGTTTTATCTTGCAACAATTTGTTCTGGCTAATTTGCTCACGTAAATTCTTATTTTCATGTTCTAACTGCTTACATTTCTCATGCATTTTTCTGTACGCAGACAAAAGTATCCAAACCCTTCTGTCAAGAACAAAAGGGACATCGTTTCTTTCAAAAAGCACATTTTCCAAATATGAAAACACTTTTGCTTTATCCAAGCACTCATCCCAAGACTCACAAAGTCCTGATAAGAAAACATGTTCTCACAGCACCATAAGGCAGTTTAACTTCACATGCATTTTCAAACATGGTCTGCTGTGCTTCTCTAATTCTCTAAACAACAAAAACAATTACACTTTTAAATTGTGCACCTCCAATCTCCAATTCGACTCCCAGACTGACGACTAACGCCAAAATGTTTTGCTTTCCTTATCTTATGACTGAGCTGACAAAACTTCTCTGGAATGCACTTCTTAGTTTAAAGTAGACATTTACTAATATTTCTTCACCCCGAGGTTCCTGAGAGATGAGATTAGTAGGTTGAAAGCACACGTTTAAAAGTAGTCACAGCAATGAAAGCAAAATATATCAAAGTACTTCTCAATTGCAATGTACACAGCAAATACATGTGATTATATTATAGCATAACTTCAAAGCAAAGAATAAAAGTCAAAATGTCATCACCGTAGGGCCTATCACTCCGCTTCATCTTTCTTATGCCTGCAAGTTGATGACTCCTGTTCAACTGCGAGAAAGAGATTTTCCACCCAAACCGGAGGTCAGACAGCTGACGTCCGCTCCTGACTGAGGTCCTGGAAAATTCCCCTCGCTGCTGCCCAGGGACACCGTAAAAAGCCTGCTAACATGCCCCTTAGTCAAAACATGCTGGCTCAGTGGGGAAACCGAACAAGAGTGGCCAAGTCTCCAAACTTCGCTCGTTCCCAGGCTGAATAGAGAGATAAACACAAAATATACGCTCTCTTATCACGTTAAACACTGCTTGGTCTATCATGTGGAAAAACACAGCTCATCTGCTATGTCTCAACTGGAATGTCAAACTCCACGTTAAAGCCAATAGGCAGCTAAACTGAATACAAAATGTAATGTCTAATGCCATGTTAAAGCCAATAGGCAGCTAACCTAAATACCAAATGTAATGTCTAATGCCACGTTAAAGCCAATAGGCAGCTAAACTGAATACAGAATGTAATGTGCTACTGATAACCACTGAACAACTAATATGAGCAGTGGTGAAACACAAAGTCATTGGTCAAACAGAATTAATGACTTAACAACCCCCCCTTCCCTCCCCCCCACAACTAACAACATGGGAGGAGCAAGTCCTGGCAATCATGCATCCTGAGGGCCTGGCATGAATAGGAGGAGGACTGGACTCTGGTAAGTTAACTCTTTACTACTTTCACCCCCCCTACCTGCATGCCATCACATACCCCCACCCTCACCCTCACTCCCATTTCTCCACTACCTCCCACACACCCCACCATCACAACCCACCCATCCCAATACCAAGCCCTGCATGCAACACCAATGCATGGACACCAATCACAGAGCTGCATGGACAGCTATCACCACTGCATGCACACTAGAGAGAATCACCTAGCCCACCAAATAAAAACTCACACAAAGGCCAACCATAGAGGGCAATACACCCATGCACATGATGTTACACGCAGAAACAATAACACTGCATTTACATCCCCACAGGTCCCCCAGCCAACGTCACCGGAGAGGAGGTGTCAGCAACATCCAGTCCCCCCCAGAAGAGGCCCATAGTAATGACAGCAGCTCTGGACGCCTGGATCTGGATGACCAACCTGGCCCATCAGGGCTCTCCAGACAGTCGGTTACCCAGGCACAGTCACACACCACCACAGAGCCTCCCCCTCAGGAAACACCAGCACAGCACCTACATAGCGGGCCCATACCTCTGTCCCCAGGATACGTCAATCAGCAGTGTGTCCACCACTACAGGGACCCCAGGCAGCCCCACAAACACTGGAGGATCAGGGACCTGGGGTCACTGGCAGTGGGCACACGGTCCAAGGGACAGAGGCACAGGACAACAGGGAAGCTGGGAGGACTGCTGTGCATCAGGGAAGGACAGGCCCAGGGAACCGTCTCTCCAGGAGGCACTCACTGCGATCCTGAGAGCATATCAACATTCCCACGAGACGATGGGCCAGATACTGGACAAGATGCAGGAGAACATGCGGCTGCAGGAGGGACAGTACCTGAGGATCAGAGAGGACTTGAAGGACATCAACACCACCCTGGTCACCATTGCAGGAGTGCTGGCAGACATGGCCAACACTATGAGGGAGGCAGTGCACACCACTGGGCCCCTGACTCGAGCCAAACCGATGAACAGCCCTCCACCTCTGCTGGCAACTAGCACCCCTCCCCTGGCCGAAGGAGAACCACCCCACAAACGTTCCCTGCGATCCATGCAGAAGCCAGAGACCATTGCCAAGATCCTCACCAGGAAATAAGACTCTCCTGAATGTCACCCTTGTGTCCCACTCTGTCACCCTGTCCACCTTGAACTGCCATTGCTTTGCTTCCTATGCCCCCTTGGACAATGTGCCTGTGATCCACATAGACTGGACTCTATTCTGGACTTTACTCCACCATCACCCGAGCCCATTGCACATCCCCCTCTACGTCTTAGCACTTAAATAAACACTCTTTGAAAAAATACAAGTATGGAGTATGTCAAACGATTTAAGTATGTATTTGTTTAACAAGTTTCAACTGTACAGTAATGCATAAATAGGAATGACCTGTAGTTGGATGCAGTCAACACCCCATGAGCAATAGTGGGGCACAAATATCCGAAAATAGAGATGCCAAAGGGTGCAGTGAATGGCCATAGAAGTTTGAAAATCAGCCTGGCAGTGACAATGTCAAACACAAAACTGTCAATTAAACGTTAAGTTACACTGTCTTACCTGTGTGTCATTGGAAGTATTGACGGATTATTGCACTTCTGTTGTCCTCATCCTCATCCTCTGCCTCCTCATCTTCACTATCCACAGGGTCCATTGCTGCCACACGTCCATCTCCAGCCTCATCCTACTGCAGAAAAGGAACCTGGCGATGTAAGGCAAGGTTGTGCAACATACAGCATGCCACGATGATCTGGCAGGCCTTCTTGGGTGAATAGCACAGGGAAGCACCTGTTAGATGGATGCAACGAAACCTGGCCTTCAGGAGGCCGAATGTCCTCTCTATAATTCTTCTTGTTTGCCCATGTGCCTCATTCTAACATTCCTCTGCCCTTGTACTGGGATTCCTCACAGGGGTCAGTAGCCATGAGAGGTTGGGTAAAAAGAGTCACCTGCAAATATCGAGGGACAACTGTTAAACACACTAAGCCTTAGGGCCAACACCATACCCATACACCAACATCCACTGGGTGGGAACCAGGGCTCACCTATTAGCCACACCCGGTGCCTCTGGAGGTGAGCCATCACATATGGGATGCTGCTATTCCTCAGGATAAAGGCATCATACACAGACCCAGGATATTTTGGATTGACATGGGAGATGTACTGGTCCGCCAGGCACACTATCTGCGCATTCATTGAGTGAAAGCTCTTTTGCTTTCTGAACACCTGTTCATTTCGCGCGAGGGGGGGGGAAAGGTAATATGTGTACCATCAATTGCCCCAATAATGTTGGGGATATGTCCCATTGCATAGAAATCAGCTTTCACTGTAGCCAAATCCTCCATCTGGGGGAATACGATGCAGCTGCAGATGTGTGTAATCAGGGCAGACAACACTCTGGTCAGCACTATTGAGAACATTGGCTGAGACATTCCTGCTGCCAAGCCCACTGTCACTTGGAAAGAGCCAGTTGCCAGGAAATGGAGCACAGATAGGACTTGCACAAGAGGGGGATCCCAGTGGGGTGACGGATAGCAGAGATTAGGTCAGGCTCCAATTGGGCACACAGCTCTGTGATTGTGGCCCTGCCCAGTCTATAGTTGAGGATAATGTGCCTGTCCTCCATTGTTGCAAAGCCAACCAGGGGTCTGTACATCGGGGGATGTCTCCATCTCCTATTCATCCGCAGTGGCTGCAATCTATGGGGCAAAACGGTGCCCCAGTATCTCATATTTCCAACCACTACACTTCCTTGCATGTTGTGATTGTAACAGTGTATTTTTGGAGAGGTCCAAATAGTGCATGTGTGTACTGTAAGCAGTTAGGTGCCTTGGCCTGCACCGCACCCTAAAATGGCATCCGCCTGTCCAGTATGGAGAAACAGGTGGAAATGAGGTAATTCCACTGACATTGTGCGCCGTGGCGGGAGGCGGTTGAGAACCACTGTGCAACTCCTCATTGGTTATCATTTGGCCCTATGAGGTGCAGTAGTCAATGGTGATCTACGTCGGCGGTGACAGTACGCACCGCCGCGGACGTGACTGCCATTTTCTATCTGTTCACTCACTTGCTACCTGACCTTCAACAGGAGAGGCCCTAAACTGCATGTGCTGCTGTGACCTGTGTCTGGAACCAACCATGGCTCATGTCACTGGGGAAAGGGCCCCTTCCTTCACCTCAGCGGAGTTGGAGCGACTGGTGGATTGGGTCCTACCTCACTACCGACTGCTGTATGGGCCTCCAGACCAACAGGTGAGTATACTATGAGCACAATGCATGGGGCATGAATGCATGAAGTGCTGTGTGTGAAGGCCTCGTGTGGGGGTTGCTGGATAGGCCCTGGGAAGCGTGCAGCATATATGCTGGGCCACATCTGTGCGCAAGGGGATGGGAAGGTGTATGGTGGGCCATGAGTTTAACAGGAAGGACCGTCGGACTAATACCTTTTCCTGTGTCCATTTCCCTGCAGGTCAGCGCCCATCTGTGTTCTTCTGTGTTCTTCTGTGTTCTTCTGTGTTCTTCCGGTCTTCCTTTCTTCTCTCCTTCCGGTCTTCTGATCTTCCTTTCTTCTCTCCTTCCGGTCTTCTGTTCTTCTGTTCTTCTGTTCTTCTTGTCTTCTGTTCTTCTTGTCTTCTTGTCTTCTGACTTCGTCTCTTCTGCCTCCTCCGTCCTCTTCTCCCCGCGCCTGCCCTCCTGCTCCTGCCTCATCCCCCTCCCCCACTCGCATCCCCCTCTCTATCTCCCCTATCTAACCCGTTCACTATCTACCTCCCCCACTCCTCCTATCTACCTATCTCTCTATCCCACTATCTAACTCCCTCACTCTCCACCTCCTCCTATCTTCCTATCTCTCTATCTATTTCCCTATCTATCGATTTCCCTATCTATTTTCTCTATCTATTTCTCTCTCTCTCCCCCCCTCCCTCACCCCCTCTATTACCTATCTTCCTATCCTCTCACTCTACCTCTCACCCTCACCCACCTCTACAACCCCCCCTCCCCTATCTTCTCAACCCTACTCCTATCTTTCTCCCCTATCTCCTAAACCTCCTAACACTCACCCCCCTCCACCCTTAAACCCCCCTTCCCCCAGCTCTTCTCACTCTACCTGTCCCCCCCCTCCCTCGCGCTTTCCCGCCGCGACCTCCTGCACGCCCCCGCCCCCCAGCTCCCATTCGCCCCCACCTGATCCCTCCCCCCCCCCTACCTCATATGGCGGCCGCTGCGCGACAGTGGTAGCGACCCTTGACCCAAGGGTAGGTCGCTCCCCCTGCCGCTGCAGCTCCTCCAGGTTCCTGAGTTCCTGAGACCCACCTCACAGTAAGTACCCCCCACCTGCCAGCCACTCGCTCTGCCCTGCGCTACTCACCCTCTCTCCTGCTCCTGCTTCTTTTCTTCTTCTCTGTTCTTCTGTTCTTCCTCCTCGCTCCTCGTCTGTAATCTTCTTCTGTACTCTTCTTTCCCCCGTCTTCACTCTGCTTCTCTTCTTCCTCATCTTCTTCTGTGGTCTTCTGCCCTCTGTTCTTCGTTTTCTGTATCTTCTTCTGTATCTTCTTCTGTATCTTCTTCTGTGTTCTTCTGTGTTCTTCCGGTCTTCCTTTCTTCTCTCCTTCCGGTCTTCTGATCTTCCTTTCTTCTCTCCTTCCGGTCTTCTGTTCTTCTGTTCTTCTTGTCTTCTGTTCTTCTTGTCTTCTTGTCTTCTGTTCTTCTTGTCTTCTGACTTCGGCTCTTCTGCCTCCTCCGTCCTCTTCTCCCCGCGCCTGCCCTCCTGCTCCTGCCTCATCCCCCTCCCCTACTCGCATCCCCCTCTCTATCTCCCCTATCTAACCCGTTCACTATCTACCTCCCCCACTCCTCCTATCTACCTATCTCTCTATCTCTCTATCCCACTATCTAACTCCCTCACTCTCCACCTCCTCCTATCTTCCTATCTCTCTATCTAGTTCCCTATCTATCGATTTCCCTATCTATTTTCTCTATCTATTTCTCTATCTCTCCCCCCCTCCCTCACCCCCTCTATTACCTATCTTCCTATCCTCTCACTCTACCTCTCACCCTCACCCACCTCTACAACCCCCCTCCCCTATCTTCTCAACCCTACTCCTATCTTTCTCCCCTATCTCCTAAACCTCCTAACACTCACCCCCCTCCACCCTTAAACCCCCCTCCCCCAGCTCTTCTCACTCTACCTGTCCCCCCCTCCCTCGCGCTTTCCCGCCGTGACCTCCTGCACGCCCCGCCCCCCAGCTCCCATTCGCCCCCACCTGACCCCTCCCCCCCTCCTACCTCATATGGCGGCCGCTGGGCGCGCCAGAGGCAAGCCCGTCTGCGCCCGTCCGCGCCTGTCCCGCGCCCAGCGTCACGACCCCTGGACCCCAGCTCTCCCAAGCCCCGCTGACCCGCTACGACCCCACCACCCTCCACGCCCTCAACCCAGGACGCTCCAACACTTGCTTCCAAGCTCACCCCAAACGCACCCATGGACCCTTCGCCTGCAACTCCTGCAAACGCACCTTCCACCACGCAACAACCATGACCACCAGCCCACGCGCCATCAACCACCTCAAGTGCATCCTAGTCAACGCTCGCTCCGTCCACAAACACGCCGTTGAACTCTGGGACCTCCTGGACTCCATAGCACCGGACGTCGCCTTCATCACGGAGACCTGGATGAACGCCTCCTCGGCCCCTGACATCGCCACTGCCATCCCCGAAGGCTACAAGATCTCCAGAAAAGACCGCACCAACCAGGTAGGAGGAGGTATCGCCATCGTCTTCAAAGACTCCATCAGCGTCACCACCTCCACCGAAGACACCCCTCTCGCCGCTGAACACCTGCATTTTCAGATTCGCACCGATCCGAGGACCACCCTCAGAGGATCCCTCATCTACCGTCCTCCCGGGCCACGCGCCCCTTTCAGCGACGCCATCGCCGACTTCATCTCCCCGCACGCCCTCGCCTCACCGGACTACATCCTCCTAGGTGACCTCAACTTCCATCTGGAACAAAACAACGACCCCAACACCACCACCCTCCTCAACAACCTCGCCAACCTCGGCCTCAAACAACTGGTGAACACCACCACCCACATCGCCGGACACACGCTTGACCCCATCTTCTCCGCCAGCAAACACGTCTTCTTCAGCCACGCCTCCGCCCTACACTGGACCGACCACAGCTGCGTCCACTTCACATTCCGACGCGAGACCCGCCACCTCCGCACCCAACCCATCCCTCGTCGACAGTGGAACAAGATCCCCGAAGAGCAACTCTTCTCCGCACTCGCCGCCAACCAACCCACCCTCACCACCGACCCCAACGACGCAGCCCTCAACCTCACAAACTGGATCTCCAACTGCGCAGACATCCTTGCTCCCCTCAAACGCACGCATCGACAGACCAACACCAAAAAACCTCTCTGGTTCTCTGACACCCTCAAAGAATCAAAGAAAACTTGTCGCGCCCTTGAGAAAGCCTGGCGCAAGGACCGCACCGCTGACACATGACCGCCCTCAAGAACGCTACCCGCGAACACCACCACCTGATCCGCGCCGCCAAAAGGAACTTTTTCACCGACAGACTGGACAAAAACAGACACAACAGCAGAGAACTCTTCAGCATCGTCAAGGTGTTCTCCAACCCCAGCGCCAACGCCGTCACACCCTCACAGGATCTGTGCGAATCCCTCGCCACTTTCTTCCATCGCAAGATTAGCGACCTCCACGACAGCTTCGGACACCAGACCCAACCAAACACCACCGAACCGGCATCCACGGCCATCACCCTCAACAACTGGTCCCACATCAACACGGAAGAAACCAAATCCATCATGAACTCTATCCACTCCGGCGCCCCTTCGGACCCCTGCCCGCACTTCATCTTTAACAAAGCCGACGACATCATCGCCCCGCACCTCCAGACCGTCATCAACTCTTCTTTTTCTTCTGCTACCTTCCCCGAATGCTGGAAACATGCCGAAGTCAACGCTCTACTAAAGAAACCTACGGCTGACCCGAGCGACCTGAAAAACGTCCGCCCCATCTCTCTTCTGCCTTTCCCAGCCAAAGTAATAGAGAAGACCGTCAACAAACAGCTGACCACCTTCCTGGAAGACAACAACCTGCTCGACCCCTCACAAACCGGATTCCGAACCAACCACAGCACTGAAACCGCCCTCATCTCAGTCACTGACGACATCAGAACCCTGATGGACAACCGTGAAACAGTCGCCCTCATTCTGCTCGACCTCTCGGCTGCCTTTGACACCGTCTGTCACCGCACCCTAATCACCCGCCTCCGCTCCACCGGAATCCAAGGCCAGGCCCTGGACTGGATCGCCTCCTTCCTCTCAAACCGTTCCCAAAGAGTTTACCTCCCTCCGTTTCGCTCAGAACCCACCGAGATCATCTGCGGCGTACCCCAAGGCTCATCACTCAGCCCAACACTCTTCAATGTCTACATGAGCCCCCTCGCCAACATCGTACGCAAGCACAACATCATCATCACCTCCTACGCCGACGACACGCAACTTATACTCTCCCTCACCAAGGACCCCGCCAGCGCCAAGACCAACCTACAAGAGGGTTTTAAGGACGTCGCAGATTGGATGAGGCTCAGCCGCCTAAAGCTGAACTCTGAAAAAACGGAAGTCCTCATCCTCGGCAACACCCCGTCCGCCTGGGACGACTCCTGGTGGCCCACAGCCCTCGGCACCGCACCGACCCCCACAGACCACGCCCGCAACCTCGGCTTCATCTTGGACCCTCTTCTCACCATGACCAAGCAAGTCAACGCCGTGTCCTCCGCCTGCTTCCTCACCCTCTGCATGCTCCGCAAGATCTTCCGCTGGATCCCCTCCGACACCAGAAAAACCGTGACTCACGCCCTCGTCACGAGCCGCCTGGACTACGGCAACACCCTCTACGCCGGGACCACAGCCAAACTCCAAAATCGCCTGCAACGCATTCAAAACGCCTTGGCCCGCCTCATCCTCGACATACCCCGCAGCAGCCACATCTCCGCACACCTGAGACACCTGCACTGGCTCCCAGTCAGCAAAAGGATCACCTTCCGACTTCTCACCCACGCACACAAAGCCCTCCACGACAAGGGACCGGAATACCTCAACAGACGCCTCAGCTTCTACGTCCCCACCCGCCTCCTCCGCTCCTCTGGCCTCACACTCGCTGCTGTCCCTCGCATCCGCCGCTCCACGGCGGGTGGGAGATCTTTCTCCTTCCTGGCGGCCAAGACCTGGAACTCCCTCCCCACCAGCCTCAGGACCACCCAGGAACACTCCGCTTTCCGGACACTCCTAAAGACCTGGCTGTTCGAGCAGCGATACCCCCCCTTTTTCCCCTAGCGCCTTGAGACCCGCACGGGTGAGTAGCGCGCTTTATAAATGTTAATGATTTGATTTGATTTGATCAGAAAAAGGTTATATGGTGTGTCATCGCCAAGGACGTACGGACCCTGGGGGTCTACGGCAGGCTGAGCACCCACTGTCGGAAACAGTGGGAGGACCTGAGATGCTGGGCATGGAAGACGGCAGAGGCCCAGCTGGGGGTGGCCTCCCAACGAGACAGGGGTGCCCCCCCAAATGGCCTGCACACTGGCAGTGGCCTATCCGGAGCTGGATGGCCGCTTGGGGGCATCACAGCAGCCACAAGGGGGTGAGTACAGTGCCCCAATATACAACTTGCGCGTGGTGGGGTGGTATCCGGATGGGTGATGTGGGCCTGTGGGTGCTCCTAGGCCAGGCCTGACATTGCAGGGTAGGACCCATGTTGGGTAGGGTTTAGATGTCAAATTCCTCCAACCAAGCTAGCAGGCATCCACTACTGGGCAGGGGTCTGTGGGTCTCAGGTATGCTGCAATTGGCATTAGGTGTCCCTGTCCATGGGCTAGTGACTACTATTGTGACTGGTAGTGCATTGCCTAGTGCGTAGGACTGTTCCCTGTGTGTGAGGGTGCTGTGTATGCCAACGGTGTTGTTGTTGCCGCCATTGACCAAGTGTATCCTTTGTCCCTTCCCCCCTTTTTGTTTTGTCACCCTGTCCTTATGTGCATTAGTATTATCTGGCAGAGGAGCAGAGGCACCAGTGACGGAGGGAGCTGCATCCCACAGGACCCAGGAGACCAAGTCCACTGACGGTGAGGGCACCAGTGGGACGGAGGGCGATGGAAGCACCACGGCGGAGACTGGAGGGGACAGTTTGGACATTGAAAACTGCTCCGATGGAAGCTCCATGGTGGTGGCGGACACCTCTGTGCCCACCCCAACTAAAGATACAGCCACCACCCCCATACCAGCACCGCCCTCCCAGCAGCCCCTCAGCGTGTTTGCCAGCAGGGTGGGCATCTCCTTTGCCCCAGGCACCTCAGGCACTGCCCCAGTTAGCCCTGCTGCCCTGAGTGAGGGGGCTATTGACCTCCTGCGATCCATCTCTGTTGGGCAGTCAACCATTGTGAATGCCATTCAGGGGCTGGCAGCCCAAATGCAACAGACAAATGCATTCCTGGAGGGTATTCACACTGGCATGGCGGCCCAACAGAGATCAATCCAGGCTCTGGCCTCCTCTCTGATGGCAGCCACTGTCCCTATTTCCACCCTCCAACGTCCTCTACCCAGCCCCATTCCCCTCAACCCCCACCTATCCCAAGCACACAGACAGACCAGCATGCACACAAGACAACACACAAGAGTAGTTCAGGTGGGAAGAACCACACATCATCCCACAGGCACTCACACAAACACCATCCAGAATCAGACATACCACCATCCACTGCCTCCGCTGTGGCCCCCTCCTCCTCGCCGTCCACCTCCCTCCCAGTAGCGTCTACACTCACATGCACTACATCCTCATCCACTACCACCATCACCAGCACCCCTATCACTACACACCCCTCACTGGCAGTCACCACCCCACATCCATGCACACCTCCCCTGTGTCCTCTCCCACTGTGTCTGTGCCCCTTCCTCCCAAATTACACAAACCCAAGCACTCAGACACCCAACAGCCATCCACCTCACAACAGCATCCAGCCCATGCACCTGCACCCAAACCCAGCAGACACCTCCTACAACCACTTCCTCTTCCTCCACTCCCAAACCTTCTCCCTCTTCCCGCCCCAATGTCCCTAAGAAGCTTTTCCTCTCTACCCTTGACCTCTTCCCTACCACCCCCGTCCTTCACGTCCTTCAAGTCAGGCCAGGGTGGTCAAGCCACCAGTATCAGCAACCCCAGTGGGCAGCCATCTGAGGCTGCAGGGGATGGGCTGGGGCCTCCCCCCACCACTGCCAGCACTGCCACCAGCACCACTGCCAGCATCAGCAGCCCCAGTGGGCAGCCGTCCGATGCTGCAGGGGATGGGCTGGAGCCTCCCTCCACCACTGCCAGCACTGCCACAAGCACCACCGCAAGCATCAGAAGCCCCAGTGGGCAGCCGTCCGAGGCTGCAGGGGATGGGCTGGAGCCTCCCCCCACCACTGCCAGCACTGTCACCAGCACCACCACTGCACCACTGAGCAGCCATCACCGCTGGCGAACAGTGTGTAGTCCTGCGTCCATGGGCTGCTGTGCGGACTGGCACCAGCAAATCCTATGGGTCTGACACCCAGGTGAAAGACTGTGACCTTGCACTCCCCAAGATCTTCACCACAGGGCATGTTGCCCCCTCCAGAACCAGTGGCGAAGCTATCCACTCACCCCATCCTCCCCAGGATGAAGATCACTGGGCACAATGCCCCCTCCAGAACCAGTAGAGAAGCTATCAACCCACCCCATCCTCCCCAGTATGAAGCTCACTGGGCACAATGCCCCCTCCAGACCCAGTGGAGAAACCATCCACTCACCTCATCCTCCCCAGGGTGAAGCTCACTGGGCACAATGCCCCCTCCAGAACCAGTGGAAGTAGTCAGCCATTTGAGAGACTGTGGCCTTGTACTCCCCTGGACCAAGCAGTGGGTAAACCACCCACTTGAGAGACTGTGGCTTTGTACTCCCCAGGACCAAGCTGTGGGCAAACCACCCACTTGAGATATTGTGGCCTTGCGCTCCCCAGGACAGCGCACAGGGCATGTAGCCTCCTCCAGGACCAGTGGCATTGTCCCATCTTCCGGCTGAGGTGCCCCCCATTCCCGGTCCCCATGAGGTGCCTGGCTATTTTCAACCTGATGCCCCTGCAGTGTTCTCTCCCTGCTGTTGCACGAGTGAGGTGGGGCCTTGGACTATGTGTTGTGGCCCTGTGGCTCACGGACATTAAGGACTGGGCAGTGTCCCTACATTAGTAAATTTGTATATACGCTTGGATTTGGATGCACTTATTTATTGTATTTTATCGTATTACACTCACGTTCTTCTAATCATTTTGTCCTTGCATTATTCCTGAGGGGTACGGGGTAAATATGTTATGTTGCTGCATCTGGTTGTGTGTATGGTGTTGGGGGTGGGAGTGTTACGTGTGTGTGTCACTCTTTTTTTTCTCCCCCCCCCCCCCTGTGTGCTAGGCAGCTGTACTCACCGTGGTCGTCTTCGCCGGCGTTGGTGTTCATAATGGAGCAGAAGGTAGACGAGCATGGGGAAGACATGCAACTCGGGCTCCATGGCGTTGTGGTTGTTCCCTGAGTCTCCAGAGGTGAGTTGTTTCCCTTTTGTGCAGTGTTTCCACCAGGCTTTCGATGTTGTTGGTACTGCCCAGGGAAAGATGGCGGATAGGCCGGTCATAATGCAGTGGGTGGATTGGCGGTTACCGCTGTAGTGCTTGTTGATTCCGCCCTGGCGGTCGGTGTGTTATAGTGGCTGTCTGTCTGAGCAGTTTCCGCCGTGGTCATAATTCCATTTTTGTTACCACCAGCCTGTTGGGGGTATTACCGCTGCTTTATCACTGACCCCTAGGGTTGTAATGAGAGCCTATATTCCAACGTAATGAAGCCTAAGGCCGGGAGCTCAAAGCTTCCAGCTGTGTGGTTCCAAAACAGTACATTAAACAGACTTAATCACTACAAGCAATGAAACAATTAATCTTTTTGGAAACTTTGGGCCCCATTATGAGTTTGGTGGACAGAAAAGTCTGTCTGCCAAACTCTGACAAGGTGGCCCCTGCCTACGCTGCGACCTCCCCACCGGTGCTATTATGGGTTTCCTGCTAGATCGGCAGGCGGAACCTAAGTTTCCTCCCACTGGCCTAGCGGGAAACAGGCTACAGCATTGGCTCCGGCTCATAATTGAGCCAGCAGCAATGCTTTAGCAGCAGGGTGCACCAGCACCCTTGCAATGTTCACTGCAAACATTGTAAACAGTGAATACTGCAATGGTGCTGGCCAGGGGGGCCCCTGTACTTCCCATGCCAAGAGCATGGGCAGTGCAGGGGCCCCCTGCACCTGTTCTCTACCATCCTTCTCATGTCAGTGCTACCGCCATAAAACCGCTGGCGGAGAACAAGGTTGCAAGGTTAGGATCTCCACCACTGCCAGTCCACCGGGATCCCAGATCCTGGTGGAGCTGGCAGTTTCCTAGCAGTCTGACCACCAGGGTTGTATCGTGGCGGTCGGACCAACACAGTGGCATAGGCCCAGACCGCGAGTGCGGTGGTCTTCAGACCACCACACTTGTATAAAGGCCCTTTGTGACAGTCTTAGACAGTGGATGAGACATGTATCAAGCTAATGACATATATTCACATTGCTTTGTGAACCTCATATCACTAAAAACACACGTCACTATTCTCCAGAGCACCAACCAATATTCAAATCAGCAACCTTCCAGCTACACACACAGACATCTGAACGGATCGTCTTCACATACTGAAAGCTATCCTACCAATAATATGTATTTATTTTCTCATTTAAGGTGTGTGCATTTTATATTCAATTACCTGTGGGTGAAAGAACCACAAAATAGAGAATAGTTTGCCTTTTTGGCTGTGTGTCCGACCCTGCACCCACATTCACTGATTCCCATCCCAAATGTGCTCTGGATCAGGCCCCATACTCCTTTTTTTAAATGCACTTCGACTTTATGCAGACTGCCATTGCAGGCTGGTTGACAAGGTGCTCCCAAAATTGAAAACACGACATGGCACACAGAATGTGTGCCATGTCCCCTAACACTGCATGCAATATATGTAAATCACCCCTCTAACAGGCCATACAGCCCTATGGCAGGGTGCATTATATTACATATAGGGACAAATATGCATGAGCAGATATGCCCCTGCTATACCACTGTCGATTCTGAGACATAGTAAATGCACAGGGAAGCCATTTTAAATGCATGTGCTGATCACTATGAGCTCCCCAGCTACAAGATGGCTCCTCTGAACCCTGGGATGTTTGGTATCAAACATCTCAGAATAATAAACCACCACTGATTCCAGTGATGAGTTTATTAAGAAATGCACATAGAGGACACCTTAGAGGTGTCCTCGGAAAACCTACCAGCTACTAGTGTCTTGACTGACTGGTCCTGACCAGTTCAGCCACAACAGACACATTTCCGGCTGCCCGTGGTGACAGCCAGTGCTCACAAGGCCCAGAGACAAAAGCCTACACTGGGCAGAGGTGTTACCTCCTCTCTCAAGCAGGATGGACATTCCAAGGTGACGAGCTTCAAAGGCCTTGCCGCCTTTGAAATGCGACCTAGGTCTCTCCAGATGGTGGAGATGACCAACCCCCCTGCCCTGACCCCACTTCTGGTGGCAGCACAGGCATGAAAATTAGTTGAATTAGGAGGAGTTCCCACTTCATGTCAGTCTCACCCCTAAGGGTGGATGAGCTGAAGGGAACACTACTTTTTAAATTCCTCAATCTTGTTTGGAAGGAATTAGGCCACTAGGGTTAGGGTTATGCCCACTTCCTAGCATAAGTGGTTATAAGAAGGGTGTAGTCACCTTGAAAGTGGTCAGCCCATTGACTACTGTCTGGAACTCCCTGTGATGCCACCAAAATTAAGCATTTAAGTGTCACCACTGAACCATAGAACTCAGATTCCTGATGACCTAAGAAGAGCCGGACACTACAGCATCACACAAGCAGAGAAGGCTGCAGACACCAACTGACTTGGCCCCAGCCTTACTAGCCTTTCTGCAGCCCTCGACGATTCTGCATCAAATGACAACCCGTCCTGCAGCACAGAGACCTCCAAAGCCCTGGGAGAGCTGCCTGCCATCAACAAAGACCAATATCTCCAGTGGACAGCGGACTTGTCCAGAAGAAACCAATTTTAAAGAAAAAAACTCCACCCTGAGGAACTGCGGAACTGCACCTGGACCCACCTCTGCACCCGACAACCACGGCCCAATTCCGAGTGACCCACCAGTCCTGTGAAGGTTACCTAGCCATTCTGAGCGTGGGTTAACCCTTGCTGGACTCTGCCTCAAAGCCTGCAGCCTCAATCCGAAGACTCCCCCTGACCGCGACTGCTCAGTAAGCTGTTTTCTGATGTCAAAGGATACCCCTGCATCTGGAGCCCCTCGACCTTGGGGAGCTGAACCGACATTGTCCCTGAGTCCCTCAACATCTGAACTTACCTGGGCAGCTGTGGGTTTTCTTCATTTAGCCTCCTGGCCTGAGCCTGCAGCCTTTTTCCAAAACCGACCTCCTCCATGGACTTGCATTGGGCACACTAAGTTGTGTTGGAACTCTGCACCCGCAGGCACCTGAGGATGTAAGTTTGTTGCTGCCTTGTGGCCCCCCCAGTGCTTGCCTCAATCCCAAGCGATCAACACCTGACACCTCTTTACTCACCTGTGAGCAGTGCATCTTTGTTCACCCCCACTCTCCATTGATTAACATTGGGCACCGATCCTGAATTTGACGTCTGCACCCAGCCGTCACTGTGCCACTGCAGGTGCACTCTTGGTGCTGTTTTGAACCTTGCCTGGTGTTGACCTAAAACCCCGAAGACTAGATCTGTAAGTCAAGTACCTTACCTGCAAAACTACATTTTTGTTTTCCTCCCATAAGTTAACATTGAAGACTCTGAAAATTGAAGTGTATTGATTTTTGAAATTGAAAGGTATTTTTAATTTAAGAACTACTTACCTTGTAACAAAGTTCTTTGGTTCAAAGCATTATAAAAGCAAATGTTATTTTTCTAATTTGGTCGCAGATGTATTCTTTGAGTGTGTGTCTTATTTATTGCATTTATGAGCACAACAAATGCTTAACACGACTCCTTGAGAGGAGGCTTAATGAGTTTATGAAGCCTTGAGATGGCCCCACACCTGCATCACAACAGTTATGTGACTTCTTGGCAGACTTCTTTGAGTAGAAAATAGATTTTATATATCAGAACTTCCCAAACCGTCTGTCAGATGCCAAGGCTCTCCACAGAAGTAGAATTGACATACGCTTCCCTCAAGGTGTTTTCCATCAGGAAGTACAGGCAAGGTTACACTAGCAGAGAGGTAAGGGGAATGGGAGTGAGAGGAGACAACACCTGGCTCTCTGTAGTATTCTCTCATCTGGTATATCTGCTGCTCTCTTTCTTATGCTTCTTTCAATGTTCTATCAGTGGCGACTTTCTCTTGGAGAGAATACCTGGTGCACACATACAAAGATAACATGCAAGATAATTAACTTATTCTATACAATACTATTATGACAGTTATCATGCATACTGAAGTAGCCTCTCTTCTATTAGGATTCCTTGTAGGAAAACTCACTGGAATATGTATATATATATATATATATATATATATATATATATATATATATATATAATAAAACATAGTTTCTACAGAATTTGCAATACAGTCTCTTCTATTCATAATACTGTGGTCAAAATGATTACTGTAGTAGTTGTAGTAGTAAGCAATATATTTACAGTTGATGGTTCAGTATCTTTTCATAGTTCCGCTGTAAAAGACCTGGTTGCAATTATGTACAGCTTTCTATTATATGCTCGCAGAAATATGTATGTTCACTTTTTCTCTGTTTGATCTGCTCCTTAATAAATAAATATATATATATATATATATATATATATATACACACACACAAGTGAAGGAATGAAGGAATCAATGATCTTGAGTGGTCGAATAGTTTGAGTGACTCTCCAGTACCTAGAAATTAAGTGCTAGGAAAAGTAGCAGGGGAGGACGTACACTCCGGTCAATCAGAGGATCCATGTCTTTCTGGAGATCGCTTCCGCTCTCGCCCATGGGCAGGGTAGCAATCGCGAAAATTATTATACTTCCACGCATGCTGTATCACTTCAATGTACTTTCACTATTAATCCCTCGTGATTTTTTCACATTACTGAATAGCCTCATGACGTACTTGATATGGGGGAGGCTGCCGGCACGTGGCATTGACATCCACGCAGTTGCCGCTTGAACTAAGTGGACTGGGTACCCTGCATTACGAACTATATTATGCTGCTGCTCAGATACAGTGGGCTTGGTGCTGGATACAGACTCCCCGAACTCAGAGGTGAAATTGGTACACGCAAACCTAGGAGGCACAGATGTATTACAATGGTTGATGGATCGTAATAGTCCGACTGGTCAGCATAATATCTTGATGCATGTAGCTCACTGGTGCTGGCGCTGTTAAATAATCGGTGGCAATCAGAACTCCCCTTACTAACCCCGAATTACACTGCTTTCCATCCCTGGGATCTCTAAATTAACCAGACAACATAAGTTATATCAGTGGCCTGCGAGAGGCATACAAATGATTGGGGACATATTCATAGAAGACCGCATGATGACATATGCTGAACTCACGTCGGCATTCGAAGTGGACCGGGGATGGTTTTCTGACATATTGTGCACTACAGCAACTCACACGCTGGACTTGGCGATGTGGGGATAAGGAACCCTGACATCTCTTATAATGCACAAACTATTATCCGGCCCAGGAGGTCATTGCAGCATATCCCAGATATATAAAGCCTTACTCGGAAGCCCAGAGGTAGCCCATCCCAAAGCGAAGGTCTGGTGGGACGGGGTTCTACCTGCTCCGTTAACTCAACAAGAGTGGGGCACTGCACTCAGTCTAACACGAACAGTATCTCACAATCCCAGATTCCGCTTTACACAATTTAATTATTTGCACAATACCTATCTATCTCCGAGTAAACTACAGCGCATGTTTCCTCAGACTGGTCAAGAGTGCCCAAGATGTGGTGACTCAGATGCCACCTTTTTTCCATATGACATGGGAATGTCCGCCGATACTCAGGGCCTGGCAGGACATAACTGCACTGACTGCAGAGCTGCTTGTGCGTCCGCTCTCCCTCACGCCTGCATCATGTTTTTTGGGTATCCGCCCAAAACTGAAAGGGTAGAAACAAGTACAAAGATGCATTGAATTGGCATTCATACTATTCAAACGCTCAATAGAGATGCAATGGAAAGCTCTGAATGTGCCGGATACCCGTCAATGGATATCCAGCATTGACGGGTGGGAAGTGGGAGAGGGCAGAGGCACAGGTGCTGCACTCATTCCAGTATAGAGGGATGCAAATTAAAGAACTAGATACTTGCGACGCATTAGTTACTTCACTCGAAACCAAAGATGATACTCGTCCACCATGACTTCAGGGGTAGCACCAATCCATACACATCTGTTACAGTCGCAGGACTAGCTCGACATGGTGACTCGGGCCCTTGACACCGCAGCGACAATAGACTGGACAGGGAGCCTTGAGACACCTACTCAAACGTCAATCGTGACACACCCCATGGCACATGTAGAACACGCAACAAACAATGGACACCACATAATGGACATAGAGGCCTAGTCCTGAAGGGGCATTAACCATGATGTGTCGGTGGGAAGGAAGTATAGGCGGATCCTATAACGGTTGGCAGACGCAGACGTCCTGCACTGGAGTTCTCTTTAACCGCTCCTAGCTAACCAACAAACTAGAGTGTTGTGGTACTCCAAAACCAAAATGTAATATTACCAAGGGGATACCCTCCTCCCTCCCACAATATGACTTCCTCCTCTGCCCCCTCTCCCTCTTCTCTCCCCCCTTCCCATTCTACTCCACAAGAAGATCACTCCATAGGCTACAACTCCGCTAATGATCAGCTGGCTTGTGCCCCGCTACTCTGCCTTAGTAAGCCTCTCAGACTATCCCACACCGTCAACCATCACTACTCTGCTCTTTGTTACCTTTCGTTCTTCCTTCTCCTTCCCTTTCTTGTTATAATTTATTGAATCATACATTGCAATGTGATTTGGGTAGCGCCATGGCGCTCGATTGTATAGGATATTGGGCCAGATGTATCAAAGGGTTTTACCCATTCTGTGTCTATGGGAAAATGCGTTGGTACATATGGCCCATTGTGTATACTACATTAATAAAGAGATTCAAAAAAACAGAAGGAAAAGTAGCAGGGGAACAGGGGAGGGAGAGGAAAGACACCCAAAGGAAATCTCTGAAGGGGCTCACAAAGTGCCACAATCAACTTGCAGAAAACTCTCTTACTGTTCCAGAGGATGAATTTGCAAGCTGGTGGTATGCTCCTTATTCGTCTGAAACCATACCACTGCTGGACACTGTACAAAGTGCCTCAGGACAACTCTGAGACACTAATCTCGCTCTACACAACTTCAAAGCTGAAAGCAGAGAGTCAGTGCCAAGAAGAGACACTGCCCTCTCGACTGCCTAACAACAGGAAACCCTTCACGGCTCACAAGACAATGCAGGAATTCTATGTCAGGACCGCAGGCTAAGATTATGCTTCTCTTTCTTTACTACTCTTTTTACGGCAACCAATAAAAATATTTAAAACATATAGTATTAGCATAAAACATATTGACTTCATATCCCATTATGCTCCTGGTCAAACCACCAATCCTGTACGAGCTAACCCCTCAAATACCCAAGACACCCACATAACTTCCTGTTTCTTTGCTGCTTAGGCAATGAGATAACTAGTGTTCATTGCTCACGTGTAATTTATTATTCGTGCATAGGGAACTAGAGAATATTTATCAAAAGCAATGTAAACATAACAGTGGAAATAAACTATCACACATTAACTTGACTGTGCTCAGCAAAGCCTGTGCGGAGAAGATCTACGCAGGGAGGAAGCAGGAGTGAGTGACAGTAATGGCATCCATCCTGTCTAAAATGGCATCTACCAAGAAAATGTGTCATAACTGAAACACATTAATAAAACACAAGTTTTATATCACAGAAAAATTGTTTCAACTGTAATCATGTTAATTCATTCTATACATGAAAAATCTAAAATTTTTATTATTCATCATTATTAATGCACAATATATAAAACATGAAAAACATATCACTAGACATTTAGATGTGGTGGCATGAATATTTAATTTCAGTTATTTAATAAGAATTACCTAACATATATATATATATATATATATATATATATATATATATATACATATATTAAACTCGAACAAATGCCAGACATCTGAGGCTACTGAAATAGTAGCAGTCCGAGGGTGGATCTGGCTGTCCACTAATTATTGCGCACTTCTTCTAGAACCATATAGAGGAATTGCCCGGACACAAGTGGAAATCCAAATATCTTTAATCACCAATGCTTCCTCCCAGTACAACGCGTTTCAGCCGTAGCCTTGCTCATGTACAACATGGGAGTGTACTACAACCAATTTAAACACCCCATACCTTCCAAGACACAAAGAAAGGACTACAAAGAAGAAAAGTTGCATTGTGCTGTGCAAAATACGCACCATCTTAAAATGTCAAAGTACATATTCATATAGGTATATAAATATATATAATATTAAATTAATTCAATCTCATAATCATTAGCTCATCAAGGATCTTGTTTTCAATAAATATTACATAAGTATCATTATAAAAACGATAAATAATAAATATCCATATAATATAATATGCTTGCATCTACAACACCCATATTATATAACCCTTGAGCAACCTGATTATCCTTATACTCTGGAACGTATCATTAGCACTACAGTGTACATATTCCTTAATCAATGCGTTCCTGCAGGAAAATATCTACACACCAGCTGACAGGTGAGCAACCCCCATTCCTAACATATCTACCCCAGAATAAATATCTCATAATATAAAACCCATATCTTCCAAATTGATTAAAAATACATTTCTTAAATTATCTCAGTTATTATCACAAAAGAGCACCTCCAGCAACTTAAATCAACCCAAATGCACATTCATTTCTTCACTTGAATTAAGACCACCCGGGTTCAAGGTACTAAGTCTAATAATCATCTTGGATTCTAAGATCCTCATCATTTTTTCTCTATTACCTCCCCTCTTATTAGGCTTGATCTGGTCTATGACTACAAAACTCAACAACTTTTCATCCCCATTGTGTTCCTCATGAAAATGCATTGCCACTGGGTATGTTCGATCATAGTTACGAATGGCTGGCTTAGATCATATAAAATGGAATCCCCATTAAAAAACCCTTTGTACTCTCTATTGTTTATAACAAACATGCCCCTTATAAAGTGAGATGCAAAGACCTAGACTCATTATGCTAAAGAGACTTGCATCCACTCTGAGTAATGCCACGTAGAAATACTAAATTGGAATTGATAATTAATATTTAAGCAAATTAATAATAACAGCAACCGCAAACTCATGTTTCCTCATTCATTATCGATGATGCCACAGGGTATTAATCTACCATGTTAACCAATTCATGCAACACAAACAAACATTATGCAAAAATACGAAAAAAGAATATTTAATATAAATGAGTTTACAAAAAATAATAATTACAACAAACACAAACTCAAGTCTGAACATTCATCTCCACCACACAGTTGTGGTCTTCCATGTTAATTCATTCAATTCCAAAAGATAAATTCGACTTCTAATTTACTTAAATATACCACATCGAATGTGTTAAGATGTATCAGGATCCAAAGCTATTCAATTAATCCTGCAATCGAAATTCCCTACTCAGTTTGTAAAAAGTAAAACTATGTGCCCCCAATTTTTTTATTTCACTTTAAGGTGCGGTGACCATGCCTGTAAGAACAGACCTAATTTGTAATGAGACAGAAATGTATTCATACTGGCCCATATAGCTGCCCTATAGATTTCTTATAGGGAAAATCCCCCCCTGCCTAAGCCCACAAAGAGGCAACTGCTCTGGTAGATCTAGCTACAACTCTCTCTGCTACAACTCTCCCTCCATCGAAGAATATGACTGAGCAATCACCTGCCTGACCCATCTACTAATAGATCTACTGAAGATGTTATCCCTTTTATCCCTTTACATGCTGAACCATGCAACAAAAAGAGGACTGAGAAGATCAAAAGGACTTAGTACGTTTAAAGAAGATGGAATGTCATCTGTAGACTGAAAAACCAGAGGGAGGATCTCCTGAGAGCAGTGAAACGTTTACTGAACCTTTGGACAAAAACTGGGATCTAGCCTTAAGGCAACCTTATCTGAAAAAACTCCAAGTAAGGATAGCTGATCATCATGGAGGACAATTTTTCTATTCTCCTTGCCGAAGAAATGGCAACAAGGAACACCACTTTTGATGAAAACCAGGCCAACCCTGCTTGCTCAAAAAGGTTTGAATGTCACTTTTTGAAGTCCCTCCAACACCACTGATAAGTCCCAAGAGGGAACCCAACACAATCTATATAATATAAAACTATATCATATATAATCAAAAACGTCCCAGTAGTTTCCTAGCCAATGGAAGGAACACTGGAAGATCACCCCTGGATACTCTGCATGATCTAATGGGTGCCCACTGGGACGCTCAGGTGGAAATTGCCAACCCTTTAGAGAACTCATCCTACAGAAAATTCAAAATGTGAAATGGATCACCTAAAACCGGGTCACAGGATTTCTTGGAGCACCAAATACAAACGTTTAGCTAGTGTTTAGAGTATGCCTTGACGGTGTAATTGTTCTTTAATGAATGAATGTTACAAGCAATCTCCTGTGAACATCACATCTGTTTCAGCCCAAACCTCTCAACATTCATGCCCTCAACCTCAATTGGGAGTGCTGCTTCAGAGTGAAATCCGGAAACTAGAGAGGACTGGGAGAGAACGGAAAATAAAGAAGAGGCTCTATTGCTAGAAGATCTAACATTGAAAACCATGGTCTCCTGGGCCAGAAAGGGGACACCAGAATCACTGTCACCCCCTCTGAACCTTCTGAATCACCTTCAGGAGGAGGGGAATCAGAGGAAAGGCATACAGGAGTTCCTGAGGGCAAGGCACTGCCAAGGAATCTATACCCCACACGCCTTGACATGTCTTCTGTGAGTAAAATCGAGGTAACAGCTTGTTTGATACAAACAAGTCCAGATACAGAGCACACAGATTTGATATTATCATTTGAAAAGCCTAAATACTGAAAGGAAATTCCAGTGGCAAAGGCATATGCATGCTGCCTGCAGTTTGACAACTCTTGGGATATACACAGCCTTGATGAAGGTCAAGTAAACTTCTGCCCAAGATAGAATCCCTGTGGATAAGAGTGCTAGAGAAGGTGATTTTGTGCCTCCCTGTCTGTTCATGTAAGACATAGCCATCTGATTGTCTGTCCTCACAAGAACCGCATGACTACGAATCTCGGGAGCAAACCTGATCAGAGCTCTGCAATCTCCACTAGTTCGCTCCAATTGTCCTGCGCCTCTTTTTTTCTCTTAAGGTCTCACCCCAACCCCACTCGCTCCTATCCATTGTCAGAACCAACTGTAATGGTTCCATGAATTGAACTCCATTCAGGAGATTTGAAGGAGTCAGCCACTACTGGAGATTCTGAGCAACTTTGCAAGACACTGGAAAAGGGAAATTGTAATCCAGAGAATCTGGAGCCCGTGAACTAGAACACGTTGAACCGCTGATTTCAAGTGTAGATAGGGCCAAAACAACACTGCTGTACAAGCTGACATGAGACCCCTCAACCATTGACACAGTGGAGCCACCTGAGAATGAAGAAGGGACTAGAGATGATGCTGCAGAGATGTCATCCGATCCTCCAGCAGAAACCCTTGTGCTTTGTATCAAAGAAAGCACCAATTATTTTTTTCTGAAGGGTGGGGCTCAACTGTGACATGACTTCGACAGAAAGGGATTTGAGAATGTCACACACTTGAACCACATCTTCCCCTGCATTGGAAAGAGAGGAGGCACAATTAACTAGCCACTCAAGTAGGGAAAGACTTGCACCCAAAGCAAATGTAAATGTGCCACCACTTGGGCTAGTACCTTTGTGAAACTCTGAGCTAAAGAGGAAAAGTCGAAAGGCAACACCCTGAACAGGAAATGATCCACTCCCACAGCAAACCGAAGAAACCTCTGTGAATGTGCATTTCCTCACATATCTGTTGATAGATTTCAGATCAGAACCAGTCAGAAACTGCCTCCTACCTTTGGAACCAAAAAGAGATAGGAATAAAACCCAGATCCCCTTTCCACGTCGGGAACTGGCCGCACCTTTCCGAAGAAGTGATTGCATTCCCACAGTCAAAGCCCGGTGCCTCTCATGGTATCAATGTTTGTAGAAAGAAGGGATCTGGTGGCCAAGAAAGAAACTTAATTTGATATCCCTGATCCAACACTGACAGCACCCATCTGTCATACATCACTCTTCACCAGTAATGGAAAATGAGACTTATTCTTCCTACCACTTTGACAGTAATTATCATTGCTTTGATTGGGATTGTTGCAGGCTCTGTGTGTGTTGTCACTGGGATTTTCCAGCTGGTGCAGCTCCCCGACCTAGAGCCCAACCTTGGATAGGCTGCTTATTTTGAAGAGCTTGATTAGGATGTCTATTCACAAAGGAAGATTGACTCCCGGCAAATTTAAAAGGCTGAAGCTGCTTTTTTCCCCTCTGTGGCTTTTTCACCAGTTCATCTAGTTGGGGAAAAAAAGTTTATTCCCTGTAGAGGGAAGGTTCAAAAAGAGAGATTTTTGAGCTTGCTCCAACTTCGACATCTTTAACCATAAAAGACGTAGAACTGCAATGGATGCCCATAAAGACGTTAAAGATGACCAAAGAAAATCAAATGAAAGATCTGAAAAGACTTGTGCCAAAAGTTCCATGTTGGCAAAGAACTATGTGGGATCCTTCTGTACGTGAAGACAATCAAAAAGGAGCTGAAAATCTTTCAAGAGAATCTGCGAAGAACAGACCACATAAGTTGTAGCCCTAAGGGAAAAATTGGATGCTGCATAAGCCCTCTTCAAAGAACCCTCTACTTTCTTATCCCCATAATACATCAAAGATGCCTCTCCAGACGTTAGAGATGCAGTAGACATTACACTGGCCAGATTTGTATTCACTTTAGGAACATGTGGGTACTTCTCCTCACACCCCTCCAAAGGATAGCGTTTAAAAAGAAAACACGGAAAAGCTGTTTTATCAATGTCCTTCCATCCCTTTGAGACCAAAGTCTCAATCACTTTTTGTCACCAAAAGATTTCACAAGCACAGCGCGCAAGCGCCACATTCAGGTGAAGCCTAAAAACAGATAAGGAGGACTTCCCGTGGCCACATTCGAAATATTATTGAAAAAATGTTAATACTGGCTTACATGATTGTAATCTCAAGGCAATATTGATCGTCCTGAATTAAAATCTAAATGTATGTGTTGGTCCTAATAAAGAACACATAAATGTAGTAAATGATGAAATAATTATGATTATTTGGCTCCCTACGAAAGTCTGTTGATGCTTTACAAGGGTTATTGTGTTTTTCTGCTGGACCCTGGAAGTGAAGGCAGCCGCCATGGTCAACTGGAAGGAAGAACTCCCTGAAGGTCATCTGGACTAAGGACTCTGACTCTAATTGACCCTAGGACCAGAGGGGCTCATCCCAGGACCAGAGAAGCTGGTCCCCTTATACCTCCTGAGGACTAGTTGGAGGAAAGACTGGGCTTCTGCGCCAAGGAGGAAAGAGGCCCAGAGAAAAAAACAAAGACAAAGGATGGCATCGGTAATCGGTGAAGCCGCTTCATGCAAAGTGTGTCACCAGGAGGCCTTAAGAAAGTGCTCCAGGTGGCTAAGGCTCGCCACCAGGAGCAAAACAAGACCAGAACCAAGTAAAATAACCAAACAGAGCCCTAGATATGAGCCTACAAAGGATCTGACCTTAGCCCAACCCAAGCGAGGCCCGGAGCGCATGGAGCTCCACTTCCAGAACCTTTCTAAGCCACCAGGGTGGGTCAGGGGCCGGGGGTTTCTGCCAGAAGTAATGCCTTTTTTTCAGACTGGAAGGGGTGTATGTGGGGGCCCCCTCCCCAGCATCCAAGGGGCCTGGAGACAAAGCCCAGGCTGTTTTACATGTGTAGGTACCGGGATCCCAAATTAGGGCCCCCAATCGTCGATCGAAGCAGGGAAGCTTGCACTTCCTTGAGTGCCGAGGAGAAGAGACTGCGGGGGAGTGATGTTGCACCCCCACCCCCTGTCCCGAGCAAGTGAAAGGGGCCCAGGCCCTAAACCCTAGGACCCAAGAAGAAAACAAAGTGAGGAAGCACCCTTGCACTCCCTCAGCGAGTGAGGGAAGGGGCCCACAACACCATCCCTGAGCCCTGTGAAGAAGAGAAGAAAGGGGAATGCCGCTGCTCTCTCCCTGATTTGGCCAGCCCACCCTTCTACCTGTGACAGGGGGGCGTGGGAGGGCCCATGGGTGCCATGCCCTGCCTTCAGCGGGGCAGCTAGAAAAGAACTGCCTGCTTTTTTAGTAGCACACACAGGAGTGCTGTCCGCGTGGGGAGTTGGCAATGAAAGGAATGAACAGGAAACCGACTGACCTGGGCTTTTGGAATCACTTGGCCCTATTTCTCAAGCACTCTACCTCTTAACTAACACGTTGCTGGCAACAAATGCAATCAAATATCACCAAGGGTGTGACTGTCACAGCACAGCTGAAAAAAGCTCTGGGACAGTCTCTGGCCTGGTTACAAGGGTAAATAACATTCAAAGAACGTTGAAATCCTGTTAATGATCCCGCAACCGAGAAAGCAAAGTTCAAAGTCACAATGCACTGGACCCTAGACAACGGTGTTGGGTAGGTTGGTGGTGTGGAGCAAGTGGGGTGGGGCGGGCGCGAGACAGAGGTCCAAAGGTGCTTACTTATACAGTGCAGTGCAAAAAGAGCTGATCCAAAAAACATTTAGCTTTTTAGCCTTCTCTTATTTTGCTTCATATTTGTTCAACATGTGCCTGTATTTAAAGAGCGCCACTGCCAGTTATCTTCACACTCGTCCTCCTGAAATGATTTTACCTTAGGTCTGTACGGTAGTGTTTTCGCTTCATTCCTCCTCATGTGATTATTTCCATTAGAACTCGTAGGGAATATCAAGTAAATGCAATATCTATACGTAAACGAACAGCAAGGATTTGTGTGCAAAGAGCAAGTTTACCCGTGACACACGCGTTATAACATTAGATCCCTAGAATAGCTGTATCCCCTGCCCTTCGACTATCTTTGGAATATAAACTACTCCCTGCCAGAACACGGCAGAGGCGGAAGGTCGTTTCTCCGGGCTGCTTCACTGAATATACAATTCTGTGGAGTACCAAAATCAGCTCAGACTAAATTATCTGACACTTGCCTGTGGCTGCAGCAGTTCACCCCTGAACAGAAGGCGAAAGGTAGAAAAACAAGCATTTGCAATGCAAAGCGTCTTGTATTTGCTCAGATTAGAGCTATTAGCGTTGTAAACTCCTAACCAGACTTTTCTTGCCATACAAATTAAAATTTAAAAAAACTAGGGTGATCGCGCTATGTACAACCCAGCGTGATCGCTCTGCGTGGAAAATAAATGATAAAGTAGTCCGGATACCATGCTGAAAACATGGAGCCTCATATGTTTTCAGTAGTTGCCCGGCGCGCCGGAGGAGGGCTAAACACCAGAAAAGGCATGAGGTATGAAAGCCTTTCACTAATGAAATCAAGTGGATTTTAAAAGACAAGCCTACAAACCAATGAAAGTGACAGGTTTGACATGGTCGTGGTTAAAAGCACAAAGAGAGATCACAACAGGGACTGAGTGCTTGTGCCCTCAACCCTAAAGATGAGATAAGAAAATGAAACCTTAAACACATTAACAAGGAAATTCAGGCCTCATATAGTGAGAGGAAGAAAATATTAATTGGAAAGAAATGAATAAATAAAATGCGGAAAGGAAGATAATTAAATCAGGGGACTGGGGCAGAAAAAAGAAAGCCCATGGAGGGAAAAGTACAGTTTAGCAAGGCAACACATTTATAAGGGGGAGCTGAGCCAAAGGTCTGTCTTGGTTCTAAGAGACAGTGCACGAGCCAAGACTGGAAATTATTTGGCATGTAAATCGTGTTACTAACATCATGGAAAAATATGAAAAAGTCTCTTTAAAATTCAAAATAGTGTACTTAACATGGGAAAGTATTTCACTTTATTACAAGATTTTAAACATGATTTTAGAAACATTCCTACCCCCCAATCTGATGGCAATACCATTAGTAAAGTAGTAGACAAGTGAGTTGTTGTGTACCCTATATGGTCCCTGGACCACAAGTTAAGAACCACTGGTCTAGATACTTATTATAGATGGAGCAACACTATAGTTAAATCAAACCCAAGACGTTTTTGTACAGCGCACATCCTGAACTCATGCATTTGAAGGTGCTTTCAGATGTGATAATTAAGGCAAGCATTGGCAAAGCCAATAGGTCTCGCCAATGGAAGAGCTATTGGCTTTGTCAATTTCTTTTAGCCATGTTGAACAGTAGCACAGCTGTTGTGCAGCATGGCCGAAAGTTCAGAGAAAGTGCTTTGATTCGGCCAGCTCTGACCGCGAGGGGCAGTGATCTGTTTTCTTAGTATGAGGATATTCTCTACCTTCACCAAAAAATCTAATTATCATACACCCAAGCTGAAGTTCAATGTTTTAGCCCTGCAAGTAGGCAGCACCAAAAAGCCCATGAAGTGCAGGAAGAGCAATGCCGTTTGCACCTTGGCAGTATTTTGAAACCCGTTGGTGTGACTATTAGGTGCTATTTTTCTGGCGGGACAGGGGGACAAGCAACGTAGCTGGAGGGTGTCTAGCATGGACAGGTCAAGCGAGTATGGGGGAGTAGCAGACAGGACACGCAACAGTGCTGGAGGAAGGTGAGGGACGGGGCTAGCAACAATGTAGGAGGGGGGTGGGAGGAAAAGTGAAAGAAAAAAAGTACCTCTGAAAGCGGTGAGCAGTGGAAGAAAACTGGGCAGGGCAACCAGTAAATGAGTCATATTTCACAGTTGCGGAGAACATATGAAGAGAAAGTGAAGCCGGCACTTGCTGACCAAAGAGAAGTAAGTAAATGAGAGTGATGATGAAGCCAACCAGTTGTAAGTAGTATGCAGACTCTAAGCCACCTAAGTTAAAATAATTCTCTCAAGTAACAGCCAGTGGTGTAACAAAGGCCCCCGCAGCCCCTGAGCTCCAGGAGCCCTCTCAACACAGTGACCTGGCCTGAGAGCTCCATAGTGAGTCTGAAAGGGGGCCCCTCCATGTGCTTTGCTGGGGGTTGGAGGGGCCTCAAGTTTTGTTACGCCACTGGTTACAGCGCATGCGGTGTCTCAGGCGAGACCAAAAGTATTGGGTGGGGAGAGAGGCAAACTGTCAAAGAGACGGAGGTGCCCACCAAACGTACTCAAGGGAATAAAACAAGCAAGAGTACCCACAAAATATTTGTGTCCTGCCTAAGGGGAAACAGCCTTTACAACTCAGGACCAGTACCACACAAGTAAGTATTTGTACCTTTACCACCAAAAGTAAAGGGAGGTGAAAGTGACTTGAAGGTTCAGGAGTGGGTTGAGGTAAAGGGAGGTGGGGTTACTTGAGGGTTAGGGGTGGGTAGAGGTAAAAGGAGGTGAGGATGAATTGAGGGTTCAGGTGTGGATAGAGGTAAAGAGAGGTGAGAGTGGCTTGAGGGTTCAGGGATGGGTAGGGGTAAAGGGAGGTATGGTGGTTTAAGGGTTGAGAGGTTGTTAGAGATAAAGGGAGGTGAGGATGAATTGAGGTTACAGGGGTGGCTCGAGGGAAGGTGAAAGGGAGTGTGACTTAAGGGTTCCGGGGTCTGTAGAGGAAATGTTTTTTCGGGTTCAGGGTTGGGTAGCGGTAAAGTGAGGTGAGGGTGACTTGAGGGTTCAGAAGTGCATAGAGGTAGAGTGGTGAAGGTGACTTTACTGTTCCGGGGTGGGTAGAGGTAAATGTAGGTTTGAATGACGTAAGGGTTCAGGGGTGGGTCGGAGTAAAGGGAGGTGAGGGTCACTTAAGGGCCCAGGTTTGGGTACAGTTAAAGAGAAGTGAGGGTGACTTGAGAGCTCGGGTTGGGTAGAGGTAAAGGGAGGTGAGAATGACTTGGGGGCTCAGGAATGGGTAGAGGTAAAGGGAGACGAGGGTGACAAGAGTTATGGGGTGGGTAGAGGTAAAGGTAGGTGAGGTTGACTTGAGGTTTAATAGGTGGGTAGAGGTAAAAGGAGGTCAGGGTGACTTGAACGTTCATGGGTAGGTAGAAATAAATGGACATGAGGCTGACTTGAGGGTTCAGTTGTTAGAGGTAAAGTGAGGTGAGGTTGACTTGAGTGTTCAGGGGTCTGTAGATATAAAAGGGGATGAGAGTGACTTGAGGGTTCAAGGATGGGTAGAGGTAAAGGCAAATGAGGGTGACATGAGGGCTCAGGGGTGGCAAAAGAGAGGTGAGGGTAACTTGAGGGCTCGGTGGGTAGAAGTAAAGGGAGCTGAGGGTAACTTGAGGGCCCCAAGGAAGGGATAGGTAAAGGGAAATGAGGGTGACTTGAGGGCCTGGGCTGGGTAGGGGTAAAGGGAGGTGAGGGTGACTTCAGGGATATGGGGTGAGTAGAGGTAAAAAGAGGTGAGAGTGAATTGAGAGTTGATTGGTAGGTAGAGGTAAAGGGTGGTGAGGGTAACTTGAGCGTTGATAGGTGGGAGGAGGTAAAGAGGAGTCAGGGTGATTTGAGGGGGTCAGGGGTGGGTAGAGGTAAAGGGAGGTGGAGTGATTAATGTTCGGGGGTGGGTAGAGGTAAAGGGAGGTGAGGGTTTCATGTGAGATCTTGGGTGGGTAGAGGTAAGGGGAGGTGAGGTTGAGTTGAGGTTGGGGTGGGCATAGATACAGGGAGGTGAGGGAGACTGATGAGGATGACTTGAGGGTTCATGGGTGGGTAGAGGCAAAAGGAGGTGAGGGTGACTTGAGGGTTTAGGGATGGATAGAGGTAAACAGAGTTGAGGGTTGGGGTGTATAGAGATAAAGGGACTCAAGAGTGAGTTTATGGTTTAGGGTAGTTGGAGGTAAAGGGAGGTAAGGATGCTTTTAGGAGTTAAGGGTCGGTTGAAATAAAGGTAAAACATAAACCTTTTGAAATCACAGTGTGTTTAATGATGAATAAAACATTCTCTAAGTTATAAAAGAGCTAACCAACAAATAAATAAATGTGACACAGAGGCAAACATTCATACCTTCACAGAATACTCTAGATGAGCCTGCAAAAGCTTGAGACAGCGTGCCAGACATCCTGCCCAGCACTGGACATAAAATGTGTGAGTTCACAACTGGTGGCAAAGCATCAGACCTGGTCTTAAGAACTGAACACAATAATAGAGATGATTGAACAGCCTACAGATGTGGCCTCCTGAGCTTGAATTAATGTGCAGGGTGTGACCTCCTAAATCAGTAGCAGTACTCCAGATGAGACATCATAAACTGGATCATTTCAAATGGAACTTGACACAGTTCTCAAGATGAGACCTATGAATTAGAACAGCTCACAAACGTCCAGAGGTTTTCACAAAAAATGTACTTCATACTCCAGAAAAGACCTGCAGATATGGCTATACTATTATAGGATATGGCCTTTAGAATTGATAAAAGCCTTTAGAATTTGAAACAATACATTGGTGACCTCTGTAACTTGCTGGCTTATACCAAATGTGGCTTTGAGAACCTGTCACAATATATTACCGGCGACTTCAAGAATTCCATATAATACCAAAGATGTAGCCTGCGGAAGTGGACCAAGTACTCAAGATATGTCCTCTAAAAGTAGTGGTATTAGTAGTCTCTTCAAATATGGCCTTGATATTGGACACAATGTGAAATTAATTGCTTCTAAAATTAGGAGCAATACCACAGATGGGACATAAATAACGGCTCATAATAGTCCAGAGTTGGCTTCAAGCATTTGACACAGTACTCCAGATGTGGCCTCCAGACATGGACACAACATGACAGATGTTGCCTCAAAAACTTGACACAATATTCCAAATCTGACCTTCAGAACTGTACACAACACTTATGGTGTGGCCCTCAGAAATGGTTCTCGAACAAGGCACAATACTCCAGATAAGACCTCCAGTTATGGATGCAATATAACTAAGGCTTTCACAGCTGGGTGCACATTTCAGATATATTCCACAAGCCTGAACACAGTACTGGTAATAAACAGCAGGGACACTCAATGTGTTGTGCGCCACCTCACCATCATGCCTAATGCACTGGAATAAGCATATCCCACATAAGCCAATCCATAAACAACATTCTCACAACCATGAACTCTGAAGAACGCCCGGGAATTGAAAATGCTTCTCAACACTTCTTGGGTTATAAAGACTAACATACATAATGCAACCAGAAAAAAGCCTGAGGTCTTAGAAGAGGTGTGTGAGTCCCATACAAATGACCATACAATACAATATCTGACCCTCTGCATCCCACATTCCTCTTGATGTCTCCATGGCCATGTTGTGTTAATTACCCAATTTGAGTTATTGTGAAATGAAGACTCCAAAATAATTTAGGACAATGGAAATGTGTGATGTATCTAGTGATGGCCGTATAACAGTTGTCACCCTCTGACACCCTAATCAAATCAAACAGACAGTGCATTTACCACCAAAACCCAATAACAGATCTAGGCTAGTTTTTTTGTACTTAATGTTTTTTAAAGTTTTAAAGCTGTCCCTTGAATGTGGATGCACTTCACTTGGTGATTTAAGCAACGGCCAAGTTCACCTCCCATTGTAACCTCTCATTGTAAATGTAATATATATGAAGAAGCTTCAACTACTGATGCCGGCTCTACAGTACCGATTCTTTTGGGTTAATGAATATTGTACTATTGAAGTCCACACTGTACCTTTAGTGTCCCCAGATCAGCTAGTCTTTAATTTTTAGCCACAACAGCACTTTGCTTTCTATGCTTTTTCAGCCCACACTGTGAATCTCAAAAGTGAAACTGCAAGTCCCAGAATGCAATGTGATGTAGGCTATAAAGAGAACATTGGTATAACACATAGAATACAGCTACCTGGCACTCGTTTAGCATGAGGTCCTCTTGAACCTTGAGACCAAAACAAGTCGAACTTTCATGTGGCTTCTTCCTGCCATCCACATTCTAATCCACATCTGCCAAGAATTAGACAATGCATTAACAGTTCTTGAAAAGGGAGAAAGAGATACCCATTTTAGTGACTGAATACGATACCCTTTTGTGTGGGAATACCAGATATATCAGCTGATATATATTGCTAATGGCCTTATATTCAGCATATGAATACATTATGTGTTTTCATTATGTTTCAGCTGTTGGAGCTTTCTGTCTCTTTTTCTGCTTGGTATTGGAAATCTACTGATTGATGTATCTTTATAATATTTAGTATTCTCTCTTTTCTAATGGTTGACTACTTTCACAGATTTATCAGGTAACTAAGGGTTAAAGTGATGCACCAATTAAAATGGAGCCTTGAATAATCTGTGATATAAAGAACCTATTGAATTGCTTAGTATGAAAGGTGGGTGCATAAGATCTCAGTTAGCCAAGCAGAGACACAATGGGTGTGGTAGTGAGGGGTGAGGGAAAAAGAGTTCACTCAGTGGGGAAAGAAATGGATATTTAGGGCCATCAGTAAACTAGGCTGCTGACAGCACCCAAGGGAGGGTGTCAAAAGTGTTTAGAGGGCTATAGAGCGAGCAATAGTTGGTGGGCCCAACCGTGAGGGCTGAGTTATTTTACTCCTAATGTCTCAAGGCCTGAATTACTATGGGTCCTGAATAACTGGGCCAAGTACTAGCTCTTTTAGCACTTGAATGTCAGTGGTACCATGGGTCGAGCATATCCATGGTCATTCAAGGTGGAGGAAAGTGTGACGCAGACACACGCAAAATTGAATGTACATTTACTGCAATAAAGTGATTGTCCCGTCAAATACTTGTCTAATGAAAAAGTAATATTTTAATACATGTATAGCATAGAGGCAACACACTAAATAATTTCCATAGTGTTATAAGGTTGGTGCACTAGCGTCGTCCTGGGCAGTATCCCCGAGTCCCTCCATCCCTATCTAGTGAGCCTGTTTATTTTCTATTGCATACTAGTAGCGACATTCGGATGCAACCAATGCCAGTCCCATGTGAAAAAGTATAACTTTGGCTGTAAGAGTCAACTTCAATATGACCACATGCTGAGTTTTTGTAAGTCGCCAACAGACCTGAGGCATCAAACAGTCTTACCCAACCCAGTGGCAGCTGGCAAGTGTAAGAAGACCAGAGTGTGTCTCTGCGGGCTCTGGTGTCCCAATGCTGAGGGTCTGCAACCTCTCAGGGTCGTCCATGATGACATGTTTGTCCTCCTTCACTCCCCGGACTGCCAGGGTCAGTGTTGGATATCTTCCTTTGTAGCTCCTCGCAATCAGTAAGTGTTCCTTGTTTCCATGGTGGCTCCCTCATGCCAAGCGATTGTTGACAATTTCCTCAGTTCAAGGATGATGGCCCTTACTTCACAGCAGCCCCTCTGGGCACACTGGTATTGCTGACTGGGTCTGCACAAAGGTGACAGCCTTTACTTCACCACTGGCTTACTGACTTCATCAGTACAGCAGTCCCGACCAGACTGGGCGTTTCACACTTTGGTCACTGGAGTCACTCTGCAAGATCCCTGCTGGCCCTCGATCCCTCCTGATGCTCAGCTCATCCTTACTGGGTCCAGTCCTTCACCAGGCAGGCAGAAGGTTGGTGTGCCAGGCTTTGACCAAGTGGTCTTGACTTCTGGGATGATGGCTATAGGAAAGTACCATCTTCCTTGGCATGTTACCCCCATTTTTACCTATATGTCAGTATGTTTTTGCCTGTCTCACTGGGATCCTGCTGGTCAGGACCCCAGTGCTCATAGTTTATGGCCTAATGTGTGTGTCTTTGTGGTGCTTAACTGTGTCTCTGAGGCTCTGCTAATCAGAACCTCAGTGCTTATGCTCTCTCTGCTTTTAAATTTGTCACTGTAGGCTAGTGACTTCATTTATCAATTTCAATTGGCACACTGGACCCACCATATAAGTCCTTAGTATATGATACCTAGGTAATCAGGGCATTGGGGTTCCAGGAGATCCATATAGGCTGCAGCTTTTCTCTTGCCACACATAGGGGGCTCAGACAAACCCTTGCACCGGCCTGCCATTGCAGCCTGCGTGAAATAACGCACACGTTATTTCACAGCCATTTTCACCGCACTTAAGTAACTTATAAGTCACCTGTATGTCTAACCTTCACATGCTGAAGTTTAGGTGCGAAGTTACTAAGTGTGAGGGCACCCTTGCACTAGCAAAGGTGCCCCCACATAGTTCAGGGCCATTTCCCCGGACTTTGTGAGTGCTGGGACACCATTATATGTGTGCACGACATATAGGTCAAAACCTATATGCAGCTTGACAATGGTAACTCCATATATGGCCATGTAACATGTCTAAGATCATGCAACTGTCCCCCCATTCCAAATCTGGTATTGGGGAGCCAATTCCATGCATCCAGGGGGCTCCACCATGGACCCCCCAGTAGTGCCAAACCAGCTCTCTGAGGCTTGCAGCTGCTGCCACCTCACAGAAAAGGTTCTGCCCTCCTGGGGTCTGGGCAGCCCAGTCCCAGAAAGGCAGAACAAAGCATTTCCTCTGAGAGCAGGGTGTTACACCCTCTCCCTTTGGAAATAGGTGTTACAGGCTGGGGAGGGGTAGCCTCCACCAGCCTCTGGATATGCTTTGAAGGGCATGCTTTGAAGGGCACAGATGGTGCCCTCCATGCATAAGCCAGTCTACACCGGTTCAGGGACTCTTTCTCTTCTGCTCTGGCTCGAAACTGGACAAAGGAAAAGGGAGTGACCACTCCCCTGTCCATCACCACCCTAGGGGTGGTGCTCAGGGCTCCTCCAGTGTGTCCCTGACTTCAGCCATCTAGCTTTGCAAGGTGTGGGGGCACCCTGGAGGCCTCTGAGTGGCCAGTGCCAGCAGGTGATGTCAGAGACCCCTCCTGATAGGTCCCTACCTGATAAGGTAGCCAATCCCCCTCTCAGGGGTATTTAGGGTCTCTCCTGTGGGTTCTCTTCAGATTCTGCTTGCAAGGTTCCTTCAGGAATCCTCTGCAACAACTTCAGCATCCTCTGACCACGGATCAACTGCAACCTGCTCCATGAAATGCTGTAACTGCAACAAAGTATCTACAAGAGATACTTTTCTTGAGCAACCTCAGCTCCAAGTCAGCAACTGCAACAGTTTCCATGGTGTGCACGCTCTGGGGACACCCTGTCTTCATCCTGCACCAGAAGGGCCAAAGAAATCTACTGTGGAGTGACGGATTCACTCCCCTGCTCCAAGCAGGCACTTTCCAATATGATGACTGGTGCCCTTGGACTCCTCTCACAGCAATGGGCGTGCTCCTAAGGACACAGAGTGTGGACATCATCGACATAGACTGTCCTGAGGTCCCGCTGACGCAATTTGGAGGAGGAAAGACCTTGCCTTCCCCGAGAGCGACGGTACCCCTGTGTACTGCGTCTTCTTCACCTCCTGAGGCCTCTGTGCACTCTTTGCAAAATTCCTTCATGCTCAACCTGGCCCAGGTCCCCAGCGCTCCATCCTGCGACACTCAACTCGCTGAGTTGTTCTCCGGTGGCGTGGGACCTTCTTTTGTTGTGCTGCATCAACCGCGTTTTGCACCTCCTTTCTTCCCAGAACCTGTGAATCCCGGGGGCACTGGCTGGCATCCTGAGGGCTCTCTAAAGTGCTGAGAGCCCCCTCTTTCTCCTCACATAGAGTTGAGGCCCCCAGGTCCCTCCTGGGTCCACCCAGTGCCATTTTGATGCAAACCGCACTTTTGTCGTAGCCAAGGCTTGTTGGCGACTTCCAACACAAAATCACGTCTGCAACGATCTTCACATCATGACATATACTTTGCATTATGCAGGAACCCGCTGGCGTCTTCCTAGGGTGCATCCCTGCAGTCTTCGACTAACCGGGGACTCTTCTTTTGCACCCTCTTCTGGGTTGGCAGGGACTCCTGTCCTTCCTGGAACTTCTTTTGACTTCTGGACTTGCTCCCCTTCCTTTGCAGGTCTTCAGGTCCAGGAATCCAGCAGTTGTTCTTTGCAGACGTGGTTGGCTGCTGCACAGTCCCAATCACGAGGTGTAGTGTGTCCTAAGGAAACTTGCAGTACTTTACTCCTGCTTTTCTGGGCCCTGGGGTGGGGTAATTTACTTACCTTTACTGTATTCTTACTCTCCCAGCGATTCTGCACACACCACACTTTTCTAGGGGGGAATTTGCATTCCACTTTCTTAGTACATGGTTTGTGTTGCCCCAGATCCATTTTCTCCCATTGCATTCTATAGCATTTCCTATTGCTTGCATTGTTCTATGACTATTTGCTTGTCTAATTTTGGTGTCTATTGTATATATTGTGTATAATACTTACCTCCAGAAGGAATATTGTCTCCAAGATATTTTTGGTACTGTGTCACCCAAATAAATACCTTTATTTTTGGTAACACTGAGTATTGTCTTTACTTGTTTTTAAGTACTGTGTAACTATAAGTGGTATTGCAGGAGCTTTGCATGTCTCCTAGTTCAGCCTAAGCTGCTCTGCTACAGTTACCTCTACCAGCCTAAGCTGCTAGAACACTACTACATTTCACTAATAAGGGATAACTGGACCTGGTATAAGGTGTAAGTACCCACAGTACCCACTACAAACCAGGTCAGCCTCCTACAATGGCCCCTCACCAAACAGGGCAAATCTTGGTCCCTAGTCCTGGTTGTAGCAGCTAGAAGTTGTGGTGATTGTCTCTCCTGTTGAACAGTGCTCTTAAATAAGGTGTGGGACTCATGCTTTCACCTTTATGGTCCAAATCCAGACGCAAATATGATTTAGTATCCGATCCTCTGAAATTTGTGTTTGGGATGTCAGTTCTTTTGAAGTGCCCTCTCCTCTGCACTGCCCTTTGTTAAAGGAACAGTCTGTCACAGCAGGAGTGGCTCTGATTATGATTGGGGGAAATCACACCTGGCTGTCAGTCTCCACCAATATATGCTTCATAAAAGTTCAAAGGCAAAGCTTTCCTCTCTCTCAAGATTACCTGGTCCATAGCACCAGTCTCACCTTCTCGTTGACAATGAGCCTGAGTCCTACTGACCGTAACTTTTCCTGGAATCAAATAGACCTTTTGATGTGCACATGGATAGCCTGTTTCCATTCCTTCAGAGTGTGCTTCCACTCATTTAGGAATTTTAGCAATGCACATCTTCTGTATGGGGGTTGCAATCCTCATCTCACCTAAGTCCTGTGTTTTGGGACCAGTACCACTGCCCTTTGGCCTTAGTAGTAGTGTGCAAGATCCTTGTGTGTTGAGCGCAGGTCGTGTGGTCTCAAGACCAATGTGCACCCTCAACAAGTCAGCTACAAACTCAGCTTATCAGCATGGGCCTGTTTTATAGAGTGGGCTATGATTACAGCGACTTACACTGTGAAACATGCTGTGCTTGTTGAAATCAAGTGCTGTGAAGCCTCTTCAAGGAATAGGGCCTGAAGAAAATTGCCCTTTTGTCCACCGTTTCTGGGGGTGCTGCAAAATGCACCACACTTTTTTTCAGGCTACATGAATTGCGCTGTGTAGATACCCAGTGTCATGTACAGAGAACACGGCTGCAAGGAGGGATGAGAAAGCTCTTTCAGGCAGAACTGGCTGTAAAGATAGCTGCACTGGTCAGGGGAGAGCAGCCTGCCAGTGGCTGTGTTCAGCCCATCAGCAATGGGAGCTCTGGACTGTTGAGTGGTGAGGGGTCCTGGGCATTAGGACCTAACAGCCCATGCCAATGCCCAGCGTGTTCACAATCACATTAGCAACTATAGCCTGCAGCATAATGAGGCGCATACCGTCAAATAACAGCTGCTGCTCCTGACCCTATCCTGACAACATTCGGTCTTAGATCATCTTCCAGTAGTGCCAGCTACTGCTGTAGGAGCTATACCTAAAGCAAGCTGTCAACAATGCCGAACCATATCTTGGACTGGCAAACTCCAATGCGAGTGTCCAGCAGTGCATCACAAATTGGGTTTACGCTAACCTAGATTGTGTCTACAATTGTCCTCCATCTTGTACTTACGTCATAAACTATCAGATGTTAACTGTTGCTGTTCTTCTTGTTCTATATAAAGAATTGCAAGACCCACATTTATAAACAGAGAATGTTCCCAGAGACATTTCTCCCTCTGTACCTAACTAAGGACATTTCAACTGTCCCAGGCTATTGCTATACAATAGATCAATTGAATTGCCTGAATAAACTGTGAGGACATCTGCAGACCCAATATAGTACTACAATGAGAGAAACTTTGAATGTATTCTGTGGTAAAATGTTTTTCTTGCTTGTTTGGGGCACATCCTGAGAACCATGCACCCATGTTGTAGGAAAGTACACTCTTTCTTGGCATGGTTACCCCCATTTTCTGCCTGTTGACAGTGTGTTTGACTGTGTTCACTGGGATCCTGCTAACCAGGAACCCATTGATTATGCTCTCTTCCTTCTAACTTGGTAACTTGTACCATTTTCACCCCACATTTGGCATCCTGGTGCCACCATGTAAGTCCCTTGTATTTCGTACCCAGGGCTTTGTGGTACCAGGGGATCCCCATGGGCTGCAGCATGTATTATGCCACCAATGGGGAGCCCAGGCAAACAGTTCTACAGGCCTGCCATTGCAGCCTGCATGAAAGGATGCATGCACCCATTTTCACCATAGGTCACTGCACCAGTACACTGTAAGTCACCCCTGTGACAGGCCCTTCTAGCCCAGAGGGCAGGGTGCAAGTACATGGTGTGTGAGGACACCCCTGCACTAGCAGGGGTGCCCCCACAAACTCCAGTGCCAGTTTCATGGACTTTGTGAGTGCGGGGATGCCATTTTATGCGTGAACTGGGTGTAGGTCACTACCTGTGTCCAGCTACATAATGGTAACTCTGAACCTAGGCATGTTTGGTATCAAACATGTTGGAATCATATCCCAATACTGTTGGCAGTATTGGAAATATGATTCCGTGCACTCTCGGGGCTCCTTAGAGGACCCCCATCATTGCTCCTACCAGTCTTCTAGTGTTTTCCGAGCAGCTCAAGCCGCTGCCACCCCTCAGAAAGGTTTCTGTCCTACTGTTGCTTGGACAGCTCAAGCCCAGGAAGGCAGAACAAAGGATTTTCCTTTGGAAGTGGGGGTAACACCCTCTCCCTTTGGAAATAGGTGTTACATTGCTAGGCAGGGGTAGCCTCCCCAAGCCACTGGTATGCTTTGAAGGGCATATTTGCTGCCTTCTGTGCATAAACCAGTCTACGCCCTCCAGTTTCTGTTCTGGTGTGAAACTGGACAATGGAAAGGGGAGTGACCACTCCAGCGTCCATCGCCACCCCAGGGGTGGTACCCAGAGCACCTCCAGATGGTCCCTGGGTTTTGCTATCTTGAATCCAAGGTTGTCAGGGACCTCTGGGAGCATCTGAGTGGCCAGGCAAGGCAGGCGACGTCAGAGCCCCCTCCTGATAGGTGGTTCTCAGATTTGGCTTGCAAGATTCCAGCAGGACTCCTCTGCAACCTCTACTTCAACTTCTAGCCACTGGAACCGCGACTGGACCCTGCAGGAATCGACAATCTGCATCCACAACAAAGATTCTGCTTGCAACATTGTTTCCACGGCTCCTTCCAGCTTCTGTACATTTCCCCAGCTGTGCATCCTTTGAAGGTGGCAAGTCTTCAGTCTGCATGAGAAGGAAGAAGGAATCTCCCTTGGAATGAAGGAGTCGCTCCCCTGCACCTGCAGCTACCAACTTCAACGACGAACGGCTGTGTGGATCTCCTCTCATCCTGAGCTGCTTCGATCCTGCATCACAGGTGGTGGTCCGGACTAGTCCTCTTGGTCCCCTCTACCAGCTGTCCAACTTTGGTGGAGGTAAACCCTTGCCTTCCTACGGAGGACAGTGCCCCTTGCACTGCATCTCTTGCAGCTACCAAGGCTTGTTTGCTTCTCCTCCAAGGGCTCTTCAGGCTTCTTGCAGCCCCAGCCCCAACCTCCAGCACCCCTTCCTGCGTCACATCGCCCTCTGCGTGCTTCTCCTGCGGAGTGGGACCCTTCTCCAGTTATGCAGGTGGGCTCCTCTGTGACTCCAGGTTCTTCATCCAGTGAGTCTCCTGTGGGGGCTACCTCTTCTTCTGTGGACTCTCTGCTTTGCTTAGGGTCCCCCCAGGGTTCCCCATGTGGATTGAATCCTTCTGGACCCCGGCAGCTCCACTTTTGCTTCACCCCAGCTTCTGCCTTTGCGAAGGCTTGTTGGTGGCTTTTCCTTGCCATCAACCGACTTCAATCATCCATCTGGCAAGGTACATCGACTGCATCCTCCAGGAACTCTTCATCTGCTCCAGGGCTACATTCCTAATCATCTTCGTCCTACTGTCGACCAACTCCTGCATCCACAGCTGGGTGGGTAGTAGCTCCTACTCTTCCTGGACTCTTCTGTGACTTCTGGACTTGGCCCCCTTCTTTGACAGGTCTTCCTCTTCAGGAATCCACCACTGGTTTCTTGCAGTCTTGTCTGGGTGTTGCATTTTCTTCATTTTCTTCCTTTTGGGTGGTTTGGAAAAAATCTAGCAATTTACTCCTTTCCTCTTGGTCACTAGGGTGCACCCCCAGCTCCCCTCTACACATTCCACTTACCTAGGTAGGGGTCCTGTGTTCGCATTCCATTTAGTATATGGTTTGGGCTCCACCTAGGTTCACTATTGTCTATCTGCATTTGCAACATTTCTAAAACTTTCTATGCCTATTGCTGATAACTAGTGTATATAATTAGTGTGTTACTTACCTCCTATTGAAGAGTTGCCTCTCTAGTACTGTGGTATTGTGTCACTAAAATAAAGTACCTTTATTTTAGTAACACTGAGGTCCTCATTACAACCCTGGCGGTCGGTTTTAAAGCAGCGGTAATACCAACAGGCCGGCGGTAAAAAAATTGAATTATGACCACGGCGGAAACCGCCCACATAGACAGCCACTTTAACACACCGTCTGCCACACCGGTAGCAACAAGCACCACGGCAGTAACCACCAGCAGCCAGGCGGAAGACAATGTACCACCCACACTATTACAACAGGCCTATCCGCCACCTTTTCTGGGGCAGTACCAACAACATCAAAAGTACGGCGGAAACAGTAGACAGAAGGCAAAAGACTCACCTCTAGAGACTCAGGGATCAACCACGACGCCATGGAGCCCGAGTTGCACATCTTCCCCATGATTGTATACCTCTTCATGCATTACGAACAGCAACGCCGGCGAAGACGAAGAGTACTGCTGCCTAGCACACAAGGGAGGGGGGAGGAAAAAGAGAGTGACCCACACACAACACGCAACACTCCCACCCCGACACCATACACACAAACAGATGCAATAACATCACACATCTACCCTGTACCCTTCAGGAATAATGCAAGGACAAAAGGAATAGATTAAAGTGAGTGTAATAAGATAAATTGTAGAAATGTGTGCTTCAAAATCAAAACAGTATATACATTTATACAAATGGAGGGACACTGCCCAGTCCTCGATGTCCGTGGGCCACAGGGCCACTACACATAGGCCAAGGCCCCACTTGACTCCTGCAATAACATGGAGAGAACACTGCAGGGGCATCAGGTTGAAAATACACAGGCACCTCAGGGGTAAGGGGAACAGGGGACACCTCAGCCGGAAGATGGTACAACAACACTGGTCCTGGAGGGGGCAACATGCCCTGTGCGATGTCCTAGGGAGTGCAAGGCCACAGTCTCTCAAGTGGGTGGTTTGCCCACTGCTTTATCCTGGGGAGTGCAAGGCCACAGTCTCTCAAGTGGGTGGTATGCCCACTGCTTGGTCCTGGGGAGTGCAAAGCCACAGTCTCTCAAGGACAAGCCACTGGTTCTAGAGGGGGCCTTGTGCCCAGTGTGCTTCACCCTGGCAAGGAGGGGGTGAGTGGATGGCTTCTTCCACTGGTTCTGGAGGGGGCCTTGTGCCCAGTGTTCTTCATCCTGGCAAGGATGCAGTGAGTGGATGGCTTCTTCCACTTGTTCTGGAGGAGGCCTTGTGCCCTGTGATGCAGCCCTTGGGGAGTGCAAGGTCACAGTCTCTCATCTGGGTGTCACACCTACAAGATTTGCAGGGTCCAGGACGCACTACAGCCCATGGAGGCAAGACTACACACTGCCCGCCGGCGGTGAGGGCTGCTCAGTAGTGGCAGTGCTGGTGTCGGGGATGCCAGTGGTGGAGGGAGGCACCAGCCCTTCCTCTGCAGCCTCGATGGCTGCCCACTGGGGCTGCTGCTGGCAGTGGTGTTGGTGGCGGTGCTGGCAGCGGTGCTGGCAGCGGTGCTGGCGGTGGTGCTGGTGTCAGGGGTGCCAGTGGTGGGGGGAGGCTCCAGCCCTCCCCCTGCAGCCTCGGATGCTGTACCGCCATGGTTGGTGGTGGGGGCTCAGAATCAGTCCCAGCACCAGGCCTCCTGTGCTTCCTGCCTGCAGGTGCAGGCCCCTTGCCCTTCCCTTTCGAAACAGGTGGTGCCTCCTTGCCCTTCCCCTCGGCAGCTGGTGGTGCCTCCTTGCCCTTCCCTTTCGCAGCTGGAGGCGCCTCCTTGACCTTCCCCTAGGCAGCTGGTGTCTCTCCCACCTGCAGTAGCTGCCGACACTACTGTGTCAGTGGACTGGATGGCTGAGGTGCTCACGTGGGTTCTGACCACCCTGGCGTGACGTGAAGAATGGGGGGGAGGGGTAGGGAAGAGGTCAACGGCAGAGATGAAAAGCTTCTTAGGGACACTGGGGTGGGAAGAGGGTGAAGGTTTGGGAGTGTAGGAAGAGGGAGTGGTTGTAGGAGGTGTATGTCTGCTGTGGTTGGGTGCAGGTGCATGAGCCGGATGCTGTTGTGTGGTGGAGAGCTGTTGGGTGTCTGAGTGCTTACGTTTGTGTACTTTGGGAGGAGGGTGCACAGACACAGTGAGAGAGGACACAGGGGACGTGTGCATGGATGTGGGAGTGGTGACTGCCAGTGAGGGGTGTGTAGTGAAAGGCGTGATGGTGATGGGGTTAGTGGATGAGGATGTAGTGCATGCAGGCATGAGTTGAGATGCTACTGGGAGGGTGGTGGACGAAGAGGAGGAGGGGGATACAGAGGAGGCAGTGGATGTTGTTATGTCTGCATCTGGGTGGTGTTTGTGTGAGCGCCTGTGGGATGATGTGTGGTGCTTGTGTGTTGTCTTGGGTGCATGCTGGTCTGAATGTGTGCTTGGGATAGGTTGGGTCTGAGGGGAATGGGACTGGGTAGAGGAAGTTGGGAGGTGGAGGCTAGAAACAGGGACAATGGCTGCCATCATGGAGGAGGCCAGAGCCTGGATTGATATCTGTTGGGCCGCATGCCAGAGTGAATGCCGTCCAGGAATGCATTTGTTTGTTGCAAATGGCCTGCCTGCCCCTGGATGCCATTCACTATGGTTGACTGCCCTACAGAGATGGATCGCAGGAGGTCAATAGCCTCTTCACTCAGGGCAGCAGGGCTAACTGGGGCAGGGCCTGAGGTGCCTGGGGCAAAGTAGATGCCCTGGGTGAGTGGGCATGGGAAACTCGCTGAGGGGCTGCTGGGAGGGCGGTGCTGGTACGGGGTGGTGGCTGTACCTGTAGTTGGGTTGTCCGCCACCACCAGGGAGCTTCCATCGGAGGTGGTATCACTGTCCGAACTGCCCCCACCTGTCTCCGCCATGGTGCTCCCCTCGCCCTCCGTCCCACTGGTGCCCTCACCATCGGTGGATTCGGCCTCCTGGCCCCTGGGGGATGCAGCTCCCTCCATCGCCGGTGCCTCTGCTCCTCTACCAGATGATGCTAATGCACACAAGGAAAGGGTGACAAAACAAAAGGAGGGGGAGAGACAAAGGATACACTTGGTCAATGGCAGCAACAACACCACTGTTGGCGTACACGACACACACACACACACAGGGAACAGCCCTATGCACTAGGCAATGCACTAACAGTCACAATGCTAGTCACCAGCCCATGGTCAGGAATACCTAATGCCAAGAGCAGCATACCTGAGACCCACAGACCACTGCCCAGTAGTGGATGCCTACTAGCCTGGTTGGAGGTATTTTACATCAGAACCATGCCCTACATGGGACCTACCCTGCAATGTCTGGCCTGGCCTAGGGGCACCCACAGGCCCACATACCCCACCCAGTGACCACCCCACCACGCGCAAGTAATATATTGGGAAACTGTACTCACCACCCCCTTGTGGCTGCTGTGATGCCCTCAGGTGCCCCTCTAGCTCCAGAATAGGCCACCGCCAGTATGCGGGCCATCAGGGGGGGGTCAGGGTTCGGCGGGCACCCCTTCCTCGTTGGGAGGCCATCCCCAGCTGAGCCCCCGCTGTCTTCCTTGCCCAGGACTCAGGTCCTCCCACCGTTTGCGACAGTGGGTGCTCCGCCTGCCGTAGACAACCCGGGTCCACACGTCCTTGGCGATGGCATGCCATATACCCTTCCCCTGATGGGCACTGACCTGCAGAAAAAGAAACACATAAAAAGGTATCAGTCATACCGTCCAGTCTGTTACACACAGACATTGCCTCATGCTGCCCAGAACCCTTCCACCAACCCCCACCTCTAAAGGTGGCCCTCACACACAGTACTCCATGCATTGATGCCTCATGCATCGTGCTCACAGTGTACTCATCTGTTGGTCTGGAGGCCCATACAGCATTTGGTACTGAGGTAGGACCCCATGCACCAGTCTCTCCAACTCCGCAGCGGTGAAGGCAGGGGCCCTTTGCCCAGGGACACGAGCCATGGTTGGTTCCAGACACAGGCCACAGTAGCACTTGCAGTGTAGGTCCTCTCCTGTTGAAGGTTAGGTAGCAAGTGAGTGGACAGATAGAAATTGGCGGTCATGTCCGCGGCGGTGCGTACCATCACCGCTGACCACTGTAACCCATAGGGCTCGACCGCCTCCCGCAACGGCGCACAACGTCAGCAGCATTACCTCATTTCCACATGTCCATCCACACAGGACAAGCGGATGCCATTTCACGGGGGGGGTAGGTCATGGCACCTAACTGCGTCACAGTACACATAGGCACCATTTGGGCCTATCCAACGACATACTGTTACAGTCACAACATGCAATGCAGTGTAGTGTTTGGAAATGTGGAATACTGACCAGCTGCTCACCGTTTTGCCCCCTAGATTACAACCGCTGCGGATGAATAGGAGATGGAGACATCCCCCATGTACAGACCCCTGGTGGACTTGGCAACAATGGAGGACAGGCACATTATCCTTACGTATAGACTGGATAGGGCCACAATCACAGAGCTGTGTGCCCAGTTAGAGCCTGACCTGATATCTGCTATCCGTCACCCCACTGGGATCCCCCCTCTGGTGCAAGTCCAATCAGTGCTCCATTTCTTGGCAAGTGGCTCCTTCCAAGTGACAGTGGGCTTGGCAGCAGGAATGCCTCAGCCAATGTTCTCAATACTGCTGACCAGAGTGTTGTCTGCCCTGATTAAACACATGCGCAGCTACATTGTTTTCCCCAAGGTGGAGGATTTGCCCACAGTGAAAGCTGACTTCTATGCAATGGGACATATCCCCAACATTATTGAGGCCATTGATTGTATACATATTGCATTTGCCACCCTCCCCTCCCCGGAGAAATGCACAGGTGTTCAGAAATCGAAAGAGCTTTCACTTGATGAATGTCCAGACAGTGTGCCTGGCGGACCAGTACATCTCCCATGTCAATGCAAAGTATCCTGGGTCTCTGCATGATGCCTTTATCCTGAGGAATAGCAGCATCCCATATGTGATATTTTAACTCCAGAGGCACAGGGTGTGGCTAATAGGTGAGCCCATGATTCCCACCCAGTATATGTTGGTGCATGGGTATGGTGTTGGCCATAAGTGTTAGTGTTTGGCTAACAGGTATCCCTCGATATTTGCAGGTGACTCTGGTTACCCCAGCCTTTCATGGCTGCTGACCCCTGTGAGGAATCCCAGGACAAGGGCAGAGGAACATTACAATGAGGCACATGGGCGAACAAGAAGAATAATAGAGAGGACATTCGGCCTCCTGAAGGCCAAGTTTCGTTGTCTCCATCTAACAGGTGGATCCCTGTACTACTCACCCAAGGTGTGCCAGATCATCGTGGCATGCTGCATGTTGCATAACCTTGCCATGAGACGCCAGGTGCCTTTTCTGAGAGAGGATGAGGTTGGAGATGGGCGTGTGGCAGTAGTGGACCCTGTGGACAGTTAAGATGAGGAGGCAGAGGATGAGGATGAGGACAACAGAACAGCTATTATATAACAGTACTTCCAGTGACACACAGGTAAGACATTGTAACTTCACTTTGCATTGATAGTTTTGAATTTGACATTGTACATGGCAGGCAGATTCTCCCAGTTCTATGGCCACTTACTGTAGCCTTTGGCATCTCTATTTTCATGTAAATGTGGCCCACTCTGGCACCTGGTGTGTTGACTGCAGCCTACTACAAGGTCACTCCTATGCATTTATTCCTGTACAGTTGTATTGCAGTGTTTAAAACTTGTTAAACAAATACTTTGTTCAATCATTTGACAGACTCCATACCTGTATTTTTTAAATGGTGTTTATTTAAGTGCTAAGAAGTAGAGGGGGTAGTGGAATGGGCTGGGTTGATGGTGGAGGAAAGTCCAGGATAGAGTCCAGTCTATTGGTATCACAGGTGCATTGTCCAAGGGGGCATAGGAAGTGGAGCAATGGCAGTTCAAGGTGGACAGGGTGACAGAGTGGGACACAAGGGTGACAACCAGGAGAGTCTTATTTCCTGGTGGGGGTCTTGGCAATGTTCTATGGCTTCTGCCTGGATTGTAGAGACCATTTGCGGGGTGGTTCTCCTTCTGCAGGGGGTGGGGTGCTGGTGGCCTGCTGGTCCTGTGGCGGGGCCTCCTGTCCACTAGCGGCAACGGAGGTGGAGGGCTGATCATCGGTTTGGCTAGTTTCAGGGGCCTGCTGGTGTGCCACTGCCTCCCTCATGGTGTTGGCCATGTCTGCCAGCACCCCTGCAATGGTGACCAGGGTGGTGTGGATGTCCTTCAGGTCCTCCCTGATCCCCAGGTACTGTCCCTCCTGCAGCCGCTGAGTATCCTGCAACTTGTCCAGTATCTGGCCCATCGTCTCCTGGGAATGGTGGTATGCTCCCAGGATGTTGGTGAATGCCTCCTGGAGAGTGGGTTCCCTGGGCCTGTCCTTCCCCTGTCGCACAGCAGTCCTCCCAGCTTCCCTGTTGTCCTGTGCCTCTGTCCCCTGAACCGTGTGCCCACTGCCACTGACCCCAGGTCCCTGATCGTCCTGTGTCTGTGGGGGTGCCTGGGATCCTGTAGTGGTGGACACACAGCTGATTGACGTGTCCTGGGGACAGAGGTATGGGCCCTCTGGGTGGGTACTGTGGTGGTGTTTCCTGAGGGGGGAGGCTCTGTGGTGGTATGGGACTGTGCCTGGGTAACCATAGATTTCAGCTGGGGTGGGGGGGGGGTATTTACTGGTCCTAAAAAAGTTGTTGTGTCCACAGACCTACCTGTAGAGTGTCTACTAGGGAACGACTTGGATACTTCAGCTTGGGATGAAGTACAGTAGGAGGCCCATGCAGCAACGCTGGGCATCCCAGGGCATATTTTTGCTTTGACTAGGGCACAGGCCAAGAAGCAAAAAGAGCAAGGAAATTTGAAGATTGGATAATGGTCCAAGAACTTCCAAAACCCAAAGGTAGGAAGGGCAGAAAGCTGCCCTCTACCCCACCCTCCAGTGAAGATTCCACCTTTGAGGAGGAGGAATCTACTCCCTTGGCAAAACCTATACCTGAGTAGCTGAAGACTGACACAGTTGAACTTTTAGGTGGAGGGGGGCCTGCCAGGGAGGAATTCAGTATGGCTCAGAAAACCTGTCCCACACTGGCAGGGTTGAGGCAGCAAGCTGTCCTCCAAGAAGCAGGGGATGTCAGTGGTACCCACAAGGTGTACTGGGAAGACAACCTTTTATATTCAGAGCCAAGGGGACCCAAACCTGGTACCACCAGGAGATTGGCAGTACCTCTGTATTATAGAGAAGTTTTGTTGACCTTGGCACATTACATTCTTCTGGCAGGTCACTTGGGGCAAAGCAAGACTTGGGACAGGCTTGGGCCTCATTTTCACTGGCCCCACATGTCTGAAGATACTAAGGAATTTTGTTGCTCTGGTATCACCTGTCAAGCCAGGGGTAAGCCAGGTAGCACCCCAAAGGCCCCCTTATTTCCACTGCCTGTGGTTGGGGTTCCCTTTGAGAAGGTTGTGGTGAATATTGTTGGCCACCTAGACCCGCCAATAGCCTCTGGGAACAGGTTCATACTGGTGGTGGTGGACCCTGCCACCAGGTACCCAGAAGCTATTCCTATAATGACCGCTACAGCACCTGCAGTGGCAAAAGCTCTCCTGGGAATTTTCTCTAGAGTGGGCTTTCCTAAAGAGGTGGATTCAGACAGAGGTACCAACTTTATGTCTGCACACCTAAAGGCAATGTGGAAGGAATGTTACTTGTTACTTACAAGTTCACCATACCTTACCACCCCCAAACCCATGGTTTGGTAGAGTGGTTTAATAAAACTCTCAAGGGCATGATCATGGGACTCTGAAAAACTCAGAAGGAGATGGGATGCCTCCTTTTGCCTACAGGAAGGTCCCTCAGAAGGGAGTGGGCTACAGCCCATTTGAACTTCTGTTTTGGGCACCCGGTCAGATGTCCTCTTGCCTTCTCAGAGAGGACTGAGAGCAACCTCTCAAGCCCCCTAAAGAGGACATAGTGGACTTTGTACTTGGCCTCAGATCAAGGATGGCTGAGTACATGAAAAAGGTCACTAAAAACCTTCAGGCCAGCCAAGAACTGCAGAAGCAGTGGCATGATCAGAAGGCTGTTCCGACTGTTTAACAGCCAGGGCAAAAAGTGTGGGTCTTGGAGCCTGTGGCTCCTAGGGCACTCCAAGACAAGTAGAGTGGTCCACACACAATAGTGGAGAAGAAGGGTGAGGTTACCTACTTGGTGGACCAAGGCACTCCCAGAAGCCCCCTCAGGGTGCTTCATGTGAACCGCCTGAAGCCCCACTATGGACAGGGCAGACCTGGCCCCGCTCATGGCCACTGATGAGGGACAGGAGGAAGAGAGTGACCCTCTCCCTGACCTCTTCTCCATCACTGCAGCTGATGGCTCAGTTGATGGAGTAATCCTGGCAGACTGTCTTTCTGAATCTCAGAAGGAAGACTGCAGGAACCTCCTAGGGCAGTTCTCAGAACTGTTTTCTCTAACACCTGGTCAGACAGTATGGTGTGAACACACTTTGGATACAGAGGACAGTTTGCCCTCAAAAAGCAAAATCTATAGGCAACCTGACCATGTTAGAGACTGCATCAAAGCAGAAGTGCAAAATATGCTGGTCCTGGGAGTCATAGAACACTCTGCCAGTGGGGCTGGTCCCAAAACCTCACTCGCAGAATGGGAAAAGAGAACTGAGGTTTTGTGTTGACTACAGAGGGCTCAACACTGTCACAAAGACAGATGCTCATCCTAGCTCTAGGGCAGATGAGCTAATAGATACACTAGCATATGTAAAGTACCTTACCACATTTGATTTGACCGCAGGCTATTGGCAGATCAAATTATCAGATGATGCTAAACCAAAAACTGATTTTTCAACCATTAGAGGGCATTACCACTTCACAGTGATGCTGTGTGGTCTGCAAAATGCACCTGCCACTTTTCAGAGGTTGGTGAATAAAGTCCTTCAAGGATTGGAAGCCTATAGTGTATCTTATCTAGATTATATAGCTGTCTTAAGCTCCACCTGGAAGGACCACCTGGTCCACCTCTAGAATGATTTAGAAGCTCTGCAAAAAAGAGGCCTCACTATCAAGGCCTCTAAGTGCCAGATATGGCAGGGGAAGGTTGGAAATCTGGGCCACATGGTAGGTGGACCCATACCAGAACCCAACATCTGACAAATAGACACATAACCCTCCATGAGAGAATCATTTTGGCAGCAGAAAGTGTTTTTATTTGGAGATGTAACACAAGAAACCCTACTTCTCTGTTGCCAACCCCAGAGGGAGATGATGAGGGTGAATTTGGCCATGACTGTGTCAGTGTTACTGAGTTGTGCACAAAAACATGACCTGACATACTGGTTGTTCATCTTCCTGAGTCTGTGCAGGGGCCTCACAAGGGCAGCAGTTTATCTTATGAAGTTTCATTGCTGACCAGTCTTTATGCCTTTGTGAGAGGTGAACTGCATGATAGCATCTGTTTGGTACATTTCAAGGCAGTATTTATCAAATCAAACAAAACGTGTGAGGCTCAGCAAGGTGAACTTCAAACAATTTGCATCACATGTGTGGTGGTTAAAGTGTACACCTACACTCAGCACAAAAGGTGTCACATATCATAATACCAACAAACAGCATGAATAAATGCAGTCTCAGTCTTCCATATTGCAAAAACAGAAGGTTCCTCACAAGGCCAGGTGATCAGACCCAGCCGGCCACCATACTCCTGACCACTACAATGTTCTCATTAACTCCTTAACTTCTTGAGTCTCACACCATGACTCACTTAAGATGTCTCATGGAAATTTCCAGAAGATTACCTGTGCCGGATATCCTCCTGGTTGTTATTCGAAGATATCCCTCTGTTCAGTGCTCTGAATGCCATTGCCCATACAACACATACCTGAGGCCAGCAGGACAGCATTCATACATACCCAAGGGCTTATTTACAAGGAACTTGCCCTGCTGCTGCATCATTTTTTTGATGCAGAGGTGGCGCATTCTTAGCTCCTCATTTACAAAGTGATGCTAGAGGTCACTTTTTGCTCTGATGCATCAATTTTATCTTGTGCATGATCCGGCTGCATTAGATAACGACAATAATATGCAAGATATGCTTTCCCTCTTTAAAAACCATGCAGATCTGACACAGCTGTATTTACAAGGAATTTCGAAAAATTACGCTCCCTTGGCATAAGTCACACAGAGTCTCTGATGCATCAAAAAGTTAATGCCTCGTTAGACCAGGCATAAAAATGACGCATTGGCACTGGTATATAAGGAGAACATACCCAAAGCACTCAGGCAAGCTCTCGGACACCATGGACTTACTCCTACTGGAGCTTGGAGTCTGAAGAAGACCACCATCTGCACCCTGGAGGCAGCGCAGGTGAAGGGAGTGCATATATTGACAGCGTACATTACTAATTGGACTTAGGGAGGGAGAGGTAATTACCCATTACTATCTGGAGGTAAACCATTTACGGATGCTACAACTGATTGCATCAAGATTCCTGGCAACAGCGGATAAGGTTACCAATACCCCTCAACAGACAAAGCACATGGCTGTAGTCACATGACATTCCAGACATCAGCTTGAGTGCGCAGAATCTGTCAGCCATCATTCTCCTCATTCCTACCCTCTGTCCTGGATGCCATCATCTGTCTGACACCCCACTACATCTTCTTCCCCAACACCCAGCAACTTCAGCAGGAGATCAAACAAGGATTTTTATGCCATTGTTTGGTTCCCACATGCGCTGGGTGCCACGGACTGCACGCATGTGCAATTGGTTTCTATTGCTGCAACTGCCCATCTTTACCGCAACAGGAAACACACCCACTACAACAATGTCCAGGCCATTGTCGTTCATCGTGGGTTATTTACAAATGTGCTGGCAAAATACCCCTGCAGTGTGCATGATGCATTCATATTCCGGCACTCAATCATAAACGATGATTCCAGGATGTACAATATGGAAATGGCCTACATGAAGGTAAGCAAAACTCAAGTACCTAACAGATCCACTAACAATTAGAAATGGGTGACACAATACACATCTCAGTGTCTGCCAACACAGATAGGGACTTCAGTATGAGGGCTGTTCTACATACATGCACCATGCATCATGCATCATGTTAAATATGCAATGCAAATTCCCCAGTCATATATGTGAATACATCTATAGCCAGTGTTGCAGATGTTGCATGGTGTAAAGGCACAGAGCAATGCAAGGCAGGCACAAATTATGGCTACCATCACTGTGTGCAAGGGAGGTGTTCCATAGCCACTGTGGGGGTGTCCCCATGCGACTCCCATGGTCCATCAGGTGTGTCATGGATCCCACACCAGGAACTAGGCAAAGGTGACAAAATACGGCTCATGGGCAGGTGACGTGTAACTGTCCTAATGGATTGTAACCATCAAATTCACCCTATGTTCTATGTTTGCTGTGTAATGTGACACACATCTATCACTCACCATGCCTCTGAGGCAGTAGCCTTGGCTGGAGGGTGCTCCCGCACACACAAGTATAATCCTGCATGCAATGAAGAACCCAAACAACCCCTGTGGGGACCTCCTGGTGTAGGTAGGGGTGGGTGGGGGTGTCCCTGGGGACAGGAAAGGGCACCTGTGGGGGATTTCCATGGTCTCAGATTCATTTGCCCCTGCCCATACCCAGGCATTAAATAATAGCGCTAAACAGGCTTAGCGCCATTATTTAAGGCCCTCCTCCTCCCATGCATGATTTTTGCACAGGAGGATAAATAAGGCGCGAGGGTCTTTGAGGCATTTTTTGCCTGGGAACGCCTACCTTGCATCTCATTGACGCAAGGTAGTTTTCCGCAGGCAAAAAAAATTGTTAACTCCAATATTTTGGTGCTAGACGTGTCCAACAATATGTAGTTAAGTTTGCGTGGGATTTGCATAAAATAAATAATGCAAATCCGGTGCACACAGAGTATAAATATGGGCCTAACTTCCCTTTTCAGAGATGTCATGCAGTGCAGGACGTTGTGTAGCTGTACTGCAGAGGACCACTCCCAAATCTTCAGGATCCATGAGTTGTGTGCACATATTGGGTACAATGCTATCACATGTACACAATGTTCCCCAATAGTGACATGCGCTCATGGATCTGGCAATGGCAGTTGTGACACCTTGTCACTCAGTGCAATGGCAGTTGTGACACCATGTTACTCAGTTGGTATATGTGAGTACATAATGTGTGGATGGTATTATGTCAACTGCTGTGGATAATATTTTCCACTCAAAGACTTGTGCCAATGTAATGTAGGCCACCAACAACATCTGTGGATGACCATGTACCCATACATGTATCTATGTAAGCCATGTCTGGTATGTTACCACCTACCTAGAGAGGACCTCCAAGAAAAAAATCTCATCCACATTACGTTCCTTCACACATGTAGTGTGAACACATAACATTGAGTGGACTGACCCATTTAGTACACCAATTGGAGAGGTTACATAACTCTTCTGTGAAAGAAAGTGGACTGCTGTCCACCTCTAGGGAAGCAATAGTGAGCTCTCTTTTAAAGCCTGGAAAGGCGCCCACTGAACTTACTTCTCATAGGCCATTGTCAATTCTAAACACAAAGTACAACATACTGAGTAAAATACTAGCCTGTTGACTACTCCCTCTGCTGCAGCAACTGATCCATACTTATCATACCATAATGGCTTTGTCCTGTGCCCCAATACCTCCTTAAATATCTGTTGGCTTTTTAGTGTAATTGAGGCTGTTCAAGATCATTATCCATATGCTGGCTGTATATCTCTGGATGTTCGTCAGGCCTTTGACATTGTTGGGAGGATGGGGCTCCATGTTGGTGGCATTAGCCCATTTTGGAATTCCTCCAATCTTCATTAAATCGGTTAACCTGTTATGCTCATCACCCACAGCCAGGGCACAGACAGGGGGCATTTGAGGGCATATCAAGTGTCGCACAGAACAAGACACAGGAGAGGGTGTGGTGTAACGGCCAGAGTGGCTGACTCTGGAGCTGGGGAACCAGGTTTGAGACTCAGGTGGGCTCAACATCTTGTGATTCCAGGCAAATCACTTAGGGCCTGATTCTGATTCTGGCGGGCGGCGGAGGCCGGCCGCCAGAATTCCGCCCTCCAAAATACCGCGCCGCGGTCAAAAGACCGCAGCGGGTATTTCAAGTTTTCCCCTGGGCTGGCGGGCGGCCGCCAAAAGGCCGCCCGCCAGCCCAGGGGAAAACGACCTTCCCACGAGGATGCCGGCTCGTAATCGAGCCGGCGGAGTGGGAAGGTGTGACGGGTGCATTTGCACCCATCGCGTATTTCACTGTCTGCCAAGCAGACAGTGAAATACTTGTAGGGGCCCTCTTACGGGGGGCCCTGCAGTGCCCTTGCCAGTGGCATGGGCACTGCAGGGGCCCCCAGGGGCCCCGCGACCCCCCCTACCGCCATCCGGTTCCCGGCGGGCGGACCGCCGGGAACTGGATGGCGGTAGGGGGGTCGGAATCCCCTCGGCGGCGCAGCTAGCTGCGCCGCCTTGGAGGATTCAATAGGGCAGCGGTACACTGGCGGGAGACCGCCAGTGTTGCCGGTCTGACCGCGGCTTTACCGCCGCGGTCAGAATGCCCTGCGGGGCACCGCCGGCCTGTCGGCGGTGCTCCCGCCGACCCTGGCCCCGGCGTTCTAAGACCGCCGGGGTCAGAATCACCCCCTTAATCTCCCCGTGCCCACCAAAAAATGAATGTGTCCTTGTGCAATGTAACTGCTGCTCATGTAAAGTGATCCCTACCTTTGGGTTGAGTCCACGCTATATAAAACTGCAAAAAAAACAACAATGCTGTCCTTTATCCCCACTCTTATTTGTACTAGCAATAGAACCCTTAGTGCAGTACATGCAACAAAACTCTCAAGAGTGGGGGATTCCCATGTATTGTGCGCTTCATTCAATCTCATTATATGCCCATGACATGGTACTATATTTAAAAGACTTTCAAAGAGATTTGGGAGACATTGTGAGGGCACTAACCACCTTTGGACGACTTTCCAGTCTCCTGATAAATGTGGAAAAATCATGCGCATTCCCTTTCATGTCAGTAACTGTGGACCCTACCCTGTGGTTTGGAGACACAGCTGTGCAGATCCCTCAACATACCTTTCCCCATTTAGGTGTCCATATTTACCATGAAACTGAGGATATTCTCAAAGGCAACCTTTTACGAATGATACATTCCCTTAAAGGGTAAGTTGACTTCTGGGTTACATTACCTTTGTCTGTAGCCAATCACCTCTCTCTTGCAAATATGGTAATGTTACTGCTGTTCTTATACTAGTTCATTGAACTTCCGGCGGTGGTCCCTGCGTGGGTATTCAGGCGACTGAAAACAATGATGGTGGGACTTACCAGGGGACCAGGTTGCTGCAGGATTAGACTTGCTAAATTGCAGCTTCTCACAGATGCTGGAGGCATGGGGACTCTGGACTTCACCGCTTATTGTCTGGTGGGACAACTGCTGTGGCTAGCCTAGTGGTTGGCCGGACTCAGTCTGATAGAGATAGGATTTACTACAGTACCTCCAATGGTCACATTGCTTCTTTTGTGCTTTTGTGAGTGGCCCTCGCCTACTTGAGACTAGCAGTGAGATATACTGCTCCTGTGCTGATGTATGAACCAAACATCCCACTTCTTGGTCTTTCCACTCCTTCAAGTACCATGATGGTACATCATTTGAGTGCCTGGGAACAGAATAGGGAACTGAGAATCGGCTCATGATGGCATGCTTATGTCCCACACTAATTTCATTCACGCCCATACCCTTCCTGAGACCTTGTTTCTTACTCATGCTTGTTTACGTCATTATATCCATCAACATTGGTCCCCTGATGGGACAGAGCCACCCACACACAAATGATTACAAGCATTACACATCAGGGCACATGGTAGACACCGTGTATGTTGGCTTTACCATGGAGCCAGGGTACACCTTGGGATCTTCCTTGCCCACTTCAAACTTCAATTAAAAATTGACTTGATCTGCAAATTCTCGGACAAGGACTGGGCCCACATACTAGAATACCCCAGAAAAGTCTCTTGCAACACACGGTTTAAGCTCATACAATTCACAGATTTACATAGGGCATATTTAACATCCCACAGACTTAGGGGGTCATTCCAACCCTGGCGGTCGGTGTTAAAGCGGTGGCTAACCCGCCAACAGAAGGGCGGTAAAAAAAATGGAATTCTGACCCTGGCGGAAACCGCCAATAGAGACCGCCACTTTAACACTCCGACAAACAAACAGCGCGGCGGTCACTGCGAACAGACAGGCGAGAGTCAATGTACCGCCCACCCTATCACAACCCACCAATCCGCCACCTTTTCCGGGGCGGTAGCCCCGCCGATAAAAACACGGCGGAAACAGCCATTTCGAACGGAAAACGCTCACCTCTACACACTCCACGAGGAATCTGGACAGCATGGAACCTGAACTACACATACTGCCAGCGATTGTCTTCCTGCTCCTCTACCAGGAGCACGAACGCCGGCGCAGAAGACAACGGTGAGTACTGCACCTACGACACAGGGGAGGGGGGAGGCAAAAAATTACAGAGACACACATATGCGACACACCCACCCCCACCCTCACCCACCACAACACACACATCAATGCATAGCAGTACATCACAGTTACAACCCCCAAACCCCCCGGTAGAATGCAAAGACTAAAGAAAATGATAATGAAAATTGGATTATATTGTAAGGCTGAGTAAAAAATATATCAAACATCTATAACTATATATACATAGAAAATGTCCTGTCCGATTTGTGTATCAGCCATTTTTCGTGGGCCACTGGGCCAAAACACATGGGCAAAGCCCACACAGGACACCTGACTCCAATGGAGAGAACACTGCAGGGGCATCAGATAGCAAAACTACAGGCACCTCAGGGGGAAGGGAAGGGGGGGCACCTCAGCCAGATGAGTCCACGACGCCAGATCCACGAGAGGCCTCCATGGCCACTGTTCAATCCTGGGGAGTGCAAAGCCACAGTCTCTCAAGTCTCTACAGTGGGTGGCCTGCCCACTGTGCCATCCTGGGGAGTGCAAAGCCACAGTCTCTCAAGTCTCTACAGTGGGTGGCTTGCCCACTGTGCCATCCTGGGGAGTGCAAAGCCACAGTATCTCAAGTCTACACAGTGGGTGGCTTGCCCACTGCACAATCCTGGGGTGTGCAAAGCCACAGTCTCTCAAGTGGATGACAGACTCTACTGGTTCTGGAGGAGGCATGGTGCCCAGCGTGCTTCGTGCAGCCCTGCCCGACACAGATGCGGGCCTGCCCCTTCTGCCAATGGTCCAGCGTTGCTTGAGACGGCGGTGCCCAGCGGTGCTTGAGACGGCGGTGCCCGGCGGTGCCCAGCGGAGCGGTGCTTGAGATGAAGGGCCCAGCGGAGCGGTGCTTGAGACGGCGGTGCCCAGCAGAGCGGTGCTTGAGATGAACGGTCCAGCGGAGCGGTGCTTGAGATGAAGGGCCCAGCGGAGCGGTGCTTGAGATGAAGGGCCCAGCGGAGCGGTGCTTGAGACGGCGGTGCCCTGTTCAGCGGTTCTTGACTTGAAGGGCCCTGTTCAGCGGTTCTTGAGACGGCGGTTCCCTGTTCAGCGGTTCTTGACTTGAAGGGCCCTGTTCAGCAGTGCTTGAGATGAGTGTCCAGGTCAGCAGATCTGGCCATGCCATGGATGTCACTCGCCACCTGACATGTGGCTGCCGGGGCCTTCCTGCCCATCTGTCTTTTTGCTTGCGGGGCCCTCCTGTGCTGCAGTCCCGGGCCTGTGGGTTTCCTCCTGCACACCTGGAATGGGGCTGGTGGGGCCCTCCTGGGCAGCTGGCCTGCTGCCGGACTTGTCGGGCGTGCTGCCCTTGCCACCCTTCCCTGCTTGTCTGTGGCCCTTTACTCCCTTTGGCGGTGTGCCAGGTGGCACCCCACTTCCTGACGGAGCCAGGGTAGGGATTTTGGAGCCTGCTGTCTTTGGCCTCTCGCGCCGGGCACTGGCAATCTTAGATTTTTTTCCCAGGGTGGGCTGGCCGTGTCTTGGCTCCTAGCCGAACTAGCTGGCCTTGAGGGTGGGGGACTCCAAAGTCCTTGGACTATTGTCTTTGTAGGTCCGGGTTTTGTGGTGGCTGAGGTGCTGATTGGAGTCTTCTGAGATGGACGGGGTGGGGAAGTTGTTTGAAAGAGGTCAAGTTTGGAAAGGAAAATCAATTTGGAAAGAGAGGGACGGGTAGGTGTAGTGGGTATGGGAGTGGAGGAAGAGGATGTGGTTGTAGGAGAGTGAAGTCTGGTGTCTTTGGGTGCAGGTGCTGGTGCAGGAGGCTGTTGTGAGGTGGATGGCTGTTGGGAGGGTGGCTGCCTTCGTTTGTGTGGTTTGGAAGAGGGGGTGACAGACACACTGGGAGAGGACACAGGGGACGTGTAAATGGTAGTGGGGGTGGTGACTGCACGTGTGCGGAGTGTTCTGGTGGGTGTGCTGGTGATGGACGTAGTGGCTGAAGATGTTGTGCATGCAAGTGTGAGTGGAGACGTCACAGGGAGGGAGGAGGGAGACGAGGGGGAGGGGGACACAGAGGAGGCAGTGGGTGTTGGTATGTCTGCATGTGGATGTTGCTTGTGTGAATGCTTGTGTGATGTGTGGTGCTTATGTCTGGATGAGCTTCCCTTGGGTGTTGAGGTGTGTGCAGGCTGGTCTGATGGTGTGTCTGGGATAGGCAGAGGTACAGGGGATTGGGACTGGGTGGAGGAAGTTGGAGGGGGGAGGCTGGAGACAGGGACAATGGCTGCCGTCAGTGCTGAGGCCAGAGCGTTGAACGATCGCTGATGGGCAGCCTGACCAGAATGAATGCCCTCCAGGTATGCATTACTCCGGTGCACCTCCCTTTCTACACCCTGGATGGCATTCAAAAGGGTAGACTACCCAACAATGATGGTCCTCAGGAGGTCAATGACCTCCTCACTGAGGGCAGCAGGGGTGACTGGGGCAGGGCCTGAGGTGCCTGGGGCGAAGGAGATGCCCACCTTCCTGAGTGAGCGGGCACGGGGCGAATGCTGAGGGGCTGCTGGGAGGGCGGTGCTGGTGCGCTGGGTGGCGGCTGTACCTGTTGTAGCGGGGGGCACGGATGTTGCCGCCACCACAAGGGAGCTCCCTTCCGAGGACGAGTCTGTTTCGCTGGTGTCACCACGTGTCCCCGCTGTGGAACTCCCCTTGCCCTCTGTCCCACTGGTGTACTCAGAGTCCGTTGCATGGCCCTCCAGGGCCATGTGGGATGCAGCTCCCTCGTGCTCCGATGCCACTTCTCCTCCGCCTGATGATGCTAATGCACACATGAACAGGAAGAGCACAAAAAAAGGGTGGGGGGGAGAAATAAAGACATGTTGAGTGCATGCATGGGAGACACCGTTGGCTGAGAGGACAGACACAGAAGCCCCCTGCACTACGCCGCGCACTTGGGGTACACTACTCAATCAGTGGGACATGGCCTACAAGCCTATGGACGACAACTGCACACATAGGTGACACAGGGCCATGAATATCTGTACTACAGAGGTGGGGGGTGGGAGCACAGGGCCATGCCTTATGGAGGGGCCTAGCCTACAGAAATCGCCCTGGCCTAGGGATACCCACAGCCCTCCTCCCCCACCCAGACACCTCCACTGAGCGCAAAGATAGCAGATTGTGCTTGTACTCACCCCCTTGTGTCTCCTGTGATGTCCTCATGCGCCCATCCAAATCGCGGTAGGCCACCGCCAGGATCTGGGACATCAGGGGGGTCAAAGTACGACTGGCACCCCTCCTACGTTGGGAGGCCATCCCCAGCTGAGCCTCCGCCGTCTTCCTGCTCCAGCGTCGGATGTCCTCCCACCTCTTCCGGCAGTGGGTGCCCCGTCTGTTGTGGACCCCCAGGGTCCGGACGTCCTTGGCGATGGCACGCCAAATAGCGACTTTCTGGTGGGCGCTGACCTATGTGACATGTACAGGGGGTGAAAAGAAATCATCACCTTCTGCATGCTCGATGTGAGTGGCCCCCATCCCTACCCTTGCCATGTGGCACATGCTCTCATCTGTCGTTATATGCATGCCTCAATCGCACCCCTCCCCACCATCTTTCATTCACCCCACTCAACACAGAAATTGGCCACAAAGCATGGTCCCAGTGTATTTACCTGTTGGTCTGGAGGACCGTAGAGTAGCGCATACTGGGGGAGGACCCCATCCACGAGTTTCTCCAATTCCTGAGCAGTGAAGGCAGGGGCCCTTTCCCCAGTCGCAGCAGCCATTGTCCCTTCCAGACCGAGGTCACAGTAGCACTTGCAGTATAGGTCCTCTCCTGTGGAAGATCAGGTATCGAGTGATTAAGCAGATAGAAAATGGCAGTCGCGACCGCCGGCGCACATCGTCATTGGCTCCTGAAACCCATAGGGTTCAATGTTAACCAATGCGGCTTTGCGCTGCGGTCTTCGACCGCCTACCGCCACGGTGTGCCACGCCAGCGCATTGACCTCACATCCCACTGTCGCACTTCACAGGTCAGGCAGCCGCCATTTCAAGGGCCCACATGGCTTAATTTCTACTGCGTCACACATACCTAGGCCTTGCATCAACACTCATACAAGCCATTCAATGGATTGAGAATCGTGTACTATGCAAGCTGTGGGAACGTACCTGTGGGTTGATTGACTCTGTGCTCGCTGTTGTCCTTCCTAGGCACCGTCCGCTGGGACATGCGAGGAGATGGAGGAATCTTCCCGTGTACAGACCGCTGGTGGACCTGTCGACAATTGAGGAACGACATGTCATGCTGACATACAGGCTTGACCGAGCCACTATACAGGAACTGTGTGCCCAGCTGGAGCCAGACCTGATGTCACCAATCCGCCAACCCACAGGGATCCCCCCTCTAGTGCAGGTTCTGTCAGTACTCCATTTCCTAGCAAGTGGGTCATTTCAAACAACAGTGGCCATATCATCAGGGATGTCCCAGCCCATGTTTTCAAAGGTGTTGTCCAGAGTGTTGTCTGCCCTGCTCAAACACATGCGGAGCTACATAGTTTTCCCTGAGGTGGGGGATTTGCCTACAGTGAAGGGTGATTTCTATGCCCTTGGACATATTCCCAACATCATTGGTGCCATTGATGGGACACATGTTGCTTTGGTCCCCCCCAGCAGGAGTGAACAGGTGTACAGGAACAGGAAGAGTTATTATTCCATGAATATCCAGGTGGTTTGTTTGGCAGACCAGTACATCTCCCATGTTAATGCCAAGTTCCCGGGGTCAGTGCATGACGCCTACATCCTGCGGAATAGCAGCATCCCGTATGTGATGGGTCAACTCCAGAGGCACCGTGTGTGGCTATTAGGGGACTCTGGTTACCCCAACCTTTCCTTGCTATTGACCCCAGTGAGGAATCCCAGGACCAGGGCAGAGGAACGGTACAATGAGGCCCATGGGAGAACTAGGAGGGTGATCGAGCGAACCTTTGGCCTCCTGAAGGCCAGGTTTAGGTGCCTCCATATGACAGGTGGATCCCTAATGTACTCACCAAAGAAGGTGTGCCAGATCATCGTGGCCTGCTGTATGCTTCACAACCTGGCTTTGCGACGCCAGGTGCCTTTTCTGCAGGAGGATGGTCCAGATGGTGGTGTTGTAGCAGCTGTGGAGCCTGTGGAGAGTGAAGACGAGGAAGGCGAAGAGGACGACATAGAGAACAGGAACACAGTAATACAGCAGTATTTTCAATGACCCACAGGTAAGAGTCCAACCCGTCATATTACATATACTTAAAGACTGCTACCTCTCTACTGTCTGACTTTTTCCCCCAGTGTATGGTAACTGTGTTGTGACTTTCCCTTCCGTTTTCAGATATGTGGGCCCCACTGCGTGACATCTGCTTTGTTTCCCCATGGACTACAGCTGTGTGACAGCGGTTTGTTGGCATCACAATGTGAATGAACATTTTGGCACGGTCATGTCTAATACATTTGTTCAAAATCACAGCCAGACTCCAGATTGTTTTGTGCAACAAGTGTGTTTATTCAAGTGCTCTAAATTGGATGGGTGGTTACAAATCGGTGAGGGGTGATGGTGGAGGATTGTCCATGGCAGAGTCCAGACTATCAGTATCACAGGTGCATTGTCCAAATGCCTGTGGGAAGTGGAGCAGGAGCAGTTTAAAGTTGGACAGGGTGACAATGTGGGACAGTGGGATGACAATCAGGGCGGTATCCTTTGCTGGCGGGGGTCTTGACATCTTACTCTGTCTTCTTCCTGGATCTGAGGGCCCGCTTGCGGGGTGGTTCTCCTTCTGCAGGGGGTGGGGTTCTGGTGGCCTGTTGGTCTTGTGTCGGGGCCTCCTGTCCACTAGCGCCGGTGGAGGTGGTAGGCTGTTCTTGGTCCATGCTAGTGTCATGGGCCCTTTGTTGTGCCACAGTGTCCCGCAATGTGGTGACGACCTGATTCAGGGCCATTACGATGGTACCCATTGCGGAACTGATGTTTCTTAGTTCCTCCCTGAACCCCATATACTGTTGCTCCTGCAGAAGCTGGATCTCCTGAAACCTGGCCAGGACCGTCGCCATCGTCTCCTGGGAGTGGTGGAATGCTCCCATGATGGAGGAGAGGGCCTCGTGGAGAGTGGGTTCCCTGGGCCTGTCCCCCCCTTGTCGCACAGCAGCCCTCCCAGTGCCCCTGTTTCCCTGGGCCTCTGTCCCCTGGACCGTGTGCCCACTACCACTGCCCCCAGGTCCCTGTTGTTGTTGGGGTGGTGGGTTAGCCTGGGTTCCCTGTAGTGGTGGACACACCGCTGATTGACGTGTCCTGGGGACAGAGGTATGGGCCCGCTGGGTGGGTGCTGTGCTGTGCTGGTGTTCCCAGAGGGGGGAAGGTCTGCTGTGGCCTGTGACTGCCTGAGGGGAACTGACTGTCCCGAGGTCCCCGATGGAACGGGCTGGTCATCTAGATCCAGGGAGACAGAGCTGCTGTCCTCACTGTGGGCCTCTTCTGGGGGTGGAGTGGACATTTGTGGACCCTCCTGCGCGGTGACGTGGCGTTCGGGTCCTGCAGGGGTACAAAGGTATGATTATTGCATCTGTGTGTGCCATAGTGTGCAATGGGTGGGTGCCCGTGTACCCCAGGGCTGGCATTCCTTTGTGGGGGCTGTTGTGACGGTGCTTTGGGGGGTGGGGGGATGGGTATGTGCAGTGGACATGCTTAGGTGATGGGTGTCCATGCTTTGTGGTCGGATGCAGGGCCAGGTTTTGGGATGGGTGGGTTGTGATGGTGAGACATTTGCAAGGAGTAGGTGTGAAGGGGGTGAGGGTGGGGGTATGAGTTGGCATGCTGGTGGGGTGGGGGGGATGAAGTGGTGAAGATTTGACTTACCAGAGTCCATTCCTCCAGATACTCCTGCGAGGCCCTCAGGATGCAGGATGTTCAAGACTTGCTCCTCCCATGCTGTAAATTCTGGGGGAGTAGGTGGGGGTCTGCCGCCAGTCTTCTGCACCGCGATGTTGTGCCTGGATACCATGGAACGCACCTTCCCCCGTAGGTTGTTCCACCTCTTCCTGATGTCGTCCCTATTTTTCTTGGATGCTGTCCCACAGCGTTGACCCTGTCGACTATTCTGCTCCATCTTCCTGGCAATGGTGGTGTGCTGCACCTGTGTCCCGAACAGCTGTGGCTCTACTCATACAATTTCCTCCACCATGACCCTGAGTTCATCATCTGAGAACCTGGGGTGTCTTTGAGGTGCCATGGGGTGGTGTGGGTGATGTGTGGGGTGGTCTGTGTGGTGATATGTAGTGGTGTGTGGTGTTTTGTGCGTGGAAGTTGTGTGGGTGATGGTGTTGTGTGCCTGTGGCTGCTAGTTTGTAGATGGTGCTATCTCTCTCTGGCCTTCTGTCGCAATTGTGGTCGTAAGGGTTTGTGGGTGATGTGGGTGTGTGTTTTATATTGTATTGGGTGTGTGGGAGTGGTGTTTGTATGTGTATCAGGTGTGTGTATTTTGAATTGTCCAATGTGGCTGTGTTTTGTAAGTGTGTGTTTTTGTGAGCGCGGCGGTGTGTACCGCCAATGGAATACCGTGTTTGAAAGACCGCCGCGTGGATTCGTGTGTCGTGATAGTGTGGGCGTATTTCTGTTGGCGTGACGGTGGAGGTTTGGTCATCGCCAGTTTATCGCTGGCCTTTGGTGTGGCGGACTTTTGTGGATGTCAGGGATTTTGGCGGTTTGCCTATTGTGGGTCAGAATGACCGTGGCGGTTTACCGCGACCGCAGCGGTGTTATGGCGGTCTTCTGTCTGGCGGTAAGCGCCTTTTACCGCCGAGGTTGGAATGACCCCCTTAGTGTCACCTTTCCCACCACCTACTTAATATGTCCTAGATGTAAGGTCTTAGATGCTGATCTCCTACATATGCTATGGTCCTGCCCTGCAATATACTCACACTGTATGGGCATAGCCACAATTATGACAACCATCCCTGGCCTTGACCAGTGGATTACACCTGCGCAATGTCTGCTGGGTCTGCATCGTAGACCCAAGGGCTCCCTGGCCACAGTAAGATTTACTAATCTAGCCTTACTGTTGGCTAAACTAATCATGACACAACACTGGAAGTCCCCTAGGGCCCCTGAGGTTGAATATTGGCAAGCAGAAGTAGAATGCTGGAGACAGACCGGAAGCGTGGCTATCCGTAGAGAGGAATGCGGAGGATTATGCAAAAAGCCCACCTCGCTCAAATGGGATGCCATATTGGAAAGATTTAAGGTGCTAGGAACTGCCTCTGATGAAGGAGATTCAGTGCTTACCCAGAGCGCCTGGGAATACTAGAGATACCCCTGAAGGCCCCACTTTCCGATATGCGCCCCACACTCAACAAACACATGCTACACACGCGCCCACTAATAATAACACTACCTACCCTACACCACATGACGCATCTATTGTTCAAAGAGGGAAGGGTTGGGAAGGATTGGGTTAAGTACGCACAATATTTAGATGATGCTTTGATGTGCTAACGTGTTGTGTCTAATACAGCTGCATTTACTGTGATAATATGCTAATATAAGCATATGGCTGGAGGTACAATGCATCAATACTGATTTGCACTGTTGTACTATACTGAAAATGCATTAAAGTTTGTGTAAAAAAAACAAAATACATTGAGTGTACTGGCGCAGCAGCATATAGCCACCACCAAATTCTGCTGCATTAACAGGACAGTCAGGGTGTAGATTTGTAGGATGTATCTGCTGCTGCACTGCATTAACATCACATTGATTGACTTAGGAGTCTCCTGTAAACGTCAGTATACTGATATTAGTGACATATCATGTGATCACGTCTTGGAGAAGTGCATGACAATACCACTACACAGAACACACATGGGCAGGAATGTACCCAATGCAGTTATCCTAAACATTGACACTGTCTCTTTTTCCAATTTCAGCTGATCAAGGCTATGGGATATAGAAGGCATTATTACCGCGTAAGCAAACCCCCAGACAGACCCGGAGAAGGCATATAACCAGGAGCATATATGGACATGCAATGCGGGGGAACGGACCAAGGCCAGGTTCCGCTGCTTGGATATATCTGGGGTAGATTGCTCTATTCCCCTCGTCTTCAAAATTATACAACATATGTGTGCACACAAATGTCCCCTGGGAGGGGGACCAACCACAAGAAGACCCAGTTGAGGAGGAGGCAGCTGAGCATGGACACATCCAAAACTCTGCTGCAGGCAGATGGACACACATTGTCCAAGATTTTTTTCACAAATATCACTGGTCTGTGAATGTATCACTAAAACTTGTGTGACAGTGCTTTCCCATCATACTAAATAATCAACACTATCATTTGTCTTTGTGTTTCTGTCAGAGTTCCAGAAAACAACTTGGAAATGTTAAGTAGACTACAACAGTTGTCTACTAGGTGTGAATGCTGTCATCATCCTCAAAGTGCCAGGCACAATGCACTGATCTTTGTAAAGTGTTGTGTGTAATGTGTGCAATGCCCATTGAACAATCATGTTGTACACAAAACACACATACCAGCCAAATATCTGTCCAAACATGATAAATGTAAACACATTTTAATGTCAATGTGATGCTTTAGGCCGGAATGTGATGCATTTGTATGAAAAGTGACGCCATCTCTGTAATACTGTGGCATGAGTCAAAACATAATGACACTTTGGGCCCAAACGTGATGCTTTTGGGTGAAAATAGTAGTCATAAACAAAGTCAGTAGATCAGTGTGAGAGATTTGATTGATCAGTGGCAAACTGATCTTTCTTACAGGTGATAAATCACCACTTTCATGGCATTCACACTCACATGTATGAGAAATAGTACATGTATCACTGAACAACTGTATGAGTAGTACAGTGCCAGTCAAATCTAAAATCAATTGGTGTGTATGCTGTAGGAAGCTGGTTGTCTGTATGGTGCACTAAAAAGAAGTATACCGTGCTGAGAGTCCAGTGGATTTGTAATTGGTTGACAGAGGCAAAAGTAGATAACATTATTGCTCTCTTTTGTGATAGTGTAGGCAAGCAGTTAGGCTTATCAGAGTGTAGTGCTAAGCATTTGTTGTACTCACAGAGGCAATAAATGAGACACACACTTACATAATGTCTGAGACCAATTTAGAAAAATAATACTTCTTTTTATATATATTTTAGAACAAAGAGTAAGTTCTGATTTTGTGTTTAAAAGTTACAGGTAAGTAAAGAGTCCAAACCTGTGCACCTTTACGCACAATGCAATCCTATGGAGAGAAAAGTCAATAATGCATAACGGTAAGTACCGTTTGGGGGTTCACCTTCTGGGTTTAGAAATGTAAGGGGCCCAAGGTCCAAAGTACAACCAGCAGTTAGTCCGGAGTTCCCAGAATTCCACTGGCAGGAGGGTGCTGATATAGTTGTAGATGGGCATGCTACAGAGAAGAAGGGGTCACCTAAAAACAGGCTGCACAGGGGACTTGAGGTCAATTCTGAGAGCTTCCTAATAGGGGACAGGGTCACAAGGGGCCTTAGAGCAAGGGTGCACAGCCAGTTCTTTAGGACCTGGGCTGGTCAGCTCAGGTGCAGAGTGAATGAGGCAGCTGGGCTCTGTGCGTAAAAGGGCTCCTTGCAGTCAGGGTTCAACCAGCTGGCAGGGGCAAAATCAGGGCAGCTGGGCTACTTGGCTACTTACAAGGTGGGGCTCAGTGTTGCTGATGTCCCTCGAAGGCTTCTTGGTCCTGGTGCATTGAGAATCCCGAATGGACTCTAACTGTTGATGCTTGGTGCAGGGCGTCCAATACCCCGAAGATTGCTGCTGCACAGCTCCAGTGGGTCCTGCTGTCATCACACTTGGCGGGGGGACAGTCCTGGTCCCCCAGAGGAAGGGTACCTCCTTGTGGTTGGATGCGGTGTCAGTCAGGGCCAGGGAGCTGTGAGGTGGTGGACCAGACTCTGCTCTTTGATGCCTGCGGCTGCAGGGAAGTAGCTCCTCCACTCCAAGGGAGATTGGCGGTGGTTTTTGAAGTGCTGGCAGGTTACTTGAGGCTTTGGTAGTTCTCCAGCCTGCAGGACGAGTCATTTTGTCATAATGATCAAGAGAGGTGTGGACAGGCAAGGTTTCGTGCCAAATGTCCACAGCTCTTCTGCTGTTCTCACCAGGCAGTGTCTTACTCTTAATCTGTCGAATTTGAGCTTTTGGGCTCAGGGGTGCTACCTAAATACTTAACGTAGGCACATTACAGGGAGTGCCAGGCAGCAGCCAATGAGTTGCCTACCTGTAGGGTGGCTACACCCTCTATACGACCACTTCCACTGGGAAGTGGGCATAAACCTGACCCTAGAATACTAGTTCCATCCAAAACAAGACGGAAGAATTTAAAAAGTGGTGTAAGGGAACAAGGAAGCCATTTCAAATATATATGCTGGACACAGGTCACTACGAGTTCCCCAGCTACATGATGGCTTCTCTGAACCCAGAGATGTTTGGTATCAGAAATCTCAGATTAATAAACTCTCACTGACTCCAGTGGGGGCTCTATTAATAAATGTACCCAGAGGGCACCTTAGAGTTGCCCCCTGACAACCTACCATCTACTAGTGTGTTAACTGACTGGTCCTGACCAGTTCAGCCACCTTAGTCACATTTCTGACCCCCCTGGAGGTGAGAGCCAACACTCTTGAGGGCTGGAGACAAATGTCTGCACTGTGTGGGGGTGTTAGCACCTCACAGAGCCAGGATGGACATTCCAGGGCGGGAAGCTTCAGAGGTCTAGCCGCCTTTGTAATGCAACCCAGGTCTCTTCAGATGGTGGAGATGGCTGACCCCACTGTCCTGATCCCACTTTTAGCAGCAGAACAGGCAAGAAAATGAGGAAGATTAGGGGGTGTGCCCACTTCATGCCTGTCCCATGAACGAGCTGAGGTGGACACCACTTTCCAAAATCCTCCATCTTTGTTTGGAAGGAATTAGGCCACTAGGGTTAGGGTCATGCCCACTTCCCAGTGGAAGTGAGCATCAAAAGGGTGAAGTCACCCTACAGATGGTCATCCCGTTGGCTACACCTGCCACTGCCTATAACGCCCTAAAATGGTTATTTAGATGGCACCTCTGAACCCTAGAACTCAGATCCTGATGACCTAAGAAGAAAAGGACAAAGCAGAGACGCACCAGGAAAGGGAGGAGCAGCTGACCTGGTACCAACCCTTCTGGCCTGACTGCACTCTTCTATGGACTCTGCTCCATAAGATGCTTCGTCCTGCAGCTGAACCTCCAGAAACCTGGGAGGACTGTCTGCCTTAGAAAAAGACTCAAGTGTCAAGCAGTGGACTGTGCTCTAACCAAAAAGAAAAGACTATGCAGCCTCTGGAATCTCAAAGGCCCAAGGTCACCACTGCACCCCTCTTCACTGACCCGAGTAGGGTTAGAACTCCGGTGATAGCAAGGTTCCCCAGCTGTCCAGAGTCAAAGTCAATTGTGATTTCACCCCTCCTGGACTTGAAGTGGCCTGCAGCCTCTGCAGGCAGGCCCCCCTCCCATGCAGCTACAACAGTGAGGGAACCAGACACCTAAAGCAACCACTGCACCCATCGCTGCTAGCCCGAGTTGAAGTGGACCCCTGGTGTCAACGATGTCCCCAGCTTCCCCGAGCTCAAGTCCACTGTGGCTTCACCCCTCCTGGACAGCTTCATACCACAGGATTTCCCCCCCAACCGCGATTGCTCAAAGAAAAGGAAACCAGAAACCAAAGGACACCCCTGCATCTGTCACCCCTGGGTCTTGGAGAAGAGGACTGAACCAAAGGTGCACCTACGTCCCGAGCAACCCATGTTTGCAAATTACCTGTTGGTTGTCCCCAGCTGGCTCACCAGCTGGAGCCTGCAGCCTAAATCCACAGAGACCAATCCCCACTGAAACACATTGAGTACCCGCCGCCCCAGTGCTGGCCGGAGTGACCTGTTGGCGTGGTCCTGACCCTTGCCCAGTACTTACCTTAAGTCTATTTGATTGGTCCTGTGAGTCATCAATAAGTGCTTGTTGCTGACTGTGTTTTCCTCCTGTAGGTTAGCATTGAAGAACTCTGAAATAGCACTGTCGACTTTTGAAACTAAAAAGTATTTATGCTTGAAAACTTACTTACCATATAACAAAGTTCTTGGGATTAAAGTATATATAAAAAGAACGGTTATTTTTCTAAATTGGTCTCAAATTTATTCTTTGAGCGTGTGTCTCATTTATTGCCTCTGTGAGTACAACAAACGCTTAGCACTACCCTCTGATAAGCCTAACTGCTTGCCCACACTACCACAAAATAGAGCATTAGTCCTATCTACTTTGGCCTCTGCAGACCAATTGGGGATCTACTGGCCTCTGCACGCTGTACGGCTTTTTAGTGCACCATATAGAGAACTAGCTTCCTATATTCGTGGAACAGTCCTGGGGTCTGCAACTTTCCATTTGCTGATCCCACTTGGTCACTAAGTGACTACACAAGTAAATCCAAAAATAGCCTTTAGTTAAATTGATTTTTTTTTAATTGGGTATTTTCTTTAAGATTCTTAAAAGTAACTGTTAGGGCCCTGGTTAGGTCCCTGTAGCTTAACAGATTAAAAACGTACTTTAGTTAGGACTGTAAAATCCGTTAGGATTTAGTTTTCTCTAGCTCATAAAGGTACCAACTTTACAACAAAAATGAGTACTACAGAGGGTGTGAATAAGGAGCTCGACCTTACCCCTCACCTCCAGCTTTCTCACAAGTGGTTAAGGGCCCTCTGTAATTGGTACAAAATTAAAACAGACTCAAACTCTATCTCTGCAAAGCTCTAGGAGCTGTTGGCAAAGTATGAGCAGGCCCATCCTACTGATGGAGTAACTGGCCCTGCAGAGAACAGCAGGTCAAGTGAAGAGGAGGATCTGGACCCTCCACTACTTGAAAGAGTGGAACACAAACAACCCAAGGTGCCTAGAGCACCCCCCTCTCGTGAGGATGGATCAGGTTTGTCAAGGTCCAGAGAAGAACACTCTGAAGAGAAAATTCTCTTAGAGAGACTAGCTTTAAGAATTGCCCTTGAGAACAGGATACTGGCCGTAGAAAAGGAAAAAGCAGACATGGGTTTAGCACCCAGGAATGGTGGCAGCAACTTTATATCTAGGGACAGAGGAGGGCACCCTGACCCCAAAGCTTGACAAACCTCATTGGGGCTCTCTCCTTTGAGAAATGTTCTCAGTAAAGTGCAGGGATAGACCCCTGACACTGAAGACGGCAGTTACTAAGTCATCTGACCTCATGAATGACACCTGATTGAGGGCTTTGGGCTTACTCCGGAAGAGTACAGAATCAAGTTCAGAGAGACTCAAAAAAACCAGTCATTCCTGGGTAAATTTTGTGTACTTTTCAGTGAAGACACTAGGTGGTTGGCTAAGATGAAACAATGTGCATGATTATGAGGGGCTTTACAGATTATTGTTGAAAGAGCATCTGTTGAAGTATTGTAAGCAGGAGAAGTTACAGCAGTACCTGGTAGACCTAGGTCCACTTTCTCCTCAAGAGTCGGGGAAGAGCTCAGACCACTAGGTCAAGACAAGTGCGACCAAAACTTCCAGTGGTGGGGGAGACCACAAAAAGGAGGAAAAAAGCCCCCAAAAGGGTAAGAGGGTAACCATAACAAAGATACAACTAAAGAGTCTTCAAAAGGGCCCCAAACACCTGCACCGGAGGGTGGGCCCCGAGACTCCCCACAATCCAAGGGTGGGTTAAAAGGGAAAAACTGGGATTCCAAAAAGGCTTGGTGTCATGATTGCAAGGCTCTTGGACACCGAGCTAGAGACCAGACCTGTCCTCACAAAAAGAACGACTCTAGTGCACCTGTAGTAAATGCAGCAGTATGTCTCCAAATAGGATTCTAGGTAGGCCCTGACCATGTCAGTGAGCCTACTGAGGCACCTGAAGTCTCAAAGGGTGGGGTAGATCTTGCTGCCCTTGCTGTCTGTCCCAGTAATCTGGAGGGATACAAGCAACAGCCACATATTAATGGGATTAAGGTTGAAGCACTGAGAGACAATGGTGCCAATGTTATCATGGTGACAGAGCAGCCAGTACCCTCAGATCAATATTTGACTGGTAAGACATAAACAGTCCTCAGTGCTGATAATCAGCCTTAGGTACATCCCATGGGGATGGTATCCTTAGAATGTGTGTGTGGGGGGGGGGGGTTTACTGGCCAGAGGAAGGTGGTGGTATCTCCTGCAATACCTGTACAATGACTGGTAGGCAATGATCTGCAGCCCTCAGCACGGTCTGAGGTTGACAGAAAGACCTGTGCAGCTGTGCTGGGTATACCTGAATGGGTGTGCATAAAACCCAGAGCACAAAACAAAGCCCATGATGAAAAAGAAGAGTCTGGAATAATGGCCCAACCTATGAAGAAAAAGAGCAAGAAGAGACCACTTTCCAAACTGATACCAGAGCAGTTTCCCTCTCCTCAGGGAGAAACCCTGTCAGCCCCAGAGGGAACTGAGCCCCAGGAGCTTGGACTTTACACAGCAGAGCTCTTGGGCCCTCTAAGGAAGATCAGTGCCAGGGACAGATGACCTGCCCCACTCTTGAAGGCTAGAGACAGCAAGCTGCTGATCAGGAAAAAGACAATATCAGTGTCTCCCACAGAACCTATTGGGAGGAGACCCCAAACCTGGTGCCAGTAGGACATTGGTAGTGCCTCAGCAGTTTAGAGAGATTCTCCTCACTTTGACTTATGATGTCCCCCAAACTGGGCATCTTTGCCAGGCTAAAACATGGAGTAGGTTGATGAAACACTTCTACTGGGCAGGTATGTCCCAGAAGGTGAAGGAGTTGTGTAACCCATATGCCACCTGTCAAGCCAGTGGCAAGACAAGTGGCCACCGAAAAGCACCCTTAATTCTACTTCCAGTGGTTGGGGGTTTAATTTGAAAGGGTAGGGATTAACATTGTCGATCCCCTTGACCCTCATACTGCGCCAGATTCATACTAGTTGTAGTGAATCATGCAACCAGGTAACCTGAACCAATTCCCCTGAGGAGTATTACTGCCCCTCCAGTAGATAGGACTCTCATTGGTATCTTTACCAGAGTGGGCTTTCCAAAGGAGGTGTGGTCAGACAGAGGTACAAACCATGTCTGGCTACCTGAAACACATGTGGGCTGAATGTGGTGTGACCTGTCAGTTCACAACCCCATATCACCCCCATACCAATGGCCTTGTTGAGAGATTCATCAAGACATTGAAATATATGATTGGTGAACTCCCTGTTAAACTCAGAAGGAGATGGGATGTCTTACCTACATGCCTACTTTTTGCTTGCAGGGATGTGCCACAGAAGGGAATAGGTTTTTCCCCCTTTGAACTTCTGTTTGGGCATCTTGTAAGGATGCTTGTATCCGGTCCACGGAGGACCTGGCCTGGCAGTTCAGGCTGTACTGTTCCCATGGGGAACAGGGTCAAGACTGATTTGCATATGGCTGGGTCCAAACTGGGGTGGCATGGTGAGCAAAATAATTGATGGATTAAACCCAGATCTGTGACTGGGGTGAATGTTTGATTGGTTCCGCATTCCATCCATCATTTGTGTCTGTTTGCTTTCGTCGCCTTCTTGTAAGGGGACCACTTTGTCTTGTGAAGGAGGGATGGGAGAGACCTGTCACAGAACCCAAACAGAATATTGGGGACTGTGTAGTTGACCTTTACTCCAGAATGGCTGAGTACATGGAAAAAAGCTTCCAAAAACCTTGAGACCAGCCAAGAGCTCCAGGAGCTCTGGAATGACCAAAAGACTGCACTGGTGGAGTTCCAACCAGGGCAGAAGGTATGGGGTTTGGAGTGTGTGGCTCCTAGGGCCCTCAAAGACAAATGGAGTGGACCCTACCATATCCTAGAGAGAAAAGGGGAAGGCACCTACCTGGTGGACTTTGGCTTTTGCAGGAATCGGAAAAGGTTTATCCATGTCAATCGCCTTAAACCCTATCACGACAGAGCTAAGATGACCATGCTCATTAGCACTGATGAGGGACAGGAAGTTGAGAGTGAATCTCTCCCCAATCTCGTCTCCAGCAATCCAAAAGATGGTTCAGTTAAAGGAGTGATCTTTTCAGACACCCTCACTAACCAACAGCAGACCGACTGCAAGGAGCTCTTCTCCTTGACCCCTGGTCAGACTACCTGATGCACACATGATGTGGCACTGGAAACAGCTTACCTGTCAAAAATTAAAAATACAGACAGTCTGGTCATGTCCAAGAGAGCATCAGTGGAGCCTTATGGTAATACTGGAGCTTCTGGAGCTCTTGGCTGACCTCAAGTTTTTTAGACGCTTTCTCTATGCACTCAGCCATTGGAGAGCGAAGGCCAAATACATAGTCCACAATAGCCCGTTTAGGCTCTCTGAGAGGTCTCTCCAATCCCTCCTTCACAAAACAAAGTGGTCTTCTTATAGGTTGCCCAAACAGAAGCTCAAAGAGCTCCCTTCTGTGGCACTTCCCTGTAAGCAAAAAGAAAGCATGGAAGTAAGACATCTCATCTCCTTCTGCATTTTTCAGGGAGTCTACAAATCATACCTTTCAATCTCTTGTTGAACCATTCAACAAGGCCATTAGTTTGGGGGTGATATGGGGGTAGTGAACTTATAAGTCACACCATATTCAGCCCACATGTGTTTCAGGTAGGCAGACATGAAGTTTGTACCTCTGTCTGACACCACCTCCTTTGGAAAGCCCCCTCTGGTAAAGATGCTAATAAGGCCCCTAGCTACTGCAGGGGCGGTAGTAGTCCTCAGGGGAATTGCCTCAGGATACCTAGTTGCATGATCCACTACAATAAGTATAAGTTGGTTTAATGATGGTGTTGGGGGGTCTAGGGGACAAACAATGTCAAGCCCTACCTTCTCAAAGGGAACCCCAACTACTAGGAGTAGAATTAAGCAGGATTTTGGGTGGCTACCTGCCTTTCCACTGACTTAACAGGTGGCACAGAAGTTACAAAACACATTCACCTTCTGGGACATACCTGGCCAGTAGAAGTCGTTCATCAACTCACTCCAAGTTTTAGACTGGCCATGATGCCCAGGTAAGTGGATATAATGGGCCAAAGAAAGGAGACACTCTCTAAACTGCTGATGCACTACCACTTTCCCAGTGGTACCAGGTGTGGGGTCACTAGCCTTACTGTAAAGGAGTCCCTCCTCCCAATAGGTCCTGTGGGAGCCACTGATATCTCCCTTTTCCTGATCAGCCGCTTGCTGTCTCAGACCTTCAAGAGTGGGACAGGTCCTCTGTCCCTGGCACAGATCCTACCTAAAGGGTCCCCCTGGCCCCCAGGCTTCTGCAGAGTAAGGTCAAAGTTCCTAAGGCTTAGTTCCCTCTGGGGCTGACAGGTCTTCTCCCTGAGGAGAGGGGACCTAATCTGGTATCTGTTCAGAGGCTGGTTTCCCAGTCTTTTTGCCCTTTCTCTAAGATGGGCCATTATTCCGGGCTCCAACTCTACTTGTTCACCCTAGGCTTTGCTCTGTGCTCTTGTTTTTACAAACACACTGATTCAGGTTTACCCAGCATAGCTGCATGGGTCTCTCTTTCAACCTCAGCTCCTGCTGAGGACTCCAGATCACTGCCTAGCAGACACTGGACAGGAATTGCAGGAGATACCACCACCTTCTTTTAGCCAGTACACCCTCCCCATTCTAAGGGTACCATTGCCATGGGATGTATCTTAGCCTGATTATCAGCATTGTGGACTGTATAGGTCTCTGCAATCAGGTATTGGTCTGAGGACACCAGTTGCTCACTCATCATGGTGACACATACACCAGTGTCTCTCAGAGCTTCAGCTCTAATCCCATTTATAAATGTCTGTATCTTTCCAGGTTAATGGACCAAAAAGCCAGGGCAGTTAAATCTACCCCTCCCTCTGAATCTAGAGTTGCCTTAGTGGGTTTACTGACACGATCAGGACCCACCTGGAATCCCAACTGGAGACTTACCACTGTAGTTACTGCAGGTGCACTAGAGGCATTCTTTTTGTGTTGACAGGTAGGGTCTCCAGTTCCATGTCCAAGAGCCTTATAATCATGACACCAAGCCTTTTTGGAATCCCAGTTTTTACCCTTGTACCCACCCTTGGATTGGGATAGGTCTCGGGCCCAACCTCCTGAGCAGGTTGTTGGGGGCCTTTAGAAGGTCTTTGTTTTTGTCTTTTTTCTGGTTAACATCTTTCCCTTGAAAGGGGGGGGGCTTTTTGGCCTCCTTTTTGGGGTCTCCCCTACCAGTGGTAGTTCTGGTCACCCTTTTTTTGACCCAGTGGTCTGCCTTCTTCCCCAACTCTTGAGGAGAAAGTGGACCTCGGTCGACCAGATACTGATTTAACTTCTCTTGGACACAGTTACTCAGCAGATACTCCTTCATAATTATAAAGCCCCTCATAATCATGCATACTGTTATGTTTTAACCAACCACCTAGTGTTTTTACTAAACAGTCTACAAAATCGACCCAGGACTGACTGAGTTTTTCAAGTCTTCCTGAACTTGATTCTGTACTCTTTAGTGGTGAGCCCAGAACTCTCAATCAAAATACCCTTAAGGAGGTCATACGACCCAGCATCTGCCTCATTCAGTGTCAGGAGTGTATCCCTACACCTTCCTGAGTACAGTTCCCAAAAAAGAGAGCCCCAGTACTTTTTGTTAACTCCTGTAGTGATACAAGCCCTCTCGAAGGCCGAGAACCACTTTGTGATAACATCACCGTCCTCAATTTTGAAGACAATCCCTTTGGGGATTTTAGGGTCAGAAGATTCTGTTCTGTCCATTTGTCTTACGTTGCTGACACCATTCATGGGTGCTAGACCCATTTCTGCCCTTTTCCTTTCTATGGCTAGCATCCTGTCCTTCTTGGAATTCTATGGGCCAGTCTTTCCAGTTGTGCCTCTTCTTCAGAGAGTTCATTGGTTTGCCTTGAAATACCTGAGCCATCCTCGCTAGATGTAGGTGCCCTAGGCACCTTGGTTTAGTTTCTGGATGCACCTCCCTTTCGAGGAGGGGAAGCTCTAGGTATTCCCCCTCACTCACTTCGCCCTGGTTCTCATGGTCTGTGGTCTCATCTGCAGGATGGGCAACCTCATACTCTGCCAATATCTGCTGAAGCTTTGTAGTGGTAGATTTTTGAGCCTGTCTTTAAAGAGGATCCTCACCTGCCGATGGGGCAGCTTCAAGGGTGAGGTCAAGCTCCTTAGCCACAACCTCTGAGGTACTCATTCTTTCACTAAAGTTGGGACCTTTTTAGGGTTAGAAAAAATCCTTAAACAAGTTCTAACTACAGTAAGTTTTTAAATTCTACAACTACAGGACCCTAACAGTTACTTTTAAGAATATGGGAATGACCAATTGGAAGCAATGCACTTTTAACTAAAGGCAATTTTGGATTTACTTGTGTAGTCACTTATTGACCAAAGTGGTATCAGCAAACACAAAGTCGCAGACCCCACCGCTGATCCACCAATGTAGGAACCTGGCTCTCTCTATTGTGCCCTAAAAAGAAGGACACCATGCAGAGAGTCCCTTGGATCCCCAATTGGTTGACAGAGGCAAAAGTAGATAACACTAACGCGATCTTTTGTGGTAGTGTGGGTGAGCAGTTAGGCTTATCAGAGGGTGGTGCTAAGCATTTGTTGTATTTACAGAGGCAATACATGAGATACATACTCAAAGAATAAATTCAAAACCAAATTAGAAAAATAACACTTCTTATTATATATATTTCAGAACCAAAAACTTTGCAAAAGAGTAATTACTGATTTTGTGTTTAAAAGTTACAGAAAAGTTGAGAGTTCAAACCTGTACGCCTTTATGCAAAATGCAATCCTGTGGAGAAAAAAAGTCAATAATGAATAAAAGTGAGTACAGTCAGTTTTGGGGGTTCACCTTCTGGGTTTAGAGATGTAGGGGCCCAAGGTCCAAAGTACTGCCGGCAGTTCGTCTGGAGCCCCCCAAATTCCACCGGAAGCAGGATGCTGGTGTGGTTGAGCTGGGCATGCTACGGAGAAAGGAGGCCACATAAAAACATGCTGCATAGGGGGACTTGGGGTCATGTCTGAGAGCTCCCAAATGGGTGCTTGGGTTGCAAGGGGTTTTAGAGCAAGGAGGCACAGCGTTTTCATCAGGACCCAGGCCCGTAAGCTTGGGTGCAGAGTGGCTAGGGCGGCTGGGCTCTGTACACAAAAGGAGTCCTTGTGGTCAACCAACTGGCATGGGCAAAATCAGGACAGCTGGGCCACTCACAAGGCGCGACTCAGTGTTGCTGATGTGCATCGATGGCTTCTTGGTCCTGGTGCAGTAAGAATCCTAACTGGGCTCTCACTGTTGATGCTTGGTGCAGGGCATCCGGTACCCCGGCGATTGGTGCTGCATGGCTCAGGTGGGTCCTGCTGTCATCACTTTTGGCGGGAAGACAGTCCTAGTCCCCCAGAACACGGATCCCTCCTCCTGGTCATCTGTGGCATTGGTCTGGGCCATGGAGCTGCAAGGCGGTGGACCGGACTCTGCTCTTGGCGCCTGCAGAGAAGTAGCTCCTCTACTCCAAGGGAGACTCGCAGTGGTTTATGAGGTGCCGGCAGGTTACTTAAGGCTTTGGTAGTCCTCAAGCTTGCAGGATGAGTCCCTCCGTCATGACGGTAGAGAGAGTCGTGGGCAGGAAGGAGTTTTGCTCCTAAATGTCCACAGCTCTTCTGCTGTTCTCACCAGGCAGTGACTCTCCTTTGTCCTTCTTCTCTTGATCCATCAAATCTGAGTTCTTGGGTTCAGGGGAGCCAGTTTGGGGGTGTTTCAGGGAGTGCCAGGCAGCAGCCAAAAGGTTGCCTACCTGTAGGGTGGCCACACCCTCTATATGACCATTTCCACTGGGAAGTTGGCATAACCCTGACCCTAGAATATAGCTCAGTCCAAAACAACATGGAAGAATTTAAACAGTGGTGTCCATATCAGATGGTCCACCTTAGAGATGGGACTGGCATGAGATGGGCACACCTCCTAATCTTACTAATATTCCCGTCTGCCTTGCCACCAAAAGTGGGGTCAGGATAGGGGGTTGGTCATCTCCGACATCTGGAGAGATCTGGGTCACATTACAAAGGCGGTTTGGCCTTTGAAGCATCCTGCCCTGTAAATGTCCATCCTGCCTGGAAGAGGAGATAACACCTCCCCCCAGAGCAGGCTTTTGTTCCTGGCCTCCAAGAGCGCTGACTCTCACCTAATGAGGTCAGAAATATGTCTAGGGTGGCTGTACTGGTTTAGACCAGTCAGTTAACACACTAGCTATCAGGTAGGTTTACAGCAGGCACCTATAACATGCCCTCTGAGTGCATGTATTGATATTATTAAAATGAGATGTTTGATACCAAACATCCCTAGTTTCAGTGAAGCCATCAAGTACCTGGGGAACTCGTAATGACCACTAGCACAAGCACTCAAAATGGCTTCCCTGTTCACTTAGTATGTCTAAGAATTGACAAAGATATAGAATGGGCATATCTGCTCATGCAGATGTGTCTTCACATATCATATAATGTACTCTGCCTTAGGGCTGTAGGCCTTCTGTAGGGATGACTTGCAAATATCACATGCAGTGGCAGGGGACCTGGCACATGGGAATGTGTGACAGGTCGTTTTTTAATTTTTGTCTGCACTAAGACATGTGGCCTGCGATGGCAGCACTGTGGGGGTGATTCTAACCCTGGCGGTCGGTGATAAAGCGGCGGCCAACCCGCCAACAGGCCGGCGGTCAAAAAAAGGCAATTCTGACCCTGGCGGGAACCGCCAACACAGCCCGCCGCATTAACACTCCGACCGCCACGGCAGAACAAACAAACAGCGCGGCGGTCACCGCCAACAGCCAGGCGGCAGACAATGTACCGCCCACCCTATCACGACCCACCAATCCGCCACCTTTTCCGGGGCGGGAGCACCGCCGATAAAAACACGGCGGAAACAGACATTTCCAATGGAAAACGCTCACCTCGAGACACTCCACGCGGAATCCGGACAGCATGGAACCCGAATTGAACATCATACCTGCTCTCGTCTACCTGCTCATCTACCACGAGTACGAACTCCGGCGCAGACGTCAACGGTGAGTACTGCACCTACGACACACGGGAGGGGGGAGGAAGAAAGGTTACGGGCATATACATATGCGACCCCCCCACCCACCCAATATGTACACACCAATGCAGAGCAGGAAGTCACAGTGACACCACACAAACACCCATAAAAAATACAATGACACAACCAAATTTTGAATAAATTTTCATGTTCAAAAAAAGCACCTGGAAATAATTGAGCAACCGTGAAAAATATTTACAAAAACCAAAAATATATACACATCAGTGTATCACTGAAGTAACAAGTCCTGCACATCCTACGAATCTAACATGTCCGTGGGCCAAGGTTCTGCGAAACAAGGGCAAAGCCCACACACGAGACCTGAGTCCTTTGGAGAGACCACTGCAGGGGCATCCGATGTCAAAACTACAGGCACCTCAGGGGGAAGGGAAGGGGGGGCCACCACAGCCACATGAGTCCACGACGCCAGATCCACGAGGAGCCACCATGCCCACTGTACCATCCTGGGGAGTGCAAAGCCACAGTCTCTCAAGTCTCTGCAGTGGGTGGGTTGCCCACTGTACCATCCTGGGGAGTGCAAAGCCACAGTCTCTCAAGTCTCTGCAGTGGGTGGGTTGCCCACTGTACCATCCTGGGGAGTGCAAAGCCACAGTCTCTCAAGTCTCTGCAGTGGGTGGGTTGCCCACTGGACCATCCTGGGGAGTGCAAAGCCACAGTCTCTCAATGTCTCTACAGTGGGTGGGTTGCCCACTGTACCATCCTGGGGAGTGCAAAGCCACAGTCTCTCAGGTGGATTACAGAGTCCACTGGTCAAGGAGGAGGCATGGTGGGCACAGTGAACCATAAACAGTGCCTGAGACGACGGGACCCAGCGCAGCGGTGCATGACATGGCGATGTCCAGCGGAGCGGTGCTTGAGACGGCGGGGCCCAGCGGAGCGGTGCTTGACAGGAAGGGCCCAGCGGAGCGGTGCTTGAGACGGCGGGGCCCTCTTCAGCGGTACCTGTCTTCACGGCGGGGCCCTCTTCAGCGGTGCTCTTCTGCACAGCGGGGCCCTCTTCAGCGGTACCTGTCTTCACGGCGGGGCCCTCTTCAGCAGTGCTCTTCTGCACGGCGGGGCCCTCTTCAGCGGTACCTGTCTTCACGGCGGGGCCCTCTTCAGCGGTACCTGTCTTCACGGCGGGGCCCTCTTCAGCGGTACCTGTCTTCACGGCGGGGCCCTCTTCAGCGGTGCTCTTCTGCACGGCGGGGCCCTCTTCAGCGGTACCTGTCTTCACGGCGGGGCCCTCTTCAGCGGTGCTCTTCTGCACGGCGGGGCCCTCTTCAGCGGTACCTGTCTTCACGGCGGGGCCCTCTTCAGCAGTACCTGTCTTCACGGCGGGGCCCTCTTCAGCAGTACCTGTCTTCACGGCGGGGCCCTCTTCAGCGGTGCTCTTCTGCACGGCGGGGCCCTCTTCAGCGGTGCTCTTGCAGTATGTCAAGGGAGTCATACCTGGCCTGGACACCCTGCTCAGTCGCCCTCCGACCGTGCTGTGTCAGGCCCCTTCGGGGAGTGAGTCCTGGGCCCTTTGGTGTTGTCCATTGCAGCCGGGATGGGGCTTGTGGGGCCCTCCTGCTCCGCGCACCTGGTGGTTGTCCTCTCCGCCCTGCTGTCCTTCCGCTCCTTAGATGGGGCTCTCGGGCCCTTGCCTCCCCTGGCTGCTGTGGCCGGTGAAGTGGCCGGAGTCACCTCCTTGGGGGCAGCCGTCTCTGTCCGCTCACGGCGGCCCTTCAATTTCCGGGTCCTCTTGCCTGGGGGGGGGGCTGGCTGTCCCCTTGCTGCTCACCGAAGTGTTACTGCCGCCAAAGGGTGGACTCCACTTGCACTGTAGTAGTTGGGCTGGTGGTGGCTGAGGTGCCCTTGGGACTTTTCCCAGTTGGAGGGGGTGGGTCGGGGGAGGGAAAGAGGTCAAAACTGGAGAGGTAATTTTTCTTGGGACCAAGGTAAGGGGTAGGAGTAGTGGTGAGAGAAGTGGAGGAAGAGGATGTGGTTGTATGAGAGCCAGGTGTGCTGTCCTTGGGTGCAGGTGACTGGGACGTAGGCTGTGGTGAGGTGGTTGGCTGTTGTTTGGGTGTCTGCCTGCGTTTATGTGTCTTGGAAGAGGGGGTGACAGACACAGTGGGAGAGGACACAGGGGACGTGTAAAAGCCAGTGGGGGTGGTGACTGCAGGTGTGCGGACTGTAGTGGAGGGTTTGCTGGTGGTGGAAGAACTGGCTGATGTTGGGGTGCATGCAGGTGTGAGTGTAGACGTCACAGGGAGGGAGGAGGGAGACGAGGAGGACGGGGACACAGAGGTGGTAGTGACTGTTGATATGTCTGCATCTGTGTGTTGCTTGGGTGAATGCTTGTGTTTTCTGTGGTGCTTATGTTTGGATGAGCTGGCCTTGGGTGTTGAGGTGTGTGCAGGCTGGTCTGATGGTGTGGATGGGATAGGTTGAGGTACAGGAGACAGAGAAAGGGTGGAGGCAGATAGAAGAGGGAGACTGGAGACAGGGACAATGGCTGCCGTCAGTGCTGAGGCCAGAGCAGTGAACGCTCGTTGATGGGCAGCCTGACCCGAATGAATGCCCTCCAGGTAGGCATTGCTCCGATGCACCTCCCTTTCCACCCCCTGGATGGCATTCAGAAGGGTAGTCTGCCCAACAATGAGCGTCCTCACCAGGTCAATGAGCTCCGCACTGAGGGCAGCAGGGGTAACAGAGGCAGGGGCTGAGGTGCCTGGGGCGAAGGAGACGCGCGCCTTACTGGCCGAGCGGCCACGGAGCGAAGACTGAGGGGCTGCTGGGAGGGTGGTGCTGGTGCGCTGGGTGGCGGCTGTACCTGTTGTTGCGGGGGGCACAGATGGTGCCGCCCCCGCCAGGGAGCTCCCAAACGAGGACGTGTCCGTATCGCTGGTGTCTCCACCGGCCCCCGTTGTGGTGCTCCCCTCGCCCTCCGGATCACTGGTGCCCTCGGTGTCTGTGTCAGTGCCCACCGCGGCCTGGTGACCTGCAGCTCCCTCCTGCTCCGACGCCAAATCTCCTCCGCCGGATGATGCTAAAACACAAGAAGACAAAGATTTAGGTTGGGGGGAGAAATTAAACAAAGTTGAGTGCATGCCTTAGCAATACCCTTTGCGGAGAGGACAGACACAGGTGCCTCGTGCACTAAGTCGCGAACTTGGGGTACACTACTCAGTACCTCTGACTAGGCAAACAGGTCTAGGGACAACACACGCACACATGGGTGATGCTGGAGCATGGGTAGCTGCACTTGGCACCCTACAGAGGTGGGGGGCGGGGGCACAGGGCCATGCCTAAGGGAGCGGACTACACTACAGAGAGCGCCCGGGCCTAATGTCACCCACAGCCCTCCTCCCCCCCCCAGACGCCTCCAATGCGCATACAGATGGGAGAATGTGCGGATACTCACCCCCTTGTGTCTGCTGTGCTGTCCTCAAGCGCCCATCCAAATTAGGGTAGGCCACCGCCAGGATCCGGGACATCAGGGGGGTCATGGTGCGACTGGCACCCCTCCTAGGTCGGGAGGCCATCCCCAGCAGTGTTTCTGCGGTCTTCCTCGTTCCGCGGCGGATGTCCTCCCACCTCTTGCGGCAGTGGGTGCCCCGTCTGTTGTGGACCCCCAAGTTCCGGACTTCCTCGGCGATGGCACGCCAAATATCGATCTTCTGGTGGGCGCTCACCTGTTTGACATGTACAGGGTGGGAAAGAGAAACCGTCACATATCTGCATGTTTGGAGTACATGCCCCCCCCTCCCCAACCTTGTCATGGTTCCCATTCTCTCATCTGTCGTGCATTGCACTCCCCATTCCCTCCACACCCCACCAACTTACATCCCCCCCCTCCACACAGGCATAACCCATTCAATGTGCACTGAGTGTACTCACCTGTTGGTCTGGAGGACCGTACAGTTGCGCATACTGGGGGAGGACCCCGTCCACGAGCTTCTCCAACTCTTCTGAACTGAAGGCGGGGGCCCTTTCCCCAGTCGCAGCAGCCATTGTCACTTCCAGACCGAGTTCACAGCAGCACTTGCAGTATAGGTCCTCTCCTGTGGATGATCAGGTCTCGAATGATTGAGCTGATAGAAAATGGCGGTCACGCCCGCGGCGGTGCGTACCGCGGCGGTGCGTCCCGCGACCGCCGGCGCACATCGTCATTGGCTCCTGAAACCCATAGGCTTCAATGTTAACCAATGCGTCTTCGCACAGCGGTCTTCGACCGCCTACCGCCACGGTGCGCCCCGCCAGCGCAGTGACCTCACATCCCATTGTCCCACTTCACAGGTCAGGCATCGGCCATTTCAAGGGCCCACATGGCTTAATTTCTAATGCGTCACACAGGCCTAGGCCTTGCAATGGCACACATACAAACATATCAAACCATACATTTACCTGTACTGTGCAAGCTGTGTTGTACGTACCTGTGAGTGGATTGACTCTGTACTCCATATTCTCCTTCCTAGGCACCGTCCGCTGGGACTAGCGATGAGAAGGAGGAATCCTCGCGTGTACCGGCCGCTGGTGGACCTGTCGACAATGGAAGAACGCCATATAATACTACGATACCGACTTGACCGTGCCACTATCCATGAACTGTGTGCCCAGCTGGAGCCAGCCCTGATGTCCCCCATCCGCCAACCCACAGGAATTCCCCCTCTAGTGCAGGTTCTGTCTGTCCTCCATTTCTTTGCAACTGGCTCATTCCAGACAACAGTGGCCATGTCATCTGGGATGTCTCAGCCTATGTTTTCCAAGATCTTATCCAGAGTGTTGTCTGCCCTGATGAAACTCATGCAGAGCTACATCATTTTCCCAGAGGAGGGTGATTTGCCTACAGTGAAAGCTGATTTCTATGCCCTTGGACACATCCCCAACATCACTGGTGCAATTGATGGAACCCATGTGGCTTTAGTCCCCACAAATGACGATGAACAGGTGTACAGGAACAGGAAGAATTACCATTCAATGAATATCCAGGTGGTCTGTTTGGCTGACCAGTACATCTCCCATGTGAATGCCAAGTTCCCTGGGTCAGTGCATGACGCGTATGTGATGCGAAATAGCAGCATTCCCTATGTGATGGAACAGCTACAGAGACAGCGTGTGTGGCTAATAGGTGACTCTGGTTACCCCAACCTGCCGTGGCTATTGACCCCAGTGAGGAATCCCAGGACCAGGGCAGAGGAACGGTACAATGAGGCCCATGGGCGTACTAGGAGGGTGATTGAGCGAACCTTTGGGCTCCTGAAGGCCAGATTTAGGTGCCTGCATATGACAGGTGGATCCCTAATGTACTCACCAAAGAAGGTGTGCCATATCATCGTGGCGTGCTGTATGCTCCACAACCTGGCTTTGCGACGCCAGGTGCCTTTCCTGCAGGAGGATGGTCCAGATGGTGGTGTTGTAGAAGCCGTGGAGCCTGTGGAGAGTGAAGAGGAGGAAGACTCTGAGGACGACACAGACAATAGGGACAGAGTGATACAACAGTATTTCCAGTAACACCCAGGTAAGAATCACCCACGCCATTTCACAATTGCTTATAGCCTCCTGCATCTGTACATTCTGTAGTTCCCCACAGATGTTTTTCATTAATTTTTGCCTTTCCCTTCCCTTCTCAGTGCTGTCTGACTCAGTACCTGACTTCTGCTTGGTTCGCCCATGAAATACAGCGTATTGACATTGGTATGTTGTCATGACTAATTGACAGAACAGAAATTGAACAGTAATATGTAATACATTTGTTAATAATACAGCATGACTCAAAACAGATTTGTGTGCAAAATGTGATTTATTTACAGTGCTAGATATCGGTACATGTGATTCTAAGGGTGATGGGTGGGGGTGGAGGAATATCCATGGCAGAGTCCAGTTCTCAGTCTCACAGGTGCATTGTTCTTTTGCCTGTGGAAGGATGGAGCATAGGCAGTTCATGGTTGGACAGGGTGGCAATGTGGGACAGTGGGAAGACTTGAGGGGGTATGTCCTGCTGGCGGGGGTCTTGACATCCTACTCTGTCTTTTTTTTTGGTCTCAGGCTCCTCTTACGGGGTGGTTGTTCTTCAGCAGGAGGTGGGGTTCTGGGGGCCTGTCGAGGTGTTGGGACCTCCTGTCCACTAGCGCCGGCGGAGGTGGTAGGCTGTTCCTGGTCCGGCCTAGTGACAGGGGCCCTGTGTGGTGCACGATGGTCCTGCAACGCGTCCTCTATCCTGTGGAGGGCCAGGACGATGGTCCCCATTGCGGTCCCGATGATTCTCAGCTCCTCCCTGAACCCCATGTAGCGTTCTTCCTGCTGTGCCTGGATCTCAGTGAACCTGGCCAGTACCGTCGCCATCGTTTCTTGGGAGTGGTGGTATGCCCCCATGATGGTGGTGAGGGCCTCTTGGAGAGTGGGTTCCCTGGGCCTCTCCTCCCCCCCCTGTCGCACAGCAGCCCTCCGAGCTGCCCGGTTTCCCCCGGCCTCTGTCCCCTGGCCGGTGTGCCCGCTCCCACTGCCCCCAGGTCCCTGTTGTTGTTGGGGTGTTGGGTTAGCCTGGGTGCCCTGTAGTGGCGGACACACCGCTGATTGAGCTGTCCTAGAGACAGAGGCATGGGCCCGCTGGGTGGGAGCTGTGCTGGTGTTGGCAGAGGGGGTCGGGTCTGGTGTAGCCTGTGGCTGCCTGAGGGGAACCGACTGCCCAGAGGTCCCCGATGGTCCGGGCTGGTCATCAGGTTCACTGTCGACAGAGCTGCTATCCTCAGTGTGGGCCTGTTCCGGGGGTGGGATGGACACTTCTGGACCCTCCTGGCTGGTGTGTTGTCGTTCGGGTCCTGCATGGGGTAAGAGAGTTTGGTTATTGTTTCTGTGTGTGCAATAGCGTGCGTGTTATGGGTGCCCTTGTCCCCCAGTGCAGGCATTCCCTTGAGGGAGGTGTTGTGAGGGTAGTTGGGGGGGGGGGGGGTTAGTGCAGTGGTCATGCTTAGGTGATGGGTGCCCATGATTTGTGTTGGCATGCAGGAGTTGGTGTTGGGATGGGTGGGTTGTGCTGGTGAGACATTGTCAGGGAGGATGTGTGCTGGGGGGTTGGGGGTGAGGGTGGGGGTGTGGGTTGGCATGCTGGTGGGGTGGGGGGGATATAGTAGTTGAGATTGGACTTACCAGAGTCCATTCCTCCGGATACTCCTGCGAGGCCCTGAGGATGCAGGATGTTCAAGACGTCTTGCTCCCACGATGTGAATTCGGGAGGGGTGGGTGGGGGTCCGCCGCCAGTCTTCTGGACCGCGATGTTGTGCCGGGAGACCATCGATCGGACCTTCCCCCGTAGGTCGTTCCATCTTTTGCGTATGTCCTCCCTATTCCTGGGATGCTGTCCCACCGCGTTGACCCTGTCCACGATCCGCTGCCATAGCTCCGCCTTCCTAGCTATACTGGTGTGCTGCACCTGCGAGCCGAAGAGCTGGGGTTCCACTCTTAGGATTTCCTCCACCATGACCCGGAGTTCTTGGTCAGAAAAGCGTGGGTGCCTTTGGGGTGCCATGGGGTGGTGTGGGTGTGGTGTGGGGTGGTGTATGTGAAGATAAGTATGTTGGTGAGTGGTGCTTTGTGCTACTATGTGGTGTGTGTGATGGTGTAGTGTGCCTCAGTGTGTCTTGCTTTGAATTGTCTGCTGTGTCTCTCTCTCCTTCTCTCAGTAATTCTGGTCGCAGGGGTTTTTGGGTGATGTGGGTGTGTGTTTTATAGTTGGTTGATTGTGTGGGAGTGGTGTGTGTATGTGTATCAGGTGTGTGTATTTCAAATTGTCCAATGTGGCTGGGTTTTGGTGATGTGTGTGTATTCTGACCGTGGCGGTGTGTACCGCCAATGGAATACCGCAGTTGAATGACCGCCGTGTGGATTCGTGGGTCGTAATGGCATGGGCGTATTTCTGTTGGCGTGACGGTGGAGGTTTGGTCATCTCCAGTTTATCGCTGCCCGCTGATGTGGCGGCCTGCAGTGGAGGACGGAATTTTGGAGGTTTGGCCGTTGTGGGTCAGAATGACCGTGGCGGTTAACCGCGGCCGCGGCGGTGTTATGGCGGTCTTCTGACCGGCGGTAAGGGCCTTTTACCGCCGAGGTCAGAATGACCCCCTGTGTGTGTTTGGTGCAAGGTCTCTGCGGGTCGCACAATGCATGCTGCAGCACTCAGGGACCTTCTTTAGTACCCCCAGCCATAGGTACCAGGGGTACCATTTACTAGGGACTTAGAGTGGGTGCTAAAGGTGGTGCCAATCGAGGGGAAACAACTGTACTAGATTATGGAAAGAAAGCTGGCACTGGGGACCTGGTTAGCAGGAACCCAGTGCACTTTCAGTTGAAATTACATCAGATACAAAGCAAAAAGTGAGTGCTTTCCTACATATGCCAAGCAATGTCGCAGCACGTCTCATACTGTTGGCAAAATGTGTGAGTCAATCTGGACACATTTGTAGGGCCTCATACTCATAGAGGATCGTAGAGTTCACTCATAGTATGATGACTGGGAAGTGATCCATGTAGTATGTGCATGGAAACACAGTCCAACCCCTACAGTCTTCCTATGCAACATTTAAATCTGCAACCACATATCATACTCATTAGCAGATCTCATATTACACAAACAAATGTTAAGTACTAACATTTTCCAGTGCAAGAGTGTTTACCTAGTAACAATGTGCCCACATTTGCCCCACTAGGCCACAATGGCATTGGAAACAGCAGTGATATAGGCTACCATGTTTGTGTACTGCACTCAGATACTAAATATGGCTTCACTCCCATGAATATAGTCTTAGTGCAAATGTGAATACACAACACCATGATTCTGAGTATGAAACAATTGTTCATTACAAATCACAAAAAATGCAAGGTTCATCCACCCAAGTTGCCAGGCACTGATGCATCTCAAGATATGTTGTTTTGATGTGGCTGTCAATTTGCAGGTGGACATCGTGTCTGAATGCATACCCATCACTCAACTTGAAATAAGCACACATTATATACACATATTGTGATGGGTGTCAATGGTAAACACATATATGATTGGACTACACCTGGCTAGACAAACTGACTTCGTGATCCACAAATTTGAGAGTAAGCCTTTGGGTAATGAGAAGAAGCTGTAGCAATGTGAATGTGAAACACATAATGCTCCAGAACACAAAGCCATGCAGCTTGTGTGGTACAACATGTTATGGTATGTGTTTCTCAAGGCTCTGTGGTAACTGTTGGTATGCACATATCAACATGGGTCATTAATGCCACCAACACATACATAGCAAATGCAGGGAGTCAGTTTGTCACCTGCATACCACTTACACTATACAGTGGTTGAACACACACAATGTCGGTCACTCCCTGAGTGGGTACATTGCAACCACAAGGTATCCTGGGAAGGCAAGTCAAACAGATATGAGCCTAGGTACCCCAGGCCGGTGACAGTGGTGTCACTCCACTCACCACTCATCTGGTGGCACAAGCCTCTCAAGAATATCAATGAGGCCATGCAAAGTCTAGTCATGTGGGTCATCCTGGACTCATAGCTATGGAGTAAATTAATGCACCCGAAGAGGCTAACAAGTGTTACTCTGTGTAATGGGTGTATTGCAGGAACCTTGTTGGTGCATTATTGCTGGACAAGCCACCATGGATAACCAGGATGACTCATGTAAACATGTGGATGCCAATTCCTCCCAACCCCACCAAGTTGCCTGATAGCCTGCTGCCTGCACTCTGGTACATAGCACAGATTGGCAGAAAGCTGTTGTCGTAGATGTGGGTGTGCTGACACCATGCCAGGGCAAGTATACCTGGGGGTATTTAAAAAAAAGTTACCAGATGCCAATATATAGTTGGCACGTGGGACAACTATTGTAAGGTGTGCTGTAGCACAAACAGAGGGAGTATGCCCCATGCTTAGTATGATCTTAATAAAGCATGCATTCTTACGTATGTACACTTTCAACACACACATTACCCACATGCAAAGACATGAAGCAGGTAACCCCAACGATTCACATGCAACACAGCAATCCCTGTAACTGTTTATATGCATTGCACATCACACTATACATAAAAATACCCATTTACACCATTGCATACAAAAAAAGAAGCATGCACCCAATGCATGTTTTTTAGCCATTGCTTCAGCCAAAAATGCCACATCCCGTCTGACACGTCTGAATTACCACATGGTGCTTTGACAGGCCTTGTGTGATATCCATGCATTGGCTTGAAGCATCAAAACAATAGACGCATCTGCTTAAAATGTGACGCATCCGCCCAGGAAGTGATGCAATGGATCCACCATGCTGCAAACCAGGAACTATGAAGTTAGTTTCATTTTCTCTTTAACTCACAGTCCATTTGCTTGAGAGAGGTTGTGTTGTGGTGTTGCTGGAGAGTTGAAGTGTGTTGTCTGTAATCCCTGTAGTGTCCCTAGCATCTACATTGTCTTTTGGATTTGTATTGTATTGTACTGTGTTTTGTCAGATGTATGGCTTAGAGGTATTATTGTTGTTACGGGCAGTTGGGGGTAGTTTTGAGTATTTGGGGTTTTGGTTGTGCAGATTGTGTTTGGGGAGGGATATGTTGGGAATTTGAAAGAGCTAAAACAATGCATGTCCATGAGTTAGGTAGGTTCCTGTGGTTGATAACCCACTACCTGCCCAACACGGTGGCTATGGAGGCAGGGCCATCCAGGGGTACAAGCTGAGGCACAGAAGCCACGGTGGGAGAAGGTCCGCTTCCATTTGCAGAGTCTGTTTGAGGTGGAGTGGACTACCCACCAACTCAAGCATCGCTGAGCAGATGTCATAAGCCGGGAACATGACCTCATGGAATACCTTGGGATGGAAGTTGGTGAAACTGTTGGTAAGTACATATGGTTTATGATTCATTCATTGGATCTCATTTGCCTATTGATGTTTCGTTCTCATACTGTCAGACACGAGTATTGCTGTACCTGGCTGAGTGTGGTGTGTGAGTTTAGGTGTAGAGTATAATGGAAGTCTGCTACCCTTGTGAAATATTGTAGTAGTGAGTCATTTCAAATGGTTTTACAATGTGCCTATTTGATGAATGTATTGTACATGTACATATCAGCCTGCCTTACCAATGTGTATTATTGAGGCATGTCAAATGAGGCATTTAGTTGTTACAACCATATCTGGCAGACTTGCCGGTGCATTAGCACAGGTAAACAGCCTTCCCCTGGCTTTAGATCCAGAGAAAGTCGGTGCCTACAATACGCAGATGATATCTTATTACTGAGTCACACCCCACGAGGACTGCAACAGAGTTTATTAGCGCCTTAAACTTTTATGGACCAGCAAGGCCTAGAAATAAACCTGGCCAAAACAAAACTTATGAGGCTCCTTGGGATGAATCATGAATCATTTAACTGGTTCCTCGTAGTAAAAAAGTGGAGGCGGTGCAGTCTTATAAATATTTAGGAGTCCATCTTTAACCATGTCTGAAATAGAAACGCCACCGGCTGTCGATCCAGGCAAAGGCCCACTCACTAACATAAAGTTTTAAGTTGCTTAAGAGAAAGCTGGATTGTCCAAATTGGTCTCATCTCCTAAAAATCATGTCAGTCCAGTTGCTTCCAGCCATTTCTTATGGGACCGAAGTATTGCAAGGCCGAGAGATTCCCTCATTAAACGCCAGCCAAGTTAAAGCATATAAGCCCCTTTTGGAAATTCCGAAAAGCGCCTCCTCCGCCCAGGTGAGATTGGAGATGGGCTTAAAAAAACTGATTTTTCAGCGACAGGGCGCCTTTCTTAAAGCATCTTAAAGGCTACGGCTTGCAGAAAACACTTCCATACTCCACTCCTACTGGCAAGAAGTGCGGGCGCAACAAATCAGTAATAGAAAAGGAACTTGGGGTAGATACCTAAACCAAGTCATTATCAGCCTGGGAATGGAAGAAGCATGGAAATGTGGCATGAGGTAGTCTGAATTCAATAGACTAGTTAGCATCTCTGTCTTTTGCCTTTCGCTCATCACAGACAAGGCCTCCTTGGCCAAAAGACGACATGCCTGGGCAGTCTTAGGGTCTTATTCAACCCTGTCCCCACAAGGTTATTTAGCTCAACACTTTTCCATTCATACAAAACATCAATTCTTGCTTTATCGTATGGGATTCTTCGATACCAAATACGCTCTCCCATCCTGGAAAGATCAGTATTCTGACCAAAACTAACACCTATGTGGCTATAAGCAGGAATTATTGTTGCACGCCTTTTGTACCTGTCCAGCTCTCCGCCAGGAAAGAAGGAAGCTGCTAAAACATGATGTTCTAACCCAATAACATCCGCTCTTGTCGACCGGCGGTAGTAGCTTGGCTCAAATCCAAGTCAATTCCATTCTGCCGCGGTGTGGGGGGGGAGTTATTACAACTGCTTCACAAGAAACTGATCATGGCCGACTTGGGATAACTGTTGATACGTATAGCGCCTGGACGACACTTCGCAAGTAACAGTTTACATATTTTATCACTACCTTAAGAACTTAGGCCCTCATTACAACCCCGGAGGTCGGTGGTAAAGCAGCGGTAAAACCGCCAACAGGCCGGCGGTAAAAAAAATGGAATTATGACCGTGGCGGAAACCGCCAACATAGATAGCCACTTTAACACTATGGTACAAACAAACAGCATGGCTGTCACCGCCAACAGACAGGCGGAAGACAATGTACCACCCACACTATTATGACAGGCAAATCTGCCACCTTTTCCGGGGCGGATTCAACGTGAACAAAAACACGGCAGGAACAGGACTTGGAAGGGAAAACACTCACCTCTACACAACCAACGAGGAACCAGGACGCCATGGAGCCTGAACTCCCTGCAATTGTCTTCCTGCTCCTCTACCAGGAGCACAACCGAAGGCGGCGACGACCACGGTGAGTACTGCACCTACGACACAGGGGAGGGAGGAGGGAAAAGCGAGTGATACACACACGCAACACCCCCACCACCACCAAACGCACCAATACATTCTTAAACATTACATTTACACCCTCCAACCCCCCCTGGAAGAACACAAGGACAAAAGGAAATTATTGTAACCATTGTAATCAATAAACATCCATTAGTCAAAAATGTATATACACAATAAACAAATATGTACACCAAGAATTCAAGTCCAGGTACTGCACCTACATAGTCCGTGGACCACTGGGCCCAAAATGCATGGGCGAGGCCCACACAAGATACCCGATCGAAACGGAGAGAACACTGCAGGGGCATCAGATCAAAATAAAACAGGCACCTCAGGGGGAAGGGAAGAGGGGTCACCTCAGCCGGATGAGTGCACGACGCCAGCTGCACGAGGGAGCTCCATGCCCATTGATGTATCCTGGGGAGTGCAAAGCCACAGTCTCTCAAGTCTCTCCAGTGGGTGGGTTGCCCACTGCTTTATCCTGGGGAGTGCAAAGCCACAGTCTCTCAAGTCTCTCAAGTGGGTGGTTTGCCCACTGCTTTATCCTGGGGAGTGCAAAGCCATAGTCTCTCAAGTCTCTCCAGTGGGTGGGTTGCCCACTGCTTTATCCTGGGGAGTGCAAAGCCACAGTCTCTCAAGTATCTCCAGTGCATGGTTTGCCCACTGCTTTATCCTGGGGAGTGCAAAGCCACAGTCTCTCAAGTGGATAACAGTCTCCACTGGTTCTGGAGGGGGCTTTGTGCTCAGAGTGCTGGTGGCTGACTCACTGACTGCCGTGCTGGTGGCTGGCTCACTGACTGCGGTGCTGGCGGCGGTGTCTGTAATGACGGTGCTGGTGGCTGGCTCACTGACCGCCGTGCTGGTGGCGGTGTCTGCAATGGCGGTGCTGGTGGCTGGCTCACTGACCGCAGTGCTGGCGGTGGTGTCTGTAATGGCGGTGCTGGTGGCTGGCTCACTGACCGCGGTGCTGCTGAAGGCCTCTGTTTCTGGGATGCTGGCGGCGGTGTCCTTGGCGGCGGTGCCGGTGGCGGTCTTGTCCGCCGAGCAGGTTGGCGGCGACGTTGACTTGCCTTTCTGCTTCAGGCCTTTCCCACCTTGGATGCTGGCCCAGCTGTCTTGTCACTCCCCACACTTGTCTTGGCTGAGCCCTTGGTGGCAGGTGTTTTGGCCTTCTCCCTCCGGGATGTGGGCAACTTCTTCTGTTTTTGAGGTGGGGGAATGTCCTTGGCCTCGCTCCTTGGGACACAGGTAGCCCTGTTGCTTGGCGCACTCAAAAAAATGGGTATTGCTGGCACCACTGTGCCCGGTGATGTGGTGGCTGAGGTGCTGGGTTGGGACCTGGAATGGAGGGCCCTAGGGGACAGGCGGGTGGGGGAGGTGTAGGGAAGAAGTCAACATTTAAGAGGAAACGTTTTTTTGACACACTGGGATGGGTAGATGGAGGGGGTTTGGGAGTAGAGGAAGAGGTAGTGGTTGTATGAGGTGTTCATTTGCTGACTTTGGGTGAAGGTGCATGGGATGGAGGCTGTCGTGAGGTGGATGGCTGTTTGGTGGGTGTGTGACTGCGTTTGTGCAGTTTGGGAGGAGGGCTCACAGACACACTGGTAGAGGACACAGGGGATGTGTGAATGGTAGTGGGAGTGGTGAGTGCACGTGAAGGGTGTGTGGTGATGGGCGTAGTGGCTGAAGATGTAGTGCATGCAGCTGTGAGTGGAAACGTGACAGGGAGGGAGAAGGGAGACGTGGAGGAGAAGGACACAGTGGAGGCAGTGGATGTTGGTATATGTGCATGGGTATGATGCTTGTGTGAGTGCTTGTGGGATGTGTGATGCTTATGTTTGCCAGGACCACCGCAAGGGAGCTCCCATCAGATGAAGAGTCTGTGTCACTGGTTTCAGCTCCTGTCCCCGCCGTGGAGTTCCCCTCGCCCTATGTCCCACTGGTGAATTCAGACTCCGTTGTCTGGCCCTCCAGGGCCATGTGGGATGCAGCTCCCTCCTGCTCCGGTGGCACAGCTCCTCCGCCTGATGATGCTAATGCACACAAGAACAGGGAGGTCACAAAAGGGGGGGGAAGAAAGAAGAAAGACATGTTCATTGCATACAATACAGCTACTGTTGGCGACACTACAGACACAGCAGCCCTCTGCACTACGCCATGCACTTGGAGTTCCCTAACTAATCACAGGGACATGGGGTACATGGTCTATGCCCGATTGCTGGACACATGGAAGTCACAGGAGCCTGACTAGGTGTAGATGGCTCTTACCACTGGTGGGGATGGGGTGCCACTTAGCCTGCCTTACAAAGGGTCCTTGCCTACAAAGCTCTCCCTAGCCTATGGGAACCCACTGCCCACCTCCCCCACCCAGACACCTCCAATGCGCGCAGAGTCAGCTGAATGTGTGTGTACTCACCCCCTTGTGGCTGCTGTGATGCCCTCAAGCGCCCATCCAACTCCGGATACGCCACAGCCAGGATCCGGAACATCAGGGGGGTCATGGTGCGACGGGCACCCCTCCCACGTTGGGAGGCCATCCTCAGCTGGGCCTCTGCCGTCTTCTTGCTCCAGCTGCGAATGTCCTCCCATCTTTTACGGCAGTGGGTGCTCCATCTGTGGTGGACCCCCAGGGTCCGGACGTCCTTGGCGATGGCACGCCAAATATCCTTCTTATGGGGGGCGCTGACCTAGAGGAATTGTACAGGGGAAACTTTAACACTTTTACCGTCCGGACCGTCATACTCATTGACCACCAGTTCCCACCCTTGCCCTTACGCACATACACTCACCATCCGATCATGCAAGCCTCATCTCCCCCCTGTATCTTCCATCCACACCACTCCAAACAGGCATTGCCCATACAGCCATACAGCATGCTCACAGTGTACTCACCTGTTTGTCTGGAGGACCGTAGAGTAGCGTGTATTGGGGGAGGACCCCATCCACTAGTTTGTCCAGCTCCTCCGATGTGAAGGCAGGGGCCCTTTCCCCAGACACATGAGCCATCGCCGTTTCCAGACTGAGGTCACAGCAGCACTTGCAGTGTAGGTCCTCTCCTGTCGAAGAACAGGTATCAAGTGAGAGAAAATGGCGGTCACGTCCACGGCGGAGCGTACCGTCGCCGACGGCGTACATCGTCATTGGCTCCTGGGACCCATAGGGCCCAATGTTAACCAATGCAGAATTGCGCAGCGGTCTTCGACCGCCTACCGCGACGGTGTACAACACCAGCGCAGTTACCTCATATCCCCTTGTCCCACATTACAGGTCAGGCAGCCGCCATTTCAGGTGGCCACGTGGCATTATTTTTTAATGTGTCACACATATGTAGGCCTTGCATATACACAGAGACAGGCACATAGCGTATTGACAAATGTCTGCAATACTATTGTTTTTTTCCTACTTCAGTGTTGGCCGACTCTGTGCTCGCTGTTCTCATCCATAGGGCACGTCCGCTGGGGCAGGTGAGGAGATGGAGGCATCCTCCAGTTTACAGACCGCTGGTGGACCTGTCGACAAAGGAAGAGCGACATGTAATAGTCACCTACAGACTAGATCGTGCCACAATTCAGGAACTGTGTGCCTAGTTGGAGCCAGACCTGATGTCAGCCATCCGCCATCCCACAGGAATCCCCCCTCCAGTGCAGGTCCTGTCAGTACTCCATTTCCTGACAAGTGGGTCTTTTCAAACTACAGTGGCCATTGCATCAGGGATGTCCCAGCCAATGTTCTCAAACGTGTTGTCCAGATTGTCGTCTGCCCTGCTGAAACACATGCGCAGCTACATCGTTTTCCCTCAGGTGGAGGACTTGCCTACAGTGAAAGGTGACTTCTATGCCCTGGGACATATCCCCAACATCAGAGGTGCCATTGATGGGACACATGTGGCCTTGGTACCCCCCGCAGGAGTGAACAGGTGTACAGAAACCGGAAAAGCTATCATTGGATGAATGTGCAGATGGAGTGTTTGGCCGACCAGTACATCTCCAATGTGAATGCCAAGTTTCCTGGCTCAGTGCATGACGCTTACATTCTGAGGAATAGCAGCATCCCTTATGTGATGGGGCAACCCCAGAGGCACCGTGAGTGGCTACTTGGTGAGGACAAGAACCCTATACCGTGTGAATAGTTGTCTGGGTCTGGGATTGTCCCTAAGGGTTAGTGTGTGTCTAACAGTTGTCCCTCGACATTTGCAGGTGACTCTGGGTACCCCAACCTGTCATTGCTACTGACCCCAGTGAGAAATCCCAGGACAAGGGCAAAGGAACGCTACAATGAGGAACATGGGCGAATTAGGAGAGTCATAGAGAGGACCTTCAGCCTCCTGAAGGCCAGGTTCTGGTGCCTCCATATGACAGGTAGTTACCTCTACTACTCACCAAAGGTGTGCCAGATCACCGTGGCCTGCTGTATGCTGCACAACTTGGCTCTGCGACGACAGGTGCCCTTTCTGCAGGAGGATGGTCCAGAAGGGGGTCTTGTGGCAGCTGTGGAGCCTGTGGACAGTGAAGAAGAGGAGGCAGAAGAGGACATAGACAACAGAAACACCGTGATCCAGCAATACTTCCAGTGAGACACAGGTAAGAAGACATCACCGCCTCCTACATCTGATAAAATTGTAAGACCTATCATCTGTCTGTCACTTTCACCCAGTGTATGGGCCCTGACTTGTCACTGTGCCTTTCCATGTCACAGATGTGGGTCCCACTGTGTGACCTCTGGTATGTTACCTCATGGACTAGAGCTGTGTGACATAGGTATGTTGACAAATTGAATGGACATTGGTATTTTCATCAGTTATTGAAAATACACATTTGTGAAAGCACAGACTGACTCCAGATTGTTTTGTGATTCAAGGGTGTTTATTTAAGTGCAAAATGGTTGAGGTGGTATTAAAGTGGTCAGGGGTGATGGAGGAGGAATGTCCATGGCAGAGTCCAGTCTATTTGTCTCACAGGTGCATTGTAGAAAGGGGCATAGGAAGCGGAGCTAGGGCAGTTTAAGGATGGACAGGGTGACAAAGTGGGACAGAAGGATGACAATCAGAGTGGTCTCATTTCCTGGCGGGGGTCTTGGCATGTTCTCTGTCTTTGTCCTGGATCTCAGGGACCGTTTGCGGGTTGGTTCCCCATCTGCAGAGGGTGGGGTGCTGGTGTCGTGGTCCTGTGGCGGTGCCTCCTGTCCACTAGCTCTGGCGGAGGTGGTGGGCAGTTCATCGTCCAGGCAAGTGTCAGGGGCCCCTTGTTGTGCCACAGTGTCCCTCCTGGTGTTAACAAGGTCCTTCAGCACCCCTACAATGGTGCCCAGGGTGGTATTGATGGATTTGAGTTCCTTCCTGAACCCCAAATACTGTTCCTCCTGCAGCGGCTGGGTCTCCTGAAATTTGGCCAGTACCGTTGCCATCATCTCCTGGGAATGATGGTATGCTCCCATGATGTTGGAGAGGGCCTCATGAAGAGTGGGTTCCCTGGGCCTGTCCTCCCCCTGTCGCACAGCAGACCTCCCAGTTCCACGGTTTTCATGGGCCTCTGTCCCCTGAACCGTGTGCCCACTGCCACTGCCCCCAGATCCCTGCTGTTCTTGGGGTGGTGGGTTTGCCTGGGTTCCCTGTAGTGGTGGACACACTGCTGCTTGACGTGTCCTGGGGACAGAGGGATGGGCCCGCTGTGTGGGTACTGTGCTGGTGTTTCCTGAGGGGGGAGGCTCTGTGGTGACCTGTGACTGTGTCAGGGGAACCGACTATCCTGAGGTCCCAGATGGGCCGGGCTGGTCATCTAGATCCAATTGGACAGAGCTGCTGTCATCACTGTGGGCCTTTTCTGTGGGGGGAGTGGACATGTCTGGAACCTCCTGTCTGGTGACATTGGGTAGGGTCCCTGCAGGGGTGTAAAGGCATGATTATTGCATCTGTGTGTGCCATGGTGTGCAATGGGTGGGTGACCCTGTACCCTAGTGCTTACATTCTTGTGTAGGACATTGTGTGATATTTGGTTTGGGGATCTGTGTGGGTATGTGTAGTGGACATGCATTGGTGATGGGTGTCCATGCTCTGTTGTTGCATGCAGGGCTTGGTGTTGGGATGTGTGGTTTGTGATAGTGGGACATATGTGAGGAGTTGGAGTGATGGGAGTGAGGGTGGGGGTATGTGATAGCATGCAGGTAGGGTGGGGATATGGTAGTTAAAGATTTGACTTACCAGAGTCCATTCCTCCAGCTACTCCTGCGAGGCCCTCAGAATGCAGTATAGCCAAGACCTTCTCCTCCCATGTTGTTAGTTGTGGGGGAGGAGGTAGGGGTCTGCTGCCAGTCCGCTGAACTGCAATGTGGTGTCTTGAGACCACAGAATGCACCTTCCCCCGTAGGTCGTTCCACCTCTTCCTGATGTCATCCGGTGTTCTTGGATGCTGTCCCACTGCGTTGACCCTGTCCACGATTCTGCGCCATAGCTCCATCTTCCTAGCTATGGAGGTGTGCTGCACCTGTGATCCGAATAGCTGTAGCTCTAGCCGGATGATTTCCTCCACCATGACCCTGAGCTCCTCCTCAGAAAACCTGGGGTGTCTTTGCGGTGCTATGGGGTGGTGTGGGTGATGTGTGAGGTGGTGTGTGTTGTGGTGTGTGGGGTGATGTTTAGGGGTGTGTGGTGTTTTGTGCGTGGATGTGTATGAGTAATGGTGTTGTGTGCCTCTGTATGCTGGTGTGATCTTTGCTTTTCTATCTCTCTGCTTCTTCCAAATTTTTGGTAGTAAGGGTTTGTGGGTAATGTGGGTGTGTGTTTTATATTGTATTGGGTGTGTGGGAGTGGTGTGTGTATGTGTATCAGGTGTGTGTATTTCGAATTGTCCAATGTGGCTGTGTTTTGTAAATGTGTGTGAATTTTGAGCGCGGCGGTGTGTACCGCCAATGGAATACCGCGGTTGAAAGACCGCCGCGTGGATTCGTGGGTCGGGATAGTGTAGGCGTATTCCTGTTGGCGTGACGGTGGAGGTTTTGTTATCGCCAGTTTATCACTGACCTTTTGTGTGGCGGACTTGTGTGGGTGTCTAGATTTTGGTGGATTCCGAGCTGTGGGTCGTAATGGCTGTGGCAGAATTCCGCGGCCACGGCGGTAAGCGGAATTTACCACCAATGTTGTAATGAGGGCCTTAGTTTTAAACCTCATCAATGATTTACGAACATACTGCTCACAAAAGTTTCCGCTCTGGCTCAGAACAGTTAGTCTTATTAATGCCCGTAATGAGTTTGTAAAAGTAGTGTGCCGTGGCTGTCAACTAGCAAACTAGTTAGTTCATATGTTTTACCATTTTTACTCGATTTCTGTTTAAAACCTGTCCATGATCGTAGAGGCATGCTCTCCTCCCGAGTCTGATTAGGCAGCTTTAATAATGACTGTAATGAACCCGATTAGGCAGGGCTTTCAATGACCTTAAAATGCTAGTCCTCATTGATTTCAAGCATTTTTAAGATCTTAACCTTTTGACTTTTCCAGTTGGTCATTTTAAATTGACATTTTACCATGTTTTACCATGTTTTATATTGCAATGTTTTTTATTAATCGAGCAATAAAGATGATCAATATTGTTACAACCAGAAGGGTCACATTGCCAATTGCAATTAATGTGTAATGTGCAATATTCAACCACAGTGAATGTGTGTTACAATCACAGTGCAATGTATCATGTTATGTCTTGTAGGTGGACCAGAGCCTCACAATGATGGAGAGGTGGATAGCTTCAGGTATCCGGATGTTACCAGTGAGTGTCATCCTGAACGCTTATTGGGTAGTACAAGCATTGTGTGTGATGTTGAATGCTTTGTGTATGCCATGTTCAATGTGCATATATTCCAGTGCATAATCCATATGTCACATAAAATCTGAACAGAAATGTAGAGGTTATGTTTGGATTGTGCAGTTGCCTATGTCTAATGTGAAGTAGGATATGATTGCTATCACTGAGGGACCACATGATTGCTGATATGACCAAAGAGCAATGACCACAGTGCCAGAACCTGTGAACATATGTGGTAGTGGATTCATAGGTGAACATGGCAGGGCATGGTATACCTAACACATGCATTTCAGGTGCACAGATATGGTGTTGTTGCTCACAGTGCAATCTATGTCCAATGTGTATGGCTAGCCCACACAGGTGGGGGCGGGGGGGAATTCACAACACAGTAATGACAGTAAAACTATGTGCCTTAATTACAGGGTCACAACCAGCTATGCAGGGTAGCCTCATGTAGTTTGCTAAATATGTCCCTACTGTGTGTGCCACATGATGCTCACAAAGAGTGCTGTTCTTCTGGCACTGAGGGACTTGTGAATAAGCAACTAAGGGGCTTATTTACAAGCCACTTGCGCTGCTGGTGCATCACTTTTTCCCATATAAAAAATTATGCAGCGCAGGGAGCTTGTAAATAAGCCCCTAAGTGTAGCAGGACAGATGTCAACATTCTACACTTGGTAATGCAGTTGAAGGGCCCAATCATGTTGTGTGATGCCCCATACTTCAGGTTGGACAGATCAACATTACTATCCCCAGTTAGTTTCACAGATTTGGCAATGTGTGTTAGACTGGAGGAATGTCTGCACAGCATAGTCATACAACATGCTAATAGCCAATCCATCTTCAGCTAGTGCCTGCCATGGTAGGCTCCAAAATGTACCTCAAAGAGGATCATACTTTGGACAGGAACAGCCATTGACATCACAAGAACCCTGTGCTTATGACATGTAGGGCATGACTGCACACACCCATCAAATGACTGCGCTGAGTGCTGCTTTGCAGCAAGTTGATAAGTATGGACAGACAATAGGATGTGTAATGGGACACATGCAGTTACATTGTGAGTATATAAAGAGTAATGGCATAGCCCACCGTGGACTTACAGGAGTTCATATAAGAGATGTTACATACATCTGTGTGATTTGAGTAAGCTATCCACTCTCCATTCTTACATATGGAACGTCCTCATTCTATGTAGCAATGTGTTGAGATATGTGTCCTTGCTATATCAGGCATTCACTTTTGTGACACAATATATTAATTTGCAGATCTTGCTCATCTCACTTTGGCTAATGCTAATGGAATCAAGGGCATTGCAGGATGCAGAAGGGACAGTGATGATCATTTCAACATAAAGTTGTACCATACCATGGTCACAAAACAGCATTGTTCCTAGGCATACTCAATGCTGACATGGTCATGCCTAGATGTTCTAAGATGGTGCATTTATATAATACATTTGCTTAGCATTGGTACTTTGAGCATAGCAATATAGAGGATGATAAATATTAGGCAGATGTATGATAACTTTGGCATTCTAGATGTGTTTTGGATGCAGAAAGGGCAACATGTGATGTTTGAAGATAGGATTAACATATCATGGTTGATGTACATTTTACAAGTTACCCTTTGTGTGCCATGTTTTCTTTATGATTAAACAGAGAACATGACCCCAAGCAGAAAAGGCAGCACGAGATCAGGGAGGAGAGGTACAAGCACATCTGGAAGGTCAACAAGGTCTATTGCAAAAGGGGCAAAACATTCAAGAAGAAGAAGGCATCCGGGAAATGGGGAGCATTTCCACATGGAGGACTGACTCTTGACAGGCCTACCACCAGCAAGGCTTGAGGAGCATACAAGGGTGGGTCTGCAGAAGTGGGACTATCTGCTTCTACAGGAAGCCACACAGGATCACGTCTCCCAAGCTCCTCCACCAGGACTCACTGCAAACTTTGAGCAGGACATGCGTAAGGACATATCAGATCTCAAATTTGATGTAGCAGGCCTGGAGCACAAAATAGACAATATCCTCATTCTTCTAAATGAGATCGAGCAGGCAGTACAGAGACCCGAGGAGGCAAGATGAGCCACAGGGACCCTTTCTTTCTTCCCCCTTGTACATAGTTGTTTTTAGTGTATGAGTTTTTATATAGCTTAGTTAAGGTTAGTTAGTGTAGTATAGAATAGGTTTTGTAGTTTTTAGTAGGGGTGGGTTTGGTTTTAATAGGATTTTTAGTGGGTAGGGGGTTGATGTGTAATTTATATGTCACTACAAAATATAACAAGCATATGCAATGGTTTGTTTGCTCGAGTTAGAGCTATTAGCATTATAAATTCCGAACTGGACTTTTCTTGCCACAGAAATTGAAAATGAAAAATAAAACAATTGACATAAGCGAGCTGATTCAAAGCGCCAGGGCCGCCATAAGCATGAGAGCGAAGGAGAGACATAAAAGGAAAAAGAAGTTCGCTCTTAGTCACACTATCGGCAAATATACAATTATCCAAGTAACAGGGTCTATGGCCAGTAACAAAACTGCCCCAAGGAGGGACAAACATAAAGCATTTACCAATGTTAACTAAGGATTTTTGAAAGGCAAGCCCACAAACACGTGAAAGTGATGGGCGTGAGGTGGGCATGGTTAAAAGCCCATATAAATATCCACATGTCGGAAAAGCAGTGCTGCCATGCTCGACCTAAAAATAGAAGCAAGGGGAAATAGGGATTTTTAGTTAGTTTCAACGGTCAAATTTCTCTAATTTGCCACATATGGGACCAAAGTGCTTTATGCAAGCATGATTTGTACATTACACTCTGATACTTTTTTGTCCTGGATTCATAATGACAAAACTAAAAGGACGTTAACTCCTTAAAGGAAAGAATTGGAATTACAACCCCTTCCTGACTTGGGGGATTCTGTGAATGAGGTAGGGCTTTAATGAGGAGCATCGTTTTTCGAATGGCCCATTCAGAAACAAAAAATATATGTTTGTGCTTATCCCTTTGTATGTGAATACAGAAGGGGGTACTCTAGAAATAACTCAGTTAAAATGAACAGAGTGACAGAGAGAAAAGTCATTTTATAGCGCTGACTGCAAACCAAGCAGCCTCTAGGTGCTGTAGACGAGGCAGTCCTTTTACGTGACCCTTACAGCTTCTGGCACAATTATCTTTCCGCTTTCAGACATCTCTCCAACTCCCATCCGACATGTGAACTGCATTAAATGAAGGGTAATCTGGCGTCCCTAGGTGGCTGCATTACTTCTTTTTGGAGCGTCGCTTCACTGTGTGAATCTGTACCTAGGCCGAGGTTCACAAGGGAAGGTCTTGCACGAGATGCACAAATATTTGATTGGCCTTATTTACAAAGCTATAAGTTGTCAAACAGCATGTAGAACGTGCTATTATTATTATCAAATTATGTAGTCATTTGTTTACATTGTGCATGGTAAAATACGGCGCCCTAGGGATATAATTTCCAAACGCGGCAGAAGAAAAAGAAACGTGTAACAGGCACAGACAATTGTTATTGCAATCATGTTTCGTAGAGAGAAAAAAAAGTACAGCGCGTCTGTCCCCATCCTGTTCTTCATAGTGAAAACAAGCATTTGCATTACAATGGGTGTCACGTTTACTCAAGTTAGAGCTATTAGCGCTATATATTACTAACTGGACTTTTCTTGCCACATAAACTGAAATAAAAAGTAAAACAGTTGGCATAAACAAGTCAATTCAAAGCGCCACTGCGAGTCCGAAGAAGAGAGACAAAAGGAAAAAGAAGTTCGCTCGCAGTCAAAGTTATAGGCAAAAGTGCAATTAGCCAGGTGACAGGGTCAATGGCCAAAGTGGTAACAAAACCGCACTAAGGAGGGAAAACATTTACCAACTAAAAGAAAGGAAACTTTGAAATGCAAGCCCACAAACAAGTGATAGTGAAGGGTGTGCAGTGGACGTGGGTAAAAGCCCAGATACATACCAACACGTCGGAAAAGCAGCGCTTGCGCGCTGCTATTCTCAACCCAAAAACACACAAAAAAAGACATTTTCCCCCCAAAATGTATTTGTTTAGGCTTAAATGTGTAGTTAGTTGATGTATAGATGTAGTTTTGTTACCTTTGTCTGAAGACGTGTTTAAGTGAGGTAGGAGGGGGGTGATGTTCATCATGTGGTGTTAAATGTATACAGTAAGGTAGGTTAAGCTAAGGAAGTTGAAGTTAGTATTTAGTATAAGTGAGTGTAGGTTACGTTAGGATAGTTAGGCTTTGTAGGTTTGGTAGTGTTAGTTACAGATATTTAAGGTTTTATTAAATGTTGTTGTTTGCAACATACAGGTCTCCATCATAATTTATTGTGTAGGAGTTACCATGTCTGCTCAGGTAATGTTAGTTACGTGCCTTTGTCTTTGCTAGCAGTGTTTGGCAACATGTGTGATTAAGTGATTTCCCTATCGACAGATGACTGTCAGGTTGGCCATGGAATCAGATGAACTATCGGCAAACATCATTAAGCAGTGTATATGACAATCTGGATGTGAATGCATACACAGCCCAACACAGAATTTCACATAATGTTGCTCTGTGTAGGTCAGTCATGGGACATGCATTGGTGGGATGTTGTAGTTATTGCACTCACCCTAATCCAAGGATTTGTGACACACACTGATGCTTGCCCTGTTCACACTCATACTTGCATAATTTGCTTGTCATATCAATGTTGCTTGGTTGCTACTATCCATGTTTAGACCAGCCACCGGTGGTGTGACTTAAATCAGCTTTCCAATGACAGCATGATACCTGTTGCACTTCATATTTGAGAGCTTCGGTAACTGCTAGTCAACAAACAGAACATGTTAACCAAATATGTTTCACTCTGTCCGTGTGGCTTTTTCTCTGGCTGCAATCCACACATGTCCCTTTGGCAAGTAGTCAGTGTATTTGCTTAACACAATGCAACATGTTCAAATTCTGACACACATATAGCACACAGGTCGTACTTAGTGCTTTCATTTACATGTGCAAAATGATATGATGTTCAGAGGAACAAATCATAGGACAACAACCCCAACAGATGTTTTGAGTCAGTGGATATTCAGAGAGAGTCCATGGGGGGAACATGTCATAGGACATGTGTAGGAGAGGTGTGCTCCAGTGAGGAGGAGGGCCACATTGCCATTAGGATGGATTGATCACAATAACAGTCTACAAATGTGTAAGGTCAATAGAGGAAGAATGAAAAAGAGGGCAGTGCCAGTTGATTTGACACTGGCATATTCCTAAGCACAGGACAAAGGAGAAAGTGGGCATGTGCCACAAAGGAATGCTACAGGGCACTTTTGCGGGTGAAAGATGTGCAGTCCACATCTTCTTCCTTTGGTGCCTTCTGTAATAGGGGTGTTAGAGTAGAGAGAGGCACACACACCAGGGGCTGAAGGTGGGGATCCCATGTCCACAGCAGCTTTCATCTGTGGCAACACATAAGGCAGCACAGCAGCAAGGAGGATCTGCTAGTTTTGCAACACAGCAGCAACGTCACAGTGGTAGGCACCCATAGTGACAATGAGGGAGTCCTGCTTCCGCTCCATGGACTCCAAGATGTTTCTGATTGCCTCAGCTGGTTGTCATCCTCACTGGTGCCACTTTGGCAGCCCATTTGCTCTTGCCTCTGCCTCATGACACCAGCGATGTCAGCCAGGGACTGCTGGAGGCCACGGAGAAAAGAGTAGGTGCCTCTGTTGGTGGAGGTGTTTTCCTTATTTGGATTGAAGCTCCTATGGACTGCCTTTAGGGGTGCCTGCCATGGTCTCCATCCCCAACCACACCTGATCTGCCAGCTTCCGCTGGACTCCTACCGCAGTCTTTTGAAATGTTAGTTGTACATCCGAGGAGTCCAGGGCTCTGGGTGCGCTGGCAGGTGGTGTCTGATTGATGTTAGGAAGATCACCTGGAGACCCTGCAATGCTGTCATGCTTACCCGTGACCAGAGATGGTGTCTGGATGTCGCACAGGATTTGCTGGAGGGTGTCCGAATTGATGGTTTGCAGCTCGCCATCCACATCATCTGTAAAGTCCAAGACAGTCTGCTGGCCAGGAGGTACGGGATCATCCTCTGCAATGAGAAAGAGAAATGTTAATGGTGATGTCTGCTAGATATTAACTTGAGTAATCAGGTTGACTCTCAAGCTTTCAAACGTAGCACTTTCAGTTCAACAGTGATGTGTAGTACATCTGTTTAGTATAGGTATTGTTCACTTAATTTCTATTACAGATGATAGTATCGCTGCATTGTCGTCACAAGCACTGTGTGCCTACTTTGAGGAGATGGGCCCTGTCCTAAAGGATAGACGCTGATCACTGACATTCCCCCCATCTCATCACAATCAGATTTGTTTATCTGCAGAGTGTCACACATCATTTGACTCAGGCCCACACCATTGTATGTGTACATGCCTCTTCTGACTACCCACCGTTGAGTCCTGGGACACAAGTTAGTGCCACAGTGATGCTACTGAGATCATACATCCATTCTCACATGCCTATGACACATGGATTATGAGTGACCATATCCACTGGTGCTACATGTTGCTTTTTTATTGAAAGCTAAGGGTCAGGCATCACCCCACATGGTAGTAGTTCTGGTAATAGTGCCAGGTACCTACATATGACTCCTACATCACTAGTCCCACCCACATCAGCCTGGGAGCTTCCATGACTCCCGTCCTTTGTGGTGGCTAAGTAGTTACAGTATCCCTTGTCAGGTCTCTGTTTGACATCCTCCAACTTATGCATGTAGCACCCTAGGACAATGTTGCAACATACTCCCTCCTGGCACATGGTACAGCTTCCCCTAGGTCCACATGACATGTAGGCTGTAGTACCCCAATTGGATGTTCTCTGTAACCCCTCCCCAGGTATGACACAAGTGTGGCACAGTCAGACCCAGCAATGACTGTATATTTGTGAGGCTACATTTCACCAAACATGTCCAGTCCCATCTCCCTATTATGCACAGTCTCCCCATTCGGACCAAATGGCAGTTTTACATGCACAGTCAGCATCTACAATGAACAGCAGTAGCAGTCACCCACTAGGCCTCCTTTATCTTCCATATCTGCTTCTGGACAGTGTCACTTTTGCAGTAGTAGCATCACTTTTCCTTCCGTTGTGGCACACAGGCTAGGGTCACTTTTGTTTTACGCACCCACGACCCTAAAGCCATGGTGCGCGTATTGTCTTATTTACCACGGCATTAAAAATGTTGACGCATCTCTGCGTTGCAGCAGTATTTTTCGTAAATGAGGCCCCTGGATTCAAGAAACAAGCAGGATTTGTTTAATAAACGACAAGAGCATGCATGCTTTCTATGTAGAATATTCTTTTCCCTTAAAGAACCTCTGGCAAATTGAAGAGTGAATACAGACAGTTGCTAGGGAAAACAAAGTAGTGTTGTCATACATGGCTACTTAAAAACTCATCAATAGGCATTGCAGCTGGCATTTGCACTCACCCTTGTGACTATCACAAATCTGTACACTGGTATTTGCATATACCTTTTCTGGCCATAAGGGCAAATGGGTGAACCACCAGGGGGCGGTAGCAGCATCTAGCTGCCCAGGGAATTGAGAAATGGTCGGGCAAGGTCAAACCTAAGTAATGCATTAGTAAATTCTTTAGGTTCCCTTCTGTCATAGTGCACCAGAAATTGAGGACAGTGTAGGACAAACGTATTTGGTGTGAGTGCACATTCGGTAACCGTGTGATCTCACTTTCTTGAAAGAGTCTAGTGGTTACATGTCTGTATATGCTATTGCCCTCTGTTTGGCTAGCATTTCCCAAGAAACAAGACATTGGACCAAGCAAGACTACCAATGCTAACTACTACTTAGTAATAATTATGAACGTTAAAAATGAAAGTATGACATTATTGAAAGCACTCAAGTACTGTCCCAGCTTTCTTCAAATCCACATTCCTCCCTCATACAGAAATCAATTGACAATGAATATTTAATTTAATGAATATTTTATTTTGAAAAATCAGCAAAGACTCAACATTAAAAACTCCTCCAGTGATGCTGCTAAAGGTCACGTACCTCACTGACATACCCTGCCATGGCATGTCTCCATGCCCTTGGTTTTCTTCCTGCACTTTCTAAAAGAAACCTCATTCCATCATCTATTGTTACATTCCAGTGTTATACCTTAGTCATCAACATCACCTAAATAACATCACCTAAATGACTTGATGATTTCAGCGCCGACAATGGCCAGATCACAACCTCAGCCAAGATTAACTTTCCAATTACCACCCTATCAGGTGTCTTGTCTTCCTAGGAAAATCTGGAAAGGAAACGGAAACAGCATGAAGAACATCTTCTCGTTCATAAACTCCTCTGACTCTACGAATCTGGGCTTGGCATCTGCTGTTGCACAGAGAGTGCCACTATTCACGTAATAGGTGACATTCTAGCAATCACTGATAATGTTTCTATTGGTACTCCGTTATCTTTACGTGCCTATGAATATTCGTAGATGACCAGGTCATACTTGGAAGTCACCATTCACACACGTGAATGACCGCATCTAACATAAATGTGTTCGCCTCTGGCCAGAAACAATTTGTACAGATGGAATTCTTTCCTGAAACCTGCTGATTGTCGTTTGCATTTACAAAGAAGGTACCTGGGTTTCCATAGGAGGGTGCTGTGAACTATCCTAGTTGTTTTATCCAACTTGACTCCACAAGCCTTCCACTAGATTCCTTCTTTCATGTCACAGCAGGTGAGCGTCCTGAGCTCCCATTTATCTGAGGGGCAGGGATAACAGTAATAATTTTGCCCTAAAAAAGTCATGCCCAATCACTCCTATCACTGCCAGCCACCTTTGCTGGGGCTAAAGCAATCCCCTTGATTGGTGCCATGACTGCACCCTGACATGGGGTTTCTATAGGCATCTAGACTCGCTCCTACAATGAGCAGCTGTGCATGCACACACTGGAAGTTCTGATAAGTCACCACATTATGGCTGTCCACAATATGCTACCAACACCAAATTATACTGTGTCATCAACTGACGGCATCCTTAAAAGCAGACCTTGCAAAGATGCCTTTCAATTCTCAATGCTAGATGTGTTTCTGAAAATCAACCCAACACAGATTGAGTTTATCCTCTTTAATATAGAAGCCCTAGAGTGCCTCATCCAGGAGCAGCTAAACAAGATGAACTTTGATGGATTCTCCCACTGTCACTCGTCCTTTCCTTACTATTGGCATTGACCCCTCTCTGACTTTTATGGGTCACATCAAGAAAAAGGAAATAAGAGATTGGTAGCAGCTTACATTTTATGCTCATCTTTGTAAATGAAATGGCAAACTGCTGGCAACCCTACTGACACAAAGAAGTGAGTCCTCAGTGAGCACGTGAAGAGCATGGAGAGTAGACTGTGTGTGCACTACATAAGCAATGACTATTGGTTCATTTCACACCTGAGCCATATAAAAGGCAATAGGTCTAAGGAATACTCTTTGTAACAAGGGAAGCACTTTCTGCTTATCTGGCCCAGAGGTGCAAAACAGCTACTTTGGTTTGTCTAGCATGAATGAGTTTTCTCCTAACAAACAAACAGAAAAATAAAATAAGGGCAGTGCGTTCAGATTATATGACCCTGGAACTAAGGGCCAGATGTAGAAAAATCAGTTTTTGCGACTTGCAAATTGCGAGTCTGAGCGACTCGCAATTTGCAAGTCGCAAAAATCGATGCAGAATGGTGTCTCAGACACCTTCTGCGACTCGCTATGGGGTCGCAAAGACCCACCTCATCAATATTCATGAGGTGGGTCGCATTTTGCGACCCCATAGCGAGTCCCTGCACTCACATGGATGGTGGCCTGCTGTAGTCAGCAGACCTCCATGTCTGTGACTGCTTTATAAATAAAGCATTTTTTCTTTTTCATTTTGCAGCCCGTTTTCCTTAAAGGAAAACGAGTTGCAAAATGAAAAATAAACCGAAACCATTTGTTTTTGTTTTTTTCAGAGCAGGCAGTGGGCCATATGACCACTGCCTGCTCCGAAAAAATATTTTTATCGACATCCACAAAGGGGAAGGGGTCCCATGGGGACCCCTTCCCTTTTGCGAATGTGTTACCACCAGTGTGACACTGGTGGTAACTGCGAGTTGGTTTGCGACCGCATTCGCGGTCACAAAGCAACTCTGAATTGCAATGCGAGTCGTAAATGGGAAGGGAACACCCCTTCCTATTTGCGAGTCACATTCATAAGTGAATGAGCATCGCAAAAGGCTTTTTGCATGGCGCAAACTGCGATTTTCGCAGTTTGCGTCATGCAAAAAGCTTTATACATCTGGCCCTATGTGTGCAGACTATTGGGCAACAATGCCTCCCAAGAATAAATGTATATGCAGCACATTCTCATGTTAGTGGAAACATATGTAAGAAAACACCATTAGAAAAAGATGTCAAGCTAAAACAGACATCTATAGTGGAGAATAAGTGCAGGCCCTACAACACCCTCCCCTTGGTCGGAAAGGAAACTACCCGAGGAAAATATAATAAAAGAATATAAAATTCTATCATTACATGAAAAAGCACTTTAATAATCCAAGCTGATGCTGAATGTCATACAAATGCAAAATTAAAAACCATGTAAGATATGAAAAAATTATTAAAATAAATTTAAAAACAAGGAGCCAATTAGAGAGTCCAGGAGGCATCCGGATTGCGGGACAGTATCCCCGAAATCCTATACCATGTCCATATAGTTATTGGGGCCAGGAAGGAACCTGCATCCACAGATGACATATCCACAGAGGTCTGAACAGCAAGTTTGACAGAACGAACACCGTCAGTTTTAGCCTTTTCAGCAGAAGCCGAAGGCATCGGTGCCAGGAGTGCAGCCTCAAAAGAGGAGCCAGACATCATAGAACCTGCAGCAGAAGCATTCATCCACAGTGCCGAAGGCGACTCATAATAAGTATCCTGCAGCAATGAAAGCAACATAGGACAACACTGTAGGTGGACCTGCAAAGGATGCTCAAGCAGATTCATTTCTGTAGTCTGCGACAATTACGTAGCAAGGCATAAGTCTAGCGCACACTCGAAAAGTACCAGAGACAGTGAAACACAGGCTGTACACTGTGAAACCTTTGAAGACCAGAAAGACAAAGATCAGTTCTTGTTCAGTTCGAGTAACAAAGACAGTCCAAATAAATGTACCAGGTGTTCACGACACAGGAGGATGTGTGACATTTCCATCACTATGTGGCCTTGTTCTGGAACAACTATTGTGGAGCAACAAAAATAGAACCAAAATATCATTCAACAGAAATAAGACAAGCAAAATGCTTTCAAAAAGTCTTAAAAACAAAAAATTAAAAAAAGACTAATTCACTCCAAGTATAGTCTGAAATGCAGAATCAAATTCAGACCCAATCACTTTAAAAAAGTGTGCCACTCCAGCAATGTTAGAAGCATTAAATATATGGTGCACAAACTCACCGGAATGCTGTGCCAAGTTAGTGCACAAAAAAGACTGCACTTCTAAGGAACATTGGGAACTTGAAGATCAAACGTTTCTCAGGCAGATGTTAATGCCACGTCTTTTTGAAACAATGATGCTTTCAGGCGGCTTAAATTATCAAAGTCAATTTTAGAAATGGGGACTGTTGGCCACGAGGTAACTTCCCAAGTGGTGTGTGTAGAAGGATATAAGATATTCATACAATAAGTCACAACCTTGGAAACAGTTATACATAGAAACACCTGGTTTATTCCACAGCAACCTTTGTCATTCAGAATCAAGTAATTTCCATTAGAATTTAACTGAAATATTGGCTTAATCAAGGATAGCGGAACTCCCTTCAAATAACGCGCTAAGTTAGCCATGGACTCAGTACACGCTCCATGCAGTGTTATCTCTTTACAGACTAATGTATGGCCAAAAGAAATTCCACATTCATTTCCATGAAGGAAAAACCTCTTTGTCCCTACTCACACGTCTGTAATCGAAAGGAAGAAACCCAGCTTCATGCAAAAAATTGCCACCTATCTGCCTACTTGAAAATGTTTCAGACATGATGTGAAATCAAACTTAGAAATTGGTAAGGAAATGAAACTATGAATGAACCATATATTAGAAGGTGCTTTAACTACAGAAAAAGGCAGTTTCTCCAAATGCCCTTTTATAAGCATTGCATAGGTCACATCTTTTTTCGCCTTCACTTGCTGCATATGTGACAAGTTATAAGGCAAAAACAATTTAGTGGCATTCATGACGTGAGCCTGCAGCAAACTATCTTTAAGACCTGTCACTTTTCTACAAAGAAACTTATACTTAATAGTATTACCTTTAGAATCTCTGAACCCATTCAAGCGGCAATAATGTAAATGATCACTACAGGACTGGATGCAGTAATAAGTGTGGAGAATTCTGGATCCGTATTCTGCAGTGCCAGAAGCAAAGCTTTCCATTCAGCCAGCTGAGCAGTACAGCTACCCAAAGTTCCTGTACATGTTTTCTGTGCCTAAAATACACTATCTTTCATGACACCCTTTACTGCGCACATGCAGCTGAGTATTTATGTTTAGTGTCAACCAAGGGCTGGACTGAACCACCAGTATATATTATGTAAGCATACTGATCCAGAAGCAACATTTCATTAGACATGGGGTATTCTTGCTCATACTGCAGAAATTACTGTGTTCTCAATGTAGGGTCAAAACATAATCTACATCAGTAGCAGTTTAGGAAGTGGCCCACTGGATTCATCATAGATGTAAGGCTTTCACATTATGAACTCTTGCCTATGTGACAGCCTCTAAAGTTGGAATGGGAGACACCACAATTGTACCTTTCCCCTGAGCTAGTGGACGTACCTTTAGGACAGCTGTTTGAACTGTGGTCAGAATTTGTTCTGTTGATTCAAAACGCATTGGAGTATAAATGTGATTTATATGCAATCGGTACAGTTTCACCTTCATTAAAGGTGACATATGTGTAACCAGTGGAACCCATAATTATGTGGATCAATAAATTAGTAGTGTTAACACAACTATGTAGGTGCAATCATATCTGTAGTGTTCTGAGAATAGTAGTATGGTCTGTAGTCCAATATTTGTCAGAAAAATCAGGATAAATTAAATCATGCAACAGTTTAACCCGTTGTGCATAATCTGGTATGTATGGTCTACCAAAATTTAGAAAGCCTAAAATTGATTGAAGCTTTGTTAAGGTATTTGGCATTTGCAAGAGAGTGCACTTCTCTAAGAAGTGTGGTGCTAGGCTTCTGACTTCATTTGATAAATCGTATTCTAGAAATAGCACACTGAGAGGGCAGTTATAGCCATGATCAGAGAATCCTTGAATTATATGACCCACTCTGGCCAAATATGTGTTAAAATATCTGCGAGGTAAATGTCACTGACGCAAGACAACGCTTCTGAATCAATTTACTGTAAAATTGATATTACCTGGGCAGGAAACAGGCCTGGTCTGTCTCATGCACTTGTGGGAGCCTACCGAATCTTCTCTGGGGCCCTAACACGGTAAACACTGTCAAATCTGTTCTTTCAAGGTGCTATATTTTGACAGAAAAAATCCATTAGGTATGTCCAATGTAGATTTTTTTTTTGTTTTACAAACAATATTCTTGTGCTATGGGAATATTGTATAGTCAGTGTACGACTGCTTAAATGTCTATAGTCTAAGGCTATGCAATAGGAATGATGTGGTTTAGCTACAGGAAATAATGTATTCATAGGAGAGATACAAGCGGCTCAATCACACCTTGATATTCTAGTTGTGAGAGAATCTCCCTCACAGGACATTTAGCTTCATGTTAATAGGGCATTGTTGTTGCCTTTAGGGGCTGGACCTTATAGGTATAACATAATAAGGCAAGTCTTTATCCCAGCTTGCCTGATTGCAAGATAATGCTGGGATTTGTGCAAAAGCCCATTCTGCAGCATGTGCTTCTTTAACTTCCTCTGTAACAAGAATGGAAAAGAATGGTAATATTACACCCTCCCCCTGTGGGACTTTTCTAACAAACTCAGGTGGCCAATCTACCTGAGTCAAGAAAATGTCATATTCATTAGTCAAATTCTGCTAGAAAATTACTTTAATAGTACACAGTATATCACCCTCAATTTGGAAATCCACATCATACAATCTATCAGGAGGGCTTAGCGTTGATCTGGAGTTTCAATCAATCAGGGTTTGTAAAGCGCACTGTCGCGTGGGCTCTCATTATCCTAAATGAGACTACTGGATTTCTAGGCAGCAGGATCGATAACGGTGTGGGGGACTGAGTCTGACCCACGTGTAAGGAACTCTGTCACCCTAAATCCGGTTGTTGCTCCGGCTAACTAGCAGTGCCTCATTTCTCCCACGGGGAAGAAATGATTGGGCAGCCGAGCGCATGACATCTTTGGAACTTCTCAGGGAAGTCGTGGTCACTCAGATCCAAACCAACTCTCTCATTCACAATATGGTCTCATATACAAATGACAAAGACAGTATAAGTTTTATATAATTTTTTAATAAAACGACTGTATTTTAGATATTAAGGCGTGAGCCGCAATAACCAGAACAATACAACATAGTAGGATTGATATAGTAACCAGGAGAGTAAAACATAGAAATAAAGCTATCATAATTCCTAACCGTTTCTACTCTCCCTCTGCTTGTTCTATTTAGAGCACAGCATGTTAAGCTTTCAGCTTGCCTTTCTGTATCACTAGGGAGACGGACACACTCATACCTGAGCAAAGGCCTGTGATCTGGTGCAGCATCTGCAACGAGGCAGTCAGCGTCTAGTTGTGGTTCCCTGGTCGGAATCTCCCTCTGCATGTATTGGGACAAGGAAGTGATTTTATAACTAACATGTCATCGTGATCACAAAATGTTCCTACGCAGGAATGGCAAGTCTAGACTCCTACCACGTCTATCGGCAATGTACCAGACTGTATCCTTGACTAAAGCACAGAGTGAATATGTTATGAAGAACTCCAGTGCTGAAGTAGGCAAAACAGTGTGATATGAATAAAAAACAACACCGTAGAACTGGCTATTCTGTAAAATAACAGTACAAAGCCTAATAGAAAGCATTTAGAGTAAAGTGCACAGAGGCCTAAGGCCTGAAGCTAATGCGCAAAATATAGGTAAAACTGACCACACTACACCCTCCCCTTGTCGGTAGCAAGTGGTTCTAACAACATAAAAAAAAAACATGACCTAAATTTAAACCCAACATTTCGACAAGATGAGAAGACAACAAAGTCATAAATTTAGGAAACATGTGACGATAGAGCGAATTGCAATATAGTGTCAATTTAGTCGGGAGAGAGAGAAAAAAAATCCAATTGTCAGACAGAAGCAATAGAACGTAGAAGCTCCTCCACTTCGAGATATGTCAATATCAGAAGATCCACGCCACAAAGTACCATGGAGCAGGTGTGTTCCAAAGCCCCAAAACCATTCAGGGCGGCACCCCGTGTAGTGCCAAAGAAAGAGACAAAACCATCTTCCTCCAGGAAGGGAATCTCATAATCCGCTTCACGAAGCAAACGCAACCGTAGTGCACAAGTCTGGGAATGAGCCCTAATCGGGAACATCAACAGATCAAGATCAACCACTGGAGAGCGCTGCAGTGAGAGACAGAAAGCCAGTGCATGTTCAAACGAGCACCAAAGGCATCGAAACACGGGTTGCACACAATCCAAAACCGGTCGGAACGACAAAGACCAGTCACACTCCAAATGAGCCAGGAGTGTTGCTCCAAAACGCTGCATCATGCGTTCACGACACAGCTGCGCTGACGGGAGCAGCAATACAGGATCTCGTTGCGGCGGGACAGCCATTGCGAAAAAATAGCAACAATAGCAAAACTCCAGCCAATAAAGCCAAAGTAATTGGGAAACCCCCAAAAATGCTTCCGAAAATAGAGTGTATAGCCGAAGGTATCAAACCGAATATGGAAGAGAAGGTGTGAACGAAACCAACACCAACGGCTTTGAAAAAATGAGCAATACCAGCAGTGCTGGATGCATTAAATATACGTCCCACAAGTTCACCGAAGTGACTCGGAAAGTTAGTATTCAAAAGGGACTGTATCTCTGCCGATGACCTTGCCACTTGAAGTGCGTAGGTCTCGCTAGCAGATGTAAGGGCCACATGCTTTTGAAACAATAAAGCTTTCAGCCGACTCAACTTGTCGAAATCAACCTTGGAAGTAGCAATATGAGGCCAGATGTCCGCTACCTCCCTAAATTCAGTAGGGGGAAACAACACATTCCCGCAGCACGTAACGGCCTTGTTGACGACAACGACGTAAACTATTCCGGCACGCATGCCACAGCAGCGTTCGCTGTTAAGAACAATGTAACTGCCGTTAGAAAGCACCTGGAAAGTGTTTTTAATTACCGGGACTGGAACTCCCTTCAGATAACAAGCTAAGTTAGCAATCGAAGCATTACACGCCCCGTGCAAGGACAGCTGTTTACAAACCATGGAATGGCTAACAGAAGCTTCGCATTCGCTACCGCTAAGAAAAACTTCCCGCAAACCATTAACACATCTGTACTGAAAAGGAAGCTCCCACACCTCGTGTATGTAACTGTCACCCAATAGTTCATATCTACCCACCGGAATGTGCTTCAAACAAGAAGTAAATTGCAGAGTGGAGATAGGCAAATTAATAACCCCATGAATCAACCACTCAGCTGACGGAATCTCAGCCACCGTAAAAGGCAGTTTCTCCAACTTTTCAATATTTAACATAACATACGTCGCTTCCTTCTTAGCCATCAATTGTTGTTGACGAGTTAAATTAAAGGAGATAAAGATCTCTCTGGCACGAATGTGCTGCCATGGAACGCGACCCGCCTTCAAGGTCTGAAGAGTCCAACCCAGCTGCATGATAGATCGTGTCTGACTCTGCCCATGATATAAAAAAGACATGTCTGATTTTATAATGTCAATAGCAGAAGAGACAATGCTGTCAATCGTGTAAACACGGTCAGAAAGGGTATGCATGCCATTATCAACAACAGACAAAGTCTGCAGCAGATTTTCTTGATCAATCTGTCTTAACCGGGCTGCAGCCTCCTGCTGGGAAAGTTTCCAAAACTCATTATACACTTCGTATAAGAACCGTTTTCTCCGGGGCACCTTGGGACCTGATAAGAAATCTTGTAAATCAGTACCATTAGACAGTAACTTGAGGTGTGACTTAACTGCACCCAGCGTGGAGTACTTCAACCATTGTTGACAAAGTTTCCCCACACTGTATGTAGTTATTATATCAGCATGTTCTGGTGAAATGTAACGAGGGTCTGCCCTACTAGTCCTGAACCCCCCAGAAGAGGTAACAAAACGTTGATGACACTGATTAGTGTCTACAGGCCACAATAACCACCCGCCCGGATGTAACGATGAAGCGTTAAGCGTACCATTCTGGACCCAATGCGTAAATTTACTAAAAGTAGCATTCACATAGTGCTGCCAGTTATTTAATTTAGAAGGGACAGGTATACTAGGCAAAGTCAATTCTCTAATCGACGCCAAGCCCAAACAACTAGTCTGTTGTACTGTGTCATTGAGGAAAATCATTTGCACAGGGATAATGCATGCTCGAAATAATGTATCTCTGCCTTGCATCTGCCAATTTTTCGTACCCCAAACACTTTTCAAGTCAACAGTCTTCAACCAGTATTCATATCCTTCGACCGAAAGTTTAGATACAAACGAATTAGAATACAGTAATTTAGTATCGGTCAACAAAATTTGCTTATTAGAATACGGTGTCACTTTAAAATAGTAAGACTTAGCATTTCGCTGATCATGCCCAGAAAAATATGCAAATTTATCATTATACGTTTTCGAACTCCCTTGTGGAGGAGTCGAGCAATGTTCCCATTGTACATAATTAAAGATGGACTTAGGGCTACTCGCTTTGTGAATAAAAGTGGTGTCCATAATAGGTGTAGCAAAACATATCACCATGATTATCTCTAAATTGGTAAGCATCTTCATCGTCATAGACAGTATAATATTGCAAATCTTTTAGCATAGCATCTACTGTCTTCACATCCCAATCATCAGAAACAATGCCTGGAATAACAATATCATTCATTGATAACTTAAGGACATACAGTATTTGAATCAATTCAGTGGGACCATATATATCAAACATTAGTTTATCCCACACAATCCCATCTGGAATTGGTATTGCAGAAATGTTCACATTGGATAAGTCTCTTCGAACCATATGAGACGAAAAATGTGGTCTCAACACAGTCTCCACGTGCTCAATGTCTGATCGATCAGGAAGAAAATGACCATGTATTACCAGAAATAAGGTAACCACAAATCCCAACCATAAAAAAAAAGTCAGTACAGCCATAAAAAGCCACAAATAGTTCCAAGGAATAACAAAATATGTACGTTTAAGCCAACTGAGTAGCTTACGTGGACCTCGGATTGAAGACAGCGAAGACGAAGAGCTGGATACAGCCGCATCCGCGTCGTTGAAGCAGCCAGAGGCAGTTCTTGCAAAAGGTGCAACAGTGAACAAGGAAGCTGATGGAGGTTCTCTCCTAGGTACGCTATAAATCACATGTTCAGAAACATCAGTAGAACGTACAGCAACTTGACAAAAAGAATCGATATCAATCGTTGACTGTGGAACAATCGCAAGATCATCTTCCACCCTCCCCAAGTTTGGAGAGGAAACAGGGTCGGTGCAAATCACCTGCAGCGGGACTTCTTCCCCAGTAGTGAGAGGGATGCCGGAACTACTGGGTGTCCCTCTTGGTCTGCTGTGCAGAATCGGCCACATGTTGTAACTTGACATTATCAATGGAAACAAAACGATTTCCTTTGGCCCCTTGCAGCGGCGGCAAAATCACAGTTCTCGTGCCGCTCACCCCCAACACCGGGACAGGTGCTCTATAAGAAGGACCAAATTCTTTCTTTACTGCGACCTTTTCACGCACTAGATCCCCAATCCTGGGTATCCAACCAGTAGGTGTTACTGGCTCATCCTTAATTCCAGAGGAGGCAGCACTCGCAGAAGAGTTATCTTCACGATATTGTTGTAAATCCTGCAAAACAGTGACACGATCATTTATGTCAAAGGGCGTATCTGCCGCCTCCACACCAGGACCATCTAGATCAGGAACATACATTCGTGTTCCGAACAGGCACTCATATGAAGTACGACCCCCCAGTGACCTTCTAGGCAAGTTATTAAGTGCTCTCTGTACTCCATACAGGTGGGCTAGCCAACTACGACCCGTACCTATAACCCTGGCTGTTAAGGATTGCTTTAAATCATGATTTAAACGCTCCACAACAGAATTTCCCTCGGGATGAAATGGAGACGAGAATTGGAGTTGGACCCCCAACGAAGTCATGGTGTCCCTGAATGCCTTAGAGGCAAAAGCAGGGCCCTGGTCCGAATGAAAAGCCGCAACTGCAAATGTATCGACAAAGATACGCAAATCTTTAATAACAGTCCGAGCGTCAGCCGAGCGCTGTGGCCAGACACACACAAATCTGGAGCACGAATCTACAGCAACCAATATGTATTTGTATGCACTATCTGGTGTCAGTGGACCACAATGGTCCAAGTACACACACTGTAATGGTCTATTTGATATCAGAAGAGGAGTCTGCTGTGGGCGTCTAGCCGACGATGCTTTAATTTGTTGACAGACGTCACAACAAAGGACATACTGCTTTGTCTCTTTATAGAGACCAGGCCACCAATAACGGGCCTGTAAAAGTGAAATCGTGGCAGCCACACCAGCATGCGCAGATGCCACCCCTTCATGTGCTGCAGAAATTAATCGAGGTCTCTCAATCTTATTCTGTAACTCACGTACACCAACGCCTGGAATATTAACAACAGCATTTAGTGCACCACTCAAGCAGTAACTATATTTATTAGGGAATCCTTTAGGAAATGGCGTGCCATCAGCCGTAGCTTTTATGGCAGCCGAAATCTCTATGTCTGGTTTTGAACTCGAACGAGTTACCGCGGCTACAGTGGCGATAGCCACTGCCGACTTTGCAGCCTCATCAGCCAAAGTATTCCCAGCAACGTGTATTCCAACGCGCTGGTGTCCAAGTGTATGTACAACATGGACTTTAGGAAGCGTTTCTTTCAGACCCGCAACCTTACCCCGCAACCTTACCCCACAACAATTTATGTTTAATGGTGTTGCCTTTAGAATCTCTGAACCCATTCATTTTCCAATAATGCAGATATTCATTGAAGGATTGCACACAGTAGTAGGAGTCACAGACCAGCAAGGTCAATATCGCCGGCTCTGCATGCTTCAACGCTAACAAAAGAGCTTTGAGCTCAGCCAGCTGCGCCGTGCAATCTCCCAAGGTTTTAGTATAAGTATGTCGGGGGCAGAAGACTTCCCCCTCCATAGTCCCGCTCACCACCGCACATGCAGCAGAATACTGTTGTTTAGTCCCAACCGCCGGTTGCGCAGAGCCATCGGTATACATGACCACTTCATATTGGTCAATAGGCAATGTGCCAGCAGGAACTGGGTACTCTATTTCATATTGAAGAAATTCTTGAGTCTGCAGCTTAGGGTCAAATATGTAATCCACATCAGTGGCCGTCAAAGACGTAGCCCATTGTATCCACCGCGGGTGTAAAGCTTTCGAATTAGGAACACTCGCTTTTGTAACAGCCTCTAAGGCCGGAATTGGGGAAACGACAATAATGCGTTGGCCCTGGGCTAGCGGTCTTTCTTTGATCACAGCCATCTGTACTGCAGTGAGAATTTTCTCAGTCTGTGCAAAACGTTGTTCTGCAGCAGAATACAAGTGGGACTTGTATGCTATCGGGACTGTCTCCCCTTCATTAAAGGTGACATACGTAAATCCAACAGCCCCAGGAATCACCCTGATGACCAAATGAGTTTTATTGTCCTGTGTGTGTAAATGTTTAACCGCTAAGAGATCAGTCTGCAACTCTCGCAGTATGTGTGTATGCTCAATCGTCCAAAATCTACTTGAAAAATTCGGGCGAATCAGTTCATATAAGGGTTTTATACGTGTAGCATAATCAGGAATGTAAGTTCTGCCAAAATTCAGAAACCCCAACAAGGACTGGAGCTTCCCAACCGTATTAGGAGGCTGCAGTAAAGCACATTTCTCCAAAAAATGTGGCGCCAGGCTCTTGCCCTCACTCGATAACTCATATCCCAGGAAAATAACACTGAGGAAGGCAATCTTCGATTTCTTAAAATTAAACTTATAACCAATATCAGCAAAACCCACAACAATGCGCGATACGCGACTGAGATGTTGTAGAATCTCATCGTCCGTCAAATAAATGTCATCAACATATGATAACGCCTCAGGGTCCAACTCGTGCAGAAGTTCAGTCACACGAGCCGAAAACAGTCCTGGGCTATTCTTATACCCCTGAGGTAAACGACAAAACTTTTTCTGAGAGCCAAACGCACTGAAACTGGTATAGTCCCGACTTTCGGGTGCTATATTCTGGCAGAAAAATCCATTCAAGATATCCAAGGTTGTTTTGTATTTTTTACGCACTATATTATTCATAAGCGCAGCGCTATGTGAATTCTGTATTGCATATGTGCGTGTATGACTATTCAAATGTCTGTAATCCACCACTATCCTATAGGAATGGTCCGGTTTAGCAACCGGAAATAAGGGATTATTCATCGGCGAGACACAAGGCTCAATCACACCTTGGTACTCCAATTGTGTAAGAATTTTCCGAACCGATGCCCTTGCTTCAAATTTAATAGGATATTGCGGCTGTGGCTGAGGTTCTCCTTTAATGGGAATGACATGATAAGGTGATTGTTTATCCCACCCCACATTATTTCTATATAGGGCGGGGGCTTGTGCTAGAGCCCATGATTTACCATAGGACTCCGCTAGTTCTCTCGGAACAAGTGGTGAAAAGGAAGGCGCAATAACCTCCTCCCCAACCGGACAGTCGCGAACAAAGTCAGGTGGCCAATCTTGTTCGGCCAACAGGACATCATATGATTTCACCACATGGTCCCAAAAGATGGCGTGTACAACGCGGTCAATGTCCCCTTCTAATCGTAGAGTCACAAGATATACTTGATCAGGATCAGAGACTCGCATATCCGCCGTCTCGACTTGTATGAAGTCATCAGTTGCTTTCGCCTCCAGATGCTCTAGAAGACTCCGGCGAACTATTGTGACCTCTGCCGCGCTGTCTAACAGCGCTAACGCCCATGTCTTGTTCGTCAAGAGAACTCTCTTCTTGAGCGGCATGTCTAACTGAGACTGCTGCCACTTTTTTCTTTTTAAATTGCTGTTTCTGTTGCAGCGGTTTCTCTTCTTGTTTAATAGAATCCTCCGCTGAGCGTTGTGAATCCTGTCTCGGTTTCACGTACTCCGTCCTCCGCTCTGACCGCCCACCTCGCTCACTTCGTTTCTCCGAGGAGTCCTGAAAGGAACGAGATTGGCGCGTATCAGTATATTGATATCTATCAGGCGTCTTCAAAGTATCCCTATTCCTGAGATTATACTTATTTTGTGGGGTCTCCGGTTGCGGAGACTGCCCACCATCTTTCTTAGGTGTTTGCTGTTTCTTATCCCAGCGCTTTTTCGCACCCTCAGGTTGCTTAGAATTATCCTTATTATTTTTACCCTGCAATTGTGGCTTCTGCGGTCGAGCCCCTAGGCTATCACGACCAATACTAGAATATGTTTCAGCTATTATTCTCGGAAGTTCCCGCTCCTGATTAATCTGCGGAACGTCCCGAAGACGCATTCGCACTGCTAGTGCTACAGCCTCCCCCTTGAGATTACTCAAAATAATAGAAGAAACCGCGTCAAAATTACCCATCAATTGCATGCCTAAATCTAAGGCAGGGGCAGCCCCATATTCATCCTGAATTTGTTTAAGCACCTCCGGCAAATTAGCCAAAGTCGGTGTACCGTGTGCTGTAGTATAGAGTGCGGCAAACACCGTGCCCCAAGCATTACAAAGATCCACCGTAGGAACCATCCCATACGGCAAACACATCGTCAAAATTCTATGCTTATCCTGAGGTCCCGTATGGGGAAATACTGCTTCCAGCGTATTAATTTTTTGCGCCAGCCAAAATGGAGTCTCCTCACGTTTAGCCGGTACTTTGCCCATTACAGAGTGTACAGTGGCCGGATTGATTCCCGGTACCACCGCATGTGGGTGAGCTGGAGCAGCACGCGCTGCATTAGTATTCAATGTCTGCATCACAAACTGAACTAATCGTCTGTACGTTGCAGTTAATTCCACATATAAACAACGCACTTCAGCCACTGCCACATTTGCCACTCCAGGATATGGTGTATATGTAGCCAATAAAGGCCAGGTCGGACCATCATTACTCAACGGACCTAACCTTACTGGTGTTACTGAATGTGGGAGGGCGCCATCAAGCCAATTATGGTGTTCTTTATAAGATAAAGGTATTTCTAAGTATGCATAAGCCCTGTATTGTCCAGGGACATTCGCAACAGTATATTCGTGAAAAGTATTTGTACCCCCATCAGCTGCTGGAAATACGACACAAGAATAAAAAAGTTCTGTTCTATAGGCTGCATGGGCGTCCACCACAAAAGTGACCGGACCCCCCTGGACCGTCAGTCCATGTGCTATCAGATGACCCGTGAGCGGAAATCGCATATTAAGCGGTATATTTACTACAACTGGATTCGCCATTAGTATAACAATAATAGCTCTAGGACAGAGAAGGCACACCAATATCGTGGTATTTCCTTTCAAAGTTCAAGCTTGAACAACCAACCACAAAGTATTAGGATGTACCCAACCCGAGTTGGCGGAAACCCTCAGCCCCACGGACGTCTCCGTATACGGAACCGAGGAGTCAAAATATATACGAGACCGAGAGAGTCAGTCGGACCCAAACATTAGAGCCAGACCAAACGTTGGCGGCGCCATGTCGCGTGGGCTCTCATTATCCTAAATGAGACTACTGGATTTCTAGGCAGCAGGATCGATAACGGTGTGGGGGACTGAGTCTGACCCACGTGTAAGGAACTCTGTCACCCTAAATCCGGTTGTTGCTCCGGCTAACTAGCAGTGCCTCATTTCTCCCACGGGGAAGAAATGATTGGGCAGCCGAGCGCATGACATCTTTGGAACTTCTCAGGGAAGTCGTGGTCACTCAGATCCAAACCAACTCTCTCATTCACAATATGGTCTCATATACAAATGACAAAGACAGTATAAGTTTTATATAATGTTTTAATAAAACAACTGTATTTTAGATTTTAAGGCGTGAGCCGCAATAACCAGAACAATACAACATAGTAGGATTGATATAGTAACCAGGAGAGTAAAACATAGAAATAAAGCTATCATAATTCCTAACCGTTTCTACTCTCCCTCTGCTTGTTCTATTTAGAGCACAGCATGTTAAGCTTTCAGCTTGCCTTTCTGTATCACTAGGGAGACGGACACACTCATACCTGAGCAAAGGCCTGTGATCTGGTTCAGCATCTGCAACGAGGCAGTCAGCGTCTAGTTGTGGTTCCCTGGTCGGAATCTCCCTCTGCATGTATTGGGACAAGGAAGTGATTTTATAACTAACATGTCATCGTGATCACAAAATGTTCCTACGCAGGAATGGCAAGTCTAGACTCCTACCACGTCTATCGGCAATGTACCAGACTGTATCCTTGACTAAAGCACAGAGTGAATATGTTATGAAGAACTCCAGTGCTGAAGTAGGCAAAACAGTGTGATATGAATAAAAAACAACACCGTAGAACTGGCTATTCTGTAAAATAACAGTACAAAGCCTAATAGAAAGCATTTAGAGTAAAGTGCACAGAGTCCTAAGGCCTGAAGCTAATGCGCAAAATATACGTAAAACTGACCACACTACAGCACTACTCACCCGTGAGGGTCTCAAGGGGCTGAGGAGGGGAGGGGGGCAAAGGTGGGAGAGGGGGATGGTGCTGCTACTGCTTGAACAGAGTTCAAACTTATATATAGCCATTAGTAGGTCTTGCCATCAGAAACTATTGAGGATTCTGGAAAACTATTGCGGCTTCTGCTGCACTGTTGAGCAGAGTTTTCAAACATGTCTTGTCCAGAAGAAGAGTTCTCAATATTTGTAGCATATTTAGCCGAAATGCCTGCCAGTTTCTTCTTTTTTAATTGTGGTTTTTGTCGTGGAAGTTTCTCTTCCCTTTATATAATGAGATTAAAAGCGTTATGAGTCCGTTTTCAGTTTCATATACTCCTCCTGTTTGCGTTCGCCTTGTCTCACTCTCTCTGACTTTTTGTGTGAAGTGTCCTGAAAGGAACGAGAAGGTTGTGTATTATAATACTGATTCCTATCAGGCTGTTTAATAGTATCACGGTTACGTAAATTGTAACATTTTTCATAAGACTCTAGGTGCAGAGATCCCACGAGTGTTTTAGTTTTATCTTTATTTTTATCCCAGCACCTTTTAGAAGACTCACATGTCTGCTTGGTAGTATCTGAATAAGATGTTGTTTGAAGTTGTGGCTTCCCAGACCTTGTTCCCAAACTATCACAAACTACAGATGTATAGGTCTCAGAAATAATTTTAGTAAATTTGCACTCCTGATCCGCAACGGGAATCAACATGAAACATTGGCGTATTGCCACGGAAGCTTTCTCCCCTTTAATATTACATTAAATTGTTGAGGACACCGTGGCAAAGATGTCAATTTATTTCAGCCCCTAATCAAGGGCGGTGGCCGTCCCATGTTCATTTTAAATTTCCTTAAGCACTTCAGGTAAAACAGCAATTGATGGGATACCATGCATTATGGTTTATATGGTAGCAAAGACCATACCCCATGTGGCACAATCTTCAGCTGGGGGAACCATACCAAGTGGAAGACACAGTGAGAATTCTAATTTATTTTGGGGTCCCGTTTGGGGAAACACTGCTTCAAGCTGATTTGTTTTTTGTGCTATCCAAAACAGAATTTCCTCCAGTTTGGTCAGACTTAATCTGCATATATCATCAGTAAATGTTCCTTTGGTTTGTTAAACTAGCTCACAGTACCACATCCAAACCCCTAAACTGACCAGGGTAAGAGTTGTTAATGGTAACCTCAACTATGACCACTCTGATTCTCAAGGAATTTGTGGAAACAGATCTAACCCTTTAGTTTTGTTACTCTTGCATGCCTAAGGTATACACAAGAAGATGTGAAAATGCATTTTCAAAACATTTATGGAGAGGGTCACATTCTTGCAAAGAAAATATGAGCTGTGATTATTAGAAAGATGAGACATGTTACTGCATTATTAGAATGGGGAAAAATAAAAACAATTACGCCTGATTAATTGTCGTTAATGTTACCTCACTCTTATCTGTTACTAATACTATACCAAAGAAATAATAGCGGGAGTACCCTCTGCCAGGTCAATTGGGATAGTCTAACCCTCATACCTGGGTCTTACATGTCAGGAAGACGATCGAGGTGTACAGGCTATCTTCCTTTGCAGGATGAAGACTGGAGTCAGCAGGGCTACATCTCAACTTTTAAAACCCCAGCATAAAGTGATCCTCTCACCTAGTATAGCATGGATGCTGTTTATGTAATAAAACACTTTCCTTATAGCACTGTGACAGAGGTGCAGAACAGCTACTTTGGTTTGTCTAGCATAAACGAGTTGCCTCCTTTCGAGCACAAAGTAAAATACAACAAGGACATCACGTTCAGATTGTACAACCTTGAAACTAAACATGCAGACTACTGGACAACAGTGCCTACCAAGAATAAATGATTATGCAACACATTCTGGTGTTGATGGAAAAATATGTAAAAAGTCACCATCAGAAAAAGATGTCAAACCAAAATAGAAATCTAAAATGGAGACTAAGGGGCAATATTTATGGAAAAGTGGTGCATCATTCATGATGCACCACTTTTCTAGTGCCCCATTGCGTCCCCCTAAAGACACCATGTGTGCGCCATATTTACAATACAGTGTACCATGTCAGTCGTGTCCACATTAGCGTCATAATTTATGGCGCTAATGTGGCGCTTTGCTATGATGCTAATGCAGCAAAGCACAGGGAGGCTCATTGTTTTTCAATGGGAGGTAGGCGTTAATAATGACGCACAAAATGGCACAGTGAAATCTAGTAAATTTCACTGCGTCATTTTTCTGGGCCTTCCTATGTGGGAATGCCCCCTTGCATACATTATACCTGGTGCAGGCATAATGTGGCGCAAGGGTTTATAAAGTAGTACAATGCTTGCATTGTGCTACTTAGTAAATACGAAGCACGGGAAATGCGATTTTAACACCACATTTGCGTTAAAAAAAAATGACGGCAATGTGGTGCTGGAGCATCATAAACATGCCCCAAAGTGCAGACCCTACAACAGACCAGAGATGGAGACGATGGAACATTGCATGAAGAACCATTATGTATGTATGCATGTATGTATGTGGTATTTCTATAGCTCAATCCTAGCCAAAAAGTAGCCCAGCGCTGTAGAGGGTCAAAGACAAGCATAAAGTCAAATAGTGATAGGAGAGGTAAGTAGTTTGTGGACTGTTAATGCATTGTGATGTTGTGTTCTTTAAAGAGGTGCATCTTCAACTCTTTTCTAAAATGGAGCAACGTTGGTGTGGTCCTAATTAATGCAGAAATGTTGTTGCAGATCCTAGGTGCTTATATGGAAAAGTAATGTGTAGAAGATGTAACTCCTTGAAGAAACGCGAGTGTTCAATTATAGATAAAGTCCAGTTTATTGGAGAGGAACAAACTCCAGCCACAGTAACCTCACCAGCATCTTCAACTGTCCTTTCACAGTACTCTTCCACATTCCATTCTAAACATTCTACATAGAACTCACCTAATGCATGAGCTCACCATGGTAACCTATGAACAATAAAGTTACAATAGCATAGAAACTTTAACAATTATATACACATTGTTACAGAGCTCCCTACTAAACAAAAGAACAAATAACTTACATAATATTAACACAATATTGAATAAGAAACTTGAAGAACATATTTCTCATTAATTTTTCACAACTGCTAAATGGTTGAAATTCCAAATGCGACCATCATCCAATTTAGCAGCCCCCTTAAATGTTTTAACCACAGTGTAAGTCTTACTGAATTTTGAAACCCCTCGAATTCTTTCGGGGAGCTTTACTTTGACCAAATCTCCCTCACTTATGAGTAAAGCTTTAACAGCTTTTTGCAAATCATACTTCAACTTTCTATTGCTCTGAAGTGTTGCTTCTCTGGCTCTACTTCTCTCCATCAACACTTAGAGAACCATCCTTGTACTTTCTCATCCAAGGGGATCCACTACTGTATAAGATTTGTGTTTTTTGAGTAAAACAAAAGGGTTTTCATTAGTCCTCGAGTGGAAAGTAAACCTATATTCTTCATAGTTTTGTTACTGCCTGAAACCAATCTTCCCTGTTGCTTTTGGCAATCTGAATAGATTCCTTTAACATCCTCTTAAATTTTTCCAACATACCAATAGCTTGAGGGTGATATAAGACACATTTTTGATGTGTGATACCCCTCTTTATAAGAAACTCTTCCATCTCTCTAGGAGCCAGTTGCATCCCATTATCTGTCAATGTCATCCTGGGACTTCCTTCTCTCCCAAAAACATCAGTAAGAAACTTAATAACTGCCGCCGTATTAATGTCATTTGTCAACTACACTTCAGGACAACTGGAACGCATATCCATAACAACCAACCAATACTTGGGAACACTTTTTTGGGAAATAGGCCCCATTATATCGAAAGCCACTTCATCCCATACTTGGACTTGTTCTCATTTTCAAACTCTTATCACTCATTTTGCACTCACAACAATATCAAACCACTTTCTCAATCATAGTATCCATCCCAGGCCCCCCATACACACACCTAAGTCATTCTTTAGTTTTACTGATACCCTGATGCCCTTTATGACCCAACTGAACCAAGTGATTTCTGATACCTTGAGGTGGAACTGATCTACTGCCTCTTATCAGAATGCCATAATTAACTGACAGCTCATCAAAGATTTTATTAAATCCGAAAACTTCTCACTTTTTTTCCAACCAACATCTCTTGTCAGCACAAAATTGAGCATTTCTTTTGTCACTTCATCATTATTCATCTCATCATGCCATTCAGCTTCCATCATACAACCATAGTTACACTGTGCACTCTTATCTCATCATCTTTCCACTAAGAATCTAGTTCTTTGTTAGATTCTGAATTGACAAACAATCTCGACAAGCAATAGGCATCTCTGTTGTCTACACCTGGCAAATATGAAACTTCAAATTTAAAATCCTGCAATCCAACCATCCATTTGCATATTCTTGATGAAATGCAGTCAAGTCCTTCCTTTCAAAAACTTTCTGCAGAGGCTTATGATCTGTATAGACCCTAAATTTCACACCCCACACAAATTGACAAAACTTTCTTAATGCCCAATATACTGCAAGAGCCTCTTGCTCAATTATCAAATACCTTACTTCAGCCACTCTTAAAGATCTGTACACAAAAGCTATTGTTACCTCCTCATCGTCATGCTTTTGCTTGAGAACAGCCCGAAGTCCCTTTTCACTAGCATCAGTATACTCTAAACAAGACAAACCTGGAACAAGGTTGAGCTGAGGATAAAGCAATTTTGATATTTTCAAAATCATTTTGACACTCATCAGTCCAAACAAGCGGAATCTCTTTTTTTTAAAGATTTCTGATAGCAATGTGACTTGCTAAATTTGGAATAAATCTGGAATAATACTCAGCCATTCCTAAAAATGTTTGTACATCCTCTTTTTGGTTTGTTGCGGTAGATTGTAAATTGTATTTCCCAGTTCTGTCCTGGGTTTAACCCCCTGGCCTGAAATAATATGCCCTAAATACATTATTTGAGATTAAACAAACTTACATTTACTGATTTTAAGAGTTATTCCTTTCTCATTAAAAATGTTAAGCACCTTCTTAACTTTATGTGACCGAGTTTTGCCCATTTGGGTAGGGATATGGACACTGGAAAACACTGCCCTGAAACTTATTAAGAGTTTTATGTGATTTATTTCGAATTTCTGCCTTCTTTTTTTTAAATATTACTTCTTCCTCTGTTGTCCCCTTAGTTGTCTTTCAGGGTGACTTCCTTGGATCCTTCTGTCCTATATGTCTGTCTTACGGACTCTTCTTTCTGGTTTCTTCGAGGTTATGGTGGTGTTGACCAGGGATCAATGGACCTCAGAGGAATCTCAAAACAACAAAAGAATAGGATTGAGGTAAGTTGGTTTTCCTTATCTGGGTCAGGTGTGAGAAAGTGGTGTTTGTGGGGAGGGGGGAGAGGTGGGGGCTGATTTTTAGGTGAGGGCATATGCTGGGAAACAAACCAGGCAGAGAACACCATAGACCCTGTGCTTTGTGTGAACTTCAAATTCAGCAAATCGTGAATATCCTGGTAACAGGCTTCAACTATTTCTTTTCTGTGACTCTTGTGGCTCCCCCCCGTTCACAACCCATACATGGCCTTTCTTCCCCACCCATCCCTCCCATGCCCTAGTCCTTTTATATTGAGGTTGATTTTGAGGTAGGACCGTACCTTGTGTAGCAATGTCCCTCCAAGGATGTGGCGCACTTGAACGCCTTCCTCTGCTGGGCTCTCTCGGTCTCCCTGTCACGGCAGTCTCAATGGTCATCCGTTCTTTGCTTTCCTATCTATCTCCTAGCTCCTCTCAGCTCCTGCATCTTCAGTTCTGGAAGGTCTTGCCACTGCCGTCTCCTCCAGCGCAGTCCGGGTCTCTCTGTGCTCTCTTCTTCCTGTGATGATTTTTCCCCTCTCCTGATTTGCTCTGCATCTTCGAGTAGTGTGTGACCCTGAAGCTTTCACCCTTCTGGGTGATCATGAATCCCATTGTACCCCTGGGGCACTTCTCACCCCCCTCGGGGTTATCAAAGGCAGGGTTCACGGTCGCCACCCTGCCACACTTTATTAACATGGCCAACCAAATTATCACTGAATATTAAGCCATCATCTTGAAAAAAATTCAAGTACATTTGTCATGAGTCTTTGGAACACAGATGCTGCAGAACATAAACCAAAAGGCATCCTGCTAAAGCGGAACACACCGAAAGGTGTCACAAATGCAGTTACATTTTTTTACTCATCACTTAACCTGACTTGATGATAGGAGGACGTCAAATCAAGAGTGGTGAAATACTTGCCGCTACCCATCAATGTGATAATTTGCGTCACATTTGGTAGGGGAAACTTATCCTCCACCATCTCTTTGTTTAGATTACGTAAATCCACACAAAGACAAATCTCACCAGTAGCTTTTGCAGCTACCACCTCCGGTGCCAGGCATTCTGAAGCTTCTACAGATTTTTTATTCCTTCTGCTTTGAGCTGCTCGCATTCTTTTTCTACAGCCTCATGTGGACTTAAAGGAATGTTGTGCACTTTACATGTAACAGGGACGGCTCCCTGCTTGATTTTTATATGATGTACATAACCTTTTACACACCGTACTTCATCAGAAAATATTTTGGGAAACTCACTCTGTAATTGTTCTGCAAAGGTATATGCTTGTTTTCACTTGTACCGGCAAGCACATTTAGGGTCAAGAAATATTCCCAATAGTTTCTGATGTGGCCAACTTAAAATGGACTCTCCTTTGACCGGAACATATAATTTCCCTTTGTCTTTATTTACATGAAATTCAAACTCCGCTTTGGAATAACCGATCAAATCTATTGGCATATCACCATAACTATAAGGTGGTATGTCTGGTGCTGTCAAAACAAACTTTTCTTTAAAATAACTGTCAAAATCTTTATTGGATATTGGAGATAATTTTGCACCAGAATCCATCCTCCTAACTATTTGTTTCCCATTTACACTAACTACATCAGAGGGATGCCCATTGTTTACTCTCATAGTACAATTGTTGTTAACATCAGATATCTGTAATACAGTATCACCTGCTTTCATACAAATTTAATTAACTTTTCCCTTTTTTGTGGAAGATGATTTACAAACTTTGGCAAAATGCCCCTTCCTACCACACACTCTGCATGTAACTTGTACAGCTGGAATTCTACTGAATTTGCCAAATGATTAGGATTGCCGCATCTAAAACAATGCAATTTTCGCTTAACAACACTTTGTTATTTTTTGTTTGTTGCAGCAACTGTATTAGATTTCCGTTATCCTTAGTTTCACATTTCACTTCTTTTTTTCTATTTTTCGAAATCCTGTATGCATTGTTTTGAATGTTCAACTTGCTTCACAATCGTTAAAACTTCCTGAAGACTAGGGTCTTTCTTTACCCTTAACTCCTACCTTACTTTATCACTCCTACATACTAACATAAATTATTCCCTAATACGCTCTTGCGTGGCTTCACCAAATTACATTGGGCAGCTAATTTTCTAAGAACAGTAACAAAATCTTCAACCGATTCTTCCTCATTTTGCTTTCTTTTCCTAAAACAAAATCTTTGTAAAATTAGGAAACTTTTGAATAATAGTGTAAATTTCATTTTCTTAAGGCTTTATTAAATTCATTTAACATGTCACCATCCCCTTCCTCACTGATACTTGGTAAATTTACATATACATCTTGACCTTCCTCCCCTAAGCAGTGAACTAACATGGATGTCTTCTTTTCTGGCGATGAATTTGGTCTGCATACCTTTAAGTGATTTATGAACACTTATTTCCATTTTGACCACATTAAGGGGGGATCCCCAGGTGAACAAAGAAAAAAGGGAGGTGGCGTTATGTTTTGCATAAAGGACATGAGTATAGATATACTATCAATACAGTTTTCCCACACAACACAGAAAAAAAAAGAAAAAAATGAAGATCACAGAATATATAGGCAACAATACAGAAAAATAGTAATACTGTAAGAGATAATACACGTGAGAAAGTTAAAGCAGCACCACGAGCAGAGCTCCCGGCAAAGTGCAATATAGGTTTTCTTTAGTGTTCTAGATAATTTAAAGCAACTATGCAAGCAGCGCTCCCAGCATAGTGCTGAAGGAGTTAATCCAGTTTTGTACAGAAGCTGAGTTATGTAGTTTACGATATGTTGCTCAGTAACGTGCGTGGTGACATAATTTTCCTTCCAGTGAATGTGATGATCCTGTTGACGGTATCCAGCAGTGCACTGACGACACAATGCTCCTGATGACTGTGCTCCACAAGCCAGAGTCCCACCAGCTCAAGACGGTACGAACTCATTCACAAGATAATAATTTTACAGTAATTTAAATGATGCTTATGCCGCAAGCGAAACTCCCGGTGGCACGCACAGAGTAGACAAAAATAGAGAATATCAGTATGTATTATCAGCCAGGCTGGGTAACATACTTTTGTCAGAGGGATGTAATTATCCGTGAAATCCGCAGGCTATACACACCCATTTGTGGCAGTACTGTAGCTTGGAAATATAAACCGCAACACAATCAAGATGCTGAGATCTCAATATTCTAAAGTTAATGATAAATCTTGAAAGGAACAACACCTACTTACATCTTCTAACTGAATAATTGAAGAGTCCCACAGCACCTTGTAAAAGAATAATAAAAGTCTTTAGGAGGCTAAAAACAGGGTGCGAATCTAAGTAGGGAATTACTCAGATGTAGACTGCTGTAGTTGTGTGGAAGTTTCTCCTTAAACGTGTGAGATACATAGCTAATCATCGCCAGTGTAGAAGAGGTAACTCCTTGAAGAAACACAAGCGTTCAATTGTAGAAGTCCAGTTTATTGGAGAAGAAGAAACTCCAGCCACAGTAATCGCCCCAGCATCTTCAACTGTCCTTTCACAGTACTCTTCCTCTATTCAATTCTAAACACTCTACATTCTACATAGAACTCACCTAATGCATGAGCTCACCATGGTAATCTATGAACAATAAAGTTAGAATAGCATAGAAACTTTAACAACTATATACACATTACCACACACTGCTTCCTTGTTTTTTTTTCTTTTTTATACTTATTAATCTGAAGTCCAGGAGTGGCTTCTCAATTATAGTGGAGAAACGTTGCCCGTTAAAAAAATGCCGCAGAAAAGCCCCAGAGATGAAAATTAAAATGGTAGTAAAGTTTATTTATTGCCATTTTATTTTTCACCCACCCACTGTGAACAGTGTCAGGACGGGATGGGGCAATTGCTGCTAAGAGGCAGCAGGGAGTTGTACACTTACGTTTAAAGTGTGCTTGTCCCTTTGGCCGGCCGTCTTGTCTAATACAGCTGGGTTGGAGAAAGTACAGGCCTCCAGTGCTCTTAAGAGTGCCAAAAGAGGCTGTTCCCTCCAGTCCTAATGCTTTTCTCATAGCAGCGCCAGGATTGGTTAGGGCAGAGAAGGTTGGAACACCGGAGCGAGAAGGATGCCGTTTGGCAAGCCAGGGTGGAAAGAGGCCTTTTCTTTTATTCATTTTACTACTCCCCCATTTGCCTGCCATACCACTTTCCTTAAATGCCAGCCGCCACTGCTGAAGTTTGATAGTGTCCTGGCTATGGATGTGCTGAGAACCACCACAGGTGGAGAGCTTGTCTGCAAGATAACGGGAGGTGCTGGTCATGATGACTTTGTACTTGATACTGCTGGTTGTGAAGATGGTGCAGGCCGGTCAGGGGAGCCAACAGTTTATGACTAGGATGAAGGTGATGTGATCATATTTCTTCAAATCTTGGTTAAGACAAGCTGCAGCGTGGTGGGTGCCCATAATGGATGCCAATGTGGAGTCTGGGAGGAAATGAAGAAGGTTATTACCACCATCCAGATGGGAGACTACGAGGGCTTGAACAGCAGTTTTTAAGTTGCTTTCTGGAAGAAACAGTTTCACTTTCTGTAGAAAAGACACTGGTAGCAGGTCATTTTAATTTTTTTGGTAGTGTTTCCCCTGAGGATGAGGTTCGTGTCCAAGGTGAATGTAAAGTGGCATGGCATTGGATGAAAGTTGTTGGTTTGAAGACGCCAAGGTCCTTGTCATTGAGCCACGTTTATCCTGTTTCTTGTTTGTTGTTCTGGCAAATAGCAGGAATTATGTCTTTGTTGGGTTGAGCTTCAGGTAGGAGCTGAACTTTCAGGTCTTGATGATGTACAGGTAGTGTTTAAGGTGTTCGATGTCTGAAGCAGAGAAGACTTTTAAACTGAGTTGAATATCGCCACCATATTGCTGAATCTTGATGCTGTTATCTGTGAGAAAAGCACCAAGCATTTCAATGTAGGAGGCTGAAGATGATGGACAGTCTGGAAACCTGTGGGATTCTGCAGGTGATTGGGATCTTTTGAGACCTAGAGGTGCCCATGTGATGAAACCGATGTCAACTGGAAAGATAGGAGGAGAACTAGGGAAGGACATAGCTAGAGAATTCCATTTGAGGCACCAGGGTGTGTTGAGGGTGGGATACTCCATACTGTTAAAATGCAGGTGAGAGGTCTACCAGTATCTGGAGGCAGGAGATCATCTTCATCTATGGTCAGTGGGGCATTGTCCACGATGTGTATGGTAGTGGTGTCTGTGTTGCAGTGTGATCTAAAGCCAGACTGGTAGTCGTGCAGGACATTACTAGCCTTAATGCGATCAGAGTCGAACAAAGAGTGATAGATCAGTAGTTGGGAAGGTCATCACGGTCTAGTGGAAGTTTTGTTTTAGGAGTGGAAGGATCTGGCCTGTCTTGACAGTGTCTAGGAAGATGCCTTGGGTGAGGGAGGCACTCACAATGGTGAAGGCTTTGTGCATGGTTTCCTCGAGTAATGGAGGCTGCCTTCAACTACTCATGTCTTCCTGATGATACTGGTCGAACTGTTATGCAGTTGTACTGCTTAGAGTTCAGCTCATCAATACTTGGAAAATCAAATACTTGGACAAATAAGATACTTCAAGGATATCAAAGGCTCCCAAATATCAAGGGTCAGGAAGCTGCATTTGATTGCCCTCACCGTCTGGATTTCATCCACACTCTATTTTGTATAGACATGTGGTGAGTAATTTCACCTCACAAATGTTTTATGTAACTGTAATTATATCTGTTCTTCTTCTTTCAAAATGCAGCTGGTTTCCCTCAGTAAATTCATATAGATACTATACTGCTACTTATATGAATACTCATAATTATTGCAGAAAACCATTCTCCTATTTCATTTATTTTTGTTTGAAACCCATAACATGTTTATCTCGGTAATAACATTGCACTCATTATAAACTCTAATTATCTAAACTTTCAATTAGATAGTACCTTTGCTTTTCCTACTAGAACAAGCCACATGCATTACTCCAAATATTATAAGTGTTCATTCTGCACAAGATGGGTAAAGGTATTATTGTTAAATGTATGAATTACAGTGGACAATTTTTCAGTAATTAACAACTGTGCACCCCTCAATATATTGGCTGTAAACTTATGTTCATTGAAATTTTAAAAGGCACTGGGAATGTACACAGTTGAAAGATTCTGCTTGAACTAATATATACTCGCTTCTTCATTTGCTTGACCTATAAAACATCTTCCTGTAAACCCTTAAAATGCTAATATTGCACTTGGAGCTTCTGTGCATATTAAGTACTGAAAAGTTGCTTTGAGCGCATCGAACAAGGGGCCAGATGATCAAAGCTATTTAGCGGTTGCAAATTGGGCCATTTGCAACCGCTAAAAAGCTGTCTGGCATGCTCCTAATGCAAAATTGCAATTGAGTCAACCTGTTACTGAATCTCAATTTGGCATTGCAATTCGGTATTAGGAAGGGGCATGTTTAGGGCGTCCTTCCTAAAACTGAATCACAGTGCTGTGATTGAATGTTTTGCGACTGAAATGGGGTTGCAAAACATTCATAGGTTACCACCAACTTTAAGTTGATAGCAACCTATTAGCAAATGGAAAGGGGTCACCAAAGAACCCCTTCTCCTTTGTGAATGTCTGTAAAAGAACTTTTTAAAAGCAGGCAGTGGTGCCATGGACCACTGCCTGATTTTAAGAAATGAAAGTAAAACGTTTCATTTTCTCTTTTTAAATGCATCCCGTTTTCTTTTAAGGAAAACAGGTTGCATTTAAAAAAAAAAAAAAAAAAAAAAAAGATTGTTCTATATAAAACCAATCACAGACATGGTAGTCTGCTGACCACAGCAGGCCACCATCTCCATGATGTTTTGTGATTACCAATGGGTCGCAAAGCAAGACCTCCCTCATGAATATTAATGAGGTAAGTCTATTTGCGACCCACTGGGAATCGCAAATATAACTCCGTGGAGTTTTGAACATTTGGAAGTGCGCTTTCCTAATTGCAATTCGTATTGAATGGCAATTAGGAAGTCGCAACTCCAAATGTACTAATCAGCTGGCCCAAAATCATGTGGTCTTGGAAATGAGCTTACACCATATGTGGGTGAACTAATCTACCTGGCCTTACATATACCTCATCCCTACTATGGTGGAGACTACCTGTTGTGAATGTGTTAATGAGTTTCTCTGCCATTACATCCATGTACTTCTGATTCTGACAATTCCCCCCGAAACAAAATAAAACCCTCATCTTGTGTCCCTTGTCACTGTCATCCATTACTTGAAGTAGTCACATCTCACTGTCCTCTGAACCTATCAGTCACACAAGGGTTATACCCCTAATTGCTGTTACAGTTCAGCTGGGCCCTGGTTACCTCAGGGTCTACCTTTCATCGAGCAACTATACTACCTACTGAGGAGGGTAGGTTGGTTTACTGAAATGTAATTGTGTTTTCAGGAACCTGGAACCTCTCCAACAATAATCCTGAACAAACCCTCTGGCAACTCTCAAAATGTAAGATTTTCCAGAGTGTGCAGGTATGGAGGCTCCTATTGGATAGTGGTGGCTCATTAACAGGGCCTTATGGCTCTGCCCGCCCTCCAGTGATCAGCCACTTCATGCTGCTCCCTATGCCAACAACCGAGAAATATTTTACTTAACAGTGTTCAAGAAAATACAACTTTTGTGTTTCCATGAAACTGCAAGTGTGCAGGTCAGCCCTCTCGGGACCTCCAGCTAACAAGTATAAAAGGAGGAGCCTGATGCACATCTTCAGAGTGATGTTTAAAAACACAACAATCTGTAGGCGGATGTCTGTATTTTGAATGTCTGAGGGGCGTAATTCAACTACAATCCCCTCACACAGGCGCAACTGATTTATTTACCAGACATAATATGCATGCCTCAGGAAGCACAATATGGCCCTCATTCTGACCCTGGCGGTCGGCGGAGAGGCGGCGGTCGGACCGCGAACAGACCGGCGGTATTAAAAATGGCATTCTGACCCTGGCGGGAACCGCCAACACAGCCCGCCAACTTAACACTCCGACCGCCACAGCGGTACAAACAAACAGCGCGGCGGTTCCCGCCAACAGCCCGGCGGCAGACAAAGTACCGCCCACCCTATTACGACCCACCAATCTGCCACCTTTTCCGGGGCGGGAGCACCGCCGATAAGAACACGGCGGAAACAGACTACGAACGGGAAAACGCTCACCTCTACGCACTCCACGGGAGATTCCGGCAGTATGGAGCCAGAGTTGCAGGTCATCCCCGCACTCCTATTCCTCCTCATATACCAGGAGCACGCCCGGCGGCGCGGAAGACATCGGTGAGTACTGCACCTACGACACAGGGGAGGGAAAAGATTACCGGCACACACCCACCCACCCACACCCACTACAACACACACATCAATGCATTCCCACAGATCACTGTCACAACCCACAAACCACCCCCCTCCGAAATAATGCAAAGACCAAAAGAAGAGATCAGAAACGGGCAGATATATTGAAATAAACTATGTACAAAATATATACAGCTACTAAATGTAGTCCAACCACTGTCCATGGATCACAGGGGTCCTGTGCAAAGGGGCAAGGCCCAGTCCCACGACAAGAACTCCACGGAGAGAACACTGCAGGGGCATCAGAAAGAAAATAGGACAGGCACCTCAGGGGGAAGGGAAGGGGGGGCACCTCAGCCACTTGAGTACACGACGCCAGATCCACGAGGGGACTCCATGACCACTGGGCCATCCTGGGGAGAGCAAAGCCACAGTCCATACAGTCCATACAGTGGGTGGCCTGCCCACTGGGCCATCCTGTGGAGAGCAAAGCCACAGTCCAAACAGTCCATACAGTGGGTGGCCTGCCCACTGGGCCATCCTGGGGAGAGCAAAGCCACAGTCCATACAGTCCATACAGTGGGTGGCCTGCCCACTGGGCCATCCTGGGGAGAGCAAAGCCACAGTCCAAACAGTCCATACAGTGGGTGGCCTGCCCACTGGGCCATCCTGGGGAGAGCAAAGCCACAGTCCATACAGTCCATACAGTGGGTGGCCTGCCCACTGGGCCATCCTGGGGAGAGCAAAGCCACAGTCCATACAGTGGGTGGCCTGCCCACTGGGCCATCCTGGGGAGAGCAAAGCCACAGTCCAAACAGTCCATACAGTGGGTGGCCTGCCCACTGGGCCATCCTGGGGAGAGCAAAGCCACAGTCCATACAGTCCATACAGTGGGTGGCCTGCCCACTGGGCCATCCTGGGGAGAGCAAAGCCACAGTCCAAACAGTCCATACAGTGGGTGGCCTGCCCACTGGGCCATCCTGGGGAGAGCAAAGCCACAGTCCAAACAGTCCATACAGTGGGTGGCCTGCCCACTGGGCCATCCTGGGGAGAGCAAAGCCACAGTCCATACAGTCCATACAGTGGGTGGCCTGCCCACTGGGCCATCCTGGGGAGAGCAAAGCCACAGTCCAAACAGTCCATACAGTGGGTGGCCTGCCCACTGGGCCATCCTGGGGAGAGCAAAGCCACAGTCCATACAGTCCATACAGTGGGTGGCCTGCCCACTGGGCCATCCTGGGGAGAGCAAAGCCACAGTCCATACAGTCCATACAGTGGGTGGCCTGCCCACTTGGCCATCCTGGGGAGAGCAAAGCCACAGTCCAAACAGTCCATAACAGACCCCACTGCCACTGGAGGAGGCAAGTTGGCCAGAGGACATCCTGCAGCCCTGCGCAAGATAGATCCTGCCCTGCCACGTCTGCCAAAGGGCCAGCGGTTCTTGCCTTGAAGGGCCCAGTCCAGCGGTTCTTGAGACGGCGGGGCCCAGTTCAGCGGTTCTTGCCTTGAAGGGCCCAGTTCAGCGGTTCTTGCCTTGAAGGGCCCAGGTCAGCGGTTCTTGAGACGGCGGGGCCCAGTTCAGCGGTTCTTGCCTTGAAGGGCCCAGTTCAGCGGTTCTTGAGACGGCGGGGCCCAGTTCAGCGGTTCTTGCCTTGAAGGGCCCAGTTCAGCGGTTCCTGAGACGGCGGGGCCCAGTTCAGCGGTTCTTGCCTTGAAGGGCCCAGTTCAGCGGTTCTTGCCTTGAAGGGCCCAGGTCAGCGGTTCTTGAGACGGCGGGGCCCAGTTCAGCGGTTCTTGCCTTGAAGGGCCCAGTTCAGCGGTTCTTGAGACGGCGGGGCCCAGTTCAGCGGTTCTTGCCTTGAAGGGCCCAGTTCAGCGGTTCTTGCCTTGAAGGGCCCAGGTCAGCGGTTCTTGCCTTGAAGGGCCCAGGTCAGCGGTTCTTGAGACGGCGGGGCCCAGTTCAGCGGTTCTTGCCTTGAAGGGCCCAGGTCAGCGGTTCTTGAGACGGCGGGCCCAGTTCAGCGGTTCTTGCCTTGAAGGGCCCAGTTCAGCGGTTCTTGCCTTGAAGGGCCCAGGTCAGCGGTTCTTGAGACGGCGGGGCCCAGTTCAGCGGTTCTTGAGACGGCGGACGGTCTATGGCCAACTGCTAATTGCATGGTGGTGCCCTCCTGGGCAGCGGGGATGGTGCTCCTTCACTGCCCACCTGGGCTGTGGGTGGTGGGGCCCTCCTGGCCAGCTGGGCTGGGTCCTCCCTGGGCAGCGGCTATGGGGGTGGTGGGCTCTCCCGGGGCAGCGGCTATGGGGGTTGTGGGCTCCTCCTGGGCAGCAGGCCTGCTGCCTGACCTCTCCAACTTGCTGCCCTTGCCCTCCTTAGTCGTCGGCCTGTGGCCCTTGCCTCCCTTTGGAGCTGTGGCTGGTGACTGTCTCTGGGTGGTGTCCGGGGGGGATGTAGAAGGCGGGCTCCTGCGGCGCCCCTTCCGCCTTCTGCTCCTCTTCCCAGGGGGTGGGCTGGCTGTCCCCTTGCTGCTGGGTGAAGATCCAGACATGCGGGCTGGCGGGCTCCAATACCCCTGCACCCTTGTCAAGGGGGCTGCAGGGCTGGTGGTGGCTGAGGTGCTCTTCTTACCCCGACGAGAAGGAGGGGGGGGCTCAGGGTCAGGAAAGAAGTTAGTAGTGGCGAGGAAGAGCTTCTTGGGACAATGGAGAGTGGTAGGTACAGTGGGAATGGGAGTGGAGGGAGAGGATGTGGTTGTAGGTGAGTCACGTTTGCTGTCTTTGGGTGCAGGTGCAGGAGGGATAGGCTGTCGTGAGGTGGATGGCTGTTGGGTGGGTGGGTGGCTGCGTTTGTGTGGTGTGGAAGAGGGGGTGACAGACACAGTGGGAGAGGACACAGGGGACGTGTAAATGGCAGTGGGGGTGGTGACTGCACGTGTGCGGACTGGAGTGGAGGGTGTGCTGGTGATGGAAACACTGGCTGATGGTGAGGTGTATGGAGGTGTGAGTGTAGACGTCACAGGGAGGGAGGAGGGAGACGAGGAGGTGGGGGTCACAGAGGTGGTAGTGACTGTTGGCATGTCTGCATCGGAATGTTGCGTGTGTGAATGTCTGGGTGATCTGTGGTGCTTATGTTTGGATGAGCTTCTCTTGGGTGTTGAGGTGTGTGCAGGCTGGTCTGATGGTGTGGGTGGGACAGGCAGAGGAACAGGAGACTGGGAGGAGGGAGTTAGTAGAGGCAGGCAGGAGACAGGGACAATGGCTGCCGTCAGTGCTGAGGCCAGAGCCTGGAACGATCGCTGATGGGCAGCCTGACCCGAATGAATGCCCTCCAGGTACGCATTGCTGCGATGAACCTCCCTCTCCACCCCCTGGATGGCATTCAAAAGGGTAGTCTGCCCAACAATGAGCGTTCGGAGGAGGTCAATGACCTCCTCACTGAGGGCAGCGGGGGTAACAGGGGCAGGGCCTGAGGTGCCTGGGGCGAAGGAGATGCCCGGCTTCCTGGCAGAGCGGGCACGGGGCGAACGCGGAGGGGCTGCTGGGAGGGCGGAGATGGTGCGCTGGGTGGCGGCTGTACCTGTAATGGCGGGGGGCACGGATGGTGCCACCCCCGCAAGGGAGCCCCCTTCCGAGGACGTGTCCGTGTCGCTGCAGGCTCCAGTCGTCCCCGTCGTGGAGCTCCCCTCGCCCTCCGTCTCACTGGTCCAGTCTGACTCTGTGGCATGGCCCTCCTGGGCCATGTGAGATGCAGCTCCCTCCTGCCCCGATGCCACTTCTCCTCCGCCTGATGATGCTGATGCACACAAGCACAGAAAGACAAACAAAAAGGGGGGGGGAGAGAGAAATAAAGGGATATTGAGTACATGGATCTCCGGTACAGTTAGCGGACATGACAGACACAGATGCCCCCTGCACTAAGTTGCGCACTTGTGGTCCGCTACGCATTCCGTGGAACATGCCCTACACGCCTAGAGTTGTCAACTGCACCCATGGATGACACGGCCCAGGGATGGCTGTACTGACACACTACTGAGGGTGGTGGCTGGGGACACAGGGGCTTACGGGGGTGCCCAGCCTACAGATATCGCCCTGGCCTAGGGGGACCCACAGCCCTCCTCCCCCACCCAGACACCTCCACTGCACGACAACAGAGTAGATGATGCTTGTACTCACCCCCTTGTGTCTGCTGTGCTGCCCTCACGCGCCCATCCAAATCAGGGTAGGCCACCGCCAGGATCCGGAACATCAGGGGGCTCAGTTGACGGCAGGCACCCCGCCTACGTTGGGAGGCCATCCCCAGCAGAGACTCGGCGGTCTTCTTTGTCCCGCGGCGGATGTCCTCCCACCTCTTGCGGCAGTGGGTGCCCCGTCGATGGTGGACCCCCAGGCCCCGGACTTCCTTGGCGATGGCACGCCAAATCCCAATCTTCTCATGGGCGCGGACCTATGTGACACGTACAGGGAGGGAGAAATACCACGTTCAAGTTACTCAGCATTTTCCTTTCCAGTGGCCCAACGCCCCCCATCCCCGCCAGGCCCCCCGCCAGGCCCAACATGCACCCCATCCCCGCCAGGCCCCCCGCCAGGCCCCCCGCCATGCCCAACATGCCCCCCATCCCCGCCAGGCCCCCCGCCAGGCCCAACATGCCCCCCATCCCCGCCAGGCCCCCCGCCAGGCCCCCCGCCATGCCCAACATGCCCCCCATCCCCGCCAGGCCCCCGCCAGGCCCCCCGCCATGCCCAACATGCCCCCCATCCCCGCCAGGCCCCCCGCCAGGCCCCCCGCCATGCCCAACATGCCCCCCATCCCCGCCAGGCCCCCCGCCAGCCCCAACATGCCCCCCATCCCCGCCAGGCCCCCCGCCATGCCCAACTTGCACCCCATCCCCGCCAGGCCCCCGCCAGGCCCCCCGCCATGCCCAACATGCCCCCCATCCCCGCCAGGCCCCCGCCAGGCCCCCCGCCATGCCCAACATGCCCCCCATCCCCGCCAGGCCCCCCGCCAGGCCCCCCGCCATGCCCAACATGCCCCCCATCCCCGCCAGGCCCCCCGCCAGCCCCAACATGCCCCCCATCCCCGCCAGGCCCCCCGCCATGCCCAACTTGCACCCCATCCCCGCCAGGCCCCCGCCAGGCCCAACATGCACCCCATCCCCGCCAGGCCCCCAAGCCAGCCAGTGGCCCCAAATCCAGATAGAATTACACTCACTTGTTGGTCTGGAGGACCGTAGAGTAGCGCATACTGGGGGAGGACCCCATCCACAAGTTTCTCCAACTCCTCGCCAGTGAAGGCAGGGGCCCTTTCCCCAGTCGCAGCAGCCATTGTCCCTTCCAGACCGAGGTCACAGCAACACTTGCAGTATAGGTCCTCTCCTGTGAAAGTTCAAGTCGCAAGTGGATAAGTAGATAGAAAATGGCGGTCACGTCCGCGGCGGTGCGTACCGCGGCGGTGCGTCCCGCCACCGCCGGCGCCCTTCGCCATTGGCTCCTGAAACCCATAGGCTTCAATGTTAACCAATGCGGCTTCGCGCCGCGGTCTTGGCCCGCCGCCCGCCGCGGTGTGCCACGCCAGCGCATTGACCTCACATCCCATTGTCACACTTCACAGGTCAGGCAGCCGCCATTTCCAGGGCCCACATGGCTCAATTTCAACTGCGTCACACAGGCCTAGGCCTTGCATAGCCACTCATACACGCCATTCACTGCATAGAGAATCGTATACTGTGCTAGCTGTGAGTACGTACCTGTGGGTTGCCTGACTGTGTGCTCCATGTTGTCCTTCCTAGGCACCGTCCGCTGGGTTGGGCGAGGAGACGGATGAATCCTCCCGTGTACCGACCGCTGGTGGACCTGTCGACAATGGAAGAACGCCACATTATCCTGACCTACCGTCTTAACCGTGCCACTATCCATGAACTGTGTGCCCGGCTGGAGCCCGACCTGATGTCCCCCATCCGCCAACCCACAGGGATTCCCCCTCTGGTGCAGGTCATGTCAGTACTCCATTTCTTGGCAAGTGGGTCATTTCAGACAACAGTGGGAATTGCTTCTGGGATGTCTCAGCCCATGTTTTCAAAGGTGTTATCCAGAGTGTTGTCTGCCCTGATGAAATCCGTGAGGAACTACATCATTTTCCCTGAGGTGGGCGAACTGGCTACAGTGAAGGGTGATTTCTACGCCCTTGGACATATTCCCAACGTAATTGGTGCCATTGATGGGACCCATGTGGCTTTGGTTCCCCCAAGAGACAGGGAGCAGGTGTACAGGAACAGAAAAAGTTACCATTCAATGAACATCCAGGTGGTGTGTTTGGCTGACCAGTACATCTCGCATGTAAATGCCAAATTCCCAGGGTCAGTGCATGACGCCTACATCATGCGGAATAGCAGCATCCCTTACGTGATGGAACAGCTACAGAGACACCGTGTATGGCTAGTGGGGGACTCTGGGTACCCCAACCTGTCGTGGCTACTGACCCCAGTAAGGAATCCCCGGACCAGGGCAGAGGAACGGTACAATGAGGCCCATGGGCGTACTAGGAGGGTGATCGAACGCACCTTTGGCCTCCTAAAGGCCAGGTTTCGCTGCCTGCATATGACCGGGGGATCCCTAATGTACTCACCTAAGAAGGTGTGTCACATCATCGTGGCCTGCTGCATGCTTCACAACCTGGCTTTGCGCCGCCAGGTGCCTTTCCTGCAGGAGGATGGTCGAGACGGTGGTGTTGTGGCAGCGGTGGAACCTGAGGAGAGTGACGAGGAGGAAGACGACGGGGCTGAAACAGACAACAGGGACAGAATCATTGAACAGTACTTCCAATAGGACACAGGTAACATTTCAAAGATAATTTAGTAAAAGTTAACTACTCTGCAGCATCTCTGCTGCCTGTCTATTTGCCCCAGTGTATGATGACTGAGTTTTGGCTTTTCCCTCCCTATTTCAGATCTGGGGTCCCCACTACGAGTCCTGTGCTTCGTTTCCCCATGGACTACAGCTTTGTGGCAGCTGTTTGTTGACTTCACCATGTACAAGGACATATTTGCACTGTCATGTCAATTACAATCTATTGAAATCACAGCCAGACTCCTGATATTTTGGTGCAAAATAGGTGTTTATTGAAGTGCTCAAAATGGGATGGGTGGTTTCAAGTGGGTGGGGGCTATGGTGAAGGAATGTCCATGGCAGAGTCCAGAGTAACAGTCACACAGGTGCATTGTCCAGAGGCCTGTGGAGAGATGGAGCATGGGCAGTTCGAGGATGGACAGGGTGACAATGTGGGACAGTGGGATGACATCAGGTGGTATCCATTGCTGGCGGGGGTCTTGACATCCTACTCTGTCTTGCGAGATCTCAGGGCCCTCTTGCGGGGTGGTTCTTCTCCTGCAGGAGGTGGGGGTCTGGTGGGCTGCTGCTGTGCGGGGGCCTCCTGTCCACTAGCGCCGGCGGAGGTGGATGGCTGTTCTTGGTCCCGGCTAGTGGCAGGGGCCCTTGGGTGTTGTTCAGTGTCCGCCCTGCTGTTTACGAGGTCCTGCAGCAGCCCTACCATGGTAACCAGGGTGGTGTTGATGGCTCGGATGTCCTCCCTGTACCCCCAATAGTGTTCCTCCTGCAGCACCTGGATCTCCTGGAACCGGGCCAGTATCGTCGCCATCGTCTCCTGGGAGCGGTTGTATGCTCCCATGATGGTGGTGAGGACCTCGTGGAGAGTGGGTTCCCTGGGCCTCTCCTCCCCCCCCTGTCGCACAGCTGCCCGCCGAGTTGGCCTGTTTCCCTGGGCCTCTGCCCCCTGGCCGGTGTGCCCACTACCACTGCCCCCAGGTCCCTGTTGTTGTTGGGGTGGTGGGTTATCCTGGGTGCCCTGTAGTGGTAGACACACCGCAGATTGACGCGCCCTGGAGACAGAGGCATGGGCCCGCTGGGTGGGAGCTGTGCTGGTGTTCCCAGAGGGGTTAGGGTCTATAGTGGCCTGTGCCTGTGTGAGGGGAACCGACTGTCCAGAGGTCCCCGATGGTCCGGGCTGGTCATCGGTGTCCAGATCGACAGAGCTGCTGTCATCGCTGACGGCCTCTTGGGTGGGGGGTGTGGATAATTCTGGCCCCTCCGCCGCGGTGTGTTGACGGTCGGGTCCTGCAGAGGTATAGAGGTATGGTTATAGTTTCAATGTGTGGCATATGGGTGTATCTGTGGGTTCCCGTGTCCCCAAGTGCTGGCATTCGTGTGTGGGGGCTTTGGTGAGGGTGGCTTGTGGGGGGGATGTGTATATGCATTGGGCATGCTTTGGTGATGGGTGTCCATGCTTAGTGGACGCATGCAGGCCTAGGTTTTGGGATGTGTGGGTTGTGATGGTGAGACATTGGCGGGGAATAGGTGTGCTGGGGGTGGGGGTGAGGATGGTGGTGGGGGTGAGGATGGTGGTGGGGGTGAGGGTGGGGGTGAGGATGGGGGTGGGGGTGAGGGTGGGGTTCGAGGATGGGGGTGAGGGTTGGGGTCTGATTTGGCATGCAGGTGGGGGGGAAGCAGTATTGAAGCTTCAACTTACCAGTATCCATTCCTCCGCCGACTCCTGCGAGGCCGTCAGGATGCAGGATGTTCAAGACTTCCTCCTCCCATGATGTGAATTGTGGGGGTTGAGGTGGGGGTCCTCCGCCAGTCTTCTGCACGGCGATGTTGTGCCTGGATACCATGGAACGCACCTTCCCCCGTAGGTCGTTCCATCGCTTCCTGATGTCTTCCCGATTTCTGGGGTGCTGTCCCACTGCGTTCACCCTGTCGACAATCCTCTGCCATAGCTCCGTCCTCCGGGCAATGCTGGTGTATTGGACCTGTGTGCCGAACAGCTGGGGCTCTACACGAACGATTTCCTCCACCATAACCCTGAGTTCTTCGTCTGTGAAGCGGGGTTGTCTTTGGGGTGCCATGGGGTGGTGTGTATGATGTGTGGGGTGGAGTATGTGTATTTAAGTGAGTTGAGTGTGGTGGTGTGTGTTGTTTTGTGTGTGGATAGTGTGTGGGTGATGGTGTTGAGTGGCTGTGGCTGTTATGTTTTGGATCCTGGTGTCTCTCTCTTGCCTTCTTTACGATTTTGTAAGCGTAGGGGTTTGTGGGTGATGTGGGTGGGTGTTTTATATTGTATTGTGTGTGTGGGAGTGGTGTGTGTATGTGTATCAGGTGTGTGGGATTCAAATCGTCCAATGTGGGTGAGTTTTGTTCGTTGGTGGGTATTCTGACCGCGCCGGTGTGTCCCGCCAATGGAATACCGCGTTTGAATGACCGCCGCGTGGATTCGTGGGTCGTAATGGGATGGGCGTATTTCTGTTGGCGTGGCGGTGGAGGTTTGGTCACCTCCACCTTTCCGCCGACCGCTGGTCTGGCGGTCTGTTGTGGCGGTCGGATTTTCGGAGGTTTGCCTTCTGCGGGTCAGAATGACCGTGGCGGGTTTCCGCGACCGCGGCGGGATTATGGAGGATTTCTGACCGGCGGTAGGCGCCTTTTACCGCCGAGGTCAGAATGACCACCTATATCTCCTAAAATGGGGTTGTCAAGGCACAAATAGGTGCAACCCTCAAGTCAAGGAGAAGTCACACAGCAGCAGCAGCAGGATCTCAAGCACAGTCCCAGCTTCTGATACAGCAGTGCTCCCAGTCATATGTAGAAGCTGGGAGAGAGGATGAGGTGAGACGTCCCCTTTTTTAAGCTGCTCCGTCTGGCTCCTCTTTGGGAATCGTGGCTTGCTGGTTCCAACGTTCAGTACTAGATTCCTGTCCTGCTGCTGCCATGGAGTTTTCGAGTTGTCAACAAAGGAAGCAAGGCAAGAAAAATAAGTCTAGTTTCTCAGTGCAAGTGTGAGTGTGTGTGTTTGTGAGTAATTGAGCGAGTGTGAGACTGAGTGACAAAGAATGTATGTGAACATGTTTGATAGTGACAATGAGAGTGAAAGTGAGTGAGAATCAGTGAGAGTGGGTGAGAATAAGTGCAAATGAAGGGAGTGACAGAGTGTTAGGGGAGATTATGAGAGGGAGGTGGGGTAAGTCAGGGATGTAGCTATAATTGGTGCAGCAAGTGCACTTGCACTGGGGATCACAGACCTGGGGGCGCCTACTGAATCCTATTAAGCAGAGCATCAGTACACCATCATCAAAGGGAAAGCAAACCACCATAAAATACTGCCACTGACATACTTGAAGATAATTTTTGACATATCCTCACCAATGGTAAATGGGCAGTATCAATGGTAATGATTTTAGGCTACAAACGACATATTTTGTAAGGTTCTGACCTATTTTGTAACTATTCTTAGGGGCACATTAACAAAGTTGTAACGTAACACCATACAGTTACAGTATTGCACTGCATTGCTTGACAGGGAGAGAGCAGGACAGCACCATATCTACTAAAATAGGTGCTTCTGTTCTCTTCCCTGGTGCTGGATCACAATCAGACTGCCTAGTACCACACACAAACACACCTTTGCATAGTGCAAAGGTCCCTGTGTGTGATGCCTAGCATAGCTTTTGTATTTGAAGGGCACACGTTAAGTACAAAATGTTGCCTAGAAAACCTTCAAAACTTTTCTCTACTTTCAATGCATCCTGTACTGTTCACACATGCAAAATCAGAAATGTATGGAGAAATAAAAACATTTATCCTTCTTAATAGAGATGTTATTTTTTTGGAGTAAAGCCCAGTCTACCACTGTTATTAGATAGGGCTGTGTCAAAAACCCTAGGTGATTGCATGGGAATGCTTTTGTATTATCCATGGAACGTCCCCTTGACACAAAGAAATTAAAAGCAGTACAAAGTGCTGCTTAGTGTTTGTTTCGGACAACTTTCCTGAGCAAAACAAGTTTTGCACTGGAATTGCTGTTATGTGTTTTTGTGATCAAACCTGGTGAAAAATGTTAGTAAATCTGCCCCTTAATATTTAAATTGAATGAGACTAATTTACTGAGGGGCAACATCTTCCTCTAAAAGTTAACATGATTTCATAAGCATGCTCACTAGCCTTCTCTACACACCAACTCCAATAGAGCAAATGATCAACCTGTCGCTGCCTAAATAAAAAATAAAGAAAGAAAGAAATAATATTTTGTTGGACATCTGAAGCTCAAGAAAATCGAGGACACTCAGTCTAGGCAGGAATCCTCAGGTCCCAAGCCGGGGTTGGGGAATGCTCCAAAAGGCATTAAATGGCTATAGTAAATACTCCTCAATTAAGTGTGTTGGTTCTTTTTATGCATTAGTGTAAGTAATTGGGTTATTGATTAAGGTGGGTGGAAAATCTATTCAGGCAACAACCACAATCCTTGTCAGGGTGAACTACAAAAGTCACTAAATTAACCTGTGCTCAACTCTGATAGCTTGGCACAAAAGCAGTCAGGCCTAACTTAGAGGAAATGTGTAAAGCATTTATGCAGCACTTCAAACAGTAATAAAGTGAAAACACAACAAAAATTCCCAAACCAATTTAGAAAAATAGTGTACCTTTTATTAAAAAAAATAATACAGAATTACAAAAATCCAGTCAGTAGGACCGGAGGTATGCAATTTCAAAGTTTTGGGTTGATGTAATGCCTAAAACCCCAGGCGTCACTTCAGGTTAATTGGTCGTGTTACATCGAGGGAAAGTCACAAGTTCAGGTTGACCACAGTGGAACATGGGCAGGTTACAGAGATCGGGTTAGTCCCACTGAAAAAGTTAACCTTACCAAAGTCCAGCACTAAGAATTCTGTTCATGGTGGAGGAGGCTGCGAGAAGTAGTTAGAGCGTCTTGGAGGGTTGTTGCTGCAGCGTGAAGGGCAGGCTGGGGGAGGCAGGGGGCACGAAGCCGGTTGGGCATCGCAGACAGTCGTTGCTGGAGCTTCATGTTGGCAGTCAACAGTGGCTGTCATGGCTGTAGCGTGAAGAGCAGATCTCGCATTACCGATTGAGCTACTGGTTGATGTACTGCAGAGTCAGGTTTGCCTTGGTGGTTGTCACAGGCGGCAGAGTCTCTGCGCAAACAGGCCCATTTGTGGTTGTGAAAAAATTTCATGATTTCAACTTTCTTCACAGAAGGAGCTCAACTAATGCTAGCCAGGGGTCCAGGACCTGTGGAGGGGCACCTCTTGGGGATCAGGAACTCACTTCAGCAGAGGCTAGCAAGGCTCAGGCAGGTCCAGTCTTCCTTCTCAGAGAGCTAGGCGGTACTCAAGCAGCAGGGCAAAACTCTGGTAGCAGTAGGGCAGTCTTCTGGTGGATTTTGGAGATCCAATGTTTACATCTGATGTGAACCTTAGATGTGGGGGATTCCCTTTACTACCACCGCATCTAGTCCCTATCAAGGCTCCAAGAAGTCGGAATTGACAAACTGCTGCTGTCAGGCTGCTTTGTTTGTGCCCGTCCTGCTTACACCTAATCCCCTTTGTGTCACTGTCTAGGAGGAATACACAAACCAACGGCAGAGCCATTCACAATCACATGACCCAGGACAGAAAGCACAAATGTTTAGGTCAAGAAAATGTCAGCTTTCTAAAAGTGGCAGTTTCAGAGTTGCACTTCCCAATGTAGACTGGGCTCCACAAGGTACCTGACTGTTGTTGTGTAGAAGAGTGCAAATTACTGCAGAACCTGCAGTTGCATATAGGTAGTCTTCATGGCATGGACATTAACCCACCGAGCTAGCTTAAAAGAGTATATGTCACGCTTATGTCTGCATGAGAGTTTTAATCATCAGGGCACCTGGCATCAGTAGGTTATGCTCAGTGAACTACTGTGGCTGTACTTACCTGTGTATGGTTAGTCCTAGTTCAGTGAAACAGGTTGAGAGTTCTTCAGCAAGGAGAGCGAGCAAAGCGCGCAAAAAGCAGAGGAAGCACGGAGGCTGTGAAACAGCCGTCGCACTGTGAGGAGCTGTTCAGAATTTTTTTTTAAATAGATCCTGAGCAGAAAGTAGAATAGAAAGTAGCAGAAGGCCACAAGTGCTGGGGTGAGACTCCAGGGGGTTTACCCACTGGCATGCAAGGAATTTTACAAGACATACGATTAGACAAATGAAAAGCAATGGAGGAGTCAAAGCCCACAAATAATATGCAACAGATCATCCTGACAGCACAAGCGCTATCTATGCTCACCCTCAAAAGGAAGGTTTAGGTCCGGCAAAAACTGTATTTTTTTCCAAGTCAAAATGGCAGTTTACAACTGCACTACATGCTGCAGTGGTAGGCCTGAGATGTTTCAAAAGGATACTTTAGTGTGTGGCACACGAGTGCTGTAGGCCCCCTAGTAGCATTTCATTTACAGGCCTTAGGTACATAAAGTAACATTTATAAAGGACTCATAATGAAATAAATGTACCAGTCAGGTGTAAGCCAACTGTACCATGTTTTAGGTACAGAACCCAAGCACTTCACTACTGGCTAGCAGGGGGAAAACTGCAGAGTTCTGATGTCAAAAAAACAGGTTCAGCAACAGAAGGCAGAAAATTCTGGGGGAGACCCTGCAAAAAGGGCAAGGTCCAAAAACTAGCAAGGGCACGGAGGAGTGGAGAATGCAGGGATTAGGTTGAAATAATCCCTGTCTTTTGTTGCTACTCACAAAGGGGGTGTCTTACATGTCCCATGTGATTGTGATGTGGTAATGCAGATGTGATGTCCAGGTTTACACAACATGAAAAACACTGACTTGGAAATAAGTGGACAACTTCTTATGAGTTAAGGAAGGAACTATTTCCTTTTTTAAACAACTGGGGACCCTGTTATTCAACCTCTTTCGGGCCTCTCGGTTCAGTCAGGAATAGCCTACTACGAGGCAGAGCAGCCAAATCACTGATACTAGAATGGTCTTCTCATGTTGTGCGAGCGAGTAATCTTGTCCAGAGACTGACTTTTTATATGTATTCAGCTTACTGAGCTCCTGGGCTATTTCAGCCTCTCCTCTCTTGGTTACCTGCCTATTGATTCTTGTTGAAGAAGGACTATCTCATGTTTTTATTTTTACAACTGACATAAGTAGATGTGACAAGTCAAGTGCACACCAGGTTTACTGTGTGAGGGTGTGTAACATGTACCGGATTTACAATGCAGGAAGCCCTGTGTGGCCTCTGACATCTCTAAGCCAGAAGTATCACTTACGTGTATTCAAAAACTGTAATGGACGTCTTGTTAACAACGTACCTAACTACTAAGTGGAGGCTCAAGCGGGTGCTAGTGATTTTCATGAATAAGGCTTGTGTGTTCCTTTCCTCTTATCTGTTTATTATAGGCTACTTGTGTGGACATGAAGAGTATCTCTCCCCTTTATCAGAGCTACACCAGTCTTCTTGTCCAGTATTCTTTTTGTTACCTTTACAAACCACTCACTGTTTCCACTACACTATCCCTACACACTATTAGGTAGTGAACTATCATTATAGACAAGGGTTTTAGGTTCTAGAAAATGTCACAGACCTGTAAAAGGCTATAGGTTTAGCCGGAAGCATGTTGACATCCTGTGATTATGGGCAAATCTCAATCTAAAAATATATCAATGTGTCCTTGTGTAATGTAACTGGTGCTCATGGAAAGCACGCCAATACCTTTGGGTCGAGTTTGCGCTATGGAAAAAACAACAAAAAAGGTCCTCATAATTTCCCTGGATGTCGTATTTTACCTACAGGAGGCAAGAATAAAAGCATTGTCCACTGAGTTTTTTTTTATTTTTATATATCGGTCCCTCTTGTCAGTCCTTAATGTGAGCCGGTGGTTGCCGGTGGTGGGCACCAGCACTTATTTTTTAGGGCCAGCACTTATTTTTCGGCATTAGACAATTATTGCGAGCAAAAGACACATATAGGAAAAACGAAGGTAAGAAAGATGGGAAAGCGTCACAAAGGGAGAAAGCTGCAGAAGTGAGCTGAGGGGGCAGGGAGTGGCTGTAAATGAATTAAAGAGGCTGGAGATGGCGTCAGTATTCTGTACTCTTCACACATTTAATTGCAGCAGCCGCGTGTTTCAGATGAGAGCTTTGGACATCACCGCTGCCTCTAGTTCTCTGTATCACTGGATACTCCGAAATGGTTTCCATTATTATTGTACAAAAATGATACGTGCTCGACCGAAGACTCCATTGTAAGACATTGTGCTTGTTAACCGCCTAAGTGGGTCGCATCAGCAACCATAAAGGGTTTCATTTTGACCTGCTGAAGTCTCCTCTCAAAGGAGGATGCTAATTAAGTAGAAACCATGCCCATACGATTTATTTAGAACATGTAGTTCCTGGGCTGGGCGAATAATATTCGTTTTTGTGCCCAAAATAAAATCATTTTTTACCACTTGGTCGTTTTAGAAATCGTATGTTGTCAAGTAACACCTGAGTTGGGAACCCTGTGGCCCTTGTGCATGTCTGCCGCATTACAAAGCAAATAATGTTCTGCAAAGCGCTAACTCGGCCCAAGGGCTTTGGTGTGCTTTACAAGAGCACCAGTTAGTTACCTTACACAAGGTTGGGTTCAGATTTAAACACGGGGAGAATATAATTTGGTTAAGAAGTTCAGGATGTTCAACTGACGACAGGACTCGAACCGGATTTCTTTGTACCAAATACTGCAGCTCTGGCCAAAGCGTCACATACGCGTTAGTAGGATACTGTGTGTTCCTATGGCTTGAATAATTTGTCTCATTGATATGCCATTGGTATCTTCCTACGGTCTCTCATTTCTTCCGTGAGTAGTGTCATACTTTCCTTTGTGGCCCAGTTCTTCACTTCGAACTGCAAACGTCTTATCACGGGCTTGTAAATAAGTCATAGCTTTGGCGCTCTTTGCCAGTACGAGAGTTGGGTCCAGGTATACGTGCCCCACTTTCTTGGGTTTGGGGTGTGTAAACATGCCTAGGAATATGGGGCGCTGAGTTTAGATCGGAACGTTCTAATGTTACTTCAAAGGCTCTGGTAACTTCCCTCCATCTTGGGATGATATCGCTTTCATGAAATAAAATAAATGAACATTTGAAATAGTAAAATACCTCTTTAACGGGAATGTGAAACTCAGGTAATGTCATTCTTTTAGTGTGATGACATTTTTTTTCGAAATGTATGCTCGATTATTGTTTGCAACCTGTCCTTTGCTGCAAGCTTTGTTGACGTAAATTTAAATAACACACAAAGAAATATTAACCCCTCAAAAACAACCTCATATATATGTCCGTCTCTATACAAAAGCATTTAACTCTTCTATCATCTACACAAGGTGTGTAAGAGTAAATAGCTCGAGAAGGACTGGGAGGATTATATACAATGTTTCATACAATGACGTCTGCACTTAACAGTAAATATGCTTTAATATTAACATGATTTATTCCAGTGCCTGGAAGCATACCGAGCGTTTTGTACATTTAATGTAGTTGTTTAGTAAACTATACGGCCAAACCTCCACGCCCTGAAATGGAGTATGACAGAAAACTCGACTTTACATTATGGAGTATTAATTTTAACTTTCAATAGCGTAATTATCTTTTATTAAACATATGTTTAACGGTGACAAATCAAATCCAAATGTATTTACTTTTATTTAATTATTTTCTTACATAGCACGATCACTGCAAAGTCGGGTCTGAGAGTACTATGCCATGCAATTAAAAAATTGTAGTCAACTATATAACGAATGTGGCAGCATTCAAACTAATATTTATCATTAATATTACAAGGAAAATAATGTTGCAGCAAGGCTGGTCTGTGCAAATAATATTGTTCCCTGGTAGCACAGCACAGGTGCACCAATTGCACAGTCAATAGAAGGGTGGGGAATGTGCAAGCCTTTTCCCAGTGACTATCGGAGCATTGGACTTCCCAGCTCCGTAACAAGAAGTCAATCACATTTTGGCTTGTGCCAGTATACAATCACAAATTGTTTGATATGATAGTTGCTAATATGAAAAAGGGGTTAACACGTACGCACTATAAAGTGGCATCAGGGTATCAATGATATTATAATATGGAAAGACTAATGCCCTCATTATAACATTGGTGGTAAAAACCGCCTACCGCTGCAGCGAGGTCAGCCAAAGGACCATCGCTGCGGCTACCAGCCGTCTGCCGTATTATGACCACAGCCAGATTTCCACCAGAAGGATGGTGGAAATCCGGCTGTGGCCATGGCGGCGGATGGCGGTAAGGTGGCGCCACTCCAGTAGACCGCTGCCAGCCATATTATGACCCATAATACGGCCTGACGGTGTTCTGCTGGCGGACGCTGCTGGAGGCAGCAGCGCCGCGTCCCGTCTCCTGCCGGAGGACCCCCGACTACAGGTAAGTCGGGTCTCTGTCAGGGGAGGAGGGTGGGTGGTGTTGTGTGTGTATGTGTATGTTTGTGTGTTCGTGGATGTGGGTGTGTGTTGCGTGTTGGATGTGAGTGTGCATGAATGAAGGTGTGAGTACGTATGTGTTGTGTTTTGTGTCTGCGTGTATGTTTGAAAGTGTGTGCGGGTGTGTGTGAGTGGATGTCTGCATGCGTGGATGTTTGTGGGAAAGTGTGTGTGTGTGTGAAAAGGGGAGCGTGTATGAGGGGGGCTTTGGAGAGGCAGGGGAGATGGGGTAACTGGAGAGGGAGGGGGGATACCCCTATCAGTGATAGGGAAGGAATTCCCTGTCAATGATGGTGCCTACCGTCATGGTTTTCGTGGCGGTAAGGAAGCCATGAAAACCATACCAGTAGGTGGGGTCATAATCCCGCGGGCAGAACAGTGACAGCCGCCGGGCTGGAGATAGATATTTCCAGCCCGGCGGCTGTCACCGCCATGACGGTCGGAGTGGTACATTGGTGGGTTGGCTTCAGCCAACCCGCCAATGTTATAATATGACGATAAGTAGCACCAGCCTGTTGGCAGTACTTACCGCCATATTACCACCGACCGCCGGGGTCATAATGACCCCCTTAGTGTGGCGAGGGGGGTCACTGTTGTGAGTTATAAGTAAGTTCCAGCAGTCCAACTTTGAGAGCACAGCGCATTGCTTCTCGAAACAAAGAGTCAATTGAAGAATGCGCTGTGGAGCAGCCAGGACAATGCAGGGTTATAAACATATTAATATTTGCAGAGATCACAAAAGAGATGGTAGAGGAAACAAGAGTGAAGAAAAAGAGGCTGTAGAAAATATAACCAAATATATAAGCAGATGAATAAACTGATCAAGACTTCAAGCGCAGTAGACTGAATCTCGAAAACAGAAAGTGAGTTGAAGAATTAGCTGTCCAAGATTCATCAATAAACAGCATCAAAACAATTCAAGATTCCCAGGCCCATTTCATGCGTTAAAGTAAAACAAAAGGCACATCTTTAGGTTAAAACATCTATTACTACATAAGCTTTACATAATTGCAAATGAATACATGGATTTTAAACTTCAATGATTAAATAACTGCTGAGCTTTTGAGAGTCCGACAGAATGATAACCATAGTGTGGCAGTGTTTGGGCAAATATCAGGTTATAGCATTATTCTGCTTTGGCTTTAAAAGTGTTTGGATGAGGATTTCATGGAAGTCTACTCACTTTTAAGAATATAACGGTCTTGATAACTCACAGCTTGCTGTTCTGGTATCCAAGTTGTGATCTCCATTCTTTCAGTGGGGGGCTTCCTTGTTTTACAAGTTTTTTCAATAAACCACTTGGCTTCAAGCTAGGGATGTCTGGGTTGTTTTCATAAAATACTTCTAGTTTAGTCAGCACTTTTGGTAACCCAACCATGGAAGCATAGAACATAGGACCACCCATGTGCCTAGGCCACCCATAACCATTGTTGTAGATCACATCAATGTCTTCGGGCCCTGAAGCTATTTCTTCCTCTAACACATTAAAGCCCTCGTTGATAAGAGGGTAGAGACACCATTCCAAAATTTCATTTTGGCTCGTAGGTTTTTGCTTAATTGTATGAGCTTTTCTGTAGTCATGTAAAAAATTCTGAACCCATGGATCAGGCACTGCATTCCTGCCACCTACAGTTTCATACTGGTACCATCCACGGCCAGTTTTCTGTCCAAACCTTCCTTTCTCACATAGTATATCAGGTAGAGGGCTGTACCTTTTTCCTTCACGTTGACGGACCAGTGCCCCAGGCAATAACTTTGGTCCAGTCAGACCACTTTCCATACGAGATCTCCAGCCTACATCGAGACCTACAAGATCTGACATCCTGAAGGGACCCATAGCTAAGCCAAATTCTTCTAGAACTTTATCAACTTCCTCTGGATAACAACCATCTTCCAAGAGAAAGATAGCCTGATGGAGGTATGGTCCCATCATTCGATTTCCAACAAATGATGGGCAATTACCAACAACTACTCCTATTTTTCCTAAGACTTTTGATAGGTTAATGACTGTGGAAATGGTAGTGGGAGACGAATGATAGCCACGGACAACTTCTAACAGTTTCATAATGTGTGCTGGGGAGAAAAAGTGTGTGCCAATTACAAGATGGGGTCTGCCTGTGACTGAAGCAATTTCATCAATATTTAATCCAGAGGTATTCGTACATAAGAATGCTTCAGGCATGCAAATTGATGACAACTGTTTGAATATTTCTTTCTTTAATGCCATGTTCTCATATACTGCTTCAATAACTAAGTCTGCATTTTTCAATGAATTAAAGTCTAAGGTGAATGTAATAGAGCCAAAACTGTCTGACATCAGGGCAAGTCCACGTTGCTGCATTGTCAAAGTCTCACGCTCCAAGATTTTTGTCACAGCTTTTCTGCCCATCTCAAGTTGTTTTCCATCTTGTTCAACAGCAATTACTTGAATTTGAGCCTTTGCTAGGCATACGACAATACCCCGGCCCATAGTTCCCAGGCCTAGGGGAAAAAAGAGAATGTTTTAAGATCAGCCCATATTATTATAAACTGTGTTTGTCACCATGGTACTTATAGCTGAGTTAAATTCAATCAAGAACAGTAAAAGATGCCTTATTTTACTCACCTCCTAATACTGTTAGTCCCTACAAGTTTTTCACTCAAGTGCTCCTAGCTTTTGGCACCCTTCCTGTGTAGATGATGCCAATTTAATTAAATTATATTATAGTTTATTTCTGTTAGACGCAAGCATATCAGCAATAAAATTTCAGCTACAGCAATGTACCATTTCTAAAAAATAAAAAGCAACAACAATTGCAAAAGTTTCAAAAGACCATGATTTGCTATCACAATTCATCAACCTCCACAGACACAAATGTAGGGTCGTATAATAATGCACTTTGTACCAAGACGGCGACTGATGGTCTTATTCAAATGAATGTCTTTGCCTCTGGGAGAAAAGGAAACTACGTGTTAAGAGAGTGTACAGGGCTCTAGGTTGATAAGATCAACACAATGTGTGTTACTTTTCCTATAACAAATGGAAGATTTCTGTCTCAATTGTGTGAGGAGCAAATAGGTTCGAAGTGTTCTATAAGAATGTATGTTATGCTCTAGCACAAACTATGCAAACAACCTTGTTGTAAAGTTATTTTCCTTCAAAACTTGAAATCAAAAGTTTCATAAAATAAAATATTCAGTCTACTTCCATAAATTCTTTCACTCTATTGGCTTGGCTGCACAGTCCCCTTCAAGCCCAAGGATTCAGAGGCTGTATCGTAGACGTGTTTGATGGCATAGAGTATAGCGGGGTGCCAGTTTAAATACACTAAAACTATTCCTCAGTGTTTCTGAGCTGTGCTGGCTGCAGCTCATCCACTAACATGGATAAATTGAGGGCTAAGTGTGTGCCCTTTAGACAGCCCAACACCTTGAAAACAGGTGTGTGGACAGTTAGAGATATGGCCTTCAATATCATTGAGGCATGTTTCCACTTTACAGCTCAATGAATCGCCAAAATATTATCACTCAAATGATATCAATGAAGATGCATTTCAGAATGGGTTTCACCTAGCGGAAAGATGATGCAGATGGGCTCAGTGACTTTCAGTCTTCAACTTTAGTATGGCGCAACCTACGGGATAAAGAACTAATATGTTTCAAGTTTAGTTCCAGTAAGGAGAGAGTGTCTCACCATTACCACAAAAGGTATGGATTTTGCTGATATTCCCAGAAGATTTCATGAATGGGAATATTGCAGTCTTCTAGACAAATATTTTTATATCTGCAGGGTCTATTGACTCAAAACGTAAGATATCAGAACAAAAGTTATATACATTTCCAACCAGTAGATGGGGCATGAATATCATTACTATAAAAAAGTAATGGCTTTTAGGTCAATATCACACAGCCATAACTCATATTCGAATTCACATTTATCATGGAACAGAAGGCAAATAAACTGAACTTTATACTGAAAAGCTTTATGGCAGTTACATTTTGAAGCACGAAGTGCAAAGAGTACATAATCAAAACCATGTTCCAGATCATCAAAAGATGCCTAGATTGGTTCTTCAAAGCCTTAAAACAATAGAGTATCTATGGTCAATGGATTCCAAGGGATCTGAGAGTGCATATTAAGAAATCAGTCAGAGCCAGAACAGAGGGATTTGTGTGCAAGGTGGGCCTGGATTGCCCATCAAACATACTTATAAGCGAGGCAGAGGCTCACATAAACTCTGCTGGAGGCAATGGAGGCAGAATAGGGTACTCATTTCTCGTTCTGTTTGATAGGCAAGCAGACAAGAGTTTTTGTGTTTGAGGGCTGAGTACATGGCATTAGCACAGCTCAATTAGCAAATGTTTCCCCTCAAGAAGAAACTCTAGTCTTAATAGAGTTTGCACAGCTTAAGCTGTTAGCTTCTTGTTGCCGTAGTAGTTTATTATATGATTAGTTAAGGTCTTCACAATATCATCACAACACATAAGAAGTATTTCCAGTACAGCTCGTTAAAACAAATATATAAAAAGAGCGAGCTGTGATACCATGCATTCAAATGCAATTTCACTGAAAGTGCAATACAGGTTTGTAGAAAGTGCAATGTGCCTTTTAAAACAATTTATATGTCCGTGGTAGCACCTGCCATGACAATCCATGTCTCAAGAGTGTCACATGTGCCAATCAATATTCTAAACTCCAACAGAAGCCCCTACCAAATCATTACATACATTCAATTTGTCATGGACGGGAATCAATGCTTTAAAATCAAGACATATAAAAAGAATCAATTGTGATACAAAGTTTTCAAATGCAATGTGCAATGCAGGAAAACCAAAGGAGATATTTTGTGTTAGCCCTGTCCCAACCTTTTAAAGCACTTTATACGTCAATGGTAGCACCTACCACGGCGTTTTTAAGAGTGTCATATATGGCAATCAATACTCTAAAGTATTACAGAAGCACATACCAAATCATTACATACATTAAAGTGTCATGGATGAGACTTTAGCGGACTTTATTACAAACAGGCCCGAGATAACATATGGCAAATTGAGGTCATTGAAGAACTTTCTAAGTGCTAGTTATTATCGTGGAGTGAACACAGGGAATTGGTTAATGGAGCACAGTAGGGGATTCTATAAATATGGTCAGTGCGGGGTCCGCAATTGGGCCTGGCATGCTAAGAAGGAATTTTTGGAACATGACGGTCATGAATTCAAGATACTATCAAATATTACTTGTCTGACATCGTATGTGGTTTACATAATATCGTGTAAGTGTGAAAGTTCCTATGTGGGAAGTACCATTCGCCCCTTGAAAGTTAAAATTGGGGAACATTTGCGGGCGATAAAACAGGAGGATGAGAGATATCCTATAGTGCAACACTTAAGAACATGTGATAAAATCAATGTTAAGAGAAATGTAAGATTTTTTGGCATTGAACATGTACCGGTAGACCCTAGGGGTGGTAACAGAGAACTGCAATTGAGGAGGAGGGAGGCAATGTGGATCATGAGATTACGAGCAGTTGAAAAAGGTTTGAATACTGACTCAGAATTGGAATACTTTTTGGGTAATTGATTGTGTTGATGTTCATTTTATAACTGTCCTTTAACATGTCTATTACCTTTATGTTTTTCAATATAATTGAAATTGCTTGAAGGTTCTGATGTGATCACAGGTGGTCCTGGGTACCAAGGTGCAAATATACATATTTAACTGATTATACAATACAAAGAAATGTAAATATATGGTTATCTTTTGCACTGAAAAACAATTTTAGAATTAGTCAGATTGACAAGTTCTAATTTAGCAAATATAGAGTGAATTGCTATTTGATTTATTTCAGAGTTTTTAACGAGTATTTCTGGCAAAATTGAGGAGTGGTATATTACGTTTGTAAGGTAGGATTGAATCATAATATGGCAAACGATCGGTAGCATTAATGGTTAGTCCTATTTCTATCGCAATGGCTGAAGGAGGAAACAAATAAGGGACAACAATTACCGGACCGCAATAAGGTTACTACGCGTACTTGCGCCGTTCAAAACACACAGCGGCAATGTGGTAAGCGGGTTCTCTTGCTTTGTTTGAAATTGCGGGCTTCCCAAGTTATGATTCTAGAATCGTAAAACATATTGTTATATATGAAGATACTCAGGAGGTTTCCCGGGTATCAACCCAGGTGGAGTTACGCCTTTGACTTTGAGCTGATTTATGTTTGCGGTGATTTCCGCAATTTCGAAGCGGTGCATTGGGAGCTGCATAGTCTTTATTGATTTACTGAGCAAGGCATGTACAACAAATAAAGGTTATTGGAATTTAAGGATCTTCCAGTGATAGATGGTGCTTATACGAAGACTTAGAGGGAGCACATGGATAAGATGGCTCTGAACTTTTTTATAAATGGGAGACTTCAATTTCAAAGGTTAAATGGTTTATGGTGTTATTTATTTACATCAATTTATTTTAGATACTCTCGATTGGAATTCAACAGAAATTGTTGAAATAATGTAAGAGAGATGAAACTTAGATTTACCAGGTACTGATTGTGAGGTGAAGGGTTTCCTCTTTTGGTCTCACATAATTTTTATATTTGCTTGTCACTTTTTCGTAAACACCTATTATATTTTATATATTTTTTGTATGTTTGCACATTGGGGGACCAGGCTGTCATGTAAATAGATCAATACAGCAACATTATAAGTCAAACTGATTTTGGTCATAAAATGGTGGCGAACTATTGGTAAATTATGGAATAAGTATGAAGTTGTCTATTTAAAAATGTCTGGTAATTTTTGTAATCTCCTTATTGTAACTGCATGAAGATTGTTGTGCACATGTTTCCAATTAATAGCGTGTCAATTGAGTACTTGTGGAATACACAAATCTCACAAGATATTATTTTTATTTAGAAGGTGGCAGGAATTGCCACAAAATATATTTCCCACTCCTTGCATGAAGGATGAGCACAAATTATATTTTTGCGGACTAATGTAGGGTTAGATCTGGTTTGTATGGTTAATTTGAATATATATATCAATTACAGCCCTGAGGAAGTCATGGGGTACACCTCTGACGAAACACGTGTTGGCAAGCATGGATGTTGGTGAACTTTGGTTATGACGGAATACCAATTGACTGGCAATTCAAGATTTGAAGAATAAGGATATGCACAATTGTGGTGGAATCATGGAATAAAGATATGGACATTATCTCAAATGGACTTGTTGGATGTGTGCCTTACATATTTGTATTTGACTATCAGTGACTAGTCACTGAGATTAAGAAGTAGAGGGTGATCCTCTTTTAAGTGCACCATCAGTAGCATCTGAAACATAGTGGGTAAATGACAAGTAGCGCCAGCTACTCCTGTTGGTTCACCCATTATCAGAAACATTTCCATTCTATGCACTCACACATACACAAGCTTTAACTCTATGGTGAATATTACTAAAGGCTCTTTATTAATAACTTTCTTTTATAAAATGATGTAAGGTCTTACGGAGTAATGTGAGTAACAGTAGTAAAGATGATGTCATTTGAGGTGTCACCAGTCATGCCATCAAAGATGTAATTTATTTTTCAGTTCTTATGTAATTTCAAAACCTAATTACAAAGTGTGGTAGCTGGAAAGATGGAATGTATTGCATCATTAGAGGGTTAGAATGTAAGAGGATTCTACATTGCTCAGGGAGACTGGAGTGGGTGGAGAAGGAAGCGGTTGGAGGTATTGAAGCTCATCGGACCTGCTTATGTGGATGAGATATTTCCTAATAAAGAATCCACAGGAATTGTAATTATTGAGGACGGTTTGGTTGGAAGTTCTTAACTATATCTGAGCCATGCAGAACATACCTCCCCCTCCTTTCTTTTTAGCGATCCCAGGTGAAGCACCAATAATCTGGTCTAAATGGAAAAAATATTTTTTGCATTATACAAGAGTGTGTGGCACAAACGTATCTAACGAAAGGAAAACTTCTCTGCTCATGCATTGTTTGGGAAGTGAGGGGCAAGAAGTTTTTGAAACTCTACCAGAGCCTGAGGATGATGGAGCTGATTTGAATGAATTTGAACTCTGTTTGAAAAAGTTAGACTTGCATTACTTACCAAAAATCAGCACGATCCTAGAACGTTATCATTTTGGGAGGAGAGAACAAAAACCTGGTGAATCTATTGAGGATTATATTACAGCCTTAAGGAAAATAGCAGCTACATGCAAGTTTGGAGCAACTCTTGAGGAACGTATAAGAGATCAGTTTATGTTGAAATGCTCCAGTGACAAAATCAGACAGGAACTTTGGAGCAAAGATGATCCTTCTCTACAAGAAGTCGTGACGATAGCTAAAGGTGTTGAGCACACTCTGGCTTGTGTAGAGGAATTGGAGAGGAACAGAAGTCCTGCTGTCAACAAGATAATAGAGAAAAATGAGCAACAAGATGTGTACAAAGATGGTGAAGGAGAAAAAGAAGACGGCAAACAATCAAATTCAGAGGTCTAAATTCAAAGACACTGAGGCGGTCATTACAACTCTGGCAGTCCAAGACCGCCAGAGCTGTTTTGACGGAAGCACCGCCAACAGGCTGGCGGTGCTTCCAAGCTCATTACAACCACGGCAGTTGCGCCGCGGTCGCACTACCGGGGCCGGCGGTTTCCCGCCAAATTTGCCCCGGCGGTGATAATCCAGCAGCGCTGCCCAGGGGATTACGAGTCCCCGACCGCCAGCCATTTCCTTTTTCCTAGTGGTTTGAACCGCCAGGAAAAGGCTGGCGATACGGGGAGTCACGGGGCCCCTGGGGTCCCCTGCACTGCTCATGCCACTGGCATGGGCAGTGCAGGGGCCCCCTGACAGGGCCCAGTGCAGCTTTTCACTGTCTGCATAGCAGACAGTGAAAAGCGCGCACGGCCGCAACACCGCCGGCTCCATTTGGAGCCGGCCCTGCAACCCAGCGGAGATCTCAAAATGACCGCGGCGGGAGTGCGGCCGAACTGGCAGCCGCTCGGCGGTCAGATCTTGGCAGGCGGCTGAAGCTGCCCGCCAAGGTCATAATGAGGGCCTAAGTGTTTCCGTTGTGGAAATCTTGGACATTATGCCTCTTACAAAAAGTGTCCAGCTGTTAATGTAACTTGTAAGTTGTGCAACAAACGGGGACACTTTGCGAAGTGCTGCAGGTCAAACAAAAATTCTCCTTCTGTGAGACTAGTGGAAGATTGCATTTTAACGGTTGATACACAGGAAAAGAGGAAGAAACATCCTAAAGATTTTGTGACTACTGGTGGGATTGAAAGTGAAGTCTTGTTTGACTCTGGGGCATGGTTGACATTATTGTCCAATGATACATTTGACAAGCATTTAAGTCAAAGTGTTGTGCTGAAAAATCCCGATGTGATTCTTGGGGCCTATGGTGGACAAGTTATAGAACTGAGCGGCTATTTAGAATCCGAAATTACCTTCAAAACTAATACCATTTTGGGGAAAATGTATGTACCAGTGAAGGGTGACAGTGTTTTGAGTTGGCCACACCAAAAGGAACTGAAAGTTATTTTGGATCCCAATAGCCCCACACCAGTTATGGTTAAGAATGACTTTGTCCAAAAGTTGAGAGATGTATGTGAGGTCTCTGGGAAGGAGGAGAAAGAGAAAGTTAAACCTTTACCTGATTTTGTTCGTGAGTTCAAGGATGTATTCAGTGACAAATTGGGATGCTTGTAAAATATGTGCATCGCATTAAAATTAAGGAAGGGGCTGTGCCAGTAGTGTCCAAGGTACGACCCATTCCTATATCAATGAAGGATGATGTAGAAAAAGAGATACGGAGATTGTGCAATGAAGGAATAATTGAACCGGTGGAGTCCTCTGAATGGGTTTCTCCGATTGTTGTTGCACATAAATCCTCTGGTGAGATCAGGTTGTGTGTGGATTTGAGAAACCTCAACAAGTGTGTCATTAGAGACCAGTTTCCTTCACCAAATATAACTGAAATGGTGTCTTTATTACATGGTGCAAAGTATTTTAGCACATTAGATTTAGCCTCAGCATACCATCAGGTTGTCTTGCATGTCGACTCGAGGGACTATACTAATTTTATCATGCCGTTTGGGACCTTTAGATTTGTTAGGATGCCTTTCGGGTTGGTGTCAGCTGCCTCAGTGTTCCAGCTTTTGATGTACAATTTATTTGGCTCCGAACCAGGAATAAAGTATTTCCAGGATGATATTTTAGTTTATGCTCAGACACAGGAGGAACATGAGGAGAGAGTGAAAAAAGTATTGACCATTATGAGAGATCATGGTTTGACACATAAGTTAAAGAAATGTTCTTTCGGAAAGGCGGAAATTGAATACCTCAGTCATAAAATCACCTCTACCGGATTGTTTCCAAAGTAAGAGCTAGTCAGAAATATTTTAAGTGTGCATCCTCCAGAAAAAAAAGAACTGTTGTCCTTTCTAGGGATGGTGGAGTTCCATGCTAAATTCTTGCCTAACTTTGCTTCCAAAATGGAACATATGCGTAAGTTACTAAGGAAAGGGGTTGAATTTTTGTGGGATGATGTGTGGAAAGGGAGTTTGAAAGTATTAAAGAGGAGTTGTCCACCGTGGAAAGTTTGAAATCTTTTGACCCAAGAAATTTGTGTGTGATCATGATGGATGCCTGCACTAAAGGTTTGGGAACTGTTTTGTTACAAAAGTCTGATGGTGATGGGTTTAAACCAGTAGTGTACAATTTACAGACGTTTCGAGAAGCAGAGATCTACTATTCAGCTATTGAGAGAGAAGCTTTACCTGTAGTTTGGGCTATCAAAAAATTCAGGAATTTCGTTTGGGGAAGAGAATTCCATGTTTACACTGACCACAAGCCTCTTGTGGAAGTCTTTATGAAAAAGGGACTTGACTTGATCTCGAGTAGGATCAGTAGATGGGTTGTGAACCTTCAAGATTATGATTTCAAAATATTTTATGTGCCAGGGATTTGTAACAAAACTGCTGATTGCTTATCAAGACTTACTTCTGAGTCGGAGAAAAATTTGGACATGATTCAAGAAGATTAATTCAGTGTGTGTAGGGTAACGGAAGGAATTATTGAACAAGACAAGTGGGTAAGAGCTGTTGCCGATGATTCTGTGTTGCAACGTGTATGTCATTCACTCAGAAATTATTGGGATTCTGAGATGAAGAATGATGAAGCATTTAGAGGGTTCTGGAAGGTAAGAGATGAATTATCTGTGTCTAATGGATTATTGTTGCGCGGAGTGAGATTAGTAATTCCGAGTTTTTTGACAGACAGAATTATTCAGTTGGGACATGCTGGACACCAAGGTATGAGCAAAACAAAAGCCAGAATCCGTCTCAACTATTGGTGGCCAGGAATGGATTTGAGTATCGAGAGGGAAGTTAGGCAATGCCCTGATTGCTGTAATAGTGACAAGATATATAAAACAAGAGTTCCATCTATGTGTGTCAGGGATTTGCCTAGCAGACCTTGGGATGTAGTTGCAATGGACATTGTAGGACCTATTCATGCGAAAGGTGAAAGCAGTTACATTTTGGTTTTGATGGATCAGTTCTCCGGGTGAGCTGAAATTGGGATTGTCAGCAGCTTTGAAACAGGGAGAATAATTGGGCTGTTAGAAGAAATTTTCTCTCAAGAAGGGTTACCGAATTCTATTTTGACTGATAATGGTCCGCAATTTATTTCCAAAGAAATGGAAGAATGCTTTAGGAGATTGGGGATCAAGCATAAATTGTGTTCCTTGTATCATCCTGAAGGGAATGGGACTGTAGAGAGATTTAACAAGTGTGTGAAAGAATGTGTGCAACTAGAATTAGCAGCTGGGAGGAATTGGAAGGAAGATTTAAAAAATGTTCTTGTGGCATATAGATTTACCCCACAATCCACCACCGGAGCAGTCCCTTTTGAATTGTTCAGAGGTAGAAAGGGAAACACTGTGTTAGCTCCTGGATGGGTGTCCTGGGATAAAAATAACACTCTTTCCTGGTCTGATGAGAGAGGATATGACAGAGTGTGAAAAAGTACGCATAGAAAAAAGGAAAGTGTATTTTGACAAAAGGAAGTGCGCAAGTACTGTCAGTGTGAATGTTGGAGATGGTTTTGATTAAGAAACCCATCCTTAGCAAGAGTGGGAGTACATTTTTGGGTCCTTTTGTAGTCACCAAACTGTTCAGAAATGCTGTCAAAATTAATGATGGAAGGATATGGAATCTCAATCACGTTGTGATCTCCAAGAAGAAAGTCTCCTAACTTTCCGAATTTTCTTATTTATTCTTGTTTTTATTATTGTTCTCTTATTATCATATTTTGCAGTGAGGTTTATAGTTTTCTTGTTCAGTATTATTCATAATATTCTTTGGGGGGGAAGGTGTGTGGAGCTGGAAAGATGGAATGTATTGCACCATTGGAGGGTTAGAATGTAAGAGGATTCTACATTCCTCAGGGAGACTGGAGTGGGTGGAGAAGGAAGCGGCTGGAGGTATTGAAGCTCATCGGACCTGCTTATGTGGATAGGATATTTCCTAATAAAGAATCCACAGGAATTGTAATTATTGAGGACTTCTTTATTACACAAAGTCACTTTAAGCTTTCTTTTTTCAGTGAATTTCTGAGATTTTAATGTAAACGAAGATCATATTGCCATAAATAACTATAACATAACTTTAACCTTTATTGTTTTCAGTGTGTGAGAGGGAGTGTGTGTGTGTGTGTGTGTGTGCGTGTGTTTATCATTACAGTGCGGTGCACTTCAAAACTATTTACCTATCACTGCAGCTACTCCAATAGGATGAGGTGAGGCAGATTTCCAGTTAGCTCCTGAAGGTGTAGTCCATTTAGTTACTCTTCTCTCTGCAAAGAAGGCATACTGGCGGGCTTTTGCCTGATCTCTGGCCTGTTCTGAGTTAAAGATACTAAACAACAATTCTCTTTCTTTCAAAATTCCTTCAGCAAATGGCAGTTGCACTGCAGCTCGGATTGCTTCAACACAAAGTTGATGAGATATGGCTCCATGGAACAGCTTCTTCAATTTAATTTTTGAATCATTAAAAATAGTTTCCATGTTTGGCGGACACTGGATAGGCTTTGTGCACAGTCTGCGAGATTCTAGTGGCTTGCCTGCAAAGGACAAATAGTATCAAGGTGAATAAACAATGAATGCATATACTTAAAAAATATTTTTTTATCTGCTATAATTAATGAACTTGCTTGATTGACTTCATTCATGCCAACAGCAAGTGTCATACTGCATTTCTACCACCCATGAGCACATCTATTACGTGGTTTAATGGTTACTTAATTTACTGACCCCAGAAGACTGGAGAACTGAGCTGGGAATGGCCAAATCACCTAGAAGTGTTAATGAATTCTTATCAAAAGATTCACAGAGAATAAAGTGTATCAGGAACTTTATCAGGAAACTCCTTATTCCAAATCCAATAACATGATCACATGTAGCTAACGAAAAGACATAACACCATCAATAGGCTCTATCTAGCAAGGAAAACATTTCTCATACACATTAGAATGATTAAAACATGTCTAACACATATTATTTACCTGTACTTGTATATGTGGACCCTTGACCCTTTTGTGCATCCAGACTATCTCCCACTTGAGTACTGTTGCAGAACAGCTGCCCAGGTTTTCCCTCTGTTCTAAATTACAACCATGGGGCACTCAATAACTCAAAATCTCAAAGGAAAGAAGGGGCATCTGATTGGTAAAACATGTACAGCAGGAGGCTTCGTGATACAAACCTATGAGGAAGAGCAATGTACACCCCTTAAGCCTATCTCTATTTTGGATGATGATTTCTAATTTTAACTCAATGAACAGCAGTGCAAGGCTGAACAGGTGGGAGTGCAGAAATCTTAGAAAACAGAACTTTGCATGAAAGCTGTTCTAAACTTGACAGCAATACCTTTAAAGTGTCAGCTTTTGCTGCTGATATTCTATTCACACTCATGGAGCCCCAGCACTCACGTCATGCCTTGATCCCTCTCCTCAAGGTATTCCAAGCAGTCACCAGCCTATAGATAAACAGGACCAAATCCAATACTTAATTTTGGTTGAAGGGAATCGCTTGGCAGACTCGTTGTCCAAGACAATGCAATTTTGTTGGACCACAAACTCTATCAAATTCTTGGACATTTTCCTGGCATCATCCCTCTCCACTTGCAACAAAATCAACTCCTCCTGTGAGAGAGTAAGTCCTCACTGGTGGCCTGATAAAATCTCTCCCTTTTGTGGGCTGGACACATTGCAGCCCATAAAATGACCTTCCTACCGCATATATTGTACTTGTTCAAAGTGATGCCTCTTTCTATTAGCAGGGAGGGTACTGCTCGCCTCCATACTGCCTATATGTCGTATATTTGGGAAGAGAAGCATGCGATACTGACCTTCAAGACTTGCATAATACACCCTACGAAGGGCGGCTGGGAATCCTACATTTACTACATTACTACCGGGTGTTTCAAGTACGCTTTTCCTGTTCACCAGATTTCTAAAGCGCACAGCTACGCATCACTGGGCTTCCCAGCACTACAGGGTTTGGGAAGACGATGTGGAAAGAATGGGTAGAAAAAAAGATAAGTTAAAGCAGAAGAGCTGCAGACCGTTACCAGACAGTTACCTGAGGCTCATATTGTGGAAGGAGACAGGTTATGAAAAAAAGGTATGTCTTAATCTTTCCTAAAACTGTAAAGGGTATTAAAATAGAATGGCTAAGAGCGGAATGGCTAAACAATGGATGCTTCATAGATCAAAACCTAGCAGCCAGACCTCTGGATGAGGTCCCGTGGGTGCTCAAGAAAATGAATATGGGATTCCGAAGTCCATGCACTTACACTCGCTCCAGATCTGGCACTGGATCTCGATTAGCAGTTTCAAAGCTCATATAACAAGAGCACCTACCCCATTTCAGAAATTCCTCAAGCATCTCGCCCCCTTCAAACGCCACCAATTTTGCCCACCATGCCCATGGCAGGAAGATCCTCTATAAAATACTGTTTTGTTTGCACCTTACACCACACTGCCTGCCCTTCATCAATCCCACCTATTCCGAGTCCTGCTGTTGCAGATGCGGAGACATAGGCTCCCTCATGCACATCCTATGGTCATGTCCCTGAGAGATTTGAAACACTATCTTTCTTGCAATCTCTCAGATCTAAGGCCAAGACCTAGAAAATCTCCCTGAATGTGCCCTCCTTGGAAGACCCTCAGCAAGATTCTGTCCACTCCAATCCACTGCAGGCAAAATAATATCCTAACTCCCCATTACTGCTACGCACTCCATTCTTTCTCTTTGGAGGAAACCAACTACCCCTACACACAAATTTTGTCTGCATGAATTCTGGCATCTACTAGGGCATGAAAAAATTGCATATCACTAAGTGGACAAACCACAGATCTTTCACAAACTATAGTCCCCTGTCCTTTTATACTTGAATGCGGGATTCCGGGAAACAACATGCCAACAAACATTACAAGCACTGGGACTGCTTGATCCTGCACTGCTGCTCCCCTCTGGATCCTCTGAAGCTCGAGATACTAATGTGCAATGTAACGTTGTTTATTGTGCAACTGGTCGGTTTGGGGATGGGATTATAGGTGGAAAGGAACAGGGAAGTTATTTTTTGGGGTTGTTACAACAGACAGAATTGCCTAATTGTTTACTACTTGTAAATACATCAATAAAAACCATTGGTAAGTAAACTTGACAACAGCCCTAGCACGGAAACATACAATATTGCTTGGGAAAGGTATGTGGTAGGTTTACATTTCTTGACCTTAAAAATACCCTGTAAAAAAAGAAAGAAGCAGTTGCCTTTGATCTTATGAAATGAACTAAAGATGTTCATAGTATAATGGTTTGTCAAAGCCTAAACAATATAAATCTTTTTGAAAGCAATAAAAAGTAATCTTAACAATTGGAAACTCTCAGACCATATACATGTAAAAGGAATTTAACATGTAATCTGTGTAACATTTTCTTAAATAGAGGAGTGAGATTTAGGGCTGAGGGGTGTTGGAGGGGGGAATTCAAATCAAAAAGTGAGAGCATTTCCTGAACTTCTAAGTCACTTAAAATGAACAGAAATAATCTTGGCGAAATCTTATTTGGTATGCTTGCACTGTGTCCAGTTAGATGTATACGACCTAGACGTTTAAAATCTGGTCAATTCTTATATGTTATCCCTGACTGAAAAGGGCTAGAAACAAGTGCACCACTTCCTGGAATGCAAAGTACCTCCTTTTTAGCTTTGACTTTCAAGAGGTTGCAAGAGCAAAAAATTAAGACTCTCCGGGGTGATGATGGTTAAGAAACTGAGAAACTTGGGGAAGGTTAACACATAAACAATCCAGAATATCTCAAATGTCCAGCTATAGTTGTTGCTTTTATAAAAAGGACGTTCATTACTCTAGTAAAGTATGAGAGCTCAGTTAAATGCTATTGCCATAAATAGAAACAACATGACTTTTTCACACAATTCAAATAAAAGTGCTGTTTTCCACCAAGGCAGAGAAACCATCTCTAAGCTTATATTTATGTGGTAATCTACAAGCTACTTCTCTAGCTGACACAAGCAGTTCTGTGTGACTTTACAAGCATACCCCACTTAATTTTGCTTGTTATTTAACAATAGCCATGCTGTTCACTTCAAGGTGTTCATTGTTTAAGAACCAGTTTGGGGAACACTGTGTCGAAATGGCTGTGACCTTGCAATGGCAATAGTGTATGTGAGGAGTTTGATGGCATCGTGATACACTCGCTGGCAATATTTAGGCGATGGCCAGACATGAAAGTACAACCAGTTGGGGGCAACATTCTCCACTTGCAGTGCAGAGTGATTCAAAGATCAATACAAAACGTACTGGTACTAATTTGTGTTGGTGTGCATAAAGATGCTGAACCTTTTTTATTCTTCATTGAACGTGAATCCGGTAGTATCAGGTCTATTGTCTAATACGTAGAAAGCAATCAATTTTGGAATGTGTGAATACACAGTGAGAATGCTGAGAATTGTCTACCATGAGATGGCGCCAAATGTCTCTGATAATGCCTATAAGTTAGATGTAATATCTTGATGCTAATATAGACAAACATTTCCTTGATATTCTAAGAAAGATATATCAATGTGGTGCAATTTTCCATTACATGCATTTAATTTGTAATTTTGTACTACATAAAACATTTGCCACTTAGAAGCATAACTGGAATAATTGACAAGAATTTGTAACGATCTAGGATTATTAGTAAAGTGCAACTTACAAAATGACAATTATAAAACTAACAGGCGTCTGAAAAGAACAAGAAGAAGCTATATTAAAAAAAAACATTATGTAATCACCTAAGGCAGGATTGGCATTACACTGGAAACGCAGCATGTTAGTGAGGTACAGTAACTGATGAGGAGATGAGACTAGGAACATTAATTTCTATTTATTGTTTTCTACTCCCTTCAACTGTTTTTAAAGGATATAAAAAAATAAATTAGTTTAGCATTTTCACAAGTTTGTCTTTATGATATGGTAAAAACCCATATTCCATACATAAACCAGTAATGACAATTGGGTCTCTAATACTAGTAATGGGTCAAACCGACCACCTTTGTTCCCCAAAAAGTATCCCAAATAATTCATTTTTAGTGGACCAGTCTTCCTCTTGTGGCAGAAAAGCTGGTCCCATGAGTGGGGGCTGCAGTCTAGAACTAAAATGGGCAAGCTCCACTGGTTTCTGTCTTTCACTAGCTCACCTCCATTGAACGGGTATATTTCCCAGTATACAGTATTTTAGCACTGGGTCATCTGAAACCAAGGGCCCCATACCAACGCTACGCATATCAAAAACCTAGATACGAGAGTACAGTTGCATGCATGAATCCTAGCAAAATTACTTACCCCAAAAAATCCTGCAAATGACAAAATATGCCTAAAACACCATAATTACTTTCTCTTTTTACAGGGTTGGCTACACCATTTCAGTCCGGGTTCAGTTGCACCCAGTGAACACTACCAACCCTGGGCATTTCTGAAATCCATAGAACCAATGGAATCTAGGGTGGTGTGGCTTGGATGGATAACTAAGCACCTGACAAGTCTCATTTTCACTTGTGAATGAGGGAGTTCTCCTGTACAGCTACTCTGCGAGCACTAAACCATCACAAATGCATCTAGAAAAAGTTAAAAGGCTGCCTGCACATGCCCAAAACTGGACAAGGACTAAAATTCTTGACAGGAAAGTACAGTAAATATCATCCTCAAATCCAAACATAAGACGGAGGGACTTCAGAACTATAGTGCTATTCTCTGTAATTCACAACACATTGGGCTTAAACAGGAAACAAAATCGGAAATTCATGAAAAAAAAAATCAAACTTTGTTGCTTGCATATTAATTTTGACTAGTAAAGGTAACAGTTTAAAATGCAGAGTTCTGGGTGAACGTTGTACTTCATAAATACAATACGACTACTAGTACTACTAGCACTAGTATTAATAATAACAATATTAATAATAAATATTATTAAGAATTATTATAAGTTTTTAAATCAACATAAACAACAAACAATAGTTGTAATTAGCAAATATAGTAAGGAAATACAACTAATGATAACAAATTTCAGCCGTTAGCCAGTTATGGTCATTGCAGGAACCATAATGCCCTTATGGCCAAGATGAAGCAAAAAGAAACACAAATTTGCATGATTATGGTGTACCTAGAGGCTGAAATCAAATCTGGGTTTAAGGAAGATACAGTTCCTTACATTTGTCCGAACAGGAGATTAGGATTATGAGCCAAAAACTAAAAAAAAAAAAATCAAATGATCACCTATGCAACTATAACTTTCCCAATGCACTCTTCATGAAATCACACAAGACTTTATAAGCAGATGGGGCAACATGCTATGGTCTTGAAGTTATGAGGATGTGGAATGTTTAGGATTCTAGATTGTGAATGAGAATTGCTCTGGTAGCTTGAGCAGGTAACGTTCCAGGGTCCATAGTTGATCGCTGCCTGGCTGAGTGATAACTTCTCTGCTCCATGTGGCATAATAAATCTTCTGAAGAACTACTAGAAGTGTTGTGATTCCTTCATCCACAAGAAAACGGTGACGCAGGAGGCCAGCCAGAGCCACACAACCACCACTGGGAGCAGTCCGAGCAAACCTGATTTATGTAGCTGTACCGCACCACTAAATCCATTTACATGTGGCTCTAATATGTGATTTTTCAAGCGTTTCACTTAATTTAGAAAGATAATTGTAGCGCGATATTTGAACTTACTAAGCATTCCAAGCTGCGTGTACAACCATGCGCTGGGTACGCTGTGTGTTCTATGCCACGGGATCCACCTCACCCTGTGTACAGTGCGGAGAATTCTATTCTGACGTAGTGCACACTCTACCTACATGATGTGACGGCCATCTTAGTTTGGCCTTGGTGTATTTATATGAGGATTTTGCCGACGGCTGAACACAAGCCATTTTTTTTTTTTTAACTTCTATTCACAAAGTCTCTAAACAAGCATGACTCACGGTAACTAGAAGTGTGTACACAACATTATAAAATAGAGGAAATAAATAACAGTGCAAAAACCACTGTGATGCGCACATCTGAATAACTAGTGCACAGCTTCAAGTTTAAATTAAAGAAAATAAGTGCTACGCTGTAGGAGGCTGGACTGGCTTGTAGTGGGTACCAAGGGGTACTTACACTTTGCACCAGGCCCAGGTATCCCTTATTAGTGTAGAGGGGTGTCTAGCCACTTAGGCTGATAGAAAAGGTAGCTTAGCAGAGCAGCTTAGGCTGAACTAGGAGACGAGTGAAGCTCCTACAGTACCACTAGTGTCATATGCACAATATCATAAGAAAACACAATACACAGATATACTAAAAATAAAGGTACTTTATTTTCATGACAATATGCCAAAGTATCTCAGTGAGTACCCTCAGTATGAGGATAGCAAATATACACAAGATATATGTACACAATACCAAAATATGCAGTAATAGCAATAGAAAACAGTGCAAACAATGTATAGTCACAATAGAATGCAATGGGAGCACATAGGTATAGGGGCAACACAAACCATATACTCTAGAAGTGGAATGCGAACCACGAATGGACCCCAAACCTATGTGAGCTCGTAGAGGGTCGCTGGGACTGTAAGAAAACAGTGAGGGTTAGAAAAATAGCCCACCCCAAGACCCTGAAAAGTGGGTGCAAAGTGCACCTAAGTTCCCCAAAGAGCACAGAAGTCGTGATAGGGGAATTCTGCCAGGAAGACAAACACCAGCAATGCAACAACAATGGATTTCCAGACGAGAGTACCTGTGGAACAAGGGGACCAAGTCCAAGAGTCACGATCAAGTCGGGAGTGGGCAGATGCCCAGGAAATGCCAGCTGTTGGTGCAAAGAAGCTGCCAACGGATGGTAGAAGCTGTGGATTCTGCAAGAACGAAGAGGGCTAGAAACTTCCCCTTTGGAGGATGGATGTCCCACGTCGTGAAGAAGCTTGCAGAGGTGTTTCCGTGCAGAAAGACCGCAAACAAGCCTTGCTAGCTGCAAGGGTCGCGGTTAGGGTTTTTGGATGCTGCTGTGGCCCAGGAGGGACCAGGATGTCACCAATTGCGTGAGGAGACAGAGGGGGCGTCCAGCAAGACAGAGAGCCCACTCAGAAGCAAGCAGCATCCGCAGAAGTGCCGGAACAGGCACTACAAAGTGGAGTGAACCAGAGCTCACCCGAAGTCACAAAGGAAGGTTCCATGACGCCGGAGGACAACTCAGGAGGTCGTGCACTGCAGGTTAGAGTGCCGGGCACCCAGGCTTGGCTGTGCACAAAGGAAATCCTGGAAGAGTGCCCAGGAGCCGGAGCAGCTGCAAATCATGCGGTACCCAGCAATGCAGTCTAGCGTGGGGAGGCAAGGACTTACTTCCACCAAACTTGGACTGAAGAGTCACTGGACTGTGGGAGTCACTTGGACAGAGTTGCTGAGTTCAAGGGACCTCACTCGTCGTGCTGAGAGGAGACCCAGAGGACCGGTGATGCAGTTCTTTGGTGCCCGCGGTTGCAGGGGGAAGATTCCGTCGACCCACGGGAGATTTCTTCGGAGCTTCTAGTGCAGAGAGGAGGCAGACTACCCCCACAGCATGCACCACCAGGAAAACAGTCGAGAAGGCGGCCGGATCAGCGTTACAAGGTCGCAGTAGTCTTTGCTACTTTGTTGCAGTTTTGCAGGCTTCCAGAGCAGTCAGCGGTCGATTCCGTGGCAGAAGGTGAAGAGAGAGATGCAGAGGAACTCTGATGAGCTCTTGCATTCGTTATCTAAAGAATTCCCCAAAGCAGAGACCCTAAATAGCCAGAAAAGGAGGTTTGGCTACCTAGGAAGGAGGATAGGCTAGCAACACAGGTAAGAGCCTATCAGAAGGAGTCTCTGACGTCACCTGCTGGCCCTGGCCACTCAGAGCAGTCCAGTGTGCCAGCAGCACCTCTGTTTCCAAGATGGCAGAGGTCTGGAGCACACTGGAGGAGCTCTGGGCACCTCCCAGGGGAGGTGCAGGTCAGGGGAGTGGTCACTCCCCTTTCCTTTGTCCAGTTCCGCGCCAGAGCAGGGCTGGGGGATCCCTGAACCGGTGTAGACTGGCTTATGCAGAGATGGGCACCATCTGTGCCCATCAAAGCATTTCCAGAGGCTGGGGGAGGCTACTCCTCCCCAGCCCTGACACCTTTTTCCAAAGGGAGAGGGTGTAACACCCTCTCTCTGAGGAAGTACTTTGTTCTGCCTTCCTGGGCCAAGCCTGGCTGGACCCCAGGAGGGCAGAAACCTGTCTGAGGGGTTGGCAGCAGCAGCAGCAGCTGCAGTGAAACCCCAGGAAAGGTAGTTTGGCAGTACCCTGGTCTGTGCTAGAGACTCGGGGGATCATGGAATTGTCTCCCCAATGCCACAATGGCATTGGGGTGACAATTCCATGATCTTAGACATGTTACATGGCCATGTTCGGAGTTACCATTGTGACGCTATACATATGTCGTAACATATGTATAGTGCACACATGAAATGGTGTCCCCGCACTCACAAGTCCGGGGAATTTGCCCTGAACAATGTGGGAGCACCTTGGCTAGTGCCAGGGTGCCCACACACTAAGTAACTTAGCACCCAACCTTTACCAGGTAAAGGTTAGACATATAGGTGACTTATAAGTTACTTAAGTGCAGTGGTAAATGGCTGTGAAATATCATGGACGTTATTTCACTCAGGCTGCATGGCAGACCTGTGTAAGAATTGTCAGAGCTCCCTATGGGTGGCAAAAGAAATGCTGCAGCCATAGGGATCTCCTGGAACCCCAATACCCTGGGTACCTCAGTACCATATACTAGGGAATTATAAGGGTGTTCCAGTATGCCAATGTAAATTGGTGAAACTGGTCACTAGCCTATTAGTGACAATTTGGAAAGAAATCAGAGAGCATAACCACTGAGGTTCTGGTTAGCAGAGCCTCAGTGAGACAGTTAGGCATCACACAGGGAACACATACATATAGGCCACAAACTTATGAGCACTGGGGTCCTGGCTAGCAGGATCCCAGTGACACATAACAAACATACTGAAAACATAGGGTTTTCACTATGAGCACTGGGCCCTGGCTAGCAGGATCCCAGTGAGACAGTTAAAACACCCTGACATACACTCACAAACAGGCCAAAAGTGGGGGTAACAAGGCTAGAAAGAGGCTACTTTCTCACATACGCATACTAGACATAAACCCTAATGTGTATTACTACAAGAATAGAAACACACGGATCCACTGCACCTCTTCCATTCTTTTTTCCACAAACAGGGCCGCCACCTATTGAATGGGAAGACTGGACTGAAATGTTTGAGACTTGTATTGAGGCATTAGATGGTCAAAGCTTTTCAAAAGCAAGGAAAAAGGCTATTGTTGAACACGTTGGGGGAAAGAGGGTCAGCATGTGTTCAAATATTTACTGGTTGCTACAGAATCGAATGGTGATCCAATACAGGACGTTTATAGTGAGGCAAAAAATGGTTGGAAATCAGATTTGTGAAAGAAGTGAAGATAGTGATGGTTAGATACAAATTTCATACCCAACCTCAAGGAGAAAACGAATCAGTGGACAAGTTTGTATCAACAATCTGAAAATTGTCGGTGAAGTAAAGATTTGGAAACATGACTGATGAACTAATTAGAGACCAACTGATTGTTCAATGGAGAAGTTAAAAAAATGGAGGAACGTTTGTGGGTGGCAAAAGACCCCACGCTGAAGGATGCCACCGACATTGCCAAAGTAGTCGAACAATCAGAAAGGTGTATGAAGGAAATGAAAAAAGGGCTGAAAAGGCGCATAATCTTCACATAGAGAAAGACTCAGACATTGCAGCTATTCAAAAATCTAGTGCAAGTGCAAGCAAGAACAGACAATAAAGACTGTTGCAAGTGTGGTCGTAGGGGCCACTTTGCAGTTGTGTTCAGAAAAAGGGAACAAAACAAGAGTAGCTACAGTAGGAGAGGAACATATAAAAGGAACATGCAGTGACAGAATCCTGAGCATGGAGAATGTAACACCAGACAGTGAGAATGGAAAGCAACACAGACCAAATGCAAAATTTGACATTAATGGGAAGGAACTTATGGTTGACTCTGGCTCAATGTATACCATTATTACCAAGCGTTGTTTGATGAACACTGGCCAGGCAACTAATTGTTAATTAAAGATATCAACCGTGGGGGATATCAAGCGGAAAGTATATGGTGGGATATATGCAATTCACCATACATTTTGAGGCAAGGAAAACGACTGAAAAGATGTATGTGTCAAAGAATGGTCCACCATTTCTTGGCTGGATGCACCAATACGATTTGCGTTTGGTTATTAATCCTAGAGCTACCCATCAGCTGATGGTCATTGGGACATGGCATTAAAGGACATATTGGATGAAGCGAAATTTCCCTTCCAGGAGGAGTTACGATGCTTGAAGGGATATATTCATAAAATAATATTAAAACCAGATGCAGTTCCAATTCGGTATAAAGTTAGGCGAATTCCACTAGTGGCAAGGGAGGCAGTGAGAGAAATGTTACATGAAATGTTGCCAAAAGGCATTATTGAACCAATAGACACTTCAAGGTGGATATCTGGGGTGGTTATTACCGAAAAGGCAGATGGGTGAAATAGATTTTGTGTAGCCCTTTGATCCCTTAATCAAGATGTTGTGCTTGAAACGTATCTACTTCCTAAAATAAATGAACTAATTTTGGCTTGGGGTGTAAGTATTTTTCAAAGTTGGATTTGAAAAATGCTTATCACCAGATCAGACTTCACATGGACTCCAAACCATTCACGCTATTCATTACGATGGAAGATACGTTCCAATTCACCAGAATGCCCCTTGGTTTATGCTAATCTGCAAGCTTATTCCAAAGGATGATGAATGAGGCATTCAAAGGAATGACTAACATCTTGCACTTCCAAGATGACATCCTTATATTTGGGGATACTACTGAACAACACAATGCTGTACTTAGACAATCTCCACATAAATTGAAAGAAGCAAGTCTTACACTCAGACAAGACAAATGCAAGTTTTTGGTTGATCAAGTAGAGTATTTGGGTACAACGTATAAGCTCAGGCTGTGAGACCGAAGGACGTCTTATTGAATGCGATAAGATTAGTTATAGCACCTAGTGACAAAGAAACGTTAAAGTCCTTTTTAGGACTAATAGAATATTACTCAAAATTTGTGAATACATTTTCTGACAAAACGGAGTGTCTGAGGAAATTATTAAAAAAGGAGCTGTGTTTGAATGGAAGGATGAGCAGCAAAGATCCACTGAAAGTATTAAAGATGAAATCTGTAATGCTGGGATATTAACACACTTTGATACCAGGCTCAAAATATTGCTCATGGTGGGTGCCAGTGCCACGGTTATGGGGTCATATTATCACAAATACACAAAAAGTTGAAAGCATCTGCTTCCAGGGCTCTGACAAACTCAGAGCAAAACTGCTCGGTGATAGAACTAGAAGCACTGGCAGCGGCATGAGGGCAGAATACTTTAGGACATACTTGCTAGGAACAAGGTTAATGTTGCGAACAGATCATAAACTACTGGTACGGATTTTGCTTCCTGGGGTGTGGGTAAGGGTTCTGCGCGCCTAGCTAGAATGGTTGCTAGGCTTCAAGAATTGTGTTACACTGTAGAATACATTCAGGGATGGAAGAATCGACAAGTGGATTGTTTGTCAAGGTTATCAAGAGAATGGCAGGAAATTGACAGTCCAGCAGTGCAGGCCAAGGAAAGTGAAGAAGCAGTGGCTTCAGTAGAGGATGTGGCATAAGCATGGGGAGTAAAAGCAATTACTGTGAATGACTGGACAGAGGAAATGGATGCTGACAATGTGCAGAAAGAGGTAAAGGAATTTATCCAACGAGGTAGCAGTAGGGAAAGTGCAATAGCTTCACCTGTTAGGCCTTACCTGAAAATACTAGAGGGAAGGAGTGGTAATGAGGGGATAGGAATGTGTGCCCCCATAGGGATTGAAGCTTAGGCTCATAAAGATGGCTCATGAAAGTCACTAACGTCAAACCAAAGCTAAGAAAAGACTAAGATGTAAATGGTGTTGCCCAGGCATGGATAAGCAGATGAACAACTGGGCTGAGGAGTGTGATATATCTAAGAGGAGTGAAAAAAAAGACTAAGAGTAGGGTCATAATCAGATGTGGGTATTATTCCTGACCCTGGGGAACAACGGCACACCAGATGCATGGATTTTATTTGGCCCATGTATGAATTAAAAAGTGACTTGAGATTTGTCATGGTGATAATGGACGTACACACTAAGTGGTCAGTTGTCAAGTTCATGAAGGAAATAACAAAGGCGATAAATACATTGTTGAGAGAGATTTTCTGCGAAGATAGTATTCCCTCTAAGATTATAACTGACGACGGTACACAACTGACATCCAACGAGATGCAGGATTTTTTTTTTTAGGTCGTGTGGTGCACAACATGCCTGTACTTCCTTATATAACCCTCAAGCCAATGATATGGCTGAGAGGGCGAACAGATTGGTCAAAGGTACTATACAAATGGCTATAGCCAATGAACAAGATGTCAAGACCATGGTGAGAGAAATGGTGTGGGCGTACCCCACAAGTGAACTTGGTGATACCCTAAAGTCACCTTTTGTGATGATGAGAGGCACAGTTCATAGGAACAAGTTTGTGTAATCATGGATGAAAGAATGGGTGAATGATGAAGTACTGAGCAAAAGTAAAGAAGATTTCAATAAGAGCATCAGTAATATAACCACAAAATACACCAAAATTGGGGACTGGGTGAAGGTGAAGGGTGGCCAAGTTAAGGGAGGACTGACAAAGTTTAGGGGTTCATACAGAGTAAAACAAGTTTTCCGTTATTTTGTGAAATTTGAAAATGGAGAAAACTGAAATAACAAGAGGGTGACTCTATCAAAAGGGAGGTGACTGTGATGTGAGTGAAAGGAAAGCGCAAGGTTGCAGTGCATTCACGATGATGTAAAATGAAGAGATGAATTTGCCAACAAACAGAGGTGGTAGTATCATGAGTGTTCCCCAATGGGCGTGGAGATGATGGAAATGCTCAAAGAATTGCAAATGAACAAGGTATAATGGGGTCGTCATCTAGGAGCATAAGGAGTCACAAGCCACCTATGTTCTTGCATGATTATGTTATGTAAAATATTTAAAAAATATGTATAGCCTTTGTATTTACTCTTATTAGTATAGTATGTTTTGTTATATGTATTGCTGTGTTTTTTCATTTCAGATCCTTTGTAATGTTTTGTTAACATCTATAAGTGAAAGGGACACGTTATGGTCTTGAATACATGAGCATGTGGAATGTTTAGGGTTCTTGATTGTGTATGAGAATTGTTCAGGTAGCTTGAGCAGGTAGCGTTCCAAGGTCAACAGTTGATGGCTGGCTGGCCGAGGGATGCCTGCTCTGCTGTGTGTGGTATATTAAATCTTCTGAAGAGCTTCTTTAAGTGTTGTGACTCCTTCATCTACAAGACAACATTTACACCAAGATTCTATATGCTAGCAAAAAATGGTTTAACTATTACAACATTTAGATACATTATTCTTTGTGCCCTCTGCTACCTGTTCATAAGCTTCTTAAACACCACCTCACGCAACAGAGAATCCAAGGAACCTTACTCTACTCACCATATTCAGGAAACATCTCAAGGTTTAACTCTTAAGACAATTTCTAAATTAAAACACCAGTTGGCAAAGCAAATTGCTTAAATGTGCTTATGTATGAAAACAGAGGCATGGACAAGTGTGAAGCTGTGAATACCTCTATGTGAATGCATTACTACATTAAAAGGAGACATATCGATTTTGTCCATAATATATCAGAAACTATAGCCCAAGGGTCCCGAACATTTTCTGTCATATGGGCTAGTAATGTTCAGTGAAAAGCATCAGGAGCTACTAAAATAATTAGTGTTGTAATAATGACCACATCAGTCATGATTACATTAGTGGCGACCATATGCAATATCACCAGCAGTGATCACTGTAGGTACATCAGGCAGGGATGCCAACAGTAACGTAAAAAAAAGACTTTATCAATTTGGAATGCCTCTGCATGGGTAATACATAACAGTCAAAGCTGTAAAGCTCCTGCTACCATGGAAATAGTATCAGTGATATGTATCCCGCGTGACACACTATTTATCACTTGAATATAAAATATATTTTACAAAATTCACCCATTTTTCTCCAAAAGTCAGAATATGAGTTGTGAAAATACACATATTTTCATCCTGAATACACACTTTTCACTTTTAGTATACCTGTACTGATTCAACAAGCAAAAGCTTCTAATTTAGTAGGCTGGCTAGCAAACAGGAGAGCTACTTGCACGTAGCTGGAGAGCAACCAGTAGCTCACAAGCTAGTTGTTGCAGAAATCTGATATATCCTCTAGTAAAAGTAACACTGACATGAAAACCTATCCACCAAAAGTAACTTACAAAGGCGCCTGAGGAACTGAAGCTGTAAATCCCTAGATGTAGATTCAAAAGCTTGACTTACACAGGGGCATGCGTTTTCAAATCTTCCCAATCCTAATGGCACCAGCACTAGATAGTGAATATAAATAGGGGCAAATGCAGTTTTTCGATGTAAAACACAGTAGTCATTCAGTGCAAATGCAGTTACCATAACTGAATGTCTTTACACAAGTACAATCGGCGAGTGATAAAGACTTACAGTCCAGAAACCTCAACAGCCACATGGCCTGTCTGCTGTAAACATTTTCAAATAACAAGCGACAAAGAGATGAGGAAAAATAAAGCAAAGAAAGCAGAGGATGAAGGAGGGAGTGGGCTGCGTGTGGATCTTATTTTTTGGACCGGGAACACCTTTCCCAAGTTGGCTGCCTGACGTCTTAGGATGGCAGCTTTTGTGACTTCGAGATGACATCTTGGGGTACAGCCATATCAAGGCCCATAAGCAAATTAAAAAAAAGAATGGTCAATAGGGTGGCCATCGCAGGAAAAATCTTGACTCCTAAAACGCCAGACCTAAAAAGATGCAACTTGGCAAGAAAGAAGTATTGATGCTTCTTTTAGCGTGAAGCTTTGTGAGGTTTATTTAAGTATGTTTCTTGGTACCAATAATAGCGTTCATCAAACTAGCACGCTGCAAAAGTACACTAGAGGAATGCCTGCACTTCATAATATCACAACGAAAAAAACTTTACAGAGAAACAGCACAATTAATTTATAGTACTTAAAGGTATCACCAACCACCATCATGTATGTGCAGAATGGGATATGTGGGAATATGATTCTGATCTTAGTCTCAATATAATTGGAACAAATAGTCAGTGTCAGATAAGCTACTTCTGTACACAGCGTTTTAAATATGCTATTTTTCAATGCACTATTTTGATGTGTGAGCTCATTCATAGGAGCCATTTTTCAATCTTATGTTGGTGAATAATGCTTTTAATTATCACTATTTGTCAGTGCACTATTTTTATATTTTAGTTTGTTTGACAGCGCTATCATTCAATGCGCTGTTTTGATATGAAATTTATTTTACAGGCACCTCCTTGTAAGGCACTGGTTGGACTGTCAGCTACTTTACAGGATATATAAATATTGCATTCAATGATCGCGGTTTATCAATGCGCTGTTTTGAGGTTTAATATCATTAAGCACGTTATCCCTATGCTTATTAACAAAAACAATAATTAGTGCATATAATCCTAGCATGGAAGAAACAGATGAAGCATGACATAATACTTGTTACTGAAGGTTAAAATAATCTTGATACATAAAAAAATCCATGACTTAAGGGTCGTTCTATGAAGGTTGCCATGTATTTTATTGAATTAAATTAGCAATGGAGCTTTGATGGGCAAAGAGTTTGGAGGGCAGGTTACTCCATGACAAACGTCGTATTACATTCTCAATAGGCTATAATGGAATCGTAATACGGCAGATGGGACATCCCTCACGTTTGTGACAATAATCCCCTCCGCCATACTCAAAATCAGGCCCAAAGTTCTTTCCACTTTGAAAAAAATGAAATTTTCGTTTTAGTAGGATGTGGAAGTGTTGCTCTCTCAGAGTTGCTTTTAACTTTCCCTGGAATGATGCACAGTGCAGCCAATAACATGAGGTTAGATGTGTATACTCATTTGGCAATGTTTAATTTGAAAAAAAGAAAGAAATAAGTGCAGGTGCCCAAAATGTTTCTTAGGAGGTCGCACACCCACTTTCCCTTCTGGCATCACCCACTTCTACCACCGGCACTGTCGGCAATGTTGTTCTGAGAACGTTAGCCTCATTTCATCAAGAAAAATACATTACTTTTCATAAATTATGGACTTTCGGGCCCTGTTTCCAGCTATAATTACAAACACATTTCTGTACACACAAGCACACCAATATAAAATACATTCCGGTCAGCCATTGACTCCATTCCTGCTGCATGCCTGCATTTCAACACTGTGTCACTGTTAGAGTATTTGTATGCTCTGCATAAATTACACTCAAGGGTATGAGAATGCATGGTCGTATCCAATCTCATGTAACCTGTACTATGCAGTGCCTTACAAATAGATATTTTACGGACTGGGAGCCAGTGCAAGCCCTTCAATGCTTATGAAAAAGGTTGATGTTTAGGGATTCCCAGAAACAACCTTGCCACCACATTCTGCTCACCTGTAGTCTCACTAGGTGTATGGATAACTCCTAAACAGAGGAGTCGCAACATTCCATAGGGGAGGCTTTTAATGCTTGGATGACCGTATTTTTTGTGCCGATTGCGGAATAAAGGGAAAGATTTTCTTTAGCATCCTCATAATATAACAGCACTTAGGTGCCACCTGATTGATGTGGGCTTTTAATGACAAACCATCATCAAAAATCACTCCCAGACTATGTGTGGCATAGACTGGTTGAGCCACTGAAGTTGATTCTGTGAGCCACCAGATTTGTGACCAAATATTTGGAGAGCTGCTAAATATCAGGACCTCTGTCTTCGCTCCAATCAGCCTTAGACAATTCGTTCACATCCAGATGTCAACCGCTTTCATGTAGTCCTGAAACTTGTTGGCTATCACTAGTGATGTTAATAACAATCTGTGTATTGTCCACATAAGACAATAGATACCATATGCCACATGATTGTACCAACTCCGGCAACCTGATTCTGAGTTGATCGAGTTTACTTAAGTCGACTAGATCAACTCAGATGAAACAAAGTTGGACTGAGCGACAAGCCCTGTGAAACTCCAGAGGGCAGAGATAATGTTTGTGACCTAGATGGGTTACATGCCACTGGCTGTGATCTTCATTCAAGAAAGGAGGAGAGAAGCCCCAGGGCCTTATCTTTAATCTCTAACTGAGACATGTGGGCCACTAGTACAGAATAGGCCACAGTGTCAAAGGTTGAGGAGAGGTACAATAAGAATCATCTCCTTGACATCTCAAATTTCCTTAGGAAGAGCACGAATGTTAGTCACAGAGTCTAGACAAGAGGGAAAGAGAACACCAAGAAATGTAAAATCAACACCGGAAATGTGTCTGGAACCAAAATCCAGTACGTCAAAATGTTATCTATGAATCAGACCATAAATTTCCTGTCCTTGAAAAAGCACCAGTAGATGCCCTTGTATAGTTACCACAATTGGTGAAAATATCTTAGATGATGCCTATAAAATAGTCTGGGATTCAGTGATTAACCTGGAGTAAATATGACCACAAATTACCTGATTCGAATGAGGCCACCATACTAGTGCAACTGCCAGAGGTTACAAACATTTATATCCATCAAACCACTACATTAGACCTTGCTGAAGAGCTGGAGAACAGGTGGAAGGCCTAAAATTCCCACCATTAGTAGCAATGACACCTTTAGAATAACTGGCGGTAGCCCTGAGCCAAATGAGCTCTCACAGTCCACTGAAGAAAATCGACAATCACTAACAAAGTTAAAGAGTTGACAGCTGTGTTGCATTCACAACTGGTGAAGTGACAAAACTGTCGGCAATAGACTCAAAAAGTTTTAAAGAATGTTGATTTTGAAAAGGAAAAGTAGGTGTAATGGGCAATGCTGTGACATCTGCACAAGGGATTCGCTAGAGATGGTGGCATTTTCATGGGGGCCTGCATCAATGGAGGAGGTAGCGAGTCTCTGGGCCTTCCATTCAGCATGAGGCTCTAACTTCCTCTCATTCCTGGAAAAACCCATTTTCATGAGGAGGTAGGTGTGGCTAACCTTAAATCTATTCTATTTCTATCCAAGATGGTCATCTTCCCAGTGTCTGTTGTCTTAAGCTTCCAGATCAAGAGTGTTTTAACCTTTTTCCATATGATGTAATTTCTTGCCTCAACCATATATAACAAGGCTTTGCCTTAAGAAGGCTCTGTCACAACTCATTTGTCCCCCTACTTTTGTCATTTCATTATCCAGTGACAGTTGCTTGTGCTCTAATATTTTTGCAGCCGGATTTCTTATTGGATTCTTCAGTTCTGAAGATCTTCTGCTGGACTCTTTCTCCACCATGGATGAGGGTAGTTTAGTTTTTGTGTCTTGCTTACCAATCCACCCATTCTCTACAATCAAGAATCACAAAGACTGTTTTGTGTTTTGCTTCCTCCGAAATGGGGCATTCTTTAATATGAATATTAAGTGCAGTGTGGTACCACAGCTACGGGGAAGTCTCCTTTCCTTCAGGCAATCATGAAGGACACTTGAAAGTTATCTGCAGCATACAGTCCTAGACAAGTTCCTACTGTGTTACAACAAGCTGCTCTGAGGTGAAAGTAGCGTGATGTCAACACTAGCAGCAATGCTGAAGTACATAGTGAACTAGATGACAAAAATAGAGCAGTGCTGAAAATCCTGTGCCCCGGTGGGATGGGCACTGCATGTGTAAAAAAGACTGGTGAGAGAGAGAGAGGGAGAGGGAGAGATGGAGAGCTACCTTATGTATAGTCTAGGGAAACAGGAACAGCATTGTTTAAAGGAGCGGGAAGAATGCGACCCAGGATATAACTGTTGGTTGTTGCCCAGCCAGTATTCAAATGCATATAACAAATGACCCTGACTCAGTCATCCTGAGAAGTGTATGCAGAAATGGTGGCTGAACTTTAGATTTTCTCATGTGCAAATATGCCAATTAGGGCAATGGACATAGTCGAGAGAGACAGCGTGCAACGTGGGTGAATAATAGAATTATGGAATACATTACTGAAAAATACAAATGTAACCCAGACACGAGTCCAGCATGCCTTGAAGAGCAAAAAAAAATTGGAAGCACCAGAACTAGAGTGTGGACAGGTTAATAGATACAAACTAGAAAATCAATACTTAAGCACAGATGTGTGCATAGAAAATGTACCTATATGCAAATGAGCAGCCGAAGTATGCACCCCCTCCTTAGTGTTACGCTGGTCCACATTGTGATACGACTCAAAGGTTCGACATGTGAGTGTTTAATGTATCACCCGCTGTGACTGAATAACAATACCGGATTTGTCTTTAATGTAAGCAGGACAAAAACACACAAACTGAACAATGAATGTATCCAATTACTACAAAGTTGCTAGAGACTTTATGTATGAAACTGAGCAGTCTACTCTGGAGAAGAGAGCAATATCTATTTTTCTCTTTTATCTAATCATGTTCTGATTATATTTTATGGGCAGTTAGCACTGCTAATTGATTCTGGTTTAATGAATTTTTTATTGTTTCAACATTTTAACATGAAAGGGATGTGAACGTCTTAGCATGCCTTTTAAATACTTTTGGGAGAAAAGCACATTTGAACATATATGCCCTTTATGTTTGTATCAAAGAAAGCATTATGTGGCATAGGGGGTTATTCCAACTTTGGAGGAGGTGGTAATCCGTCCCAAAAGTGACGGTAAAGTGACGGTTATACCACCAGCCGTATTACAAGTTCCATAGGATATAATGGACTCGTAATACGGCTGGTGGTAAATCCGTCACTTTACCGTCACTTTTGGGACGGATTAACACCTCCTCCAAAGTTGTAATAACCCCCATAGTCTTTCCTGGGTCATCATTAAGAAATTGGTGAATGAGGAAGACCATCGAGAGGGGACAATGGCTCTGAAGACAAATTAGGAATACAAAATAATGATTCCCGTAGAAAAATGGATATTAAAAGCTGTTGCTCTATTGGTGAATTGCAGTTATTTATAAAAAATGTCCCAGTGCACTGGTTAAACGTGAGACACATTTGTCCGCGTTAGCACTGGCTGAGTGGACTAGACTCGCAGCTCAGTAGCCAGGGCAAAGAATGTACGAATATTACCACAAGCGTTTTATACGTTCTTCAAATTCAAAAAGAGACAAGGAGCATGAATACTAAGTATCTGAAACTGTTAGAAATGTAGCTTTCCTAATGAAAAAAGGAACATGCATATGGGCCATGAATATATTTCAAAAGACAGACAGAATGAAAATTACTTTATATTTAACTTCAAAAAAGAAATGAGGCAGTAAGAACAACTACATAAATTAAAGAAGGTTAGTAAATGATATAAAATATATTCTACTAACAGGAAGTATCGTTTCATTTAAAAAAATAAAATTTTATGAGCACTCACAGGACTGTTTGACTAAAACTGTAATGGCACAGTTGAATTCATTTAGAGTGAGACAGATAGCCACTACAAAACCAGTTGTTTAAAACAATGTGAGTTGAAATATGGCTCGTCCTTTATAGCATAGCACATTTTTTAAACACAGCTATTAAGTGAAAACTCCACCTATGTTCAGCACACCCCTCCTTCCAAATCTGTTTCCACAGACTATTCAATTTCTTTGTAAATAAAAACTAGTTTTTATTATAAAATGCTAACACGTTGGCAGACATTTTTTTTTTTGTTAGACAGGAAGCTACTTGCATTAAAAATGACACCCTCCAAAAAAATTGATGTTTGGAAATTTCATTTTCGTTTTGCATCTCTCCTTTCCTTTACCAATACATTTGTTTTGCACATAAATAAAAAATTATGTCTTATTTGCTTGTAAATACTTAAGCTGTTTTCCAGTTTGAAAGCACTACAAATATATGATCATATATTCACATATTATCACTTTCCGACTTCGTAACTTGCTCAGACTGCTCATTAAAAACAATGCATAATCAATTTATCCAAGAGCAGTACCTCTCACTTTCCATGGGTGCTTGTCTGGATCAACTATTTCAGAACACTCTCAAAACTAACATACAACACAAAGCTAAAAGACATTATTTGGAACTTCTAAATGTCTCATATGAAGATCTTGAAAAAGAGCAGATGAGAACCATTTTCATGTGTATATTCAGCATCCAGCATCCTGCATTGGAAAGCGAAAAGCTGTGAAAACTCTCCGATCTGGCAGGATGTCTACCAGTACAGGCACATTCTGTGAACTAGGTAACACTACGAACATGGCAGGCAACCAGCCATAGAGATGGTGGAGCTCAGTCAGACAATCTTTTTTGGTATGGGCCCTTGTCCCCTGGGCAATGACATACTTCAAAGTTTCCCTAATTACTGATGTTCAATGGTGCTTCTCATCTCTACTTAGGCCCTCTTTCACATTTATAAATGTATTTATTTTATAGCACTACTAAACCCAATGTAAAGTGTTCAAGCACTTCGTATCACAAACGTTATACAGAGACAGTGAGTCATAAAATAGTGTAAATCAACTTATAGGAGACAATGAGGACTACAAGGTGTACGAGTCACATGTCATGAATAATGGTAGACATTATGAGTGCTTGGTCTGGAGAAACGAAGGGGCCAATTTACTTTGTTTCAACATGGTGCAAGGATGCTGAGCAGCGACACATGGTGCTATGCTCTCTCTTCTAGGGCTGGTGCACCTTAGACTGCCTTGCGCCAAAGCACACACCCTTGCACTACGGTGCAAGGGGGTGCGTGTGATGTCATGCATAGGTTTTATTCTGGGAGGTTATGCTTCTGCCACGAAATTCTAAATTTCGAGTGGCTAGTATGTAACTGACACACAATGCAACCAATCATTGAGGGAGCCTGGTCTTTGCCCCCATTTCAGAGTGTGGAATACAATAACTCAGCGGCGGCTGCAGCAAACCTCAAGGGGCGGGTCGGGCAAGGGTGTAGTGGTACGGGGAAAGGAGTAATAAAAAATAATAATAATAAAAGAAAACTTACTTGTTCCTGACGCTACTACCGCATACCGCCTTACTCCTCTTCCCTTGATGGTGTTGGTGTCCCAGCAGTCCCTGGACCCCAGCACAGGCTCATACCTAGCATGAGAGCAGCACCAGGATTGGTCTGAGTGACTTGTTCTTCCGCTCAGACACTGCATGCGAGTCTGTGCAGTTTCTCCAACCTGCCTGTGCAACACAACCAGGATGGAGAAACATAAGTACGCATGTCAGTTTTGCCGGCCTGAGATGAGCGGGCAAACTGACATGCTCACTGAGTGCACTCAGTCCATCCCTTCCCCTCCCCCCCAATCATAGCCCAGCCCTGCCCCTCCCTGCACATGCAGGCTGAGCCAACAGCTGAAAAATAAAGCAATAGTATAATATTGTGCAGTTTTTCAGCTGCTGGCTCTTAGCAAGGGGAGCAACGCTCCTTTGCCATTGCGAAGGAGCCGCCCCTGCAAACATTATGTACCATGATACCATTAACAGTGCCATTACACGTCTAACCTACCAAACGCAGCCAGACATAAAAAGAGGGTGGCACAGAATAGGCATTATTCCTTTACAGTTGTTGGTATTTATTTTTACTCTACTTGTGGAAAGTTATGCTCATACTACAAACCAATTAATTTTCTCCCCTTTTCGCTGCAAGATGCATTAATGCTAGTGAACATATATAGAATTATAAATGAGTAAGATTTAATTAAATTAATGATTTTACCAAGGGGGCAAGAGTGACATCAAATGGACAATGAGAGTAAAGCTTAAGTTGTCTATGATGCCACGCAGAACCGGAGGTGAAAACATCCCCATAATTCACTTGTTAACCATCTATAATTTAATGGATGTATGGCCCCCAATATCAACTTTGTCCGCTTTTAACTGCTACAGAGTAGCAGGGGAGTAATGAGGGAGTCATACATAACGTGCCTTCGGTTATGTATCGCTGCTCAAAGGTTAAAAAAAGAAGAAAAAAAAGAAAACCGTAGCTGCCATCCTTGACCAACCTCCACTACCTTCCCTGACATCTTCCTCCCTCCTGCAGGTGTCGTATCTGCTTTCAGTCAAAGTAGACAAGCACTGCTGCACTGACAGACTCTAAACGAGCCTGGTCAGCCTGCACGGAAGGCCTTTATGACATCACAACAGTGGGTAAACAGTTGTGTTATCAACTGTTGTTATTTCGTAGAAGGGGTTACGAGATTCAGAAACTGAAACAAATGATAGGGATTCTCTATGACAGTCACACATCGCAATACAACAAACGTTTTGACATTTATGTCAAATGTATTATTTAGCAGAGTGAGACTCATGATAGAATTTTTAATTGAAAATGAAAATCCACAGATTATTAATTTCCATGTTTCTGGAAGAAAAGCCCTCACTCTCCTAAACATGTTTTTTAAGCAAGAATGTTCCAGCTCTGTACATACCAATAACATTTTGAGCAAAGTGGATTGCTGCTTTGATTGTGTTGTCTTCAGTGACTGAATCTATAAGTCCCAATTTCAGTGCTACCGGTGCAAACACAATTTTTCCTGCAAGACATAAAAATAAAAAAAATAGGAATGAACAACAAACAAGAGCACATTTTCATGTACATGATATTGATAGTTTAGAAAATAATAAGATGTTCAAGATTGTATAATCTGGGCTAAAACAAGCATTGGCAAAGACAATACGTCTTGGCTTGGCTAGCTGGTGGGATGTTATTACAAAAAAAGGAAAACAGAAAACTAATGGTGCTTAAATGTGGCAGTCATGCTTACAATACAAATTTTGAATTTAAAAATAAAATGGCTTCTTCAATCCGCCTTTGCTAAACCGTCAATGGATGGAGGACTACAATTTAAAATGATGATAGGGAGGGGCCGAAAGATTGTCACCCAGCTGTTTGGTAAACTCGGGACTTGGCATAATCAAACATGGCTTGAATTATGCTATCCCCTGGAACCAGCTTAATTCCTCATCTTCGAACACATGGGGGCTTCTATTCCTCTCTCTCCCTGCCACTAACATTTATATTAGACATCTATGGTCATTTGTGTCGCTACAGAATATTAGGGGTGGGCAAACTTTTTAATTCCCCCTGTGGAATTGAAGGAATTTACTAATTTTGTGCTATTCACGTAATGTGGAATTACAAATAAATTCTGCCACTCCGCCGGCAGAATTAATAAACACTGTATTTTTTTTTTTTCAAACAGGGCTCGAAAAGGGAGCAGTTCCTCTATGTTTAAAACAGAGGAGCAGCACCCTCTTATGATCCTGTTTTAAAAAACAGAGACCTCACTGATGGTAACATGTTATCAAATCGTACCAAATTGCTAATTAGGTTTGGGAATAAATACAGATTCGGTATTTGGAAGGGGCAGGTTAAGGGCGTCCCTTCAAGAGATCAAATCTTTAAGCTATGTATTAATGTTTTGAGATCAAAATTTTACCACCTACCTTAAAGGTGGTAAGCCATATGCAATGGGGAAGGGGGTCCTATAGTACCCTTCCCCTTTGTAAATGCTCACAAAACGTTTTTGTGTGTAGGCAGCAATCCCTGAGACCACTGCCTGCTCAGGAAAAAGGTTTGTGTATTTTTAAAAAAAATTTTTTTTTAAACATCCCATTTTTCTTTAAGGAAAATGGACTCCATTTTTAACAAAACAAAACAAAATGTTGCTTTGTGTAAAAGAAATATCAGGCATGGTGGTCTGCTGACTCTAGCAGGCCCCTATGTTTGTCACTGTAGCCAATCGTAGTGGGTCGCAATTTGCGATCAACGTCATGCCTATTAAAGAGGTAAGCCAAATTGGGGCCACTTCTACAAATCCAATTTTGTACATTCCATTTAAGGAACTATTATTTTTGCAACTTACGATTCCCTAAATGGAAGTTTTGCAGATGAGGGCCTATGTCTTAGTAGGCCCAGGAGAAATGTAAATTACCCTGGAATAATCTTGTGTGATTTGCAGCATTTTGCATTACAACTGTTACACAGAATGCCTGAGATTATGCCATTATGCCCTGCTGCATAACTGAGACGAAGGCCTACGCCTTTTTTTCATCTGGCTGTATACATTTGTGGATTGGACAGTTAAACTGTTTAGTAGACATAAGAGAAATGTAATTTACCCTGGAATAATCTTGCGTTTTTCAGCATTTAATATCACGACTGTTACGCAGAATGGCTGAGATTATGCCATTATGTTCTGTTGGTACACAATATATCATGAGAGCTCAGGAAGAGCGCAAACAAACCGAATGCAAGTGGCTGTTGTGTGCATTACACCCAATGTTGTTCTACATTTTTGTGCGATGTGAGAATTTCACGTAATAATGCAGAATGTCCCGGTATTTCTCATATGTTCCCCGAAGGATCCCTATCCAGGACTAGTCAAACCTCCCTTCTCTTACCCTCACATCATGAGGGTAAGAGAAGGTAGGTTATGTAGATTCAAGCATAATACCTACAAAAACATATCAGCAAACCCAAGAAGACTCCTTTTGTTAAACCTGGAATCATCTGGGCAAAAAACTACCCATGAAACTATGAAAGCCTAAAAAATAAACATTTCAACCCAATTTCTTACTCATCTCTGACTCTGAGAACAATGACAAGAAACACAAGGCTTCTTGAAGATGGATCTCTACCTTGCTATCCCCTCATTCCTTTTCTTTGATAACCTCATCTGCAAACAATAAGGGTCCTTGTCATTATGCCAACAGATTTCCCACGCTAAGCTGTATAAAACTACTGCTTATTTTAAACCTTTTTCTCTATTCTCTGAGCCCATGTCAGCCAATTTAGTGAAAGTCATCAGTCCCTCTCTTATCCTGTTGCTTAGATCGCTGGTCGATGCCTTCTCAATGGAGCAAGACATTGTCCATGACACCCTGAAAAATAGCCAAGTATTCCGGTTAAAAAAAAACAACAGAGTGGACCCAGAAGCTCTTAAAACTTTCAATTGATCTTGAATCTCCCATTCCTAACAAAATCTTGGAGGTCTGCATAGTGAAACAACGTACTCTCTTCATTAATGTAACTTTCCTCCTTGATGATCTTTATTCAAGCCATGACCATGACACACATATTAGACACTGCACTCAGTATCACTGAAAATTCTAATTGTTCTTTCCCATCTTCCTCTCTATGGCATTTGACACGGACAATCATGCCATACTCTGGAAAACCTTGGAATTGCAGAGGAGACTCAGCTGAAGAGTTCTTAAGTGGTTCAAACCTTATCTATGCAACAGATCTCAGCAAATATAAGTAGTTAACTCAATCCTTGCTCCGGTACCTCTACTTTAAAGTGGGGGCTCCTTACTTACGCCAGCACTATTTAACCTGTGCTGGAACCTGCAAGCTCCCTCTTGAGGCGGTCCAACCAATCCTTGCTCCTCTTTGCATAAGACCCACAACTGTACCTCAAAGCTACATTATAGATGACATCGCAAACGTGGCTAACACACTAAAAATCTTCAAATTTTGGACACTTCATCATCACTTGAAATTAAATCCTCTTAAGACAGAGTTCATCTTTATCTCACTCCTGAATTGCTTCATCTCAGTTCAAGTCTAGTTGGATGCTGCAAACCTACTAGCCTATGATCCCACTATAAACTTTCCTTCCTGGAAAGTGATGGTGTGTGTGTGTTTAGGTTGGGAGGTTAGGGGTTGGGGGTTGTGGGTTGGGGAGGGGGCCTCCAAAACCATTTTATTCTCTTGCAATTTCCCTTTGTTGGCTTTATTTTCACTCTTATTTGCTGACTCCTAATTGGCCAGCTCCTGCTGGATTCACGTCCTCTTCTTTTGTCTGGAGCATGGACTAAAGACTGATTGCTTCTTCTTGAAAAGTGTCCTTCCGCTGCTTGTGCTGTGATTGTAGTACTATTGTTCTTTCTTCTTCCCCTGTTGTCCTTGTTTATTTTAACTGTAGCACTCCATAAGAGTGCCTGTGTTTGCAGTCCATTTCACTTCCATTATTGTACACATTCCCGCTCCGGATAATAATCTTCAAAGTGGGGCAGCACACATGGGGGCAGCTTTTCCAGAGACCAACAGTTCCCAGTCCAGTGCAGTGATACAATAATTTATTCTGCGCTTTAAATTATTTGTTTTATGCACAAAAGCAGAACATTCAAACAGGGCACTCATGAAGCAGCAGCTTGCTTATTTCCAAAAGCTCACATGTGATCATGCCCCCGGGTAACCCTTGTCCCTCTTGAGAAAGCAATCAATCTTAAACAGCATTAACACGCCTGAATCCACTTTCCTCCCTGTGAATACAAGCCCCAGCATTCTACAGTGATAAGAATACAAGAGCCCACAGAACACAGGTGAGAACACATTCTGCCCCACAAGCTTCTACAGTTTACAACACAGCCTGAGAGTCAGCACCCGGATATTTGAGCTCGCAGTACATATACCCAGATTGTCAACTTTGATTGATAAGCCGCAACATCAACAGAAATATTACAGCTGGCATTTTGAGGACTTTGGGATTCAGTTCCCTGTGTGTGTGTGTGTGTGTGTGTGTGTGTGTATGTGTGTGTGTGTGTGTGTGTGTGTGTGTGTGTGTGTGTGTGTATTTTTTTCTCCCCCATGGCGCCACTCCCACAGTATCCAGTGCCGTCAATCTCCGCCCCTGTGTCATCTCACAGGAGTACCACAGGACTGGAAAACAATGGAGAGTAGGTGACTGTGAGCTTGGCCACCTGCTGGGGGTTTCGGTCAAAGCCAGCCCCCTGCCACACTCCCTCCACCCCACAACTGAAATATACTCAGGTATGGTAATACGATTTTACTTTACATTAAAAAAACACAATTTCACTGAAAATATCCACAAAAGTTAAAGTGAAGTTATACGGAGGTACTGTACTAAGATTCTATTGTGTTAAGAAAACACATAGATAATCACTGAAAAAATCAAAGGTTAAAGTAGTGTTATATGTAGGCCTTCTAATAATCTAAAAAGTAATGATTAAAAAAAACAAAAATTGAAGTTCACCATTAATAGGTAACTGACATAATTATAACTTGTAAACGCATGATGCACTGCTTATAAAATTATAGATTACATCACTGATGACATGTTAAATTACATCACCGATAAAAGTTAAATTACATCACTGACGACATCTCAAACCTATAGGGTGCAAGTTATACTTAGGTCAGATATATATATATATGTGTGTATTTAGGTTCAAAAATATTTGTACAGTTTGAGGAATCTTCATGAAACTTTCCTAAAAGGTGCAGTTTTTGCATAGCTGCTGTATGAAAAGCTTTGGATTGATTCATCAAGTGGGGGCTGAGAAAAAGGGGGGGGTCCCAAAATGAACAATCTCCATGCATTTTCCATTGATTTCTTTAGGCAGTCCTACCACAAAAGCTGCTGAACGGAATTTCACCAAATTTGGCAGGAAGCTAGATCTTGGTCCACAGATTGCGCTGTTTGTATCTAGAGTAAAGCTGCTCAGCAGTTTTTGAGAAATGTAGGTTCAAATATGTTTGTATGTCTGGACGATTGGGTTTGGAGGACCCTCACAAGAGTCCCTTGAACCCAATTAAAAAAAATACAGCGTTCAGATCGGCCCATGGAGTTTTTTTTCTCTTGGGCCACTTCGCTACCATTGCAGTCAGCCTGTACAGCCAACATCCCCCCCCCTGCACCCAACCCAATCTCTGTCGCACCCCAGCCTTTTGCTGTGTGCGACAGAGGGCCGCAGACCCTGTAACAATCTCAAGCTGAATGTCTGAGTGGGTGTGATAGTGGTTTTGTGGGTCTGTGAGCAAGTTGAGTGTGTTATTGGGTGGGTGATTAAGCGTGTGAGTGGCTGTATTTATTTTTTAAATAATTTTATAATTTGGATATTTCGAGGATCTGTGGATAGTCGCCCACACACAAAAAACATTTTGGGCAATTTCTTGCCCACGAGGGGTCCCTCACAGACCTCTTTATCACTCCCATGGGCTCAGAGTACCTCTACCCTGACCCCTTCTATCAATATTAACTTTTATCCCCTCTTCCCCAAATCCACTGCCTCCCCCACTCTTCCCACCCCCCACTGGGACCGAACCCCGATACACAGATGTCCCCCTGGACAGAGGTGGGTTTGACCACCAGGGGAGACTGTTATACCCAGGGTACTTGGCCATCTTTTGCGGATCTACTGGATCGAACGGAACTCCTGAGTGGTCAGTTCTTGAGATATGAGGCGGTGTCCCGAGTGGTCCAAGATTTATGGGGGAGGGTTCAGAGGAGCTGTCCACTCATGCAGTGCTCCAGACAAGGTTCCAGATGGCCGGAGGATCCCACTTGGTGACCTGGCTGTATAGGGTGCTAATGAAATGGCGAGCAAACCACTACACACCCTGAAGGCTAGATGGGAGGCAGATGAGGGCAGGGAACTGACTGAGATTGAGTGGGGGCGAGTAGTTGCGTCTGCATCTCATGTCTCACGAAACACTTGCCTTAAGCTCATCCAGTTCAATCTCATACACAGGACATATATTACCCCTAAGAAGCTCCAGTCCATATACGGTGGGGAGCCTCGGGTCTGCCCTAGGTGCCGGGCTCGGGAGGCAGACTTCAGGCAAATGGTGTGGGGGTGCCCTACCCTGGGAAGCTATAGGGGTGGTGGCATGCCTTAATCTTGCCCTAGATAGGTCATTGCCAGTGACGCTGGACGTCTGCCTATTAGGTCTCCTGGTAAGAAACCCTCCCAAAAAAGTGGGGAACAGGTTCATAGATCTGGCCATGGTACCAGTGCGTCGTAGGATAGCGTTAACCTGGAAAACGCCTGAGGGACCCCGACTTACCCCATGGGTACACTAAGACACGCGCTGGGCCAGGGTGGAGGAGAGGACTTTAAGGAGAGAGGAGTCACAGGGGCTCCAACGCCAACCTGTAGCACATCTCTGAGCAGAGATCATGGAAGAGTGGGAGGCAATTGACCTCCCTGATGACATCCATACAGAGTCTGGCGCTGAAGAGGGCCCGGGATAAGACCCTATCATTTATACCACAAAGATACACCGGAGGCTGCTGGGGCCTCCCGGATACAACCTGGGGTTACCAGCCAGCAGAGACAGATGGACTGCTATTACCCAAATATTGTTGCAGAATTCTTGGAGGTCACACGGTACAAGGACACAGTTAATTACTTGGTAGAGTTATATATTAAGATTATTTTGTGTATATCCTTAATAGGTGTGGTTTGAACAGACATGGGTTTGGTCTAGATAGCAAAAAGGGCCCCCTCCGGGGCATGAGATATGATAATAGAGAAACCTAGTGAAGGTTACATATGCTGTCACAGAACACGAGGACCAGAGCTTGGGTAAACTAGAACGATTCGGAACTAGCGAATTCGGCTAAGTGTATCAGAACATTTATGAATATGATAAACTATGTATACATAAAATGACGTTGATAAACTATGGGGGTGATTCTGATATTGGCGGGCGGCAGGAGCCGCCCGCCAAGCGGGAACCGCCAGAAGACCGTACCGCGGTCGAAAGATTGCAGCGGTCATTCTGGGTTTCCCACTGGGCTGGCGGGCGACCGCCAAAAGGCCGCCCGCCAGCCCAGTGGGAAACAGCCTTCCCACGAGGACGCCGGCTCAGAATTGAGCCGGCGGAGTGGGAAGGTGCGACGGGTGCAGTGGCACCCGTCGCGTATTTCAGTGTCTGCATAGCAGACACTGAAATACTTTGTGGGGCCCTCTTACGGGGGCCCCTGCAGTGCCCATGCCATTGGCATGGGCACTGCAGGGGCCCCAGGGGCCCCGCGGCACCCCCTACCGCCATCCTGTTCCTGGCGGGAGACCCGCCAGGAACAGGATGGCGGTAGGGGGGGTCAGAATCCCCATGGCGGCGGAGCGCGCTCCGCCGCCATGGAGGATTCTTAAGGGCAGCGGAAAGTCGGCGGTACACCGCCGACTTTCCGTTTCTGGCCGCGGCTGAACCGCCGCGGTCAGAATGCCCAGCGGTGCACCGCCAGCCTGTTGGCGGTGCTACCGCGGTCATTCGCCCTGGCGGTTTTTACCGCCAGGGTTAGAATGACCCCCTATGTATACATAAAATGACGTAATTCTAACAATGATGTATAATGTCGTGGCTGCTGTCAAACTATAAAACACCAATAAAAATATTAAAAAAAAAAAAAAAAGGAGAAGCTAGTGGGTGATGCCAGAAGGTGGTTAGATGGGATCTTTCTCTACTAATTAAGAACCTGCTAACCTATATACACACCAACCACCCGGGGACTCGCTGGCAGACTAATATCTGATCCATGCATTGTATGTAGAGATACGAGACAGGACTGCCCACTATCACCAATGCTTTTTGCATTAGCAGTGGAACCTTCTTGATGCTATAATCAGAACAGAACACGCCTTCTGGGCAGTGGAGTTGGCTGAAAGTGTGCGTTCCATCTCCTTTTATGTGGATGTTAGAATGATACTTCAAAGATAGCCGGACAGACCTGGTAGTGATACTGCCAGTACGCAAGAGTTAGTGCCGGTCATAAACTGGCAGAACACTTGCACATTCCCATTAGATCCGCAGGGAGGGGAGGCACCAAAAGTGTTGGGTGATAGTGGCATTGGTTAAAGGAAGCACACCTTTCATTATCTAAGCATTAGGGTGTATCATAACACGGATGACCTTAGCGAGGGCAATTTAGGAGTGGTGCTTCGATCGCTGAGACATAGCATGGATGTCTGACAAATGCTCCCCTTGTCGGTGGTGGGCTGGGTCACCCTAACCAAGATGATTATGCTGTTGCGACTGTTGTATTATTTGATCAAACTCCTAATGAATTGGACCTGGTTGGTTCCGGGACGTTGATGAGACACAGAGTAAGCATGGCGATCCTGAAATACCGATTGAAAGTGGGGAACTGGGAGTTCTGAATTTAAAGGCCGATTATTTGACTTCTCAATTACAGTTGATGACCATATGGATAGATGGGCGTAACCTCTCAGATTTGGCTGTTCTGAGGAGCAGCGTAAGGCTCAGCGACCTGTTACCAATGCTTCTGGGGCAGAAACAAAGAAAAAGCACCTCCCCCCACACACACTACTGGGAGCCATTGCAGTGTTGCTGGAACAGATGTAGGTATAAAGCAAGTGGCGCTTCATGCTCCTACATTCCTGCTCAAGGATTTGCTGCTGGCCTGGCCAGAGGCCCCAGTGGCTGTTCGAAAGGGTGGGCTGGACTGGATGATCTTACAAAAGGGGACTGCTACTGTGAGGGGAAGGTTCTCACAAGTAAATAAATGACAACTGATCTTGTCTTTCCTACCACTCACTTCCTCTTATACAGGAGGTTTATGGTCAAGTGCGGGAGCTGTTGGTGCCTGGGTAGGCTTAGCCAGCCACACATGAAGCATTACAATTAATGTTTACAATGGGGTGGAAAGGGCAGGTTGATAACATTGTTTTATAAAATGCTTCTCTGTATGTTCACCCCACGTAACATGCCCGCAGAGCTAGTTAAGAAACACGTATCCAGAAGTCGCTCACAGACACCCAAGTGCATGCAGAAGGCCTCCCGCAATGCGATCCTCAAATATGTACAATTTAACTATCTACATGCAACTTAACTGAAGCCCAAGAGACTAACGCAAATATCTTTCCACCACTATCTATGGTTGCCTTAGATGTGGACTACTAGAAGGTAATTTCATGCACAGGTTATAGGAATGTGGGGAAACAACAGAGTTCTGGAGGGAGATTCTAGAACATATGAGTGGGGCACTGGGGCAGGAGATACCACCATTACTCGAAAGGTGCTTGCTAGGAATCCCTCATTTAGTGATGAAATAGCAGGTGGGTTCCAGGTTGTTGACGCCTGCAATCACCCTGGCCAAATAGCCCATTGCCATTAACTGGAAGATGAATGGGGCCCGCCCAATGCACAATGGATGAGAGATGTGGCCCAATGGGCACAGAGTGAACAAATGGTGTTGAGACTGGAGGATAGTGTTACTGTTTATAACACAAAACCTCGCACTGCATGCGCGTTGCCATTTCATCATCCTGTTTACAACGTCTGAAAAGGACACGTGCTTTAGTTGCTCAGAGTGGATACATGTTCATTAATTCAGCAAACTAGCTATTGGGACACATAAATTAATTTGGTTTTAGATTAATAAAGATAATCCAGTAGTTTAGCAAGGGTGACACTGACCCTTATATAAGTGAAGGAAATGTGCCTCCTACCAACTTGAAGCAGCAGTAAAAACAGCCTAAAGTGGAATTCAGTGGACTTCTCTCATCCTTATGCCACTGCACCTACTGCACTAACGATAGCTATGTCCCACTTTCTGAGTCCCTCTTCATCCCTCATATCACTGCATTCTTCATGAACATCTTCACCCCTTCTTCCTTGCTTGCTGCTCCTCCATACCTCGCTGTTTTCCATCTTTTTCTCATTACCAATCCCCTTGTAGCTCTCCATTTCCCCTCCACCCTCTCTATTCTCCATTGAGGTTTGAACATCCCACAGTATATCAGCCTAGCATTCAATTCCTTTTCTCTTCTTTTGTCTGTTCAGTGATTCCTCATCTGCCCACAAAATTTGCTTCCCCATATTCTTCCAATTTCAACCTATATCTTTCCATCCTTTCTTGAATATCTTCATATATCTTCCCGCTCCCCTCCTCTCACCTCTACTGCATCTTACCACTTTCCACCTTTACCTCCACCCTAAGTCCCACCTTCCATCTGAAACTCACTCTGTTCACAATTGGTGTTTCCTTCACACACAGTAATCAGTGATTCCCCTCTCTTTTCTTCATACCGTTATTCAAGTCCTTTTTATTCCTTATTCTTTCTCCCCTTCCCTTGACTCCCTCCTACTTTTCCTCATTCTCCTTGGCATATTTGCATTCATGTGCATATAGTCACGTCCTACTTTTCAGTCTTGTTCTCTTATTCAGCATTGCTAGGCTCTTATTCCAATCTTATTAATCTTCCTGTATCTCTACATCCTTCCTTTTATACCACCACCCAATAATCATCTGGCTTCCTCTATCACAAACTTTCACCCTTCAGTCTCCCTCCACTCCCCCATACATATCTGCTCTTCATCCTCTCTTACTGTTCTCTCACTTTTGGATTCTGTTTCCATCCACCCTGCATTTTGTCAATTTTTTTTCAGCACCACCCCTTTTTCTCTCCCCTTTCCATCACTCACCTGCTCCAATTCTATCTCTGTGCATTATCCTTCAGCACTCCTTGCTTCTCCTTTCTCCGGACCATCGCATCTTCTTTGCTGCTTGAACTGCTTTGGCTCATTGACCAGAGAATTAACCCAGAATTAAAGTGTCAAGAAGAAAGTTCTTTAAAAGCAATTGATATTTGTATGAACCTTGTAACCTCCACATTGTGTTCTCAAGCAAACCCTGGGAGTGCGGATAGTTTCAATCTTGTTCCAAATCTAACCTTGTTCCAAGTGAAATCTAGTTCCAAGAGTAGCCTTGTTCCAAGTGAAATCTAGTACCAAGTGTAACCTTGTTTCTAAGCATACTTTGGGAGTGTAAGTAACTCCTAACCTACGTATTAAGTGTAAATATGGGAGTTTCTTTAACTATAACTTATGTAGTGAGTGTAATCCTGGGAGTGGTAGTAACTCCAACCTTGTTTCAAGTGAAAACCTATTTAAGTGTGTAAACTTGTTTCTAAGCATACCTTGATGTTTTTTTTTGCTAAACCCCAACCAATGCACCGAGTGTGACTTGTGTTTCAACTCCAATCCACGTATCGAGTACACCTTGGTAGTGCCAATAACTCCAATCTGTATTCAGAGTTATCCTGGGTGTGTCATAAGGCTCCAGTCAGTATTTCAAGTTCTTCCTCTGGAGTCTCAGGGTACTCTAATCCAAGAGTCTGGTTAGTCTGCTCTTATGCTGTGCTTTTTGCAGAAACCTGTAAGTGCTGGTTATTGAAACAGAACATTTTAAATTGTGTAGAGGAGTGTTAGTGTATTGATGGTAACTGCCTCTTCTTGTTGTTTCTAGTGTACCCTCATAACACCAGAGTAGCTGGCCCGGTAAATGTCCATCTTAGCATGTCCAGAAGGTCCCGGAAGTAATACATACAATTAAGCAGAGTAGTACTGTGACTGAGCAGCACAAGTACCACAAGTGTCTCTACTATTTTGTCCCCTCGTCATTTCCCCTTCTGGAAGACTGCAAAGTCTAGGTGCACTTTCCCTGGGACCTGGTCTTCCTGAGAGGGAGCGGAGGTCCAGCATTGGCTCCAGCGTTCTCTCCGTGGTTGGAACCAGGTGAGCGTGTGACAGTATCTCTACATTCCATTCTTATTTCTGCAACTCCCTATTTAAATGAATTCACTCGCTACTCTCCCCTTCACTTCTGCTCTCCACTGCAATCCCTTTATTCACCCCTGCGTCTTAGAATCTAGGGTGAGTCATTTAGCAGTTCTGTTTTTCGTCACCGACAAGCTTCCTCCTATGTCATCATCAGAACATGAATTCCCATTTATTCTCTTCATAGTGACTTCAAGAGAGTTTCCCACCCCATAATACCACGAGCACAAACTGCCTTTTATATGCCACTAGAGCTAAGGCCATCATCTTACACTGAACATCAGTATTGAGATTCCCAGCACCTCAGTTATACCATTACTGACATTCCCACACACTGGCATTCACCCTATAGCAGTTTCCCATCCCCTGAAAACATAAGCAACAACGAGATTCCCTTCTCCTCTAAATGCCAACATCACCTAGTTTCCCATCTCCTGACAATTACTCCAGTGCCAACTGCTCATTCCCTCCACAATTCCTATGTAGCCACAGAAATAACATAACTGAGCTTTCTATCCCTCAACAGTAACACAAGTGCTGAGCTTCCTATCTCCTTTCAATACCACCAGTGCCAAGCTTCCCATCTGCTGACCAAGCCACGAGTGCTGGGCTGCTGATTCCTTAAGTGTGATGTCAGCTCTAGATTATTATATACTCTCAGCTACACCATAACCAAGATTCCTGGTCAAAGTTGCAACTCTTTAAAAACACTACATCAGAATGTACAGCTCACAAACTAGCTATCTCTCCTATCACTCGTTGACTTTATTCTTTTCTTTGACCCAGTACAGTGCGCCACTGCCTTTCGGCTGGGTTCAGGCTACAGAAGAACAAGTTCCTTTCCTTAGGTAACGTCTTATCTGGTAGAGACTCTATCTAGCTGCTGATTCATTATCTTAGAATATTACCCAGGTGTTAGACTGGATCTGGAAACTTTTTCAGCAGTACCTCTGCAAGCCAGTAGGTGGCGCAGTTCAGCTCCATGTTAGCTGCACTGGAAGTGAGGTGCACAGTGTGTATAAATGAATCACCCTAGCATGCTGACATCAGTTACTTTCCACACTAGAAGCGCAGAGCCACAAAGGTTGCTGATGCACCAGTGTGGAGGAACTAAGGACCTCGTAAGGGTTACTCTACACGGACAAATCTGTGGAGTTGGGAGGATGGGATTGTCAGTAAGGAATCTGCACCTATACCAGTTAAGACGCTACCGAAGGTAAATACCTTGTTCATCTGATGGAGACTTCTAGCTGCAGACTTCTTAACTTAGGATGCCCAAGCAATACCTCTCTGGCGAAGGGTCTGCAAACAGGTTAGACCAGGAAGTCCTGGAGGACCGAACAGGCAAAGTGCCTGTCACAACAGACTTGACTGTGCACACAGTAGTGCTTCATAAATGTGTGCACAGAAGCCCAGGCCTTTTGTCACCCTGATGATCCATGTTAATTACATTGTTCTCCAGCAATAGGAACAAAGGCCTCTCCACACAAACAAATCAATTAACAGTGCTTCACTGAGTTCCTGAGGAGGAATGGGTGGAGACGAAAATCTGCATCTATTAATTAGGTGTCACACTGTACCAGGGAGGGGTCAGACGAAGCCCACTGAGCAAAGGAAGGAGTCTTTTGGTGGAAAAGACCCTAGTAGTGATGTCATCGAAGGGCAGAGCCGAGGCCCAAGAGATGTGACCAATGACTCCTGGATGGTGCCATCCTGAATTGTGCTAGCATGCTGTGCAGGAGGGTTGGAATAGGGGTGGAAAGGTGATGTGGCATCCAAGGATTAGCCCAGGTTACCTGCCTTCTAGAACTTTCCACTGCCACTTAAAAAGTCTTGCACAAAAGGGAAAGAATGCTTTTTGTTGGAGCTGGACATTTTGACTGGACAGTGTCAGCCATGGCAACTGCAAGGAGGAACCCTCCGATGCCCACCGGGAGTAAGATTTCTGTCTAAAGTTGATCCTAGGACCAGTGGGTCTCTCTTCAGCACTAGGGAAGAAGGTCCCCTTATACTTCCTAAAGACCAGTTGGGGGAAGAACTGGGCTTCTGCACCCTAGAAGAGAGATGTCCAAGATGACAAGAAAAGGAGAAAGGCTGGCACATGGAGCCATTGGAACCAGCTCCCTGCAAAGTGAGCCACCTTAGAGGCCAGAAGGCCTAGGGAAAATGTCACAGGTGGCTAGGGCTCACCAGCAGGAGCAAATTGAGCCCAAGATCGTGTCTATCTGCCCAATGTGGCCAAAATATGCAAAGAAAAAGTATTTTACCATTGACCCACCCCAAGCCAGGAGCTCTGCTGCACTAAGTCTAGAAAACACCCAGGGTGGGCCACGACCTGGAGGGAAGGGTTGGGGGTGGTCAAAGCAAGGTGCCTTTTTAAATCAATAAGCCTGCTGCAATGGGGTGCAGAACCAGGGTGGTGGGTGGACCACCAACCGAGAAAAGAGAGCTGGGGAACCTAGAGGAGGGCAGGTGCTCCCCCTCCCACAAAGAAACCTCAAAAGGATTCTCAAAAGGTGATCCTAAATTTGCAGGGTCTAAGAAAGGATGACGCCTCTAAGATTTCTGCCATTTGAAAACACACGCAGGATGGCATCTTTCCTTGTACACTCGTGGGGCTGCATCTTCTACAGGCTGGAGCTATGGCTGCAGTTTATGTGGCCTAAGGTTGTTTGAAAAGAACACAGACACATGGTTTATGTTTGTACAAGGCTTTGTTTTAAAATATTATGTACAATCCTTAAACAATGCTATATTTAAAAGTGTTACTGACACAATGCTTTATTTAAAGGTGTTGTCAATGCTCACAGTAATGATTACTGCTCAAAGGCTGCAATGCTTTATTTATTATAATAATGTGTGCACCTGGTTTTCACTTAAGTGATTGCAGATGGATTATGGTTACTGAAGTCAGTGATAGAGTGAGGTATTAGGGCGGGTGATTTTGGTCTTTAAGTGTGGTAACATTGACCTAATGTAAAGTGACATACCCTTAAATAGTTATGTGCTTTATTGTGCATAGAGCTGGGTACTGTGATTTGGGGGGTCAAGACACTTTAGAGGATGAATGTAATGTTGCCAAAGTTATTTTCACCAGCCTTATATATATTTGTAAATTACTGTGTGGTATTAAGTAGTGTGGGTGTAATAAATGTATTTTTCCTTTTCTAGAGGAAAAGCACTACAATGGGGTGGTCTGTTTCCAGTGAAGGGGTGAATATGTGCCCACTCCTTGTACAGGCCACACAATTAATGGCCCATTTTCTTACATAGCCCTTTTAGAAAACAAGTCACAATAGGTGACTTAAGCAGGGAGAACAGGTCTGGCAGCCCCAAGAACGCCGATATGCCCAAAATTTACTTTGGAACAGTGCCCAAAGAAAAGCCTTGCGGGGCCAACAAGATAACAAATAACAATACTTCAGACAAAGGTGCAGAAAGGCAGTCAACATACTTGGTAGCATATCAAGCCACAAATCTGTCCTATTGGCAGGCATACAGTCTTGGTTGAGGAACGCTTGGCTGCTAAAATGGCATCACAGATGCCTGGAGGAGGGTCAAAGGCTGTCACCTGCTGCCGCTCAATCTCCATGCATGAAGGCAGGGCATGCGGGTGCAGGAACCTGCCCTGCTGCTGTGACAGTAGATTCTCCCAAAACTGCAACACTGCTCCGTGGACACATTCTCATGGTCAAGAGTTTGGGATATCATACCTTCTGTGTCCAATCCAGGGCCACAAGAATTACTTGGACCTGGTCATTCTTGATCTTCTTGAGAACGCTTGGCTGTAGTGGTATGGGTGGAAAGGTACACAGGAGACCTGAGCGCCACTCGAGATAAGCGTCTCTGAGTGAGAGATGACTTGGAAACTCTAGTGCGCAGAAGTGGTGACATTGTGCATTCTGGACGGTGGCGAACAAATCTAACCAAGGTTCTCCCAATCTCTGAAGAGAACTTTCAACACCTCTGGATGGAGCTGCCATTCGTGATCCACTAAGCATCGACAGCTGAGTTTGTCCACTCTGGCGTTCAGAGAGCCTGGCAGATGTTGAACCACCAGGGAAATGCCTTGAAATTCCGGTCGAAGAGTCTCTTGACACAAGGTCCATGACCCCGCTCTGCCCTGCTTGTTGCAATACCATATGGCAGTGTTCTTGTCCATGAAAACCTTATGTAGCCTTCCCTTGAGGTAAAGAAGAAAGGTGTTTAATGCCAGTCGTATCGCTCTCAACTCCAATAGACGAGTGGAGCTCAGACTGCAGCAGAGACACAGATTTCTTCTCCCAGATCACTGCCTCATCCCAGAAGTGACGCATTTGTCACAAGAGTAAGCTTTGTATGGGAAAGGAGAGCAGTATTCCTCTGACCCAATTGTGGTTAAACAGCCACCACTGCAGGTCTTTTGCAGTTCCCTCCGATATCTGTACCAGGTTCGAGAGATTCCCCTGATACTTCACCCACTGGCACTGCAGGTCCTACTGCAGAGTCCACATATACCAGTGAGCATGTGTTAACAGACGATGCAGGCGTCCATGAAGCCCAGCAGCCTCAGAGTCAGTCTTACCAAAATCCAGGATAGAGGCTGAAACATCGAAATCATAGCCTGAATAGCCTAGACTCAACGTTCTGGAGGACACAGCTCTAATGAAGGGAAGCATCTTACAAGGAGTCAGGTGTGACTTTTGCACATTTATTGTGAACCCCAGAGAATGCAGAAGGTCCACAATAGTCTGGTGGCAGGAGACAACTACCTGGGGTGAGCTCACCTTTAACATGCAATCATCAAGGTTTGGGAAGACTTGAACCCCCGACCTCCGCAGGTGTGCTACAACCAGTGCCATCACCTTGAAGAACACCCAAGGAGGATGGTTAGGCCAAAAGGAAGCACAACAAACTGATAAGTATCATAGCCCACCATGAAGTGTAGGTAGCGTCTGTGGACTGGCAGGACTGGAATGTGGAAGCAGGTGTCCTGAAATTCTAATGCTATCATAAAGTCTCCAGGGTCTTGGGCAGACTGAATATGAGCTAACATGAGCATTCTGAATTTCTTCTTCGGGAAGAAATGGAGAGGGTGCAGGTATAAAATAGGGCAGAGGCCTCCATCCTTCTTGTGCACCAGCAAGTAGTGGAAATAGCAACCATGACCTACTTCTGATGCGGGCACCCTGCTTATGGCTCTTTTGGCCAAAAGTGCCTAAACTTCCTCATGGAGCAGAGAGATGTGATCTTTCAACAGCTGTTCTAGGGATGGTGGCATGGACAGGGGGTTTCTAGCAAAGGGATAGAGTAGCCCCACTGAACAATTTGGAATGCCCAGTTGTCCAAAGTTATTGTCTGCCAGCAAGGCAGGTGATAATGAACACTGTTGCTAACTGAGTGCCTGTGATGACACGAGGGCAAACAAACGTGATTCTGAGACTGCAACTGCCAAAAGGGCGGGGCGGCATGGACGGACTGGGTGGACCTCTGGCTTTTTGTCCTATGAGGGTTGTGGGAACCGCATCCGAAGCCAAAAAGGTCCTGGGGAGTCTGTTGGCCTTGGTGGCTGAGAGGGAATGGAAGCAGTAGGTAGCCTCTACAGTAGCCACAAAAATGGTGAAAGGCAAAATGAGGTTGGTGTGGGGCCGTGGAGAGAGCCAAGGACCTGACAGTGGCTCAGCTATCCTTAAAGACTGCTCTAGTGCTGAATCTGCCTTCTCTCCGAAGAGACATGCCATCGAAGGGCAAGTCTATATGTGATGCGTGGACATCCCTGGAAAAGCCAGTAGATTTCAGCCAGACGTGGTGTCTAAGTGCCACTGACTACACATTTGCTCTGCTTAGAAACTCAGTTGGTTCCAGGCTGCAGCAAATAGTGAACTTTGCTGCATCTCTGCCATCTGCAATAGACAGTAACAATATGTCTCCAGCCTCCTCCTAGATCATAGGCAGCACTTGAGAAACCAAATCCCAAACCGTGTGGGCGTATTAGCTCAAAAGGCATAAATGTTTCACCGACCACAGAGCAAAGCTGGCGGAAGAGAATATCCTTTTACCAAAGGAGTCCCATCTCTCCCGTGGGAGGGAACGCACTAGGATTGACCTTGGAGGTGGAGGCCCGGGCAACCAGACTCTACGGACTGGGATGCTCTGTGAAGAAGGCTGGGTCCCCAGAAGCGAAGCAATGGCAGCGGGAAATTATCCCGTGAACAGGCACTCCTGTGCAGTGCTTGGTCCAGGCCCCAAGCTGGACATCACTGAGGGCTTTGTTAAAAAGTCTGAAAGGATCTGAGGGATCGAGAAGTGCTACATCAGTGCCTTGGGAGTGACGGTGGAGCAATCTTCACAAGTCTTAAAGTCATGGTCCGACTCCAAGCACCAAAGGCAAACCCAATGGAGGTCTGTTGCTGGGGTGGCACCGTTGTAGGCACCGCTCACTTCACTTCCAGAGTGGACGACGCTGACATGGAGCAGAACAACACCGCCTACTGGCACGCAGAGGTAGAGCTTGAAAATTTTCCAGACCCAGTCTGACGCCTTGAGATTATTCTAATGTAAGGAATCTGCAGCTAGAAGTTTCTATCAGATATACCACATACATATATATATACACATGCATATTGGTCTGTTCCATTCATTGTTTCATCAAAACAACAGCCAGACTGCACAGCTGTATGGTAATGTTAAAATCTGAGCTTGGTTTTCTGGAAGAAATAGTACTAAGTTAAGATGTAATGCCCTTATAAGTGATTTAACACTTAGCTTTAGAGAAACAGAGGTAAAGGGACACAAGATAAAGAGTAGAACCACCAAGAAAGGAAGATGAAGGAAGATGAAGAGGGCAGCGAAAGAGGTGGAGAAAGAGGAGGATAGACACCAAGACAGGCAGAAAAAGAGAGGGGAATATTCAGAGAACAGGGGCACTGAAAAGGAGAGGAGTAGAGAGCTGACCAAAGGTACAAAGAGAGACAAACAGAAAAGTCTAGATACAGAGACAGGTATGTCCAACTTGAGTGTAAATACTTGGGTGAGGCTCTGTGCAAACAGATGAGAGGCTAGGTGGACACAGATGATGGCAAGCAAGATACCCAGGTGAGTGCCCAGTGTATATAGGTGAAACCAGCCTCCAGTACAAAGTAATTTCCCCTTTGCCTGCCTGATTATTCCAGCCCTGACTGAGGTGATGTAGTGCACTTCTTTTCATGCAAGGGGTAGGTTAATGCTTGCTTAGTACCATTTGTAATCTTTTTTTACAACCCTGTAATTGAAGAAATCAAACTGAAACAGAAGTTTTGAGACCACTTAATCAAGCTACCTGTTGTGATCATTTCAAGAGCAGGAAGTAGTCCAATAAGCCGTGGAAGTCGCTGGGTTCCTCCTGCTCCTGGAAATATACCAAGGAGTACCTCTGTGAGACCAAGCCGGGCCTAGATCAGGGAATTGAAAAATACAACAAACATTAGATTAAAGAATGATCATATTCTTCAGTCATACTATTGCTCATCATATTATTTGAGATATTATCCTTAAATAAGCAACACAGAGATTCATTATTTGTTTTCTGTGTTGGAGAACTGAGACCTTGAAACATGTACAACCGCGTCATATAACGTTTAAAGATTAACAGCAGCATCTTTCAGCAACATAACAGGATGTTCATCATTTGCATTAAAAAATATATAAAACTGAATAAGAAACAAAAGCAAATAATTTACAAACTAGCACTTACTCCATCTTGCATTAGAAAAGAACATACACCATGATGAACTAGACACTTTACCACCAGAACACATTGCTCAACCACTGACAGGATTTTGCGCTAGAATGAAGGTACACACAGAACTCAAGTGTTCAAAAATGATAAAAGTAGAGCATTAACTTTTTTACCTTGATGAATTCCCAGCCATACACTCAGAATAGCATCACGTTGTAAATTTAAACATACCACTACTTACAGTAGCACAAATTAGTGGAGTCTAGAATTGGTGGCTACGCTTCGGGGCATTTACCCTTCAGCTTCCAAATAAAATTTATAACAAACACCAGAGAACATGTTGTAGCAGAAGAATTTTTAGGATGATGTTCTTTACTCAGAACAATACAGTTCTTGCGGTCCAGTTGAGAATGGATTACAGACCAAGGATGTCAAGGGGAGGAAGGGAAATGTAACTGGGTAGTACACACAGATGAGACCTGCCAATCCTAAACAGGTATTTTATCATTATCTATTGTAACTGTACTGATAATACCCAAATCACCCTCAGACGTGTGAAGTCGGAAAATGTTTGGACTTTGCCTACTGGAAATTGAAAACTAGGTGAGTGTGCTTTACTTAACATAATGCTTCAAAACCTAGAATCCTCACTTGCGGGGACTGGAGCACACTTCTGGCTGTACTCACTGGGCTGCCAGAAATGGGTGATGCACCAAAACCAGTGAGCACTGTAAAAAGCTTGGAGCTACAATGGACTCCACGCTCCCTCTGGAATCTTATCTTCTCATGTTGACACATCTGTGCAGAATACTCACGTTCCTTGGATTTTCTCAAAGTAATAAGGCTACTAGCACTCTAGTTCTATCTATACGTACCATTCATATGTGTACGAGGAGGGAAACAATGATTACCATGCAGCATTTACCACCCATATGCCGCTACCATGCATGCCAATACAACAAAAATGTACGTATATATCAGGTAAGTGAAAACCTTATATATATATATATATATATATATATATATATATATCGGCACAATTTCCCCACGTTTATGAAGAATGAGAGCACTCCACGAGCACAGCAAGTTGATAATTTGCTCGTGGAGTGCTGTCATTCTTCATAAACGTGGGTAAATTGTGCCAGAATAATACGCGGTGGCACGCGTATTATGAATAGCACCTTTGATGTTCTGGTGCTGAAAAGGAAACGCCGAATTCGAGTGTGTGTGTATATATATATATATATATATATATACATATATATATATATATATGTATAGTAAACACACAAGCTTTATTCGGTCACCATAACCATCAAAGCTACCATTAAAAACTATTTTTAAAACACAAATAATTAAGAACGTAAGAAATTTAATAGGCCAACAATTACAATAAAAGATATAATCACTCCCAGTTCATGTGCATAGGATACATATTTACAAGAATTCTGAATTCTTAAGAAAGCGAATACGTGTATACCAAGCAGCCACAAGGAACTTGCTAACTGCAGAGATTAAAACACTTTTAAAAATCCTTAAAGCGATATGACATTGTCTTATGCCCAAGGTCCGGCAAATTGTTCAAATCCACTTATGCCGAGAGACGGAGTATGCCGAAGAAAAGAACATAAAATGTTCAACAAATTCAACACAATTACGACAGGCAGGGCATTGGTTATATGTATAAGACAACAATCCCCATCTGTTTGTTAAGGACAATAATGGTAGACATCCAAAATGGAAACGGGCATACAAACTCTTCCCCAGTGTATCAGGTATGAGATCTACATATGGTTCGAATTGGGGATACCACTTGAAAGCAAGAAATCGGTCAGTCAACCGGCCATATGATGTACAAGAGAGAAGATTATTTTTTTACATAAGACCAGTAAGCAGCTTTCAGAATGGATTTATGATTTCTCCCTAAATTCTGTGGATTTTCCCAATAGCTTCCAAGCCCCAAAATACGAAACCATTTTGGCACATGTCTGAACCATGAAATGGATACTGCCTTCGGTCTCCTCAAGAGGTCAAGAAGGGAGTCCCTATATACACTAAGCTCAGAGGTAGTCCAAATCCTTACCCAGAAAAGCAAGGGTCTTAGGGCTATTAAATCAGCGACACGATTGAACCCGAGGTCCAAGTAAACCGGGATCAAGGGTGTGCTACGAGGGCATGCAAGTAAAGCCCTAGATAAATTATTTTTGCCCACAGATAGTCTATTGCCATTGTAGAACCTCCACACCTCAGCACCATAGGCGGCTGCACCCTGCGCCTTGGCCAAGTAGATCTTGATGGCCGGAGATACTACTTTTGATGCAGAACTTTTGGAGACACGCTGGATAGTGCCCGCCCTGTGCTGAAGAAGTGCCACACTTTTGCTAATCTGGTCCTCCCATTGAAGATTATTTGAGATCCTCACTCCCAGGTAATCTAATGAACTAACCCTACTTAAAGGGGTCCCATCTAAAATAATATTGCATTTCCTAGTTGGTCCTGGGCTGAACACCATTAGTTTAGTTTTACTAGCATTCAATTCCGGGCCAAAGTCAACACAATATGATTTGAAACTGTCAACAAGAATTTGAAGACCCATAGAGGTCTTAGAAATAAGTAAGGAATAATCCACAAACAATAGAATAGGAATTTTCTGTGAGTTTAAGGAGTGGGCATCATTCTGACAAGTAGACAATACTTGTACCACCTCATGAACAAGGTAAATAAGGTTGGAGCCAGGACACATCCCTGACGGACCCCCCTCTGCATAGGGATATGTTCTGTTAATTCTCCCTGATTACCCCATCTCACCTGGGCATAAGTATTCTCGTGTAACCATTGTAGTAGATGGATTATACTATTGGGAGTACCCATTCTGTATAACACTTCCCATAGTTTTTCCCTGGGTACCATATCAAAAGCAGATCGAAGGTCCACAAAAACAATATATAAATTTTGCTTGGCAAGAACTATGTATTTCCAGTACAAAAGCATCAACCTGAAAACCTGTTCTACCGTACTGATTTTTGGGCAAAAACCCGCCTGTAGTGTGGATAGCACCTGATGGTCTTGAACACAGCTTAGTAGCCTTCCCAAAAGTTGCTTGGCAAAAATTTGTGGGAGATTATCAATGAGGCTAATAGGTTTATAATTTGCTGGGGAGCTCACATTGCCCTTTTTGTGAATTGGAATTATTTCGGCCCCTTTCCACATACTCGGGATTGGATCCACTGCTGCAATTGTATTCAAAATCATGTTTATATACCAGGACCATACTATTGGTTCAGATTTATATAAGTCCCCCGGAATCTTATCCAGTCCTGGTGCCTTGCCAGATTTTAGGGAATTCATTGCTGCTACAGTTTCATCCATAGTGAAGATAACTGGATCTTCATATGTGAAGGATTCTGGTCCTAGATTGTCCAGAGAGAAATTCGTCCTGACCGTCAGCAGGGAAAGGGGTTCATAATATGAAAGATTACAAGGTAGGGCATAGAGTTTAGTAAAATAACTCACCCCGCTCTCAGGTTGAATATAATTACTCGTAGTGCTCTTACCGTCTCTTTGTCTATTAGATAGTAACTTCCAAAATATCACATTGTCATTGCTTTTAATAGCATTAAGCAGGTTATGCCAAACTGAATCTTCCCAGCTTTTCTTTGCTTGCAATATGGTCTTATTATAGGTGAGTCTAGCAGATTGTATTGCCCCCTGGGAACGTGTTGCAATAGCTGTTTTTAACGCTAATTTTGCCTCGGAGCAATCCTTATTAAACCATGCATTGGGTTTAGGATTACAGTCAGAATGTTTAATACTGGTCTTTTTATAGAGAAGAATCTGGAGTTTCTTCAATAAATCTCCATGAATGTTGAGAATAGGAATGTCAGTAGTTTCATATTTCTCATATACGGCCATTACATCAACAAACAACTGATCGATCCCTGTTATCAAAAAAGGGTTAGACAGCACTTTAGGCCAACAGACCCAAAAGGAACTATTATCCAACAGTGGTGTTGGAACCACGGTACGATGGCCATGTTGTGATCTCCTAAATATATCATTATACATGGTAAGAAGCTGGTGATTGTGATCGCTCTCATGGTGTTGGTCCACCCTCATGTCTTTTAGGGAAGGCAATAACCTGATGTTCACTAAGATGTAATCAATAACACTGGTGGACAAGCCACGTTTAAAAGTCGGTGTAAATCCCAGATCAGAGGGAGTTTGGCTATTGCAAGCCCTAAGACCGTGTTTGAGACATAGGGATATCAGCTGGGAAGCAACACGAATGAATACACAATTGTTTGTCCGTTAATTGTGAAATACCCCACAATTCATCTTCTTCATACATTAGACCAGTATTTAAACAGGAAGGTTCAAAAGTACAGTTCATGTCACCAGCAATCACTAAAGTTGTCAGAGGGTGTAGGGTATCCAAAAACTCAGACAACTGCACCAAAATCTGAGACTCTATCCTCCGTGAAACAGATTGAGCATAAACATTAATCAAAATAATCTTAAAATCTCGATCAAAGGTAAATTGTACTTCCATTAAATCAGGGGAGTCAATTTTTAGCATAGAGTGGGCACACTGTAGTCTTTTATTTGGCAGTACCAATAGGCCCCCTTTAGCACGACCTAAACCCCTCTCTGCTGGTTGAGCCTCAATACAATATGATAAGAACCCATCTAAATATACTTAGTCCTCAGCCCAAGTCTCCTAGAAAAGACAAATATCCTGATTATTAATATAATTGACCCATTCAGAGTCTCCCAATTTCCTATTAAGCCCTGCTAAATTCCAGAACATATATATATATATATATATATATATATATATATATATATATATATATATATATATATATATATATATATATATATATATATAGTAGGAATGCAAGGTTTAGGAGTGAGTAAGGGTTTAGGGTGGTAAGGATGATTTTAGAGTTAAGGGATGTGTCACAGGAGAATAGAGGTCTGGGGTTCTTTAAATCTTGTTTATTAAGGTATGATCGAATTGTACATATACAAATAATCAGAGAATAGCAATTCTTGATAGCCCTTCAAATCGTCCTCTCAGAGATAAATGTCCTCCACTTGCTTTCCGAGCGGTTGGAGAGTACCTCGGGAGAAAACAAGAGACGCAGGGGCATTTCAATCATCTTGTCCTGTGGTTTTACATGTTAAGTCGCACCACCACACCTTCTGTGCATCACGTTGTGTTCCCCTTCATTTTTATTATCAGGTGAGTGCATGGATATCAGGAGAGTGCACAGAGACTTTTCAGGGAACCAAAACAAAAAAAACGTAATTGAAGATTAAAGAAAATAGTGCACACATTGCTGCCTTTTCCAGCATAATGACATGTGAGAGGTACTGATTGTCAAACAAAAAAGGTGTTTCAGGTGGTTCCCTTAAAATCCCACAAGCACCTCCCAAATCAACAACCACCGCTAAATAAACTTGACGCGTAGTCAGGTACTTGCCAGAGACCACGGCTTGAAGTCTGAGACGTGGCTGCTCCGTACTGCTGGCTCTTCTCCCAGGTGGTCGCAGGCTCTCCTCGCTCCTGTAGGCTGTGATCGTACCCCTCTGGTCGTTGGCTGGTTCCTTCTGGAGCGCTGAGCTTCCCCTTTTCACGCTGCTCTCAATCTCATTCTCTCCTTCTGCTGCTGGACATCTCTGCCTTCTGTCCTTCGTGTCTTCCACACATTCGTTCTCCAAGATCCAGGGCTCCTTGTCCACACCACGTCCTCTTCGGGAGTCATCTACGATGACATTCTGAAAGTGCCGCCCCCTTTAACCTGTGAACTGGCAGCACCATTACAGACTAGCACAGCAAGCAAATGACTGTTGGTGTCCCCGGGGTTCCGTGTATGTACATCTCTGAGGTTGTTCTGTTGTGAAATCGTTACAGGGTGGTAAGGGTAATGGATGGTAAGGGTATTTTTTGTGTTTAGGGTGGGTAGGGATATTTGGATAGTTAGGATGTTTTGGGGGTTTAGGGCAGATAAGGCTATTTGGGGAGTAATGGTGTTTTTAGGGTTAAGGTGGAAAGGGGTATTTGAGTGGTAAGGGTATTTGTAGGCTTTAGAGTGGGCAAGGATATTCTGGCATTTAGGGTATTTTTAGGGTTTTTGGGTGGTAAGGGTGTTTATAGGGTTGGTAGGTGTATTTGGGTGGTAAGGGTGTTTTAGGGTTTAGGGCAGGTTATGGGTATTTGGGTTGTAAGGCTATTTTTACGGTTTCGGGTGGGTAGGAGTATTTGCGGGTAAGGGCATTTTTAAGGATTAGGTTGGGTAAGGGTATTTGGGTGGTAGGAGTATTTGCAGGGTTTAAGGTGGGTAGAGGTATTTGGGTGGTAAGGGTATTTTTAGGGTTTAGGATTGGTAAGGATAATTCAGTGCTAAGTGTATTTTTAGGGTGTAGGGTGGGTAAGGCTATTTGGGTGGTAAGGGTGAGGGATTTTTAGGGTGGGTAGGGGTACTGGGGTGGTAAGGGTATTTTTAGGGTTTAGGGGAGGCTGAGTTCAGGGTTAGGGGTTCATAAGTTATATTATATATATATATATACATACATATACATATTACCTACCAGTGGCCCCCAGTAGGTAGTTATTGTTAGAATCATGTTTCCATAGAAAAAGTGTTTTTTGACTTGCCTATATCTTTGGCACCATTTGACGAATATTTAAGAACATTTTCCAAAAAAGTGTACCAGTGATTCTTGTTGCACATGGAAAGTTTCAGGGTGAACTGTCAAGAGTGGGTGAGAAAAAGGGGACGGGGTCAAAAAACATGCGCATCCCATGTTAATTCCCGTAGGAGTTTTGCACACGACTACAGCTCGAAACACTGGACAGAAATACACCAAATTAGGCAGAAAGGCAGGTTTCGGTACGCAGGTTACCCTTTTGCATAAATCCATTCAGTAGCTTTTAAAAAATTAAAGGGGAAATACATTTATATGTCTAGGGCTGTGGGTCTGTAGCAACAGTTGTGTGGCGATCGTGGCATATTTGTGAATGCACGTGCCAACAGGAATGCTTTGACTGGCTGGCCGCAACCTGACCAGAGAGTTGCAGGCGCCATTGTCGGTAACAGGACATGGTCCCCGGGGCTGAAAAATCAAATGAAAAGTGGCACAAGGGGTCAGGTTGGAGCAACCCTGACCCCAGAGCTGTGGTACAGGGATCTGTGAGGGTAAAATGAAGTCCTTAAAATTATTTTTTTTCCATACTGTGTGATATTTGCAAATACATAGCAACGCTCAAAGCAGCCTCCCTGTGTAACGTTGCGATGAATTCGTGAATATCGGTTAGATTTTTTTTAAAAATATCAGTCATTCATACACTAATTTATTCACTCATAGCAACACTCACACCAGCGCACAGACCACCTCAGACACTGACGAACCCACTCAGATCTTCACGCACCCACTCAGAGACCTACCCAGAACCTCACGCACCCAACTCAGAGACCCACTCAGACATTCATGCATCCACTCACAGACTCACTCAGGCACTGACGCACCCACTCACAGACCCACTTAGACCGTCACACCCAGACAGACAGACCATTCAGCTGTGGTTAAGGGGGTTGGGAGGTTATTGTGGGTTGGCTGCAGGCTCTGTGGCCAATCCCCGCAGTGCACGGCCAAACACCGTGCGTGGCAGTCGTTGGATTGATATATACTAATTCAAATGACTTTATGTTAAAAAAAAGAAACATTTAATTCACTAAAAAGGCAAAGGCTACAGGGACGTTATAGGTTTTGAATTTACTCGTACAAAACCATAGAAATTCAGCAGAGAGTTATTTCAAGTAACTATATCTCTCACCCTAAGGTAACTATAAATTGTGCCCTTGCCATGCTAATTATTCCAGATATTACAGCACTCATGACAAATTCTATAACGTCATTAAAATTATAAATGAAATATTAGCAGTCAAATTACAGAAGAAAAAACTGTGCATGGCGGAGGCGTAAGTTATAGTCATCTTAGGACACGAGTTATGGTTACTTGAAATAACTAACTGCTGAATATCTATGGTTTTGTTCGAGTAAATTCAGAACCTAACCATAACGTCCCTGTAACCATTGTTTTTTTCAGTGAATATATGTATATGTGTGTCTCTATGGCATATGCGTGGTAAAGACTTCCTTGGTAAAGGCAATGCATGTTAAAGGCTGCATGGTAATGGTATGCGTGGTTCCGTCACACATCCGTACGAGGATGCCATTGTAGATTTAATGAGCAGAGCACATGTACAATTCTTCATGTACTAAATAAGTTTGGGCGCCCCATGCTATTTCAATCACTGTTTGGCTTTTCTTCTTCACCCTGGGGCTGTCAATGTTTACTGGACATTACATGGTCATTAACCACTTGTGTCACAGGGCCTGGCATACGACTGCATTCTGATTACAATGACCAACTGCAACTGCAATGACCAACTGCTTTAAAGTCCAGCGAGAGTTATAGCTTTATAAAAAGAATAAGCCTTTATTTAACCAAAGCAACTGATGTGGGGTGAATTTAGAAATATGTAATACTTTAATGGAGCCAGTACTCTATACACTGGTCATGATCAGCAATATCATTTAGTACTATATCTTTTTATCCTCTGGTAACTCCAAAGGTTACTCCCATGTTTATCTCTAACACTGAAGGCAATGACTGGTAAAACAATCTTTGAGGTGTTTCACTTTATGCTTCTTTTCTTTGTGGCTTATGCTGAAATGAGCCAGTGCTTCAGCGACTGTACCAAAATTCTAATAACCCATCTCGACCCTAAGATAAAGTGGGATTCACAAAGCCACTGGAAGGGGCTGCTACTTACTGCCAAAGAAAAGCTGGTTTACCAGGCTTCTAAGATCTCAAATTGGTAAATGGGGTAATTTAACACAGTTCAGGATAAGCACTGCCAACACTGATGCCACATGAATTCTGGGTGCCAAGCAGTGGAAGAGAGAGGATTGGCATCTTCAGATTGGTAGTGAAGAATGGCTGAATTTTTATTACTCTGTAACAGTTGTGTATGATTTTCGGGTGGCAGGTGCACCTCCTGGTAATCCACTATGGACAACAGTGCTCTAGGATTAGGCAGTCAGTAGTCATTTAAAAAATGATAATATGGGAACCTAAATTCCTATGTATTTGAGTCCAATGTTTCCAAGTTTGGTATGACATATGCAGGAAGCTGCCTCTCCATATGGTGCACTAAAAAAAGTACACCATGCACAGAGTCCAGTGAATCTGCAATTGGTCTGCAGAGTAGATAGGACTAATTCTCTATTTTGTTGTAGTGTGGGCGAGCAGGTAGCCTTATCAGAGGGTAGTGCTAAGCATTTGTTGTACTCACAGAGGCAATAAGTGAATCGCACACTCCAGCGGGGTGAAACCACAGTGGACTTAAGCTCAGGAGAGCTGGGGGACGTCACTGACACCAAGGGTCCACTTCAGCGTCGGCTGGTGGCGATGGGTGCAGTGGTTACTTTGGATGTTGGGTTTCCTTCACCTCAGATGCTGCGGGAGAGGGAGCTTATATGAGGAGGTTGTAGGCAACTTCAGGGAGTCCTAGTACTGGGCAAGGGTCAGGACCACGCCAATAGCTCACTCCAAGCAGCAGTGGGGCGGCCGGGTGCAGAAGTGCAGTACGTGTCAGGTGCCCAATGTATTTCGATGGGAATTGGTCTCCATGGATTTAGGCTGCAGGTTTCTGGCTGGGGGGGGCAGTCGGGGCAACCAATAGGTAGGTCACAAGCATGGGGTACTCGGGGACATATGTGCACTTTTGGCTCTCTTCTCCAAGGCCCAGGGGTGACAGATGCAGGGGAGTCCTTTGGAGTCATGTTTCCTGGTCTAGAAGCACTCGCAGTTGGGAGGGGTCCTGTAGTCTGGGGCTGCAGGCGTCGTCAGTAAGTCCAACAGGGGTGAAACCACAGTGGACTCAAGCTCAGGAGAGCTGGGGGACATCATTGACACCGAGGGTCCACTTCAGACCAGGCCTGTGGCAACAGGTGCAGTGGTAACTTTGGAAGTTGGGTTTCTCTCACCCCAGAGTATGTAGGAGAGGGGGCCTGTATGCGGAGGATGCAGTTGACTTCACGGAGTCCAGGAGAGGTGAAACGTCAATAGTGGAGAACAACTGGGCAGTTTTGGGAAAGAGCTCGGGAAATGGGGACCCGGTTAGCAGGGACCCAGTGCACTGTTTGTCGAATTAACGTCAGATACCAGGCAAAAATTGGGGGCTAACCATGCCAAAAAGGGTGCTTTCCTACACTATCCATTGCCAAAGGAACAAACCCAGAGGATCTAGGGTGAAAGGGGCAATCTCTAAAGCTCCTCTGGTCTCAAAATGAGCACCTCTGGATACTATGAAGTGGGAGGAGGTATGCAGCCTTCTCACAGCCACATTCCATGATGGCATTAGGTCCTAAATTGAGAAACTCAATGGCTGATATTTTGGGTGACAGCAGAAATTGCAGTATTTATGCATCTCTAACATGTCCATGACTATGCCTTGCATCACAGTTTCAGTCTAGAGCCAGCTTGGATTATCACCTCTCTATGTGGAAGCCATACATATTCCAAGGTAAAATAAAAAGTGTTATCCTTATATAAGTAGCACTCATGGCAAACTGGAGACACAGGCAGAGACACATGGCTTAATCAAAAGATTTTAACTTCCACTTCCCAGTCAACCAGAGCTGAGAACATCTTTGCAGGCTACTGACTGCACAACTCAATATAAGGTGGGGGACAAGCAGGCACCTGCATCAGCACTGAGAAAGTCGCAGGACAGGCATACAGTGGAGTTGATGTATTGTCAGGCAGATCAGAAGACTTGGCTGTCTAGGCAACCAAATCTGTTTCACTGTGATACAGTTGAAATGTTCATTTCAGTCAGAAACTAAGACAGAGTTAAACCCCTAAAAGTAGTGGTACACCTCTCGGGGATTACTTCAAAGACAGGTAAGCCAGAAAGGTCTGTGTGGAGAGGGCCATCATACTGTGTGACATGCAATGTATCCTCATACGAACACTATTCAGACAGTACAACGTCCCAATGCATTCACTACATAATCCCAGGCATATAACAAATGCTCATTGGAATGTGATGGACTACAGTTATGAGGAGATGGAACACCTTTTACCTTAAAGGTCAGCTGATACAGCTCCTTGGTGTAGGGCTACAAAGGCATGTGTCCACAGCTAGATCAAATTGTATAAGAGGCCCTAGAATGTTAGCATAGGTTGATTTTAGATGCACAGTCAGTCTTGTGCTCTGCCGGTTATCAGTTTAACACTATGGGGGTGATTCTGACCCTGGCGGTTGACTACCGCCAGGGCCGGGGACCGCGGATGCACCGCCAACAGGCTGGCGGTGCATCCATGGGCATTCTGACCGCGGCGGTACAGCCGCGGTCAGAAACGGGAAACCGGCGGTGTCCCGCCGGTTTCCCGCTGCCCTAGGGAATCCTCCATGGCGGCGCTGCAGGCAGCGCCGCCATGGGGATTCCGACCCCCTTACCGCCAGCCTGGTTCTGGCGGTTTTGACCGCCAGAACCTGGCTGGCGGTAACGGGTGTCGTGGGGCCCCTGGGGGCCCCTGCAGTGCCCATGCCAACGGCATGGGCACTGCCAGGGCCCCCTAACAGGGCCCCACCAAGATTTTCAGTGTCTGCCAAGCAGACACTGAAAATCGCGACGGGTGCAACTGCACCCGTCGCACCCCTTCCACTCGGAGCCGGCATCCTCATGGAAGGGGGTTTCCCGCTGGGCTGGCGGGCGGCCTTCTGGCGGTCGCCCGCCAGCCCAGCGGGAAACTCAGAATTACCGCAGCGGTCTTTTGACCGCGCAGCGGTATTCTGACGGCGGGACTTTGGCGGGCGGCCTCTGCCGCCCGCCAAAGTCAGAATGACCCCCTATGTGTTTGTCAAATGTGCTACGTCCACTGGAGGAAAAGCCAGAAGGGAATCAGTGTCCAGCTGTCAACAGTAAACTAAGACAATCATCTCTACAGTTGAGGACAATATTCAATGGTTAGACTTGAAGAAATTAGAAAAGGAAGCACAGAAAAAATAGTGAATGGTGTGATCTGGAAACTGCACTTCTCATGAGTGAAGGAACAACCTAGTTATAGTTAGGACCTAGTTTCCAAAGGCAAGAAATTTTTGGTTTTACTAATAACTTTGGCGCCGTCCGACAAATCTTCACAAAAGTTTTAAAACTAGGTTGCCACTCACTCCAGCTGCTGTCTTCAACGTTTCAGGGTAATTCTTAAAGCGGAGGCCAATAAAATGGGGGTGGGGGGAGGCCCAAAACGTATTATCCTCATGGAATTTTCCACAGCTATAATTTTAAACACGACTACAGCCCAAAGCGCTGAAGGATGTACACCAAATTTGGCAATAAACTAGAGCTTGGTCCAGAAAGAGTGCTTTTGTAATTTGGTGTAAATCTGTTCAGTAGTTTCAGAATTATTAAAGCAAAACCTAACTATAACTTCCCTGTAACCTTTGGTCTTTTCAGTGATTAAGGAAATAAGATTAGGACTGAGCCAGAGGGTCCCACCTGGATTATCATTTAACGGAAGGAACGATAATCATACTCAAATGTAATGAGGGAGTATAAACATGAAACAGTTGAAATTCAGACGAATAAATGAACCATATAAGGAGGCCATAAGCTCTCACCAAAGAGTAATCATGCTAGGGCTTTTTGGGATTTGGGAAGTTGGGGAGGCAGGATTAATTTAGTCTACTGTGATCAAACTTAAATGTAACTGGTATATGTTATCTGGAACAGGTAAAATCTTGTTTTCGATTTCTGAAGTCTTTCTAGAGCATCTATGGAGTGCGTTTATATCGTGAAGGAATGCAAGATGGTGGCTAACCCCGATCAAGCCTCCATGGTAAGTTGATTGTTGGTTTCTCTTTTTTGCCAATAAAACCCTTTTTATGATTGCACCGAAACCTGAGTGAGTGTGACTGTGTTCGAGAGAAGAAACTGCAGATATATATATGTTTATTCACTGAAAAAAACAAAGGTTACAGGGACGTTACAGTTAGACCCCCGCCATGCACAGTTTTCTCATCAATAATATTACTGCAGATATTGTAGTGAAATTATCAATGACGTCGTAGATGATGTTGCGAGTGATGTAATATATAGGGTAGATAGCAGTGCATAGCGAGGGTGCAAGCCATAGGTTTCTTAGGGCACGAGTTATAGCTACTTAAAATAACTGTAACTATACCTGCTGAATTTCTATGGTTTTGTACTTTTGAAATGTAGGCCTCATTATAACGTCCCTGTCACCAAGTGAAATTCAAAGGCTTTTTTAATTATATTTCCTAAATATAAAGCCCCTGTAACCTTTGGATTTTTCAGAGAATTTCTCTGTTTTCTTTTTAATGTTAATTTTAATTACTTTGCGTTAATCCAACCTCCGCAGCACACAGCCTTCTTCCATGCACTGCGGGGGTTGGCTGTAGGGCCTGGCGGTAAACTCCCGATAATCACCCAAACCTGTGCCATACACAGTCTCTGGCCCATGTGCAGTGGGGATTGACCGCACGGCTGGGCCTATGGCCTTGCAGCCTACACCCTATAACCACCCAACCCAGTGCCACGCACAGCCTTCGGCCATGAGACGTGCGGTTGGCCATAGGCCAGGTCCTGCAAACTATAACCACCCAACCCGGAGCGCGGTGGGGACTGACCTCAAGGTCTGGTCTGCGGCCTACCCCTTATTACCACCTAACTCCCATGCCACTCATGAAGTGCTTCTGTGTATGATGGAGATGTACTCCTATTCCTGTGCATAAAAAACATGTCTCCAAAATTGGGGGGAAATGCGCTCGTGGGGGTCCTCTTAGTATGCTGTCCAAATGGCAGGAAGATGTTGCATACCACTAATCTCTATGGAATGGAGCCAAAAGGGTGGGGTTTCTAGGCCATTTTACATACTTGTAATTCTTAAAAGGGAGAACACGATCTCTGGTTTCAGCATCTGGTTCAGATGACAAGAAAGAACCCACTTGTCACAGACACTACATTAAATACTGCACTCGAAAAAAACACAGATGCAAACACCTCTGTCAAGGTTTACAGATACACTTTCAAGGTGGAATTGCAGAGAAAGAAACACTTGCTTTGCCTTGAGCATGCACAATAAATTGAGTAGTACTTTACAAAATGGACCTTCAACTTGCGCACCTGCTTTGTTTATATCTGTAAATGCTTCCCGTTGAGGTTTAATTTCTGTGAAATTAGCATTGTGCCAGAATGAATCCTGTCCTACATATTTATCCAAGAAGAGGTCTGCGTTTTGTGCAGAACATCTACCCATCTAGAGTACTTTCTACTGACCAACTGACCAATGCTACCTCGTTGGGTAAATGTATAGTGCATCTCTTACACTACAGCTGGGTAAGGGGCGCTGAGGTAAGGTCACCAGTGACCTTGTGTGTCTGTCACTTTGCCAATATAATTGTTCCTGGAGCGTCTTCATCACATAACATTTCAAGCAGGAGCTGCAGAGAAAACACACTTGGAAGATTTGTACTTTGCAGAAGTAAGTGCTACTTTGATGGAGATGCAATCATATCCCTGTGCATCAGAAATGCATCTCCATAGCCGGGACTGCGCGGGGAGCTTCAAGGACCCCGCAGTTCCAGCCGGCTCCCTGCCTCCTGCAGGAGCCAACATTATTCATGCACGCAGGGAGCTGCTGGAAACACAGTTCCCTGCATGCAGGAGCAATACTTTCATCTCTTTCCCTGCCCGCATCTCTGAAAGCTCCTGACTGCTCGAAGTGGACTGTTTGGCTTTGTTGTGCACAGGCCCGCTCCAGGGAGGTGGTACTCCCCGGGGCCATATAGGACCCGGGAGAGGGAACACCTGACTCCCCCCATACCTTCTGTAAAAATGTAAAAGGCTCCTGGTGGAGCACCAATTTATTTTTGAAACTAGCTCTGGGGAGGTGGTGGTCTCCTGGGCTAAAGAAAGCACTTGGAGGTGCACCTTGTGTGGCACCCCTCCATTTGTGAATAAATATGCATGACCCTGGGACCTCGCCCACCCAGGGGCTAAATTAAAACCGAGCATGGGAGACCGCACTTGTTTTTTTTTTTTTTTAGTTTTAATTCATGGTGAAATTCACAAATATTCAAAAATGTTGCTGTGAATTACAAAAAAGAAAATGCTTTTTTGCCCTGGCAGGCTCCCAGGGGAACCTCAGGACCAAGGCTAGGACGTTAGGGCATTCGTAGCCTGCCCCCCTTTCTTTGTTTTGCATTTATGTTTGGGACACGGCTGAAGTTGAGTCCTAAAATGCCTACCAAACATTCCTGGTTGAAGTGTTGTCAGCCAATCAGATCTCTGCACGAGATCGGGAGTATTCACGAAGTTGTCACAACCCTAGATATACAAATTTGGATTTTCTTTAAGATCTCAAAAATTACTGCAAAGATTTACACTAAATTACAAAAAGTATGCTTCCTGGACAAGAAGCTACCTTTCTGCCATATTTAGTGTAATTCCATCCAGTGGTTCGGGGCTGTAGTCATGTCTAAAATCTCTATACGGGTTGAAATGGCTGGCGGTACCTTTCCCCAAATTATGACACTGGCGGTTTGGCTCAAGCCAAACTGCCAAAGTACCACTCTGTCTGCCAGGATGGTAACAGCCGCCGGGCTGGAGACTTTGGTCTCCAGCCAGACGGCCGTCACAATCCCACCCTCGGGATTATGACCCCGCCTGTTGCCATGGTTTTTGCGGCAATCTTACTGCCACGAAAACCATGGCGGTAGGCACTAGGGGTCTCCCCCGCCCACCTCCCCCTTTCTACCCCCGACATCCACACACCCACACGCGCACAAATACACACTCATCCACCCATGCAAACCCACATCCATCCATGCATGCACACATACATACCCACACACTGCAACACACACCAACATACACTGATGCACACACGCATTCACAACACACAATATACACTCAAATACATTAATTCATTCACATACGCATTCCACGCGACTCACACCTGCATGCACGCATACAAAAACAGACACACAACACACCCCTCCTGTCAGAGAACCCAACTTACCTGCTTGGAGGGGGTCCTCTGGCAGGAGACAGGACGGGGCGCTGCTGCCAGCAGCAACATCCGCCAGCAAAGTACACCGCCAGGCCGTATCATGCCAGCAGCAGCGCCACCTTACCGCCGGCATGACCGTCGACGGAATGCCACCAGCCTTCTGGCAGAATTCTGCCTACGGTCATAATGCGGTTGGTGGCTGGTAGCCACAGCGACGGTATGTCAGCAGCCGTCGCCATGGCGACAGGCGGCATTTGTCCCCAATGTCATAATGAGGGCCTCAGTCTGAATAATGAATTTATTAAGACACTTCTCAAGTCTCATGCACAGACAAAAATAACGTGAGCTTTTATTTCAGATGTAGAAACATGTGCAACTTTGAAAATGATCACAGGAGTAAAATAATACTGATAACAGAACTCAACAATGATTATAATAAATATATATAAATATATATATGTGTATGTATATATATATATATATATATATATATATATATATATATATATATATATATATATAGAGAGAGAGAGAGAGAGAAAGATTACACATTCACACATTCACAATGCAAAGCTAAAAATAAGAATAATTAAAAACGCATCACCATGGGGTGTGACATTGACATCATCCCTTTGTTAGCCAGCATCAGGCTGAGGAACCCTCACAACCGATACAGAGGGAGTTTTTCTAACCACATGGGATTCTGAGCAAGGTGCCCCCCCTCAGAATGAGTTATATACCTTAAACAAACTGGAGAGGAAAATTCTAGAAACCACCCCTCCCATCAGTTAAGTTGTTGTTCAAACGCTGGCCACACCGGGTCAGTTTTGTAAAGGGGCACCAGTGACACTGGCCAACTTTCATGGTGTTTTTCCAAGACCGAGTTGTTCCCCGCCTTACCATTAACATCCTCAGCCTGGTACATCCTATCATCCTTGTTCCTCACTGCCCTATGTTATATACCCATCCTTCAGTGAGAAAGATTGAAAACATATTGCACAAGCTGTACGCGGAAAAATACCTGACGGTGTGTGAAGCTCAGCTAAGCAAAAATAGAGTCAGTGGTTAAGATGGAGCTGGTGGTTAAATACAAATAGCGTTACAGGGGGTTAGCCAAAAGGCATGGCCCTGGAGACTCCACCCCCCCAGGGCCACTTGTGTTTTAATTAAAGGGGAGGGGGCAGTACCCCCTCCCCCGAGACTTGTTAGGCCCTGTTGATAACATTGCCCCAGTGCCACTTCTAAAAATAAAGTGGAGGGTATCCACGCAGCCCCTCTCCCTGAGCTGTTATCAGCCCTGAGGACCCCACACCACAGGCCACCTATTTAAATAAAGGGGAGATGAGGCCGCTTGGTTCCTATCCCCAATCTTTGTTAGGCCCTGGTGATCCCATCCCCCAGGGCCACTTTTCTAATAAAGGGGAGGGTGCATGTGTAGCCCCCCTCCCCAGACCGATTTTGGCCCCCAAGACCCTATTCCTCGGGGCTTGGCATGCTTTTTAGGGGGAGGGGGCATGAAAACCCCCCCTCTCTAGCCCAATTTCGGCCCCAGGACCACATCCCCAGGGGACTGCCGTGATTATCAAAGGAAGGTGGGCACACAGCCCCCGGGACACCATTCCCCAGAGCCCAACACTGTTTAAGGTGGGTGTCCTGGTGCCCACCCAGGGCACCCACCACTGCCTCGTTGGGGTTTGTGGAGGGGGCCCTAGATAGCTCTCTGCATACAACAGAGCCAGCATTGCTCCTGCCCGGATGGACCAGCTACTAATTCTGCTCCCTCTGGGCAGGAACAATATTTTGATCTGTTCAACAGACGGACTTGTTGTTTGCTCCAGCTTGGCAGAAGTTTTCAAGATGGTCCTGCCAAGCTAGAGCAAATGCTGCTGTGGGGAGGGAAACGGCTATGTCCCAGGGGTGGGCTCCCCAGTAAATAGCTGCTGACCCTGCCTAGTACGATGGGGCCACCTAAACCAGTTCCCATTTCCTTAAATTCAGTCCCTGAGTGAGCTACCTGGGGACTCCGGAGGATCGGGGAGGTGAGACAAGCAGCCCCTTCCCTTTCAATAATACAGCTCTGGGGGTTGACTCCCCAGTGCTTAAAGTTATTGAATGCAGCCCAGCCATTTTTTTGTTTTTAATCCCACGATTGCATGATCGTGGGATTAAAAAAGTGCTTGCGGGATTGCAAAACTTTTTGTCGATTTTTTCCTATTTGGCCAATGGGGCCAAAGGGGCCGGAATATCCTTACCCTGCCCCTTATACTAGTTTTTTAGATTTCAGGACAGGGGAAAGGGCCATATATACGAACACATTTTCCCATTGACACAGAATGGGAAAAATCCTTTGATACATCTGGCTCTAAATCCCTAAACCAGTAACTGTATTCTCATGTTGCTGGCAGCAAGTCAGAGCGCTCGCTCTAGCCCAATGAAAATAAAGCTCTCTGGGTCAATCAGAAGGCTCTATTTTTAAATTGCAGCTTCCGTGAAATCTCACGAGCCCAAACGTCTAGATATACAATTATTTTTTACCCTTAATTCTCAAAAATCACTGAACAGAATTACACCAAATCACAAAAAGCACAACGGGCAGACCAAGATCTGGCTGCCTGCAGTTTTTGGGGGTGGAGTGGGGGGCTTGGGGTGATTAGGGTTTGGGGGAGGGGGGTCAGGGTTTAGGTTTAAGGGGTGGGTTGGGGTGCTTTAGGTTTTAGGGGAGGGGGTTGGGGTTGTGGTAATTTTGGGGGAGGGTGGTTGGGGTGGTTGTGGGGGTGGGGGGTTGCGGTAATTTTTAGGGGTGGGGGGCCAGGGAGAAGCATGCTGGAACCGTGCATGCTGATCACTTATGCCTTTACAACGAAAAATCATTGTAAAGGCATTCGTGGTAAAGGCATTAGTGATACCAACAAGTTCGTTGTTCCAAACTCGTTGAGCCATGGGTGCTTGAAGCACTCGTGGTTACAACATATAACCCTTTGGTCCCAAACTTCAGACACAATCATTTATTCAATACGAACAGGAGTACCCCGCATGTCTAGACATTTTACCACTTGACAGCTACCACACTGTCATTTACACTGATGGTTCAGCACAACCAGCTGTAGGTACTAAACATCAATACTCAACCACTTGCGCAGCTGTGAGCGGGGTGATAAAGGGTGGTGTATTCCACCCTCACAATAGCTACACGCAGACCCTAGGGGACTGCACAGCTCAGCTGGCTGAACCCAAAGCCCTGATCTTAGCGCTAGACCAACTCACAATGATTGTCTGTGATTCGTACTGCTGTGTCCAGTCCTTCTATGATTATCGCAATCATTGGCGGCTGAACAGGTTCAGAGACTCCAAGGGGGACACCAGAATGCACAGAACTCTGTGGGAGAGGGTGGCTAATCTTAAGGATAAGCTACCTAATGCTCATGTAGTCCATACATTGAGCCACCAACGTGTTGGAGTACACGTTATCGGTAACACTTTGGCTGATGAAGGGGCCAAATCCAGAGTAGCTATGGCTTCTGTTGCTGCAGTGACTTGTTCTCAGACGAGATTGGATATTGACATTTTGGCTACCATGTAAGCTTCGGCTGAAAGCAAGTCTCTCCCAAAAACATACCCTACAAAATATTCACACCACATCGGTGCACAGAATGTTGCCTATGCAACACTTCCTGGGGTTGAAGATCGAGTGATTCCCTAATAAAAGCACAGCATGTCACCTCTGCTCATGCTGATATTGCGGCCACAATAACACTCTTGCTGAAACGCTTCTGGTGGCCAGATCTACACAAACAGACCAAGCAATAAGTCCTTTGCTGTGACATTTGCCAGCAAATAAAGGGCTCCAACATGAAACGCCCACTGCAGACATCCCTCTCAGTGTCCAACAGGCCACTACAATAAGTGTACCTGGACCACTGTGGTCCCCTACAACCCGAGGGTGCATACAAATACATCTTAGTTGCTGTAGATTCTTGTTCTATCTCTTATAAAAGACTTGCTGATCTTTATCGGTACATATGCGGTTGCAATATTCCATTCGGACCAAGGCCCTGCCTTTGCCTCTAAGGCATTCAGGGACACCAAGAGGACGGACGGTGTTAAACTCGATCACTCCTCACCATACCATCTAAAGGATAATTCAGCCGTTGAGAGGAGGAATCGCGATCTAAAGCAGTCCTTAACAGCTAGAGTATTAGGATCAGGCCGCAGTTGGCTTCATCACCTCTATGGGGTCCAGACAGCACTGAATAATCTGCCAAGAAGGTCCTTGGGAAGATGTACTCCTTATGAGGTTCTCTTTGGGATACCTAGATCTTGATGGCCCTAGTTTGGTGGCAGCAGATACACCTTTTGACATAAATGAACGTCTCACTGTCTTACAAGAGCTTCAGCAATTTCGTGATGATAATTCATCTGCCAGTGCTGCCACCTTAGGAATACGGGATTTGCCACAACTTCTAAAAGCTGGATTCCCAGAGTGGGGGCTCTGGTCTGTGAGAAGATTGCTGAGAAGAAGGAATTCGGCCCATTCTACAGAACACCGGTCCCAGTCCTGGGAATACAAGTGACCAGAACTGTCATCCTACCACCGATGCCTGGTTCCAAAGCAAACAGATTTGTCTGCATTGACAACATCAAACTCCACCCAGAGGTCCCTTGTTTAGTTTCTGCTTCCCTCTCACTACCCAACAGGACATACCTCTTCAAAGAAGAAGCAACAACTCGTCTGACTACATCAGCATGCACAACAATGCTATGGATGCCTCCCTGAGCATGGGGAGGGCAGAAAATGATAGTTTGCCAATCCCTGTTACCACTTCAACACCTGCCCAAGATGTGGCTGTCTTTTACTCCAACACCACACAAACTGACGACATCGTCTTCTATGAACCTCCACGTGAAGTGGATCCATCCACCAGTAATGCACAGCTCCTCTTACTGTTACTGCTCCTGGTTATTTCATCGATCTTGATGACTTTTCATCAACTTCATTCACATCCGCAACTGAAACTGTTTCAAGGACACGTAAGCTGTGTATATGGTTTGAAAATACCTATTCTGTTTACACATGGATTTATCAGTGGATATTTCTGACATTGCTTGCTTTTCTCTTGTGGATTGGTTTTTGACTGTTTTCTTTCTCTTGATAAATGGTCATTATCTTCCTGAACGCTCCTCGGTTGAGCCAGTGGATGAAGTTTTAACTCCCTTTCTTTCCCCAGATAAGGGTCAAATTCCATATGTTTTCAAAATTTCAATGACTGATATAATTACACCTGGTGTTGTTTCCGATGACTGGGATGTTCAAACAGTTGATTCCATGTTAACTGAATTGAAGGACTATACTGTATTTGAAAGGGATGATGTGTACACCAACACAAAGAATTATGGGGAAATGTTCTGTTACAACCATTGGGGACATCACTACCTACACCGAGCAAGTAGACACAGATCAATATTCAATTACACACATTGGGAACACTGTACAATTCCGCCTGTGGGGAGCCCAAAACATTATTCAGATAAATTCTCATATTTTTCTGGGCACAACATTAAAAATGCAGAATCATACTACTTCAAGTTACCACCTGCTAAAATTAGGACAATTTTGCTAACAAACACAAAATTAACTTATTCAGATTCCTTTGTTTCCCGACTTGCAGTTGAAGGCTACAAATACTGGAAGAACACTTTTGATGTAAAGAGTGTATGGGGAACACAAGATTCAGGGTAGGGAAGCTTTATTTAGAGCATGCCTTATTCCTGTGCACATTATATTTTTAAATGATACAATTCAATAGACATATCGTCTAGGATTAGCAAAAATTATGTAAATTAATGCGCCCAGTATCCCCTCACCGGCAAAATTCACCAATTGGCAGTCCTTCCTCATGTCACAGAGAAAGAATTAGATGCAAAGGTTCAAGCTGGTACCTATAATTTTTCACTTTCCAGTCCCGGCGTGTGGTTATTGTGGCCAATAGATAAAAATGGGTGTCAGGCGCATTTTGGTAATTCCTAGGGGTTTCAAGATTAGCCAGCCAGACCCTTGCTTTGTCTCAGGTCAACATTCGGGTATAGTTACTACATACAGTGTAACCTGTGCCAACAGTGGTTACAGACTAACACCTCAGCAGCAGTTAAAGAACACCTTAATACTCTTTCTGAAGATACAGACTTACAGGACTTTGTGTTAGGTCCGAGGAAGCCACGCTCTAAAAGATTAATCTAAGCCATTTGCAATGTAATATGGAAGCCTTCTCAAATGGAAGCAGCTGCACGTTTAAGGCAGATAGACAAAGAAAATTTGGAAAAGGCTTTAGCTGTTGTTGATAATGGCATGAATACTCTACCCGACAGGATATATTCACTTAATAACATAGTGGCATCTGTGACAGACGTCATACAGAATGACATGTCCTATTTACACCATGGACAAAGTCAACTGCGTTCCATCATGCAGTTAGGTTGGACATTACAGACTCTGAAAAATGGCCGCGTTCCATGAAAGCCCATTAACGGTAGTGACCTGTTTGTTGCTTTTAATTTATCCAGGGAACAAGAGACTATGGCTAAAAGGGAAGTAAGTTTCACTATGCTTCATATAGAAAAGTGGCCTTTCACTGTTGCAGAGAGTCCATCATCAGTATGGCTTGTACATGGCATTATAAATCTCCCCATTTCTACTTTTCGTTTTTTGAAATGCTTGAAACATCTTGCCGTTGGCAGATACGAGCAGGCAGGCGATAGCTACATTAAAGGAGAGTGGGCGTTGCCCTTTGAATATGAGTGTTTGAACGGCGAAACAGAGGTCTTTCTTAGCGAATGGGGACTACTGTTAGTCATGCAATGATTTGTAAGCAGGTGTCCCTTCATGACCCTTCATGGCCTTTGCGATGCAGGGATTATGAACTTGGCCTGTTTTCTGAAGGCTACTCCTGTCCCTTTGATTCGTCTGGTATTTCACATACTTTCGAATGGAAGTTATGTGGTCCTGAACGTACAAAGTATGAGACCAGGAATTGCCTACGCAATTTCAGTCTCCAAAATCGCAATGTGCTGCGAACATGTTTTATTCCCCCCCACACAAGAGATAAGAGTAGCAGAAATGTGTCCTCACATTGATACTACTAATGTAAATTATGACAAACTGAGAGGACTAAAGGTGCTACCGTTTCAGAAACAAGTTGCGTAAACATCGGTTAAAGTGAGGTATGCTCTCCAGATAGCAAGATCATCAGCCGAGATACAATCCAACTTCCCCAAGCTTTTTTGAGAGCTGGAATCCAGAACATTCAACGCTTCAAGTACTATAGGACTATAGTACTATGCTTTAAGGCTGTCAGGTCTAGATTCGTGTCCACCTTCCAGACTGTCTTCGGAGTCATTCCTTCAGTGTGTTTGGTGGGTTTCCTGTGACTTTGGCACTGATCAGCGGGATACTGCTGCTGCTGTTCCTGATACACAGTGGTTGTGTCTTCAAAGAAGCAGAGTGATGGAGCTACTACCACCAGCTCAGCTGTGCTATGACCGCAGGTGCAGTACTTTGGTGCTCTGTTGCTGGAAGAGTTGCAGCATGATTTGTCTCTGTCATTCCAACCAGTCTTATGGCGTGTGCAGCCAGTCTTTCGCTGCAACTAGTGCCTCTTCGAACATCTGCCTTCGGTGTGCCTTGCTGTTCCGGCAGTGCCTCCTGTGGACCAAGAACTGCTGATGTTCCCGATGAAGGTTAATTCACGGTCGGGCCCCATGAGACTGCGGCTGATACACAAGGTCACTTACGAGCCGCCCTTGGTGGACTATCCGGATCCTCTCTGCACTTTGGATGATGCTGCCCTCGCAGGTGGTCCTGTGCTTAAGGCTGCTGTGGACTACTGCTCCATGGATCCATGTGCCAATGCTGACATTGGTCTGATATCTGATGATGTCGCTTCATTCTTGGATGCCCTTCCTTTCGATGACTTCGAAGACTTGCTTCAAGAACATGACTACTGTAAGGTAGATTTGACCATTGGCCTTTTTCTAAACAAAAGTTCAAAAGTTATGCTACAAGTGCCTTAACTTTGGCCTGCTGTGCTGGTCATGGTCGACATTTTACCTCTGTATGTTTTAGCTATTTTAAACTGGTTTTTAAGTAGATTTTAACAGTGTTTTTAGTTTGTTTTAGTTCAGAGCATTTTAGCTTAGGTTCATGCCTCTTCTCTAGCATCATTATTTTGGCGGCATACTTGTAGGGTGTAGTGAATACGATTTAGTTTTAATAGGAATCAGGAGTTTTGCTTAGACTTTGGCTTGCAGGCCTGTGCCCCCGTCACCTAGTGACTTTTACCCTACTTGGCTTACTCTTACTCTATTTTAGCACATTTATTTGTTTCCTTTAAGATGGCTGCCGGGTTTATAGTTAGAAAGATGTTTTGATTTCATGTTATCAGTGTTATTTTGTGAAGGCGTCATTATTAGCGTCAAGAACCAAATGATAGACGTAGGTATTCACATCATGTACTTTCCCACTTACGTGTTACAGTAAACATAATGTGCTTTTCAGGGAATTGTTTATATAACTGCCGCACCATGCATGCCTTTTTACCTATTGTTTGGGAACACACCTGCATCAGGGGTTCTACCAGATCTGAAAAATACATATCACACAGACAAGGCCATTAGAGGGATTCCTACCAGATGCCATTGACGCTATCTATGCTACATATCGCCTTGATGAAGACCCAGCCTTCGTGTCCTCACGGAGTCTGACTTAGAAACCTCATTCCAAGGTAACAAGGGTTGTGGGGGCGCTTCTCATGGACATGGTACTGGCAGATTAAATTTAACATACCTAGCTCTCTTTTAGGTTAGAAATGAGGTTTTCCATGCTAGGCTTTTAGGGCCTATTTTGCACCTCTTTTACACCTCTTGTTATTGCAAGACGGTGGGGGTCTTTATATTCATGACTCTCGTTCTTACAATTCTACTACTTGCATTCTTCATTATCCTAATCATTGCAGCCTATGCATTTTACAGCAGATTGCAGTCTCGTTAATAAAGCCTATTGAAAACTTTACTACATCTCCTTCATTGCCTGTGTATGACTGAGATTCGTTGCTCATGTGAGAAAAGGGTAATCTCATTTAACAACAACTCTCCTGAGCCGGGAGGGTTAGGCCGACAGTTGTGACTTGTTGTAGGTTTGGCATAGTTGCCTACAAAACAAAAGTGCTGTCATCCTTAAACCAGCAGTCTTGCCAAGAGCAAGAGTCAAACTACGACAGGCATGTACAAGACTTGATTGAAGATGGTACAATATCTCCTCAGTAGCAAACACAGGGCTGTTCTTCTACCCTCAGGAACTTTGTTCTAAGACTTTGGGCTAGTAAATAGATCTCAGAGGAACAAGATAAAAATCTTAGGAAACCCAAAAGCCATGAGATTGAATGTTTCCTTAAGACTTTGGGCTAGTAAATAGATCTCAGAGGAACAAGATAAAAATCTTAGGAAACTCAAAAGCCAGGAGATTGAATGTTTCCTGATAAAAGTAGTGCCTGGCTTTATACAAATGTTTATTCTGAAAAGGAATAGAGTGGCTTCTGATCCAACCACTACACACATATATTGCAAAACTGCGGCTAAATAAAACCACAGCCATCCCCGATTGACAGATGACCCTTTTCCAAGATTACATAATGAAAGAATGTTCTTGAGAAAGTCAGAGAGCTCAAATCCCTCACAATGGAGAAATTCTATACATTGTGAATTTGAGCACAATCTGTTTATGAAAGTGCCTAATAGTAAAGAAGGAGATTCCGTCTTCTGATAATCAAGTTTAGAAACTCCAGATCACAGGCAACTTCAAGTTATTGGTGTTGTACAGTGGGGGGTCCATATACTTCTTTCTACAAAAAGGCAAAAGGGCTGTTTAAATAACAGGTATAGGTATGTGGGTAATACTAGTGAAGTACCATGTTCTAAATTAAGGTTGCATTTTTAGCTGCACCAGCCCTAATGCCTTGGTAACCTCCTACAACTGCTGATTTTGTTAATCATGGTGGGTCACAGACTGCCCACGTTTCCCTTTCCAGGCTCCAGGTCCCTGGTATCCTCTCTGAATACAACCACCACATTAAGAATTGAAAGGGGCATCCATCTGCCTTTCTAACAAGACTATCAATGTGGTCCTGGGAGAAGGGGTAGAGGAGGGAAATGGAGTAAGATTCAGGGAAGAGGGAGCAGCAAAAAAGATGTGAAAAAAAGGAAGTGAAATGTATAAATTAAGGAAAATAAATAGTGCTGAAAAGGGAGAAAAAAGCAGAATGATTAAGATAGCCTCTTCAGCCCAATGCGCAACCTTAGGGTTTTTCTGGTGAATGAGGTTTGTCTTCCAAAGAGAACAAAAGAATATATTTATGGCGTATTTTGAACATTCTACGCCCCTCTGACAGCAGTCAATTTTCATCTCTTGTTTAGGTACAGCTGGGATCAAAAACAGTTTGTTCAAATGCAACTGTGGATATTAGGGAGTTTGCTACCATTAAAAGGAAAAATCAAACAGTTGTACTTTAAGATCTTGTCAGGACAGGTAGCGTAGGTGGCATTACTATACAAAAGTAAAGATACTCAACAACCCTAGCCTACTAGAGAAAATGATGCTCGAATTGACCAGTTCCCTCTCTGTAATATTTAGAGGATAATGTTTATGTAGCCTTAAATGATTAGCTCTCCATCTCTGGATCATGCATAAATAACCCTAGAAGGGGTAAGACTTTGCAAGGCGCAATATGTTTTGTTTTCCATTTTCTGTATGTTCTGGATTTGGCAGATCCCTGAGGCACAGCACAAAAGAATATCTATGATTTTCTAATTTTGAGTTAAAATTATCAAAGTCAAGCTCATATTAATTTTTTTTACAATAACGTCATTTAAACTCCTTGACACTTATCATTTATACAGTTGTATCCAGCAGAGTGGGTTTAGGCACTTTGAGCCAAACTTGTTCAACTCAATGCATGTTAGATTCCGGTTTATGGAGGAGTGCAGATCCTCAATTGAGGACTTACTTTAGATTGATTAAAGGGAAGTTGCACAGTGTTCTGTGTGGCATGATGTTTGAGAATTTACAGTGGGCTGTTCTCTCTTTAGGACACTCCTCTAGATTATTTGGCCATGGGTTGCATTAAAAAAGGCAGGAACTGGTAACCGTAAATCTCGAACGTGCCTTGGCTCTATGATGAGTAGCCAAGTCTCACTCTGTGAATAAAATGGCATTGCTAGCCTCAATACAAGAACATGTTTTTTCAAATTAGCATGTGTTGAGATGCTGCGAAAGGCAAAATGATATATCAAAAGGTGCATAGGAAAATCAGAAGGTTATTGGCATGTAAAGCAAACCATAATTATAATAAGATTCAGGGATTGTGGGCCCTAGTATGGGGACATGGAAAGAAGTTGACTAATCATTGTTGAGGTGTTTTTGAACTTTTACAAGGCACAATATAACCAACTGACGAGGCTTGACAGGGACAAGAAGTCATAATTCTTTTCAACTTTAAATTTCAGTGGATTGACTGAGAAAAAATATGCATCTCTATTTTATCTTCTAACATCTGATGAGGTTATGACAGCTCTTTCCTTGGCTAAAGCACCAGGGAAAATTAGGATCACAATAAAAATATATAAGACTCTACAGATTAGTTTAGTACCAAAACTTGTCCATTTGCATAATGGTCCTTTAAGAGGAAACTTTGCATTAATGGATTCTAATTGTCTTGTCAACGCCATGGAAGGAGAAATTAGTAAAGAAAGCACAGGCCAATAAGCCCAATTTTTTGATCCATACGTTCAAATAACCCGCAGACAGTATTCCAAGACTTGGTCCCTAAAATCATTATTTTATAATGACACTGGACTATTTTGAGAGCACTTCAATTCCTTTGGGCATCCTATTCCTCAATGTAAGAAATGCTTTTGACCAGGGGAACCTGCAATAGTTTGCAGCAATGAAAGAAATTAATGTTCCACCCAAGTTCATCAGCCTGATTTTGAGTTAATGTAATTCTGAATGATATTAAAGCAGGTAGTTTTATATTTAGCAGAGAACCCGTTAGAGCAGCCGTTCTCCGTGGTACCTTTTGCAATGTTTTTGTTCCTCTAGACATCTGTATTATAAATGATCCTAGGTTATGAGGCCCTACTATAATGTAGCTTTATGAATACAAAATGGCTTTATATCTTGGCCATAAACTGAATAATATTTGCAATAACTTTCTATTACAGATAATTATTTTTTCTGTGCAATACCATGCTAATACAATAAAACCAAAATTCTAAACGGTAATGAAGGCGCCAGGGTCTTGATCCCATGGATCTGGGATAGGGTTGCAAACCGGCCAACAACCTTGTGATGCGGGTTTCTGGTAGAGGATCACATATGTATTGTTTAAATTATAGCTAATTCCTACATACAATAAAAATATATTAGACGAACAGCCAATGATCGTGGGTAGGCCGCATAAGTTTAATGGAAATGATCATGCTAATAATTTTTTCAAGCTTTACCAGGCTTTCTGAAAAGAGATTTGGTTTTAGAAATTCAATAGATTTATTTTTTCTTTATTTGAGGTGGTAAAGCCCCTTTCGGTACCTGTCACATGTTTGGTGTTGGCTAAAATGAAGGTGGTTGGTTCTTGTCTGAATTTCTTGCCACCTGGGCTCAGCTTTTCAGTAGTTAGCAGTACTTTATACATATTTTCAGTTTAGCAACGGAATCTTAGAAGTTTTTGTTGGAGATGTAGGTCCTTTTGAATATGCTTCAAAGTTTAAAAGACAAATGCATAGTGCAAATTGCCCCATAATATTTTTGACTCAGCTTTCAGTTGGTGGCTGAGTAGGGGATTTATCGCACTGTTTAAGGTAAATAAAATGTTCTGCCAATGTTTTTGAACTGGAAGATACATGAGTCTGGGCTAAGAATCTGAGTTTGCTAATAGCACATGGGGACTGTCAAAAATGAACTGGCTAATTCATAATTTCCTCATAAGCTCCAATTTACACCTGGTGCAGTTTTAACATTAGTAATGGCTGTATTGTATGCCGGAACCACTGTGCTTGTTTTGAAATACTTTTTCTGAAAATTGTGCCTGATTAACGATCACAAAGAATATTAATAACAGTACTGGTGCTTCCTAGCAGGCAGGAATATTTAGAACAGGTATAGAAACCTTCAATAGTTTTAAAGCACATCACTGGAGAACACGAGCCTTCTTGGTGCAAAAAAGGGTACTATTCTCACATAAAAACAGAGTTTAAACAAACTTTTAAATGCAACGTATCTCTCATTTGCTCGAACCGGACGTTTCTTGCCACACAAAATAAGAACAAAGAAAAAAACGAAGCGCGATCGCACTATGTAAAATGCGGCGTGATCGTGCTGAAATTGAAAACGGAAAAACAGAGCTCGATCGCGCTATGAATACCCCAGCGCGATCGCGCTGCATGGAAAATAAAAGGATAAAGTAGTCCGGAAAACCATGCTGAAAACATGGAGCCTCGTATGTTTTCAGTAGTTTACCGGTGCTGTGTAGGTGGGCTAAACACCAGAAAAGGCATGACGTATGCATGCCTTTCACAAATGAAAGCAAGCGGATTTTAAAAGGAAAGCCCACGAACCAATGAAAGTGACTGACGTGACATAGGGGTGGTTAGAAGCCCAAAGAGAGATTACTGCAGGGGATGGAGCACTTTGAGCTTGCCGCTAAAAAGGGCAACTAAAAAAGAAAAATAATGGAAAGAAAAAGGTCTTAGAAAAGGAAATTGTTGGCCCATTAACCCTGACATAGAAGTTCACTTAATTTTAGGCAAATGTACCTGTGATCAGGCAAAATATTATTACTCACGGTGCAAGAGAACAATAGCTGATGTAGGCCAACCCATTGCCCCATGCTGTAACTGGAAACAAAATGTGGTAGGTAGGTATTTTCTGTTTATGAAGTTTTATAATGACATGAGCCTGGTGACTTGGCGAAAGCGGTCTGTGGGCTAGATCTAAACCCTGAAAAAGTGGATTAAGAGTTATGAATTTTTAAAGTTGAAAGCTGGAAATCGTAGTTGCCATAGTCTTTCAGCTGTTGGGCTATCTCTGCCACTTTACAAGAGGGCTTTTTGCACAATGGGACATGAATGAATGAATGACAGAATTTGTAGAGCGCGCGGCTACTCCAAAGAGTGTCCTCGCACTAACACCGGAAAGTAAGAGGCGGAGGTGAAAGGCTAGAGCATGAAACCAAGTCTTAAATTGTTTTCTAGAAAGTTTCTCATTTACGATTTGACGCAACTCAGCAGGGAGTTGATTCCAGGCTTGACGGCTTAAAAAAGAGAACGACCTTCCGCCTGATTTAGTCAACATGACCTTAGGTACTTTAGTCAAGTGTCTGTGGGAGGAGTGGAATGATGAAGTCTGAGTCTGAGGTACTGAGGGCCGGAATGGTTTAGAGCTCTGTGTAAGGATGAGAATCTTAAACAATATCTTTTTATTAACGGGGGCCAATAAATTTTCTTAACGTGTGCCGAGACAGGAGCCTGTCTAGAAAGATTAAGAACCAGACAGGCCACCGCATTCTGGGCTTTGTGTATTTCCCTCAATAAATATAGTGGGAGGCCAGCATACAGGCGTTGGCATAATCAACCAGGGCCAAAATTACTGTTATCCCCACAGGCAAAGAGAAGATCTGCAGATTTTCTTTTAGTAGTGCGAATCAAACCAAAGCATGTGCCAACTACGACGTTTAGTTGATTCTGAAAAGACAGCTGTTTATCAAACTGAACGTCCAAGTTTTTTACAGCATCAACTTGTGTGTTTGGCCCCTTCCGGCTAATGATCTTGCAAGTTAAATTTAAAATTGCGGTCAAAGTTATCAATGTTGTATTTGAGTTTGTTAATACTCATCCAAAGAAACACCGCTGTAAGACGGGGTTTAATAGCATCATAGGCCACTGGCTCTCCTTATCTAAATGAAAAAAGAAACTGAGTGTCATCGGAGTATGAAATTATCTTGGTCCCTAAAGACTCGACCAGTGACGCCAAAGGGGACAGGTAGATATTAAACAAAGCTGGGTTAAGCCCTGGGGCACTTCTACCGATAAACTGCTTTTGCCAGATGAAAAGGGAGGCATCCATACCTCCTGCGCTCTGTCTTCAAGATAAGATTTCAGCCGCTTCAGCGCTGTGCCAGTACCGCCTATGTCATAAAGGAATGTTAGCAACTTGGCAAGCAGGACCGTGCCAAAGGCAGCTGACAGGTCAAGCAGTACCAGAACTGCCTTTCCAGCTACATCTAAGGTGCATTTTATCTCCTAAGAGACTTACAGAAGTGCTGTCTCAGTGCAAAATTTTGATATAAAACCTGACTGACTGGGCTGGAGAAACGATTTGTATTCCAGTTAGTCGGATAGCTGCCAGTTCACAAACCTTTCCATAAACCTTTCCACAGGTTTTCAAGGGGCAGGCAGCAAGGAGATAGGCCTGGAGTTAATTGGGATATTGGGATACACATTGGTTTTTTTTCAAAGGAGGCAGCATTTTAGCCTGTTTCCAAATAGCAGTGACTTTCCCCAGATAAAAGAGACTTATTCAGCAGAGAGTTCAAGACTGAGCTAAAAGAAAGGGGAAAAGGGATCTGAAGTGGAGCCCCATTTGAGGTTTAAAACAGCCGTTCTGGAATCATCCATTTAAAATCAAGTCAAAGGATGAAAGTATGCAGGTCATGGTGTACAGGAAAGGAGGGTCGGAATCAGAACAAACTGACAGTTAGGCTTCTTTCAATATCAGCAATTTTGTTCCTAAAGAAAGTGGCCAGTTGCTCACACTTTTTTGACGGAGATTTACTATGGTGGCATGCCACCGGGTCTAAACATTTTTGTAACTATTTCGAAAATGTCTTTTGACTTGTATCTACTTTACAAATCCTATCTTCACCTGTTTCACAGTTTCATTAAATCACGGGCAGGAGAGCTGAGACCAATCTGTCATGCGTTTGGGTGGTGGAACTAACTGTTCCACAGAGGAATGGATCCAATTATCGAACACCTGGACATCAGCGTCAAGTGGGTCTGGAAAGTTCGGCAAGGTATTATCCAGGGCATGTCTTCAAGTATCTATGCAATAGGTCGAGCTATATCTACGGCTAATTTTCACATCTCACATGTGAGGTCACCTGCCATCTAAAATGGATGAAATAATGATCAGACCAAGGGGCAGGGAGGGGTTAACAGAAGTGTAAACACTTATTAGAAAAAATGAGATCAACTGTATGACCCCCTAAATGAATGGACTTGGCAACCATTTGAGAAAGCCCAAAAGGGGCCATGATGTCTTTCAGCCTGAGTACGTCTTTATCAGAAAGGGAGTTCCAATGAATGGTAAAGTCCAATAATATAATACAGTGTGAAATGCAAAGCAAAACCTATGACACTGCTTCCTCAAAGGAATTCAGAAAGGACCCAGCAGGTCCAGGGGGTCTGTGAATTAGGAGAGCACCAAGAGATTGTTGAGCATTGTAAATCATCAGCGGGAAAAGTGGAGCATGAATAAAATATGCTTAACAATAATAGCAAAGCCTTCCCCTCTGCCATTAGCATGGTCAAAGTTCTGAATCTTGTAACCTGCCGAAATGGCATTCTCTAAGATAGGCTTAGAAGAGGCCGACAGCAAGGTTTCCATAATTAACAGGATGTCAGGTCTCTCATCACAAAGGTCATGTACCTAGACTGCATGTTTTTGAAGACTGTGTCTGTGAAGAAAGAAAAACTTTAATGGGATATTTAGTTTGGTTAGGGCAGGAGCTACTACCAACACCTCTTGAGGGGAGGGACATGACCTCAAAATCACATAGTACAGGTGAAGGCCGTATCTGCTATAAAAGGGAATAATTTGCTAGAACAGACAATTGGAGTGGTAAGGGCTAATAATTCCTCTCGTGCATACAACAGTCTTACCCTAGAATCTCTCCCGAAAGGGGCATAGTGGCTGGGGCTGACTACTTCCAGAACACTGACAGGCGCAGACGGGCTTGCCTTCGGCATGTCGGTGGCACACCCACCTTGTGCATCCACCCTAAGCTCATCTATATAACACTCTGAGAGTCAAGCAGGTTGCAGGCTGCCTCGCCCACTCTAAACACTGAAGCGGGGAAGCAAAGTATTGTGGTGGTGTTAAATAGCCACCATGAAAGTGCATTTGCCAGAACAATTTCATCAGAACATTTTTTTTTTTTTAAATTAACAATCTTCAAAAAAGGCCACCCCTCCCCGGTCTCAGGATATCCCCTATGGTAAAACCATGCAATTTAAAACCAAAGTAAAACAGGATAAGAAATAGCAATTAAAGCAGGAAAAAAGTGAGGAACAAGCAGTGTGCCTATTACTTTCCCCTGCGCATCCGCCTAGGCTTTTCTATATAACTCTCAGAGCTCAGCAGGTCGCAGGCTGCCCCACCCACTCTAACCACTGCAGTGAGGAAGCAAAGCGTCATTTGGAATTCAGCAGACAGGAGAACCACAGCAAATGAGATGTTCTCCTGCTTTGCCAAAATCTTGATTCCCCTGTGTCACTTAGAGGGGGGGCCCACTGACCAGTGGAAGGGTGACTTCTGTATTGCCAGGCAATAATCTGCCTGTTCACATTACGGCTTCTGTATCTAAAACATCAGGAGGACAACAGTCTTTAACAGTCCAATACACTTTTTCCCTGTCCAGGTTTGACATGCAAGGAATAGCAAGGTCCAGCTGAGGACATGAGATTTGGTGTCAAAAAGGTACAAGCAGGGCAAACTGTTTGAATGAATAACTTTGGGGAGTACAATATTTAGTCCTGAAGAAGGTGGTGAAAAAAGTTTGGAAGCCCACCAAAACGCCTCAACACTTTACCTTCACTGGACCCATAGAAGAAGGACTCTATCGAATAAAGAGTATTTATAATTATCGATAGGTCGATTCCTATCAATATTGGTACAGTTCCATTTTATAGACGATTGTATATGTCTTTTATCTGTTTCCCCTTTATGTAATTGTACTTAATGTCAATTTAATTTTTTTAATGTTTTAATATTTATGTGTTTGTTCTGTTATTGTATGTTTTGAGAATTTGCTCGGAATTTTATTAAATATTTAATTTTTGATTTGTAAGATTCTTAGCTGATTAACAGAGAGATTCATTGTGTGTGTGAGTGAAGTGTGATTGGACTAGCTTGCCCGATGGTTTTTTTTTTCTATATACTTACTGTTTTACGGTACCCTGTCCCCCCCAGGTATTTTGTATACAGGAGGGTCCCCTCTCTATTTTTTCGCTACTTTGAGTATGAGGATTTCACCATTCTGTCATATTCACAAACGCCGCTGTTGAAAGCTCCAAGCACGATGAAAAAGGAAATCTTACCAGCGCAGTCATATTTTGGCACCTTGTCCTGGTTCTACGGAGGTCAAACACTCGAATTTCCAAATTTTTACTTTGTTTTAGTTCTTCCTCCAGCTACAAACTGCAAATATCGACTTCTGGGATACCCAGCATACACAGCAGCAGGAGGGAAGCTCTACTGTTCTGGCGCCTAGGTCCAGCAACAGTTTTGTCCACTGGTCATGTATGTATGTATGCAAGTATAGTTCTAGAATTTCTATAGCGTAAACTGAGCCACGAGGCAGCAAAGCACTATACAAGCTCAAAGACCAACCTATAGTGATAGAAGGGGTAGCTTAGTTGTGGACAGTTAATGCATTCAGACGGGGTGTTCTTTAGAGAGGTGACTCTTCAACTCTTTCCTCAACTGGGACAGCATTGGTACTGTCTTGATGGATACACAGATGTTGCTATGTAGGTGCACAGATGGAAAAGTCCTGCTGTCTTGTTTTTTTCTTTTTTACACTTCTTAGAATGCAGTTCATTGGTGTGTTGGCTGATGGTGTGCCAAGAACCACAAAAGATATTGAACTTGGCTGCAAGGTATGGTCATGATGGGTTTGTAAATGATGCAACTGGTTTTGAAGATGGTGCGGGTCAGCATGTGGAGTCAATGGAGCTCCATCACAATGCGAGTAATGTGACCATACTTCTTCAGGTGCAGGATGAGACTGCAACATGTAGGCTCCCTTTCAGGGGTGCCAGTGTACAGCTGGGGAGACCATGGAGCAGGGCATTACCACCATCCAGAGTACGAAGGCTTGAACAGCATCCTGAAGTTGCCTTCTGGAAGAAACAGTTACACTAGATATAGAAGAGAGAGATGGTGCCAGGCAACCTTTTTTGGCAAAGTTGTCCTTGTGGGTGAGGTTGGTGTTAAAAGTGAATCCAAGTGACTTGGCATTCAGTGAAAGTCGGGGTTCGAAGCCGACAAGGTTCATATTATTGAGCCAAGTTTGTACTGTTTTTTGTTTGTTATTCATGGTAAACAACAGTAATTTTGCCTTGGTTGAGTGAGCTTCAGGCATGCTGGATATCCAGGTGTGGATGATGTGCAAGCACTGTCTGTCTAGATGTCTGAAGCAGAGGAGACTTTCAAGTACAGTAGATTTGGGTACCATCAGCATATTGGTGAACCTTGATGCTGTTAAATGGGAGCAGAGCAACAAGCAGCTCAACGTAGAGGTTGAAGATGACAGGAAAGTGTATGGACGTCTGGGAGACTCTGCAGATGGTTGTGATCATTGGGACCCAGGAGTTGCCCATGCAAAACTAAATAGTGTAGGAAGGATGAGAACCAGTGAAGGACATTGCAGGCGAGTCCCATGCCAAAGGCAACTAAAATTTCCAGCAATATCAGCAGGCAGGGGTCATCTTCATCTCCAAGACAGCACTGTCCGTAATTTGTAAGGGGGCTATTTTTGTGCTACAGGCTGGTAGCCATGTAGGATATGGTTAGCACTGATCTTGGTAGATGAGAGTAGGGCCATTATCTGGCACAGTCATCAGAATCTAGTGTAGGTTTTTTTATTTAGAAGTAGGGGGAGCTGGCCTGTCTTGACAGCATCTGGAAAGGTGCCTTGCGTGAGGGAGGCATTGACAATGGTAAGTAGAGGTGAGAGAGCATCCTCAGGGAGACCACTGATGAAGGACGAGGGAAAAACATCATCTTCAGAAGGGGCTTTGAGGGCGTTGAGTGCCTTGGCAAGTTCTGCGAGAGACAGGGCTTAGAAGGTTGGCCAGTAAGGGGGCCTAGATGAAGAGGTGGGCATAAGAGATGCAGATGGCTTTGTGCTCTCTATGTACTGTCAGACCTTCTGTATTTTTTCACTGAAGAAGACGATTATGTCATCGCACTTTTATGTGGAATGACGAATAGGTGGCTCTGGCAGGGGGTTGATGCAGTGCTTGAATGTCCTGAAATGTATTCTGCTTCTGTTGGTAGCTTCATTAAGGGTGTAGGTATAGCACTTTGCTTTCCCCGATACAATGAGCCGTCTGATTGTTGCACAGAGGGACTTCAGTGTAACTAGGTCATCAGAAGTTCTTCTTTTCTTCAATTTCCTTTCCTTTGGACTGTTTATATTCAGCAAGGACCTTAGAGTACCAGGTTGCTGAAGGTCTTGGCTGGCATTTCCGTGTTTAAATTGGGCAGTGGATGTTCACATAGTTTTCCAAAAAACGGTTGTAATTGTTCAGAAGAGTGTTGGTGTTGGACACTAGGGTAAGAGCTGAGGCTTATCATTAGGTTGTCTAAGGAGAAGTCACTAAAAGATCTGAAGGTTTGGTCCTTTCTTTTGTGATGACCTTCATTTGTTAGTAAGATGCTGAGCAGGGACTCAGGGGTGGCATGTGGTTGTTCCAGTCTGCACTGTATTGTTGGTGATGTAAAGAAGAAGAGATTAATGTGGCCTTTGGAATATTTTGGTTGGCCTACATGCTTTAAGAGGGGTTTTCTTTCTCCTTTTTTAGATTGTGATGCCTGGAAGGTTTAAGTCATCCAAGAGAGTGGTATAGACATGTTGAATCAGCGAGGTGGTGAGGAGATCTGAGAACTCGTCAATGAAGTCCTTGTTCTGCAATGGAGGCCTGGTCATCTGCTTCTTCAGCAAAGATGCCATTCTCGTCCTTGGTAACTCTGGAGGCAAGAACCCATTTGTCTGACCATTGAGAAGCACTACTAAAACGTGGGTACAAGGGAACGTAGGATCAAAGGCCTCAGTCCTTTCCTCAGCCAGACATTCATTATATCAAGTTATTTGGCACTGGACATGCTTCAAGGAAACACCTCTTTTCCTCTAAATAAACCAAATAAACTAAGCCATAACTATAAGATGTAATATACTGGATAGATAATGTCATTACACTGTTTCAATGATTACTGGATGTTCCATCCTCCTCCCCTGCCCGAAGGAGTATGAAACCCCAAATGAAGCAGTGAGAGAAGTAACATCTGTATGCATACCTCTATAGGAAGGATAGGATGTGGACATGTTTTATAACCAGATTGTGTACATTATGCCATTTCTGCCATAGCAATTTTAGAGCTAACAAAATTCAAGGGTACGACTGACACAAATTCTTCGTGAAATGGTCAACTAAAGGCTTCCATAGACTAAGAAACTTTGTCTATCATCATCATCTTGTAGATCAAGCATCAACATTTTCATTTCTACTAGGGCCCAATGCTTTCTCGACAAGAGACAGAGACAGAGACAGAGATTTTCCTACAATAAGTTTGTTGCTATGGATTATTTGGCACTCGATAACATGTGGGTGAGTAATGACCAATCATTCTTTGTGATACCTTTTTAACATCAAAATATTTATTTCCAGCACCAGGACAGATGGGGGTTTTTACAACCCAGGAGGGACATGTGGGAGGTTTGGAGGAGTGGGCCCAATGTTATTCCACTCTCTCCACCAAACATGAGCTGCTGGTTGAGATTTCAGTTAACTTTTTTGTGAGGGGGCAGGATGATAGGGAGTAGAAGAGGAACAGAGTAGACATTGGAAGTTCATCTCCTCGAGCTCAGGATTGCTCCCCCTCTCTCTCTCTTTCTCACTCTCTCAAAGAGTGCAGTACAACAGTAGTAATACACACGCCAGAGGGACAGCGTGTTTGGATATAATGATAAGCCCAAACAGTTCGAGTATGAAAATAAGTGTGAAAATATACTGAGCAAATCCAGTCCTAACAAGGCTCACATGATGCTCTGGCAGGTAGCACTGGTAAAAAAAAACAACAGGAATTACCTAGAGACCTTTCCAAGCTTAGAAGCAGGATCCTAGTGTGAGCAACTTTTAATTAAGTTCAGGTGTAGAAGGCCCAAAACTGACCAAAGAGACCTCTTCATAAGCGATTCAGGTAAGGGGAAAGAAACACAAAGGAAAAGGCAGGGAAAACAAAACACAGGTGCAGGGAATGCAAATATATTGAGCGGAGTAATTGAACCATACAACCAAGTAGTTGCAAGTCAAATTGTACCCACTATGTTGCTGACTAAATTGTCCTGGATGCAGTTCTTATGTTGCTCTAATTGGTCTCTCCTCTCTGCAACTTGTCCCGTTAAGGCACTAATCAGAGGCGCGACCCGGAGTAGGAAAATTCAGAGACTTTCAAAAGTTTGTGAATACACCAAAAGGGACAGAACAGAGGGAAGCAGCAAGGAAATCGATCTCTTGAAGAAAAAGGGGACCTGTTGTCAATAAAATGTATCCACCCCCTACCAAAAGCGAACTTTAGGCTGACTACTTCAACAAGATCCAAACTATTTAATTCAGATGCCAAACTAACACCTAGTAAAGCCCCACTGTAATAATCGTCTATTAAGAGGCAACTCATACTGGAGCACTAGCAATTACCCAAATAAAAACAAACTCTAAACCTAAACACTGGCTCACTAGTACACAAAATAAGCAGGCTAACTTTTTAAAAAATCCAGAATTGCAGCAATTAATTACAATGTGACACCTGAACATGAACATTTCAAGATGTCTAACTCTAGAGCTAAGAAGGACAAAATAATAAAACAAATGTTCATAGGCATTTATTCACTGAAATGCCATGGGTAACAAAGTGACAACACATACCCTTTGACCTTAATGACATCACAAAAAGTGACATCATATGACCCTTCAGCCTGATTGTTTTGCCAGAAGGTATGTTACATGACCACTGTCACATGACCCTAACATCACAACAACTGACATTGTTAAAGTTCCATACTGCATGGTATGATTCATATAATGACATAACAGATACAAATATATTTTTTTAGATACCACAAACCTATTTTATGGTGCTGACTTGATCTTTGAAAGCTCTGGGGCACAATGCTTGCCCTGAATTGTAGTGAGAGAGCAAAGGAAGTAACCTAGAACTTTTCTATGGGAGGGGTGTCCTCCTAGAAGAACCTTAAAATAATTACGTGAAATAGTGCATTTTACAAGACAATGTTCACATAAATGTAATGAAATGCCATAAGCGCTGAAAGGTCTTTCATTAAATATGCGAATGCTTTCAAGATGTGCCAAGCTAATGAAACCAGACATTACCTCCATTATGCCAGGGCCAGCATTTTGTCATGGCTGCTCCTTGTGCCATGAAATATGCCAGTGCCAGAAATTTGCAATATATGCCATCTATATACCATAGGCACCCTTATTTCAAAAATGTCCTCGGTATGTGTGGGCCAGCATTTTGGGGTGGGTGCCACCATGTAGTGTTAGATACAAGAAACACATAGTAGACCATTTTAAAATGGGGAAATATGAAAGTAGATACATATTACAAAGACATTAAGCTACCTTCACATGTGCTACCCTGTAATGACAACCAAGAGCCAGCTCCAGACCACCTCCAAGAGCGACTCCTTCGATAGCAGCAATTACAGGTTTCTCACTTTTTTCAGCCATCGAATTGACATCCTCCAGAAAATGTGAAAGGGAGTCACTCTTTTGACCAATGTTCTCAAATGTTCGAATGTCAGCACCTAAATAAAAGAAAATTAAAGACAATGCATTTACTGATGTTTGCTTACCACCACTATCTTAGACATAGCATTTTCATGATTACCAAGCGTAATACCATCCAGGTGTGACTAGCATTGCTTACGGGCCAACTGCTATTTGTGAATGTAACCAACATTTTTTGTAGTATTACATGGCAGAGAGGGCAGAAGAATCTTTGGTTTGATGATCCAACATTCCATGGATGGCGTCACACAGTGACTCCTCACAGGTTAATCCTGTAACATTCTCCCCCGGACCACATCATACGTGATAGTCATACAAACATTCCAGACTAAACGTGAACAGCAAGCCGCATTATAGAGTAGTCTATGCTGAGAAAACGCTCCATTAAGAAAACAAAAGTCTCAGTCCAGCTAAAGCACTATTTCCTCAGGTAAGTGCTTCCCTTGCACTAACAACTAAATTTAAGGCATCTCTGGTGCTCCGCCAGAGTAAATTGAGCCATCTGCGCAGTAACCGAGATACTCGCTTTCCTATTGTTTAAACTGTATCCCAATGGGTTTAAATGACCTTGCTTGTGCACAGTGCTTTCTCATCAGAACATCCCTTGTTCTTGTACAGTCAGTATCAATTGTAGTTCAATGTAATACACCCTGGATTCCATGTCGGTTTCTTTGAGCCTCCCTACTTAGAGTAGGAGTTGGAGTTTCCTCACATGACCTCTGCACTATGTCTGCTGTACGAATATACATAGTAATATAATACAAGTGTTAAGTGTCGCTGGTGACAGAGCCTTATTTTATCTTGTATAGGGTTGCAAATTAGAGGCATTGCTATAGCCAAAGTAGGTTGTACCCATTTTATTGACTCTAGAAATATGAAGGGTTAAGTATGCTCCGCCGAGGTTCAAATCTGTAGACTGTAGGGCACTTACAACTCTCATACGCAAACGCTTAACTCACTGAGCTGTCTTAGAAGGAGTTCAAATTGGCATGAATGAACTCAGGGGGTCATTCTGACCAACCGCCGCCTGCCTGGCGGGAACCGCCATTTGGCCGCACCGCGGTCAAAAGACCGCTGATGCCATTTCAACTTTCCCGCTGGGCCGGCGGGCGCTACCCAAGGTAGCGCCCGCCGGCCCAGCAGGAAAGAGGCCTGCAACACTGAAGCCGGCTCCGAATGGAGCCGGCGGTGTTGCAGGCGTGCGACGGGTGCAGTTGCACCCGTCGCGCTTTTCACTATCTGCTAGGCAGACAGTGAAAAGCATGCTGGGGCCCTGTTAGGGGGCCCCTGCACTGCCCATGCCAATGGCATGGGCAGTGCAGGGGCCCCCAGGGGCCCCTAGACACCAGTTACCGCCAGCCTCTTCCTGGCGGTGACAACCACCAGAAACAGGCTGGCGGTAAGGGGGTCAGAATCCAGCGCCGCAATGGCGGATTCGCCCAGGTGGGGGGTAAACCGGCGGGAAACCGCCGGCCCCGGTTTTCTGACCGCGGCTTTACCGCCGCGGTCAGAACGGGCAAGGAAGCACCGCCAGCCTGTTGGCGGTGCTTCTGTCATTCGCGGCCCTGACGGTCTTTGACCGCCAGGGTCGGAATGACCCCCTGAATGTTGGAAGATAACATAAAACGTATGTAACATAAAAAGGGCAATATATTTTCTTATTGTTTTAATAGGATCAGAATATATTTTGGGGTACAAATTCCTCCCAATCTTAATGACTATACTTTACCTGTTATATTATGTTATATGCATTTGTGGAGTGCACTAAACCCGAGAGCATCAAAGTGCTAGCCGAGACCCAGCAGGACAAACACTCATAAAGAGCCATGCTGAGTGAAGAGCTATGTTTTCAATTGTTTTTTAAAGACTGAAAAGGTTTCGGTGTCCGCAGTGTGGGACGGTAGGGTGTTCCACAGTTTGGCCGCTCCCACAGCAAAAGCACTTCCTCCCCACCTGGCTTTCCCAAAACTTGGAACTACTTACTGCCAGTCTACAAGAGGAAAATCTAAGAGGTATTGCAGGTGCATACCAAAGAAATATAGCATTGAACTGTTCAGTGTTCTGAAACTATACACAAGGCTTTGAAAACAATTCTCTTTCTAATAGGAAGCTAGTGGAGGGCGTGCAGACCTTCCTTCAACAATACCTGTCTAGGGATATTCAGAGTAAGCCGGGCAGCTGCATTCTGGACAACCTTCAACTTGTTGATTCCTGTCATACTAGTATTCGTGTATAGTGAGTTACAATAATGTAATGGAGAAGGGATAAGCACGATGACAACCGCCAGACACAATTACCTGGGAATGAAAGGAAAAATCTTCTTCAGGACCTTAATGATATGTAAACAAGTGCTGAAGTGCGACTAGCCTGGACATTAAAGCTGAAGGGTTTGTCAAACAAAATACCCAGGTTTTAAGGGGATTTCACAAGGGTGAGAAGAGGCCCACACTTCGCAGGTCACTGGATATTAGACAAAATTGAGTCCTGCGCACCGAAAACCAGAACCTCTGTCTTACCAGCATTGAGTTTGAGCGCATTGTTGTTCATCCATTTCTCAAAGCTGGACATGCATTGCCTACAGGACTGGCAATAGAAGTCACATAGATAAAGATAGACACAATGAAACCTGATGTTTCATTACCTGGCTACCCCCAAAAGGCATAGGACAGATGACCAAGGTCAAGACGTGCTATTACATATAGGTCATGTAAATGGAAAGTTTAGTTTGGATTGTTCTCCTACTGAATTTAAAGCACCACTCTCCCTCCCCGATGATAAGAAATGGAGGCGTGAAAGAAATCTACTCCTGTTAAGAGAGCCATAAATCCAACCCACCTCCATTAGAGGACTGCTGTCTGGTTTCATGTGTGCCCAGTCTACTTTCCATAAACAGTCTATAGCAAAAAATTAAGGACAAAAAAAACAGATGATTCTTACAAGCATATGCGAAGGTCTTATAAAGCGGACACAATTCAGCACACTGTTGATAAAGTTAGTCAAATGGTTGGTAACGTGAAGGAAGGCATTCAAAACACCTCTCAAACTGATCATCACCACATTTTATGTGTAAAACCTGAAGGTTGCAGCTAAAGAGAGATGTGGGAGTTAAATTACCAGAGGAGGACCGAGTCTGAGTAATGATTTTGAATGGACCCTGGATTGATATCGGTTAGGATGCACAGTGCCCTTTTTTGCTGAGATGTATAAACATTCAACCAACCATTGTATGGAAAAAGGAAGACAAGAGAAACTATAGATTTAAGAGTAAATAGATGTCTCCAAACTTCTTAGTGCACGCACTCACCAAGCAGGGCCCTAAATGAATTGGAATAAAAACAGAATACTGAAATACAAAGGATTAATTGAAATGGGGTATGAAAAATGAGGTTCTCCGTCCATGATGAATTGGCTTGCATTCGTCTGGCTCCTCCCTGATCATGTTGGTAAAACCTGACATTTCTCCCCCACCTTACAATCAAGCAGGGTGGGTAAAGTTTCTCTCTATGGACAGGTCTGAGTTGGCTGACGCCCGACAAAGGAGCAACAACACCATGCCAACTCCTGCTGTTAAAATGAATACAAATGGTTATAGAATAGGAAGATAGACACTTTTCTGCATTGTTTCTGGATATTGTCTATCTTGATGGTGTTGGTTCACTGATAAATTGAGTAAAAGTACTAGGCATACTAAATAGAGTACCCAATTTGAATGTGTAGCTTTAGCAACATCAATGTCGGGTAACTCTGCTAAGTAAACCCAACAAGAGGAACACATTCCCCAGATTGGCAGTTTCTTTTATCACTATTAATGCATGTGCATTTGGATCTGAATATTTCACAACAACATGGACACATGTTCAGGAGTTCTACTCAACAGTGGAGACAAGCGACCAGAAGATTGGTACAGGACAGAACCCAACAGTGTTTCTTGCAAGTATCTTTAAACCTTGAATATCATCTCATTTAATTTTACATCCCACTATTCATTGCTAGTTTTCTCCCGATTCATGTATGGTTACTACGCTACAGATAAAGGCTTCCTCCGCTTATAGATCAATGAATAAATTAACCTCTGGCTCAAATAAGCACATGACAAGACATCCCAAGAACAACTGCAGCTGGGATTTAGTAGCACTACTGCTACTGGGAGTGATGGTGTAGACAATCGAAAGTTATTCCTGTACATATCCATGCCGTTCAATTTTGATAATGGGTGATCGAAATACCTATATTACATGTAATGTGTGCTACTATTCTCAGAGCATGTCTAATGATGAAGGCTGGGGTTTAGCCTCTTCAAAACTGAATCATTTCCACCCATTTTTACAGGCAAAAAGCCTCTTGATTTGGTTGCATTAGGGTAGCCAGGATTATGTATTTATATATTTTTTGCCTTTAGATATGAACTCTAATCTGGGATTTGTTCTAGAGAGTGTGATGATATTCCATTACAACTGTAGCTGTTAAAGATGTTACTGGATACTCAGAACTTGAAATTATGGGTTTGGAAAAACACTAACCTTTACAGGAACCCTACCCAAATTGCAGTCTTCATTAGATACCTGGTTAGAAATCATAGTTGAGTCTTATGCAAATCTTTAATTGAAAATTGCGACATTTTAGCCATGGGGGAAAGAAAGGAAGGAGGGAACTGCATGCAATTTAGAAGCAAGAAAGCCTACAGACACACCTGGAAACTGTGAAAGCTTAAGTGCCAAAAAAGCTCGCTTTATTTATTAGAAGTCCATACACTTGGTTGAGGGTTGATTTTTAAAAGTGCAAACGTACACAAATATTAGAAATTCAAAAGATATAACTTACATTTATAATTTTCTCTTTCTACACTAACCCAATTAAAATTCCACAAACATAAAAAATTCAAAAGTTATAGTTATAACTTGAATTTATAATTCATGCACCAGCTTTAAATTAAAAACATACTGTAACTCGCGCAATGTACATAATGTTGTCAACTCGCTCGTCACACTACAGTAACTAACTCGGCACCCTAACAAGCACAACATTTTCAGAAAATTATAACATTTGACTTGTCATGTGTCTTGTTAGGAATGAGGTCATTTAACATGCTACATGTGATGTAATATTCAGGGTTGTAAGCAATGCATGAACGCACAATTTATAGTTAATGTAGCGTGGGGAGCAAGTCGACAACACTAAGTAAGGAGGTACGCAATATATGTTGTTAAGTGGAGCATCCTACAGTACAGTAGAGGTGAGGAGAGTGCTGTAGAGTGTACTGTCATTAATTGAAGCATTGTAGAGTACAGTAAAGGAGAGTGTAGTGTCCATAGAGTGGACTAGAAGGGAGTAGAGTTTAGAGGTGTGGCATGTTGTACAGTGGAGTGGTGTGCTGTACAGCAGAGTTGAGTGTTGTATAGTGGAGTGTCGACTAGAACGTCGTGGAGCATTACAGAGTTGAGTAGAGTGGCAGAGAATACAGTGGTGTTGTAGTGTGGCATTGAGTATAATGGACTAGAGTGTTGTAAGAATGAAGTGTTGAGTGTAGTGTCATATAGTACAGTGGAGGCCAGTATTGTACATTGGAGTGGTGGAGAGTGGAATGGCACAGAGTGGAGTTGCATGCAGAGGAACAGCATAACGTGGAGTGGCGTATAGTGGAAAGATGTAGTCAAATATCATAGAGTGGAGTGGCATAGAGTGGAGTGGAGTACAGTCGAATGGCTTAGAGTGCAGTGGCGTACAGCCAAATAGGGTATAGCGAAGTGGCACTGGCTGGAGTGATGTACACTGGAATAACATAGACTGGAGTGTGGTAGAGTGGAGCGGCATAGAGTGGAGTGGTGTACTATGGAACAGTAGATAGTGGAGTGGGGGAGAGTGGACTACCGTAGAGTAGAGTGGCGTAAAATGGAGCTGTGTACAGTGGAATAAAATAGAGTAAAGTGGCATAGAGTGGAGTGGCTTAAAGTGTAATAGTGTAGAGTGAAGCAGCGTACAGTGGAGTGGCATACGGTGCAGTGGCGTACGGTAAAATACCACAGAGTGGCGTACAGTGGAGCGGTGTAGAGTAGAGTACATTGGAGTACTGTGGAGGCATAGCGGGGAGTGGCACATGGTTGAATAACCTGTAGTGGTGTGGTCTAGACTGGGCTGTTGAGTGGATTAGCGTGTCGAAAAGTAGAGTGGAGTGCCATGTCACAGAGTGGAGTGGAGTAGTGTATAGTGGAGTGGCATAGAGTCAAGTAGCATGTTGTAGAGAAGAGTGAGGTGCCACTGAGTGGAACAGTGTAGAGTTGAAAATGGCACAGAGTGGAATGGCATAGAGTGGAGTGGCATAGAGCGGACTAGTGTACAGTGGAGTGGCCTAGAGTGGAATAGTACTGAGTGGAGTGGCATGTGGTAGAGTGCCGTAGGGTCAAGTAGCAGGTCGTACAGTGGAGTAGACTGCTGTAGAGTGGAATACAGTAGATTGAAGTGGTGTGGAGTGGCATAATGTGGAGTGCAAAACACTGGAGTACTGAAGAGTCAAGTAGTATGTCATACAGTAGAGTGGACTGCCGTAGAGAGGAATACTGTAGATTGAAGGGTGCAGAGTGGAGTGGCTTATAATTGAGTGGCTCTGAGTGGAGTGGTATACAGTGGAATAGCATAGAGTGGAATGGCATACAGTAGAGCAGTGCAAAGTGAAATGGCATAGACTGGAGTGGAACAGCATAGAGCTGAGTAGTGTGGCGTGGAGTTGAGTAGTGTGGCGTGACAAAGTACAGTGGCACAGACTTTAGAGGTGTAGAGAGGAATACATTAAGTTGAGTGGCATAGAGTGGGATGGACTCTCGGAACGTGGAATGACATTCTGTACAGTGGAGTGGTGTAAAGTGAAGAGTATAGTGTAGGGACGTGTCATACAGTGGAGTTGTGTGTCAGAGTGGAGTGGCATGTTGTAGAGTGGAGTGGCGTGGTATGGAGTGTCATACACTGGAGTAGAATGTTGTAGAGCGGTGGTGTGTTGTAGAGTGGAGTGACGTGTCAGAGTGGAGGATTGTTTCGTACAGTGGAGTGGCATGTCGTGTCAGAGTCTAGTTTTAAACAGACATAGGCCCTCATTAGAACCCTGGTGGTAAATGCCGCTTACCGCCGTGCAGAAGACCGCCAACATACTGCTGCGCCCGCGGATTTTCGCTCCAGTTATTACGACCCACAGCTCGGAATCCGCCATAATACAGACACCCACACAAGTCCGCCACACCAAAGGTCAGTGATAAACTGGCGATAACAAAACCTCCACCGTCACGCCAACCGGAATACGCCCACAGTATCACGAACCACAAATCCACGTGGCGGTCTTCCAACCGCGATATTCCATTGGCGGTACACACCACTGCGTTCAAATTACACACACATTTACAAAACACAACCACATTGGACAAATCGAAATACACACACCTGACATACATACACACACCACACCCACACACCCAATCCAATATAAACCACACACCCACGTTACCCACAACCCCTTACAATCAAAATTTATGAAGAAGCAGAGAGACAGAAAAGCAAAGACCACACCAGCATCCAGAGGCACACAACACCATCACTCATACACCATCCACACAGAAAACACCACACACCCCAAAACATCACCCCACACATCATTCACACCACATCATGGCACCTCAACAACACCCCAGGTTCTCTGAGGAGCTCAGGGTCATGGTGGAGGAAATCGTCCGGGTAGAGCCACAGCTATTCGGATCACAGGTGGAGCACACCTCCATTGCAAGGAAGATGGAGCTATGGCGCAGAATCCTCGACAGGGTCAACGCAGTGGGACAGCACCCCAGAACACGGGATGACATCATGAAGAGGTGGAACAAACTACGGGGGAAGGTGCGTTCTGTGGTCTCCAGACACCAGATTGCTGTACAGAGGACTGGGGGTGGGCCCCCACCTCCTCCCCCCCCCCAACTAACAACATGGGAGGAGCAAGTCTTGGCAATACTGCATCCTGAGGGCCTCGCAGGAGTAGCAGGAGGACTGGACTCTGGTAAGTCAAAGCTTTACTATTATATCCCCACCCTACCTGCATGCCATCACATACTCCCACCCTCACCCTCACCCCCATCACTCCAACGCCTCACATATGCCCCAATATCACAACCCACCCATCATAAACACCAAGCCCTGCATGCAACACCAAAGGATGGACACCCATCACCAAAGCATGTCCACTACAGATACCCACACAGACCCCAAACCAAATATCACACAAGGACCAAGACAAGAATGCAAGCACTGGAGTACAGGGTCACTCACCCATTGCACACGATGGCACACACAGATGCAATAATCATGCCTTTACACCCCTGCAGGACCCCAACCCAACGTCACCGGACAGGAGGTACCAGACATGTCCAGTCCCCCCACAGAAGAAGCCCACAGTGATGACAGCAGCTCTGCACAACTGGATCAAGATGACCAGCCCGGCCTATCAGGGACCTCCGGAAAGTCGGTTCCCCTGACACTGGCACAAGCCCCCACAGAGCCTCCCCCCTCAGGAAACACCAGCACAGCACCCACCCAGCGGGCCCATCCCTCTGTCCCCAGGACACATCAATCAGCAGTGTGTCCACCACTACAGGGAAACTAGGCAAACTCAACAACCCAAGAAAATCAGGGACCTGGGGGCAGTGGGCACACGGTTCAGGGGACAGAGGCTTAGGAAAACTGGGAAACTGGGAAGACTGCTGTGCGACAGGGGGAGGACAGGCCCAGCGAACCCACTCTCCACGAGGCCCTCTCCAACATCATGGGAGCTTACCATCATTCCCAGGAGACGATGGCAAAGGTACTGGCCAAGTTTCAGGAGACCCAGCGGCTGCAGGAGGAACACTATCTGGGGATCGGGGAGGACCTGAAGTCCATTAACAACACTCTGGTCACCATTGCAGGGGTGCTGCAAGACCTAGTCAACACCAGAAGGGACACTGTGGCACAACAATGGGCCCCTGACACTAGCCTGGACGATGAACAGCCGTCCACCTCCGCTGGTGCTAGTGGACAGGAGGCACCGCCACAGGAACACAACACCAGCACCCCACCCCCTGCAGATGGAGAACCACCCTGCAAACGGTCCCTGAGATCCAGGAACAAGACAGAGAACATTTCCAAGACCCCGCCAGGAAATGAGACCCCCCTGAATGTCACCCTTCTGTCCCACTTTGTCACCCTGTCCATCCTTAAACCGCCATAGCTCCACTTCCTATGCCCCTTTGGACAATGCACCTGTGAAACAAATAGACTGGACTCTGCCATGGACATTCCTCCACCATCACCCCAGCCCATTTTACGCCCCCCCCACTTATTTGCACAGAAATAAACACACTTCTATCACAAAACAATCTGGAGTCAGTCTGTGCTTTCACAAACGTGTAATTGCAATAACCATGGAATATAGCAATGTCAATTTAATTGTTCACATACCGATGTAACACAGCTGTCAGGCGGGAGGAAATATAGCAGAGGGCACAAAGTGGGACCCACATCTGTGAAATGGAAATGCAAAGTGACATGTCAGGGTCCATGCACTGAGTGAAAATGACAGACTTATGCTAGCTCCAACAATAGTATGAGATGTGGGAGGCAGTGCCATCTTCTTACCTGTGTCTCACTGGAAGTATTGCATGATTATGTTGTTTCTGTTGTCAATATCCTCTTCTTCTGCCTCCTCTTCTTCACTGTCCACAGGCTCCACAGTTGCCAAAAGACCACCAGCTGGACCATCCTTCTGCAGAAAAGGCACCTGCCGTCGCAAAGCCAGGTTGTGCAGCAAACAGCAGGCCACGATGATCTGACACACCTTCTTTGGTGAGTAGTAGAGAGAACCACCTGTCATATGGAGCCACAGGAACCTGGCCTTCAGGAGGCCGAAGGTGCATTCAATCACTCTCCTAGTTCGCCCATGTGCCTCAAAGTAGCGTTCATCTGCCCTTGTCCTAGGATTTCTCACTGGGGTCAGTATCCATGACAGGTTGGGGTAACCAGAGTCACCTGCAAATGTCGAGGGACAACTGTTAGACACACACTAACCCGTAGGGACAACCCTATACCCAGACAACTATTCACACTGTATAGGGTCCTTGTCCTCACCTATTAGCCACACACGATGCCTCTGGATTTGCCCCATCACATAAGGGATGCTGCTATTCCTCAGAATGTAAGCGTCATGCACTGAGCCAGAAAATTTGGCATTCACATGGGAGATGTACTGGTCGGCCAAACACACCATATGCACATTCATTGAATGGTAGCTCTTCCGGTTTCTGTACAGCTGTTCACTCCTGCGGGGGGGGACAAAGGCCACATGTGTCCCATCAATGGCACCTATGATGTTGGGGATATTTCCCAGGGCATGGAAGTCACCTTTCACTGTGGGCAAATCCTCCACCTGAGGGAACACGATGTAGCTGCGCATGTGTTTCAGCAGGGCAGACAACACTCTGGACAACACGTTAGAGAACATTGGCTGGGACATCCCTGATGCAATGGCCACTGTTGTTTGAAAGGAACCACTTGCCAGGAAATGGAGTACAGATGGAACCTGCACCAGAGGGGGATTCCTGTGGGATGGCGGATAGCTGACATCAGGTCTGGCTCCAACTGGGCACAAAGTTCATGGATTGTTGCACGATCAAGTCTGTAGGTGACTATTACATATCTCTCTTCCATTGTTGACAGGTCCACCAGCGGTCTGTACACTGGAGGATGCCGCCATCTCTTCACCTGCCCCAGCAGACGTGCCCTATGGACGAGAACAGCGAATAGAGAGTCAGTCAACACTGAGGTATGACAACAAGTCATTTGCACACATGTATTAATCCGCAATGTGCCTGTTACTGTGTGTATTCAAGGCCTACATTGGTGTGACGCAGTTAATATTAATGCCATGTCGCCCCCTGAAATGGCAGCTGCCTGACCTGTAAGGTGGGACGGGGGATATGAGGTAACTACGCTGGCGTTGTACACCGTCGCGGTAGGCAGTCGAAGACCTCAGCGCAATCGAGCATTGGTTAACATTGGACCCTATGGGTCCGAGGAGCCAATGACAATGTATGCCGGCGGTGAGGGTACGCACCGCGACGGACGTGACAGCCATTTTCTGTCTGTTCACTCACTTGATACCTGACCTTCAACAGGAGAGGACCTACACTGCAAGTGCTGCTGTGACCTCAGTCTGGAAGCGACAATGGCTCATGTCTGGGGAAAGGGCCCCTACCTTCACTTCGGAGGAGTTGGAGAAACTAGTGGATGGGGTCCTCCCCAGTACACACAACTGTACGGTCCTCCAAACAAACAGGTGAGTACACTGTGAGCATGCAGCATGGGCAATGCCTATTTGGAGTGGTGTGGATGGAAGATACATGGGGGGGGGGGCTGAGGCCTGCATGTGCGGACGGTGAGTGTATGCGCGTCAGGGCAAGGGTGGGAACAGAGGGCAATGAGTATGACGGTCCGGACAGGTAAAGATTTTCCTTTTCCCCTGTACTATTCCTCTAGGTCAGCGCCCACCAGAAGAAGGCTATTTGGCGTGCCATCGCCAAGGACGTCCGGACCCTGGGGGTCCACCACAGACGGAGCACCCACTGCCAGAAAAGATGGGAGGACATTCGCCGCTGGAGCAAGAAGACGGTGGAGGCCCAGCTGGGGATGGCCTCCCAACATGGGAGGGATGCCCGTTGCTCCATGACCCCCCTGATGTTCCAGGTGCTGGGGTGGCGTATCCGGAGTTGGATGGGCGCTTGAGGGCATCACAGCAGCCACAAGGGGGTGAGTACACTATCATTCAGCTGACTCTGCGCGCATTACGAGGTGTCTGGGTGGGGGAGGTGGGCAGTGGGTTCCCCTAGGCCAGAGTGATCTTGGTAGGCAAGGTCCCTTGTGAGGCAGGCTCAGTGGCACCCCAACCCCACTAGTGATTAGTGCCATCTACACCCAGTCAGGCTCCTGTGACTTCCATGTGTGCAGCAATCGGGCTTAGGCCTTGTACCCCATGGGCATGTGATTAATCTAGGAATTATAAGTGCATGGGGTAGTGCAGAGATCTGCTGTGTCTGTAGTGTCCGCCAACGGTAGTGGTGTTGCATGCACTGAACATGTCTTTCTTCTGTCTCCCCCCCTCCCATTTTTGTGGTCTCCATGTTCTTGTGTGCAATAGCATCATCAGGCGGAGGAGCAGTTGCACCGGAGCAGGAGGGAGCTGCATCCCACTTGGCCCTGGAGGGCGAAACAACGGAGTCTGAAGCCACCAGTGGGACGGAGGGTGAGGGGAGCTCCACGGCGGGGACAGGAGCAGACAGCAGTAACAGCGACTCCTCCTCTGATGGGAGCTCCCTTGCGGTGGCGGGCCCCTCTGTGCCCCACATCAACAGGTACAGTCACCACCCCCCCCACCAGCACCAACCTCCCAGCAGCCCCTCAGCGTGTCCCGTGCCCGCTCACCCAGGAGGGTGGGCATCTCCTTCGCCCCAGGCACCTCAGGCCCTGCCCCAGTCAGCCCTGCTGCCCCCAGTGAGGAGGCTATTGACCTCCTGAGATCCCTCCCTGTTGAGCAGTCTACCATTCTGAATGCAATCCAGGGTGTTGAGAGGCATTTGCAACAAACAAATGCATACCTGGATGGCATTCATTCTGGCCAGGCTGCCCAACAGAGAGCATTTCAGGCTCTGGCCTCAGCACTGATGGTAGCCATTGTCCCTGTGTCCAGCCTCCCCCCTCCAACTTCCTCCACCCAGACCCAATCCCCTGTACCTCAGCCTATCCCAAGCACACCATCAGACCAGCATGCACACACCTCAACACACAAGAGTGGCTCAGGCAAACATAAGCACCACACATCCCACAGGCACTCACACAAGCATCATACCCATGCACACATACCAACATCCACTGCCTCCACTGCGTCCCCCTCCTCCACGTCTCCCTCCTCCCTCCCAGTCTCGTCTCCACTCACACCTGCATGCACTACATCCTCAGCCACTACCTCCATCACCAGCACGCCCATCACCACACACTGCTCACATGCACTCACCACCCCCTCTACCATTCACACATCCCCTGTGTCCTCTCCCAGTGAGCCCTCCTCCCAAAGTACACAAACGCAGGTACACACCCACCCAACAGCCATCCACCTCACAACAGCCTCCAGCCCATGTACCTTCACCCAAATTCAGCAGATGTACACCTCCTACAACCACTACCTCTACCTCCACTCCCAAACCCCCTCCATCTACCCGTCCCAGCATGTCTAAAAAACTTTTCCTGGCTAATATTGACCACTTCTCTACACCCCCGTCCTTCCCCTAGGGCCAGGCTTTCCAGGTCCCAGCCCAGCACCTCAGCCACCACATCCCCAGGCACAGTGGTGCCAGCAACTACGGGGTCATGGAGTGCGCCAACCATCAGGGCTGCCAGTGTGCCAAGGAGCGAGGGCAAAGACATTCCGCCACCAGCCAAGGTGAAAAAGATGCCCACATCCCAGAGGGAGAAGCCGAAAACACCTGTCACCAAGGGGTCAGGGAAAACGAAAGGGGATAGTGGCAAGACAGCTGCGCCACCATCAAAGGTGGGGAAGGGCCAAAAACTGAAGGGCAGGTCAGGAGAGGGCATGGTGGCAACGACTGAGGGACTAGTGTCACACCTTCTGTCCACGTCGCCGCCAACCTGTACGGTGGAGAACACCGCCACCTGCACCGCCACAGACCCCGCAGCCAGAACCGCCGCCACAGACCCCGAAGCCAGCACCGCCGCCACAGACCCCGCCGCCACAGACCCTGCAGCAAGCACCGCAACATTCTCAGCCAGTGGCACCACCGTAGACATGGCCACCATCCCCAGTGGTCAGTCGTCCGAGGCTAGTAGTGAGTTCCAGGACCGTGGGCAGCTTCCATGAAGCAACACTGCCATCACAGTTGGCACCTGCATATGGAATGCGAAGCCGCAGCAGTGTGGGTTATGTCGCTGCTTCCATGGCGTATCATGCTACCTGTACCTCGGCAATCTCGTGGCACACACACCCAGGTGATGGAATTGTACCGGCCACCCTGCACGTGGAGCACTCTGGGCACCAGGCCCCCTCCAGAAACAGTGGAGAAAGGCATCCACTACCTCAGTCCTTGGCAGGATGAAGCACTCTGGGCACAAAGCCCCCTCCAGAACCAGTGGAGAAAGGCATCCACTACCTCAGTCCTTGGCAGGATGAAGCACTCTGGGCACAAAGACCCCTCCAGAACCAGTGGAGATTGACATTCACTACCTCAGTACTTGGCAGGATGAAGCACTCTGGGCACAAAGCCCCCTCCAGAACCAGTGGAGACTGTTATCCACTTGAGAGACTGTGGCTTTGCACTCCCCAGGATAAAGCAGTGGGCAAACCACCCACTGAAGAGACTTAAGAGACTGTGGCTTTGCACTCCCCAGGATAAAGCAGTGGGCAAACCACCCACTGGAGAGACTGGCTTTGCACTCCCCAGGATAAAGCATTGGGCAAACCACCCACTGGAGAGACTTGAGAGACTGTGCTTTTCTCTCCCCAGGATAAAGCAGTGGGCAAACCACCCGCTGGAGAGACTTGAGAGACTGTGGCTTTGCACTCCCCAGGATACATCAATGGGCATGGAGCCCCCTCGTGGAGCAGTGGCGTTGTGCGTTCATCAGGCTGAGGTGCCCCCCTCCCCCCGTGGTGCCTGTATATTTTCTATGTGATGCCCCTCCAGTGTTCTCTCCGTTTGGAATTAGGTATCTAGTGTGGGTCTCGCCCATGCATTTTGGGCCCAGTGGTCCACGGACAATGATTGGTACACTATCCGGACTTGTGTAGTTGGTGTACATATTTGTATATACTGGATTTTGACTTTTGACTAATGGATTTTTATTGATTACAATCGTTCAGATCATTTCCTTTTGTCCTTGCGTTATTCCAGGGGGTGGGCGGTGTATATGTAATGCTGCAGCATGTATTTGTGTGTATGGTGTTGTGGGTGAGGGTGGGGGTGTTGCATGTGTGTGTCACTCTCTTTTCCCTCCCCCTCCCCTGTGTTGTAGGTGCAGTACCCACCGTGGTCGTCGCCACCGTCGTTGGAGATCCTGATAGAGGAGCAGGAAGACCATCGCCGGCAGGATCTGCAATTTGGGCTCCATGGCGTCCTGGTTCCTCGTGGGCTGTGGAGAGGTGAGTGTATTCCCTTCTGTGTACTGTTTTTGCTGTGTTTTTATTTGCGTTGGTTCCGCCCCGGAAAAGGTGGCGGATAGCTGTGTTGTGATAGGGTGGGCGGTACATTGTCTTCCGCCTATCTGTTGGCGGTGTCCGCCGCGCTGTTTGTTTGTACCACCGTGGCGGTCAGAGTGTTAAAGTGGCTGTGTATGTTGGTGGTTTCCGCCACAGTCGTAATCCCATTTTTTTTTTTCGCCGGCCTGTTTGCGGTATTACTGCCGCTTTAACACCGACTGCCAGGGCTGTAATGAGGGCCACAGTGTGAAAATGGCTGAATGAATGTAGATGAAATATGGAAGGAATGTACAATATGGGGTGAAAAGGGCACTTTTTTGAAGGAGATCTAACATGGTTAACTACTGTTAAAGTTGTAAGTCACAAAACACAGGGGAGCAGATTTATTAATATGTCATGCAACACAGCAAGACACCAAGCTGTACTGCTTTGCATGACAGGGAGAGGGCAGAAACTTGCCATATCTATCAACATATAGTGTACACCTAGCCTCCTGCTCTCTCCTAGCACTGGTCCAGTCGTGGCTGCCTATTGCAATGACAGACAGCCTTCCACCATGGTGGAAGGGTGTGTGTGTATGTGTGGCAGGCAGGACTGTTTTTGTGCATCAAGGGACACCTTCCTGCACATTAATCACCCTTAGAGGCTTTTTCTTCTTTCCAAGTGTGCTACAGAGTGAAGTGCCTGTTATAGTTACCTTAGGGTGTGAGTTATAGTTACTTGAAAGAATTCTTAACTATAACTGCTGAATTTTTATGATTTTGTATGAGTAAATTCAGAACCTAAATATAACTACCTACTGGCAACTAGTTATCTGGGAAGGCACATTTTTAAAGGGTCAGTTAAATTCAATTGCCAGGGGTTTGTTATACTTGCATACTTTGATGGACAATAGTCATAGACGAAGGTGTTGAAACTCCCTCAATAGTGCGAGGCAGAATGTATCTTACAACATTATCTCAGATTGCTGAAATCCTTCGATGATATGTACTGGAACAGCTTTAAATCCATGCAGCATGGGATGTCAATATAAGGCATTTGCCTCGAGCGGGGACTGCCAAGAATTGTTTATAAAGATTACGCACACATTCTATGGAACATTTATCAATTATATGTCGCCCCAGTGGGCTCCTTGACCTGTTTGGAATTAACAAGTAATGCAAGGGAAATGTTTTATTGTTGTTGATTATCTAAAGGAAACCTGAAGTTAAATCTCACTAGGCAGGAGATATGGAATTGTGCCTCACTAGTGCTTTTGAAAACATGACTGAAATTAGGGCTTGCAAAGTGGAGCTTTCGGGCAAGTCTGATGCACTTTACTTGGGCTTAAAGTTTTTTTGCCATCTGCCTAAATGACGGCTGGTCACAAAATTGCACAATTTAAGTCTTGTCTACAGTCAGTGTTCGATGGCTGTTGTTGAAGGCCTGTTATATCCAATATTGTAAAACATACACATGTAGTGAGCACTAGTCATTCCTCTGGGCTTAACTTGACTTTCCTGTCTAGCTCATTTCTCTGCTTCTTATTAGATCCCTTTCCTCCATATTCTTTGTGCCACCTCTGGGACATTTCTTCTTAACCATGTGCTATTTGGATGACTTGGTTGCTTCCACTGCATACAGTAGGCAACTATATTTTCTTCAAGTAAGCACATGTCTCTCCTTGTCTCTCTGTCATTGTTGGCCTACCCCTCACTGCTGATTTTTTATCTACTTATTTTTTTTAATATACTTTTTTTGTTTATAATATTCTTTAAGAAAAAACACAAACATTTTTCTTGAGGGTCTCGCAGCTGCACATTGTAACCAGACTGTTCGTTTCATGCTCTTTCAACCCTGCGCCTCATCATGTCCATTGCTCTTCTGCTTCAACTCCACTTCCCAATCCATTGTTTATTCATTACAAAAATACACATTTTATATTAGAACTCCCCAGTCAACGTGACTGCAGGCACTGTGGGTCGTGATAAGGATACCCAGGCCCAAGCTAAAATGGACAAATGCATGGCCCCCATTGGTGGAACGAAAGGTGCCCTGGGAGGAGAGTCTTCAAACCCACACCGCGGACACACCTTAGCAATTCTGCAGCCTATTAAGGACTTCAAGTCTGTGCTGGAGACCAAGATTGGGGAGGTCAGGGTCGACACAGCCCGGTTGAGACAAGACCTCTGACAGGCCACAGACCATAACAGAGGCACAAGCTCTCCGAATTGGTAGACACAGTGCGGGGACTCTCCTCTTAAGTCCTCTCTCAAATTCTGCCACGGCACCCCAGGACCAAGCGCTGACGCTGAAAATAGGGCCTGATGTAACAATCTCTAGTTTGTCGGGTTCCATTTCTGGTGTAGTCGGGTTCCATTTCTGGTGTAGTAGATCCTATCATGGCTGGACAAGGATTGTCTGTCCTCTTACTTTATCACTGAATGGACTCACGGGGCACTGGCTCAGAAACCTCCACTAGGAGCTCCAGCCCACACTATGGTAGCTAAATCTTTGAACTACAGAGAGATAGGGAAGCCATTCTAAAAGGGGCAAGGGCGAAGGGTCAACTAATGCATCAATTTGGCAGCATTATGATCTTCCCCAACTCAACTCGCCATGCCCAAGCACAGGGAAAATCATACGGTCAAGTTAAGAAAAAAAACATGAACCTCTCATATGTGATCCTCTAACCCGCAAAGTTGCGGGTGCTTCATGATTCCAAGTCATATTTCTTTGACTGGCTTCGGGCTGGCTCACAGAGCAGCAACCCTTTACAGCGCACCAGCCTCCGAGATGGCAGGTGGCAACCCCATTGAAACCAGGGAGGCAGGTAGTGGGAGACCTGCTGAAGTGAGGCAGTGGAAACAATCCTGACACCAGAACAAGGCTCAATGGATAGTGAGGCTTCCATGGAGTTGGAGAAAGAACACTGGGAATAGACTGATGTTGATGTGATAAAGTGTCAGGGGGCCCACTAGGGCGCCAACAAAGAGGAGCAAGGACCGTCATCCAAGTTGGGGGCCTAGGTCAGAAGAGGGCTCTGTCGATGGCCATGCTGCATAACTAACCACTGCACGCCAGCACCACTGCAACCTACTGAAGTGCCTATTGCATATCTCTTCCCATGCGTAGCAATTAATGTGTTTGCAGTCTCCATCATCTAATTACACCAATCCTGAGTTAGTTCCGCGTAAATTTGAGAGTTCAGACAACAGATGCTTCTTTAGGGAGGGAAGTATAGGGTGAGGAGATGGGGGGTTAGGGTTTGTTCAGTTATTTTGTATATTCTTGTTGCTCAGTACTAAGCTCAAGAGGAGCAGGGATCATCACCCAAGTTGGGGGCCTAGGTCGGAAGAGGGCTCTGTCGATGGCCATGCTGCATAACTAACCACTGCACACCAGCACCACTGCAACCTAATGAAGTGCTTATTGCATATCTCTTCCCATACGTAGCAATTAATTTGTTTGCAGTCTCCATCATCTAATTACACCAATCCTGAGTTAGTTCTGCGTAAATTTGAGAATTCAGACAACAGATGCTTCTTTAGGGAGGGAAGTATAGGGTGAGGAGATGGGGGGTTAGGGTTTGTTCAGTTATTTTGTATATTCTTGTTGCTCAGTACTAAGCTCACACTTTGCACAGTCATGTTACGAACTTAGTAAGCCCTATTCCGGTCCTTACTTATCCCACACCTTTACCACCATGAGAACGTTTGCACCCTACACTGTTTCAAGTAATTCCCGGCCATAGCCACTGCTACGGGCCTTCACAGTAATGACATGGAACATTAATGAGGTTCTGTCCTGTATTAAAGAGGGGCTGCAATGCAGTTCACACACTGACATACTCCGGCAGAACTAGTGCTCCAAGAGATTCAACTACAAGGTACCATTTGCCCTTTCCAAGCCCACCCGGGATACAACCGAGTGTTCCATGCTGGTTATTCCAGAGGTTCAGGGGGAGTGGCCACACTCCTTTAAAAAACCTTGCCCCTCATGACCTCCAGGATTTCCAGAGATGCATGCAGAAGCTTTGTGGACCTTGAAGGCTCATTGGAGGGTACCCCCTACAATCTGATGTGTGTATACTTCTTCCCCACGTCCTGGCCCAGTCTACAATGGTGAGCCTCAGACATCTCATAATTGCCCTACTACGAGGGGTGATAGTAAGGGAGATTTCAACAATATCATAACTGATCAAGATTGGTACAGGCCCACTGAAGCATCACAAAGGATGTGGAGGGGCTTGTCTGACTGGCCACAAGAATGAGACTTAGCGATGTATGGAGAACATGGAATCCCAGACACCATTAATATACACATGCATCATCAGCACAAGGCTCGTTATCTTGCATCGACTACCTGTTACTCCCAGCACCACACATCATGCACACAACAGGGTCACACATATTACCACAAGGGATCTCTGAAAATGCTCCAGTAACAGCACACTTCGGTGCTCCACCAACAGCAGAAGGGCCCATGTGACATCTTAATGCTCGGCTCCTCTATGATAAGCACTTTTCTGCATAGTTGGTTGAAGAACTGAAGGTGTATTTCTAGACCTCAACAAAGGGACTGTAGACTCAGTCAGTGTGCTGTGGGGAACCTGTGAGGCATTCATGCAAGGAATCGCACACTCATATACTCCAGGCAAACACTGCGAAAGGCTGGCGAAGATCACTGAGTTTGAGATGTCTACACTATCCTGGGAACGTGGAATACAAGGCCACTAAACAGAAAGGATACAACACTGCCTCGCCTTAGATAGGGCCTCCCTGTGCCAGCTATGCCTGGAGGAGGCCCACAGTTGCTGGACAGGCTCTACCCAAAATGTTCATTAATTGGGGGGGAAGGAAGGGACAGTTCGGGTGAAGTCCTCTAATGGCTAGCCTAAAAAAAAAAAAAGTCTCAGGTTGTGCCCAGAGTGCCAGATGGGAATGTGGAGACATCTGTGGAGATCGTGCCTGTCTTTGCACAATATATGAGGCTTTATATGATTAACAAACCCACTCGGGGTGTGAGATCGAGACTCCACTGGTCATGGACATACCTGAGCTGTCAACAGCCAACAGGGACAACCTTGAGCAGCCACTTATGCTTGAGGAGGAGGTGAGGCTCTTTCTGACCTAAACTCCGGGAATACTCCCTGGACCAGATGGGTATCCAGTGGAATATTACCATAAGCTCCATCTGGCGGTCCTTCCCTCTATCTTACATATGTTTATGGAGGCGATCTCTAAAGGACAATTTTCATCAGAGATAGACCTAACAACGCTGAATTCTCCTGTTAGAATCAGGATGCCCACCAAACCAATGTGCCTCATACCCTCATACCGTCCCATCTCTCTTAACCCGGAGGTCAAGCTCGTGGCTAAATTATTACATAACAACTTCCTAAGGGTATTACCCCATTTGGTCCATATGCAATTTCATCCTGAACCTTAGCACAAGACACTGTATCAGAAGTGTCCACCTGGTGCTAGCTCGCATTCAGCCACTAGGCAGCCAGCAGCATTTCTACTTATTGATTTTGAGAAAGCATGCAACACCATGCAGTGGTTGTTCCTAGAAGAAACCCTTAGTATGATGGGCTTTGGTCTGCTATACCAGGCCTACTTCAGGGTCCTGTATGCGGCCCCAATTCCTCAAGTGAGAGTAAATGGAGCCTTTTCCCCTACATTTTCCATCCAGCAGTGCACTAGGAAGAGATGTCCCCTTCCCCTCTCCTTTATGCACGACCCATAAAGTGACTGGGTACACTGTGACGCGCAGGTATGGAGCTTTGACTGAGGCCTGGTGACAGAAGACAGGATAGCCCTATTTGCAGATTACATATTTCTGTTCCTCTCTTGGCCCACAGTGACAGGCTGTGGGTAAACTGGGATAAATACTTTTTGGCTCCCTGAGGGGTAGTTGTGGTTCCGCATACACCGCCTTAGTTTTCTATACCTTGGAGAGCATATATCTTGAGTGCAGGAACTCACCCTCCACCCCTTAATAGGGATGGCCCAGGGCAACATGACTAGATGGGAGAAGCTGCCCCTTAATCTCATGGGCAGGATAGCCCTTTTTAAGATGATTATCTGCCCGCGGCTGTTCTATGCTCTCCAGAACTTCCCTCTCCTCATTCTGCAGTCCTGGTTTAGGACCCTTGCAGTGCTTGTGAGGCAGTTCATATTGGCAAATAAGCGTCAGAGAGTCACCTTTGGTTAATGCATCTGCACTATATGCTACGGGGGACTTTCCATGGCAGATAACCATCTGCATTACTAGGTGGCAACCGTCCTGAGAGTGAATTTTGTTATACACAGCTGAGAGGACTCAGCGTACCGGAGAGAAATAGCCTTAACTGAACTGGAAAACAAAGAAAATTCTTTATGGAGTACCGGTCCCAGAACCTCTCTGGAACGACCATCTCTGGAAGGCCTGGGTATGCCCATTACATACATGCATTAGTTGCCAAGAGGGGATTTATACAACACAACAGTATTGGTCAAGTATACTCTCCACTCTTTCCGGACTGGTGGTATTGTATATCAATGTAAACCCTAGATTCAATATACTGGGCATTTTGGAGGACATAAGGGGCCTTCAGGGAGAGAGGATGCTGGTGGGGCTGGGCACAATACTGGCTACAGCCAAAAATTGGAACTCCCCTAGTGCTCCTTCCATGGAATAAAGGTATGGACTGGTGTGTACAAATTGAAAAGAATATATATATATATATAATAATAATAATATAGTGTGTATAATATATATATATATATATATATATATATATATATACATATATATATATATATATACATATATCCAATTGGAATGTGGAATCAATGCAGTCCTGAGAACTCTTCAGATATGCAGAAATCAAGTGGTGTTGTCAGTGATGTTCAGTCCATCTGGATGCAGTGATTTTAAACGGTACATCCAGAAATTTTCTCTGATGTCCAGTAGTTCTTCCTTTAAAACATGTTCCACAGGGAAAATCTTCAAATCTGATAGTAAATGGTCCACAAGGTTAAAATGGTTGGCTACAGGCTGGTCAAGTTTCTTGTTAATTATTGCCGATTTGTGGTTCCTGAATCGTGTACGGAGTTCATTCACAGTTTGACCTACATATTGTTTTTTAGAGCTTTGACGTTGGCACTGAATCACATAAATAATGCATCTAGAGCGACATGTAAGATGCTGTCTTATTCCATAGGTCCTTTTTGTAACAGAGCTAGTTACTGATGATGTTTGTAAAAGGTATTCACATGTGATGCTCCTTTTGGAATCACAGCAATGAACTCCTGCATTTGTTACAGCTTGCTTAAGTTCAGCTCTCACAATAAGTGATCAGAAATTGGGAGCTCTGCGGTAAGCAATGACTGGCTGTTTTGGAAAAAGCTTTTGCAATTTTTCACAAGTAGATAGTAAGGGAAAAGTTGTTTGTATTATATTTCTGTAGTTGGGAGCTGATGGATGAAAGTCAACCACAAAAGGGATTCAGGAGAAAATCAGTAAGTGCCAATTTACAATAGCACATTTACAAATCTATAAGAAACTTAACATCTATCCCATGGGGTTGGAGATTAAATCTAAATCATCTTTAAACTAAGTAACTGTGAATGGTCTGCTTCATGGAATATTTTGCTGCATAACACATCAATGGCCCTACTATCAATACATGTTAAAGTAACCATTCAAAAAATGCAGATGCTTAAAACCAAGCTACAAAAAGAATTGGAACTTTTAAAGAACACAAAAAGTGACTCTGAAGTGGCACACATACTGCAGAGGATTGCAGAAGTAAAAAAGATCACTGCAATGAATGCTTTTAAAATTAAATCTGCAAAACTGAAAAGAGACATGTTAAGATTTCATATACCTCCTCTCCCAAATCACCACTTCATAAATCATTCTGTTTTTGGAGATTCACTTGTCAGTGTATGTCCTGTGAGTAAACCGCATAAAAAAAACAGAAGATTTCTAAGACAAAAAAGAGTGCATAGCACCAGCCAGCTACAACCCTTCCAGACATCAGATACAGTTGTTGACTTAACTGGAGGGCTACTATCACCAGGCGAATTAAACCTCTTGAGCAAAGGCCTCTATTTCTGTCCTGTACCTAAGGACCATAATACAGCCAACATGAAGAGAGACCTAAAATCCTTTGAGAGAAGATGCAGACTTGCAGAATACTTTAACAATAATTCTAATGTTGATCTGCCAAGCTACCTTCCAGATCCATTTAAGAAGTTTCGCAATCTCCAAGTCATGGACCCCTCAATGTGGTAGAAATCCCGTTCTTGATACATACATTTTATCCATTAACAAACTCATCAAAGAATCAACACCTAAAAGGATTTTTGATAACATTACCAGAGAGGAAAGACAAGCCCTCTACCACCTTCAACAGAGAAGAGATGTCATTATAAAACCAGCAGACAAAGGTGGTGCAGTGGTTGCCATGAAAGTATGTGATTATATTGAGGAGGGAATGAGACAACTGATGGATACCAACACTTGCAAACTTTTAGAAACTGATCCCACAGAAGACTTGAACAAAGAAATCAAGAACATGGTTGCAAAGTACAGGAGCTTAAACCTCATTGATGATACAGCAGATATACTTGTCCACCCCAAAGCAAGACCTGGAAGATTTGATATGCTTCCCAAAATTCACAAAATGAACAATACTGGCCGCCCCATCATCTCTGGCAATGATACGGCCACTGAGAGACTATCTTTATTTGTTGACCTGCACCTCCAGCCCATTGTCCAACAACTTCCATCATTTGTTAAGGACACCAGTCACTTTCTTCAGATTATTGAAAAATTAAACCAAACCTATACATTTGATGATGACACTCCTCTGGCTACATTTGATGTTACATCATTATACACCAATATACCACATGATGATGGGCTTATGGCATTATCTGAAGCTCTTAATAAAAGAACTGTGAAAAAACCATCAACAAATGTGCTTACCAACTTTGCAAGAGTTATCCTTAAATCCAACAATTTTACCTTCAATAATAAACACTATTTGCAGATACAAGGGACATCAATGGGCACTCGGATGGCTCCTTCCTATGCAAATATCTTCATGGGAAAACTGGAGGACTATATACTTGCGAGTTCTAACATAAAACCACTGGTATGGCTACGATACATTGATGACATATTTATAATATGGAATGCAGGAAGCAGAGCACTTGAGCAATTTACAGCTTTTATCAACAGTATCCATCCTACCATCAAATTCACTGGCAGCAATACTACACAGAAGAGTCATCTCCCTTTCTGGATGTGTTACTCACCATTCATGAACAAAAAATTATAACTGATCTATACCACAAGCCTACAGATGCTCATTTGTATCTAAACTGGACTTCATGTCACCCACGCCACACTAAACTCAGCACCATCTACAGCCAAGCACTCAGAATAAGACGCATCTGCAGCAATGAAGACACTTGTAAAGGCCATCTACAGGAGCTTGTTAGATTATTTAAAAAGTGAGGCTATCCTCTGCATATCATTCTGCAACAAATTGACAAGTCTTTGCAGTTACCCAGGGAAGCACTTATTTGGAATTGAATCCCTTTTGTGGTTGACTATCATCCATCAGCTCCCAACTACAGAAATATAATACAAACAACTTTTCCCTTACTATCTACTTGTGAAAAATTGCAAAAGCTTTTTCCAAAACCGCCAGTCATTGCTTACCAGAGAGCTCCCAATTTACGATCACTTATTGTGAGAGCTGAACTTAAGCAAGCTGTAACAAATGCAGGAGTTCATTGCTGTGATTCCAAAAGGTGCATCACATGTGAATACCTTTTACAAACATCATCAGTAACTAGCTCTGTTACAAAAAGGACCTATGGAATAAGACAGCATCTTACATGTCGCTCTAGATGCATTATTTATGTGATTCAGTGCCAACGTCAAAGCTGTAAAAAACAATATATAGGTCAAACTGTGAATGATCTCCGTACACGATTCAGGAACCACAAATCGGCAATAATTAACAAGAAACTTGACCAGCCTGTAGCCAACCATTTTAACCTTGTGGACCATTTACTATCAGATTTGAAGATTTTCCCTGTGGAACATGTTTTAAAGGAAGAACTACTGGACATCAGAGAAAATTTCTGGATGTACCGTTTAAAATCACTGCATCCAGATGGACTGAACATCACTGACAACACCACTTGATTTCTGCATATCTGAAGAGTTCTCAGGACTGCACTGATTCCACATTCCAATTGGAATCTTCACTCATGATGCTTTTTAAAAATCCACCAGTGTCAGCTGTGCAGCCACCGAGCAAACCATCTTGTACTACCTGAGGAAGGCGGAAGCTGAAACGTTGTAGTAGAAATATATTTTTGTTCTTTAGTGAGATCATCTGTTTGAGTCACTTCTTTCTTGGATATTACATTTTCTTGTGGCTCTTTGTATCCTTTGGGATCCAGATTTTTCCATGGCTGGCTGGCTGTTTTCTTGTGGTCCTGCATCTTTATATATATATATATATATATATATATATACACACACACACACACACACACAGCACAAGGGTGCTCCCACAAATTTGTGAAGGCTTGGAGCAAATGGTGGGCCTATCAAGGTCTAGTAGGTCAAAGCTGTCATGGACAGATACTGCAACATCATATTTTCCATTGGTGGGACTGCTGAGGAGGGGAATATCTATGCACATTACTGTGTACACTGTGTTTACCTTATGAGAACAACCATTGTTGAATTAAAAAACAATAAAAGTGTACCCATTTAAAAATGCAAATTTTGGTCAAGAGGCTGATACCAGGCGGTTTGCTTCTTTTTGTGCTTGTGTGCATGCTTTCTAGGTCTCGCCTACCAGAGAGCTTAATGAAGTCTGGATGAGAAAGGCCATTTGTGGACCATAACAAAAACTCAGTGGGCTTAGTGCCTGCTTATTGCTTATCAATGGTTAATTTATCGTTATTGCTTACTTCCGAGTGGATGGCTTGTTTCCTTCTTCTTTTGCCTGTCCCTCTTGATCATCCATTTGATTGGCTAATTTGTGTCCTTCCACCGCTCACACTGAGGGACCTATTTTTTCCTTTTTCTTTCAGCACCTATGGAGAGTTAATGTGTTTTCTATCCCTCGCTTGTGCGCTGCTTCCACCCCACATACACCTGCCATACATGTCCACTTTAAGTTACTCTCTCATCCTACCTCCACAAGCTTGTCCACTTCTTTCCCCACCACTCCCCGGCTTTTCTTTTTCCCCGCACCCAGTCTTATGCAATTTTGTTTCTACCCTGCTCACTTCCCACTGCTTCCTTCCAACTTTTCTCCATTGCTCCCCTACCAATCCAGTCCTTTCAAAAACACAAACTAAATGTTTTGGAGGGATCAACAGTTGCAACTTCCTGATGAGTCACCTTTTTTTTCTGTAAACAAAAATCAAAAGAAAATAGAGCCCCTGTCATTCCCAAGGCGCGTACGCATTGTGATGCATGTGCACATATGTGATAACGCATGCACACCGAAGAAGTGGTGTGGTCTCGTTATCGAGCCTTTTTTTCTGATGCTAGATATTTCTGGCAAAAAGCCTTGGCAATACCAAAAGGTCAAAAAAGTGGAAACATGATGGATTTGCCAATTGTTTTTTAATTCACCATATAAAAATTGCCATTAGCTGTCTTCAAACAATAGATTAGCTTACTCTTCTTTCCAAAACGACTGCCAGTGCTTTGTAATGCAAGCTCATGCACCATCTTGGAATGGATTTTCTTTGCGAAAACACTTCTCAAATACTGGAACTGTGTTTTATCAAAGAAAAGCCTTTTCAAAATGGCTGTGTTATGTGCATATTGTGATGCCACTCTGCATGAGTGTAACACAGTGGCCATCTTTGAATGGAGTTTTCTGAACAAAAACATTCAAATTTCAACTATATGCATTGCAACACAGACCCAGGCACATTCTACAAAGAGTATTGTTTCTTTACACTGCCACATTCTTTTTGACTGCGGACAAATAAAACAATCACAGGCAAAGCCAATAGCTCACCATTTGCTTTTTAAAGCAAAGGCGGATTGGCTTTGCCGAAGATTGTTATCTTATTGCCAATGTAGAGGCTAAAATACATTCTATGTCACATTATGGGCATGAGCACAGAGGCAAATAAGCCTTTAATGGCTGTATCATAGTGGTTGTGGCTGTATTATGCGCCTGCAGGGTGCAAAATGAATTTTAATGCAATATTTCTCCCAGTTACTGTTTTGTTTTCAGCTAGCATAGCTCAGAAAACGAAAGAGGCAAACCTAACCCACTGCTTCTGGGCTACACTATCTGAAAATAAAACTCTAACTCAGAGAAATATTGGGTTAAATTAATTAACTTCACGTTTTCAAGGCTCATAAAACAGGCACTCTGTCCCAAAGCGACAGCATACTGTCAGTGACCCTGGGGACGTGGGTTAGCGCTCATGGAGTGAGCAGTGAGATGCCCGAGCTCCTGGGGGACCCACATCTATCTGACACCATCCTGACGAATGGTACGCCCTCACTGCTTTCACCTCGACAAGGCAGCCTACCCCACTGTTCGCCCATGCCGGTGGGCCCCCTTGGTTGCTCGCTATGTGCTAGCCGAGGCGACAGGTGCCCCGGACAGGTCAGACTGATGCCTGACCAAAATCAAGATGAAAGCCTGCATGGCTATAGATGATGGGGAGGGCCATGAGAGCTGACAGATTGGCGGAGGAGCTGCCCCTCTGGCTCGAGGGGCACGTATATCGCCCAGGGCTACGCCTGGCGCCTGCTGCCCATACTGTGGGCCGGCACAGGGCAGACTGGCGGTGAAAAAGAGAGCAGCCTTTGCGCCGCATAGCATTGTCTAACTGCATCCCTTGTGGGGTGCGGCCATCCATTTTGTGCCACAGCTGGAGAGCAACAATGCCTGACCCTCGTGGCCTGTGGGGCCTGTGCTGCATACGGGGCCGCAACTTGATCGCCTGTTGCCCAGAATAATTCCCCAAAGCCGGGGGTAATCACCAAATGCCATGCTGACTGCAGCCAAATGACAATGCCTAGCCTGCTCTGGAGGCGCTGCTCTGCCTACTGTTTCATGGGGCTGAAGGGACCCAAGATTGGACCTACAGAAAAGGATCCTCCTGCACTAGGCCACGAGGGGGATCCCAGAAGTAATGGGGCTGCAAACTCCTGACAGTGTACTGCAGTGAGGGAGGGGCACCCCGAACAAGCATTGAACTACCTTGCATGCGTGGGCTACCCCCATTCTGGGAGGGGGCTCACTGAAGCAACAGGCCTCCTGAGGGGTGCCACCACTGAACTGCAATCCGTCTGGCCCCGAGATGACCTTGGCAGTGGTAAAGAGAGTTGTGCTCTGCCCCTCCTCCCCACTTTGCCATCATGGGGAGTACCTGGAGTCCCTTTGTTCAGTGACATTGCCTGTTCCTTTGGACGAGGGTTACCTGGGGTCCACCAAGCGCCTCTGCACCCCCTTGCCTGGTGCTGATTGCTTACTGATTACAGGGGGACACACAAAGCCACGGGTGGCAGAGGTGAGTGCAGTCATCCCACCCTGTCAGCAATGCAGAAGAAGGGACCCATCATGCTTAACACCGCGACCTGGCATCACTTTGGGCTTCATCCTTCTCACCATCAACTAATCTAGGGAGGCCTTGGAACATAAAATTGATACCGTGGTGGCAGACCCGAGTATCCTCCGAGACCTCTAGTGAAAACTTACGGACAGAGTCACCACCACAGAACGCAATGTTGGGGAGGCCCAGGTGTTGGTTGACTCCCTAAAAGACAGAGTCACTGATGTGCTGGAGAGACTTCGAATCCTAGAAGACAGAGCGGAAGAAGCAGAAGGCAGGGCATGCAGAAATAACATATAAGTAGTTGGCCTACCTGAGCGAAGTGAAGGGAGGGACATGGTCACCTTCTTTGAAACTTGGCTGAAAGAAACTGTGGTGCCTGAGGGCCGCCCCCCTTTTTTTCACTGGAAAGAGCCTGGATTCAGACCCGAGCTCGAACGCTGCATACCTCCTCAGGAACTGAACTGCTACGTATCACACTGTGATCAGTGGATCATCTGGGTTGAGATAGCCCTTGTGAGCTTGGTCCACCTTGGGAATACACCCTTGAGACTAGGAGAGTGCAGTGTCACACCTAGATAGTGCAACATGTTGAGGGACCGCTTAAATGTGCAACCTACATATAAGGTACATTACTGTTCTTCCACTGTCAGACTGGCATGTTGGGCCCCGGAGCTTCTCTCCACGGAGCCAGCCTATACCCCACTGAAGTTCTTTGTGTAATTTGCCTACAAATTGTTGTTTTATTTAGTTTGAATGGTGGGGGGGGAAGAGTCTACTTGCCACGATCCAGTAACATAGGGCCTGTCTAGCTCAGACTACTGTTCTCTTGGGGGTACTAGTATGGGTACCCTTGATGCCACTTCTGGCTGCTTCCTTATCGATCACTTCCAATGACTGGCTGTGGCACAGGCTATAAATTGAAAACGTAAAATGTCTGGGTGCTCAATACTATGGCAAAAAGATACAAGGTCCAAGTGTACCTGCAGTGAAGGGGGTGGGGGTTCATATTGCCCTGCTCCGGCACCGGAAGGTGCAGCCCTCTATAAGAGATGGCAGGGACAGCTTTATTACACAATGTATTCTGCCTTCGCCAGAGGGGTACTCATATGGGTGATACCGTGTGTGCCCTTCTAGGTGCTAAAGATGCAAACTGATGGGGAAGTTAGATAAGCGGTTATTAGTGAGTGGCTATAGGCAAAGATATCACACTTTTTAACTTGAACGCAGCTCGGTTGTTTGATGTTTTATCCCAGGTACTGTCTCCGTTCACGCCTCACCCTATTCTCTTTGGTTGCAACTTTAATTGTATTACTGACCCCTTATTCAAGCGCTCATACCCCTGTTCAGAGACTCCCCTGTGCTGCAGCTGGTGGACAGATTCGAGGAATGGCAAACCCACTGGAGGCTGTTGGGCACATGAAGATTGATCCATCAGGACATCAGGGTCTACTCCTTTCCTTCCTCGTTACATGATTTACATGCATGCCTAGACACCTTTGTATGCGCCCCATCAGTACATACACTAGTGACTCACTCTGAGTATTAGACTAGAACCATATCTGATCATAATCCACTACTCCTGACATTGGCTTGGGTGCCACCCCCCTCCCCAGCATCCCAACATGGCAACTAAAAAGTTAATATTTGCGGAACCTCGCCTTTCGTCACCTTATAGGGGAGGGAATTCATCACTATTTCACTAAGAATGCACAAACAGCCTCTTCTGCATTGGTGGAATGGGAGGCCTTCAAAGTAGTGATGAGAGGGCAGTGCCGAGCACAATCGGAAGGGGTCCGCAAAATTCTTGTAAGCGAGGTCCTAGCACAGGAACATACCCTTAGGCAACAAGAACAAGAGAGACATGAAGACCCTACCCAACATCCACTGATTTGGATGCAGAAGCTAAACTAGCGGAACTAGTGGAAAGACTCCGCTGTATCAATTACCGAGAATACATGGCCCAAACACACGCGGAACAGGATAAGTCGGGCTTCTTTTTGGCCTGGCTAGCAAACCCGTCACAGATGGGATCCTCAATACTGGAGTTACAAGATGACCAAGCTATCAGGGTATACATTCAACCAGAAATTAATGAGTTGTTTAAGAAATATTACACAACCCTATATGTTCAATGCGACCATGCCTCACCAGCGGCCGTGCTCGCATATCTTGCTTAGATGCCCCTGCCCTACGTTTCCCCGGCTGCAGTAGAACGACTAGGGGCCATTGTTACTTGCGAAGAAATCTTAGCAGCACTACCACTATGGCATGAGGTAAAGTACGCTCTGACAGGCTCCCTGTGGAGTTTTACATGGCCTAAAGCAATTTATGGGTGCCCGAAGTGTATAAGTTGGGGAGAGACATTCATTTGCTGCTACCTACTATGATTGTCCACTTGGTTAAACTGAGACGCCCGGCACACAATGTTGCAGTGTATAGACCCCTGTTGATTTTAAATGATGACTACAACATTTTGGCCAAGAGACTGATTACGCAGTTCCTACCTTATATGCATCGCATTATTCCCGCAGACGGGTTATATTCGAGAGTGGAATACAGGATTAAATATACAGATGGTTAGGGCGATCCTGTTGGCAGCCCCACAAATGAATCTCAAGACAGTTGTGATGTCCACAGATATAGAAGAAAGGTTTTAACAGCCTACATTAGGAGTATCTATATGCTGTGATGGAGAAGGTGGGCCTGGGCCAGGGCTTCATCAACTGGACTAAGCTACTTTAAACTTCACTCATAGCAAGTGTGAGAGCTGGCGGGGTAATTTCTGATGCTTACTGTGTGAAGCGGGCATGAAGCAGCAATGCCCACGGTGCCCCTTGCTTTTTGCCATCGCAGCAGAACCGCTGACGAGTAAGGCTAGACAGGGCCAAAACTATAATGAACCCAACGCCTTTGGGGTAATACATCACATAGCACTGTACGCTGATGACATGCTGATTTTCTTTAATGATGAAAGTACTGATGTTGACAGAGCCTCCTGACTGCTGGAAGGCTTCCGGGATTTATAGGGTGCTGGAAACGGCCTTTCTACTTGGGTCACCCCCAAACTTTTTGCCTTCCTCCTTCTCTTTTGCTGACATTTTTGATGGCTTTAGGACTCTGCTCACTTTACCACTGCTAATCAGTGCATTTGCTCTCTCCTTAAAACATGGTGACATTGGCTCATACCCAATTGGACTATGTAATTTACTAATAAGTCCCTAGTAAGTGCATTATACGTGCCAAGGGCCTGTAGATTAAATGCTACTAGTGGGCCTGTAGTACTGGTTGTGCCACCCACTTAAGTAGCTCCTTAACCTTGTCTCAGGCCTGCCTCTGCCAATTCGACTTGGCATTTACAAGTACTTGCCAAGCCTAAAACTCCCCTTTTTCTACACATAAGACACCCCTAAGGAATGCCCTAGGTAAGCCATAGGGCAGGGTGCAGTGTAGGCAAAATGCAGGACATGTACCTGTGTAGTTTACATGTCCTAGTAGTGTAAAAGCTCCTAAATTCGTTTTTACACTGCTGTGAGGCCTGCTCCCTTCATTGGCTAACATTGGGGCTGCCCTCGTACATTGTTTGAGTAGTAGCTGCTGATCTGAAAGGAGTAGGAAGGTCATATTTAGTATGGCCAGAATGGTGATACAAAATCCTGCTGACTGGTGAAATTGGATTTTATTTTACTATTTTAGAAATGCTACTTTCAGAAAGAGAGCATTTCTCTCCACTTAAATCCTTCTTTGCCTTCCATTCCACATCTGGCTAGGTTTAGTTGACAGCTCCCTTGTACATTCACTCAGACACACCCCAAACACAGGATACTCAGCCTCACTTGCATACATTTGCATTTTGAATGGGTCTTCCTGGGCTAGGAGGGTGGAGGGCTTGACAACTGCATGTCAAAGGACAGTGGCCGGCCCTCACACAAAGGACTGCCACACCCCCTACTGGGACCCTTGCAGACAGGATGGAACTAAAAGGGGACCTTGTGCATTTCTGAGCCACTCTTTGAAGTCTCCCCCACTTCAAAGGCACATTTGGGTATTTAATCAGAGCCTCTGCCCTTAGCAACTCAGACACTTCTGAGGTAGACACTCTACCTGGCAAGACACTTCCTGGAGAAGAGAACCTGAACCAGAACCTGCATCCTACCAAGAAGACCTGCCTGGCTGCGCAAAGGACTCACCTGTCTGCTTTCTGTGAAGGACTGCTGCCTTGCTATTGCCCTGCTGCCTTGCTGCTCTCTGGCTGTGGCAAAGAAGTGCTCTCCAAGGGCTTGGATAGAGCTTGCCTCCTATTCCCTGGAGTCTCAGGATCAAAAAGACTTCATCTCTACAAGAAGGACTCCTTCTGCGGCAAAATTTGACTCACAGCCTGCCAGAAACAACGTACAGCCTGCACCATGGTCAAAATTTCACTGCATGCCGAACCGGAACGACGCACCCCAATTTCGCAACAAGAAGATCGACACAGCGCCAGCGTAGCGACCAGAAATTCGACGCATGGCCTCACCGGATCGACGCAGCCCGAATTCCAGAGAGGAATCGGCGCAGCGCCAGCAGTGCGGTAGAAAATTCTACACAACGTCTACCGGGTCGACACAGCTCCTGTGACTTCGTCCTGCCAGGGCCGGAAATCCACGGATCGTCCCCGGGGCATCTGAAAACCCCACAACCCGAAGAGGATCCACGACCGAGTGCCAGAAATCGGCGCACAGCCGTCCCTGCGTGAAAGTAAACAACGCATCGCCGTGTGCGGCTCGAGAAATCGACGCACACTCCTTTGTTTCTACGCTTCTCCTCCTCTGCAGTTCTTTGCGGAGATTTTTCACGCGAACCAGGTACTTTGTGCTTAGAAGAGACTTTGTTTGCTTTTAAAAGACTTAAGCCTCTATATATCACTTTTCAGTGATATCTCAACAATTACTTATTGCAACTTTAATCGTTTTGACCTGCATTTATCCAGATAAATATTATATATTTTTCTAAACACTGTGTGGTGTATTTTTGTGGTGCTATATGGTGTTACTGTATGATTTATTGCACTAACACTTTAAACATTGCCTTGTAAGTTAAGTCTGACTGCTCAGTGCCAAGCTACCAGAGGGTGGGCACAGGATAATTTAGATTGTGTGCGACTTAACCTAACTAGAGTGAGGGTCCTTGCTTGGACGGGGGTAACCTGACTGCCAACCAAAGACCCCATTTCTAACATAGGGGCTGCGAGTAAATTGGCAAAAGACCTCCCTTTTACCTTTAAGACCCCTGGAAGAGAATGCTGTGGACCCTGAAGGACCCAGGTGGGAACACACCTCGTGCCGATATCTGGGGTTCCAACTCTATAGAAAAGAACTCAATATCCTGAAGGGTAATAATCAGGACAGGGATAGCGCGGCTCCATGCTGAGGTAGGATTCTGGAAACCGCTCTCCTCAGTGGTGGACAGAATTGCAGTAGCCCAAATGATAGCCCTGCCCAAACTACTATATTTTTTTGCAATCGTCCCTATCATCATACCCAGAAGTAAGTTTAGGGAACTGAACACTGTTGATTGATTTGATTGGAATAAGAGCCGGCGTAGAAAAACTCCAGTGCCCCAACCGAAATGGAGGCCTTGTGGCTTCAGATTTCAAATCATATTACATATGGGCTTAAATGCAGTGGGTGACGTGCTGGGCACCCACCAGAACAAGGGGTGGGGTGGGTAGGAGCTGGAAGCTTGGGCCGATGCACCTACCTCCCAGTGGCTTCTCAGCTAATTCTGGGACCCAAGAGGCTTAGAACGGGACCCGGGATTTTACAGTCCGTGGTCAAACACTGTTGGATACAGTACTTACAAAAGACTAAAACAGTAGCCCCCTACTCACTGGAGGTTGCTTTCAGTTGGATTTCGATGTTATTACATGCAGGTGCCCGACCAAAAGTGATGGTCTGGGCGGCATTAAGACTGTGGGTGACCTTTATGATGGAGGGCAACTGCAGACATTCCATGACTTGCAACCTGTGTACCACTTACCGGCAGGACAGTTCCTACTGTTTGGGAAGCTTTCAGAAGGTTATAAGCAGGAAGTGGGGGATGGCCCAGCTAAGCCAAAAAGGCATAATGGGTGTCATGTTCTATGTACCACCACGGGCAAGCACAAAGCTGTTACAGGCCTCTACAATGCATTGCAGGAGGATATGATTGTCTCCCTGCAGAACCTGCTGGATGAATAGGCGACTGACCTTGGAGCTCCCATATTAAATACAGACTAGACGTGGGGTCTCTTTGTCACCCCCTGACACAGAACATACGTTTCAAGTTAATTTTGTTCCTTCTATCGCCATAGAGCATACCTCACACAAGACAAAATAAATAAATATTGTAGGAGGCTGGCCCTCTATGTAGTGTGCAAAGCTAGGCACACTGTTTAGGGAGGCCAGACAACCACACATTGGTTTACATGGGTAAAAACTAGATCTCCTAATGCTCTAATTTTTATGGTAGCTTAGTCAAGCAGTTAGTCCAATCTTGGAGAAGTGCAAAGCATTTGTTGTACTCACAGTATCAATCATGCAACTCACACATTCAAAGGAATAACTTGAGATAAATTTATAAAAATAATTCGCATTTTTATATAATTTCAAGACCAAGATTATCAAAATTGGTTAAGTACTTTTTAAGATACGGATTTTTTAGAAGTTTAAGAAAAACAGTATTTTTGTGGGTAATTGCGCACCATAGGAATCAATGGAAAGTCCCCTATAAAAATACATATAAAATCACACAGTTGGTTTACCAAGTTCTTCTTTTGCAAGTTGGTCGAGGTCGTCAATGGACACACTGTGCCAGCTGGAGAAGTTCAGGCGGCTCCCGGTTCCCACGGGAGCAGCAGTGAAAATGTCTCTGGAGCTGGTACAGGGCCACTGCGGGGACCACTTGGAAAAGGTCTGTGCAGGTAAGTTTAGAGTTCATTCCTTGGGGTCCCCTTGGAGTGATGAGGGACCCTTAGGATACAGCAGGTTCTTTATTGCAGGACACAGGGTGGCTGGGTGCAGAGCAAATCAGTGAGCCAGGAGCTGTGTGCAAAGAAGCCCTTTGGATCTGGGGGCAAGTCACTTCAAGTGTCGTTTGCAGGATAACGGGGGCACTCTGGAGGTCGGGGTCGTTCCTGAAGTCCCTCGACTGGTTTCCTGGTGTCCGATGTCAGCTGACCAGTACCCACGGTATTGGTACGGTTCAGCCAGTGGAGGGCGCAGTGCCACCAAACTTGGCACACTTGGAGGGTATGTCCTCATGGTCGTTGGTGTGTCGAGTCTGGCTACGACTTCCGGTTCGGGAGTTAGTGTCTGGTCAGTGAAGTGACCCTCACTGGGTTGCTGGTTTCTTCTTTGTTGCAGAGTGGTACCTTCACTCTGGAGAACGTTCTTGGGTGATTGGCGAAGCTTGGAGGTCCTCTGGGGTTCTTGAGTTCAGTCCAGATGTCCAGCAGCAGCAATGTTTGGGTCCTGGGTGCAGCGGGCAGGGTTTGGCGCCTTTTCTTTATGCAACAGGTCCACAGTTCTCGTGCCTTGGATCTTCTTTCTGTCCATCGAATCCGCTATCTTAGTCTAGGGATGCCCACTAAATACTGAATTTAGTGGGTGTTTTAGAGGGAACCTGACAGGTCTTATGGGACACCTACCTTTGGGTGGCTACACCCACTATAGTGAACATTGCCTGTGGGAAGGGTCACTTCCCTATCCCTGATTGGCTATTTTTCTTCCTCCTAAGATGGAGGAAAATGAAATGGAGTGTCCACCTCACAGGCAACACCGTAGGGGTACTGCATGCCAGGTGGGGCTACCCCTCCTACCCTTTGTGGAGTTTCCCGACTTTGCTCCCGCCAAAAGTGGAGGTTTGCAAAGGGGAGGTCATCTGCTGCTAGCAGCAGACCATAGGTACGTGTTCCAAGGGTGTTAAGTCCTTTGAAGCTCACCAGCATGGCAGTGCACATTCTTGGGGGAGGGCCGGTGTTAGCACCTCCACCCAGGAAGGGCATTGTTCTGAATACAAGAGAGCAGGAGATCTCACCCCAGGGGTTCAGACTTCTGTCTTGAGTTGGCAGGCTAGTGGCAGGCAGGGTAGTTAGCTTCTGCAGGGGGCACCTCAAAGGTGACCCCTGGGTACATTTTATAATAAATCCAGTACTGGTACCAGTTTGGATTTATCATTCTGAGTTGTTTGATACCAAATACCCAAGGGTTCAGAGTGGCCATCATGTAGCTGTGAAACTTGTACTAACCAGTGTCCAGCACATGCATTCAAAATGTCTGCCCTGTTTACTCACTATGTCCCAGTTTTGGCAAGGAAACAGAGGGGGCATATTGCTCATGCAGCTAAGCCCTCACACACAATATAGTGCACCCTGCCTCAGGGCTGAAAGGCCTGCCAGAGGGGTATCTTACCTATATGGTATGCAGTGTATTGTGGACAGAGCACACAAGCAGTGTCTCATGTCGAGCTCGCATTTTATGATTGCACCAGGACACTGAGCCTGCTATGGGAGTGCAAGGTGCATATGGATGCATGGCCCTAGAGGGTGGCACAATCAGTGCTGCTGCCCTCAGGGGACTACCCTTACTACCCCATGCCCTGGGTATCTAAGTACCATTTACTAGGGACTTATAGTGGCAGATAAAGGTGTTGCCAATTATCTTTGCAATTTTAGGGAAAGAACACAGGCACTGGGAACCTGTTTAGCAGGTTCCCAGTGCACTCTAGTCCAAGTTGCATCCAGAAGCCAGGCAAAAAGCGGAGGGTGCTGCAACAAAGTGCCAGTTTCCCACTAATATTTCAATACTACCCTTGCTGAATGCCCTCAATGTGGTGAGAGGTGTGCTGAGTTACTACATATGGTATGGGACTGCCCACACATAACACTCTGAAGACTAATGTATTGACATTGATTAATGACATCACTGACCGCAATTTAGAACTGTATCCGTCTGTGTGCCTTTTGGGCTCTTATTGTAGACCAGTCATGTGAAAAGTAACTACCAAATTTATAGACCTTGCGCTAATATTAGTCAAAAGACAAATAACTAATTGGAAGAATGCCAGGGGAAAACAGTTACGAAATGGCGTAGCGATCTCACCCATTGGACCAAATATTCTGGTATGACCCTGATGAGGGATGCCAAATGTGGGAGGGTCCCGATGGAGATGGCCCGTGCCTGGGAGGGTCATCTAGATTACTTTAAGTGAGAAGAAAACCTTGACAACAACAGCTATCCCACACCACAGTTAACCTCATTGACAATATCTATAGTTTGTATATACATCCCCGGATCAACATGACGCTCAACTTGCCGTCATTCCCTGTAACACCTTGGACATTGGCCCGTGCAGTACCCCCACACTTTATATACCCCTTGTTTTACACTAGACACTTGAGTTACACAACAACATCGGTGCTGCCCCTTACAATTACTGTGGCCAACACAACCTGCAGGGACTGAGGCACAAGCAATGTTAGAAACATGCAACTCTTCACACAAATTGCACACTATACTGTATGTATATCTATACACTGCTTATTACCACATTTAGGCCTCGAGCCAACCATGTTATCAGTACCACTTGGGGGATCAGGTCTAATACGATTTATTGGAAAGATATGGACGCCTAGGGATGGAAAATATGTGATAGCATGTGATAACTCTTTGCCTTTTGTGAGTTATCACTCCACTCCCAAGATACCTTGATGTAACTGGAAACTGTTTTCATAATTTCCATTACTGTGAATTTTATTATTCAAAATTACAATGGCAGTAAATGTGATTATATAAATTGATAATTGTAATTGACAAGGCAATTATGATGATTATTATATTAAGTACACCAATTAAGTGAAACATTTTTTAATTAGTTTCTTATTCCAGAGCTGGTGGTGAATGACCTTGCAGCATGATGTTGAAAACTGAAACAAGCACATCGTATCCCTCTGATACCTAGTGTATAATTAATTTATGGTCAAATGTCCCACATGCAGTTACACTGACAAGCCTGCAGGACTACTCATCATGGAAAACTTTGTTAGAGGCAGCTCAGGTAAGGAATCACATTCCACTTAGACATTGTGAGAAATGTGGAAAGCAACACCGTTTCCCAAATATTTTACCACAGGAGGTGCAGGAGCCTTTTTTCTATGAAGATAGATTTACAGACTACTAAGCGAAAAGCTGAAGCAAGTGTCAGTGACAATGCTGGAACAAGTGAATGCATGAGTAAACACTTTAACAGAAGAACACCATTAAAGTCAAACGTGCATGCTGAAGAATGTATATCTTGTGGAAAGGTAAATTGCCACTAGGGAACATCAACGCATGAGAAATTAATCAGGAACACAGAGCTTAGAGTTGACAAATGCTTTGTGAGTGTGCAACCATTAATTGTGACTCAAAGATCTTAGCAGTTTGTAGTACATATTGGCTACAGAAGCCCATTATTATGCATCTTGTTATAAGAACTATTCAATTTAAAGCAAGGAGAAAGATCACACATCTAGCATTCAAACCAATGTTCACTACATAAATATGAGAGATGAAGCATATGCTGAACTATTTCAATACTTTAGAACTGTGCTTATTACTAACAAAGAGGTAACACGTGAGACAACTCTCACTGAAAGGCTTGAAACCCTCATGACACACAGAAGAATACAGGGAATAAGTCACAAATTGAAAAAGATGAAGATAATGTTACAAGAGCCGTTAGTCTAGTTCAAAGCTGGAAAAACCCATTGACTGGGCCACATGATCTCATCAAAATGAACAAACTAAAAACCTTCACTAACATGTCCAAGAAGAAGGCAGTGAACCCCAATGACAGGGCAATCATCATGAAAGCAGACAACACACTTTTTAGTGGAATCATTGTGAAAGCACAGAGTTGGAACCTTCGAATTGTGGATGTACTCTCTCATCCCTTAGGACCTTTACCATGGGCTTTCAGCAACTCCGGAAGGTCTGTTACAAAAGACAAAACAATGTGTGTTTAGCAGCATACTTGCAGAAAAACGTTACCCTTGCTAAGGAAATACCTAGAAATTCAGCCATGCTTATTATTAATGATATGGTTCTTGGTCAAAGAGCAAAAGGAGAGGAATCAAACTTTGGTGAGGTGGCTATGTTTGTCTTGTCCATGGCTTTGTGGGAAGGAAATAGGAGTCGAAGAATTGATGTTGTGTTTGATACGAACAATGAGACGTCTATTAAGAACAGCAAAAGGACAATCAGAGGGGAAGAATTTGGGCACCAGTTACACAGCATCTCACCTACCCAGATTGTCAGACAGTGGAAGAAATTCCTAAGTCAAATAAGGAATAAAACAACTCTCACTGCATTTCTTGTTAACGAATGGAGGAAACCAGAGCTGTTTGTAAACTTTGAGAATAAAACACTGTTCGCGAACAGTGACGATAAATGCTACAAAAACCACATCTGAAGGAAGCAACAAAGTGCCTAATGTAAACAGTACACACGAAGAAGCAGATGGTTGGTTGTTGCTGCATGCTTCACAGGCTGCTAATGAGGGTTATGAGGCAGTAATGATAAGCTCAGATGACACCGATGAGATTATTATGTGTTTGGGATTCCATGACAGAATCATGGCTAAATTGTTTCTGAAATGTGGTACTAAAATACATATGCAAGTCCTTGACATTGGGAAAATAGGTTCAACTCTTGGTGAGAACGTTTGTTGAGCTATTATAGGTCGCCACACATTTACCAGATGTGACACAGAAAGCACATTTGCAGGGAAAAGGAAAAGTAGCTGCATTCAAAATCCTGTCTGATACACAGGAAACATTTTTGCAGCTCGGAGACAAATGGGTTCTCTCTGAGGAACTAATGGAAAAATTGGAGCTATTCTCGTGCTTACCGTATGCACTGAAATTTTCAGTTCATCACATAAAAGACTTGAGATATCATCTATTATGCGCAAAGAAGGGTGAGTTAGACAGTCATCAACTTCCACCTTTCAGGGACAGTTTGAAGAAACATGCAGAACGTGCAAATTATCAAGCTGCTATAAGCAAGAAATGTCTTCTGAATCATTCACAGACACCTAGTCCAACTGCCAGAGGGTGGAAATTGGAACACACAAAGGAGCAGAGCAACTAGTAGTGGACTGAATGGAGGGGCCACCAGCACCTCAGGCTGTCTTAGATCTACTAACTTGCAACTCCATTAGGGACTGCAGACTGCCAACATGTGTCTGCTGTCTAAATGACCTCCAGAGCACTGCTATGTGCAAACTTCCCACCTGTGAAAACCAAACAGATGTAGAGAATAAGGACACCTATTCAGAAGATGACGATGATGACAAATGTGAATGATAAAATTGTGTTTATGTTCACTCATGACATACATTGCCTATGTAAGATCTAACAACTATTATTATTGGAAACTGTAAGTGAAAATTATGCATATAATCTATATCAATATATGAGGAATATAATGAAGTTTTATTGTTAATATTTTAAGGATTATGTTGTTATTATTACAATTAATAATCATAATTATTTGTAAATTATATTGAATTTGATTCATCTGGTGAACGTAGATGTATTTTTCCACATATTATGAATTTGTGTGCTATTTATCAAAATATCAAAACCATTATTTTTTTTCAGCTATTGTTGCTAATTCAATAACATCAGACAAAAGGTAAAGAGTCATGTCTTGCTATCACATAATTTCCATCTCTAGGCATCCATACCTTGCACAAGACTTATTCATGTCAGACGAAAACCCTCCCCCCAAAGTGGTACCAATAGCCTAAATTTGGGGTCCTGGCTCATGGCCTAATTAAAAAAAATTGAAAATATTCTCATTATATGAGATGGTGCTTACCATGTTTTCTCTTTGTTGTCTATCACAAAATGTCTATCACAAAATGCCAATAAAATATGCTTGAAAAAAATATGCTGTCAGTGTACCCCCTCAAGGTGAAAAGGGGTGCCAGTAACCTCAAAACATCCCACAGCAGGCTAATACAGTCACTCAATGCACCTGCCTACAGTAGAATCCCTGTACCCCCATTTGAAGTACCGGCAGTCCACTCCACAGAGAAGGATGGAGAGCCTGCTTCAAGCACCTACTCTGTCTTTCACTAATGAACTGACCCCATGGCAGACATGAGTTTGCAGCAGCCCTCAGGGCAGAGCACTGCTTGTAATAAGGTGCTCTGTCCCCATTTGCTACCAGCGCACCTGTATATAGTTGCACTATGGTGCAAACAGGGACAGTGAGGCCATTACATAATATGGGCCTGGTGCCTGAATATAGCCTATCATTTTCTCTTTTTTATGGTAGCAAAAAACATATCTTTGGAAACGTATGGAAAAACTAAAGTAAAATACTTGTATAGCTGTCAGCTAATTATACCCCGTACACACCCTGTTACTTACCCTTGTGGCATCATACTGTTAAGTGATGTAACGCACAATAACAATTAAACGTTTGTTACTCAGGCATGATATCAGAACACTTCCCACATTGGTTCACTGCAAGTATAGTATCTTTTGACCCACGCACTCCCCCAGAGTGTAGAGTGTTACCCGTCCGATAATTTGATTTGAGCCCCCGTAATAGAATATTAGGGTCTCCATGTCAATGTAATTGCATATACATTTATATGGGCAATATTGAATAACTGGGACGTTTTTCAATTGTGGGGTTCTGCGTGATATCAAATAGAAACTAAGTGCTAAACTGAAATTGTCTATGACATCACTCAGAACCCAAAGGTGAAAAACATCCATTATTCACTTTTTAATCATCTATAATTTTATGCTATGTTAGCAAATTAAAATCAGCTCCTCTGCATGTATACATTTGCACATTTGTGTGGCATGATTAGATCCGTGAACTTATGTTACTAGTTGTGCCCTTTATGAATTCAGCGCACGAGTTCTGATCAGGAAACACAACTAAGAGGAAAACACCACTGCGTGGCTAACATCTTTCAGTTAAAGCTGTACTAGATACTTTTGTTCGCCTTATAGATAATAATAGTGGCTCAATTGGATGATAATAGCCAATTAGAAAATGTTCCCAGTTTGACTACTTATGCATCGCAGTTAGTTCCAAACTAGGGGCCTGAATTAGATATTGGTCGAAAGCTGACTCCATCACAACTGTGAGGGATATTCTGTCCGCAGAAATCTAAATCCCATTATTTCCTATGGGATTTAGATTTCTGTGGACAGGATATCCCTCATCGTTGTGATAGAGTAACCCATCGGCCAATATCTAAATCAGGTCCAAAGTGTGGAACTAGCTTTTTAAAACCCCTTCCCTACTCAAATATTTCTTAAACATTTTGGGTGTCTGAACACCAACCATCACTATCCTCTTACCCTTTCCTCCCTCTCCCCACTTAGGCCCCAGAAGCTCCTAGCATATTGAGTAATTCACTCACTGGTCTATGCAGACTGTGAAGACAGTAGCAGACTGTGCCAGAACAACCCTTGCATTCCAACACCTTCTTTAGGTCTCATGCCTTAGTAACTGGCCTCTCTTAGATCTCTGGAGACCCAAGAAAGGAAGGCGAATGAGGGAACACACCATTTCATTGTTTCACTTTGATGTTTAGAAACTTGGAGTTGCTGAGGGAAAACTGCAGATTCAACCACTTTGAAGAGAGAAGTCAAAGTGGTGGTTCCAGAACATAAACAATAAGAAAACAAGTAATATGGATTTGTATGCATTGTGGCTGAATGGCCCTTCGAAAAGAAGTGGTTACAGCCAGATATATCAGCTCATTTTTGAGTACCTGAAAAATTACTTTAATATGGAAAAAAAAGGAATGTGTCCTCGACATAGTAGTCCGCAACATTAAACAAATGAGTCTCAAATGATATGTGTCTATATCCCACAACGCAGATGCCTGGAAAGATGGACTTTTTTTAGCATATGGCTTGCCTCATCATCCACATGTGTTAGAAACATGCACTTCTTTGATGAAATCAACTTCCTTTCAAACCACCATTCCAGAAGTCATCTAACAAGCCTTTTAAGGCCTACAAAGAACTGATAATCTCTCCACCTTTTCCTTCCTCTCAGAGACCATGCGATTTCTTCACGACATACTTTGAAAAAATGGCTACCCTACCAGTGAACATTACTGCCACCTTGCTTTCCCCTTTGGCGCCAAAAAGAAAAATAAGTTGAAGAGCCAATTAATGAATTGAATTCTGTCATGTTTTAGAGTAGGATGTAGGCATAATTGTCAATGCATTAAAGCAGACAGCACCTGTAAATGGTCTGAAGCACCAATGTCACCTAATTTCACAATTCTGCTGCCCCTCCTTCCCACTCCCCCATCTCCAAATATATCAATGTATCTTTACAGCTAGAACAAGTCCCTCACCTGCTAAAACATGCCATGATGACCACAATTCTGAAGGTCAGTTTAGTTCCAAAATTATTTGTTAGTTATAGGTGGCCATGCCTAGCAAAAATGCATAAATCCACACTAATTGTACAGCTGCCCAATCACTTGGGAAAGCAAAACATCCCAAGTGCCTTTCAAACCTGATTCTGTCAATGCTGATCAACTAAGAACACGATCATCAATACCCGCTCTCGATCAAGATAGGTCAAGCCAATCCTGCGATCCTCCTGGATCTCTCAGCAGTATTTTGATACAAATTAACATAGTATATTCTTAGACCGACCTCTCTTTTACTGTTGCAACTACCCTGGTAGCTATATGGTTTTCCGCATTCCTAGCAAACAGAATACACCACATTAAACTGGCCTTCTTCCTATCTCAGTTGACTATCATTACCTGTGGTGTCCCCCTAAGATTCCTATGTCTTTACAACCCTCTTTAACATCTAAATAGTCCTACCTGAAAACACCTTCAAGAGCTATAATTTAAGATGTCATGTGTATACCGACGCAAACCAAATTTAACCCAAAGCCTCAAGGGATCTTGGTAACCATTAAAAAAAACAGAGATTATCTTGATAGCATCCAAAACTTGATGCATTTAAATTAGCTTCTTCTCAACTCCACTAAGATCATGATTCTCCTTTGTGGCTCAGCTTCCATTCAACTGACCTCCTTCTCTGGGCTCATCAACACTCTCTCAAAATAAGTGCAGCCTAGGCTTTTGTACCGGACTTCAATCTCTCACTGATCTCCAAAGTGAGCATCACTGCTATAAACATACTGTACCACCAAAGTGTCCTACAACAAACCATGCAGCTGCAAGGCCTGCCTCTTAACATAACTCTTTAACTGGCAGTGATCACCAGAATAAACTACTCTGATGGTACACATAGGTGGGCCATTGCTGCTAAGGTTATCACCATGCTGCACCACCTCTTCCTCGGACTGAAATGCACTGATGGGAAAACAGCCTAAACAACGACTCAAGAACAACAAGGTGCGTTGTCCACGAAAGCAGAACAACGCTTTCGTGAACAACAACTCTGTTGTTCTCTGCCTTAACCATGCATGTCATGAACAACGAACATGCATGGTTAAGGCAGAGGAAAACAGACTCAGGATCGGAGAGGACGCAGTCAGATAAGTGGGGCTGGGGTAGGGTTGGGGGTAGTTCTAGGGGTAGTTTTACTTTTTAAGGATGGGGTGGGGTTGGGATAGTTTTCGTTTTTTAGGGGAGGGTGGGGGTAATTTTAGGTTTCAATGGCAGGGGGTGGGGGTGGTTTTAGGGGCAGGGGAAGGAGGGGGTCGCAGTAGTTTTAGGGACAAGGGTGGAGGAGTCAGGGTAGTTTTAGTTTTTAGGGGCGGGGGGGTCAGGTAGTTTTAGGTTTATGGCGTGGGGTATCGCAGTAGTTTTAAGGGCGGGGGTAATTTTAGTTTTTAGGGGTGGGAGGTCGGTTGATTTTAGGGGTGGGGTGGGGGTTGCAGGAGTTTAGGTTTTAGGGGTGGGGTTGGGTAGTTTTAGGGGCTGGGGTCACTGTAGTTTTAGGGGCGTGGTGGGGGTAGGGGCAATTTTAGTTTTTAGGGGCAGGCTGGGGTGTCGGGGTAGTTTTAGGGGGGTGAGGGCTGAGTTAGTTTTAGGGGTTGGGTTAGTTTTAGGGCCGGGGTTGGGGTAGTTTAGGTTTTAGGGGCAGGGGTGTCAGGTAGTTTTGGGTTTTAGGGCTGGGGGGGTCAGAGGGGTTGCATGCTCGAACCATGCATGACGTTCCACGCGTGCCTTTACTAGGCATGCCTTTACAACAAAAAATCGTTGTTAAGGCATTCTTGTTAAAGGCATTAGTGGTAACAACACGGTCGTTGTTCCGACCACGTTGTTCAGGCATGCGTGGATCCAGCATGCGTTGTTCCGACGTATATTCGCACTGATAACATCACTGCTGCTCGATGACATTTCCTTAGCTTCGACTAAAGCAAACAACTGAACTAAAAACATTTTGCCTGATGCACAAGTCTCTTCATTTGAAGTACCATCCTTCCTCACTAAATTTCTATTGTCTTACCAACTGACCTGACTCCTGTATTTGCCGCTCACCTCATAAGATATAAATGCTTTTAAGTTCATTCTATTCTTGTTGTTTCTTCCTTTCGAAATTGCTTCCTAGATCTTTTTGTTCACAATACAACTTTGTCAAACGTGTAAAGTTGCACCACTTCCTCATGTCTTGAGCCTGCCTGTCTCCTGAGATTTTGTCTTCACTACATGACTTTATTTTATCACTGTTGTTTACTCTTCTGCAATTCCTTTACAACTCCACTCTAAGGGTGTTTACAAGCGACCACAGACTGTCACTGTGCTACACAAAAACAATCCATAAAACAAATTAAATTCAAAAAAATATTTTGAAAGTGCTTGTTATGCATGTTTACCTGCGCTGAACTTGCCATTTTCTCCACAGATGACAATAGCTTTTACAGCAGGGTCGAACTGTACTTCCTTCAGCACTTTCAAAATAGATTCCACAGCCTGTTGACTAATAAACAAAAAAAATACAAAATAAAAAATTTAATCTAGTCAAGGATATTTTCATTCTGACCCTGGCAGCATCACTTGCAACCTCTGCAAAATAGTGACATGATTATTTCGTAAAGACAGCCAAGTTATTGAATTATAGTGGCTGGAATATTATTAAGAACATATCCACTTCTACATAACAGAAATGTAAAAGGAAACCCACTTTGTATATATATTGCTGTAGGGTCATCTGCCTAGTTGTAATGGCAAACGATTTGGCAAAATATTTTAAAGAATTGTCAGAGTATTTAAAGCCAGCCTCCACAGAAATGTGAGCATTAGTAGTCTAGAAACTATTATGAGTAACACATTCTGGTGCATTTGAAAAAAGACCCAAACAGTCCAGAATCACACTTTACTCTTTCATCCACCAGTTCATTAACAGATATTTTACATGCACTGTTTCTAAATATATAGGGTCTGATGTAGAAATGGATGGTAACATAAACCTAACAGAAAAACATAGGTAATATAATTTCGTCCATAGTCTTGAATTTCTAAGGAGACATTGCTAGTGCCATACTTAACCCCTTCGCTGCCAGGCCTTTTCCCCCTCCTGTGCCAAGCCTTTTTTTGCCTATTTGGGGCAGTTCGCGCTTAGGCCCTCATAACTTTTTGTCCACATAAGCTAACCAAGCCAAATTTGCGTCCTTTTTTTCCAACATCGTAGGGATTCTAGAGGTACCCAGACTTTGTGGGTTCCCCTGAAGGAGGCCAAGAAATTAGCCAAAATACAGTGAAAATTTCGTTTTTTTCAAAAAAATGGGAAAAAGTGGCTGCAGAAGAAGGCTTGTGGTTTTCAACCTGAAAATGGCATCAACAAAGGGTTTGCGGTGCTAAACTCAGCAGCTTCCCAGCTTTCAGGAACAGGCAGACTTGATTCAGAAAACCCAATTTCTCAACACAATTTTGGCATTTTACTGGGACATACCCCATTTTTGCAATTCTTTGTGCTTTCAGACTCCTTCCAGTCAGTGACAGAAATGGGCATGAAACCAATGCTGGATCCCAGAAACCTAAACATTTCTGAAAAGTAGACAAAATGCTGAATTCAGCAAGGGGTCATTTGTGTAGATCCTACAAGGGTTTCCTACAGAAAATAACAACTGAAAATGAAAAATATTGAAATTGAGGTGAAAAAAACATCAATTTTTCTCTACGTTTTACTCTGTAACTTTTCCCTGGAATGTCAGATTATCGAAAGCAATATACCGTTACGTCTGCTGGACTCCTCTGGTTGCGGGGATATATAGGGCTTGTAGGTTCATCAAGAACCCTAGGTACCCAGAGCCAATAAATGAGCTGCACCCTGCAGTGCATTTTCATTCTATACCGGGTATACAGCAATTCATTTGCTGAAATATAAAGAGTAAAAAATAGCTATCAAGAAAACCTTTGTATTTCCAAAAAGGGCACAAGATAAGGTGTTGAGGAGCAGTGGTTATTTGCACATCTCTGAATTCTGGGGTGACCATACTAGCATGTGAATTACAGGCATTTCTCAAATAGATGTCTTTTTTACACACTCTCCTATATTTGGAAGGAAAAAATGTAGAGAAAGACAAGGGGCAATAACACTTGTTTTGCTAATCTATGTTCCCCCAAGTCTCCCGATAAAAATGATACCCCACTTGTGTAGGTAGGCATAGTGCCCGCGACAGGAAACGCCCCAAAGCGCAACGTGGACACATCCAATTTTTTTAAAGAAAACAGAGGTGTTTTTTGCAAAGTGCCTACCTGTAGATTTTGGCCTCTAGCTCAGCCGGCACCTAGGGAAACCTACCAAACCTGTGCATTTCTGAAAACTAGAGACCTAGGGGAATCCAAGATGGGGTGACTTGTGGGGCTCTGACCAGGTTCTGTTACCCAGAATCCTTTGCAAACCTCAAAATTTGGCTAAAAAAACACATGTTCCTCACATTTCTGTGGCAGAAAGTTCTGGAATCTGAAAGGAGGCACAAATTTCCTTCCACCGAGCGTTCCCCCAAGTCTCCCGATAAAAATGATACCTCACTTGTGTGGGTAGGCCTAGCGCCCACGAAAGGAAATGGCCCAAAACACAACGTGGACACAACATATTTTTTCACAGACAACAGAGGTGTTTTTTGCAAAGTGCCTACCTGTGGATTTTGGCCTGCAGCTCAGCCGGGCCCGGGGGGGGGGGGGCATCAAATGCCCTAAAATAAATTTGAACCCCCACCCCCCCCCCAACCCCCCCCCTGCCCGGGAGCAACCCTTGCCTACAGGGTCGCTCCCCCTGCGTGACATTGGCGCCAAAAAACAAATCCCCGGTGCCTAGTGGTTTCTGCCCCCTTGGGGGCAGATTGACCTAAAATCGGCCAATCTGCCCCCAAGGGGGGCAGAAATGGTCTAAATACAATTTGCCCCCCAGGGGAGCGACCCTTGCCTAATGGGTCGCTCCCCACCTCTAAAAATACAAACAAACAAAAAAAAAAACACACAAAAAAAATTGCCCTGCCGCCTAGAGGTTTCTGCCCCCAGGGGGGGCAGAAATGGCCTAAAATAATTCCCCCCCTCCAGAGAGCGACCCTTGCCTAAGGGGTCGCTCCCCTTGCGTGAAATTCGTGCAAAGAAAAAACTCCCTGGTGTCTAATGGTTTCTGCCCCCCTTGGGGGCAGATTTGCCTCATCAAAATAATGGGCTAAATATAATTTGCCCCCTAGGGGAGCGACCCTTGCCTTGCCTAAGGGGTCGCTCCCCACCTAAAAAAAAAACACACAAAAAAAATTGCCCTGCCGCCTAGAGGTTTCTGCCCCCAGGAGGGGCAGAAATGGCCTGAAATAATACCCCCCCCCCCCGGGAGCGACCCTTGCCCAAGGGGTCACTCCCTTATGTCAATTTCTGAAAGGAAAAAAAAAATCCCTGGTGTCTAGTGGGGTTTCAAAAGCCGGATTGCAAGCAATCCAGCTTTTGAAACCCTGGGAGAGACTTCAAAGGGAAGGAAATACATTTCAGCAGAGCTTCCAGCGCAATGGGGGAGGCCCCTGTGACAAATCAGCATGCGCTCGGGCGCTGACGTCACAGGGGGTGGGTGGGGGGGGTCAGGGTGGAAGGGGAAGGTCTTCCCCTTCCATCCCTGCCTTGGGGGGGAGGAGGGTGCACAGGGGGGGCGTGCTAGCGCTCCCCAAGTTCCTGTGTGCCTTGGACGAGGTGACCTCGTTCAAGGCACATGGGAACTGTAGCCTTGGACGAGGTCACCTCGTCCAAGGCACAGAAGGGGTTAAAGTCCTTCAGCGCGGAATCTTATGGTGAACATAAACATTATGGAGGACTACTGATGCATTTGCGAGGATTTAACCAATCAAGCAAATCCTGTCCCTAATGCCAGAGATTACATTTTGAGTTTCTACTTGCCTATAGGAAACGACTGCTAGTGGACTTGAAAAACCCCTGGAACAAGTGCAAGAAATAGTTCCAAAAGACAAGACAGAGCAGTAAACGTAGAGTAACCCAACTGCACTCTGATGGTTACTTTGCACTGTGGAACCAGCCTCCCACCGCACCTGAGGCAGAATTAAATGATTGAAAGATTTCTGCAGCATGTACAGTATTAAGGGATTAGTTTGCAAAAGACAACATACTGCAAAGAATTAATCAGTCATGTTAGGTATAATGAGTATATGTGTGTCCAAGAGACCAACACAGGCACCAGGCGACAAGGGTCTGCATAACCTCTGAACAAGTACAAAAGCATGTTTAGCCATGTGAGTTGCCAAAATGTTGTGGTGTACTACAACCTTCTTGTATGATAGTTAAAAGTTGGATTAGGGTGAGTACTTCATTGGGAATGTAGGACAAATAAAATGTTTAGCTACGGACTCCGGAAGCCTGAGACAAACAGCGGTTACACAATATGATAATGACGTAATCCAGACATCTCTGTGGAACCTGAAGTTAATTATTGGCATTAAAGAGGGTAGTTCAGGACATGTAAATGAATCTCCCAGCACGTACTTGTGAAGAAAAGCCGCTGTCCTGTACATAGTCACGAGATGTCCCTAGCAAGTTTGCTGAGGTACAAGTAACTATCAGGTGAAAGGGATATAAGGCCTCCTTTCTTCTTCCATCTTGCTTTTAATGCTTTAGATGCTTAGAGGTACAATCATGCTATCTCTAACTTACTACTGCCAATATTAACTCACAATGCCATCATTGGATGTGGTTGATTATTGAGGATCCTTAATACAGAAGGCAGCATGAGAAGTGGGGTAGCTTTTTCTTGCTGCTCCAAAAGACACAAGACAATATTTTGGCCAAAAACAGTGAGATAAGAAAGTTGTTGGGAGAGCTAACTGCACTCTAGGAGAAGTAACTCATAATGAATGGGATGGTAGAAAGTACAGCATCAAATGGTGCCAGATGGAATCAAAATGCATGGCCTTTCGCAGCAAGGGTGGCACAAGTCCAAACTTTCATCAGCTGCACAAGGTGATGCTAGTGCTCAAAGAGGAATGTTATATTGGTACATGGGATGAACTGGTCTCTGACAGTGACAGAGTGGCACTGGGATGAGGAAGTTGAGGTATGGATGGCAATGGGGGACAACTGGGTAACATCAGCAGTCGCCATTACAATAGACTTCAGATGTACTAACTGTACTCCATCCAACCACCATTGATTTTGAATAAAATTGAAGATCATAGTGCACCACAGCTAGAGCAAATGTTCTGCTCCAAGAGCTGAAAATGCGGCCAACCATGCATAGTCAAAATGTTCGGGGGCTCAAGATGGAACCTTTGACATAAGGCTTGCAGGCTTGAATATGAATGTGCCTCCACAAATGAAGAGGCACGATAGCTCTGCTAGTACTTGCCAAGTGGCAAGGGATGGGAGACATGGTGCTGTTGCTAGCCTAATTGGAGGGACTGGATGCAGGGTGCATCTAAAGTGGCATATCCTGTTAAGCCCAATAAAAGGGAGAGGGGAAAGAGCAAGCCACAGAGGTCACCCTTTACCAAATGTGATTCGACTTATTGAAGGTAGGGTTAGAAAAGGGAAAAGATGGAAACCCCAGCAGCTTTTTGCTGGGAAAAGGGAAGGCATAGCAGCAGCAACAGAACAGGAAAGGCAAGAAAATTTAAGAGCATTTGTACATACCGCAACTGAGTCCACTGAGATGGTCATAAAGGAGTAAAGGTGGTTGGGCTGTCCTACGTCCATATTTAAGGCCAAGTCAAATCTGGGGGCTAGAGCATTGTAAGAGGTATGCCTCAGTGACAGGAGGTCAGATAGACAATCTCACAGTTTATCAGAATAATAGTCAAGGTAATGTCATTTTGGGGGATTGGAGTAGAGGTAACTGTACAGGAAAAGGGTTATTATTAATGACTATAGGGATGGAGGGCTAAAACTGAAGCTAAAACTGCTAAAAATCAAAATGTATGTTGGTAAAGGGACCTTTTACAGACACTGTGTAATAGCTGAGGTGATGGAATAAGTAATTGCGAACATGGACTTACCAATGGAGAAAGTGAGTCACTGAAGGGGAACAATTAGTTTTTTTGGTATATGGAGTATACAGCTTAAGAAACCTGAGAAAATGTTGGTTGAAAATCTGAAGTAGAGCCTATTGTTTGTACAGCGCCTTCTGAGCCAGTCTACATGAAACACTATCAAATGCTAGAAAGGCACATGGAGATTTTCATCACTAACTACGGGTTATTGGAAGTGGGTGTACTTAGGCCAGCAGTCGTCCATTTCAAGTCTCCCATACAGTCATTGAGAAAGCCAGATAATTCTTAGAAAATGACAATGGTGCTCTAACAGCTTTGTTTGTACTAAAAGAGCTACCTGGGCAGTTGCCTGCAGTAAGTCCCAGTTACAGCATCAGATGAAGATTGATGACAGCGAAGCAAATCTGCATGTTATTATATACATTTGCTGCATATACAATTTGCCTGTGCACTTACTACTAATCAGAATGTAGCACTTCACCTAGACCATGGAGGATAGAAAGCCTGGGTCCATGACCATGCTGCACTCAAGAATCAGCAGATGATCTTCCTGAGGGAACATGACGTAACCCAGTGGTCCCTATCAGGCAAATGACAGGAAGTGAACTCCACCGAAGTCCAACACACAAAACTCACTGCCTCAGAATAGCATCCTTGTGCCCTCTTTTCTCTTTACAGGAAAGGGGCTTACAGGAGCTTCCCCACATATTCCTTAGCCTTTCCCACAACGACGCACAGTTTCTGAAGGTTTCCTCCGGAGCTGTGAATTATCTCACCCATGCCCTGGCATAAGCATGATCAGCTCAAGAGATAGTCCCTCTATGGTTCTCCTTACCCCACTAGAATATAATTCAATGCTTTCAGCCTTAGTGTCTGCCCTGAATGGAGGACCCATTTAACCAAGTACTAATACTCGATGAGTAAATTAAGCAGGAAACCAGAGGGAGGTTTTCTATAAAATAAGAAAACCCAGCTCTTGAATTTGAAAGTATTAAGGAGCCATGCACCTGGACGTATTCAATATACTAAAACATATGCTCGACTCTAATACGATATGTAGCTTTACACACTATCACTAAACTCTGCTAAGCAAACATTCATAGAAATTGCATTTATATAATCTAATAATGACCTCCTTCAATTATCTGGACAAGTCACCACTCACACTACTCCAAGTCACACGAGACAGAGGTTTTCTCTAAATATCTTCGAAAAATATGTCATTTATTATGAGTGACACTGATTTTATCAAATGTTTCCCATTGTACACCTATATTTCAAAGTAGAAAATCGGGTACCATATCAACAGATCCAACACCAACGGGGACCCTATGGGCATTTTATTGAGACCCACTTTGACCCCTCAATGCATTTACATGGAAAACCTGCAGACTTATGCAAAGTCCAAGAGTCACTTTCCATTTTGCATTCATTTTGCGTAATGCAGAAACTGTCAAAATGTATTTTGGTTATCTTTCTTCTCAGAAGGTTTTCCTTTTCTGCCATCTTATGGTCAAGTCTATCTTAGTCCATGCAATCCTAAGATTCAGATTTGATTGCACCAATGTTTCATCAGAAGGCCTTTAAAAGGTCCTTTATTGGAAGATACATTCTAGGACATTGTGATCAACATGAATAAAAATATGGGATTCTCTTTCTAACACTCATAGTGCCTACTGCTGGCTATTATCTGCCCAAATAATGTATCAAGGATGTACCTAACACAGGACAAACTCTTTGTACCCCTGGAATGCACATGTGATGCCCCGCAAACATTTCTTCTATTTCTTCAAATGCAAGCGTGTTGCTCTGTGATTTCGATCCTGAACTTTGTTCTTCTAGAATCATTATTTCGGCCTGGGTAGTGTCTACTCGTGCCTCCTTTATACTACAGCCCCAAAAGCCATATGTATTAATTACACGCGTGTTGTTGACATGACGGATGGCGTTTTTTAGACCTGATGAAACCCATTGATTATTTGAATAGGGTGACATCTCAACATATAGCCAGAGGTTGTCTAACGTGAAATTTGTAGGATCCGAACCAACATACATATTGTACAGGAGATTGCATTTAAAAAGAAGCAACACTTCATGCTGTAGATATATGTATCACATTGTATATATTTTTGCACCTTTAGGTCTGAGCACTGAGTAGTTATCACCACTGTCTATTGTTACATCAACCAAGGAAAAAAACAATTTATTTGCATTCTGAAAAGCCTTGATGAATTTTGTCTTGATTATAAATTTTGCTTACTTACTTATGCCTACTACTCCTCCTGGTGTTTGTATAAAACCCTAGCTACAGAAGCGTCAATCAGAAAATAATTGTGCTACTTCCCTCAAATAACATATTCGCAATCCTTTGTTACACGTTCATGCACACAGTCTCCAGACAATGTTTACGGTATTACTCACATAAAAAGCATGCCTTCGAGGTCTCCGTTCTAGGTAATCAAACCATAAGCTGTACTTCCATATGCAGAGCCTCCTGGGTCCGAATGCTTGAAGTGGTCACTGGGATCTTAAGATCATTTAAACTCGAACAATAAAGTTAGGCTAGTCAGAAGAGTTTAAAATCCAATGATCAGAAAAAAAGACTGAGCCCTTCATTCGCAGTACTCGGGTATTTTGGTGTTGTAAAATGTACATCCAATTTGGAGTTACCAGTCCACTCGGAATAATGGCCAACATTAACCTGAGGGAAACACTGCAAGTCACTATTATTTTCCGAAAAACTAGAATTTCAGACAGGAGCACGCTATCTCTGCCATAACTCATAGTTTGAAACAGAGGCGCTATGCGCGCCCAAATCACAGACAATACAATTTGCTTCTAGTGTTGAAATAGTAACCTTATGGTGCACACTCTTGTTGAAAATTTACCTATGAATGGGCATAGACAGCTGTTAAAAGATATAACCAGCAGAAAAGCAGAAACAAGAGCTGGAACACAAGCAATGCCAGCGAGTTTACTCACCTTAATGCATTCACAGGTGGGTTACGTATGGTTATTACAGCGACAGCGCCCTCTGTCTCCTTTGAAGCTGACATTCTGATTCTTCAGGCACTGAAAAAACAGAGACGGTAGTCAAAAAGACAGACGCACATGTGAAATAAAACTCATCGGCTCCCAGACTTTGAACTCTGGGTGAAGAGTGCATTGGGGGGGGGGGGGAGATCAGTCCCGCCCCTTCCACACAAACAGTGGAGCTGCTGGCAAGAGCAGCGCGTGGACCTAAGTAAACCAAAGCCTCCTTTTCCAATCTGTGCTCGCGCGCTCTCATCTTCTTACTATGTTATTTCCTTTAGTTAAAGTTTCCTCACCTGTCCCTTGTATATCTCCTCTTTTTCAACTCGGAGTGCTCACAACCCAAATATAATCAACTAATCATTAAACTCCTTCTATCAAACTCTTAGTACAATTCTGACTGAGACATGGGTCAAAGCCTGGTAATTTATTATAAATAAAGTATCCGATTCGACTCCCCCGAGGAGCTTTTTATCCGTAACGGTTTTCAAAATGCACCTGACAGTTCATCTGCTCCTCTAGTGCATGATGTTTCCAGTGAGGAAGGCTTCACAGTTGAGACTACCCCCCCCCCCCCCCCCAACACTCAGCCTTGGGGTCCGCCACCTCTGCGGGGCACAATTGGAAATGAAATGCGAGAGTGCCACCTGGCCCCCCTACAGCCCTGGGGACCGCCACCTCCCCAGGGCTGATGTTTTTGGAAATACAGGCCGGGGGGGGGGCAGCACCCCCTCCCCCGGCCACCACCATCCCAGAGCAAAGTTATAAATGAAATGTACCAGTTATAGTTATTTCAAGTAACTATAACTCGTGCCTCAAGGTAACTATAACTAGCGCCTTTGCCACGCTCAGACTTTTAATTAATAATTTTACAACAAATGTTAGTGATAATATTAATGATGTTATAGAAGATGTCATGAGTACTGTAATATCTGGGATAATTAGCAGTGCATGGCGAGGGCACGAGTTATAACTACTAGCAATACTATAACTAGAACAGGTGAATGAGTAAATTCAGAACCTAAATATAATGTCCCTGTATCCTTTGTTTTTTTAAGTGAATGTCTATGGTGTTTTTTTTAATTCTATTTTCTAAATATAATATCCCTGTAATTTTGTTTTTTAAAGTAGATTTCTATGTTTTTTTAAATTCTATCTCCAAACTCTAACGTCCTTGTAACCTTTGTTTTTTCAGTGAATTTCTATGATTTTTTTAACATAAAGACATTTTCATTAATATATGTCAATCCAACCACCGCCACCGTTCACAGGGACTGGCCTGTGGCTAGGCCCTGTGGCTGACCCCCTACAACCATCCAACCCTGAACGAGAAAGAGAGAGGGAGAGAAAGTGAGAGACTGACAGACAGAGAGCGATTAAGACTTTGAAGAATGATACACTTAGAATGAGATAGTTCCAGACAAATTGAAAAGACAAATGTTTTTGTCAATTAAAAATAGTGAGATCACCTTTTAGTATATAACTTAAATATTTATAGTTGAAAAGAAACTAAAGTTCAAAATGACCACAGACTCACCTAGACGAAAACCCTTAGCCTTTAGTGTGCATGTCTGAGACCTTAACCACTAGACCATAGGTGACTCCTTAGTGTGCACTGCCCAGACTAGCTATGACAGTTAACCCACAGATTTTGAGAGGAAAAAAAGATTTCAATGTTCCATCACTAGGAGTGTTTAAAAGTGAGCCCACTAGAAAATAAACAAACACACTGCCAAGCGATACTAGGATCTGAACTTTCAGCCTACTGGGTGACAGCACAAGACCTTGACCATTAGGCCAGAAGTGACTCGTTTCTGCTCTGCATCCAAAGGTAACTGTAACATTCATACCGAACAGACTGACTGTTTGAAGTCATTGTATGGAGAGACCATGGCAATCACATTCTTCTCTCTCTCTCTCTCTCTCTCCCATCCCATTATGATTATGGGATGGAAGAGAGAAAGTGGCAGTACCGCGCAGGGAGCCTGAAGGTCCCCACGGTCCTAGCCGGCTCCCCAAGTCCTGCGCGAGCCGGCATTGCTCCCACAAGCTTATGGGATCAATGTTTTAATCTGTTTCCCCGCACGCATATTTGAAGCCCTGGGGAGGTCGTGGTCTCCAGGGCTGCAAAGAGGGGGTGAGCGTGGCCCCCCTGTCTTATATTTGATTTAAGCCCTGGGGAGGTGGTGGTCCCGATGGGTGCAGGCACGAGACCCTCACATTATATTTCACCAAAGCTCAAGGGGGTGAAGGGGATGTTCCGGCATTCACAATGGAAAAGTCCCAGGGAAGTGGGAGTTCCTGGGGTATCAAAATTCCATAGGAGGGGGGTCCCATGCGTCCCCTCCTTTATTTCACAATGCCCCATGGACCTGGCCCACTCGGAGGTGTCTTAAAAACAAGCATTAGAGCCCAGAACCAGAGCGAAGGGGTCAGGGTGACCCTACTCTACCCCGTTTCTTTTTTTATCTTTTTTTGTTGGACTCAGTTAAACCCAAGTACCAAGATGGCAACCACCACTTCCTGATTTAAGTGTTGGCAGCCAATCAGAGCTCTGCATTTCCATTCACGAGCTTGTTGTTATTCACGAACCCTTAGCGCATCTAGATATCCATATTTAGTTTTCTTTTTCAAAAAGTACTGAATGCATTTACACCAAATAACAAAAAGCTATCTTTCTGGACCAAGAGCTACCTTTCTGGCAAATGTTGTGTAATTCCATCCAGCGTTTCGGGCTGTCGATGTGTCTAAAATCCCTAGGGGAATTATAATGGGAAGTGCATTTTTTTTAACCCCTTTTTTCTCAGCCCTCACTAGAATGATCACCCCAAAACTTCCCATGTACAAGAAAATTCACTGAAACACTGAAAATTAGTGAAAATTCGTCAAACGGTGCCAAAGATATAGTCAAGTCAAAAACGATTTTCCAATGCTAACATGGTCCTAACTATACCTATTGGTGACTGCCAGTAGGTTTTATACATACATATATATATATATATATATGTATATATATATAGTTATAGTTAGGGGGCGGGTGCTGTGTGACCCCCCTTCCCTACCGCAGCCCAGGGGACCACTACCTCCCCAAGGATAAAATACAACATTGAAAGGGGTCGATTTCAGATCCCCTAGGACCACCACCTCCCTGGAGCAATACATGTTGGAGGGGGACGGCCACCCCCATGGCCAGCTTCTGCTACGTCTAGGGATGTCCAACCCCGGGACATAGCTGTTTACTCAGACTTGGCAGGATCTTTGACAGCTCCCGCCAAGTAGGAGCAAACACTTCACTTTCTGTAAGCAAGAGCTTTTTGACAGCTCTCACTTGCAGAAAGCGAAGTTTTCATTTGCAATGAATTCAGACTAGCAAGATATTTGGTAACAATGTTATACGTTTTGAGGCAAAAGGAACAAATGATGGATGGAATGCTGAACAATGCAAACATTCACCCCCAGTCACAGAGATCTGGGTTTAATCCATTGTTTTTTTGTCCACCGCGCCACCCCAATCTGGACCTCGCCATATGCAAATCAGTCTTGACCCTGTTACGTTTTGAGGCACAGCAGAGAAGGGTCACTTCTGGCCTAATGGTAAAGCTCTTGCACTGTCAGTAGGTTGAATGTTCAAATCCTAGTATTTCATGACAGTGTGTCTGTTTATATTCTAGTGTTTTGACTGTTAAACATTCCTAGTGATGACACATTTAAGTCTTTTCCTCTCAAAATGTGTGGGTTGAATGTCATAGCTAAGTCTGGGCATTGCATGGTAAGGAGTCAACTCTGTCCTAGTGGTTAAGGTCTCAAACATGCACACTAAAGGTTAAGGGTTCTATTCTAAGTGTGGGTGGTCATTTCCTGCTTTAGTTTCTTTTCAACTATAAATATTTAAGTTACATACTGAAAGGTGATCTCACTCTTTTTCATTGACAAAAACATTTTTCTTTTCAATTTGTCCAGAAATATCTCATTCAGAGTATATCATTAATCAAATCCTAAACCGGTCTATTATTATTATTATATATAAATATATATATATGTGTGTGTGTGTGTATATATATATATATATATGTGTATATATTACTAAAGCATCATTTTCCTTTGAAAAGGTCAATAAATCTGGACAGACGTATAGTTTACTGATAAACGCGTGGAAAATGATTTTCTGTTAATATTTATCATTTGCACCTCACCAAATAAAAGTGCCTTGATTTGTTTTCAATGCTATTAAAATCTTTGTTTCCATCACTTTAGAATTACATTTTTTTCTCCTAACTGCTGCTATACACAGAATTATGTGTACAGTTTATTTACAGATATTTACATTTTGTAGAGGGTTACATAAAAATGACATCCTACAGACTTTGCTTTCACACTCCTTGTACGCCAGCCAGACGATCACATAAAAACTCATCACTTCACAGTCAGTGAAAGAAAAGTAAACACCAATCCCCATGTTAAAAGCATAAGAAGCAATTTGTGACACGACATGGCCTTATATCGACCTCTGTCCTTGAGGCCCAGCAAATGTGCCAAGATAAATACAAAAAGTATCTTTATTTATTGCTCTTTCGCAACCCACCAGAAATTGGTCCATGTTAAAAAAACAAATAAGCAGAAATTTGTCAGAAGACATAGACTGACATCTGTCTTTGAAGCCCAGCTAATCTGACAAGATAAATACAAGATTAATACAAAACAATATATCGCTTCTCGGCCTTTTGGCTAAGATCAAGTGTAATAGAAAATTTTAAAGCATTAATATTTACTGCTCTTTCGCGACCCACAATTTAGGAAATGCTGCACTAGGGAAAATCTGCACCTAGATACCCCAGCTGTGCACTTTTAAAATGTTCAGTTGATCCCAAATTGCAAACGAAGCTAGGAAGGAGGAAGCCAGTCAGAATAAACTGCAACCCAAACTAGCTGAAAAGCGCACATTGTTTAGGGCCCCCAAAATGTTTGGGGTAATCCGTATTATGTGATATTAGTATTATGCCTAATCTCTTTGTTCTCTTTCTGACCAATTGATTTGCTAGCCTAATTGTATGTTTTCAATCTTGCACACAGAAACTGAAATAGGTTTGGTGTACATACTGGTCTGAATTTGGTCTTTAGAAGAATGCTGCTGATCTTCACACCTCTCAGAAAGCCCTCTTATCAGCAGGCAAATGTAACGATGGAAATATACTTTTATCCTTACTATAATTCAACAATTACTTAACAAAATTATTCTGACTAGTGGTATGATGTTCTAAGTACACAATAGATTGTATAACCAATTCACACATATGCACAAGCAACTTATACATACACTCTAAAGAGGTCTGGTCTTAATGTACGGTTACACTGATAGGCATTCTCTTTTATTTGATAGCATCAACAATCAGTCACATAAAAATGTACAAACTGCATTTAGTGACAGTAGAATCCACAAAGCGAAGAACAGAGTGATTGAATTACTTAACTTTATAATGGGAAAATAGTGAAAAAGAATGGAAACAACCTATAAAATACAATAGTGTAAACTATCCTTGCCTTTGGAAAAGGAGGAGTAAATGCAGCACTCCAGCAAAATGGACAACCAACTTTAAAACAGGTCTGTGTGCTGAAGATAAACGGTGGAAAATGTTGTATTTTATATAAAACGGTGAGGCTGGAGAAACTGCATGGTAACAAGACTAGCTGACAAAGTAAAAAACACAAAATACTCCTAATTATATGCACATACTGTTTAAATAAAGTGTCTGTAATCTTTTTTAGCTCTCAAAAATAAAATTCAAAATCTTCATGAGAAGTAAGCAGAGCGAGAAACCAGTTTGGTTAGTTCATGGTAAGAGTGCTGGCTCAGTTGATCTTACTCTGGATTATTAATAACAGTATTTTATACTAGAATATAGGTCCTAGGATTGAGCTGAATACACAAAAACAATCACCAGAATGTTCTGCTGCTTGCTGTGGCAAAACAGTTCCGACTAATTCAAATGCTGAAAGTATCAAAAAAATCTAAAGCTTTTCAATAAGAATCTGAGGATAAAAACAGAAGCATAGGGAAATGGAGTAAAAAACGGTGACTGCACAACGCAATTTAGTTAAGCTTGTTCTTAACCCCTTCGCTGCAAGGCCTTTTCCCCCTCCTGTGCCGAGCCTTTTTTTGGCTATTTGGAACAGTTCGCGCTTAGGCCCTCATAACTTTTTGTTCACATAAGCTACCCACGCCAAATTTGCGACCTTTTTTTTCCAACATCCTAGGGATTCTAGAGGTACCCAGACTTTGTGGGTTCCCCAGAAGGAGGCCAAGAAATTAGCCAAAATACAGTGAAAACTTCGTTTTTTTCAAAAAAAATTGGAACAAGGGGCAGCAGAAGGCTTGTGTTTTTTTCCCTGAAAAGGGCATCAACAAAGGGTTTGCGGTGCTAAAATAACCAGCTTCCCAGCTTTCAGGAACAGGCAGACTTGAATCAGAAAGCCCAATTTTTCAACACAATTTTGGCATTTTACTGGGACATACCCCCTTTTTACGATTTTTTGTGCTTTCAGCCTCCTTCCAGTCAGTGACAGAAATGGGCATGAAACCAACGCTGGATCCCAGAAACCGCAACATTTCTGAAAAGTAGACAAACTTCTGAATTCAGCAAGGGGTAATTTGTGTAGATCCTACAAGGGTTTCCTACAGAAAATACCAACTGAAAAAGAAAAATATTGAAATTGAGGTGAAAAAAACATCAATTTTTCTCCACGTTTTACTCTGTAACTTTTTCCTGCAATGTCAGATTTTCGAAAGCAATATACCGTTACGTCTGCTGGACTCTTCTGGTTGCGGGGATATATAGGGCTTGTAGGTTCATCAAGAACTCTAGGTACCCAGAGCCAATAAATGACCTGCACCCTGCAGTGGGTTTTCATTCTATACCGGGTATACAGCAATTAATTTGCTGAAATATAAAGAGTAAAAAATAGCTATCAAGAAAACCTTTGTATTTCCAAAATGGGCACAAGATAAGGTGTTGAGAAGCAATGGTAATTTGCACATCTCTTAATTCCGGGGTGCCCATACTAGCATGTGAATTACAGGGCATTTCTCAAATAAACGTCTTTTTTTACACACTGTCTTACATTTGGAAGGGAAAAATGTAGAGAAAGACAAGGGGCAATAACACTTGTTTTGCTATTCTATGTTCCCCCAAGTCTCCCGATACAAATGATACCTCACTTGTGTGGGTAGGCCTAGCGCCCGCGACAGGATATGTCCCAAAACACAACGTGGATACATCACAGAAAACAGAGCTGTTTTTTTGCAAAGTGCCTGCCTGTAGGTTTTGGCCTCTAGCTCAACCGGCACCTAGGGAAACCTACCAAACCTGTGCATTTTTGAAAACTAGAGACCTAGGGGAATCCAAGATGGGGTCCTGACCAGGTTCTGTTACCCAGAATCCTTTGCAAACCTGTGCATTTTTGAAAACTAGAGACCTAGGGGAATCCAAGATGGGGTGACTTGTGGGGCTCTAACCAGGTTCTGTTACCCAGAATCCTTTGCAAACCTCAATTTTGGGCTAAAAAAAACACGTTTTCCTCACATTTCGGTGACAGAAAGTTCTGGAATCTGAGAGGAGCCACAAATTTGCCTACAAGGTCGCTCCCCTTGCGTGACGGTGCAAAAAAAAAAGAGTGCCTAGTGGTTTCTGCCCCCCTTGGGGGCAGTTTGACCTACAATCGGCCAATCTGCCCCCAAGGGGGGCAGAAATGGTCTAAATACAATTTGCCCCCCAGGGGAGCGACCTCACTTGTGTGGGTAGGCCTAGCGGCTGCGACAGGAGACACCCCAAAACACAACGTAAACACATCCCATTTTTTTAAAGAAAACAGAGCTGTTTTTTGCAAAGTGCCTACATGTAGATTTTGGCCTCTAGCTCAGCCGGCACCTAGGGAAACCTACCAAACCTGTGCATTTTTGAAAACTCGAGACCTAGGGGAATCCAAAATGGGGTGACTTGTGGGGCTCTGACCGGGGTCTGTTACCCAGAATCCTTTGCAAACCTCAATTTTTGGCTAAAAAAACGCATTTTCCTCCCATTTCGGTGACAGAAAGTTCTGCAATCTGAGAGGAGCCACAAATTTCCTTCCACCCAGCGTTCCCCCAAGTCTTCCGATAAAAATGATACCGCACTTGTGTGGGTAGGCCTAGCGCCCGCGACAGGAAATGGCCCAAAACACAACGTGGACACATCACATTTTTTCATAGAAAACAGTCCCTACCTGTGGATTTTGGCCTCTAGCTCAGCCGGCACCGGGGGAAACCTAGCAAACCAGCGCATTTCTGAAAACTAGAAACCCTGGGGGAATCCAAGATGGGGTGAATTGTGGGGCTCTGACCAGGTTCTGTTACCCAGAATCCTTTGCAAACCTCAAAATTTGGCTAAAAAAACACGTTTTCCTCACATTTCGGTGACAGAAAGTTCTGGAATCTGAGAGGAGCGACAAATTTCCTTCCACCTAGCGTTTCTCCAAGTCTCCCGATAAAAATTATACCTCACTTGTGTGGGTAGGTCTAGCGCCCGCGACAGGAAATGGACCAAAACACAACGTGGACACATCAAATTTTTTCATGAAAACAGTGCCTACATGTGGATTTTTGCCTCCAGCTCAGCCGGCCCCAGGGGCGGCAGAAATGGGCTAAAATAAATTTGCCCCCCCGAGAGCGACCCTTGCCTACAAGGTCGCTCCCCTTGCGTGACGGCGCAAAAAAAAAAAAGAGTGCCTAGTGGTTTCTACCTACAATCGGCCAATCTGCCCCCAACGGGGGCGGAAATGGTCTAAATACAATTTGCCCCCCAGGGGAGCGACCTCACTTGTGTGGGTAGGCCTAGTGGCCGCGACAGGAGACACCCCAAAACACAACGTGGACACATCCCATTTTTTTAAAGAAAACAGAGCTGTTTTTTGCAAAGTGCCTACCTGTAGATTTTGGCCTCTAGCTCAGCCGGCACCTAGGGAAACCTACCAAACCTGTGCATTTTTGAAAACTAGAGACCTAGGGGAATCCAAGATGGGGTGACGTGTGGGGCTCTGACCAGGTTCTGTTACCCAGAATCCTTTGCAAACCTCAAATTTTGGCTAAAAAAACACGTTTTCCTCACATTTCGGTGACAGAAAGTTCTGGAATCTGAAAGGAGCCACAAATTTCCTTCCACCTAGCGTTCCCCCAAGTCTCCCGATAAAAATGATACCTCACTTGTGTGGGTAGGTCTAGCGCCCGCGACAGGAAATGGACCAAAACACAACCTGGACACATCACATTTTTTCATAGAAAACAGTGCCTACCTGTGGATTTTGGCCTCTAGCTCAGCCGGCCCCAAGGGCGGCAGAAATGGCGTAAAATAAATTTGTCCCTCAACCCCCCTGCCCCCCCGGGAGCGACCCTTGCCTACAAGGTAGCTCCCCATGCGTGACGGCGCAAAAATAAAAGAGTGCCTAGTGGTTTCTGCCCCCCTTGGGGGCAGATTGACCTACAATCGGCCAATCTGCCCCCAAGGGGGGCAGAAATGGTCTAAATACAATTTGCCCCCCAGAGGAGCGACCCTTGCCTGATGGGTTGCTCCTCATCTCTTAAAAAAAAAAAAAAAAAAACACAAAAAAACTATTTGCCCTGGCGGCTAGAGGTTTCTACCCCCCCCCTCCGGGCAGATTGGCATAATACCAATAGGCCGATCTGCCCCCCGGGGGGGGGGCAGAAATGGCCTAAAATAAATTTGCCCCCCCCCCCCGGGGGAGCGACCCTTGCCTACAAAGTCGCTCCCCTTGCGTGACGGCGCAAAAAAAAGATCCCTGGTGCCTAGTGGTTTCTGCCCCCCTTGGGGGCAGATTGACCTACAATCGGCCAGTCTGCCCCCAAGGGGGGCAGAAATGGTCTAAATACAATTCACCCCCCAGGGGAGCGACCCTTGCCTGATGGGTCGCTCCCCATCTCTAAAAAAAAATAAAAAAAAAACTATTTGCCCTGGCGCCTAGAGGTTTCTGTCCCCACTGGGGGCAGATCAGCCTAATAGCAATAGGCCGATCTGCCCCCGGGGGGGCAGAAATGGCCTAAAATAAATTTCCCCCTCAACCCCCCAGGGGAGCGACCCTTGCCTACAAGGTCGCTCCCCTTGCGTGACGGCGCAAAAAAAAATCCCTGGTGCCTAGTGGTTTCTGCCCCCCTTGGGGGCAGATTGACCTAAAATCGGCCGATCTGCCCCCAAAGCGGGCAGAAATGGCCTGAATACAATTTGCCCCTCCAGGGGAGCGACCCTTGTCCAAGGGGTCGCTCCCCTTCTGTAAAAAAAAACAAAAAAAAATCCCTGGTGCCTAGTGGTTTCTGACCCCCTTGGGGGCAGATCAGCCTAATCAAAATACCCTGATCTACCCCCCAGGGGGGCAGAAATGGCCTAAAATAAATTTGCCCCCCCCCGGGGGAGCGACCCTTGCCTACAAAGTCGCTCCCCTTGCGTGAAATTCACGCAAAAAAAAAAAACCTTCCTGGTGTCTAATGGTTTCTGCCCCCCAAGGGGGGCAGAAATGGCCTAAATATAATTTGCCCCCACTGGGAGCGACCCTTGCCCAAGGGGTTGCTCCCTTTTGTCAGTTTCAGTAAAAAAAAAAAAAAATCCCTGGTGTCTATTGGGGTTACAAAAGCCGGATTGCAAGCAATCCGGCTTTTGAAACCCTGGGAGAGACTTCAAAGGGAAGGAAATACATTTCCTTCCCTTTGAAGCCCCTCCGGGCCTCCCCCATGGGACTGAAAGAGAAATGCTCGCGCACTGACGTCACAGGTGGGGTTGGGGGGGTCGGGGTGGAAGTGGAAGGGCTTCCCCTTCCATCCCTGACTTGGGGGGTGGTGGGGAACCCCACAGAGGGAGCGCTATCGCTCCCTCTGGGCTCTGTGACCAGGACGTAATGGTTACGTCCTGGGCACAGCAGCACTGTGCCTCAGGACGTAACCATTACGTCCTGGGCACAGAACAGGTTAAGGTATCAATGTTTCAGCCAGGAGCTGACTATCCTTCAAAAAGAGTCATGCTGTTTCTTCTTCAGTTTGTTCTAAAATCAGGTACCAAATGTTCTGTTGTGTGGAGGAGTTATATTTTGGGCAAACATTTCTGTTGTCCTTCTGAGTTCATTTTATATGGCGGAGAGAGGGCAAAAAAGAATGACACGTTTAGCAGAATTAGTGTGACTGTTTCCCTGGGGCCTCCCTAGTTATGTATCTGACAACCGTTAAGCATAACTTTGCCTCCTTGATGGACTGGATGGTTAGCAACTTTCAGTCAAACTTGAAATATGTGTAGGCTCCACTATGGAGAGCAGGACTTTTAACAATGCACATTAATATTGGCACCAAGTCCACCTCTGACACGTCCTTTTTTTACATAAAGTAGAATTGTCTTTCTCAAACTGACTTTTACCAGGGGTTGGCCTCTTGACATGAGTCACCTTAGTTGGTCATTTGCATTTTGAAGGACTTCTATGTTTTTTGTCAGCTTTTACAGATTCCCAACACACTCTGATGGTCACAAACTAATATCTTGAGATCTAAACATTTATACTTTTCTTGTGATCTGGTTCTTCTAGCAACCCTTGTAGTTATCAACCAGCTCACTTAAGTGCTTACATACAGAAAGATCACTTTAGTGGATAATGATGTCTTTCTTTAACCTCACTTTTAATTTAAAAAAAGGCTAGTAACTTGGAACAATAGTATGCAGGTCACAATAGCTGGAATATTCTGTGTAATTCTTTAGGAATCTGTTGCTTTTACTTTAATTCAAAGGACCACTTATAAGATTTAAATTACGCAGATACACATAGTTGTTCTATAAAGAACTCTTTAAAAAATATTCGCTGCTTGTTGGACTTGGCCCTTTCTCCAGGGTCCTCCTCAAATGTTTTGCCTTCGCTCTCATGTTTTATGTACCTGTTTTTGTTGGTTTTCAGAGTGCTACGCACCAGTGCTAACATGCTTGTGCTCTCTCTTTTAAACATGGTGAAATTGGCTTACACCCAATTGCCATATATCATGTACTTGTAAGTCCCTAATAAAGTAGTACTACATGTACCTAAGGCATGAAAATTAAATGATACTAGTGGGCATACAGCACTGATTGTGCCACCCACTTAAGTAGCCTTCAAAACATGTCTCAGTCCTGCCATTGCAGCTTGGGTGTGCAGATTTATACTGCCATTTCAACCTGGCAAAACAAACCTTTTTACAAGCCTAAATCTTCCTTTTTAATACATATAAGTCACCCCTATGGTAGGCCCTATACATCGAGTGGGCAGGTTTCAGTGTATTTAAAAGGTTTTACTTTTAAGTTTTGCATATCCTGATTATGAAAAACTCTTACATTTATTTTTCAATACTGCAAGGCCTACCTCTCCTACAGAATAACATTAGGTTGCCTTATTACATTTAAAAGTGTTAACTTTCAAATGGCAGCAAGTAGGAATGTTGAGTTTGGCATCTAAGGAATTTTTATTTTCTTGCTCTAACAATTTGGAGCCTGCAACCTGTATCCTAGATCACATGAGTGGGTGTAGCTGGCAGTTAGTCTTTGTGTATTGCTACCAGACAGTGAGAAAAAGGAGAATAAGTTTTGGCAGGATGTGCCATCTCTGACTCGATTAGGGGAGGAGCTGCCACCAACCACACTTCACAAAGGCTCTGCCTGATCACACTCACAAAGGGTTTGACACTAGTCTATTGTGAACCCTAATGAGCTGAGGCCACGGGCAGGAAGGCAGGAAACTCAAAGCACCTCTGGGCGTGAGCGACACTTCTTTGGGATCTGGCAATGCTCCACAACCAAGATTTACAGTACTTTGTTCAAGCGGGCGTAACTGGATGCCTATATCTGGCTTGCGCACCATCATGGTCGGCCTGAATTTGTAACTTTGTCCTGTCTGATGAGAAAATAGCCACTGTTGGTGCTTTGTGCTTCTAGGCACTATTTTTAATTTAAATTTGCATATCTGTGGTTCTACATATTGGAATGTTGTCGTTTTGGTCTCAAATAATCTATTACCTTTTACAATATTTTTCTAAAATTTCTGTGGAATTTTTCTTGTGTTGTGTTTTTACTTTTTAAGTGCTGAACTGAGGGTTGAGCACAGCTAATTTAGGGTTTTCTTGTGTTTCACCCTGACCGGAATTGTGGTTGCTGCTAAAGAAGGTTGCTCCCCCTCAACCAATATTCCAATTTCATAAACTACACCACAAGGATAAAACCTCTTTCTATAGATCAATCACAGGGCTTTTTTCCACAGCGCAATCTCACCAATATAGGGATTTCAGTAGGACCTATAAGCTAAAGGATAAAATAGAAAACTTGTATGGAGATTCTGATACAGAAAATTACTGTGAACCTAGACTCTACCATACTGATCTCACTACATACACATTAATTTGTCAAATTTGATAGTATTTTTAAGAGGGGCTTTCTTGTATCCAAGACACTAATAGTGAGTACACCAGCTACGTGCTAATGAGACACATTTTGTAAACAGAGTCCATCTCCACAATTTCATTTTACTAGCATGTTCTGTCGTGGTGCCCATAAAATTAATACTGTGGAATGAATTCTGTGTTTTTTTTTCATAAAGGCTCAGCAGTCGTACAGCCTCCACAAAAGACTAAGAAGCCCTGGCTTCTCTCAAGGGCTAGATGCTAGGTAATACTCAATGAGATCTTCTTCCTTGTCTGAGAAATTGGCGATGCTCTCTGGCAGCTACAATGTTCCCACACAATGTCCATGTGTTCAAACCAGGTGGTGCACAGAAGGCCACAGCAAACATGAGGGAAAAAGCAAGAGGCAGGAAAAACCTCCTGAGAGACAAGGGGGAGGATGAAGGACAGGAAACATTACAGGAGAAGGGCTCAAGATGGACCAAGTGTAACAGTGACACCAGGTTTAGGTACCAACCACTGGAGAGGAGAAAAAGAACCTGTCAAAGACTTTGACTGTATTGCGTGGCAAGGCAGACAGTTACCAGAAGCCTTATGTTTGCCAAGAAAGTACACAAAAAACCCAAAAGTACAAAATGGCATGAAAACCTAGAAATACAAAATGGTAGCCATGACTGACTGTACTCTATAGAATATATCAATATATGCCATCATCTTGGAACAGTATTCTAGAATAATGTAATTTAATGAAGGAGAGCCCACCCTTTGAAGAAGAGAGCTTAGGGCTCTTTGGCACATGGTTAAGAACAACCTTGCTTCTGAATGCCACCCAAGCATCCCTAATCCAGGAATAGGAAATAATTGTGCAATTGAAATGTGGAGTCAAGGATGGCGCCCAGATGCTGACTGACCAATCCTGCAATTCACCCTGCCAGCAGATGAGACCTATTGTTGTAGATGAATTTTCTTTGTTCTGTACTCTCTACTGATGAAGGGCTAAACCCAGAAACAAGTGTCTAGAGATATACAGCAATGTCTGCACCAACTTTGGTGAAAAACTACAGATAATTTTCAATTAAGCGCTAACTGTGAACTGCATTTATCAGGATGCAAAGTGGCAAACTGTGCTGGGTGCGAGGCAGTGTGCTCCCAACCCCCCTTCCTGTTTAAAAGGCTCCCTTGAGCCAGTGAGCTGACGGGCTTTGGTGATTCACCTGTGTGCCTGTGAGTGGTACTTGACATGAGAGGATTTTGGCAGCATTTCCAGCAACCCCATATGAATTTTCTTTGTTCTTTTCTCTACTGATGAGGGGCTAAACCCAGAAACAAGTGTCTAGAGATATACAGCAATGTCTGCACCAACTTTGGTGAAAAACTACAGATAAATTTCAAGTAAGCTCTAACTGTGAACTATGCAAAGGGCGAACTGTGCTGGATGTGAGGCACTGTGTTCCCATCCCCCCCTTCCTATTGTATCCAAGCAACTGGATGTTTCCGCTGCTGGATTCTAGATTGTGGAGTGCAGCAGGCAGAAAGTAGGGAGTTGCAGAGGAGACTGGATATGAGAAGGAGTTGTTCTATGTAACTTAATAAAACCTGTATTTCTCTTTAACGAGTTTCCTGACTTTAAGACCTATGGCTATCCTTCGACCACCCAGAGAGATCCCTGCTCGATTGTGCACCTCTCACAGCAAGGCAGAGACCTCTCTCTGTGTTTGCAAGGACATTTTGTACCAGGCACCCCTCCTTTGCCTCTGTTGCCCTACCAGGGTCCTAACAGATTCTGACACATACATTTCTTCATCCCTTTCCACAGCTGTCTTTCTGCAGTCCAATACTGTCCGTGACCAGCAACAGCACTGACATAAGAAGATGACTTAACCTTACTGGGTTGGTGGGAGGGAGGTCATGAAAACAAGAGTATTAGGCATAATACAGATTACACGAAGTATTCTAAACATTATCACCACACACCTGTCCAAAGAACAGACCACAGCCGGGCCAGGCATGATACAATAAACACAACCCCAACACCAAGTGAGTTGCAACACCAGTGAACTTCACTAAACAAAAAACAGCATAATAAAAAGTTGAAACTACAGATGTAGCCAGTATGGCCCTTGCTACCACCACCGCAGTGTCATCAGTGACCTGTAATGATAGTGCTAAACATTTTGGAGTTGTCCAGGTAGCAGTTCTATACCTGAGCAATAACAGAATGCAAGCAACAGAAACACAGGATGCAGCCTTCCCCAATTCATCAATGGGCACGGTCAACAGCAGCTACCTCATAGGCACAGTAAATGAGTGGTCATCACCCATCTGTTTAGTTTAGGCTTACCAAATTTAATCCATACCTATTCAAACCAAAATCCACACAAAGGATTTCACAGCATGAAACTCAGCTGTATGAGTTAAATAAATCAATACAGCAGCCTACAGGCCCAACCTACTGGCCAAGCTCTTCCCAAGGACCTACCTCAAAACTGCTGAGAGTACAAATTCTTAATTCAAGTGAAAGAGCAAAGGGAGTTTTTGGTAAAATATTTGTACCAGAACATAGTTTTAAAGCATCCGGTAGGCCATGCAGAATGGGTTCTAGCCACACCAAATTCCCTATCGTACCAAATCCCCAGAGCAACTAGGAACTCTACTCTGTACGAAACAGACCCAGAGGAATATGGTCTAATGGTACAAATGAAGGACCCGTTAGAAGATGTAAAATGAGAGGCAAATCCCATGGAGGCACCAGTAACCTACACAGAGGACTCAATGTTTTAAAAATCAAAACTCTTTTGTAATCTTGGCATTGATGGATCCATAAACTCTAGACCACTCCATGCTAGATAGAAGGCCTTAACTGCAGCCCTTCCGTGGGAAATCCTTCAAGGTTGTGCAGCTGGCACTGAAAAGACAAAGCCCCCTAGTCTTTGTCTTCCAGTTCTGGATAATGCCACGAGTGCCGGAATTCCATAGCTCAGCATTTTCGTGTGGAAATATGATTTATACTTCTTTGTGCTAGAACCATCAAGTAGAGTCCTCAATGTACAATGCATTGTGTCTTCAAAAATATATATGTTGCCTTGTTCTCCATTAATGTATTGCTGCTGGGACTCAACCACTCCTCCTTCAGAGGGTGGGGCTATATATACCCACAGAATATGTGCCTCTCGAAGCACAACTCACCACACTCTTTGGGAAGCTGATTTGTTTATTTTTTAAAATAAACCAAAATATCTCAATACAAAATTAACCATTGCTGGCTACACCTTGTCCCTTATAGTATGTTGCACACTGGTGACTCACAACTAACAGGTGAGATCATAGTGCAACTCCTGCAATGCACATAACCACTGTCCTCCTGGATACCCATGGTTAAGTTCTCAAGCCTCAGGAACTTTCACCCGCCTAAATGCCCTTATTTAGTCACCTTCATTCTACAAGGTAATTGTACCATTTTTTCAGGTTAGTCATATGACTGGGGGGCCTGCCTCATAGCATGCTTCAGCTAGTGCAGTACACCATGTGTCCTGCTTTTTGTTGCCCATATCTAGCTACTTGGCAGCAGGTCCACATCTCACTAATTCAGCCATTTATGATCTCTGAAACAGCTGCCAGACTTTGGCTGGAAGGGAGTACCTGCAGCACAGGAATGGTCCTGCATAATGCAGCTACAGATACACAGTCACCTTCAGATATGCTATTAAGCAATCTGCTTGTTTCTCCCAAAGTTTTATGAAAAGTGTAGTAGTTGTTTTCCGTGGCTGCTACACTTTATAAAGAAGAATAGAAATCACAATGAGAGCCGTCAGTCTTGACATAAAATGTGGGTACATTATGTGGAAATTCTAGCTTCTGTACTTTGTGAGCCAGAGGTAGTTGACTCTTCTTCATGCATTTGATGTTTTCATTGGGAGCAGTTAGAAAATAATCCAGACTTTGCAAAAATAATTTGAGTCAGAAGGTCACTGCACAGCTTTATCAAATTCACAAAGTATCATGTGCACATTCCAGTATAAACATTTATTGTATACGACTTTTTGGGCCTGATTACAAGTGTCTTGTTACATTGTGATACAGGTGCAAACACCAAGTGTGATAAGATATGCACTCTTTGTTAAATGTTGGTTTATCAAACCGGCTGGAATTTTTTTTAGTCCATCTTTATTAGCCTTTTCACAATTAGTTTACAGCAGATTGCCAGTTCTTGCTAGTCAGATATTTGACACAATATAGGTAAAATAGAGCTATGCATTTACTACTATCACATCATGCCTTCCGTACAGGAGTTATCTGCTTTTAAGGTGGTGAGTAATAGAGAACAATGAATGAGAACAATGAACTATAAAATGATATAATTAGCCAATCTCACATTTGCCATGTTCTTGGTCTCCCGTGATGTCGGGAGCCTCTCTGCTGTCATAAAGTATTAAGCCCCTTACCCACATTCCCCTAGCTTGTTGACAGTTACAACCTTTGCAATACAATTCCCGCTCCTTAGTTTGTTGTCATGTCCCCTCAAACTCTCTATGCTGGATGATCACACCAAAAAGATACTACAATATAGTGCTATACTCCACAATCGTCTGCGGGTGTTTGCAGGTCATCCAGCAAGTCTTCCCAATCAGCTGCTATAGTTTCTTTCAGAGGCTTCGCCATTCTTCCTGTCTCAAAGCTATTGCTTCTGCCCTACCCCCACTTAAGTATCTCTGCACTCCAACACTCCATCCCTGGAAGAGCCCTGGCCTTCCAGTGCATAGCTATTAGTCTACTGGTTATGAGCTTCACCAGGTCAATGAAGCATGTGATGGCAACCTCTGCTTTCCTTTTCTTCTATAATCCAAGCAGGCAGCTAGTTATAATGTGAAGGTCACTGCGTCCCGTGAGGTCAGCTAATTTACTTGTAACCACTAGCCACAGGTCATGAGCTACGGTACAGCTCCAAAACATGTGTGCTAAATCTGCCTTGGGCTCCATACATTGTGAGCAATTTGGAGATGAATCAAGGAATATCTTGTGAAGCCTAGCCAGGTAAGGTGGGCTCTGTGGAGGAGATTATGCTGAATGTGTTGGTACCTGGCATTCCGGGAGACCTTTCTCGGATGAAGAAGCATGTTATCCCATTATTTCTGTGTAAGCTCAAGGTCTATGTCATCCTGCCAGGTACCGTGGCGCGAGAGCAGAGCATTGCGTATACTTTGCTCATTGACCTGCCATAGCCTCTCATGTTCAGGAGCCAGGCACCTATGGGCCTAGAAGTGTCCTGCTGGGAGCTCCATATCATTACACACAAATTGTTCAAAAGTGATAAAGACACCACCCTGAAACCGGTCCCCCAATGTGGCCACTCTGGCACTCTCCCATTGTCACCCCAGCATCTCCAATCAGATCCCTAACGGATGATATGTATTTTAGGAGAATTTCAGGTGTGCATAGGGGTATGTCTGTCATGTGGCACAGGCTCTTACGGTACCTGTTGCAAGTTTCTCACAGCAGGTTGTTAGCCTAGCGCTGGAGCTCTGCTTTTGGTAGGAAGGCCTGAAGCACTGCTCTTTGTGCTTGCGCTGCAGGGTCCATGCCCAATTCCTCTAGGACATGGCCCACTAACCAGTGGGCCGGGTACTGTAGTAGTTCCACAAATATTAATGCTCAAAATTCGGAGCACCCAGGTCCCCCCATCTACTGGGAGTTGTTGTTGAGACGATGCTATACGCCGCTTGCCTTTGTTTCACAGAAAGCCCCCTAGCAGTGCATGCAGTAGGTGAAATGTGCTTCTGGGGATTGCCACTTGTAGATTATCAAAGTAGTACAATAGTACAGGGAGTGTTACCATCTTTGAAGTAACCACCCTGCACGGTACTGACAGTGGGGTGTGCACCAGAACGCAATCTGGGGCGGAGTGCAGCAACAGCCTTAGTGAGATTATCTTCCTCGAGATCTGGGGCAGCATAGTTAATGTTGATGTGTACTTGAATGTGTGCGGCTCCCAGTGGAGGGGGCGGACGTCGACCACAAAGTTCTGCTGCGGACAATCTGGATGGAGTGGGAACAGGCAGGTCTTTGACCAGTTCACTCCTATTCCTGAGGCAGCATGGAATGCTGCCAAAATGGTTGCGAAAACGTCACTCCCGCCCCGTATATCACATACATAAATTAGTACCTCATCTGCAAATAAGGAGGTAAAGTGCACATCTCCTTAAATAGGTATCCCCCAGTGCTGTCCCTCCTGTCGAAGCCTCAATGCTAATGGCTCTATTGGCAGGGCGAACAGTATTTCGGCTAGAGGGCAGCATTGACGTGTTCCTCTGCTGACATGAAAAGAGGGCTCCCATACAGCCACCTATTTTATGAGTCTCTGGAGTCTCCCCCATCTATACCCATGGCTGTCAAGGTTGCAAACATGTAGTCCTAATCAACAGTGTCAAAGGCTTTCTGTTAATCTATGACCACACATGGCACAAAAAGCCATCTATTGGGTGCATGTGCTAACACTCCATAAAGTCTACAGATATTGAGGGTTGTACAGTGGTCCGGGATGAATACGTTCTGGTCCAGATGGACCAGATGTGGGAGATGTTCCAGTAGCCGCACCGCAATAATCTTGCTCAATATCTTACAGTCCATCCCTAACATGGAGAGGGGACGGTAAGATGTGAACTCCAGGGAATCTTTACCTAGTTTGGGCCATGGAGATCAGTAGTGCTTTTCTAAGTGAGGGAAGTAGCTTTCCAGCCGTGAAGGCAGCACTGTACACCTCTAGTAGTCTAGGGATTAGAAGGGCCTCATATGCTTTGTAAAATTCTCTTGGTAGGCCATCAGCCCTGGAGTCTTATATGTTGCGGCTCTTCTTATGACTTCTCTGATCTCCTGTTCCGTGAAAGAAGAGTTGAGCTCCTCCATGGCTTGCAGTGTCACAGTAGGTAACATGACCACACTGAGGAAGCTATGGATCGATGTTTGTCGATCCTGTGGAGGAGGGTCATAGAGTGATCAATAGTGAGCGGTGAATGCTGCATGAATGTCTACTTGATGATCAGCTAATTGTTTTGGGGATATACTTATAGATGCAATGGAGCTAGTCGTAACAGCACTCCTCAACAACTACACCAACAATCAGCCATGCTTATTGCCTTCCTCGTGTTCTGACTTGGTATGCTCTATAGTCAAGACACCGCAGTGACTCCATGAGGGTGGATTGCCTCTCACGTGCCGCGTTTAGGGCAGGTTTTCAAGTAGGATCGTCTCTCGCGGCAGCCGCAAGGGCCCCCAGTAAGGCCTCCAGCCAAAGCAGTTTTCAATGCATTGAAGCTCTTGCACTTGTGCGTGGATACAGTAACCATGCATAACCACCTTCATGGCTTCCCATTCTGTCAATGTAGAGTCAGCCATTCCCTAGTTGTCTGTGAAGTAGTGTGTGAGCGCAGTGTGTCTCAAATCTCAAAACACTGACTGCTCCAGTGTAGACGGTTATAACTGGCATGTTGGCACTGGAGGAATCTGCACGCCCCATGTCATGTGGAGTAGCAAAGGATTGTGCTTTGACAGGGTTTTCCCTAGATATTCAGCTTCTGTGACCTGCAGGTGTATGGTGTGGTGGCAGCCAATTCACCCAGGCGCATGTGGAGATCGTGCAGCGGCGAGTAGTAGGAATATTCTTTAGGGTGCAGGTAAGGTATGCAACAACTGTCCAGTAATGACCAGTGAGTTAACCATTGAGTCAGGTGGGTCACCGCTCTACCAGGGAGGACAGGGATGGGTGTGAATGGTCCAGAAGGGGATTCAATACACAATTAAAGCCTCCACCTAATATCCCTGGTATGTGTACCTATCTGAGAGAGGTTAGCCCAGAAAGGCTGTTGCTCTATTCAGGGGGGTGGAATTTATTAAAATATCTACTTGTCCACGGGACAGGTTGCTTCTCAAATCTACTTGTCCTGTAAAAAGATCTACTTGTCCCTTTGGTGCCATGTAGTGTGGCGCCAAATTATGGCAGCAATCTCATTATGTAAGAGCTCTGATAATAGCCTCTCTGATTATGCCAGGGCTACTACCATAGTAGGGCTTGAATACTTGCAGTTTCAATCCCTACTGTAGCAATTTCCTTAATTTCCTTATTTTTCCACCTTTCTGCAGATCTGCATACTGGGGCTGGAGGAAGCAGTAAGCAATAGTTCCAGGGCTGGAATGCCTTTGAGTCTGCAAACCTACTAACCTGCATGTTTTAAAGATCTTCACCAGCTTCTCTCTAATATTTTCCCATAATAAGAAAGGTTGGACATTTACTCCTGACAATGGCAGAATTAGAAATTCTTCCAGGGTTGGGAAGAAAGTGGCTGGAGGGAAAATGAACTTGCAAATGCTCAATAGATTTTCACATGAGCAAATCTACACATGCGTATTTACCCATGCTAAAATACAGTTCACAAATATTTTATAGGGGTACGACATATACCATGGGTGCACTTTTGTGACTTTCTTTAAGAATTTGGGGCCACATGTAGGTAGGTTCAGATTTGCGACCCGCAAATTGCGAGTCGCAAATCCGAATGTAGGATGGTGTCCCTGACACAATCTGTGATTCGCAAGGGCTTCGCATGAATAATCATGAGGTGGGTCGCAATTTGCGACCCCCTTGCGAATGGCAGCCTCACAGGGATGGTGGCCTGCTGGAGACAGCAGACCACCATGTCTGTGACTGCTTTTCAATAAAGCAGTTTTTTTTTTTTTTTTGTAATGCAGCCCGTTTTCCTTAAAGGAAAACGAGATGCATTACAAAAACGAAAAATGAAACGTTTTCGTTTCATTTTTTCAGAGCAGGCAGTGGTCCTGCGGACCACTGCCTGCTCTGAAAAAATGTTTACAGTGACATTCACAATGGGGAAGGGGTCCCAGCGGGACCCCTTCCCTTTTGTGAAAGTGTTAGCACCCATTTGAAATGGGTGCAAACTGCGATTGGTTTGCGCCCGCGTTCGCAAAACAATCCTACATTGCACTGCGAGTCGCAATTAGGAAGGGAACACCCCTTCCTAATTGCAAGTCGCAAACCCATTTTGCGATTCGGTAACCAGGTTACCGAATCGCAAAACTGGGTTTGTGCATCGCAATGTGCTTTTTGCACGTCGCAAACAGCAAAAGTCGCTGTTTGCGACATGCAAAAAGCTACCTACATGTGGGTCTTGGTCCCTAATTAGGTCTGGTGTTAAAGACATTTTGTTTTTATTAAACTTTCGGCTGGCTTTACTGTGAGTGATCGCATTCTTCTCTTCCACAAGGAGCATATTGGCACACAAAGTAGTTTTGTTCAGTGTCAGGAACTACAGTGGCAATCAGTGACGTAACGAAACTGGAGGGTGCCCCTTTGCAAAGAACATGGAGGAGCCCCCTCTCCAGACTCACTCAGGGCAGGTGCTGTGCTGAAAGGGCCCCCTGGAGGGTGGCTGCGGGGCCTTTGTTATGCCACTGGTGGCAACGTGTGCTTTTAGAGTTCAAAAACGTTTTGGTTTTTTTTTGCCAGTGTATGTTACAATGTTGAGGGCCTGGTAGCTCCCACAACAATAAAGTGTTACAAAAGCCATGTCAAAACAAGACACGCATTGATGAAACTAAAAGACTTATAAAAATATGTCAGATCAGTTGGCTTTGTCAGTGTTTGTTTATTTTCATGCTTCCCATAATCGTGTTGAAAATGGTTACACTGATTTTCTATTAGAAATATTTTTGGGAAATACTAGCATGCATCAAAACATTTTACTAAATGACACCTCATTTGCATCTAATCAGAGAGCATTCTGGGAGCATTATACTTAGCCTCATAGCCTAAACTTTTCAAACATGTGTATACACTTTTTTTTTATTTGTACTGGAACCAACGTCAGTAGTGAAGTGTGACCTTAAAACATTTATTTACAGCACTCACCCTAATAATGAAGGTTTTCAAATAATGAACCATAACTACAAGTTCGAACAGCATTATCTTTTGGAAACACATTACCTCAACTGTAGAGAGTTCCACTCTCTGTAAACAGGCAGCCAAAGGGTTTGTGTGCTGCAGAGGGTTGGGCCTACTTGTCCCAAGGACAAAGTAAACATAAAAACTTGTTGCCCTTGACCCCAAACAAGATGTCCTGGGCGTCGGGCGATAGGAATTCCACATCCCTGTCTATTTTTGGGGCATATACACATCCTAACAATATGGGACGCCTGACTAGTTGCCCAGATGCCCGTCTAGTTGCCCCTGCACAAATACGCATCTCCCGTCAGGGTCTATTTCTATCGCTATGCTCTTGAAGGGTACCATTGGCCTTACTCATATAAGGGCCACAAAGCCATACCCTGAATATGAAATTCCGTAGGACTGACCTTGCCACCGCTGTGCAGGAGCTCGTCTTCACCCTTGGACATGTGTGTTACTTTGATCAATTCTATCTGAGTGTTCCATTGTTTGAGGTATTGTTGAACTGCATGCCGTTTACGAGCTGTATCCCTGCCTCTGACATTCCAGGTGGCAAAAAAAACGTAGTCTAGATATCATGGTTGTATACTACTGGTGAATATGAGAGGCCCAGGGGTCAAGTACCTGACCATGAGGTAAGGTGTAATGCGCTAGGGTAATATGTGCCGCAGGTGACAACTATGGCTTGTTCAAACAAGAAAGGCAGATTACCCAGTTCAAAAACGCAGGGTGGCAGCATAAAATCTGCCTGCCCAAAGCAAGAACAAGCAGTCCCTGTTGGAGGGTTCTGCAGTTTGTACATTAAAGTACAGTATTCCCCATATGGAGTAAAGGAGCGGGGTGAGGGGGTTGGCCAGCCTTCTATCATCAGTTTGCTCAGGGCTGGCTGGCATTATGTCCCACCTCGTACCAAGAAATGAAAACAGAAGGAAAGAAAGAAGATCAGGCAAATGCAGAGTAACTGACCCTCTTTCACTTTGTGTATATGAGGATAGCTGGGACCAGCCAAGTCCACCAGCACCGCCCCGTTTCCCACCATTACCACCAGATTAACCTTGGTCCACAGGAAGGTTGAATGGAAAGAGATCCAAACAGTCAGTGCCCCACCATTGGATTGCAACTATGACATGCTGTCTTCCTGTTGGTGTCATTGTGAGCAGTGGTTCAAATTATGATGTCTGCTGTTTGTGGAATGATCGGTGGTATGTCCTCGAAAGCATTGCTGCCGTCAGTCACGTTGGAACCCGTCTTGGAAGTTGTTTCATTCTAGGTCTTCTCTGGGGAGGGTTTCCACTCCAGCCAAATATGGTTAGCAGTGGACAGAGCCTGTAGTTGGCTTTCTTGTGCTTGGGCTAGGGTAGGGGCTCCAGTTATCGCCCCATTTCTACCTCCACATCCATGTTGGTGTTGGTCTTGTTGTGTTTTCTGTGATCATATCTGCTATTGCGGTGAGGGAGGCACTGAGGACCCATATTGGCACTGTTCCACCCAGTCTCAAACATCTGCAGGCTCTGTGAAGTGAGTGGTATAGTTTGCTATGACCTTTGGTTTGTTTGGGAATATGTGAGGCCCACCGTTGGCCATTTCTTTATGCCTAGGGAGGAGGCCCTGGGCTTTTGAGCCGCCAGCGTGTAGTCCAAGAAGATGAATATCTTGGCATTTTCATTTGTAATGGGGCTCCCGAATTCTTTTTCACTTGCAGGATGTTTTCATTGTCTCTATAATTTAACAATCGGGCCACAATTGTGTATGGTATTTCTCCCAGGCAGTGGTCGCTTTGTCGGTACACGATGTGCCCGCTCAATCAAATAGTTAATCGACAGTCCGGTGGGTGCTACCTTGTGCACCAGGCATTTTTTTGAAAAATGCCACAGAATACGTTCCCTCTGCGCCCTCTTGGAATCCGTCCAAGTGGATATTATTGCGCCAATACCTCCTCTTTGAATCCTCCGCTCTAAACTACAGCTCTGTCGACACAAAGTCTTTGATTTTATCTTCAAGTACTGTCATTTTTGGTTGGAGCTCTCCAATTGTGGTCTCTGCCTGTGTATCTCGTGCAGCCATCTTCTCCTGACCATCTCAGAGCAGGCTGTGCTTCACCACAATGGAATCAACTCTGCATCAAGGTCTTGCCTGGTTTCTGCAATTGCAGCAAGCATTTGATCAAATTTGGTACCAGTAGGAGCCAGATTCAGGGCAGTCTGGGATTCCCCAATGGCTCAGGATCTTGTTGTCTGGTACTCGAGCATTCAGGTGGTTGGCTGCCCCTTCACCTCCCCATCACGAGTGGCAGCACCATCCCCCAGTGCAGTCTGCAGTAAGTGGTAGTTTGTCAGGGGTTGGTCACTGCATGGATTTTTATATGGACCCGCCATGCCCCTGAGCTTAGTGCAGCTTGTTATTCACCTGGGTGGCACGAGTAGTCCTGACTACTAGAGAGCACCCGGGTTGGTGTTATGTACTTTACAGTCCAATGTAAGCAGAAGGCCCAGTCTTGTTCTTAGGATGGTGATACTTGGGTCTGGAAACTCATAAATGGGCTGTGTGTACAAGCAGGCGTTGTCTCTTATAGTGCATCAGATCTGCAATGGGCACCGAAACGCTGTATGTTAGTGATATATTCCTGTGGGCGCAATAGTGTTATGGGTCCTCAAGGTTGGTGGGAGCAGTAGCTCCTCTTGCCTCCACTATGTTGTTGCGGTCACGCCTCATGTCCCAGTCAGCAAGGGCATTATCAATAGGACGGGGGGGCATGACCAGTCCACGGTGTTAGGGAGGGGTAGTGGGGAACGTGAAGAGAAAGAGCCCCAAGACTGTCGTCCTCTGAAATAAGTGCTTTGGGTCCTTCTCTTTCAGAACTCAAGGTTTTGATTCAGGGCTGCCATTCAATGGTGGTCTATCCACTAAGGCTTTGGGTCAGAGGATCCTTTGCTGAGTTAGGGCAATCCTTCCCTGTATATCTCAGCCTTCCTGGTTGCCACCTCCTTGAGCTATAAGCATCTCGATGATCTAGTCCCGGACCTGTGTGGGGTGGTCAGTGTGGGGGGGTGATGAGGAGACACCCTAGTGTGATCGCCTAAGTCTCCCGGCTCCAGATAGGGCCCAAGCAGTAAACTGTGTGGTCGTGCCCCCTTGCATGCCAACCCTAGCAAGCCTTGCCTATCCTCAAGCCAAAGTGCTATTTGTCCCCTCAAGCACCACCAATGCTGCAGGACCCACTCACCTTTGGGCCTCACACCCGACTGGCCGGTGGAAGGAAGGGAGCTCCTAGTCGGCCCAGGTGCCCCAATGCCACCCCGTGCGATGGAGGCGGGCCATCGGGTCCCTCAGCTTCTTCGGCAGCCAACCGATGGGGTTCAGCAACATCGTATGACGGGTGGCTGGCTCAGGATCATGGGTCAGTAGAGCAGAGCGGCTCTAGATCAAGTCAGCCACCTTGCCTTGGCCAACCATGCCCCACCTCCAGAACCTGCTGGAATTTAACAGGCAGAAGTATTTACTAGGACATGAAGATTTTGGTGCAATAAGCACAAAACTCTGCTTGTTATTCCCAAGATGCCAGAATAGGTGATAATTATATCTCGATAAAGTCCGGACACAACAGTGCCAGATTTTAAGACCATGTACAAAGAATCTTCAATCTATAAACAGCAAATATATACATGTAAGGATACACTTATATTGATATATGTATATATATTTATACACGATGCAAAGCAAATAGTTAATAAAAATGCATCACTGTAGGACCGATCTGGTGCTTCATCTTTCTCCTGCCAGAAAGTCGTTGACCCTGGTTCGACCGCAACGAGAAAGAGAGATCTCCACCCTCGAAGGGAAATATATCAGGCATTCGACGTCTAAATCCTGATTGAGGTCTCTGAATCTCCCACTGTTGACCTGGGTCTCATATATTTTAAACAAACGAGGAAGGAGCTTTCTGGAAAAAACCCTCCCGCTGCACAAGAAGTATTAAAAAATGCTGGCTATTTTAGGTAAGCTTTGAAAGAAACACGTCCGAACTTGGCCAAAATCCCAAGGTGTCTTTCCCAAAACTAAACCGTTCCCTGCTGTACCATAAACATCAGCCTAGTACATCCTTATCTTGCTAACCAACTCCTCCACATTATGTTCTAGCCTTTCTGGGAGAAAAGAACATGCAGAATAGAAAACACATTGCATAACATGTTTTGTACAGAAAACTACTAGCACCTTTAATGAGGCAGTGAAGCTGAGGCTAAGCTGAATACAAAATGGAGTCTGTAACTGGTGAGCTGAATACAAAATGGAGTCTGTAACTGGTGAGCTGAATACAAAATGGAGTCTGTAACTGGTGACCACTTATGTGATGGTGGACAGCTAAGCCAAGTGCAAAGTGGTACGTCACAAGGTCAGTGGTCAAAACACAAATATCACTACAGAGTGACATTTCACTAGCACGTGTGACACTATGAGTGACACTTTACTGCAAAAAGAAGGAATTGTGATCATGTAATCGGGCATGTTTAAAGTATTAGGCCCTTTTTTGCATACCTCAAAACAGCTGCAATGCACATAGTAGAATTGTGAATATAAGGTGACTAACAGATTTCAATATGTAAGGGCTTTGCCCTGCATACATTTATGGCACTATAATAAAATTTAGCAACATTGCTTTCTCATTCAGCAGTAATAGCAAACAACAATAAGAAGCAATTTGCTATTCTACAAGATGTCCTATTGGCAGAAATTAACTATAAGCCTTGTAAATTACCAATAAAAGGCTTTTCTGATGTCCTTACAGCCACGGTGACCCTTTACAGTTGAGTATCTATTTTATTCATAGTAAACATATTCATGTGTAGCAGGTTTTGTCTTCTGCATCAGCGAGGAACAGATGTGGCCTTCCAGCTACAGCTTTTGACTGAAATTGTGGATTTGGGACGAAACATCCTCTGGTTCTGAGGAAATCATTTAATCGTCATGTGCCAAGAAAAGCTAAGGTGGTCATGGAAAACCCTCTGGCCAGGTTCATGTGATATAAAACCTCAATCTTACTGCACATAAGGTGTCCGATTGGTTGGACTATCTGCTCAGAGTTGATACTGTGCTCACTGAGACCCTAAGCGCGCCTGCCCACCACATGCCAACAACATTACCACAGCCCCTCTGGCGTACCATATTGGGTACTGGAAAAAATGTAATGCATCCTGTAGACTCGGGCAGCATATACCACTGGTACTTAAAAAAAAAAAAAAAATTGAATCGTTGCGTGGTTAAATCGTTCTCAGCTTTGTACTCACCACTGTCATTAAGGGAAAAAATGAAATAAAAATAAAACTCCTCAGACTGTGAGAACAACTCAAACATTGCAGGGCAGTAATGCCCAACCAGTGGTCCAGGGACCCTAGGAGGGCCAGGAAACCTCCTCATGGAGTCCGTGACTGCTCAGAAAATTAAATAATATTAACAGATTAATGAAGTGTATATAAATTAAGTGGCTAAATGTACAATTGAAAATATTCAAATGTACTTTAAATGTTACGGAATTTGAACCTGGAGGCTAAAAATTAAACATGTATCCTCAGATCGATTCGTAGGAGCAGTGCAGATGCATCAAACAGAATACAGTATGGACGATATGTGGCTTCAATTGAATCTAGAAAAGCGCAAACCTTCCTAATAAAATGATAATTTTTTATTTATATTTGTTTGAAAATTAAATCAAATGTGTTATCATTTGTGTATGTGTTTGATGAATGCTTGTTTCTGAATTTTTTGTGTTTCAAATTAGAAACAGTGATTAGGCCGGGGCCCCTGGCTTCCAGTAATGACGCAGTGGGAGCTCCCTGGAATCCAATAATAATTCAGTGGCTGTCCCCGGCATTCAGTAGTGATTAAGTGGGGTCCACAGAAGTCAAACGTTTGGGAACCACGGATGCAGAGTGTTATGCCTCACATTCAGTGGCACTGTAGCAATGACAGGGGTCATTGCGTGCAAGTGCAAAAAGGCTGCCTGATAACTGCCAGTTCTAGTGCTGGCCAAATGTTCCCTGACTTTGTGAGCCTTGAGCACAAGCGAATATGACCAAAAGCCCGGAATTCGTAATATCTGGCCAACAATGTACTCACATAATAAGAGTTAGTGCATTCATTTACCTTAGAACACCAGCAATTATATTTTGCTAGTTACAGCAACTGTCACACTAGCACACTCTTGAAGGTGAACGTGACCGTCAACGAAAGACGGGACGCCTGACTGTCACCTCTCTGATGACAATCTGCGGCCCGCTAGGGTCATGAAGTACTAAAAGCCGCTGAGGCAGTGCAGTACAGCAAGTAAAACAAGCATCTGAAATACAATGGATCTCGCACCTGCCCAATTTGGAGCTATTAGCATTGTAAATTCCGAAGAGGACTTTTCTTAATATATAAATTGAAAAGTAAAACAGTTGACATAAGCCAGCCGATTCAAAGCGTCATGAGCGCAAAGGAGAGACACAAAAGGAAAAAGGAGTTCACTCACAGTCAAACTTATTGGCAATCGTGCAATTTTATGTCAAGACCAGAGGCTCCTATTATGCATTCTAATCTTGCTTTAATATGAAAGCGGCAGTAAAGAACTACAAATCCCAAGAGGCTTAGCAACAGGCTGGCCAATAGGATAAAAACATAACAATAGTAAGCACGCATGGAGCCACCCACTGACCCACTTGCGGCTGATGAGGGCACGCACTCTCTGCCAGGCTCGAATATTGCTTTTTGTATTTTTCTCAAAAACAGTCAGTGACTGGCACGTCAGTGATGTACTCAGAGTCGCATACCAAGTTTTAAGATAAATTTGACTGCTACAGGGCAGTGATTAGCTAGAGCAAACATCCTTCAGTGGGCTGTTAAGTCATATTTCTTATTTAATAAATCAAAAATGATCACCGCGGTTCCAAACACAGCAACAGCACCATTGCCAATGTTGTGGAGCTCGAGTTCCTAGCGCGCCTCTGGAGTTCGGGAAATACTACATTTTGCACGGCTCATGCATTTTAGAGCAACGATTCGGACTCCAGCACTAAAGTAATTATTCTAACATAGGGTGACCACCCGTCCGTAAATTTCACAGACTGCCCGTAATTTCACCCTGCCGTCCGTTGTCCGTGATGGAAGGCTTAACGGAAGGCATTTGTCCGTAATTTTTGCCTTTCACCAAAAGGACAAAGGATGGCAGGACGAAATTAAGGGCAGATTAGTTTCCCCAGCTGGAGTGGAAGGTAAGGAGTCTCGTGTGCTCAGAGGGAGGGAGGGGGGGAGGAGTAGACAGTCAGAAACAGGCCTTCTTGCCAGGGTGTCTCCTTCCCTTAAAGAAATGCAAATGTGGGCAACTGGTAAATCTGCAAATGTAAAGGGGCTTGAAAACCGGCATCCACTTTAACCAAAAGGAGTCACTTGAAGCTTTCTGATGGCAAAGATATTTTCTTTTAGAGAGGTACTGCAATGGTGTTCCAAGGTGACCTGTGGAGTGTGTGATTTTAATTGAGTGTTATAAAAAAATTTTAGTACTAGGTATAAACTGTATATTATTCAAACTTTTTTTATTTAACCAAAATGTGTTTGCATATTTTGTACAGCCTATATATGATGTAATTGTATTTATATAGCGCTTACTATCCCTGACTAGGCGTTGAATGCATGTTTAAAATAAGGACTTACACATTCACAGTTCTTTCAGGTACCTCGGTACCTCATAGTACTAACAAACATTGGCAAAGCCAAAAGGTCTAGTCTACGCAATAGTTATTGGCTTTGCCAATGTGTTTTAGCCATGTTATACACCTAAGTGGCTGCTGTTCATGGCTAAAAGTTAGTGACATAGTTGTGTGGAGTGGAGTAGAGCGGCATAGGAGCAGTGGCGTAGAGCCTAGTGGTGCAGGGTACAGTGCAGTTGTTTAGAGTGCATTAGCGTAGAGAGCAGTGGCATGGAGTGCCGTGGGACAGAGTAGAGTGGTATAGAGTGCAGTGGAGCAGAGTGGCATACAATAGAGTGGCAGAGAGTGCAGTAGTGTAGAGTGGTGCAGTGGCATAGAGTGCAGAGTAGACTTGTGTGGCAGAGAGTGCAGTGGTGTAGTGTAGAGTGGTGCAGTGCAGAGGTATAGTGCTGTAGAGTGCAGTCACATAGAGTGGCGTGATGCAGAGTAGAGTGGCATGAAGTGCAGTGGCATAAAGTGCAGTGGCGTAGAATGCAGTAGTACATAGTAGATTGGTGTACACTACAGTGGCGGAGAGTGCAATGTTGCAGAGTAGAGGGTCAGTGCAGTGATGTAGAGTGGAGCAGAATAGCACAGAGAGCAGTGGCGTAGAGTACAGTGGTGTACAGTAGAGGGCAGTGGCGTACAGTCAGTTGTTTAGAGTGCACTGGCGCAGAGTGCAGTGACAAAGTGGCATGGGGTAGAGTGGCATACAATAGAGTGGCAGAGAGTGCAGTAGTGTAGAGTGATGCAGTGGCATAGAGTACAGCGTAGACTTGTGTGGCAGAGAGTGCAGTGGCGTAGTTTAGAGTGGTGCAGTGCAGAGTATAGTGCTGTAGAGTGCAGTCATGTAGAGTGGAGTGGCATAAAGTGCAGTGGCGTAGAGTACAGTAGTACATAGTAGATTGGTGTACAGTACAGTGGCAGAGATTGGCATGGGGGAGAGTAGCATAGAGTGCAGTAGGGTGGCATACAATAGAGTGGCAGAGACTACGGTAATGCAGAGTGGTACAGTGTCAGAGTGCAGAGTAGACTCATGTGAGATAAATGTAGAGTCCCAGACATACACTCTAGTGCTGTGAGACTACAGACAAGTTGTGGATACCTCACATCCTGACATTAGGTGTCAGCCCTCCCTGACCATCTGCCCTGCCTCTTTAATTATTTTTAGCTTGAAAGTCCATGGGCGGTTAAGGTAAGCCAGATGTTTTTGTTCAATTTGTTTAAACTAGCATAAGGTTAATTACCTTAATGTTTCACAAACTGTTTGCCAGGGGTTTTAAAATGTTCAGAAACATAATCAAAAATTTGCTGTTACTTTCTCTTCATGAAAGAATGGGTAGATTTGGGTAGGGGTGATGGCCTTGCCGCAGTACAGAAGGGCATTAATTTAGTACTGAACAAGAACGTAATGGAAACCTGAATGTAGCATACCAGGAGGCAATCACAAAAAGACCACAGTGAATAAATAGTGCTATGTTAAAAAAGAGTAAATAAATGCACTGACAACATAGTGAGGCATGGCCTCTCTTGCGTGTCTGTAAAACTGACGTTTGTTCTTGAATTTTTGTCCTGAATTTTGACCCTTTGTCCTGAATTTTTTACAGTCCTGTCCAGAATTTGCATCAATGCCAGGTGGTCGGTCACCCTATTCTAACCCCTGATGCGTGACTGGGCTGACTGTGCTCCACGTGACCAGATGGCTCTGCACCACCACCAGCACACCACATTACCATTCCGAAGTTTTTCTTTTACAGTTCATTAAACTGGAAAGGTCAATACTGCAGATCTCACAATATGAGTGCTTTAAATCAAAGACCTGCACTGGAAACCAGTTAGCCCCACATGCCCACCTCGCTGCGCACATGAATACTGCCGGACTCGTCCCCAAACATATTTTATCACTGATTGTCAGGAAAGGTATGACAAGGCCACAAGACAGTTGAAAGACGCCACCCCGGAATTTAGAAGCGCTGAGCCATTTAGTATCACGAGCATGCAAGAGAAAATAACGTCGAAAGGCTATGGCAATTTCTAACGTGGTGTTAATACTCTGCAAATATGTGTAATGATCCCACAAAGTGCAAGAAACAAAGCTGAAAATTCCAAGGTGGAGGCAGGGATCCGGGGGAACTTCTACGGTGCAAAGAAGACCCCACTATACATATTTTGCACGCATTTCTAAAACACGCTGCTGTTTTTCTCTTACCAGTTACAATATTACAATTACTAATTTTACTTCCTAATTGATGTGCATTTACTTAAAAAATGTTGAGACCGTAAAATCCACCCGCAAGCAATCTCCCACTTGCTCCCCACTTCAGAACCAATTTTTACCTTACGTTGCATCTGCGACGTTTGACTTACTTTTGGTCACGTGACTGTTTCTTTTGCTGCTCGCAGGGGATATCGGCAAAATACAGTATCTCACTAAGAACGTACTTTTTGGATTTATGTGCCAAGATCGTGTAACATTAACAAATGTCAAGATTGATAATTAGGAGAGGCTCCCTGAACTCTTGAGATTAAAAAAAAAAAAAAAAAAAATACAATTTTAAAACATTTTCACCTTTCGTTTAATTTCTCTCTTGTAACTGACTACACTATGAAACAGTGAGCAAATAAAATTGTATTTATTCATATAAACAAAACAACCAATGCTAGAATTAGAAAAACTTACTACAGGTATCTGTAAATTTTGGTTGAAGGTGTGGCAGAGGAAAGAGGCGGTGCCACGAGGGGCGGAGTTTGAAAAGCAGATTCTGACTGTGGTAGTCAATTTATACATTTATTTAAAAAAATGTGTAAAGACGTTGGCAACAAGGACAAAAGTGATCGAAAATCTGTTCTAACTTACTTAATTAGTCACAAAGAGGCAGCATTTTAAAATATTGTACAGGTTTAAAACAGGTGCTGCAGAAATCATTGGGGGCCCAGTCGTTTTGAGGGGATTATATAAAAAGGGTAAAATAACTGGTGGTGCATTACGTTCTGGGAGAGTTCTGTGTTTGGTCCAATTACAGTTTGATTGATAAAGTAACACAGAGTGTTAATGTACTACAAACCACATCATGCAAAATGCAGATAACAGTTTTGTATTTTATGTAGCTAGGTAAGTGGTTGTACTGCTTTTGATACTGTTTCAGTCCTAATACATAGCTGACACGTTTTGGATTGCTAATGTGTGACATTCCCATGATTTAAGTGTGCTTATGGATGACATTCCATACTTTATGTGTAACACTATGTGTGAAACTTAATTCCAATTAAAACCATGCACAAAAGTCCCTGAAAAGATAAGTATCAGAAATTATCCCACTTGGTGCCATTTGAAGAGCTACGAGTGTCACATTCTGTTCACATGTACTTGCACTGAGGGGGTGTTGCTCACTGGTGGCATAATGGCATTACATTTAAAGTTGTTTGTGTTGGAGTGCAAACATTATTAATAAAAATTATTTAAAAATTGTGTCATTAAAGCATAGTGTTAAATAACATATAATAAAAGGTTGTTTGAAAATCGTGTATTAATAAATAAGAACTTGTAGCTCATATGGTGGACACCATGAACAATATGCATATATATGAAAATAACTCTACTGAAAATGTATTTTGTTTATTTATAATTAAATTCACTGAAAAAGTAATATTAATATGTACTAAAAGGATTAATAGTTTAAATATTATGAAAAGTTTTATCCTTCATAATTGATTTAAAAAGGCCTCACGTTTTAGTAATTCTCCAGAAGCAATGTTTTAAAATGTTAACGCTGCAAAAGATGTTTCTCTAAGCATCCTGTGTGACTTGCTCACTGTGGAAAAGTTATGTTCTTTTGTTGTAACATTTGTCTGTCTTCATGGGATGAGATAGTGTGTACCCAAGAACAATAGTCTTCAGTGCTCATGTATAACCTTCAAAAATTGTATTATACTGCGGAAACTGATGACTGCAGTGAGAGAAGATGAGCCAACCATGAATGCAGAAAACAAAGAAAAGATACTGCAGAAACATGGAAGAAAGTTAATTGGTTCTGACCTACACCACCCAATAGACTGACCAATAGAGATTTAGGGCCATATGTATGAAAGCTTTTTGCATTCGCAAACAGTGCAAATGCCCGTTTGCGAATGCAAAAAGCCATTTCAGAATGTATGAAAGACATTCTGAACACAATTTTAAGGAATTGCTAAAATAGCGATTCCTTAAAATTGCGACCCTGTTTAGCAAGTCGCAAAATGCGACTCTCTAAATAAGAAATCGCAAATAAGGATTCCTTATTTGCGATTTCTAAGCACATGTATGAAGCAATTCCTAAATGCGAATTGGGCATTTAGGAATCGCTATTTACCACAAAGTTGAACTTGGTGGTAACCATGTGCAAATTTTAAAAATGCATTTAAAATGCATTTAGAAAATTTACATGTAAAGCACACATGCCCTTTTGGCATGTGTGCACCTTACATGTTGCAAAAAATTATTTTGGGGTGCAGCAGAGGGGGCCTTAGGCCCCCAGCACCCTGGGGTTTTGCATTTCCAAAATTGCGATTTCTAGTTAAGAAATCGCAATTTTGGAAATGCAAAAAATTAGCAGATATGGGCCACCAGGCCCATAGGTGCGAATGGGGCCGGTATCGCAATTTGCGATTTGGTAATAGCATTTGCAATTTTTAAGAAATCGCTATTACCGAATTGCAAATGTGATAAATTGCATTTTGCAAATCAGAAATAGCGATTTCTTAAAAATCGCTATTTCCGATTCGCAAAAGGCCTCCTTGATACATCTGGCCCTTAGTTAGTTGCTTTCTAGGGATTTAATATTGCAAAACTAAAGTGAAGTAAGTTTACTAAGCTAGGGACATGATGTGTTCCTGTTTTCCTTAGCTTTTTGTCTATGATTCTGTCAGTTCAGATGCTGTTCTCTATTATGTCATTGTTCAATGAAGAAGACCAGAAAATGGCCAACTGATGAAGCCATTGCTGCTTGCTGATCCATTTAGGAGAGGTATAACCAAATGTGCATTTGTCTTTCTTGCAGATTTTTATGTTTTCTCTCTCTAGAAAACCCAACCGCAATTTTTGGTTAACGCCATAGTCAGATGTTTTCCAAATTAATTTGAGTATGAAGCCCAAAAATGCATATCGAATTGGAGTAATAGTTAAGAATGTCAATTTCTAAATTCAACAGTTTCATATAAATTGATTGTGAACAATTAATCTGCGATAACTAAATGTTTTCTGTTTCTATCATTCATCTGTTATTGTTATTATTCTGCATGGTTGTTCTCGAATGCTGAATGATAAATATTCTGTCTAGGTTGAGATTCTTTTGAAGATATGGTCAGCCTGTATTGTTTCTGTACCTTTATCATTTGGCCTTGCATTTGATTTATGTGATCTTAGCACTGTTAATCTAAAGGCCAATAAATGGTTGAATGTTATTAAACTGGTGTGGTGATTCATTGCCAAATAGGTCATGGTTCGTATAAATCACCGACTCCAATATTGAAAGTGTTGTTTATTGATTTGATTTTATTGATGTTGACTGTTAGGATGGTATCGCACTGTTATCTGAGTCCAAAGAATGACTGCTGCAGAACGCACAGCAACTCTACAAATTGCAACAACAAAATAATCCAGTTCTGGAATGCTGGAATGATTAACAATTTGTGTTAGTCTGACCATGAAAGTCATTTAGGGGTCACAGCTGTGACCTGTGGCTTGCCCCTTTCAACCTCTGGCACTGCCTTTTACGACCCATGACTCAGAGGTGGCAAAAACAGTGCCAAGAACACACGCAGCTCATCCCTATGGATATTGGTTGGGGTTCCTCTCTCTGTTTTTTCTCTCATTTTTTTTAGTTAGGGCTCTATTTTCTTTCTCTCTCAATTTTTTATTACACAGACAGCGAATAATGTTTCATTATTTACTATTAGTCTAATAAAATCTTGAGAAGAATTAGCTGGAATATGACCTGCCCTAGCAGCTGAGGTAAGTTAAAAAAAAGCTTGAAACTGTATGTTGTGTGCATGCTTGTGGGTTTGTGTTTACATGACAGAGTGTGTGTGAATGTGTGCGAATGTGTAAGCATGTATGTGAATGAAATTGAAGGTCAAAGGGTGTGTTATGTCACTTCCAATACCCCTGGCATTTTGGTTAACGGACATTCCTAAGGCGCATGACATTGTGCGACTGTGCCATCAGTTACTTTCTCTTGCAGAAATTGTGAACTTCTAGAAGACGTCACTTCACACTTTGGTAGTATCATAGAGACTGTTGTTTGGAAGAAATGAAGGAGAAGAGAGAGTTGTTGGAACGAGTTAGGAGCTAGATGACATTCCATGAAACAATTAAGGGCCAGATGTAGCAAGCAGTTTTGCCCATTCTGTGTCTATGGGAAAATGTGTTTTTACATATGGCCCTAAGTGTCTCAGTATATGTGCCTGTTTCTGTAAACCCTGCTGAGGCTTTGTTGAAAATGATTGCAGCACAAATCTAGTCCAATCTGGTCCAGGAAAAGCCTAGGACAGTTTTGTCCTCTTGATTCTCACTACCCAGCCATCATCCCAGGATTAAACTCTGCTCCCAGTCTTTACCTGCCCCTTGGAGTAACTGTAGCAACTTGAGTGTTTCTGGCTCTTCTTGAGCAATTTTTCAATGCAGGCAAATAGGGTTAACTACACTACAATTGTTAAGAACAGAACAATATGTAGTATGTATTCCTTGACAAGTGTGTGAAAATAAACTAGGCAACTTTCTCAGACTAGATCTCCCATTACTCTAATACATACTTCCTACCACCTACAAGTCCTTGGAGATAATCCAATCAGTTTGCACAGGGATACCTGCAAGGGTATAATGGTTCTTGTGAAGTTAAGGCTTCTCTTTAGGCCAGTGGTTCCCAACCTGTGGTCCAGGGACCCCTGGGAGTTCGCGACTGCCTAAAAAATGTAATAATTTTAACAGATTAGTTCCCCAGCTTTTAGCAATGACTTGTGGGGTGGGGGGTGGGGTCTCCGCATTCCAATAAGGATTCAATGAGGGACCCCGGGTTCCAGTATTGATAAAGTGGGGGTCCACAGAAGAGAAAATGTTGGAAAACAATGCTTTAGTTTATGGTGGTGCAAACAATGCCTCACACCCCCTCCCCTGGGCAGGGATGGAAGGGGAATCGCTTCCCCTTCCACCTCTGATCCCCCACCCCCCGGGTTGCCCCAGTGATGTCTGATGACGTCTGCACGCAATCCCGTGCTGACCTCATCAGAGGTTGCCCCCATCGTGCTGGAAGCTGAGCTTTCATTTCTCTTCCGATCAGAAGGGGGGTAGGCGAGACCGGAGAGGCAAGAAAAGAAAGGACAGGCTTTTCCTTTCCTTTTGTGTCTATATGAGTAGTTCTGCAGCACGATTGCATAGCGATGTAAAGGGAAGCAGCCCCTTGTGCAAGGGTCTCTCCCCAAGTGGGACATTTTTTTATAAGGCCATTTCTGCCCCCTTGGGGTCAGATCGGCCTATATTAATTAGGCCCATCTACACCCAAGGGAGGCAGAAACCTCTAGACGCCAGGGATTGTTTACTTTTTTTTTTTTTTTTTACAGGTGAGGAGCGACCCCTTAGGCAAGGGTCGTGCCCCTTGGGGGCAATTTTATTTTATGCCATTTCTGCTCATCTTGGGGGCAGATCAGCCTATTTTTCTTAGGCCATTCTGCCCCCAATGGGGGCAGAAACCATTAGACACCAGGGATTTTTTTTGTCTGCCACTTTCACGCAAGGGGAGAGACCCCATAGGCAAGGGTCCTCCCATGGGGGGCAGAAACCTCTGAACAGCAGGGATAAAAAAAAATAGTAAAAAAAAAATTAACAGATGGGGAGCGACCCCTTAGGCAATGGTCGCTCCTCTGGGGCGGCAACTTTATTTTGGACCATTTCTGCCCCCATTGTGGGCAGATCAGTCTATTTCTATTAGGCCCATCTGCCCCCAAGTCGGACAGAAACCACTCAGGCACCAGGGATTGGTGTGTGTAGTTTTTGTCTGGGGGGGCAACCTCTTGGGCAAGGGTCACTCCCCATGGGGGCACATTACTGTTGGCTATTTCTGTCTTTCTTGGGGGCAGATCGGCCTATATTTGTAAAGCCCATCTGCCCCCAAGGAGGGCAGAAAGCTGGCTAGACACCAGGGAAGAATTATTTTCAAATAAAGAGGGCGGGGTATGACCATACCCCCACCCCATATATATAGATACAAAGTTGTTCTGCCCACCGGTGGGCAGATGGGGGAATTGCCCCCAATCCACTCCCCAGGGGAGGGGGGGCAGAACGCCTACTAGATGGCAGGGAATTAAAAAAAAGAATAGTGGGGTGGTGGCTACAAATCAGTATTGGCACAGTTATGCCCCCACCCTAACTGAAGGGAGTAACAGTTTTTCAGCTCTCCCCCCGCACACTAAAAGTTCTTATCCCAACGGCAAGCCAGAGGACATTTTATTATTTTGGGTTTTGGTTTTACATTTGGGCCATGAGAGTTTGGCTAACTCTCAATATAGTCCCACTTGGAATGGTGAGGACTGCACTTTTTTGACTTTGGGACGCTGCTGTGCAGAAATATTTATGAGACCTAGATATATCTGATAACTAAACATCTGGGTGAGTCCAGGGTGGTGTGCTCCACATGCACCCCACACCATTTTTTTTCTTACCCACAATAGCCTGCAAACCTCCAACTTTGCTTCAATCACACATTTTCCCCACATTTTTGTGATGGAACCTTCCGGAATCTGCAGGAATTCACAAAATTCCTACCACCCAGCATTGTCACATCTTTACCGATAAAAATTCTGCCCCTCTTGTCAGCCCTAAAACGTTTTTTTTCAACTGCCCTTTAAGACCCGCTTTGATTCCCTCCCAATTTTGACATGTTTTTGGCTCTTCCCTGTCAAAGGCACTTGGCCCACCTACAGAAGTGAGGCATCATTTTTATCGGGAGACATAGGGGAATGTTGGGTGGTAGGAAATTTGTGCTGGTGCAGTGATCACACACAGAAATGTTGGAAAAGTTGGATTTTTTTAGCTAACTTTGAGGTTTGCAAAGGATTCTGGGTAAGAAAACAGTAGGGGATCCACGCAAGTCACACCTCCCTGGACTCCCTTGGGTGTCTAGTTTTCAGAAATGTCCGGGTTTTGTAGGTTTCCCTAGATGGCTGCTGAGCAAAGGACCAAAAATTCAGGTGCTGTCCCCGCAAAAACAGGTAGTTTTTTAATTGATAATTTTGATGTGTCCACATAGTGTTTTGGGGCATTTCCTGTCGCGGGCACCCGGCCTACCCACACAAGTGAGGTAACATTTTTATCTGGAAATGTGGGGGAATGCTGGGTAGAAGGAAGTTTGTGGCTCCCCTCAGATTCCAGAACTTTGCAGAACCGAAATTTGAGGAAAAAGTGTTTTGTTTTTTTGCCAAATTTTGCGGTTTGCTAAGGATATTGGAACCTGGTGAGAGCGCCACAAGTTACCCCATCCTGGGTTCCCTTAGGTGTCTAGTTTTCAGAAATGTCCAGGTTTGCTAGGTTTTCCTAGGTGCCGGATGAGCTAGAGGCCAAAATCCACAGCTAGGCACTTTGCAAAAAACAGTTCAGTGTTTATAGGAAAAATTTGATGTGTCCATGTTGTGTTTTGGGGCATTTCCTGTCGCTGACACTAAGCCTACCCACACAAGTGAGGTACCATTTTTATTGGAAGACTTGGGGGAATGCTGGGTGGAAGGAAATTTGTGGCTCCTCTCAGATTACAGAACTTTCTATCACCGAAATGTGAGGAAAAAGTGGTTTTTTTTGCCAAAATGTGAGGTTTGCAAAGGATTCTGGGTAACAGAACCTGGTGAAAGCCCCACAAGCCACCCCATTCTGGATTCCCCTAGGTGTCTAGTTTTAAAAAATGTATAGGTTTGGTAGGTTTCCCTAGGTGCCAGCCGAGCTAGAGGCCAAAATACACAGCTAGGCACGTTGCAAAAAACAGGTCAGTTTTCTTTGGGAAAATGTGATGTGTCCATGTTGTGTTTTGGGGCATTTCCTGTCGCGGGCACTAGGCCTACCCACACAAGTGAGGTACCATTTTTACCGGGAGACTTGGGGGAATGCTGGGTGGAAGGAATTTGTTGCTCCTCTCAGATTCTAGAACTTTGCAGCACCGAAATGTGAGGGAAAAGTGTTTCTTTGCCAAATGTTGAGGTTTGCAAAGGATTCTGGGTAACAGAACCCGATGAGAGCCCCACAAGTAACCCCTTTCTGGATTGCCCTAGGTGTCTAGATTTCAAAAGTGCACAGGTTTGGTAGGTTTCCCTAGGTACCGGCTGGGCTAGAGGCCACAATCCACAGCTAGGCACCTTCCAAAAAACACGTCAGATTTCAATGTAAAAATGTAATGTCTATGCTGCATTTCCTGCTGCGGGCACTAGGCCTCCCCACACAAGTGAGGTACCATGTTTATCGGGAGACTTGGTGAAACACAGAATAGAAGACCAAGTGTTATTGCCCCTTGTCTTTCTCTACATTTGTTCCTTCCAAATGTAAGACAGTGTGTAAAAAAGAAGTCTATTTGAGAAATGCCCTGTAATTCACATGCTAGTATGGGGACCCCAGAATTCAGAGATGTGCACAAAAAACACTGTTTCTCAACACCTTATCTTGTGACCATTTTGGAAATACAAAGGTTTCCTTGATACCTATTTTTCACTCTTTATATTTCACCAAATGAATTGCTGTATACCCGCTATACAATGAAAACCCATTGCAAGGTGCAGCTCATTTATTGGCTCTGGGTACCTAGGTTTCTATATGAACCTACAAGCCCTATATATCCCCGTAACCAGAAGAGTCCAGCAGACGTAACTGTATATTGCTTTCAAACATCTTCCATAGTTTGAAAAAGTTATAGAAGAAAACGTGGACAGGAATGGCTTTTTCTCACCTCAATTTCAATATTATTTTATTTTAGCTGTTACTTTCTGTAGGAAAACCTTGAAGGATCTACCCAAATGACCCCTTGCTGAATTCAGAATTTTGTCTACTTTTCAGAAATATTTGGGATCCAGCATTGGTTTCACACTCATTTCTCTCACTAACTGGAAGGAGGCTGAAAGCACAAAAAATAGTAACATTGAGGTATGTCCCAGTAAAATGCCAAAATTGTGTTGAAAAATTGAAAAATGTAGTTTTGTGATTCAAGTCTGCCTGTTCCTGAAAGCTGGGAAGATGGTGATTTTAGCACCATAAGCCCTTTGTTGATGCCATTTTCAGGGGGAAAAACACATGTTTTCTTCTGCAGCATTTTTTTCCCATTTAAAAAACAAAACAACATTTTAGCTGTAGTTTGGCAAATTTCTTAATCTACTCCAGGGAAACCCACAAACTCTGGGTACCTCTAGAGTCCCTAGGATGTTGGAAAAAAGGACCCAAATTTGGCGTGGGTAGCTTATGTGGACCAAAAGTTAACAGGGCCTAAGCGCGAACTACCCCAAATAGCCAAAAAAAAGTCTCGCCACCTGAGGGGGAAAAGGCCTGGCAGCGAAAGGGTTAAAAGTTATAGTTTTTGATCATGAACATAAAAACATTCATGCCCAGCACTCAACAATGCCTTTAGGAAACTAAGAGGCAAGTCATTTGTTATGTGAACCTATATGTGGCTTATATTCTAATTATAAAGGGAGCAATATTATAGTCTGCTACATCAAATACAAGAGTTTTGTACAGGGCACTTGCTGAACTAACATATTTGAAGGTGCTCTCATGTCTGTTAATGAATAAAAGGAGGCTTGGTATAATAAAATCACAATTTGGGCAAGTGGGGTAGCTGGGATTGATCCCAGTTTCGGGTTTCACATTGTGCACTTCAGACACTTGTTTCATACATCTTACACATCAATGGTCATTGCTTTGTTGTTAATTCTTGGTGCATGAGGTTAGAAAGTGGTGACAGGCAGAAGCAATATTAGATAGAGCTCTGTTTGTTTGGGGCTTGAGAGTTCAAGAGGCCCTCGAGCTGAGCCAGAGCCAGGCAGCTGGCTTTAGCCAACCTTGAGCTTTCAGTGGTTCACCCACCTCTAAGATGTGACAAACAGAAACAAGCATTTTCAATGGAATCGGTCTTGTGTTTGCTCGAGTTAGAGCTATTAATGTTGTAAATTCCTAACTGGACTTTTCTCACCACATAAATTGAAACTGAAAAGTAAAACAGTTGACATAAGTGAGCCGATTCAAAGCTTCACGACCGGCATGAGCGTGAAGGAGAGACATAAAAGGAAAAAGAAGTTTGCTCGCAGTCAAACGTATTGGCAAAAGTGCAATTATCCATGTAACAGGGTAGATGGCCAAGGTGATAACAAAACTGTCCCAAGGAGGGACAAACGTAAAACATTTACCAATGATAACAAAGGATTTTTGAAAGGCAAGCCTATTAATGAATGATAGTGATGGGCGTGAGGTGGTCCTGGTTAAAAGCCCACAGACAGATTACAGCAGGCCAGAGCACTTGTGCGCTGGACCTAAAAAATGACAGTGTATATCGTCAAGAGGACAAAGTTAGGGGAAAAGGGCCATCAAGTGGTCAATGAAAGTAACCGGGGTGGTAGCAGGTTCAAAAACTCTCTCTCAGGAGCACCATGCTGCGTAAATCTTACAAAAATATAAATCTGATGCCATAGCACTCCCCCATCCCTCCTACTTGGTCTTCTGGTGGGGCCCCGGGATAGGGTCTGGGGACCCGGCACCATCTTCGCAGGGAGCGTGACGGCGCTCCCCGTCTTAGGCTTCAGCCGTGGGCTCTCCCTCTGCCAGCAGCCATCTTCACGGGGGATGTGACAGCATCGCCCGCCAGGCTCCCTAAGCACAGTTCTTGGGCTGTGCACGCCAGGATCCCTCCCTGAAACAGCCCTTACATGGGTGCACACATGTGTGCACACATGATCACGTGTAACCAGCCCGGGGCCTCCTACACTTGCTTCGCCACAACAGCCTTTCCTTAGGAAGGCAGCACCGGTGGTCACACGCCCAGTCCATATTACCATGAGCTTACTGTGAGGGAGTCCCTGACTAGAAGGCTCCCTCACAGTAAAAGATCAAAAACCAGGTGGCCAAAAAGCGAAAAAAATCAGCATAGACCAGATGGTCAGAACCATTCTCTCACAAAGATGTTGATTCAGAAGAACATTTATTCATCAAAAGGTGCTGCGCTGCAGCTAGGCCTGCCCCACCAACCGTGCCCCACCAACTGCCACCCCAACTTAAGATCACATTCACATTCTAAGTTGGAATGTTACTACATCATAATGCCCCATAGGGGCATACGTGCGGCAGCATACATATACAGCATAGACGATTACATTGTCCTTTCCCTCTCATAAATGCAAACATGAAGTAAAACTAATAAATGATAATGACCCAAACCCAACTATCACAAATCAGCACACCTCCATGAAAGAACATAGCATTGAAAAATAGGCATGTTTTTTTACCTAAAAGTGGAAAAACAGTTTAACATAAAATAGGAAATGTTAACAAAGAAAACAAAACCTAGATATAAAAGAAACCTAGAACTACCAAAAACATACTCATATCATCAACCGGAATAGCATAAAGGGAAATTAAAGATGTTACAGATATTACCGATAATGATGTATCCTACTTATTGTAGACAATGATGTATACATTATCCCCTTAGAGCACTAAAGTCTAAACCTCAGTGGAATTGAAATCTGACATTTGCTCATACGGAGTTGGACTGGTGTTTCCTCCAACTCTGTATCAGGAAGCTTGTGTGAGCTACTCCTACTTCCATGTTCCTAATTTATGACAGTATTCTTTACTTTGAACACCCATGCCTTATTCCACCAATTATTTTTCCTAACTTGGATGGAATTCCCACAAATGTTATCAGCCACTTTCGGGTTCATAATATTTTGTTACTCCTTTACTTATATGAACAGGTGCATTATGTGCACAACATCACCCACCTCAATCCGTTGTTGAGAAACTCTTTTCCTAGTGTCAAAATACTGTTTTTGAAGCTTTTATGACCTTTCAACATTCCGTCTGACGATATCATCTACTCCATCTATGACATCCATTTTCACCCACTTAGACATCCATCCTGGACAAATTTTGGTTGACGGTTTCCTACCCCTTAACAGTTCAAAAGGGGATACTTTACTCAAAGAGTGTAGAGTACTGCGATAAAACCAGAGCATTGAACGCACAGCATTTTGCACTACACACTTACTCGCAATTGCCCATTACACACAATTGTTTAATACACTATTAATTTTTTCAACTAACCCATTGGTTTGAGGAGGGTACAGAGATCTTCTAGAGTGTGTAATCCTCCCTTGTTTCAAGAAATTTTGAAATTCCAAACTGACAAACTGAACACCATTATCTGAAACAATGGAGGAAGGAAAACCTTCTCTTAAAAAGATGTCCTTCAAGAAATCCACAATATTTTTTGAAGTTGGTTCAATCATGAAACTAATTTCAGGCCACTTTGAGTAGTAGTCAATGACTACCACAGCATATCTTGAAGAAAATGGCAAGATATTGAATGGGCCCACTAAGTCAATGACTAGCTTCTCCCAAGGTTCCTCTGGGTATTCTATCAGCCGCATGGGTGGAGCTCTTACTCTGAACCCTTTTTCAGAATTGGAACACACCACACAATCGTCTACTACTTCCTCAACTATTTTGTCCATGTAAGGCCACCAAAACACCTGACGCTTTGTCAAAGGTTTGCCTAAATGGCCCTCATGTGCTCCATGCATCAGTCTTGTTCATAAACTTACAGGAGGAATCAGTTTCCCACCAGACACGAGGATGCCATCTTCAATCGATAATTCAAGAGAAACTTTAACATACGTCTGAAATTGATAGCTAACATTTTTCTCTTTAGGCCAACCCTCTTTCACATATTGCATCACTTTTAGCAACACTTCATCCTTAGATACAACAGCTTGGTTGAAAACCTGGCTATTCTTGGGGTATGTTTTTTGATCTTGTCTCCTGACAGTACTGATACTAAAGGGCTGTGATCGGTGTGTAGTTCAAAATGCCTACCCCAGACATAGGGATGAAACTTCCTGATCGCCCACCAATATGCCAAAAGTTCCTTCTCAATCACAGAGAAATTCAATTCCGGAGCCCTGAGAACTACAGAGGCATAACCCAAAGCGTTTCCCTCACTATCCTTGTTTTGAGTGAGAATTGCCCCCAGGTTAAACCCACTTGCATCAACCGTCATGGTACACTTGACACTAGGGTCAAACGGTTTCAAAACCTTCAACCCAAGCAGTTGAGGTTTGATCCATTCAAAAATTGCCTCACAATTTTTATTCCTCACAAAAGGAACATTTCTTTTCAGTAAGTGGTTGGATTTTGGATGCATAGTCCTGAAAAGACCTAGAATAAAACTCACATAGTCCAATAAAAGACTTCAGGCCTGGTTTGTCTGAAGGTGCCTTTGCATCAAGGACAGCGTTAACTAAACCGGGATGGGGTTCATTACCTTGATCAGACACAATATGCCCCAGATATTCCACTTTTCTTTTTAAAAACTTGCACTTTTCTCTCTTCAACACCACCCCTTTGTCTTTCAAGATGTTGAGGACTTGTAACAATGTTTTCTCATGTTTTTTTCTAGTATCACTGTAAATTAAAACATCGTCTTGAAATACCACAACTCCACTGACATCCTTTAACATGTTGAACATGACTCTTTGAAAAACAGCTGCGGCTGAAGCCAGCCCAAAAGGCATTGTACAATACTGAAAAGTAACAATTGAGAAACAAAAGCTGTCAAGTGTCTGGACGATGGATCAAGTACAACTTGGTGGTAAGCAGAAGCCAGATCTAACTTAGTAAACCATTTTGAACCACCAATAGTGGTCAACAATTCTGAGATTTTGGTAAGGGATGTGAAGCCACTTAAATGTTTTTGTTCAGACTACGAAGGTCCACACAAACTCGTAAATCTCCATTCTTCTTTTTTGCAACCACCAATGGAGAAAGTCACAGGTAAGAATCAATTGGTTCAATTATGCCCTTATCATATAGACCTTTGAGTTCTTGCTCCAATTGGTCCCTAACACTAAAAGGTATACTCCTCAAACAGTGCTTAACTGGAATGGTATGATCCTTAACTTTGATTTGGTGAACAAAACACTTGATAGATCCTAACCCTTCACCAAAAAAGATTGGAAAGTGGCTAACAATGTTTTCAGTGAAATCGTTGGATTCCACGATGGACACTTGTTCGTTTGTTCCAGGTCTAAGGACCATTTGGATAACCCCGGGTGAAACCTCCCAGAATGGACAACCCTTTGATTGCGACATAAACCTTTCCAAAAATGTTCCTGCTAGGACTCTCTAGGACATCCTAAAAAAAAAAACAGCAAGATCTTTCTTTCGTCCATCATACGAGACAGGTGCTCTAGCTGGAGACTTCAATGGTCTATTTTGGCATGTTTCTTCAAACAACTCTGGGGTAATCATAGTTATCCGTGCCCCTGAGTCCACTAACAAACTTACTTTCTTTACATCATTACCAATTTTAACATAAGGCTCAACACATGATGATGCATCGCCTACAACAATAGATTCATCACCCACTACCATCACTATATGTCTTAGACCATCTTGAATTTCTGGATATTTTCTAAATCATCTGATAGAGCATCAGAAACATTAGCAACATCTGTACTTTTGCTAGGTGATTTAAACATTTGGCCAGTTCCACCACCCCGTCTACCACTTTGGCAAACTTTTACGAAATGACCAACCTTTCCACAACTTCTGCATGTAACTGATCTTGTGGGACAACCTTTGCTGCCTCTGAAATGAGGTGTATTACCACATATGAAACAAATATTACCTTGTTTGTAAAATGTCCTACTGTCATTCCTAGAAACAACATTTGTTTTAGGTTCTCTCAGTTTTACTGCACCTACGCTATCAGTTGTCTTGTCCTCCAACTCTTTCACAGAAGCCTTAGACAATTATATGCTTTTCGCTGTCCGAATCATTTTTTGGAGCATAGGATTTCCCATAGGAAGTTAAATCTGTTGTATTGTTTTATCTAAACATTTGCAAATGTACTGACCTCTCACCGGTTGTTTGGTGAATGCTTCAAACTGGCAATTAGCACTCAACTTCCTCAATGCTGATATGAAAGAATCAACGTCTTCTCCAACTCTATGCTCCCTTGTGAAAAATGTATGTCTGATGACAACAATGCTTGGTTGTATGTCAAAACGTAATTAATTTTTTTTTTTACTGCTGCTGCATAGTCATCTAAGTCTTCTTTATCTTCTTGGTTCCTAATTAATGGTGGTAGATGTATAAAAATGGATCTACCTTCAAAACCCAGAGAGTGCAGCAACATAAATAAACCTTTCTGGTCTAAATCGCGAGGCACCAATAGGTATGTAACAAACGCATCTTACCAATTTTTCCATGGAACAGTGGGGAATCCTGGGACATCCAGAAACGGTGGTGGTGGTAGTACAGATTGCACAACGTAAATTTTTCAGGCTTGAAATAAAAGTTTCCTGAAACAAATGCACACGTAAAAATGTTTTGCAACCACAATATAACACCACAATATTAAATATGAATGACAAGATAAATTACTGTATACAACAATTTGAATGAATATTATTAAAATGGACCAAAATTGTTCACTGTGATAACCAATTGGGTGAGCATAACATTGTGACAGACACTTCCTTCGACTTGCGCCAAATGCGCATACAATGCGCAAGGGTGAGTGTATCACTGTGAAGGTAAAATACACTGTGACACACTTTCTTCAAAACGCGCTGTGCTCCGATGTGTTTTAAAAAAAAAATAGGGAGCACACACTTCCTTATGTACGCTGATAGCATGCGTATCACTGTAGCAACAAACTTAGTTTAGAGGAAAGCGTCCTTGGAGGAAAGCGCTATACGCAGTGTACATACAGCGTGCATATGAAAGAACTCTGCGTAAGATGGTCGCTGTATTCAAAACAATAATAATGAAGCTGCGCGAACTAGCTGAATGCGACTTCCTGTGCATGCGTTTAACTGGTTACAGCTTACAGAATTCCTGACTCTGCAGTAGCGATCAGGAAATCCCCCAAATACCGGAAACCACAGCTGGCACTGTTGTAGGAGCCGACTTCGTCGAGTAGCACAGCACTTCATCGAGAGACACGTCACTTCGTCGAGAAGCACATCACATCGTCGAGTAATAGGTATTCTCGTACCACTTGTGCAGGAAAAAGTGTGTGGGTAAGCAGGCACCTGTCATCCCATCCTCATCACCATACAAACTGTAGTAACGCCTCCAATAACGTTTTGATTCAGAAGAAGATTTATTCAACAGGTGCTGCGCTGCAGCTAGACCTGCATACACCAACTGTGCCCCACCAACTGCCACCCCAGCTTAACATGCACATTCACATTCCAAGTTGGAATGTTAATACATCATAATGTCTCACAGGGGCATATGCGTGGCAGCATACATATACAACATAGACCATTACACAATCCTTGTGTATGATTGTGCCTGAATTACCCAAGATGTCATTAACCAGCACAACAACACACTCATCCTCATGAAGACAGTCCATGCCCTCATCTGTCACAGGTAATTTGGACAGGCAGTCTGCTACTACATTTTTTTCACCGCAAATATACTTTAAAGTGAAGTCAAACTCCTGCAATTTGGAAAGCAACCTGACAAGGCATGCAATCCGAGACCCATTTCCATTGAGTAAATGTAACAATGATTTATGGTCCCTATCCATGTCAAAATGTGATCTCCAAATCAAAAGAATCTGATGATAGCCGACTGAAGGTCCAATAGAGAAAAGAACTTAAAAGCATCAACATTGTCCAGTAAGTCTTGTACTTTGGGGAGTAGGTGGCAGTCCACCACAATGTTTTTATTCAGGTTGCGCAAATCAGCACATAGTCTGATGTCACGAGGACCATAACTACTGGACTCACCCACTTAGAGGAATCAGCATTCTTAATAATATCATCTTTAACCATTTGCTCAAAAAGTTTCTTTAACTCAGGTCTCACACTTAACAGCACCAGTCAGACTTTGTGAGTGACCGGCACAGCATTCTTTTTTAACTTGAAAGTATGCACATGATTTTTTATGCAACCAATTTTGTCATTAGAAATTTCTGGAAAGGCTTTGACAACCTAATCAGTAGTATTTTGATCATTAAACTGAACCAGAGAAATAAGCACATTAGAAATTCTTACTGGTGGGTTGGCACCTGGAACCAGCATTAGGCCTAGTTTGGCCAGGTCTTACCACCCTATTATATGCATACCTCTGATTGCAATGTAAACGTTAGTGACCATTTTTCTACCCAAGCATGTAGCATACTCTTTAAAGTAGCCCACCATGTCAATATCATGTTCCCCATATGCCTTGGGGTGAACATCACATGTTTTCAAACTCACTCTTGCACCCTAGTGTGAGTTGAATAAAGTATCAGAAATAATTGTTATGGGTGCCCCTGAATCACACATCATATTGAAACTGAGGGCACAACCCAAAGTTACCTGACAAACTGGGTAGTTAACTTTACCAACCAACATAGAATCAACATCCAGATTCAAAACAAGATAAGAAAAATCCAACATACTGTCATTATCAAGCATCTCAGTGATGTGCACTTTCACCGATTTCTTACCTATCCTGCTCACACTGTGAAAGTGCCTGAGTTTCATGCACTTAGTGCAATGCTTACCAACAGCTGGACACCGGACAAAATTACTTAAACGTGACCTCGAACCACATCTGAAACAAAAATTATTAGAATTACGGGACATAGCATTAAAAAATGTTGTCCTTCAAGCTAATAGCATCCACGTGGTCTGGAGTTCCCATAGCACACACAAACATCAATGAAGATATGACACTTTCTTGAGCCATCATGCGAGATGACACAATAGAACATTCAATACTCTTTGCCAAGTCGAGGACTTCATTTAAGGAAGGATCCCTGCAGTTAAGGTGCATTTCCTGTAGCTTCTTGGAAAAACAGCTGTATACAAACTGATCTCGTAGATAAGTGTCAAGGGATGTGCCAAAACTGCAGATTGCAGCCAACAACCTTAATGTATAGATAAATTCCTCTATTAACTCATCAGGTGATTGCTTCTTTTTTAACAAGTTGAACCTCTTTAGCAATACACTAGGTTCTTCTGCAAATGTCCGCTTGAGCCTGGTAACAGCTTCTAAAAATTCATCCCTATCTCCAGATTCTCTGAAGGGTGTTACAACTTTAGGTAAATTGTCAAAAATTAGTTGGCCCTCCTGACCTAAGTGACTGAATAAAAAAGCAGCTTTGCGCTTCGGTTCAAATTCATCAGCTCGACCAGCAATCAGATAATTTTCAAATGATCATAACCAAGGTTCCATTTAGCAGTTTGCTTTCCTGTATTCTGAAGGAAAGGACAGATTTGCACAAAATTTATGCAGACATTGTGATCTTAACACAAACTGAGCTCCAAAGGTACTTGCGACCAAACACGCAGAATGTCATCTAAAGCTGTTTTAGAACAAACTTTAAAAAATATATTAAGGTGATAAAACAAATCAACTACAATTGATGATACACTGTTGCATAACACCGAAGGACAAGGGCAATATTAATCATAAAATACATGAAGTAGTATGTAATCACCACCCAGTCCAAGATGGCAGCACAAAAAATGAAGCAAACCCAATTGAAAATGACTGCCGTGCGTACTATGCGTGAAGGCGTGCACTCCTTTGTAAGCCTATGATCAGTGCGTAACCATGTGCATGCAGTACGATCCAAGCAGCCATTGTGCTCCTGAAGTGAATCCTGGTTTGTTTTAATGGGATAAAAGGAGTTAGCTTAGCCTTTGGCTTGCAGACTCGTGCGCCCGTCACCTAGTGACTTTTAACCTACTTAGCTTGCTCTGTCTTAGACCATTTATTTAATTAATTCTTCTAAGATGGCTGCCTTGTTTATAGTTAGTCCCTTTTTGTTTAGAGTTATGTTATCAGTGTCACATCTCTAAGGCATCAGCTCATGCGACAAAGACAAGCAAACTGTAGGTGCTCACATTAGAAATTACCGTCCCAAGCATGCAGCGTTATCTATTGTTTTGGAACAACCTACGTCAGGGGTCCAAGTCGATCTGTATAAATACATCACACTTTAGACAGATAATCAGAGGGATTCCGACCAGATACCATCGATGCTATTGATGCTGCACGTCGTCTTGATGCTGACCTTGACTTCGTGTCCCTATGAAGTCTGAGCTAGAGACCTCTTGCCAAGGTAACGAGGGTTGGGGGGCTCCTTTCAGGGACATGGCATTGGCAGATTAGGTTTAATATACCAAGCTCTCCTTTAGGTAGAAGGTTAGGCCTATCATGATAGAGTATGGGACATATTACACACTTCATGTCTTTTTGTATTATTGCAAGAAATTGCAAAAAGGGTCTTTATAATAATGACTCTTGTCTTTACCATTCTGTTCCTTGCACTATTCATTATCTTAATCATTGCAGCCCATGCAACTTATCGCAGATTGCAGTTCTGTTAAATAAAAACTATTGAAACCTTACTGCATCTTCGTTATTGCCTGTGTTTGATTGAGACATGATGTATCTGTGAGAAAGGGGTAAATCTCAGTTTAACCACGACACTCCCTGAGATGTCATACTCTTGAGTCCATGCGTAAAGGCTGCCACAAATCACCGTTTACTGTTTGGGTTTTGGTGAGGTGCTGCTAGTGAGCCGGAAGGGTTGGGACTACAGTTGCGACTTGTTGTAGGATAAGCATACTCACCTACAAACATAAGTACTGTCATCCTTAAACCAGCAGTCTTGCCTATAGCAAGAGTCCAACTACGACACTCCAGCATGCTTGACAGAGTCAGGATGCAGTATAAACATCAGAAAGCAGCGTAAAAACAAGTGCTGGTGTAATGTCAACTGACAGCAACGCTGCGTGACTGTGTGGTAGCTGCCAGCAACACGTTCAAACGTGGCAAAACGGTAGAGGCTGTGGGCTCCCTTGCAAAATCCAATCTTCAAAACCGCTTGTCGCCAGTGTTGCAAATTTAATTCAATGCTTCAGAATCACTCGTGTACATTCTGAAGACATAGTTTATTTTTATCAAGTAGTAAAGAAGATGGAACCCACAACCAGCACACCTTCAACACCCACTACTCAGCAGTAACTGGGCTCACCAACACCCACGACGGCGCAGGCCTGAACTATCCATTTTAAATAAATAACAAATACATAGAATGCAAATGGGCACAAGCAGTATCTCATGCTACAGTACGTAAAAGCACAGATAAAACAAACATAAACTTTCCCGAACTGTAATACTGCATACACAAAGTCAATGGTGAATAGAATAGCGAGCTTGAGAACGCGGGTTCACTCTAACACAACACTAAGTACCTACCAGGTACATCAAGATGGTTCTTGCAAAGGATGGAAGAGGGCATGAGAAGGATCTTAAGTGCCAGACAGGTGGCCATTGGATCCTGCCTGAACCCCTGACAGGTGTCCCCTTGTTGTGATGCTCTTCCCTTCCAACAATGCACACTGGAATGTCACCGAACCTTGCAGTCAAAGATGCGCTGAGGAACCAGGAAGCAAACTGTATTTGTGTGATGTATCAAACTAACCGATTGGGCTACAGGCCCTGAGTTAGTATCCTTGCAACAGGTGTCAGCATAGATGTGTCAGATAAAGACAGGCAAGGATGGGTCATTCTACCATCTGCATTATTGAGAGAAGAGAATGGACCATTTTCCACCAACATGAATGAATTAGGGATGGCACAGGGATTTACTGCTGCATGAGAGAAAAGACATAGCGTATTTAGGAGAGAAAAGACATAGCGTATTTAGGACACTAATATGCTGCACTCCTTATGTGATGAATTCACTAAGGCTGATTGTGTTACGTGTGTTACAAATTTTTGGGTCACTCAACAGCAGTGTGAAATTTAATAAAATATCTACTTGTCCATGGGACAGGTTGCTTCTTAAATCTACTTGTCCTGTAAAAAATCGACGTGTCCCTTTGGTGCCATGCAGTGCGGTGACAAATTATGGCAGCAATCTCATTATGTAAGAGCACTGATAATAGCCCCCTCTGATTATGCCAGGGCTACTACTATAGTAGGGCTTGAATACTTGCAATCTTAATCCGCACTATAGCAATTTCTTTATTTTGCCACCTTTCCACAGATCTACTTGCTGGGGCTGGAGGAAGTAGTAAGCAATATTTCCAAGGCTGGAATGCCATTGAGTCTGCAAACCGACTAACGTTCATGTTTTAAGGATTTTCCCCAGCTCTTCTCTAATTTTTCCCATAATGAGAAAGGATGGAAATTTACTCCTGACAATGGCAGTAGAAGTTCTTCCAGGGTTGGGAAAAAAGTGGTTGGAGAGAAAGTGAAATTGTAAACCCTCAATAGATGTTCATATGAGCAAATCTGCACATGCATATTTGCTTGTGCTAAAATACAGTTCAGAAATATTTTGTAGGAGTACGATTTCCTGATCTACTTCTGTAAGTTCTTGTGAATTCATGAAAAGCACTTATTTCAAAGATGTATACCATTGGTGCACTTTTGTGACTTTCTTTAAGAATTGGGTCCATAATTGGGTCTGGCGAAAACACAAACATTTTGTTTTTATTAAACTTCTATTTCTGTGAGTGATCGCATTCTGCTCTTCCACAAGGAGCATATTGGCACAGAAATGTTTGTTCAGTGCCCGGAACTACTGTGACAATCCGTATCGTAACGAAACTGGAGGTAGGTCCCCCTGCAAAGAACATGCCCCCCCAGACTCCCTCAGCGCAGGTGCCGTGCTGAGTGGGCCCCCTGGAGGGGGGCTGGGGGGTCTTTGTTAAGCCACTAGTGGCAATGTGTGCTTTTTGAGACCAAAAAACTTTTTTGCTTTTTGCCAATGTTTATCATAATGGTGAGGGCCTGGCATCTCCCAAAACAATAAAGGGTTACAAAACAAGACATGCATTAATGAAAGCAAAAGACTCACAAAAATGTTGGATCGGTTGGCTTTGCCAGTGCTTGTTTATTTTCATGCTTCTCATTGAAAATGGTTACACTAATTTTCCATTAGAATATTTTTTTGAAATACTAGCATACATCAACACATTTTACTAAGTGACGCTTCAAAGAAATAGCACCTAAAATTTCCTAGTAGCAAAACTTTTTTTTCCAACTTGATTTTTTCTGAACTCATGCATACAAGCTTCGGCAAACATTTGCATCTAACCAGAGAGCATTCTGGGAGCATTATACTTAGCCTCATATTGTTAAACTTTTCAAACATGTATGGACCCACTGTCAGTAGTGCAGTGTGACCATAAAACGTTTATTTACAGCGCACACCTTAATAATGAAGTCTTTTCATTAATGAACCATAAATACAAGTTGGAACAGCATTAAGATATGGACACATATTACTTCAACTGCAGACAGTTCACTTCTCTGTAAACTGGCAGCCAAAGGGTTTGTGCTGCTGGGGGTTGGGCCTACTTGTCCCAAGGACACAATAAACATGAAAACTTGTTGCCCTTGACCCCAAACAATATGTCCCGGGCATCGGGCGATAGGAATCCTGCATCTCTGACTCAATAGTTTTTCTCAAGGTCTGGGTGGGTCTGTTCCTCTTGAAGAGTGTCTGTCAGTGTATTTACTTGCAGCACCTTAATATAGCAGTGGAGTACACAATTTCTGATTAGTATTTTTGTGATTTGGGTGGTGATGTGCTGATCAGATGTTCCTAGATTGCCTAAAGTTCAAATAGAGAAGTTCTAAATCTTTTGAGTCATTTGAATCTGTACCACCTAATACTTTGGTAGGCCAAGACCAATTCTGCATATAGAAACACTTCATTTGTTGCTATGGTAGGACTTCATGTTAGATATATAGGATGCAGCCCACTCTTTTTCCTGCATAGTTTTCAGCTTCCTGTTTCTTAGTTTTGACCTATGAGGGAAGACAACACCCCTGGTGAGGTTGCTAAGGAGGAAGAAAAGGTGGACCATAGTGATGTTTTAAGGCTTTGATTGTTGTCCCTTTCTTTTGTATACTTCTAGCCTCCAATCCTACTACAGCAACACTCTGTTTTACAGTCTCTTTACTTGTGTAGGCACCTTTGCCCAGTGTTTGCATTTTGCAAGCCTTTTACACAAGATATGAAGAAAAACTATTTCTGGCAAGTATTGCACAAATTGCTTACACCTGAAAGTACCTTGCAGGCTGAATTTTTCTACATTCTCTCCTAGTGGAGATAACTTGTACCTCGTTCCCCTTATTCTACTCAAGGGAACAAAATCAGCTACTTTCATTCAGAATACACTAATTCTGAAGTTATTAGTCATCACTGACAACTGATATGCCTTGAAATGTATCTAAGATGAAAACTCAGTTTGTATTCATTTGCTTACTTAAAGGAGGACATAATACATTCCTCTCTCCTAACACTATACTGTTTTACTGACTTATTACCAATAAGGTGGCAGACCCTTTTACTTTCCCAAACAAATTTAGGCAATTAATTTGTGGACCATTACACTCGGAGTGACATCACTTATGGTAAGTGTTTTTTATTTATGTTTATATATGTTTGGAATTATATTTATACATATAAATCTAACTTAATTAGTTTACTTTCTTTTGTCATTAATTTCTTTTTTTAAATTAAGTCATACTAGTGCCTAAATGTGTGTAGGCTCATATATTAATACATTTTAAATAATATTTATAATTATAAATCTGATTTAAAAATGTCCTACATTTAATACTTAAAATTAATGTTTATTAACTAGATGAATAATTTATTTAATGTAAAAAAAAATTAATAATGAAGTGCAGAATAAATAATCATTTTACATTGAATTGATTAGTAGCGCTTTTATAGTAATTCTAGTTACATAAGTATTGATTGTTTCATAAATACTTTCTTTTTTTACAAAAACACTTAAACTGCAATCCACTACCCACCAGTGAACCCTAACATCTCCTTTCCCCGAATCAGTACACACCTCATAACACTTTCCATCTCCGACTCCTAAAAAATCCTTACCAGCGAATCACTACCCAGCTCTAAACTCTAAAAACCCTTAATCTACAAAACAGCATATACTACATATAAGAGGTACCATACACCTCAAAAGACCTCTGAACAAACTTTAACCCCAAATGATGACCCACCGCCAAACCCTAAACAAAACCCTTACCTCAAACCACTGCCTACCCCTGAACCCTAAAAAACCTTTACTCCACAAAACACTACCCATCCCAAAAACTCCTTACACTGCCAAATTACTACCCACCCCTGAAGCCTTAAATCAATACCCAGCCCTGAACCCTAAAAAATACTCGCCTCCCATAACATTCCCCATCCATGAGCCTTATGAAAACCCTTACCCCAAAACACCACTCATCTCTGAAACTAAAATAAAACCTTCTGAAAAAGGGAAAGTTAAATGGATTACAAATGTAATTTTAAAATTAACTAAGAGTGGCTTGATTTTCATAGTAAAATATTATTAAATATGATTAATTATATGTGTAAAATTATTATCAGTAAAGCAGATCTAAAATACATTTCAATAAATTAATGTTAATCTACTTCATATTTCTTTTACATTAAGATATAAATATATTAATAACTACTAGTTTATTTTACCTAAACATTGCCTAAATAAAGGTATGCATTTGAACTAATTTGATATAAAATCCATACATAAATATATTGATAAAATACATTTTCCCTTTTTTTAACTATACATGAATCACAAATAAATATACATTTCTTAACATTAGATTAAAAACGTTTATTCTTTAATATATATACATTTATAATACATATTATTATATATACACACACACACACTTAAAAAAACTAAAGATTACAGGGATGTTATAGTTAGGCTCCCATTTTAAACATACCAAACCATATAAATTCACCAGTTATAGTAAGAGTTATCTCAAGTTACTATAACTCCTGCCCTGAGGCAACTATAACTCGCACCCCGCCATGCACAGTTTTCTAATAAAAAATGTTAACGCAAATATTACATTGATATTATCAATGATGTTATCAAAGATGTCATTTGTGGGCTAATTAGCAGTGCATGTCGAGGTTGTGAGTTATAGTTACCTTGCGGCAGTCCCTGTGGCCAACTCCTATAACCACCCACCCCATGCTGCGCAAGGCCTTTGGCCATGCGCAGCAGGGGTTGGCCGCATGGGCTGGCCTATGCTCAGTCCCTGTGGTCAACCCTACCCTGCATGGCCGCCCCTCCTCAGGCCATCCCCTGTGGCCCGTGTAAATATTTCATTCTTTTGAGGGGCAGGGGCGGGGGCTGTATGGACCCCCAGGCCGATCTCGACCGTGGGAATCCCATCCCCCAGGGCCTGGCCTAAAAATTTTACAAAAATTGGGGCATGGGGGACACCTGGCCCCCCTTCCCAGGCCAATCTCACTTCAGGGACCCCATTCCCCGGAGCCTGGCTTAATGCTTTAATTTTTTTTGGGGGAGGGGCTGCAGCACCCCCCTCCCCAGGCCGATTTTGGGCCCAGGGACCCCACCCCCAGAGTCTGGCCTTATTTTTTTTTCTGGGGAGGAGGCCCCATACCCACTTCCCTAAGCCGATCTTGGCCCCAGGGGCTCACTCCCCCAAGGGCAGGGCCTAATTATTTATTACTTTTTGGTGGGAGGGGGTCTGCATTGCCCCTATCCAGGGCCAATCTCAGCCGCAGGGACCCTATCCCCCGGGCCCAGCCATGTGACATGGGTGCCCCCCAGGGTACCCAGTCTCAATGTTGTGGACCGTAGAAGGAGCCTGAAGGCCCCGACGGTCCCAGCTGGCTCTCCGCTTCCTGCAGGAGCCAGCATTGCTGTCAGAGAGAGGGAGCTGATTGCTGCTTCTGTCCTGGGAGTGAAAGGTCTGGACTTTCAGAGGCACAAAATGGTTAAGCAAGAAAATACCCACTTTCTAAAAGAGGCATTTTCAAACTAATAGTTTGAGAACAAACTTCACCAAAAGATGTATTTTTTAATTGTGAGTCCAAATACCCCAAAGTCCATATATCTATCTGCTCCCAATGGGAAATTACACATAAAATATATCTCTAGGCATGTGAACATATGGGAGAGATAGGCCTTGGAATAGTGAAAAAATAATTTTGCAGTATTTCACTATCAGGACATGTAAAACACACCAGTACATGTCCTACATTTTAAATACTCTGCACCCTACCCATGAGGCTGCCTTGGGCCTACCTTAGGGGTGGCTTACATGTAGGGAAGGTTTGGGCATGACAAGTGGGTACACTGGCCAGGTCGAACTGGCAGTTCCAAACTGCCCACACAGACATTGAAGTGGCAGGTCTGAGACATGTTTAGAGGGCTAATCATGGGGGTGGCACAATCAGTGCTGCAGGCCCACAAGTAGCTTTTGATTTACAGGCCCTGGGCACAGACAGTGCACTTTACTAGGGCCTTATTGGGATATTTAAATATACCAATTGGGGGTGAGCCAATTACCAATACAATTTAGACAGAAAGCACTTACAGTTTAGCACTGGTGAGCAGTGGTAAAGTGCCCAGAGTCCTAAAACCAGCAAAAGCGAAATGCAGCACACAGTCAAAAACAGGAGGTCAGAGGCAAAAATGTGGGTTAACACCCTTAAACATTACACAATGAATTCTATAATGTAGCCACATTCTCCGTGCACATGGGGTTGCAGTGTTGTAGGAAGCTAAGTTGGAGAGCCTGTTCCAGAGATGAGGAATTGGAGAATAGCACAAAGTAGGTCTTGCTGGAGTAGGAGGAGTGATCAAGGTAAATTATGACTGTAGGAATCTGGCTCTGTATATACTATGTCAAAATGAGATTTAGTGTGCACAAAGTCCAGGGGTTCCCCAGAGGCTTAACAGAGGCTAAAGTAGATAGTGCGAATGCTCTCTTTCATGGTAGCGTGGTTGAGCAGTTAGGTTTTTCTGAGGGTAGTGCAAAGCATTTGTTGTACACACACAGACAATAAAGGAAGCACTCACTCAATGTCCAACTCTAGGCCAATGGTTTTTATATAGCAAAAATATACTTTGCTACTTTATTTCCAGAACCACAAGATTCAGTTTGCAGGTAAGTACATTTGCAAGTAAGTATCCAGCATATGTATCAATACCACTTTGTTTCAATTTGGCAAGTTAAATGGTTTTCAAAAAAGTAGCAATTATCTGTTAAAAGTTGTAGGGGGAAGAAAAGTTAGTACAGTTTTGAGGTAAGTACAAGACTTACAGTTCCACTCTCCGGGGGTTAGGCTGTTCACAGGTTAGGGTTCAAGTTAATCCCAAACACCCACCACCAGCAACACAGAGCCGGCCGGGTGCAGAGGTAAAAAATGGTGCAGGATTAAAATGGAGTCCTATGGAGACAGGGGGCACTCGGAATCAGGCTTGCTTGCTGGTAAATACCTGCGTCTTCGGAGGGCAGACCTGCGGGGTTTAGAGGAGCACCAGGGGGGCAATGAGTTAGCACCAAATACACACCCTCAGCGGCATAGGGGCGATCGGGTGCAGGGTGCAAATATAGCGATGGGCTCCCAATGCTTTTCAATAGGGGGTACCCCGGGGTTTCAAAGATGCTGCAGGCTAGGTCCAGGGGGGTCGGTTCTGGAAAACCACAGACTGGACAAGGAGGAAGGCCGCCTGCTGAGCATTGCTGGACCGGAGGTCAGATTCCCCAAGGCCAGGGGGCTACAGGGGTACGTTTAGGGCACTGGGAATCTTTGCCCGGTTCTCTTGCGGTCAAGGGGCTCCTCCAGATTTAGGCTGCAGGCGTCATCGTGTTGGACAGGAGGGTCAACTCAAGGTGAGCACTATGTCAGAATCACCTGGGAACCAGCTCTAGTCGGTTGGGCCACCTGGACACGGGCCTTGGGCGTCGGGTGCAGAGTGGGCAGGACTTGCAGATCCGGGCGGTTCTGGAGTCCTTTGCTGGAATTCCTTTCTGGAGAGGACCACTGTCCATGGGAGATGCTGGTCCTCTGACGTACAGGTAGTCCTCTTGAGGTTTTTAAGAGGTAGCTGGTCTTTCAGAATGTGTTATCTTTTTGTAGCAGGGCTTCAGAAGCTGGAGACAAGCCTGTAGGGCTGGGGCCAAGTCCGTTGGTGTCTTCAGTCTTCTCTGCTGGGGGTCAGCTTAGCAGTCCTTCTTTCTTCTTGTCATCTTCTTGAGGTCTCCAGATATATGAAAAGCTAGGTTCCGGGAGCCCTTAAATCTTGCTTTTAGGGACGTTACAGGGGTCAGAGGGCAGTAGCCATTGGCTACTGTCCCTGAGGGTGATTACACCCTTTCCGGTTTCCACTCCCTTTGGGGTGGAGAACACGGACCAAACCCTATTGGTCCCTGTCCTCCAAACCAGGATGGAGGATTTTGCACGGAGGAGGTCATTTCAGCTCTGGATACCTTACCATGGTCCTAGCTGAAGGGGTCACTCCTTCTTGTTTTTCCTACCTTTCTCACCGGACTTGCCACCAAAAGTGGGTCTTTGTCCGGGGAGTTTGCTGGAGTGCCCTGGGACGGTGTAACAAGATGTCTGAGCCTTTGAGGCTCACCTCCAGGAGTTACAGTTCCTGTAGGGGGGAGGTGTGAAGCACCTTCGCCCAGTGCAGGCTTTGTTTCTGGCCACAGATCACTTAGTATCACTAAGATGCCCTCTGCGTGCATTTTGCTAAATTTAAATCTAGCACTGCCATCAGTGTGGGTTAATTGTGCTGAGAAGTTTGATATCAAACTTCCCAGACTTCAGTGAAGGCATTATGGAGCTGTGGAGTTTGTAATGACAAACTGCCAGCCCGTATACTCAGTATGGCCACACTGCACTTACAATGTCTAGGATGGACTTAGACACTGCATGGGCATATTGCTCATGCAACTATGTCCTCACCTGTGGGATAGTGCACCCTGCCTTAGGGCTTCTTGATGGTGCAATTTGTGAACATGCAGAACCAATCTGCAGCACTCTTGAAAGCTAGAACCTTTATTATTTTTGGTTGACCACACCAGTAAAAAGCTATTCACCATTTCTAGGCCTTCATCAACTTTAAATGTGGTTGATGTACCTGTTGTCATAACTTTGGTGTTTTTAGGTCTCACAGTAGGTGAAAGCCTATAGTAGACCATACCAAAAATTCTCAGAGGGCTTAGAGCCCGCCCATTGCTTAACACTGGTTGGCTTTATTGTTTACTTTCATTTCCTTTCTTCTGATTTTATGGTTTCCTTTCCTCTTGGTGTGTTTTATCTTGCCCTGGACCATCGGGCCTGCACATCTGGGACATGTTGTTCTGTGGAACAAAAATAAAAGCGTAGGCTTTGCTGTAGTCAATGAACTTAATGTTGATTTCCTTTTGGTGTTTGTTATTGTACAAATATCCAATGGCTTCAGAAATTCTGACTCTTGTTTATTTATCAAGTTTTAAAAGTATTTATAATTTAATTAATCAATTATTTTATTTATATTGTACTGTTTTCTTGTGGTTTCACTGTATTACTACTATTGTTACTAGGTCGTCTCATTAATATCTATTATATATGATGTATTGCATATCTTTTAATTTTATTTCGTTTATTGTATATTTATTATTTAGAAATGTATTTAATTACTATTTAATTATGTGTTTTACCTGCCAGTTTTATGGCCACAACCTAACTGGATAGACATTCAACCCACTATGACGGAGGTGCCTTAACACCCTAAGCTATCTTAATATGAAGTGTATTTGTGACCAATTAAGAAAAACAGAACATACTACTATTTAATTTTATGTTTAGAATTTCACTGGGAGCAAGGGGCAGGGTTGTTAAAAGAAAAATGCACGGAATTGGCATCTCATGACACCGCCACTCATAACCCGTGTCTCTTTCAGAGGCCAGCTCACTTGAGGAATTCGCGCGCGTCCGGAGTAAGGGATTTCCATTTCCAGCACAGCTACAAACACCTCCAAATAGATCTCTTCGCAGGGTTAGGAGACGCGTCGGGCTGAGTAACATTGACTTTGACAAGTGAACGCACGCTTCCTGAAGGTGGTGCTCTTGGTTGCCATATTAGAGTGGTAGTCGTTCTTATAATTGTTCTCTGGACTAAATAGTAAAACAAACGCTACTGTTAGGACTTTCAAATTCTTTTAAAATGCGGTCTTCACTGGGAGCTTTCTTAAGGAGCTGTGAAGCAGACATAATATACATATGTGTATTTACTTCGCAGCGTCTTTGAAATTGAAAAAGATAGATTCGTTGTAGTGTAGAATAAAATGTAGTCTTTCTTAACTGTTGCTAGGAACCGGATCACTGCACCCAACACTACATATCTGAGATCAAAGTTCCTGTCAAGACAGCCTACACTCCCTACAGGCAGCCGTCGCATCAGCACTGAGAAAATGACAGGACGGTGCCCGCCCCCCAGTCCTCTCTCTATCTCTGCAAAGACGCGTGCAGTTCTATTATTACTAGCGGCCGGACCCGTAGGTGTAGGCAGTGTACGAAGTGTGTGTTCTCTGTGTCACGCTGGTTCTCCGTTCCCCGAACCCGTTACTCTGGCTGGCGGGTTTAGTCGGTGAAGGTAGGGTCTGCCATCGGGGGAGAGCCACGGCAGCATGCGCTCTTTGTCCGGCTTCTTGGTGATCTTCGGCACCGCAACCTTCTACTTGTACTTGCTGTCTACGAGCCTTCGGCCGGGGAGGAGAGGCGTTCCTCCGGACACAGAGAGCAGGTGCGTGAGGACCGAGGGTCAGAGTGCAGGACGAGGAGCGTTTAGTGCTACGAGTACGTAGAGAGTGAAGGGCAAGATAGCAGTTCTGAGACTGGGGGGATTAGGCGTTTCGGCCAGCGCTACCTGCTATAATGGAATTGAGGAACCAGGTAGTCTTGAAGCCGATTTAGCATCCTGTGATTGTGGGCTGATCACGTAATCTTCCCGTGAATAACTACAAACAAATACTGCGTCTGTGTGTAGCTTAACTGGTGCTGATGTAAAGCGCTTCGGTACCCTTGGGTCGTGTATGCGCTATATAAAACTGTGGGGAAAAATCCACTGACAGTGCTATTTAAACGACAAGAGATGATTTGGCTGCCTCTGCGAAGTATCACCCACAGACATTGCCAAATATTCTCTACAGGAAGGGTATTTATCACACTGGGTATAATCAAGAGTAACTTTGTCCATGGCCACATTTAGAGTGAGAAGAAAGACCACTCATTACAAACATTAATCATGCTGAAACTGGATAGGGGCCTCAACCTTAGTGGACTGCTTGACTCCTAGTTTCTCGTGTGTAACTAGCTCGTTGGAATCCACCCTAGGCCGTCACGAGGGTTTTGTGCTGCGACATAATTCTGTAGTTTGAGATTTACTTTTTGACTCTCGACTAAAGTTTTCTGCGTTCTTAATCTCCCACTTTTTTCACAGCACAAACAAAGGAAGCCTAGACCCGTTAGTAGCAAAGCTACATAGGGTGCATGGTTTTGACCGGTTAAGTCAAAGCTGTCACTTATTCTACTCACCCGCACCTCAGTCGAGCGATGCTGGATCTCTGCAGAGTAGGGACTGATCTATACTGAGTAGTATCACAGAACATAAACCAATGCCTTTGCGATACGCTTGCATTTCATTAGACCTACTGGTTGCGGTTCTTGCATCAACGTGTTTGCTGATGTTTGCTCCCAGGCCAAAATTCACATTTTTGAAATCTGATTTGATACTGTAAATCCAGTTCATACTGTAGTCTCTAATTTTTTAAGTGAAATGTAAAAAGGGTGCTTGATGTAACGACAGATGAAACGCGATCGTCTTGTTTAAACTGATTGTAACTAGAAATATGTCAGTATATTTTCTCCTTTCTATATTTCCCCCTTTCAATCCCCTTTAAAGACCGTCTGCTACGTATTACTAGCTCTGAGCGGGGCACCCACAGTGGGATTGCACCGAAAGTACCCAGAGCACAGCTACCGCCTGCATTGGGTTACAAGTGCAAGCTGTGTTGGCATAGTATTGCAACTTCTTAGCAACACCACTACACACTGCTGGAATAGTACTAGGTCTTTTCCACAGAACTGCTGCTCATCTAGAGGCCCAACACAGGAACTCCTCAGTGGGGCTGTTGCACTTTTTGCATTGTACTACTGCTTTTCAGAGAGGCTGCTTTATGCCGCCTGGGAAAGTACTGCTACTACTCGGCCAAACTGCTCATTTCCTGCTGGAATAGCATGGAGACTTATCAGTCATGCTGCCATGCTTCTTTTTGCATAGTACTGGTGTTTTTCTACAGAACCGCCGTACCATGACTGCTCATCTAGCCTTCTAATGGGGTGGTCGTACCTGGACTGCTCATCTAGCCTTTTAATGGAGGTAGTCGTACTCAAAAAGAACTTCCATACGTCTGTGGTTTTTTTTTTTTCTTTTTTTTTTTTCTGTTCACTGCTTAAATGCTTATGGACGGATTGCTTGGCCCTCCGTCATATTTCTTTGTTCCATAAGTAGGTGTGACTTGCTTCTGGAAATTCAGGAGTATGCCACATCTTCTCACACAATTCAAACAGGTTCTTGAAATGCGCTGCAGCATACTTTCTGTTGAAAGCCAGGTTTCCACTGACCTGCTAATGGTTCGGTTAAAAAAAAATAATCCTCGCTGACAAGGTTCATGGTAGTTACTCGAGAAGCCACTTTCCTCCATTGTGACAGGAAACATTCTCCATGTATGCTTCCCAAAACCCTTACTACATGTTCACCACTTATTTGAGGAACTTTAACAGTGATGACGGTGTATCCATTATAATTTTTAATTAATACAGTCTAAGTGTGTAACTGCGTTTTGCTGATTGTTAGAGCGAAAGCATACTTGGAAGTCTAAAAATAAAATGAACAGCATGTGATGTTTTTTTTCCTCTGGGTGTGCAATCCTTAAAAAATGTCGAATTGATTTTTTTCGAGCTATGTTTAGCGCAAGCAAGCGTGAATGAAATTTGATAGTCAGTTACCAGTGACTAACGACTCCAAAACAGCAAAGACCCTTTGAAGCAACATGGACTAGTTATTGACAATCTTTTACTTCCATCGCTGCTTTTGATTTATAGGATTAGGAAGATGGTGTCATTATTTCTGCTAATTAAACGTGTATAGGCGACAACTGTACATTCCATCTCTCGGTATTTGAACAATGATATACTCATTGTGCTGTCAGGTGATCTACATAATGTATCGTCATTTTACTGGATTTCCAGAGGCGTATTTTATGGGCATGTGTAGACTTTAAAGTGGATAATAGGACAAATATATCGGCTGCATTTAGTTGAGGGCATTTTTGGTTCACGTGCACTGCTGTTTCCAAGAGATGTGTTTTTACCGCTTTAAGGATTTTTGTCATGTTTTGTGAAGACCAGTCAAGTGGGGAAAAAGTATAGGTGCAGTCCAAGCATGCTTTACCAATGATACTTCTGTTGGTAATGTGTCTTTTTTACTCACTAGTACCGCTCACAAAATCTCTCTCGGGTGGAAGTTGAGTTACCCTTGTCTTGAGACTTTGCGTTTTGCAGATTTGATCAAATTGATTTTGTTGATTAGTTTTACAAATATTAAAGTAAATGCCGTTATACAGCTCATAAATATTAATATTTAGTTGACTACTGTCGTGACAGAAAACCATAAGATGGCGCTAATGCTCTAAAATGAATGAAAGGTATTTCAGTGCAAAATCAGTGAAATTCTGGGAGTAACTGAATATTGTGTGTGTGTGTGTGTGTGTGTGTGTGTGTGTGTGTGTATATATATATATATATATATATGTGTGTATGTGTATATATCTGCTAATCGGCTAGTTTATTACTCTTAAACGTCACTCAAATGCGTATGTCAAGTATCACGTCCTGAAAAGTTACAAAATATGGCAATAAAGCTAACGATTCTTTAAAAGGTGGGAGAGAGGAAGGGCAGTTTGTGAAAGAAGTTGCAATATAGCCTTCAAAACATCTGCAATTATGCAACAAATGAAACTCCTTCCCTCTGCTGGACGGCCCTTTATAGGGTCTACTGGTAAGTGTAAACAGACCAGCAAGTTGGAAATATTGCAAACTTCGAACCCTCATCTATAGGCTCGTGACAGGCATCATGCTCGTGAACGGTCCTGTGCGAGAATGGATTTCCACTGGATGTCAGTGAGATGTGGGGGTGTAGTCTGTATGATATTTTTTCACAGCCATGCGAGTGTATAGCCATCTTAAGAGACTTTTCATCTCAAAATGTTTTGGTTCAGCTTCGTCCCTTTGTTCATAGCTATGCAAAGTGCCTTTCCTCTTAGCTACACTACCCTCGAGTCACGTCGCAAGGAAGTCCTAAATAATGCTATTTAAGCATAGTTAATGCAGCATTAATTATCAGACTTCCATGTCATTGGTGTGTTAGCTTATTTCAGTGCTTTGTGATGCCCATAAAGGGTCACACACATTCATCGTGACATTAAACTAGGGATATATGTGACTGTTATTCTAGTTGACAGTATGGGGTAGCCCCAATTTAGTATTAAAGAATAACAACATGACTTACGTCTTTTGACTCTGTTTGTGACATGGTGCTCTTTGGATGAAGAGTCAGTGTTATGCTCCCAACAATCACATTAGTCCTCACTTTGCTTTCACATGCTGCAAACCATTTTTCATTGGTTTGTAATGTCTGACATACGTGGCCCCCAAATCATCTACTTTTTTGTTTTGGTTAAAGCTTTAATTTTTTCAAACGAAAACACTATGCAGTCAACTTGTTACAACCAACTGTACCTTGACCCAACAGTTCTACTTTACCAGTCATATGAGCAGTACATCACGATTAAGCGATCCATTGACAATATTAGCCTCCAAAGTGACTGGACAATGGTGAGCCAATGAATATGCAATCTACTAATCATCTTAATAAAGTCAGAAATCTGCGAAGAATAATCAATCACCCCTCCATCTCCTCCCTAGTAGCATCTCATTGTTTATAAAGCCAACTTTTAAAGAGAAATGATTACATTGTGTCATGACTACATTATGCCCACCAGGTTACTTAGATGTCAGATGGAGTCTGTCTAGGCCAGTAATTCCACAGAAGAGCTCAAATGTCTCTAGGTCTGTTGTAGGTGGGTTGCAGTATCGCAAAGCAGTCAGCTGATTTTTTTTTTTTGCAGTACAGTGCATCCTAGATCCTCTGCTTCAGTCTTAGCAGAGGGACCTTCAGTCAGTCTTAGCAGAGGGACCTTCAGTCACTCCATAGCCACCCTGTTGTTGCGAGGTGAACAAAACTGTTCCCAAGACTCAAATAACCACGCAGGCTCTTTTTGGCAATTCAAAGACAGTATTTACTAACTGTTGCCGCAGGGAGAAAAACACTGCAGACTGCACCTCATCCCTTCACACCCTGCCCCTTTGGTTTTTCTCAAATGCGTGTTCACAGACAGTCCTTTTATATGTTACACATAGTAAATAATAGTTAACTTACAAGTTAGATTGAGACATGTGACCCCTCAAACCCAAGTTCCCGAGCTAATACATTGCACATTGTTTATTATACATACAACAATGCTTTATGACAGGGTATTCTTTGACCTATGAATGTGTGCATGCTTCATGGTAAATGTAATTTACGTGAAGTGTGTGCTGGTGGTATTGTGTGTCTCAGACCTCCGTGAGCTCAGAATTTGGTCTCTTCCTTGCACCCATTGTTTAATCGTGCACCAGTGTACTCATTCAATTATGTACCCATTGCCTTAGAAGGCTGCATTCTGTTCGTAGGCAAGGTGAGTGTGCTAGTGGGCTCGTGTGCAGATGTTGTAAATGCTTATGGGTCAGGTAGACATGAGTTGGCCTTAAACTGAAAACCTTTAAATGTCTCTTATTCCATTATATCCTAAAATGGGCCTTTCACCTTGGTTATGTCAGTGTGGGGGTTAGGCCTTAACTGGTTTCTAACTACGAACGGCTGTGTGGTTTCTGCTTGGGCTTGCCGCTGCACAATATTTTCATTTCTCATATTTACTACAGTGCGTTTATTTTTCACATTTCATACAACTCTGTACATCGTCCCATCTTTGAGATTTTTATATCAGTTGTGGTAAAATTCATTATCCAGGCTCAAACTAGGCTGACTGCTATTTGCCTTTCTTTAAATCGTAATGCATGTACATACATTATTACACATCTGTGGTCTCCTTGATCTTGGAGTTATTGGGCTTCTGATGCTAGGACTGAGCAAGCTCCAACATGGGTTCTTCTTTAAAGAAAAAGGTACTTATACAATTCAACATACCATCTGGTATGCAAATGATTTTTACATTTCGTCTGTGCCCTTGAGGGGTAAATGTGGCCCCAGGTATTGCCCTCCAGTACACCAACAGGAGAAGGAGTAATGCAATTGAGTCAGCATAAATTTCCTTGTATTGCTTTTTAATAATAATAGGCACAGGCGTTCACCATTTGTATGCTCCTGATTAGTCTGGATATTTTACCGAAAGGATTAGTCTGGGATTTAAATGTTTAGCCAAATGGTGGGTATGCTGAGCACTGGAATGCTGAGTAGGGACTACCAGATAACCTTGTATTGGAAATCCTGTGTCACTGAGAAACACAACGTAGTTCTGCAGATTTTTAGTTGTCTAGGTAAATGTGGAGTTTTTCTGTAAACACTAGGAGTAGGAGTGATTAAAAGAGAAATCTAATCTCTGAATCCATCCAGATTGTATATGAGGACATTCTGTTATTGGCAGTAGACCCATATGCCCTGATTTTAGATATTAGTAGGCAGGTTACTCCATCACAACGGTGAAGGATGATACCCCGTCCGCTGAAATCTAAATCTTATAGGACATAATATTATTTAGATTTCAGCGGGCGAGATATCCCTCACCATTGTGATGGAGTGACACGTCCACCAATATCCAAATCAGGCCCTTAGTTGTGTTCGGCTTAGATTTGCCATGCTGCCATTTGTTTTAGTAGTATTTCTAGAATGTCATTTCTTTGGCTTCCCAGGGACTGTAGCAACTAGTTATTTATTAAAGAAAGACAAATAGATTGTTTTTTTTTCATATCCATTCAACTACTTGCACCTCATAGCACAGAATGCTTAGCATGAAGAATTAAGGGGTCTGAATTCTCTCTGATCTTTCAAGAATCCAAAGTATCCCATTTATGAGCTCAAAAGAATAAAGTGTCTCAATCGACTAGCATCTCTCTGTGTTCCAATCATCACCTTCATTTCTAGAAACTTATAATCACAAGCTTTACTTTTGCTAAAACATTGATTCATTACAATACCTCTTTCAGGAAGTTGAATCGTAAGCATCACTCACCCAGATGATCTGGCACACCCAATTATTGGATTGAAACAGAGCCTGTCTTCTTGCATGTCTTGTATTATGATATTATATGGAGACTGCAGAATGTGGCCTTCTCAGCAGCCACTGTCACCAATTGAAGGTATCATATTAAACATGATGTTTACTTTTTTTCCAAGCATAGATTGTTGCTAGGAATTCATCATTCATTTCATATCAATCATTTCGAACTGTGTGGTCTTCTCGTCCACTCTGCCTGATGAATGGAGTTCTAGTGAAATATTCCAGAACTCAATGGGAGGATGTGCTTATTTGCGTGACGGGGTCTGGGAGACTACTCTGTGGAATTAGTTCTTGGTGGAACCTTTTTGACAATTTGTTTAGCAGTTAAGTAATTCTTACTTGGTATTGCTAGATCGTAATGTCCTTACCTATTTCTCACCTACTGCCACAAAGTCTTGTAGCTATTCTTTCTAAAGTAAATATATTATTCCAAAACATTTATAAACACATTTTGCTTATTCAATATATTAATTCTCTACATTTCGAACACCCCTCTTCCTGAAGTCGTTAAAAATTTACATCTTTAAAATGTGACTCTTTCTGAAGCATAATATTGACCTTTAATAGATAAAATGTCGAGTTTGTAAGCACTGAAGTTAGTAAAATCATTTTATAAGAAGATAGAATGCTCATTTTATGCAGAATCAAATCATCCATACGACATTTTAAGGTTTTGATCTAACAGTTTAAGAAAAGAATAAGTATGTGCTTTGGACCAATTCGTCCTTCTTATGTTCCACAGACTATCATCAGTTCCGAGCATTTCTGAGGCCCTGTCCTCCATAACTGAATGGGCCCCAAAAGTCTGTTTGTGCTCTCTGCTTTATTATTCTCAATCAGTTTTATGATGATGTTGATAAGACTGAGAATGTAATCCTGGTGATCTAACACATACAGATGTAAATGCATATGCTCCAAGACACTTCAGTAACTTCAGTTTTGTGAAAAAAAGATAAAAATGGCAGCTGATAGTCTATAATTTTTGTAATAGTGAAAACATGTATTCATTTTTTTTCAGGTGTTGTCAGATCTACTATTTCTAAATACAGAAATTCTCAATAATAACTTTAAAATATTTATCTAAAAATGCATATGACTTTACAAGTAGATACTTATTTTTCTTAGTTATTTTTTTACATTTCTTGTGGAATACGTGATTTAGTTGGTTTTTTAAATGGTGGGTAAATACAGTGAAGAGCCCGCTTCAGAGCACTATTGTAAACAAAGCATGATAACAAATGAGATCACTGGATAGAAAATTGCGTGCTGACCCAATGGCACACTGTCCTTAGAGTTACACTTATACATGTATTTGACATAGCACATGAATTATATTATTTCGATAAGATCTATATATAAAGAAGATTATAAACTAAGCAGCTGTACACTAACAAATCACTGTATTTTGACTAGCTAGTAGCTGGTTGGTATCTACCGAGTAAATTCATAGCTAGAACCAGAGACAAGCATAATAACTGTATCAACATACAAATTATTCTTCCTCCTTCTTCTTTTAACGCCTGCCTCTGAAGATAACACCTTTCTGATAAAAAACCACTAGCTCACTCAGTATGAGATATACTACCACAGAGCTGCATAATTCACTTTCCTTTGTAGAATGCTGAATATGTTAAAATGGTTCTGATCTTTCCTGTTCAAGTTCCTGAAATAAGTCCCTGAAAACATTCCTTTCCATGTGTATGTATTATTATATAAGGAAACTGTTCTCAGTCTGTCAAAATTGTTTAGTCTGTAGCAGTTTCAACTTTGTTTTAAACAACCTGCCCCATTGTTCTATCTGATTTATAATGCTGATCTCTTTTTTTTTTTTTTTTTTTTAACTTACCTTCTGAGTGCATGGATCTTACCCCCTATTATGAGTTGTATGAAAGTCAGTGCAACTCTGTCGCAGCTTATGGTGGTTGGGTATGGCGGCTCACTAATTGAGGTATCCTACAGAAAGAGGAAAACCACTTCCTGTGGAAGGTATTATCCATTCTGCCCACCACCCCCTCTTACATTATACATGAGGAGCTGGGCTTCAGGTATTTGGAAAATTGGATTAGATGGAGCCCTTTAGCCTTATGGCTCAGTAGGGACTAGTCCGGAGGCCTTTCTAAACCTCGCCATCATCAAGGGCTGCTTAAGTCTTAATAAGGCCGCCAGTATTTCATGATTGACATATGTTTGGGAACCTAAAATGCATATGTTTTCCCCCACCATCATAAAAATCCTCTTTTATTTCGCCTAGGACAAAAAAAACTCGTGCAGGCCCAGTTTTTGGTGAGTAGGGTGCCTTAAGATGAAAAAAAGGGTATAGTCCACATGGTAAAAAGTACAATGGAGGAATTTCTTTCAATAAGATCTGATGGCTGCATGGTGTTTTATCAGGGTTTGGCATTGTGTAGCTGGGGAAAGGTCGCTCCTATTTAGGTTCCGGGCTGGGATGATTATTTATCTACTCAGTTTCCAGTACGCTTTGTCTTCGCCGACCTGCCCTTGTGAAGGGGAATACACTCAATCCCTTTTACATTTTATGTTTTTTTTTTTTTTTTTTTTTTTTTTTTTTTCTGAGCTAACCATTTTTTGTTTCCTTACTTAAAAAAGCATAATGTTTCCCAATGAAGAGTAGCGTGCCGGCATCTCCAACACCATCAAAATGAAGAGGTCTGTTTTAGAGTAATCTCCTTTTCAAAATCTGCAGATTTCCCTAGGAATAGCATGTTTTGGTGATTTTATTGCGTTTTACATATTATATGAATTTTTATGTCCTGTAAATTATGAAATGTTTTGAAATTAAATGCATTTATAAGTGTGTGTCTCGCATGTGAATAAAGTTTTCCGACTGACTATTGCTGCTATATAAATGTCCTAATTAACTCTCAATGTAGTTGTTTAGTTTTAAGGTATACCTGCTAAATCAATTTATATGTATATTTGTTTTTTCACTGAAGAAAAAGAAACAAAGGTTAACTAACCCCTTAGCTGCTGGGCTCCCCGGCACCCCAGAGTGCTGAGCCTCTTTTTGGCTATTTGGGCTACTTCACGCTTAAGGCTCCATAACTTTTTTCCACATAAGGTATCCATGCCAAATTTGCATTTTTTCCCCCAACATCTTGGGGATTCTAAAAGTACCCAGGTTTTTGGATTCCTCTGGAGGAGACCAAGAAAAAAATGTAGCAGAATTTTGAGTTTTTTGAGAAAAATAGGGAGAAAGCGCTCTAGATAAGTGTCTGGTTTTTTCCCCCTAGAAATGGCATAAACTAATGATTTGCTGTGCTAAAGTCACCAACTTCCCAGATTTCAGGAACAAGCAGAGCTGAATCAAAAAGTTTAATTTTGCACCACAGTTTTGGTGTTTTTCAAAGAGGTAGCCCATTTTTCATATTTTTTTGTACTCTCAACCTACTTCCAATATGTGGTGGAAACCAGGGTGAAAGCCAATGGTAATTCAGGAAAGCTATAGATTTCTGAAACGTAGACACATTTCTGAATTCAGCAAGGGTCCATATGTGTAGATCCCTCAAGGCTTCCCCCAAGGAAGATAACTGTTGAAATAAAGAAATATTGAAAATGAGTAGAAACAAAACCGCTATTTGTTACATTTTCATCTGTAACTTTTTGTCACAATGGCCAATTTACAAAAGCAGTTATACCATTAAGTCCGCTAGACCTTTCTGCTTGCGGGGTTTATAGGGTTTGTAGGTTCTTAAATAACCCAAGGTACCCAGAGCGCAGAACTGAGCCGCACTGTATAGCGGTTTTTCATTGAATACCACGTGTAGACCAATTCATATAGTGAAATAGGTAGAGTGAAAAGTGCGTATCGGAGAAACCTGTGTATTTCTAAAATGGGCACAAGAAATGGAGTTTAGGAGCAGTGGTTATTTGTACAACTCTGGAACGGTGGGCACCCGTACTAGCGTATGATTTGGAGGGTATGTCTCAAAATGGCTTCTTTCTTCTACACTGGAGTACATTTGAAAGTAACAAATTCAGTAAAATTCAATTGGTAATAACAAATGTTCTATAATTCTATGCTCCCACAAGTCGTCCAATAAAAATGGTACCTCACTTGTGTGGGTAGGCTTTGTGTTTGCCTCAGAAAATGGGCCAAAACACAACATGAACGCATCATAACTGACCCTTTTTTTCAGTATGGGTAGCTCTAGATTTTGGACTCTAGCTCAGCCAGCACCTGGGAAAACTTAGCAAAACTATGCATTTTTGTAAAACTAGACGTCTAGGGGTGAGGTGACGTGTGTGGCTCTCCCAGGTTGTTTTACCCAGGACCCCTTGCAAACCTCAAAATTTGACTAAACAAAACACATTTTCCTTACATTTCTGTGAAGGAAAGTTCTGGAATCTGCGGGGAGCCACATACCTCTGTCCAGTCTGCATTCCCCCCCAAGTCTCCAGATAAAAATAGTACCTCACTTGTGTGGGTAGGACAAGTGCCTGCGACCGGAAACGGCCCAAAACACATCCTGGACACATCTAATTTTTCCACTGAAAACTGAGCTTCTTTCCATTGTGGGTAGCTGTAGATTTTGGACACTAGCTCAGCTGGCTCCTAGGGAAATCTTGCGAACCTGTACATTTTTGAAAACTAGACACCTAGGGGTATCCAGTTTAGGCTAACTTGCGTGGCTCTCACCCCTGCAAACCTCAAACTTTGGCTAGGAAAACACATTTTCCCACATTTCTGTGATGACAAGTTCTGGAATCTGTGTGGGACCAAAAACTTCCTTCCACCCGGCATTTCCTCAAGATTCCTGAAAAAAAATGGTACCTCACTTGTGTGGTTAGGCTCTGTGTCTGTGACGGAAACGGATCGAACCAAGATCCATGGAAGTTCCCTGGCAAGGGCTCCCATTGACCTTGGTTTGAGATGTTCCTGAGGCCAGCACTAGGCCCAGCCACACAAGTGGGGCAACTATTTTATCAGCACAAGTGGGGTAAGGCAGAGTGGTAGTAATTTTAGGGATTCCTGCAGATTTTGAAAGTTTCTATCACAGAAATAGAAGGAAAATGTGGGATTTTAGTCAGAGTTCGAGGTTTGTAGAGCATTGTGGGTAAGAAAAGTCTACGGGGTCCACGCAAGGCACACCACCCTGGACTGACTTGGTTGCCAGTTTTCCAAAATGTCTGTGGTTCATAGGTTTGAATGGGTGGTGCCACAGCAGGGCCCCAAATATAGCACCTACAACTATTGCTTATTTCTCAACAGAGCGATTTAGGGCCTTTTGTGTCATTTTCTCAAGGGTCACCCACACAAGTGGGGTACCAATCTTATCCGGCGACGTTTGGAACTCACAGGCTCAATCCAACTAATAGGTGCACTCTCACCACATATCACTGCCATGCAAGGGCCCATCACATTCATTCTCCACAGGAAGGAATCCCCTTTATGTCCAGACATGTTGACAGTTGATGCATCTGTAATCTTCACAAATGAAAAACAGTTTGAATACATTTTTACCACCTGTCAAGTAACCGCTCCATTCTGAACGTTACAGAAGGCATGCTTAGTGTACCTTTACTAATTGTGCCCATGACAGTCACATGAGACTTAGGAAGACATGTCTTACATGCATCTTTAATGCACTCACTGTGGGAAATGCAACTCCTTCCATTTTATGGATGGAAGTTAGGGGTGTCCGAGAATTCCTACCGAGGTCTACATTTTTCGAACCTAGTGAGCATATCTACCTTTGAAATTAAGGCAAACATGCTGGGAAATATTGCCTAAGTTCCTTAAAGAGAATGTCATAAACTACGAGGAACAGTAGTTTTGACACACAAGGTAGTCAGCGGGAAAGTAACATATGGCACATACACTGTTATGTGCAGTGCTGTTACAGTAATTCACTTGTCATTAAACCAAACAAATACTAAGTTCTGATGGAGGATGTACGTGATGAGCAGGACAAAATTTTGCTCATACATGTAGCAAAGGGTGCAGAGTTCTTTGTAATTTTATGATTTTTTTGTAAAACGCATTACCACCCGAGAGTGTATCCTGTCGCCGACTCAAAAGCAGTCAGGGTTGATCCATGGAGTAAGGTAGTCCGTGTCAAGAGTTCAGCTTTGTGCAGAAATGCACTAATTTTACAGACGGCGCATATGTGTAGAAGTAGGTCATTCCAGCCAATTATGAGAACTCTATTTGCTTTGTTCAGGTGCTGTTTATGCTGAGCAAAGGTTTCTGGAAGGTCTCTGATATCTGAGTCGGTATTGAGGTATGCTGTACCAGTGCTGTCTAAGGCTTTGAATGTGTTTTTCAGGAGTTTGAAAAGCGCTGTTGATGGGGAGTCAATGAAGCTGTTTGCGGTTCAGGGTGTGTGCGTGTTGTGATGTTGAGGGACGAGGCTGCTTGCTGCATTGTGCATGGTTTGGAGTCATCCGCTTAGTTGAATGAGGGATTAATTCAGTATCTGGTTGAGTGCAGTGCCAATAGGTTTGAATCCATAGGTGAAAGTGGGGAGGCGTGATCATCCCCTGCCCTCCCACCCCCCATTTAAAAAAACAAATAACATTTACTCAAGGTGGGGCCAGCCCGGTACCATGAAAGCCGATCTCCTTTCTGTGGTCCCTGGTGGCATAGTGGTTTTCTGGCTGATGATCGCAGTCGTGGCACGATCCACAGCTAGAAAAACATGTCCGGAAGGAATCATTGGAAAGAGAAGACCGGACGATGGAGCAAGCTCTCCACTTGAGTTTTCTCCGTCAGCATTCTGACGTCACGGGGGTGGGGACAGTTCGGAAACGACTCTGGATCTATTCCACCCTTTTGGTTATAATTTTTTTTTTTTAAAAAGGAATCCTATGGGGCTTGCACCGGACTATCGTTTGCAGAGGTTGTGCTGGTGCCATTGCCCAACGCTCGCACATAGTGGGTTAAAGTAAAGTTATAATTAGCCAGTTATTGTTAACAGAGCTAACTATGTTGCGCCTTCTCACCGGACTGCCTATGACCTCACCTATTCCAACACTCATTAAAAGTTCTGACATCACTGTAGAAAAGTACCATCTTTCTTGGCATGTTACCCCTAATTTTATGGCAAGACCGGAGGCTCGTATTATGCATTTTCTTTTCTTGTTTAATAAATAGCAGCAGTCAAGAATAAACAACTACTCCTGGAAGGCCAAAGGAAAACGGGCCAATTGGGAGACAAACAGGAGTTCAAGTAGTCCACCAATCGCAGGTCATCACACCCCTAAATACGTATCTTGACTGCAAACAGCCCTCTTTTCTTGCTGCTCGCAGTCAAGATAAGTATTTTACATTTACACTCCATTATATTGTTATTGATGATTCACACTGTGAATGTGTTCTTTATTTATATTTCAGGGCTTTTACCGCATTACACGGCCTTTTATTGCCTTTTTTCCTTTCTCTCGACGTGTAGCCGCATTCTTTCAGTTTAGCGTGGCTCTCCTCGCTCACGCGTGCCGTTTCTGGTGCAGGCATTCTAATTTGCCGTTTCTGAGCAGCAGAGCTTCATTCTCTGTCAGCGCTACTCAGAAACGGCTTTTTGACGTCCTGTCATCGTTTTCTTTTTTTTTTTTTTGGGCAGTTTCTGGCAATTTTCCTTACCTCAGCACTGCTCCGGCTTCGTTCTCTGCACAGGTTTTTCCCTCTGGCATATAGTTAGTTGCCTTTCTATAGTTAAAGGGATATTCACCATTTCAGTTCCTGTTCTAGTTCTTTGCTGTTTATTTTTTATTTAGTCCATTTTTTCAATGGAAATGGAGGGCTTTCACCAAAAATGGCTTGGAGGACGAGGAACAAATTAATGAACAGCTTAGTGGGTTTAATCAGAGTTCTGTAGAGCAAGCATTATCAACCTCTATAAATAAAATGTCAAAAAATTTAGAGAACTCCATTTTAAACTTGTTTTCTAAGACGGTTTTGGCCCATTCTGCGGGGGAAAGCAGAGAACGTCCTATTTCTAACCATATGTCAAAAAAGGTGTTGATTAGTGAGGTTTCTCATAAGGCTCCTACGAAGGAGAGTTCTAAGGTTTTCCTCTCTCAACCGTCTCTCGTGTCCAAAAATTCCAAAAACATTACTGCGCCTATTGTGATTTTCCAGTATTTTAGATACTGATAATGATGGTACAAATTCCGTCTCTGACACAAATATTTCAGATGACGATGATTCTGTTTTTTCTCCTCCTCCAAAGAAAACAAAAATGATGGCGCATGCGGCTATCCAGCCTCTAGTAATTGTGGATGCGGAAGGGGTTCCTATGTTCAACCCAATAGATATTCATCACCATATTTCAACGGAGTGATTTCCCTGTGGACCATGTGGGTGATTATGTGTCATCTACGCACTTAAACAAACTAGAACCAAACTCCGTTCCGAATGCCCTCGTCCTTCTTTAACATCCAAGATTACAACCCCTCCAGCTGTTGATCCTTCCCTCATCACCTTTTTTACAAAATTCGGTAAGGATCCACGCAAAGGTGTGAATAAAGCCTGGTCCACTTGCCAGGATAAACTGCTGGACGTGGTGGGTCCTCTCACCCGTATTTTTGATTTGGATGAATCTGCCCCTCTCGACAACTGTCCCATTGATCCAGAAGATTTATCCCTATGGGTACAGAGATCCATTTGTCTTTTAGGCAATGCCAATGCGGCAATCACTCCTGAGCGCAGGAAAGGCCTCCTCCTCCTCCTATTAGATCCAAAGTTGGTCAGTCTGGCTGGGTCGGACCCAGGTATCAAGGCTGAGGGACTACTTTTTGGTGATAATTTTATCAAAGAATTAAGCAAATATGTTTCTACTTTTGCTTCATTGGACAAGGCTCAGCAATCGCTCAGAAAGATGTTTCACAATCAGGTTTTTGCCAGGGCCGGCAGAGGCAGGAACCGCTTTGCCGGCCGCTCGTACAATCAACCAGGTTCCCGTGGGGCCTTCAGTGCCTCCTATCAGAAGTACAGACCCTACAAGAGGTTGTGGTTTCCGCAACAGAGGCAGCCAAGCTTCCAGACTTCAAACCCAAACCGGTAAGTCTTTGTTCTGGCCCTCCTATTGTAGGGGGTCGTCTTTTGTTGTTCCTTCCAAAGTGGCAGTTATTAACGTCAGATCCATGGGTTATAAACACTGTTCAAGGCTACAACATAGATCTCTATACGAAACCTTTTCAGACTCTTTTTTTTTTTTCCTCAGCCTCCCAAGTTTTCCCAAGAAATGTCTTTGGCGATTTCAGCGGAAATCCAGGCTTTATTGCAGAAACACGCCATCCTTCCCTGCCACCCAGACCCCTCAAGCTTCTTCAGTTCTATTTTTCTCGTCCAGAAAAAGAACAAAAAGATGCACCCAGTCATCAATCTAAAACATTTCAACCAATTTGTGGTTTATCGTCACTTCAAAATGGAGACTATTCTCCATCTCAGGAATTCTCTTCTTCAGGGCATTTGGCTGGTTCGTTTGGATCTCCAGGACCCCTACCTGTCAGTTCCTATGCACCCAGATTCCAGAAAATACCTACAATTCGAATGGATGAATCAATTCTATCATTTTTCTTCCCTTCCTTTCGGCCTTTCTTCAGCATCCTGGTGTTTCACGAAACTCTTAAGGCTGGTAGTGGCACAGGGTATACGACTGATCATTTATCTAGACGATGTACTCATTATGAACCAGGAGCGTACTGTCCTTCAATCTCATCTTCACTTAACCTCCTTTCTTCTCACTGATCTCGGTTTCCTGATCAACAACGAAAAGTCTTCTCTTGTTCCAGTCCAACGCATAGAGTTTCTAGGATTCCTCATAGATTCAGTGTCAGCTACTCTTCTTCCCTCCGCAAAGGTAAAGTCTATAAAGTCCGAAATTATCCACACCCTACGCAAATCCTTTATATCCCTCAGATCTTTGGCAAGGATCGTAGGACTTCACTCCGCTTCCAGGCTATCTTTCGAGGTCCTCTTTACAGAGCCCTCCAAAGACTCAAATTACGTCATCTTCAAAGGGTCCTTGCTTATTTAGACAACGTCGTTTTAGATCACGATTCACGTGCAGAACTCCAATGGTGGAAAGACCATTTAGACGCCTGGAATGGCAGGACCATTTTTGCGCAGCCCCAGATCTTGTAGAATCCAATGCAAGCCTCTCCGAATGGGGAGCCCGATGTGGTACAATCTCGACTGGGGGTACATGGTCTCTTCAGGAGTCACAGTTGCACGTCAACTGTTTAGAGATGCTTGCTGGCTCCTTTGTGGTCAAAAGTCTGGCAAGAGATCGAGTATGTTGTTGTTCTTCTCAGAATGGACAACATTTCAGTGGTCAGGTATATAAACCGTCCAGGAGGCACAAGATCCAAACCTTTAGCGGAATTAGCGAAAGGGTTTTGGGAGTTTTGTCTTCAAAGGAAAATCTCAGTCCAGGCGGAATACATCCCAGGCAATCTCAATACAGTAGTGGACTGGCATTCTCATTTCCTTCAAGACTCCAGCGATTGGAAGCTTCATCCTGAAATTTTCCAGGCTATTTCTCGCAAATGGGGTCCATTCCAAATATACCTTTTTGCATCACGTCTCCACACTCAGTTTCCCCAATTCTACAGTTGGCGACCAGATCGGTTCGCTCTAGCCTTCGATGCCTTTTCTCAGGATTGGTCAACATCCCTCTTCTACGCTTTTCCTCCTTTTATTATGATAAACAGGCTCATAGCGCACATCAGACGCCGACGAGCTGTGGTAGTTCTTGTAGCTCCTTTCTGCCAATCCCAAGTATGGTTTCCTTCTCTTCTGGAATTGGCAGTAGATCCTCCCTTTTTCCTTCCCTCCTCTCCGGAACTTCTTGCCAACCCCTTCGGTCTGTCTCACAGCTCGATTCTAGACCATCTTCTTTCCCTTTCGGTGTGGAAATTGTCGGGGATTCCCATCCAATCCCTTCGATTTCAGCAGAAGCTTCAAGCCTCATTGAATATTCCTGGCCATCAGGCACAAAAAAGGCCTACATCTCAAGCTTTATCCTTCTGGCGTAGCTGGTGCATGGGGAAAAAATATAAATTCCCCTTCAGCAGATGTAACTTTCATTGTTAATTTCCTTGCAGCCGAAGCTAGTAAAGGTAAGTCATACCGTACGATTAATTTGTACAGAATGGTGATCTCCTCCTCTCACCCTTACATCAATGGTAAGCCTGCGGGGGCGCACCCTCTAGTTAGTCGACTTTTGAAGAGAGTAAAGTTTTCTAAACCTCCTTTATCCATATACAGTTCTTTATGGGATGCCAAAGTTGTGTTTAACCTGTTTTTATCCTGTCCGGACAACGATATGCTTCCATTGAAAAAAAAAATTGTCTGCAAAACTGACCATGTTACTATGTTTGGTTTCTTTTAAATGCCTTTCAGATGTTAGAGCTTTAGATATTACTGCTCATTATTTTACCCCTTCTGGGATTTTATTTAATGTTCATAGACGTACTAAAACTAATTTGTCATCAGTATTTTATCCTTATTTTCCGGACCACCCTAAACTCTGTGTGGGTCAATGTTTAAAAATATATGAACAACCAACAGCCGATTTGAGATCTTCTTCTACTTCCCAACTCCTTATTTCCTTCAAAAAACCCTTTAAACCAGTTTCTTCTCCAACTTTGGCCCACTGGGTTAAATGGATTATGTCCTTAGCTGGCATTGACACTTCTGCTTTTGGCGCCCATTCCGCAAGGGGGGCTATGGCTTCCAAAGCTTTTTGGGCTGGTTCTCGTTATAAGATATTCTCAAATCGGCTGATTGGTCTAACGATAATGTGTTTAAGGTGTTTTATTGCAAACCAGTACATCATGTTGGCTTAGATGTTATTAGTAAGGTTTAAACTTGCATAATATGAGGCTCGGGTCTTGCCATAAAATGTACATTTTCCTAGTAATTTATGACGGAAAGTCTTAATTTTATTAAAGACACGGAGGCGAGTATTATCCCACCTCAACAATTAATACTATGATTGTTTGCTCCCTCCCTTCCAGCATCAACTACTGCTGCACAACCTTCATCTTGATAATCATTATTCAGAGGATCATCAGTGCCCATCTTCATTGGCTTCACTTCTTCATCTACATCGTCTGTATTCGGATGTCATCCTTTCTTCTTCCGAAATCCAGTTACTGAACTTTTGCCAAGACTTTCTAGCTTTGGTTATGGCCTTTTGCATCATTTGTTCTATGGTACCTTTGTTTTATACTATTTGACTCTCGCTCAAGAAAAGAGGGCTGTTCAGTCAAGATACGTATTTAGAGATGTGATGACCTGTGATTGGTGGACTACTTGAACTACTGTTTGTCTCCCATTGGCCCGTTTTCCTTTGGCCTTCTGGGAGTTATTGTTTATTCTTGACTGCTGCTATTTATTAAACAAGAAAAGAAAATGCATAATTCTCTCCTCCGTGTCTTTAATAAAATTAAGACTTTCTGTCATAAATTACTAGGAAAATCTACATTTTACATGTATGTTTTTGCCTGTCTCACTGGGATCCTGATGGCCAGGATCCCAGTGCTCATAGTTTGTGGCCTAAATGTGTATGCCTGTGTAGTGCCTAACTATGTCACTGAGGCTCTGCTAATCAGAACCTCCGTGCTCATGCTCTCTCTGCCTTTAAATTTGTCACTATAGGCTAGTGACTACATTTACCAATTCCAATTGGCTTACTGGACCCCCCTTATAAGTCCCTAGTATATGGTACCTAGGTACCCAGGGCATTGGGGTTCCAGGAGACCCATATGGGCTGCAGCATTTCTTTTGCCACCCATAGGGAGCTCAGACAAACCCTTAAACAGGACTGCCATTGCAGCCTGCGTGAAATAATCACACGTTATTTCACAGCCATTTTTCACTGCACTTAAGTAACTTATAGTTCGGGGCCACCATTGCACACATACACTACATATAGGTCAATACCTATATGTAGCTTCACACTCGTAACTCCGAATATGGCCATGTAACATGTCTAAGATCATGGAATTGTCTCTCCCCCTCCCCCCCCCCCCATTTCAAATCTGGTATTGGGGAGCCAATTCCATGCAGCCTGGGGGTTCCACTATGGACCCCCAGTACTGCCAAACCAGCTCTCTGAGGCGTGCATTGCTGCTATAGCTGCTGCCACCTCACAGACAGGGTTCTGCCCTCCTGGGGTCTGGGCAGCCCAGTCCCAGAGTGGCAGGAAGGCAGAACAAAGCATTTCTTCTGAGAGCAGGGTGTTACACCCTCTCCCTTTTGAAATAGGTGTTACAGGCTGGGGATGGGTAGCCTCCCCCAGCCTCTGGAAATGCTCTGAAGGGCACAGATGGTGCCCTCCTTGCATAAGCCCGTCTACACCAGTTTAGGGAACCCCAGTCCCTGCTCTGGCACGAAACTGGACAAAGGAAAGGGAAGTGACCACTCCCCTGTCCATCACCACCAAGGGTGGTACACAGAGCTCCTCCAGTGTGTCTCAGACCTCTGCCATCTTGTTTTCAGAGGTGTGAGGACACTGGGGGCCTCTGAGTGGCCAGTGCCAACAGGTGACTTCAGAGACCCCTCCTGATAGGTGCATACCTGGGTAGGTAGCCAATCCTCCTCTCAGGGCTATTTAGGGTCTCTCCCGTGGGCTTCTCATCAGATTACGACTTGCAAGAATCCACCAGGACTCCTCTGCACTTCTCTCTTCGACTTCTGCCAAGGATCGACCACTGAGTGCTCCAGGACGCCTGCAAAACTGCAACAAAGTAGCCAGAAGACTACCAGTGACATTGTAGTGCCTAATCCTGTCTGCTTTCTCGACTGTTTCCTGGTGGTGCATGCTCTTGGGGCTGCCTGCCTTCACCCTGCACCGGAAGCCACTAAGAATCTCCTGTGGGTCGATGGAATCTTCCCCCTGCTCCAGCAGGCACCAAACTACAGCCTCAGCGGTACTCTGGGTCCCCTCTCATCCTGACTAGCGTGGCCCCTGGAACACAGGAGGTGGACCCAAGTGACCCAGACAGTCCAGAGGTCCAACTGTCCGAACTTGGCAGAGGTAAGTCCTTGCCTCCCCTCCCCCAGACAGTAATCCTGTGCACCGTGTGATCTGCAGCTACCAGGGGTTCTGTGCACATTTCCAAGACATCCTGCATGTACAGCTGAGCCTAAGTCCCCAGCACTCTGTCCTGCGATGCTTAGCTCCCTGAGTTGACCTCTGTCGTGGGACCTCGGACCTCTCTTGCAGTGTTGAGACGACCGCCATGTTCAGTCTTCTTGAAACCGTGTTCAAGGACTCCTGCGGGTGCTTCCCTCCTTCCAGTGGGCTCTCTACTTTGCTGAGGGCCCCCTCTGTCTCCTCTCCTGAGTGGCAACATCGTGGTCCTTCCTGGGCCCGGACAGCACACTTTTTCTTCAACTACGACTCTTGCAGGTAGCAAGGCTTGTTTGCGGTATTTTGCCAAGGAAACAACTCTGCATCCACCAGTACACCGTGGGACACCTTCCGCACAACGCAGAACCTCCTACCTCCTTGCAAAACCACAATTTTCTTCCAACCAGAGGCAGTCATTTTGCACCTTCACCCGGGGTTTAGTGGGCTTCTGCCCACCCTGGACATTTTAGTGACTCTTGGACTTGGTCCCGTTCCTTTATAGGTCTTCAGGTCCAGGAATCCGTCTTCAGTGCTTTGCAGTCTGTTGTGGTCTTTGCAAAATCCTTATCACGACTTTAGTGTGTTTTGGGGGAAATAGTAGTACTTTACTCCTGCTTTCCTGGGTCCTCGGATGGGGTCTCCTTTACACCCTTAGTGTTTTCTCACACTACCAGCGACCCTCTACACCTGCCTAGGGGTACATTCGTGGTTTGCATTCCACTTACTTAGTATATGGTTTGTGTTGCCTCTAGGCCTATTTCATTCTATTGTGTTTTACAGTGTTTGCACTACTTTCTGACTGTTTTACTTACCTGATTTGGTTATTTGTGTATGTTACTTTCCTCCTAAGGGAGTATATCTTCTGGGATAGTTTTGGTACATTGTCACTAAAATAAAGTAACGTTATTTTTAGTAACTATGAGTATTGTCTTTCTTATGATATAGTACCTATATGATATAAGTTGTATTGCATGAGCTTTGCATGTCTCCTAGTTCAGCCTAAGCTGCTCTGCTATAGCTACCTCTATCAGCATAAGCTGCTGGAACACTACTACATTCACTAACAAGGGATAACTGGACCTCGTGTAAGGTACCCAAGGTACCCACTACAAACCAGGCCAGCCTCCTACAACCACTGATGACATCATCCAATGAATGTTAGTTTGTTTTATAATTTATATAGTGGAAGATAGCTACCATATTACTTTTCTTCCTAATTGTGTACAGCCTTTATCCAGCTAATGGGTGTAAGTGTTTACAAAATGCATGTGCTCCTGATACATCATAGGTCTGTAGAGATATTGAACACATTATTAATATTTGTACAGAAGAAGAACTCTGTGTGCAGGTGACAGTTGATGACTTTTGTTCAGCATGTTCCACACAAGTTTTTTTTTTTTTTTGGTTCTGCAGAAAACGTTTCGAACAGAGCAAAGATTCCACATTACAGATGCTAAGGCCTGATTAAGAGTTTGAAGAAGGGGGTTACTCAGTCACCAACGTGATGGATATCCTGCTTGCCGTATTACAATTCCATTATAACCTATGGAACTTGTAATTTCGGCGGACAGGATATCTGTCATGTTTGTGAGCGTAACCCTCCACCAAAATAAATTGGGCCCTAAGTATTTCAAGTAGCCTTGAGTTATTAGAATTGTCTCAGTGTGACAATTTCTACATAACACAGAAGACTGTGTGCACCAGGTACCAACGTACTCACCTAAGTACATGTGCTGCTTTGTGTCAGAAGATGGGCTATCTGTAAATATTTCACTGCAGTATGATGGCTGCAGGTGGTATAATTTTTGGCACTTTTAGACCTTGGTTATTTTACGCGACTAGTGTATTTTTTGACAAGTGTTGCATAGAGTGAACATTGTTCTTGGTAGATAAGTTTTAATACTTGGTGGTGTATTTCTCAGGAGAGTTTCATTGTCTGCAAACAGGGTGGTTGGTACAGAGTAAAGTATCTCCTTAGAGTTAACATTGTTTTACAGTACCCTCTTTTCTACCCATATCAACTTCCTTTCTCAGTGTAGGTTGTGACTGTGATGGGTTTTAAACAGATAAAAGCTGTACGTACGCGGGCATTAATTTTGGAAAGATGTTGAGTATTTTGAGTAACTTGGCTTGCTCTGAACAGGTGTACACATGTTCAATGAGGGTTTCCCATATATATGTAGTTGATTGTTAATGTGAACTAGGCTTCCAGTGAAGTGTATGATATACAGTCAAAGTTGCACATCCCATGCTTGCTACACCTAAGGGAGTTGTATCTGTGATGGCATTAATGACACTTCATATTAAACTGTGCCATTTTGTACGTACATTTCAGGTCTCTAATGCCATACTAATTTTATAGAGTAAACTGTTAAAAAAAAGCTTGGATGAGGTCATCAGTAATTTAATGTCTTCTTTTTTTTTCACAATAAAAAATTATTTTGAAAACTGTGCAGGTTCGTCCACTGAGGTGCAACTACTGACAAAAGGAAGTGGGAAATGTAAAAAGAAAAATTCAATATCCAAACTTACTACCTATAAGAGCAGAAATGTAGTCGTATTAAGAGATGTGTGTGTAAATAAACTTCCTGCTTCTCTTAAAAGTCTACTCTCATGCAATTGAGTGGAAGATTAATAAAATAATCTTTGTTTCCTGAAATGTTGCTGTTTTAAAATTAAACAGACATTCGGCAACAGAGCATATATAGCCTGAGGAAACAGCTGTTCGACATAGCTAGAATATTTCTCATTAAAATGTTTATGCCTTAAAAAATATTTTGCACCATAAATTAATAAAAACCCCATACATGCTCTTTCCCTTTGCAAAGTGTCAGTAACTTTTATTTAGATGTAGCCTCCAGCACGATTCTATAGATGGAAACACCAAATTTGTCTTCCAAAGTGCATTGTATACCAATGAAAGGATCTTCCTTCCCAGGACCCCCAATCCCCTGAAATAAGATGATCACTTTATAGCTCCTGCACCTTTTCCAATATGGTCCTGCGGCTCCAAAGCTGGCCTCTTATAGAACTACCTTCACTCTTCTTGGTCACCATTATAACCCAGATGGGAATTTAAATGGCACTCAGATCAGTCCTCATCGTCTCCCTCTGCTCCATTCTGTTGTGGATTCAAATGAGAATAGTTCAGCAGCTTCCACCAGAGAAAATTTTGTTTCATCCTTCCACGTTGTCTTCAGCTTCACAGTGTGCCACTGTGAATCGTTGCATCTCAGAGCCATGGTGTCTTTTTGCAATGCACAGGAGTTGTTGCCACTATCTCATGGTGGCCTTAATGTAATCCAGGATGATACAGGATTATTTCTCTCTCCAGCTATACTTCTCCCTCCTGCTGAAAGGCAAACAAGACCGTGTATTTGCTGCATGTAATGATGCAGTAACTGTTCTTTTGTTGTCCTCATCACCATCTTTTTGTTGTCAGTCTGTAGGTCTTGTGCACAGTTACGCTGTTAGAATTCTTAGTTGAAAGAGCTTCATTAGCTATCAACCTTTATGTCATCAGTGTAAGGGGTCTCTCGTCTGGACATTTCAAATCTTCCAATAGATGGATGTTTGCAGCATATGCTGCATCCTCAAGATATTTCAGCTGGCAAGTGTATCATGGAGGTAGCCTTACTGTTGAACACATATAACTCTTAACATCAGCCTGCAAATTTTCTTACAAAGACTCTAATTCAGAAACCCTAGCAGTCACATTTTGAAACACCGCCTCTGTTTGAGACAGCTTTAGGAAGTTGGCTCTGTATGCACTATTTCAAAGTAAGGAATAGTATGCACAGAGTCCAAGGGTTCCCCTTAGAGGTAAGATAGTGGCAAAAAGAGATAATTCTAATGCTGTATTTTGTGGTAGTGTGGTCGAGCAGTAGGCTTATCAAAGGAGTAGTGTTAAGCATTTGTTGTACACACACAAGCAATAAATGAGGAACACACACTCAAAGAAAATTCCAGGCCAATAGGTTTTTGTATTGAAACATATATTTTCTTAGTTTATTTTAAGAACCACAGGTTCAAGATTTACAAGCAATACTTCAAATGAAAGGTATTTCAGGTAGGTACTTTAGGAACTTTGAATTAGCAAAATAGCATATACAGTTTTCACATAAATGACATATAGCTATTTTAAAACTAGACAGTGCAATTTTCAACAGTTCCTGGGGGAGGTAAGCGTTTGTTAGTTTTTGCAGGTAAGTAAACCACCTACGGCAGTGGTTCCCAAACTTTTTTGACCCACGCCTCCCTTGACCTATTGGCTATTGGCCGCGGCTCCCCATTATGCTATTTTTTTTTTTTTGGGTGGGTGAGGGGATGTGAGCCGGGCCTCAGGAGTACTTACATTTTTCACGCTGAAAATAATTGGAATAAAGCCAATGAAGGTATTATAATCATAGATGTAACAACATAAAAATATAACAGTTGTTTAATTAAAAAAATATATAATTGGTTAAGTCAGAAACAATATAAACTATGCTTAGAAATCTGTACTGAGGGGAATGTCTCCAGTACTAATCCTATGCTAGACAGCATATGCTCTCCTCTGCACTCTGGTGTTTGACTGTGCGTCGCACAAAGCAGCCTATTTGTGTGCTAGATCTGGGAGTGACACCAGCAGCATGCAAAGTTTTGCATATATGGTGCTGCACTCTGTTTTCTCTTTAATGCAAAAATGCACAGCAAAATTTGAAGTTTCATCACATTGTGTGAAATCTTAGTAAACTTGAGCCTGCAGGTTTTTGTGAATAGAACTAGTGTGTACTATAATTACTACCACTAGATGGTGTTTGAGGATTAAACTTCAAGGCCCTTCCTTGCTGTATTTCAATTTCTCACTCGAAATTCCACAATCACGAGCTGTGCACTCTAAACAAGGAAAACGGCTTTTGACTTTTTTTAATGGAGGGGATTATCTAAGTTCTAATATGCAGCTGCAGAATTAGGTCACTGCTATCGGTAATGATGCAGCTCATGGCGCCCCTGTCTTGTTTTGATGGCGCACCTGTGCGCCGTGGCGCACAGTTTGGGAACCACTGACCTACGGGGTTCAAGTTTGGGTCCAAGGTAGCCCACCGTTGGGGGTTCAGAGCAACCCCAAAGTTACCACACCAGCAGCTCAGGGCCGGTCAGGTGCAGAGGTCAAAGTGGTGCCCAAAACGCATAGGCTTCAATGGAGAAGGGGGTGCCCTGGTTCCAGTTTGCCAGCAGGTAAGTACCCGCGTCTTCGGAGGGCAGACCAGGGGGGTTTTGTAGGGCACCGGGGGGGGGGGGCACAAGTCCACACAGAAAGTACACCCTCAGCACCACAGGGGCGGCCGGGTGCAGTGTGCAAACAAGCGTCGGGTTCGCTATAGGAATCGATGGGAGACCAAGGGGTCTCTTCAGCAATGCAGGCAGGCAAGGGGGGGCTCCTCGGGGTAGCCACCACCTGGGCAAGGGAGAGGGCCACCTGGGGGTCGCTCCTGCACTGGAGGTCGGATCCTTCAGGTCCTGGGGGCTGCGGGTGCTGAGTCTTTACCAGGCGTCGGGTCTTTGAAGCAGGCAGTCGCGGTCAGGGGGAGCCTTGGGATTCCCTCTGCAGGCGTCTCTGTGGGGGCTGAGGGGGGGGTCAACTCTGACTACTCACGGTCTCGTAGTCGCCGGGGAGTCCTCCCTGTGGTGTTTGTTCTCCACAAGTCGAGCCGGGGGCGTCGGGTGCAGAGTGCAAAGTCTCACGCTTCCGGCAGGAAACGTATGTTGTTTCAAAGTTGCTCCTTTGTTGCAAAGTTGCAGTCTTTGGTGAACAGAGCCGCTGTCCTCTGGAGTTCTTGGTCATTCTAGATGCAGGGTAGTCCTCTGAGGCTTCAGAGGTTGCTGGACCCTGGGAACGCGTCGCTGGAGTAGTGTCTTTAGAAGTGGGGAGACAGGCCGGTAGAGCTGGTGCCAAAGCAGTTGGTGTCTCCGTCTTCTCTGCAGGTTTTTCAGTTCAGCAGTCCTCTTCTTCTTAGGTTGCAGGAATCTATCTTGCTGCGTTCTGGGAGCCCCTAAATACTCGATTTAGGGGTGTGTTTAGGTCTGGGGGGTTAGTAGCCAATGGCTACTAGCCCTGACGGTGGCTACACCCTCTTTGTGCCTCCTCCCTGAGGGGAGGGGGGCACATCCCTAATCCTATTGGGGGAATCCTCCATCTGCAAGATGGAGGATTTCTAAAAGTCCGAGTCACCTCAGCTCAGGACACCGTAGGGGCTGTCCTGACTGGCCAGTGACTCCTCCTTGTTTTTCTCATTATCTCTCCTGGACTTGCCGCCAAAAGTGGGGTCTGTGTCCAGGGGGCGGGCATCTCCACTAGCTGGAGTGCCCTGGGGCATTGTAATACGAAGCCTGAGCCTTTGAGGCTCACTGCTAGGTGTTACAGTTCCTGCAGGGGGGAGGTGTGAAGCACCTCCACCCAGAGCAGGCTTTTATTTCTGTCCTCAGAGAGCACAAAGGCCCTCACCACATGGGGTCAGAAACTTGTCTCTCAGCAGCAGGCTGGCACAGACCAGTCAGTCCTGCACTGAACAATTGGGTAAAATACAGGGGGCATCTCTAAGATGCCCTCTGTGTGCATTTTTTAATAAATCCAACACTGGCATCAGTGTGGGTTTATTATTCTGAGAAGTTTGATACCAAACTTCCCAGTATTCAGTGTAGCCATTATGGAGCTGTGGAGTTTGTTTTTGACAGACTCCCAGACCATATACTCTTATGGCTACCCTGCACTTACAATGTCTAAGGTTTTGCTTAGACACTGTAGGGGCATAGTGCTCATGCACCTATGCCCTCACCTGGGGTATAGTGCACCCTGCCTTAGGGCTCTAAGGCCTGCTAGAGGGGGGACTTACCTATGCCACAGGCAGTGTGAGGTTAGCATGGCACCCTGAGGGGAGTGCTATGTCGACTTAGTCATTTTCGCCCCACCAGCACACACAAGCTGGCAAGCAGTGTGTCTGTGCTGAGTGAGGGGTCCCTAGGGTGGCATAAGACATGCTGCAGCCCTTAGAGACCTTCCCTGGTATCAGGGCCCTTGGTACCAGGAGTACCAGTTACAAGGGACTTACCCGGGTGCCAAGGTTGTGCCAATTGTGGAGACAATGGTACATTTTAGGTGAAAGAACACTGGTGCCAGGGCCTGGTTAGCAGGGTCCCAGCACACTTCTCAGTCAAGTCAGCATCCGTATCAGGCAAAAAGTGGTGGGGTAACTGCAACAGGGAGCCATTTCTTTACAACAGCCCTTTATTGCTGCAAGGGTGCCTTCTATTGCACTTACCTTTCTCTCTATCCCGAATCTTCCTACCTCCATCTTCAGTAGCTCCACGCTTGTCTTTTGAGCCTGTGTGCCCTAGCTGAACAAACCTTTTTTCCTCCCGGTTTTGTTTGCATTCTTGTCTTCCTTGAGGGCCACTAGAATTGTGTGATTGACCAGCTGCGTAGTTTTCCGCATAATTATGGACTTGCCACATAATCCGTCATCTGCTGTATAACCTGGAGATTTTAACTAATTAAATTTGTTTCTAGCTCAAATGGATCAAAAATTACAGAAAATGCAGTGGCACGTGTTGCAGTGAAGTGGAAGACCCTTCACGAAAGTTGACTGGTCACCTTTTTCTTGCTTATTGCTGTATTCGGGTGTTAACTGGTTCTAATGAGGTGAATGTTTTGTCCAAACAGTGTTATTTTGTGTAAAAGTGACAAAACTAGCAATACTATTGCACCATGTGCCTCATTACACCACATAATTTGCGTTTATGTGCCACATAATTTAGTCAACACTGCCACATTATTTGGCCCTCCCCTGCCGCCTAATTCCAGTCAACCTGGGCATAGTTATGGTCCAAAATGAAACCGTACAACATCTCACCTTTCGATATCATGTGCCAAGCAGTCAGAGTGGGCAAGTTTACCACAGGCCCTAGACGCCTAAATGCCATGCCAGATATGCTTGGCGCGTCTCTTCACTTTCCTCATGACAAAAAGTGAAAGGTGGACACTCCCACACCATCCAAATCTGGGAATAGTCGAAAAGACAGGCAAAATGATTCAATACCATGCAGTTTAACCAGAGAGAAATGGCAGAGCCTTATAATTCCCTAACTAAATTGAACCATAAAAATACACTGTCAAACACATTTATGAATTTCAGCCCAAAATGCACAGGTCTGATTTACCGTACCAAAATTATCCAAGGGGAAGGAAACTCCCAGGTAGTTGCTGACCCTGATGTAGTCGGTCCCTCAACCTTCTTACCTGCCTTCTGACTTCACCACACTCAATAAGTTCCTGGAGGTGCCTTCCTCCTTGGATAATGTTGCCTATGTATCATTAGAGTGTTAAAGCATATCTAAGCTGATGTACATGATTGTCCAGTTTATATGTGGCTAGAACTAATGTTACCTAGAAATGGATTCCTTTGCATATATAATAGTGTACCAGAATAGCAACCTCTTGCTGAGCTAAATACCATTCTCCTTAATGGTCAGACTGGTGGGGGGAGGGAGAGAGGTCTTCAGATTGCAGCTAGGTCAGCCACCTGGAAGTATAGTCCATCCTCTCTGTCTGTGATAAAGTGACCTGATTAACTCCTTGTAAAGAAGTCTTTCATATTAATTCCAACTAATATACTAAATCAAGCCTCTCGGTGCTCAACTGCGCAGATTTTATGGACAACCCTTGAAGTGGAGGAAGAAATTAAGCCCATACAAGGAACGTGTGTTTTTGTTTGATGCTTCACTGATAAGGATAGCTTCTGATTCTTCGACAAACCTTAGAAATACATTGTATGCTAGCACATACACTGCACCATGTAGTTGGAATACTCCCTTTGCTCTGCAATGATGCAGGTGAAGTATAATTTTATTATTCACTTTGTACATTTCTAATGGGTTTTTTAATGGAGGTTCCTTAATGGTCAAACCAATCATGTGTTGGAGAAAATGATCTCTGTAGTAATGATATGACCATTCAACATGTTCTTATATTCAGTGTTGTATGTCTTGCACTTTACAGGGAGTGCAGAATTATTAGGCAAGTTGTATTTTTGAGGATTAATTTTATTATTGAACAACAACCATGTTCTCAATGAACCCAAAAAACTCATTAATATCAAAGCTGAATATTTTTGGAAGTAGTTTTTAGTTTGTTTTTAGTTTTAGCTATGTTAGGGGGATATCTGTGTGTGCAGGTGACTATTACTGTGCATAATTATTAGGCAACTCAACAAAAAAAAATATATACCCATTTCAATTATTTATTATTACCAGTGAAACCAATATAACATCTCAACATTCACAAATATACATTTCTGACATTCAAAAACAAAACAAAAAAAAATCAGTGACCAATATAGCCACCTTTCTTTGCAAGGACACTTAAAAGCCTGCCATCCATGGATTCTGTCAGTGTTTTGATCTGTTCACCATCAACATTGCGTGCAGCAGCAGCAACCACAGCCTCCCAGACACTGTTCAGAGAGGTGTACTGTTTTCCCTCCTTGTAAATCTCACATTTGATGATGGACCACAGGTTCTCAATGGGGTTCAGATCAGGTGAACAAGGAGGCAATGTCATTAGATTTCCTTCTTTTATACCCTTTCTTGCCAGCCACGCTGTGGAGTACTTGGACGCGTGTGATGGAGCATTGTCCTGCATGAAAACCATGTTTTTCTTGAAGGATGCAGACTTCTTCCTGTACCACTGCTTGAAAAAGGTGTCTTCCAGGAACTGGCAGTAGGACTGGGAGTTGAGCTTGACTCCATCCTCAACCCGAAAAGGCCCCACAAGCTCATCTTTGATGATACCAGCCCAAACCAGTACTCCACCTCCACCTTGCTGGCGTCTGAGTCGGACTGGAGCTCTCTGCCCTTTACCAATCCAGCCACGGGCCCATCCATCTGGCCCATCAAGACTCACTCTCATTTCATCAGTCCATAAAACCTTAGAAAAATCAGTCTTGAGATATTTCTTGGCCCAGTCTTGACGTTTCAGCTCGTGTGTCTTGTTCAGTGGTGGTCGTCTTTCAGCCTTTCTTACCTTGGCCATGTCTCTGAGTATTGCACACCTTGTGCTTTTGGGCACTCCAGTGATGTTGCAGCTCTGAAATATGGCCAAACTGGTGGCAAGTGGCATCGTGGCAGCTGCACGCTTGACTTTTCTCAGTTCATGGGCAGTTATTTTGCGCCTTGGTTTTTCCACACGCTTCTTGCGACCCTGTTGACTATTTTGAATGAAACGCTTGATTGTTCGATGATCACGCTTCAGAAGCTTTGCAATTTTAAGAGTGCTGCATCCCTCTGCAAGATATCTCACTATTTTTGACTTTTCTGAGCCTGTCAAGTCCTTCTTTTGACCCATTTTGCCAAAGGAAAGGAAGTTGCCTAATAATTATGCACACCTGATATAGGGTGTTGATGTCATTAGACCACACCCCTTCTCATTACAGAGATGCACATCACCTAATATGCTTAATTGGTAGTAGGCTTTCGAGCCTATACAGCTTGGAGTAAGACAACATGCATAAAGAGGATGATGTGGTCAAAATACTCATTTGCCTAATAATTCTGCACTCCCTGTATTGTGTATCTTCAGGCAGCTGTTTTAACTAACTTCAGGAACTAGTATTGAATATATATATACATATGGTATTTCTATAGAGCGAATCTAGCCAAAACACAACGAAGCACTGTAAATGATCAAAAAAATCCATAAACTAAATGGGCAAGAGGAGATTAAGTAGGATTATGGTTAGTTAATATATTGTGATATGTATTGTTATTTAAAATGGCAAGTCTTCAACTCTTTCTAAAGTGTAGCAGTCTTTGGTCGGTCGTGATGGATACAGTGATTTTGTTCCAGATCCTGGATGCAAAGATGGAAAGTCCCAGCTGTCTTGTGTTTTTTCTTTTTCACATTTCTTAGTCTGCAGTCTGAGAGTGTTCTGGCTATGGGCATGCTGAGATCCACCAGAGCTGGTGTCCTTGCCTGCAAGATAAGCCGGCCGTGCTGGTTGTGACAGCTTTGTTAATTATGTCGCTGTTTTTTAAGATGGTGTAGGCCGGCAAGGGGACCCAATGGTGGTCCATCTGAATGGAGGTGATTTGATCATATTTTTTCAGGCCCTGGATGAGATGTGTTGTAGGATGGTCCAAAGAAAACAAAAATGATGGCGCATGCGGCTATCCAGCCTCTAGTAATTGCGGAAGGGGTTCCTACGTTCAACCCAATAGAAATTCATCACCCTAATTCAATGGAGTGATTTCCCTGTGGACCATGTGGGTGATTATGTGGCATCTACGCACTTAAACAAACTAGAGCCAAACTCTGTTCCGAATGCCCTCGTCCTTCTTTAACATCCAAGATTACAACCACTCCAGCTATTGATCCTTCCCTCATCATCTTTTTACTAAATTCGGTAAGGATCCACGCAAAGGTGTGAATAAAGCCTGGTCCACTTGCCAGGATAAACTGCTGGACGTGGTGGGTCCTCTCACCCGTATTTTTGATTTGGCCGCATCTGCCCGTCTCGACAACTGTCCCATTGATCCAGTGGATTTATCCCTATGGGTACAGAGATCCTTTTGTCTTTTAGGCAATGCCAATGCGGCAATCACTCATGAGTGCAGGAAAGGCCTCCTCCTCCTATTAGATCCAAAGTTGGTCAGTCTGGCTGGGTCGGACCCAGGTATCAAGGCTGAGGGACTACTTTTTGGTGATAATTTTATCAAAGAATTAAGCAAATATGTTTCTACTTTTGCTTCATTGGACAAGGCTCAGCAATCGCTCAGAAAGATGTTTCACAATCCGGTTTTTGCCAGGGCCGGCAGAGGCAGGAACCGCTTTGCCGGCCGCTCGTACAGTCAACCAGGTTCCTGTGGGGCCTTCAATGCCTCCTATCAGAAGTACAGACCGCAGTTCTATCCCCAAAGAGGTCGTGGTTTCCGCAACAGAGGCAGCCAAGCTTCCAGATTTCAAACCCAAACCGGTAAGTCTTTGTTCTGGCCCTCCTATAGTAGGGGGTCGTCTTTTGTTGTTCCTTCCAAAGTGGCAGTTATTAACGTCAGATCCATGGGTTATAAACACTGTTCAAGGCTACAACATAGATCTCTATACGAAACCTTTTCAGACTCTTTTTCCTCAGCCTCCCAAGTTTTCCCAAGAAATGTCTTTGGCGATTTCAGCGGAAATCCAGGCTTTATTGCAGAAACACGCCATCCTTCCCTGCCACCCAGACCCATCAGGCTTCTTCAGTTCTATTTTTCTCGTCCAGAAAAAGAACAAAAAGATGCACCCAGTCATCAATCTAAAACATTTCAACCAATTTGTGGTTTATCGTCACTTCAAAATGGAGACTATTCTCCATCTCGGGAATTCTCTTCTTCAGGGCGTTTGGCTGGTTCGTTTGGATCTCCAGGACCCCTACCTGTCAGTTCCTATGCACCCAGATTCCAGAAAATACCTACAATTCGAATGGATGAATCAATTCTATCATTTTTCTTCCCTTCCTTTCGGCCTTTCTTCAGCACCCTGGTGTTTCACGAAACTCATGAGGCTGGTAGTGGCACAGGGTATACGACTGATCATTTATCTAGACGATATACTCATAATGAACCAGGAGCGTACTGTCCTTCAATCTCATCTTCACTTAACCTCCTTTCTTCTCACTGATCTCGGTTTCCTGATCAACAACGAAAAGTCTTCTCTTGTTCCAGTCCAACGCATAGAGTTTCTAGGATTCCTCATAGATTCAGTGTCAGCTACTCTTCTTCCCTCCGCAAAGGTAAAGTCTATAAAGTCCGAAATTATCCACACCCTACACAAATCCTTTATATCCCTCAGATCTTTGGCAAGGATCGTAGGACTTCACTCCGCTTCCATCCAGGCTATCTTTCGAGGTCCTCTTCTCTACAGAGCCCTCCAAAGACTCAAAATACGTCATCTTCAAAGGGTCCTTGCTTATTTAGACAACGTCGTGTTGGAGGTGATTTGATCATATTTTTTCAGGCCCTGGATGAGATGTGTTGTAGGATCGTCCTAAGGGGTGTCGGTGTGGAGTCTAGGAGAACATGGAGTAGGGCATTAGGACCATCCAGATGTGAGAGTACGAGGGCTTGAAGAGGAGTTCTGAAGTCACTTTCTAGAAGAAATTGACTTATTTTCAGGAGAGGGAGCTGATACCAAGCTATCTTCATTTTGTTTGGCAACATGTTCCTTGAGTGTGAAGTTGGTGTTCAGGGTGAATTCTAGTGACCTGACATTCTGTGAAAGTTGGAGTTCAAAGCGGTCAAGGTTGTTTTCATTGAGCCAGGTTTGTAGGGTATCTTGTTTATTGTTCTTGGCAAATAACGGATTACTATATTGGTTAAATTAAACTTCTGGTAGGTGCTTGACATGCAGGTCTGGACGATGTGCAAGCAGTATGCGAGGCGTTGGATGTCTGAAACAGGTGAGACTTTTAAGTAGAGTTATGTATCATCGACATATTAGGGCATCTTGATGCTGATATTTCTGAGTAGATCACCTGGCCCCATATATAGGTTGTAGATGACCGTATGGAAACCTGAGGAACTCTACAGGTGATGGGGATCTTCTGTGACCTGAATTTGCCTGTACCATATAACACATATACATACTATACTCATGCCTTCCTATCCTACTGTTTACATTATATGGAAAGGATTATTTTGTTATGTAGGAAGACTGTCATCAATAAAAATGATTGCTTGCATAATATTTTTCTACTGAAGTTTGTACCACAACTTTGGTTGCAAGTGAAGGGTATATAGGTTTATGGCATATCTTCCTTTGGCAAGGCCTTATCGTTACACATTATTGGATCTAATTAGCCCCAGTCAATCAAGGTAGGGCAGCTTGTCTCTGGCCTTGGTGTTTTGATTATAAGTTGATTATTAGAGATTCAAGAACCTGAAGCAGAAGGCAGGTGCATAATGCAGACATATTAGGTGAGGAGGCGCAAAGTTGCCAAGAGGAGTCGAGGTTAAATGCAAGTATTTTGGAGTAACTAATTTTCAGTGTGACTGGTGCTTTTTATGAGCTCTTAGTTCTGTTTTGAGTGCGCATTTCTGGTCTTGTTCAGGACTTTGATACCGCCTATCAGATCAGACTACATTAGAAGTTTAGCATTGTCAGTAGCTGGAACCTTAATGCGTATGTGAAAAGTCAACCTCTTGCAAAACAAATGGGCCTTCGTGCTGCCCTGGAAGTAGTGCATGCCCGCAGTTGTGTCCTGATGGCTGCACACCTGTGCTAGCATTCACATGCAAGTTGAGATTTTTCTCCCATCGCTTTCTGTGGGTGGAATTGTGTTTCAGTCTCTGGTCCAAGTGCGTGCTCCAAGGCAGCTGAATCGCTCCCTCATCTCAGTCTGTTTTTGAGACTCAGGCACATTGTGGGGCAAGGAGAGGGAGCAAAGACCTTCTTGACAGCACCTTGATGCTCTGTGTAGGAGCAAATATCACTACGAGATACATTTCCCTTCAACTTTCAGCATTTCACAAGATGTCCACTTGCAGAAACACAATCACTTACGTATTGTGTATTTATTTCTGAGGTTGGATTCAGTTCGATACAGAACACAGCGTTTTCACTTGCTAAATATAATCTCGGAACCCATGGGTATCCGACAAATACAGACTGGGAAGATACCTACCGGATATCTCCAAGCTGTGCTACAACATTCAAACTGTTCTAGTTTTGTGGTGAGCATCACTTTCCATGCCAGGAACTCTTAGCGTTTAATTGGTGTTACAGGAGTAACATCAGGTCCCACAATGCAAATCACTGCTGAACAAAAAGCCAGTGCTGTCAAATTCTGGTGACATATGGCAATGCATCTTAAACTGTTGTGGGCTGCATGGTCACTGCTGTCTGGATTCCCTTCTTACGAATTTCACTGGTATGCTTCTCTGTCCTCTGCTACTGTAAACAGTATGCTGGCAGTCTTTGCAGTCATTGACTCGGGGCCGCAGCCACGTTTTGTAAATTGTAAGATCTAGTATGTGCCGAATGATCAAAAACTATATGTCTACTTCTGTAGACATCTGCAGCACTACCTCTTCTGTGTCTTGTTATTATGGTTGTTTAGGGGGAAGGTATATCCTCTGATGTTTCAATTGTGTGCTGTTTTGATTCACTGGCGCAGCATTATAGGTTAATCCTACTGTGTTGTCACCTTACATTTTCTTGTGTGTCGGCGTTGGCATTTTACATGCAAAAAAAGGCATGTTGGTGAAATCAGCAGAAGCGCGACCCCAGGACTACAAGTGTAAGATAAAGTGATATAGATTTAGCCACATTGTTAGTGCTCATTATTTTGTGTTAAAATACTTTAGATTAGCATTTACCATATAGTCTTCTGTTTTTCGTATTCAATGCCTCCTTTTATGGCTTCTGGGAGTGTGGTAAAAAGTGCAATTCAATAAAAAAAAAATCACCAAGCAATTAAGCACTTATATTTGTTTGCTGAATTCAGTACAGTCCTTCGGCCAAGTATACGTAGACAGTTTAACTTGTTAAAACTGCAGGATTGGCAACATTTTTAAGATTTTTCAAATAGTTAAATTCTATAGCTAAATGCTTCATTTATCTGGAAGTTGAAGAAGGGACTTCCTGGCTGTGTAAAAATGTTTACTTTTCCTAGCCGTACTGAAGCACTCTATTCCCTTTGTATTCTCGATGTTTGGTAGAGGTCGGCATAGAGTTCATTACAATAATTACGTCATGAATTGACCGCTGCTACTTTGACTTGGGGCGCAGTGTGCGTCAAACTGGGTCCCCAGGATTTTCGTTTTACTGTATACCAGCGTTTGTGTGACATGGAGATCAGGTTGGTGGGGACCATGGGATCACGAAGCACTGAGTAGGGAAACTGAACTCTTATGTTCGCATGTAAATTTACCTTTAGTCCTACATTAAGATTATTTTTTTTCAAAAGACGAAGCTTTTGTGTGGCCCTAGTATTTTGATCCATTCTACGTTATGTGAGGCAGTTCTTTTACGTTGTACATCCACTACCACTACAAGCGCAACTTTTACTTCCTCCTCCTTTCGTCGTCCATTTTAACAAAACAGTTAACAAGAAATAAACAAACCAATAGAAAACAAAGAAAATGTGTGGTAGGGAATCAAGTCGACGTCCTGATTTTCAACGTTTTATGATACATTTATGTTTAATATTTGGGTCACTATGCAGAATTAACATCCGCATTCAGCAATATTTTCAAGATTCTAAAAGTATAGAGGTAACGACATGATAATAGTGGTATGAGGTCACCGTACTAGTAAATTCAGGGAGATAAATCATTCGTATGAAGATAATGATCTGAATAGGGAAGGAGGCAATAAAGGCCTGATCTATGCAGCAGGCCTATGGCCCGAGCCTGCGTGATGATGTCCAGCATCTTTTTTGTATATAATTAAGCCTGTATTTTTTTCTAATTATTCATTTTGGGCCAGATGTATCATCACGGCCCTTTGCTATTCGGAAATAAAGATTTTTAAGAAATCGCTATTTCTGACTAGCAAAGTGCCATGTATCACATTTGCGAATCGGTAATAGCGATTTCTTAAAAATCGCAAATGCTATTACCGATTCGCAAATTGCGATACCGACCCCATTCGCAGCTGTTGGCCCATAGCTGCAAATTCTTTGCATTTCTGAACCAGAAATCGCAATTCTGGAAATGCAAAATCCCAGGGTGCTGGGGGGCTAAGGCCCCCTCTGCTGCACCCCAAAAGTTTGTTGGGGAACATGTAAGGTGCACACATGCCAAAAGGGCATGTGTGCTTTACATGTACAATTTTTAAGAATGCATTTTAAATGCATTTTTAAATTTTGCACATGGTCACCACCAAGTTCAACTTGGTGGTAATTAGCGATTCCTAAATGCCAAAATCGCATTTAGGGATGGCTTCATACATGTGCTACGAAATCACAAATAAGGAATCCTTATTTGAGATTTCTAATTTAGAGAGTCGCAATTTGCGACTCTCTAAACGGGGTCGCAATTTTAAGGAATCGTTATTTTAGCGATTTCCTTAAAATTGCGTTCAGAATGCTTATGCTTTCATACATCTGGCCCTTTGTCTCATACAGTTTTAGCTCTTCCACTGCCTAGACTGACCTCAATTTAGACAACCATGTTGTCAGGCAATGTTTCTAGGAGTGCGTATATATATATATATAAACTGATTGGGGGGTGAGGGGGGCTCAGTCTGCTTAGGGTGTGGGGTAGAATGCGGTGGGGGATTTGTCAGGCGATGGAAACTCTTGATCGGAGAGGTTCTAATGTGTTCCTCTTGGGCAGCTCCTTGCTTAAGAATAAACATATCTTGGAAAATACATAGTTTACTGCAGTTCCTACTCAGTGCTTGAAATGGAAAAAAATTGAAGTGCAGTTATTCTTCAATTAAAAGTATTACGTTTTTCTTGAAGTGCAAGTATTCTCCCCATCAAAATAAAAAAAAATGCTGGTACACCTGACATGACTGGCCCATTTAAAGCACTGTTCCTACTACGGTATTGTTGGCAACGTCTGGAGCTGCCCAGTGAACCCTGTCGCCTACCTCATCTGCGTAGCCTATCGCAGCATCCTCCTGAGGTTGGTTTGGTGGCTGCTCCTTCTGTATTCATAATTTTAAATCTCCTTCAGTTCTGTGGGTGCCGGAGTGATCGGTTCATCGTTTTCCCGGTACGGGACCCTCATGACTCTGCTGAAGTCTCCGAGATTACTACGGCATGTGGAGTGGTCGGATCTACAGTAGCAAGGTGGCTGCTTGCATGTCTCTACTGCGCATGTGCATCAATCCAACATCTATAGCTCTCTGTGCAGCATTAGTTCATGTCTGCCATCTTGTGGATAGAGCGCGTATTGTACGAATGCCATTAGAAGACTGGTGCCCTTCTACCTAGTCTTCCATTTTGTGTCTCCACCCAAGAGGCGTTTTCCTGCTTGCTGAACGATCTCTATGCTGTGACAACTTCCATGCATGTTATTTCCCTGCTGCTCAGCCAGTTGGGTTCACAATGGATTGGTGTTTCATCCACCAAGTACATTAAACGATCTAGCAAATAATTTTTGAGGAACACTACAGCAATTTCTGCCATTTTTTGATAAACTGTATGCTGATTTGTTGTTTATACCGTGTTGCATCTGCGTGTGGATTTCTATAGTCTTTAAACATCATCTGTTCTGGTGCAATTAATGTTTGTTACTGTATTATCTGACCCGGTTGGCTCTTACAACTATTTGTGTCATCTTTGCTGCAACATGTAAGTATATTATGTCATGTACTCTGCCAGCATCGGAGCAACAGCATCTTGGTTCAGTATACGCCAATGTATGTTATTTAGATTACATAGGTATTTACTCTTTATATCTATGTTAAAACGGCAATCCAGCAATGTTTTTATTTTTAAATATTAGTTTTTGTGCCTTCAGCATTCAGTGTGAGGCCACTAGGGTTGGACTACAATTTTACTACAAAGTCAAAAGCTAATTATTATTCACAGTTGCTTTTTAAAGCCTGCAACGTGCCGCCATAATGCAAGAATCATCTCCACCACCATCCTTTTTTTTTTTTTTTTTTTTTTTTTTTTACTATCCAGGTGAGCCCCTGGTGGTGGTCTGTGTGGTTTGATGCATTTGAGACATACTTAGGAACAATTGGAGCTTTCAGGTTTAGAGCAGAAAGGAAAAAAATGACATCTTCTACACTCCATGGATTTTGAAGGAAGGTCCTGTTTTAAGCACTTGCCTAAAGGAGAAGTGTGATACACCTGAGGAGTATCAAATGGCAGTCAAAAAACTTCAATTGAGACTTGATTAAATAACCCAGCTTAATTATTCTCAGACAAGTTTTTTTAAGTGCAAACAGAAGATGTATGAAGATGTGGATACCTACATCACAGCTCTTCACAGACTTATTTCTGAGTGTCAGTTTGACAATTTCACTGATGACCTGATTATAGACCAGTTTGTTTGTCATTGTAACGACAAGCAAATTAGTAAAAAATTGCTGTCTACAGGTAATCAATTTTTGGATAGATCACTTAAGATTACAAAGAGTATAGAAAATTTGCAAATATCAGTCAAAGAATTGGATGAAAAACCTGTAGAGCATATTAATATTGTCAAATCTCTGCAAAAGGGTCCAGAGCTTCATAAAAAAACCGTGTTAACAGATTTTCCAAAACAGATAGGCCTCTGTCCAATATATGTTTCTGTTACCCAATTATAAAAATGGTAAAGTATGCCCAATGAAAAAGGTAATTTGCAATTATTGTAAGAAGCTAGGACCTGTCATGAAGGTTTGGCAGAAGAAAAAGAATGCTGTTGAGTCAGTTCCTTGTATATTGGAGTCTGATGCTGATTCTGAGTCGGATATTGAATGATCAATGACCTTGTTCTCACAATGGGTGAAGAAAACTCTTCCGCAGATGTTACTCTGGACCAAGAAAAGGGCGTTTTTTGTTTTGGGTGATCCTTCAACTTGTATTGATCTTATAGTAGACATTTGGGTGGGTGACAAGATCCTTAAGCTGTTGGTAGATTCAGGGGCCAGAATCACCAAGATCACACAGTGTTTGTTTAAGGACACATGGGGTTATCGCAGTTTGTTCCCACCTGATAGCTTTCCCTTTTCTTGTGAGGGTCACAAGATTGCACTTTTAGGATACATACAGGATGTGCAGTCAAGGGATTAAACACATGAGGGTGTTTTCACCAGGGTTTATTTGAGATGGTTCTCAGGCCCTGGACTAAGGAACAAGTGCTAGTGGTTGAGTGTGACAATGTGGCAGTTGAATGGAGCCGCAGGTTCCCTGAGGTGTTCACCAATTTTTCTGGGTAAGATCATAGGTTTCCAACATAAAATCAAGGTCAAAGAGGGATCTATTCCTGTTAAAACACAAATTATGTGAAGTACCGTTTAGTGTCAGAGATTACCTTGAAAGTGAACTTAAAGCTTTGTGTGAACAGGGAATCTCTGAACCCACTGAATCATCCTTGTGGTGTCTCAGTTGGTTGAGTGAAAGCGTAGTGGGCAGTTGCATGTGTGTATTGATTTAAGGTCTTTAAACAAAAATTTGGGTGGACTTTTATCCCATACCAAAATCAATTATTTGTTTCCTTGCACCGCAGGGGTCAGTTTGTTTTCTAAACCCGATTTGCATCTGCATTTCATCAGGTAGAACTACATCCTGATTCAAGACATTTTACAGCTTTTGTCTCACCTATTGGGACATTTCAATATCGCCTCATGTCGTTTGGCCTTTCCTCGAGGGAGCGACTGTCTTCCAAAGAATAATGCATAATCTGCTGAAAGAGGTGGAACCTGTTTTGGTGCTCCAAGATAATGTACTAATCTTTGCAGAAGACGTGGTTGTGCACAGTGCCATTCTGGATGGGCGCTTAACATTTTTAAGGACCATAGATTAGTGCACAAGATGGGGAAATGTCAACAAAGTACAGTATTTGGGGCCTGTGATCTCAAAGGCATTAAAGCCATCTCAGGGTTGAGGCCCCCTCCAACAGACTAGTGTGGGGGTAAAGGCTTTCTTAGAGTTTTTCGTGAGTTCTGCTTTTGTTTCATTCCAGACCTTGCACCCACAGTAATACCTATAAGTACATTTTCTCAAGAAAGAGTCTAAACCTGTCTGGGATGAAGAATTCTCAGATGCCTACACTGGGATCAAATCTCAGTTGGGTGAAAGTAAAGCACTCACAACTTTTTATCCATCATTACCCTGTTGTATCACTGTTGATGCTAGCCAGGTGGGTTTGGGTGCTGTACTCGCACAGAAACATGTTTCTATGTGTGTGTGGGGGTAAAGGGGAGGAGGGGTGGAAATGTTTTTGCTTGCAGACGGACCACAAACCTCTAAGGTCTATTTTGAGTGGAGGTGGAAGTAAATGCCGGACACTTAGAATTCTGAGGTTGTCCTCAAAACTGTTGCAGTTACAATTTGACATTGCTCACATTGCTGATGGTAAGAATGTTAGAGCTGACTTTCTTTCTCGGTTTCCTAGTAAAAGCAATTATGAAGATGAGGTAATACTCTCTGAGCTCATGGATGACGATTTTGAGGATTGCTTGGTCGTGCTCATTGATGTACCTAAGTAGGCTGTGTTCGGAACAGGCGTGGAAAGTTTCTTTTAGCAAGGACCAGCTCTTGCAACCAGGTTTGGGTCTCGTCAAAGATAGGTGGCTGAGGGAAAAGGTGTTGTTTCCCATGCTTCAGCCGTACTTTGAAATATGCAAGGAATTTTCTGTGGAAGATGGTTTGTTGATGAGATCAGACAAGTTCATTCCTCCGTACATCTTAAGTAGGGAACTTGTCGATAATTCCCATAGGGACATCTTGGTTCATCTCTTACCAGACAGACCATTCTTGATTCGTTTTGGTGGCCCAGGATGGATGCTGCTATTGAAGAGGTGGTGGGCAGAAAGGGAGAAACAAATTTAGTGACCCTGTGAAAGTTGAGAGAGTGTGTGGAAGTGCATTCAGGGTCGACATGGGTCATTGGTGGAATCTCTCAAGGGTTATCAAAGTAGGGAAAGATGCGAGTGATGACTTCTCTTGGAATGATCCTACTGCCATTGACCGAATGTGTAAAAATGTTGCTGCTTACATGCGAAGGAGTTCACAAAAGCTTCAAAACGCAGTAGGTTTCTAACTTGGTTTTGTGGAGTCTGGTTTTATTCTGCAGCTTTTCAGTGTTTGGTTCCTAGTGCTGTTCATAGCTTGTCTGTGTATTTTCTCAGTGTCCTGTCTGGGTTATTTGAGGTTTTCATATGTAGCTTTCTTGTAGTCTTTCTATGTTTTTTATGTGGTAGTCTTCACAGTTGTTGTGACTTTGTCATCATGGTTTTGTTTTTTGTGTGTATTGTGGTAGTGTTTGTTGTCTGAGAAGGGAAGATGTGTTATATCCTATCTGTGTATGTATTGCCGGAGTGGAAAGTTCAGGTTGCCTAGGGTTTGGGGTAGAATGTTGTGGGGGGGCTTTGTCAGTTGAAGAAAACTATGGAGCAGAGAAGTTCCTGCATGTTCCTCCTGGGCAGCTCCTAGCTTAAGAATAAATGTATCTTGGAAAATGCATACCATTTACTGCAGTTCCTACCACAGTGTAATGGCAAGCCTTTTCGCTAGGAGGATGTGGGTGAGGACCTGCCAGTCAGGGTGGTAGCAGGTACTTCGAGTTGTATCACTGAATAGTAGAAATCAAACGGATGAGATTTGTTCAAGCAGGAGCATCTGTGATATCTATCTGAAAGGGTTTTGGTTTGATATATATATATATATATATATATATATATATTAATATCTAGTCCTGCCTCCCAAGGGGACAGTTATGGTCCTGTTCCAAAAATTGGCCAGGAGTTTATATAAGATATATATAACTTTCTGAGTGCAGTTGTCCTTCAACAAGGATTCAGTTGCAGTTAAATCTCTGGATGCCTATGCTTTCTTCTCTCTCTCTGCCCCATCCAGCAGATAATGTGAGGTTATTAGTATGGATCGCTGCGATGGAGATTCTTAGCATGAGGGCAACAACCTAATCGACTCTTTTTTCAAACAGATCAACTAGTACCGCTTCAGGGTGGTCTAGCCATTTTGTAAACCTCTGGTTCTTTTGACGTGGTGGAAATTCATAATTGTATAAAATAGGTGTTTGGGGATCACTTGTGACAACCACATTCCAGTATTGTAAAAGGTACTGACCTTCCTAGAATGTGGGGTTGCCATGGCAGCACATAAAGGGGCTTAGTGAGTTACCTTTTCTCAGCCTGGATCCAGAGTTTTTAATTCTGAAGCATATTTGAGTTCTCAGTTGTGTTGCCATTATATATAACATTCTGCTTGTCTAAAAGCCAGCATTCCTTCATAATGGATTTGAATAGTGTGGGTCTAGGTGCCCTGGGGTCCTTTTTGCAGTAGCAAAAGGCAACATGTTTCATTTGCATCTGCTTCAGTGCTTCCATTGAAAACACTACAGGTAGCATTTGTGGGAGGTATAAGAAGGTGGAAGCAAGTTCATCTTTATACATGTGAGGTGGCTGAACCAAGAGATTTCAAGTTTTCTCCAACTGTATAGATTTTTGAAAAGGGTATCCAGTGGTGAATATCTGTATCATACGTTGGCATTATATAGTTGGCTCAGGTTGGTGGGTAATTTCACTGCCAGATATACGGGGTCAGTACTCTGAATGAGTCTTTGGTAATACACTATTTCTGAGTGAGATGGATGGGATCTGCAAGCTGTCAGATTGTGAATAATTTATCTTAAAGTCTGTTTATTGGAAAAATGTTCACAATTCCTTTATTAGGGTTGGTATTCACCTTGTGAGTCTGTTCTAAATCGTAGCATGTCAGTGGAATGACGGTTTAAATAAAAGACAAATCGACCTTCTGCACTGGAGGTTCTATTACCAGGGCAAAAGGGTTTGAGATAGTAGGCATCCCTACCTGAGCCCTTAGTAAGGGTTATAAAGATTGCAGACCCTAATTGTAGTGGAGGGGCATACAGAATTCAAGAAGTTATATGAATTAATTTTGTGTCCTAGGGCTGTCTTCTCAGGTGTCCTGAGGAATGACCAACCCTCTCAAACACCTTCTCAGCATCTAGCAAGAGAAGAAGCATGTGGAAATCTTATCAGAAAGTGACACCTTAAAGGTTCAGAGCCAGGCAGATATTATCCTTGGCTTGCCTATTCTTTATATACCCCAACTGAGCTGGTTATGTGATTGTTGATCACATAACATCAAGTTGTGTAGTCAATATCCTTGTGTGGATGTTTACCGTTGTTATTTAGGAATTCTATTGGCCTGTGTGGCCCAGAGGACTCTGGATCCTTATTGTGTTTCAGTAGCATTGTTTCAGATTCCATCATTTCTCCTTTACTGCACCTGAAAGTAAAGAATTATTGAATATTTTTGCTAGGGAATCCATCAGCAAGCGTTTGAACAATTTATAAAATGAGGCTGTAAAGTCATTAGGCCTGGGGTTTTGTTATTTGGTAATGTCTTAAAAGCTTCCATGTCTTTGGGTCAGTTATAGCTTTACCATCTTCTGTAACCAGAGGCTTGATCGAATTAAGAGTCTGTAGTTTATACGCCAGGCACTTGTCAGCCTTTCCCCTCTTGCTTGTTGTTTTGTTTCGAGCATTATCTGGGTGGTTTCCCTGATCACCATTTGCTCCACCTCACCTCTGGCCTTTAACAATTCCTCATATATTCTATGGGAGTAAGTTTGCTCATGTTTTAGATTTGAGCCTGGCCATTTTCAGTCTGGGAAATAAATGTTACTTTTAAGCATAATTTCCAATCTGGTAACTGCTTTTGCAGCAACTTACATGGTTAACCAGGTTACTTCGTCAGTAACATTTTCGTGAAAGTAGTAAGTTTTGCTTCACTAATGACCCAGCTAAAAAACTCATGCACTGACAAAAATCTCTGGAATGCGCTTCTTAGTCCAAAGAAGACATTTATTATTTCACTACGCGAGGTTCCTTAAAGGAGATTAGCATGCTGAAAGCACATGGTCACAGCAATGAAATGAAAGCATGTACAAATGATTCTCCACTTCAATATACACAGCAAACATATATATCTATATTATAATGCAAAGCAAATAATGAATTAAAAAATATGCATCACCATGAGAAAAGGGCATCACTGCTTCATCTCCCTCCTATTCAGCATCAGATCGCCAGATCCCAGAATCAATCGAGGAGAGAGAGAGAGAGAGCTCAATTATCCTCACAGGAAGGATGGCACATCCTAGCGTCCTGGATGTGCCTGAGATCTGCAAACACGCTCTGTCCCCGGTCCATCTGGTCTCGGCCTCTTATACTTTGAACAAACAAGAGAAGAAAAGTCTAGAACCTCCCTCTCCCTGCAGAAGTTTATTTATTCAAAAAATGCAGATTGTTTCAGGCCTGCTTTGAAAATAACTTGTCAGGACTTGCCCACAATCCCAAGGTGCCAATCAAAACAAGACTGTCCCTGCCGTCTGAGTACATTCTTATCAGCCTAAGCCCTTGGTAGGAAAAAACACGAAGAATAAAAACATGAGCACAGTACAACGTGGAAAACTACTTGCAGCTTTTAACATGGCAGTGACTAATGCTAAAATAAAGTCAATAGGCAAAATGAAGTTGGGGCACTAATGTGAAGGTGTACTGCTATGCTAAGTGCAACGTGGAGTCAGTGGTAAAAACTCACAAAGTGTTACCAAGCCTCTCTGATTGAATTTCCTACCACTGGGTTCCTAAATGGAATATCGCTCATCTACCGCCGGAGGGGAGTCTGTATTTCAGCAACATCCAAGTCATAAGAGATCATCATCTAGGTGTGGTCTTCTAGTTATATGACTATTATGCTAGAGTTGGCAAATTGGCACACTAATGTGTGCAGTAGGAAGTGGTCTGTCGTTGATAAGGAGCTATGTACATTGGTGTAAATAGTTAAGTCTGTTTCATCAGGATTATGGATTCTACACACATCGACTGAATGTTGGTCTTCTGTACTCTTTAGTAAAGAGGAGAGAGGTTTGACGAAGTGGCCAGCAAGGCTGATCAGTCTTATGAAAGATCCAGCGCCACATTGAAGTTGCATCATTCATTAGTTTGTCTGCAGCAGACTATGCTTTTAAAGGATTCGTTCCTCTTGATTTAATTTGGAGCATAGATTCATACCAGGGTCATCAGTCATTCTTCTAACCAACACTTTACGGCCAAGATGCATCTCTATGTATCACAATAGGTGAGCTCTATGTTGAGTTGTATTCCCTTTAAGACTCTTTTTTTTTTTTTTTTTTTTTTTTTTTTTTTTTTTTTTGTGGTGATGGCCATGGAGTAGAATTGCAGGGAACAAAGATCTTAGCTTGCATGTATCTTTTGATAGCAAATGGATTTCCGTTAGTAAAGCAATTGCTATTTCTTTGGGGTCAAGCCATTTCAAGAGGGCTTTGGATTTCATTGGAGAATTCAGGCCTCGTTGGTTAAGAGTAAGACGTTTAATTGGGGGTCATCATTTATATTAAAAGAGGCATGCATTACCTACCGCACTGTGAGACAAAGGGTTTTTAAAACGGCAGGTAGTATAATTGTGGGAGTTGTTGTCATACCTTCCTTGACTGAGGAGGGTTTTACTTTGAAATGCACATAATGAAACTTTACTAGACTGAAGATGGTCCCTCTACATTTACTGCAGAAAAACATGATATATAAGTGGATTATATAGTAGGACGGGAAGAAGATGAGCAAAGTAAATATGTTACAGCTTGTCAGATATAGGTATAGTCAGGACAGCAATCTGGGTCTAGGTCTGGTCACAAAAAATGAGAAGGCCAGTAGCAAGTGTTCATTACACATGATAGCAGTAATTGAAAAATAAATGGCGTGCAAAACTGTGCAGGCTGGAAAATGGAGGCACTTTACTATGTTTAGTGGCTGCATAGCTAATACACACAGACCTTTGGGGACCGTGTAGGAAGGGAACTTAAACTCAATATAATACAAAAGGATTGAAGCTCAAGTGTTTGGTTCAGCTTTCATCTGAAGAGGCTCCTCCCCTGGAGAAGGCTCTCAAAATTGTCAGCCTTCCTTTGTATCTTTGTTGTACAGTTGCCTTTGCTAGGAAGATCCTCCAGCAGTTCAGAAATGATGGGTTCTGACAAGCTCAAAACTGTTATTGCTTCTTTGGATTGGACTGAGTGGTGCTTTCCATTGACCATGAAATTGAGGAGAATGCTTAAGCTGAGAAATAATGGTTTTTTTCCCATTCCTAAGTACATTGGGCTCTCTAAAATCCCTTTGTCTGCTGAGCCTGTATGAGGAATCCTCTTAGAGCACCTTGATGGTATCGTCTTAAAACTGTATAGAAGAACACTTTCAACCAGACGAGAAGGTCTTTTATGAAAAAGAAGTGAACTGTAGTTAAACATCCAGCTTTTGGCTTTGATTTTTCTTGTAATCCGAGGACACCCTGTGCATAAGGTCTTGTATCATTTCTGTATCATCCAGGATCTTCAAGAGCATATAGTACAGTTTTTGAACACATGCCTGTAGGTCATCATCTGCTATCTATAATCTTTTACTGCTAATACAGAGGTTGTTGTCAGGTGAGTGTTTCTCACAGTCATCTAACTCACTGGTTCCTTAACCTGTGTACTGAGACGAGTTCTGCTTAGGAGGTCCTTGACTCTTCTACAAAAGTATAAAAAATAAAGTATATACAAATAAAGAGGCACAAATAAAAATGTGAAAACTTTCAATGTTTTAGTGGCAGTTAAACAAAATATTAAATATTTTTTGGGTGTGTACTAATTTTTGTGTATTGTTTTGAGATTCAAATAATGGAAAGTGCTTAGGCTGGGGGTCCCCAGCTTCCACTAATGACTCAGTGACGTCCCAGGGTTCCAGTTCTGATTCAGTGGCGGTCCACACGAGTCATATGGTTACAAACCGCTGATCTTGCTTATCCTGGAGTGCTTGTTGTCAATGTTCCAGTGAGACTGACATTCCGAGAGGCAATCCTGTTTGTGGAACTGTCCAGTCACAGCCAATTCCAGGTGTTCCACAAGAGTCTTGGAGGTGATGGCCTAATTCCAATACTAATTTTGCAAAGTCCTTGCTTAAGAAGGTGATGGCCTTCCTAGTTTCTTGGATAAGTTGGATATTACCCTTGGTCACAGGAGCTTGCATATCTCTTGGTTGGATCCGGAGTGTTATAAGGGAGCTTAGAAAATGCATTCCTCCCACCTTGTCAGATTTTAGAGTAGAGAAGACTTCTTTGATGGAAGGTATTGCTGGCCCTTCATGTTTATTGGTAGCCAGTGGGGACTGTTTTAGGCTATAGAGAGGTGGGCATCAGCTGGGCATTAAGCAGGAAGATGGTATTTGCAATATAATCCACTCTGCATAACATGCATTTCAACCAAGAACTGAAGTGAGTAATGTAGTGAGCAGGTTCAAATGTATTTTGCCTTGAGAAAGGGTTTGAGTGGGCGAAGCAGGTGCAGCCCCTAAGTGTTACATCATTTTTTTTCAAAAATCTGTTTATTTGTATTTTCAGCATGTTGTAACATTTAGCCTTACATCAACATTAGGATAACAAATTTGTTTGTGTAATTAATAGTTGACTGAATAAGCACAACTGTCAAAGGTAGACCTTGGAGCGACTGGCAGCAGAGTCTTTAAACAGATGGTTTAACCACACACTACCATAGCTTGCATAAAACAGGATTGATTAACAGACGAGCACTAACGGAAAAGTCCATACACTGGAATCATGGATCTCATGAATAATTTGAAAGGTTGCAAATACCCCAGTGTCACTTTAAACCGCTCTTGAAGATCATTGTATTCGTACAACATTATGCTTGCAAGTATTTATCTTTAAGCAAACCACAAATGACAATAAGAACATGAACAAACTTTGGAGGACTGTCTCTACGATCAGTAGGTTGAGATTGAAGCATGTCGCCGAGGGCACGGGGACCCCCCTGTTCTGCCCATTCGTACCATTGTAGGGCGGAAACATGTGCAAACCATAGACCCCCGTCACTGATATAAGCTGCAACCACAGCCCCAGAGCCGAGGTCGGACCGGCTGCTCAGGCTCCGGCACCCAACTCCTCTCGCTCCTGCACCAGGGGTAGATACGCACTCACTGCGGCGGTCACACCAATTCCTCCACATCCAAGCCCTGCCCCAGACCTCGCAAGCATGCCATCATCGTCTCCCAGCTATCTGATAACGGATACTTGCGCAGCCCCAGCGCATCTTCCCTTGCCAACGCCGCTCCCTCCGCACTAGCCCATGCCTCAGATGAATATTTCCAGGCCCGCTCAGCTGGTGGGTCGGGTGACTTCCACCAACGGGTTATCAATCTTCTGGCCATTATCAAGCCTAAGTCCAGAAATCTTGCTGCAGCTTTATGCTGTGTGTCCCTAGGAAAGAAGCCCAGCATACAAGTCTCCCAGGTGAATGGAACTGGCCGCAACGCGCACTCCGATAGGCAACCTACCACCGCCCCCCAAAAGCGGCACAAGGATGGACAGGACCATAGCATATGAATCATGTCTGCATCAATGTGGGAACAACAGGGACAGGCCGCATCGCGGCGAGCAAAGTATCTATTTATTCGGGCTGGAGTGAGGATGCCCTATGAATGATATAGAATTGGATCAAACGGAATCTGGAGTTACGGGGTATACTAACATGGCCGGAGAGAGCTGATTTCCATTGCGTATCTGTGAGCGAGGTGGTCGCATCTCCATCCCAAGCCGCACCGCATGCAGTGTATCGCACTCCAGGGCTGTATGCAAGCGCAGCGCTTCAGTAAACCATCTAACTAGGTACCGTCCCTACCCCATCACCTGTATATACTATACCAGCAGATGCGTGGGAGGAGCAATAGACAAGTCGCCCCACTTAGACGCTAAAGACCTCAGCAGTGAATTATACAGCAGGAAGTGCCCTGCAGGAAGGCCCGACTCCTGGACCAGCACAGGAAACAATATCAGTTTACCATCATCATAGAGGTCGCCCAGTGTATACAGCTCTGCTGCATGCCAGGCACGCAGCTCAGGCCTCGACGTGACTATAGAGCCCCGGGGAGTGCCCAGCAATGCCAATGCTGATGCAAATGGGACCGCCCCCCCAGCAAGGCGTAGAGACCTACAATAACAACTAAAAGCTACCTTAAGGAATAATTGTCTCGGCAACGCCACACATGCTAATGGGTGAAATAAATGCGACACTTGCATGAGGGACCAACGGCCTTCCGTAGTTGCAGTGTCGGCGAGGTGCAGGCCCGCCAGCCATTTGGACACCCATTGGAGCTGAGAGGCCAAATAGTAATGCTCCAGATTAGGGACCGACAGGCCACCCCTCTCCAGTGGCAAATACAATTTTCTTAGCGCAACTCTGCATCGTCCCCCATTCCAAATAAAATCCCTCAATGTAGACTCCAGACTCTTGAAGCAATTAGGAGGAATATAGTGTGGGATGTTAGTAAAGTAATATAACAGATGTGGCAGGACTAACATTTGTAGTAGCGCTATCCTACCTGCCACTGGCAGCGTCTGCCAGAAAGCCATCTGGGATTTGATTGAGGACACCGCCCTCTTAAAGTTCCCATCAATTAGGTCATCCTCATGGTGATAAATGCAGATGCCTAGATAACGGAATGCGCGGGGCTGCCAAGGAACCGCATTTCCAGAAAAACAAAGCTCTGTGTTTGAGAGCGCGGGGTCAAAGGTGAAGAGGCATGACTTGGACCAATTAACCTTGAGGCCAGACAACGAGGCAAACTGTTGCAACAGGGTCCCAACCTCTGGGGGGGAAGGGGTGTATTTGCGGAAAATCGTGTGCAGACCATCCCCCAGGGGAATACCACAACCAGAACCTGTCACGGAGGACTGCTACCAGTGGCTCCATGGTAAGGGAGAAAAGCAGTGGGGAAAGGGGTCAGGCAGCCTTGCCTTGTACCTCTACACACACTGACTGGCTCTGATACAATGCGCCCCATCTTAACCCGGACCCGAGGTTTGGTGTATAGCAGTTTAACCATACGAATAGAAAGGGGTCCCATGCCCAACCGCTGCAAGACCCTGAAAAGGTAGGGCTACTCCAAGGAATCAGAGGCCTTCTCCAGGTCAAGGACAAGACATCCTGCCCGTGGCCAGACTCGTCTCGCATAGCGCATGACACGGAACAGCCGCCTGATATTGTACGATGTATCTCTCGCCGGTACGAACCCGTTTTGGTCTGGGTACACCAGGCCCGGCGTTATAGGCGCTAGACGCATTGCTAAGGTTTTGGCTAATATTTTATGGTCTGTGTTGAGCATAGCTAGAGGGTGGTACGAGCCCAGTGCTACCGGATCTTTGTCAGGCTTGGGAATGGACACTAGCATTGCCTCCCTCTGAGATGCCGACAAATATCCCCTCACTACCGCCTCTTCGTTGACGCGGAGAAGCTTGGGTGCAAGGATTGGGGTAAACACCTTGTAAAAGTCAGTCGGTAGACCGTCCGGACCCAGCGTCCTGCCAGACGCCAGCACGCGAATGCTAGCCTGTACCTCTGTAAGGTCAAGAGGTTCCTCCAGTGCACTCCTTTGATCAGCCGTCAGGCATGGGAGCTCCACCCCAGAGAAAAACTTGTCATACGACCGCTCGGGGGCAACCATGACTGAGGCATACAACTTCTTGCAGTGCTGCGTAAACGCAGAATGTATTTCCCTTGGTGTATGCAGCAGACGACCAGCCTCCGAGCGAACCTCCATAATCGGGCCATGGTCGCGATCACCTCTAATCAACCAGGCCAGAAGTCTACCCGACTTGTCAGCTGAGGCGTGCGTTCTCGCCGAGTGAGCAGCTTAATTCAAGCGACTCAGCCGTTCAAGCAGAGATAAGCGTTCGGCACGGGCCCTGGATAACAGCGCCACCTCTGCGGGACTACGAGTAGCCTCCCACTCCGGGCGCAGGGATTCCTGCTCTATATGAGCAAGGTCCTGCTCAATCGAGCACCTCAAATTCCACTGAGTCCCCATGCAATGACCACGGATGAAGACTTTAAAGGCGTCCCACTCCAATAGGCCCGTAGAGGCGGTACCTTCATTATGCTAAAAAAATTCAGGGATCTTCACTTCTAGCGATGCTTTAAATGCAGCATCCTCCAGGAGCTCAGGTCTGAGCCTCCAGGTAGGGACAGCTGAAGGGGAGACATCCCAACCCAAACGTACAAATTGTGGGTTGTTGTCCGAGTGTGTACGCCCCAAATAGTCCACGTCTACAACCGCGGAGGTCAGGTTCTGCGTGCAGAGTATTCTATCGAGACGCACATGCAGGGAGTGCGGGGCAGAGTAATATGAGTAAACTCTGTCTGCGGCATTACGTAGTGGGGGGAAGGAACGATCTAAGTCAGTATCTAGCACACTATTGATGTCCCCTCCCAGCAACCAGGGGTAGTCGCTCCAACCCGATAATTGATGGGACAGAGTGTGCAGAAAGGAAGTTTGATCTACATTTGGGGCATATATAGAGCCCAGCACTATGGCCCGACCCGCAAGTCGCCCACGTACCAGGGCAAATCTCCCTTGCAGGTCTATGATCTGATCCTCCGCTACAAAGGGGACACCCGATTTAATCCAGATCAGGGCTCCCCTAGCATAAATGGAGTGACTCGTTGCATATAATTGCCCTCTCCAGCGCCGCTGCAAGCGAGGGAGTTCTGATAGTGCCAAGTGGGTCTCCTGTAAGAAGGCGAGGTGGACTAAGTGCCGTCTAAGATATGAATATATGAAGTACCTGCGCCTAGGCGTATGTATACCGGGCACATTCCAAGTAAGCGCAGTATATGAAGTCATGGCGGCCTTAGCTCAGCATCCTAAGTGTTACATCATGCCCACAACAACCTGTGGGCGATGGGGGGTGGGGGAAGCAGCAGTGTTGCTGCCTGTTTAAAGTCCCATACATAAATTTATCTGTGTAGGGCTTTGTATTTAATTTCATCAGTGTTTGGGGCTGAATGGAAACAGTTATGATAATTAAGTAGTGGTCCTCAATTGCTTTCTAAGACTGCTGTCCCAAGTGCCATTCCTCTGTATTCATCCGCAAGCCCCCTTTAAGGAAAGTGTCTTGGGCACGCCCATCCTCTCATGCTGTGCAGTGGTACCACTCTAGGTTTAGATCAAATATGTATCAGGCAGGTTCACACCTCTAGTTCCATACCCCTGTTGCAAGGGTTGGTATTTCTTGTTAGCTCCCTCTCTGCCTCTCTCCTTCAATTGACTTGATTGTTCACCTGGTCCACCACATGATGCGTCATATTTTTCAGCGATAGAGCGCCACTGGATGGCTCTACAGTAACCTTGCAGCTAGAGAAAGTGCCACCTGTTGCCCTCAGTGGCCTCTCTTAATCTCATTCAAAGCTCCAGGTAATCTCATCATGAGTTTGATTACTGCAGTCTTTTTTTCATTGGGTGCATTGATCACTTTGGCTTTTGTATCGGGGCAGGTGTTGGAGAAAAGCACTGCATCAGGGCCCATTGTAATGCAATCCAATAACACCCAATGGTGCCCAACCCACTCTAGTTACCAAGCCTGAATCTTTCATTGCTTAAAGACACTTCTCATTGGAGTTAGTGGCCATTTCTAGACTGTGATACTGGTTATCAGGGAGAGTCAGAATAACCCCAAAAAACCTGGACTCTTAACATAATCTGTTCAATTCTACATGATTGAAATCTTATACACAGGCCTTGCATCGATTTACAGTGGGTTTTGCAATGTAATTAAGGTGTCCCTTGTACTTCCAAATTATAATCGATATGAAAAAGAGGCTTGTCTTTTCTTGCAGCCTGCAACTGTTCATGCGAGTCAATCAGCTCATTTGCTCAAATACGTATTGCAGCTCCTCTGAAAGAAAGTTGATACGTTTCGACCTGTAAAATCAGGGCTCCCTGGGAAAGTTACAAGCTTTTGTGTATACATTCCTGTAAATATTCATAAAGAAACTCATAAAAGTTACTGATGTAACTGTGTCTTTAGCTATGGATACATATAACATAATGTTAGATCCAATTGTGGCTCATATTTGGCAGCAGAATTAAAAACAGTCCAAAGACTAGAACAAGATCCCATTTTCCAATAAGCCATATAGTCCTATTGTAAAACCACCTAATGCTTGTATGTAAATACTGAACACAAATTTCCACATTTGATGTGAGCTAATTAACAAATAAAACCTTGTCTTATGTATTAGACTATTAAACTAATCTTGCCTCATAATCCTCTCTATTCTCACATAGAGTGATACTTAGGCCATTGCAATGGGGACGTTTATTGAACTCTGCAGTAAAGTGCGTCGTGTATTGATACAGATGTGACAACCCTGGAATGAATACTTAAAATCGCTATCGAGGTATGACTATCAAGGCCACATATTATTAAACAAAGAGATTATTGCATACATGGAACAATGCTTATTGAACAGTGGAAACATATCCTTAATGGCAGATTATCAGGTGAGCCTGCGTTAAACTCACAAGCCTTACTTCACATCCTGATAGTCAAAGTTCTAAAGATCCACCCCTGGGATTAAGGGCTAGTCTAGATAATACTGTCCATATGATTTGTTGACATAGGCACTAGGTGCCGAGACGTGTTCTGTTCTCATAAGGAATTATTAAAAACACGGTTATTTCCCTCAGAGAATGCCTGTCTTGTTTATTAGGAGAAGGAAGTGTTTATTTAGAGACGTGGCGGTGAGGCTTCTTATGGGCACCACCGACCATTAGGTGCCGTCTGGCAGCGCCAAAGCCAGAAGTGACTATATATATCCCCAGATTTTATTGTTGGCTGCTCTCAATGCATTTTGGCCCAGCTGGGACTTGGTCATGTATTACAGAAGTTCAGCTTACACCCCATAAAAGGAACATAGCAAACACAAACAAAGATCAAACAGTCCTACATGCCAGTGACTACGAAGAGACTGAAGAGTCATCTTAGAGTAGGCTCCATTCAAAACAAAATCATAGTGAACGAAAATGACAGGCTGTAGAACATAATTTAAACAGTCAAAGTGGCCTGCATCAACATAATGAATGCTCACAATTAAAAATGTATGATATTACAGCACACCCCCTTCCCATATTTCTGTAAAGGTAAAAAACAAATAAACTGCGAAGGGGGTAGACTGAGGGGATTGCCCAACGAAATGAACAATAACAGGGAGTGCACAAATGTTAAATTATACAATGTCTCATTGAGCCATAATATTCTGGTACAGTTGTAACAAAGTCTCAAAAGTGTCAAAAAAAATTGCCAAAACCCGGATCAGATGAAACCTACTCCCCTTATTAAGTTGAACCCATACACAACTATACAAATGTCACCATATTGCCCAGGGTGGAGATATCCACAATAAGCATTGGTTGAATATGTCTCGCCCATGTGGGCTCATCAGCCATTCAAAACTACCTGTGACCATCCATGTTCATGAAAGTGCTAAATGTCTCTACCCCACGTTGAGACCTGTTGAAAACAAATGGCTACTCATAGAAATGGGTTAAAATGCTAAAAACTGAACAAATGCAAGGCTAAACAGGAAAACCATTTTAGTCAAGAAACAGCCTATTGTAAATCTATTGCAATCTCCTCATCATAATTTAATCCTAGGTGTGGCATAGTGTTACTCACGTAAAGTTTTCTCTCTGTCACCACCCCTCCTGTTCGGTAGCATAGTGTCCACTACAAAAAACTTGAGTAGATCAGTATTACTGTTGTAGAAATCTGCAAAGTGTTGTGCTACCAGGTATTGAGAATTCATATATCTAGTAGCTCTTAAGTGCTCAAGCATCCGCTTCTTGGCCTTGCGAATGGTACTCCCCACATACTTCAGATTCCAAGGACATATTCGACAGTAGATACAGAACTCCGTATCACAGGTAGTGAATTTGCAGATCACAAATTTCCTATTTGAATTTGGACTAGTGAACTCAGCTGAAAACTGTTTCTGCAGACTGTGCAATTCCTACAGCAAAAGAACCCTTGTATTTGCTGCTTAGATGCTGCACTTGTGAGATGGTTCTTACTCTGCTTACTTTTCAAGGACTGACACCTCCTGAAGGTTATCTGAGAGGCATTACTCAAATACCTGTTCAATGTTTGATTAGTGTGTAATGCATGCCAGTGTTAATTCAAAATCCTTCTCACCACATCTGTCTGATTGTAATAAGTAATTATGAATTTTAACCCCTCCTCAATCTCCTGGGGGTTTGCTACATTGATAAAATAGGCTATGTCTATAAACCTCATCTGCCCTCTTTACAGCTCGTTCAATGGCATTGCCAGGATACACCCTATCCTTGAACCTTTGAATCATGGTGTTCTTCTCATCTACATAAGCCTCTGGAGTCCTGCAGTTCTTCTTGGCCCTCAACAGTTCACCATAGGGAATGCTGTATATCAAATTCAAAGGGTGGACACTCGTAGCAAGGAGGAGACTATTGCCCGCTGTCGGTTTATGAAACAGTTTAATTTCCAATTTGTCACCCACTACCATGACTTCCACGTCCAAAAGCTCCACACTTTGCAAGCTCACATACCACGTAAACTGCAGGTTAAGAGAATTGTCATTCAGACAGTCAATAAACCTCCTTGCAGAGTTCTCATCCCTCTTCCAAATGATGAATGTCATGAATATACTGGACCCACAAGGTCACCTGATCTGCAAATTCAGTATAGCTGCTGAGCACCTACTCCTCCCACCAGCCCCCAAAAAGATTTGTGTAGCTGGAGGCGCCATCCCTTGTTTCTGTTTGAACACCTTATCTTAAAAAAATAAAGCAGCTGTTATTCAAACAAAAGTAAATCCTATCCAAAACCATCTTGGTATGTAGAAGGTATGAGAGGGACCTTGCTCTCAAAAAATGTCCACAAGCTGTTATTCCTATCTCCTATTCTACACAAGTGTAGAGACTAGTGATATCCAAGGTAACCAAATTAAAATCCTCTTCCCAATGTTTACCTCCAGTGATGGTAAGAAAATGCCTGGTATCTTTCAAATAAGCCAATAATGCTGTCACAAAGGGTCTGAAATGTATTTCCAATGACGTGTCAAACCGAACCACTTCAGCCACAAAAGTCTTGGTCCAGTTCAAAGAACGGGCAGCACAACCAGACTCCCAATCAATTACATTTTATTTATTTAATATATATATAAAATTGAATTGATATATATATCATATATACCATGCCGGTCTTTTCAACAAGAAAGAAATGCCTGGAACACTTCCAGCACTGGCTGCACCTACGAGGGTGAAACACTTCTATATTTTCTCTGCTGAAGAAAGGATTGACCTAGAAACACGTGTCCAGAGATGATTTTATAACCAAAGGCCTGGAATAATGAAACAGCTTAAAGAAATTCACTGTGAGTTGCTGGCTTTGCTTTTTCTTCCCGTTTAATTAACCTGTTGGGAGTGCGCTTTCACATGAGGACAACTTCGTTTTTGATAACTAACCGGCCCGTCCAGTCAGGAAAGCAGCACCACTGCACATCGAAGCAGGTCTGTGTGACTAAAAATGGATTGTCACATAAGAGCAATCAGGTTGGGCTATTCACAGCAAATCTGACAATTTTACTTTGGATTCGCCTACATAGGTTTTGCATTTGGGTTCATTATTTCGTTTGGCTCCAGCAACCCACTTGGGGCAAAATCAAAAAATTGCAGGAGCATCATAACCAGCATGCACTGTACTCACTTGAGAGGCCCACTGGGGCGGACTGGTATTTAAAGAGACTAATCAGGTGCCTCCAATTAGACAAGCTGAAGCCATGCTGGTCTTTTCAACAAGAAAGAAATGCCTGGAACACTTCCAGCACTGGCTGCACCTACGAGGGTGAAACACTTCTATATTTTTCTCTGCTGAAGAAAGGATTGACCTAGAAACAGGTGTCCAGAGATGATTTTATAACCAAAGGCCTGGAATACTGAAACAGCTTAAAGAAATTCACTGTGAGTTGCTGGCTTTGCTTTTTCTTCCCGTTTAATTAACCTGTTGGGAGTGCGCTTTCACATGAGGACAACTTCGTTTTTGATATATATATATATATATATATATATATATAATATAAAAAAAACAAGAAGAAATTATTAGGGTTAGAAAAGAGCAAAAGTTCCATTGTGATAAAATCAGTTATGAGCAGGGCCAGATATTAAGCTTTGACAACATGAAGAGGCAAAGGTTGACGGAAGGTAATGGGGCACTCCAGGATAACAAACTCCGTGAAACTGCCTCAGAACTGAGCTCTGAAATTGAGACTAATTCAATGGATGGAAGGGTGGTAGCAAGCAAATTAAGAGGACTCAGTGAGCTCTCCCAGATTGGGGAAATTTATTTTTTTACAGCTAGATCAACACAAAACACTCAGGCTGAGGAGTCAAAGATTCAAGCCCAATAAAGGAGGGACAAAAGAAGGCGAGAGCCCAGATGGTACAGTAGGGGGGCTCAAAGCTGTACGGGGACTCAGCCTGTCACTAATCTTTCAGGAAGTGGGCTGAATAAAGCAGAACAGCAAATACTATTGCTTGGATTGTCCTTTTGTCTGGAAAGCTTGCTTAATTACGGTCAAGCAAGAGTTGACATCTACGGATATCTTCAGAAGATAAAATTGGCAAAGTATCATCTTAAAAAAGTCAAGCTATTTATGCATCAGTTAGTAAAGCTGATGCAGGAACTCCAAGAACTGGAGAATGATACTTTGGGTATATCTGAACCAGTCTCAGAGCAACAAATTATTGACAATAGGGGTCTTGATGTTTACGGTGAAGCAGACACTCCATTGAAAGCTGCTTCGACCTTTGTACCAATGTCCCCTAAGGACTTTGTAGATCTGCTCAGTGAGCGGGTTGTTGATGGGTTGAAGACCTCCCATAAAACGATGAGTAAAGCACACAAAAAGTATTAGCATCATTAGAAATTGTATCATGATTTTAATAAAAAAACTACAATTCTGATAAATGAGGCAACCTAGTGCTATGGCCCCTCTATGTACAAAACAGAGGCATACAAGAAGTTGAATGATGAGGAATGTTATGCCAAGAGCAATCGGGAGAGTATGCGACAAGTCAAGATCCAATACCAATCAGAACTAATAGAATGGAGACATGCAAGTTTGCTAAGCCAGGATGAATATTTTTTTTGAGGAATGACTTTCCAAAGACGCAAACTTTATATTTGATTCAGAAGATACACAAACATCAGTCCCTACCACCGATAAGGCTTATCATATTGGCTAAAGAAAGCCTTTTTGAAAATACATCGAGATATGTCAACTTTTTTCAGCAAAAACATGCGTAACTTGCCCTCAATCTTTAAACATTCTAGAGATTTCCTTAAAAGGATTTAGGAGATACCATGGAGTGAGGACTGTCTCATAATGATGCTTGATGTGACTTTGTTGTACACTAGCATCAAGCACAAAGATGGAAAACAGGCGGTTGAACATTACGTGAGAGGCAGACCTCTCACACTGCACAAACACACAATCCCTGATTAGATGATGCCTCAAGATTTTTTCTTTTTCCTTTTTAATTAGATTTTTTCACCGGCTATGTGGTACGGTGGCTGACACCTGCTTCACCCCAGTTCTGCTTGTTTGCATTTGGGCTGGTGGGAGGGTCAGGTGCTTATCAACAAGCATGGCACTATGTGGGGTGAACATGTTATATGTTGGTTTTGTTTTATTGATGATCTATTTGTGGTGTGGAAAGGCACACAGGAAACAACTGAGGAATTTGTAGAGATAATCAACCATAACACCGTCAACTTGCATTTCACAGGTCACATTAGTAAGGCACAGGTAGACAGTTTAGACCTTAAAGTGTTTGCTCAGGATAATGCATTAGAAGAAAGACTTTGGAAAAACTGCTGCTAATTTCAGTCTACATGTATGCAGTTTCCATCCCAGCCAGCTGAAACTCAGCATCCCCTATAGGTAAATGCTTAGATTGAAAAGAAATTGCAGTTGCACCAATGATTTGGAGAGATGTCAGGAAGAGTGTCTGATGATTCTTAGAACTGGAATATACAAAAGAGTCCTTGGAAAAAGCAGTAGTCATGGTGAACCAAAAGAATAGAGAATCCTTACTTTTCTCTAAAAAGCAGAACAGGGAAGATAAAAATGTTTAATAACAACATACAGCAAGCACGAAAAGGAACTAAGAGCCATTATTCAGAACCACTGGCACTTAATCTATGGGGATCCAACTTTAGGGCCTAATTTTCCTAGGACACACTCCATCACACACAGGAGAACCTATTGCGTGAGGGATGCCTGGTTAAGAGTAGTTCAGAGGTCATTGAGCAGAAAAATGTGCTATAGCAAGCTAAAGGCTTCCAAAAGTGTAGTAAATACAAAGCTTGTGTTTTTGGGGTGAATTCAGTAGAATATGCAACACCCTTTGATGATAAACCAATCAAAATAGTTGGTTCATATAACTGCAAGACTGAATCTGTTGTTTACCTATTGTTGAGTGAGTGTGGGTTGAGATACGCGGGTAGCACAATATTGCAGGTCCATAAAAGGATCCTGCAACACTTAAGGGCTCTCAGAAACAAAGATTGTTTATACAAGGCAGCCAGGCATGTTAATGAACACTTCAGTAATGATGTCAAATGTTTGAAATATTTAGCATCTATGCAATTCCCAAACACTTGAGAGGTCGTAACCGTGAGCGGCTACTAAGGCAAACAGAAACTATGTACATTATAACTTTAGATTCTAAGTCATCTAATGGCTTGAATCTTGAAGAGGAATTATATATGTTTTTGTAAGTTAGATGGTGCTAGAACCCCTTATTTTTCCTATTGTTTAATGTAGTGCCTGACAATGTTTGGAAGTGTTATGAAAATATATGATTTCAAAGTTATTAGCCTGAGATTTGGAAATTTGGTTTATATTATAACAGTGCTGTTTGGTTGGGGAGGTATTTTAATGAAATGTGTAATATGTAAACCTGTATTTTCTGTTGTGATTTTGATTTTTATACCATCATATACATGCATATGCACACTTGGGCTCAAATTTGTGATACTATATCTATGGCAAATTATGTCCATTATTAACATTAAATTGATGTGTTGAATTAACAGCAACAAATCTGTTCAAAAGATTATTTGTATCATACAAACATAGGCAGTGTTCTTTATGCACTTTATTTTAAAATCATGAGGTATAGTTGTCCCTTTTATCAATGACTGTTGTTTTTTAGGCAATGTTGTTAATTGCAAATTATGTAGTCTTTCTTCCATAAATGAAATGATAATGACACTGCAGAAATGTGAACAGGGCCAAATGCTTTGGCCAAAACGCATCATGGGAGATCTTTGCTGGAGAAGAGCTTGGCATCTGCACCTGTTCCTTTGGATTCTTTTCGAGAACGGGTATACACACACAGACAACATGACATACCTATAATTATGAGGACCGGCCATTGACCGCAATAAAGTGTGTATTTACTATTCTAACTCCACAAGCGGTTTGATAACAGGGAAGGGTGTAAAGCAGACTGAGCCAAATATAACTACACTTTCGGTTTTTTGATGCACTCGCTCAAAATTACATAAACACATTACGGGGACCAGTCCTCATAATGCACCGGTACCTAGTTTCCATTGAAAAAGCTTTTTTGTTTTGCCAATAACTTTGGCATCGTTTGACGAATCTTCACGGAATTTTCAAAAGTAGTGTGCCTGTCACCTCAGCTTCTGTCTGGAAAGTATTGGAGTTATTTGTCATACTAGGGGTGAGAAAAAAAGGGGGTAACTAGGAGGGTCCCAAAATGTGTTTTCCCCATACACACAACTACAGCCACAACCGCTGAACAGAATAACACCAAATTTGTCAAAAATGTAGATCTTGGTTCAGTAAGATCTACTTTCGTAATTTTGTGTAACTCTGTGCAGTAGTCTTGGAATTATTAAAGGAAAAAAAAGATATATGTATATCTAAAGATATTTGCGGCAATTCTGTGATTAGCTGCCCGCAACCACAGAGGAAAGATGAGGACGCCATTTTGTTAATCGGGACTCTGTTCCCAGTGGGGGAAATAAAATGTAATAATGATAGATGGGGTTAGGGTAGAGGTACCGTGGCCCCATGGGACTGGTAGAGGGGTCAGTGGGGGACCGCTCATGGACAAGAAATTGTCCCCAAAAAAATAAAATATATATATATATATATATATATATATATATATATATATATATATATATATATATATATATTCTTTGAAAATATATATTTTGAGCAATGATCACTGGATCCTCCTGGATTTGGGTGGATCTGCAGATCCAGACCCAACTCACACTCACTCAGACACCCACTCACACCCCGACACAACTACTCGCACAACCTTGCAGCAACTCACACACTCATACAGCCACTCACACATCTACTCAGAGACCCACATGTCCGCTCATGTCCACTCACACACCCACAAAACCACATGCACCTCACATCCAGTTATACTCCTACTCACACACCCACATAGCCACTCCCACACAGCCAGTCACACACGCACTCACACACACCGGTTACAGGGACGTTATAGTAGGGTATTAGCACTAAAAAAAAAAACAGAGAACTTCACTGAAAAGATTTTATAGTTAGGTTCAGATTTTACACACACAAAACCATAGAAATTCAGCAGTTATAGTTATCTCTAGTAACTATAACTCGTGCCCTAGCCTTGCACTGCTAAGTACCCCACATTTACATCACTCGTGACTTCTTCTATGATATCATTGATAATATCACCGCAACATTAGCAGTGAAATTGATGAGAAAACTGCATGGCCGAGGCACAAGTTATAATTACAGTAGGGCACAAATTATAGTTACTTCAGATAACTATCTGCTAAATGTCAATGATTTTGTGTGTGTAAAATCTAAACCGAAGTTTAACGATCCTGTAACCTTTTGTTTTTTCAGTCAAAACAGATGTATAAATATATATGTGTACAATGTTTATTCAAATTCATGATACCCCTTGTAAAGGTCTAGTTTTAAAAAACGTTGCGGCTCAATTTTACTCATCATATCTTCTAATAGGGGTCAGGATGTCAACCTGCTATTAGGGAAATCCAGAGAGTAGTTCCACAGACCGACAGCATCTATTTTGTCTTCTTGTTTTAGATTTTGAACTTTAGCTTGTATTTAAAGGTGAATTGTTACCCTTTAATCAGGGTTGTGGAATTCCTACAGCCAGACTCCCAGGACATATTGTTTGGGGTCTAGGACAACAAGTTTACATGTTTATTTTGTCCTTGGGACAAGTAGGCCCACCCCCCTGCAGCACAGGCCTTTTTGCTGCCAATTTAGAGTACCACATTATGGATCAGGGAAGGGCATTGTGTGTACTTAAGGTAATATTTTTGTCCAAAAATGAATGCTGTTTGTACTTGTATCTATGGCTTATTAATTCAAAGCCTTTATTATTATGGTGAGCACTCTAATGAAATATAAGCTCGGACTACACTGCTGATAGTGTTCCCAGTATGAAAATGTGTACGCACATTTGAAAAGTTTAACATTAGGAGGCAATGTATAATGCTCTCCGATTAGATGAAAATATTTGCAGAAGCTTGAAATCAAGATTGATGAGTCTTTGCTTTCAAATTAAATGTTCACAAACTAAATGCAACTAGGGGAAAAAAACGCTTTGCTAAGCTACTGCGAAATTTTGGGTACCATTTCTTTGAAGCATCATCTACTAAAATGTGTTGATGCATGCTAGTATTCCCAAAAATATTCATAATGGAAAATCTGTGCAACCAGTTTCAACAAGATTTTGGGAAACATGAAAATAAACAAGCATTGGCAAAGCCCAAAGGTCTGACATTGGTGGTCAGCCTTTGGTTTTTGTCAATGCGTGTCTTGTTTTGACATGGTTTTTGTGAACTTTTATTGTTGTGGGAGCTCCAGGTCCTCACCATTATAACACGTTTTGGCAAAAAGCAATAATATTTTTAGGTCTCAAAAAGCAAGCATTGCCACAGTAGTCTCTGGAATTGAAAAAAATTACTTTGTGTGCCGATAAGCTCCCTGTGAAAGAGGAGAATAATGTTAGTTATTTTGATGTATTTTGTAATCCATTGCAGAACATGTTGCAACATGTGGATACATCATACCACATCTCTAACATAATATATTTCCTTTGTCTTCTTTGTTTGACTTTTTCCCTGTAAATTAATTTGTCAGACTTACTCCAATATTCTATTTTCATCCACGTCTTGTCATCTGCATGAGTTTTTGCTTGCACCACTATGCAAGACAATTGTAATTTATTTTGGCAAATTACACCCTTCAATAATGTGTGATAGTATTTCTTTGAATTCCGCAAATTCAACAATGACAAAGTATTACTAGTTTTCATAGTCTTGTTGCAAAGTTACCCAACCCATGGCAAGCTGTTTTAAAGGTAAGTCTCTCAAAATCTGTGTTCCCTCATGGAACAAAGCATTCATAAATGCACTTAATTATACCTTCAATGTTTGAGTTTTTGTGGTGGGTAATTGTATGAAATTGGGTTATTAGTTGAGGGGGGTTAGTGCCCACTTTGAGCAATAATCACTGTCATTGTCGGGGTGAACCATTAATTTCACTAAATAAACCTGCTCTCATTCCCATGCTAGCTATGGCACAGTAGACAGGCTTAACTTAAAGGCAAAATGTAAAGTATTTATGGAGTATTAAGACAGTAATAAAGCTGTAATACAAAATTATTAAAAAAAGAAATTGGAAAGAAAGAGTAAACTTTAATGAAGAAAATGACACCAAAATGTCAAAAATCCAATAAAGGGACCTGGAGATATGTGTAAAGTAGAAATACCACCAACAATCGTGACGTCCCAATGATAATCAGTGATTGCTGTAGCACAGCCCTAGGTGCAGTTTGATACGTACCATGATGGAGAGCCGGTTGGATACACTATACAGGTTTCCCTTCCAAATATAGTCATTTTAAGTACCAATCCACCACAAGAATACACTACTAAAACCCTCCAAAATCTACTTCAGGGAAGGCACTTAGACACTCAGAGTGTGAAGTAGAGTCCAGTCCAGGTCAAGTTGCCACTGATCCGCTGGGCAGTTGTAGGAAAGGCCTTTTGGAGCTTGTTACATATCTGTAGCTTGAACAGTAGATCAGACTATGACCCTTGGGGTCCACTTCTTTCTCCTGGGTACAACAGAGAGCAGGTGCAGTCCTCCAGGGCTCTTCTCATCTTTCAGACAGAAGGTTAAGTCCTTTTCTAATCTCCCCTAGATTCAGGAGTGCCTGAAGATGCAACATTTATGCCTGGCACAAGTTGGTGGGTATGAACGACCTGTGTTCCATATATTGAGGATCTTATTTTGCTGATACCCTTATTATGGATATCGATTTGTTTCTAACTCTAAAGCTTCTGTCTGTAGAACTATTGATGTTAATTGTCTTAGTTCAGCTGATCCACTTAGAATTCCTTGGCTGAAGTTTTTTAGGTCTTCTTTTAGCAAACTTGGCAAAGTGCCTCTGTTTTCCAACCCTAAGAACATTTTTAAGTTCGAAAAGAACAGGATTTGGCAGCCTTTTTTCAAACATTGTATCAGGTCACACAAGGCTTCTGAGCTTCTCAATCCTTCAGTTTGTGTGTACTTATTTGTTGGAGAACTCATTTGGTCTAGAGTTGTACATATCAGATGTTATTCACCCTTGGGAGAGAAGTCTTCATGTGTTGAGGCGTTATCCCAAGCACTTTTGCACTTTATCTTTTTTGTACATTTAATAAATCATTTTCCTTAAGGTTTTTAATCCCCTTTCTTAAAGCATGTGGTTTTACTAGGTGTAGTCTCACCTTAATTTAAAGATGCTGTATGATTTAAAGGTTTGTTATGCAACAGGGTGTGGTTAGATACTATAACTCGTTGGATGTTTTAACATATTGTATTTGCATTTGATTTCAGTATTCTTAAATGTATTTGTTATATTGTATTGATTAATCAACATGACTCTTTGTGCTTTCATTGCATTTTTTTATATAACTGAGTAGAGCTTTCTTTGATTGACTAAACAGTGAATCTTCTAACGGTGCTTCTGGAGTCTTGCTACGAGAAGATGACATACATAATAACATGTGACAAAGGCCCAGGGGACAAGAATCAGCCAAACCAATACAAGCGTTTTCCCCCTGGATCTGTTATTATGTTAAAATTCGGTCTTTTGATATGTGGATGCTTAATTATCAACCTAAGAACAACGGATATAACTTTGATATCAAATGTAACCAATTATGCTCCAACCACAATATTTAGAATTGCATTAATATTTAATTACAGTTATCTTACTGACAAGTTTCTACATCTAATTTGTAGTTTATTTGTGAGTTTGAGGGTAAAGATGTCTTGCACTATGCCTTTTTTTGTCCTAATATTCAGTATGTATAACAAAATCCTAGTAAGAACAACATTGTATGCCCAACCAAATGTGTTTAGATATCTGTTTAACATCGGTCTTTACGGAGATATATATTTTATGTTTTTCCTAGCTTTAATTCAGTTATTGGTCCTGAAGAAGGTGGTTGGTTAAAGGCAATGAAGCGCCGAAATGCTGTGTCGGCACAATAACCTTTTTTTGCACTTTGATTGTGTAAAAAAAAAATTAATGTTATTTTTGGGCTAAACAAAAGTAAAAATATTGATTTAGTTTAGCATTATTTCGTTAGTGGTCCTATTTGAAGTCCCTGACTTTATTTTCTTCGTTAGGGTGTAGTAGTATCACTAGTTAGCCATGTGTGGTGCTGGATCCACTACAGGTCCAAGCGGGAGTAAATGTGCAACTGTTTCTGGACCTTTTTTTGCTGTTGTAAGTTTAGAAGTGCAGTTTGCCAATTACAGTGGCCTTATTATTTTTTTTCTTTTTGGGTGTGTGTATGACTCTCCTTAAACCCCACCTCAACCTTCACCATACCCTCCTTATTCCTCACTAGACCCCTCCCATTGTATAAGATTTCCCATTTTCCAGCCACTCCCTCTGTCCCTTCCAAATTTACTTAAAAAAAAGTATGCCTAAGCGTGCAGAGATCTCCACAAAGATAGGCAAGAGAGATGGGCTCTATAGTCATTAGAATTAAACTCACAAATCTTAGCAAAAAATATGAGTGAATCTTGTAGATGCTTTTACCCTGTCCTTTCAAGTGTGTAAAGTGGAAAGAAAAACTTAACTGTTTGGATAAGGAATTGTTTACCCCATAAGTATGCTTTTGAAATGTTATGTTCACTAGGCCGCCTTCTGAATTGTCGAGTATTTAGATTTTGTTACAGGACCGGAGGCTATCATTAAGCATAAATCCTTAATTGCTGCCCCAACATGCAGCCCTTTAAAGAACAAACATACATCATAAAGTGAAATATTTCACAGTGGATCCCTGTTAACAACATATATGCCCATAGCAACAACCATCTTCCTCTTTTACTAGCTTCTCTCACATAGATAAGTCTTTGCTTTTTGTTCTTTGAATATATGTTGATATCACTTGTGTTGTCTTCGAAATTGGTGTTGAGGGAGCTATTCCAATTTATGGAATGAGCTCTTACCTTTAGGTTCTTTACTGACTTCAGTATGTGATTTATTTTGTATTCATAAGGGACTTCAGTAAGGCGCCATTATACATTTTGAAGGCGTTTTATTTGTGGCTACTTTGGCAAGACAAACTTTATTGTGGGGAATGGGGTGGCGCTAATACGCTTTTCTGCAACTCCTAAGCGGACCTCCTGCCTTCGCAGACTCGGTCTGGAGGAAAGACTTCCACACTGGAGATGCGTTGTCTGACTCCTAGGTGGCCTCCTGTTAACAGGTCCGGAGGAGAGGACAGGTCTCTTCACATGTGAAGGGATTCTGTGCTCCGAGCGCGTTGCAGCTTGTTGAAGGGTCTCCGTGCTCAGAGCTCATTGCGGCTTCTCTCGTCGACTGACAATCCCGAGCGGGTCCCTTTAACAGAAAAACAGGGGGACCAGCCCAGAAAAAGGAACAGGTGAGTACCTATCTCTGAGAGCGATGTTGTTTGAATTACCTGGTGACGATGTGAACGACAAACGTTCCCCCTCCACCTTGGTCTGCACGGTGAATTTTTTGCCTCCATTGCAAGATGCCAAAGCGTTCCTCCCCCACCCACCCACCCTTTCACAAAAAAGCAAAAAGTAAAGATGGCTATAGTTACTCCATTTTTAAACAGAAGAATGCCAGTTGATGTAACTGTCTTGCCACACATCTATCGACTGACCTTTTTCTTTAGCCCCAATTTACCTGGCTAGGATACTAGGGTAAAATATACTGTCTGAAATTAGTATTCATTTCTAATCAATTGGTTAGTAAATGAGGGAAATTATATTATTTAGCTTGGCATTTTAAAACTTAAATTTATCTTGTCAGCATGGCTGGAGAGAGTAGTTTTCCTCAGATGGAGTTTGGGGAAAGATTTAAAAAAAAATCTTTTAAAGAAGGGTTGAAAAACTCCATTAAGGAAGCGGTTGAAGCTGCAATGACCAAAAGAAAGAGGAGTACCCCTTTAGAGGAAGAGTGTTTTTCCGATGATGAAAGAAGCAATATCCCAGAAAAAGGCGGTAAGGTCCTATGTAAAACAAGGCATCTCGACAGACCCCATGATTCGGGGTCGAGAACAGCGCGGGATGACACCCAGTCCTTAATGCATGGTAGCCTAAGCGCTACAGGAGACCAAGGTAGCCACAGCACTACTAAAGATGTTGGTGCCCATTAGCTTATATATATTTGATGCCAGTGATAATGACAAGGGCCTCAAGTTTGTTTTGGACGTAAAAGAGGACCCAGACACACTGTGCAGCCTAGATGATGACGTACCTGCTACATTTTCTAATAAACCTGTTAAAGGCCCCTTGGATAACCAGATGTTTTCACCAGATTAAGTTAAATCATCCTCGCAGTTCAGAGTGGTGGCCACTTACACACGTGGTGAAATTTATGAAACACTGGATTAGAAAATCCCTCGAGAGGCACCAAAGAAACTCGATGAGGGCAGAATGCCCAAGACAGAGTATTGACGACAAAGCTTGGCAGACATCAAACCTGATTCCAGAACTAATTACATTCCTATGTAAATCTGGTGGGGATCCAAGGAAAGGCCTAGAATGATGCCTGAAACTATGTCAAGACCACCTATTGGATGTCATGGGGCTTTTGGCTAGAATATTAGACATGACCGAGGAAGCACATATCAATGACTTTGAAATAGATCTGGAGTTCCTCCAAGGCTAGAGCCTGAGGACAATTTGTATGTTGGGGAATGCTAACGCAGCCCTCATAACTGAAAGAAAGAAAGCCATCCTTGTGAGGATGAGCCCCAAACTTGGAGAGTTAGTCAATAAAGAAGCTAAAGGAGAACTAGGAGGCCTCCTGTTTGGGCAATATTTCATTAAATTATTAGGCAAATATGTTTCCACATTTACCACTTTGAGTAAAGCCCAGTTCAACCTAACACGTGTCTTTGAGGCACATGTTTTTGGGAAGGCCGACATGAGGGGAATGGCTGCCAGCCGAGGTGTTAACAGGTTCCACTTCTATGGGCGAAACCAATACTCAAGGTTTCAGAAACTACTGTAGAGGTTCCCAAACCTCAACAGACATTTACCCACTAAGGAGAAGATGGAGGTTTAGCAGGGGACAGACGAGATCATACGGCTCAATCTCAAAAGGTAGGTGAAACAACTGGCTTTGGTTCTTCCCTAGTAAGGCTACCGGAAGACTGAAAATGTTCTTTCACAGATGGGGTGATATAACAAATGACCCCGGGGTTCCGGAAAATGTTTCATTCTTCAGCATAGATTTCTGGAAGGTTCTCTTACAGACATCTCAGTATAAAGAAATTGTCTTCGACAAAGAAAAAATGGACCTAGTAGATGTGTAAGTTTCCCAAATGTTACAAAAAGGTGCAATAGTCATAGGTGGCAGACTCACAGGGTGTGGGTTCTGAGTGCAATATTTTTAGTAAAAATGAAAGACGAGGGATGGCACCCATTTATACATTTAAGAGAACTTAAGAAATATCTGGTTCACCGTCGTTTCAAGATGGGAGGGATCCAAATGCTGCAGGATATTTTTCAGGGAAAGGACTGGCTAGTGAAACTGGACCTAAAGAACGTATAGTTTACAATTCCTATGGCAGAGAGTTCACTGAGATATCTCCAGTTCAGATGTAGGAGAGTGTTGTACCAATTCTGTTGTCTTCCCTTTGGTCTTTCCTCTGCTCCATGGTGTTTTACCAAAGTCTTAAGACCTGTGGTGGCCTTTTTGAGAGAGAAAGGAATTTGTTTGATAATATATTTAGACAACATTTTGTTGATGTAAAGTAAAGGTAAAGTTACATCTTCTTTGTCGTGTATACTTGACAAGGGAACTTTTTGGGAACTTTCATTATCAATATAGAAAAGTCATTTCTGGTTCCAAGTCAATCACTGGAATTTCTGGGGTTTCAAGTAGATGCCCCTGCAAGCTCAACTACTTTAGCCTCAGAAAAAAGGTAAACAAAATAAGGGAGGAGGTGAGGCATATTCTAGCAAGGGAGATTGTGACTATCGGGGATTTAGCAAGGATCATTGGTCTGTTGTCCTCCCCGATTCAGGCTAATTCACCAGGCCCCCTACATTTCAGGGCTCTACAGAGATTGAAGACATTTGGTTTACACAAGGGTCTCTGGCATGCGGATCCAATAGCATTGTCCCGAAGGGCTCGTTTGGATTTGCAATGGTGGTTGAACAACATAGAATAGCAATTTTTGGGAATGTGCCGGAGTTTACCTTGGAGACAGATGCCAGTTCTTTGGGCTGGAGTGCACTTCAAAACAATCTAGAAACAGGGGGTCGTTGGTCAAGTTTAGAGAATTCCCTACACATAAACTGTTTGGAATTAATGGCAGGTCTAAATTGTTTAAGGAGCTTCAAAGCTCATTTGGCCAACAGCGTGGTCCTAATTCATATGTACATAGTCTCAGCAGTAATCTGCATCAATCGCATGAGGGGCTCGAGATCAAAGCACCTAGCGAAATTGGCAACGGAAATCTGGTATTTTTGTTGGGAAACAAAGATTATATTATTAGCAACCCATATACAAGGGAAACAGAATCTGAGGGCAGATTGGAATTTTGTTTCCTCAGAGACTTCAGCGATTGGCAGCTGAATCCAGAAATCTTCAGGAAGATCCAGAAACTTTGGGGTCTGATAGGTCTGGATCTTTTTGCCAGCAGGCTCACTCGTCAGGTTCCCAAGTTTTTAGCTGGAGAGCAGATCCGGAAGCAATGGCAGTAGATGCGTTTGTCCAGGATTGGATCTCAGAGAGGAGTTATGCCTTCCCACCATTCACCATGATCCAGAGAGTACACTGGAACGTTTGGAAAAAGAAATGCAAACTAGTGCTAGTCACCCCTTCTGGAGTTGGCAGGTTTGGTTCCCAGGGGTGTTGGAATTAGCGGTCTTGCTATTAGGCCCAGATAGAGAAGAGCATCCTTTAGTCGTAGAGGGAAAGCTGGACCTTCTTGTTTGGAGACCGGCAGGGGTCCTGCAGGACTCTAAGGCCTTTCAGAAAAGGCTAAGAATTTACTGGATGAGTCATGGGCACCAGGAACTAGGTCAAGATATTGGGGAGTTTGGTGCAGATGGTGTAGTTGGTGCATGAAAAGAGGTCTGGATCCCGTGGAGGCTCCTGTGATGGTGTTGGCAAACTATTTGGCTGAACTGTTTGTCAGGTTTATCGTACAGGACAATCAATTGTCGTTGATCGGGTGTTTCAGTTGGCCACGCTTTAATAGGTGACACCACAATTGGGAATGACCCACAGATTTGCAGGATGACAAAAGGTATCCGAATCAAAAGACCTCTTAGACCTCGTTACACTTCACTTTGGGTTGTTAATGTATTTTTCAAACTTATGGCCAAATAATTGTTATCTTTCTTGAAGACAGATCTCACAAAAATTGGAGACTCTTCTCTGTTTAGTATCATTCAGAAGGGTTTCTGATGTTAACGTTTTGAAAATCTGTAACAGGGTTTATTCTTCAGATGGTGTTCATTTTGACATTTGGAAAAGAACAAAGATGTCTATCCATGTTTTTTTATCCTTTTGTTCCAGAATTGTCCAAAATTATGCATAGTAAGTTACATGAAAGTATATGAACAGAAAATGCTAGAGTTTAGACTTCATGGTGAGGACCACATTCGGTATCTTATGTGAAACTGCATAAAGCAGTTTCTACCGCCACTATAGCCAGGTGGATTAGAGCAGTAATGAGTGAAGCAAGCATCGACCTATCGCATTTTAGTGCCCATTCGGCAAGAAGCACTATGGCCAGTAAGGTATTTTGGGCTGGTGGTGATCTCTCTGAGATTCTTAAGGTGGCAGGCTAGTTAAATGCTAGCACTTTTGACAATTTCTATCTGAAACCAGTGAAGGATGTAAGTAACTTAGTTGCTGATGCCTTTAAAAATGCATACTGATAGCTTCCGGTCCTATAATGAAATGACGATTCTCCAATTAAGATGCAGAGAGAATCTTGATTTCATTAAAGACAATGGAGGCTATCATTATCCCACCCACCTCACCCTGTTTATCTTATTTCAGATGGGGTGAGGTATTTGTATTTATTTATTTTACTGACAAATAGGTAGGTAAAAAGTCAAGTATGATAGTAATAAGGATGAAGGAATTAATGCGTCCTTTTGGTGGAATATTGTGCTTTGATATATTTTTCTATCATATTTTATTTGGAAACCGCTTTTTAACTTATTTTTCTTTCTTGGGGAATATTTCCTAACTGGGCCATGAAGGTGTGTCTGTGTGTATTCTGTTGACCCGGTCTCAAAGCTCCATGTTGTTTTCAGGTTTTATCCCCATATCGCAGCCTAAAAGAGGAAGATGGTTATAGCAGTGAAATGACAACAATTAAAATATTCTAGGCATTCCATTCCTTGCTTGACCAAGGTGACTCCTACCTTTCTGTCCTCTTGGAGTTTTCAGCAGGCTAACACATTAATGTGTTCAATCTTTGGCCAAGTTCTACAAATGAAAGAAGGCGAACAGATAAGGACTTGGAGGGCACCTCGAATGGGACCGAAATTGAAAGTCAGCAATGTTACACTGAAAAGCAAAGGATAGGACTCCATATTTAAAAATTGTAATAAATGATAATACCTACCATGTATCATTCCAGTGAAAAGTCTTCACTCGTGGTGTTTAGAGGTGGTGTTTTATCACTGTAAGTCCCTCAGAAAACTCAGTATGTTTTAGGTGCTGTTTTGTTTTCTTGCTGGCTGAAATGAATTTGCAGTGGAGTTTGTCCACTTACTAAGAAAGCTATGAAGAGCTGGATAAATGGGTTTTAAAAGACTGGCCAAATGTGGTGCAGGGAAGTTGGCACATGAGTGGTTGGGCGCTTTAAGAGAACATTCTCTAGTGAAATGTTACTCTTGCTGCATAGCAGATCTTGTCTACCTGTGGATCATCAGACGTTACTGGCATTGGGCTCTAGTACAATCGGGCATGGTATTAGACATGCAAGTCGGGACAGTACGTGAACAAGACTCAGATAAGTGGACTGAATGACCTCAGACACCTCAAAAAGTGTGCTGTTAGCTGGTGAGCTGTACCAACGTCCTCTGTAACTATTGGTATCAAACCTATTATTTTGAGAATGCTATTCGCATGTTTGAATATAATTTTCTCCCTACACCAATTTCTGTTGGTGCATGTTTATGTAATTTGTAATGCTTACTCTTTCTTTTCCCTAATGATTTATTTATTTGTTTCAATGGGCTGAATTGTACACTGCTAGGTTTGGTGGGGTTGAATATCACATGACTGTTCTGGGAGAGTGGAAACCTATAGAAATTCTCAATTGACAATCTCCGCTGTTTACTGGACCCCGTGGCAATAAACTCTGGAGACAGATGAGAAGGGAAAATGTTGCACCTTTTAAACATTTAGTTATTTCAACTCTCCATTACATTTAATTACTTGAGTCAATAATGAGAGTTTTAAGTTCTAGTTTAAAAGTTTTATTCATCATTAGTTAACACAATCTCTTATTTTCAAACAAGTACAAATACAGAACATAGCAAAAGTGTGCCTCATAAACATCTGATTCCTAACCTAATTCTCTAAATAAGGAAAAAACATTTTAGCTGAATAACTCATAAAGAATTCTTTCATGTGGAAATTACAGAGATTCAGGAACCTAGAATAGTCTGAGTCAGAGAGTTATCAAACAGTAAAATAGCAAAAGGGGACAAGTGTCTGACCGTCTATCTAGCCCAGAAGGCTGTTGATTGTCTCAGAGTGCAAATGTGAATGGCAGGGCTAAGCTGGGGTGGAGCGAGTGCTCTCATGTGAGTTAGTGAGCCAGCTATCCCTGGGACACTTTTTATACATTCTTACAACATTACAAAAATTAACAATTGTACAGATACAATTCTTCCATCCAATCGATGTGTAAGGTCCCCGCGTGACTGGGACAGTTTCCGTTGAGTTAACAAAGAACATTCTAAACCTATGAGACATTTAACTAAACTTTTAAATACATTGCAACATCTAACTAAGTTCCCATCCGTGTTGAGTTTTTGAAAGAGAGAACAGCCATGTAAGTTTTAAGTATAAGCACAATTCATCATTTCCACAATCACACATCTTCACACTAGAAGTTTATTCATAAAGAAACAAATGTTCAGATTTGTCAAGCATATCAGGAATTCCTCAACAGGTCAAGCAGGTAAACAGGAAGCAATATTCGTCTTTGTTAGCATAGGACATTTGCCTCATGAAATCTGATGCAAATGGTCAATTTCAGCTGAAGTATAACAGTTAGGAGTTTGTCAACATTAGCATTTTTTATCAAGGGCATGCCGTGCAAATTTGGAAAGACAAATTCATGTTGAATATGCAGCGTTTAGTTAGGCCTGTAATCTATAATCACCTCGTATAGGTTAATATATTAATGCAATTATTACTATTAAAATCTGTGGCAGTTTTTTAGATTCATTATCTGTGTTTGTTTTCTCCTTATAGATCATTGACATTCCCTTCAGACCTTGATGAGTTGCGGGAACTTGCAGAAGATTTACAGTTTTATAAACGAGAGCACCAAACCTATGTCTTGCTGCTTTTCTGTAGTGCATACCTTTACAAGCAATGCTTTGCTATACCTGGCTCCAGCTTTCTGGTAAGCAACTTTGTTTTAGAAGTACAATAAACATTAATTTGCCTAATGAGCTGCATGTCCTTTTTTTATAGATCTGTCCATTCCCAACATGTGATTGTAATGTAATCCTTAGACATGTTCAAGAAAATGTGCCAACATAACATTCTATGAATTGGCAATCTTCAGGGGTGTGGAATGCTTAAAATAATCTACTTGGCCAAGGGACAAAATGTTATGGAGTTCTACATATCCTGTAAGATCTACTTGTCCCACCTACTTTCTACATACATTTGAATGTCTGACAGAGAAACATTAACATATTTTGTTGTGTTTTATTAAAATCAATAAACAATTCAATGCTTTGTAATAATGCTAAAGCAAAACTTGAAAGGTGATATCCATATTATTCAAAAGTATAGGAATACCATAATAAATAATCTTGCCTAGCAGCCTGCTCTAAGACACATATTGACAACAGTTCAATAGTTACAATAGATGTATCCTCTTAAGTCTGCACACATGCTTTGTGCCTCCTCTTGTAAGCCAGAGATCAGTAGCTCTGCTGGGGTCATATTCCTCAAATTTGGGTCCTTCTATCTTACGAAGCATTCAGTCTTGGTGGACATCTTGATTTAACCTTGTTCTTAGTGGGTTCTTAAGAAAATTCATTGCAGAAAACACACGTTCAGGTTCTGCTGTAGATGTAGTGAATGTGAACATCATCTCCATAAGCATTAATGTATTAGTCATTGTGAAGGTTGTGTTGCTAGCAGGGTGGAGAATGCAGGCCGTACAGGAATGTCTTAGGTCTGAAAGCTTTGCATATGTTTTTTAAGTCCACAGATGTCCTGTATAAATGCCAACCTCTCGTCTGTGGTGAAAAGTACCTCAAAATGTTGAACAATATCTGAGACGCCCATATGTACTTTCTTGCCACAGTGTATAATCAAATGCCTGAAGTCCTTGAACTGGCACGTAATTAAGATCTGCAAACCTCTCATCCATGTACATAACCACGTTATGAATGAGCTCACTGTCACTTTGGATTGGTGTTGCTGGTGGGCAGTCTGTTTAACTTTATTTCTCATCTATCTGGAGAAATTCTTTCAAACTTATTTTCTTTGGGGCGGTACAGGTGTTTATACTGTTGCATTGCAGTGCACTCTTTAGTCCTACTAAGGTCAATTCACACCTCTCTACAGCAGGTAGAACATGCAATAAAAGGAGTTCATTAGACTGAAAGAATTCCGAAAGCTGAACATCTCTCAGATTGTAAAGGTTTTTTTTTTTATAATTGCAAAGCTAATTACATTTGAGAGGTACTTTTATGCATAAGGGGCAGAATCATCACTGCCAGCTGGAACCTGTCCCAGATATAGAACCACTGTCAGTCGGTTTTGTTGCATGGCTGCCAATGCCCTAGTTTTGCTGGATGTCCATCTAACCTGTTTAATATCAGGGCCATGTGCAACGTTTTCTTCAGTTATTCTTGACATTTCTTTGGCATCTCTTTGCCTTTTAGTACTATGTCAGTAAAACTTGAAAATCCATTTCCCAGGTTGTTCAAGCTGTCAAATAGAGGGTTTGGATTTTACAATGTCTAGAATCCCAAGCTGAAGCTTGTGAGCTACATAGTGGAATGGCAAAAGAAAAGGAATGTCTTTTCTTAAGAGTGCTGCAACTCATCTCTTAGATCCCATCATAACTGCAGCACCATTGAGATTGACCGTTATTAGAGATGAGCCTGGGTGTTCTGTAGGCCTCATACTTACTACATCCAAAGATAACCTTTCGATTTCTTTACTTAAACCATGTAGAACAACTTGAGCATGTGCATGTTCGAATGGAACAATTTCTGCAGACAGAATGTCGGGCTTCCCACCATTGACTACGCTCACCAGCACAGTTTCCTGTTCAGTGATGGCACTATCTGTGCTTCTGTCAGCAATAATTCAGATGAAGTGAGAATTTGAAAGGTTTTTGGATGTCCTATCAAGGTATATGTGCCTCACATCTTATGAACACCAATGATTTTTTGCGGTTTGTATCATTTCTCCTATATCCACACCTGCTTTCTTCATAGCCCTGCATAGGCTTTCCATGTCTGAGAGTGGCTTACCTTGTTATGCAATTAGGTAAGCATTGTTAAAATAAAAGGGTCAGTTTCTTTCTTTCTCTCTCCTTCAATTTTAGCAGTGCTTGCATGATGAGGGGCTGCTCTGAAGGGGCTCTGGAATTTGAGCTACTCAGCGACTGAGACTGCAAGGCCATTTCTTAAATTTTGTGGTGGTGCCATTAAACACGTTATATGTGCCTTACTAGTTTCATGAGCTCTAATTGGCTCGATGCACATCTGTTCACATCCTTCTAAGAAAGTTTTTCTGCCTGAACCCAAATAGCTGACTGCTACAGAGGGATATTATTGGCAAAAAGTGCTGTACATTGTTGGTCCTTCTCCCTCTTGACTTTTCCTCAGGGCTAGCCATGGCCAGGATTTCACCCATTGAGACTGAAAAACCTTTTTTGTTTTTTTCAGCATCATACTTTTTGTTCATGTTTTTTTGTTCATGTTTTATTTAGAATTATTTGGGGAGGTACGAGGCCCAACCTCAGTTGGTTCTTTTTGGTTTTTCTCCTGGCCTTTCTTTATCAGTGTCTTTGGTTTTTTTAATCCAAATTTGAATAGACTTTGTCCTGTTTACAGGTAAATATGTCTCATCAGAGTGATCAAGTCTGAGACTGTACTTGATTCAGTTTTAAACTCACTGCCCAGAAATATTTAGCTATTTATGGCAACAAGCTTTTCACATGGGAGTCTGCACTTAGGGCCTCATTAAGAGTTTGGCTGCTGGACGAGCCGACTTCCAAACGAGCGAGGAGGGCACCACCACCATGGTGGTGTCATCCCCCCCCCCCCCCCCCCCCCCCCCCCTCCAAGCGTATTACAATGTCCCACCGGGCTGACAGCGGTAACATGGTATTAATTCGTTCCTGTCGGGCACACACATGCGTGATGCTGTATACATGTAATAGAACTCATTTGAGCGGAGAAACATTGGTAAACAAACAAAATAAAGACATAGAAGTCCCAGGTAAGTGGTTTTTTAAGAAAAACTGTGTTTACAGAATACACCAGCCTACATCACTGGACCTTTGGGGGTAGTTTATGCAATGTATAATCGCTCATAATAATTGCAAAATTCAGCAATTGCCATCTTCTGTCATTAAGAAAGAATAGCTACCATGGGTGTCAAGAAATGCAAACTATATAGACTAATTTAACACCCCAAACACTCCCCTGCCTCAAATTAAATTATAGCGATTTCTTAATGGTAATAACATTAATAGGTTGTAAGTGTATTTATATAGCGCTTACTACCTCTGATGAGGCGTTGAAACACTTTTTGGCACGTAGCTCACTACTCCGGAACCCAAAATGGATTCGTAATGAATTAGTAAAATGAAATCTAATTTGTTAATTTGAGCAGTGGACATGTGAGTCTATTAGTTGGATTGAATAGGATAAAGAAGCCCTTGAGAAAGTGTTATTTGGGAGATCATAATAGTAAAAGGAGGTTTAGTATGAGTCAGAGGAGGCGATGAAGGGATGGAGGAGGTAAGAATTTAGAAAGGGTTATTGGGGAGATCATGGTAGTAAAATGAGATTTTGAATGAGTCAAAGGCTAGACGAGAGAGCCTAGAAAGTGTTATTTTTTAGATCATAATAGTAAAATACGGTTTGCCTTGAGTCAAAGGAGGGATAGAAGAGGGAAGAGTCTAGAAAGGGTTATTAGGGAAATCATGGTTCTACAGTGAGGTTTGGATGAGCTAAAAGAGGGATAGAAGGTTTATTTGGGAGATCATAGTGTACAGTGAGGTTTGGGATAAGTCAAAGAGTGGAGGTAGAGGGTATAACGAAAAGGGGTTTCAGATGAGACAGAATAGTGAATTGGAGAGAGTTGAAGGGTTTATTTTTTTCAGTTTTTGCTAATTTCTCACCAATCAGTGTCCTGAAACACAAGTTTGTATTACCCAAAGATAAACCGTTTTTACCTCTTCCACGTGTGTAGGAAAAGCAAATGCTTCTTGTTTCGAGATAGTTTCCTATACAAGCAGCGACAAAGTCAATAGGTCTTGCTTTTCTGACCCATTGGCTTTGCCACTGATTTTTGCCCATGCAGTGCAATACAGCAAAAAGCTCTTGGACAATGCCTTATAGCATCATAAAAATACAAATGGGCATGATGATGAGACCATTTCCGAGGCTCACACATGTATGAGGATGTATGAAAGTGCATGTATCGCCATAAATGCATGCCCCTATGAAATGAGTGGGCACATTTGTTTTTGTATTTATTTACTGATCAAAAATGGACACCCTTTGGGTTGCCTACAGAGAGCTAGAAGCCTGTTTCATGCTCTGCCAAAGAGCCAGATGGAGCTGTGCTGCTTATCTGACCATCCCACCTTCCATATTCCATATCACTTACTTTCCTTATGCACAGACAATAAAAGTACTTCCTTTTTCTAAATAAATATATAAATAAAATACATAAGTGTAGAGGTGAAAAATATTTCTTAGGAGCTTGGCACCTGAGGTGCCGAATGTCATAGATACTGAATGCCAAGGGAGCCTAATTTTGATTCCACCTCATGCCTCTCTTTCACCGCCCTCCACTTTAACTTCCAATCTCTTTATCTCATTGATTCTTTTTCATCCCGACTTTCTTCATCACGATCTTCCCATATTTCTCTTTCTCCTTTATTTTCCGCCTTTTTTTTCCTCTCTTCTTGTGGGTCAAAGTCTGATGATTGAAAATAAGCCCTGGTCCTCAAAAATGAGTGCTGGTTTCTACCACCGGCACAAATTAAGCAATGGACAACATGCTCAGTGGCATTTCATCCAGAAATAACATCAAGTACAGACTTGTTTACCACATTAGGAAAAAAACAGGGAGCCTACATGACAGCCAGATGCCGAATGATCATACACCAAATCAAATTACTGCTGGAAAATATTGCTAGTAGATTTTTAGAAAATGTAGTTACATATTAGAAACGTGGCTGATGTTGAAATATGAGTGACTATATCTACACACAGGGCTTTATACAGCTTTTTACACTAATCCAGGGTGGGGTGGGAAGTTATGCCTCTGGAATTTGCCTCATTTTGTTCTTGTTAATGACAGTTGTTAGGGAGGGGTAGAAGGTCAACACGTGTTACTTGAATTCTAAGGAGCCCCTATTTTCCTGATGCGTTAACTGGAACTCCCTCAACTTTAATGTGGCAACAGATTTTTTTAAACATTTTTTTTAACTTTTTGTAGGAAGTTGTCTCTGTATATACTATTTCAAAGTAAAAAATAGTGTGCACAGAGTCCAAGGGTTCCCCTTAGAGGTAAGATAGTGGCAAAAAGAGATCATTCTAATGCTCTATTTTGTGGTAGTGTGGTCGAGCAGTAGGCTTATCAGAGGGTAGTGTTAAGCATTTGTTGTACACACACAGGCAATAAATGAGGAACACACACTCAAAGACAAATTCCAGGCCAATAGGTTTTTATATTGAAAAATATATTTTCTTAGTTTATTTTCTTAGTTTATCTTAAGAACCACAGGTTCAAGATTTACAAACAGGTATTTCACTCAGGTATTCTAGGAACTTTGAATAATCACAATAGCATGTACAGTTTTGACAAAAATAGCAATAAGCTATTTTAAAAGTAGACACTGCAAAAATCAACAGTTCCTGGGGGAGGTAAGTAATTAAGTTCACAGGTAAGTAAAACACTTACAGGGTTCAAAGTTGGGTCCAAGGTAGCCCACCGTTGGGGGTTCAGGGCAACCCCAGTTACCACACCAGCAGCTCAGGTGCAGAGGTCAAAGTGGTGCCCAAAACACATAGGCTTCAATGGAAATAGGGGTGCTGCGGTTCCAGTCTGCCAGCAGGTAAGTACCTGTGTCTTTGGAGGGCAGACCAGGGGGGTTTTGTAGGGCACAGGGGGGGACACAAGCAGGCACAGAAAGTACACCCTCAGCGGCACAGGGAGGCCGGGTGCAGAGTGCAAACAGGCATCGGGTTTCCAATAGGAATCAATGGGGAGACCCGGGGCTCTCTTCAACGATGCAGGCAGGCACAGGGGAGGCTCCTCTGGGTAGCCACCACCTGGGCTAGGCAGAGGGTCGCTCCTGCACTGGAGTTCGGTTCCTTCAGGTCTTGGGGGCTGCGGGTGCAGTGTGGTTTCCAGGCGTCGGGTTCCTTTAAGCAGACAGTCGCGGTCAGGGGGAGCCTCTGTATTTCCTCTGCAGGTGTCGCTGAGGGGGCTCAGGGGGGTCAACTCTGGCTACTCACGGGCTCGCAGTCGCCGGGGAGTCCTCCCTGTAGTGTTAGTTTTCCGCAGGTTGAGCCGGGGGCGTCAGGTGCAGAGTGGAAAGTCTCACGCTTCCGGCGGGAAACGTGTGGTCTTTAAAAGTTGCTTCTTTGTTGCAAAGTTGCAGTTTCTTGAATAGGGCCGCTGTTCTCGGGAGCTTCTTGGTCCTGTAGATACAGGGTAGTCCTCTGAGGCTTCAGAGGTCGATGGACCCTGTTGGATGCGTCGCTGTTGCAGTTTTCTTCGAAGTAGGGAGACAGGCCAGTGGGGCTGGGGCCAAATCAGTTGTCGTCTCCGTCTTCACTGCAGGGCTTCAGGTCAGCAGTCCTTCTTCTTCTTTAGGTTGCAGGAATCCGATTTCCTGGGTTCTTGGGTGCCCCTAAATACTAAATGTAGGGGTGTGTTTAGGTCTGGGAGGGCAGTGGCCAATGGCTACCGGCCCTGAGGGTGGCTACACCCTCTTTGTGCCACCTCCCTGTGGGGAGGGGGGCACATCCCTAATCCTATTGGGGGAATCCTCCATCTGCAGGATGGAGGATTTCTAAAAGTAAGAGTCACCTCAGCTCAGGACACCTTAGGGGCTGTCCTGACCGGGGAGTGACTCCTCCTTGTTTTCCTCATTATCTTCTCCAGCCTTCCTGCCAAAAGTGGGGGCAGTGGCCGGAGGGGCGGTCATCTCCACTAGCTGGGATGCCCTGTGGAGCTGTAACAAAGGGGGTGAGCCTTTGAGGCTCACCACCAGGTGTTACAGTTCCTGCAGGGGGAGGTGAGAAGCACCTCCACCCAATACAGGCTTTGTTCCTGGCCACAGAGTGACATAGGCACTCTCCCCATGTGGCCAGCAACATGTCTGGTGTGTGGCAGACTGGCAAAAACTAGTCAGCCCACACTGGAAGTCGGGTATGTTTTCAGGGGGCATCTCTTAGATGCCCTCTGGTGGTATTTTTACAAGAAAGTGCACACTGGCATCAGTGTGCATTTATTGTGCTGAGAAGTTTGATACCAAACTTCACAGTTTTCAGTGTAGCCATTATAGTGCTGTGGAGTTCGTGTTTGACAGACTCCCAGACCATATACTCTTATGGCTACCCTGCACTTACAATGTCTAAGGTTTTGCTTAGACACTGTAGGGGCATAGTGCTCATGCACCTATGCCCTCACCTGTGGTATAATGCACCCTGCCTTAGGGCTGTAAGGCCTGCTAGAGGGGTGACTTATCTATGCCATAGGCAGTGTGAGGTTGGCATGGCACTCTGAGGGGAGTGCCATTTCGACTTAGTCATTTTCTCCCCATCAGCACACACAAGCTGGCAAGCAGTGTGTATGTGCTGAGTGAGGGGTCCCCAGGGTGGCATAAGACATGCTGCAGCCCTTAGAGACTTTCCCTGGCATCAGGGCCCTTGGTACCAGGGTTACCAGTTACAAGGGACTTACCTGGGTGCCAGGGTTGTGCCAATTGTGGAGACAAAGGTACAGTTTAGGGAAAGAACACTGGTGCTGGGGCCTGGTTAGCAGGGTCCCAGCACACTTTCAAATCATAACTTGGCATCAGCAAAGGCAAAAAGTCAGGGGGTAACCATACCAAGGAGGCATTTCCTTACACTTTTATATTCTTTTTATTTTTTTAATGAGCTTTATTTATCCATGGATTTGTATGTATAATCTTTGTAACAGCATCAGTGTGAGATTACAATAGCCGCTGGAAGCAAATACCCTTTTGATTAATTCAAGGATTAGGTAAAAGCCCATTATCCCTGAATTGTTTAATTCTGAGAGATGTAGCAAACCCCTGGCCATCTCAAAGCGACAATTAGCTGAGGCAGGAGCAATGAATGGAATCGTCATTCTGTCAAGTATTCGTGCTGCAAGCCATCAACATGTATTCACAGGAAGATGCCATCTACTGTACCCTGGGAGGACACAGTGGCCTCGTCCTCTTCTGCTGCTACTAATCAGTAAAGAGCCTCTGAGACCTCTTCCCACTCAAATTCATGTTTCATGATTCCCAATGCAACAGAAACACATAAATGAAGTCCCTATATTAAATCATGATTTGGGTGAGCCTTTGATAACCCTTAGATATCACGCTTGCCGCACCAAGCTTAACTCCACCATAAACCCCATCATTATCTGCAGCAGACTCACCTGCCAGGGAGCAGACACTGTGTTGGAGACGCCGACCTGCCCCATCCAATTCCAAGAAGTGCGCCGTAGTACACCAAAGACAAGCTGCCTGCCTTGGATGGTGTGGGATGCCAAGACCGACAGTGCGGGACAGGGGGATCGAGCCATGCACCAACTGACGGTGGAGAGACCACGCAGCTACCGTGGCCCACAGCATTGGACCTGGCAGATTAGAAAGCATTTCCTGCCTTGGGGACCGCCCTTGCACTTTCAGCAGCTTGGTCCAGAGAGTAGGTGAGCTGCGACAGTGTGAAATCTGCGTTGACTACAGGTTTGTGGGGGCACCACCTACTTCATACCAGTGTATTAGGCAGGCCTCTGTCACTGACGGAGCCTCACGGTGCCCACAAACTGCCTCTTGCTGAGGGGGGAAGGCTGTTTCACACAAGAGACACTGACATTTTACTGAGCTCAAGAATCACAGCCAGTCACTGGCTAGAGACCAGTCATGGTTTCCTAGACAATCAGAGGCTTCCAAAGGTTCTTTGGCTTTTTGTCAGCATTTCTGATTGGCTGTGTGTCCCACAGTGCCCACAGCTCATATATTTACGTGATTTAATGTATATTTGTCCGTTGGGCAAAATAGTAATTGTGGGAGTCAGTATGACCCTGGCGGTCCCGCTCCGCTATGCCGGCTGTGGCAGCCAGACTGCCAAATTAGGACAACGGTAGTGAACTGGCTGCATGGCAGCCAGTTCACCACCAGTACCGTAAGGGGGGTAGGACCGCCTAGCCGAAAATTGACCATCTTCGACCAGGCGGTCCACCTAACACCTCCAGCTGTATTGTGTATCCTTACCGCCAGGGATTCTGTGGCGGCAGCCCCGCCACAGAATCCCTGGCGGTAATGATGCTGGCGACAGGAATACTCATTCCTGTCACCACTGCAGGACTCCCCAACCCCCCATTCCATGTAGGACCCACCCCGACCCCATCAGAAGCCCCTGATCCCCATTCTGAACCCTCCCCCCAATCCCCATTCTGATCCCCCGTACTTCCACGCAGGCACACATCACACATACATACATACATACATACATACATGCACACACATTCACACACACCTGCACACACGGCCACAACACCCCCCCTCCCCCCCCCCCAACTCCTGCATTCACACAAGCACACATACCCTTGCATACACACAAACACACACAACACCCCTCACATCCCCCCTCATTCACACAAACACACTCAACCCCCCCACCCCCCTGTCGGTCGATAACCTTACCTGCTGGTCATCCGGGAGGGAACAGGGCCCATGACCACTATTAGGCGGGGAAGCAGCCAGCAGCCATAATATGGCAGTCTAAGGACCACCAACACTGGCAGTCAATTGGCAGGGGTGACATTGGCGGACTTTGTAAAAGACCGCCATTGTCAAAATGAGGACCTAAAGGCCTTATTACGAGGCTGGCGGTCTCGTGGTGGCGGTCGGACTGTTGCGACTGTGGCAGTCTGACTGCCACATTACGAGGTTGGCGGGCAGACCTGCCAACCTACTGCCATCCCAGTCAGGTTCAGTGATCCCGACGGGCTGACAGAGGTCCTGGCTGTAATCAGCCAGGGTGGCACTGCAATCAGTGCCGTCCTGCTGATTACAACCTTGTTCTCCACCAGCCTTTTTATGGCCGTCTGTCCGCCATGAAAGACGCCGTCCTGCTGATTACAACCTTGTTCTCCACCAGCCTTTTCATGGCCGTCTGTCCGCCATGAAAGACTGGTGGAGAACAAGTGCAGGGGGCCACAGGGGGGGCCTTGCACTGCCCAATCCTATGGCATGGGCAGTGCAGAGGCCCCCTTGCTCAGCATCCTTGAAATGCACACTGTCTGCTGTGCCGACGGAGTGCATTTTAAGGGTGTTGCACCCTGCGTGTGGCAGCATTGCCACTGGCTCAATTATGAGCCGGGAACAATGTTGCAGCCCAGTGGGAAAGTTGTAATAAGGCCGGTGGGGAGATGGCCAGCCCTGTGGCATTCTCCTCGTCTGGAGTTTGGCGGACGGATGTCTCCGTCCGCCAAACTCATGATGACCCCCTAAATCTTCTAGCCCATTACAAAAGTCAATATGGTTCGGGTTTGAGGCAATATGATTCCCCTACCCCTGAATCTTACCCAGCTCTGCGTGTTTGTGTCGCCAATGAGGTTTGCTGCTGAACCAATGGCACTGGAATTGTCTTAACTGCCATTTTTCAGATGGATACAACTACCTGTGGATTCCTGACCTAATGAATTCTCCCCATGCGTAGCATTCGATGGAAACTTCTCTCTAGCTCTGCACGTCGGCGAGGACGTCACAATTGCCCGACTCCACGTGGCTCCGCCTGACATTATCGTGGCAATAAGAGGCCCTCGCTGACGTCATTTCCCTTTTTTCCGTGGCTTCGATAAGGGTTACTTTCTAGCTACCTGTGTCGTTCGCTCTTCGGAAGGGATACTTTGTTTTTGTCGGCTCCGGAGAAGTCCGGTTTTAAACCCTGCAGAGAATGCGGAGGTCGGATGTCGGTGACTGACCCCCACAATGACTGCCTTTGGTGCCTGAGTTCGGATCATGACGTCCAGGAATGTGGTTCATGCCAAAAGATGAATCAGAAGGCCTTGAAGGAACGTGAGGCTAAGTTGTTCTTAGCCAAGTCGAAGAGAGAGAGAAAGCGGCACCATGGATCGTCTTCGGGGAAGTCGAGCCACAGGAAACAGCGTAATTGTGACTCCAGGCGTCCGTCCAGAAGCCGGTCAGAGTCGAGGTCTCTGTCGACTCAATGCCGTAAGTCTTGGGAAGTCACCCCAACGGTGTCTCCACAACCAGTGACTCAGCAGACGTCCCTGGTGCCATCGGTCTTTGAGGTTGTGGAGCCTCAAAGTCAACAGGCTTCTCCGGCGCATCCAGGGGTGCAGGAGTCATGTCCGGTGCCGGCTCTGGCTCCTCAGGGCTATCCTTCGTTCCTGGCTCCGGGTACGGATCCGGCGGCATTTCTAAATGCCATGTTTGCCATATTCCAAAATATGGCTCCGGGAGGTGGTGCGCCGGCTGGCCCCACTGGTCCCCTGGCATTCAACCTAGGCCTTCCGGCTCCGTGCAGGCCGACGCTGTGTATGCTGTTCTGTCCGGCAGGAGATTCTAACCAGGTGCCAGTGCCGGCGGCGCAGCCGTTGAGAGAGAGACATTCGACGCCGTTGTCTGATGAGATGGAGCCTAGAAGCCGGATGGCGTAGACGGGTGCAGGGCCTTTATCCATGGCGCCGATGGATCCATCTGCGGTGTCTGGAGGATCTGGAGATCCTGTCATGACGCCTTCTCTGCGCCATTCACCGACGTCATTGCACTCCATGTTGACGCCGGGGTTGGAGGCCAAAGTGAGATCCAGAAGGAAGGCCCTCAGGTTGCTGGAGTAGAGGGAGTACCAGCAGCAGATCCTTGAGGAGGGGGAGATTGCTGATCCCCAGAGTGAGTTTCCAGGATTGGATACGGCCAGTGGACTTGATACTTCCCCGGAATGGGATTTGGCCTCCCCTGGGGAGTATACAGAGGAGGCAGCCACCTTTCACTCCGTCATCAGGAAGGCTGCAAATTTCCTGGAACTTCCCCTGCCTATGGCCCAGGTTAAAACCAACCTTCTGACAGAAGTACTGCACCCTGCCACAGCCATTGCGGATCCTCTTTTGCCATTCAATGAGGCTCTTATGGAGCCAATAGAAGAGGTGTGGAAGAGGCCTGTCACCTCGTCGGCTGTGAGCAGGTCGTTGACCAGACAATATAGGTCTGCATCTGGAGACCCCAAATTTTTGTCTAAGCATCTGTCTCCTGAGAGTCTGGTTGTACAGGCATCCTGTTCTTCGTGGTCTGCTCCTGGCTCTTTTCCGGGAGTTCCATCTGACCGGGAGTCCAAGCGTATGGAACAGTCGGCCAAGAAAGTTTTTCATCGTGTAGCATGGTGTTGAAATCTGCCAATGCTACCTACATTCTTGGCAGGTGCATACACGCGATAATGGACGCAGCGAAGACAGTATTACCAGACATGCCCCAGGACTTGCATGGCCTACTTTCGGATGCCCAGGCAGCGGCTACGCAAGTCATTCAGTCAGGGCTGGATACCACGGACTCTGTTGCAAGAGCCATGGGGACCTCTGTTGCCACCAGGTGCCCTGCTTGGTTGAGCACATCTGTTTTTTCTCCAGACGTTCAGCCACGCTGTTGGACTTGCCTTTTGGTGGGGCGAAATTTTTGGATCTAAAGCGCACCCTGCGCTGGAGCGCTTTAAGGAGTGTAGGGCTACTGCTAAGTCCTTGGGCCTGGAGGCTGCTTCTACCCCATTTAGATCTTTGAGGCAGCCGCGAGTTTTTGGACGAGGGGCTTCCTTTCGTGGGAGATCTTAGCAGCCAGGGCAGCAGTCTTTGAGCCTCCCTTATCGATCATTTAGGGGGTGGGGTAGGGTCCGCACCAGAGGGGCCAACCAGCAGCAGCATCCTTCCTCTCCCTCAGGAGGGATGCTACAGGGAAAGCAGCCCTAGTCCTCTAGCCATCGCGTCCCATGCCTCACCGGTAGGGGGGGAGGCTATCTCTTTTTCTTCCCATGTGGGAGTCCTTAACATCTGATTCCTGGGTCATCAGCGTGGTGAGAAAAGGTTATACCCTTCCCTTTTGGGAGATTCCCCCTTCCTTCCCTCCCAGTCCTTCCTTTTGTTCAGAAGATCATCTTCTGTTGCTAGAACAGGAGGTTCTGTCCCTATTGTTGAAAGGTGCAGTGGAGTTGGTTCCCGAGCAGGAGAGGGGTCAGGGATGTTATTCAAGGTACTTTCTGATCCCCAAAAAAGATGGTTGTCTGCGGCCTATCTTGGACCTGAGGATTTTGAATTGGTTCCTCAAGCAGGAGACATTCAAAATGCTGACCCTAGCACAGGTACTTATGGCATTGAACAAGGAGGATTGGATGGTGTTGGTCGACTTGCAGGATGCTTATTTCCATATTCCCATTCTCAAGTCACACAGGAAGTATCTCCGGTTTGTGGTGGGTTCGCAACACTACCAGTTTGTGGTCCTTCCTTTTGGTCTTACTTCCGCACCTCGGGTCTTCACGAAGGTGATGTCGGTTGTTGCAGCAGACCTCGGAAGGAAAGGGATAGCAGTTTTCCCTTACCTGGACGATTGGTTCATCAGAGCCGAGTCTCCAGGGCTTGTGTTGCACCATTTGCAGCTGGCAACCCAGTTGTTGTTCAGTCTGGGCTTTTCAATAAATGTGCCCAAATCTCACCTAGAGCCCCCTCAACGCCTCCTGTTCATAGGGGCAGTGCTGGACACTACATTGAATCGGGCCTTTCCTCCGCTACAGCGGATCCAGGACATTCAGGTGTTGATTCCAATGTTTCAAGAAGGAGCAGTTGTTCCAGTCCTCAAGGTCCTTCCTTTGCTCGGTTTGTTCGCTTCTTACATTCTGTTGGTCACTCATGTTCAGTGGTGCCTCCGCAGGCAGTGGTTTCAACACAAAGGGGATCTTGAGGAGTCGATAAAGATCTCCAGAGACACTGCGGCGGATCTCCGATGGTGGGCTGAGGACAGCAACCTGTCTCAAGGAAAGCCGTTTTCACTGCCTCCTCCGGTGACCACAGTGATAATGGATGCCTCCACTTTGGGGTGGGGAGCGCATCTGGTGGACCTGGAGATCAAGTCGTTGGTCTCCAGTGGAGCAGATGTTTCATATCAATCTGCTGGTACTGCGGGCGATTCGTTTGCCCCTAAAGGCCTTCCTCCCTTCCCTTTGCGGGCAGTCGGTTCAAGTTCTAACGGACAACATGACCGCAATTTGGTATATCAACAAGCAGGGAGGTGTAAGGTCGTACCTTCTCTGCACAGAGGCTCTTCGACTCTGGTCCTGGGCTCAGGACCATCGGCTTTCCGTAATAGCAAATCATCTGGCTGGGGTTCAAAATGTGCGTGCGGACAGTCTCAGTCTGCTCTTCTCAGACGATCACGAGTGGCGTCTTCATCCGGATCTGGTTCTTTACATCTTTCGGGTGTGGGGTTTTCCCTGGATAGACCTTTTTGCCACTCGGGAGAACGCACACTGCCCGTCGTTCTGCAGCCTTCAGTATCCGACGCAAGGAGCGTTGGGGGACGCGTTTCAGATGTCCTGGTGCGGCCAGTTGCTTTACGCGTTTCCCCCCCATACCCTTGATTCCTCGGGTTCTGAGGAAGATTCGCAAAGAACGGGCCCAAGTCATTCTAATAGCTCCGGATTGGCCGCGGAGGGTGTGGTACGCTGTGCCCTCTGCTCCATCTCCCTCTCAGGGAAGACCTCCTCTCGCAGTCGCAGGGGCGGGTTCTACACCCCCACCTCCAGAGCCTGCACCTTCCTGCCTGGAGATTGAACGGGGCAACCTGAATGCTTTTTCTCTCCCGCCAGAGGTGGTGGACGTTTTTATCGGCCAAGCGACACTCCACCAAATCGGTCTATGTGAGCAGGTGGACTAAATTTGTTCATTGGTGTGGAGAACAACAAATTAATCCCTTAAGTGCCCATCTATCAGATATATTGCTGTTTGCTTTGTCGTTGACGCGGCGAGGTTGCGCTGTGGCCACTGTCAAAGGCTATCTTTTGGCCCTGTCGGCCTTCTTATGTCTTCCTGATCAACCCTCTCTGTTCAATTCCCCTTTAGCATTAAGGTTTTTGACGGGGCTTACCAATAGGTTTACTCCCAATCCATTTATCATGCCCCAGTGGGACTTAAATCTGGTGTTAACTTTTTTGATGGGCTCTCCCTTTGAGCCACTTCATTTTTGCCCTTTAAGATATTTGTTTTTAAAGACTGTGTTTCTAACAGCCATCACGTTGGCTAGACGTGTGAGTGAGCTTCAGGCGCTTTCTGTTCATCCACCTTTTACAACCTTCCATAAAGACAAAGTGGTTTAGAGGACCAGGGCGGCTTTCCTCCCCAAGGTAGTGTCTCCGTTTCACTTGGGACAATCCATCACTCTCTCGACATTCTACCCTCCTCCGCATCCATCTAAGGAGGAGGAAAGACTCCATCGTCTGGACCCCAGGAGGGCTCTCAGTTTTTACATTGACAGGACGAGAGAGTTCCGCTTGGATGATCAACTCTTTATTGGATACGTGGGGGAAGGCCGTCCACAAACGAACGCTATCCAGGTGGGTCGTTCTTTGTATTAAGATATGTTATTCATTGGAGAAGAAGGATCCTCCTGAGGGGATCAGGGCCCATTCCACCAGGGCCAAGTCGACCTCATCGGCCCTGGCCAGAGGTGTTCCGGTGGCGGACATTTGTAAGGCCGCAAATTGGTCTCCCCCCCACACCTTTGTAAAGCATTATTGGCTGGATTCGGAGGTGCGGAGGGATGGCCATTTTGCGCGGTCTGTGCTGCAGGAGTTCTTGGTGTGACCGGACAGACACCCTCCTCCAAGGTTGTACTGCTTTGGGGCTCTATTCATTAGGTGAGGAATCCACAGGTAGTTGTATCCATCAGAAGAGCAAGTTACTTACCTTTGGTAACGCTTTTTCTGGTGGATACACTAGCTACCTGTGGATTCCTCACGGTCCCTCCCGCCTCCCCGTTGTCTGTCTGGTCATACCGAGATCTCCTTGGGTGTGCATTTGTATGTTTTATTTTTGTATATTTGTGTGTGTGTGTGTGTGTGTGTATATGTGTAATGTAATATATATATAATATACACACACACACATATCAAGGTGTGTGTATATGTGTGTGTGTGTGTGTATGTATATATATATATATATATATATATACACACACACATACATATATAGTTGCATTTCTGTTTATTTGTGAGTTCTTACATTTGTTCATAATGGTGTAGAACTTTTAGGAAGGAGCATTGGTATTGTTTCTGTTATTGGCGTTTGCTTTTTCTATAAAGGTTTGAGTATGATGATGAAGTGTTTGGATTATCCATGTTTATCTATTCAACTCAAAGGCACGTCAAAAATGGTGTAAGCTGACGTCCGCACGCCGGTGAGGGCCTCTTATTGCCACGATGACATCAGGTGGAGCCGCGTGGAGTCGGGCAATTGTGACGTCCTCGCCGACGTGCACAGCTAGACAGAAGTTTCCGTTGAATGCTACGCATGGGGAGAATTCATTAGGTGAGGAATCCACAGGTAGCTAGTGTATCCACCAGAAAAAGCGTTACCGAAGGTAAGTAACTTGCTCTTATAATAATTTTGTGCACCTCTCAATCTTCATGCTATCCATTTTATGTAAATTCATTCAGCAGATGTTTGCCTTTAAAAACACACCAGCCCTCACTTTTAAAATCTTAATTATTCATTGGTAACATATGGGACCTTACTGACTTTTGGCCTGGCTCCTGAAAAATGTAATTATGCTCGATTTTGTCTTAGTGCTGAGAAAGACATAATTGCTGTGAGGTTTTCTCTCAAAAGTAGTTTAGTTGCAAACATGCCATCCTGAGACTGTTTTACACAGAGTGCCTCATGGGCTCATTGGGGAGCTTGTGCCGTTTTTTTGTCGCACTGGTACTTTGGTATTATTGAATTGAGTGCAGAAGCATGTGCAGTCCCTTCTATAACACATATTGAACTAACGCACATTTTGAATCGGCTCAATCGCGAGGTGGCAGCCTCTCATTTGGTTTAGGATGTTGCTGCAATCAAATGAGGCAATAGTGTGCAGTATTAAAAATGCGGGCACACAGCCAAAGAAGCTTTTGGGAAGGGCCACATGGAGTAGCTGGTGCACATTCTGCCTGCCCTCGAGGTTGGCCCTGTGGACTGGGGGTTGAATTCAGCGGGACCCCGGCCAGGTATCGCCTAGTAGGCGGGTGCGGCGAGTTACCAACATGCTGGGCAATTTTTACCCCCTCCCTCTTTCTTTAAACTGAGGCTGGGGGTCTCCAGTCCTATTTTCGTTAACCCGCTATTTAGAGTACAGGCACAAATTTACACTCCCCTTTCCAGCCTGAACAGCACATTCTCTGTAATATGGTGAAGTGTTTGTCTGTGCCTGCCACATTCTGTAAAGGGTATGCACAGCCAAGGTGGAATGCAAATGCATTGATGGGCATTTAAGTAACCGTAATTCCAAAACTGCTATGTCTTGGAGATCTCCTAAGACTCCTGCGCTTTCACACTGGAAACAGGGAACCTATAGGACAGTGAAAGCCGAAGAACCCCGAAACCAAGGACGGAAACTAAATGGGAAGCTTTACGGTGGGAATAGTCTGCTATGATGGGATAAGTTGGAAAAATGTTGAAAACAATGCATTTTTTTTTTAACAAAAATTATTAAAACTGAGACCCATTTCAGTTCACATGGAGGTTTTTAAAAAAAAAATTATTAAGAGGATAGAATGTAAATTGTTAGCAAACAATAGTAGAGCAGCAGTTTCAGTCTATGCATGGTATCAAATAATGGCATTTTTCAGTATGCTTCCTTCATACAAAACACGTCTTATTGTATATACTGCTATAAAAATGGCCGATAAGACTCCTTAGGGCTATGCATGAGAATATTTAGTCGTAAAATTAAGGCCACAATCTCAAACCAAAGATGGCCTTAAAATTAGCTCTTGACAGGCAGTGCCTGAATTTTAGGCCTACATCACAACATTGCAGTGTATATTAAAATTACATTCCCAGAAAAGGCCTTCTTTACAAGGATTCCTACACATGGACAAAGGTGTTTCGCCACTGGGGAAAGCACAATATTTCACAAAAATCATTGGAATTGACCGTCCCATTTCAGTCACTTGCATTCCTCTTTCATTCAGTTTGTAGAAGAAAAGGTCACTTATGTGTCAGTAAAGAAAGTGATGATAACGTTTGGATTCCTAATGCTGTAGTGGGAAAGTTGACTGTGAATTGAATTTAACAACCTGTCCCTGTTTTGAAAGTGCCTACTGAATCTATTCTCTTTGGATGAACATCTAATTAACTACAGTATGAAATACAGGTGGTAGCACTGGCTGTATATATAACTGTTGGGTCTAAAAATAGTATTAGGTCTGTTCTGTTTGGAAAATATTTTAAAGACAACCACTTTCAAAGCACGTTTTAGAAATATTAAATCATTTCCTGCTTTAGTGATATGTATTCTCTTAGTCCTCAGTTCTTCATAAAGACTGGTAAGGGAGGAAATTTGCACGTTGTTGATTATCTATTAAATCAAGGACCTGATGGCCAACACCCAGTGTTCACTACATGGACCCTTACTGGGTGTCCTTGTACATGGCCCCTGATTATATTGTTTACCTGGGTTGTGTGCTGCTAGGAGTGCAAAGCCTAAGTGAGTTCATAAAGGCCCTATTTGTGCCTGTATTGATGTTTGTTTTTCTGCTGTCTTCATTTGTTGTTTTTGGTCTTCTATCCTGCTAAGTTTGCTGATTTTGGTATGTCTTGATTGCTTGTTTATTGGTTCATGAGAAATTCTGCCAACTTTAATTTTTGCCTTAGTGATGTTAAGATACCTTCTGGGAGATTTTACCCCAAAAATGCCTATTACCCTGCAAATACTATTTTAGAGGTATTTAAAATCCAAGATTCCTTCTTGCTAAGTGGGAATCAGGTAGCTATTTCACATGGGATAGTAGATGTTTCTTTATTTAAAAGGGTACAGGTTAAGTTACACGTTACTTAATAAGGAAACCCCACCAGGAACAGCATCCTATCTGTTCAACTCACTCTCTCCAATGGTCACACACCCTTAGTCACTCACCAACATTCCATGACATCACACACTGGATGAGCAAAGCAGAGAACAATGGAGGTGTGCACAGAATGCATCACAAGTATAGCAGAATATAGCACAAGGACCGTGGCCTTCAGTCCATACAAAAGGGATTTTTGTCCCATTCCTGATGCACAAAAAATAGCCTTTCTGCAACAGCAATATTAAGAGCTAAATTAATCCTTACCAGAGGCCAAAACCTGGTCAGTGGGTATGGATAATGTGTCTCCTACATTCCTCCTCATGTACAGTTTCAATTACAATGTGTAGACCTAAGTTTGAGTTCCCAACCTTCAAAATAGGTGTGTGAACAAAACTATTGGGCCAATCAGATTACCAAGTAGACTTCTCATTTTTCGGTCCAGAGATCTCAGGAAAAAACCCAGCAATCCATATATATACATCCATTTTTTTTGCATTCCACAAATGCAAGTTTACTCCTGTGAAAGGAATACCGAAGAACGTTTTAAGACTTGGAATTGAGATTTAGGGGAAGAGCTGTCTCCTTGTGGAAAGCATATTTTGCCTCGAGGACACAAAAAAGGATTTACTCTTGTTTATTGTCCCACGCGATGGATAATCTATATGTGTACATTTCATGGATTTTAGTAAGACATTTCTTTACCTTATTTTAGCGACTATTCTTGATTGGATTTTTTGGTGCTTTAATTTTTTTTAATAATGTCTGTTTATATTATCCCCACTTTGTCAGCAAAAACAAATTTGACGTAGTGTTCTTGATGAGAATTCACTTTTTCGTATTTTCATTTCAGAACATGCTTGCAGGTGCATTATTTGGCCCATGGTTGGGACTTTTCCTGTGCTGTACGTTGACATCTCTGGGTGCAACATGCTGTTACCTGCTTTCTGATGCCTTTGGAAAACAGTTTGTAGTCTACTATTTTCCTGAGAAAGTAGCAGTGCTTCAAACTAAGGTAAATATAATATGAAGGCCTGAACGCTGTTAGCAATAGCATCCCCATTATCTTATTTTCACTCATTAGCTGCAAGCTAGTGAGGTGCAAATTGTTTGTTGTTTTCCCTTTTTGCAGTTCAAAAATTCCCATTTAAGCGATAAAGGCTAATATATACGGTCAAGTTTGTCTACTTAACTGAAATTTGTTATGAGTAATATACATATAAAGTCGAACTTTATAAAAGCATATGTGTTGTGATCCAAACTAGTTAATGTATTTAACCTCCACTGAAAACAGTGGTGTATACCACTAAGGGATGCTCTGCTAAATTGCACTTTGTATTTACCCTGATGAAAAATGTGCACGTTTTGTTCATTTTGACAGTTTAAAAAAAATGTTTTAGTATTTGTTATTAAGTTTCAAGAGCACTCATCTTATCCAAGTGACGTAAAATATGCATCAAACAATGGCTGTAACTACTAATGGTTCCAAACAAGTTCCTTTGGTATTTAGTTAGCTTGTGTCTTCCACTGCTACTTGGAGATTACAGCTTTTCACCCCAGAATGGTATCATTATTTATTCAACAATAGTTCGCCACAGTGCAATGGCAAATAACATTTTTCAGGTTTTGTTTTTGGCGATTTGCTGCTAATGTCTTCAGTGTTTTCATGGTCAGTAGATGGACTTCACACACAATACATTTAAAAGTATGCATTTTACTAAATCAGAAGCTCTTTTGAATAATAATAAATCTAAATCTATGCTAAATTTAAGTCCTATTTTTTTTTTTAACTGACCACTAGATTCAGTAACACTTACTAAATTAATTCATTTAAATAATAAATGAACATTAGGCAGTGAAAATATTTTCATTATGTTTGAATAGGAATGATAGCCGTAGTTATATCCCAAATAAAGAGGAACTATTGCAGTTGATACTTACTTCTAATGCCACAAATTACACTAACAGCTTTTGAGAAACGTTACATATGAATGGATGAAAATGTAGTTTGCTGTGCAATATTATATATATATATATATATATATATATATATATACATCAATCCCTTCATTGTGAGTCCAATGATTTATTTATTTATATTTTTTGTGGCAAGTAAAATCAAAAATAGGAGCCAACATTCCCGCTAGCATTGGTATTGTCCCCAGTGAGCAATTACCCACCGATTCCAGATGATTTTGAAGGTCGAAATGCGGAATAATGTGTAGTTGCAGTTTTCAAGTTGTTAATTTTCCCTTCTCAGTTTTTCAGGCAATAGGTGGAAAGAGAACCCCTTTTGCAGGTGCCCAGTATGCTCTAGATCGTTTCATTCAGGCAATACGTGGAAAGAGAATCATTGATTCAGTGCCTGGCTTGCTCCTGATCCTTAAACAAAAATCTAATAGAAACCCAGTTTGTGTGACACGTTTGTTCCACGTTTTTTGATTTAAGAATATTTGTGAAATGCATACTACTCAGCAATGATTTAGCATGAACTAATTTTAACTAAACAAACCATCCTCAAAAGTAAAGTGTTTTTAAGTGAGACTTTAATTTGCTACTAACTGAGGAAAATATTTAAAATACACACAAAGGAGAAAGCAGAAAGAAGAATGTTTGATTTATGAAGGATAAGTCCTTGTCACCTAAAAGTGGAACTGGGAACGGCTTGTCTAAGTGGCTAAAATTCGCACCTTTGTAAAGCCCACCTATAGGTATTTGATGATCTGTATATGGGCACATTTCAATTTTCCGCTTTGTGTGTGGATTATAGCCTGCTTTTTTGGTGCTCATGCCTGCTGTACTGTGGTGCTGTGTTAATTCTACCCTTTGTTTTCCAGGAGATTCCTTGCTGTTTTTTTCACTTTGTCCTTTGGCTAGGGCACGTTATGGCAAAACAACATGGCTTTGAGCCATGTGCTCAGTGCCACAATGAACCAAATCATGTCACTTTAGAGATACTGTTACACTGTTTGAGTACAGCCTCTAGTCTGTTCTGGTATTCGCAGTATGCTGTAATACTGTGGTAACTGGTTGGCTTTCCTTTTTGTTTATAGTCCAACTAGCACACTGCAACAAAAGGTCCAGCATCCCTCCCTCAATGTGAGTTCTTTGTCTCTCTCTCTCTCTCTCTGGTCTGTAGTACTAGGGGAACACTCCAAACAGAAGAGCCAGCATCCTCCTGTGTGTGGTTTCCTGTTAGGCCCTTTTCATCCCCAGTACATAAGTTCTACTCCCGCTGAGTAGAAAAGGATGTTATAAATGAGCTGGCTGGTAGGTCGGTGAGCGAGAGTCTATACAGACAAAACTGCCCCCTCCCCCCCCCCCCCCCCCCTCCCCCCAATTCATTGCTCTGTGGGAAGGAGCACAGGTGCCTGGAGGGACGGGGAACCCACTAAAAGTACCAAACTACCCCCTATCCTTGCTGGGCACCTTACTCTACCTCGCATAACTGGTCAGTATGTGACCCCACAGTCCTTTCTCCCTCAAACTCCTAATAGACACTGTCCCAAACACCAGGCAGAAATCCGCGATCAGCAGCCTTCACACTGACTTCCAAATAAACGCAACATCTCATAATCAAGGCCTATCAATGTTAAAAACACACCAGAGGGGAGAAAGAACCTTTCACAGAAGTAAATACCATACTTTTTGTTCTTCCTACATTTACCAGTTCACCTTCCTATGTTGCACTGGTTGACTTAATTCATAGTGAGACCTACATAGTCAAACGGCCAAAGGTCCCCCTTTAGGTCATGAAGTTTCTTTACTAAGCTGTTTTTCTGTATAGGAGCACAATTCAAGATCACTTAAACTCATGCAAGCAAAGGTATGCATATTAATTCTCAGCAGGTTATCCCCCCTATGATTATACATAACATTGTGTCTATTGTGTTTAGTAGACCTTTCTAGTTACCTTGAGACAAAGGACAGGACAACTTAGCAATAACTGACAATAATGAGCATAGAATATGTTACAGCATATACATCATGTCATAAGTGGAAAATCTTTTTTGAGTTAATGATTGCCATTTGAAAATAGAAATGAAGAACAGAATGGTGTGTTAAATGTACCTCATTATTATTTTATCTGCTGCAATTAAATCATAATGAGGCGCAAACACCTCCAGACATCCATATCATTGACATGGGGTGGGGAATAGCCTGTTGAGTGCTGGAAAATATGATAGGAAGGTGAGAGAAGTAACAGTATATAAAAGAAAGGGTACTATGGGGAAATGGGGGTGGGGTGAAAAGGAAGGTAGACTTGAAAATACCAATAAATGAGGGGATGTAGGTAACTAAAGCAGAACTGTGGGAAAACAGTCCCCTTGAATTTCTTAGCACACAAAACGTAAACACTGATTTTTAACAGCATTTGAAAATTGAGCAAGGAGCTGGTAAAACACTGCCAGATTTTGCAATAAATAAAAGCTGAAAACAGGGAAGCCTACGCTTCTTCCCCTATCTCAGCTACTTTGTGCCAAGCCAATGACACAGTTCTACAGTAACATACTTTCCATCAGATAAAACCTATTTGCCACTCTCCTTTGACCTACTTTAAGCTGTATCTTTGATTTAAAACAAGCTTCACTTATGTTCTAGGGTGTGAAATTTACAGTATCTGATCAAGACTTCTAGTTGAAGATTCCTTACCTTAGAATTTCCCAGGCGTCAGACTGGATCCGGAGATTTTTCTTTGAGCAGTACCTTTGCGTGCCGTCGGTCGTTGTTGGCGCGATGATGTCAGGGTCGTATACAGGCGCTGCCTCGGCGAAGTAACATCAGTTCTTTTTTTTTCTGCACCATGCGCTGATCCAGAGAAGAGCTACCCTGGTCATTTTTGGACTGAATTCTACCCTTTTGTGAAGTTATTGTGGTGATCCTTGGTGCATCCAGGATGGCCCCGAAGACCGGGTTCAAGCCTTGTGAGGCCTGTCACCATATGATGTTGGTGACGGATCCGCAACAAGTCTGTTTTTGGTGTCTGGTGAAGTCGTGTTACGAGTGCCGATCCATGCTCCCGAAGGCTTTGAAGGAGCGGTCCCTAAAGCTCATGGCGGCGTGGCACTCGACTCCGCATCGCTCGAGAGGAAGGTTTTGAGACAGTTTGTGGAGTCACCACCACTCATCGTCATCGAAATCTTCAGGTCATTCGGGTAAGAAAAAGAAGTCGAAGAAGGCCAGGCTTTCTTCGACTTCACCACGTCGCTCGGTCAATGGAATGGGGGATGAGTGTCAACGCTTCTTTTGGGTCCGCTCCGCACCTTCCTGAGTTTCCGGGGGTTCGGGGCAGCCTCTGCCCAACTCAAGGAGTCTTATGAGGCCATGCGCCTCATATTTGGGCAGTCCTACCCCCTCAGCAGCGCCGTCGGAGCATGGGGTTTCGGAAGGGGGCCAGTCGGGTTACCTGCCGGCAGCTTTGGTCTGTGCCCCAAAGGGTTCCTCCGGATCTGCTACCAGATCCGTGCCGACGACTGTCGTACCATTGTGACCGCTGCAGTTGGTTGTGCCCACAGTTGATATTGACCCAATCCTTCTCCCCGATGACCTGGAGCCTGAACGGCATCAGCTGACGCTGCTTCCGACTTCGATTGGGTCTTCTCACCCCAGTTTGGATTTGGACCCTTATTACTCTGAGTACGAATACGAGGAAGGATTGGAGGGGACGCTGGGCCCGTTAGAATGCCAGCTAGATAACCCCAATTCGGAGACTGGGCACAGGAGCTGGGAAAGGCTAGTGGTCTGGATACTTCTCCAGATGCTGGCATATTTTCTCCTCCTACCATTGCTATGGCGAAGGGAGCCTCTTATTCTATGGTGGTCAGTAGGGCAGCTGAGGTTCTTGGCCTAGAGCTGCGCACTGAAGCGGTCAGGACGAATCTCCTGACAAAGGCACTTCAAACTGGGGCTTCCACCTTGGAGCCTCTCCTCCCCTTCAATGAAGGCCTCACTGATGTCCTTCTAGATACTTGGTCCAGACCCAGCACAGGGGCTCCTGTGAACAGGATAATCGCTCGCTGCCATCGGCTTGCTCCGAGTGACCCTAAATTTGTTTCCCAACACCCCACGCTTGAGAGCCTTGTCATCCAGGCATCCTCGTCATCTGGTGCATTCCCTTCCGCTCCCCCAGATAGTGAATCAAAGAGATTGGACCAACTTGGGAAAACAATGTTTTCTTCCTCCAGTCTGGCGTTGCGGTCACTGCATGCCTTTTGGGCCGCTATACCCACTCTTTGTGGGATACGGTCACACAAGTTCTGACGCAGATCCCGGAGGAAGCTCGGGCTATTGCCTCTCAAGCCGTTGCTGATGGGAGAGATGCGGCTAAGTTCACCATTTGATGTGGACTGGACACGACTGACTCTACAGGTACATTGGTTGTGTTGACTGTGGCCTTGAGACGCCATGCCTGGTTGAAGACATCTGGTTTTTCAAGGGATGTTCAACAGACCCTCATGGACAAGCCTTTTGATGGCACCTGTCTCTTTGGAACCAAGGAAGCCTCCGCGCTTGAGAAGTTTAAGGTGAACCAGGCTACAGCTCGGTCCCTTGGCCTTTTGGTTGTCCCTCACCCCCCATAGTCCACCTTTCTTCCCTGTTGTGGCTACGGTCGTCTCCCACCTTCAGACTATGGCGAACCTCCTTCACACGCTGGGGTTCACTATAAAAATGCCAAAGTCACACCTGACTCACTCTCAGACGCTCTCTTTTATCGGGGCTGTTCTGGATACAGTATAGTTTTGGGTCTATCCTCCCGAAAACCGAGTCCAGGATATTCAGGCTATGATTCCGATGTTTCAGCCTCTATATTGGATTTTGGTGAGAACAATTCTGAGTCTGCTGGTCACCATGGCATCCTGCATCCCGCTAGTGACACATGCCAGATGGCATATGCGGGCACTGCAGTGGCACTTGAAGTTCCATTGGGCGCAGCATCAGGGGACTATCTCTGCCATGGTCCAGATCTCTGCGGGGACTATAAAAAATCTACAGTGGTGGCTTTCGAATCAGGATTGGGTCAACGGCAGATCCCTCTCCCTTTCCCAACCAGATCTGACAGTAATGACAGAAGCATCACTCCTGGGATGGGACGGCCACATGGGAAAGGTGGAGATCAGAGGCCTCCAGTCTCAGGTGGAGTCTGCGCGCCACATCATCCTTCTGTAGTTCTGGGTGATCAGGCTTACCTTGAAAGTATTCCTTCCCTCTCTCAAAGGGTAAGTAGTGCAGGTGTTCACAGACAACACTACTGCCATGTGGTACTGCAACAAAAAGGATAGAGGAGGGTCCTGGACCCTTTGTCAAGCAGCTCTGCTCCTCTGGACATGGCTGACACATCAGGGCATATCCCTGGTGGCACAACTTCTGGTGGGCTCTGAACTCCAGAGCAGACTAACTCAGCCGTCAATGCATAGTCGATCACGAATGGCATCTCCATCCGGCGGTGGCGCAGGTTCTTTCACAAATGGGGAGAGCCTTGGTTAGATCTGTTTGCCTCTGCAGAGAAATACAAAGTCAGCTGTTCTGTGTGTTGGAGTTTCCAAGGCGGCACTCACTCAGCGACGCCTTTTATCTCGAGTGGAACTCAGGCCTCCTTTACGCCTTCCCGCCAATACCACTTCTGTCCAGAGTTCTGAAGAAGATCAAGAACGACTGGGCCCAAGTAATGCTTGTGGCTGCGGACTGGGCACAGAAAGTATGGTATCCAGAACTATTGAGCATGGCCACTGATCCTCCAGTCAGACTGCCTCTTCTGGAGGATATTCTTTCGCAGCAACAGGAGAGGGTTCTCCAGCTGAACCCTGTCCTTCACGCGTGGAGATTAAGTGGCGACAGTTGATGGCTTTTGACCTTCCACCTGAAGTCTGTGAGGTTATCTTTGCAGCCAGGTGTCCCTCCGCCAAAACGGTATACGCCTGTTGGCCTAAATTTGTGGCATGGTGTACAAATCTTCTGTTCATCCTATCTTTAGCCCAGCCCAGCACTGCTCTGCATTGGGCACTCTTAAAGGTTACTTGTTGGATATTTCAGCCTTCCTAAGGTTGCCGGACCAGCCTTCTTTTCTTTTAAGTCTCCTCTAGGTGGTTAGGTTCCTTAAGGGGCTGTGGCAGGGCACAGGAAACTCGGCGGCAAGAGGTGGACTCTGAGTGCCCCCTGGGGGGACTCTCAGGAGTATCCTTCCTAGAGTCACTGAGCGCAGGGAGGATCCCAACATCTGGCTATTAGAGGAAAGGCTTTCGGAAGGGCGGTGGAAGGAGAACGAGTAAAAGAAACAGGAGGAAAGATGGGGCGCGAGGAGGAAAGACGAGTGGGAAGAAGACGGGTCAGAGAAGGAAGCCAAGTGGGAGAATAGCAAGCAGGAGTACGAAGAAGGGACAGATGGCATGCAAAAAGGCGGCAGAAGGGACCAATGAAAGAGGATGCGGAACACCAGTTGCAGTGAAGGAGAGAGACGACGCAACCCAGACGGAGAGGAGGAGGCGCGTGGAGAAGCCAGCCACCTCCCAGGAGGGGCGTGGCCCTTCCAGGTACGAAATGGCTATGCAGTCCAATTTGTAATTTAACAGCGAAGGCTGGGGAGGTGCCAGGAGGGAAAAAGAAATAGAAGGGACTCTCACCGTTTCTGAAATAATGGCACAAAATGGGACTAACCTCACATACGGTGTGAATAAAACAACAGCAATTGAATTATTTCCCTGTTGGCATTTGTTTTGTTTTTTTGCTAGACTAAACACTGAAAAGAGAACCTTTAGGAAATTGCAATCTCACGTATGGGGGAGCACTAAGTGGAATAAAACAAAAGAACTAACAAAATATAAATAAGAGACCTATAGATAACAAGGAAAAACCTATCTAATAGAGCCTTCTTATTTTTCTCTCTCTCTCTCTTTCTCTTTCTCCTTTCTCTTTCTCCTTTCTCTTTCTCTTTCTCTTTCTTTTCTTTCTCTTTCTTTCTCTCTCTCTTTCTCTCTTTCTCTCTTTCTCTTTTTCTCTTTCTCTTTTTCTCTTTCTCTTTCTCTTTCTCTTTCTCTTTCTCTTTCTCTTTCTCTTTCTCTTTCTCTCTTTCTCTCTTTCTCTCTTTCTCTCTTTCTCTCTTTCTCTCTTTCTCTCTTTCTCTCTTTCTCTCTTTCTCTCTTTTTCTCTTTTTCTCTTTTTCTCTTTTTCTCTTTTTCTCTTTTTCTCTTTTTCTCTTTTTCTCTTTTTCTCTTTTTCTCTTTTTCTCTTTCTTTCTCTCTCTCTCACCCTCTTACCTCGTGGGAGTTTTCCATGACAAAACAGAAATATTCCTGTGGTGAGAATAAAGGGAAAAACTTCCAAGGGAACCGAAGGACAAAGAGTGGAAATTTTCCCTAGTAACAGACTTTCCCTTACAGTCTTGTATGAACAATAAAACAATCACCCATTCTTAATCAGAACCAGTGAAGTGTCCTATTTGGAGTACGCTCATAACAACATAAGCCTCCCAGAATATTACTTACCTGTCACAGGGGCTTACCCATTTGTTTCCTCCCACTCCATGTATCATGCCACAGTGGGACCTTAATCTTGTTCTTACTTATCTGATGTGTGCTCCCTTTGAGCCATTACACAACTGTCCTTTGTGGCTCCTTCCTTGTGTGCTCCCTTTGAGCCATTACACAACTGTCCTTTGTGGCTCCTTCCTCTTAAAACTGCATTTCTTGTTGCCATCACCTCTGCTCGCAGGGTGAGTGACCTTCTGGCTCCTTCTTCTAAACCTCCATTCTTGTCTGTTGTCCCTGACAAGGTGGTGCTCCGTACGAGGGTCTCCTTCCTTCCCAAAGTGGTCACACCTTTTCATGTAGGCCAATCCATCATTTTGCCTACTTTTTATGCACCCCTACATCCTTCTCATTAAGAGGAGAGACTCCTTCGTCTGGATCCAAAAAGAGCGTTGGTGTTCTACCTCAATCATACCAAAGATTTCCGGGTGAATAATCAACTCTTTGTTAGATATGTGGGTGCGAAGAAAGGGAGGGTGGTGCAGAAGTGTACCATTTCACAGTGGGTGTTTCTTTGCATCAAAATATGCTACACTTTGGCTAAGAAGCAACCCCCTGAGGGCTTGCGTGCTCACTCCACCAGAGCAATTGCTGCCACCACAATGTTGGCATGCAGAAGTCCTGTCCTGGATATCTGACAGGCAGCACACGTTCACTAAACATTAGTGCCAGGACAGTCAGGTCCACAGAGACGGCTACTTTGGCTATTCAGTCCTGCAGGACTTTTTAGTATGATCTTCGTTCGCAGCCCACCGCTGAGGGTGGTATTGCTTGGGTATCTATTCTAAGGTAAGGAATCTGCAACTAGAAGTCTCTATCAGATAAATCGTTTCTGAAGGTAAGTAACTTGTTCATTTTGAAGGCTAGCCCGTACAGCACCCTCCTCACAAAACCCTTTATGCCAAAGTCATTAAACTCTGTGACACTGCCTTAACCAATTTATCTCCAAATTTGACAGTACCTTTCTTCAACAAAGGAAAGTCCCATATTCACTCGAACATTCATTGTTAACCCAGTGCTAAACAAACCCAGTGCTGACCTGAACTGCTAAATACATCCCATTCAACGCTGACATTTTCTACCTGGCTAAAATTCAGAGGCCTTTGGTTACACACATCTCTCACGCCACCTGGAACACCAGAAACTTATAAGTGATTTCTAGTATGGGTTCTGCCTCCGTCACAGAATGAACACTAGTACCTCTACCATCAGTCAGTGAGTCAGGAATTCTACTTTCCTCTTTAACCAAGAATAAGTGATTGCTCTGATCGTTCTTGATTGCTCAACAGTATTAGACATGGATAAACATTGTATCCTCCTCCTGTCATAATGACTCTCATAAATTAACAAGACTGCTGGATTTGGGGCTGCAGCACCTCTTTGTTGTAGGCAACTGAGTCACTCCTACACCAGATGGCAGCTGTCAGACCACCCTCCCTGCTCACTAGCAGTATTCGCCAAAACCCAACCGGTGAAGGTGATTTGTGGCAGCCTTGCATGGGCTCTGAAAACCCCTCAGGGAAATTGTGATGGAAACAAGTCTTACCCTTTTCTCTCCACATACAAGTCTCTCACACACATAGGCAAGAAAAGTGATGTAGGACAGTTTTCAATACATTTATTGAAAAGGCTGCAATCTATGATAAAATGCATGAGCTGCAATGATTAGAATAACGAGAAGTAACAAAATTAGGATTGTGAAAATCTGAGGTGTCACTATAAACAACCTCAACGTATTTGTACCAACTTTAATACACAATTCCTACCTAAAAGCGAAATCTTTAGCCCTTAAGTGAGAGCATGGCAGTGTAAGCCAAATCTGACCATACAGTGTCCATGAGAAGCACAACTCCTCCCTGTTAACTTGGTACAGTCTCCAGATCAGGATCCGTGGAGACACAAAGGCTGAGGTCTATAGGAAATCTGCATGGATGGAAATTCTGGTTAGAACCCCCCTCTGATGCCCTACAAGAGGATTTTATAGGGGACATGTTTGTTCATGTACAGAAGCCTGATGCTGGTATGTACCTAAGCACTAGACTGTTTACGCAGTCTTGGGGCTGGCAATACAAAATATTATTCTGTGTGCCTCGCTTTCCTGTTCTTTCCTCAGAATTGTCATTCATAGCACTGATGAGAATGCTTTTGCAGAATAGCAGTTAATAATGGAATTAAAACAATGCCACTAAAGAAGTGATAATAAAAATTAATAAAATTGAATACAGAAATACAGAGCATGAATACTGGGTAAAAGGGCACAGACCGCAACCTAGGCTAAGCTATCACTGTGTCCAAGCAACTAACTGAAATGGACCCACAACACTGTATAGGATTGCAGCTAACTATGGGGTTGAGGGAATTACCTTTTAAATGATTTTCTTTTTTTAATGACCGACATGTTTTATTTATGCTTCCCTACCAAAACCCATGATAATCTTAAAAGCATAGGCAATAAGTTGCTTGCTCACTTTAGGATTGAAGTGCACTTAATTCACTGGTTCCCAGTCAAGCAAGAATCGATTACACGTGAGAAAAGTAGAGAACACAATCTTCTCTCTGCTATAAGCTCAGAAGCAGCATGGACCCATGGTCCTCCATGCAGTGTCTGACAGCGTCGGTCCGATGAGGAGCAAGCCCAAGGATGAAGCATGACACCCTATCCGGTATGTGAGGGCTTCTGCTCCTACAGACAGAAGTGCCTAGGTTGACCTGATCTGTATCTACGAGTCCTACTTGGAACTCCTCCTTAAGAACTTTAAACCTTCATTTGTTATAGTGGGAATTCACAAACAGTCCAACTGTCAGTCTGACCCAGACGTGGATTGCACAGGCAGACAGAGGCACAGAATGGTTAAGCAAGAAAATGCCCACTTTCTAAAAGTGACATTTTCAAACAGACAATCTAAAAACCAATGCTACCTAAATATGTATTCTTATATTGCGAGTTCAGTGACCCCAAACTCCCCATCTCTATCTGCTCCCAATGAGAAACTGCACTTAAAAGGTGTTTAAAGGCAGTCCCCATGTTAACCTATGAGAGAGATAGGCCTTGCAATAGTGAAAAACGAATTTGGCAGTATTTCACTATTGGGAAATGTAGAACACATCAATGCATACCCCACCTATTAAATACACTGCACCCTGCCCATGCGGCTACCTATGGCTTGATTTAGGAATGAGTTACATATAGTAAAAGGGAAGGTTTGGGCCTGCAAGTGGATGTACTTGCCAAGTCGAATTGGACGTTTAAAACTGCACACACAGAGACTGCAGTGGCAGGCCTGAGACATGTTTACAGGGCTACTCGTGGGTGGTACAATTAGTGCTGCAGGCCTACTAGTAGCATTTGATGATGTACAGTCCCTGTGCACCTCTAGTGCACTTTACTAGGGACCTACCAGTAAATCAATTATGCCAATCATGGATAACCAATCACCAATACAATTTAGACATAGAGCACTTGCACTTGAGCACTGGTAAAGTGACTAGAGCATCAAAACCTGCTAAAATGAATTGCAGCACAAGAGCCAAAAACGGGCTCAGAAGCAAAAAGTACAGGGAAACCATGCCAAGAGCTGCCAGGTCGAACAGTAAAGGTGTTTTTAAGGATTAGGGGATGGTAGTGATAAAGATAGGTAAGATGTTTATAGGGTTAAGGAACAGATAGTGATAAACAGGTAAGGAGATTACTGGGTTTGTGGAGGTAAAGGCTAGAAGGGGTTTATAGGGTTTAGGGAGGGTTGGAGGTAAGGGGTTTACAGGATTTAAGTACAGGAAGAGGTAAGGAAGGTAAGGTGTTTTCAGGGTTTGGGGGATAGTAGAATTAGGGGTGGAAGATATTTGTAGGATTAAGGGTAGAGGAAAAGGGAGGTAAGGGTTTTTTAAGGTTCCGGTAGAGGTGACAGGAGTTTAGGGTGTTTTGGTGAGGGTAGAAGTAAAGGGAGATTGGACAAAAAAAAACAGGGAGGGCTTGAGGGGGTTATATATACGCGTGTGTATATGTACGTGTGTGTGTATGTATGTAAAGACCCCCTGAGGGCTTGCGTAACCTAAAATGCACAGCCTAAAATGGCAGCTGCAACTTTCTGCTGAGGTTGCGACAAGCCAATCACAGCATTCCTGTTGGCCTTCGCAGCGAAAACTACGCAACAAATCTAGGCCCAAGATACACAAATTTATTTCCCCTTTAATATCTCAAACTACTGAATGGATTTACACCAAATAACAAAAAGCACAACCTGTGGAACAAAATCTAGCTTCCTGCCAAATTTGATGTAATTCTGTGTAACTGTTCGGGCTCTAGTCGTGTTCAAAACTCCTATGGGAATTAACTAGGGAAACACACTTTTTTTGACACCCTCTCTCCCTTTTTCTCTGCCCCGCTTGACAGATCACCCTGAAACGTTCCATGTGCAACACAAATCACTGGCACAATTTATTTGGAAAATTTCTTCAAACGACGCCAAAGATTTAGGAAGGCAAAAAAAAAAACTAACTAGAACTACCTACTGGCAACCGCCGTAGGATGGATATGGAGATATATATATATATATATAGTTGCATGGTAATCACATGTAAGATAATATCTAATATTCTGTAGAACACCAATGTAAGGAAAATAACATATTTTTTGCTGCAATGCTCATCATAAATCCACTAACACACAGGATTTAAGAAAAGTTTGCCAATATAGACATCAAATTTAGATTTAAGGCAAAAGCATTTGTTTGCTGATGATCTAATTTTGGTTGTTGGAAAGCCAATGAATTTGATTTCACAAGTGATCAAAAACTTAAGTGTGTAAAACTGTATTTATATGTGTAATCGGTGTGGTGCAAATGAGCCCCAGAATTCAAATATGCAGAAACTAAAAGTAGAAGAAGTGATACGGAGTTCAAACAATATTTTAATTTAGCTGAGGGAATAACCATAAGATAGTGACTGATTTCCATACCTTATTTTCTTGACACAGTATTCAAAATCAATTACTCTAGGTTTTAAAAGTATAATATATCAATTTAAAATGAGATGGCATAAAACCTTTTGTGTAGTATCCTGGACTCCACATTGCCTCATGACATATTAAGTAGAATTTTGGTGTGGAGTCAATGTCCTATATAATGTTTATTGAGGGAGTTGAGACGGTTGAGCGTACGAGGTTGAAGTTGCCTGCGAACCCAGCAGCTCGGGTGGTTTCTAAAACAATAAAACTACTATAAAACAAACTGGCTCTGTGGGAGTTCATTACCACATATATTGTGGTGATGAGGATACAAGAAACCACCAACGACAGAACCCATGCGTACCGTCTTGTGCTATTCTTGTCATCACCAAAGGCTCAATGTTCTGAGGGTATCAAGTAGTTTGTTCCGATACGTAACCCTGAATTGTCATTCAAAGCAGCCGCATGATCAGCCCAACAAATTCTCTGTAACTCGGGCTGCTCCAACATCAGAGGATGCAGCCCAGTCATTAGTCCCGCAGTACCTCACTCAACAAAAGCTGTCCCCACTATGGAAGGAGATCACCCTGTTCGATTGTCTGTCTGGAAGCCATCTCAAATTTGGCAGCATGTGGGAGGTGTGGTGTTCATCACAATAGCTCACTACTGGGGGGTGGAATTGTAAACCATTGATGGACGTGCCCAGCAGCGAACCCAGCATTTAAAAAATAAAATCTGGGACCGGCAATTATAGCAATCGGACCATCAGTTATTTTCTTTCTGCACCACGCGCAGATCCTGAGAAGAGCTACCCTTAGTTATTTTTGGACTAGCTTGAACCTTTTTGTAGTTAATGTTTACTTTTTTGGTGCTTCAAGGGATGTCACAGAAGACCCGGTTCAAACCATATGACTCCTGTCACCTAATGATGTCGGTGATGGATCCGCACCTTGTGTGTTTGTGGTGTCTGGAGCGTGACCACAACCTTAAGTTGTGCTCGAGTACCGGGCCATGAGCCCGAAGGCCTTGAGGGAGCAGTCCTTAAAGCTCAGCGCTTGACTCCGCATCACTCCCGGTCTTGTTCGGGAGGAAGGTCACGAGACCACTCACGGAGCTATCACCACTCTTCGCCGTCCCATTCTAAATCTATGGGACACTCCGATCATAAGTCATCGAAGAAGGCCAAACGTTCTTCGACTTCATCCTCTTTCTTGGCTGATGTGGTGCAGGAAGTCCGTTGATGCTCTAGACCTTAGTCCGCGGAGCCTACTTCTGGGTCAGTCCTAAGCCTCCCTGACTTCCTGAGAGCCGGAGCCACTCCTGCCCAGCTGAAAATATTTTATGAAGCCATGCGCCTCATCTTTGGGCATACCGGCTCCGCTGCAGTACCTTTAGGGCCCGGGGGATTGGATAGGAGCCCCTTGGGTTCTGTGCTGGCAGCTTCGGCCCCAGCCACTGAAGGCCCCTACGGATCCAATGTTTGATCCATGCTGATGCCAGTCGTGCCGTGACCTTCCCCTGCAAAAACATTGATGCTCTTGACGTCGGTTGGGCCCACAATCTACGTCAACCCAATCCTCATCCCTGACCACCTGGAGCCAGAACGGCATCACTCAATGCCGAATTTGACTTCAATGGGGTCTGCTCACCCCAGGTTCTGACCCTCTTTATTATGGGTACGAATATGGGGAAGGATTGGAGGGGACGCTGGACCCTTTGGCGTTCCAGCTAGACAACCATGACTTGGCTGGGCACAGGAATTGGGCGAGGCTAGTTGTCTGGATACTTCTCCAGACGCTGGCATGCTTTCTTCTCCTACTGTGGCTGCAGCAGAGGGAGCAACTTACTTCATCGTGGTCAGTAGGGCGGCTTAAGTCCTTAGCCTTGAGCTTCCTTCTGTTGCAGTCAGGAGTAATCTCCTGACAGAGGTGCTTCTGCTTGAGGCTTCCACTTCGAAGCATATCCTTCCATTTAATGAAGCCCTCACTGAGGTCCTTCTGGGTACTTGGTCCAGACCAAGCACAGGGATTCCTGTGAATAGGACAATCACCCACTGCCATCAGCCCACCCCAAACGACCCTAAATTCCTGTCCCAACACGCTACGCCTGAGGGTCTTGTCATCCAGACTTCTTCCTCTGGCGCATTCCCATCTGCTCCCCTGGAGAAGGAATCAAAAAGACTGGATCAACTTAGGAAGAAAATGTTTTCTTCCTCCAGTCTGGCATTGCGGTCCGTGAACACCACATGCCTTTTGGGCCACTACACCCATTCATTGTGGCATATGGTCGCGCAGGTATTGCCGCAGTCCCGGAGGAGGCCCGGGCCATCATCTCCCAAGCCATTGCTGATGGGAGGGATGCGGCTAAGTTCACGATTTGTTGTGGGCTGGACACGTCCAATTCAATGGGCAGATCGGTTGCATCGACGGTGACCTTGAGGCACCATGCTTGGTTGAGGACATCAGTTTTTTCAGGGGATGTCCAGCTATCTCTCATGGACATGTCCTGCCCATAGATGCTACTTGCGATTCGTGGTAGGTCAGAAGCACTTTCAATTTACCATTCTCCCCTTCGGTCTTACCAGCGCCCCTCAGGTGTTCACAAAAGTGATAGCGGTGGTTGCAACTCATCTGCACAGGTTAGGGGTTTCACTAATCCCCTAACTTGACAACTGGATGTTGAAGGCGAACACTCCTCAAAGTCATCTCCCACCTTCAGACTATGGGGACCCTTCTCCCCTTACTGGGGTTCAATATAAACATGCTGAAGTCCCACCTGACTCCTTCTCAGGTGCTCCCTTTTATTGGAGCTGTCCTGGACACAGTGCAGTTTCAGGCCTGTCCTCCTGAAAAGCGACTCCAGGAAATTCAGGCTATGTGTCCGATGTGTCAGCCGCTATCCTTGATTTTGGTCAGAATGACTCTGAGGCTGCTGGGCCTTATGACCTCCTGCATCGTGCTGGTTACACATACCAAATGGCATTTGCGGGCTCTGCAGTGGGACCTGAAATTCCAGTTGGGCGCAGCATCAGGGGAATCCCTCTGACTTGGTCCAGATCTCGGGGGGAACTGCGAAAGACTTGCAGTGGTCGCTTTCAAATCGCAATTGGGTCAACTGCAGATCCCTCTTCCTTCCCCAACCATATCTTACAGTAGTGACCGATGCATCACTCCTGAGATGGGGCAGCCAGTTGTAAGAGGCAGAGATCAGAAGGCTCTTTTGGAGCTCCAGGCGATCAGGCTTGCATTGAAAGCATTCCTTCCCTCTCTAAAAGGGAAAGTGATGCAAGTGTTCACGGACAACACTACCGCCATATGACACTGCGACAAGCAGGGTGGAGTGGGATCGTGGTCTTTTTCTCAAGAGCCTCTGCTCCTCTGGACACAGCTGGAACATCAGGGCATAATCCTGGTGGGTCAACATCTGGCGTGCTCTGTGAATGCCAGAGCAGATGAGCTCAGCCATTGATGCAGAGTCGATCACGAATGGCATCTCCATTTGGAGGTGGCACAAGGCCTCTTTCAGCAGTGGGGAGTGCCATGGTTAGATCTGTTTGCCTCCGCAGAGAATACATAATGTCAACTGTTTTGCACTTTGGCCTTTCCGAGGCGGCACTCGCACTGCGACACTTCATCTCAAATGGGACTCAGACCTCCTTTACGCCTTCCCACTTGTACCACATCTGGTCTGAAGAAGATCAAGAGTGACCAGACCCAAGTAATCCTTTTGACTCCAGACTGGGCACGAAGAGTATGTTATCCAGGACTACTGAGCCCGGTTACAGATTCTCCAATCAGACTACCCCTTCCGGCGGATCTTCTGTCGCAGCAGCAGGGGACGGTTCTCCACCTGAAAATATTCAGTCTTAGCCTTCTTGCCTGGATATTGAGCGGCAGCAGTTGACAGCTTTTGACCTTCTACCCAAAGTCTGTGATGTTATTCTGGCAGCCAGGTGTCCCTCCTCAAAAACGGTATATACCTGTTGTTGCCATAATTTTGTGGCATGGTGTACCAACAATTTTGTTGATCCCCTTTCTGCACCTCTCTCTGAGGTTCTCTTGTTAATTCTTTCTTTGTCCTAGGATGCCTCTGCTTTGGGCACCCTTAAAGGTTACTTATCGGCTATTTCAGCCTTTCTTAGATTGCCAGACCAACCTTCCTTATTTAAGTCTCCCATTGTTGGAAGGTTCTTTAGGGGACTCGCCCATTCGTTTACGCCGACCCAGTCCATTTTGCCCCAGTGGGACGTGAACCTGGTCCTAACTTAACTTATGTGTGCTCCTTTTGAGCCGCTGCACAATTGTCCCCTGCGGCTTCTAACAATCAAGATTACTTTTCATATTGCCATCACCTCTGCTCGCAGAGTAAGTGAGCCTCCATTTTTGTCTGTCCACCCTGACAAAGTGGTACTCCGTACAAGGGCCTCCTTCCTTCCTCAGGTTGTTACGCCCTTTCATATAGGCCATTCCATCATTCTGCCTACTTTTGACGCACCCCCACATCCCTCTCATGAAGAGGAGAGACTCCACCATCTGGATACAAAAAGGGCGTTGGCATTCTGCATCAATCGTACTGAAGTTTTCCGGGTGAACAATCAACTCTTTGTTGGATATGTGGGTGCGAAGAAAGGGAAGGAGGTGCAAAAGCGTACCATCTTGCGATGGGTACTGCTCTGCATCAAAATGTGCTACTCTTTGGCAAAGAAGCAACCCCATGAGGGCTTGTGTGCTCACTTCACCAGAGCAACTGCTGCCACCACAGCTTTGGTACGCGTAGGTCCTGTCCTGGATATCTGACAGGCAGCAACGTGGGCATCCCTGCACATGTTCACTAAATATTACTGCCTGGACAGTCAGGTCTGCAGAGATTGCTACTTTGGCTGTTCGGTCCTGCAGGCCTTTCTAGTATGATCTCCACTCGCAGTCCACCGCTGAGGATGGTATTGCTTGGTTATCTGTTATAAGATAAGGAATCTGCAACTAGAAGTCTATCAGATGAACAAGTTACTTACCCTCAGTAACAATTTATCCGGTTAAGACCTATTCTAGTTGCAGATTCCTTACCGACCCGCCCATCCTCCCCTCACTGCAAACTGATTTCTAGGGACAGGTATTCCCTTTTCAGTGCCCTAGTTCTAGCACACCATTCTCAGTGTTCTTCATGGCTCGCGCTACTAGCGTGGAAAGTCGTGAAAAGAAACTGACATCAGCACATTGGGGTGGCGCCTATATACAACTGTGATGTTATCATTGCGACCACAACGCCAACGACGCACGCAGACGTGAACAACGCCACCTAACAGTGCACAAAGGTACTGCTTGAAGAAAAATCTCCGGATCCAGTCTGACGCCTGGGGTAAATTCTAAGGTAAGGAGTCTGCAACTAGAATATATCTCTCCCAGATAAATCGTTACCGAAGGTAAGTAACTTGTTCTTCAGTGGCATGAAAGAGGTCTTTCTTAGCAGAAGCGAGTGTGAGACTTCTCTGAGCCACTTGATGATTTATAAACAGCTGTCCTTGCACGAAGCATGCAGTGCTTCAGTAGCAAATTTAGTCTGTTTTCTGAAGGGAGTTCCTGTCCCTTCGATTCGTTCAGTGTTCCAAGTGCTCTCGAATGGGAGCTATGTAGTTCTGAAAAAAGAGAACTGTTGTGGGATGCGAGTCAGAATTGCCTACGTCTTTTCGTTATCCCAGATTGTCACCTGTTGCAGTAATGTGCTCTTACTGCCAACTCAATAGACCAACAAGGAAGACTGATGGTGATTTCACCAGCCCAACTGTGCCATGAACGCATGATGCAGTACTTTAGAGCACCACTCCTGAAAGACCTGGAGTGCAACTGGTCTCTCTCATTCAGACTGGTTTTGAACTGAGTGCAGCCCGTCCTTCATTGCTTGTGGTGCCCTTTAGAGCATGCACCAGATGTATGTCTTGCTACGCAGCGCATACCTTCTTTGAATGCTGATTAGTTGATGTTCTTGCTGAGAGCTCATTATCAGACATGCAAATTGAGATTGCGTTTGTTCAGAAAGCTTCCTATAAGTCGCCCTTTGGGGAATCAAGTGGATCTTGGTGCTAGAACACCTGGCACCTCAAGGGATGCTGCAGCCTCAGCTGGAGCTGAGGCAGTGGAACATGAGTGCTCTCTTGCCTTCTTTGTCAACAAATCGGTTTCATTAACAGCTGCTAAACTGGTGTCTTTTCCTGGATTCTATAACGATTGATGAAATTGGCGATTTTCTAAAGGACCACGATTATTGTTGAACTGCTGACATTTGGCCTAATATTGATTGATATGTTTTTAAATTCTAAATTGACCAGTTTTCATTTGGCCTGTATGTTGGTCTGTTTGCTTGTCAACATAGATATTTCTTTGTACATATTTTAGACTTGATTTCAACGTTCTAGATGTAGAAATGCCAGTTTTGCTTTAGGTTTTATTAGGGACATCCACTCTTTGAACCAACAATGGAGAGGGTGTCCTGAGGTTACTTTAGCTATTGCACAGGCACCCTATTTTACTTTAGGCCTCCAGCTTGTGCCCTTTTACTCCAAGGTATGTATTTTTATTCTTCTTATTTTAGCCCATGCTTTATTCTAGTGGAGATGTTTTTATTATTTTATCAGCTTGTCCTTTCACACAGAATTCTGTTATTCTTTCATATATTCCTATATGCATGTGTCTTACTCCACATTTTTCATACTATAAATATGATACATTTAATATTGATTGCTCATGTACAAGATGTTTGCTTTATTATAGGTTGATAGATTATCAGTTATTTGTATTTAGGTTATTTATAATGTGTGATAGGATATAGTGAAGATGTAACAGAAGTAGAATGCTAATTCCTGCATTTTAAACCATTCATCATGAGATCTGCTCTTTTCTAATTAATTAGAAAAGTATGTGTTAGGTTAGTCATAGAAGTGAGGGGTTGGTGAGCAAAGACTAGATCCATCATTTGATCCAATGATAAACTGAGGAACCATCAAAATGTTGCCCTTTTTTGATATTTTGCTAATTATTTGCTTTGCCGCTACTGCTTAATTTTATAGGTTCATTTATATGTGTCGTATGCATTAAATTAATAATTAAATTGTATAAAGTCTTTAAATTATAAAATGTGGATTCCTTCTGTATGTCCATCCATGTTGAAAAGAGTTCTGGAACTCACTAATACACCAAATAGTAATCTAGTCTCACAGGATTGATAATTTCCTCGAAAGCACCATCATCATGTAACATGTGGGTACAATCTGCAAGATTCACGGTCTCAATTTGGTAAGCTAGCTCAGACTGTGCTTTGGCCTGTGGGTGTAGGGTTCTAAAAACTGAGCCATATTTTGCAAACCTACAAAAACACATCAATAGGGAAGTGTTGATAAATATAAGCAATACTTTTCATGAAAAGGTGAAAATTAGATTTGGTGATTTATGCTGGGATTGAGTCCTCAAAGTAGTGTGTGGATTTCAGAAATGTAACTCTGTTCTTGGGATCTTCTGTAGTTAAGAGCGAGAAGGAGGCCTTGGTGGCTGAGGTTTCTTGGTGTGTATTGACTTCTGTTCAGTGGGAGGTTATATTTTGTCTTGTAACAGTTTCATTTGTTGTTGGAAAAAATCCATAACCTTGTTGCAGCTGGGTGTAGACTGAACCAAGGAGGACTTCTTTGTGGTGTGTGCATATTCTCACAAATATATTTGAATAAGACATATCTGTGTTATTGGTTTCGTATAATATTGTTTTTCAAAGTTGGAATCACTTTCTTGTAGTTTTCCCTGGTGGTTTGAAGTATGGTCATTTGGATTGAGTGCACGGTGGATCACCAAGGTTTATCTGTGTTGTGGTGCATTTTCCTGTTAAACAGTTCATCTGAACACCAAGGTTGGGAAGGTTTGGACCAACAACAAATGAGTTTGTGGTGCACAGATATCCTCCAGGTCCCAAATTATGTAATTATTGGAAACAGTTGAGCCAGTGTCCTTGGAAGGTCTAGCCGGGATAGACTAGCTGGAAGGGTATCAGCTTGTCCATCTTCAGCAAGCTTCCCAAGGGGTTCCACCCAGATTTTAATTTATCTTTGTGATGGTTTGGAGAGAATGCAAGAGATTTGGAAGGGATTAAGGAAGTTATCTGGCCAGTCATCCTGAAAGGGATTAAGACAAGAGATCCAGGATGGATTAGCACATATGTAATTAATGCAACCTGATCAGCTGAATTTACGCAGGCACTGTCTGGGTGAATTACAGATGTGATGATCAGCTGATGGAAACCTAGCAGGCATCTGCTGGAAACAGTTGCTGATCGAAAAGCTATTCCCCAGTGATCAGTGTAGCAACAGATGAATACACCAGTTTCAAGCTTCTATTACAGTGGATATCATTCCACCAGGGAGCTTTCAAAAACCAAGAGGACAACCCCCATCTGAAAAAAAGCTCGAAGTGAGTATGCAGAAGTTCCCTATTGTGATTTAAATTTGATTAGATGATCAAGATATCTTGGAAAGAAATGTTTCCCCGACCAGATGGACAGCAACCACACAGCAATGAATGAGAGTAGAGATCTGCCATTACAGTAGCCTCTCCTCAGACTTTCTCTCACACGTTTAATCAACAGTTAGAAGAAATCTGTCACAACCTCTTGCAAATCCCTATGGGAAATGCTATCCTTTGAACAAAAGAGTGCATGAAAACATATTTAATCCTATTTTTTTTTTTACATATGTAATCGTTAATTTTGAATGAATAATAAATAAAAATGCTAAAGTGATATAAATTGGAGATCAAGTCAGGAAAGCCACCCTGGTTCCCGAGGCGTATTGGAGGTGGTGGGAAATGTGTCCAGCTACATGAAAAAAGTGTCCATGTAGCTTCTTACCCCTGCCCTCTTCTGTATCTTCTTCCACTTCCCTAAAAGATGCAAACTTTATTGGGCTCACCCTATGCTTCAATATGTCCTATCTTCTAACTTAGTTCAAGAAGTGGCTCTCACTATCTAGTGCCAATCGTTTTCTCGTCTTCCTTATCTCACAAGTTGTCATGTCCCAGTCGTTAATTTACGGTAATTAGTTCTGATGTAAATTCTGATGGACACTTGCCCACCTTAGGAATCATAGTCATTTTCATGCTTGTTCTTCTTGTGCAACTTTGGGATAGGTTTCAATGAGAAAGTCTTGCCACCATTATGCTCCTGGTTTGCATGCCATAAAACTTGCTGCTACTAAAGATGTAGATTTAAATCACTTCCTCGTTTCCTCACAGTGCCATCTACTTTTTGGTTTTACAGGATCTTTGTAGCTGTAGTGGCTAGGTACCAACCCGTTCCCCGTGACAGTTTGTAATCATGCAAAGCAGATCCGTCTTATTTATGTGCATTTGTAACGTGCATACAACTGAACGGGTATCTAAGCACTTGGGGCCAGATGTATCAAGCAATTTTGCATTCGCAAACGGGGCGAATCACAAAAATCGGCTGTATGCAAATGCAAAAATGCCTTTCAAGATGTATGAAAGGCATTCGCTGTGCAATTTTAAGGAATCACAAAAATAACGATTCCTTAAAATTGCGACCCCATTTAGAGAATCGCAAATTGCAATTCTCTAAATAGGAAATCGCAAATAGGGAATTCCTATTTGCGATTTCCAAAGCACATGTATCCAGCATTTCCCAAATGTGAATTGGGCATTTAGGAAATGCAATTGCCACCACATCCAATTTGGTGGTAAGCATGTGCAATTCTTAAAAATGCATTATAAATGCATTTTTTAAAATATGTAGAGTACACATGCCCCCAAATATTTTTTTCGGGTGCATCTGGAGGGGCCTTAGGCCCCCAGCACCCTGGAGTTTGCATTACCTGATTTGAGAATTCCTAACTGGAATTCGCAAAATGGGAAATGCAAAACCATTCGCACACCGGCTCATAGGGATGAATGGAGTCCCATTCTCTAACTGCAATTCAGTAATAGCGATTGCGAATTTTAAGATATCGCTATTACCGAATTGCAAATTTCATACATCCCATTTTGCATTTCTTAAATAGCGATTTCTTAAAATTCGCTATTTAAGAAATGCAAAACAGATCTTTGATACTTCTGGCACTCGTGTGAGCAAGCCTTTGGTGCAATAAAGAAGTTCTTTCCCAGACCTTCCTAACAGTCTTAAATAGCCAGGTTTTGACTCCCCTGCAAAATTCTAGATGTGAATCCTTCTGATGTACTGTGGTAGCTTGTTCCAAAGCCTAGCTGCTACCACTGAGAAGGCTTACCCTCCCCACCAATCTGTCCATCCTAAATCGGGGGGTATTTACCTTCTTGTTCCCTACTGATCTCAAGGCTCTGCTGGGGGTATACCAAGAAAAGACAGTCCTTATATATCCTGAGCCAGACTGATGCAATGCCTTATGCACCTGGCATAGTGCTTTGAAGCTAATCCGTTTTCTAGTCTGGAACCAGTGAAGGGACCTCAAGCCCTCCCTCACCGAGTGGCTTTTCAGGAGCCCGAGAATCAAACGTGCTGCCCCATTTTGGATGAATTGCAGCTTGTTGAGGGAGTACTTAGCACATTCAGAAAAATGGCAGTGCAATAATTCAGGCGTGAGATAAGCACTAAGACTACAGGAACCTTAAGCTCCACTAGAATAAAGTGCAGAACTGAACATTTTAAGTATCCAGTGATTTGTCTTTACTGTCTTACTAATGTGCCCCTCAAAGGTCAGTTCCTGGTCAAAAACATTCCTAGGTTCTTTGCTTCTGTCACAGGAGTGGGTAAAGGGACGCACATTTCCATCCACCCAGTACTGTTCTAAATGGCGCTACTGGACCCAAAGAACAGAATCTCCATTTTGTCACCATTTATCAGTTTTGTTTCATCCAGCTGCTAATCTCAGCCATACAGGACCTAAATCTTGCATCCACCTCTATCCAATCCTTACCAATCGGCACTATGATTTGTGGATCATCCACATAGGAAGCCACCTGAAAGCCATAAGACTTTATCAATTATGACAGTGGAGTCACATACAGATTGCTCTCATTCTAGGCTCTCACTGCTTAACTTCCAGTTTCTCTGGAACCAGTTATCTTGTTTTCTCAATCTTGGAACAGATGAAGTCTCAGCACCTATGTCGTCTTCTGCATGGGCTTAAATTTTTTCTGGACCTCCAAGGTCCGTGTACAGGTTGAATGGGGAGTTGGGACCCGGCATTGCTTCCTGTGACACCTTTGGTTAAGTCTAACATCTACGCTTTGCAGGCAGGAATTGCCTGAGTCCCTTGGAAAGTGCGGTGTGAAAGTGGATTGGACAGATAGGAATTGTAAAACTTTTAACATCTTTAGAAGTGTTACAATCTACCACCAATGTAAATGACTATTTTCGTATAATAATGTACTATATGCTGGCTCAGAGTGTGCTGCAGTCTCATCCTCAGTCTTGTGCCTCACTGAACATCCTCTCTCAAGCATTCCTCTATAGAAATAAATCCACTTATAATATGTTTGATAAACTGACAATAGACATACTATCACATATGCTAGACCATGGTCAGGCTACGTATTATCTCACTTCAACCCCACTCACAGCGACTTGCATGTACCCTCACACCCTACTCGACACCATGCACACCTATTAGTCTTCACTCATTAATAACTTTGCCTCATACTTAAAATCACTATTATTTGTGAAACCTTTTCTACTATTTACAGCACCACCTTCACCCTCCAACACTACCCTTAGCGCCCAAACTCATTCTGCTCTTGGGCTTTTACACCATTTCCCATGCAGACCTCATCACAGTAATCAAATCAGTCAATACATCCAGCACTTTGATGCTTCTAGTCCACGAACCACCAGGCCTCTTGCTGTCTCCCATAAAGCTCATCTGTATGTTATCTTTCTCTTCAAATACGCTCGCATATCCAGTACCTACACACAGTGCTTTAAATTTGTTGCATTTTTCACAGTTCTCCAAACAAAATAAAAAAACACCTTCAACCAATCTTTTGTTTCTCTTTCTTTCACTCAATGACACTGCTCCACGGTGGAGGTGCCGGTTGCACCGCTGCCAGGTTGGTGGAGAAGCTGCCATATTATGACTATGGGGGTGTTCCCAACGGAACATAGCCAATAAACCGCCAGTGCGGATGGACCCCCGCAATCGGCGTCTGGCATCTCCAGTCCGGTGGGGACCATATTACTGCTGAGCATATCACGAGGTTGCACACCGCCAGAATTTCCGGGGTGGTCGGACCGCCACCAAAACCCTGGCAGAAATGAACAGTATAAAAGGAGACACTCCCCTTCAGAAAATAAAAACACGTCTGGAGCCGCCATGGAACCTGAACTCAGTCTTCCCATTGCTCCTGATTGCACTACGATTCCAGAACCAGCTACGGGGATGAAGACAGCAACCATAAGTACACCCACCTAGCACATGCTGGAGGGAAGGCTATTAGTACACGGGCAGCCACAGTCGGAACATCTAGAAATGGCCATACACACACACACACACACCTCCCGCCCCCCCCCCCCCATGGCCAACATACATGTGCCAAACACACACCACCTCCACCCCCCCACACACACACACATCACCACCACTGTCTAGCACAATCATACACAACACCACTGAGTGTCACAACAATATCACTACCAGAACCACACAAACGCATTGGCAAGGAAGAACACTGCACACCTCCACGTGACAACACATACTGCCAGCAACACATAACAGCCGCACACAACCAATCAATACCAAAACACTGCCATACAACATGTCAGATGTCACACCACGTCCACACAACACAGAAAGCACATTACATATCCATCACCACACACACGGTTGCACACACAAAAACCACACAATACCATCATAAAACATCACACCAAGTATAATGTACAAGTTAGCTACACAACTCATGCTGCAACACAATACATCACATACACATAACACACACAAACCAAATCGCACAGATGCAACACATCCATGTTGAAGGAAAAAAGGCAGGACTAGTATGTAACCATCAAAACCAACATGCAGGTTGGCCCGTATACATTAGGCAGAACTACCAATCTGCCAAACTATATACAAAATAGGCCAAATAACCAGTCCAGTATGTCCCAAGTGCCCAAGGCACATATGGCCTTTGTCATTGTCCCAACTTGACTCCTGACTGCAAAGTGGCCTCCTCATGATGGGGCGTCAAGGGGGCAGGCAGGCACCTCGGGGTGAGATGGGGTGGAAGGCATAGGTGGGGGTTATGGCTTGGGAGGGGGGTCCTTGGGCTCGGGTTTTGGTTTAGGCAGGGAGGGCTTTGGTTTCTGTTCAGTTTTTGGGGCCGGCTCCTTCACTTTGGGCTTGGGAGGGGTGACCTTGGATTTTGGAGGTGGGGGAGTTGATTTTTTTTACAGGAGGAAAGGGCATGGGCAACAGCAGAGGGGGTAGGGGAGGACTGGGAGGTGTAAGGGCTGGGCTAAGAAGGGACACAGGGTGCTTCAGGGAACCACAGGTGGGAGGGTGGAAGGGAAGAGGGAAAACTCGTACATGAATCTTTTCTTAGGGACACAAGGGTGGTTGTGGGAAAAGCGTTTGGGTGTGGAGGGACAGGTTGTGAGGTATGTTCTTACAGGTGTTTTGGGTGCAGGTGCGTGGGTTGAAGGCATGTGTATGCTGGGTGTCTGTTGGCTGGGTGACTGCCGGCATATAGGTGTTGGAGAAGTGGGGGGTGAGGTGAAGGGAGTTGCCATGGTGGATGGGTGACTGTCTTTTGGGGTGGTGCCTGCTGGTAAGGTGAATGTGCTGCGTGTGGGGGTGTTGGTAGTTGTGGCGAGTGTGCATGTGGTGAATGGGGTGGATGTATGTGGGTCTGGAAGTGTGGTGACTGGGAATGATGGGACTTGTGGCTGGATCAGGGAGTGTTGGTGTCATGGCAGCATGTGTGAGTTGTGTAGTGTTTGTGAAGGAGGGTGTGGTGTGGGGGTCAGTGTAGGGAGTGGATGGTGTGTGTACAGGTGGGTGTTGTCTGTTTACATGCTGGTGTTGGGTATTGCGGTGCTTGTGTTTGTCACTGCAGACTGTTTCTGTTAAGGTGGATGAATGGCGGTCTGACTGTGGGCTCTGGATGGGTGTGGGGAGAGGGGTACCAGATTGGGCTGAGGCAGCTGGGGTGGGGGGGTCGGAAGACAAAGGGACACTGGCTGCTGTCAGCGAGGAGGTCAGAGCCTGGAAGGATCTCTGCAGGCCAGACAGGGCACCATGAATACCTCCAGGTAGGCATTGCTCTGCTGTACCTGAGCTGCCGGGCCCTGGATGGCATTCACAATGGTTGTCTGACCCACAGAGAAGGACCCCAGAAGGTCAGTAGTGTCCTCACTGAGGGCAGCAGGGCTGATTGGGGCAGGGGCATAGGTGCCTGCGGCGAAGGAGACACCCACACTCCTGGGTGAACGAGCACTGGCAACTGAATGGGGATCAACAGGTAGGGCGGTGCTGTTAAGGGGGTGGCAGACAGGGATGGTGCTGGGCTGGTCCCAGATGGGTCTGCCACTGCCAGAGAACATCCACCGGAGGAAGAATCCGAAGATAATGTAATTGATCTGGTCTCCCTCCGTGACACTCCCCTCACCCTCTGTCCCACTGTCCCTTCGACTCGACTGGTATCTGCCTCCTGGGTCCCTTGGGCTGCTGCTTCCCCACTCATCGGTTCTCCTTCGCCTGATGATGCTGATGCACACAAAGACAGAGGAGGAGAGGGAGGAAGAGAGAGAAAGGTAGGGTGCAAAAGGGTCAATGCCTACCTACCATTTACACAGATCAACATGTACGTATCTTCACATATATTATGGCAGGCCATGCCATGACAATGACACGCCATTCCTGAAAAAACACATTGCGTAAATCAAGGTGCAATGGTAAAAAACCTGACTTTTTGTGGAAACATTTTGACTAAGTGAATTGGTCAAGGCTGAAACACTGCCTAGCAGCATTGTAATTACCAAGGCAATGTCATGCATGACATGTAAACATTATGATTGGACTCCGGGGACCTCCCAGGGGACTTGCCACATCTAGTACCATACCATTGTAGGAAAGGCAAGTCCACAGAATGATAGCTTCAATAAGAAAATTTGCTGTGCTCTTTGCCCACAGAGTCACGTATCAGAATGCCATGGTTGTTTACCTACACATTTCCTACACTCTTAAGTAAACATGTTTCCGCATGGTAAGATACCGTGCCCAAAATCCTGTCCCCTTGAGGCCATACATGTAGTGGACCCCTGATGCCACCCCCATAACAAGTTCATGTCAGCTACTGTACAAAATATGGAGATTGCCTCACTCATTGTGGGAGACAAATACTGGTGTGATAGCACCTACACCTCAGGTACACTGATGCAGATGGAAGCAGCTGGTCTGACACAATACGTAGGGTGTCCACACTCACCCAATTGAATATGTCAATTGGATATGCACTCCCAGCATTGTATTGTCCCACATAATTGATTCAGAGCCTGCCAGGGTGACTGATATCCATTGTCGATGTGCATCTACCACTGATCACATGCACATCTGCGCACAAGTAAGCCTCCCAAACAAGGCCTGTCATGTGCGAGGTGAGAGCCTGTACTTACCCTCTTGTGGCTGCTGTGTTCCCCTCGAGCGCCCATCCACCTCAGAGTAGGCCACCACCAATATGCAGGCCATTAGGGTGTCAGGGTCTGACAGGCACACCTTCCTTGTTGGGAGGACGTCCCCAGCTAGGCCTCTGTGATCTTCCGGGCCCAGAGTCTCAGGTCCTCCCACTGCTTTCTGCAGTGGGTGCTCTGCCGGCTATGGACCCCCAGGGTCCGCACTTGCTTGGCGTTGGCATACCAGATCCCCTTTTTCTGATAGACGCTGACCTGCATGGGTGACACAGAAGGAAAAAGTCATGTAGAGTGGCACCAAATCAGCAGCAGTGGACTACACACATCATGCACATCACTAGCCCACACTAACGTCTCTTCAAGCCACAATCTTTTACTTCATGCCCTCTGCATACATCCACTCCCTGTGCGGTGTGGCAACGCCTTACGCCCTCACACACACACACACACACACACCCCTATCACACAATCGCACAGGAAAATGGAATTGGACTCAACTGCTCCTCTGGTGCCCCATACAGCTCTCCATGCTGGGTTAGGACCCCGTCCACAAGTTTCTTCAACTCCTACTGAGTGAAGGGGCCCTATCACCTGCAGGACGTGGCATGATGGCTCCCAGAGAGTGTACACAGCAGCTCACATAGTGGAGGTCTTGTTTGGACGAGTGTCAGGAGTCCAGTGAGCTACGTGGCAGAAAATGGCGGTCACAGCAGTAGTGTACATGACCGTCCCCGCCGACGGTGATAATCATTGGCCCTAGTTACACGGCGGTTGCAACCGCCTACCACCATGACGATATACGCTGACGGAATTAGGTCATTTCCATCTGTCCTGTGCGTGCAGGACAAGCGGCTGCCACTTTAAACACATTTCATGGCTTGTAGAGCAAAAATGTGCATCATGCCAGCCTTTTGTTCATCATGCAGAGTTGGCCTATGTTTTGCCCTCATGGCTGGGCCCATACATGTGCTATGAATGGCACAGTGTAGTTAGATTTGCGACTGTGAATTCCAGTACATGTGCTTCACTTGATGTCTCATTGGTGGGAGAACCATATGTGGCACTGAAATTGGTACATACACGTTCCGTTCTAGGGAAATAGGCTGCCGTAACATGGAACATTACACATGGTTAGTGACTGACATGCTCTTGGTCCGGGGCTGCAATGGGCAGCTAGGATGGCATACACAGTATGTCAATGTGCCCTATATGGTATGTGTAAACTTTAGCGCCATGTCTACACCGTTTGTGTGATACAAGTTTAGTGTTAGACAGCACGTGTATTTTGAACATCAATTGTAAATTTTCCTCGCTATGTCCTAGATATCGTGCAATGGAAAGAATAAGAAATGCACTGGTGTACCGCCCCATAGTCGACCTTGCTACCCTGGAGGAGAGGCACATCATATACACCTATCAACTGAATCATCAGACCATCATGGAACTGTGTAATCATTTGGAGCAGGATCTATTGGCTGTCATATGTAATCCCTATGTCACCCCTTCCACAGTACAGGTTTGGTCAGTACTACACTTCCTTGACTCAGGCTCCTTCCAGATTACAGTGGGCTTGGCAGCAGGGATGTCACCCTGCATGCTCAGACATGTGTTGCAGGATGTACTGTGTGCTTTTCTGAAACACATGGATAGCTACATCAGGTTCTCCCAGCGTGCGGATTTCCCCACTGTGAAGGCTGACTTCTATGATATGGGACACATCCCTCGTGATAGGGACCATAGATTGCACCCACAGTGCTTTGGTTCCTTCCAGGGCCAATGAACAAGTGTACAGGAACACAAAAAACTTTTATTCCATCAATGTCCAGGTCGTGTGTCTCGCAGACCAGTATATCTCCCAGGTTACGGCCAAGTTTCCATGACTCCTACATACTGAGGAACATCAATGCCCCACACATGATGGCACAACTACAGAGAGAGAGGGCCTGGCTAATTGGTATGGATGCAATATTATGTGTGCAACTGTAATGTCACATGTCATCCCATTCTGCCCTGTGTCTGCCGGTATATTGGCGGGTCACACCTCTGGGCACACAGGTGACTCTGGCTATGCTAACTTTTCCTGGCTTTTGACACCAGTGAGAGAACTACAACGGATGGGGAATACTGTTTCGATGAGGCCCACAGCAGGACGAGGTGTGTAAAGAAAGGACTTTTGGGCTACTGAAGGCCAGATTCAGGTGCCTCCACATATCTGGAAGTGCCCTGCTCTACACTCCGCAAAAGGTCTGCCACATCATTGTTGGCTGCTGCATGCTACACAATTTAGCCCTGAGACTTCACATTCCATTATTGGAAGATGAAGAGGTGGCAGCTGGACCAGTGGCTGATGAAGGTGACATAAGAAGTGATGATGAGGATGATGAATGTGCAGCTGCATGGAGGACTGAGCTTATCAACCAATACTTCCAGTGACATTCAGGTGTGTGTAATGTGCATTGTCATGTCTCTGATTTCCTATCTGCCTTCTGATACTGTTCCTCCTTGTCAGTTACATCAGTGGAGGTGTCCAGTGTACATGTTTTTCTGTGTGGCCTGTGGTGGGAGACAGATTGCCCATCGGAAGCTGTCTTACTTATCTAAAGTCTGACATGTGTTGTTGATGCAGGTTGGTATCTCCTATGTACAGGCATGTGGTGTGTTCTCAGTCCTGCAAACTCCAAAGCAGATGTTTTGTCAACTATAGATTGGGTAGTGTGTATCAGTCAGTATCCTGACTCTTCCCATTTTCATTCATGGACACTAGCCTCTCCTAACAGTTGTACGTGTCTTTTGTTGTCTCATATCAGCTGTGAGCTAGTGAGCAATGGTAATGTGTTTCTGGAGATTATGAATATGCTATGGTATACTGTTTTCCGTTGCCACTTGACAATTCACACTGGGACTGACTACAGTGTACTGCATGTATGTTGTGTGAGCCCCCACAACTCTTATCCTGATGGTTGTCCCTGTCTTGGTCTACTTACAGGTTGCTTTAGTGGGGCCCCTCTGGTGTCTGGCTGAACAAGTGGCTCCCTTGACAAAAGGATTTTGGAACATGTCTGAGGTTCAGTGTAACCTGCTCGTGAAGCCTCCCTCCCCTATCCATGTAACCGACTTATGGTGAATGTGGATTGACACACATTACTTCCTGGTGACCACACATTGGAACATGTTACAATAAAGACACAAACGCAGTTGCTGTGTTCTATGGTGTTTATTGTGCTTCTGTTGTCCAGTAGGTGATGAGTAGGGGCATGATGGATGAAATCATCAGAATAGGTGGGCCAGATAGGTAGTAAAGGTTCAGTGTCCTGGATACAATAGAATAATGGAGACATGACATTGGCCAATCAACAGGGTGTCTCAGTGTCACACAAGGAAGAATGTTCAGGTGTGGGTCACTTCCTGGCAGTAGGTTTGGTCTTGGCATCAGCTTCTGCAGGATGTCTGGATGGATGGCCAAGTTTGTGTTGCATGGGCTGGCGGGGTTCCTCAGTTAGAGGGAGCGGTGCTAGTGGCCTGTGGTTCCTCAGAGAGGGCCTTCATTCTACTAGCTGCAGAAGATGTTGAAGGCTCCGTTGGTATGCGGCTAGGGGAAGGGGTCTGCTGGTGAGTGGAGGTTGCACGTAGAATGGTGGTGATAATTGTGAGCCTGTCACTCCTGCATGACCTCCAGGTGGTTTTTCCTATGCAGCCTCTGGTTTTCCAGCAAGATGGTGAGTATCTGACCCATCTTGTCCTGGGATTGCAGGTGCGCTCCCAGGACTTGGGAGATGGTTGCCTGGTCAGTTGACACATCCCTCCCACACATTAGGATGTGCCCACTCCCAGTTACACCATGACCACCTTCGTCTTGGATGTGAGGGGTTGATTCTGGTCCCTGTACTGTGGGGCACACTGCTGATTGAACAGTCCTTGGGACACAGGTCTGGGGACGAGAGGTTGGCTGTGCTGTTAATGTCACAGGGTGGGGAGGCATCCTGGGGAGGGCTGGCTGTCTCAGGCATCTTCTGCACGGTGGCAGTGGCAGGGCTACCTGTGGAGAGAGAGTTAAATAGTGGAGGTGTGATTGGTAATGACATTGTGTGATGCATACTGTGGCTTGACTTGTATCCCAGTTATGGCAATGACAGATGCAGCACCGTTGATATAGTTTGTGGGTCAGGATATAGAAATGGATACCATGTTCCAATCCGATTTAAGGAATCAACATTGCATTGCTGCTATTGCCATGTAGTGGTGCTCAGTTGTAGCACACAGTAGGTGTAGTGGGTGCAATAGGTAGTCATGCAGGTGTTGCACTGTGATGTGGGCATTTCAGCTTGTCATGTGGCTGGGCAGGTGCATTGTGATAGTTGGTATCCGATTGTGTGGGGATAGTGGCTGGGTGGTGGAGTGGCATGCAGGGGAGGGCCATTTGGTGATTGGGTGGGAGGTGGAGTGGGAAATAGGGTGACTTGGGGAGTGATGGGTGGTAGGGATGCATGCTGGAGAGGAGTACTTGGTGCGAGGAGAGTGTTAGTGACTTTTCAGAGTCCAGTCCTCCGGTTATTTCAGTCAGGCCCTAAGGATGCAGGATGGCAAAGACCTTCTCCTCCCACGATACAAACTCTGGTGGTGGAGGCCCACTGCCAGTCTTGTTGATGGTAATCTGATGTTGTGATGCCATGGAACTCACCTTCCCCCGTAGGTCATTCCAATTCTTCCTGATCTCCTTAATTGTGCGTGGATGGTTGCCCATCTAGTTGACCCCATCGACGATCCTCTGCCATAACTCCATTTTCCTAGCTATTGATGTTTGCTGGGCCTGTGCTCCTAACAGTTATGGCTCTACCCTGATGATTTAATCGACCATGACCCTTAGCTCTTCATCTGTGAAGCGTGGGTGCTTTTCACTGGACATGGTGGTTTTGTTGTGAGGGGGGGTGGTTGTGTGCAAGGGTGCAGTGTTAGGTGCTTGGTGGGATTTGGGGTGCTTGGATGTGTGTGCTATTTGTTTTGTGGTGTTTGTGTGCTGTGTCGATGTGGGTGTATAGTGTTGTTCGTGCAGTTGTGTGGTGTGTGCTGAGTGAGCTATCTAAAAGTGCCTATATTGTACAGGTGCAAAATCGTATGTTGTTGGCTCCTTACTGTCTGTGAACGTCATTTGAGTTGCAAAGGATTGTGGATTGTGTGCGGGTGTTTTTTTTATAGTGTTGTGTGTGAATGTGTGTCAGATGTGGGGTTTTCTAACTGTCCCAAGTGGGTGTGGTCTTGTGGCTGACGTGTGTTTTTGACTGTGCCGGTTCACATGCCAGTGCAAAGACTGTTGTGCTGATTTGTGGATCGTAATTTGGGGGGTGGAATGTGATTGGCATGACAGTGCTGGTGGTGGGACTGACTATCTCCCGCCTTCTGTCATCCTGGCAGTCTGGGATTTGGCTGTGTGCTTTGTGTGACTCGTAATACGGCATGCCGGATACCGCCAAAGTCTATTCCACACGGAAGAGAAAGGTAATGATTAAAACTGAATTATTGTAATAATCTAGTTGTGGGCCTTCCTTCCTATCTACTCCTTTGCCCAGCTGGGCAGGCTTATTAGCTCTGCCACAAGAACACTTTACTGACCTCCTATTGCCAACATTTTGGCTGGTTTAATGCAAAAAGCAGAGCATTTCACCTATCACCAACAGTCCTTTATAAAGCTACTCATAGCATATTTTTAAGCTTTCTTCCAACACCTCCCTAATCATACCGCTGTCGGCCAGAATAATCATGGTATCACCCAAACCACCCTGTTCTCCATTGAAATTCTGAGCCTTTCACCTACTTGCCTCCCTTGACTTCACTATCTATAATCAATCAGTCCTGCATATTTACTTTAAATAAAAATTTTACCTGATTTTACCTCTCACTCACTGTAAATATGTAAGTTTCAGTTATGTTGTATTGTGTGTCTATTTTTAGGCTCCATTTATAAATGAGCATTTTAGTCACGGTATTATTGTTATATCTGTCTGTCTTCATGCTTCTTTTACTTGCAATATATAAAACTCCCACTATATGCACTAAAACCCATGATTTCTTTAACAATCCACCCACTTAAGATACTAGGTGCCGCTACTGTTCTTTTGTAAAACATTTCTGTTCACAATTCCATGCCATTAAATAAATGTGCCAAGAGTTTGGCGACAACACTCAGTCAAACACCAAAAATCAATAGACAAGTGGTTTTCTGATTTTGTATGAAACATCTAAAAGGTATGAAAAAGGGGTGTGAATAAGAGATGAACAGAGAAAGAGAACACATCTTTCGCCAAAGAAGATGACAATCACTAGTGATAGATTTCCAATGGAAAGTTAAACAAAAGGTTCTAGAGATTCCTAACCAAATTGGCACACTGATCTAAGCATACAGTTGGAGTACCTGCACTCAAAGAATGGCCTATTGGCACATATTTTGGATATGTCCCATGTCAATAGGCGTTCTGAATAAAATGAGAGGGACAAATAAAATCTTAGGAAAAACAAATGCCCTTCCCTTTTTGGTGTCAGACATCCACCAATTTGATTAGGTTAGAAAAATATACATTTCTGGAATAATGGTTAGAGGGACCACTAAGTGAATGGCAATGAAAATGGTGGAATCAATGACAATCATGTTGAGAAATAAATTACGGGACTACAGCGGGCACTATTTGAGGGAACCTTGTCTACTTACAACTTGGAAGAACATATGTAATTACGCCACTAACGTTACTAGAAATCAACCCAAGGCTATCATCCAAAAATATCAGAAAGTACCTGGTAAAGCACATGCGGATATGAAGGGGTGCTTTTGTACTGCAATACTTTATTAAGCATGAGGAACTACGAAAAAAGTGGAAGCAACAGCCAGTGAATTTGCAAATGGTTGAAAGTGCTATAGACAAAAAATCCAATACAGTTGGGTCCACAGAGGTCTGGAAATAACCTGTCTCTCATAAAGTTGACCACATTGATTTATATGAATTTAGCACCTTGTGTGAAATGTTGAAATAAAAGGGAAATAAATAGTGGAGTGGCAGTTACCTACTCTCCTACACAGATAGTATAAAGTACCCACTAAGTTCTGAATGCTGTTGGAATCAGACACTTTTGTCTTTCATCCCTGGGAGGGCAGCAGTTACGACGTGAAGGGAGGAAAATAATTTCAGGGGTCTTGTAGATAGAGTTATATCCAAGAGAAGTCATGATATATTTGTGCACAGTTCAGATGCTTGCTTAAAACCTAGGGTCCATAGCACTTTACTGGTCTCTGGCAGCAAGTAAAGGGTTTAGCATAATATTATGTGGGAATTTTTAATTGTTTTACCTATCTCCTTTCAGTTTCTTAAGAATTGTGAAAGCCTGCTTTGGACATTGAGGTGGGGGCAAAAGAGTCTGATCATGTGGTGAAAAGACCCAGGGGGGTGAAGGGCTGGAGAGAGTGTATTCTATTCATTTCAGCCTGAAGGCTTTGCAAGTAATGCAGATAAACCATACATGTATTTTTGATGTGAATGTCTTTGCAAATTTTAAGGCACTTGCTGGTTTTGCAACTTTTGTAGCCTGTCAATGAGATGACATGGTTGGTGACTGACTTACTCTGAAATTCAGTTGATCATACTGCAAGTGAATACAATAAGCAGCACAAACATGTTTCTTTTTGGGATAGCTAAATGATTTTGCTTTTATTTCATCGTTTTCAGTCATCCAAAAAAGGTGGGCTCTAACAACTTGCATTGGTGCCTACAATTCTAGATTTGAGAGCTAGTGGCAAAAGGGTAGTCCGAATCTGTGCTTTAAGGGTACAGTTTGGTTATTTTAGTGTGTTGGGTGTGCTTGTCTTTACTGGGCAGGTTCATGTTTTAAGTGTTGATTTTTGGGTAGTATGTATAGTTTGCTATAGTACTCCAGATGGATCTCTTTGTTCGCAGGCCTTAGTTTTATTTTGCTGTTTTCAATTTAATGTATCAACTCATATGTCTGCTTTAGTGAGATATGTTGACTGAGATATTTTAACATTAAACACTTAACATAATAAAGGGGTTATGTCTTTTTTAACAGCCATGTATCTAGCAACAGTTACAGATCTAAGGGGTTCATCTTGAGTGTGGTGGTCTGGACCGCTCAATTGCCACAGTAAAACCCTGGTGGTTGGACCGCCAACTCCGCTAGGATCTTGGATCCGGTAGTCTGGAGGTGGCGGAGATCCTAATCCGCCAGGGCCCTAGGGATTACAACCTTGTTCTCTGACAGCCTTTTCATGGCGGTGAACAAGTGCAGGGAGGGCTGCATGGGGGCTACAGCATTGCTGCTGACTCGTTTACGAACCGGAGACAGTGCTGTAGCCTGTTTCCCACTAGGCTGGTGCCTGCCAGCCTACCAGGAAATGTTTTTTTAAATCTTCTTTTTATTGACATTTTGTAAAACAGTACAGGCATACTTAATCAATAAGCATCATAGACTACTCAACACAACTCCATCCCCTTTGTCGTTTGTCCCCAGCAGGGGTAAGTGTTACATTGTTCAATAGGAATACTCAGCTCTAAGGGACGCTTGTCATCATGCAAGGTTGTAAGCGTAGCCAGCACGTACAGTAAATGAAACAGTTTAAAAAAGATAGTAAACAGGTTAACATACAACAAACAATCCATCCCTGGTCGTGTCAAGAGTAGCTAAGAGGAGTCGGTGGTTGTGGGTCCCCCTCTCGAGGTCCACAGGGGTCCTCTCCAATCCCCCCGTCTCAGACTCCAGCTTCTAGATATGGAAGAGGTGCAAGGCCCTTAATCTGGGGCTACAAGTCGTGAGGGGGAGCCCCCTGGAAAGAAACCCGAACCAGGGGATCCCATATGTAATCAAAACTCCTGCGCGAGCCCTCCCCCTTTATCAACCAGACGCTCCATGGCGAGACTTTTCCACAACCGAGTGAACCACAAAGCTATAGAGGGTGGATCCGCTTTTTTCCAGAAGGATGCTAGGGTTGTCTTCGCTGCCCAAAAGCCAGCCACAGGATAGCCCGGTCCCTGTATGTTTGGTGCTGTAGTTCTTGGGCTCGAAGGCCCAAGAGGGCATGCTCCATTGTGATCGGAATGGGATATCCCAGCATCTCTTTCAGATGAGAGAGAATTTCGTTCCAATAGGGGCGAATCGTTGGGCAGTCCCACCATACGTGTTTAAAGTCTTCCAGCATGCCACAGCCCCTCCAACATCTATCTGACACCTGAGGGTAAAGTTTAAGTTTCTCCGGATATAGATACCAATTATAAAGCAGTTTGTAGTGAGCCTCCCTAGCTGCTTGGGTATATCTTGATATAGATAGCGCCATTGGTCCTCCTCCACCGAAGCACCCAAGACGTGCTCCCAGAAGGGGATGTGTTGTTGGGTCGGCGCTGTTTGTGCCATAGCTAATATAGAGTATAGCGTAGAAATACTGCCCTTTGTCACTCCTCCCCTTTGTCACGCCTCCCCTTGGAACAAATCTCTCCACTGGGAGAAGATCCCTTGTAGCTGCTTCCTTTATATGTGGCTGCGTGACCCAGTGCACCAACTGTGTGTAATGGTAACGTTCGGATTGTGGGAGTTGGAAGTCCCTACAGCAATTATTGAAGGTCCTAAGTTGATTTCCAAGGTATAGATCTGCAATGCGAAAGCAGCCCCCTTCTCTCCATCGATCAAAGGGTCCCGGAAATTTCCTTGGTGGGAATGCCTTGTTAAGTTGGATAGGGGTGTGTGGCGAGGGTAAGGAAGTAAGGCCATAGATTTTAGTTACCTTGTCCCACACTTTTAGGGTAGTGGCGGTGGGTGTGCTAATGTATGTGTTTGGTGGTCGTGCCCCCTTAGGCTTCCATGGGATATCCCACAAGGTCTTGCCTGTCACCGCTCTGTCCATGTGCAGCAGCCAAATCTTATCTGACTCTCGGAGGGACCACTCAGCTAAGACCCGCAGTTGTGCTGCTCTGTTATATAGCAGGAGATCCGGGAGCGCCAACCCTCCCCTCTCTCTGGAGCGCACCAGTACTCTGTATGAAACCCTAGCTCTTGTACCCTGCCAAATGAATTTCGTGAATAGCGTTCGAGTCTCCGCAAAGAAATCCGGCGGAATCTTAATGGGGAGGCTCTGAAAGAGATATAGAAATCTGGGGAGCACAGTCATTTTAACACTCGTAGAGACCTAATCAAAGGGGGGTAGTTAGCTCTACACAGATCAGCCACCTGGGGTACAATCCGAATGCCTAAGTAGGTAATGTCTGTCTTGGCCCAAGCAAATGGGGTCGGGGAGGCTATCTGGGTCATTACTCCAGTGGGCAGTGTCAGATTGAGGAGATAGGACTTCCCCGTGTTTACCCTGAACCCCACCACTTGTTCAAAACGCGTCAGTTCTTCCTGTATGGCTAAAAGAGATGCACGGGGTTCAGTGACAAATAATAAAATGTTGTCTGCAAATAGGGAAATTTTATGTGAATCTGCGCCAAATTTAATGCCTGGGAGATCTGGGCATCCCCTCATCTGCACTGCCAAGGGCTCGACACTGAGCGCAAAGAGCAGAGGGGAAAGAGGGCATCCCTGCCTCGTGCCTCAAAGTAGATACAAAAATTCAGATGTTACCCCATTGACCGAGACGCGGGATCTAGGGCAGGCATAGTTGCTCATCACCATGGATATAAATTGTTCCCCAAATCCAAACCGTCTCATGGTTGCCACTAAAAAAGACCACTCAACCTGGTCAAATGCCTTCTCGGCGTCCAAGGCCAATAGTAGTGCCGGGACCTTTTTCTTGTGTACCTTTTTCCATTAAGTGGATGACACGCCTTAAGTTGTCATGAGTCTGGTGACCTTTAACAAAACCAGACTGGTCTGGATGTATCAGCTCCGGCATCACATCCTCCAGCCTCGGCACCAGGATTTTAGAGTGTAATTTGGCATCCAGGTTCAACAGGGCAATGGGTCTGAATGAGGCACGGAGTTGAGGGTCTTTCCCGGCCTTGGGTATGAGCGTGATCAGAGCCTCCCCCATGGATGGGGACACCGCACCTTCCCCTCGTATATAATTAAACAGTACCGCAAGTGACCCGCTAGTTCTACACAGAAGGTTTTATAAAAAAAGAAAGGGCTGTAAAACCGTCAGGGCCCGGAGCCTTATGCAGGGTAAGGGTGTCAATGGCCGCCTGTACTTCCTCCGCCGTAAAGGGTGCCTCTAGCATGTCATTCGTCTCCTGAGAGACCTGCGGGTAGGTGGATTGAGCTCAAATAAGACTCTTGGGGGTGGGCGGGTGGGTGGTCTGATTGATAAAGACGCTTATAGAATCGTCTAAATGCCCTCGCCTTCCCCTCGTCAGTGAGGTGTTCCCCTTGCTCGTCTTTGACCTGCTCAATGTAGTCTCGGGCCTGTTCGACTCGAAGCTGTCTTGCTAAGGGAGTGTCTATCTTGTTGCCCTTGTCGCAATGGGATTTCCATAATCTCAAAAGGGTCATCTCTGCCCTATTTGTATATGTAGCCTCCAGTTTACCTTTGAGGGTCGCCACCTTCCTTTGAGCTTGCCAAGTCGGGGATAATTTATGGTCGCGTTCAGCTACCTTAAGTTAGCTTTCCAAAAGGAGTTGGCCTTTAATCTGTGCATGGCAGTGGCAAGTGCAATGCATTTACCCCTTATAACCGCTGTTAGGAAATGCCTCCTTGGCATGGTTACCCCCTGACTTTTTGCCTTTGCTGATGCTATGTTTTGAATTGAAAGTGTGCTGAGGCCTGCTAACCAGGCCCCAGCACCAGTGTTCTTTCCCTAACCTGTACTTTTGATTCCACAATTGGCACACCCTGGCACCCAGATAAGTCCCTTGTAACTGGTACCTCTGATGCCAGGGAAGGTCTCTAAGGGCTGCAGCATGTATTATGCCACCCTAGAGACCCCTCACCCAGCACAGACACACTGCTTACCAGCTTGTGTGTGCTAGTGAGAACAAAATGAGTAAGTCGACATGGCACTCCCCTCAGGGTGCCATGCCAGCCTCTCACTGCCTATGCAGTATAGGTAAGACACCCCTCTAGCAGGCCTTACAGCCCTAAGGCAGGGTGCACTATACCATAGGTGAGGGTACCAGTGCATGAGCACTGTACCCCTACAGTGTCTAAGCAAAACCTTAGACATTGTAAGTGCAGGGTAGCCATAAGAGTATATGGTCTGGGAGTCTGTTTTGCACGAACTCCACAGCACCATAATGGCTACACTGAAAACTGGGAAGTTTGGTATCAAACTTCTCAGCACAATAAATGCACACTGATGCCAGTGTACATTTTATTGTAAAATACACCACAGAGGGCACCTTAGAGGTGCCCCCTGAAACTTAACCGACTATCTGTGTAGGCTGACTGGTTCCAGCAGCCTGCCACACTAGAGACATGTTGCTGGCCCCATGGGGAGAGTGCCTTTGTCACTCTGAGGCCAGTAACAAAGCCTGCACTGGGTGGAGATGCTAACACCTCCCCCAGGCAGGAGCTGTAACACCTGGCGGTGAGCCTCAAAGGCTCACCCCTTTGTCACAGCACCGCAGGACACTCCAGCTAGTGGAGTTGCCCGCCCCCTCCGGCCCCGGCCCCCACTTTTGGCGGCAAGGCCGGAGAAAATAATGAGAATAACAAGGAGGAGTCACTGGCCAGTCAGGACAGCCCCTAAGGTGTCCTGAGCTGAGGTGACTCTAACTTTTAGAAATCCTCCATCTTGCAGATGGAGGATTCCCCCAATAGGATTAGGGATGTGACCCCCTCCCCTTGGGAGGAGGCACAAAGAGGGTGTACTCACCCTCAGGGCTAGTAGCCATTGGCTACTAACCCCCCAGACCTAAACACGCCCTTAAATTTAGTATTTAAGGGCTCTCCCTGAACCTAGAAATCAGATTCCTGCAACAACAAGAAGGACTGCCTAGCTGAAAACCCCTGCAGAGGAAGACCAGAAGACAACAACTGCCTTGGCTCCAGAAACTCACCGGCCTGTCTCCTGCCTTCCAAAGAACTCTGCTCCAGCGACGCCTTCCAAAGGGACCAGCGACCTCTAAATCCTCTGAGGACTGCCCTGCTTCGACGACGACAAGAAACTCCTGAGGACAGCGGACCTGCTCCAAAAAGACTGCAACTTTATCCAAAGGAGCAGCTTTAAAGACCCCTGCAATCTCCCCGCAAGAAGCGTGAGACTTGCAACACTGCACCCGGCGACCTCGACTCGGCTGGTGGAGAACCAACACCTCAGGGAGGACCCCCGGACTACTCTACGACTGTGAGTACCAAAACCTGTCCCCCCTGAGCCCCCACAGCGCCGCCTGCAGAGGGAATCCCGAGGCTTCCCCTGACCGCGACTCTCTGAAACCTAAGTCCCGACGCCTGGAAAAGACCCTGCACCCGCAGCCCCCAGGACCTGAAGGACCGGACTTTCACTGCAGAAGTGACCCCCAGGAGTCCCTCTCCCTTGCCCAAGTGGAGGTTTCCACGAGGAAGCCCCCCCTTGCCTGCCTGCAGCGCTGAAGAGATCCCTTGATCTCTCATTGACTTCCATTGCGAACCCGACGCTTGTTCTAACACTGCACCCGGCCGCCCCCGCGCCGCTGAGGGTGAAATTTCTGTGTGGGCTTGTGTCCCCCCCCGGTGCCCTACAAAAACCCCCTGGTCTGCCCTCCGAAGACGCGGGTACTTACCTGCTGGCAGACTGGAACCGGGGCACCCCCTTCTCTCCATTGGAGCCTATGCGTTTTGGGCACCACTTTGAACTCTGCACCTGACCGGCCCTGAGCTGCTGGTGTGGTAACTTTGGGGTTGCTCTGAACCCCCAACGGTGGGCTACCTTGGACCAAGAACTGAACCCTGTAAGTGTCTTACTTACCTGGTAAAAACTAACAAAAACTTACCTCCCCCAGGAACTGTGAAAATTGCACTGTGTCCACTTTTAAAATAGCTATTTGTGAATAACTTGAAAAGTATACATGCAATTGAAATGATTCAAAGTTCCTAATGTACTTACCTGCAATACCTTTCAAATAAGATATTACATGTTAAATTTGAACCTGTGGTTCTTAAAATAAACTAAGAAAAGATATTTTTCTATACAAAACCTATTGGCTGGATTTGTCTCTGAGTGTGTGTACCTCATTTATTGTCTATGTGTATGTACAACAAATGCTTAACACTACTCCTTGGATAAGCCTACTGCTCGACCACACTACCACAAAATAGAGCATTAGTATTATCTCTTTTTACCACTATTTTACCTCTAAGGGGAACCCTTGGACTCTGTGCATGCTATTCCTTACTTTGAAATAGCACATACAGAGCCAACTTCCTACATTGGTGGATCAGCGGTGGGGTACAAGACTTTGCATTTGCTGGACTACTCAGCCAATACCTGATCACACGACAAATTCCAAAATTGTCATTAGAAATTGATTTTTGCAATTTGAAAAGTTTTCTAAATTCTTAAAGTCCTGCTAGGGCCTTGTGTTAGTCCCTGTTAGCATTTCTGTTAGAGTTTAAAAGTTTGTTAAAAGTTTGAATTAGATTCTAGAACTAGTTTTAGTTTCTTAAAAAGTATTCCAACTTTTAGAAGCATAATGTCTAATACAGATGTGAATGTGGTGGAACTCGACACCACACCTTACCTCCATCTACAGATGAGAGAGCTAAGGTCACTCTGTAAACTAAAGAAAATAGCAATGGGCTCCAAACCTACCAAACTACAGCTCCAGGAGCTGTTGGCAGAGTATGACAGAGCCAACCCCTCTGTGGATGGCAACACAGATGAAGATGATAGTGACTTGGAGGGTGATTCCCCCCCACCAGTCCTATCTAGGGAGAACAGGGCTTCTCAAGCCCTGACTCCAAAAATAATAGTCAGAGATGCTGGTTCCCTCACAGGAGAGACCAACACCTCTGAAATCACTGAGGATAACTCCAGTGAAGAGGACATCCAGTTAGCCAGGATGGCCAAAAGATTGGCTTTGGAAAGACAGATCCTAGCCATAGAAAGGGAAAGACAAGAGATGGGCCTAGGACCCATCAATGGTGGCAGCAACAAAACTAGGGTCAGAGATTCTCCTGACATGTTGAAAATCCCCAAAGGGATTGTAACTAAATATGAAGATGGTGATGACATCACCAAATGGTTCACAGCTTTTGAGAGGGCTTGTGAAACCAGAAAAGTGAACAAATCTCACTGGGGTGCTCTCCTTTGGGAAATGTTCACAGGAAAGTGTAGGGATAGACTCCTCACACTCTCTAAAAAAGATGCAGAATCTTATGACCTCATGAAGGGTACCCTGATTGAGGGCTTTGGATTCTCCACTGAGGAGTATAGGATTAGATTCAGGGGGGCTCAAAAATCCTCGAGCCAGACCTGGGTTGACTTTGTAGACTACTCAGTAAAAACACTAGATGGTTGGATTCAAGGAAATGGTGTAAATGATTATGATGGGCTGTACAATTTATTTGTGAAAGAACACCTATTAAGTAATTGTTTCAATGATAAACTGCATCAGCATCTTGTGGACCTAGGACCAATTTCTCCCCAAGAATTGGGAAAGAAGGCGGACCATTGGGTCAAGACTAGGGTGTCCAAAACTTCCACAGGGGGTGACCAAAAGAAAGGGGTCACAAAACCTCCCCAGGGGAAAGGTGGTGAGACAGCCAAAATTAAAAATAGTAAAGAGTCTTCTACAGGCCCCCAAAAACCTGCACAGGAGGGTGGGCCCAGAGCCTCTTCACAAAACAATCCTGGGTACAAGGGTAAAAACTTTGATCCCAAAAAGGCCTGGTGTCGAAACTGTAGTCAGTCTGGACACCAAACTGGAGACAAGGCCTGTCCCAAGAAAGATACCACTTCTAACTCCCATCCAGCTAAAACTGGAATGGCCAGTTTCCAAGTGGGATCAACAGTGTGCCCAGAGCAAATCGGGTGTCACACTGAAGCTACATTAGTCTCTGAGGGTGGGGCGGATTTAGCCACACTGGTTGCCTGGCCCCCTAACATGCAAAAATACAGGCAGCAGCTCTTAATTAATGGGACAAGTGTAGAGGGCCTGAGGGATACAGGTGCCAGTGTCACCATGGTGACAGAGAAACTGGTTTCCCCTGGCCAATACCTGACTGGACAAACCTATCCAGTCACCAATGCTGACAATCAGACTAAAGTACATCCCATGGCAATGGTAACTTTAGAGTGGGGAGGGGTCAATGGCCTGAAACAGGTGGTGGTCTCCTCAAATATCCCAGTAGACTGTTTGCTTGGAAATGACCTGGAGTCCTCAGCATGGGCTGAGGTAGAACTGAAAACCCATGCAGCCATGCTGGGTATCCCTGAACTGGTGTGTGTCAAGACTAGGGCACAGTGCAAGGCACAGGGTGAAAAAGTAGAGCTGGAGTCTGGAAAAATGGCCCAGCCTACCAAGAGAAAAGGAAAGTCAGCTGGGAAACCAGCTGCAACACAACACCAAAAAGAGAACCTCTCTTCTCAGGAAGAAGTTCTGCCCTCTGAGGGAACTGAGCCTATGGAGCTGGAACCTTATCAGGTTGAGCTCTTGGGCCCAGGGGGACCCTCAAGGGAAGAGCTGTGTAAGGGACAAGAAACCTGTCCCTCTCTTGAAGGCCTTAGGCAGCAAGCTGCTGAAGAGTCCAAAGGCAAGAAAAATGGAACACATAGGGTCTATTGGGAAGATGGACTCCTGTACACTGAGGCAAGAGATCCCAAACCTGGTGCCACTAGGAGAGTGGTAGTGCCTCAGGGTTTCAGAGAGTTTATTCTGACCTTAGCCCATGATATTCCCCTTGCTGGGCATTTGGGACAAACCAAGACGTGGGAGAGGTTAGTCAACCACTTCTACTGGCCCAATATGTCCCAGAAGGTTAAGGAGTTTTGCCTCTCCTGCCCCACCTGTCAATCCAGTGGTAAGACAGGTGGGCATCCAAAGGCCCCCCTCATTCCACTTCCAGTGGTGGGGGTCCCCTTTGAAAGAGTGGGTGTGGACATAGTTGGTCCACTAGAACCTCCCACAGCCTCAGGAAATATGTACATCCTAGTAGTAGTGGATCATGCTACTAGGTATCCTGAAGCTATTCCCCTTAGGTCGACTACTGCCCCTGCAGTAGCCAAGGCCCTCATTGGTATCTTTACCAGAGTGGGTTTCCCTAAGGAGGTGGTTTCTGACAGAGGTACCAACTTCATGTCAGCTTACCTAAAACACATGTGGAATGAGTGTGGAGTGACTTATAAATTCACTACACCATATCATCCACAAACTAATGGCCTTGTTGAGAGATTCAACAAGACATTAAAGGGCATGATCATGGGGCTCCCAGAAAAACTCAAAAGGAGATGGGATGTCCTCCTGCCATGTCTGCTTTTCGCTTACAGAGAGGTGCCTCAGAAGGGAGTAGGATTCTCACCCTTTGAACTTCTGTTTGGCCACCCTGTAAGGGGACCACTTGCTCTTGTTAAAGAAGGCTGGGAGAGACCTCTTCATGAGCCTAAACAAGACATAGTGGACTATGTACTTGGCCTTCGCTCAAGGATGGCAGAGTACATGGAAAAGGCAAGTAAAAACCTTGAGGCCAGCCAACAACTCCAGAAGTTGTGGTATGACCAAAAGGCTGCACTGGTTGAATTTCAACCAGGGCAGAAAGTCTGGGTTCTGGAGCCTGTGGCTCCCAGGGCACTCAAGGACAAATGGAGTGGCCCTTACCCAGTACTAGAGAGGAAGAGTCAGGTCACCTACCTGGTGGACCTGGGCACAAGCAGGAGCCCCAAGAGGGTGATCCATGTGAACCGCCTTAAGCTCTTCCATGACAGGGCTGATGTAAATCTGTTGATGGTAACAGATGAGGACCAGGAAGCTGAGAGTGAACCTCTCCCTGATCTCCTCTCATCAGACCCTAAAGATGGCTCTGTAGATGGAGTGATCTACTCAGACACCCTCTCTAGCCAACAGCAGTCTGACTGTAGGAAGGTCCTGCAGCAGTTTGCTGAACTCTTTTCCCTAACCCCTGGTCAGACACACCTGTGTACCCATGATGTGGACACAGGAGACAGCATGCCTGTCAAAAACAAAATCTTTAGACAGTCTGACCAAGTTAAGGAAAGCATCAAGGTGGAAGTCCACAAGATGCTGGAATTGGGAGTAATTGAGTACTCTGACAGCCCCTGGGCTAGCCCAGTGGTCTTAGTCCCCAAACCTCATACCAAAGAAGGAAAGAGAGAGATGAGGTTTTGTGTGGACTACAGGGGTCTCAACTCTGTCACCAAGACAGATGCTCATCCCATTCCTAGAGCTGATGAGCTAATAGACAAATTAGGGGCTGCCAAATTCTTAAGTACCTTTGACTTAACCGCAGGGTACTGGCAAATCAAAATGGCCCCTGGAGCCAAAGAAAAGACAGCATTCTCCACACCTGATGGGCATTATCAGTTCACTGTTATGCCCTTTGGTTTAAAGAATGCCCCTGCCACCTTCCAAAGGTTGGTGAATCAAGTCCTTGCTGGGCTGGAATCCTTTAGTGCAGCTTATCTTGATGATATTGCTGTCTTCAGCTCCAGCTGGCAGGATCACCTGGTCCACCTGAAGAAGGTTTTGAAGGCTCTGCAATCTGCAGGCCTCTCTATCAAGGCATCCAAATGCCAGATAGGGCAGGGAACTGTGGTTTACTTGGGACACCTTGTAGGTGGAGGCCAAGTTCAGCCACTCCAGCCTAAGATCCAGACTATTCTGGACTGGGCAGCTCCAAAAACCCAGACTCAAGTCAGGGCATTCCTTGGCTTGACTGGGTACTACAGGAGGTTTGTGAAGGGATATGGATCCATTGTGACAGCCCTCACAGAACTCACCTCCAAGAAAATGCCCAAGAAAGTAAACTGGACTGTAGAATGCCAACAGGCCTTTGACACCCTGAAACAAGCTATGTGCACAGCACCAGTTCTAAAAGCTCCAGATTACTCCAAGCAGTTCATTGTGCAAACAGATGCCTCTGAACATGGGATAGGGGCAGTTTTGTCCCAAACAAATGATGATGGCCTTGACCAGCCTGTTGCTTTCATTAGCAGGAGGTTACTCCCCAGGGAGCAGCGTTGGAGTGCCATTGAGAGGGAGGCCTTTGCTGTGGTTTGGTCCCTGAAGAAGCTGAGACCATACCTCTTTGGTACTCACTTCCTAGTTCAGACTGACCACAGACCTCTCAGATGGCTGATGCAAATGAAAGGTGAAAATCCAAAACTGTTGAGGTGGTCCATCTCCCTACAGGGAATGGACTTTGTAGTGGAACACAGACCTGGGACTGCCCATGCCAATGCAGATGGCCTTTCCAGGTTCTTCCACTTAGAAAATGAAGACTCTCTTGGGAAAGGTTAGTCTCATCCTCTTTCGTTTGGGGGGGGTTGTGTAAGGAAATGCCTCCTTGGCATGGTTACCCCCTGACTTTTTGCCTTTGCTGATGCTATGTTTTGAATTGAAAGTGTGCTGAGGCCTGCTAACCAGGCCCCAGCACCAGTGTTCTTTCCCTAACCTGTACTTTTGATTCCACAATTGGCACACCCTGGCACCCAGATAAGTCCCTTGTAACTGGTACCTCTGGTACCAAGGTCCCTGCCAGGGAAGGTCTCTAAGGGCTGCAGCATGTATTATGCCACCCTAGAGACCCCTCACCCAGCACAGACACACTGCTTACCAGCTTGTGTGTGCTAGTGAGAACAAAATGAGTAAGTCGACATGGCACTCCCCTCAGGGTGCCATGCCAGCCTCTCACTGCCTATGCAGTATAGGTAAGACACCCCTCTAGCAGGCCTTACAGCCCTAAGGCAGGGTGCACTATACCATAGGTGAGGGTACCAGTGCATGAGCACTGTGCCCCTACAGTGTCTAAGCAAAACCTTAGACATTGTAAGTGCAGGGTAGCCATAAGAGTATATGGTCTGGGAGTCTGTTTTGCACGAACTCCACAGCACCATAATGGCTACACTGAAAACTGGGAAGTTTGGTATCAAACTTCTCAGCACAATAAATGCACACTGATGCCAGTGTACATTTTATTGTAAAATACACCACAGAGGGCACCTTAGAGGTGCCCCCTGAAACTTAACCGACTATCTGTGTAGGCTGACTGGTTCCAGCAGCCTGCCACACTAGAGACATGTTGCTGGCCCCATGGGGAGAGTGCCTTTGTCACTCTGAGGCCAGTAACAACGCCTGCACTGGGTGGAGATGCTAACACCTCCCCCAGGCAGGAGCTGTAACACCTGGCGGTGAGCCTCAAAGGCTCACCCCTTTGTCACAGCACCGCAGGACACTCCAGCTAGTGGAGTTGCCCGCCGCCTCCGGCCCCGGCCCCCACTTTTGGCGGCAAGGCCGGAGAAAATAATGAGAATAACAAGGAGGAGTCACTGGCCAGTCAGGACAGCCCCTAAGGTGTCCTGAGCTGAGGTGACTCTAACTTTTAGAAATCCTCCATCTTGCAGATGGAGGATTCCCCCAATAGGATTAGGGATGTGACCCCCTCCCCTTGGGAGGAGGCACAAAGAGGGTGTACTCACCCTCAGGGCTAGTAGCCATTGGCTACTAACCCCCCAGACCTAAACACGCCCTTAAATTTAGTATTTAAGGGCTCTCCCTGAACCTAGAAATCAGATTCCTGCAACAACAACAAGGACTGCCTAGCTGAAAACCCCTGCAGAGGAAGACCAGAAGACAACAACTGCCTTGGCTCCAGAAACTCACCGGCCTGTCTCCTGCCTTCCAAAGAACTCTGCTCCAGCGACGCCTTCCAAAGGGACCAGCGACCTCTGAATCCTCTGAGGACTGCCCTGCTTCGACGACGTCAAGAAACTCCAGAGGACAGCGGACCTGCTCCAAAAAGACTGCAACTTTATCCAAAGGAGCAGCTTTAAAGACCCCTGCAATCTCCCTGCAAGAAGCGTGAGACTTGCAACACTGCACCCGGCGACCCCGACTCGGCTGGTGGAGAACCAACACCTCAGGGAGGACCCCCGGACTACTCTACGACTGTGAGTACCAAAACCTGTCCCCCCTGAGCCCCCACAGCGCCGCCTGCAGAGGGAATCCCGAGGCTTCCCCTGACCGCGACTCTCTGAAACCTAAGTCCCGACGCCTGGAAAAGACCCTGCACCCGCAGCCCCCAGGACCTGAAGGACCGGACTTTCACTGCAGAAGTGACCCCCAGGAGTCCCTCTCCCTTGCCCAAGTGGAGGTTTCCCCGAGGAAGCCCCCCCTTGCCTGCCTGCAGCGCTGAAGAGATCCCTTGATCTCTCATTGACTTCCATTGCGAACCAGACGCTTGTTCTAACACTGCACCCGGCCGCCCCCGCGCCGCTGAGTGTGAAATTTCTGTGTGGGCTTGTGTCCCCCCCGGTGCCCTACAAAACCCCCCTGGTCTGCCCTCCGAAGACGCGGGTACTTACCTGCTGGCAGACTGGAACCGGGGCACCCCCTTCTCTCCATTGGAGCCTATGCGTTTTGGGCACCACTTTGAACTCTGCACCTGACCGGCCCTGAGCTGCTGGTGTGGTAACTTTGGGGTTGCTCTGAACCCCCAACGGTGGGCTACCTTGGACCAAGAACTGAACCCTGTAAGTGTCTTACTTACCTGGTAAAAACTAACAAAAACTTACCTCCCCCAGGAACTGTGAAAATTGCACTAAGTGTCCACTTTTAAAATAGCTATTTGTGAATAACTTGAAAAGTATACATGCAATTGAAATGATTCAAAGTTCCTAATGTACTTACCTGCAATACCTTCCAAACAAGATATTACATGTTAAATTTGAACCTGTGGTTCTTAAAATAAACTAAGAAAATATATTTTTCTATACAAAACCTATTGGCTGGATTTGTCTCTGAGTGTGTGTACCTCATTTATTGTCTATGTGTATGTATAACAAATGCTTAACACTACTCCTTGGATAAGCCTACTGCTCGACCACACTACCACAAAATAGAGCATTAGTATTATCTCTTTTTACCACTATTTTACCTCTAAGGGGAACCATTGGACTCTGTGCATGCTATTCCTTACTTTGAAATAGCACATACAGAGCCAACTTCCTACAACCGCCTTAAAGGCATCCCAGAGAGTGTGAGGGTTAGTATCACCTGCCCCATTATGTTGGAAATATTCCCTAATCGCTAGTCGCAAATCCTTACGGGATGTCGCGTCACGGGTAAGCACCCCTGGAAAGTACCAGCGCTTGGATGGTTTCTGTGCTAATGACCAATTTAAACCTACCACAACCGGTGCATGGTCCGATATGACAGTTGGATTAATAGCTACAGTCGTAACGATCTGTCTTAGCCGTTTGCTTAAAAATACATACTCTATCCGTAAATATGAGCGATGGGTATGTGAGAAGAAGGTGTAATCCCTCTCCAGGGGCTTCAGGGCCCGCCAGGAGTCAAACATCCCCAAACGGCGAAAGGAGGATTTCACTGATTTGGCAAACGCACTCGTTTGTGATCTCTGTGGCTGCGTTGTGTCTAATGTTGGGTCCCATACCAGGTTAAAGTCTCCCATCAGGATAACGTCGCCCTCAGCAAAGCCCTCTAGCTCGCTCAGGAACTGTAACAGAAATTGACTGCTGTTAGGAGCATAGACAGTAGCTATCGTACAAAGTTTCCCGTGCAGGCTGCCCTTCAACATCAGGAACCGTCCCTCCTTATCTTTCTTAGATGCTATTTCCTTAAAGTGGACTGATCTGCCAAACAGTAACGCCACCCCCGCCGTGTTTTGTGGGAGCTGAGGCTAGGGCAATTTGAGGGTAGTGTTTGTGACAAAGACGGTGTCCCTCCCCCCTCTTAAAATGTGTTTCTTGTAGGGCCACTATATCGTACTGATGATCTTCAAGGTATTTTTTTCAATTGAGAACGTTTATTGGGGGAGTTGAGGCCCTTCACATTCCATTAAAGTAGTTCCAGCATTATCTCTATGAAACATCAACGTTCCTACTCGGGCCCCCAGTAGTATCCCCAATACCCCGCTTGGTATTTCCCATCCTTCTCCTCCTCTGGGAACATTTAATCAGCTCTGACGCTTTCCCCTGACTCTTTGCACATTGAAATGGATGGTAAACATTAAACAACTCGAAAGAACATCTCCGAAGAAAAGTACAAACAAGATCTTGCCAGTATACAACCGCTGAATGTCCTACAAACTTCATGTTGTGGACAGGATCCAGTTCCATCTCATCTCTCCCCCCAGGCCAGAACACGCCAATGGGCAGCGCAAAGGCGGAGCCCCCCGGACCTCTCGAGAGGCAAGTGACACTGAGACCTGAAGCGTGCAGACCACCTCCACACTTTCCCGTCCGGGGGGGGGGGAAACCTCCCCTGTCCTTACAGTTCCCCTGGAGCTCTCCACCAGGGTCGCCCCCGCTCGTATCAGAGAATTTAAGAGACTCTCCTCGGTACCAGACTGCCGCATGGCTTCATCTTCTAGGAGTCTTTCTACCACTCCTCTGTTGTTTCCATTGATCCACCAAAGCAATGGGGCCATCCCCTCCTTGCCTCTCTCCCGCTGTGGCGTTGGCGGCACCCCTCTCACCTCTAGTCTCTAGTCCCAATGAGGCAGCCGCCACCTCTACCGTCGAGAAATGGCACGCTTTATTATGGAGTTTAAACACCACGCCAAAGGGGAAGGTCCATCGATATTTTATATTCTTCTCTCTCAGCGCCTCCGTCACTGGACGGAACTGTTGTCGTCGAGCTAGGGTTGCTGGTGCTATATCCTGGAAGAGTGAGCATCTCGCACTCTGGAAGGAGACTGGGTCCTGTTGTCTCACCTTTAGAAGGATCCGTTCCTTCACCTTGAATGAGCTTAATTTAGCCAGAACGTCTCTCGGTCTCCTCCCTTCGCCCGCGACTCTGCTGCCCACACGATGTACTTGTTCCACTTGTACTTCTGTTTGATCCTCTCCCAGAAGTGTGGAAAACAGCCCTACCACAAAGGCCTCTAGGTCAGGCCCCTCTGCTCCCTCCTCCAGGCCTCTCTCCTGTATGTTATCTCCGCGTGTACGATTTTCCAAGTCTTCACACTTCATTGTGGCGAGGTGTAATTGCGCTTTAATATTTGTGAGCTCGGTCTCCACCGGGGCTACTTTCTGTTGTAAGTTCTGTATGTGTGTTTCCAAGGTATGGGCCCCTACTGAATCTACATCTGTTTGGAGGGCGGATAGCTTCCCATTGACGTCCGTTTGGAAGGCCTCTAGTGTCGCTCTGATATCTTTTGTGAGCTCTTCACGCAGTTCGGTTTTAAAGGCACGAAGAGAGGACAGGAAGTCCTCCTTTGTAAGCGCCATCCCCTCTCCCTGTATCTGGTCAGCACTCTCCACTTTGGCCGGTGTGAAATAGCTGGACACCCGATTGGCCTGTATTTTACGTCGTGGCATATGAAACTGTTAAGGACCAAGCCCCCGTGCTTACTTGGGGGCTCACCCTCTTCTCAGATCCGCTCTCCTTCACTCCAGGGGCCAACCACTGGGTCCTCGCCCTTCTGTTGCACCCACCTCTGATCCCCAAATGCACAGCTTCGCCATCCCAGCTCGGGGGTATATTTCTTAAATTAGTTGCTTTCTCCCACCGGGGGAAAACCGTCTTGTTGCTGCTCGTTGTTTCTAGTGGGCGGGGGCCCCCCTGCGAGCTTCAGCCGCGTACCTTAAACTGGGCCTCCACCGACTGTGCCATTCAAAATGGAGAAGGGAGGGCCTTCCCCGATCTCACCTCGCCATTGCTGTGTCCGGAGGCGGTCTTCTCGGTGCAGCTCGCTGCTGCTCACCCGCGGCTCCGAAGGCAGGGGTGCCGCACTCCCCTCCCCCCGTCCTCGGGTCTTGCACCGTTACTCCTCCATTACGGGGCGACGGCCCCTCTCTGGCTCCAGCCGGCTCCCGCTCGGCCAGCCAGGGCCTCAAGGCCGCACCCCACCGCGGGACGCGCTCCCGAACTGAGGGCCCTGCCGGGCGGCACGCCCCTCTCTGCCGGCAATCCAGCCGGGTTCTGCTCCTCCTGGGGTCTCGAGGCCAGTCCCCAAATCGGGGGAGGCCCGCCAGCGCCTCCTTACTGCCTCACTGCATTGGACCTGGACGAAATCGGACGGAGCTCACGTCCGATCGGCCATGTTGGTTGACCCAGCCTCCAAAGTGTCCTAGCAGGAAATATTTAATGGGGCCAGCGGGAGGTAGCCTGTGTTGCAGTAATCTCCCCGTCGGAAGTTCAGCAGACGGTGAAAACCATCTGCCGAAGTTGTAATGACCCCCTAAATGCCTATTGAGATGATTCACAGATATTTTGTTTTTAACATTCCCCATCTCTCTTCCTCATTACCCTACACCCCTCAATTCCAGATTATATATTTGTTGACTTTATTCAGTCTTAGCACTGCCTCCTATAATTGGAAACCGGGAAATATTCTGACCTATAAAACACATTGGTGGTCATTAGAACCCTGGCGGTCGGTGTTAAAGCAGCGGTAATACCGCAAACAGGCCGGCGAAAAAAAAAAAGGAAATTATGACCGTGGCGGAAACCGCCAACAAAGACAGCCACCTTAACACTCCAACCGCCACAGCGGTACAGACAAGCAGCGCGGCGGTCACCGCCAACAGACAGGTGGGAGACAAAGTACCGCCCACAGTATCACAACCTACCAATCCGCAACCTTTTCCGGGGCGGATTCTCAGTGGATAAAAACACGGCGGAAATAGCCTTTTCAATGGGAAAACGCTCACCTCTACACACTCCACGAGGAAGGAGGGCACCATGGAGCCGGAACTCCAAATACTCCCTGTAATAGTCTTCCTGCTTCTCTACGATCATCAACGCCGGCGCCGAAGACAACGGTGAGTACTGCACCTACGACATAGCGGAGGGGGGAGGCAAAAGTCACGGACACACACATGCAACACCCCCACCCCGACCCTCACCCACTACAACACACACACCAATGCATATCCAAACATTACAGTAACAACCCCAAACCCCCCGGAAGAATGCAAAGACAAAAGGAAATGAGTGCAACCATTGTAATGTACCAAAATACAGTAACCAAATATATACAGATATATATACACACATCCAACAAAAGATACATCACGATTAGTAGTGCAGGTATGCACCATTCAATGTCCGTGGACCACTGGGCCCAAAATGCATGGGCGAGGCCCACACACGATACCGGAGCACAACGGAGAGAACACTGCTGGGGCATCAGATCGAAATACAACAGGCACCTCAGGGGGAAGGGATGGGGGGGCACCTCAGCCTGATGACAGCACCACGCCAGATCCATGAGGGGGCTCCATGCCCATTGATGTATCCTGGGGAGTGCAAAGCCACAGTCTCTCAAGTCTCTACAGTGGGTGGCTTGACCACTGCCATATCCTGGGGAGTGCAAAGCCACAGTCTCACAAGTCTCTACAGTGGGTGGGTTGCCCACTGTACCATCTTGGGGACTGCAAAGCCACAGTCTCACAAGCCTCTACAGTGGGTGGGTTGCCCACTGTACCATCCTGGGGAGTGCAAAGCCACAGTCTCACAAGTCTTTACAGTGGGTGGGTTGCCCACTGCCATATCCTGGGGAGTGCAAAGCCACAGTCTCTCAAGTGAATGACGGGCTCCACTGGATCTGGAGGGGAACTGGTGCCCAGAGTGCTTCATCCTGTGCAGGACAGACGGAGTGGATGCATGTCTCCACTGGTTCTGGACGGGGACTGATGCCCAGAGTGCTTCATCCTGTGCAGGACAGACGGAGTGGATGCATGTCTCCACTGGTTCTGGAGGGGGACTGGTGCCCAGAGTGCATCACTCTCACCGTGACGGTCCCAGTTCCGTCACTGCCCCTGCCGCACATGGGCTAGCGGTGCTTGAGTTGGCGGTGCTTGCCCTGTTCAGCAGTGCCTGCCATGGCGGTCTTTGCCCTGTTCAGCAGTGCTTGACTTTGCTGTCTCTGACTTGTTCAGCGGTGCTTGCCATGGCGGTCTTTGCCCTGTTCAGCGGTGCTTGACTCTGCTGTCTCTGACCTGTGCAGCGGTGTTTGCCATGGCGGTCCCTTATTGCCCAGCGGGGCTGTGGCTGCCGGGGCCCTCCTGGGCACTGACTCTGGCGGTGGTCTCCTGACCAGTGACGATAGGACTGCCCTCCTGGGCACTGACTCTGGCGGTGGTCTCCTGATCAGTGATGATAGGACTGCCCTCCTGGGCACTGACTCTGGCGGTGGTCTCCTGACCAGTGACGATCGGGCTGGCGGTGGCCTCCTGGGCAGCAGGGATGATGGCGGCCTTCTCCGCCGTGCTGCTCTTCCCAGACTTTGGCGCTTTCTTCTGCCCCTTCCCCACCTTGGGAGGAGTCACAGCTGACTCGACACTCCCCCCGGGACCCTTGTGAGCGGCTTTGCCGGCTGGAGTCTTCCCCCTATCCCGTTGGGCACTGTAGGAGGCTGGACTGGCTTGTAGTGAGTACCAAGGGGTACTTGCACCTTGCACCAGGCCCAGTTATCCCTTATTAGTGTATAGGGTGTCTAGCAGCTTAGGCTGATAGATAATGGTAGCTTAGCAGAGCAGCTTAGGCTGAACTAGGAGACGTGTGAAGCTACTACAGTACCACTTAGTGTCATATGCACAATATCATAAGAAAACACAATACACAGTTATACTAAAAATAAAGGTACTTTATTTTTATGACAATATGCCAAAGTATCTTAGAGTGTACCCTCAGTGAGAGGATAGGAAATATACACAAGATATATATACACAATAGCAAAAATATGCAGTATAGTCTTAGAAAACAGTGCAAACAATGTATAGTTACAATAGGATGCAATGGGGAAACATAGGGATAGGGGCAACACAAACCATATACTCCAAAAGTGGAATGCGAACCACGAATGGACCCCAAACCTATGTGACCTTGTAGAGGGTCGCTGGGACTATTAGAAAATAGTGAGAGTTAGAAAAATAACCCTCCCCAAGACCCTGAAAAGTGAGTGCAAAGTGCACTAAAGTTCCCCTAAGGACAAAGTAGTCGTGTTAGAGGAATAATGCAGGAAAGACACAAACCAGCAATGCAACTACTGTGGATTTCCAATCTAGGGTACCTGTGGAACAAGGGGACCAAGTCCAAAAGTCACAAGCAAGTCAGAGATGGGCAGATGCCCAGGAAATGCCAGCTGCGGGTGCAAAGAAGCTTCGACTGGACAGAAGAAGCTGAGGTTTCTGCAGGAACGAAAAGGGCTAGAGACTTCCCCTTTGGTGGACGGATCCCTCTCGCCTTGGAGAGTCGTGCAGAAGTGTTTTCCCGCCGAAAGAACGCCAACAAGCCTTGCTAGCTGCAAATCGTGCGTTTGGCGTTTTTGGACGCTGCTGGGGCCCAGGAGGGACCAGGAGGTCGCAAATTGGACCTGAAGAGAGAGGGGACGTCGAGCAAGACAAAGAGCCCTCACTGAAGCAGGTAGCACCCGGAGAAGTGCCAGAAACAGGCACTACGAGGATGCGTGAAACGGTGCTCGCCGAAGTTGCACAAAGGAGTCCCACGTCGCCGGAGACCAACTTAGAAAGTCGTGCAATGCAGGTTAGAGTGCTGTGGACCCAGGCTTGGCTGTGCACAAAGGATTTCCGCCGGAAGTGCACAGGGGCCGGAGTAGCTGCAAAGTCGCGGTTCCCAGCAATGCAGCCCAGCGAGGTGAGGCAAGGACTTACCTCCACCAAACTTGGGCTGAAGAGTCACTGGACTGTGGGGGTCACTTGGACAGAGTCGCTGGATTCGAGGGACCTCGCTCGTCGTGCTGAGAGGAGACCCAAGGGACCGGTAATGCAGCTTTTTGGTGCCTGCGGTTGCAGGGGGAAGATTCCGTCGACCCACGGGAGATTTCTTCGGAGCTTCTGGTGCAGAGAGGAGGCAGGCTACCCCCACAGCATGCACAAGCAGGAAAACAGTCGAGAAGGCGGCAGGATCAGCGTTACAGAGTTGCAGTAGTCGTCTTTGCTACTATGCTGCAGGTTTGCAGGCTTCCAGCGCGGTCAGCGGTCGTTTCCTTATCAGAAGGTGAAGAGAGAGATGCAGAGGAACTCGGATGAGCTCTTGCATTCGTTATCTAAAGTTTCCCCAGAGACAGAGACCCTAAATAGCCAGAAAAGAGGGTTTGGCTACTTAGGAGAGAGGATAGGCTACTAACACCTGAAGGAGCCTATCAGCAGGAGTCTCTGACGTCACCTGGTGGCACTGGCCACTCAGAGCAGTCCAGTGTGCCAGCAGCACCTCTGTTTCCAAGATGGCAGAGGTCTGGAGCACACTGGAGGAGCTCTGGACACCTCCCAGGGGAGGTGCAGGTCAGGGGAGTGGTCACTCCCCTTTCCTTTGTCCAGTTTCGCGCCAGAGCAGGGGCTAAGGGGTCCCTGAACCGGTGTAGACTGGCTTATGCAGAATTGGGCACATCTGTGCCCAAGAAAGCATTTCCAGAGGCTGGGGGAGGCTACTCCTCCCCTGCCTTCACACCATTTTCCAAAGGGAGAGGGTGTCACACCCTCTCTCAGAGGAAATTCTTTGTTCTGCCATCCTGGGCCAGGCCTGGCTGGACCCCAGGAGGGCAGATGCCTGTCTGAGGGGTTGGCAGCAGCAGCAGCTGCAGTGAAACCCCAGGAAGGGCAGTTTGGCAGTACCAGGGTCTGTGCTACAGACCACTGGGATCATGGGATTGTGCCAACTATGCCAGGATGGCATAGAGGGGGCAATTCCATGATCATAGACATATTACATGGCCATATTCGGAGTTACCATTGTGAAGCTACATATAGGTAGTGACCTATATGTAGTGCACGCGTGTAATGGTGTCCCCGCACTCACAAAGTTCAGGGAATTGGCTCTGAACAATGTGGGGGCACCTTGGCTAGTGCCAGGGTGCCCTCACACTAAGTAACTTTGCACCTAACCTTTACCAGGTAAAGGTTAGACATATAGGTGACTTATAAGTTACTTAAATGTAGTGTAAAATGGCTGTGAAATAACGTGGACGTTATTTCACTCAGGCTGCAGTGGCAGGCCTGTGTAGGAATTGTCAGAGCTCCCTATGGGTGGCAAAAGAAATGCTGCAGCCCATAGGGATCTCCTGGAACCCCAATACCCTGGGTACCTCAGTACCATATACTAGGGAATTATAAGGGTGTTCCAGTAAGCCAATGTAAATTGGTAAAAATGGTCAGTAGCCTGTTAGTGACAATTTGGAAAGAAATGAGAGAGCATAACCACTGAGGTTCTGATTAGCAGAGCCTCAGTGAGACAGTTAGTCACTACACAGGTAACACATTCAGGCACACTTATGAGCACTGGGGCCCTGGGTTACCAGGGTCCCAGTGACACATACAACTAAAACAACATATATACAGTGAAAAATGGGGGTAACATGCCAGGCAAGATGGTACTTTCCTACAGGCACTGTCCAATTTCTGGTGCTTCACGGGGGGGGGACTGGCTGTGCTTTGGCTCTGTGTCACACTGGCTGCCCTGGTGCCCGGTGCACTCCACATACCTCTAACAGGCACCACTGGTACCGGAGATTTTTTGGCTGAGGTGCTAGTACGTGACCTATGAATTGGAGGGGGGGGGGGGGGTTGGAAAGAGGTCAACGTTGCTCAGGAAAAGTTTCTGACCAACACTGGGACGGGTAGCTGGAGGGGGCCTGGGAGTGGAGGAAGAGGCGGTGGCTGTAGGAGGTGTAACTTTTGATGATTTGGGTGCAGGTGCGTGTTCTGGAGGCTGTCGTGAGGTGGATGGATGTTGGGCGTGTGTGTGCCCGCGTTTGTGTACTTTGGGAGGGGGCGTCACAGACACACTGGGAGAGGACACAGGGGATGTGTAAATGGGAGTGGGGGTGGTGAGTGCAGGTGAGCGGGGTGTGCTGGTGCGGGTCCTAGTGGCTGTAGTGGTAGTGCATGCAGGTGAGTGTGTAGACGACACTGGGAGGGAGGAGGGAGATGACGAGGAGGGGGACACAGTGGAGGCAGTGGATGTTGCTGTGTCTGTATGTGGGTGATGCTGGTGTGAGCGCCTGTGGGATGTGTGGTGCCTATGTTTGCCTGAGCTTCCCTTGTGTGTTGACGTGTGTGCAGGCTGGTCTGATGGTGTGCTTGGGATAGGCAGAGGTACAGGGGATTGGGTCTGGGTGGAGGAAGTTGGAGGGGGAGGCTAGACACAGGGACAATGGCTGCCATCAGTGCTGAGGCCAGAGATTGCAGGGTTCGATGATGGGCAGCCTGACCAGAATGAATGCCCTCCAGGAATGCATTAGTGTTGCAACTCCCTTTCCACACCCTGGATGGCATTCACAATGGTAGACTGCCCAACAGTGAGTGACCTGAGGAGGTCAATGGCCTCCTCACTGAGGGCAGTGGAGGTGACAGGGGCAGGGGCTGAGGTGCCTGGGGCGAAGGTGATGCCCACCCTCCTGGGTGAGCGGGCATAGGGCGAAGGCTGAGGGGCTGCTGGGAGGGCGGTGCTGGTAGGGGGGGTGGCGGCTGTACCTTTAGAAGTGGGGGCACAGATTTTGCCGCCACCACAAGGGAGCTACCATCAGAGGACGAGTCTGTGTCGCTGGTTGCTGATCCGGTGACCGCCGTCAAGCTCCCCTCGCCCTCCGTCCCACTGGTGCATTCAGAGTCCGTGGTGTGGCCCTCCATGGCCATGTGGGATGCAGCTCCCTCGTGCTCCGGTGCCACTGTACCTCCGCCTGATGATGCTGATGCACAAAAGAACAGGGAGAGCACAAAAGGGGGGGGGGATACGACAGAAGAAAGACAAGTTGAGTGCATGGCTTACCGCTACCGTTGGCGGACAATACAGACACAGCAGCCCCCTGCACTACGCCGCGCTCTTGGCCTATACAGATGCAGTTCCTGGGATATGGCCTACATGGCTATGGTGGACATCAGCACACATAGATGACACAGGGGCATGTATACCTGTACTTGGCACTCCACAGAGGTGGGATGGAGTGCCACATGGCCTGCATTACGGAGGGGCCTAGCCTACGGAACTTGCCCTGGCCTAGGGGAACCCACAGCCCTCCTCCCCCACCCAGACACCTTCACTGCGTGCAAATTCCGCAGAATGATGTTGTACTCCCTTGTGTCTGCTGTGATGCCCTCAAGCGCCCATCCAACTCAGGGTAGGCCACCGCCAGGATCCGGAACATCAGGGGGGTCATGGTGCGACGGGCACCCCTCCCACGTTGGGAGGCCATCCCCAGCTGAGCGTCTGCCGTCGTCTTGTTCCAGCGGCGAATGTCCTCCCATCTTTTACGGCAGTGGGTGCTCCGTCTCTGGTGGACCCCCAGGGTCCGGACGTCCTTGGCGATGGCACGCCAAATATCCTTCTTCTGGTGGGCGCTGACCTACATGACATGTACAGGGGGAGAAGAGAAGTCATTACCAACTGCACCGTCGAAGTGAGTGGCCCACATCCCTACCCTTGCCATGTGGCACATGCATTCACAGTCCTTCATGCTCGCAGAACTTTGCCCCCTTCCTTCTTACAACCAGCCCTCTCCACCCAGGCATAGCCCATACAACTTGCTCCCTGTGTACTCACCTGTTGGTCTGGAGGACCGTAGAGTAGCGTGTACTGGGGGAGGACCCCGTCCACGAGCTTCTCCAACTCCTGTGCAGTGAAGGCAGGGGCCCTTTCCCCAGACGCATGAGCCATTGTCTCTTCCAGACTGAGGTCACAGCAGCACTTGCAGTATAGGTCCTCTCCTGTCGAAGATCAGGTATCGAGTGATTGAACAGCTAGGAAATGGCGGTCACGTCCTCGGCGGTGCGTATCATCACTGCCGGCGCACTTCGTCATTGGCTCCTGGGACCCATAGGGTCCAATGTTAACCAATGCAGCATTGCGCCGCGGTCTTTGACCGCCTATCGCGACGGTGTACAATGCCAGCGCAGTTACCTCACATCCCATTGTCCCAGTTTACAGGTCAGGCAGCCGCCAGTTCAGGGGCCCACATGGCTTTATTTTCAACTGCGTCACACATACCTAGGCCTGGACTCAACACTCTTACAGACAACTTTTTGGATTATGTTTTGTGTTCTGTGTGGACTGTGGGTACATACCTCTGAGTAGCTTGACTCTGTGGTCGCTGTTGTCCTTTCTAGGCACCGTCCGCTGGGACATGTGAGGAGATGGCGGAATCCTCCGGTGTACTGACCGCTGGTGGACCTGGTGACAATGGAGGAGCGACATTTAATCATCACCTACAGGTTTGACCGTGCCACAATCCATGAACTGTGTACCCAGTTGGAGCCTGACCTGATGTCAGCAATCCGCCATCCCACAGGAATCCCCCCTCAAGTGCAGGTGCTGTTAGTGCTACATTTCCTTGCAAGTGGGTCATTTCAAACAACAGTGGCCATGGCATCAGGGATGTCCCAGCCTATGTTTTCCAACGTGTTGTCCAGAGTGTTGTCTGCCCTGCTGAAACACATGAGCAGCTACATAGTTTTCCCTCAGGTGGAGGATTTGGATACTGTTAAAGGTGACTTCTATGCCCTTGGACATATCCCCAACATCATAGGTGCTATTGATGGGACCCATGTGGCTTTGGTCGTCCCCCCCCGCAGGAGTGAACAGGTGTACAGAAACCGGAAGAGTTATCATTCCATGAATGTACAGATGGTATGTTTGGCAGACCAGTACATCTGCCAGGTAAATGCTATGTTCCCTGGCTCTGTGCATGATGCCTACATCCTGCGGAATATCAGCATCCCTTATGTGATGGGTCAACTCCAGAGGCACCGGGTGTGGCTATCGGGGGACTCTGGTTACCCCAACCTGTCATGGCTACTGACCCCAGTGAGGAATTCCAGGACCAGGGCAGAGGAACGCTACAATGAGGCCCATGGGCGGACTAGGAGGGTGATCGAACGCACCTTCGACCTCCTGAAGGCCAGGTTCAGGTGCCTCCATATGACAGGTGGTTCCCTATTCTACTCACCAAGGAAGGTGTGCCAGATCATCATCGCCTGCTGTATGCTTCACAATCTGGCTTTGCGACGCCAGGTGCCTTTTCTGCAGGAGGATGGTCCAGATGACGGTGTTGTGGCAGCTGTGGAGCCTGTGGACAGTGATGAGGAGGAAGCAGAGGAAGAAGACATTGACAACAGGGACTCAGTCATCCAGCAATATTTCCAGTGACACACAGGTGAGAACACATTCCTGCCTACTACAAGTACTTTCACACTTCCACCTTTATCCTGTCTGTCTGTTTCAAGCAATATTTGGTAACTGAGTTGTACATATCTATTATGGTTTCACAGGTGTGGTTACCAACGTGTGTCATCTGCTTGCATCCTTCATGGACTTGTGATGTCTGACATAGGTATGTTGACATTACATTTGAAAAACATTTTTTTCACTGTCATTGCTAATACACATTTTTAAAATCACAGACTGACTCCAGATTGTTTTGTGCTTCAAGGGTGTTTATTGAAGTGCTAATTATTGGAGGTGGTGGTAAAATGGTGAGGGGGGATGGTGGAGGAATGTCCATGGCAGAGTCCATGCTATTAGTCTCACAGGTGCACTGCCCATATGGGCATAGGAAGTGGAGCTGGGGCAGTTCCAATATGGACAGGGTTACAAAGTGGGACAGTGGGATGACAATCAGGGTGGTCTCATATATTGGTGGGGGTCTTGCCATCGTGCTCTGTCCTGTTCCTGGTTCTCAGGGACTGCCTGCGGGGTGGTTCTCCGTCTGCAGGGGGTGGGGTGCTGGTGTGGTGGTCCTGTGGCGGGGTGTCCTGTCCACTAGCGCCGGCGGAGGTAGTGTCATGCTAGTGTCCGGGGCCCCTTGGAGTGCCACGGTGTCCCTCATGGTGTTCTGTATGTCCTTCAGCACCCCTATGATGGTGCCCAGGGTGGAGCTGATGGTTCTGAGTTCCTCCCTGAACCCCAAATACTGTTCCTCCTGCATGCGCTGGGTCTCCTGAAACTTGGCCAGTACCGTCGCCATCGTCTCCTAGGAGTGGTGGTATGCTCCCATGAGGGAGGAGAGTGCCTCGTGGAGAGTGGGTTCCCTTGGCCTGTCCGCCCCCTGTCACACAGCAGCCCTCCCAGGGACTGTGTTCCTGGGCCGCTGTCCCCTGGACCGTGCGCCCACTACCACTGCCTCCAGGTCTCTGTTGTTGTTGGGGAGGTGGGTTATCCTGGGTTCCCTGTAGTGGTGGACACATAGCTGATTGATGTGTCCTGGGTACGGAGGTATGGGTCTGCTGGGTGGGTGCTATGCTGGTGTTTCCAGAGGGTGGAAGGTCAGTGTTGGGCTGTGCCTGTGCGAGGGGAACCGACTGTCCAGAGGCCCACGATGGTCCGTGCTGGTCATCTGGATCCAGTTGGACAGAGCTGCTGTCATCACTGTGGGCCTCTTCTGTGGGTGGGGTAGAGATGTCTGGACCCACCTGTCTGGTAATGTTGGGTAGGGGTCCTGCAGGGGTATAAAAGCATGATTATTGCGTGTGTGTGTGTGTGTCATGGTGTGCAATGGGTGGGTGAGCGTGTACCCCAGTGCTAGCATTCCAGTGTGGGGGCTTGTGTGATGATGGTTGGGGGGGTGTTATGGGTATGTGCTGTGGGCATGCTTTAGTGAGGGGTGACCATGCTTTGTTGTGTCATGCAGGGCTTGGTGTTGGGATGTGTGGTTTGTGTTATTAATACATTAGTGAGGAGTTGGAGTGATAGGGGAGGGGGTGAGGGTGGGGGTGTGTGATAGCATGCAGGTAGGGTGGGGGATATGATAGTTAAGATTTAACTTACCAGTGTCCATTCCTCCACCGACTCCTCCGAGGCCCTCAGGATGCATGATGGTCAAGACCTGCTCCTCCTATGTTAGTTGTGGGGGAGGAGGTGGGGGTCCGCCGCCAGTCTGCTGTACCGCGATGTTGTGCCTGGATATCACGGAACGCACCTTCCCCCGTAGGTCGTTCCACCTCTTCCTGATGTCGTCCCGATTACTTGGGTGCTGTCCCACTGCGTTGACCCTGTCGACTATTCTTCGCCATAGCTCCATCTTCCTAGCTATGGAGGTGTGCTGCACCTGTGAGCCAAATAGCTGTGGCTCTACCTGTACGATTTCCTCCACCATGACCCTGAGCTCCTCCTCTGAGAACCTGGGGTGTCTTTGCCGTGCCATGGGGTGGTGTAGGTGATGTGTGAGGTGGTGTATGTGGTGATGTGTAGTGGTGTGTGGTGTTTTGTGTGTGGATGTTGTGTGGGTGATGGTGTCGTGTGCCTCTGTGTGGTGGGGTTGTCTGTGCTGTGCTCTCTCTCTGGCCTTCGTCAAAATTTTTGGTCGGAGGGGTTTGTGGGTGATGTGGGTGTGTGTTTTATATTGTGTTGGATGTGTGGGAGTGGCGTGTGTATGTGTATCAGGTGTGTGTATTTGGAATTGTCCGATGTGGCGGTGTTTTGGAGATGTGTGTGTAATTTGAGCGCGGCGGTGTGTACCGCCAATGGAATACCGCGGTTGAAAGACCGCCGCGTGGATTCGTGGGTCGTGATTGCATGGGCGTGTTTCTGTTGGCGTGACGGTGGAGGTTTTTGTTTTCGTCAGTTTATCACTGACCTTTGGTGTGGCGGAGTTGTGTGGGTGTCTGAATTTCGGCAGATTCCGAGATGTGGGTCATAATAGCTGTGGCGGGTTTCCGCGGCCGCAGCGGTGTATTGGCAGTCTTCTGCACGGCGGTAAGCGGCTTTTACCGCCAATGTTGTAATGACCCCCATTATGTAGATGTCCATTTACACTTTTTTTTTTTTAAACAGTAGATTTAACAAATTGGATTGAAGATCAGTAGAAAGATGGTTGCTGCGGAGGAGTAAACTGGAAAGTTCTGGTTTATTTTTTAGGTCTGCTTTAGTCTCAGGATGAATAACTGTATTTTCGAAAGTACATTTTCCTGTCCATTTACGAGTCTTGAAGATGTACGTCTACAGTTTTTTAGGATTAACATGGTATGTAAGTCAGACAGCTTTCACAAATGTAGGGATGTCCTGTTGGAGCTTGGAAAGATACAAGGCTTGTGAAAAGACCTATGTGTAGGACAGACTACAGTTCTAAGTTCTTTATTTGATGATAACCGTTTTTAGTACTAACTTGGGTGTAATAATCCACTGTGATGCAAATCCTTGGCCCTGAGGTTGCACACAGATCTTTGCTGTCGAAGCTGTCATAATAATCTGGTATTTTGTGCAGCATGTGCACTGAACTGATTACAAGTGCTGAATAGCAGGCCCTATTACACATTAAAGCCCTATACAGAAGAAAACTAACATTTTGTAACCCAAATACTGAGAATGGTACACCTCTTGCTAGCTCACTAAAGTTCAGAAAGGCTGAAAGTAGTATATGCATACCAACAAGAAACAAATCAAGAACAAATTGTGAATTGAATGGTCATGCTTCTCACCTTATAATTTTCGCTTTATACTGTTCTTGAGTGTTATTCTACATTCTAGGTTTACTTCTATATGGTGATCTGACATGAAAAAGGTGGTAATTTGAAGGATGGAGGGTTCAGAGTTACAGGTCATGGTAACCTGTGTTCCCTTAAAATAGGGAACGCTTTCAGATCAAGTGCTGCTTAGCGTTGAAAGCAGGCCCTCACCTTTTTTTAATTTTTATGGAACACTTTGGAATATTACAGGATATTCAGAAACCGGCAAAGTTAATTTTCTTTCAGTTTTGAATCAGTGTTCAGCTTTAGTTGGTAAATAATTGATTTCAGTGTATCTAATGATTTCAGTGTTGCCCAGCACACTTATTTCTTATTTGTACCTCAAGAAATCTGTAACCTTTGATCGATGTGTAAGACATTTTAGTAAAACCATCCATTTCTTTCTTGTTATGGTGACAGGTGGAAGAGAACCGAAGTGGTTTATTTTTCTTTTTGCTGTTTTTGAGGTTCTTCCCCATGACACCGAACTGGTTCTTAAATATCACGTCTCCCATCTTGAATATTCCTTTGATCCAGTTCTTCTTTTCTGTGCTGATAGGTAAGGAAAGAATATACAGATATGGAGGTACATACTGTTGAATTAATAAAAAAACAGAGCATGTTTTAAAATTGTTTGCATAAATATATTATGTCATTGACCTGAATGCACCATATCATTTTGCTGAGCTTATTTGAAATAGAGGATCATTGTCTCAACTGTTTTTCTCTCAAGTAACTGATTCTGCAAAAATATGTAGCTTAATTTTGTTGGGTTTACTTTGCATTTTACTTTGCATTTTACTTTGTGCACTTTATTTGGAGGGGGAATAATGTGCTCAGGATTGATAACAAATGAGTATGGGTACTTACTGCTTAACAACTAAGGCTTTGTTGTTTGATACATTTTATTAAGTAGTGTCTGAATTAACTACAGTCATGTTCATTTTGGTAAGCCTGGATTTTTTGTGCATATGTGAACTCTAAATATTAAGGTTTCTATTTATTTCACTGGATGACTCTTGTCCTGTTATACAAACTGGTATTAGTTTTCTATTACATATACCATAAATAAAGCTTCAATTAACCTCTTTTGGGGGTACACATTTCTATCAAGCAAATATGTGCACTTGCATTTGATGTCCGAGATCAGTTTTGTTTTTTCCTCATAATGTAAAAAAATGCATTTAATGCATCTTTATATATTACAGGTCTTGTACCCTACAACTTCATTTGTGTACAGACTGGCTCCATTCTTTCTAAAATCAAATCTCTTGATGACATTTTCTCCTGGGGTACATTGTTGAAACTGTTGGCAATAGCTGTAATGGCACTAATACCAGGCACCATCATCAAACATTTAAACTATGATCATCTGAGGACAGATACAAAAGACAATGGGATTCTACTTACCAATGGCAGAAAGACTGATTAGTGAGAAGCCAAAGCTTTGCAACAAATAACATTGAAAAACTATAAGTTGTTTAACAAAACCCTGCATTTTGCAATTTTGTATGAACTATCACTGCTATTGTTTGAAATTTTAAGAACCATTTTTCTTAGCTAAAAATATAACTCTGTGGAAATATAAAGTCTTACAATGTCCCCTTGTTATTGTTTTAAAATGTATGCATAGAACATATTTTCAATTTTAAATTATTTTATACTTAGACCTGTAAATATAAAGGTGTCGATTCAAAAACTGCCTCACATACTGTTAATGTCTCATAAAGATTAATGGCCATTACAGATTTGAAGTCACATTTTGAAAAACAATATTGGTGATTTGTTTTTCTTTCAATCTGTTGCTGGTTAAGATAACATTTTGCACAATGGAGTTTCTATGCATAGATTTTTTTAATTATTAGAACATTGGGGCTGATGATCTGCTCTGATTTTATTTGATGCACTTTTGTTATTTGATATTGTTTCCTTCTTTCAAGTTGTGAGCAGCAGTCGTCTTTTAGTAAAAGTAATAATTGGTAGAAAGACTTTTGTTGTGTAGAATTGGCACAATTCATTATATAAGCACAAGAAACACAAAGATAATGTGTGTGCTGTTTTTTGGTAGCTCCAAATAATTATTTTTTTTACAAATACTAGTAGAATATAAAAGAAATGTTTATAGTGTGAAACCTTTCATGTTTTGAATGGTACTGAAAAATGGAGAACATATTCCATGATCTCTCTCGAGTCCTGTCTGGGCATTTGCGTCATGAAGAAAAAAAATAGAAAACTTGTTAAAAAGGGAAACTCTGCTGTTTTGTCTGAACTCTGGCTTCATTTATCAACTGAAGTGCACTACCATTTTGTGGCTTCTAATGCCCATAGGCTTGCAGTAATTCATTATCCTCCTGTATGATACCAATTATCTGGAAACCATTACTTCGAGCATTGCATTTGCTCCCATCGTACATTATAGGCACCATTATCTGTGTTCATTTTTATTAAACTATTCTGTCATCCATCTCTAGTGTTAAATAGAAAGTGCAAGTGTTTAACATTCTGTCTTTTTTTTATAGTCAAAAGATTTAAAACAGACTTACTAATGACAAAGGAAACAAAATAGAAATGACATTGGTTTTATGGAGTGATATGGTGCTGCCAGTGTTACATTTTTAGTGCAGGATTAAAAATGTCAACACCCGATCCAGCCATAAAGTTGATGTTGTTTCTTTGTATATGGACAAATGTGTCAGCCCTCCTTTTAATTGTTTTTTCTTCTTTTACAATCTTACTGGAAAACCTTCCCCCTAAATCACCGATTCATACTAGATGACATTTTTACTGACCTGTCAAAAGCTGCAAGCCTAAGTCATCTGTCTGTTCACGTTTTGCCAACAGACGTTTTCTCAGTTAGTTTGGGAAGCAACATATAGAATAGGTAACTAAGGAAGACCCATATAAAGGCCATGTATAGCTTCTTTTTTTTAAGCTATTTTGAGCTGTTGGCATTGCTGAATTACCCATAAATTTGGTTAATTCCATCTGGAAAACATTTGTCAAATTAATGTAGATGAAAGGACTCCAATTTCTGTAACGAAAAAACATAATATTTGATATTTAATTAGAGCCTGATGGTGTAAAGCTAAAAGTATTGCTGAATTGTGGGTACCAAGAAAATTAGAGCAAAGTGATTTTATTTCAGTTCAGTTTCTTTTTTTTTTTTTTTTAAACATTTGTAGCATTAACAGTGGTACCAAACATCCTTCAAATTATATGGTCACTAATAATAAATTAGTGATGCTAAACAATTGCTATGTAAACCTTCAGTGCAATAAATATGTAAAATTATGGAAATAAAATTATGTGGTATATCTTTGTTAGCAATCCAGGAATTTCACAATGGACAACCTAAAAAACAAAAAATTGCGAATGCTTGGAAAACGATAGATAACGTCACATAGACTAAGTACTGGGGCATTTTATACTTTGTGGTGAAATACAACAATATTGGTTCCAAAATTAGATTGCAGCAAAAAAGCTGCAATGTCAAAATTAGTCCCACATCCAGGACTTCTTAAAAATAGGTAACCATAGAGAGGGCCCCATAAGTACATAATGCTTAATAACAGCCAGGACAGCAACCTCTTCTTGAATTAAAACATACCTAGCTACCTTCTTTAACACAAAAATGACATTTATTTTCCCCAGTAACTTTTGTGTATCACAATAGGGAAGACGCACTTCATTGTGGGATCTACTCTTTAATAAATTACTGCAAAGTTGCATAGTTCTTGTGAGTCAAAGGGGCGCACAGAACACTTATACACATGTTCTTGTTCATAGACTTCTGGTCATATGTGCTTATACTTTGAGCATTCTAGCACATTCAAAACTGGGAACTATTCCTATCTGATGTACAGGTATGAATTAAAGGGCAGTTCTGGTCATTGTGTTAAAAGTATACACTATTTTCTGTTAATTTCAGCTTATGTTCAAATGAGTCATTTATTGCTAATTGTTAAGCCTTCTGTGCTGTTTCAAGGTTGATCTAACCAACCTTTAAAACCACATACTCCTAGAGTATTAGAATGTTAAACTCCTGAACTAGTGTTAGTCATTGCATATGAATTATATTTTCACTGGAGTAGTTTAAAGGCATTTTACATCCAACATTAACCAATGTTTTTACAAAATCCACTAAAAAGTATTTTAGGAAGCCAAAATAATATTTTCCTACTTAATGGTTAATAGTCCTATGAAACAATAACAAAGACTTGAGGCTCAGGGCAGAAGTCATACTAGCTAGGGTATTTGTTGTAAGGTTTTTTGTTATCCATCTGGTATTGGTAGTCCAAATAAAACCAGAAAGAGACTCCATAACCACTTCATCAGCTACAAAAATAAAATCTACTACTTAAACTGCCTAAATGTTGACAGAGCCAGATGCAGAGGAGAAGTCTGGAAGATTTTGGTGATGATCAACGGAATTGGGAACTATAAAAGTATTGAACAGTTTTATATTGAATAGGTTCAGAAATAAACCTATACAGGCTTCATGGACATGATAATCTGGTGACCTGATTAACATAGAGGTCTAAAGTTGTGTTTACAGTGCAGAAATAAGATTCAGTCTCTTGTGAGATTTGAAGGCACCAAATAAGGCACATCATTCTCGGTTCCCAGAGGGAGACTAAATTCAGTGAAACATTATCGATCGCTTCCCGAACCTTGGCTTGATGATGCCACATGTATGTCCAAGGGAATAACTTTCTAATTATTTTCCTTTTTTCAAATCTTTTCTGTTGTGCTCTCTAGTATAATTGGCCAGAGGAATTGCTGCTAAAGGCCGATGTTTCAGGTGTTGATCGCTGTGGAGTTTAGCTCTGTGGTGATTCTTTGCATCAGCATCTTGGAACGTTGATTTTCTTGAACATATTCTTATGTAGTTAGTCATTGTCTACTAGTGTGTTTTTGAAAGAGGAGAGATGAAACATGGTCACTTTGCCCAGACCTTTCTATCCACAAGCGAAGACAATATTTTTTGTACTTTTGGTTGTAAGAATTGTAATTGCACCAAGTTCCTGGAGCTCTTACTGGAATGCAGGAGGGCTGGACAGAGACAGGACTCGTCCAAGCTAAACACTGGATAGGAGTGTTCTCATAGGGCTGTGAATGCCCAGTCCTTGGGCCTTAAGAACACCATTACCGTTACTTTGGCCCAGGGGCCTGTGAGTGACCTGTTTAAGGGAATCATTCAGCAACTGCTGCTGAGTTTCTTCCCCACCCCCCAGTGTCCGTATGATGCATCTTCCATTGGCTGCTACTCTGGGAGTGAAGATTCAGGGATCATTGCCCTGAGTCAGGGATCATGGTCCTGAGTCTTGCACACTACTTCTCTAGGTAGGACCTTGTGTCAAACCGAATCAGATCTTCCAGATGCATAGGAGCTATCCAAGGCCTTCTAAACGTTATGCAGGACTTTATTGTTTGGATGTGAGTGAAGGAAATAAAAGATGATTTAACCAGCACTTTATTTAAGAGTTACATTTGCAACAATCTTTTTTTAAACTGAAAGTGAATACTTTTTGTTTCCATGAAACTTGACAGAAAAGCTTAGCTGCAGAGCTATGGATGTTTGGTGTCCTAAGCCACGACCTATTTTAGCAGTACACAGAAAAATAGCTTTACCAGCCAATGAGTCATCCAGAGACCTGGAAGTGTTTTTGGTATGGGCATGCCCTTGCTTCCGAATGGGCAACAACGATGCAGTCAGAAAACTTAGAGTAGCTAGATAGATGAAGAATACAGTCCACTCTAAGGGTTAGTAGTTGACCAGTAGAAAGACTAGAAAATAAGGTTGCGTCTTGAAAGGCTGAGGAGCCCAGGGAGTCTCCTTTCTTACACCATAATAAAAGGTACTTCCAAAATGAATTCAAATGATTTAGTGCCGTACACTGAAATGGAGAATTTACTTAGGTGGGATACTAGATTGCTTCGCGGGTGCACTTGGTTATTTATCTTTTTTTGTAAAATATCTTGATCAGTAAGGTAATACTTTGGGGCCAGTTATCTTAAAAAGTTTTTAAATTTTTTTAAAAGAGCAGTGCAGTGCAACAACCAAAGTCGCTGTGCTGGGGGAGAGTACTGCATATGTACCACGCATTGGACGCAGATCTACTACCAGAGGGACACTCCCTTGGCGCAAAGTCAGATAAACTGATGTTGGGTTAATAGGAGGGCTAATTTTAATAAGATGCAAAGTATTGCTACGTCTGCACCTCTCTTTCCTAAATACTAAGAGATCACCACCCACAGCACATATTGGCAAATGAACTTGATGCAGTCAGACAAGCAGCTCTGAGCCTAGGTGTGTCTCCCCACTATTAGATTGGTCTCTAATGTTCTTGTAACCTACACACTGAGTACTTTTTAAATTAAAGGGTCAGTATTTCCACTGGACTAATTTTGAATCAATGCCTATTTCCCCTTGCCTTGCACAATACATTCTCCCTTGGCAATCAGCAGTTTTTTAGGAATAGGCTTACAGCTCTGATTTGCAGTTGGTGTATTGTAAGGTATCACCAGAACATAACTTTCCTGTTGAGGAAGGAGTTAGGATTGATGCTGCAGACTTTGGAGTAATTTAACTGCCTCAAGGAAGAAGTCAGGTCAGTTTAAATTAGGATTATAATATAAACGTGTTTACATAAATTAAAGGGAAACAACAATGGAATTAGAAGAAAAATTAGATGAGGAGATTGCAATATCATTTAGGATGTGATCAGAGATGTGGTCCATTCAGACTTCTAGGTACTGCACTATCCTCTGTTCTGGAACAATATATATAGTTGGGAAAGTCAAACATTAATGTTTGCCTACGACGACCTAGGTCTCCTTAAAAAACAAAATAGTTGTATTTACACCTCTCAGCTGTAAAATAATGCCCTTTGCTGTTTCCTGATGATTGCACCGTTAAGTGACTGTTCTACCTTGCCATATGCATGCACTGGCTATGCTTCAACCTAAAACAAGTCTTGGTTATTTCCAGTCTTCTTCAGATAGTTTTGGATACATCTCCATTTTTATCATCCGACACCGCTAGCACTTTAGAATTTATTTAGGATTCCCTAGCGCAGTATAAACATTATCATACAGGAATTGGAGTGACGTTTAACATTAAATCTTAGAATTCTGTTTATGCAGAGCATGACCAAACCCCCAACAACCCAACTTTGTGTGACAATATTTACAAACAGGTCTAAAAGTTTCATATTTATAGAATCTAAATTGAAGATATTGGAGGAAGGTCCAGCTATGACACAATGTGGAATCTGCCTTGCCATTAACATGTTTAATAAGAAAAGTAAATGCTGGCATTGTGCCATCCAAGAGTTAGCTTAAACATTTTAGATGTGGAATCTTTTACAAGCCAAAGAGATGTAGCCAAACAAAGGTAAAATAACCATTAACTTCACATGCACACTATCCCTCCCATTTGTTTTTTCAACAAATCCCTCTTCTCGCATTGTGTTCTCCAGATGTTACCTCAAAGTGCATTGTACATTACTGTTTACATTGCAAGAATGTTTACATTTATTAACTTCTAGCTTCACGCGCTCAAGCTGATTGCCAAAGGATATGTCCATGATGTGAAGTCTTTTTACTCCCTTTAGGCATTTATCACTAATGGGAGTTGTGTTCCCCTTTGTAGCCTGGTACACTGTCTTACAGGTGTATTTTAATGGAAGTGGCATTTTAAAAGATAACTGATAGTCTTGTATGCCTTGTGCAATAAGGCCATGCAGCCTTTGTTGTGATTGACAGAGATTACTTACACACTCGAAGAACATTGTTTGTGGAATCTCTGATAATGAATTGTATATCATGACATTTTGATTTATTTAAATTGTAGCTTTTTCATTGGGACAATCTAGTTCATAGGAGATCACAGAAGCTGGTACTTATAAACGTTTTAATGCTGTGATATTTATTAGTAATCCGACTACATGTTTATATAGATATTCTGTGTTTTTAAATGATGTTTCAATTAAGAAAATGTTTACAGAATTATTTGTAAAGCTGACGTCGACTAGCACTTGACAGTTTAAAACCAAAAGGTGCCTTATTGGTTCTTGTATACATGTAAATTCTGATTTGTCCAAATAAATATTGGCGAAAATGTGTCTGCTTTTTAAATTGGCTTTCTGCTTTGTTGAACAACACCAAAGCAGTGTAGTGACTAATTTTTGTCACATTCGAACATAAATAGTAAAGACACATGTAGTCGAAAGAGCATCAAGACCATGTGTAAATTCAAGCCATGTGCAAAAAACTACATTTGTGATCTAACATTCCACAATCCTAACTCACAATATGAAGAGCTGTTGAAATTTACACTTGCAGATGTTTAGTAAAATGGAAGAATGTGGATTTCCACAGTATTGTGTTTAAGACTGGCGAGGAAGTGGAGGCTTTAGAGTGTTGGTGGATTGAGAGGGGTACACCAGTGTGATTGCTTGGTATGCTGACAATGTTGTTACTTTGGGGATTCTAAAAACCATGCTCTCATTCAAACCTTGCGAAATCTGGTATATGTAGTAAAAATTGATGTTTTTTGTTTACAGGGCAGGGGAAATAGTTTGCTTGTGGTTAAGTTCATTTAAAAATGTATCTGCTAATGTGCAATTCCAACATATTTATTTTGGATATATGACTTGCATAGTTTTCTTTAATAACTTCTGGGCATCTTTATGAACGTACAAAAAGTTGTAAATCTACTTCACATTTGTGACACTGCTCCAGAATGTCTATGCTGATTTGTAATTTACTGAACAACTCTTATGAAAGTAATTACAATTTTCATATTACGCCAGGAGCCTGAATTTACTGGACTAAACTGAGTTCTACAGCTTTATTTTACTTGAAATTGTTTTCTATCATTACAACAACAAAAAAATGTTCTTTGAAACTAGAAACAAATTATTGTTGTTGGTTTGGATATCGGTCTAAATAACTTTGTTCATATGTAAATTAAATCCAGTATAATTTAGTTTTCATCACACAGGCCTTACAAACGAAACATTATCCTAGAAATCACTACAATATGGTTGCAGTACTAACAAGTATTGTTATACCCGTTATTCTGAAAGCTTAGCACATCTGCTATTTTCCCTAAAACATGTGTTCGATGGCATCTGTCGCTGTAGATACACATGTTCTGCACAACTCGCCATCTGGTGTTGGGTCGGAGTGTTACAAGTTGTTTTTCTTCGAAGAAGTGTTTTCGAGTCACGGGACCGAGTGACTCCTCCTTCTGTGCTCATTGCGCATGGGCGTCGACTCCATCTTTGATTGTTTTCTTTCCGCCATCGGGTTCGGACATGTTACTGTCGCTCCGAGTTTCGGAACGGAAAGATAGCTGAAAACGGAAGATTTTCGACGGTATCGTTGCGATCCGGTTCGAGATAAACACATACGACGACGCATTGAACATCGAAGCGCTTCGGTGCCCTTCGGGGTAGATTTCGGCACACCGTTGGGGCCTAGTCGGCCCGACCGCGTGGAGAACAACGCAGATGGAACGGACCCCGTTTCGGTTCTGCCCTGAATGCCACAACAAATATCCTTATACGGACCAACACTCGGTCTGTAACCTGTGCCTGTCCCCCGAGCACAGCAAAGAATCCTGAGGCCTGTCGGGCGTTCCAGTCCCGAAAAACTCTGCGCGACCGTCGAGCGAGAAGACTGCAGATGGCGTCCACGCCAAAGGAGCATCGACAGTTCGAGACAGAAGAGGAACAGGAGGAATCCTTTTCCATCCAGGATTCAGACTCCGACGAACTCGACAATACAAAAACTGTGAGTAAGACGTCGAGATCAGAACTTAAAAAAGGCAAAAAGGCCCAGGGGACGCCACTGCCAACCGGCCATGGCTCAACCCAAATTCCCGGTGACCAACAATCGGCACCGAAAAAGGCCCATTCAATGTCGAGATCGTCCGACTCCGGTCGAGACACCGGCACGCAGCCTCCTCGGGACCGAGAGAGTGCTAAAGAGAAGCATCGACACCGAGAGTTCGGTGTCGACACGGATCGACGCCGAGACAGTGTCGCCGAAGACCATAGAGGCCAAGATTTTTCGGCACAAAAGAAGAGGAAGGTTACCTCGGAGCCGAAAAGACAAACAACAGGGTTTTCGGAGCCGAAAAAAGCACCAACAGACCCAGTTTCAGGCTCCTATACTGAAGAACATTCTATGTCTTCACAAATGAAAAAACACAGATTCGAACAGGAACTGCAATCCACTGAAGTGGATCACATGCAAAAGCGTATCTTTATTCAGCAGGGGACAGGGAAGATCAGTACCCTTCCACCTGTCAAAAGAAAGAGAACACTTCAGTTTATAGCACTAGAGGCTCCTCAGCAACAAACAGCAAAGAAGGTAACACCTCCTCCCTCGCCTCCACCTGTAACTCCGGCTTCGCCAACTTACACCCCGTCACATTCGCCAGCTCACACCGCCATGAGCCACGATGACCAAGATCAAGACGCGTGGGACTTGTACGATGCACCAGTGTCTGATAACAGCCCAGACACATACCCAACTAGGCCATCACCACCTGAGGACAGCACAGCCTATTCACAAGTGGTGGCTAGAGCAGCACAGTTCCATAATGTGGAACTACACTCTGAACAAGTAGAGGATGACTTTTTATTTAACACCCTCTCCTCCACCCACAGCTCCTACCAAAGCCTGCCTATGCTCCCAGGCATGCTACGCCATGCAAAGGAGATCTTCATGGAGCCAGTTAAAAGTAGGGCAGTAACGCCTAGAGTGGACAAAAAGTATAAGGCGCCTCCTACGGACCCTGTATTCATCACCTCTCAGCTGCCACCAGATTCTGTGGTGGTAGGGGCTGCCAGAAAACGGGCAAATTCACACACTTCTGGGGATGCACCTCCCCCAGATAAAGAAAGCACAAAGTTCGATGCAGCCGGGAAGAGGGTCGCTGTCCAAGCAGCAAACCAGTGGCGCATCGCAAACTCACAAGCGCTGCTAGCGCGATACGACAGAGCCCACTGGGATGAGATGCAGCATCTCATTGAACATCTCCCAAAAGATCTACAAAAAAGAGCAAAACAGGTTGTTGAGGAGGGTCAAAACATTTCCAACAATCAAATACGCTCCTCTATGGATGCAGCAGACACAGCCGCAAGGACCATTAATACGTCGGTTACCATCCGTAGGCACGCATGGCTCAGAACGTCTGGATTCAAGCCAGAAATTCAGCAGGCAGTACTTAACATGCCAGTAAACGAAAAACTTCTGTTCGGTCCGGAGGTCAACACAGCCATAGAAAAGCTCAAAAAGGACACCGACACTGCCAAGGCCATGGGCGCACTCTACTCCCCGCAGAGCAGAGGATCTTATACCACCTTCCGCAAAACACCTTTTAGAGGAGGGTTTCGGGGTCAGGCCACACAAGCTAGTACCTCACAGTCCGCACCGTCCACCTACCAGGGACAGTACAGGGGAGGCTTTTGGGGCCAGTATAGAGGAGGGCAATTCCCTAGAAATAGAGGAAGATTTCAAAGCCCCAAAACCACTACCAACAAGCAGTGACTCACACGTCACTCACCCCCCCCCCCCCCCCCCCCCCCACACACAACACCAGTGGGGGGAAGGATAGGTCAATATTACGAAGCATGGGAGGAAATAACTACAGACACATGGGTCCTAGCAATTATCCAACATGGTTATTGCATAGAATTCCTGCAATTCCCTCCAGACATACCACCAAAATCACAAAATTTATCAAAACGCCATTCACACCTTCTAGAGATAGAAGTTCAAGCACTACTGCAAAAAAATGCAATAGAATTAGTACCAAGCACACAAATAAACACAGGAGTTTATTCTCTGTACTTCTTGATACCAAAAAAGGACAAAACACTGAGACCAATTTTAGACCTCAGAGTAGTAAACACATTCATCAAATCAGACCATTTTCACATGGTCACACTACAAGAAGTGTTACCATTGCTCAAAAAACACAACTACATGACAACCCTAGACCTCAAAGACGCATATTTCCATATACCAATACATCAATCAAACAGAAAATATCTAAGGTTTGTATTCAAAGGAATACATTACCAATTCAAAGTATTGCCTTTTGGTTTAACAACCGCTCCCCGAGTATTCACAAAATGCCTAGCAGTAGTCGCTGCACACATCAGAAGGCAGCAAATACATGTATTCCCGTATCTAGACGACTGGCTAATCAAAACCAGTTCGCTCACACAATGCTCAAACCACACAAATCAAGTCATACAAACCCTCTACAAACTAGGGTTCACCGTCAACTTTGCAAAATCCAACATTCAGCCAAGCAAAGTACAGCAATATCTAGGAGCCATAATAGACACGACAAAAGGAGTAGCAACGCCAACTCCACAAAGAATTCACAATTTCAACAAAGTCATTCAACACATGTCTCCAAATCAAACAATACAAGCAAGAACAATACTACAGCTCCTAGGCATGATGTCCTCATGCATAGCCATTGTCCCAAACGCAAGACTGCACATGAGGCCCTTACAACAGTGCCTAGCCTCACAGTGGTCTCAAGCACAGGGTCACCTTCATCTGGTGTTAATAGACCGCCAAACTTACCTCTCGCTTCTATGGTGGAACAGTATAAATTTAAACAAAGGGCGGCCTTTCCAAGACCCAGTGCCACAGTACGTAATAACAACAGATGCTTCCATTACAGGGTGGGGAGCACATCTCAATCAACTCAACATAAGAGGACAATGGAACATACATCAAACAAAACTGCATATAAATCATCTAGAATTATTAGCAGTTTTTCAAGCACTAAAAGCTTTCCAACCAATCATAACCCACAAATACATCCTTGTCAAAACAGACAACATGACAACTATGTATTATCTAAACAAACAAGGAGGAACACATTCAACGCAGTTAAGCTTATTAGCTCAAAACATATGGAAGTGGGCAATCCACCATCAAATTCGCCTAATAGCACAGTTTATTCCAGGGATCCAGAATCAACTGGCAGACAATCTCTCTCGAGATCACCAGCAAGTCCACGAATGGGAAATCCACCCACAAATTCTGAACACCTACTTCACACTCTGGAGAACACCTCAAATAGACTTATTTGCAACAAAAGAGAACGCAAAATGCCAAAACTTCGCGTCCAGATACCCACACAAGCAATCCCAAGGCAATGCCCTATGGATGAACTGGTCAGGAATATTTGCTTACGCTTTTCCTCCTCTCCCTCTCCTTCCTTATCTAGTAAACAAATTGAGTCAAAACAAACTCAAACTCATTTTAATAGCACCAACGTGGGCAAGACAACCCTGGTACACAACACTGCTAGATCTTTCTGTAGTACCCCACATCAAACTGCCCAACAAACCAGATCTGTTAACGCAACACAACCAACAGATCAGACACCCAGATCCAGCATCGCTGAATCTAGCAATCTGGCTCCTGAAATCCTAGAATTCGGACACTTACAACTTAGCCAAGAGTGTATGGAAGTCATAAAGCAGGCCAGAAGGCCATCCACTAGACACTGCTACGCAAGTAAGTGGAAAAGATTTGTTTGTTACTGCCATCATAATCAGATACAACCACTAGACGCAACTCCAAAACATATAGTAAATTACTTGCTCCATTTACAAAAAGCAAAGCTAGCCTTCTCTTCTATTAAAATACACCTTGCAGCAATATCTGCATACCTGCAGACTACCTATTCAACTTCCTTGTATAGGATACCAGTCATCAAAGCATTCATAGAAGGTCTTAAAATAATTATACCACCAAGAACACCACCTGTTCCTTCATGGAACCTAAACGTGGTCCTAACAAGACTCATGGGCCCACCTTTCGAACCCATGCACTCTTGCGGAATACAATTCCTAACCTGGAAAGTTGCCTTTCTCATCGCCATTACATCTCTAAGAAGAGTAAGTGAAATTCAAGCGTTCACAACACAAGAACCTTTTATACAAATACATAAAAATAAGGTCGTCCTACGACCTAATCCAAAATTTTTACCAAAAGTTATTTCACCGTTCCATCTAAATCAAACGGTAGAACTACCAGTTTTTTTCCCACAGCCAGATTCTGTGGCTGAAAGAGCACTACATACATTAGATGTCAAAAGAGCATTAATGTACTACATTGACAGAACAAAGAACATCAGAAAGACTAAACAGCTATTTATTGCATTCCAAAAACCTCATGCAGGTAACCCAATGTCAAAACAAGGTATAGCCAGATGGATAGTTAAATGCATCCAAATCTGCTACCTTAAAGCAAAAAGACAACTGCCCATTACTCCCAGGGCACATTCAACAAGGAAAAAAGGTGCTTCAATGGCCTTTTTTAGGAAACATCCCAATGCATGAAATATGTAAGGCAGCCACATGGTCTACGCCTCACACATTCACCAAACACTACTGTATAGATGTGCTATCCGCACAACAAGCTACAGTAGGTCAAGCTGTATTAAGAACTCTATTTCAGACAACTTCTACTCCTACAGGCTAAACCACCGCTTATGGGGAAATAACTGCTTACTAGTCTATGCAGAACATGTGTATCTACAGCGACAGATGCCAACGAACTGAAAATGTCACTTACCCAGTGTACATCTGTTCGTGGCATCAGTCGCTGAGATTCACATGTGCCCACCCACCTCCCCGGAAGCCTGTAGCAGTTCAGAAGTTACCTTCAATTTTGTACATTTGTATATATATTATTTAAACCTTTAATAGGTACATACTTACACATTTCATTGCGCAGGCACTATTACTATAGTACAACTCCTACCTCACCCTCTGCGGGGAAAACAATCAAAGATGGAGTCGACGCCCATGCGCAATGAGCACAGAAGGAGGAGTCACTCGGTCCCGTGACTCGAAAACACTTCTTCGAAGAAAAACAACTTGTAACACTCCGACCCAACACCAGATGGCGAGTTGTGCAGAACATGTGAATCTCAGCGACTGATGCCACGAACAGATGTACACTGGGTAAGTGACATTTTCATTTTGGGTACCTTAGCCAAACAGCTAACTGTGCAAAAAATTTATACAGCATCTTACGCAGCATTAGAGGATGATAGACAAATCCTACACAGAGTGGCTCCACAAGTCCTATGCTTTCACAAATTAACTTTCATAAAAACCTTCTGAATATACTACTCAAATAAACTGGCATTTCATTTGGATGACTGTCTTTACCCCTTCCAACAATTGATTTTAAGGACAAAAAAGTAAATTGCCTTCAAAACCATAAACAATAGTGGCCTGTTTATGAAATGCTTCCTAGCGTAAATTGAATGTAGCGAGCTGCATCTGCCACTGGGTCAACTCCGATTTCTGTGGATAGTTTTGTCAGTACTGCAACCTGTTGTATTTCTGTAATGACCATTGTCTTTTGATTTTTACATGCGTCCAAGATCGGCAAAATGAACCATCCCCCTTGCACACCACATTGGTAAGTGACAATTTGTGTCTTGTAGCCTAGAATGGCTCACTTTGATGCAGTGCCGGACCTACCTTCAGATTTTCCCTTCTCCAGGTTTAAGATCAGCTGTATCCCCCTTAGGGTAACTTAGGGGATGGTACTGGTAACCCAGATCACCTTGCTGTCTTGATGCTAAGATATTCGGTTCGGATTTACATTTTAGAATGTGAATAAACCATGAACCTAGGTAATAATAGCCCAGCACTATCTCTAATTAGAGTGCATGAAAAAACAGGTGTATGCTGCTTCATGATGTTTCCAGGAAATTAAGGGATATCATGGTAGCCCAATATGGCCGTTATCTGTGTCATCTATAGATGTATGCCACACATGTTTGAAGGAAACATGCACCCTAGAAGTGCTTGTGGAGAATCCATAAAATAAAGAGCAACCAAGTTGCGTCAAAAATGCAACTGTCTGTAGGCCATTTATGGAGGGCGATCTCGAATATAGTACTCCAACCCCACGCTGGACTCGTATGCCGGTGTATGTCAGCAGCTGTATTACAATCGTTCAGAGATCCGTTATGGTATGAGCTAACCTGCTTTTTTAAGACTGGACTGTTTCACACTATCAAGAATGGTAGTGAAGTCTGTGAAAGTAGGGTTGACATTAGAGTTCGATGGACAATATTTTTTTCACCAGTCATGTAAAGTGAGGCAATTATCATAATAGATTAGTTCAAACCAAGACTTCTCTGTACTTGGGGAATATTTTTCCCTCTCGGGCTTCACACGCCTCAAAGCCTTGCAAGCTGCTTGGGGTGGGGTGGGGTGGGGCTTTTCCAGGTGCATGCTTAGTACGTGCAAAAACAAAATATTATCCAAATGTGCCAAAGACTGTAATTTATTAAGAATGTGGGTAGAAACTACATCCAGAACCGGACTCTTGAAATGTGTGCTCTATGTGGCAATCACTCAGAGGTGTTATCAGAGTCTGGGGATTCAGAGCAGGTGTCCCAGCTTCCTCACTATTTAGACAACTCATATTCTGACAGGCCATTTGTTGTATAATTTCCTAACTGATTATCTTGTTTACATAAATCGGTGCCTCTACTTTCATTAATGGGGAGTCCCTAATATTTTTTTCACCCCAGCCACCTGCAGCAGTCCTATGTGTTACTGATCTTGCTATGCTATTTGTTTTAGTACGGTAGTAAGAAGTTAAGCTTCCCTTCTGCTTGTTGTAAACAAACTGGTCATCAAGAAGGGGCGCTACAAACTGCCCCAAGATTACATTAAATTGTGACGAAATAACTGAAGTCAGGATCTGGCCCTGAAAAGAGGAAAACAGCAGAACTGATAGGAATAACCCACAAGGGCATCTAGTCTCTTCTCTGTTTCAAGAACATAACACTGATAAACCCATTGCTCTGGAACATGCACAGGACGTGCTAGGAAGGAGATAAGTATGCCCCTATTTTAGTGGTTGACCAGGAGTGTTTCTGCACATTTTCCTTCAAGCAACTGACCTGGAGAAGGCAAAGACCTGCCCAGAAGTCACAGGCCTCAGCAAGTAGTCCAGAGATCCAAAAGCAGCTCCTCTCATACTGAACTAGCATGTGTTTTTCTCTTCCCATTCACTGCCAGCACCCAGCATAATTTTGATTGATGAAAGAAAGTGTTTGGGTGCGGGGTGTGATGAAGCTTCTAGACTATGTGGCACTACTCAGTAAATGACAGGTACTCTTTGAAATAATCGGTGGGAAGCAACAGAACCATTAAAAAGAATGTTTACAAAGTAGGTAACTCAGTCTTCTCAACACAACTTGCGCTTGCCTTCCTTGCCATATAATGGTTTAGTCGCATTACAACACTGCTTTTAGTAGCTCAACAAAAATAAATCACAAACAAGCAAGAATCATAAGGTAGACTGGCTCTTTATTCCATGCATTTGTTTGTTTTGATGATCATTAATTTTGCCCATCATTGTATACTAACAAAGTAAGAGTTTTGGAAAGATGTGGAAATGGCAAGATGAAATCAAGAAATAGTCTAAAGTGAGATAGGTAAATGTTAAGGTCAGGGTGGACATGACTGGATGACAGTATGTCGCAGGTAGAAGATGATAAAAGAAAGGATTGAAGATGGCACACTGGGATGATTAGATGTGGATAACGAAATATAGGTGCTCATCTTAGAAGTATGCAACAGATTAATATAAATGAGGTCCCAGACCGAAAAAAACAGGTTGACGTTTTTAGACATTTAGACCTAATGTTGAGAGGAAAGATATCATAAAATGTTCGGCAAAACAGCAGAAAATAACGCAAAACTGGGGGAAGAAAAGGAGATGGGACTTTGTAACATATGAAATGGTCTGTTTTAAAACAAAACAAATAACATCACACAAACAATAAATTACCCTTTGAGACTGTCAGTGGAAACATCTTCACTAGCGACGTATTGTAACAGGAGGGGAGACCACAGCTATTGGCTAAAATTGAATCCAATGAAAACGTTTATAGCAAAGTTAAAAAACCATTTTCATCAACTACAGACAACCAGCAGATGATATCCCCATTTTGGTAATACTTAACCAGTGCAACCATTTAAGAAGTTCTGTATCAATAACGCCATATATGACAGTCTTTCAAAAAGTTTAAAAAAAACATAATTTGCAAATATTTCTTTGCTAAACGTCATCTTGAGTACATAACTTACTGCGGCATGACAACACCAGCAAGGTAAAGGAATTGGCCATTATATTTTTTACCTGAGAGAACAAACTGTAACCAATTATTTTACACCAGGCATTATAAGGAGCTGCCTTCACAGTGGGCTTTTGATAGCTCTCTAGTGGCTAAGCTATAAAGAAGCAATAGCAGTATTTAGATTTATAATATCAAGTACACAATTGAACCTCAAGATCTCCTCTATTGAAAGCACTTGGGCCATTCCACCCAGTGGCTGCAATAAAGGCATCCTTCTCTTGAGTCACTGCATAGATTTCCTAATTGAGGATCCTCCACCAAAAACTCATGTTCCTTGATGCATCCTATGTGTAATAGCTGCTATAAAGTCAAATAACTAATGCCTACTCTGAACTAGAACAGAAGCATGGATAGTAAGAGCTTTAATGAGTCATTGGTCTCAAGGTATATATGTGACTTCCTTTTAAGTTATCAAAATAAATAACCGAATTAGGGGCTTATTATGACTTTGGTGGACGGAAAAGCCTGTCTGTCGAAGTCCTGATGGCTAGGTTGCTGCAAGTGTGGCAGCCTCCCCGCCGAGCCCATTACAAGTTTACTGCTGGATCAGCGGGCGGAAACTCAGTTTCTGCCCGCTGGCCCAGCGGGCAACAGCCTACAGCATTGTCTCTGACTCGTTACAGAGCCGGGGGCAATGTTGTAGTGTGTAGGGTGCACCAGCAATGTTTGCAGACAGTGAACATTGCGAAAGTGCGGCCCAGGGGGACCCCTGCACTGCCCATGCCAAGTGCATGGGCAATGCAGGAGCCCCCTGGGGCACCCTGTCTTTGCCAGTCTTTTCATGGTGGTGCTACTTCCATGAAACCACAGGCGGAGAAGGGGGTTGTAATCCCTAGGGTATAGCTGCCATGGTGGTTTAGGATCTCCAGCCCTGCCAGACTGACGTGAAGTAATAATCAAGCGAAACTGACGTTGACCAAGTAAAACAAAATAATTCTCTGACAGATTTCTTAAAATAAAGCGTGAAATGGCTTAGAAGATGTTTAAGCCAACACTTAACAATTAGTGAGTGTTTTGCTTAAAATTTGCTGAAAGATAGAAGCATGACAGAGAAAGACAGCACTACTGCCATCCTTTTCTCGCCATGATAAATGTTTAAGAGCTCTAACCAAAGAACTGTGGTGAGCCAGTCTCCCATACTCTAAACAAACAGTTGTCGCATTTTCCATGAATGGCAAGAAAAGTATCCCTTGATTAAGTGTGCATCAATGGAGCTAAGTGTGGGTAAAACACACAACATAAGGAAGTAAGGTTCCTTGTGTTCTTCAAAAGAGGTGGGTTCAGAGTCAATATATTTAAATATGTTAATGTTACATAGTTATAGTGATTGTAATTTGTTGTGTGTATGTATGTATAAACCACAGAGACCTAAAGCATCAGTTAATTAATCTATACAGAAAATGGGTTCTGCAGTCTGGAAGCCTCTATGAAAGGAGACTGCTGGACTACTGATAAAAAGAGATGGAAAATATACTATGCTGCATAGAGCAACCACTCATATTCCCCTGTTATTCAGGGATGCCCCTGTAGTACACACGTGCAATATGCAAGAAGTTTCAAGTGGAAACATGGCACACAACTCTGAATTATTCTGAGTAGTTTTACTAGATATGCAGAAAAACCAAGTTCGAAGCTGATATGGTGGACACTAGCAACCAGTTGCTATAGATATTAAAACGGGATTTGGTGACAGCGCTGACAAGTTAAGGTGAACTGAATCAATGATCAACTATTGTATTTAGCAAGGCCCCAGCAGTGGGTCAGGCAACCATAATAGCAGTTCACAGATGATGAGTTCACAGTTCTTTGGGAGTTTAGAACATCACTACTCTGTATGTAGTTGAGTTTGAGTTCTGACCCATACAATAGTCCCATCAATTAAGTTTTTGTTGTGGACTTTCGCTCAGAGTAAGCATAATTTTAAAAAATATAGTCCCAAATAGCTGAGCTTGGATAAAAGATGCAGCTACAAATTAAAAAGGAAAAGAAGCCCAGAGGATGACACTGAATTGGATTGGATATTATCAGTCAAGAGTAATTCAGTACATCAAATATAGTTTGGGAAGAATGTGTAAATAAAAGGATCTAAGGATATACCTATCAATAGAAACTCGTGCAGGATACTCTGGTTAAATTCCAACATATGGCGACAAACAGACTTTATCAGTAAATTTGTGTTTCAAACTGTAAACAAGCTCTAAAAAGCTTTTATTTAAATGAGGTAAGTAACATGATTACAAACTGAGCCTCCTGCTCCAGAGTATCCATGATTTATAATATGCTTTAAAATGGAGGATCTAGTTCATAGGTACTTCCTTCTCTAAAATGTGCCAATGGGCCATTGAGACTCTGTGGCCACATGCTTGTATCTTAGCACCATACATGCCACATGGCAGGTCAGCGGATTGAACCCACCTCATATGTGCCTCTTGGAGGTAAGGGGGAATTAGTTTTGAAGAAGATTACCTATTTGGACCTTGGCACACAAAATTCTACTAGGAAAGGGGTAGTGCAGTGTCAGCAATGTAACACAAGTGCTGAGTGTCTTGTTGGTGCTGCCATATCATTCCACATCAACGGGACAACATGCATCTAGGTCTTGGCTTTTCTTTAAGAAATCATTTTTATCTGGTGTCTAAGTTGAAATAAACAAAGCCTACGAGATCCAACAAACAGATACAATATTTATGAACACCTCAGTCCTGAGAAAGGACAAATACCAAGGAAAGTGAAATATGTTGTGTAATCTTGCGGATGGAGAAAGCAGAACTTACAAAAGGAATAAGCTATTGAGGAGAACTGATAATGCTCCGGAAGCATATCCTAAACAAATAAGACTCAAACTCTAAAAAGAGTTGTATATTTATAGAGATTAGTCCATATGTACTATGGATGACATCTCACAAAAATGTGCATCTCATTCAAAACTCACAACTGTGTTTTAATTGCAGGGAACTGGAGTGCCTTACACAGACATGTATATTTATGAATACCTGAACATGCCTGCAGACAGGCAGTCTCAACAGCACAGAAGTGCCCGATAGCCCTAAATACTCCTTGGGTCAATCAATCAAACAAATTTCTTAAGTGCACTACTCACCCAGTAGGGTCTCAAGGTGCTGGGGAGGAGCGGGGGGGGGTGGGTTACTGCTTGAAAAGCCATGTTTTGAGGTGCTTTCTGAAGGGTAGGAGGTCCTGGGTCTTGCGAAGGTTTGTGGAGAGGGAGTTCCAGGTTTTGGCATTGCGTTGGATGCAGGGGACTGTAGCAAGGGCGAGGTGAGCGGAGGTGTCGAGTTGGTTTGTGGAAGTTGATTCGTTCGTTGAGGTTGGCCGGTCTGGTGTCGTGGACGGCTAACGGGTAACATTTGAATGTAAAACTTGTAGATAGATTAGAGGTTGGTTTATATGGGAAAGAATGCCAACTGCTAAATGAAGGAGTTCATATTGGATCTCAAACTAGTCTGTAAGTTGTTCCCGCATAAAGAACAGCTATATGCCTTTGTTGTTTGCCAAACATAGGTGCATCAGTCCCCAAGCGCAATGCACAGATTCTGAGTTCATTATAGAAGCATAAAGCACTGCTTCTGAACATCTCTTTGGAAGGTGTATTGTAACATATGGAGCTCAACTGTCATTTTAATACTAGATCATTCCAGCACGCTTTCATTGTACAGCATACTGTTATATCTTTTGGACAAGTACCGATCCCATGTTTCAGATCAGTACATTTCTAAATAACTGGCATAAATCAACTTTCTATTTTCTTTCAGGGAAAACGGAAATCCGCTTACACACAATAAAGAGCAGGCCGCAACAGTACAGCAAACAAACACTCTGCACTGTAGGTTGCCATGGTATCCTTCACATTAATATCTTGTTGTGGGTTTGTTTTCAAACACATAATATCTACTGAATCGGATTGTCTGAAATAGCTTGTTTCCATTTTACAAGCTGGTGAAACATACATGTTGGAGTAACAGTAAGCTTATGTACAACAGAACGTAATTCATAGTATAGTATCCGCCAGCTAATTGAGGTAAACGTATGAGATGGAGGAGTCTTAAGCAATTCCTTAAGACAACAGTAATAACACACACAAAAAAGACTGCCACCATGCATCAACCAAAACATTGTAGACAAATGTAAATCATATCTACCCTCACTCTTACTTAAGCAGGACAACAAACAGGTAAAATAGCCCCAATGGAAAAATCATTAGTACACCTTGTACTCCGGGGCGATCTACGCCCTAGTTGTGCATGTTGAAATTTGGGATAACATACCGTTCCAGTTTGGGATAACATACCGTTCCAGTTTTTCTTTTTGGTAGAAACAGGTTTTTTTTCCCACCTTTGCCCTGCAAAACTCCGAATGGGACCTGGCTTCACTTGGTGGACTCTGAACAGGGGGAAAAAATTGCAGGTCCGAGCAAAATAACCTGTCCTTAATCTGGGATTGTGCGTAAACACAGTTTGCGTAAAACTTTAGAGTCACTACTCAGCTCAGAATAATGATTCTACTGTAGGATACCAGAGACACACCACAAAGTATCCCACTGTTAGTGTCCTTGTAGGAAGGTAGAGGCATAACGTAGGCCCCTCAGGTGCGGACGTTTGGGGGTGCACCAACCTTCCAGGGGCCCCCACCCAGTCCCAAGTCAATGATTATCTGTGAAGTATAGAAAACTCTGGAGTCCCTCATACCATTCTGCAGAGGAACCAAATCATTTTGCATTACGCCACTGGGGAGAGGCCATGGTACGGTGAATAGAATGTAGGCCTGAAACACGGAAGTGGCAACATGACAGTGCGGAAAGAGTCTATTGTCCTGTCTCTACAGTCGTACTCAGTGAAGACAGTAGGTGCTTTTTAACAAAGGCCAACTGCTGCTTTCACCTCACAGTGAACTGTTACTTCTACTCAGGGAATGAAGCCTAGAATATTCTCTTAATTACAGATTGTTAAGAACCACTGACAGCCTCCAAGGGCACTAACAGTTTCAGTTGATCATGAAATCACACATGCTAAAGGTAAACCATTACATTCCGATCTACAGAAAATTAAGAATAATTAAAGTAATAACAATAATAATTACCGTGCATAAATTAAGATCTTAATGTAGTCCAGCTACACAACAAAAACATGAAATAATTTAAAACTTGTTCAATACTGCTTGCCATAAAAAATTAACAATTGCCTTCAAACTAGCGAAATGCTTGAATGATGGAATGGAAAGACTTACATCAAAAGTGCAGCAGGTGTGCAGTAAATAAACATTAGCAAATAACTGTTTTCAGTTCAGTCTTGCAATGCATTTGGATCGCGATCAATGCCAGTCGCACACCTAGTGAGGCATGTTCATACCTAGACAAAGAACAAACACAGTGTTTGCAACCAGAGCCTGTTGCACTTTACAGTTTGATAAAACTGACCTTGTATCCTCAGAGAAACTCATTGATGCCACAGAAACTGTGCAAATCATGTACTGCTTATCATGTTATAATCACACGCCAATCACTAGCATTTTAAAGACTAGGTTGTAAACACTAACAAAATCAGGCAGGAGACAGGACTAAGACATAAATAATTGTGCAGACCTTGGTATAAAAAACAAAAATAGTTTGCTGTTTGCCTAGAATGCTATAGTATGTCAACATATACATTAATTTCTGGCAATTACGATGCCTGACAAAAGCCAGGCAGCATTCCTTCAATGTTCTGTGCAAATCAAAACAAGTTATGCAAATAGATTGGCGGGAATGGTAAAAACCAATTCACTGGCTTAGCAGAAGTCAGCAAGAGTTAAGCAATCAGATGAATTGATAATAGTCAACCAATGAAAGTCTTCAATCACTTCTGCTGCAGAAATTCATCGGGTTTTGCCAGAGTTCAAACATACGTGTAGGCTTTTCAAAAGTAGATCACCTCAACAAACCTACATGCACCACTCATTTGTAAATGCCCTGTCCTTTTTCTTGGTCCACTCCATTGTCAATGTCACAGAATCCCACCAATTACATTTCACGTTACTCGCATGTAGAGGAGGTCCCTGATTTTCTTGACTGTGCTTTCAAAGTTCAGTATTTCTTCTCCAGACGTGTGGCATTCTCAACACTGATTTGGTGGATGGATTCCGTATCCTATAATAACTGCTGTAACTGTACGTAAAAGAAAATACCAAAAAAGGAATGTGAGATATGGAATTGGGTGGTGGAAAAAATTGCACTGGTGCATTTCACAAATGTTTCTGAATAGATCATAGTCCACATGGATCTTTTTTCTGCGAGACTGAAGACAATTGTGTTGACAACATGTTGGTTTATCAGCACTTGTTACGCAAAGGCTATCCAGAAAGAACTACTGCAAAACCTGAAGATTATTTGCAATCTTAATCACCATGCTTCGACGTATCTATTCCTCTCTGAGAGGGCACTGACAAGGAGGCAGGGACTTTATGTGGAGCTGAAGGTTATCTATATGTTCACAGATGCTTTGTAAAGTAAACGTTGCTTTGAGTTGTATCTCATGACCTGGTAGGAGCACATTTTCCTCCTGAGAAATCCCAAATTCCAGCTTGCTTGGAATGCAGTTTCTTCCACGCATTCATTGTTGGCATGCTGATCCAATGACAAACTGCAGGATGTTCGGCCATTTCTTCCATCTACAAAAGGGTTCATGCACCTTGTTCAAGAGCTGTGAGAATGGACTCCTGATGTAGAAATACCATGTAAGGTCTTCAGCTTGTGATATTCAAGTTAATTTCCTGAATAGTTTTCATTCTTGCAGTATGTTTCTTAATATAGATATATTTATTCAACTCTTTATAGTAGAAAGAGTTAACATATAAAACAAAAATAAATATTAGTTACAGTAGCGCGATTATTTTAAGAAAAATATCCCTGCCATTCTTGATTGAAGTGTTATCACAAGACATAAACTTCAATTTTGAGATGTCCCCAACTGAAGTTAGAATCTCTATTATTGCAGATTGTTTTAGGAGGGGGTTGTCCAAGATGAGTGAAGAAGTAGGCCATTCTCTTCTTCCTGCTTAAAAATGTACTGGCAAGGGATGACATAGTTGTGGGGAATGGCTGAGGGACGAAAAGGTGCAATACCCAGCAACCAAAGTCCTGGGCATCCCTTCTTCTTTACCAAGTAGATGAAATGCAGGGCTTGTTGGTTCTGACAGTGACATCTGAACATTCCCCGTCTGAAGAATCACAGTCCGATTCTCCAAAGTGACCTGAGTTCTGAAAAACAATGAAAGGAGTTGTTAAAGTCTGAGAAAACGCACAGCCAGAAACACTTGTATTGGTCTTACATCTGAGGTTTTTGCACACATTGTCTGCCTCAGAAATCAAAATATGGTCACAATAGAAATTTCAATTTATCAATGTCAACTCATGTAAAACAGAGAAAAGGCTCTCATTTATTTGTAATTTAATTTTTTAGTTCAATTTCATTCATTTTTTATGTTGGCCACACAAGTAGATTCAACAAACATCAATTAATATATAACCAATTTCAATTCATCGTAGTTAACACAATCTAAATTATAACATATGTTACAGGCTCTCAGTCTTCTTCCCAAAATTCAACGCTAAATACTGGCTTATACTTAAAAATCTTACAGCTCTCTGTTATATTTGGCTAAGCCATTATAAACTGGAGTTCAGGTTGTGCCTTTTCTATTTTCCTTATCCCAAAGGAGCATATTCCTCACGCAATGATTCTACTACAAGCAGGACAAACAAATAAGAGATGTTTCAGAACCTGGAATATGGAGTCAGGAAGTGCTCAAAAAGGCTCATCACAACTGTTCCTGCCCACTTTCCCATATTAACTCTTAGGAATGGTTGTAAGTCACACAGTATTGTACTGTGTGTACTTTAGAGTATTTTACCTTTGGGTCATTACATCACACTAATTACACTGCACTTCCTTACTTACCGTACTTTACAGATATGTATATATATATGTGTGTGGTGTGTGTATATATATATATATATACACACACACACACACACACACACACACACACACACACACACCAGTGACAGTCACCACTGGATAGTTCTAGTTAGGACCACATTTCCATAGGAGGAAATTGATTTATCTGATAGAGCCTGCTAGCTGCAGATTCCTTACCTTAGATTTCCCTGGTGTCAGCTTAGAATCTGGAATTTTTCTGCTGAGCAGTGCGTGCCGTTGTTCGGATCCGCGTGTGTCGTCTAGCTCCGCGTGGCGTCTTTAGGAGTCATCTGTGATGTCACGGTCTTACATATAAACACCACCCTGGTGGGCGTACGTCAGTTCTTTTCCTTCCGCGACGGTTAAGCGCAGATCCAGAAAGAGTTACCCTTTTCCTTAGGCGATTGTCGCAGTTTTTCGCTTGATTGTTTGAGCATGTCTTCCACGAAGATTGTTACGGATCCGCACAGAGTGTGTCTCTGGTGTCTGCAAAAAGGACCACGATTCGAAATAGTGTTCAGACTGTCGGGCCATGGCTCCGAAGGCCTTGAGGGAGAGATCCCTCAAACTTCTGGCTGTCCGACAGCTCGCTTCGGTTGGCGCGACTCCGAGGAGGTCATGGTCCCGCAGTAGGAGGAGGACATTGTGGTACCGCTCCTGGAGCTCCAACTCCTCTTCCTCGCATTAGAGGTCATCCGTTCATTCAGGTAAGAGGCACAAGAAGAAGTCCAAACGGCACAAGAGGAAGTCCAAACGGACTTAGACTTCGCCATGGCAGTCGGCCGACGAGGCGTCTAAGGAACATCGACGTTCCGAGCGCGGTTCTGTGCAGCCGTCACCAGGGCCAACTTCGCGTCTTCTCCCTTTTCCAGGGACTGGAGCGACCCCTGCTCAGATAATAGTTTTATGAGGCTATGCACCTTGTTTTTGATTGGGCTGCCCCCTCGGGTGTGTCTTCAGGCCCCGCAGGGTCAGCAGGGGCCCCATCGGATTTGGCGTCGGCAGCTTTGGCACTATTGGGGACCCCAGGATCCCATAGCGGATCTGGACCAGCACCAGTCTCTCACAGTCTACCTCCACCGGGTCCGACGTCAACACTTCCTCCACCACCGGTGCCCATTGGTGGTAGCCCCATCCTCATTCCGGATGATTCGGAGCCGGAATGACATCGTACGATGCGGATTCAGACTTCGACGGCAGCAATTAGGCCCTGATCATTGCCTGAGCCTTATTTTGAACAGCCAGGCACATGAGAGGAGTGGGGGGGGGTCTGAGGAGTCTTTAGAGTGTGAATTGGAGCAAGAACAGGACTGGTATGAGGGACTAGGGGAAGCCAGTGGACTGGACACTTCCCAGATGCTGGCATGCTCTCTCTTCCTAACGTGGCTACGGAGGAGGGGGCTTCTTATGCTATGGTGGTGCATAGGGAAGCTGAGGTCTTGGACCTAGACTTGCTCACAGTGCCAGTCAGGACGAATCTCCTGACAGAGGTGTTTCAACCAGGGGTGACTACATCAGAGCTGATGTTGCCCTTCAATGAGGCCTTAACGGACGTCCTTCTGGGAACATGGTCCAAACCCAGCACAGGGGCTCCTGTGAATAGGACAGTTGGCCGCCGCCATAGACCTGCTCCAGAACTATATCCTAGTTTTCTTACCCAACACCCCACCCGGGAGAGCTTGGTTGTCCAAGCCTCCACTTCCTGTGGTACCTTCCCTTCCGCCCCTCCGGATAGGGAATCCGAGAGGCTGTACCAACTTGGAAAGAAGTTGTTTTCTTCCTCCAGCCTGGCACTGAAGTCAGTAAACACCTCTTGCCTATTCGCCTGTTTTTCCCATACTTTATGGGATACAGTGGCACAGGTGCTGCCCCAGGTCCCAGAGGGCGTACGGGACACCCTCACCCAAGCTGTCAGGGATGGGAGAGATGCAGCCAAGTTTACAATCAGGTGTGGATTGGACGCGACCGACTCTCTGGGTAGAGCGATTGCGTCGACAGTGGCCCTACATCGCCACACCTGGCTTCATTCTACTGGCTTTTCAGGGGATGTCCAGTCGAGTTTGATGGACATGCCCTTTGATGGCTCGCGCCTTTTTGGTGAAAAGGCAGACTCTGCGCTTGAGAGGTTCAAGGATTCTCGAGCTACGGCCAGACCCTTGGGCCTCTCGGCGCCAGCTCAACAGCAGTTTGTCTTCTGTCCCTTTTGAGGCTTCGGAATGGGCGAAGTACCACGCCAGCCACAATTTAGCCACTGTCCTCTGGCTTCACAGCATCCAGGGAGCAGACGTGGTCGTGGTACCGTCAGACCCAGAGGGTCTGGCCAGAGGTCAGCCACCACTCAGCCCCCCTCCACAGCACCCAAGCCCTCCTAGTGTGGTTCTGCAAGACCATGTCAGTCCAGTTGGAGGGAGGATTCAATTTCATCTCCCTCACTGGCATTCCATCACAATGGACAAATGGGTCTTGCAGATCATACAGAAGGACTTTTCCTCCTTCTATCCCTCCGATAAAAGAACGGCTGATGGAGGACCATTTGGTTTTGCTCTGCGAGGAAATTACGGCTCCCTTGACCAAAGGAGCTATAGAAAGAGTCCTGATGTCAGAAGTAGACAGTGGTGGTTGTTCCCGCTACTTTCTGATTCCCAAAAAGAACAAGGGCCTTCGCCCTATCCTGGATTTAAAGGACATCAATCTCTTCCTCAAGAAGGAGAAATTCAAGATGCTCACTCTTGCCCAGGTCATGTCTGCCCTAGACCAAGGAGACTGGATGATAGCGTTGGACTTGCAGGATGTGTATTTTCATATCCCCATCCTGCCCGCCCACAGGCGGTTCAAGGTGGGCCACGAGTACTTTCACTTTAGTGTGCTCCCCTTCGGTCTCGCCAGTGCCCCTCGGGTGTTCACCAAAGTGATGGCGCTGGTGGCAGCTCAACTGGATTTCATTCTTCCCCTACCTAGACGATTGACTGTTGAAGGCTCAGACGCTCCAGGCTCTCGTCACCCATTTCCAGATGATGGCAAAACTCCTGCATTCGCTGGGGTTCACTATAAATGTGCCGAAGTCACACCTGACTCCCTCTCAGAAGCTCACTTTCATCGGAGCAGTTCTGGACACAGTGCACTTCTGATCTATCCTCCCGAGCATCGAGTCCAGGATATTCAGGTAATGATACCGATATTTTGGCCTCTATCCTGGATTTCAGTGAGACAGACTCTGAGGCTGTTGGGACTCATGGCTTCCTGCATCCTATTGGTCAAGCATGCCAGATGGCATATGAGGGCTCTGCAGTGGGTCCTGAAGTTCCAATGGGCACAGCATCAGGGAAATCTTAACGATGTGGTTCATATCTCTGAGGGAACTGCAAACTGTGATTGTGTCAAAGGCAGACTCCTCTCCCTTCCCCAACCAGATCTCACAGTAGTGACTAATGCATCACTTCTGGGATGAGGTGGCCATCTGGGAGAGGTGGAGCTCAGGGGCCGCTGGACTCTGGTGGAATCCGGGCTCCATATCAACTTGTTGGAGCTTCGGGCAATCCGACTAGCATTAAAAGCATTTTTTCCTGTTGTGAAAGGGAAGGTAGTGCAGGTGTTCACGGACAACACCACTGCGATGTGGTACTGCAACAAGCAGGGCGGTGTTGGGTCGTGGACCCTTTGTCAAGAGGCTCTGCGTCTCTGGACATGGCTGTAACAGCAGGGCATAACCCTGGTGGTTCAACACCTAGCAGGTTCTCTGAACGCCAGAGCGGACGAACTCAGCCGGAGATGCTTAGCAGATCATGAGTGGTATCTCCATCCAGAGGTGGCGAAAGGACTCTTTCATCAGTGGGGAGAGTCTTGGTTAGATCTGTCTGCCTCCGCAGAGAACGCACAATGTCATCAGTTTTGCATGCTGGAGTTTCCAAGGGGGCTATCGCTAGGTGACGCTTTTTGTTGCGAGTGGAGTTCAGGCCTCCTGTACGCCTTTCCGCCCATACCACTTCTGCCCAGAGTTCTCAAGAAAATCAAGAAAAACCGGGCCCAAGTAATCCTAGTGGCTCCAGATTGGGCGCAATGAGTCTGGTATCCAGAGCTTCTCAAAATGAGCATCAGTCTTCCAATCAGGCTGCCTCTTTTGGAGGATCTTCTGTCGCAATAGCAGAGGAAGGTTCTCCCCCGAACCTGTCAACCTTGCGGCTTCATGCATGGAGGTTGAGCGGCGACAGCTGATGGTTTATGACCTGACTCCCTAAGTCTGGGATGTCATTCTGGCAGCCAGGCGTCCCTCTACTAAGTCGATTTAGGTCTGCTGGTGGAAACGTTTTGTTCATATTGTACAGAGGTGTATTGATCCTCTTTCTTCTTCTCTTGCTTATGTGCTGTTTATTCTATCCTCCTTAGGGACTCTTAAGGACTATCTTGCTGCCTTATCAGCTTTTCTACACTTGCCCGATCAACCATCTTTGTTTAAGTCTCCCATTGTACAGAGATTCTTAAAAGGGCTTGTACATATGTTTCCACTTGTGCCTTTTGTGATGCCACAGTGGGACCTTAATCTAGTACTCACTTTTCTAATGTGTGCTCCTTTTGAGCCTTTACATAACTGTCCTCTCCGGCTGCTCACTATCAAAACAGCCTTCTTAGTGGCGATCACATCTGCCAAGAGAGTGAGTGAGATGCAGGCTTTATCATCAAAACTGCCGTATCTCACAATATACCCTGATAAAGTAGTCCTCAGAACTCGTGCCTCTTTCCTCCCCAAGGTGGTGACCCCTTTCCATCTGGGTCAAAATATCACCCTGCCCACCTTCTTTGCGCCACCGCATCCCTCTAAGAAAGAGGAGCGTCTCCATCGGCTGGACCCAAAAAGAGCGTTAGCGTTCTACCGTGACTGCACAAAAGAGTTCCGGGTGGAAGACCAAATCTTTGTGAGGTACGCTAGTGCAAAGAAGGGTTGGGCAGTACAGAAACGATCCATTTTGCGCTGGGTCGTTCTCTGTATAAAGACTTGCTACGCTTTGGATAAGAAGCAGCCTCCAGAGGGCTTCAGGGCTCACTCTACCACAGGGAAAGCTGCTACTAATGCGTTGGCTTGTGGCGTGCCGGTACTTGAGATCTGCCAAGCGGCAACGTGGGCTTCCTTGCACACGTTTGCAAGACACTACTCCCTTGATAGCTAGGTAAGGAGAGAGGGGCATTTTGCCAGGTCGGTCCTACAGGACTTCCTGGTGTAAAGTATATCCTCGCAACCCACCACCAGGAGTTATAGCTGGGGTATCTATTCTAAGGTAAGGAATCTGCAGCTAGAAGTCTCTATCACATGAACAAGTTACTTACCTTCGGTAACAAATTATCTGGTAGAGACTCTATCCAGCTGTAGATTCCTTACACCCACCCAGGCCTCCCCACTCTGCAGATATATACATCATGTTTTCTTATTTTTCCATCTCTCAAGGGCATGTCTTTTTCCTCAAACAATGAAGCGTAAAACTAAATACTTGTTGGTTCTACCATGACTCTGCGCTTCTGGCGTGGGAAGTTGTGGAAAAGAACTGACGAACACGCGCCGGGTGGTGCTTAGATGGAAGACCTTGACATCAGACGGCTCCAACGACACCACGCGGAGCAGGCCGACGCACGCAGATCCAAACAACACCACTCGACGGCACGTGCATGGTAAAGTTCAGCAGAAAAATTACTGATTTGAAGCTAACGCCAGGGAATTCTAAGGTAAGGAATCTGCAGCTAAATAGAGTCTCTACCAGATAATTCGTTACCAAAGGTAAGTAACTTGTTCTTTTGGTTTTCTAATAACTTTAGTGCTGTTTGATGAATCTTAATGAAACCAAAAAAAGTCTCATCCACCTCAGTTTCTTCCTCAAAAGCTTCAGGGTGATCAATCAAGTGGGGCTGACAAAAAGGGAGAGGAGGTCCCAAAAAACTTTTCCCCCTGCAATTTTCCATAGGAAAATTAGGCACAGCTACTGCCAAAACAGGTTAAAGGAATTACATCAAAGTTGGCAAAAAGCTAGACCTTGATTCAGAACCGTGCTTTTTGTGATTTGGTGTAAATCCGTTCAGTATTTTCTGAGAAAATAAGGTTCAAAATGTATGTATATTTCAAGTTGCTGAGAATCCACGTAGTAGACCGCTCAGAAGATAACATCCTTTTAGCTGTCACAATATTAACAATGATGTTGCAGCAGCCGTTTTAGGACTCAGGGACTCAGTCCACTATCCTGAAAAAAGATCCAAGGTAGCAGGTTACTGATACCCAGACCCCCTTGGCGTGGTGGTGTCAAAAACAGATCTGGGGTCCTGATTAAAAATTAAAAATAAAAAAAAAGTTGCGCTCCTGCCCTTAATGTTAATCCCCTGGGGTAGGGCAGGGAAGGAGGGAGATGGTTCAAATAATGTTTTACCATTCTGACCGCCATGGCGGTAGCAGTTGCTGTGCTGGATATAAGAATCTCCAGCCCGGCGGGTGCAATTGTCCCAGCATTATGAACCTGCCTACAGCCATGGTTTTCGTGCTAACAATGCCACAAACCATGGCGGTGGGCCCTACCAGTGACAGGGAACTCTTTCCCTGTCACTGGTAAGAGGCTCACCCCCCCCCCCCCCCCCCAAACGATCCATCCATGCCCCCCTTTGATTCCCCACCCCCCCATCCACGCACACTCGCAGACATGCACCACGCATACACACACTCACTCAGGCATACACGCATTCATTCATGCATGTATCCATTCATTCTCACACACATCCGTACACACATTCACACGGACAAGCAGACACGCATTCACATTTCCATTTATACACACATTCTCACACATGCCTACACCCACGCTAACACTACACACACATTTGCATTCACACACACACTTACACATTCATGCACACAACCCCCCCCCCCCACACACACACACACACAACACCCCCCACCCCAGTCTGAAACCCAACTTACCTGCATCCAGGGGGGCCTTCCGCAGGGAACGGGACAGGGCGCTGCTACCGCTAGCAACGCCTGCCAGCAGAACACCGCCAGGCTGTACTATTTGTCATAATACAGCTGGCGGCGTTCTACTTGTGTGGGGCTGCTTGTGGTAGCAGTACCACCTTCACACCAACCGCCAGTATGGCCACAGGAGGATTTCCGCCCTTCTTGTGGCAGAAATCTGGCTGTGGTCATAATTGGGCAGACCGCTGTTAGTTGTGGCGATGATTTTTTGCCAGCTGTCGCCGCGGCGGTAGGCGGCACTTACCGGCAATCTTAAAATGAGGACCATGATGCTTTATTTAGAGTTTGGCAGACAGGATACTCTGCCAAAATGTACGTATTTAGAGTGCAATTGACTTATTTTAAATCGTGCCAGTCAAACTTTAAATAAGGTTTGTTGTTCCTTAATTCATTTTGGGCACTTTTTATCCTCCTGCACATGCTACCAGGTTTATCGCCACACTCGAACAATTCATGAATGGTATGCATTGATTGTCAGCTTTTATTTTTTTTTTATTTTTTTTTTAACAATTATCAGTCTTAGCAAATTTTACAAGAGCTGCAGGCTGTTTTTTTTTTTTTTTTTTTTTTACATGACAAAACAATTTAATATAACAGAAACAGAAATATAACTTCAGGTTCCTATGTGCCAATGTGATAAGTAAAAATGTACTAAGAGTAAGTGAGATTCCTGGTATGTAAACTATTAATTTTAAGTTTGAATAGTTTACTGTACTGACGTCAATGCTTAAACTATATGTTGTTTACTCCTACATATGTTTTTCTTTTTTTTAAATGATTCTTAAGCGCTCATGCTGAATTATTCATAACAATTATTGTGAACCTCGTATGCGAATGCCATGCCATGTTTTTGAGTGATTGAGGAATCCCAGTTATAATAGCCGGTAGGTGGCTTACGAAGAATGTGTTGAGTGTGGGTTGATGGCTTAAATTAAAGTTGCATACCAGTCAGGTAAGTGCCTTAGTAAGAGTGGAAATGGTGACTGCACTGTGAGTCTTCCCAACTGAGCTGACAATATTGCAATAAGTGTTCAGTAATAAAGCTCACTGACTAAGCAGCATATGGAAATTTACAATACCATTCTCAGAATTCTCAGAATGCCATAGTTCAAAAGTTACAGCATGTTTCTGAGGGGTGCACAAGTATTAACATGTTTTTTAAAACTTTATTTATATTCCCAACAAACATATGCATTGTTGTCGATATCATAGACTGGTTATAATCACCTTAAACAGCAGGATCAGGTGGGTAAAGAAATAGTGTATGCTGGAACTGTAAGGGGTACATTATGGCAGGACAGCACAACGTCAAAGCTAGTTACTAGAAGGTTGTCTTCTCAGGGAGGCAACACAGGATCAAAAGGGGGTGGCTTTCAGATATTTTAGTAGTCGATATTCTGAGTATGATATTGTGGCATCACTCAATATTAAAACATGCATCTGGGTGGCCACTACTAGTAAGTCTGCAAGGCGTGGCCAGTATTGTGGCTGTCTCTGATGTGGTCACTACAGCAACATTAGTAGCTCAGAAGTATTTTAATTGATGAGAAGCAGTTTGAGACCACTGTTCTATTACTTATATCCTTACATTTCTATAGGGCCGTAAAACCTTTAACATAAGCATGCTAAATAATGATCAAAGGTAAGTAGAACAAAGATCACCATGTTAGATATTTCTATACGTTTCCACTTACTTCATAACTGTGCTCCTCTTTACAAAGCTTTCCTAAGGACATCTGTGTTTTCACCCGGCGAACAGCACATTCCTTGTCTGAAAGACCGTCTGACTGCATTGAGATCTCAATAGGGATCTCCGGGGTCTGGGAGAGCATGTCTTCTAGTTTATCAGCAAATTGTTCCTTAGTCCCATGTGCCAAGTCATCAGGGCTGTTTGAGTGGTCACTTGTGTTCCCTTCCTCTCCATCAGATGCAGACACATTTTCTGAGCTGAAAGTAGAGTAGGATTGACATGTTCTCATATAACGAGGAGGCCTGATAGTGGAAAAAAACATATAATGCAAACAATTGTTAATCAAACATCACAACAGATTGTGTTAATTACTATTATGAAAGTAATATTAAGCCTGTTTGTCTAATAAAAAAATAATTTCATTCACTGGCTGAATGAATTCAGTATGTAGCTAGGATTTAATCCCTTAACTACACAAATCAACTAGCTAGTTAACAAATAAAGTGAATCCCTGTGTATTAAAATTAAAAGTGAATCCATGTGCATTAAAATTATACTTAAAACAAATATCCGGTGTAGTATAACTGAGTTTCGCTTCTCTTCATTTCTGACAAAAGTAAACATGCCACAAATCAAGCACAGAAGCCATGCCAAAATTAATTTTAACCAGTCCAGAGTAAACTAAAATATGTCTCTATTGGTGAGTTAAGATGTTTTAAGGAATGGCCATAGTGGACAAGTGACCATGGCCTGCACCTTCTAAGGGGTCCACTGATGGTGAGATATTCCTCAGTTTTTCTCACTCTCTCTGACCTCTACTAAGTTATCTATAAGATCCTTCTTTCCGCACTCTTCCTGCCTCAGCCTTTCACTATGTTTCTCTACCCACTGAAATTTTAAGGATTTCTCAGGCTCAGGACAAGCCACTTTTCAGCTGTTTCTGTTTAAGTATAATATTGTTGCACATCGTGCAGGCTTGACAAGATAGGTAATAAAATTCAATATCGCGCAGAACAAGAGCCACCAAAATCCTTCATCTGGCACCGGTTAACACTGATCCTGTAACTCGTAAATTACTTGGTATCAGTCTACCCTCTCCTCAATGAGCAGGTTGCACAAAATGAGGGAGTGATCAAACTTCCCAAATGATGCAACTGAGACAGACTTACAAAAATCAGTTGAAAATAGTTTTGGCATATTAGCATCTAAAGGAATAAGTCACCAGACTATCTCAGCCTAAAAACACAGAAAATGGGAGGTGGAAACAACAGTGACTCTGGGACTGAAGGAGGAGTAGGTGTCTTTCGGTTGATTAGGAAAAAGGATATATCAAGATGATACTGTAAACTAAATTTTACCTCTAATGATTCATAGAGCCAATATAGTCACATATGGTCTAACACACACTTAAATGCCTTAATGTGTCCCTGCAAAGGCATAACTCATTAAATTGGAAAGGAAACTTGAAGGGCCTGGTTGACTATTGCAGAGATTGTTTTTAGCTTTAAATATTTTACTATGGAATTGTGGAAAATTACAGTTGTTGCTTATTTCATTACAGAAAGTGTGGTACAATGAATTATGAAAAGGCACCAAAAGTACTGATATTAGAAATATCTATCAAATTCTACAATATAAAGCAATAAGAAAATGTCAGAAAGCTTATCGATCGATCTGTCACTTGTGGAGCTGAACCGCTACCACAAAGGATGTCCTGGCGCCAGCAGATACTGACAACAAAGACATGGTTCCCAGAAAGATCCTTGGTACTTTCTGGGGCACTCTTTAGTTCTTGAGCTAGATTTTCACTTGATAAATACCAATAAATACATAAAAACCTACATATGTGGTGTAAAGAGCCACCTTTTCGGGGCATCCCCAAACAGTAAAAGACTAGGAAGGAGTTGAATAGACAGAGTAGATTCCAGTACTTTTAGATACCAACAGGAAAAATATTTTTGCTCATACAGACACTGTTTATTTATAAGAGAAAGTAGTACATTTAGAGTGCATTGTTCAAAACCTGTGGACTGTGTGTTAACTAACCTTGACTAGTCTTCAAATAGGCAGCAGTGATTACTCAAACTACTAGTGGCTGAGAGAGGAGGTACGTGATTAGCACTAAGCATAACAAATAAGATTACTTATTTTCTTACTCCTTTTGTTATCAGAATGTAACATTTTTATGTCAGACATGTAATTTGATTCTTGTGGTGGACAAAAGTGTTTCATTGGTTGGTGCTGGTCAATGTCAATGGCCTTTAAATGTAGGTGTCAAAATAAGTTTGGGTTCCAGTTGAGATAGAAGAGCAGGTGTAATACATATGGAAAAGTGTTTTTAATATTGCATTTTGAAGTGGAACCAAATAATAACATTCTTCTGCTCACCATGCCACCTCAGTTTGGACCCAGCCATATGCAAATCAGTGTTGACCCTGCTCCTCGCAGCAGCAGTCCATCCCAAACTGCCAAGCCAAGTAATCTAGGGTGAAACTTGGGTTGCTTGTATTTCGGTTCAGGGAGGACCTGGCTTGGCAGTTCTGGCTGGACTGTACCCATTAGGAGCATGGTCAACACTGCCATTTAGGGCCCTGGGGCCCATTCCCTGGGGTATGGTATATTTAAGGGGAGGGAGATGAACGCCCCCAGAGCTGTTTTCATCCCCGGGACACCCCATCCCTGGGGCCCAATCTATTTGATAAGGGCGGCTCCCTCCTCCAAGCTTCTCAGGCGCTGGGGACACCATCTGCCAGGCTCTGGGAAGGGGCGTCTGGCCCCTCTCCCTGACCTTCAGGAGAGCCTGGGGCTCCCATCCCAGGGCAGCCAATATGTTAATTTATTGTAGGGGTTCCAGACTCTATCCCCAAGTCATAGACCAGTCTCGGGGACTCCATGCACATGGTCTGATCAAAGAAGTGTCCCAACGACCCATTCCTGGGACACTGTTGTTCTGTACCTGAGAGAGGACGGGCAGTAAAAAAAGAAATGTTTATTTCCTGCTCCACTCTCCCGGCAGAGAACACAACTTTGGTCCTGTCCACCAACTATGGATGCTGGCTGGGGAGCCACCAATCGCCGCAGAGGTCTTGAGGATCCCTCTGTGGTCCTTAAAACCTGGCCATGTTATGGGTGCCCCAATGGCATCTGCTTTAAAATAATAGCCAGGTCACCAAGTATGGGTGCTGGCTGCATAGCCGGCAGGAGTTGCTGGGCACTGGAGCCTCCTACCCCCCGAAAGTATAAAATATAAGGTTTGGGATTCCAGGGTGGGACCCGGACACCCAAAATTAAATTTAAAAAAAATAGAGAGAAGAATAAATGAACAGCAGGAGCCGCTTATTTGTTATTCAATGATTCTGGATCCTGTTGGTACCCCTAAAGGGCCATGGTCAAGCATTTTCTTTTAATATTGTGGAGGACTGCACAGAGAGCAGCAACACTAGAAAAAATACAGTTTGTCTCCTTGGTCATTGAATCCATTATCCCAGGCAGAGCAACCCATCGGCCTAACTCTAAACCAGGCCCATAGTTGGCGTGCACAGAGGGATGGGGGGTGAGGGGAGGTCTGCGTCCCACCTTACGCTATGCATGGCAATGAACATTTTGCTTAAAACAAAATAATAAAAAATAAAAATCAGGGAGTCAGTGAAAAAAGATTAAAGTGATGTTATAGTGTAATAATAGCTTAATTTAAATTAAAAGAATTAGAAATTCACTAAAAAGAACAAAAGTTAAAGGCAACCCTTAGTTAGGTGAAAATGTCAGTTATAACATAGCATATTAGACTGGGAAAACCACTTAAATTCAATTAGTCAGTTATGGTTATCTCAAATAGCTTATGGTTTCTTTACAGAATGAATTATACTTATGCCCTCATCATGCATTGCTAAATATCTTAATTTATTAATTACCTCGGGTATGATATGTTCTATGACATCATTGATAACAGAAATATCTGAAAAAACATCTTTAAAAAGACTGCTACTCCCTAAAGTTCCACTGGAGAAACACCACCAAAAGGTGAGCAGATTTAGAGTGTCAGTGTTGTTGTAGTAGAATGCTCCATATAAGCTGCTGTTGTCCACCCAAACCTTGGGTAACCTGCTTTTTTCCCACAATTTATGCAGCACTGCAAGCCTGAAAAGGTATTGTAAGTATGAAGTATCAAATACTGTGTTGTTACTATTTTTAATGGGAGGTAAAGCCCCCCTCAAAATGTTTCATCTTTACCTATATATTATTGCGCTCTCTCTTTATATGTAATATACACCATTAGCACTTCTTACTACAAAATACAATTCACAAATCTTTGGGTGGAAATCTCCACCTCTCATATTTTCTATGGAGTGATCTGCGCAAATGTAAGTTTACTACTTAGTAGTAAATTTAAGATGGACTGGGTGAGAGTGCTGGGAAATTGAGGAATATCTACTACTAAATGTGCAGGGTTTATAAAAGGGGCAAGGAGGGGTTTAGGGAGTGGCATGCTAATATAAACACACACCCACAATAGAGTAAGATCACTGCTATTCAGGAACTGTACTTCGATGGTTAACACATCCTTACAGGCGACAAAAAAAATTCAAAATATACTCCAGCCCAGCCTGTGAGTAAAATAATGGAGACAGGGACTTCAGGTAACACTGCATAGAAAAACAATATTAAAATAATTACATTATTTTGACTTTTGAATATATATATATATATATATACCTCGATATGCAAAATTAATAATTAACTATTTTATTTGTTTACAAATTAATAATCAACTTATTTTAAAAATGTAATTACATTTTTAAACTTTCATTAAAAATGATCATGTAATTTATATAAACAGAACCTCTAAATACATTGATTAAATATTGATGAAATGAACCTGCTATGTTGTGTGGTTTTATTTTATCTAAATATTTACATTTTGAAAATAAGTTAATATATTGAATTATTCAGTAAACGTTTACTATGAAAATGTAATGTGCTCTAACATCTTATTAGTTCTAAGGTAAGAATAATTATTTTAATGTATTTTACTTTCACAATAAAATAAATAAAATATTTTTAGAAAATGAGAGATCTCCTCATCGGTAGTGGAAATCTCCACCTATAAGTGAAATGCTACTAGTTGTAAGCTTGCAATATGGCTTCATCCACTGGTTTCAAGGGTGAAGATGCAAGTCTACATTTTGCACTAAATTTACACTCAAAATGGTGATGAGACAAGAGCAGTAATTTACTTCTAAGTGTAAGTCATATTATCACAAAACAAAATTTTGTCTTTAGATTGGCAGGAATGTTCTAGTTCAAAATGTTTCTTTATTTTTGAGTTCACATTTCACAAATGTATAGGAAAAAAGAGCAAAGAAAGATCTGTTTCTCATAAAAGTCAAGGATGTTTTCCCTTAAATAACAGCCAGGTGTAGATAACCTAGGTGAAACACACAATCTTTTTTTTTAATGGATTACCAATTAAGGCCACAAAACATATTCTAAATTGTAGTTCCCATCAAGATCTTTGGTCCATACCCCTGGAACCCCTGAATCATTAGAATTCTATAAAGTGTATGACTAATTACCAAAAGCAGTAAAAAATACAGCTGTACCGAGATTACCACTTCAATAAGCAATAGTATCTCCAACAGCATACCACTGTTGACCAGAACCTCCATCATTAGATATACAGCCAGCAGTGTAACATATTTTATCGGCAGCTAAACTAATGCCATGGGGGAAAGTATCTGAGGGCAAAAATGAAATGGTAGTATTAAAAATTAAAAAAAAATGCATTGGCAACAGCATAATTTGTTATGTCGACAAGGATAGGGTTCATTGCTCCACAAGCCACTCATTCGTCAAAACACAAGGGTTTATAGACTACATCAAAACAATTTTTTCCCTAATTATCATAAATTTTGTGTTTGTGTTCTGTGAATGCAATAGTAATAAAAATTTAGTGCACATTTTTTATCAGCAGTAAACTAGCAAAGTAAACTTTACAGCAGGACAGTAACTTTGTCTTCTGTTGTTAGTGCCGTTTTACCACCAGAAGTAAGGAAAATGTTACTTACCAGTATCTGTTCGTGGCACGTAGTGCTGTAGATTCAAATGCTGTGCATAAGCTCACCATCTAGTGTTGGGTTCAGAGTAGTACAACTTGTTTTTTGAAAAAAGAAATGTCGACTCACTGGATTGAGTGACTCCTCCTCTCTGTAATACTGCGCATGGGTACTAGTCCTTTGCTAAGGATTGTTTGTCCGCAGGCGGGAGAGTGAAGTAGTGAAAAATATACAGTAAGATAGAAAATATGTCCATGCAATGTATTTACATATGTAATTTTATATATATAAGTTTAATTGCACCCTGTACACACTTTCGGGGAGGAGGGAGGGTGCATGTGAATCTCAGCACTACATGCCACGAACAGATGTCTACTGGTAAGTAACATTTTCAGTTCAATGGCATGTATAGCTGTAGATACACATGCTGTGCATAGACTGTAAAGTGTTTCCTCCATAAATTGGTGGCTAGTGTGCAGGGGTTGCAATTGTCTGAAAAAGTGTTTTAAGTACAGCTTGTCCAACATCTGCTTGTTGCCTGGCAAAGACATCTACACAATAATGTTTAGTAAACATGTGTGGTGTAGACCATGTTGCTGCCTTACAAATGTCTGCTATAGGTATGTTACGTAAGAAGGCCATAGATGCACCTTTTTTACTAGTGGAATGTGCTCTAGGTGGTACAGGTAATTGTCGCCTAGCTTTAGTATAGCAAGTTTGAATGCATTTGAATATCCATTTTGCTATAGTTGATTTAGATATAGGATCTCCTTTATGTGATACTGAGAAAGCCACAAAAAGTTGTTTTGTTTTTCTAAAAGCTTTTTTTCTGTCTATATAATACATAAGCGCTTTTAACATCTAGAGCTCTTTCTGCCACTGATTCTGGTTTTGGGAAGAAAACTGGCAATTCTATTGTTTGATTAATATGAAATTGCTAAATGACTTTTGGAAGAAATGTTGGATTTGTTCTTAATACAATCTTTCCTTTATGAACTTGAAAGAAAGGTTCTTCAAAAATTAATGACTGAATCTCACTGACACACCTAAGAGAGGTAATAGCAATTAAAATGCTACTTTCCATAAAAGGAATTGTAGGGGGCAGGAGTGAAGTGGCTCAAATGGTGGAGCCATGAGTCTTGTGAGTACAATGTTTAGATTCCAAGATGGAGCTGGAGGAATCCTTGGTGGAATTATTATTTTTAGTCCTTCCATAAATGCTTTGATAACTAGATTCCTAAACAAAAACATATGTTGGTTATTTTGCAGAATTGCAGCTATGGCTGCTAGCTGTAAACTAATAGATGTGTATGCTAATTTTGCCTTTTGTAAATATAATACATATTGTACAATGTCCTGTACTGTTGGTTGAAGAGGGTTAATGTTTTTTTGTTTAAGAGTAACAAACAAAATGTTTCCATTTTGCTGCATAGCACTGTCTAGTGGTAGGTTTGCCTACTTGTTTAAGAATATCCATACATTCCTGTGGTAAATGTAAATATCCAAATTCTATGACTTCAGGAGCCATATCACTAGGTTGAGTGATTTTGGATTTGGATGTCTTATCTGTCCCTGTTTTTGTGTCAGAATATCTGGATTGTTGGGAAGCTTTTGATGAGGAACAAGCAAGAGTTCCAGAAGTGTTGTGTACCATGATTGACATGCCCATGTAGGGGCCACAAACATCATGCTGAGGGAAGATTGTTTTATCTTCCATACTAGGAATGGTAAGAGTGTGGGGTGGGGGGGGGGGGGAGGGAGCGTAACCAAATATCCCTGACCAACTCATCCATAGAGCATTGCCCTTGGACTGAGGGTGTAGGTACTTGGAGGCAAAATTGTGGCATTTTTTGTTTTGAGTTTTTGCAAACAGATCTATTTGGGATGTTCCCCGTTTTGTGAAGTACTGTTGAAGGACTTGTGGGTGGAGTTCCCACTCGTGTGTTTGTTGATGCATCTTGCTTAGCAGGTCTGCTAAGTGGTTGATTGTCCCTGGAAGATATTGTGCCACTATGTGAATGTGGTGGCGAATCACCCATTTCCATAGTGTTTGTGCTAGGTGGGAAAGTTGTTGAGATTGTGTCCCCACATGTTTTTGAAGAAAGTACATGGCAGTCATGTTGTCCGTACGTATCAACACTGTTTTGTGTTGCAATTGTGAAAGGAATGCTTTCATTGCCAAGAGTATAGCTTCCAGAGGAGTATCGTCCCATATTCCCTGAACTGTTGGGTTGAGGAGATGAGCTCTCCAACCAGTGTTTGAGAAATCTATTGTGAGAGTAATCTGAGGCACAGGGAATACAACGTGCTGCCCCTTCACAAGGTTTGTGGTATTCCACCAATGTAGAGACAGATTAAGTTTGGCGGTCCAACAACACTAGATCTTCCATTTGACCCTGTGCCTGAGACCACTGACGAGAGAGACGCTGTTGAAGAGGACGCATATGAAGTCTGGCATGAGGCACTATGGCAATACAAGACACCATCACTCCTAACAGTTTCATAACCGTTCTTACTGTGTATGTTTGGTTCTGTTTTAATGTTGCAATTATTGTCTGAAAAGCATGGACTCTGTTTTGGTTGGGAAAGGCTATTCCTAATTGTGTATTGTGTAACTGAGTCGAATATAAAGGAATACGTATTCATAAACAATTCCAACGACATTAGAAAGATGGAAAGAATCCTGTTTTAGGCTGTTTGGAGCCAAGAACTCTGAGTGAGAGGAACACACATCGGAACCTGACGGCAGAGAAAAACAATGTAACAAAGGACTCGATGCCCACTCACAGTATTACCAAGCGGAGAAGTCATTCGATCCTGTGACTCAAAAACTTCTTCAAACAAAAACAAGTTGTACTATTCTGAACCCAACACTAGATGACAACCTTAAGCGCAGCACATGTATCTACAGCTACACATGCCATCGAACATAGTACTTACTGCTGGTGTTACTTCTTCCAGACCCTATCTGCAATGGTGGTTGATCTAAGAAAACAAAATATGCATCTAGGCAATAGTTTACTAAATATGTTAATGCTTTATTTTAAATGCAATGCAATCTTGAAAGATTTGCTTCCTTTAAGATACGAGGGAGCACACTATTTTTACTTCCATGTTTGGTTTAGCAACTGCAAGTAAGTATTAGGCAAGCACAAGTTATAAATTAATTTTGATTTAAGAATTAAACAAAATTATTTTTGAAGAATGCAAGTAGTCACTTGATTAAAATGAACAGCGAATAAAGGTGGTGGCCTTCTATCTCACAATTATGCTACAATGTTGCTCTTATTGTTAACATTCAATATAATTTGCCAAAGTTTACACCATGTTGTGTACACAACTATTTTATAAGTTCTTGGGAGAGTGTATACCATCATTGAAGAATTATATTTATAATGGTTCTTATTTGCAGTGCACATAATTTCATGTTATATTTTACCTGTGTCGCCTAGGAAATTCCACTTCACTGTCCACTTCTCCCTCCTCTTCTTCGGATGACTCATCCCCATGCTACCAAGAGTAAGGAAGAAACCAAGATGCATATCCATTACATATGGTTTGTATACATTACGTATATGCCAAAGAACTACTTCAACAGAACAGGCAGAAAGCCACTCATCATGGCACTGGGTAATGTGATCCACTTGATTCTGCAACCAGTGGAGGTTAGTTTTCACACGAGAGATATTTCAGTGTCTCAGATTTTCTTAAGGTTGGGTTGACCATGAATAGGCAATCCTTAATCTCTCACTAAGGGACTCAACAACTGCAATAGTTTTAGCTTAAAGTTTTTTTTATGAATACATTTTTTTTTTACTTTGTGTGAAACAGACTTGTCTGCAAGTCTGGATCAGATGGCTAGATTCAGAGGCTATGTGGATTGAGCCTACTTTAAAGTGGATGCTCTTAAACCAGTGGTTCTTAACCTTTTAACTTCTACGGACCCCTACTTAATCATTACCGGGTACCCCCCCATTGACCCATTGAAATATTCTTGGAATTGGGGACCCCCACTGAGTTATTACTGGGAGCTGGAGAATTTGGCCTAGGCATTTCCAATGATTTGATCCACTAACGATAAACAAACTGTACAGAAACAAGCATTCATCAAACAAATACACAAATGACAAAATAATGTATTAAATTCACAACCAAATATAACAAAAATCTAAATTGTAGTATTAATAGGAGGGGTTGGACTGTTTCTAACTTCAGTTGAGGCCACTCATCGTCCATACTCTATTCTGTCTGATGCACTTGCACTGCTCCCAGAAATCAATCTGTGGATGCTATACTAATGCCTCCATTTTCAAATTTCTTCAAGTTTACAGAACACTTTAAACTTTGAAATTGTACACGTAGCTTCTTTATTTATATACAATTTATTAATCAGTTAATATTATTTAATTTTCATTTTCAAAGTAATTGCAGACCCCTTGAGTAGGTTTCACAGACCCCCCGCGGGTCCCCAGACTACAGGTTGGGAATCACTTTCTTAAACAATAGGATTGTACCGCTTGCCCTCGTGTCATCAATCATGGATGGAGGAAAGAGTGCAATGCCTGTCACTGGGTCCGAGGTATTGAGGGTATTTCCTGAAAAAGATATCCAGCTACATATACACACCCAAGAGAACACTGCTCAAGGCAGTCAGCAGTGACACTGCTTTGCACACAATCAAATACTTTTGTTGCACAAAACAGACTAGTGCTCAGTTCAAAAATATATTTGCACTTGTACGTTTATCTCACACATGCAAATGGCTTGATCTAGGAGTTCAAGAATTTCACCTAGGATGAATGCAGTCACTTGTGGGTATTCACAATCCATTCTAATCCTGGAAACAGACATTTAGTAATGTCAAGTGCACCAGTGTTCTCTTTCCAGCACAGGAATTGAACACTGGTGGGGATATATGTTAAGGGGTTTCTTCGAAGGGAAACATTTTCCTTCCCAGCAACAGTAATAAAGTGCAATAACTAACAAGTCGTTTTCACATGCATATGCAACATTCTTCTAATGTGTATAAAAGGAACTGTCATGGAAACATGCAATTTTCAGGTTTCTATTAGTACCCCTGCAAAGGTTTATGAATTCCTGATCTGTAAATCTGTGCCTATACGAGGGTGTAAACCTTTGAGTTAAAATGTATGAATATGAATTGGACACAATGTTATGTGAATCTTGGGGATACCATTATCACTTTACAGAATGTATTTAAAGCGGTTCTCTGGAGTTTGAGGCCCGAACACTGTTTAATTTCCATCAGATCAGCTCCAGATACAACAGCCTTATTTGCTCCCTTATGTCATACATATCCTTCCTGCTTCAAGGAGTAGTTATCTCTTATTGAACCAGATAAAAGTCACCCCTTTGAGATAATAATACCTCAACATCCTACACATTCCAACAGGAGAACCGGCTTGGGAGCAGTCTAATCTGTAGGATGGGCATGTACTTGTTCATGTGGATTAGGTGATTTAAAAGGAGGCACCGCAGGAGTAAATGCCCCTAGGGAAACAAGAGTAGAGGGTCTCAAGTTAGAACTGAACGACTCTGGCATTTCAGTGACAAACAACTGTGCCATGAGGCATAATGCAAGGAAACTGGACCCATCACTCCTTGAAAGGTAGTAAAAGACACCCATCTTTTGGATGCAGCTGACAAAATAGGTATCATTTGTCTAGGGAACAGGTGTCTATGTCCCTACCTCAAATGGAAATCAGGAGAACTGAACACGGGACCTTTGGACAAGCATAATGGTAGTTAATGCCAGATACCGGACTCCATTGACAACCAATATAATGTCAAGAGGTAAATGTTGTGTTTCCAGAAGGCCAAAAACGGTCCGTGTTGAAATGTGTGAATATTCCTGAACAGAGAGGTTATTTGACTTACCTTGGAGTTGACTGTCATGTAGGAAACAATTGCTCGTTTGGGGTTTGGTCAAGTACCAGGAAAATGACTATCTAAAAGGCATTGTATTCAGAGTTTGAAGGCTTATTTTGACGTTTTAAAAAGTGGTGGTATGCATTTTTTGTAACTTCAGAGCACAGAAAGTCCTTTTAGAAAAATCTTCACCAAGCAAGTATTGGGGGACAATACACCCTGAATGGGTGAGATGGGTACCATGTGCGATGTTCCATGGTATGCCATGAAGTGCAATTAGAAGTGAACTTTCTAAGCCCGCAGACATGTCTAAACGGGAGAAAAAGCTACAATGCAACAAAAAAAGACTTAGCAAACATTCAGCCAACCACTGATCTTCCCCTCCATGAAAAGAGAGTAGGATGATTTCCAAATGAATGAGTTGCTAGAAAGTGAATTTTTATTCAACCTAGACCATACTATTCAGACATTACTTGATTTTAATAGTAAGGGTTTGAATGGGCAACTGTTGCTAATGTTTTAGATGTGTTGGCCTCTAATCACACCACCAAAGAGCTTCCATTTTGTCTACCTGGCAGGAACTTCTTCTGATCATCTGGAAAGGAAATACAATTTATCCACGTTTTAGAATTTCTACTAGTGGCATGCTTCAGTCTGCACTATTGGCTACAACGGCAACAGCTTCCTGAATGCCTGCATCAGTGACAGTGTATCAAAACCGGGATCTTTTAACTGAAATTTATTTTTTTTGCCCTGTGGTGTAAATTTTCAATGGTAAAATGTTGTAGAAGAGGAAGTTTGTGGAATCTCCAGCCGCTTGGAGGAAAAAGTAAGGGCTTCAGATGGTAAATTGTTTCAAGTAACATCAGCAAATTTCTGAGTACACATGTATGGCTAAAGGACGCTATGTTAATGCAAGCTATGATGCAGGGAATTGACTCCCAATTTGCAACGGTTGCTGCAAATCATACTAAAATGTGTTCAGCTCGTTTGAAAATTAGAGCATGGTCATGTCTTACAAAATACTTTCTTATACCGAATAAACTGGAAGTAAGGAAAATTGTTTTTTTTTTGTTGGCAGGAGTTAGCCGAAGAGCAGTGCGGGTGAGTATAAGGTATGTGATCAAATTCAGAACTATTCTGGGGATAAGGATAGCATTGATGATCTGAGAGGTTTTTTTGGCCTCTTTTCCATGCCTAGATGTGAAGTCAACAAATGGCAGGTTGCAGACAAGACAGCACATACCCTTTTACCATCAACAATCCTAGGATTCACTCATTGTTTCCCTAACAGCCTCTTTTAGCCTTTCAACCGCATTCTATTTACTGCCACGGGCTAGAAGAGTGGTGTGAGAAATACAGTACTCAGAGAACTTGTAGACCAATAGTTACTTGTTACTGCTTCTGGCTTATGACCCGCCAGGCCAAAGTTGCAGTGCCGAGTATACCAAATGGCAAAATCTGCGACCCCCAACTTGTCCTTCACTCCCACAGGGATGATTCAGGAAAATGCACTGCTGCTTGGTTTGGTGTATAAAGTACAAAGATCATCACAAGAGGTCTTGTCTTTCACTGTATAAGCTCTGGAAGAATTATGTATAGATCTGAAGACAAAATGTCAAAAGCCTTTTTTCACAGACATAGAACTTTCTCCAGAAGTAATGGTAAGAGATTATCATTTTCAGTGGAACGTTAGATATTATGGTACGATTAAGTTGGACTTTACAATTGTCCAAGAAAATTACTTGTTAGATGTTTTAATTAAAATGTATAGTTATTGTGTTGCATGTTTAATGGTTCTTTGGGCCATAATACACTCGTCAGTAATATACTTGGTATATAATAATATAACCTAAATCGATACAAGGTTGCCTACATTCGAGTGGCAAAAATGTAAATAAATTATTGGTCCTCCTACTTCACCTCTCCAACCAGTTCCACCACATAGGGAACCCACTTCCAAGTTAGATAGCCGTGACAAGGTCTATAAATAGCAGCAAATCTTTAGGCTGAACTTATACTCAACTCATACATGCCCTATCTGTACCAGCTGACTGAGATACCAACATAAATGTTTGTCCACAAAATGTGTGGAATGCTTTTGGCTGACTCCACACAGGACTATGGAAAAGACACCCCATTGCATTCATGCTGTGAAGCCCCCACTGGTTTTGGAGCGAAGGTATGTAAATATTGGCCTTGAAATGCAATGCCTGACATATGAATGGCCGGACAGGCATGATTTCACAGTTGAGGCCTTCAAGCTCTGGAATGCTGTCGGCCTCACATAATAGCACTGCATATAGTAATGTCCTTCTGCAGTCCCTTAAAAATCATCTTCAACTAGTTCTCTTTCTGCAAGGTTCTCAAAAGATGTTTCTATTTGTAGAGCTCGTGTTACAAATAACACCCTTTTGTTATGCTACATATATTTACATAGATTCATTAAAATGTGGTTCATTGTGGTAGAGAATTCTACAGTAATGAAAGACAGATAATAATTGAAACCAAATTCATCTAAGTGAGTGCTTCTGGCACTCATTTAGATATAGTGACAATATACCGCAATGCCGCAAAAATGTGGTGCATGCTAATTAAACAGCCTTTACCTTTCGAAGAGGTCTTGTCTTTCCAGGTAGTGTTGGTGGAGTAAAGTGTTGCGGAGTCCCTGTGGATATACTTTGCTTATGACTGGTGAAACCTTCCATCTTCTCTGCACATCTTGTACTGTTGTGCAAGGCACCATGCCTCGGTGAGTCACAAACACTGGCAACCGAATCCTGGTTGCTATTAGCCTCCTTGCATACATGACACGGGTTCTCTGGGTCTCTTAAACAACATTCACAGTGTTCAGTTTCTTTTTCCAAATACCTCCTACAGTCTGCTTCCATTGTGGTAGAGATTAGATCTGGACTGGACCCCGACATGCGCCGCTGTGCATGATTGCTTAGTGGGCTCCTCAGAGCAGCAGCAGGGCCAAAGTATCTCAGGTTATTAGCGCAATTTGCTATGTCTTGTCCATGAACGCTTAGACTGTGGTGAGTACTCGGAGTATTGAAGTTATGGTGATTTTGATCCTGCTCTGGTTGCTCAGTGTTATGTTGTTGGTTACAACGTGAAGTGTTGCAATATTGCTGTTGAGAAGATGGTTGCAAAAGGTCCTCTTGTAGAGACTGATTTTTTAATGTTCCCAGAAAATCACTGTGGCTGCCTTTGCTGTTAACACGCCGATGTCTTGTTTTGCTCCGGTATCGGCCCTTTCCAGGTGGTGTTGAGATTTTTGGGCTGCCAGAAAGTGGTGAACAACTAGGTGCTACTTCTGTGCTCGGTATGCCATCAGATTTCAGTAAATCAGGGCTAAAATTCAAACAGCACTATTAGTAGATTTATGCATTATACAATCAATATATTATTACTAATGAAAGCAATTTCAAATGCAGAGACAATATCCTTGTACATACCAGTTTGGTTTCACTGGCTACAAAGTATTTGTTGTTTGAGAGAAAGCAAAACAAGAATGTGAGATACTGCCCAAATAAACAATCATATCAAAGTGCAAATTGCCTGTGTGAAGACTGTTACTACCGTGATTTAGATGGGGAGTAACATTTTCAAATTCTGCATTTTTTAAGGGAAATTGTAATGTGAGAGAGGGGTGAGTCGTTGACTATGTGTTTTCACATTGGTCCTTGGGAGAGCAAGTCCTAGGGGGTACAAAAAGGTACAGTGAGGCCGGATGCCTATTTCTGCATTGTAGTGGTGGCTTTCACCTATCATGTTGTGTCAGACGGGGCTGTTGATCAGTGGCGGCTAACAGAATTTGAAAATGGTGGGAAGTGCGCCATTTTTCTCTCCATATTGCATCCATCTGCAAACTTTACATCTCTCCTGAATGCACCTTCTCGCAACTCCTTCACTTGACCACCATCAGACACACAATGCACCCACTCTCGTGTAAACACAATTTTGTTTTAAATCCTTTCGCCTTACCAATATTTTGACAGCTGTGCAACATTTTCACACACATTTGCATAGAATCACAATTGCAATTAGAACACATGAGCATTGCTCTGCAGAGAGGCTAAGGTCTGGATGAACATGTTATCTGAACTCTATTCTGGCCCACTGACAGGCGCTGGGAGAAACCTGCACTGCCCTCAGCCTCAACTCCAATTGTGGCCGTTATAAGCACATGGAAGCAACTCAGTTCAAAGTACATATTAAACAACATTGTTATGTTACACCAAAATTAGAGAAATAAAACATTCTGGAGCTATCCAAAACTCTGTGAAATATAAAAAGGAACTAAAATGCTAACATAGACAAACACGATCGAATCAAGATGGCCGACGCAATTCTCACACTCTTTCCAGTCCCACAGGGAAATAGTGGTAGGACTTCATCTCCCACTGCTTAAATAAAATAGGAGAAGGACTTCTTGAAACCTTTCCATTCAATATGGCACCGACTAGGACGCCGTACAAGTGTTCACAGGATTAATCCAGAGACATTGTTTTCCTACGAAATTGGTGAGTGTTCTTTCTTTGGGATATTTAATAACCTATTTATAATGGTACTCATGATATCTATATGGCCTAGTAGATTATTCTCTTCTAGTATACCATTATACACTCGCTTTCAAAATACAAAAGTCGCTACAATATTGCATATACTTTACTTGTTCGATGCTTTGTACATTTCACTTGTAAGCATCTAGTCAATTATGTATCAACCCCAGCATCCTCTTATCGATTTATGAAAAGTTGCCTCGAGAATACTTATTTAAAAAAAGTGTGATTTTCATGTAGGTATTTGAATTGACTTGACATAATAAGCTTCCTCTTGAGGCTCTTGATATAGGATCTGATAGACTCAGAACATAACATTAATTTTGCTCACCTTGTGAACATAAAAGTGAGATTTCACATAGAAAGATATAGAGAATATTACAATCTGTCTAAATCCTGTATCAAAAAATCAACGAAAGACTTTTTATATCAAGTCAATTCAAACATCTATCTGTTTCGATATGGGAAAATTACATAACTCCTGCAATATTAGATGACTTATCTATAAAGTCCTCTTATTATAGGCTTGTATCATATTTGTTACCTATATGTTCAAATAATTGTTAATGAGGAGACTATGCACTTATGATATATTGTTTTCATTTAGATCAATCACATTAATTAAAAAAAATACTTATTATGAACAATACTAGGTATGATACTTTTTCACTTTAATGATCACTGTAAATATTCTTTTGATCAACTCCTATCAATACATAAATACTAATGGGATTGAAACCAGTCACTTCTCTCTGCCAGCACCATTCTTGCTTTTAAAACCGTCACAACTTTATGAGCATGAACCCTGAACATCTTTTTCTTATGGACACCCATCTACAGGTTACTTCACAGTTTTGGGTTAGGAGTATGGGACTATCGCTTGGAAAATGATCTTTAGCTAAAGATTACCTTTTTTCTTTTTGTCTCTTCTATCACTGAATCAATGGGCTATTCTATGTTAGTCTCTTTACTTTGCACACATCTTCATTCTCTTGACTGTTTTACTATCTGTTTTAACCACTATTTATTTTTTGCAGCCTTAAAAAAGCCCCAGGTGCATCTACCACAAGAAGGCGAAACACGTGTCGGCTGTTTTCCTTCACATCTTTAAGATATCTACATTGAACATGACTTTTCCAGATATTTCTGATCTTTAAGTCCAACTGTCATCAATGAATGCATTTAAATTGATCGTGCAGATTCGATGCATCATCATTGACTATAAACTGAGGCACTACCAAAACATTGATACTTTATATAAGTAGGTTATCTACATTTTTGAAGTACTAAATTGCTAACATGCCTTAATGTTTTTGGCATTCAGTGTTCATCCATGTTTTTACCAGTAAAGTTACAGCAAGCAGTCTGTGTCCGTGCAGCTCACAATGGAGGTGCTGAGAGGATCAATGAGGGGAAAGGACGGGTGAAAGGATAGGAGTCCCGTGGCTCAGGCTGGCAAACTGCACGTGTTTAGGACCCAAACTCTCCAAAGACTTAATGTTGTGTTTTTGACACAGATCACAGTCTGCAGTCCCACGCAGACAGCATTGCTGTCACACATTGAACGTTCACACCCTGTTAAACAGCAGCCACTACAAATCTGTTTAGAAGGCAGCACTGGCTTGAAAGAACGTCCAGTCACTCTTGGGCCCTTCATCCAGCAGCTGCCTCTCTCCTTCCTCCTGGCAGTACAACCCCTTTGCCCGACCTCCCTGTGCTACAAGTGCAATGTTCAAGGTTAGGAGCCATGCAGCCGCATCGTGGCCCTGTATCCAAGGCCTGGGAGGATACAGAGAGCTGCCGCTTGTCGGAGATGCTAATCTGTGTGCACCTGCACAGGCAAACCACACCCCTCCCTGTGACGTCTAAGAAAAAGGTGGCGTGGTGAGGCAGCTTTACACATAATTGACAAGCAGCCCCGGGAAGTACAGGCTGATGCTGGACTTACCAGGGGAATTTTAAAAATTGAACATTGCTTCGTGTCATTAGTGAGCGGTAACTGAGGACCCCCATATATTACAGGGAAGGTCTGGCACCATGTGAGCCCATATAGCAGCCTTCTTAAAGTCTGTGACCGAACAACCATCTCAGTGGCAAATGCTCAGAAGCGTATGTCTCATGAAACTACCTGGCGTCCGTTAACACAGACGTCGCATCAGGCAAGCAAGGCACTGACTGACACATGTGGATGGTAATGGCTTTTTTGCAATATTAAATAGTAATTCACATGGCTTGCGAAATTAAAAGGGTGGCGCCCCTTAGCCCACAGTGAAGAACCGCCCCTGCTGTTTATAGCTGTAAGCAAGGAGCGGGTGTAGAGAAGGCCCTCTACGCAGTGTACTATGTGAGTGATTCCATTGAATACTATCTGTGACTGTGGTTGTTGGAAACAAATATATATAATAAATCATCCATTATAAGAAAGCTGTGAACGACTATCCAATATAACATTTTCTATTTGATAAGATTCACCAGTCAGTGCAAGAATGTGTTCTGTTTATTAATACAAACGTCAAGATTAAGATATCATTGATTCACATTGAAGCAGATCAAAAACACATTACAATAACAGTACATAATTTTCTTCAGCCTTATCTCCTATTGATCTCAGTTTGTTTAAGATTTCAGGATTAAAGGAGAAATAACCTTTATTAACAAAAAGGAGTGTTGGCTCGTGGAGCAGTGGCTGCGACAAGAGCTCAAGTTTCAACATCCCCAACACACGATTCACTAGAATTAAATGAGAGAGCCTGCATCTCACTTACCCTCCTGGCAAATGTTATTGCCACTAAGAAGGCTGTCCTGATGGTGAGCATCCAGAGGGGACAGTTGTGTAAGGGCTCAAAGGGAGCACACATGAGAAATGTGAGGTCCAGATTTAAGTCCCACTAAGGCATAACAAAGGGCGTAGGAGCATACATATGTATAAGCCCTTTAAGAAATCTATGTACAATAGGTGATTTGAATAATGAAGGCTGATTAGGCAGCCAGAAAGATAGCCTTTGAGAGTGCCCACGGCAGAGCCGTAATGGGGAAGGGATAAGACAAAGAGAAGAATGTCAGAAAGAGAAGCAAAAAGAGGATTAATAGAGCTTTCTATACAAAACGTTTCCATCTTAGGGGAGGGACACCTGGCAGCCAAAATAACTTTACAGACTTCAGGAGGAATGCTGAAGGCTGTCAACTGTTGCCGCTCAATCTCCACGCATGAAGGCACAGAGGGGACAGGTTTGGGTGGAGAACCTTCCCCTTGTGCTGCAACAGAAATCCTTCCCAAAGGGGCAGCCAAATCGGAGCATCAGTGCTCATTTTCAGAAGCTTGGGATACCAGACTCTCTTTGCCCATTCCGGAGCCAACAGGATTACTTGGACCTGATCATTCTTGATCTTCTCGAGAACTCTGGGCAGAAGTGGTATGAGCGGAAAGGCGCAGAAGAGGCCTGAAATCCATTAATAGTGTTGCAAAGTGAGTGCAGCCATGGAAACTCCAACACGCAATACAGCAGACATTGTGCGTTCTCTTCGGAGGCGAACAGATCTAACCAAGGCTCTCCCCATTGCTGAAAGAGTCCTTGTGCCACCTGCAGATGGGGACACCATTTGTGATCCGCTTGGCATCGACAGCTGAGTTGGTCTGCCCTGGCATTCAGAGAACTTGCCAGGTGTTGAACCACCAGGGTTATGTACTGCTGTTCCACCCATGTTCAGAGATGCAAGGCTTCCCGACAAAGGGTCCACAACCCCACTTCGTCCTGCTTGTTGTGGTACCACACTGGAGTGATGTTGTCCGTGAACACCTGCACTATTTTCTCTTTGATAACAGCAAGAAATGCCTTCAATGCTAGACGGATCGCCTGGAGCTCCAGTAAGTTGATATGGAGTCCAGATTCTGCCTGGGACCAGAGGCCTCTGATCTCCACCTCTCTCAGATCGCCACCTCAACCCAGAAGTGAAGCATCTGTCATTACTGTAACCTATGGTTGAGGAAGGGAGAGGAGTCTGCCTCTGACCCAACTGCGGTTCACTAACCACCACTGCAGATCTTTTGCAGTTCTCTCCAAGATCTGAATCATGTCGGTGAGATTCCCCTGATGCTGTGCCCACTGGAAATCCAGGTTCCACCCAGAGCCCTCAGATGCCATCTGGCATGTTTTACTAGCAGGAGGCCATGAGGCACAGCAGCCTCAGAGTCTGTCTCACCGAAATCCAGGATAGAGGTTGAAACGTGTAAATCATAAACTGAATATCCTGGACTATCTGCTCAGGAGGATGGACCTGAAACTGCAGTGTCCAGAATGGCTCCGATGAAAGGGAACATCTGAGAGGGAGTCAGGTGTGACTTTGACATATTTATGGTGAAGCCCAGCGAAGGCAGGAGATTCGCTGCAGTCTGAAGGCGGGTGACAACAATCTGGGGCGAATAAGCCTTCAACAGCCACTAGTCAAGATAGGGGAAGACTGAAACCCCTAAACTGCTCAGATGAACTGTGTCCACCGCCATCACTTTGGTCAACACCCGAGGGACGCTGGTAAGGCCGAAGGGAAGCAAGGTAAACTGAAAGTATTTGTGGCTCACCTTGAACTGCAGGTAACGCCAGTGGGAAGGCAGAATGGGGATATGAAAATACACACCGTGAGCACTTTGAATTTCTCCTTTTTGAGGAAGAGGTTGACGTCCCACAAATCCAGAACAAGGCAAAGGCCCTTATTCTTTTTGGTTATCAGAAAGTAGCAGGAATAACAACCACTGCCTACTTCTTATATCGGAACACTTTTTATGGCTCTCTTGGCCAAGAGAGACATAATGTCCTCATGGAGCAAAACTAAGTGATCCTCCATCAGCTGTACTTTCGATGGAGGCATTGGGGGAGGGAAATACTGGAAAGGGAGGGAATAGCCCTTCTGTATGATATGCAAGACCTATTGGTCCGATTTTAAGGACTGCCAGCGAGGGAGATGAAATTGAATCCTCCCTCTAAATGGACACACATGGTCTTGCAGAATCAACATAGAAGGGCTTGGATGCTGTGGAGGAGGGGGACTGGGTGTTGGACAACTTCTGGCAAGACCCGCTGTGTCTGAAGGTACCACGCCCGCATCCCCGCTCAAGATGTAAACCTGGCAGAGGACGGTGTATGGTCTGTGGGTGGTGTACCCCGCCCCTTCCAAAGCCTCGAAGGGGGCAATAGACAGACTGTTGCAAGGGGTTGCCAAGAGGCCAAGGACTTGGTCATAGCCCTGGAGTCCTTAAACAGCTCCAGTGCGGAGTCTGCCTTTTTGCCAAATAGGCGGGACCTATCGAAGGGCATGTCCATGAGGTTTGCCTGGACATCCCCCGAAAAGCCAGATGTACGGAGCCAGGTGTGGTGTTGAAGGGCCACCTTTGATTAAATTGTTCTACCCAGCAAGTCAGTTGTGTCCAAAACCACAACTAATGGTAAATTTGGCTGCCTCTCTCCCATCTTTAACTGCTTGTGAGAGAGTGCCCCGCATGTCCTCCGAGACCTGAGGCAGCACCTGCACCACTGTATCCCATAGAGTATGGGAAAAACGGCCCAGTATGCATGAGGTGTTTACTGACCTCCGTGCTAGGCTGGAAGAATAGAACATCTTTTTCCATACCTGGTCCAGTTTCTTGGATTCCCTATCCGTGGAAGCGGAAGGGAAGGCGCCATGGAAGGTGGAGGCTTGGACCACCAAGCTCTCTGAGGTGGGGTGCTGTGTAAGGAAGCTAGCATCACCCAGAGCTGGGCGATGGCAGCGGCCAGTTGTTCTATTTACAGGTGCCCCTGTGCTGGGTCTGGACCAGGTCTCCAGCAGGACATCCAGGAAGGCTTCATTAAAGGGTAACATTAGTTCCGATGTGGGAACCCCCAGCTGAAGCACCTGTGTCAGGAGGGTAGTCCTGACCGGCACCGTCGGCAGATCTAGGTCTAGTACCTTTATTTTTCTAACACTGAGTATTTTCTTTTATGTGTGTAAGTGCTGTTTGACTAATGTGGTATTGCATGAGCTTTGCTGGTCTCCTAGATAAGCCTTGGCTGCTCATCCACAGCTAACTCTAGATTGCCTGGCTTCTTGACACTGCCTACACTATGCTACTAGGGGATACCTGGACCTGGTATAAGGTGTAAGTATCTTAGGTACACACCAGGCCAGCTTCCTACACTCTGAACCGTGCCTGGAACATCGATGTTCCTGACTCACCTCATCAGCCTACGGGCAAAGTGAAGTCGAAGTCCACTTGGACTTCTTCTTGTGCCTCTTCCCCAAGTGCTCAGAGGACCTCGAATGAGATGAAGAGGTCTTGGGTCTCCTGGAGCGGTCGTGCAACCTTTTCCTCGTCCGGGACCGTCACCTCTATGGAGTTGCGAACGCTGACATCAACTGCCATTAGCATCAGGGACTGCTTCCTCAAAACTTTTGGAGCCATGGCCGGCAGTCGGAACATGACTTTGAGTCGTGGTCTCCGTCTAAGCACCAGAGACATACCTGGTGTGGGTCTGTCACAGACATGGCACGGTGGCAGACACCACACGGCTTGAACTCAGTCTTCCTAGATGTCATCTTCCTGCACTGACAAAAATGTCTTCTTGACAAAAGGGTCAAAAACAGGTCTGTCAAAAAAGACAGAGGCTAGCTTGATTCCAGATCTGTGCTTTAACTGGCACGGAAGGACCACAGACTGCTCCGACAACACCACGCGGATCCGAACCCCACGACCCGATGGGGCACAGAAAATATTTATCTGCAAAAGTTCCAGATTCCAAGAGGAAATTCTAAAGGTAAGGAATCTGCAGCTAGAAGTCTCTAGCAGATGTATGAAGCACCTCTTCACCAAAGCAACAATCATCTTTTCCAATATCTTATATTCCACATTAGTCATTTATTGTGACCTATGCAACCCACATCTTTCTCACTTTATGGTTTGGCTTGGGTAGTACAATTATATTAGCATCCCTCAGGGTCATGGGCTGTAACGGTTTCGCAAGTGTCTCCTTATAAGCTCTGCTCTTTATATGCCCCCAAAAACCATGTCTAAAATAGCATCCATGCCCCTTCAAGAGCTCTTATATGGCCCTTTCTTGGTAAGTCATTTTGATCCAAGTCTTTCAACGCTCTTAGCAGTTACGCAGAGCAAACAATTCTAGCATGTTTTAACAGAGGCGCCTTTGAGGTATTCCCTGAGTGGTTTCTAATTTACGTGATTCCCAGATGCTCCTATATATGGGCAACTCGCATTCCAAGTGGCCATGGCTCTCATTTTTATCATTTTAAAATGTATATTATTTGTCCCTAACTGTAAATGCTTAAGTCGTTTTGTGGTTCAGTGTTGATTTCATGTCACCAATGCAATGCTTTAAATAAGTGCCAGTAAAATGTGAGTTAGGTGGACAAAAAAGTCACATGTATGATGTATTTAACTGGGAATTTTTTAAACAGCTATTTCTTTTGATTTTTCCTGATATAATATTCACGCTGTTCTTCCAGCACTTACCTTCACTAGATGGATTGCCCATTTATGGACAAAGCTACACTCCTCTAGTAAGGAGCCTTAAGTGGCAGACCTCTATTTTATTACAGGTGGCTATTGTAGGTAATCAAAAAGGAGTAGTAATGAAAAAGGCATGTATAGTATTTAATGGTCCCATTCTTAAAGACTTTACCAGAAATTAAACATTTGAGGAGGCAATATAGACTGTTGCTGGCAGACTGGCATGTCCTTGTGAAGGCTTCCCATTTGAAGCAGAGTGCACATTAAGTTGATCACTTCTCAGAGCATTTCATACTAAGAGGTGGCTGCAGGCGAGTTATAAGACATACCTTTAGGCTTTGTGTTTTTTAAGCCCACTAACTTTTTTTACACAAGTAGAACTTACAATCCTTGATTTCAGCTATGCTATTATTATACAATGCATTATTTGCAGGTGACATATAAACATATAGCTGAGTAACAGTCAATAGATGGGTTATTTTCCATCTATGATTCCACCTGGAACCTTGAGGTGAAAAACAAATTTTTTCATGGCAACCCATGTACAATTTTATGACATACATGCTCTCAAAACATCTCCCCTTCAGCTGAGCAGATTTAGAGGTGTCACAGGGGAACCATTAAAAACAAAGCTTTAAGATCTCTTGCGGTGCCCCTTTCCTGGTGTCCTACTATTTTGGCACTCTTCTTCCCTTACCTCACCTAAATATTGATATAAAACATGGGGCCCAATCCACAAAAAGTAATACATAATTTTTTTTCCAGTCATTGACACCTGGAAAGCCGCGCCATTCACAGGTTCCCAGGCATACCACTGGCAATGACATTTTTTTACACTGCTGTCCCCAGTGGGCAATTGCATGTACACTGCAGTCCACACTGAGGAAAAGCAGCTTTGCTATGCAACTGTACAGTTTTTAGTTCTCCATGGGGAAAACAAAGATTGACGGTTGTTCTATTACCCTTCCGACCCCAGAAGTAGATATATTCAAGCATTTCGATGGAGCAAATTTATACGCATTTCTAGGGTAGGATATAATCAGAAAGGAGCTGTCCGCATTGACAAGCTCAGAAGGCGAAGCATGCCGTGATCTGCTTACTCTAAGTCCATTATGTGAAGTTCATTACCACATAACTGTACACAGTTGTTGCATATACTGTAGTAAATGCATTTGTGCCGGTGATATGTGCTTTTTTGTGGATACCAGATAGCTGTAAATCTAGCGATTTACAGCTGTAAAAATGTTTTTAAGGATGAAAAATACCTTAGTGATTTTTCCCTCTTTGTGTCCTGTTATCCTCCCTCACTCTCACATTTTAGAATTATATTACCTGGCACCTTCCATGACACTCACTCCATTAAAGACCAGGGGGAAATTACGGCTCTCCATCCATTTAGATTCCAGTGTTTTGCCTGGTCTTATGTCAGAGCAGTGAAAAAAAGTTAAATCAGGTTTTACACTGGCCTGATGTCAAAACAGTGAATCTCAAGGCTTCAATACCCATTTTTACACTAATGGCTTTTAATGGAAAAAATAAAAGCAGGAGTTAGTAATTTAGCGCTGCTATGCAACAAACTCTTATTAGCGGAATAATTCATATACACAAATATTACAAGTTCACTGTCTTACCGCTTGCACTGAGCCCCTGGCTTATGAAGTGTGCCTTTTCTTTTCATTAGCTTCTCAACAGCATTTGGGTGGACAATAGGTCTCAGTGGGTACCGCTTGTACGTTCCCGGGTATTTCTTTTCCACTGCTTGTTCACGCCTATAACAAGCAACAAATATAATCATATTATATTTTCAATCAATGCCTTGCTTTGCTAAATATTAAAACATGGTTATAAAAATGACACTTTTTACTTGGAGCTTATATCAGTGCTTTCATTGTGTGCAGTTGTAGAGCTCATTTTCTATTCTCATCTCATTTGCACTGGAATTTTGAAGTGTAAGTGGGGAAAGTATGTTGTGTTTGAGATTTTGCATTTTTATTAATTTACTGCTGGATTTAAGCCTCCCTATATTTTGCCATTAGAGTTATTATGAAAGTGGTCTGGTATGATGCAACAAGTTGTTGCAAAGCGGTTCTGTTTAGGCTGCAGTGCAAAACACTCCTAATGATCTTCATTCAAAATACAGATGTATGCTACCTGCAGCTCAGTGCTTGTGCCACACGCGTGCCCATGCCGCAGGAGGTTTTATTACCTGAACATGACAGCAAATCAATAAGTGGCAAAGTCAGCATTACAGTTTAACTAACTACAAAATTGGGCATTTTTATGACCAAAAATGTGACCAATGTCATGAAATTGGGGAAACTGTTAATAACGTATTTTGAGAGGGAATTAATGGGAAAACATGAACATATTTGCTATTAATACCAACTTTTAGAAAGTTGTTAAAGGTAATCTCACTGTTTTAAAACATGAGGATCTTCTTAAAAGGTAATGAAAGTTAAACTAATTAATTATAAATAGTTTTAAATCGCATGTGCTGGTAGATTGTAATGAAAATCATTTAGTACTATTTACCAACCAAAACACATTTTCCTTGAACAACATTAACGTTTGTAGCTTTAAAAATAGTTTGGCCTGGTGGTTAAAATGATTTTTTACAAATTGTTGTGGACCTTTCCAAAACTATGTTGATGTATCATAAATATTTGACGTTTTATTGTAATCACAGTAACTCAAGTTATTTTAATTCTATGTGCAAATAATGAGTATTATTTTTTGGTTTTTATTCCAAAATTTGGGAACTTATCCTTTGAGAACACTGGTATATATAAATATTGCAAAGAAGAGATAAAGTACACCCTGTCATACATTATAAGGATCTTTCAAGTCACAGAGGAGTTTCTTAACCATATAGAAGTTCCTTTTTAAGGTTATGGAACTCCAAAGTGACTTGCAATATCCTTATCATGTACGCCAGGGGGTACTTTATCTCACATAATACATGGTCACACCATCACCTTTTTCCACAAACCACTTAAAACTTTGGTTTGGAGCTTTTTGATATGAAACAACGAGCATGTTTGCAAACATGAAGATAAAAATAAAATCTCTAGTGCACATCAAAACCTGTTAAATATTTGTTGCAAACAGATATTGGAAACAGTTCGATACAAGTCAGTTTAAAATAAAAAGCTGCAGCAGCTCGGAATGTGTAGAAACATACAGAAAGATGCTAGCTTTTCTCAATCTAACAAGTGCAAAAAAATAAACATATCTCTGCTTGTCATTATATGTTACTAAAAAATAGCAGAAGAACGAAAAGCAATGTTCTATTTTCGCTGCTTTAAACAGCTCCTTCAGTTATGCTCTGTGACCTGACCCGCCCTTCACCTGGCTGCTGGTTCTGGCAGAAAGGCATTGTGACATCAAAACTCGACTGTAATAACTTACAATTTTCAAGTTATAACATCTTTTCTTTATAATTGGCAACTTGGTGCATCGCTAGTTACTGATTATAAGGACATTAGTGAGGTGCATTTATACAGGGATAACAGAATCCCACGTATTATATAAACATTACAGCATATTTATGTTATATTTACGTAACAAATTGCTAAGTGTTGCCCATATTATAAAAAAAAACAATGGAGAAAACCTGCACTGACAGATTGGCCATTCTAGATATGAGGCAATCCTCCAGTAGACCAGAGCAATCAGAGACCATTTTTTTTAAGAACCCTATAACTTTTCACCCAACTTATTTTTATGATGATCACGAACTATATATATATATATATATATATATATTCACTGAAAAAAACAAATGTTACAGGGATGTTATAGTTAGGAAATAGAATTTTTTTTTTAAACATGGAAATTAACTTAAAAAAACAAAGGTTACAGTGACGTTATAATTAGGTTAAAATTTTAAACATATAAAACCATAGGAATTCACCAGTAATAATTACCTCAAGTAACTAAAACTTGTGCCCTAAGGTAACTATAACTCACACCCCTGCCATGCACAGTGTTTTTGTTGAAAATGTTACTGTAAATATTACATTGATATTATCAATGATGTTATCAAAGATGTCATGAGTGTCGTAATTTGTGTGGTAATTAGCAGTGACTGGCGTGGGCACGAGTTTTAGTTTCTTGAGGTAACAGTCTGAGTGGGTCTGTGAGTAGGTGCGTGAGGGTCTGACTGGAGCTGTGAGTGGGTGGGTGCACGATGGTGTGAGTGGGTTTGTGAGTGAGTGCATAAGTATCTGAATGGGTGTGTGAGTGGGAGAAAGACTGAAAGAGATAGAAAGTGACAGGAGTTTTTTAGGTTTTGATATATGACATATTTAGAATGAGATATTTCAGGAAAAATTAAAAAGAAAAATGTATTTGTCATTTAAAAACGGTAAGATTACCTTTCGGTAGGAGCCTTAAACATTTGTAGTAAAAATTTATAAAAAGAAAGAGGGAAACCAGTCCGGCTGGACTCGAACCCTCAACACTCAGCGTGAAGGTGACCTTCACACTGAACTATTTGTTTTGTTTTTGTAACTCTTTTTTTTTTTTTTTTAAAGTCTTTTATGGGCTTTCAGGGACTACTGGGGAAGCCTCAAGGCCTTCTGGCAGTCCCATTGCATCAGCAACCAAAGAGCTGCTTTAAGCAGTAGTGTTGTGGTTGCTGAAGCATTTCATCTCTGTACCCTGCATGAATGCAGGGGACAGAGATGAACGCTTTGGGTTTTGACAGCAGGACCTGCTTGACAGGTCCTGCTGTCAAAAACCGAAGTGTTTGATGTGTTTGGAAAGCTGCTGCCAAGCCTCAGCAAACAGCTATGTACCGGAGGTAGGCAACCCGGGACATAGCAGGAGCCGGCCCTGGGTAGTGACCGTCCCCAGGACCATCAGTGGCTCCTGGAGGGGGGCCTCGTGGACCCCCTCCAACTTAGAAGAAGCGCCGGGGAGGTGTATAGAACTTTCACGTGTGTTGTTTGATTTATTAAACTATAATGTTGCCCATCTATAATAACAACCCAGACCACCTACAGGGTTCCTTGTGATACCTGACTTGCCTCTTGGTTCAGTATTGGGCTTGTTGCCAGACTGAGAAGAGGCATGACTGTTTCTATGTTCATTTTGAAAATTATTTCAATTAGTGTAAATAAATGCTTGCCCATTTAACATCTTTATGAATGTTTGTGCTCTCAGCAACCAAGTGTGGTTGTTCAGCTGGGAGCCGTATGTGAGGTCAGGATGGCCGCATGTGGCCCCTGGCCGTACTTTGAGTATGACATCTGTAGAAGCTTCTCTTCACTTCAAATGCAAAAAGAACAGATGATGGACGGAATGCAGAACAATGCAAACATTCTCCCCCAGTCACAAAGATCTTGGTTTAATCCATCGTTTTTTTGCTCACCACGCCACCCCAGTTTGGACCTAGCCATATGCAAATCAGTCTTGACCCTGTTCCCCATGGGAACAGTCCAGCCTGAACTGGCAGGCCAGGTTCTTCCTGAACTGGAAACAAGAATCCTAGGACCGGTTTTAGGGTATCACCCTTAATCAGCTAGGCTCTCTTGAATCCAGTGGCGCAGTGAGCACGGGACAAACGTCTGGGCATACCCTTCGCACTTGGGGCGACAAATGCAAAAAGAACAGATGATGGACGGAATGCTGAACAATGCAAACATTCTCCCCTGATCACTGTTTTTTTGCTCACCATGTCACCCCAGTTTGGACCTAGCCATATGCAAATTAGTCTTGACCCTCTTCCCCATGGGAACAGTCCAGCCCGAACTGCCAAGCCGGGTCCTCCCTGGCCCGGAACCAAGCATCCTATGACCAGTTTCAGGGTATCACCCTTCATCAGCTAGGTTAGCTTGATACCAGTGGAACAGTGAGCATGGGATCCACGTCTGGGCATCTACCCACTTGGGGGTGACAAATGCAAAAGAACAGATGATGGACGGAACGCTAAACAATGCAACCATTCTCCCCCAATTCAAAGGCACAATTGTGTATAAAAGGAGAACCTGAGACACCACCACTTCATTACACTTCTGGGCCAATGGATACTTTGCCAGGAAAATGGACTGCTACAAGGACTGCCATTCTGCTGGACTGCTGCTCTGAAGGAACTGTTGCCCTGCTGTTGCTGCCTGCTGCCCTCTTGCCTGGGTGAGAAGCACTGGACCTGCATTTCCCGAACTAGACCCCAAAGTGACTCCATGGGCTAGTTTGCGGTCCTCTTGATCTGAAGCCTCCCGGACATAACAGATTTCCAACAACCTTGCACCTGGACTCTACCATCTGTGATTCTACCCTGCCAGGTGGTACCACCCAAGTCCTGGACCCCTGGAAGTGGGTCTATGATGCTTACCAGCTCTTACCTCTGCTGAGTGGCATATCCCCGCGAAGAACCAGCGCATCTCCTCTACAGATTGGGGCATTCTCGAGGAGAACCAATCCATCGCAGGTGCTACGTGGATTGGGCCCAACATGAAAACCTGCACCAGCTGCATAGTCTTCTGAACAGATGAATCACCTGGAAGGCATAGCGCATCTACGGCCAAGGTCCCTACATCTCTCGTCGATGACACCGGACTCCACAATGCAGCTCTTCAGGCGCTATGCATAGCCAGCTGTGCACTGCATCCCGAACATCGGACTTTGCATCACAAGCCCTGTTGATGGGATCCTTGCAGACAAAACAAGACCTTGCATCGCAACTTCGCCGCACCTCAGAACTGATGCATCCCTTGAGCTGCACAGCACATCTCTGACGCGGCTCCACACAGTGCTCCGCAACCAGGATTCAGGGTACTTTGTTCAGGGGACCTAACTTGGTCCCTGTAGCCAGCCCGCACTCCATCGCATTCGGCCAGAACTTGTGACTTTGTCCAGGTACGGCAGGACCAGATATCCCCAGTTGGCGCTTTATGCTTTTAGGCGTCATGCTGCAGTTTATTCTTTTAAAAATCATAAAGAGTTCTACTGATTGGATTTTTGTCAATATGGTCTTGTTTTATTTATTAAATTAAGCTCTATTTTTCTAACCTGGTGTGGAATCCTTTTTTGTGTGGTGTTTTCACAGTTTTACTGTTTGAAGTGTTACACTAATAATTTACACACTGCCTTCAAGCTAACCTGCCTGCTCCGTGCCTGGCTACCAGGGGGCAAGCACAAGTTAATTTGGGGTTTGGGTGTGCCTCACCCTGACAAGAATTGTGGTTGTTGCTTGACAAGAGTTCACACCCCAGCCAACAAACAACTCAATTTCTCACAGGGACCATATGAAACAGGATTTACCAAAAGACAACATTTCAGCTTTGTCACCATTTAGCTTAAGGGAATTGGTCTTCATCCAGAGTACTGCAGTAGTGAAAGACACAACAATTGTCAGAGATACTTAAAATTAGAGCAGCCTAGGAGAAAATAATCTGCATGTTATCTGCATGTGACATCAAGATAAATCCAAAGAAGCAGATAAATTTAGCCAGGGACTGTTTTGAAAAATACCTTCAGACCTGTGGTGAAATACCTACAACACTTTAGCAGCACATCCAGAGGACTCAGTCACTCCTGTAGAGGTCAGGGAAAACCGAGTGGAAGTGGCGTGCTTCGGTTGCTCATGCAGTTCAGTTATCTGACACCTGAGGCTGTAGCGCCACTGCGCGAGACAGATGTACTTCTAGATACAGGTTAAAAGGCTGATGGAGAGCAAGAAGGCACAACTGCCCTGGAATGCAACTTCGTTGGCAGTTCAGCCTCTGCAACTGAAAGAGCAAGGTAGTGGAAGCAGGAGGGGTGGATGAGCTGATGGGAAAAAACATTTGATGGAAAGGATGAGAGAATGGAGGTGGCCGGAAGGAGAGGAGGCCGACAGCAGGGTGAAGAAAATGAGAGAAGAGCTGAGGAGGAAATGGAGGTTAAAGACTTAAGGCAAAGGAATAAGACATGAAATGGAGTGTGAACTCCTGAGGTGAGGTCCTTACAAAATGTTATCTTATGTCACCTATGTCACCAGGAACACATTATATTTCCTGCACCAATTGCTTGCGGAAAGGAACATATTATTCCAGTTTTCAACTGATAAGCAATCAGGATAGGTTGGATAAGAAATTGTACATTTTAATACAATAATAAATAAGAGCAAGGCTTATTTTACGTGGTCAGTCTTTGGATGTAGAACATGTTTTTCCAGCATCTAGCTCAACAAGAGGATATTTTTTTTACTTCTCAGCAGCCGTCTATACAGATATTCATATTACTGATTGTTTCCAAAACTACCTTTGAAAGAAGAAGCAGGCATAATTTCCCAGCATCCATCTAAACAAGACTTCACCATATTTGCTAGCATCCACCTCAACAGGAAAAAACATCACTGCATTTCCCAGCATCTGCCTGTACCGAAAGCCATATCAATGGTTGTTTTCCAAAACTATCTGTAAAAGAAGAAACCCAGCAGAAGACTTCATTTCCCATCATCCATCTCAACAAGCAGACATAACCAGATTTCCCTGCATCAGTGTCAACAGGAAGCATCCATCTGTACAAAAAGTCACAGTACTTTCCCACAGTTTCCTACTCAAATATCTTCAAAAGAAGGAGCCAGGCAAGCAGACATAGGGGGTCATTCCGACCCTGGCGGTCCCGGGGACCGCGGAAGCACCGCCAACAGGCTGGCGGTGCTTCCTGGGCCATTCTGACCGCAGCGGTAAAGCCGCGGTCAGAAAAGGGCAACCAGCGGTTTCCTGCCGGTTTACCCCTGGCCCAGGGAATCCTCCATGGCGGCGCTGCTTGCAGCGCCGCCATGGGGATTCCGACCCCCTTCCCGCCATCCTGTTCCTGGCGGTAGGATGGCGGGAACGGGTGTCGTGGGGCCCCTGGGGGCCCCTGCACTGCCCATGCCACTGGCATGGGCAGTGCAGGGGCCCCCTAACAGGGCCCCATAAAGATTTTCAGTGTCTGCTTTGCAGACACTGAAAATCGCGACGGGTGCCACTGCACCTGTCGCACCCCTACAACTCCGCCGGCTCCATTCGGAGCCGGCTTCATTGTTGAGGGGGGTTTCCCGCTGGGCCGGAGGGCGGCCTTCTGGCGGTCGCCCGCCGGCCCAGCGGGAAAGCCAGAATGGCCGGTGCGGTCATTTGGTGGTTCCCTCCAGGCGGGGTCAGAATGACCCCCATAATTTTGACAGCTTCCATCTAAAGAAGAAGATAGCTCTGATTTTCTCAGCATCCATATTTACTTGACGAGACATCACTCCATTTCACAACATACATCTGATGAGTGACTGACAACACTCTTTCCAACCATCTACAACCTTTCAGGCCAGCCCGGCAGGGTGTTCCTCACCAAGGTAAGCCATACATCAGCATGTGTCACCCAAACACCACTATACACTCCATTCCAACTCCCACACCGACACTACAAACATAACCATAGATGCTCTTTTCATCACAGAAACCTGGCTTACACTCTCCTCCTCTGTGGTTATAGCATCCAACACATACACCACATGTGGAAAACAACATGGCACTGCACCATCTTTAAAATGGCCAGACCTAAGTCTTTTTAACTACTCTCTTGCCAGTTACCTCCCTCAGCCTTGAAAACAGGCCTCATCAACTCAACCTCCATTCAACACTCAGCTTACGGGAAGACACAGTGATCTTTTCCACCAGTCCTACACCACCTACATTGCCAGCACCCTTCTTCTCCACCACTGTGGCATAGAAGGAGTCAAAAGGCGAACACGGCTGGGCAAAAGGCCTTTGCCCATTCCCAAGCTGATGGCATCTCAAAAGCTACTGTACCAAAGTGTTCTGGTTAGGCACAAAATGTACTTATACAATTGAAGTCTTTGATTCTGTCGAGAGATAGTGCTTATCGCCCCTGTGGGACACTGTGAGGTACTGGAATAGATAACTAGTACTGCTCGTAACCTATGATTATTTTATGTGTTTGAAAAATTTGTCTTTTGGCTTTACATTTCTTATGTGAGAGCCTGACTTCCAAGTACATAAGGGAGATGGGCTTGTTCACTGGATGCCAACATGTGTTGGATTGATAATTTTTGACAGAGTTGCTTTTAGTTCCCGAATAGCCATATGCACTTCTGGTATCCTGAATATACCACCTTACATTCTGAAAAAGTGGTACTTACCAAGCTAGACTCCATATTTTGAACGTGTATACGTTCTGAAATTTAAGTGTGTTTGTTGTATTACTTTTTTGACTGTTGCACTACTTTAGCAAAAAGTCATGTACATTTTCCTTGGAAAATAAAAGAACAATCCTAAATAAGTAGCTTGGGATTTGTCACTGATTTTGCTGTGAAATAATATGTTCTCATCTTTAATTAATTTATGAAGAAGATGTTTGTAAGTACAACTTTGGTGTCAGAACTATCTACTAAAATAAGCAAAAATGTATACATAACTTACTTAAATTTTTATTTTTTTGCTCAGCACAAAATGGCAAATTACATTTATTTCAGGGATACTTATTACTGAGGGGGGAGCGTGGCTAGGCGCCGATGGAGCAGGACATGGTCTGAGATGCTCCCGGACAAATTCCACCATCTGGAGGCATCCTGTCTCCCATCTGCCTCATTTGACTCTTTCCTGCACAGTACTGGGGACCTCTCCCCAACAGAGACCTACTTCTGAGCCCTGTGGGAGTTATTATGAAGCCATTCAGAAAATGTTGACATTCGGGAGGACTGTGCGGCCATCACACAAAATGTCTGCTCACCTCCACCAATGGGGCCGAATACTCCAGGAACAACATCCTTGGCTGCACGCTACTTCAGATTGACCCCATTCGGGGGCAAAGCGTACAAGATATTGGCCGCCTTGTGGGCTGCACGCTGCCCTACCAGCAACCCCCTGCGCTGCAGCCGGGGAACTTGAAGCTACCTGCATAGGGTGACGGGCAGAGAGAGACAGCTGACTAACTGTGGAGTGACCCACAGTGCTACCGGGGGCCCAAAGAGGAGCCTGCTATGATGCACCTTTCCTGCTGAGCAGAACAGTTCTGGGGGCCCCTCATAACTGCAAACAATTTCATTAGAGTGCCTGAGGTGAGGGTGCTTCTGTGGCCTGCTGAAATGGACTTGTGAGGGTCTGCAGTGCAACCTGTGCAGCCTATGTGCGCCAGGGGCCGGCTTTGAAGGTCCAATGTGACCTGAACTGTGGATGCCCACCATCTCCTACTGGGCTTGCCAGTAAGCTGGTGGGATTGCTGGTGTCCCCTCTGCCCCAAAGGATCCTGATCTTTTTTGGGGGGTTTTGGTCGCTGCTCCGGTCACCTACACCCGATAAACTGGTTTGGCTGGGCCCCCTCAAACCCCCTACTGCTTTGGACAATGCTGTTGCCTGAGGCCCGGTGGTGCGAGTCCTGGGGACCTGGGCTATGCGTGACACGGAGCCTACCGATTAGCCTGGTGCTGCTCCTGCCCACGCTATTGATCAGAATCTGGCATGGGACATAGGAGAATGACTTCAATATTGTGCGAGCAGACCAGACTGCAGTGATTTGTGAGACCCTGGCCCATTGCATCTGCAAATACTGTACTTTGAGCACCTGATGTGGGGCACCTGAGGGGCCTGATCAGCGGCCTACAGACAGCTCAATGACATGGACTGGTGCCTTAAGTGGACTCTGGAGACCTGGAGGCAGCCTGTGCTGTAGGCTGCTACCATATGCTGAAGGTGAGCTTGTGGGATTGCCAGTGCCTCCCACACCCCCTTCACCCCAGAAGGCCTGAAGACAAGCTAGGGGTTTCTGTCCTGCTCCTTCCCCTGCCACTCCTTTTGCCTGCTACCGGTCACGGATGTTGATTGCTCCCCCCCACCCGATTGCTGCTTTATACTGTGTGACTGACTGGGGTCAAATGGAGTGAGTCCCAGGGACCTGTAAGAACCGAGTCTCAGGCTCTGTGGATCAGTTGACACATACAGCCATGGCCCACGTGGGAGTGCAAACCCGGCCCAGCATGGCACACCTAGAGATTCTGTGGGAACCACTTCCATCCCCCTCCATGGAGGTACTGACGTGGGGGGCTTATTTCTTTCCTTCTCTATTTGCACCCACTGGGTGCCCCACAGGCACTGTTCACCTCTGGTAATGTATGATCTTGCTACACTACTAGTCTTGAAGATGTGCTAGTGCAGATGTTTGGGGCTGATCTTTGTTTGGAAGCCTGGGACAGCTAGTGCAGGGAGTCCAGCTGCTTTGCACTTGTAGCTTTGGGGGCCTGCCTTGTGACATTGTTGAAGAACCTGGTGTTTGTCTTGCTCCTGCTGGTACCCCTGGAGGTATTGTGCCACGGAGGGCAGACTCCATCTGCCACACCTGTTGAGCCCCGGCACCAAGATCGGAGTCCTGGTAGTGTTGTGACCTAGGAGGTGGAACCTATCTACATCACCAGACAGGTCCCTGTCTTGGGGTCGGGGCTCAGCGCCCAATCTGAGAGGTCGCTAATATGTGTAAAACCTTCCAAGAAAAAGGAGGCAGTTGATTGTTGCCCTTCCCAGACACCTGGGACTCCAGCATTATATGGGATGGCCCTAGAAACTGGAGCACCAAATGGGGAACATCGAACAGCTACAGTTGATACTGTACTATAGGCCATTGCTGCTTCTCTTAAGGCACTTGAACTGAAGATGTATACCATGGTGACAGGCATGGGTCTTTAGCGGAATGACCAGCAACAGCTGGCCAATAGTGTTACAACTACTGAACTGCCAAATAGATGACATTACCCCGGAAATGGCATTGATGTGAGAAAAATGAGCCTGGAGAAATAATCTTAGAATTATAGGACTCCCGAAATGCATAAAGGGCTCTGCCATGAATATAAATGGATTTCTAGTAGCATGGCTTAGGGAGGCGGTGGACCTGGTGCGTTTGAAAGTGCACACCATATCCCTGTGTGGCCTCCACTGCCTGGAGCGGTCCCCAGACTGATTGTAGCCAAACATTTGTACTAGAAGGAACCTGATCACATTCTAACCAGGCCTGCCTTAAAGGAGACATAGTGCTCAAAAATCATAGCGTCGTGATGTTCCCAGACCTTATGAGAGGTCCAAAACAAGAGAGCCTCTTTTAAAGATGCCAAGAAATGCCTCAGGCAACTGGTCCTACCTTATACCATGTTATTTCCTGCCAGATTAAGAGTAACTGCAGGAGATGATGTGCAATTCTTTACATCTCCTCAGCTGCTCTGGAACTGGATGAATCGTCTCCCCCAGACGGAAGAGTTTGCTGTTGCTGCTGCTGCTGAAGACAGGCATGCTGGCCCAGAGACCTCCCAGGAAAAAGGCGAGAGGTGGTATTATTGCGATCCGATCTAAGTCCCAGGCACAGCATGAATATATATAAGCAGTGGAAGCACTGGCCTCTATGAGTGGAGTGGGCTATGGACCGCCCACCCGCCCTCTGTTGTTAGCGATGGCGAGTTGAGTGACACTGACTCTGATCAAGTTTCCATCTTCACATACGACTCAAATGACACTATGCAATGGATTAATCCAGGCACATCAGATGAGATTATCTAAAGGGGCCAATCCAGAGCATGTATGCCAGGGCTCTGCATGGGTTATGCCTGAATGGGACAACAGTGACAACAATGTTTTTCTCCTAACACAGGATTCAATGTGGATATAGATATCCTGTTTGCCTCCTTAGGATGGTGTGAGGTGTGGCTGGAAGGGATCTCAGCAGGCACGCCTCGCCCCTCCTCCCCAATGAAGAAGTGCTTGTTATGCATTCCCGTGTGTTGAATGTTCTTCTATTGGCTTGAATGGGGAGTCGTTTCCTTCTGATCCTGGGTATGGGGCATTGGGTTAGTTGTTTTTTGTTTGCAGAGTTGCCTCTCTCTGCTGTTCCCATATTGCACAGATATGGAACTAGAACATTGAGGTTGTGGGAGGGACTGGGTCTCCTTCCTGGAGAGCTGCAGTGCATAAGTTGTTTTCTCTTATGGCATCCCCTATGACGTATAATTTAATTTCCTGGAATGTTAGGGATCTTAATAACATGTCAGAAAGATATGTATAAGTGTATACTTACTTTAAGAGGAGAGGGATGCATATTGTCCTCCTGCAGAAGACCCACTTCACTGTGGTTTAGGTGGATGGCACTCCACAAGAGGTGGTGGGGTCAGATCTATGCTACAGCCTACTCAGACTTTGCCAGAGGTGTTCTATTGTGGGTACGACTGGGAGCACCCTTCCAGAAGATGAGTGATCTGACAGACCCAGAGAGTAGGTATGTAGTGGTCACAGGGAGGCTGTCAGGACGTGATTTGGCCATAGTTGGTATTTATTTATGCTCCCAACGCGATGCAAGTGGGTTTCTTTGCAGAGCTATCCAGGCTCCTGGCCCTGTATATGACACAAGCTATACTCCTTGGGAGAAACTGTAATAGCATTGCTGACCCAGCCCTTGATTGATCCCATCCACCTCTGGGCGATCCCCCTGTGGTTTGTTTGGCTCATACCTTTTCAGACTGGCAGCAACAATGGGGTTTAGCCGATTCTTGGAGGCAACTACACCCCACGACAAGGGACTACTCGTTCTACTCTGGTATGTATGAACTCCTTGTTCGACTTGATACCTTCCTGTGCCGTGTTTCAGCATAATATTGGTGAGGCAATACAAACGTACTTTGTACATAATGCAGCTACTGCTACCTTTCCCCTTGATTGAGTGGAATGCTTTAAAATGGTTATTTAGGGGGCACTGTATCACCCAAGAGGTTGGAGTGCGACATACACTGGTGGGAGAGGTTAAGGACCAAGAGTGAGCGTGGCTGGGTCCTGAAAAGAACAGGCCAGAGAACCCAACACTAAATTAACCATTACTGGCAGCCACGGAGTTAGTAGCAGCCCAAGTTAATAAACTCCGCTGATTGACAAGTTTTTGGACACAGTTGCCCTTCACATACTTACATGAGACAACTCTGAGGAGCTGGGTGGCGCCATTACGCTGCAGGAAGTTAGGGATGCTATTAAGGCCATGACATGGGGTAAAATACCCCGGGCAAATGGCTGCCAGGAAGAAGTGGCATCTAAGCTAGTTGATCTTTACGCTGCAGCTTGAGCTGTGCGCCACTTACCGGTGTCTGTGTGCAGCCCTGATGATCCCACTCGTAAACTCTCCCCCAACGACATTAGGGTTTACGCCCATTATCCATGCCTAATGTGGACTATAAAATACAGATATTGGCAACCTGCTTTTAACCTCACATGCCCATTTTTGTTCATATTGATTAGGCTGGATTTATACTAGGTTGCAATATGGCACTCAATATTCGTAAGCAAAAACAACAAGTGATGGACGGAATGCTGAACATTGTCAAACACTCACCCCCAGTCATAGATCTGGGTTTAATCCATCGTTCTTTTGCTCACCATGCCACCCCAGTTTGGACCCAGCCATATGCAAATCAGTCTTGACCCTGTTCCTCATGGGAACAGTCCAGACCGAAATGCCAAGCCAGGTCCCCACTGGACCGGAAACAAGCATCCTGGGACCGGTTTCGGGGTTTCACCCCTCATCAGCCAGGCTAGCTTGAATCCAGTGGCATGGGAAGCACGGGACCCACGTCTGGGCATACCCTTCCCACTTAGGGTGACAAAGCAAAAACAACAAGTGATGGACGGAATGCTGAACATTGTCAAACACTCACCCCCAGTCATAGATCTGGGTTTAATCCATCGTTCTTTTGCTCACCATGCCACCCCAGTTTGGACCCAGCCATATGCAAATCAGTCTTGACCCTGTTCCTCATGGGAACAGTCCAGACCGAAATGCCAAGCCAGGTCCCCACTGGACCGGAAACAAGCATCCTGGGACCGGATTCGGGGTTTCACCCCTCATCAGCCAGGCTAGCTTGAATCCAGTGGCATGGGAAGCACGGGACCCACGTCTGGGCATACCCTTCCCACTTAGGGTGACAAAGCAAAAACAACAAGTGATGGACGGAATGCTGAACATTGTCAGACACTCACCCCCAGTCATAGATCTGGGTTTAATCCATCGTTCTTTTGCTCACCATGCCACCCCAGTTTGGACCCAGCCATATGCAAATCAGTCTTGACCCTGTTCCTCATGGGAACAGTCCAGACCGAAATGCCAAGCCAGGTCCCCACTGGACCGGAAACAAGCATCCTGGGACCGGTTTCGGGGTTTCACCCCTCATCAGCCAGGCTAGCTTGAATCCAGTGGCATGGGAATATTCAATACTCAATATTCGTAAGCTCCTATCGCTCATGGCTCATCACTCTGTAAACAAACGGAGGGTGGCAGTTATGGCAACTGATGGTGGTTATGGCATCAATATAGAAAAGGCCTTTGACAGTCTATGATGGAATTTCCTATATTGTGGTAATGTCACGGGTGGGGCTGGGACCTTCCCGGGCTGGGTTTTGGGGAGATGTTTGATTGATAGGGCCCAATCTTGGGAGCATCTAGTGGATTGTCTAACAGATCCTGAACCAGACACACCGGGTCGATCCCTCTTACCTGCGAGTGGTTTAGATGAGGAGATGTCCTAAGATCACTTGATCTTAGAACAGTGCAGGACATGTGAGACTTTGCAAAAATTAGGGGACTGAATGGACACTATATTTCCACAAATGGTTTTCATATTGGACAGCATGGCAGAGGGTGTCAGTTTGGGGAGGATGGGGGAAGAGGGGTGGTTGTTTTTGTAGCTGGGATGGGTCTGTGATATGTTGCATTATTTACATTGATTTCATTCCAGGTGGTGTTATGCTTGGATTATTTACACTTTTAAAGTACAGTGAATAGTTTACTACCATGATCTCCCAAACAATCCTACTATTTTTTTTCATTTATCTCACCTTTAACTCCTCCAAACCCCCTCCTGCTACTATGATCTCCCAAACCCTTTTCACAGACTCCTCCCTCCTCCATCCCCCTTTTCTCATCCCAAGCCTCATCCTATTACTATAAACTCCCAATTAACACTTCTGGATTCTTCCCTCCATTACCCCAGTCAATCCAACTAACAAACTCATATATTGCATCTCAAATGAACTCATAATAATACAAAAACTGTACTCATATTTCCCTATACTAATCCACCAATATTCCTTTTGGGTTCCGGAGTAACATGCTACTCGCTGAAAAGCGTTTCAATGCCTCGTCAGGGGTAGTAAGCGCTATATAAATACTATTACAATGCAATAAAATACAATATTCATGCTGTGTTGTGCCCATAACTCTGGAGGTTATGATAAAACAAGAAAATCTTGTTTAAAAAAAAAACCAATAAGGACTTCATACTCGTAATGTTTTTAAAAAGAAAATATGAAAATCTCACAACCGTATAATAATGGACAACAATTTGAATTTTGCCCCGTTACAACACCAAAATGTAAACTTTGCATTAGTCTAGTTTTTGAAAAATATGATAAAGAAAAAAAAGAATTGAAATCTTATGATGAAAAATCAGCATCTCAATAACTACCGTAAGATATTACATTCTGTATCCAGCATTCAGTCACAAGTAAATGTAATAAGGCAGACTGCAAGGGTGTTCTTACTTTAATCTAATGCACACACACACGCAGACCTACTTAATGAGTTCCTTCTCTCGGACCTCCAGCTGCAGCATGATAGCACTTAGCTCCATGTACAAGTTGTTGGCTCGCTCAAGTTTTCTTTCATAGTGCTCTCGTATGTCCAGTGCATGCCTGATTTAGGGATAAAGCCAGATTTTCAGGGCATTCAAAGTATTGCTCAGAATATAACAGAATTGAGATAGAGAGCTTCAATTAGCACAGTTATCATTTATTTCGAGGGCACTTCATATTTCAGAAAAATGTATTCAAACACTATGTATCAAAATGTCCATGTAATTACAAACACGTTCATTAGTAGATGCATTAGTTGTCTTCTAGTATTATCATTTAAAATGAAAATGAAGAACTCATTTTCCAATCTCCAATTCTTGCGCATTGCTCAAGGTAAGTTATTGGGGAGCACAATGCTACCCTACTGTAAAAAAAATGCAACAGAAGATTAACTTTGATATAAAGCTATTCAGTTTTCCTGTTAGGTACCGGTGAATTTACAGCTAACTGAGCAAATCTACACAATTTATTTGGACGATTCAGATTTAGGACAATCACTGACTTTTCAGATTTACTAGATTAAAACCTTAAACATCCAAGAAGCTCACTTTGTTCCTGAAGCATAGTCAATCCATATGACCAGTAGAAATTACACCACCATTCGTTAAATTAATCAGTGTATAAAGTATTTAACTACAAAGCAGAAGAAATAATAATACCCCAGTAAACCGCATCCTTGCCAGGTACTTTAACTTGTCCAACAGATCATCTACTATAGTATTCTATTATCACAATGTATATTTATTTGCATTTTTGTAAGGGCGCATAAACAAAAGTCTGTTTATAAAATACAAAACTGAATTGCCTTCCTGTCCATTGGGCTGATGATATGTTGAATCCGACAGCTTTTGAAAATGTATTATTTTATTCACAAGACAAGGTATGCGTCCGAGTGCAGATGTGTCTGGCAAGTGTACACATACATTTCGTTCAGCTTAAAGAAATTAACTTGCCTTACTGGTTAACAATGTTATATAGTGACATTGGTAATAATAATGTTCGATTGGTAAAGTAAGTTCCACACATTTATGGCATGGTTCTTTTGAATTATCCTTTGTTTTGGGCATGGAAATATTTTGTTATGCCATCATCAGTGTAAATGTAAATTTTCTTTGTGAGTGAAATTCAAAACATATGATATAAAATATCTTTAAAAACATTTTTGAAACAAAAAAACTGAAATGGTAGAGAAAAGGATTTTTCTGAGTCTTTGTGGCATTAATAAAAATACACCTTTACTTAAAGGCCTCTGTATGATAGTTACCACATTGAGATTTGAATAATTGTGGCTTCAAAGCCTAATGTTTAGCAGCCCAACCTGGTAAATTTTTCAAAGTTTCAAAGTTTGGGACCTGGTAAATATAACTAGTGGAGCACACTCGAGGTAAAAATCGTTGAAACGTTGGAGGCAGAGGTCAACATGGACTTTTAAAAACCGATTCCACCCTCACTCTAGAAGATACTGTCAAATTCTCCAAAGTGCTAAGAGAGGGGAAAGAACTAATAGTTTTGGAACTTGCTACTGACCAAATAAACAACCAATGAACGCTAAAGGGACATACAATGTGGACTGCCATTTACTGAGGAACGGGATACAAGCTGCAGCGAGGGGGAAGCGAGCAGTCACAAAGTCTTCTGGGTTAGTTGTTGATGCAGGGAAGAGTGGTTGTGGCAGCAAAAGAACAAAGATAAGCAAGCTGGCGCTAAAGTGTAGTAAGCACCTTTCACTTCACTGATGTGACGACTGGCCATGTCCTGCAAATCGAAACCCAGATACATCCTGACCTCCCCATTCTCTCCATTATGGCCAAAGAGGCATGGGAGGAAACGAAGGTGGGAAATGGTGAGTCTGGAATTATGGGCACGAGGCAAAGCCTCCCTGCAATATGGTCTGCAACAAATGAGAAAAGTATCCCCCGTAGACAATGCTATGATGGCAGCTGGTGGGCCTACATGCCGACAGCCATAATTCAGCTACCATGGTTCAAAACAAAAGGCGGGGAAAATACAAACCATGGGAGAATTCATTAAGAAGTGCACCACAAATATATATTATACCTCAATATAAACAGTCCCTCTTTTCTACACTTTCATGTCTGAGACAGCAAATGTCAAACTATCTTGCCCATCTTACATAAATCCGTAAAGGGTTTCCTACCAAGCCGAGGGTTAATAAGAAAACCAAAGAAGATTACCATAAATAACACTTTACGGCGTCAGGTGGATGTATGATTTGGCCATGTTTTATGGGAAATGTGGTTCGCTGGCAAATATTATACCTCTTGCTGTTGTAGGCTGACAGGAAATGGAGAGATGACACATTAGTCAAGTGTCTGTAGAGGGCCTTCAAATTCTGCCTATGCTTGTGCATGCAGTAAAAGGTTTACCTTATGGTATTTACCGCCAATCATAGTACACTGGTATGTTACTGAAAAAAAACTCAGTAACACTGCAATAAATTAAGTTGTAAGCCTCAGACAGAACAATTCACGTTCGCCTAATGAAACTAATTGCAGGAAGGAAAAACAGCTCAGAAAGGACATGGAACTAAGGCGTATGTGCATACCATATTTCAAAATACCAAGCACTTGCTCATGAGGTCTTACAAGCTGAATAATGTCAAAGGAAGTAATTCCACAAAATTATCACACAATTGAAAAGGACCTTCACTAAGACAAGGACTAGCAAAAAAACACCCTGCGCTCAAACCTAACCAATGGTTTTGAGGGTAACAGTGGGGTAAAGCAGAATGCATCATACTGTACCCCGATTCTCCTATCATAGATTTTCACATCAAAGCAAAATACATTAAACACAAAAAACATCCCTTACAATAAAGTACAGCACAGTTTCCTACAAGAAGGAAGATGTGACTGAATTGGTGGGGGTAGAGTGATAAGCAGATATGAGCTTACATTCCGATCAACGAGCAGCTAAGCCTCCATGGTTACAGCATCTCTGACTGTATCACAGAAAGCGTAAATCAGCTAAACACATCAGAGTGGGTGGGGACGTACAGCTAGTCCTACCAACGCAAACAGTTGCATTTTGGATTTTATTTAAATGAAACAATAAAGGTATGTTTGAACTAATTTGAGTATCTTCTGATAATCTACTTTTAGGTTTTTAACTTTGGTAATTTGTATGTTTGTAATTTTCCTACTTAGCAGCTATGTGATGTGTTAAAACCAGTGATACTATCCAAGAGCCATACCCTTTATGCAGCTGTTTACACAACATGTAGTTACCAAGCAATCAATTAGAAAGACATGATTATAAATGTTTTTTAAATGTCAGAGTACATTTAAGCTCGAGATGGTGCCTGGGGGCGTTCTGGGATGTACAATCCTTTTAAGACCCTGTAAGAAAGTCTTAACCACAGGTATTTAAAAAAGGGGTGTGGATTTTCTTATTTTACATGGCATGTATGCTGGAACTGAACTCAGATGTAACCAGCCTTCTGAAGGTGAAGCAGAGAGCAAAATATATCTTGCACTGAGACCTTGCGGAGGTCTATTTGTTTGATGATGTAGAAACTGCCTGGCTGTCGAGAACAGCCCTGCAGTGTTGCATCACTCATGGCAACACCAAGTAGGGCATCCGGGGGTGTTTTGGGGGGTATAGGGGTTGTGAGTTTGAGCATCCAGACGCACGCGTCAACAAGTAAATAAATGCCGGTGAAAATGGGTGTGGTCAGTTTTAGACCATGAGCTAATCACTAGCCTGAGTGTTGTCATTTCTGCAGTGCAGCGGCCTCATCACTGGCACTCTACACTGGCGATGAATGGGCTGCCCAAACCCATGTCTACCACAATCGTATATGCTCTCCTGGTAGCCCGCTACCACCAACTTACTTGGGCGCCTCATCCTACCTTGCGCAGCAGCCCGCACTGCCATCAAAGGCTGCTTCCTCTGCTCTCAGACTGTGTCAGCACATGCCCACCTGCAAGGCCAGGTGTTACGGCCTTGCTGCACTGCCGGCCGCCCTCACCCGTCTGCTCACCTATGTCAGCGCGGTGCCCAAGAACGCCTCCTGGCTGTCTGCGAGCCACCTCCCAACACGTCTAAGCGCACAGCAGCAATGTCGATTTGCTGCATCTGGACAACCATGATTTCTCCAGGTCAATGACCTCAAAACCCAGCAGCAGCCTGTGCTGGTGACTTGTGAAGCGTGCTACAGGAGAGCACACAATCACTACGCCCACCCATGCACACAAAGGACTCTGTTACCTGCACAATCTTCATCCTCCCCATGCCCAGCCTCGTCACATCACTCCATGATGTCATCTATCCAAATCACATATTGCATGCCTTCACAAGCTGCTCTCGCGCATAGAGCGCTTAGAGACCTATTTTGCAGCTGCTGAGGTAGCGGACGACCGGAAATGAGCCTTACTCCTTCACATTGGTGGTGCTAATGTCCACAGGATCTCAGTCAGCCACGGAAGCTGGGCTCCAGCACACCTATACCACCCTGAAGAACACCATCATGGTGCATTTTGAACCATATGCCAACCCCGACTACGAGTGTTTTCTTCTTCAGCAAGCACGTCAGCTGTCGGATGAGTTGGTCAATGTCTTCTTCAGCTGCCTTAAGGAACTCACAAGCACATGCACCCTCCCAGATGAGGAAGATGATGTGCTGGCTTAATTCATCCAAAGGTGCTCCTCCTCCAAGCTTTGAGAACATGTCCTCCATGAATCAAGCAAGTCCATGAGAGACATTTTGACCTTTGTACTCCAAAGAACTGTCCAAAGTCGGAGCTTCCCACATACACTCACACCAACCATCACCCATCAAAGAAGAGCATGTAAACGCAGTCTGCAAGGAAGTGCACGAACTGAAACTGGAGTCCACCAAACCGAAATCAGTCAGCCGCACATGTGGTTGGTGTGATGGTCCCTATCCCTAACTCAGGCACCTTCCCTGCCCGCAGGAAGTCCTGTAGCACCTTCGGTAAGCCCAACTACTTCTCCAAGGTATGCCGCTTTTCTCAGAAACAATGGCTCACACCACCAAAGAAACCTGTCAGTGCTGTAGACTCTTACCCAGGCAAAAAAAAAACGACAGAGACACGGATGATGACGAAACAGCAGTTGTCCTTTTAGTGAGACCAACTGAAACTGACCTGCTCCGAACAAGTTGCCAAGCAGCCACCATGTGCCTCGTCAAAGTGCAAGGCCAACCAATCTATGCCGTTGTAGGGACAGGAGCCTCTATTAACCTGATGGCTGATGAGACTGCCCAACTCTCCTGCCCTGCACCACCCAGGAGTACAAGTGTACGCTTTCAGCATCCGATCACCACTACAGCTAAAGGGTGTCTTCCAGGCAGATCTCTCTCATAACTCCACAAGCCAGGCAGCAAAAGTATATGTGTCTCAAAAAGGGTCCGGGCTCCTCCTCAGCTGCCGGACCACCCAGGAACTCAACCTAGTGCACTTTGCATTCAGCGTGCATGCTCATGACCTTGACATACTCCTGCAGGAATTTGTCCCACTCTATAACAGCATAGGTTGCCTAGTAGACCCTGCCATTCTACTACATATCGAAAGCCCAGTGGCACTTCCACACCGAAGGATCGCCTTCCACCTCCACCCCAAAGTGGAGAAAGAACTGAAACTCCTAGAAAGTTCTGGTATCATTGAAGGTGTGAGAGGGCCAACCCTGTGGGACTCCTCCATTACTGTGACAAGGAAACCCAAGCAACGGGAGGCTGTGCGCATCTGCGTGGAAATGAGGATACCCAAACTGGCAATCAAGCAGGAACGTCATCTTACACCAACTATCAATGACATAATTGGAGCCCTGTTAGGTTTGCGGGCTCCCCAACAATCACCACATTCTCGACAAATGCCGGCCTCTGAAGGTACACCAACTGAACTTCAGAATGTCAAGCGCAGCTGAAGTGTTCCAGCACATTATCCGTGGTGTCCTACACAGCCCCCTGGGTGTACTAAATGTGAGTGATATTATCCTGATACATGCTCCTTATGGACAGTGGATTATTGGTAAGGGCAGGGAAGTACCTACACTTAGCAACAGGCCACTAACCTCCACTTAGGTCCAGTTAGGTCTCAATAAATTAAAGCCAGCTCAACCCTTGGTAGCTTGCCAATAAGTGACGAGGCTTAACTTAGGAGACAAGTGTGTAAAGCATTTAAAAATCACAAAACAGTAAATAAGTAAAACACAAAACACAATAAAAATCCAAAACCAATTTATAAAAAATAGATTATATTTTTCTCTTTAAAATGACACCAAAATGCTTAAAATCGGATAAGGGGAACTGGAGACATGAATTTTTAAAAGGATTAATGTTTTCTAGTGCATAGAAGCAACCAGCGCTCAGAGGGTTATAAAAGGTCACACTGGAAAGGAACAAAGTCCAGAGTTCAGGCCACCCACGAGGTAACACTGTCACACTTACTTTCAGAAGTGTTTCTTGATTCAGGGAAGTGGTCCACAGCACCAGCCAAGGGTTCAGAGGCTCTGATTTGTCACTTGGGGTCTGGGAGTACAACTCCCACAATGCACCTCTTAAACTTATGGAGTTGTTCCAAACGTCTCCAAACTTCTGGATCTTCTTCCAGGGGTGCTTTTTGGGTCTTTGAAGTGTCCACAACTCGATCCAAGGTTCCAGAAGCTCTGAGTTGCTCCTTGAGAGTTTGGGCTACAATTCCCAGAATGCATCTGGTCAGACTCCTCAAATGGCCACTGGACACTGGCCAGCTGGGTTCTGCTTGCAGGACTTGATGCAGGGGACTATGGGCAGCTCCTTTGTACGTGTAGCAAACAGGGAGTCCCTTCTTGAAGCAGTAGAAGACAGGCAAAGTCCTTTTAGTGGTGAAGCCCAAGTGTGCAGCTGGTGCAGTCCTTCAGAGTGCAGTGTCCAGGTGCAGGTCAGGGGTCCAGCAGGGCAGTCCTTCTTTTTTGTCTTGTTCCTTGTAGGGATCTGAGGTGAGTGTGCAGCTCTGTCATATTTATCCTTGCTCCTGGGTGAAAAACAACGGGGGTCCTGGTTCTCCAATCAGATGCCGGGTCCTTCCCCCTGCAATGACCACTTCCTGGGAAGTGTGGCGAAAATCAATCCCAGGGAGCAACATTCCTCAAAAATCCATCATGGCTGAAACTGATTTTTGGAGGTTACTTCTGTATGAGCCCACCCACTGGTGTGGCTAAAAATCCTAAACACACCTCTCTCCTGCCGTCTCCTAATCTAATAAAGAAGGCACCTAATTGTCTGGGGTTGTAGGATGTTAGGGAGGTGCTGGGTTGCTCAAATGTCATTCCCTGCCTTTGAAGATCAGTTTGGCAGCCCTCCCCCTTCCTGCTTTCCCGTCTGCTGAGGTAGTTCTTCTCCCCCAGGCACATCCTTTGTGTTTAGCCCAGGCCACTTCACACCTCATCAGACTGCCTGGTCAGACTGCCAGAGGCTGGCCAATCAGAGAAGGGCACTACAGAGCTGAAGTTGGCAACTGTTTAGGTAGAGTTTAAAACTCTTTACCTGAACTAGTTGTACTAAATCCAACAATTGTAAGTTCTTGGATTCGTTATAACAATTAATTTGATACCAAACTTGAGGTATCTGACACTTAAGGGGACTTTGTTAATTAAAATAAAGTCTCCCCATTTTAGCTTATGGAGGCCATGCACTACAGTGAGGGAAAAAAACAATTTGGCTGTTTTACGTCACGAGGGCTTATAAAACTATTTTTATAAGGTCCTTGCTTATGGTTACATGGCACCCAACCCTAGGGGCACATAGGGCACACCTTAGGGGTGACATATTTTAAAATAAGGTAGTTTAAGACTTTGGAAGTACTTTTAATTCCAAAGTCAAATTTGCATTTAACTTTAATTCAAAAGCAGCCAGCAAGGCAGACCTGCCTTTAAAATGACCCTGGGCACCTCAGCAGTGCACCGATGGGTGCACTATCTCTGCTGGGGTCCCAAAACCTACAAGCCCTACCATGTACTAGGGACTTAAAGGTAGGTTGACATAGTCAATTATAATTACCCTAATTTGCATACTTATTTTACACAGAGCACAGGCCATGAGACTGGTTAGCAGTACCCATGGCACCATCAGAGTCAGGAAAACACCAACAAAAGTGAAAAATGAGGGCAAAAAGTTAGTGTGCCTCTGCAATCAGCCCTGTTTTCTCACACTCTTATACTTGAGGAACATCTCACTCGCCTTAGAGCCGTCTTCACTAGACTAAAGGACTGTGGTATAACCCTCTATAGGGAAAAGTGTGTCTTCCTGAGAAACAACATCAACTTCTTCGGGTACTGGGTTGCTGAAAGAGGCTTCAGCGCAGATCCGAACAAGATGAAGGACATACAGAGTGCACCGGCTCTCTCCTCTGTGCCTGGCAGCTGCAGTTTTCTCAGGATGGTGGCGTACTGCAGACGTTTCATCCAGAATTTGTCTGACATCCCTGGCGGCCTCCGAGAACTCACCAAGTCATCAAGTTCTTGGATGTGGGGGGACGGGCAGGAGGAATCTTTGAAGAAAACCAAAGCAGTGCTGCCAGCCAACACAACACTGGTATACTTTGACACCCAAAAAAGGACTTGAAACTAGTTGTGGATGCCAGCACCACTGGACTGGGAGCTGTGCTAACCCAGCAGCAGGGTTATGGAGATTTGGCTACAGTCGCTTACGCCATCCAATCACTCACCCCAACTGAGCAACGTTACTACCAGATGAACAAGAAGCAATCGCCATACTGTGGGGCTGCTGACATTTCCATACATACTTGTAAGCGCATCCGTTCACTATCTTTACCGACCACAAGACACTGATTTGCTTGTTCCAGGCTTCCTAATAAACCCCCCTCAATGGATCTAGAAGTGGATTCGACAATTGCAAGGAGTCAATTTCACAGTGGAATATCAGCCAGGTACTTACAACTCAGCGGACTTCCTTTCCCGCCACACTAGCTCTGCTAGAAACTGCAGAATCTCATGAGACCGAAGAATGTGTCTGCCTGGTGGTAGATTGTTCCAGATCTCCCCCCATGTCACTCGTGGATGTGGTAGAAGCCACCAAGCATGACGCCTGCCTGCAGGTTGCGAACAAAGCAACAGGTGACTGACAACAACTTCAGTGTCCACCCCAGTATCGCACTACCGAAGCCACACTCAAAGCACTGTTAGACATATGACAAGAGCTTTCTGTCACAGATGAAGGCTGCCTGTTGAAAGGCCCACGTCTGGTGATTCCTGGAAGCTTGTGACAAAAAACAGTCCGCCTTGTGCACAGAGCACACCAAGGTATTGTCAAATCAATGAATCCGCTGCGGAGCGAGGTCTGGTTTCCTGGCTTGGATCAGAGGGTAAAGGAAGTTGTGCAGGAATTGCCCAGGCTGCAAAGCTTACAGCAACCTGATCCCCCAACACCACTTATTACAGAAGAAGACCCGGTTGCCCTATGCTGGTGGCAACAGACAACTTCTCCTGTTAACCTGAAGTCGAGGTTGTTGCAACCACCTTAGCAGCTGAGGTCCTCCCCAAAATCAAAAAGCTAATGGCTAATGGCCAGAAATCTGTACTGACAACAGTCCCCCGTTCAGTGGCCACGAACGGGCGGAGCACACTCCAAGAACACCAAGTACTGCTGCATCACACCTAGATGGCCCCAGGCCAATGGGAAGTTAGAACCCCTGAGAAGGACCCTGACAAAAGAAATTCGAATTGTAGTAGTACACCAACAATGAGCAAGCCCTCTACAGTTTCTTGAGAGAATATAGACTTACACCCCATTCCACGACAGGATTCGAGCAAGCTGTGCATCTGGAGAACAATGACTGACAATTCCCCACCATCCAGTGTGGGCCGACATGCCACACCCACCAAACTGATCAGACTCCAGAAGCGTGCACAATAACAGGTATGCATCACAGAGAAGCTGGGTCAAGGCAAGCACCCTCAGAATTGGGGAAAAGATCCAGGTGAGAGATCGCAAATTCCACCTACCATGTGAAATGGCTCCATGGACAATCACAAAAATAAGAGGCACCATGGTGACTGCCCACAGAAGAAGAGAGAGCATCACCAGAAACATATCCCAGTTCAAGAGAGCTCCTTAGTCTCCTGTACCTGACTCCCAGTTAGAGGATCAAATGGGAGCCACAGCGACGGATGGCCAGACTGACAGCGAGGACGAGATTGATGACACTCCCAGAGAAGCCACCAATCCTCAAAGGGTGCCCCTGTCTCTGGTACAAGCCCCTTCACTGAGTTCAACCCTTGGGTCCAGTGAGCTGAGCCAAAGAGCATCCAGTCTGCCTGACACTGGGAGGTCTACTCCTGAGCCTTCTGCCAGTGGTAGCCGAGGGCAGTACCATCTGAGACTCAACCCAGTACTGTCCCAGCATTACAGCTATTTTGTATTTGACTTAACATACTGCAACCCTGGTTGTGATCCAAAGTGTTCGTTGAAGACCAGAGTAAGACCCAATTTAATGCCCGTGAAAACAGGTGTGGTCAGTTGTAGACCACAAGACAAGTCACCAGCCTGAGTGTCACCATTTCTGCAAGACAGCGGCCTCCTCACTCTACAAGCCCCAAGGACCTAACTGTGGCACTGCTGTCTTTACAGTATTCCAGCTGTATAAGGCTTGTCACTGAAAAGCCTGGCGTCATCAACAGACATGTCCATTGAGGATGCTTTCATGCCCTCTGAAAATCTGGCCTGAGGAAGACACCGGTGCCAACAATTCTACCAATGCATTTGGTATTGTCCATGCCATTTCAACATATATACTTCATAGCACTATCTATTGGGCCAAAGAGTTCTTAAGGTCCTTGTGGACAGTATTAAAGATCTCGCCGCCCATATTCCACAACTCATGGGTGTGCCTTCCTAAAAGACAAACTGCAATAGCTCTGAGGGCTAAACTAGCTTAATCAAACATTTCCTTTCCTAAGGTATCATTTACTTTTCATTCTTTGTCCACAGAGTCAGAAAGGAATTTGCATTGACCTTGCTAGTTGATGCCTGAAGAATCAGTTTTTCCATTGTAGGATGTTTGGTTAGAAAGTCTAGGTCACTAGGAGACCCTCTGCTGCCTAGTCACAGGTCAACTGTCCGGAGAGCATAAGCATGACTTGGATCAAGTAGCCATAAAGGCATAAATATATGCATATTATGTGCAGCAGTTATTTTCAACAGACAATTTTGTCACTAGTTGGAGGTGGTGAACCACCCATGGGCAGGGTGGGAAGGGGGCATGAGGTTGCACCCCCATAAATAGAAACAAAAATGGCAATCACCATTGGGCAAACGCCGGCATTGAAGGAGTGTTTGTGCTTGCCCTGCAGTGAAATGTCTGTAAATTGTGCATAAATAAGGGCTTCATTTCTGCCTTTAAATGAAGAATAAACAGGCCATGGTTGAAGAATCCCACACAACACATTTGCTTTTCCCGATAGTGAGCAAATGCTGCCTTCTGAACCACCAGTGCAAACAAGACACTTTTTTCCATTGGTGGCCCTGGTGGTGAGTCTAGCTCTGTCTCAGGAAATGTGTCTAGCATTCTAGAGATATTAATGTAAGGCATTGTCTGTATAAAGAGGAGTAAGTTATCACCTCCCCATCATCATCAGTAAGAGACATTAATGCATCCAGCAAAACATAATAGGAATTGAAGAAAGTCTCAAACCTCTGATAGCTCTGATTTCATGGAGGAGACTTTGAATTAGAGTCAGGTTAAATGGTAACTTGGCCAGGAATGGGCCAACATTGGTTTGGAGTCAGAGACATGCTTTGGGACCGATCTGAAGCTATCAGAGTTAGTGTCGGTGCCAGTACAGGAGCAACCGGCATGGACCCTGGTGCTGTGAGAGACAAAGACCAGAGTGAGCTTGATTGGGGATGGTAACAGGTCCTGAGATGCAAAAGGGGCAGACACCCTCAGGAATCCGTAGGGCCGGGAGGCAGACCAGAAGGAGCTCGAATCATACATAAGATTTAGTACTTGGCCTCTTTGAAGGCCACTATGTGCTGTGGGGCCAAAAACACCCCAAAAAATTTGGATTGGGACCAATTGTGGGACTAGGGCGACACCATAAGTTTGCAAGCTCTATTTTGATCCCCTTGCATCTTCTTGCTAGACTTCAAGTGGTGGAATGGAGCCCAGTCCTGTTTAGCCTTCTTGTCTAGACTTCAACACACTGGGAGACTTTGAAAAGGAAATGCTGCATCCTCAGGACTGGGATGGCAGCCAGGCCAGTGATTTGGGGCAAGTGTGAGATCTGTGCTGTGACCTCCTATGTTCTACAATGTAGCGCTTCACTTTACGCTTCCCAATATGCAGCTCAGCTCTGTCACTTCTGGGGAGCTACAAAGTGACTGAAGAGCTGCACGACGCCAACTACTGTAGCGCAGGAGCAGTGCTACAAAAATATCTGGATCTGGTCCGGTGCACAGGGATATTCTCAAAGTGAGGAATTTGCAGTTAGACATATTCATCAAAAAACATCAGTTGTTAGATTTTGATTTCACCAACAAGCAGTAGGATAATCAAACTGTTCCAATATTATTAACAAATCGTACGTGTAAATGGTTGAGAGGGATCACCATGTTCTACAGAGTACACTAGTAGAACAGATATTAGAGTGTTGATATTTTGCAAATCATGTAGCAGCACCGGAAGGTATAGGGGCAAGATTTGTTGATGGACAAGTCCTATGTCTTGTTGAAAATGCTGATTAACTCTCCTGAAAGTGTAACAGAGAGTGTGGGAGAACAGGTAGTGAATCAAAACCATGGAAGGAGGAATGGATTCAGGCAACCTTTTATCTGGAGAGTGGAGTGGAGCTTTTCGAAAAACAAAGGGCTGCCAAATGCAAGAGAATCCAGATATTTCTCACCATCTCATGTTGTCATTTAGAAAAAATATATAATAAGTCCCATATTTAATGCAAACATTAAAAACATTTGTTGAACCAGCATCTCACAAAGTGCTACTGGTCATGTTAAAAATTTAAAGGTGTGCGACGGCAACCAATCACATATGAACTTTTCTCCCACCTACATAGGCTTTGGCAAGATCACATCAGTTTACAATCCACTGGTGAAGTGCAACTCCATACACCGATCAAAATGCTTTTTGGGAGAGAGTCTTCAAATAGGGCATTTGCCAATTAATTAATACACATTGAATAAAGCCATAAACACAAGTGTACAGGTGTAAATGTAGCAGTGGGGTTTATAAAACAAATAACAGTCCCACATAGGATTTTTAAAAACATACTGATTCAATTCAATCCATCACACTGTAGGTTAAGTTGAGCATATTGTGGAAAGAAAATTAAGTTAGCAGGCAAGCCATTCAAAAGACTCAGAAAATTATAACAGTAGATTGATCAGTCTGTTGTGGGAAAACAATAGTGAGTTACGAAGGATGAGTTCAGGAAACTTCATTTGGGGTGAGTGTCCTTTTCATTTTTTTAAATCTTCCATCCAGTCTGATGGAAAGTGTACTGAATGTCAAACTATTCTTCCAGTACAAAGCCGACGTTTCTTTTGACGTACTACATTCCATTCCAACATGATGTGGACAGAGAGAAAAGGAATTACAATATGATGAATCCAGGGTCAAAAACAGAGGGTAGGGGACAGAAGCAGATGGTTTTGTCCAAAGCTTTTAGTTTAGTGTTGTACACTCTCGCAGCTCCATGGAATGGGTGAAGGGGTCAGATCATCACAGACTACTTCCAGGATCTGAGGTTGGATTAGGCTGAAAAAACCTGCATGGAAGTTAGATGTGGGAAAGATACAAAACGGCAAACAGAATAAAACGTTACTTACCTGAAACGTCAGTTCTCCGTCAAGGGTACTTTCATTAAATTCATGAACATTGAATTGTCACACCCATGCACGGAATCTCAAAACACTGAGATTGAGAGAAAAAACTCCACCAGAGCAACATAATGAAATGCATTTGAACAGGTAACATTTGCTTTACATTTTTGAATTTATAAAAAACGATCAAAGGAGAAAAAACATTAAAAATCCAATATAAACTCAAAATTTGGTTAAATTAAAACATACAGAAGCTATGCTGGTCGGAAACACTTCATCCTATCCCCTTTTTAAAACTGAGAAAAATGAAAAGCAACTGGTCTCATAGGCATACGGTCTAGCATTTAGAAATATTACACAGTCACTTTAAGGCTGCGACTGAACATCCACAACCCCTGCATGATGCACTGTGACAGTACATCTGTTGTTTTCTTCTAGCTCTGTGAAGAGGATCCCAGAACAAAGAGTTCTGCTCTCTACTAAATAAAGTGCTTTTTAGTGGTATATTTTATGCATCACTCAATGTTTTTTAAACATTGCAGGCGTTTGAAATCTTTTTTTCTGTCAGGTAAATTGTGTTTAAGCTTACTTTTTTGCCTTCTGCTTCTCTCATGTTGCCTATTCCTAGGCATTTCAATATTTTGCTTAGTTAGAATAAGGCTCTAAAAAAGTGAATATTAATCAAGATTCCCTGACATCAATAAAAGAGAAAGGGTTTGCATTCCTAAAGGTACAAGGAGCAAAAACTTTTTCAAAAATTGAATGCCTATTGAAAGTTAACTAAAACACAAAAATGACTTCTATCAAAAAGATCTTCCCAAATGGAGGCCCCTGTATGAATCCTGGATGGGGTTATTAGCAATATTCAAAATGAATATCTTCCCCACCCTTTTTTAAGCTATTTCAGACACTGCCAATTCTAATCTCTTTGGAGGAAAAGGACAGCTGCAGACTGCATTAGAAGAATGCATTTTGGCAGACACTAGAGCAAAAGGAATACAGAAAAACAATGACAACCCCCTTGTGTCTAAAGGACTGACGATCTCCTATTTCTGGAGGTGTTTTCGGGCAGCCCACCTAGGATTACTGCATACCCGCACGATGAGGGAAACGGATATAAAGTGAGTCCCCATGGATAGTGTTGTAGCTGGATCTATGCTGTGGAACCTCTTGTGGTTATTTAAGAGTATCTACGTCAGTGATATTACAAACCTGATGATGCCAACATGGGTTGTAGTGGTGACTCCGTTACACCTGACACCTTTCCATCCTACACAACAATTCACAAGAATCAAGGATTCACACCACAATGGGAGGGCAACTATTTCAGAGCTAGAGGGAAGCAGCCTGCAAGCTTTACATTCAAAGCAAAAAGGGGTATCAGAATAGTGAGCCGGACGAACTTCGTTACTAACAGTTGATTTCCAGGGTAATGCAACCACACATCAAGAAGACAGCACTTGGCTCATTGACACCGAGTCATTCATGATGCAGTGTTCCCTCAAATAAGGTTATAAAAAATATATATAAATTATTGAAAGGAGTAGAGAAAGGGCAGAGATAGTGTAACAGATATCTTGGAATAATGCATTTGACATGGTGATAGGTGAAAGTGAATGGAACAACCTATGAGGCGAATATTCCTGAATGCACAGAAATATCCTCCACAGAGAACAGTATTACAATCATACATGGTACCTAACCCCACAGATACTCTGGGCTATATATCCATGGATCACAGATAAATGCTGGAGTTATGGGATAGAAACAGGCACAGCAGCCCACAGCTGGTGTCAATGCTCTAAGTTAAAAGGTTTTTAGAACGAGATTTTGAGCCATATCAAAGAGATTCTGGGGTACCCTATACTAATGACACAAGACGTGGTTACACTAGGGCTGAGAGGTAAAAATATAAAGGCAATATCTAAAAGAGAAATTATTTTACTAAACTATCTCATGCTGGTCGCAAGGCAGGGAAAAGCAATACACTGGTAGAATACCAAAGTGTCAAAGCTACCTAAATGGTACCACAAGCTGTGGAATGTACTGGCCATGAAGAATATAGCCTATGACTGCCAAAGTAGATACAGAGAAAGTGGCCTACCCAATGAGTGAGCTAGAAATGCTGACAAATGCTAGGGAGGGGCCAGGGGAAGAAGGTATTGCTTTGGATATTATGTTTTTGTTTTGCTTTTGTTGTGTAATGCATGGAGTGAAATGGGTGAATTAGGCCACTTTTTATGTAATGTGCATTAAACGAATACTGAACTTCTGTGCCTAAAAGAGTTTATGGATGCTGTATGCACTTTAACGCAAACTAAACTAAAATAAAAGCTTTTTTGATGCTAAAGGACGAATAACCTAAACACAGGAGAAAAATTGAAGGAAAAGGGCTCCAAAACTCTCATTTACATAATTGCTGAAAACAATAGCTTCTGCTTTACAGTAAAAACAAAGTGATAGAAGTAATGTTTGAAATAATCTCAGCCACTGACAATTACTCAGGGTCGCCTTCTAGACCAAAGTTTTTCACCCACTGTGCCATACTAAACTGAGACTCGTCTTTTGCAAATCAGTCTTGGCCCTGCTTCAAGTGGCACAGGGTTGTGTGCTCACTATACCACTGGAACCAAGTTGCACCTCACTGAAGAGGCCTACCTATGATGAAACTGGACAGGAAAAAAGCCATTACATTGCCCACCCTACATAGCCTGGACTGTTTTATGTCCTTCCTTTGACGGCTGCTACTTTATCCGGCTGTCGGAGGAAGACCTCAGTCAACAGTCAAAGGGGGCTCAGCCACTGGAAATATTTTGGCAGACATAGTATTCAGTTACATTTCGGACAGACTCTGACAAACACAAAATCAGGCCCGTGTATAGTTTAACAATGGATTATCATGTATAGAACATTGCCGTGCTAATGTTTACATTCCTTTGATCAGATTAATTTTCTGAGTTATAATGAGATTAACAGGTTCACTGTAATGTTTTACAGGTCTGCTGTCAGCATGTCCGAATAGGTGTATCTGACGGGTGCAGGAAGTCGTAGAGAGGTAAATGCAGAGGTACGGCATACAACATGGCATGTTACCATTAGGAAAAAAGAGCCAGGGCCTCAATTCCGTCCAAACAACAGTGGATGTGACTCTGGATCCTGAAGTGAACTCACAATGCTTACAGTGATTTCTTGGGGAACTCTTCAACTCATTGCTCTCTTTTACTGGCTTTTGACATCTGCAAATATGCTGCTGTTATCAGAAACACTGATCACTAGTGGCTTGGCAGGACAGTGGGGAATGCATGTGCACAATGCAGTAATTACTTCATTGTATCACTGTTCAAAAACAGCACATTGCAATAAACATTTAATAATGTGGAAAGTACTTTGTGCCAGGAATTGTTGTTTCAATTTCTTGGTGAAAAAATATTTCTGGACATTAAAAGGTATATCTGACCGCAAAAACATAATGTGAGGCGCTTCCAATTACTTTTAAAATCTCAGCTTTATCTTTAACCTGTTCAAAAGCTTAGAAACATTAAATTATTTAAGCTTATGTTTAACTTTGCTTGTCAGCCAAAGAAAACAACATTTCCTTTTCAAACAAAATGCCGAGAATGGTCACATGTGATTACATGTGGCTGTCAGTATCTAAAGAAAACCCAAGACTGCATGAACATATCACCTCAAGCTTCATGTCCTTGCACTGATTGCCAAACACATTCAGAAATTGTGTTAGGGTCTTGCATACTGCATTCAAGGTCACGAAGAATGCTGGCCAGTCTACCTCAAATAATCTTGTTTGTGGTGTTCCAAGCAGTTCATGTCACAACACAACATTTTCAAGACTCGATCAACCTTCAACATATAAGAAAAATCTATACTGTAAAGACCATATTTTTTCAAATGTTGATAATTGACCTTGCAATACTAGTCACATAATCTGAGCTTTTCCTTACAAATTTTCAATAAATGTTTCATAACACACATTAATTAGTGCACCAATTCACCTTTTTGTATATATATGCTGTCCACCCTTCTTTTTTGTTTTAGAGCATTTATAAACGTTTTGGTGTTCATTTTAATTTAATCAACATGTACCCTCATAGAGCTGGAACGGCCCAGCCTTTGGCAACCTATTCCTAATTTAAACACACAGGTCTAATGTGGAATAGGAGAGAATGGTTTTAAAGAAATGGTTAAAGTACCTCAGCTCTTCTCTTCTGCGCTTGATCAGTTCTTCATCTAAACGATGTATGCAGGTGCCTTCACTCTTAATCTTTTCAAAGTGCTTTTTAACTTCTTCTCGCCATTCAGCCTTCGGCGAAAGTATTTAATATTTAAGTTGTTCAAACAGTTCATAGGACAGTATATACATATTGTACATGCAGATGTTGTAGGATAACTTCACCACCCCCCCACAGCCATGAATATTAATGTAGAACACACAATATCTGGACATAGTGGATTATCCAGAGAATGTATAGCAACAATAAACACATTTAATGGCACTTTGTGGCTTATAATATCACTATAATCAACGTTACTCAGGTTATGATTTGGCAACAAGGTAAATTCAGAGAAAGGATTTAAACTACCTTGTCAATATCTACACCAATTCCACGTTTTTCTTTCTGCAGTACTTTATAAAATGCTTTGAATTAACACCAAAGTCGACCGTGAACATGGGATTTGTAATTTAACTACTGATAACGTCCATGTTCACTTTCTAAAATCACCAGAATCTGTAACCACTGGTGAATGTGAGTAATTTGAGCATGGAATACTGATATGGGTGTAAATGGGACAGACAGAATAATGGTTTAGAGCACAGAAAGAATAATGGTTTACTTGTGTGACTTAACACAAGTCAAATGGATGGTTTCAAAGTAAAGTTTGATGGTCGAGTCTCAATTAGTTCTGAAGTCCTTAGATACACTTCTCTGATCAGAGTTCTTAAATAACACTTGTTTACCTGAGATTTGAAATATGTCTCCTGAGGTGTACCGAGCACATCAGCTGAGGCAATGTCAAGGTGCATGAGAATCTGTCTGAAAGATGGACGGTTCCGTGGTTTGCTCTGCCTACAAGAAACATGAACAGAAACCATTTTCCAGATTATTTTATGACTTTCAAAGCACAATCAAGTGCTGGGAAAAGTAAACGTGTAACAAACTGCAAAAATAATTAGCTTATTTTTATTGATGCTTTTACTAGTTTTTAAAAATGTAAACATGGTGTTTACAAACCCAAAAAAATACCAGCTATTAAACGTTTAGCTAAAGTCACTTTAGCCAATGAACAACAGTCATTATCTTATTATTAAACGTTTGTAAGCAATTTAATCTTCGTCTCTGTACCATTTTTTTTATATTATTTGAGGAAAAGATGTGAAGCATACATTTATATTACAGCAGAAAACGTGAAGTGTAAAAGGTTGTATTTTTGTTTACTTCACAATACAATATCATGCAATATTTTGTTTTGCTCTAAATCAGTCCTTGTCTTCCTTTTATTGTAATGTCTTGTTTGATTGAAAACAGATGAGAAAATGGAGGACATTCTCAAGAGGCGAAATAATGTCATGAGAATAGACTGGAGGGTTGCAAAATACAGGCCTATCCCTCTAATCATGCACAAGCAAGAGAGAGCAGCTCATAACCCCGGTTCGGCCCTCGGTACAACTGCACAGCACTTGCAGCACCTGTTCTCAAAGTTATAAAAGAAGCAATAGGATCAGAATGTAAAACAGCTTTGCGTCCCTGTTTCCTATCCCTTGCCCTTCTACTAACCTACAGCAGAACATAGGAGGCTGTTGAGTGGCTACATTTCGAATGAGAGGTCAACTTTTTGACGTGTTTAGTAGTCAGAGGATGCCTGAGGTTTCTGCCACCACCGCTGCAATTTTGGTGAAAGGAAATCTAAGCCTGCACTGGAGCTTAGCAAAGTTGTACGTTTCCTTCATCAGCGTACCTGGTAATGAAAGCAGTGCAGAGCAGGACTGGGCCACATTGGTGTTCCCCAGTATCCTGCTCTCATAGCAATACATCACAATACAGCAGACATATATGGCGGCAGTAGCTCAGCACGTCTGTGAATTCCAATTTTTCTGTGCTGTCACTACTGTGGCTAATCAAAACCTTGTCTAGTCAGATTGATTGCTGCCACGTGTATAGCAAAGAAATCATTCTTATTTAGTAGGGTGGGTGAAGAGTAAGGTAGTTGAAGGTGGTAAAGTCTGAAGTATTTGTAATAAATTCTTCTTTAGGGATGGAGCCATACTAGAGGTGAAAAAAGTGATAAGGCCCCGGGTATTACACGTTCTATTAAAGGGCTTACGTGAAGTGGGTAGATAGCAGCAGACACAAAATTACATTTTTTCTGAGTGAGTCAGATACAAATTTAACTTAACTGTCCTAGTATATGGCGCCTCAAAACACTTAGGGGGTCATTCTGACTTTGGCGGGCGGCGGAGGCCGCCCGCCAAAGTACCGCCGTCAGAATACCGCCGCGCGGTCAAAAGACCGCCGCGGTAATTCAGAGTTTCCCGCTGCGCGGGCGGACGACCGCCAGAAGGCCGCCCGCCCAGCGGGAAACCCCCTTCCACGAGGATGCCAGCTCCGAATGGAGCCGGCGGAGTGGAAAGGGTGCGACGGGTGCAGTTGCACCCGTCGCGATTTTCAGTGTCTGCTATGCAGACACTGAAAATCTTTGTGGGGCCCTGTTAGGGGCCCCCTGCAGTGCCCATGCCATTGGCATGGGCACTGCAGGGGCCCCCAGGGGCCCCACGACACCCGTTACCGCCAACCAGGTTCTGGCGGTCAAAACCGCCCGAACCAGGCTGGCGGTAAGGGGGTCGGAATCCCCATGGCGGCGCTGCCTGCAGCGCCACCATGGAGGATTCCTCAGGCCAGGGGAAAACCGGCGGGAAACCGCCGGTTTCCCTTTTCTGACCGCGGCTTTACCGCCGCGGTCAGAATTGGCCTGGATGCACCGCCAGCCTGTTGGCGGTGCATCCGCGGTCACCGGCCCTGGCGGTCCATGACCGCCAGGGTCTGAATGACCCCCTTAGTGGAAAACTCCCTCATTGTGGACGAAGAGCCATTCACAATTCTGTTCATAATAAAACTGGAGTTTTTTTTACAATGTACCCAACTCCGGGTTTTTGAAGAATTTTAAAATCCAGAACAGTAAGAATCAAAAGTATTTATTATGTCTTAATATGTTAACATTTCTGTGATTTTAGTTGTGTGGAAGTCTTACCATGTTTGTTTCATGAGTATTTTGAAGCCATCAGGGCAGGTAGATGGGACAGGTAGGTGCAGGCTATTACTACCTACTCCCCAGATAATGGCTGATGAGTCAACATCCTTGTAAGGAACTTCTCCTGTCAATAGTTCCCATAAAAGAACCCCAAAGGACCTGAAAGAGAAGTAAAAGTAGACACAAAAACAATTATTACTCTAAAAAGGATTGAGTGGATAAAATGAAGTGATGTTGAATTTTGACACTTAGAAAAGGGGGCTGAGAGAAAATATAATATCAAAAGACAATGGGTTCTTGGGTATTACCTACAGATAATATAGTAAATTGAGTTTAAAGATCAGGTCCCCCATTAGTATGCCCCAAACAATTTATGGTTGAATACTCATACACAGAGACCAAATTGAATCACAAACACAAGCTTTTTTTATACATTCACTTGCAGACATTCGGAATAAACTGCAAACAGCATGGTACCTAGTAGAAAAAGTGTTACAGCCAGAAAACAGTGACTGCAGTCCCAACTGGAAAATATCACACGTTTTTGAAAGACAGGCTAAGTTGGGAAAATTAGTCAACGTTTCAGCCCCAGTGGAACAATCCACGAGTCTTATCAGAGCAAAAACTGTGTGTCTGTAGCTTCTTTTCAAAGAAACAAGTAAAAAAGGGCCATGAGTGACAGAACAAAGAGATGAATGTTGTAAGTGGCCAAAAGTAAAGGTAGTGCTGACCAGTGCTTAATTTGTAAATAAAAAGGTACCGGTGCCCAAAGCCCTCATCTTAAACACGCCGCTGCTGCAATTAAATGTGCGAACACAGAATACTGAGGCAGCGTAATCCTGAAGCCATCTCGGGCCTCTTCAATCCATATAAAGCCACTCCTTGCCCCCTCAGCTCACTCTTGCAGCTTTCTACTTTCTCCCTTTGTGACGCTTTTTCGTTTTTCCCTTTGTCTGTCTTTCCCATATGTGTCTTTTGCTCGCAGCAAATGCTTGAGGGAGAAGATTAAGCCCCGGCCCGCAAAAATATGTGCCGGTGCTCAGCACCGGAAACAACAAGCACAAATTAAGCACTGGTGCTGACAGAACTGGAGGAGGAATGAGCAAGTGAGAAATATCTCAGGCAAGAGCCTCAAAGGTCTCTTGTTAATAATGGAATGCAGTCCAACATAGTTGGGGGCAATCATAGGAATAATATGTTCGATTGTTCAAACTATACTCCAAATGTGTGTCGATTTCCATGACATTAACATTCTGCTAGAAAAATGAAACACAACGAGGCAACGGAGCAGTCTTCCTTACCAGCAATTAACAACAAGTAGGTGGGGGCAGAGAGAAGTGGTAACGCTTATTTCGTGTATTTTCCACTTTCTGGTTCCACACTCAAAAGAGAGAGGGTAACTCTACTGGGTCTTGCCTGAGCGTTTGGAGGCACACCTCCCACGAAGTGAGTTAATCCCAAAAAGGAATGTTGCTTTTTTTCAACTTTTATAGTTAAATGTTGAGCTTGTTTGGGATTCAGGGGAGTGGGACAAGATACGTAGAGCAGTGTTGAAATATATTGAAAATATCTGGTATTTTCAGACATGCTAATGTGTGGCTAGAAACAGTAGCAACAACTTGTGTCTCTAACAGTAAGCTCAAAATACATAATAACTACGGTTAAAACCATACTTAAAATAATGTATCAAATGTTAAGGGCCTGAATTCACCAAATAAAAGTAGAGCAATGTTGAGGTTACTCCTGGGATATCACTCTGAAATTATGCATCGCCAAGAGACACACTTAACCTGATCTGATCAATGGAGAATGAAACATACACAATACCAAGATGCAAAATGTTCTTAGGCAACCACTAAAGACAAAGAGGTAGCTTTTCTACACAAAGAGGTCTCAATTTTTCTACAATCAATCTCAAAAAGATAAAGACCTTAAATTTTTTTTAAAGTAAAGGGTGAACTGCGGGAACTCATCGTTAAGTCTGGCAATGGTTTACTCACTCAGTGTGGGATGGTTACTTTTCTTTTGGATTTGCTACTAGACTTCTCTGAACTTGCTGAGGCCATTATTTTGACAGTGGATTTCAACCTGGGGTCGGATGGAGAGCTGGATAAATCAAACAATGGGAAGGGTGCCTCTAATGCTTTCTTGAAAAAGTGAAAGCTCTTCTCACCAAGCTGGGCTAGAGACATGCACAGAGAAAGCTTAATGACCTAGAGACAGACACTGCAAGCTCTTTTAACACATCCACAGACCTTATTCTAGCAAAGATTGTATTTTTATAAGCATCACCATTTAACAGCACTAACCACTGAACTTAACCTGAATATATGGAGAAAATGGTACTTACAGCCCTTGCTTCTTAGTGACCTGGTACTTAAAAAATAAAAAGAGGCACTCAAACTGTACTTGAAGCTCAATGAGGGTACAGATGTATTGCCCCAGGATGTGTGGGACTACTGAAAGGCAATGCTTAGGGCAAGATTCATTACCATAATGTCAGGAATTCTCAGCCGTCTCGGACTCTGTGTCTTAGAAATAAAAAAAGATTGGCTTGAAAATTTTAGGGTGGGCAGATTCTCTGAAGCAGAGATGTTTTAAGACTTTAAATGTAGAGCTTTATAGTGTGAACCATCCTTGTGCATTGTGCGCAATGAGGGTTTCATATATTATGAAAATCTTTTACAATTCAGGACAGAAGAGGCATCTGCATACTGATAGTCTTCTTGGGCTGGGGAGAGGGAGGGTCGTTCACACTTTACACGTGAATAGGCTGCGTCCTGCCCTCACCCAATGGACTCATTACCCCCTACTGATGTCTGGAGACAGAGAGGGCTGGGTTTAAAGGGTGTGGTGCTTCACTTGAAAGGGCTCCTTTGAAGTTACCCTCTGAGCAAAGACATTTTTGAGTATAAGTAGAGGGACTTTGCCCCCTGATTTTTGAGCACTTTTGAAACTGGGATCGAACCTCTGCCAGAGAACTGCTGGACTACATAAAGGGCTCATCTGTACTGCTCTTCTTTTGTTGTCCTGCTGCCTGGTGTCTGCTGGGTGGTCCTAAGGACTGCTTTTCTGTATTTTGCCCCACAGCTAACTGCCCTACTGACTGTGGGGGGCCCCCTAGATCCTGTGAGAATGCCAGGAAGAACCGTGATAGTAACCTACATGTGCTGCCCTGCCTACTTTGCCTTCACTGCAAGTGTTCTCCTGGGACTGGTTGGCCCAGAGAAGGCCATGAGACACTGAGTGTGGCCCCACCAGACCATCTTCTTTCATTGGCGTATTATGCTGGCGCTGGAAACGCTGTGTTTGGGGGCTCTACTTGAGCGCTTATGCACGCTCCAATTGTCCCCATACCAAACACATACCATACCTTTTTGTCGAGTTGAGCGCATGGATAGCGCTCTGCCCTCCATAGCCCCTGGGATGGGTAACAATGGTATCCCCTCCTCTGTTGAGAAGCTGGAGGGGAAAGAGGAATCCCGCGGCAGCTCCCATGGGCACCCGATGAGAGCGGGCGAGGTGCCCTCCATCAGTGCCCTTGGGGCACAATTAGGCACCAACTTGGGAATCACCGCCGCGACCCAGGCTGAAAGAAGAGGAGTCAGCCTGCGGCAGGAGGACTTTCCCAGATGGAGCCTCCTCACAACTAATGACAGTAGTGGTCCGGGAGGCCCTGGAGGGTGCCAGACTTGCTACAAGTGCAAGGCAGCATGTCGTAGAAGGCAGCGGATGCACCGGGCTGACGCCAGCAGCTGCTTTATGGCTTCCCCTCTGCGTGCAGGAAGAGGTTGATAAGTACCACATTTCCCCTAGTAGAGGAGCCCGCAACGGCCATGATGGCCTTTTTCTACTCTGGATGTGGGGGACCCCAAGAGGTCTCCCCATGCCCGTGGGAGGTGTGAACGCTTCCTCCATGTTTAGGCATATCGCACTAGGGGCATTTGTTTGGCACATAAGTGAGACAGGATGTCAACCTAGACGTAGGCCTGTTCTTGCTATGGAAAATTACTGCCCCTGAGTAAGAGAAGCACAGAAGCTCTTGCGTTTGAAGTGTGGGTTTTGCACTCACTGTATATTCATTAAAAGAATCGGAGATGCGGTATGGCCTTCGTGTAGAAGGCGTTGATGGTAATTAATGTATAACTGAGAGTTCACCATCCTGGGCTTTTACCCTCAGTGTTTCTGCTACATTTTTGTGCCTGATATAATACAATATATGCTGTAATGTGAATATTCTCAGGATCTGCCTACAGTGCGTTGGGAGGGTAATGTTTATGTCATGTGCTTGTTCCTTTTATTGGCCTTCATGATGATGTTTCATATGATGTGTGCCAGAGGGAAATGTTTTTTGGTGTTTACACTCATGATGATAATAGTTTGACAAATGCCTGGCTGACACAATATTCCTGATTCAGAACGTTTTGGTCTATGATGTTTGACAATACAGTTTATTTTTATGTAACTTGTGGTGAAGTCTCTTGTGTGGAGTATTTATTGTGTCACTAGTGTGTCTGTGTCGTGCAAACGCTTTAACCATGATCTCTGGGGATAACTGAGACTGTTCTGTACCAAGCTACCAGGGGTGAGCACAGATTATCTTTGGTGTGTAACTTACTCACTCTGACTAGAGTGGTGGTTTTTGCCTGGCTGAGGTGCATACCCAAGCCAACCAGAAACCCCATTTGTAACAGAGGTATCCAGGTCTGTGTACCAATTCAAATGAGACTTAAATGTGTTGGCTTGCCTGTCACCATTCAGGGCCACATAGACTCAGGATACAAGGCCACTCTGTGACTGGGTCCAGTAGGACTAGCACTGCATGGGACTCCACTGGTTCTCCAGATATCCAGTCCATGTACCACGGGCCGTGCAAGATTTGGCTGCATTCTCTAAGAATTGTCTCAGGCCCACCCCGAATATCCCGCCCGCCTCTGCCTGAGTGACAAAAGTACAGTTTAAATATGTCTCCCACAGTTCGGCGGTTTCCCTCAATTCAGAGTGTTACGTCCATGGAGTCTTTTATACGTAAAAAATGCTTGAGTCACCACAGTGGGAGCATCTTTGCATTAGGTGCATGTTTTAGTACATCTGTCACCGCCCTCTCCTAGGCTGAAGTCACTTGTGTCACTATAAATGGTGTGCTCTCCAGGACTCTACATCCCCCATTAGGAGTTTTAGGAGCTCAGCGAAAGGTACTGATCCTGCAAGTAGCGGTTTATTCCAAATGGTGTCGTCCTCAAACCAAAGAGCAACATATTGAAGTAATCCCGCAAAGTAATACATCTGGAGGTCTGGCAGCCCATGTCCTCCCTGCTGTTGGTCCAATTTCTGGGTCTCCAATTTTACTCTGCTGCGTTTGTCTGCCCAGACCAACACTAGGAGTCCACTGAGTTCCCGAAAACGACAGTGGTAGCTAACAAAAATAATTCTGCACTACATATAGGCATCTTGGTAATAAAATAATTTTGCCCAACGCCACTCGTACCATGACCGACAGCAGTAAGGTCTTCCAAAAATTCACAGAACCACACCCAACTGGCCCATTAGGCTACAACATGAACTGTAAAACAGAATCACGTATCACACCCACCCTATGTTCTACTTTATCTCCCAAGGACAAAAAACCTGTGTGACGGGTTCTTTATCCCGGGTTGAAGGGATATTGGATTAAGGCGACAGACGCGTGCTCAAGGGGTTAACTAATTTATTTCGGTTTTTGGGTCTAAGATGCACTTATCATTTTCTCACAATGTCAGGGTTGGTTTAGTCTCTCAATGAAAATAATAAAGTCCCCTTTTATTTTTATTCTCTCTTTCAGGGTTCGGATAAGGTTCCTGGTGTGGTCTGGTCCGGCTTTAAGAAGGTTCTGGTCTTCCCATATGTCAGCGGCCCAGGTTCCCCAGAATAAAGAAAAAAAGAAAATAGGTAAGAGGGGATTCAGTGAATATGTAGAGTTATTTAGGTTTAGTAGGGTGGTGGGGGATAGGTAGGAGTGCAGGGAGGTGAGGGGTTACTTTATACCGTGTCTTTCTCCCTGTCCCAGTGCGTTCGTGGAGCTCCCCTTTTATATCGGTAGCAGCTATTTAGAGTTGGGTTTCCGTGAGGTTAGAGGGTACAGTGTTTTCCCTTTAGACCGTCTCCCCTCCCTTATAGGACCTCAGCCCTTTCCACTTTGTTCCCCGTAATCCCAATAACCACCCGGCTCCCCACTCCCATTTGCGGCACGATCGTACCTCTGGTGGCCACGCCCCTCCAGGGACGCGGCCGGCTTCCTGGCGGTCTCCCGACTTCACTGGGTCAGGGGCGGGAGGCTCCCTGAGTATCTCTCCTCTTCCCGATCGCTCGTCTGCCTCGCGGGGACTCGCTTCATTGTGGTGTGCGTTTTGCCGTTCGCCTTCCTCCGTTGTTGCTCCGTGAGCGTTTCGCTCCCTCGCGTCTTCCGGGTCCTCAGCGGCGTCCTTTTTTCCAATTTCTCCTCTGGCGTACAGGACGTTCGACGTCATGACGTCCAGAGCTCCTCGGGTGCCCCCGGGGTATTCCTCGTCAGTTTCCGCATTTTCCTGAAAACCGGCGTCGGGAGACGTCCGGTTACAACCTGAGCCAAGTTCAGCTACTGCTGGCCCCTTCTTCAGGGAAGACACTATTGTTGTCCCTAGCACTCATGCCAGATCTTCTATACAACCTTGCACACTTTGACTCACTCATTCACTCTGGCCACCTCGCACACCATTCAGAGGTGCGAGGAACAAAATCACACCAGGGAAAGAGTATGGAGGGAGGAGTGTCTATTAACTGGTATATGTGCATTGTCCCACTTGCCATAGGAACCCTCGTTCAACCGACGTCCATTTCGCACCTGGCTGCATCCACTACATCATGAAATAAACATACTGTGGGAGCCTCGAAATACACACATATGTCACTTCATAAAACAGTGCTACATCTAGTGAGGCAATACCATCACAATTGTAATTTATAAAGGATATAAAGTCAATCAGGAAGTTCTCAGCCACTCCCTTCCATGCAGGAAACCAACAAAATGGCACTATCCAGCTACTGACTGTTCAGCATCAGATGGTCCAGACAGGCACCAGCTGACTCAGCAGATCTTACTGCTGCCCCCGGAGCCATGGCCTGCTCGTGCTCCTGTCTGCACTGCGCTATGTCCAGTGTGCCGTCTCGACAGACCACCACTCTAAACCCAGACCAACGTCTCCTTTTACTTCGCTTCCTGTTTCCTCCGGGCACCCCCCCCCCCCCCCCCCCCCCCAGTCCACTGGTGGCTTCTCTCAAATCCGCCCAACTCAATCCAGCCATCTCCCCGTATCTCCAACCAGTTCCATACGTCCTCTGATGTGGTGAAAAAATGTGTATGGGCCTCGTGTAGCAGTCTCAGTTTAGCTGGCTACATCAGCAGATATTGAGGACCCATGGCCCTTAGTTTCTATTTAACTCCAGTGAATGATTGCCTTTTTAGCTGCACAAACTTAGTGTAGTCCGGCAATATGCAGATTATGAGATTGTCCAAGGAGGGATCTCTCCCACTTGCCATTCCCTGTAGTATAGCATCACGGTCTCTATAATTCAGTATCGTGATGATGGTCCTATGGGTCCCACCAGGATGAGGAGGGGGTGCTAACGATCTATGTGCCCTTTCTACTACAAAAGTGGGGGACAAGCCAATGTCTGGGAGTTGCGCTCTAACCCACATCTCTAGGAACAGTTCGGGTCTGGATCCCTCGCTTTTTCCGGGAAGCCCACAAACCGCAGATTGCATCTGTAGGCTCTTCCTTCTGCATCTTCTCCCTGCAGTTCCAATTTCCTTGTTTGTGCTTCCAGCATCGACAGTGGCTTTTACGGCTTTCATTTCTACTTGCAATGTACTAACTTGTTCAGTTTTGATAGAGCATTCTGTCACTTTCCAGATGTCCGCACGTAGGAGGTTCATGTCATGAGCCATTGCATCAATTTTACTTTGAGCCACTGCACTGGAATCCTCGATGCTGCCAGGATTTGGGCACCAGTGGGACACTGTGGGGCCTGCAGGTCATCAGCCTCCGCCATCAACGGGGCTCCCGCTGCACCACGGGCTGCATACTGATCCACAGTGTTCTGCTGGGTTGTGCACAATTTCTTATTGTGAACCATCATATGGTCACAACAGTAAGGTTTCCCCACCTTCCTTTCTTCCAGGGGCTATACACCTTAAGCGATCTACGAGGCTCAGAGGTTGGAGAACTCAGTTACAAGAAGATGCTGTGCCAGTGGTGTGATGGGAGTGTCCCTGCAGCTTGTCTGGCTGTCCCTGGGATCAAAGAGTCCTCCAGGGGATAACCAAGTCCATAACGAGGTACCTTGCTGCTATCCACGCTTCAGGTCCTGTCACTCGCCCATGCCCTATGAGAAAGTATGCTGCGCCAACACTTTGCTAGCGATGTCCGTGTGGCCTGCCCGGGTGTCCCCAATGGTCGGGGAGTCCAACACTGTGCCAAAGCCTCAAGACCACTGATGCCACCATCAGGGGCTCTGCTGCTAACCTCGCAGTAAGCAGTGACTCTAGGTCTTCCCCCCACTGGAACGATGCTGCATCAGTGCTTTGCAGGTGATGTCCTTGTGGTCTGCCTGAGAGGCTGTAAGGGATGGGGAGTCCAATATTGTGCCGCTACTATGGGATCACTGAGGCTGCCACTAGGTCTTGTGTCATCATCTTTTGCACTAGGCCCAGCACTAAGACCATTCAGGGCATACCGTCGTCCCCTCTGCTCGCCGCTCCTCCATACAGGGCCTCAGGAAAATACGAGGAGGGGAATTCCCCCTGTCTCCGCCCCTTCCGTCAGGGCCCGCATGCACTGTTCCATTTTCCCTACCCAGAAGGGTATGGCCTGCTTCAAGCACCACACACTAGCCACTGCAGCCGCCTTCTGCTCTGTCTCTGACAGACCATCCAACAACATCAGGAGGCAAGGGGCGACCCTCACCCCCAATCATTGCTCCTCCGCTGAGGGTGGCGGGGGACGTGAGGGTGGACCACCAAGCCTAGCAGGGCCTACCTTCATATGCTGCCACTCAGTCCCGTGGCCAGCCCAGGCAGCCACAGCCATCACCACTAAGGCTCCTCACTCTATTTACGAGCTGGTGTCTGAGAGCCATCCAGGCTCAGTCCCTCTGGACTCCACGGCACACCGTGACCTCCAGACTACTTCTCTTAGAGGGCTCCCAGGTCATTTGGTCCAGTCCCTGCAGGCAGGCTCCCAAGCTCCCAGCCTTATTTTGCAGCAAGGGTGGCAATTAGGGCCCCAACAGGATCCGTTCTTAGTGCCCCAGCGCCGCAAGCTTCAGCACCACGCCGTCGGGCCTGGTAGCTCACTAGGGATGGGAAGATTTTGCAGGATATGTTTTGCGGGTCTGGAGCACTAGCAAAGTGTGTCTATTCTGCTACCTTGTTGACCAGGCCTCCCAGATACTCCTAATAAAGTTAGTAAAGCTAGGGGTGATAAACAAGAGTGCAGGAAAATGGGTGAGTAAAATGCTTTGGCAAAATGCATCACAAGGACCTACAACTGACACTCCCTGTTGCTACTCTCAGCCCGTAACCCTAACGTGGGGATGGATTTTCAGGGCACTATTCTGGTGACTGATGCACACAAGTGAAGAAAAAGTGACAGGAAGAATGCTTGCCATTTGGCTAACCACTGGCAATAACTCAAGGTAGCATTCCAACCCATCATTCTTTCGCCCACCAACTTCTATGTTCCTTGTCCCAGTGACTACTTATGAGGTGATTTCATGTCTTCCAAACAGGAAAAAGCTGCAGGACCAAGCTGAAAAATGCCACCCCATAAATAAATGGGGAAGGTTTCCTGGAGCAGAATTGTTTCCATACCATTTTGAAGGACTTCAAGCTGAGCAAGGATAAAATTTGGAAGTCAAGTTTGTTTCAAATTATATATCCTTGTACCTTGATGGACTTGTCTCTGAGGTTTCTTTGTTTGAACTTGCCACAGTGAGCCACTGTGGTCCTGCTTGATTTTGCTGGTAGAGAAAGGAAGGTGAAGGGTTTGTTATGAGGGTGAAAGTGCTTTAAACCCCCGCCCCCCAAAGGCTGGAAGGATTTGAGAATAAGGGATATGACTTCAACATAACTGTTAAACATTGCCAGACAACAGTGTAACACTAATGAGTTGAATGTTCTAAAGTTTTGGAATTTTTATGTGTAGTCTAGGGCATTGCTTATCTCTAATCTGTGCTCTTTGGCTTATGGTTTTTCTGAAGTCCTAATAGCATTTAAGGACAATCCAGAACAATATTCAAAAACTAAACCTGGTGTCTGATTACTTGAGTACTCCATAAAGAGTTGTAAAATGTCTGCATTGTTGGGTTTGAGGACAAAAGCACTTTGTTAAGTTTTGTATAGTGTGCCTATCACCCAGAGAAGTATTCTGGTACCTTATGAAAGACAGGGGCTGCCAAGACTGAGGCCCAACCGACTAGCCAGGTTTCAATTATTTTTTGTTTAATTCTATGCGGTGGAGAAGTGTGGCTCAATGGTTAGAGCGGCAGACCCTGATGCAGAATCTGGCCCGGGACCAGGGTTCAATTCCCGCCTAGGCGGGTCTTGGGCTCAATTTCCTCGGACCTGATAATTCTTGCATCAGTGCCTAATCTAATTCATGGGTCCCACTCTGTAACTCTGGGCAATAGCTTGCTTAATCTTCACAACGGCCCCAACAGCGCTGGGATGCCTGGCTTCACCTTGGAGGTTGCCCGGGAGTGGGCACCTCACAGGGAAAAGCCAGGAAGGGTTCCATAGCGGTATGCGTACAGCACCTTGAGACCCTAATGGGTGAGTAGTGCGCTATACAAGTACGAAGTTTATGCCAGACTTGGCAGCTCTGATGTGGAGGGGGTGGTTGTTCCTGGTTTTGGAACCAAATTTGAAAAAGGCATGGCCACTGGCCCTGACTCTTCGGATGTGGGTGAGCATGAGTTTGGCTGAGCAGAGGTGAGTGGTTGGTGTGTGGAAGTTGATGCAGCTGTTGAGGCATTCCCAGCCTTGCTTGTGTAGAGTTTTTTAATTGGGTGTGAAGCGATTGTAGAGGGTTGTTAGTGTGTGGGGAGCCAGTAGAGGCCTTTTTAGGAATTTGGGTATGTAAGTGTGGAAGATGTTTGAGAGCGAGTCTGGCTGCTTTGTTCTAATTGATCTGGAATCTACTCCAGCTGCACGGTGATACAGACATAGATTGCATTTCCGTAGTACAGTCGGCTGATGATCAAGGCTGAGGGGACAGTTCTTTGGCTGTTTAGAGAGAGGGATCTGAAAACTTACATGAGGCACTCAAGATATGAAAGCAGGAAAAGGCAACCGTGTTAATCTGTTGGTCATCGAGATTTGTTTGTCAATCATGATTCCTAGGTACCTGGCTTCATTCAACAGGTGTCAGTCCTAGTTTAGGGATCAACCAGGCTAAGGACCAGAACGAGGTGTCTTTTCCAAAGAGTACCACCTCTTTCTTAACAGAGTTAAGCTTCAAACAGTTGGTTTTCATCCAGTCTGCGACTTCGGCCATGTAGATGATGAATTTCTTCTGGGTATGGGAGGTTCTTCTGGAGAAGGAGAGGATCAGCTGGGTGTCATCTGTGTTTAAGTTGATGCTGAGTTTGTGATCTTGGATGATGTTGGTGAGCAGGACCATATAAATGTTGAAGAATGTGGGGCTGAGCAAAGAGCCATGGAAGACCCTGCAGATTAATTTGGAGGGAGAGGAGGAATACGGAGCCAAGCTAACTGGCACGGGACATCCTATGGGAAAAGATCTGATCCACTGAAGGGTGGGTCTGTGTATTCCAGTTTCATGGAGGTGGTCGATTAGAATCAGGTAGGAAACTGTGCTGAATGCGCCAGAGAGGTTGAGAAGGGTAAGTACTGCTCTGTCTTCATTATCCATGATTAGATTGATGTCATCAGAGGCAGTGATAATGGTGGTGCTGTGACTGGACCTGAATTCAGACTGAGAAAGATTCAGGACGTGGATGGCACTGAGATTATCAGCAAGTAGTTTGCTGACAAGTTTTTCTAGAACTTTTGCTGTGGAGGAGGGAGATGGGTTTTTAGTTCTCCATTGTCTTTGAGTCCCCTGAAGGTTGCATCCAGTGAAACTGATCTCTGGCGCAAAGTTGGCAGGAACTGGCAAGACCTCCACCTGATCATGTACGAAGCATGTATGATATTTGTATTTTTATGGAGGAGAGCGAAAGGGCTTCTAGATAACAGTGACATTTCAAATTTAGGGCTAGCTTTGTTAGGAATGCACTACAAGTGCACAGCCACTTGTTATGCTGTACGTTTCATGCACTGATGCATGATAGGTGCATGGTAACAGGCCAGAGTGTGTGTAGCACACAGATGTTCCAATGAATCACAGCTTTAGGTCATGCACTGAGGGTTATGGACTGATGTGTGGCACAAAGTTGTTTTATTAGTACATATGAGGCTAGGCTCTATGTTTGTCACTTTCTACTGGAAGACTTCTGCTACTGGGGTCTTCACTATGCTGACAACTTCTCGCATCTCCAAATTTCCCTAAGACTTCATTCTAACTATCCTAATTCTTTACTTATAACTCTGATTAAATGATTCTAGAATCATTTCATGTTTAGGAGAGAGAGCAGGAGTTTCTTTATGGAAAACTTATTTCCAATCCTCAGTTTCTGTACTTAAGTGGCTGTTGTCGCTCTGCATCTTAACCTATTGCGACAGAACCACCTGAGATACTTCATCTTGCCACTATAATCCTGTATCTTTTTAATATTTTATGACATGCGTATATATTGGATTGATTGGAAATAAAATTACTTAGCTTTAATCACCGATTCCTGGTCCTTAATGTTGTCCAAACGGGCTTCACTAAATTTGAATTATTACTGTTAAGTTCCTCTGAATCTCAGTCAGCCAAAAAAAGAGCCATCAGATGAGCGATTGTAAATCATGCTCCTGCGCACTCTCAGCTCCTTCCTAAGAAGACTGATGTAGTGAAGTACAAAACATAGGCCTTAAATGAAAAAAAAACTGCTGCTGCCATTTATTTTCTGCCACACATATATTTTGCCTGCTAAAAGTAGGCAGAATATGGGGGGTGAAAACAGACCTAGTAATGGGGAAAACCCACAGGAATTGGTGCCAAAGCACCAACTACAGAGGCCATTCTTCAGTTACGGGTTACAAACTCGCAATGGGTAAGTAATACCACAACCTGTAAGTAGCAATCCCACCAACACTGTCCTTAATAATGCTATGTTTCCATTTATAAAGTCCCAAATAGCAAAGTCTGGTTTCAAGTTACCCTTTGCTCTGTTCAATGAGCTTGACATGATCTAATTATCCTTCCATTTTTTAATACCATGAGCTACTGGTTCTTGAATATTATAATTTACATTTTCACTTACCAAATATCAACCTTTTCAGAAACAGGCTCATTGCGGATAACCTCGGGCGCCATCCAAGCCACAGTGCCAGCAAAGGACATTTTGGTACTTTTGTCATTAAGCTCCTTCGAGGTGCCAAAGTCAGAAATCTTGACGGTGTCTGTATGTGTGACTAATACACTTTGGAGGAAGAATGAAAACAAATATCTTAATCAAATAAAACATACGTGAAAGCATGTCAGTTCTGTCCTCACATAATTTTGAATGATAAAATGACTGACTTTGAAACAGCAATATATAACTACTGAAAAGTCTACTGATATGTGTAGATTCAAATGTGGCTATGTAGTCTTTTCAGTAATTGTTTCAGTGTAGGTTGGAATGTTGCACCTTTGTATTTGTCTACCTTTGTATTCCAGGATCCCCCTTAGCCCAGCCAGAGGCACTCTTCTTTAGTCTGCACAGCCATCTAGGCTGTGCCATTGCTCCTAATTGCACAGATGGCTGTTTTGCAGAATTCCTCTACCAGCGGGGTCAACTGTACAGACGTATGCCCTTCACCACTCTAGCTAGCCGCTGGCACGCATGATCTTACCAGATCAGCTATAGTGAAGTCACCTTCTGCTCACTGGGGGTCAGTGTTACATGCACCTGGTTGCAAAATATTGGAAAATATTGGTTGCAATTTACAACCAGTATTTTTGCTACCACTGTGGTAATTTGTGTCTGTTTTGGTAATTTGCAAACTGATCTATGTACTAATAGGTAGGCTCGCAAGTTACTGATTCGTAATGGGTCACAATTTGACCTATCCTATGAATATTATTGAGGTAGGTCGCAAATTGTGACCCACTATGAATTGCAGCGTTCACAGGGATGTTGGCATGCTGGGGTCAGCAGACCACCTTTGCTGGGATTGCTTTTTAATAGAAAACGTTTTTTTTTTTAATTGCAGCTAGCTCCCCTTAAAGGAAATCGGACTGTGTTCAAAAAGAAAAGATTTATTTCATTTAAGAAGATGCCTGTGGACCACTGCCATCTTGCCACCTCTTAAATACATTTCTTTCTTACATTCACACAGGAAATGGGGTCCAATGTTTGTAGTCTGTAAAGTAATAACATTTTGCGACTGGAATTCTGTTGCAAAACATTAATACATCCCATTCTGATTCTGTATTTGGAAAAAACACCCTAAACATGCCCCTTCCAAATACCGAATCAGTATTTACTCGCAGTTTGGGTTAAAATGTTATTTTTTTACTGCCGCGAATGGGCCTATTCTGCCTTTGGGCCTATTCTGCGAACTGGCCTGTTTGCAAATTCAAAAGTGCTTAGTACCTCTGGCCTTGGAAGAGTATTGCTCGCTTATAACCCACTCAATCATGGAAGAATGCAACTTGGCCCGCAGGACACAGGCATGCCCAAAATTCCTCAACTGCAGCACGCAGGAAAAAAGTAGTACAGGGAGAATCATTTTTCACTATATTCACTACTAATCCTTTTACTTCATACATGAGCTGAGTTTTTTTTTTCTCCAAAAATCTCGGCATTACGAAGTTTGAGCACATGTACCTCTTTTGTTTCCTGTGCATGCACTATGTTTTTTCCATTACATTCTGGGCTACATATTACAGCTTGAAAATATAATGGGAACTGTGGTGCTATTTTCATCTTTTCTTTTGACAAATGTATTCAAGTTTTTGATACATTTATTAAAAGGACAAACCTAAATCCTGGAACACTAAGGAAATGTTGCCTTGAATGTCCGGAGTCTGGATAATTCAAGTATGTGTGGGTTTTCCACAAATCACAAAATAGTGACACAATCACTATTTATGGTTTGATGTTCATGTGATGACATATCAAACTTAGGATTATATGGAAAGTATAAAAACTATGTATTTTGTAATTCTGTCTGATGTAGAAATCTACTGGTGCAAGCCAGGCCCTTCCCTGACTTGTTGGCCAGTAGAACTCTCGGAACATTAAGTTTGTCAAAATGCTAGCATTTTTCCAAAACACAGTAAGTTCTTCCAGTCTCACTCACACATGAGCACATCTCTGCCACAACCTGACCCCTAAACTTGCTTATCTGGGATTCCTGGCATCTATGGATTTTCTATGGGTTCAGGGTACCCACAAGCGATAAACTGGGTGCAGTGCATTTTGGAATTTTAAAAAGCAGCCACAAATAAAATGCAGGTTTAGGGTATCTGTTTTTTGGTCAAAGATATCATCCCTCAGTTGTAGGTAAACATACCATAACCACATATTGTCTGCATATTTATGTAGGTATCTTCAACATCTAGATCAGTGGGAGCCAGATAGGCTTGACCCAAATTTTTGTTCTTCTAGATCTTCTGAGTGAGGGAATATCATAGGTATGTGGGTTTTCTCTGGTTTTGAGCAGGGGTCCACGAATTAGGCACCAAGAAATGCTTTTGATGGGGGTGTTTCTATGGGGGATGTTCAGACATTTGTGAAAACTAAAGACGCAGGGTAATGCACAGTGATGTGGCTAGCATGAATTCCAACACATTGCATTACCCAGAAGCCTCTGCAAAATATAGGTACAACATTCAATTTATTCACTTTTCTGTGACAGACTACTCCAGAACTTCAGACAAATGCCTTAAGTCCTGTGATACAATATTCCCACGCACCTCCCAATAAAAATAGTTCCTAACATTTGTGATTGGGCCTATTGCAGAAGAAAGGACCATGCCAAAATTGTGACCCTGTGAAGACCACATTGACACTACATTAAAATCACACAGGCTCATAATTGGACTGTTCCTGTTAGTAACCATAGTCTCACCCACGTACCTAAGATACTGTTATTATTGGCGCAAGTACAGAAACACCACTTGGTGTAAGTTTTGCTATTCCACACACTCTGAATTTTGTTACAAAATTGTGAAGACACTAATTTTCAACCAGTGTTTCACATATACAGTGAATTCTGGGTAAGAAAAAGTGGTGGCATCCTTGCAAGCCACATCACTATGGACTCTTCCACAAGTCTACTATCAGAAATGTGTGGGGTTGCTAGTTTTGACTAGGTGCCAGATGACCCATATCCAGAAAAGTGTTTCTGTACCACAGGGAGGAGCTGGGCACTGTTTGGATTTTTTCTTAGGGAAAGAAAAATTGCAAACAAAGCCTGAATGCTCTCCGGCAGAAAATGTGTGTTTCTGTGCTCCTCTTTCCCTCCCACCAACAGAAATAGTGGCTTGCAGTGGTGGATATGGCTAAGGAAGAACTAGGAAATCTAATAGTTACTCTTAGTCACTCCTGTAGCCCTGCTCACCAGCATGATCGTTGGATGGACCTGGGAGGGGCAATGGAATCCCTCACAAGACAATCTGATATGTGTGTCATGTCTCTAGTGACGACATCACATTCACATTAAAAAGGTGGCCCTGCAATGAGCACCTCGGTGCCTCATTAGAGAGTCTGCCGGTGCTTAGGAAGGATTTGGCACAGGCAAACTTCTTTCCCCCACCCTCAAGCAATGAGGGAGGGAGGGCGTGTTCGGTCTGCCGTCTACAGTATTAACTCCTTGTGACTGTTCTAATGAAACCCTTGTCATCTGTGACTTGGTGCCTGGCTCCTCTTTAGTGCCTGTGGTTGCTCCAAAAACATCTTCCGACAGTATTTTTCACCATTTAGCATTTTCACACTTTCATGCACTTTCTTGATTTCTATATAGTTTGGGTGATCACTGGAAGCTTCATCTAGCCAAACCTGTAATTCTATGGCAAGGAGGCATTTCTTGTGCATACCATACTGCAGCATTTTCTAAATGAAAGGCAGTGAGATTTCACACTGTGTCTAATCTTTCCTGAAATATAGCACGTTTGTTTGGGATCTAACTGAGAAACACAACATACTTGGTGTGCATATTGCACATTGCCTTGCCTTAATAAAGTGCAAATCAAACAATTTGCAGACCTAGCATGACAAATTGCTCATAGTAAAAAGCTCTTGCGAAGTGTTGTCAAAAAGGAATCTAAAAACCATGAACTAGTGTGGAAAACCTCACAAGACCTCCTGAACTAGCTTAGCATGTTGTTAATGAAAAGGTACGCCATAGGGCCTGATTTAAAATTTGGCAGACAGCCCATCCTCTGCCAGGACGACGGAGTAAATTACTCAGATGCCTGCTAGAGGTGCCGCCTGCTAATTATGACATGGCCGCTGACCCAGCGAACATTCGAAGCATTGACCATGATGGCTGTTCCTGCCAATATATTGTAACTTTGTCAGACGGCTCCATTACAAATTACATTAAACATCCCAAAGCAGGATTTTCTTTAAAAAAAACAATGCCCCCCTCGCCTTTTGCAGTTTCCTTCCTTGGCGAGGGATGCAATGACCACCTCTCAGTGCCCTTTACCCCCAGGTTGTTACTGGTGGTGACAAGGACTGAAAATGGCTATGTGTCCACCCATCTAAATTAAGCGGGTGGACATATAGCCAAACCTCGGACGGCCATATGGACTTTGACCATGGCGGAGACAGAACAGCCTCTGCTGTTGTCAAACTATGGTCCACCCAAATTTGAATCAGGTGGGCCAACCACAGTCTGGACAAGGAGGGAACTCAACATTGTGACAGAGTTCCCTCTCCACCCAGATATAAATCAAGATATAAATCAGGCAAATATTCTTTAGAATGATTTTCTATTGTAAATTAATATCCTTTTACAAATATATTTTTGTTAAGCGAAGTCGTGCAAACTGGGAGATAAAATTACAGATACATAGTTCATTCACAGAAAATCAAAGAAAAAAAATACAATCTCAGACACTGATGTTGCAAGAAAACTGAAGCTTACTTTGGTGATTTGAGGTCCCGGTGAATGATCTTGTGCAAGTGCAGGTAGCTCATCCCACTGGCAATCCCAGAAGACCAGTCCACCAGCAGGTGAGGAGTAACTTTGCGGCCTGCTCGAAGCACTTCGTAGAGCTGCCCATGTGCACAATACTCCATAATTATGCAGTAACATGGCGCCTGGGTGCAAACAGCTCTGCCAAGAGAAAGTTTACCTTTGTTATCACAGAAGAAAATTCAGATTGCTATATCTTTATTAGAATCAGTGTTTGAAGTGCAACAAGTAAGCATGCTGCAATACAACTCACCCTTGCCTCTGTTTGCATTTTACATTATGTACTACTTGCAGGATTCACATTTCATTGTACTGTTCATCATAAAGTAGAATTAGCTCTGACAGTAAACCAATGTCTAGTAGGCTTGTCACTGGAATCATTTTACCAAATTATAAATTGCACAGGGATACAGTTTGCCCTCCTCGTGTTACAGAGATGGGAGAATCACATGCACTTTGGCACTTGTGATATCATAGTTGCATTATTTTTTGTTAAAAAGAACCATCCCTGAATGTCATGTGCATCTGGTTGAAACTTAAGTATGGATGGTGGGGGCTCTACCTTCCAGGACAGAGAGCTACACAACAGAAAGCCTTCTCGGCTGGGTGCCAACTACATGAAAGAAATGTAAATGTGTGCAATTGATTAATCACCAAATATAAAAACCGATATGTGGGGCAGTACAGGATTTAGGTTGATTGAGTCACTTGAAACTTCCTGGTGTCAAAGATGTATTCTTTTGAGAGGTAGTGTAAGGAGGTTACCAGCTGAGGTTTGAATTGCAGTTCTTTTAACAGACACATAAAAATATTTGAACTAAATGCAGTCTGATTGTGTGATCCCGAAACACTTACTTTGAAGTACTTCTTTTATCTTAAACACCAAATCTTTTTGCACATTATTCAGCGGCCCATCTTGTACAATGTGTAATCCATTTGAAACTAATGACCACATATTCTTAGTGCTTCGTAGCACTATAAATAGATAGGCCAATATTTCTTATCAGCTGGGGGAAAATATTTCCCACCAGCCAACCAGGATTTATTTCTGTGACTCTGGGTACACACATAAACATCTGCGGTTATCACATTAACCAATTGAGGGTTCATAACGTAAGAGAGTGGATTTGCCACCAATTATTTTATCTTGCATTTTTTAACTTATTGTTGGTGTGTTGTTTTATATGCTGTTACCTGAAAGTGGGAGACCAACAAAATAGTTTCACAATACTATGTTGTTTTGCCACATCCTTGACCCTGCCCCACACTTACTAACTCAACACCCCCTACACTCAGGACCACTGTTCCGACACCTCAAAACCTTTTAATCCTGGAGGAATCATAAGACGTTGGTACAAATGACAAATGTTAAAACCAATAACACATGCATAAGCACAAAGACTTAGATTCAAACATGGATTTATGGCAAACAAGGGGAGACTAATTCTGGTGACCACATGATGCATCTAACAATACCTACTTGGTCATGGAAGTGAGGCTTTCAGTTTATGACAGTTTTTTGCGGTAGAGGTTGGTACATAAAATGACCTGTGTATCTCGTTCAGTGGGTGCAGAGATTCATGACAAAACTCATCTGAAAGATCAGTGAAATGAACAGAGGGCTCGTGGCAACCTCTGGTTCCCTCTAAATGACATGCTATTTCCTAACAACTTGCATGCAGAGTGGAAATTAGGTCCTGAAACACTTCCCCCTTATGACAGGACTGCGCAGGTGAGAAGAAAGGGGCAGGGCGACTGCACTGGAAGGAAATGGTGTCATACAAGGCTAATCACGACTTTCACCTCCAGGCACACACTAGATAGGTGGGGAGTTCATAATTTACTCAGATGGGGGTTCTTCAGCTGGAAAACCTGGGTTATCTGGAAAATACAACCAAATCTGCCGGCAAGATTAAGACAATGTGGACGGTAATATCTTCCCATCTACAAAAGGACTATGGAACACATGACAGCAATTAAGCATGTTGACAACAATTACCCAGTGGGCAGAAATTTCGAGGAATATCATGATACAAATATGAACTCACTCGATTTTTTGGACCTTGAAAGGGTGTCATCTGACATCAGAGATCATTGAATAAATTGAGAAGAATGGAGTCAGAATATATCATTCAATTGGGCACCAAGGAACTCCTGGGACTGAAAAAGGACAAGGAGCTGCATGTACACATAAGGAACAAGGTGATTTTCAGGAGATTTACACACACATCGTGTCAGGGAGACACCCATATTGGATGCTATCCACGCTTGCAACTAGTCTGACAGCCATCGCTTTCCTGTGTATCACTAATTGCTAGGAATAATCACATAGCACAGGTCACTTCCCTGGGGTGAAATAGGGGAGTCAGGCTTCTATCCACACCACGTGGGGCATCCCCGGTGTCAAATTTAGGAGGGACCAAGCCTACTGGGGCTACATTATCACATATACTGGAGGATATTACTTTTCTTTAGCAGGATCATATTTTAAATTAACCAAACCATAGAACTTCACCTGTTATAGTTATACTTATTTCAAGTAACTATAATTCATGCCCTAAGGTAACTATAACTCGCCCCATCGCCATGCACTGCTAATTACACCACAAATTATAGCTCTCATGACATCTTTGATATCATCACCAATAATATCAATGTAATATTTGCATTAACATTTTTGACGAAAAAACTGTGCATGGTGAGGGCACGAGTTATAGTTACCTTAATTTGATTTCCTAACTGTAACATTCGTGACTGTAACCTTTGGTTTTTACAGTGTGTGTGTATATTTTCGGGCTGAATTCTAGTGAAGAAATGTGCTTTCATTTGGGATAGATAGAGGGAAGAACATTGAAAAATGTATGGAGCCTCATTTGGATGATTTTGGTTTTATATTTATATGTTATATATTTGTCGATGGTAGTAGGTTGTGCCAAATTGATATACATTTAAATATGTGGCTATATGGCAGCAGGGCAGCTTGGGTTGCTGTGACACACGTTGTTTAATAGCGGTATATTTGGGATCTATAGTAGGCTCCTAAGGTTTGCACATAATATAATAATTCAAACATGATCTGTTTGTTATTTGAGATGTAGTTATTATGGGTGTTCCCTTTAGAATGAAATTATGCTATGTACATTTGGGATTAAGGTTTAGCCCACTAGGGCTTGATTGTGACTGTGCTACACAAGGGAATAGATCAACAGGGAATGGTTGTAGTTGGATGAAATTGATATACAGGACCTTTAGATCTTTAATATGAATGTTGTATGATTACAAAATGATTGAAATATTTATATTGGATGCTATAGATACAGCCCCCGATAGATTACTGCAGCGTACCAAGGAAAACAATATTTGAAGATGGCCGCCATTGTCTAGGCTAATATGTTGGTATATGTATTTATGTCAGTCATTTGTGTTTGTTGTTATTTAAGGATGTCTATTTCAAAGCCACTCCACCGTGAGCAAGGCTACACCTCTGAGGGGAGACCCATTATTCCAATAAATTATATGAATTCACAGCACATTGGAGGTGTCCGGGCTGACCTTGAACATAAGGATAATTTTTTTTGCATATTGTGGGGTTTCCAGAACTCGTCCAGGACCGCTGTGTTACAGCTTCCGCATTCCAGGCAATGGCCCTCATTACAACCTCTGGCAGCGGGTGCCAGAATACCACCAGTGCTGGCGGTATTCCTGGCTACCTATTCTGAATTTTCTGCTGGGCCAGCGGATGGTAACAGTGTTACCGTCCGCTGGCCCAGCGGAAAAGTCACATTAGCATTGCAGCCGCTCGTAATAGAGCCGGTGGCAATGCTGATGTGCACCAGGTGCAGTAGCACCCGTTGCGCATGTCAATGCCCGAAATTCGGGCAGTGAAATGCACGATGGGGCTATGCCTAGGGGCCCCTGCACTGCCCATGCCAAGTGCCAAGTGCATGGGCAGTGCAGGGGCCCCCAGGTGCACCCCAAGTCCCCCTTACCGCAAGCCTTTCCATGGCAGTGTTTACCGCCGTGGCCAGGCTGGCAGTCGGGACACTGCTGCCCTGGGGATTATGACTGCCAGGCAAAAGCCTGGCGGTATAGTGGAGGGGCCGGCGGTATAGCCGTGGCTATAGCGCCACGTTCATAAGAGCTGGCGGAACACCGCCAGCTTACCGCCGGCCACCAGGGTCGTAATGAGGCCCAATGTTTGGTGTACATATATAGCCACTCTGTAGTTATAGTAAAGGCAACCGAAGATAGGAATTTGGGGGATTTTTGTCCCTTAATAACTTTGCACCTGTTAACGAAGGTCTGTGACACTTAGCAGGACTTCTGCCCCCACTTCATTGTCAGAGTACTGAAAGGTTTGCTGCGTTTGATCAACGGGGAGCAAAGAAAAAAGGATAATCCCAAAAAGGACTTGAAATCCAAAGCACTTTACATAGACTTTTCTATTTTGTCTAGCGCGAGAATACCCAGTCAGATTTTGTTGAAATTTGACAGCATTAGACATTAGGGTACGCAGATGATTCTTTTGGGTACTGCAGGTAAGTAGAGTAAGCATTTCTTAAGTTATAAGTTTTTTCAACTTAGTGATATCTTGTAGCACAATACTACTAAAAGTAGCAAGGAACCCAAAAAATAAACCAGGCTTTAGTAAAGTTTCATGTTTACTACATGAACAACTGGAAGACCCCGTCACGATCACATGCTAATGGAAACCTATAAGCAAATACATAACAAATAGAATACATCTTATGCTGCATACTTTTTTTGCATGATCTCTGGCTCACAAAATAATAGTGGCCCAACAGGCCAAACAAAAACCATCTTTCCTACGCACCCCTGTGCAATAAAATGAAAAATTGCTCTAACAGTGAGCCACACAGACTACGGTTTGGAGGACATGATCATTTGTCTCTAGGAAAAAAGTAATAATTTCAATTTTTACAACAATAACAACGATTGCCTTTCATCCACTTTGTCCTTCATATGCAGCACAATCTTACTAAAAGTATGAAGGAAGCCCAAAGAATACACTAGACTGTATATATAAAGTTCCAGATTTACTAAATGAACAACGAAAGACCCATTTATGGTCACATTTTAAAGAAAATCCAAAAATAAATACATAACCAATATAATACATCTTACTCCACATAAGTTTTCTTTGAATGGTTTCTGGCTCACAAAATTAAACTGTGTCCAACACTCCAAACAAACACCATCTTCCTTATGTACTTCTGTGCAACAAAATCCAAAAGCAATCTAGCAGTGAGCTACACAAACTACGATATGGAAGACATGATAATTGGTCAGTAGGAAAAAAGACAATAAACTTAATCTTTATAAGAGCAATGACTGACTTTCATTCACTTTGGGCTTCATATGTAGGAAAATCCCCACTAAAAGTAGCAAGGAAGCCCAAAACATAAACTAGACCACATATGTAAACTTTCAGAATGTGCAATTTACAAAGGACCGCAAGGCCACCATGCATTGCACTGTGTTGGTTGGTAAATCTAGAGAAACGCAAGGCAAAGTAATTCGCTGTTTTGAGTTACTCTGAACACCATAATCTACACCCCTGATAAATCTCACATCCATCCATAAGCCACACCACTGTAGAAACTCCACTATACGCCATTCCATTCTACACCTCTCCACTGTACAAGACTCCACTCTACACTATTACACTATACGCAATGCCACTGTACATCACACCAGTCTATATCACTCCAATGTATGCCATTAGGAGGGTTACTACTTCCATGTACACTATTCTATTGTATGTTATTCCACTCTACGTCATTCTGCTGTATACCACTCCACTCTACTCTATACCATTGTATGTCACTCCACTCTAAAACATTCTACTGTATGCTGTTTCACTGAATGGCAATTCACTCTACACCACTCAAGTGTATAGCACTCTACGACACTTCACGCTACACTATTCAGTTGGACCTCGCTCCAATGTACGCCACTACACTGTATGCTATTACGCTCTACCTCACATCACGGTATGCCACTCTAAGCTACAACAGTATACTCCACTCCATGCCACTCTACTCTATGATATCTCAATACACTTGACTGTACTTTACGCCACTCCACTCGACTCTACTCCACTGTATGAGACTTTTCCTCACTCTACGCTACTATATAACAATCCACTCTATGCAGCTCCACTGTTTCACATACTACGGTACTCTATGCAACTCCACTCTACAACACACTACTACACTGTATGCCTCTCTGACACATTACTACTGTCCATAACCCTTCACTCCACTGTACTATGCTGTATGCTAGTTTACAACAATCTTTTCTGCTCTACTATGTGATAATCTAGTCCACTAGAAAACACTGTACACAGCTCTTTGTATTATAAACACACCAGGGACCACCCTGCAGACAGCTTATTACATGTAATATAAATGTAATGGTATGATTTAGATACAATTATGCATATCTCTCAAGTCCTATAAACTAATATCTAACATTAACTTTATTGTGATCTCAACACATATAGAGATTCAATCATTATGTAATACTTTCACAAAATTATATAAACATGGTGGAAAAATTAATGGAAAAAGGCAAAGAAAAAACTCAAAATAACCCTCACGGATCTAAGCAAAAAAAACCTCCAATTAGCAAATATTAAAATCAAACAAACCACACATACACAAGCACTACCACTCACTCTCTAATAAAATAAATCCATATAATGCAAAATACCAATAGATAAACAATACCACATTCCAATATGTTAAATTATTAATAGCCTTCAGTCAGTGATTAATCCACCATAGTCAATTTCATAATCTATTATATTCAATATATGTTGGATAGGTTCTAAATTCGATCAAAGCCCAACATGACATGATATAAAATCTTTTTGGATAGAATACGCCAATGAAGTGTCAAATGAAATGAAAGGTTGGAGACCTCTGCCATCTCAGAATACGCCAATGAAATGTCAAATGAAATCAATGTGGATTGACTCATATTATGTCATATTGGGCATAGATCGAATTGATAGGTGTAGTGAGATCTACTTCTGATCATTGAAAACCTTCCTGCGGCACCACCCAATATAAGTATTCAAAATGGGTATACAACTTAAACACTGCCACTTGAGTAACCCTTGTTCTTCTCAAGTGACACTGTCATCATAGCTGTTTCACAAAAGGATTAATTGTAAAGTCCTAAATAATCAGTTGTGCCCTTTCTGGGGGGTTTTCAACATAGTCTAAATAGACCTTTTTGTGGACGTCAGCTATGTTTATGGCTTATGTTTGGCTACACTGCGTACCCCACCATTTGCCGGAATCTGACCTTAGTTGAAGACAGACTTCTGATTTGCAAAGTGGGAATGGAGTACACACTCTAGCCCGTAGATCCCGGTTTGGATCTATGGTTCTCTGGAATCAAGCCTCCCATCGTGGTGCTGCAACCCTTCTGATGCTTCCTTTACCTGCACACAGTACGGCCAAATCAAATCAAATCATTAACATTTATAAAGCGCACTACTCACCCGTGCGGGTCTAAAGGCGCTAGGGGAAAAAAGGGGGGGTTATCGCTGCTTGAACAGCCAGGTCTTTAGGAGTCTCCGGAAAGCGGAGTGGTCCTGGGTGGTCCTGAGGCTGGTGGGGAGGGAGTTCCAGGTCTTGGCCGCCAGGAAGGAGGACGTAGAAGCTGAGGCGTCTGTTGAGGTATTCCGGTCCCTTGTTGTGGAGGGCTTTGTGTGCGTGGGTGAGAAGTCAGAAGGTGATCCTTTTGCTGAATGGGAGCCAATGCAGGTGTCTCAGGTGTGCGGAGATGTGGCTGCTGCGGGGTACGTCTAGGATTAAGCGGGCCGAGGCGTTTTGAATGCGTTGCAGGCGATTTTGGAGTTTGGCTGTGGTCCCAGCGTAGAGGGTGTTGCCGTAGTCCAGGCGGCTCGTGACGAGGGTGTGGGTCACGGTTTTTCTGGTGTCGGCGGGGATCCAGCGGAAGATCTTACGGAGCATGCGGAGGGTGAGGAAGCAGGCGGAGGACACGCCGCTGACTTGCTTAGTCATGGTGAGAAGAGGGTGCAAGATGAAGCCGAGGCCAAGCTTGTACACCACACAATGGGGACCAACCCCACTGTGCATGGCCATCAGCTGTGTGCAATTGTGTGCAGCAGGGAAGGTCGGGAGCAGGGCCTGGCCTGCAGGCAGGCACAAAACCCCACCTTGTGCATGTGACTGACCTTACTGTACTTGGCCTTCGGTGGTGTGCAGTACCTGACCGCTGGTGGGGTCTTGCAGCCAGGCCTACATGGGCCACAGACCCCACTGTGCAGGCCCTTCAGACTGCTCCCTGTAGACACCCAACTCCACTGTGCACTGCTTTTGATCATGCACAGTGGAGGAAGGACAAGGGCCTGTTTGGTCATGCAACCTCTCCGTAGATGCCCCAAGCTCGCAGTGCATGCCTTTGGACTTGTGCACTTATGGTGTGGTGAGAGGCCTCATCTGTGGCCAGGCTCTGCGCCCTGCTATCTGCAGAAACCCAACCCCAAAGGCTATGTGTTTGACTGATGTCTGACAAACATAAGAAGCAGGTGAGTGTGTACCTTGTAAAAGTGCAGGAAGCCAATGTGCTTGCCTTTCAGAGACAGGCAGATTGGACTACTATTCAGAAGCAATCATGTTGAAATATATACTGATTCTGCACACAGCATATTAATGCAAATCATTTATTGATATATCATTACATACCCTTTTGTGGCATTGCTAAGTGCTGAAACATGTTATTTTATAGGTAGCGCCATGCTTTCTTTTTTCTTTTTTTGTATATGGTTAGGCTTTCCTGTTATAGGTTTAAATATGTCATAATATCTGATAAAACCCCACTGAAAGGGTAATAGCCCTTATCAGACTAGAATGCCTTTCAACAAAAACAATGCAAGAGAGAATGTCATGTTTTTTTTTTTCCTGAGGGGTCCACCACAATGTGGATTTTTTTTAAATAGGGCAGCAGAAAGACAGACTGGTCTATATAAAATTTCATAAGTTATTCCCAGAAACGCAGAACTAGCTAAATCGATAACTGAACCAGGTTAGCAAATGGAGGAGAGAAATAGCGAAAGAAGCCGGTAGAAAAGAAAGATAGCCATACTTTTCTCTCTCTCCAAGTCTTAAAGTCTCGAGTGTCCCCACACATAAACGAAATCCGTGTGATTTATGTATATAGGTGGAATTAGTGATGCTATTGCACTGAAAAGGACAATACAGAGACGGCATAATTGTACGGGTAGGGCAGGGGCTGCAGACGTATTGTAAAACAATCTAGATAGAAAGTACTTCTGGTGCGAAAACTAGATCATTGGCCAGTACACAATGAGTGACAGGCGAAAGGGTCAGTTTAGTTGAGCAGCATTAATGTCCATTACAGGTTAATCAAAGTTCAATGGAAGCTTTAAACAAACTAGGTGGACGGTACCGCACTATAATGGAAGTGGAAATGGAAGAGCACGGTATAAAGGAAGCTGCACTGATGTTTTTGAAACTCAAAAAGCTTTCACACCTTTTGTATGTGGGTTTTGAAGGTCATTGATGCCTTCCTCAAAACAGAAACGTGTAAGTTATTCAGCACACAATGTCTCTATGTTTTACAAACAGGTTTGCCATTTAAAACAAGATAACAGCCACAACTTACTTGAAAGCAATGATGTTAGGATGTTTCAATTTCCTCAGGTGTTTTATGTCTGTTTCCTTCTGCTGTCTCACTTTCTTGATGGCTACTTCCTCACCTTGAAACTTGCCCAGAAACACAGCCCCTTGGGCACCACTGCCTAGCCACTGAAGCTCCGAGATCTCCTCAAATGGAACTTCCCAGGTATCTGGAAATGGAATTGTAATGCATTAGCTAACAAAATAAACATGTTCTGATAGTTGTAATACACAACCATTTACTTTTCACAAATGGATTTTTATATTATTACATATATTGATCTTTTCATTTTTATATTATTACATATATTGATCTTTTCAGCCATTCAAATGAAATTACATGCATTATGTAGCCATGTTCGCTCCTAGGAGATCTGATAAACCAGCAATGCGTGACTATATACTAATGTTAAGACTTCCTAGCATTCAAAAGCAACATAAACTTTGAACCACAAACCAACAGTATCATGAAAAATGGCAACGTATTATTCAACATAGAAATATTTACCGTTACAAACGCAGATTCGCGCACACAGGTTTATACAAATGCAGATTCGCACACACAGTCTAATGAAACCTGAAAAAAGTAAGTCCGGTCCCCCTCACTCAGAATCAAGGTGCAACATGTTAGCTGATTTCTTTTTGGAGAAGGTTAATAAAATCCTTCTCACCTGGAGGGGATGTTGAAGCAGCTAAGGCTCTCCACCAGAAAACCCAACAATTGAACAGGCTCCAAGATATTACCCAAGAAGAGGCTCTGAAGATGCTCAAATCCCTAAAATAATGCTCCCCATTAGACCCTACTCCTCCAGGTATTATACTCAAAGGTGGGGAAGTAGTAACAACTATATTAACAGATATGTTCAATTTCTCACTCCAATCAGGGATGGTTCCTTCATGCTGTAAACATGCCACTGTCAAACCACTTTTAAAGAAGCCTTTGGCCAACCCATTAAAATGTGAAAATGACTGCCCTATCCCCCTCGTTCCAGGACCTAGTAAAATTCTAGAAATGTTTGTTGAATGAAACCTATCATTATAACTAGAAACAAATGACATCTGTCTCAAACGGGCTTCAGACCAGGAAGCAATACTGAAACGGCATTGCTTGCTGCCACAAGAGAGCTCAGAGCTATCCTTGATGAGGGTGGGACAGCGGCCCTCTTGGATTTGGGTGCACCTTTTGATAGAGTTTCTCATCCTCTATTAGTGAAAAGATTGAAAAAAGTTATATACAGCCAGAACAACACTTAAATGGCTTTCCTCCTTTCTACAAAATAGAATCTTTCAGTTTTGTGAGGAAACCACACTTCCAGAAGTTCACTTTTTAAAATGTGGGGTGCTACAAGGGTCCTCATTGAGTCCTATTCCGTTTAACCGGTACGTCCTTCCAGTGGCAGAAATCACAAAGGCCTATTGTATCTCATTAACCCTATAAGTGCGGGCGTCCACTCCCTCCCTGGTGCAGGTCACGACCAGTGGCCGACACCAGGGAGGGGGTTAAAAATCCTCCGGTGCAATGCACCGGAGGATTTTTATTAATTTTTTTCCTGTTGGAGACGCGGAACAACTTCTGCGTCTCCATCCCGCCCCTTTGTGACGTCACTTTTTTTCCCAACCGGAGCAGAAGAGAATCAGGTAAGAGTCCTCTTCTGCTCCGGTGGGAAAAAAAAGGCCAAAACGGCCTCCCCGGATGCCAGGGAGGCATCGATGGAAAGGGGAGGCTCTCCCCTTTCCATCGATGCCTCCCTGGCACCGTTTCCTGGCCATGGATCGCAGCGTGGTTGCGACCCATGGCCAGGAAACGCCCCTAGACACCAGGGATCTTCTTTGTGGGGGGGTCGGCCCCCTTGTAAAAGGCCCCCCAACCCCCCCCGGGGGCATTATTTTGTTATTTGTACTGTTTTGGGGGGCGATCGCACCCCCCACATTTAAAAAAAAAAAAAAAAAAAAGTATAAAAATGAAAAACAAAATGGCGGGGTCGGCCCTCAGAACACGGGCAGACCCCTGGGGGTCAAAAAAAAAAATCTAGTTTTCCCTGGGGGGGCTGATCGCTCCCCCAGGAAAAAATTGTAATTAAACAAAAAAAAAAATCTAATTGTTGGTGGTCAGCCCTTAGGGTGACCATCTATGGGGCCATTTTTTTTAATTTTTATACATGAGTGCTTTGCCAATGGCAAGCACACATGTATGAAAAGAAAAGTTATGTAAAATGAGTGTCTTGTTTTCTCTCTCTCTCTCTCTCTCTCTCTCTATATATATATATATTTTTTTTTGTCATGTCGAGCATTGCAGCGCGCTTGCGCTGCTTTTCTGACGTGTTGGTGTGTATCTGGGCTTTTAACAACGCCCACCTCACGCCCATCACTACCACTCGTTCGTGGGCTTGCCCTTCAAAAATCCTTTGATTACATTGGTAAACCTTGGGGAGGTTTTGTTACCCCCTTGGCCATCGCCCCTGGTACATGGCTAATTGCACTTTTGCTGTTACGTTTAACTGGAGCGAACTTCTTTTCCTTTTGTGTATCTCTTCACCTGATGCTCATGGTGGCTGTGGCGCTGTGAATCGGCTCCCTTATGTGAAAGTGTTTAACTTTCAATTTATGTGGCAAGAAAAGTTGGGTTAGGAGTTTATAACGCTAATAACTCTAACTCGAGCAGATGCGAGACCCAGTGCATTGTAAATGCTTGTTTTTCTTTTGTGTGTTGTTTTCTGGGAGCCACAATTGGCCCCCCAGGGAAACCACACATATACATAAAAGTTATATATATATATATAAATTTCACCGCACTCCACGAGGACCGTGATCAAGACTCCTTGGTGTTCACAAAATATATATATATGTATATATATATATATATATACATACATATATATATATATATATATATATAATATATATATATATATATATATATATATATATATATATATGCATGCATGTACCACTCCTTGGTGTTCACAAAATATATATATATATATATATATATATATATATATATATATATATATATGCATGCATGTATGTCTTTTCTGTAGTGGCAGTTGCCATAAAGTAGCGCAGATGGTTTATTGTCCTGCTGCAAAGGAGATACATTTATATGTATTTAGCTGAGTGGATTAGTAAAGGCAAGCGTTACCTGCGCTTTAAAACAAATGTTATGCCAGGGGGACTATGGAGATATGAGTGGCACTTTTGCTGGTTAGTACTGAGGGAATTAGAAGAGGAGGTAATGGGAGGCAGAGCACCAAAAATGACTGTTGCACTGGGTGTGTGGTAAGGTGAAGTAATACATTCTTTTTTAGTTTTTTCAGTGTTTTCAGAGAATCTGCAGAATTGGAGAAGAAGCGAAGGTAGGTTGAAGACATTTCCTATTGTACACAACAAACATACCCACGAGCAATTTTGTGACTATCTGCCTTCTACGTAGGCTAGTAATTTAGAGGGACAGTTTAGCCAGTAGCAGAGATGGCGTCTCGTTGGTTGATTGCTGATCAAGCCCTAACTCGGGTTATGGAGGACAGTTCTGATGTAGGCTCAGAGACTGAGACAGCAGACACTGAGACAGCATCTGAGGGAGAGGACAATGGGGCAGAATCTGGGAGTGATTTTTCAGTCGGCGGAGTCCCATCCGACGACACCTCTTCCAGTGAGTCTGAAGGAGACAATGACGACATCCGTGCTGTCCCTTTGCAAGCACATTCTGGGCAGCGGGACCACATTGGGTTAGCCGAACCCAGAGAGCACGTGCTTGCGGCCGCAAGCACAGAGAGAGTGCTCTCTTGGCAGCCCCCTGTTTAGTTCAGCCCCAAATTCCACCTTTTACTGGTGACGCTGGATGTAAAGTCAATACAGCTAACTTTTTTGCCAGTCGACTACATCTATCTATTTTTGGATGTTGACTTCCTTCAGAAAATTGTGCAGCAAACAAATTTGCGTGCAGACCAATTTCTGAGGGAGCGCGGAGGCACTCTAGGGCCCTGTTCTAGGGCACACCAGTGGACTCCCACTTCGCTGGCGGAGTTGAAGATATTTTTGGGCCTTACGCTCAATATGGGGTTAGTGCAGAAACCCACCTTGCAGTCCTACTGGACGACTTGTATGGTTTGGGTAACTCCCATCTTCGCACCATACATGAGCAGAGATCGTTTTTTGCTACTGCAGCGCATGCTGCATTTCAATGACAATTCTGCTGTATTGCCCCGGGACCATCCAGATCATGACAGGTTGTTCAAAATTCGGCCTGTCGTGGAACATTTGTCTGGCAGGTTTCCAGAGATCTATACTCCTGGAAAAAATATAGCAGTCGATGAGTCCTTGATCCTGTACAAAGGACGGCTGCTTTTCAGACAGTACATTGCGAGCAAAAGAGCTCGCTATGGCATAAAGCTGTGTGAGAGCTCTTCTGGCTATATGTACAGCTTGAGAGTGTATACAGCGAAGAATTCTACCCTAAACCCTGTAGGTTGCCCTCCCGCGTTAGGGGTCACAGGTAAGATTGTATGGGAACTTGTCCAGCCACTTCTTCACAAAGGTTATAACCTTTATGTGGACAATTTCTATACAGGAGTAGAGCTGTTCAGTGAGCTCTACAAAGCTGGCACTGTGACCTATGGTACAGTTCGTTGTAACCGCAAAGGATTCTTGCAGGAGCTTGTTCGCAAGAAGCTCCAGAAATCCCAGAGTACTGCATTGCGCTCTAACAAACTGCTCGCAGTCAAGTTCCTAGATAGGCGTGATGTATACGTGCTCACTACAATTCATGATGAGAGCACTTCTACCATCACGGTTTGGGGTCAGATGGCCGAAGTCCACAAGCCCATCTGTATACTTGATCACAATAAGTACATGGGCGGAGTGGACAAGAACGACCAGGTTCTTCAACCATACGAGTGTCGTAAAACTCGCACTTGGTAAAAGAAACTGTTTACCCACCTGATTCAGATGGCAACATATAATGCGTATGTTGTTTACTGTCAGACAACCACAGGAAGACTCATGACTTTCCTTGACTTCCAGTTGTCTGTGATTGAAAGCCTCACTGCTGTTACAGAAGCAGCAGCAGCCTCCACCTCATATGTTCTGGAGGATGTGGCAAGGCTGCAGGAGCAACACTTTTCTGATCGCATTCCTAAAACACCCAAAAAGGATCATCCATGTCGTCGCTGTAAAGTGTGCTCGAAGCATGGAAAGCGGCAGGAGAGTCGATATTACTGTCCCCAGTGTCCATCACAACCAGGCCTCTGTATCCCTACTTGCTTTACGTTGTATCATACTAAAGCAAAGTTCTGGAAAATCGACTGAGGTTGAGCTGCCGTTGGGTAATCCTTTCAGTGGCAGTGCATGGATACCGAACGTCCATGGGCCACTGCTTCGTTAGGCAAGGAGCCACAGAATTTTACTTCATCATGGACTTCCTTTTGGACTGCTTGAGAGCTAAATCCACCATCAGAACGTGGTCGGTGTTCTGTTCAATTAACATGCATTATATTCCCCCTACTGCATATACTAGTGGACAGAACATATGCCACATTGTCACGGCGTACCCTTTCTTCACCAGCATGTCTACCTTACTTTCAACGGTAGATATGCTCTCTCAGTTCGAGGAATCACTTTGGACGGCATACTTGGAAACCTCCAACTTGCATCCACAAACTAGTATAGGTTCACTTGGCAATTATACAATATTAGCCAGGACTCTGATGAGAACAGAGACATGAATGGGTAAGGAAAGCTTATGGTAGGAGTGCCTTCACAGGGTTATTGCACAGGTAGAAGGCAGATAGTAAAGGTAGTACAGATGTACATCATCTACACCTATGGATTCAAACCCATTGGTGCCATCCCAGCACTGAAGGAGAATTACTTGTATAGGTCAGTGTTTGACCTGCTTTTCATGTTCATCCTCCATCAGAACTTAGTAGATGTTCAGTTTGCTGTATAAGTGCATTATAGTCACATCACTGCACATAATGTTGGCTGGGACATATGCTACTTTCTCATGGACTCCCCTATGTACCAAACACTACCCTTTTTCATAGCCTATGACCTTCTCTTTAGGGAACATCATGAGACATCCCCAGCATGTCTCCCTTAGTTTCAAAGGTAGATATGCTCTCTCAGTTCGAGGAATCGCTTTGTACAGCATACTCGGACACCCCCAACTTGCATCCACATACTGGAAGGAGTTGGATTTAGCACAGAGAGTGCGTTAAAAGCGCATGAAAAACATGTCTTCCTGAGCCTCAGGTGGCTGTCACAGGAGTCATTAGTAAAGGTTTGTTACGCATGCATTTGGTAATGTTAAGGAAGAAGGAGGCAGTTAGCCTATAACCTTCTCTTTAGGTAACATCATGAGAAATCCCCAGCATGTCTCCCTTAGTTTCAAAGGTAGATATACTCACTCAGTTCGAGGAATCGCTTTGTACGGCATACTTGGACACCCCCAACTTGTATCCACAAACTGGAAGGAGTTGGATTTTGTACAGAGAGTGCGTTAAAGGCGCATGAAAAACATGTCTTCCTGAGCCTCAGGTGGCTGTCACAGGAGTCATTAGTAAAGGTTCGTTACGCATGCATTTGGTAATGTTAAGGAAGAAGGAGGCAGTTACTTGACAGGTGGTAAAATGTAGTCAAACTTATTCCGTTCTGTGGCGTGTGAATGTGATGGGCCCTTGTCTGGCAGCTGTAAGTTAATGTGAGTGCAGTGATTGGTTGGATTGGGCCCGTGGCTGGTGATATGAAAGGGTTGTTTCTTGTGCGTGAATGGCGTGTGAATGGACCATAAAGATGTTGGTGCCTGGACGCGGCTTTATGGCCCACCTTCAGAAGGCTTGGTTTCAATATTCAGATACTTTGATAAGTATTCATGCTTTGAAACCATAATTTCTGGAGGTGCTAAAACCAACCAGTGTGAGTAGTGGGTTAACTTAAAAAAACTAGTACCAGGGGAGACCAAGGGTGCAGGACTTTACCCAGAATCCCCTTGGAATCACAAAATGTGCTTAAAAAACACATTTGCCTTGCATTCCAATGAGCAGAAGACCCTGGATGTGCAGGGAGCCATTAAAATTACCTACCACAAAACAGCCTCGTTTTTTAAGACAGTCACCTAAGTATTTGGTCCTGGGCTCGGCAGCCATGTAGGGAAACCTACCAAACGCAGACATTTCTGAAAACTAGACACCCAAGGCAGCCCACGTAAATGTGGTGTGTTTGGATTTAACAAAGTTTTCTTACCCAGAATACCCTGCAAAAGTGAAACGTTGATTAAAACCACTATTTTTCCTTTCTTTTTTATCACAGAAACTACAGGAATGTGCAGGGATCCTCAAAATTCCTACCACCCAGTGTTTCCCCACTTGTCCTGATAAAAACACAACCCCGCTTGTGTGCCTGCGCCTAGTGCCTGCTTCAGGAATGAATCACTCCAGGGTTAACAGTAGCCCTCATGCAAGGACTACCATTGACCCTTGTGTGATCCATTCCTGTCGTGGGCGCTAGCCCTACCCACACAAGTGAGGTATAATTTTTATCGGGAGATTTGGGGGAACGCTGGGTGGAAGGAAATTTGTGGCTCCTCTCAGATTCCAGAACTTTCTCTCACCAAAATGTGAGGAAAACGTGTTTTTTTAGCCACATTTTGAGGTTTGCAAAGGATTCTGTGTAACAGAACCTGGTCAGAGCCCCATAAGTCACCCCATCTTGGATTCCCCTAGGTCTCTAGTTTTAAAAAATTTACAGGTTTGGTAGGTTTCCTTAGGTGCCGGCTGAGCTAGAGGCCAAAATCTACAGGTAGGCACTTTGCAAAAAACAGTTCTGTTTTCTGTCAAAAAATGGGATGTGTCCACGTTGTGTTTTGGGGCATTTCCTGTCGCGGGCGCTAGGCCTACCCACACAAGTGAGGTATCATTTCTATCAGGAGACTTGGGGGAACGCTGGGTGGAAGGACATTTGTGACTCCTCTCAGATTCCAGAACTTTCTGTCACCGAAATGTGAGAAAAATTGTTTTTTTTAGGCACATTTTGAGGTTTGCAAAGGATTCTGGGTAACAGAACCTGGTCAGAGCCCCACAAGTCACCCCATCTTGGATTCCCCTAGGTCTCAAGTTTTCAAAACTGCACAGGTTTGGTAGGTTTCCCTAGGTGCCGGCTGAGCTAGAGGCCAAAATCTACAGGTAGGCACTTTGCAAAAAACACCTCTGTTTTCTTTGGGAAAATGTGATGTGTCCACGTTGTGTTTTGGGGCATTTCCTGTCGCAGGCGCTAGGCCTACCCACACAAGTGAGGTACCATTTTTATCGGGAGACTTGGGGGAACATAGAATAGCAAAACAAGTGTTATTGCCCCTTATCTTTCTCTACATTTTTTCCTTCCAAATATAAGAGAGTGTGTAAAAAAGACGTCTATTTGAGAAATGCCCTGCTATTCACATGCTAGTATGGGCACCCCGAAATTCAGAGATGTGCAAATAACCACTGCCCCTCAACAACTTATCTTGAGCACATTTTGGAAATGCAAAGGTTTTCTTGATACCTATTTTTCACTCTTCATATTTTAGCAAATGAATTGCTGTATACCCAGTATAGAAGGAAAACCAACTGCAGGGTGCAGCTCATTTATTGGCTCAGGGTACCTAGGGTTCTTGATGAACCTACAAGCCCTATATATCCCCGCAACCAGAAGAGTCCAGCAGACATAACGGTGTATTGCTTTCAAAAAAGGAAAAAGTTACAGGGTAAAACATAAAGAAAAATGGCTGTTGTTTTCTGCTCAATTTCAATATTTTTTTATTTCCGCTGTTATTTTCTGTAGGAAAACCTTGTAGGATCTACACAAATGAACCTTTGCTGAATTCAGAATTTTGTTTATTTTTCACAAATAGTTAGCTTTCCGGGATCCAGCATTGGTTTCACACGCATTTCTGTCACTAACTGGAAGGAGGTTGAAAGCACAAAAAATTGTAAAAATGGGGTATGTCTCAGAAAAATGCCAAAATTGTGTTGAAAAATGTGGTTTTCTGATTCAAGTCTGCCTTTTCCTGAAAGCTGGGAAGCTGGTGATTTTAGCACCACAAACCCTTTATTGATGCCATTTTCAGGGGAAAAACCACAAGCCTTCTTTGGCAGCCCTTTTTTCCAATGTTTTTGAAAAAAACAAAACTTTTACTCTATTTTGGCTAATTTCTTGGCCTCCTCCAGGGGAAACCACAAACTCTGGGTACCTTTAGAATCCCTAGGATGTTGGAAAAAAAGGACGCAAATTTGGCATGGATAGCTTACGTGGACAAAACGTTACGAAGGCCTAAGCGTGAACTACCCCAAATAGCCAAAAAAGGGCTCAGCACTGGGGGGGGGAAAGGCCCAGCAGCTAAGAGGCTAATACCATATGCTGATGATACTGAGATCATCGTCTCCCTTTCCCATCAAATGGATACAACATCTACCCAGTAAGCAGTCTCAAACTGAACGGGGAGAAAACAGAGATAATGGTAGTGGGAAACAATCCTGGTAAGTGGATCTTAGCTGGCTCAAAGCCCTTGGTGAACAGTCCACACCAAATACTGAGGTAAAGAGCCTAGGCGTCTGGTTAGACACAAGCTCACAATGGCAACACAGGCGCAAAACTAGCGGCAACATGCTTCGGCCTGCTAAGGATCCTAAGAAAGCTATTAAGATGGCTACCTGAACCGTCAAGCAGAGTGGTGGTGCAAGGTTTAGTCATCTCACGACTTGACTATGAGAACTCCCTTTACCTGGGAAGTCCCAAGTCAACCATAAAAGGTGTCAAGTCACTCAGAATGCTGCAGCCCACATACTATTGAAGATTCCCAAGCACCAGTCTGCAACCATGGCTCTGGCAAACCTGCACTGGCTTCCAGTACTTAAAAGAATACATTTTAAGACCTTATGCATTGCTCTTCAAGCAATGCATAAAAAAGGGCCGAAGTTGATCCAAAGATTGCTAGCACCCTACAACCCAATAAGAATGCTGTGCTCTATCAGCCAGCAATTATTCATTACACCAAGGATCAAAAGAACAAGGAGTGGAGGTTACTCCTTTGCATTTCTAGCCCCTAAGCTCTGGAGTTCCCTTCCACAGCAAATAAGGAAAACCGAGTCAGAACTAAAATTTAGAAAACTATCAAAAACCACTCTCAGCAACTAAATGTCTTGGATCGATGTTACTTGTAATCTATATTAATTCTGGAAATCCCTACAGGGTAGCCACATGCTTTATAAATCCCTGAGAATACAATAGAATAGGACATGCACACACAATCATCATCTCCTATCTCAACTTCTAAAATAACTTTTCCATACAGGCCTACTATCAACTCAAGTTACTCAAATAATATCACTTACAGTAAAGCAGAGCTACGCTCCTCAACCAAGGTCTCTACCATCGTGAGAACCAATCAAAAAGGTGTAAAAAAAGGTGCTAATAGGTTACTAAACAACACACAAAACCCCAGATCAATTTTTCTGCACTATTCATTGGGTCAGCCATGCCACAGGACCAGTTTATCTACAAAGAGACCCTTTGTCAGGGCTTTTCACAGGGGTAGTACAATCCTCAAGCTGTGCTTCCAACAACAGAAAGGAGGGAGATCTTTGATGGCACAGGATGCCAAGCTACAAGTAAACACGTTGATAACCTCATGCAGGTCACTAACACTGGACAGGTCGCTGGGGAGCACTGAAAAGGCAAGTGACCTGTCTATATGGACTAGTCTTCAACCCTAGGATGCCACAAGCTCAGTAATGTGTGTCCACCTTCAACAGTAGAGCTTAGTTATGTGGGTTTATGCTGCATGTGGGTCTGAAACAATATGTCTCATTCCAGCTTCAACTTTAGCCACAGTGTCAGCTGGACTCTGACTACTTTGAGTCTTTGCTAACATACAAAAGTACTTCTTACAAACCAACCAATTCCCTGGAAAAATTACTAGCTACATTTTACTACGTATAGGGGCCAGTGTCAATTGTTAAAGTAATGGCATCCAGTAAACCGACCGTAGTGGCACATGAGTAACAACATGCATGCAGTCTAGTTCATGACCTGTGACCACTTTGATTGAATAAACATAAATACAAAACAAACTAAAATAAATAAAAACCCATATAAAATGCCTTTATTTGTGAATAAAGTATTATTTTGGGCGTCAAACCGTTCATGCTCAATTCTAATGAAAAGGAAATCCACCCACAGCTATAGTTTATTTTACAGCCACAAGTTAAATACATATAGCAACCATGGCGATTAAGGCCCAAGTTATCTACACATGCCACACAAAAAGCTTGTTATGTACCAATATGCTACAGTTATATTTCAGATTTTTAATGCCACATCTATTCTCCTTTGACATAATTTCAAACAGTTTTATCTTATAGAATTCCAATGTAGTAAAATATATGAAATTAATAGATTAAATTAGAGCAGTCCGAAAACCACTAGTCAAGTAGACCATCAGGTCAGCATTGCAAAATTCTTTCTATAACTGTATATAGTGATCTTATTGGCCTTGGATGTGTAAACATGTTTGCCCCCAAAAATTAATAAAAGATATTATCAGGTGGACAAATTTGCCCAGCAACTACAAAACAAAATCGAAGTCATTACAATGCAGTCAATGTTCTAAAGGAAAGCTTCCAGTAGAGAACATTGATTCAAGGTAATACCATCTGCAGACAATAGAGGGGAGGAGATGGCATTAAGTGAAAAACAAAGCAATAGAGACAATCAGAAATAAACATTAGAGGATCCACCAGAGAGAATGTTATGAAAAGGGCACAAAGAATGTTGGAAGAGTGATGGCTTGTCTGACATGAAAAGGCGTCACCGCCTTTGGTAGAAATACTACTCAAGTAACTTGTTTTTCTGATGGACACATATAACCTAAGATTCTTCACCTTGTGAATAAATACCAAAGCAGTCCCTCCCAAAGTGCAGAGTCAGTGGAATGGCTTAGATCAAAAAGTGCTGCAGGTCTGAATGGGCGAAATGCCTTCCCCGTCAGACCAGGCTGTCAAGACAGTAGTGCTTGGGGTAGGTGTGCACTGTATCCATGTAACAGCCTGGCACATATCTTGGATAGGCACTCTGCGTGCCAATGCCGTGGTAGTAGCCTTCAGATGGAATGAGCCCTTCTTTTAGCCAACAAGCATCAGATCCTAATAAAGAGAACTATTAATCAGAAGATGGGTAGTTTCTGCACCTCCTTGTCCTTCGTTGCTCCATAGAAACTCACACAAAAATCGTCTGCCTGATGTTCTTTGGTACGATCGATGTAACGCTCTGGGCTCTCTTGAGGTCTGAGCGGTGAGTCTCTCTTCCTGTTTTAAGGGATGAAGTGGCACAAAGAAGGTTGGAAGAGTGAATGGCTTGTCTGACGTGAAAAGACGTCACCGCCTTTGGTAGAAATACTACTCAAGTTTGTAACACTTAAGGTTCTCAAGGTGTTAAAAGGATGGTGGACCAAGATGGCCTGATGCTCACTCATACAGCGTGCAGATGTTATTGCAACTAGAAAAAAAAAAAATGTAAGAAGTTGTAATGGATAATTGTTTCTTGGCTCAAAAAAGTACACACAGGGAAATTGAGGACCAAATGCAAGTCCAAATGTGGCATCACAAAGGCTTTGGCCGAAACATATGTTGCAAACCTTTTTTGGAGAATGCATCCCAACGGTTGATGTGAACAAGGACGACTGGTCCAGCAAATACAAAAAGGCTAAAAGGGCCGACAAATAACATTTAACAGTGCCCACAATAAGTCCTTGCTGGACAATAGAAAAAAAACAAACAGCAATGTATACGACAATTTGGCCTGCAAATGATCCATCTGGCAGGTGCAGCACCAAGCCACAAACTTATCCCAGCATACACTGATTTTGTGGATGGAGACCAAACTGCCAGAAACACAGCAACAACTTCGGGAAGAAAACTGAGGGGGGGAGTCAACTGCCTTCGCTTAGTCTCCAACCATGAAGGTGCAAATTGAGCAAGTTAGGGTGCAAAACCCTGCCCTGCTGCTTCAACAGAAGATCCCCCCAAAGTGGCAACCTGATCGAAGGACAGGTGCTGAAGCCCAGACATTTCAGATACCACATTCTCCAAGCTCAAGTAAAACTAGGATTACTTGGGCCTGATTGTTTATGATCTTCTTCATAATTTGTGGCATTAATTTATGAAAGAAAGAGTGTCGATGCCTGAAACTCTGCTCAGAAGCCTGCCGCTGGAATATTTAAACCCAACTATTAACTTTTAATCTACTCTGAGACACTCTCTCTTCCTTTATCTCACTCCTGTAGGTTCTTGCTTTCTCTTTTTGAGACAGTTTTGCTCTCTTGCACTCAGTAATGATGCAGAAACAATCAGTGCAGGTCCTCAAAATAAGTGTTGGTGCCCCACCACCACCACTGGCTCAAATGAAGCACTAGGCCTCCCTCTATAAGCTGAATGCTGAGCAGAATGATGGGTGGTATGGTAAGGTGGTCAGTCCAGTCCAGCTGTAGGTTATGCTTGCAGAGAATGGCTAGTGATTTCAAGAACATGGTGAGAGTTTGGCCTTTGAAGTATGGTGGTTGGGTGACATGCTATACTACAATGACTGTGTTGATCAGTTTGACAAGGGTGTCTCTTGTTTTTTTATGCTTGAGTTGTCTGGGAGTTAGAAGCCACCAAAGCAGATTATCTGGGCATGTAGGATAAATTAGGTAATTTGAGAATCCATCTATGAAGTTCTTTTTTTCTCTAGTAGGCCTGTAGACGAGATGGAAGTTGGCAGACCTAGATGTGGAGAGTGGGAAGTGGCATGTTAGAACTCCATCGAAATGAGTCCGCTTGCTTAGTACCAGCAAGGCATTCTTCCTTCTGTGTGCTTGTTCTGCATGCTGGACTTTCTGAGAACAAGGCTTCTAGGACACGGGGTTGAGCAATGTTTCTCTGTTGAGCAGGGCATCATGCTGGTGACAGATTATGAGGTCTGTGACGTCAGGAGTGTGGAATACTGCAAAACTTATGTTAGTGAGTATGAGTTACAGTGGATGTGTGGTAGTTTGAGGGTGTGGCGTGGGTAGTGGGATATGTATGAAGTTAGGTTTATGTGTTTGTATGGCCTAGATCTGGGTGTGATTTTGGGGATGGATAGTGAGGGACACTGGGCTGCACATATGTTGGAATATGGCATGGTAGTTACTTGCAGAGACTGCAGTGGAGCAGGGGTTTTGGACTAAAGCCTTTTTTGGCCTTCGGAGTCAGAGATTGTTCTAGTCTCTGCTTGCCCTTAGCTTGGGATACCCGAGCAGTGGAAACTCAAAGTAGTCAGCTGACGTAGGATGAGAGGCACTAGGTACTAATACTGCGACTTCCTGTCTGACTTTGATGATGGTTATGGTGGGAAACCAGTGATATCAACCAATGATATCACTTACCGTAGAGATATGGATGCTGGAGTATGCAGTGATGCCAATTCATTTAAAGGTGGATACAGGGCACCGCACTGATGTCACTTCCCTTTGAGATGAATGCTGTGGAATCCATAGAGCTAGGGTTCTCAGCTGCAGGTGATTACCAGGTGTGATAAAGTCCGCACCGCTGAAGATTTACTCGGATACATTTTCGCAGTAAACCTGCCAATATTTAACAGGTGAAAATTGGTTGGAGTTTGGGGTGGAAATCGTGAAATCTGCGTGTTATTTACTATAATTAGGGGACAGCTTTTACTGGGCGCTAATGTTGTTTTTTTTTTTACGCCTGATACCTTTTGGAGTACTCGGTTTTCTTGGGTATGATAAACAGCATACAACCCTCAAGAGCACTTGTTTTCAGTGCCAAAAAGTAAGTAGAGACACAATTAAAAGTCTGGTGCAAACCACTAACTTGAAATGGCTATACCTTTAATTTCCCGCCACCCTGGAATGCCACCCCTTTCACTCTTTCCTGAAGCCAGCGGTGCACAAGAATAGGCCCAAATTGTACAAGTTTACTGTTTGCGGGTGCATGTTGCATTCAACAGATCACATAACGCGGACTCGGCTTTTAAAAAGCATAAATCGCATGGTGGCTTATAATCTGTAATGCTGATTTTAACTTAACCACATACAATGCCTTCTCATTAAAGAAGACAACGAGGGTAACTACAAATAGGCTATACGCATATCTCTACATGGTCCTGAAATCAGCTGCGTGAACTCCTCGGCCATGAGTGGCGACCCTACTCCCAGAAAAGAACAAGGATGCTGTTTTACGCTTCCCATCCACATGACTCCCTCTGTTCGACAAACATGCAGTTCAGACAAACACATAAGCAGCCACTTTTCGCAAGACAATAAACACTTTACACCCAAACAGAGACAATGGGCATAACAAGTCTTCGGATAAGCTACTGTGCACTGCAGTACCACCTCACCGAAATAACACAACAATAAACCTCTTACAATTGTGCGAACATGCTAATTGAAATATTGCTGCAGGGATTTTTTCTGAAAAAAGCTTTACGCAGTTAAAGACAGCATGGATTATATAATGTTTCACAACCATAACTAACAAACCAACTGCTAGGAGTAGTAAATCAAACATTTTCTAAATGTGCGTCTCCTTTTCGGACCTAATTTATACTTATTTGACATAAGAAGAGGGTCAACCCCTAGGAGGAGATTTGTGGTTGGGTACAGTGGCTAAACACAATGGAGAGAACAGGGCAATTATATCTGCCACTAAAGATTAGCAAAGGAACACTGGAAAAAACAAATCTTCCGGTTTCTACTTTATTGTATGTTAAAGGTTAATAGGTACAATCAAAAAGTCTGATTTGCACCATAAAAATGCCAACCTGTCTCTCCACACTGCAGAAGCCTGCCGAACTCGCCAGCCGGCCTGAGGTCAACATAAATATTCTACCTCACTTTCAAGTGCCTGGAAGGTTCTGCAACAACTTATATCCAGGGGGAAAAAAAAATCAAAAATTGGCCAACAACCACTCTTTGCAGTAGCACAAACCCACGTGGTACATGGTATGCTACAGAAAATGCAAAAATGGGGAAGACCGCTGCTTCTTCTCCACCTCTGTAGAACACCATGCTATTTGCAAAGCCACAATATTACTCAATTCAGGTCTAAAACTTAAAACCTCAACTGACCAACCAGTAACTAATGTAAGTGCACTAGAATGGGCCATCCCAGTAAAAAAACGAAACTTTAAAATTGAGAAATGAAACATATTTAATGCATTCACACTATGCTACGCGATGGGCATTTGTGTAGCACGGTTCTATGTTTATAGTATCTTGTACCACTTTGGAATGCGAGCACTCTTCCACGTGTTTCTCTTCCACGTACTTTCCAGGGGTTCTCTTTCACAGGAATCCAATGGTCTAGAATGGTCAAGAATCACTGAATTGTTATTGAGGTAAAGATCAGATTATTCAGTCCATTTTTGGTGATGGGATATTATGTGGATGTATGCATGGTACCACCTGATTTTAATGTTTTATTCACACCATCAGGCAGCTGTCCATTGCCTGGTCTGAAGTGCTTTTTTGTTGAAAGGCATTTCTGGTAACTTACATGGAATGGAGCTAATTATTATTATTATTATTATTAGAGATTTGTAGAGATTTGCTGGGAGGTCCAGAGGCCTCCCAGCGCTGATGCAGGACCATCATCACACAGGCAAAGCTGACAGACTATGAGGAAAAGAGAAAAGTCTTGAGCCTTTTCCAAAACCGAAGCTCTGAGTCCTCTAGTTGCAGTTCCAATGGTAAAGAATTCCATAGGTGACCCGCTTTAAAGGAAAAAGACCTACATCCCCATATTGCTTTATTTATCCAAAATGTATTGATCAAGGAAGCGGAGGAAGATCTAAGTGATCTCTGGGGGACGAAGAGGTTTATAATACGCCTGAGAGCCTGATGCACGTAGCAGGCAACTTTGAAATTAATGCACTGTTCAATGGGGGGCCAGTGAAGGGACCCCAGATCGGGTTTGGCAGAATGGTGTCTCGGGGTGCCCATTAGAAGGCGGACGGCAACGTTTTGCGCCACCTGCAGTCTCTTTAAAACATAAAAAGGAGAGCTAAAAAATAAAACCTTCCCATAGTCCAGACGAGACAATATCAGGGCCTGGACAATTAGCCTTTTAGCTACAAGAAATGTAAAAAAATTCCTACAGGTCCTCAATAGGTAAAAACAGGTAGCTGCCAGTTTCTTCGAGTGGCATTCCATTGTGAGACGAGAGTCCAGCCAACAACCTAAACTCTTTATATTATCTTTAGGCAAGGGAAGATCGTTCAGCCCAGCTGACACTGAGGCAGGGGGCTTCATATGAGATGAATTTCCTACCAGCATGACCTCAGTTTTTCCATCATTTAGCCTGAGTTTTCTGTTCGCCATCCATCTAGCGACATCAGACAAGCAAGAGGAGAGACTGGCAGATTCTGAGCTGGTCCCTGAAGAAAAAGAAAAGACCAATTGTGTGTTATCGGCATAGGACACAAGAGACAGCCCATAGGGTTCCACGACCTTAGCCAATGGGGCCATATAAATATTAAAGAGCGTAGGGCTTAAAGACAAACCCTGTGGAACTCCACAGGTCAATGGGAAAATGTCAGAGTAATAAGTTTGATCAAGGACTTGAAAAGTTCTTGACTCAAATATGAGGAAAGCCAATTAAGACAGGTGCCCTCAATTCCCATTTGAGAGGCTCTACAAAGAAGAACCTCATGATCTACCGTGTCAAAGGCGGCACTCAGATCCAGTAGAATAATTACTGCGAGTCCACCAGCATCCATACGTCATCTGGTGTCTTCAGTAACAGCCAACAAGAATGTTTCAGTTCTATGGAATGGTCTAAATCTCATTTGAGTATTGTGAAGAAGATTATGTTCCTCAAGAAAACCCGACACCTGAGAATTAATGTTTTTTTATTTTTGACGCAATAGGGAGAAGAGCAATTGGTCTATAGTTGGAAGGTGAAGCTGTATCAAGACTAGGTTTTGTAAATAAAGGCTTAACTACTGCATGTTTCCAATGTTGCGGAATATGCCCATGTAACAACGAATCATTCAGAATGTCGGTTAACACAGGCGATATGACTTCTGAACCTAAAGCTAAAATAGAAGGAGGGGAGGGGTCCAAAGGAGATCTGGATTTTATGGAGCCAAGATGGCTGTCTACTAGTTCTCTAGTCAAAGGCTGGAAAACTGAGAGAAGGACTCGAGGAGCCTGAGCATCAAGGTCAAGGACAGGCTCATCTTCAGAAAAAAGATTGCTAGGAAGAGTTGCCTGGATATCAGCAATTTTCTTTTGGAAGAAACAGGCTAGTTCATTACTATGTGCCTGAGAACCCTCTACTATATTATTAACCGGAGGAAGCTTAGTCATTTCCTCAAAAATCGAGAACATCTCTCAAGGAGAGTGGGAGGAACATTCAATCCTGGAGGTGTAGTAGGAGGCTTGTGCAGCCTTAATTTCCAGGTGAAAGGAACAAGTCATATTCCTATAATCTCTTTTGAGGCCGGGGTCATATGATTTCCTCTACTTCCTTACCATCCGCTTACATTCTTTTTTTACATCCAGCAAATGAGGAGTAAACTAACATGAGGTTTTGTTCCGAGTGGTCTTAGTAATCGTTTTGGCTGGTAAAATGATATCTAAGGACTTTGAAATCCATTTGTCACAGCCCTCTGCTGTGTGAGGTTGAAGGAGGGAGGAGGAGGCATACTGGTTTGTTAAAGTGTCCATCCAATCATTTTTTTTCAACTTTGACTATTGACATACCGTTAATTTAGCTAATGGAGTATGGGTGCGGTGGGATTTTAACAAGCATTTTCTGGCAGTTCTATGTGAGAGGGTAAGTGTTTTTAGTAAAGTTGTTTTTTTAATTGTCAGTTTGAAAAGTGTGCATTTTCTTGCTTAAACCATTCTGTGACACTGCCTGCTTGTGTATTTCCTGTCTGGGTCAGACTGGCAGTTGGGCTGTTTTTGAATTTCCACTAGACAGTGACACAAAGGGAGCTGGGGTGTAGCCTGCATATCCCGATGGGCCACCTGGGCTAGAGTGCAGGGAGGACCTGACACACCTGTCAGTGCCTACCCTTGCATAATGCAGTCTCTAACCCCCTGCTGTGTGTCTGGGGCCAGGCTTGGGCAAGGCAGGATCTTGTGAACAGCAGAAACATTCCTTTGAAGTTTGCTTACTTCAAAATCAGAAAGGGGTATAAGTAGTGGACCCAAAACCCCAGATTTTCGTGTTACTTCTAAAACAAAGAGGAACCTCTGATAAGGAGAAGAGGCTGAAGAGCTGGTGGATAAGTACTGCCCCTTTGCCTGTGATTGTGCTTTGCCATCAAAGACATCCTCTACCAGCACCTGGACTCTCTGCTGAGACTCCTACCATGCCAAGTGGTGCCCTATCCAGTCCCTGGGCCCTTGAAAGGTGAAGTTGGTGGAACCAAGGTGGAAATCCATGCGCAGGAGCCGTGCAGGGAAAATCGCGATGCGCCACCTGCAACGCAGCTGTAAAAACGACATGCCACCAGCATCGAAGCTGAAATCGACACACCACCTGCATCGTGGCTGGGACATAGATGTATCACCTGCATCATGGCTGGAGAACCGATGCAACACCCTCTTGCAACATTCTATTATTTGAAAAAATTCATAAGTTTACTTGTATATGTTGGAATTTTGTCGTTTTGGTCTTATTAGATTTAGATAAATATTGGCTATTTTTCTAAACTGGTGTGGTGTCCATTTTATAGTGTTTTCATTGTATTACTGTGTGTTTTGGTACAAATAATTTACAGAATGCCTTTGAGATAAGCCTGACTGCTTATGCCAAGCTACCAATGGGATGAGCAAAGGTTTTCTTAAGTGAGTATCTCCCTTGTCCTGACAAGAGTGAGGGTCCCTACTTGGACAGGATACAAACCGACAGCCAACTAGAGACCCCATTTCTAACACTGACCATGTACCATTTGAGGAGACCAAACATATAGTCATATATGCCAATAACCAATACAGTGTCATCCAAATTTGGTCTACATACAATCTTGCATAAAGAGATGAAAACAAGCACTGATCGTGCCATTATGCTTTCAGTTTGATACATTGCTCAGGTCATACAATCAGTACAAACATTAACAGGATGAATACATAACAGTTATGTGAATGGTATAGTCAAGTGTACTGATGTCAGAGGATCGTATTTTCTAAATCTAGAGGAGGGTGTTGATTATGGTGATATGCCCCTCAACGTCTCCATGAGGGTTGTCTAAATTAAGTCAAGAAAAGCTGCAAGGCTCTAATGCGGGTAAGGCAGGAGAAGAGTGGTAATCCCTGTGAAAGGAACTGAACCAAGGGTCCCCAACTATAATCAAAGCTTTTCCTAGTGTTGCTGAGTATATTGGACATGCGTTCCATGGTAAGGCCTTGCCATAGGTGGGTATTCCACTGAGACAGTGTTGGAGGAATAGGCTTCTTCCATGTCGATGCCAAAGCCATTTTGGCTACACCCAGGAAGAGCCACATGATTGATTTGTCCCCATGAGTCTGACATTTAAGAGATTTGTCTCTGAGGCCCAAGAGCACACATTCAGGAGTGACTGGAATGGTATATCCCAAGAAGTCCTTTATTTGCACTAAACTCTCGGCCCAGTAAGGCCGTATCATTGGGCAATCCCACCAAATATATTTAAAGTCCCCTAAGAGCCCACATCTTCAATAAGATCAATCTGAAGTGGTTGGAAAAATTGTCCTAAGTTTTGCCAGATGTAAATACCAATCGTAAATTGTCATTTAATGGGCTTCTCGCATTCCAGGAGATCTGTTAAACTTGGGTATATTAGTCCATAATGTATGCCATTGCTTACTAGTGAAGGTTGATCCCAATATCCATTCCCAGTGGGAAATGTATGGTACAATGTGCATGTCAGTAGTAGAGTACAGTAGGGAGTCCAGAAAAGAAATACGACCCTGGGTGTGTCCAGGCTTTCATACAAATATCTCAATGGGAAGCAAATCCCTACTGCAGCTGATTTCATATTTGGTTGAGCTACCCAGTGTTTAAGTTGTTGATAGTGAACATTTTCTGAGGAAGGAAGGCGAAAATCGCGGGAGCAGTGTTCAAAAGTGAGTATGTTCCATCCAATGGCATAAGACAGATATATAATAAGACATCCCCCTTCTCGCCATCAATCAAAAGGACCTGGCTCAATGGCTGGAGGAAACACTTCATTGTAGTATAGGAAGATGGGTATGTCCCCAAAGCTTGGGATTGTTTAACAGTATCCCATACTTTTAAGGTAGTACCAGTAGGGGTGCTTAGGGCTTATAGGAGTTACGGGCCTATCCTGTTTCAGTTTCCACAAGATACCTCAGAGTTCTGCCTACTACTGCTCTGTCCATGTGGATCCAATGTTTAACCACCTCTCTAAGAGACCAATCTGGAATAACCCGGAGTTGTGCTGACTGATAGTAAAGGGTAAAATTGGGAAGGGCTAGTCCACCCACACCTCTGGGTAGTGTTAAATACTTGTGTGATAGTTGTGCCCATCTGTTCCTCAAGATAAATTTCATAATCAGAGATCTGGCCTAAGAGAAAAACTCCCTGTCTACTGTTGTGGGCAATCCCTGGAAAAGATATAAGATGTGTGGGATAATGGTTATTGTCACGGCATTTATACATCCCAACCAAGACAGGTACAACAGAGCCCATCTATTGAAGTCTGCTTTTAACTGCCTAAGAAGAGGAAGAAAATTAGCTTTGTAGAGGAAGAAAATTAGCTTTGTAAGGACCTGCCACTCTGGGAATAACTTTGATCCCCAAGCCCATTGAAAGGGTGAGACCATCGCTACATCCTCCATATCTGAAGAGGGGACCATCAGATTAAGAAGGAATGACTTGTGTAAATTGACTTGGAATCCCGCAAGTGCCTCAAAGCCTGTCAACTCTAATTGAAGGGCCTGTTGTGATGTCTGTGGGGAGGTCAAGGACATGAGGATGTTGTCTGCAAACATTGCCAGCTTATGTTCCTCTGCGACGAAGGTTAGGCCCTGACCGGTTGGGGTCACCTGTATCTTGGCAGACAAAGGCTCAATGCTCAGGGCAAAGAGTAGGGGTGATAAGGGACATCCCTGTCATGTACCACGTGCCAGGGAAAAAAAAATCTGATTTCGTCCCAATCAGCATCACCCTACCCCGGCGCAAGTGGTAGTTCGCTCATATCATAGATATAAATCTATCCCCAAAGCCAAATCTATGGAGAGGATGAAATAGAAATGGCCGATCCACCCCGTCGAAGGCCTTCTCGGCAACCAATGGCAACAAAACAGCCAGTATGTTCTTTTTGGGTGACTTTTCGACTAGGTGTATGGCACGTCATACATTATCTTGGGTTTGTCTACCTTTAATGAAAACCAATTGGTCCGGGTGGACCAAGTCGAGCATAATGTCCTCCAGCCTATTGGCCAAAATCTTGGTGTATAATTTGGCATCCAGATTAAGTAGTGCAAACGGCTGGAAGAGGCAAATAGAAAGGGGTTCCTTCCTAGTTTTGTTAGAACAGTAATCAATGTTTTTCCCGAGGATGGGGTCACTGCTAGGGTATCCCTGATGTGATTAAAGAGAGGGATCAGGTGGGGCATCAAGTCAGTACTAAGGGCTTTAAAGAATTGTGCCGTGAGTCCATCTGGCCCTGGCAATTTGGGGAGTTTGAGGGAGTTTATGGCAGTCTGCACCTCTTCTGTTGAGATGGATGAATACAGGGAATCTAAGAGGAATGCCAGGACCCGCTGAAGCAAAACTCCATCCAAGTAGGCCAGTTGTTCACTGTCCAGAGTCGGCTCTGAGGAGTAGAGAAGTCTGTAAAATTCTCTAAATGGCTGCACTTTCCCCTCTAATGTTTTCTGGATCTCCCCCTTTGGCCCTTTTAATTTGCAGAATCTATTCATTTTCTTCTTTGCTTTGTAATTGTCTTGCAAGAACTGTACCCACCTTATTCCCCTGTTCGTACATAACCTTCCGGAGGCATAACAACTGCAGTTCCACACTATTAGCATATATGGCTTTAATCTTCACCCTAAGTACTTTGACCTTCCTTTGAAGAGTTAAACTTGGAGAAGCTTTATGTGTTCGCTCGGTTTGAAGGAGGTCGGTCTCCAGGGCCTGGCGTTCCTGAGCTTTTTGTAGGTTAAGAGTAGCTATCAGGGAAATATATTTCCCCCTTGTGACTGCTGTGAACGCGTCCCACGTTGTCTTGGGGTTAGTGTCCTGGGATTAATTTAAGAGGAAGTATTCTCTGTTGGATTTACGTAATTCATCACTAAATAGACAATCTTGAGTGCGAGCTGTAGGAAAAAAGCCCTGTCTAAATGATGGTTTTGGACCCTCCCATTTCAAGACCACTTCTATGGGGGCATGATATCAAATTGTAATGGGGTGGATGTTGGCCTCTATGATGACTTGGTGTAGTGTTTGGGTAACAAAGATATGGTCCAGTCTCGAATAGGTCCAGTGAGAGTGAGAAAAAAAGGTCTAATCTTAAATTGTTGGGTATAGGGCCCTCCAAACATCTAACAGGCTTAGTTGGCGCATTATTGGAGTTTTAGGGAGGATGCCTGTCTGTGATCTATGATTACAGGTGGTATCTGAGATAGGATCCCAAATAAGATTAAAGTCTCCCTCTGTAAACACACGGACCTGAGAGAGGTAGATAAAAATTCAGATTGCCCAGTGTTAGGGGCATAAACAGTTGTAAAGGTACAGCGGCGCCCCTTCATGTACCCTTTGACCATTATTAGTCTCCCCTCTTTATCGGATTTAGTGCCTACTATTTGGAACCCAAAGGATGGTTGAAATAGAAGTGCAACCCCATGGTGTTTAGTGGCAGCAGAATATTGATAGATCAGAGGGTATGATTTATGTTTCAGTTTATGGTTTTCTCTTTGCATAATATGTTTTCTGTAGTGCTACTATATCATAGTGCCTACCTAGAATATATTTCCAAATTTGTTGGTGTTTGTGTGGGGAGTTTAAGCCCTTAGTATTCCATGATATTCTATTAAGAACCATTCACACTGTTCACCCCATCAGAGATTTCCCTCCTATATTGACCTGAAAAGCATCCCATTCATCTAAACAACCAAAAAACATTGAACAATTAAAAGTAAACATGGACATTTTCCAACTCCATAGAGGAGGTACTAACATCATGGTAAGTAAGGTGTCATGGACTCACTTCCACTAGGAAACCATACAGCATTGTCGAACCATAACTATATTGTCTGGCTTTTCAGCTTCTAATCTCCTAGATAGGGAGCCATTGTCTATAAAAAATAAAAAAAATCAACCCTCAGGGATGTCACTGGCTCCCCAAATAGCGAGCTGTAAGGTTTCATTCTGCATCAGTCCACAGGGCATTGATCCAGGCCAGGCCAGGCCAGTGGATCACAAGAGTCCTGGGAACCCCACTTCTCTCCACAAGGACCAGGGGGAGATATTTGTCAGTGCCGAAGGTAGTTTTGGAAGATGCCGCTTCCCCTTTTTCTGCTTTTGCCAGGGTCCAGTTTTTGGCCCAACTCTGTCAGTTCCCCTATTTCCCCCCCCTCCAATGATGTGGATGGCAAGTCAGCTGCAAATGGAGAGGCTCAGCAGGGAAGCTGTCTCCCTCACGCTCCATAAAGTGACGTGTTTTGTTTTGAAACAAATGTGAAGCCAAATGGGTATGTCCAACAGTATTTAATATGATCTTTTTGCAGGACATCCGTGACAGGTCGAAAACATAAGCGTCTCGCCTGAGTTGCTGGTGCAGTGTCCTGGAACAAGGAGCAAGTTGAACCCTGAAAGGACACCACATCCTTCTGCCTCGCTGCCTGGACAATTAATTCCTTAGTTTTAAAGGAGTGAAGCTTGGCAAGTCTCACCCCATAGGTTTGTGGCCCCACTCTGTGCACTCTCTCAATCCTCTCTTCCAGGTGGTCCTCACCCAGGAGCTCCACAGAAAGGTCCATCACAAATGCTTACAGATCTGAACCCTCGCAACCACCCTCCATCCCCCTGATCCGTATGATATCTCAATGAAATCAATTCTCCAAGTCTCCACATTTCAATAGGGGAGATTGGAGATGCGACATAGTCTGTTCGAGTGGATGTATGCGTTGTTACATATCTTGTTGTAATTTGTCTAAGTCCAGCATTCAAATGTCAACAGAGTCTATGTCCGAATGGAGTGAGGCCAAGCGCTCTCCCATATACGCTTTAAAGGTCTCAAATAAGGCGGGCATGTTCGCTTTGAGTTCACACATAGGTCCTCTTTGGTAAAAGCCATTTCCGCCCCCAACCATGATGTAGTGGTCTGGTCACAGGGGTCCGCTGGGACAAAGTAGCTGGACACTCTATTAGTTTGCCACCTCTTAGGAGGCATATACGTTAGGGTGTTGCTTTGCTGCTAAGCAGGAAGTACAACAGTCAATGGTGGTGGCACTAAGCCTGGGCAGTATCTGAAAGGTTTATGTCTGCCACCCAGGGGGCGATCCCCGGGCACAGGCTTTTCTGTGTTATAGTTCCATGTCCATAACTTAAACTCTTTCAGCATCCCAGCCCTCCTCCCCACCCAAAGGGGGAGACCCGATCCGGCTTCTTAAGTGTCTTCTGTGGTTGCTCTGTCCGTACCAGGCCTGTTATCCACAATGTCCCACCGCCCTGGCGGGCCAACACCTCTCGCCCAAGGGGTGCGCGGAAGTGTCACCCGCCCACCAGTCCAAGCTGTGTCTAAATTCGTCACTGTATTCAGGCCACCAAGCCAGACACAGGGAACCCCAGGACAGGTCCCTCTCGATCTAAGAAGACATTTTAGGTCAGGGAGGCTGGGCCCAGCACATCGCGGTGGCCATCCTAAATTCAGGCACCTCTGGCCTGATCGTCAGCGAACAGTGCTCGGTTTCCCATGCCCTCGGGCGCCAGCACCAACTCTCCCCAAGTGTCTTTTTTTCTCTGGACACCGTCCCTTATGGCCTCATCCGGTGGTGGGTGTGGAATGGGGTGGAGGAAAGGAGGATGCTGGGGAAGGGCCACCCAGTCCATCTCTGCTCCACCTGTCATCATGGCCCTCCAGGGCACACCAAAATGTCGCGCACGTCCTCTCCCGACCCCTTACCATCTGATCCTGGTCTGGCTTGGCATCTCAGTCCCGTGGGGTTCACTTGTGCTGTTTCCATGGCCTCGAATCTGACTGCTCGCAGCTCCAGTCATCCAGGCTGCGCTCTTTGCGCCGGTTGGCAGTATGCGGCCTGCCTCAAGAAAATTCCCCCCACTATAGGTAGGATGCCTATAGAGAACGCCAGTCAGCAGTGGAGAATTAGGTTTCCATGTGGCGCCTCAGTAGATCACATCCACTCGGCCATGTTAGTTGGCCACGCCACAGTTTTTATTTTTGTAGTAAGTGTTAAGAGATCCTTATCAGGCAGTGATGAAGGCATATAACTTGTATACATTCTCACTAAGTAAAGACCTGGACGAGGAAGGCAATCAGCAGATAATGCCTGGATTATTTTAGGTAATCTTCATAAAGCATCAGGGAGTGATTACTGGGAAAAGAGAGACGATTCGGAGTAGTGAAGATTACCAATAACTAATTCATCAGTAATCACGTACGTAATCCAGGCATTGTTTGTGAAGAACAATAATGAACACTAACAAAAGCGATGGGCTGTCATGCTGCAACATGAAACCAGTGAATAAACATTCAAATTGGTATTTCTAAAAAGAGAAAAAAACTGCAAAAGAGACATCCAGCTGTTTAAGCCTCTGTCATCAATGGCTCCCCTCGTTTCAGGGTCCCAAACCTTTCGATCATAAATGCTTCCCTCTTTAGGGACGATTGACTAAGGTGTTCAATGGAGTGGCACTTGACTGAACCAATCTGATGTTTTTGGGACATAAAATGTCTGTTCTTTTGCTAGCTTTACTCAAAAATAGATGTTCCAATAATTAAATGAACGTTAACAAATGAGGGTGTACGTGTATGAAAAGCAGCACAATGTTAATTTCCAAACTGACTAGCTGTTTACCTTCCAAAATTTTCCAGAATTTATCAAAAATGCATTTTGCGTGTATGACAGTTTGGATTTTTTTAACTTTTATATACCACGTTACCTTTACAGTATAAAAATATACATGTCAGTAGACATGACTGATTGCTTACAAAAAGGGCGAAATTTCAGCCACGTTCCACATCTTCCTGTCATTTTGTGACATTTTCAGCCACTCCTCGCTTTATAGCCAGTACCACAATGTACGTCTTTTTATTAAACTATATTTATAATTGTAATATCAAAATGAAAACCCTAGAATGCAAATTGCCGGTCGTAGAAGAACCTGTTACTAGTTGACTATGTCAAACATGACAGTAGGCTACTTGGACATTATGATGTTTAGAAAATGTACTGCACCCAAATGTTGCTGAAGTGATTATTCTGTAGTTCTGCACTACTAAAAGAAAAACAGAGTATCACAATCAACGTTTGAGAGGTATACATTGTGGGGAATGGGTACAGGCGCGTCTTTTATTGAGCAACCAAGTTTGTCACACCCACAACAGCCTGATAACTCCTCTATATTGCACAAAATGAACAACTAGCACATGATCACATTTAAAAAGTAGAACTGGCATCACGGACCCACTAGATGCCAATATCGAGCTGTGTTATCAGAAGGGCCAACAATTGTGCATATAAACAGCAGTGAAATGCATTGTATGGAACTTTCTCATACATAATTATTGTGGAAATTTTGAAAAATTGCTAAATGTACTTATTAGTGGGATGACAAGCGCAGTGCTACTGAAAACGATTGGCATCAGTAAATGTCATAGCGTCCTAAACGCCTACGCTCCTGCGGATAAAAATGGTGACGTGTGTGGGTTGACATATCTAGGCTGACACAGCTCACGAGCAAGAACTCGCTGACAAGTATAGCTATGTTTGGTGCATTGTCGCGCATAATATGCTCAAACTTTACAATATATTTGCCTGAACTTCTTGGCTCAGACAACCCAAACAGACAGGGAAAGAGGGAATACTAGAAACACAATGGATTTCGTAAAAAAAAAACACTTTGGCAGGGAAACCCAGTAAACTGTGATTTGTCTTGAATTCATACCATTTATACTGTAAAATAATATAAAGCAGCAACATTAAGTGCAACTATCACCACAAAATATTTGCCCCAAGTTTGCAATTAACACCAAGGCTTTTAAGGATGCATCAGCACTCAAAAAACAAGCACTGGATCAGCGATCACTTAGGCATATAGCAAAAGTTAGTTATGCATACAATCCAAACAGTAAAGCATTTAATGCATGCATATTTCTCCATGCCTGGGCCTAAAACTACAGAGAAAACGAACAGAAATCGAAATTCAAACATTACTGTGTTATCACCCTATATTTAAACACTTCACCCATTTAAAAATCACCTCTACTTGAATGGCTATTTATTTCTGAAATGTGAAAGACGAACGGAATTCTGTAATTCCCTGAACCATTAAATGTGCGCTCTCAATTCCTATAGTGCTAGTCACAGTACGTTAATTGATATACTCCTGTGTGCGAGAAGCAAAAGAAAAATGTCATCATAATTATATGGGAAATCTCAAAAAGGGATTCTAGGTCAGGTCACCTAGTCAGTAGGAGGAATGACCATCACTCGCTGATAAAGTCCTCAGGACATGCAGAATGGGAAAGCTTAACTTTTGCAATGTTTCTCAGCGACATTAGGAGCAGTGCTAAATTTAAGCTAGTAGTTGCAGGCGAGGTCCAGGATTTACTTTTCACCATGAAAAAGAGAAAGGCAGAATGGGTGAAAGAAATTAATAGTTATCCTAAAGGTATTGAAAAACAACATTTTAAATGTTTTTTCTTCCTGAAATGTGGAAACTGAAATCAAAACTTGGGTCAGACCAAAAAAGACCCTGACTAAGTGGTGAAAAAATTAACTATTTTGTCTTGGTATAGTAAAAGACGAAGGATGTAAATGTGAAAGATATCAATTGATAGAGTCTACAAACACCCAAACACTAAACTCCTTAAATAATCAGTACATCCAATATTCAAACATTTCATGATGATACAAAATTGTTTATACTCAGAGTCGTGTTACCCAATCTGATTCTGTCAGTTTCTGTCACTCAGGTGGACAACCTATGACTCACCTTGCTGCTGAAGTTTGTAGTCCGTTGAGTAAGCTTTTCCTATGATATTCCACACAGGCCTAAGGCATCCAAAAAGGCCTTCCAGGAATCCACCGCTTCCACTCCCACTTCGGCTGAAATGTATCTTGATGTCTTCTGTAGCAATACTGTTCCCTCCATCCCCTGTAGAATTGTTCCCCTGTGGTCCAGGTGTTTCCGCCTCTTCATGCTCCCTCAGTTGCAGCACGGTGTTCTCAAACTGGTCCCTTGAGTCTTCACTAATACTCGTCAACCCTCCAGTTATTACTGGACCATTTGTGCTCTCAACATAGTCTCCCTGAAACAAAGAGTTCTCCTGCATGTCTTCAAGAATCTCAAGTGAAGCATGATTCCCAGTGTATGCGTGCTCTACACGGGACTCAATAAAGTGCTTGTCTTCATTCACAATTTCACTGATTAAGTTTGGAGACGAAGACCAGCCTAGGGGCTCATGAGGAGCGGCCATAGTACCATGAGTGTGCATGAGATGGCCAAAGTGAGGCAGGCCTCAATTATACCTCCTTACAACATTTCCTTGTGTCAAAATCCGCCAACATCTGGAAAAAAACAAGACAACCAATACCATAAATCATAATGCATGTGGCATAACACATTCATCAGCAACTTATATTTAATAACAAATACTAATATTTTTCTGTAGTTTAATAATAAAACAATTGTAATACAATTTAGATATTTGATACTGATTTATTACGCTCCAAAATTTACTAGTAAAGGATGCCAGTTCATCAAAACGACTGCATTAGTGGATGGGAGACCATACACCTTTTGACCTCTATTGACAGCGTGATTGTACATAACAATAAATGTTGGTTCTTGAGCATCGTTTACTTTCTGTTCCTGCCACAGGCTTCACTACCACAGAGACCAGGCTTAGCAATGGCAATGGTAGGGAACAAAAAAGTCACTTAGCAGACGTCCATCTATGGCAAAATCCATTTTAACATCTAAACTAATAAGTAATGAAATGCAATAAAATACTAAAAGCATTGCTCGTCCCTCAGGATAATAGAAACTAGAAATTATTATTAATCATAGTTCTTGTTATCACAGGCTTCAAAATATGTGAGTACACCTATATAGTTGTCAATAAAATCTAATCTTAATAAACACCACACCACCACAGTGCTTTCCATCTTTGCAAAATTTTATATTTAGAAACAAATCTGACTTATTTGTTCACAACAAATGTAAACAGACACCGGGTGCTCTGATTAAACATGAATGAAGGTCCTTTCAACAACCAATCACAGGTCTCGACGTTGGATATTAATAGGTTATTTTTCACTAGTCTTTTCCTTGTAGAGATTTTGAGACAATTTAAAAGTTAGAAAATTCTATATTTTAGAAACGTTTAAATCTACATGAAAGTATATATCTGTGTTAACTGAGGTGCAACCCGAAGTTAAAAAATATACAAACACGGTTTTTTAATATTAGTCATGGACTCCTTGTCTTCTGTTCTGAATGTACTCTTAAATTCTCCTGAGAACAGACGGTGGTTGAATGTGCTAACAGTAAGGTAATTTAAGCACCAGAGTGACTGCCTGAGTAGAACGTCCTTGACTGGGTGGACATTTATCTATTTCATACTGTGCATTACTAGGCATTAATAAATCATCATTCATTTTCGCCTACCCAGAAAGTAGGCTAAGTGTGGATGTTTGCTTCATAAGTAGTATAGATGTAGTTCAGCACACATTTGCGTGCGGCTACTGGGTCTAAACCCCAATGCCATCTACCACGTTTACCCTCCCGTAGTCGCACCATTTCTTTGCCCATACATCTGCTCCCTTGAGAAAATTAGTTATAACTTTTACTCCATGTGTCTTTAAATGAGGAAAAATCATGTTTTCAACATACATGTTAGAATGCTTAATATGCCTTGCTCATAAACGTTCGCCATTAGCTTAACATTCCCAAAATATATACTCCTATAACTACATAATCAAAGTTTTCAAGCGGATGGTCTTTTGCCAGTAATATTTCTTAGTTCCAATTAGATAATATGAATGCTATGTTGGTTTATCTGTTTACAGGTAGAATTATACCTCCAAGCACGAGATGCCGGAAGTAGTTTAATAAAACTAAACATGCAGGAAGTCTACATTCATTTTGGCTTGCATGCACCAATTATGCAAGTAAGCTCCTTACAAAAACTATGTTTAAGTCAAGAAAGTACATGCAGGTGTATGGATTAAAGGTCATGCTTTGTGCACATAGCTTTGCCATTCATGACCTTCCATAGACTTCTGGACTGCAGGTGGCGTTTCTGTAGGGGTTCTGACAACTGTGTGCCCACTGGAGGTGGCCCATGTGTTTTTGTGCTGCTCATCAGTGGAGCAGAAAACTGTTGTACCGTGAGGTGCACCACCACCTTAAGTAAAGGGTAGGTACTGTTCCCTCACAGGCTAAATGAGGACTGACAGTTGGTAGCTGGAATTCCAGTGATGGCCAAGGGTCTTCACTTGCCCACTGAGTAGGTCTCACTACTTGGTCTCACATGTTGCGTGCCTACAAACCTATGACTCAGGAGGAAGTGTTGCTTCTATGATGCGCCACAGAATAAGAGGACACAACTATACTGCCTGCCCACTGAATACAAGGAACTGGCTCATACCCATGACCAAAGGCATAAGGCATAACGAATAACTTACTAAAGCCTGTGAAGGTCTTCATGAAAAGTGCTCAGCTGGATAGGACCAAGTAGGTGGTACCTGCTTTACAGGAAAGTTGTGAACCTGCAGGAAACATTTCAGAACCATGAGGGTGGTGAACCTGCTCATAATCATTTCTTGACATTGTGGTAATATTTATCACCACTCTTCCAGGCCAGGTTTATCCCCTTTGGCGCTGGTTCGCTGACTATATCTGTTTGTCTGAAGCCGATTCTGGATTGGTTTTGACCTTCTTTACGGGCTGTACAGTTCTGGAGCTATTGTGATTTAAAGGCACAACTGACTCCAACAATAAATTTAAGTTCCATAGTTACTACCTGAACAAGTGGGTCCAGTAGATGCCCCACTTCTGTGGGTCCTCTGCCACCTGGGTATTTCAATCAGCATTCACAAGATACAGGCATGTATAGTAAAGGCCCGGCTAATTTCCAGGACCACTAGGCCCTGTCTGTGACTTTGATGTGCTAGATGAGTTACAGCATTAACACGATTTCTAAATAACCCCTAGCCCCCTTGTCACTTACCACCAGTGCGTGGTTGCCTCGTTTACTGGAGTCTGACTATGAGCTTGGAAAGCTATCATCTTCACTGGATGGGAATCCAATTTCATATTTCTGTGGTGAGCTTCAGTTTTTCAAACATGTTGTACTTTGTGGAATTTCTACAGATTGTTAGCTGACTGGGCTCAAACGTACCTAGTGTCACTGGGGAACTAAAACAAGGCAGACGTATCATAGCATATTATATCACAGCATGTTTTATACACTGTAACATTCTGTTTGACATTTATAGTTCTATTAAACGGACGCCAGCCATAGGATTGGAAGGAAAGCCGACAACTACTAATCCTGCATATAAATCTATCCTCAGACCAAGGTGGTACTTTAAGTATAGAATCATTGCTGCACAGGCAATATATAATGGCACGGGGTAGTACCTCTGCCCCAAAAGGTTCTAGCAGCTTTTGGTTTGCTGGTCGTTTTTTAACTGCATTACACTTCTTACATGTGAGTAAAATGCTAGCATTTTTAAAAAGATACAGTTCTGACTGCACACTGAGGGCTCTGTTTTATGAAGTTATTAAGAGCAGTACACCTATATTTCTGATTGAAAATAGCTCCACTGCTTATTGACAGGAAACCAGAAATGAACACTGGGCTGTTGTCAGTGGTTTTACCCCTGCATCACTGAATGTTGCAACCACGTAGTAGTAAGCTAGAAGCAGGGGTGGGGGGTGGGATGACAGAGGTGTGGTTTGTCTTGTGAGTGTATGAGCATGCGCACTGTTCTCCAACCCCTTTCCTCCCTCAAACCACTGGGGATTTGCTCCAGCAAAGAAATAGATAACTCCCCTATTGGAACGAAAGGGAAACTGAACAACCCCAAACTTTGTAGGGGTGAAGGGTTTTCCACTTGGGAAAATGTTTGTCTCGCGGAGAAACGAACATTTTCATTTATACAGCAGGCTAGCTTTCCCCACTGCTGTGTCCTACCATAGGTACAACTCTGCACTGTGCAAATTGCAGATTTCACATACAGAAGTACATGTGAAAAGCTGTGGCTGGCACACCTCTCAAGAATTACTATCAGGAATGGGTGTGAAATCCCAAACACTGTCCATCTACACCCATTCATAAGAGTACATTTGGGGCACCCATTCATAGGAGTCCATCTACAAGTGTAAACGTACAACGTCTCTTTGTGAATTAGGCCTCAAGTCTATTGTGTATGCCAACTGCATCATACTATAGATATGGTACAAACCCACTGTTACCTTCTGTAGTGACCCTTCACTGCTCGACCTAGCTAGCCATGGAGATTCTACTGTCAAGAGGTAGAAACTCAGTTATCCACCTGAAGGTGCTGGAACACCCGTGTTAGGTGGTGGTAACCACCACCGATACTGCTTAGTAACCACCGACTGCCCCACGGCCAGAAAGAAGAGGCAAACAAGGTTCTTAAAATTAAAAATAGAAATAGTATAAAACAGATTTAAATGCAAAGTAAATGACAAGGCCACTTATGTTCTATGTTATAGATCCTGGATGCCAGGTGCAGATCCAGTCACCATTGTATGTGGTGTCACGCACTATCACATAGCAGTTATATGAATAACAAGACAAGTTATTGGGTTTGCAAGCACGGGTATCAATGCACAGGGAAAGCGACTGTTTATTGGTATCTACTGATATCTGATGCTGCTAGACTAGTGTAGCTGTCACTGCCCTGCATGGCAGTACCGCCCTTTAAACCACGTATTATCTTTCGAACCATTGCTCTAGGCCAGTGGTTCCCAACCTTTTGACTTCTGTGGACCCCCACTTTATCATTACTGGAACCCAGGGACCCCCACTAAATCACCATTGTAATCCGGGGATCCCCCACTGAGTCATTACTGAAAGCTAGTGACCTAATTTGTTAATATTTTTTAATGTTCTTAGCAGTTGCGGACCCCCTGAGAAGGCTTCACGGACCCCCAGGAGTCCCCAGACCAAAGGTTGGGAACCACTGCTCTAGGCAGACGTAATAAATATCAGAACAAGATCCAAGTATAAAAAATTACAATGAAAAATTACAGCAATAATTTAAAAAAAAATCAAAAGTGCACCATAGTAATACTCTTGTGCAAACATTTTTTAATGAAATACAAAGGGAGAAAATAAATTGGCGGAATAGAAAAAGGATGAAAAGCCAAGCTGTAACTAACGACAGATACTAGTGGAACTCCCGTAGGGTCTCATTCTGAATTGCCTGAAATATTCCCCATTATTTTAAGTGTCCTGAAAGGCTGTTGCCCCTCTGAACTGTTACCCTGGTAATCTGAGAGGACCAGGGAAATACCAGGGCTCACTAATTTTTGTGAAACAACATATTTATTCCCAGTCTTTCATATGGAGATTTCAGTCATTCCTGGAATACCATGGACACTCATAATGAGGCCTATAGTAGTGAGTGCATGAATCTGAGAGAAGCTAAAGAATTGTTCGCCATCTGCTAATCATTTCCGAAACTCAATTTGAATAAGCAACAACACGCATGTAGTATTTTAATTCTAGTTTCAGCAAAAGAGTGTGACTTCTAAAACTTGGAGGACCAGTTTGAAAAGCCAAAGTATAATTCCCAAAATAAATCAAACATTAGTTTAAACATGATCAGAGACTTGCAACCCTATTTTAAGTTTGGCGGACAGAAAGGCCCGTCTGCCAAACTCCTGACAGAGTGGCGCCGCTTACGTGGCGACCTCCTGGCCGGAGTTATTAAGAGTGTCCTGCTAGGTCGGCGGGCAGAAACATGAGTTTGCACCCACTATGCTAGCGGGAAACAGGCTACAGCATTGTCTCTGGCTCATATTCGAGCCGGCTGCAATCCTGTAGCCTGCAGGGTGCACCAGCACCCATGCAATGTTCACTGTCTGCAAAACAGACAGTGAACATTGCAACATTGCTGGCCGGGGGGTGGGGGGGCCTGCACTGCCCAGCAGGGACCCCCCTGTACCTATTCTCCGCCAGCCTTTTCATGGCGGTGCTACCACCATGAAACTGCTGGCGGACAAGGGGGTTGTAAAACCTAGGACAGCGCTGCCCTGGCAGATTAGGACCGCCACCATCCACCACACCGACAGGATCTGAGATCCTGTCGGTCTGACTGCCACAGTTGTAATCTGGCGGCGGTCCAAGCTTCCACCGCGAGTGAATCTATAGACCGCCACATTCGTAATCAAGCCTTAGGTGTTCAATGCTCCCAGGTTATCTGCAGCCAGTTTGTACGTTTTAAACGAGTAAACAATGACTATCCTATCTTAAATGATGGAACATCTATGTGATTGGTGATATTTTGAGAATTATCACTCATTTCTTTCCTTAGTGGACTAACAGCAACAAAGCATCTCAGAAAGGGAAAGATACTTTAAACATTTAAAAAACAAATCTGTATAAAAAGAACTTTCTGTAAAAAATCTGCAAACTTTGAGAGTATTTAATGAGCATGCAAGAATAGTTCGCCGATCAGGAGGTACCATGGGGGAATTTACAAAGTGATCCTTTAGTTGATTTATAAACTGTGCAGGCATAGTTGGACATTTAACATAAATATTAACTAAGCCATTTTCATAACCACATCACAGGATACTCATTAGCATATCCTGAAAAAATGACATACTCGCAAACAGTGGTTAATTTTTCAAGGTTTCTGCCCCACTGGGCTGTCCCACTATTGGCCAAGCATGTTACCAGCAGGTCTTCCTTGGGGCAACTTTCACAAAAGGCAAGTTAAATGCACATTAGACAGTAGTCAACAAGACCAAAGTGTGGCATGCTGCACTACTCCCAAGCAGCACTTATGCAATACACAAGGGTTAAACGCAATAAAAATAAGCTGTGCATCCCCTCAATTACCACAGCCAGGAGGCATTCAAGACATGGAACTGGCAATTACACTCCTGCCAATCTGCTATTTGCAAGGACTCCTTGTAAGACAGAATGGCTCTATAAAATGTTCATCTCTTTGGGTTTTTGTTTTCGATTTCTCATGGAGGTGTTCTTTCAAAACCTGGCAGGTAAAATTAGGTTAAAGATGCCATTGAATTCAGGAGAGAGCTATACGTATTCATACTTTCACAAATCTATGCCACAAAGGTTAGTACAGATGAAATACACAGCATAGGTCCTATATTTACAAACAGAATGGTGTTGGTTCTAGGACCAGTTAAAACACGGACACTCCTCAAACTGCAGCTAATGTGCTTCCGGGTCAAGCTTTAGGTGATCTCTGAAAGAGAAGACCCCATTGACCCCACTGTCCTTGGTATAACAGAGACTGAGACTCTGACTAGTGGAAGGTGATGCAAGTCAACAACCAGGCCTCAGCCACCTTAGCCTTCCAAAGACAAGGGTTGAGAAAGGGATGTTCTCTTTTCTACTTTCTTCAAGAGGTAAATTTCCTTTACCTACAGCAGAGAGCTGTATGTGACAGCAGGTCAAAGTTTGGGACATGGACGTTTCAGTCTTTCCTGCTTCGGAAGTCAATCATAAGGAGTTCTGTTGAACTAAGCTTTATTAGCACCTAATATTAAAAGTGTCAAGGATCGGAACCTGTGACCTGCAGGCTACTAACTCATCTGTATTTTCTCCTGAGGTGAAATAAGGAGTTAATTGCTGGGGTTTCGCTCTAGGCATCCTGTGATATTAAGTGCATGTAACTGAAGCGTTTTATTTCCTCCAAGTATCTCCAAGCAGGAAATGCTGTGACAATACAAGGCAATGTTTACTAAATCGTTCACTGATCGTCTAATAACTTTTAAATTTCAGAAAACTAAGAATCAGTCCAACATTCTCACAGTTTGGGACGTGTCTGGAGATTGCCCAAATTAGTTCACACGTACCTATTTGCGCTATGCTTGCTTCTACAGTATTTCCTGAACTAGCAGGGGCACTTCTGCGGTCGATTGACTCCAGTGTTGTTAATGGTGTTTTGTGTGGAGCCTACGTATTCTGTTTGCAACACTGTAAAACACACTTAAAACAATATTTATTTTTTTATATTTATTAGCATTTTCATTTTTATATTTCTGTTGCCAAAAAGCTGACATTTGCGTTTCTTGTACAGACCACTGTGCAATTGAATATTTTGTACTGTTTAATTGCATTGCTCTTTGGCACTTTTTTCCCTTCCTTTTGTACTTACCAGTTAGCTCACACCTCTGTGCTAATTCTCTACTACCACCGCACAACCTCTATTTACATACAAAGGACCTTAAACAGGCACTGCTCACAATAGACATTTCTTTTCTGGCTCTAGGCGCTGGAGTGGGTTTTTGGCACAGAGCACGAGGATTAATAGCAGTTTCGTGCCGAAGGGAGATGTCGCGTGATTTGTGGTGCTCAGAAGCAGAATTTTACTCTTATTGATCGACTCTGCATCGCTCTATGACTGAACATCCTGAAGCACTTACATGCTGTTTGCCCAACAGAGACCTTGTTTGGCAGTGAAACCGGAAACACTAATCTGAACTTTGTAAACTACAGAAAAGGCTAACCAAGTAAAGCAATTAAATGAAAACTCCTACTGTTGAAACAAATTTCACGTGACTTAGGGCCATATGTACGAAAGCTTTTTCCCATAGACACAGAATGGGTAAAATCCTTTGGTACATCTGGCCCTAGAGTACTCCTCGAGCCTACTCAATACATTTGCCAACAAAGTACCTGCTTGCTTTCCCAGGTCGCACGTAGCAGTTTGTGAGCAATGAACTGACTGACACCTTTCATTGCTCAGACGCCTGTAGGTGCAAAAACTACTAAAATGTTTGTTTCATTTAGATGCTTGCCTTTTAAACTAAATCAGCGCATGACAAAAGACTCATGCTTATACATCCTAGAAAGACACAGAATAACACTTCTACTTCGTAAAAAAAATGATATTCAAGTGGTGTGGCCACGACAATGACCCATGCAGAGGTGTCCACTGGGCGGTCTTGCCCGCTCTATAATTATGTTCAAGTGAGTTGGAGGCCTTGTACGTACAGTGTTACTAAGGTGAAATAATGGAGAACCCTGAAATCAGATTTGGGGATGGGTGAGCAGCGGAAAGTGTCTTAAACTCATTTGATGCAGCATGCCCCTGCAGATGACTTTCAGGATGGTCGCCACTCTGCAGTGCAAGCTGATAAGAAGGTCCATGGTATGCTGAGCAGTTCCCAAAAAAACACAGTCCAGTCCAAGTGACCATGCCTGATTACCAAACCAAACTATATCTGAACCCACTTTTAAAGATGAAATGGGAACCTCCACTACAAATGGAGACATCTGTCTCTTGATTGAGTTTAACAAAGTAGTGGCCTCCTTCACGCAAGATTGTGTCAAATCTATCTCTGGCACTGATCATATGCTACAACAAATTGAAACTACAGTGGAGCAACTGAAAGTGGCTGTAAGTCAGAACCCATATGAGAGAAATGAGCTAGACATTTGGGTGGAAGAACTGGAGAACTGATACCAATCCCTACTTGACGAGGTGGATGAAAAAGGACCTTGTCAGGATAGTTTGAGACTTCTATGAATTCCTAAATCAATCACGGACCTTGAACAGTATCTACAGGACTTTTTCCTGTCTCTTCTGCAAAGCCCGATGATTTAGCAATCAAACTCAACATAACTCATTTAGTCTTTATTGCCTAACAAACTACGAAAAATGTCCCACCAGATGTTCTGAACTGTATCCACTTTTTTAGGAAAAAGAAGAAATCATGAAAGCAGTCTAAAGAACAGACAAACTATTCAGAGGGTCCACAATTTCCCTCCTTAAACACATCTGTGCTGTGGCGCTGACAAAACAGAAATCCTTGAAAATAGCACAGACTAGCTGAGGGCACAGTCGATTCCTTGGCAAAATCTGTTTAGGCTGCTCTTCAGACTCAACAACAAACCAGTCTCGATATCCAGAAATAGATTGAACACCTACACCTGGAAGGGAACCCAGGAAATATTAATAACTCTGACGAGTAACACCCAGATCGGCATTGATGACAGCAAGATGACATAAGGCAGTAGAGATTGGTGAACAGTGATTTAGACATAGAAGTCCCTTAATCCCTCATGAGAGGTCACTGGCACAAAAGCTTTGTGAGAGTGGAACAGCCCACAAAGATGAGTGAGTGTTCTAAACCTGTTGGTTCAATGAACATGAAAAGTTATGCTGCTGGACAGTGATACAGCTGAAGGAACAAATAACTACAGGCCGGCCCATTAAAGCAGGATGTGCTCACCAGGGAACTGATTTCAATTGATGGAATCAAGGAATAAAGTGATGAACCACTCCAGTCACTGCTGGTGCTATTCCAGATATGGGGGATTGGCGAGATGCACAGGATGGACTCTGAATTGAGATACTTTTCTAACTTACAGAATTGTAAACAGGTAACCTTGTAATTTTGCTAAACTTCTTAGTGAGACACTTAAAGAATAATAGTCCACAAAAAGGTAAGTTTGATGTTTATGTTTTTGTCGAAGATGAATTAAGTTTGTTCTTTTTGAGTAATTTTGTGGACGGAAAGGACAGAGATGGTTTGCTATTAGGAGCAAAAGTCCCACCTACCCATACTGTGAAGGAGGGAAGATTGTCACCCTGTTAGAAACAAGCATCTGCAATGAAATGGTTTTCGCATTTGCTTGAATTAGAGCAATTGGCATTGTAATTTCATACTTGGACTTTTCTTGCAACATAAATTGAAACGAAGCTCAATTGCTAAAAAAAAAAAAAAAAAACAGACGGGAGGAGGGGCCATCACAGGCTGTAACAGGAGCAAGCGTGATGTAGTGTGATGCCCAACAAAAATGTTCTCTTAGTGAAATCCCCTGGGTGGGAACTTAGCATGCAAAAGCAGGGACATTTAGCAAACTGCACCAATGAAAACAAGGCATTTAAGACAAGCACCACAACGAACAAATGGCAAGAGTGGGGGTGGTTGAAAGCCCATACTGAATACAACACATTTTGCAGACAGTGCTTCACACTGCCAAGCTCAGTCTAATAACTTTAAATGTGTCCTGGAGCTGATCTCGGACCCCCAACTGATAATTAAAGAGAAGCTAAAAAATGATGACAGACGAATTGCTCTACAGCTATACTTAAGAATCAGGTCCAGGCCTTTGCAGAATCTTGAAACGTGAAAGGATGGCCAGTATTTTTCCTCTCAGAAAGGCAGCAACCCTCTCAGAATACAGTATCCGTTAGAACCACCAATTCAACAAAGCTTTTTAGTATTATACATTGAATAGAATGTGCTAGAACTGACCCCAAACTCATGCACTGATATCCACTCGCCAGCCCACGCATGTCTGTTTCCACCCGTTTGGGTTCTCAAGGTCCTCAAAGATACAGGATGTTACATGTGAGTGGTTTACATTTTGATTTTGGTACTGTTGATAGAAAAACATGAATCTACAAATAATAAAATGTAAACAATAAACATTAATTATTAACATTCAAAATTGGTCCACTCTAATTAAAACTTCACTCCAAAAATCTGGTAGCTGCCTCTCTCACTGTGACTTTGCGACATGATTGGGTCGACAAGCAGTAGAACTTGAACGAAGGAAGTATGAAATACAGCTCGCAGTTGTGCATGGAGCTTTCTGAGATTTGTGTGCGCACGGACTCACCCAGTGCCTGCAGGAGTGGTTGGGGCATACTCAGTAGGAATCCAAAACCCTCTGCTCTCTTCCCCTCCTAATACTAAGGGCCATTGCCGCCAATGCCGCCGAAGGTCGTTTCCTATAACAAGAACCACGGACAGTGAAAAGAAGCCCGAACTAAACTAACCCACCTGGCAACAGAAATTGACTACGCTAATGGAAACTCACAAACAAATGTGACAGAGAAGACTGAGGACGCAGCAAGAAATTAGAAGCAGCAAAGAGCAAGGTTACATGAGTACCATTATGTTAGACATTCCAAAGTTAAAATGTCAGGAAAAGCTATCAGACATGTCTCTGCTCCGCCACTGCAGACTTTGAAAGTCATGCTTGAAGAAATAATGTGCTTACAACCAAACCTGATCTAAACCATGTGAAGAATCCTATGGGGCACAAAAACAGCACTGCCTCCCAGCTACCATGGAAACTAACCAAATTAGCCAATTCTATGTCAGGACCGGAGGCTTCAGATTATGCTTTTCTCTCTCTTTACTGCAAAACAAACAGTAGCCAATTGGAACACTTTACTTCCAAAAACTACATTTCCCATAACGTCTGTAGTCCATACTGTCCACCAATCACAGGTCTGCTCCCTGTATATCTAACTCTGACAACACAGTCCTTCCTCTCTCTTTTCTGCTCGCAGCCTGAGATAAGTGTTTTACTCATTTACGCTCTTATTTCTAGCATTTGTTATTATGTGTTTATGTATAATTGCAATGTAGAGCGGGAGTGGGGCTTGAAACGCGTTGTGGTGCTTCAGCTTCATATGCTCTGCACGGGTGCGATCTCTTGTTTACTGAATACGATCACGGTGCTAGCGCTATTTAAAGTTCTGTTTTTTTCCCCAAACAGATGCCGTGTGGTTATTACAGGGCCTTGCCCGACTGAACGAAGCGAAGGACTCCGAGACCACGTACGCAGTCAAAAGAGGAATAGTCCCTTTTCTCTGCTTACCGTCGCACGTGCGCTCTCCCGACCTCCTCGGCAGTGTATGAGGCATTCAGGAGAGACACTGCACAATCGAGTGCACAAGTCAAATTATTGCTTTATTTAGCCCCTGAACGCCCGACGGGGAGAATAAACGTGATTAAGGCCTTGCCTTAGGGGTAATGTGCAGGAGCTCCCTCCACATCCTCTATATATCTATATATATTTGATTGACTTTTGTGAGTCTTCCTGCTGGGCTACTTTGCCCCCCCCCCCATTGAACTCCTTCATTCACCTCACAAGAATCATGCCGCAATACGCTGAGGAGGATGAATATGACCAGGATCTTCCTGAAGTAGCTGACGATCAGCATATGGAGGAGAGATTAGTGGAAGCTAAGACTCCGTAAATCAGGCTCTTATAAAGGTTTTAAAGCCCTTTACTCAACCAACGGGGGAGATTTGGTCACCGTCAATTGAAAGGGCGACCATTGATTGAATCTGGTTCTCACCTTGGCCAGAGTACAGATGGGGGATTTCCCCAACAAGCCTCTCAGGGACCAGCCTCTTCAGCAGAAATCCTGGCTCAGGTGGCTGCGTCGGTGATAAAAGATCACGAATATGGTTCCTTTCCAGCACTAGATGGTCCAGAGACTGGAATCGAATCATCTGTTCATACAGAGGGCAATGACTCTTCCAATTCTTTATCCTCAGGTTCTGATCAAGATCAAGCTGAACCCAAACCTGCGGGTAAGCGCAAACATAAATAGCGTAATATGCGGGAAGGGGACCAACCTCCCCGCACTTTGTCATTTGACCCTGAAAATATCATTCATCCACGTTCCACAGAGTGGATTCCATGTGGAGAGGTGGCACATTATGTACAGGACAGAATCAGAAAGGGTTTTGATCAAGATGTACGCAATACCTTGCACTCCGAATACCCTAGGCCGTCGTTGCTGGGCAAAATGGCAGAGATGCCTGAGCTTGATCCCAATATGGTCACATTCATAAAGAGATTTTCGAAGGACCCTAAGAAAGGCTTAGACCGGGCCTGGAAAAGCTGTAAGGACAAGCTGCTAGACACCTCTGGCCCTCTAACAAAGATCCTGTAGCTAGCTGTTCAAGCTAAGTAATCTAACACTCCCGTAGATCCTCACACTATTTTAGAATGGGCACAAAGAGCCATGTGTTTGTTGGGCAATGCTAATTATGCCATGTCTACAGAGCGCAGATGCTAATTTTTTATGAGAATTGACCCCAAGCTGGCAGAGCTAGCCACTAACTAAGCAGGTTCTTTGGCAAATGGTTTGCTCTTTGGAGACAAGTTCGTCAAGGACTTGGGGAAATATGTTGCTACCTTTTCCTTGCTGGACAAGGCCCAATCTTCAATGAAGAGGATGTTTAGCTGAGGCCTTTTTTCTAGGGCTGGACGCTATAGAGGTCGAGCGCCAGGCTGTGGATACTACCAGACCTCTGGAGGATGCAGTCAACAAAGCCAAAATTCCTATCCCAGATCAGAGTTTTACCCTTCTAGAGCCCGCAGAGGCAGAGATCGTGGCTTCAGGAACAACTGAGGCGGCTTCAACTCCTCCGAAGGAACATCTACAGGTGAGAATCATTCAGTTCTCAGAAGTTTTTCTGGGGAGGGAGATTGTCATGTCGGACCCCAACAGTCGTCCTATCCTCAGGCCATTCTTTTTTCCCAAATAGAGAGTTCTTTCATAGATGCGAAGGCAGAGTCTCTCCTTCTCAAACGCACCATCATCAGATTAAGCCCTCATCCTTCCAGCTTTGTCAGCTCTATTTTTCTGGTGGAAAAGAAAGAAGGCGGCTCTCGTCTCGTGCCCAATCTAAAGGAGTTCAACTCCTTGGTGGTTTACCGCCACTTCAAGATGGAGGGTATCCATCTATTAAGAGATCTTCTTCAGGAAGGAGACTATATGGTGCGTCTGGATCTCAAAGACGCTTACCTTACAGTTCCTATTTTCGAACCTCATCGCCGGTATCTTCAATTCCAGTGGCGAGATCTATGGTACGAGTTTTCAGCTCTCCCGTTCGGGCTCTCTTCCGCTCCTTGGTGTTTCACCAAGCTTCTAAGACCGGTGGTACAATTTCTCAGAGAAAGGGGCATTCGCCTCATTATATATCTGGACGACATTTTGATCATGGGCCAGACAGAAGAGTCAATCTTGTTACATCTCTCTTGGACTGTCCATCTTTATGCAGGATCTAGGGTTTCTTATCAAGTCAGACAAGTCAATGATGATTTCCGTCCAAAGGAATAGAATTCTTAGGTTTTCAGGTAGATTCTGTCAAAGCCCAACTGTTATTACCTCCTGAGAAGAGGAGTTCCAGCAAGAAGGAGTAGAGGGGGGAGTGGCCAAGATGGCGGCGTGAGCGGACGCATTTTGTCTGTGCTCCGCCGCCTAGGCCCTTGACGCGGCATTGCGGCCCCGCATGGGGTGAAATTGGTGGCCAGGGGAGCGCTTCGGACGCCCCAGAAGGTGGTGAGCACCGGAGAGCCCAGGACGCCTGTGGTGACGCCGAGCGGGAGTGCGGTGCCGCGAGACCGGCGCCGACGCCTGCGGTAGGCAGGCGCGGCCCGTGGCGGTTCGGGACGTGCGGCGGCCCTTGTGTCTGGTGGCTCTGCGGCCCTGGGGAGTGGTGCGGCGGCGGCCCAGGAGGGTGCCGCGCTGCAGGCGCTTTGTACGGGCTGTGGTGCGCTCCTGAGAGGGCGCGGGGGACCGGTGCCTGAGGGTGGTGGGGCCTGGGCCCCTGTCTGGAGGCACAAATGACTTGCTGATGTGCCTAGCATCTGGCTCTGGGCGATGAGCTGCCCTTAGTGAGGTGGGACCCTGGGCCCTTATATCGGTGGTGCAGGCGGCCCGCGGAGGACCCCAGTTGCACTGTATCATAAGAAGTGGCTGGAAGTGAAGGGCTTCGCCACTGTGAGAAGGGGTTTCTGGTGGCTGGTGACTGCATTGGGCCTAGGGTGACCCGGCCTCCGGGCGCACTTTTGAGGAGGCCTTGTTTGAGCTGCTGCTGCTGTGCAAGACATCCAGATCGGGCGATGAACAGCTCCTGGTGAGGCGGGACCCCGGGCCCTTTGATCGGCGGTGCAGGCGGCCCGTGGAGGACCTCATTGGCGCCGCGACATAAGGAGCGGCTGGGAGGTGAAGTGCCTCGCCACTGAGGGAAGAGGTTAGTAGTGGTGGGTGACTCGCGGGTGCATTTTTGAGGAGGCCTTGATTGAACCGGACGCCAGACGCGGTGAGGGACCTGGAGTGATGGCGTCCGCTAAGGGCAAGCGGGAACGGACTGTTAGAAAGATGCTTACAGGGACGCGCCCAGTGCCGGGCAGAGCTCTAGAGGGTCCACCTGCGGTCCATTCGCTTGCGGGAGCAACAAGAACTTCTCCAGCTTACGGTGGAGGACCTGGAGAACCACTCACGCCGGCATGAGAACCGCATTAGGGGAGCGCCGTCTGGGGCTGAGAAGGACGACATCAGAGAGTTCGTGGTGGAGCTATTTCGTTCAATTCTTGGCTTTGAGGAGTCCCGAGAAATTACGCTGGATAGAGTGCATCGGGTGGGTCGGGCTCGGGGTGATTGCGATCGCCCCCCGGACATCCTGGCTTTCGTCCACAACTATGGGCTTAAGACAGTATACTGCAACGAGCGCGCAATCTCCCGCAGATCCAATTTAGAGGGCTCCAGCTCCAACTGTTTCAGGATCTTTCGCCACGAACTCTGCAAAGGCGTCGTGAATTTAAGCCTATTACGGAACATTTGCGGGCACAGAACGTGTCATATTCTTGGGGCCACCCGGTCTGCCTTTTTTTTAGCTGGGAGGCGCAGTTCCACCAGGTGAAGTCCATATCGGAGGCGAACCGGATCCTGGGTTTGGGGGAGAGTGGCCAGGACCCGGGCGTGCAATCGGGCCCGAGCGGAGAGGGACGCCTGAGTTGGAGGAGAAAGGAGAAAGCGGCCTACCGCGTCGGAGCAGCTATCGGAGCGGAAGTCGGCAGTGAGCAACGTGGCAGCTGGAACCAATATCTAATTCTGGGGCGCCTGAGGGCGGCTGTTTAGCTTTGGGCCGCTTATTTGTTCGCTTACGAGCTGCCAGGGAGGGGCCTGGGCGGCGGGGTGGACGGGCCTAGATGGTGAACTTGAGGGGGTTCCACAGCCCAATCAAGACTTTTTCCTCTTTGGAGATGAGAGTAAGAGGACTTTGTGGTTGTGAGCACCTGTTGTGCGCAATGGTTGTTTGTTGGTGTGCTTCCCTGGGAGTCCGGAGTAATAGTCATGAAGGAGTAGCCCTGTGCCCCTCTGCCCCCGGGTGACCCACTCCCGGCGATGACATGACAGTTAAATGCATAAGTTTGAATGTTCGGGGGCTTAACAACCCAACCAAGCGGCTAGCGATTCTATCAGGTCTAGAGAAATCAGGGGGTCCCATTTGCCTATTACAAGAGACCCACTTGTTACATAAAGATACGTTCCGCATGCGCTCACGATGGTTCCCTAGACAGTTTTGGTCCTCAACTACTACTAAACATGCGGGGGTTGCAATATTGCTCTCGAGGACGTTCTCCAGGGAGATAGTTGGGAAGATACATGAAGTTCCAGGTAGATTCCTGGCTATCAGAATGAGGCTTGGGCCTTTTTCTTTTACTGTTGCTTCCCTTTATGCCCCGAATTCCCAGCAGGAGGCTTTCTTGAGACAGTCAATCTCCCCTGTACTTAGGTCGCCAGATAGCGCTATCTTAATAGGGGGTGATTTTAATCTAGTACTGGACGAGCTCGACCGCTCGGGCCAACGCTTTGGACAGACTGGGGCCATGTCGGAGATGGGGCGTCAATGGTTGGTTGAGTGTGGGCTAGACGACGTGTGGAGGAAGTCCCATCCTACACTGTGAGATTATTCTTTCTATTCGACGGCTACCAAGACCTACGCCCGGCTTGATCTTTTCTTGGCCTCGCAAGAGTTTATGTCCCGGGTTAGAGAGGCTACGATTGAGCCCAGGGCCTTGACTGACCATGCCCCTATTACTGTTGAATTGGCCATGGAGGTAGGGCGAGTCGGTACCCCGTGCTGGCGCTTTAAGGACTCCTTGCTTCAGAGTGAGTCAGCAGTGGAGTCGCTTCGACTGGCGATTGTGGACTATATTGTTTTTAACGATGATGGCAGCACCTCCATGGAGATTGTCTGGGAGGCGCTGAAGGCAGTAGTGTGGGGTGAGGTTATGGCATTGTCAGCGAGGGACAACAGAACGAGGAGAGAGGTGAGAGAAAGGCTAGAGCAGAGAGTGACTGCCCTGGAGCGTTCTCATAAATCGAATGGTGCGCCCAGAATCTGGCGAGAGTGAGTGAAGGCGAGGCAGCAGCTGAGGCGATTAGACTGATATAGGGCGGAATACGCAGTAGCACGTCTTAAGCACAAATATTATATTGGGAGCAACAGATGTGGAAAGCTATTAGCGCATTGGTTGCAAACGCAACGTGCAGCGTCGACAGTTAAATTGATCCATTCCCCTTCCGGTGAAGTGGCCTGCACGAGTGATCAGATTGCTGAGGCCTTTGCCGGGTTTTACCGGGGTCTATATGCGGCGGATGAGCGGGATGACGCTGCTCTGGATGCTTATTTGGAGAGTGTAGCAGTCACTCCTCTTGGGGAGAGGGAGATGATGTTATTAGACCAGGAGATAAAGCTAGAAGAAGTTGTTTCGGCGATTTCCCGCCTGAAGAATGGGAAGTCCCCGGGCCCAGATGGGTTCACGGCGTTGTTTTATAAGACTTTTTGTGTGGAACTCACCCCGCTACTCACCCGGCTTCTTAATTCCTTTAGGGTGACGGGGACCCTAACGCCTAGCTTGCTCGACGCTACTATTACTGTTATACATAAATCAGGTAAGAATCCGGAGGACTGTGCATCGTATAGGCCGATCTCGCTTCTGAACATAGATGCTAAATTATTCACGGGGATAGTTGCCTTCCGCCTTAATCCTTATATGATGGGTCTTATTGATCCAGATCAGTCCGGTTTCATTCCGAATCGACAATGCGGTGATAACACGAAGCGGCTTTTACATCTGATAGAAAAAGAGAGGCGCTCTTTCTTTCAATTGACGCTGAAAAGGCGTTTGATAGGGTCCATTGGCCATACCTTTTCCGGGTCTTGAAGTGTTTCGGCCTGGGTCTGGGCTTTAGATCTTGGATCCAATGTGCTTATCGCTAGAGTGGCGGTTTGAGTCAATGGTGTGCTCTCTGCGTCGTTCCCGGTTGGGCGTGGGACTAGACAGGGATGCCCACTCCCCCCCCTCCTGTTTGCGCTATATATGGAGCCCTTTGCACAGCGCTTGCGAGATAGCCCCTTGGTTTCGGGTGTGAAATTTGTTGGAGACCACCACCTTATTACCTTATACGCGGACGATGTGATTCTTACACTTGCGGAGCCTGCCACCTCTTTGCCTGCGCTTATGGAGTTATTAACGGAATTTAGCCGGGTTTCGGGATTCAAAGTGAATATGCAGAAGTCTCAAGTCCTTAGTCGGTTCTTGAGCACAGACCATGAGGAAGACTTGAGAGCTCGGTACCCCTTTATGTGGTCATCCTCGCGCCTCTCCTATTTGGGGTTGAGTTAGCGACGTCTGCCGCAAAAACGGTGAACCTAAACTACAAGAAACTGGTACGCGATATACAGCGAGATCTGGGGGAAACATAAGCTATCTTGGCTGGGCAGGGTGGCAGCGGTTAAGATGACGGTATTGCTGCGAATATTATATATATTTCAGTTGCTCCCGTTGACCCCACCCCCCGGACGATTGCCACTCTACAATCCGTGGTCTTGAGACTTATATGGGAGGGTCGGCTGGCGCGTTTATGGAGACAGGTGCTATACCGCCCCAAGAGCAGTGGGGGATTGGCGATCCCGTGTCTTCTGAGATATTTTCAGGCAGTCCAGCTGCGCTTTCTTGTGGAGTGGAGTCACCCACTCAAGGAGAAGCACTGGTGTTTTATGGACCAGGCGGTGGCTGGCTCTCATATTTGGAAGGAGCCTTGGCTCCGGCGTAGACATAGAGCTAGAGGTCTTTATGCATCCCCGATTACTGGGACAACGCTGCGAGTGTGGGACATAGTGGCTTGCCGCCTAGGGCTGACATCTTTTCCCTCTCCGATGACCCCCATAGGTGCGAACCCTGATTTTGAACCTGGGCTACATCTGGATGGCCTTAGACGCTGGTATGAGGTGGGTTGTAGGAGAGTGGGAAGTCTCTTTGATGAACAGGGGGTTTTGTCCTTTGACCAGATGAGGGAGGCCTACAGCCTAGTGGAGGCGGATAGGCTGATGTATTACCAGGTTCGGCATTGGGCTCTCTTACCGGCGAACAGAGCTTTGATGGATAGACCTCTCACGCCATTTGAGAAATGGCTGTTCCTGAAGAAGGATGATAAGAGAATTATCTCAGAGCTCTATCGCCTTCTGCAAGGAGCAAGCCGTCCGCCTAAGTCAAAGGGTCAGCTGAGATGGGAGAGGGAGCTGGAGAGAGAACTCTCGGATGAGGAATGGGACAGCATATTTTATAGAATACACCATACAGCATATTGTGCGGCAGGGACAGAGACATCATATAAAGTCACCTCTTACTGGTACTATACTCCGGCGCGGTTACACGCATGGGACTGTAATAAGTCAGACCTTTGCTGGAGAGGGTGTGGAGCTACGGGCACATTGGTACATTTGCTCTGGTATTGCCCCAATTTACACCGTTACTGGGGAAATATTTTAGATGAGATAGATGTGGCATTTCAGGTCACGATCCCGAGGTTCCCAACATATATCCTACTGGGGTTGCCCAATCCCCTTACTTTTCCCCTAAGATCTCTAAAGGGGAGGCAGATAGCCCTGGCACTCAATGCAGCTTTGCAACTGATTCTAGCTCTCTGGGGTACAGATAGGGTCCCGACTCGTGTTTCATGGCTCCAGAAGCTCTGGTTTATCCTCGCAATGCAGAAACTCATGCTAGCCACCCAGCAGCGGGCAGAAGATTTGGGCGCACTGTGGAAGCCATTTATTCAGCTTCTGTCTGCAGAATTCACTGAGCTGACATGCCCGACCTACCTGAGAGTCTTGAGACTGATCTAAATCATAGGTTGGAGTGCGAAAGGGGGGGTTGCTAGAGGGGAAAGACGATTGATAATCTAGGGGTTAGGGAAGGGAAGGATAGATGGATGTCACGGTCTCTCTGAGGGAAGCACTGTTGAAGTGTTTGTTTTTTTATATATGTTTTTGTGGTTCTCATCTGCGGGCTGATATCCTGGAGGACTATTGGTTAACACCAGTGGTCACATGGCTCAGCAAGGAGAAGATCCTTTGGGGGGGTCCATATTGGCATGGTTTTGGGACTCATGAGAAGAGACCTTTGTATGATGCTATTACTTGCTATTGTGCTGATATATATTATCTGGGTCCCGCGATGAATGGTGTTTTGTATGTTTAGATTCTTATAAAACAATAAAACAATAAACAGATTTGATCACAAGAAGGAGTAGAGGAGAGCCCTTGACTCTCTGACTATATCATTGAAGACCCTGGCTCGCCTGTTGGGTCTATTAGCCTCATTCATTCAAGCAATTGTTCCAGGGCCTCTTTGTTACAGAGCCTTACAATGGTTGAAAATTTTGCATCTTTGCAGGGGACTAGCATATTCAGAACAAATTGGCCTGTTGGAGGAAGCCAGAGCGGAGATAGCGTGGTGGCTAGCTCACATGGACGCTTGGAACAGCAGAGCCACCTTTGCTTCAGTCCTGGAGATGATAATAGAGTCCGATGCCAGCGGATGGGGCTGGAGGGCTCGTTGTGGTTCAGTTGAGACAGGAGGCCGATGGTCGACGGAAGAATTGAAACTTCATATCAACTGTCTGGAACTTTTAGCAGGAGCTTTTGCAATCCGATCCCTTTCCCCTCGACAAGCAAAATGTATCCTTCCCTGTATGGACAACATCTTGGCGGTTCAATATATCAACCAACTGGTGGAGTTTGCAAAAGAATCCTGGCAGTTTTGCCTTCATCACCACATTTTGGTGATGGCGGAATATTTACCGGGTCGTTCCAATCTGATAGCAGATTGGAACTCTTGGTTCCTCAGAGATGGCAGCGATTGGAAATTGAATCCTGTAGTATTCCAACAACTGAATCTCCAGTGGGGTCCTTGTTCCATGGACCTATTTGCCTCAAGACTCAATGCCCAACTGGATCACTTATTCAGTTTGAGACCGGATCCATTAGCACTGGGGATGGATGAATTTCTGCAGTATTGGGAGATGGGGATTCTTTATGCGTTTACTCCTTTTTCCATGATTCAGAGAGTGCTCTCTCATGCGAAGAGACAGAAGTCAGAATTGATTCTAGTGACACCGATTTGGAAAGCTCAACCTTGGTTTCCTGTTGCGATGTCAATGTCTTGTGCACAACATATAGCGATTCCCGGAGAACCAAATCTATTGCTGGACCCAGTGGGATCTCAGCATCCCTTGATAATGCTGGGGCAGTTGCCGCTCATGGCGTGGAGAGTTTCCTGAGACGATGGCAAGAGCCAGGAGTTTCAGACAAAGCTTTGTTCTTTCTCGCCCAATCTTGGGCCCCTTCAATCCACAAGAGGTATGAATCTTCATGGAAAAGATGGTTTAGTTGGTGTAGTGAACAATGTGTTGATCCCCCTGGGGACAAATATTAGTGTGATTGTCAATTTTCTTTCTGATCTAGCCTCTCAGGGTCTAGCTTACAGAACGATTAACGATTTCAGAACTGCTATTTCTGCGGGTCACCCGCACTAGGAAGGGAAACCGGTAGGTGAACACCCGTTAGTATGTAAGTTGCTTCAGGGAATTAAAATGGTAAAACCTCCCCAACCCAAGTACTCAGCTTTATGGGACGTAGATGTGGTGTTATGATTTTTGAGAAATTGGCCATGCAATGAGGATCTTTCAGGCAAACAGTTATCAGCAAAGTTAACCATAGTACTTTGTCTTTTATCCTGCCGACGAGTCTCAGATGTTCGGGCCTTGGATCTAGCAGGTAGAGTATTTACTCCTTCAGGAGTTTCGTTCACTATTTTTAACCGTACAAAGACAGCTTCTAAATGTGTAACTTAGCCAGCATTTCCACAGCACCAGAAACTATGTATTGTCAAATGTTTGAGGGCCGATGAAGAGTGTACTCATACACTTCACAGAGATTTTCAAGGGCAATTACTCATTTCATTACAAAAGCCTTTTGGTCCAGTATCTTTGGCTACTCTGGCCAGATGGGTTCGATGGATTATGGGGGAGGCTGGAATAGATGTTTCCATGTTTGGAGCAAATTCAGCTCGTGGTGCTATGGCCTCTAAGGTTTTTCAGTTGGTTCTCGCTTGGAGTATATAATGAGAGCGGCTGATTGGTCCTCTGATTTCACCTTTAAAGTTTTCTATCACAAACCTATTGTTGATGTTGTCTCCGCAGTGGTGGATCAGCTTTGAACTAGCATAATCTGAAGCCTCCGGTCCTGACATAGAATTAAAAAAAATCTAATTTACGCGTAGAATTTTCTATTCTATTAAGGACACGGAGGCGAGGATTATCCCCACCCTTTAGATACTGATATTCTTATCCTGTTTGGCATTACTATGTATATTATGTGAATTATATATGCCCTCTTATGATGTTAGATTATTTATCTATAAAGCCAGATTAGATGTTATTGCATAATTCTTTTATTTTCATCAGGTGCGGAAAATAAAAATACCTGAGTGATCTTGTGGTAACAAAGAACTGAGAAATTGGATCCTTTAGAAAGAAATACAGTCGACGGCCTCGCCGATGGAGTTCAAGGTTTCAGAGTTTCCAGTTCCTAGGAGTCAAGTATTTGTTTGTATTTATTGCAAAGAAAGAGGAAGGACTGTGTTGTCAGAGTTAGATATACAGGGAGCAGACCTGTGATTGGAGGACAGTATGGACTACAGAAGTTATTGGAAATGTAGTTCTTGGAAGTTAAGTGTTTGAATTGGCTGCTGTTTGTTTTGCAGTAAAGAGAGAGAAAAGCATAATCCTCTCCTCCATGTCCTTAATAGAATTGAAAATTCTGGATGCGTAAGCTAGAATTCTTTTTATTTGGAGGGCATGATGGAAAATAATGTGATTCCGTGGTGTGGGACTATCTACCTTACATGTGCTAAGCCTGTTGTTGCCGCGAGGAGAAAGGTGGCTGGGATTAAAGGCAAAACGGAAACCAGAAGGAAGGAGGGGCCATCACACGCTGTAACAGGAGGAAGCGTGACATAGTATAATGGCCAACAAAAATGATCTCTTAGTAAAATCCCCTGGGCAGGAACTTAGCACGCGAAAGCAGGGTCATTTAGCAAAAAATGAAGCATTTAAGACTAGCACCACAAAGAAGGCAAGCGTGGCCGTGGTTAAAAGCCCATTTTGAATAGCTCAACATAAAAAGGGAGATTAACACCTTGGACCACATAACAATGACAAATAAGCGATATTTGAAGGTGGTGCAAAGGGTAAATACTATTTAATAAATGAGGAAGAATAATGCCTAAATCCTTACCGTATTCACCTTCAAAATACAGTGTTTTAACTGTCCCATAAGACGTAAAGTACTCCTCACCAGATTGTATGATCATTGCTGATACAGCACTCCTATAGGAAACTCACCTGCAGGTGGTTGATGTTAAAACATGTTGCTGTCCATTACAAACCCACTCAATACCACAAACAAACAGAAGTGGCAATAATCATAAGGATTAATGTCCCCTTTCAATTAGGTTCACAGAGACAAGGAGGAGAGAAAGCTTGGGTTACAACGATCTTTCTCTGGCAGGACCCTTACAATGACACATATAAATGAACACAATGACAATAAGAAGCTGTCTCCAACAATATGGAGGAAGATATGGAGGAAGATCTAATGGTTGGAGAACACCTAAATGTAGTACTTGAACCTGCCATGTTTAAGTCTGGCTCCAAATGTTACAACTCTGGGTTCCCCTTTCATTAACAGTTAGGATCTTGGACTTGACCTGCACTGACATTTAGTGCTTACATCCCTTTGGGGGGAAGCATTATACATTTTATTCTAAATGGAATTTGTACGCAATGTATAGACTAATGGCTGCTCTTAAAGATTACATACCTAAATGTGGAAGCATATGGATGCCTTTTCAGACATCAAGACGGGGGTATTTGAGGGGAGGTTTCCCCATCTGCCCTACTTAGTAGAGGAAGGTGAGTTTGTTCCCTGCTCAGAACGGCTGCCTAATTAAAGTACTGTGGTCAGCAATACTTACCCCAAAAAAGTGCCCTGGATGATATCAGCAAAGTATGTGTAACTAAGATAATTGTGTCACCAATATAAATATTTTGTTATAATACTGCTGTATATTGCAAAATGTTGCTTCTTTTCAAACACTTATCACACAATTAAAAGTGAATTGGTCTTCTCCTGGCAAAACATTAACTAAAGTTGTTTTAAAAAAGAAAATAAATATTTAGGAAGGGTTGACTGGATATTATTAATGAAATTGTAATTGTAAAGCACTTCAATGCTATGGCAGGTTAAACTAATCATGAACTAGCAAGGATCTATTCCTCGTGTATAGCTCTTCAGCACCATTTTGCCCTTCATTGAGAGAGGATTCCCTCAAATGACCCTAAGCTCTAGGAATCCAAAGAAGCTGCAGGTCTACAAATCTTCACTGGATTTGGGGTCACAGATACCAAACAGAAGCTAGGAACAAATCATGAACTACAGGCGACTTTGAATACTATTTTATCAGCCAAAAACTGACATCTTTAAAAATTGCATCCTTAGGTGAGCATCACATACCACCTCAGCACGAACTTCAACACTCTTCACCCAGCAATCTGTGGAAAAAGAAATGAGACCTTGGAAAGAAGGAAGCTTGTGTCACAGGAACTATCCTGGGCAGAATAGGGACGTTCTCCCTTCCACTGCGATTATAAGAAAGAAAGAAATGTTTTGCCATGTGTAACAAAAGCGCAACGCCTGAGGATATTTGGTAGAGTGTGCTAACTGTAAAGACTCCTCACATAAATGCATACTGGAGAAATGAAGCTATGACAGTTCTTAGTCCTCTGTGCCGAACAAAGCCAGAGATGATGAAACCCTTATTGATCATGATTGGAAACACCAGCTCTAAACCAACGGCTCCAGGAGCTTCTTCACCTTTGAAGGAAGAGTGCAGATGAGACCAGGTATTGATGAGGAAGGAAAAGGTGATGAACAGACTGAAAGAGAGTCTAAACCCTAGTCCTGCAGCTGCCTGAAAAATGGGTTTTGATGTCTGTGAAGACTCAGATCAAGGAATCGGTTCAGAAATGTGATGTAGTTTATTAGACAGAAAACTACTGCTGCCATTAATGAGCTATTTAGGTTCATAGTGAGCAAGCAAACACATACTTGGAGAAGTACTACCAATATTAAATTAGTGCTGTGTACCAGTGCCAAATACCTACCAATACTCTATTTCTGGCAATTAGTTTGTATCTAGGAGAAGCCTATTGTTCATGGAGGATGATACCTGAATGGTCATCAAACCATATTTTGTTAACTGCAAGTATGCTTTGAGGCATTAAGTGCCTTTGTTGTGTTTCTGGGCCTAGTCCTAGTATGTGTTCATCAGACCCACGTCAGGAAGTTGGACTCCAGTGACCCACTGGTTTCAGTCAGCATGGTTTCAGCTGTTTGAGCGCAGTGGAAGATCTGCCAGGGAGGCAAAGCGTAGTGTATGAGATTTTATGTCCAAAGATCTGTTATGGCACTGGTTCTTGTTAGGAACTTTCCAAAGTGTGATGATTGTTGTCCTGGGTGATTAAACTCAAAAGGCTCCACAGCAAAATATTGAGACCGTAAGATGTAAATGTGGTGGAGCAAAGTGGTGGGTCTGACGGCTGTAAACATCAGACTGCAGTTGGAATGAGGTATCCACGCAGTTGACTGAGCGGTGAAGGTGTACTTCGTCTGGCTTTTTTCACCTTGTGAAAGATTTCTTCATAGTGATATCATTTTTTTTATTACGTTTATTTTTCAGCCTTGAATACGAATTGCAGTTTGAAGCAAAAACATGTGTTGCAGTCGTACTTCTGGAAAAATGTTATAATATTTTGTGCATGTCATACTTTCATCTTCTGAGAAAGAGATGTGGTGAGTTTTGTATGCTCTTCAGATGTTGACAATTAAGCATGATAACAGATCACTAATATCAGAGGAAATATATTACAACTGAAACACATGCTGAATGTCATTAGCCATGTCAATAATTAAGCATGTTCTTAGAAGTGCTAGTTAAGGAGCATTATATATGGCCAAATAAAGCCAACCAGATCTGAGATGATTTGTTGTTAGTAGCAACAATAGTATTCACAGATCTATTCAGCAAAATGTGTGAAATAAAACTCATTAAGGAGCGCCAGCACCAAAACATAATTTTCAAAGCTATAATGAATAGAGGGAGTATGTGAAATCCAAGATGAACACACCATTTTTGATTTTATTTTCCTGCATATATGAAAAGAACCATGCATTTTACAACCTGCATAGCTGCTGGGATGAAAAGGTCCTCTGCATGATAAAGACGAGTACACCTCCACCGAGTGCCCAACCGTACTATTGTCTGTATCCCTAATGCTGACTTTTTTGTCATAAGCGAACACAGATAATGCATGCGCACCATGACATAGGCCTTCCTTGTCGGACCGGGAGTGGAGCCTCAAGCACTACCCTCATAGTGCTGGAAGGCTACCGCCTTCAACAGGAGTTACGCACCACAAGTGGTGGTGGCAGCATACCGTGTAGTGATCAGTAGCAGTGAATAGGACCCTTTCCCCCTGTGTCACTGGAGTGAGGCCTATAGGCCTCATCGTTTTTAAAACTTCAGCTGCTGTGTGCTTCACTCAATCTTGGCATACATCAGGTAGATGTGGAGTGTTGCATAGCGCCGGCAGGGTGGCTCTGCATCATTTTTATGTGTGCCTGGGAAGGGTAGAGCACATGGATGGTGCAGTGCTATGCAGTACATGAGTGGTTAGTACTGCTGTGGGATGTATGAATGCCTGAGAGGAATACATTACATGAGAGATGTAGTGCTGTGCAGTGCATGCACAGGCACCACATGTACTGTGTGTATGTGTGCTTGTGTAAAGTATTACACATGAAGGGTGAAGAGTTGTGCAGCATGAACATAGTGAGTGTGTGTGATGGTGGTGGGCATGTTTTAAAATAAGCACACACTGGTTGAATATAAGAAAGCTTTAGTACTTAACAGTGTGCGCAGAATACATGCGTACAGATACAAGTACAATGCATAAAAGTATTAGTGCTGTACAATAAGTGGGCTGAGAGTGCACACTGAGTAAATGCGCATGCCGTGGTACACTGTGTGGAGGACCCAGGATCTCATTTTGGGAAGCCCAGGCCTGCTTGGGGAAGGCAAGGGGAGGAGAGGAATCCCCCACGACAGTTTCTGGATTGCTGCATTCCTGGGAGCTGGGTGGCGACACAATGGAGAAAAAAGAAGAAGACTCATCTGTGATTTAGTGATACATCACAAGAAAGCTGACTGAGCACATCTCAGGGAAATTGAACTGATAAGAGAATCATATAGAGTAGGGATGGGGGTCTGGGATTAACCTTAAAATGCATAAGTCATTGTGGCTTACATCCAGATGTGCACTCTGGTCACTCCCATGATTTATGCTGTGGACGATCAGCTTTGGTGCCCACTTTGAAGTTTTATGTTGGGGTTTCACTTCCTTTAAAGACCCAGACCCTAAATCACATTTGGACAATAATAATGGGAGGTTGAGTCCCCAAAAATGTGTCATCTGCCAAGCAGCCAGACACGCTGTCTGAGAATGGGAAGCTCTGCAAGACTTCTGCCTGTGACCAGGACTGGGAGCCAAGGCCTGCAAGTCTCCCTGCTGGGTGAGGGGACATCACCCAGGGAATCTGAGACCACCTGCCCAGGAGCCAGGAGCCCCAGCACCTGCCTTCTCGCCAAGACCAGTGTGCCATGTGAGGTAGAGGAGGGTGTTGGAGGGAGCGAGATCCAGTGCAGAGCCCTACTGTGAAGGCTTCCTGGGTGAGGTGTGAGGAGAGCAGCGTGCACTGAGTGGGCAGGAGCAGTTCGACAACCCCTCCCCCCTTTATGCTAGGAGAGGGCAGATGTGATCTCAGTCATATAAAGTGTGCCGTGTGGGAAGCACTAGGCCTTCACCGCCGTGGTGACCCCATGTGCGAGACGTGGCCACTCATGAACCTAATTACTTAATTGGGCCAAAGCATTTATTGCCATCAGTCAGAAAGTCCAAAATATAAACAACTTATGATTGGCATTTACATGTTTTAAATATAATGTCAAGGCTGTTTAAATAGCAAATTGTGTACTTTTTCTCCCAAAACGTATCCTATTAGGAATCAATATGCAAGATGAAAAAAACATAACAGGCATTTCGATTCTGCTCAGAAGTGGCTCACAGCTGCACTCCAAGCCTCATCTTTTTCTCCAAGATTATGAAAGCAAAGGTTGAAAGTAGATACGAAGGCTCTATGCTGTTGTCCTGTATTATACGTGTATCTGGCTAACAAGCTACTGAAGATGGAGCCTTTTTGTCGTAAGTCTGACATCATTCAGAGCTGAAATTGGATTATTTTAGTTCCCTCAAATTCTATAAAATCAGACCAATGTTTTAATTTGTTATTAGAGTATGCTGGAATCCCAATACATCTTTTTGCTACTGTATATTAATGTATCGTATATTCACTTATTGTAATTTATTTGGATTTACATAGAGTGGACAGCCCTCACTATGCACCAAAGAGATTTTGGATATTGACAGGAAAGCTGGGCGCATACGGCCCGGTCAAGATATTCTATCAATCAATTTTTCCAGTGGGCTGCATGTTAGGTGGCTGTTTACAGAGCAGGATGGGCTGCCATGACCCAACTGTGCTCCCAGGGCTCATTATTGTCGCAGCCTCCTGCAGTGTGAGGCTGCTTTGCACATTCTTGCTGGGGCTGATGTTGGTTTCCATTCCGGCTCCGAGTGCACTCGTCTTGAAGGGTGTTTTGTAGCATGAACTGTGTGGAAAGTGTTTGGTGTTGAGCATGAAGACGACAGAAGTACTCTTACCACAGAAGTGCTCTTAAAGGAGAGTGAGAGAAAGAATGCTTAAGCTTACATATCATCCCTGTGCATGTTTGGAAGGGTGGGGGTTCCACGCATTACATGAGTGTAAAGTGGTTAGTTTTTATGTTCTGTATCCCATCTACACATTGCCTACTGCGCAACGTAGTCTACCATATAGACACTGGATGACAACTATTCTTATACCTACGTAAAAACCCAAAAAATAAATACATTCAAGTCCGTAATATGAAGTGATGGGCTAAAATTAAACTTACACAACTATATCACGTACGAGTAAAACATTTGTGCTGCATGTCATTGACCTATTTAGCTGGCAGGCATTTCGATCACTTTTAGAACACACAATACTGGGTGGTTCAGAGGTTTTGTTTGACTTACCTGAGCTTGTCGTATGTCGTCTGGGCAGCAAGTAAACAGCCAAACAACATTGTCCAAGGAAGGCAGAATGTTTTTCTAGCTATCACATACACAAAGCATATCAAGATGTACGTCTCATTTATATATATTTTTTACAAAGTAGTACAAAATACAGTCACCAGCACACAAATTCTTCTGTCAAAGGAGAGCAGTAAACACCGAAATAACGTGCTGGTACATATCCTGAACCAGGGTAGAGCAGGGTTGTCCCACTATATTTTCCAAAACGAAAAATAAAATGATAATAACGTACATTACGTTATTATCATTTTTTATTTTTCCTCGTAGTAAGGGGCAGGGCTGGGCTGGAGGAGGGCTATGCACCACCATAAGTTTGCATGTTTGCTTGGCTGGCCGTGTTGCCCAGGTTCACATTCCCAGTCTGAGCGGCAAAACAAGCCACTCAGACCAATCACAACACTGCTGTTGCTGGTAACAGCAGTGTCGTGATTGGCTGGGAGCATGTGCAGCCGGGAAGAAAACGAGGATGGAGGAGAGACCAACGCCATCCCACCCTGTCCTGCCCCGCCACCCCCGTTCAGTGGCAGCTGTCACTTTTATGAACTGTGGAACAATGCTTACAAGAAATGTAGAAACACAGTGACTACTCTTTTTCACCAGTCCCATTATCTTCTAGTCAGATAATTTCTGGTATGATCTTCCATCCACAGTCAGTTAAATGTTTAACCAGATTCCATAGATATCCACTGACATGATGGGATTATTTTATAGAGATAGTGCTAGAAGTCAGTGAAAAAAAACAAAAGCTAGTGATGGAGTCACTCATAAAACTTAGAAAGACTCATGGTCCTACTTACAAAGCTAAATTTTCTATGTGAGAAAATCCACACATGTAAATTTTCTCTTACACTTTGCATTAAATTTACTAATTTTGGCTAACCACAATTTCAGAGCGTGAATTTACTTTAAAGTGTAGATTTCTATATCTCCATGCCTTGAAATCAGAAACAGAGGAGTGAAGATAAATTTACAAGTGTAAAGTTACTACTTGTAAATTTCAATTTCTCACATGTTGACAGAGATCTCTGCCACCCTGGTGGTGGTGATCTCCACCACCAGAGTGAAGATCTCCCTACAGGAAAGTATAGGGGAAATTATTAAAGTTTATTGTTTAAAAATGCTTTATTTATTTGATTTTAAAATATAAACGTAAAAAAATTACAATAATTATTTTTACCCTAGAACTGACAGAACAATGTTAGAGCTCATTACCTCTTCAAAATAAATTCTTACTAAATAATTAAAATATATTGATTTATTTTATAAATATTAATAGTAATAGTATTAATACATTTCAATAATGTAAATTACATGGTAGTTGTTAATAAACGTTTTAAATATAAATTATTTTTATATATGTTAACTGGTCCTTTTTTTAGCTAAGAAAATATCTAATAATTACTTATGCATAATATTTTAAGACCAATAACCAACGGCTCCCATGAGGAGCCCTTTTAATAGCTTATGGGGCTCTGGTTGGTAAACTATACAGATGGTGCAAGGGGGTTTATAAGAATCAGAAGATAAACTCCTGGGCCTTCAGGGTTGTCACTCTGTAGTTAATAGTGACAGACAGTTTCATTGCCCAATTCTTCTTTTTCTACTGATTAGAAGTTATTTTGGTGGAGACTGGAGAATTAATCTGAGATAAAACCAGGGCACGGACATGTTCTCTATGTATACTGATTTAACAGGATTCTAAAGTCCTTCCCTGGCTATACTGCAGAGCAGAATCTTTGCTCTCGATTTAGTGAATGTGTCGATAGCTAGCAAGAAGTAAGTTATATTCAAATGTCATCATTTTGGTGCATTGAGATGCCATTGGTTACTAGATTTAAAGTAAACATGTCTTACAGTGCTTTATTTTGGACTAGAGACTATTAATATCTACACTTGTTTTCTGCTGCTTTTTTGCTACGACCCACCTCATTAATGCATCCTCATATGCAAGCCAAATGATCGGAAGAGAGAAGTCTATGTAACTATTATGACAATACGTTTTAATAAGTCATTTATCTATTCAGCACAAGTTGAGCTTAAGAAAGAGCCCTTTATTGAACCTTCATGGTGGCTTTTAGTGCCTTAGATCCCAGGGTGTGGTCAATAGCACATTTGTGCATCATCCGGTAGGCTGACTGAATGCTGGCACTATCTGACTGGATGACTGAAGGACTGTGTGACACAAAAAGCCCTGCATACTAACAGATGTTGAATACTGGAAAGTGCAGTACTAGTCTTAGTCCTCAAGAACTCCGATCAGATTGTTAAACTCGTGTGGGAGGCATACAGTGCTGTCATGCTCTCTCAGTGGGAATTCTGTTTTAGAAGATTAATGCAGACAGGAGAAGCTCTAAGCTCTAAGCTCTTACTCCTCCATTCTCTGGACCCAGACGTTACACAAAGAAACAGATGAAAGCTGGGCTTTGGTGTGGGGGAAGGGTAGTACCCTCAGAATGAACAGGAAAAAGAAAGGCAGGCTTCATGATCACCTGACAGGAAGATACCGCTGGAGGTAGCTGTAGTTTCTCATGTAAAGTGAAAGTAACAGGTTCGTTGTACACTGCCAAACCTCTACATTTTAGCCTTCTAATAACACCAAACCTACCGTAAGTGGTCCAAAGTTCCACCGCTGTAGCAGACAGGACTAACAATGTGTGGGGCACTATATCTCTAATTGTGATAACACGCATATATTATATGCATGCTTTTGTAAAGCACTCAGTAACTTTTTGGCTGTTTCAATGTGTGTCAATGTACAATGATAAGACAATGAGGTCCTAGAGTACAGAGAGATCGAAGGGAAGCCAGAGGTCTACTAACATGGCCAGTAATCCTGTTTATTTGGTATCTGTCTGGCCTTGATGTGTACATTATGGCTGCATTTCGTAAGCCTCCATTCACAAGGTTAGGAGAAACATAAATGTTTTGCACTAGCGTACAAGGAGCAAGGCCGGACTCAGGCATCCAACTGACACACAGGCTGGGGTAGAAAAAAGGGGTGAGAAGGATGAATTATTGTGGAAGGAAAAATAACTCCTCAATTGTCCTTTGCTGGTGTGAGCCAGGTATTTCGTTTTCTATAGGATTTATCTTCATTGAGTCTCAGGAGCAGTGAGACAGAGTTCCTCGGTATACACAGTAGGCCAGCGGAATACCTTGGATGAAAGCATCGGAAGCAACCATTCTGATATTTTGGGGATCACTGTTGGTTCTTTCTGTGTTATCTGAGTACATATGGACAGCATTCTTATATTGATCTAGCTGCAGGTCTTGTGCAAACCGGGCCAGAACCAAGGTACAGACGTAGGGTATCGCATTTACCGATCCTTCACATGTGCTCGCAAATATCGTCATAGGGACAACGGTGTGGTGTTTACAGCATACGAGGAACACTTATCAGCTGTCAATTAGCATGATTTGATCACAAGAACAGGGGCAATACACACATCAGAAGAGAAGTGCTTGTTAATTTCTTCATGCTCCACAACTCCTCTGAGAGAATATGTTGCCTGTTCCTCCTCTGGCCTGTTAGATTCCTGAACCGCTGTCCAGAACTCTTTCTGATATGCTTCTATTTGCGATTTGGGACCTTGTTAATATAAAGGACAGGCCATGTCTGTTCCTGGCTAGTTTTTTTCCTGTTATGGTTCCTTTTCTGGTTCTAATTTGCAGTACCTCATCTGGACCTTAACTAGAATGGTTGCTCCCAGTTATCAATCTGCCATAATTCCTTCCCCTTCTTACTAGACCACAGTGCTGTCTGAACCTTTCTGCTCTGTGCGTTTGTTCAGTAGAAATACTAAAATCCCCAGTCGTTGTACACTTTTCACCAGAATGGGGTCAGCTGGGTTCTGCTTTCCCACTCTTTTTGACTAAAGGTTCAGCTGTCATTGTTTGTTGCTGTGTTTGTTGGTCTCTTTGGTTGTACACTGGCTGTGGTTTGAGGTATTCAAACTACACTTCTAGCAATTGCGCATTTAGATCTGAAATCTTTCTGGAAAGTCTTCAGTGAATGTGTTACGTGCTCAAAGAAACAAATGGAAAATTGAACAGGGCTGCCTAGGTTTGTACTCACAGACATTTAAGTGTAAGTGATGGCTAATCAATGACGCCTTGTTGACTATTACAAATCTACAACCCAGAAATACACTAAAAAAAAAACATTTGGCACCAAAAATGAGATATCAACATGATACTCCCGCAACCAACCGAAAGGTACATTGTGTAGCTAGAAGAAGATGCAGCTGCTGAGGAGGTCATGGCTCAACATGTCAGAGATGCTGAGCATAGATGCCCTCCTTATGCGCATCAGCCAAACACAAATCACTTCTTTTCAGACAGTACTGTAAAACCTGCCCGCAGGCAAATCAGTCTGCAGAACTGCGCAAAACAAGTAATGCCACTGCTTCATTTTTATGCTAATTACCAATCAAACGGTAAACATTACAAAATGAATTGTCCTGTTTTCTAAAATGCTAAATTAATATATATTAACAGGCTGTAGTGGCAGGTATGAAGGATGCGAGGGAGCCGGATTTCATGTTAATATCTTTTATTCTTGCCACAAGAAATAAGGCCCACGAGCAGCCGGCCGGCCGCAACACCGCGCTTTGTTCGCGCCTCTGCCTTTCCGCTGCGCCGCCCCCTAACGTCACGACCGTCCTCGCTACGGATTGGTCGTGGCGTCATGAGGCGCCTAAACATAGAAGACAGACCAGTTCTGTCCCTCCGGCCTCGTACGTTAACTCACGTACGACATCTCCCTTTTCAACAGAACAAGAAAACTTAAGGAACTTCACCTCATAACAAAATCTTCGAACCTCTTGGGTGCTCGGATACGCCTAATTGGCCTGCTCGGAGTAACATACTGAAGTGAATTCGCCTTGACGGCGCACGCATCCTCTCGGCTTGACCCCATTACATTGTGACTGTCGCTCTCCACAGATTCGGGCCTGCAACCATTCTGTCCTGAGGCAGCCGTCAAGCCACGCCATGCCTTCTCGCATCGCTCTGCACTCCCCTGTCCACTTATTCCTCGCCTGGAAGGCGTATTCGCACATTCCTCCTCATCAATGACTACATCCCTGGCTTCGTGAGTTTGCCACTCGTCAACATCATCCGTGCATTCGGCCCCATCCACACGGACATCTTTCATGATGATTTTCTCTTGACCAGCCTTGAGCCTAACTATGTCGTCCTTGCTCCGCCACCCCGCTCCTTCCAGACAGACTGCCCCTCTTGTCACTCCTTGCACACGCACCGGGGTTTGAAACACAGACTCCCCCTTCATCACCCTGTTGGGTTTCTTCACCAATACCCAATCCCCTTGCGCTATATTTTTAGTTTTGGCTCTATTCACCATGTCAGCGTACCGCTTATTGTTTTCCTGTTTGGCCACTATTCTTGCTTTGACTCTCAACCTCTCATCAGATTCTGCCTCAATTTCCCGGTTCATGTCATACCACTTATTGAATTTGGGGGTAAGCTCACTCATGCATCTTCTCCCTCTCATCAAATAAAACGGAGTGTGTCCAGTAACCTCACTGGGCGTGTTGTGGAAAGTGTGCACCTTGTCCGCCAGAAACGCTTTCACATTCATGTTGGAAGCGATCGCCTGTTGCACGCCCTCTTTGAGGAATCTATTCATACGCTCAACCTGCCCATTGCTCTTCGGGCTGTACAGCGGGGTCTTCTCCTGCTTAATCCCCAACCTGGACAGAAAATCCGTCATCTGCCTGGACACTAGCTGGGTGCCGTTGTCCGACACCATGATCTTCGGCTGTCCCTCAATCGCGAAAATTTTCGTCAATGCCTTGATCACTCGTTCAGTGGTAACTTCCCTGACGAACTTGTAGTGAATCCATTTGGAGAAGTAATCCGTAAGGACGATGAGATGTCTACACTCGTCAGGTAGCATTGTAAATGGGCCCGCAAAATCAATGGCAATCTTGTTCCACGGGCCGGCAAGAATGTCCACCAGCTGCAACTCTCCTTTTGTCGTCTTCCAGTGCTTATCGGCCCTTAAGCACGGTCCACACCGATCAATGAATCTGCTGACGTCGCTGCACATCCCTGGCCACCAGTAGTACTGCTTGAGGAGATTCTTTGTAGCGGTATTGCCCGGGTGGCCCTTATGGGCAATCCTGATTAGCTTGTCTCTTAAACTTTCCGGAGGTACAAACAGCTCGTGTCTCTTCACAAAGCCGCCTTCGATGGTGAGTTCGGAACTAATCTGTTGGAAACTTCTGAGTGCCCTGTGCAAGTTCCGGATAGGGGGCCAATGAGCCTTCATGTGGTCCATCACCCTCCGCATAGTCACGTCCTTCTCCTGAGCCGTCAACCATTCTTCCTCTGATATGGATCCCTCGCACATGGCTGTTGCGTCAACCATTGCCACAACGCACTCCGTGTCGTCCAGTGAATCATTCTCCTCATCCGGGATCAGTATGCGAGATAGGCAATCCGCCCTGCAGTTGAGACCCCCTTTGATGTGTCTGACGGTGAAGTGATATTCTTGCAACTTAGACAGTAGACGTAGGAGCCTCGAGCTGGCTTTGCCATTGCCACGTCCTTGTATATCAAGGGTTTGTGGTCGGTGACTAATTCGAACTCCCTGCCCCACAAATAATTTCTCAGTTTCTCCACGGCCCAGACGCACGCGAGCGTCTCCCGCTCGATGGTGCTGTAGTGCTTCTCTGCTTCGCTCAATGACCGCGATATAAATGCAACAGTGTTCTCCTTCTTCCCTTGGAATTGGCAAAACACTGCACCGATTCCCTTGGCACTAGCGTCAACCGTGATTACATTCCAGAGGTCCTTGTTGTACGGTCGTAATACTGGGGCCGCGGCGATTGCCTGTTTGACGGATTCGAAGGCAGTGCTTTGTTCCTGTGTCCACGTATATTTTTCGTTCTTCCGTAGCAGTTTCCTTAGAGGCTCCACAGTGGTTGCGTATCCTTGCATGAACTTGGAATAGTATTCGCTGAGTCCCAGGAACGATCGCAAGGCGTCTTTGTCTCCTGGGCAAGGGGCATCTCGTATGGCCCTCACTAAATCATCTTTCGGCGCAATGCCATTTGGGGTAAGCACATGCCCTAAGTATTCTATCTTGCCTTCCATGAATTTGCACTTGTCTTTGGAGACTGTCATCCCCCTTTTTTGTAGCACCTCCAACACTCTGCGCAGCAGTTCCAAGTGCCCCTTCTCGTCTTCCGTGTGTATCAGAATGTCGTCCTGAAATGCTTCAACCCCCTTCATATCGCAGAAGAGGAGGTCCATTAGCTTTTGAAAGACGCCCGAGGCCGATGCAAGGCCGAATGGAAGACGGATGTACCTGTATGCTCCAAACGGGGTAATAAAGGTGGTAAGTTCCTTGGATTCCTCCGTGAGACATACCTGGTGGTATGCAGACTTCAGGTCTATCAGGGTGAAAAACTTCGATCCTGCTGTGGCCGACAATATCTCCTGAATGTTGGGCAGTGGATGGCAGTTCACCAGGATATTTCTGTTCAGTGATCGCAGGTCTACACACAACCGAATGTCCCCTGTCCTCTTCTTCTTGGATACCACGATTGCGGACACCCATTCTGATGCACCTACTTCCTCTATTACTCCTTCCCTTTTCAGCTGATCAAGAACAGCCTTAAGCTCCCCCCTTACAGAAGGAGGAATCGTTCTGACTTTGTGCTTAATTGGTAGGGCACCCTTTTTTAACCGTATAGCATGCACAAATCCTCTTACACACCCTACCTTGTTTTAAAAAACGGAGTCAAACATTTCGAGGACCTCAGCTAATCCATCATGTAAATCATCAGGCTGCACATAATTGACCCAGTCATCTCTCAGAACTATGGGATCTTCTGCCCCAGGGACTAGCATCACACCTAGCTTCGCCAGGTCCTTCCATCCCACAAGGCTCCTCCCATTTTCAGCCACATATATCTTTGTTCTCACAGTGCGCCCTCGAAAGGTGAGGGAGTCCCAGAAGTAACCTTTCATCACTATGTCGTGTTCCCCGAAGGCCTTTGGACTCACATCCGTCTCATGCAGTCGTACATCTTGCCATTTCAAATCAAATGTCCTATCAGAGATCAGGGTAAGGGGGGAACCAGAATCAGCCGTAAATGGCAATTTTATCACACCAATCATGACGGAGCCAATGGGACCCTTCACTCTACCGTCCTCACCATCAATGGACAACACAATGTCTGCATCCGCATCAGTGTCACTCTCGCTTACCGAGCTCACTTTCATGCCCGTATTATATTTTTTTGCTTTACATACTGCCGCAAAGTGGCCCAACTTCCTGCATTTAGAACAGCTTTTGTGCACGGCAGGGCAGGCCCTGCCATCCGCTAAGTGATCCTTTGACCCACATCTAAAACAGACGAGCTGCCTCCTGCCTCCCCCTCTATCACTCGCCGCCCTGTCTGAAGTCTTGGGCACATGTTTACGGCTGTCCTGTACATAGAACACATTTGAAGCCTGACTAGTGTTCGCCAGTTCCTTGGAAGATACCATGGAGCGTTCCACTGCCTTTGCAATGGCTATTACGTCCTTCAGTGAAGGATTCCTGCATGAAAGCAAACGTTCCTGCACTTTCTTTGAATGGCAGTAGAACACCACCTGATCTCTAATGTACGTATCAGTCATCGCTGCAAATTCACAATCTTGAGCTAGAACACGTAGACATGCAATATACTCTTCGATAGTCTCTCCTTCCTCTTGTTTCCGCAGTGCGAATTTATGGCGCCCCACCATGATGTTGCACTCCTCCGCATACTGTAATTCAAGCCGCCGTACAGCCTCCTGGTACTCATTCAGCGGAGCTGTGGCTCCATGGGGATTCACATAAACCGGCAGGCTATCGAAAACCTCTTGTCCAGCCTTCCCCAACAGTCCGAATAACAAAGACTTTTTCCGTTCGGGGCTATACCCCTGACCATCAATTGAGATAATATAGTTCTCAAATGCGCGCAGCCATCCTTTCCACTTCATGCATGGCTTACCAGGAGAGTCCAGGAAGAGAGGAGGCACGCAGATATGACCTGTCTGCGACATGGCCGGAAAGCGGGCGCCACACTTGGAAGGACCGCGTAATGCAGGTGCAGCATCCACTATGGGAGGCTACCGGGCTGCGCAGAACGGTAGGAGTCGTCAAAATCAATTGTGTGGAGATCGCAGCATCAGCGCCGTAGGGGTTGCATGTAGTCTCACGTGAAGAGATATCAGCGCTTTCCACTGGCCTCCCGAAACACCAGGTAAGGTGGGCTACACTCGTGGGCCTTGGTAGAAGCTGTGACCCTCGTCGCCATTTGTAGTGGCAGGTATGAAGGATGCGAGGGAGCCGGATTTCATGTTAATATATTTTATTCTTGCCACAAGAAATAAGGCCGCAACACCGCGCTTTGTTCGCGCCTCTGCCTTTCCGCCGCGCCGCCCCCTGACGTCACGACCGTCCTCGCTACGGATTGGTCGTGGCGTCATGAGGCGCCTAAACATAGAAGACAGACCAGTTCTGTCCCTCCGGCCTCGTACGTTAACTCACGTACGACACAGGCAACAATTCCTATTTTAAGACGTTGAGCACAATAGTTAGTACCTGTGTCCTATTTGTCACGTGTACTTGTGATTTTTCATGAAAGTCATCTTTCGTAAGTAAACTCGTTTTTTAACATTTTACAAACTTTACTGATGGATCCAAAGATAAGGCACCGGACACCAGATGTAATGTCCAGTAGAAACTGTGAATGTTAATGGTGAACTGCTGCCTTGATACCCATGGCAGCTTTTTTGAGAGATCTCCCTCAGAATGAATTCACAAGCTGTGGTGGGAGCAAATTTGAATCTACAATGCGAATGATGTGGCGTCATCCCATTCCGAGGTACAGACCTCACAACGATGCGGAAATCCCACACCAGGTGTATACAGCCTGGCCCACCGCCGCAGTACTGGTATTCGCCGTACTACTGCACTATAAAATGGGCATTTCGAACGCCCCCTGGCGGGTATCCAGGATGACTGTACATGCACACTGCTTCTGTTCGTGGAAGAAGCGACATTACAAAGCTGTGAGCAGGGCTTTCCGAAATAATGGTTTCAATGAGAAATGTAACAGGTCTGCGATTAACGTGTGATTTCTTATCAGTTCAAAGTCGGGCCCTATGCTGTCAAGTCATTGCTTCATGCTGCGCAAAATACAAACAAAACACTGTAAAAATCAAGAAAAAAACTAATTGTACCCAAGGAAGAGAAAATGAAAAGACATGCTCTGCGAAGGGCGTTCTTAAGGCAATCTTGTCGAAAGGTATCCAGGCAACAACACAACAGGAAATGAGAATGTATGTGAAGTGTCATTAAACGTACCCCAGCCACTGGGACAGGTACCGTCCTGGGCCCCTGCAAAGACAACGACCGGTGTAGCTCGGAAGCTGCGTCCCCCCGATCCAGGAGCCTCGCACTGCAGCGGGCTGACCAGGACATAGATGCATCACGGGCCTCTGCCAAGTGCTTCCAGCTGCTGCTGCCAAATGCCTTCACTTACTGCGGAGCAGAAAGCCACAATCAGCATTTCCTCGTTTGCCAGCTTTCACAAAAGTGTGCATGGTGGCACTGCACAAACCCCAGGGCTGAAGTTCAGCACCTCACCTTCGTATTATAGTGTAAAGTCCAGCGTTTGTGTTTGCATTTCTCCGGCGAGCGATTTGTGTTTACACAAATCTCCCATCATTCCTTGAGGTCGCACTGTAGAATTCCCCTTTTCTGTCCTGCGAGTGGCGGCTGGGCGAATCATGCTGTTTGAAAACATACCTTTAGTCGTGCCTTGTGGCAGGGGAGCCTGGTATGCTGTTTGTTTTGTTGACGTGGATCCTTCCCAATCCATGCTGGCTGGAAGCAGCTCACAGACTACCGCCTTGTGTAATAATAGTGGTGCCCGAGTAGCCAGCCTTGGAAGTGGAATCCACAGTGAACACTGAAACTGAACGTAGGCCCAGACTTTTCATAAAGCCACTGTAGTGGGGCTAGTACTGCTGCACGGCAAAGAAAAACGCAGAACTCTCCCAAACACTTCACACCCACTTGCAGAGGGAGTTTCAGCTCTATCTTTACTATTTCTTTTAACTGCTTCATCATGAGTGCAGAAGAAAAGCTGTGCCGCAAATTATCGTAGGTGTAACCTCAATAATTACATCGCTGTCACAGGAGTAACCCATCACTCTACCACGAGAGGTTTCTGCTTCCTTTCTAGAAGGCCGCTGTAAAGGAGGTAAAGACTCTCTCTCAAGAAGGCACCAATTCCTAGTGTCACTACGTTTTCTACTTCTGTCCTTCCTCCCTCCCTCCCTCAGCTGCCAAAACTCTGTCCACACATCCTCTGGCATGGTGACCAGATTATTAAAAACCAAAAAAGGACGTTCCGCAAACATAGAAGTAGGACTACATGTTTGTATCAACCGAGGTGTACAGAATGACTTCCATGCCAATGAGGCCCTAGGGGTAATTGTATGCACAAAATAATATGTGTTCATTACATTTATTTGTGAAAAGCACAGCTAACGAATCCTGCACTCTAACTAACGGAAAAAGGTGCCCCTCTCTGCTCTCTAAAAATCGGGGTGTGCAAAATGTGCTGAAATCTGCCAGGGCATTTGATAAAAGCCAGGACTGTTCTGACAAATCCATGATGCCTGGTCATCCTGCCCACGCACCACTTTGGCTTCCCCACCAATCTCAGTAAGAAAGGCTCTTTCCCTTCATCGTCTCTTTCTACCCAGAGGTCACTAGCTGTTCCTTATCCGAGTAACTCTGCCAGCCCAGAGCTACGAGCTGTTTCATGTTGAGTAGATAGAAGAAACCATGTGAGTCCAAGGCTCCCAAACTCTTCTACGTACAGACATGGAGGTCTCAAGCTGGTTCCTGCTAGGTAAGTAGGTGAAGCTACATCATCCAAGAGATCGCAAGCTGTTCATGTCAGGCACATATAAGAAGCTAAACCAACCCAGCGCTCCCAAGCTGTTCCATGTCAGATAGTTATGAGTACCTAAGCTACCGCAGTGCCCAGTGACGAGGAGAATGGTGTTGATCAGGGGTGTAGGCAGAGAGATGTTTAATGCGTATTCCTAGGAGGGACACACGATCTGTAAAATCCCTACCACAGCTCTTATTGGACTTATCAGCAGTGATGCCAGTTGCCAGGGAATCAACCGGTGGCAGTCCTTCCAATTCAAAGGCGCACTCTCTGCACCTCACAGAGTGTTCCTCAATCATACTTTCATCAGCAAGTGTATGTAGTTCATGCTAACTTGAACATGCAGGTCAAGTTCAGTTTTTAAGGTCAAGGTGAAATCCTGCAAAGAACCACCAATAAGACTATTCACGAGATCAAAGCCTTTATCCACACTAGACCGAGGTTGTGGTTTTGTGGTCCAAGACCAGCAGAGGTTGGGAGAAACCGACATGTGATGAATAACAACAAGATCTTAGTTTAAAAACACACCACTCCACTGGGGAGAGTCTGCAACAACTAGCTCCACATGCCAAAGAACATCAGCTTTTTCCTGCTTACCTTAAAAGCCACATTAGCCATGTTGTTGATGATTTCTAGGCTAGAATTTGGAAACGCCCGACATGTGCGACGTCTGCTGATGACAATGAAGTGCATCAAACAGCTTCAGAACAAAGCTGAAGGCTCATCCTAACTGTTTACAAGATTCAATGTGCCATGAAAAGCTTATACCAGTCACCCTATAGAAAGGCAAGTCCACTTAAAGGCTTTATTACTTACAGAGCAGCCTACAAACAAGCTACTATTTCATAATTAGCTTGGAAGAACTGTTCCTGTGTGTGCCCAAAAGAACAGTGGTCGTGATCTAGGCAAGTGCCTAAGTTGTCTACTAGTGGCAAGTGCTGTTAAACCAGTTTTTTTTTTGTTTTTTTACAAGACTGCTTTCTCTCTTGTGTAAAGGAAAACATTTAACAAGAAGTTCCTTTTGAATGCACTGATAGCACTTTTAGTTGGACAACTGGTGTAATAATCTGAAGCCCTCAAAACATATGTTACCATTTGCTTCTCCTGATTGTAAGAGATGGACAGCTAAACTAAGAGGGAGGGTTAGAGGTACACCTTGTTACAAATGGAGTCTCTAGTTAGTAGTGGTTTGCACCCTGTCCAAGTAGGGACCCTCACTGTAGTCAGGGTAAGGGAACCACACAGGTAAGATAACCCCTGCTCAGCCCTTGGCAGGAGCAGTCAGGCTTATTTCATAGGCAATGTGTGAAGTTCGTATACACACATACACACACACCACAAAAGTACTCCACACCTGTTTAAAATAATAACCAATATTTATCTGAGTAAAACAAGACCAAAATGACAAAAATCCAACATACACAAGCAAAGATACGAATTTTTAAAGATTAAATCTCAGTAAAGGGCTTAGAAACACAAAATCTCCAGCTGGGGCTATCACAACGTCGTTGACAGAGTCGTTCTCAACAGTCCGATGCCACTCACAAGAGTGGGGGTCGGTCACAGAGTTGCACAGTACAGTACCTTGAAAAACAATGAGGAAGCAAAGATGCTGCACAGAGTCGGGGAGGTGAGGCATCGCTGGAGCCGGTGATGCGTTGGTTACTTACTGCTACTGGGGAGGTGAGGCAGGAGAAGTGAGGAGTCAGTTCCTTACAGTTGCAGGGGGGGGTGATGCAGCATCGGTTGTGGGCCTGCAGTTCCTTATGATCCAGCGGGTCGATAGATCCAGCACGTCAAGATGTGCGATGTCGACTTTGCGGTGTCGCGATCACACCAGGGGCCACACTGCTGTGGCGGACTCCGAGTCAGAGTAGGGTGTCTCCGACATTGGGGACACGGTATTCAGGACTCACGCTGGGGCGGGACCTTGGAGGTGCTGCAGCGGCATCGGCCTGTAGCATAGGTCGCTGCACTCAGTAGGGATCACGGCTCAGGTGCAGGCAGCGGCGCAGAGACGGACAGCGGCGCTGGTTCTGAAGTCGCTCTGGAGTCAATGCACTAAGTTTCTTCTTGGTTTCACCAGAACTTACTTCCAAGGGCCCAGGGGATTGGATTTGGCACCACTTGGCAAGTCAGGACTCCAAGCAAGAAAGCCCTGGTGCTCGTAGATGAAGTCTTTGATTATCCTGAGACTTCTTAACAGGAGGCAAGCTCAGTTCAAGCCTTTGGAGAACCTTAGAAAGAAGGATGTAGAAAGCAAAGTTTAGTCCTTTCACTCCCAGGACAGAAGCAGCAAGCAGCAGGCCAGCCCAGCAACAGGCAGAGTGGCAGTCCCTCCTACAGCATCCAGCTCTTCTTCCTGGCAGAATGCCTCAGTCCCGAAGTGCTCTGAAGTTGTGTTCTTAGAGGCCCAATACCTATACTGACTTCTGCCTTTGAAGTAGGCAAACTTAAAAGGAAAGTATTTGTAGTGCACAAGACCCTGTGTTTCCTGCCCTGGCCCCAGACGCACTCCAGGGGGTTGGAGACTGCTTTGTGCAAGGACAGACACAGCCCTATTCAGGTGCAAATGTCATCTCTTCCCTTCACTCTGAAGGCCCATCAGGATATGCAGGGCACACCTCAGCTCCTTTTGTGTGACTGTGTAGTGTGAATTCACAAACAGCCTAACTGTCATCCTGGCACCGATGTACATTACACAGACAGGCAGAGGCACAGAATGATTAAGCAAGAAAATGCCCACTTTCTAAAAGTGGCATTTGCAAACTTAAAATTTAAAAACCAACTTAACTAAAAGATGTATTTTTAAAATGTGAGTTCAGAGACCGCACACTTGATACCTCTATCTGGTATTTCAAGGCAATCCCCATGTTACCCTATGGGAGAGATAGTCCTGCAATGGTGAAAAACAAATTTAGCAGTGTTACACTATCAGGACATGTAAACCAGCACATCTTTAAGTACATGTCCTACATACACTGTACCCTGTCCATGGGGCTGCCTTGGGCCTAACATAGGGGTGACTTACGTGTAGTAAAAGGGAAGGTTTGGGCCTGGCAAGTGGATGCACTTACCAGGTCGAACTGGCAGTTAAATCTGCCCACACAGACACTGCAGAGGTAGGTCTGAGACATGTTTACATGGCTAATCATGTGGGTGGCACAATCAGTGCTGCAGGCCCACTAGTTACATTTGATGTACAGGCCCTGGGCACACACTGTGCATTGTACTAGGGACTTACTAGTAAATCAAATATGCCACTCATGGATAAACCAATTACCAATACAATTTAGACAAAGGTCACTTGCCCTTCAGCACAGGTCAGCAGTGGTCAATTGCCCAGAGTCCTAAAAGCTAGCAAAAACAAAATTCAGCACAGGTGCCAATGAAAAATGAGTGGCTGCATGCTGCCAGGACAGATCTGTTTTATCAGGGTGAAACAGTAGAGAGTATGGTTACAGTAAATGTGTACATAAACCTGAGGGAAAATAAGTATAATTTAGTTCAATATCTAATATGGGAAGAAGATTTAAGGCATATCTTACCATTATTCTCAACGAGTATGATATTAATTCTGGGAGATTTTAATTTGCGATTAAAACCACATTAAGAAGAGGGGAATGCTGGGGATTTTACAAGAAGCATTTATAATACCTGTGGCATCTTCTCCCTGGTGCCGAAGGCCCAAGTTATCTGTCAAATTACAGAGTTTCTTACAGAGCTGTTTTATTATCTGACTCAATAGATGCTTCCCTTCTGATGTACCAGCTCACCCGACATATAGTCAAGGCAACTTGGCAGGGCCTATAGACTATATCTTTACCCCAGCCTGGCATTTTTCCATGCTTGAAGATTTTCGACACATCACATATCAAATGAGTGAGCATTTTCCCATAGGAGTGAAACGTTTATTACAAGTGTCAAGAAGAGATGTAGTTATGCCACTAGACAATGAATTTTCAAATTGCCTTACTACGTGGACAGGTGTGCAACACATGCTGGCTTTGATGGACCTACAAAACAATATTGATCCATATTCCCTTCAATCACATGATGGGGACCCGGTAAATAAGTAAAAAAGTCTTTGGTTGCATGCATGGTTAACAACTGGTGGAAGAAATCTATGAAAGCAATGCCGCTTAGCTCAAAAGGGAGGAAAAGGAATAATAGATGGTTTGACAATGAGAGGTTCATTACGAGTCAGACTCGTGGTGGCAGTTGGGCTTCCGCCAATATGGCGGTCCGAGCGCTAGTTTATGACCAAGATGGTCAAGCCACGGTTGGAGCGTCAGCAACGCCAGGATCAGAGATCCCGGCTGTCTGGCGGTTGCGGCCGTCCTAATCTGCCATGGCAGTGCTGCCCTGGGGATTACGACCCTCCGCCAGCAGTTTCATGCTGGTACCACCGCCATGAAAAGGCTGGCAGAGAACAGGTGCAGGAGGCCCCAAGGGGGGCCCCTGCACTGCCCATGCACTTGGCAAGGGAAGTTCAGTAGTCCCCCTGGCCAGCACCCTCGCAATGTTCATTGTCTGCATTTGCAGTGAACATTGCAAGGGTGCTAGTGCACCCTGCATCCTACAGCATTGCTGGCAGCTCAATTATGAGCCGGAGACAATGCTGTAGGGTGTTTCTCGCTAGGTCACTGGGCGGAAACTCAGGTTTCTGCCCACCGGCCAAGCTGGAAACTCATAATGGGCCCAGCGGGTAGGTAGCCACTATGGCAGCAACCTCCCCAGCGGACGTTCGGCGGACGGCCTAAACCATCCGCCGAACTTGTAATGATGCCCTGAATGTTAATTGTTGAAAAAAAAGTTAGGGAAGTTACGGTGTTCCAAGAAGCCTACTTAAAACAGCTCAGTTTACTGTGAACTGCCTAAAATAAAAATGTAATTAGACATAATAAAGCACTGTTCTATAAGGGGAATTGGGAGGAAACGATGTCTGGAATTCTAGGAAAAGATGTTCAAAACTTTTGGAGGCTGGTAAGATTTGGTACTCAGGGGAATTATAAAAGTGAACATAGTATTGGGCCTGAGGAATCTTGGGTACAGTTTATAATTGCTCTATATAAGGGGAAAGGTGACGCTGAACCCCTGGGTTATTATCCCTATAGCCAGTGAAGCCCTAGCACTATTTTCAGTTTCATCAGTAAAAGATACATTAACTACAATAAGGCTTGATCGAGCTGCAGGGCCTGATGATCTGCCGGCAATATTAATAAAATCAAATTTGGATTGGTGGGCAGAAGTTTTTTTTAAGGCATGTAAAGCTTTTACAGTTAGAGTTCTTGACCCTTCAAATTGGAAAGGGGCTACTATCAAGCCCTTACATAAAAAAGCATGACCATGTGGCTCCCAAACACTATAAGCGTATCAGCCCTATAGATGTGGGGGCTAGCATATATGTGAAAATACTTTTACATACCCTTTTGAAGAAAGGCGTTTGATTTCAATAGAGTAGGGCGGCGTCAACGAAGTTCATTCTACTACTGATCATTGTTTTAGCCTTTGGGCAATTGGCAATAGTTTGTAAATCAACTGAAGTGGGGTGAGTACTTAACACTGGTTTTGTTGATTTTCCAAATTAAAAATTATGGAAGTTCCTTAAGATATTCTAGGAATTTTGTGAGAACTCTACACCAATAACTGGGCCAGAGGAACAGCGGACCGGGGGCCGCGGGGTGGTGGGGGGAGCGTCTCTCAAGGAAAATAAATATGGGGAATGGTTGGCCCCAACACTTGTCACATTGTATTTAGCTGATCTACCTAAAACTTTACAGGTCACACATTATTTTTCACCACAAATATATTCATATTCATACATTTAATATGATAATGAGATGAGTATGGAAAAGGAAAACGGTGCAGCAAAGGACAGAGCAATCTTAACAGAATTACCGGCCTCACCTGAGGAGGGTTAGTATAGTAATACAGCAATCCCTGAGGAGGGCAAGATGGCTGCAGCCTCGTGTGCATAGGGAGAGAAACATGGCAGTGCCCAGTTAAGTAAACGGGAGAAGAGGGTACAAAGCACTTAATAGCACCGACAGGAGAGGGAAGACAGAAGTAGGAGAGGCAGAGGCCAGATTCTGAGCCTGCGTGAGTTGGACCCCCGACATAGGGAAGAAAAATAAGAACACATCTCCAAGCCAGGGGTAGAAGGTTCGAGACAGAGCATCAGTGTGAGACAAGAATGAACCACACCGCTTGTGTGATACTTCAGGCAATACAAGACACACCCTCAAGAAGCTACCTGCTCCAGGTGAGCATATGAGGCAAGGGACAGCTTAATGGAGAATTAGAGGTCAAAGCAGAAAAGAAAAAGCTATGATGTACGTTCAGGGGAAAGGTAGAGCCACTAAGGGGTGGTCAAAGTGGTAAGTGGAGGGCAGGGAGCAGCTAACAAAGGTTAGGAAAGTAAAAATAGAGTAAGATCAATTAAAGAATAATAAATGGGATCTTAAACAAAAATACCAGCAAAGCAGAAAAACTAATTATCTCTGTTGCAGACGTAGCAATAACATGGTAGCTACTAATGTGTTGATGCCACTTTTACATGTCGAAAGTGATGTCATAATGTGTTTGGTTCATTACCCACCTACAGCTGCCGGGACAGTTATGAAGAGTTAGCTATATATTATACTGCCTCTTTACGCTCTGGTAAAACTGAAGCATTTCTGCCTATCAGTTTTTGCTAAGTGTGTACCGTATTTGGTGTAGACGAGTGTCTCTTTCTCTTAAAGATGTTATAACATGATAAGTGCTTACATGCTTTTACACTCTGCATCAAGTGATTATCTTTCGTAATGTGGCAACAAATCTATTTTTAACACATCATGGAATACTCCCCAACTCAACAGAGATATTAACCACTACTAGCTAGGAAGTAGAGACTATATGGACTATAGACTACATAATACCAGTTGGTAGGACATCACAGCAAATGATGGTGAGCTAATTAATTTTACAGTGATTGGCGGTTCACAAGAAGAAATCATAGCACAGTGAGTTCAATCTGTGTGGAATCTAGACAAGGATAAGAGAACTAGTGGCCTAAACAATAGCCATGATCCCCAATGTGTTTAATTAGCAATGAGAAATAAGATGGCAAATCTTAAGCAGCACTGAAATAAATTCTACCCTGAAAGCTTAAAAATGATACGATGGAGACCAACCACATTCATATTTGAAACTGAAAGGTTTCAAAGTGCAAAAAGTCTCAAATTATTTTTTTACCAGGTCTACCATTATTTTCTGTGCTAATGTAGGTCTTTTGAAGATCTTCAAGTAAAAGGAATCATATATCATATTCTTCTAAGTGAAGCAGGAGATACAGAGTTTTTTTATCTGTGTTTTAGTAACCACAATTTGATTCACAGACACTAAGAATGAAAGAGAAAGGGGTCTACGGTCAGAGCTGTGGTTGAAAACTTAAAATCTATATCTCACAAGTCCAGTTAAGAATTCCATTTGATTTTCAGGCCTGAACAAAGGTTAGTTCGTCAATAAGGAAAAAATGAATGTATTTTATTTTTTAGGATTAAAACAATGTTTATTGAAACAGTAGCCTATTGAACAATAAACTAAATTATATTATCATAAATCTGGAATACATGAATACAATCAATTCAACATACATTGTTTCTTTACAGAGATAATTAAATGATCCAAACAAATGGCTATTTCAAGATTTCACAGACCCACAAAAAGAATCCTTACTTAGTGCAAATAACACAGCACTGCATTTTACAATACCTGTTTTTTTTTAACTGACGGCAAGAGCTTTAAGGAAACAGTCCAGCAGGATATGAGAACATATAGTTTTAGCATTTAAAACATGCCAACATTTTCTATTGTTTGAAATAGTTGGGATTCTATATCTAGAAATGAGAGCAGGGGATTTAATTCTAGTTTAAATGTTATTATCTCTACTCTTATTCTTTGATCTGTTAGTCAGCAAATTTATAAAAACGTATCCTCCACATACAAAAAAATTTAAATCGGGGAAGCAGCTTCTTTTCCAAATAGTCCTAATATCTACTATTGGAGATTTGTGTCGCTCGATTGTTCTCTTATTTTGATGAAAATTAGTCCAATCACAGAGTCTAGTAACTAAACGTAAGGGACTTTTAATGCTTTTATGTGCTTTTCGTTGCCCATCTGCATTCAATATATTGAAGGCCATTCCAGTACAATTTCAAAATTTCATTGTGCAGATATTGTACCATGAAATAAGGTCAAACTTGAGTCAAGACTTGTGACATCAGAGGTTCTCAACTGGTGTTAGTTTTGTTTAATTAAATGATGGTTAGTTGTAATATTAGAAACGTTGTTAGAGCAGGAGAGACTTGGAACCACAGTGACTGGTCTAACATTCAAGGCCTCTTGATTTCTATCATTATTCTGATGGCCTTCACATATGTTGGAAGAACAGCCTGTGAAAGAAAACTGAGCCAAGGTCTCTGAGATTAGCCCAAGAGGGCTCTTTAGATCAGCCTTAGGGAGTAAATCAACTGCCTTTGGAGGACTTGACCCATTTCCTAAGGATGCATTTAGATAGCAGAGTGACGTGCTAGTATCAGCTGACAACAGTAGTGTGTTATCTGCACTTTGGGGAGATCTCATCTCAAACTTAATTCAGAAGGTGCTATTGGAGGAGGCCTAATTTCAAGTGAAATGAGGCCCTGGACAAGATTTGTGTCTGCCTGTATCACTTCTATGTATTCCCTATTTCCTTTTGGATAAGAGTGAGGCTCAAAATACATAAGATCTGAATGGGTAATCGAAAAACATATGCACATTCTTGCACCTTGTTTGATACTGAGCTTTGGTATATGTCGGAGCCTTGCCTTAGTTAAGAGACATTAATCATAAATAGGGTGTTTGGCTGAGTGAATGTTTTCTTCCTCCCAATTTGCAAACCAGACCGTGTTTTAATAGGAGGGAGCTGTATGTGGAGATAAATGTAAAATGCTAAATCTCTCCTTTATTGAACTACGACCTAGAAGGTTGTCAGGCTTCTTGCTCAGAGCCCCATTCGGGGTTATGCAACGGAAGAGTGATTCTTGCGATCGGAATTAATTTGGTGCATCTTAAATGTAGGTCTAGACACCTCAATCTCTCTTTGCAATCTAGGTGGACGCATGGAACTCCAAGACAGATTGTTTGTAGTTGACCCTACTAAGGGCACCATTCATTTAAGCCTTGTACCCCTCTCCGCTGGAGCACTGACACCATGTTATATAAGGTCAGTACAAACAGAAATAAGTAGTTCAAACCTGGCCACAATCAGTCAGATCAGGGGTGGTTAAGTATTTTTCACAGACAAGGATATGGGCCCATGCACTGGTACTACTGTAGGTTTTGTGAACCCTGGCATCTTTGGAAACAATCTGGGTACCTTTTCCCTTTTAACCTTGTGTTTCGATCTGTGTTCTCTTTAAGTAGACGTGTCTCCACTTCCTCGATTAAAGTATCAATAGCGTTTATCGTACAGTTCTCACTTGCGTGCTTGGTTGTTTTCTTTGCACTTTGGAGGACTACGAACAGCCGGCTTTTTCCCCATACTCTGTTGTTTCTAGTGCATACTTTGGGATTCAGCGAGCAAATTACAGACAACATAAACAGAGTATAATTTCAAACAGTGATCCTACATTAAAGCTCTTGAAATTTGGCACAAAGGTTGCCCCCCCCTCCCCCGACCCAGGCAATAAAATCAGTTAATGTTTGAAAAAAGAACCAAGTTTAGTAATAAAATCAAACATCTCCAGCTGGGGCTCTCGAGCAATTTTTGGGGGAATGAAGCAGTACCTTAAACTTGGTATCTTCCATGAGGTTTGTGAGGAAAGGTTTGCACTTTTTAAACGTTTTTATTTCAGGTTGAGTCGGAAGAGAAAAGCCAAAGGGGAAGGCCCTGCCCTGACATTTTTTGGATGGGCAACGATGGACCCGCCGTTGACCAAGGCACAGTCCAAGACTGTCCTGCGCTGCGGCGCACGCAAATGCCCCTTACAGCGCTTTCGGGTGGTGAGCGTCTGCCTTCTCCTTCCCCTTATTAGCTGCTGGGCCTCCAGGCATATGGAGTCCCTCAAGAGTCTTTGGCATTCTGCGTCAGACAAATGCGCTTTTGCAGCGCTTTCAGGTGGTGAGGGAAGGACTTCTCCTCATCAGCTACTGGCCCTATTGTAACTTAGAGCCCCTAAAAGTCTTTTGTGTCCCGCGCCTCTCAGCAGGCAAATGCACTTTATTATCTTTTCAGATGGTGAGGGTCTGCCTCCCCTTTACGTCTTGTTACTGGGTTGGGAAACAATGGATGGGTGGTGCTGGCAGTGCTGTTGTCCTAGTCACAGGTGCAAATCCCTCCTGCCCCTTAAAAAAACCCTTTTCCTGGAATTCTGGCATTAGTTGTTAGTAACATAAAGTGCATTTGTAAAGCACACTTTCACTTTTGGGTCTCTTGGTGATGCAATACCAGATGTATATTGTTACCCAACTCATTTTATCGACTTCAGAAGGATAAAATGCTAAGTAGACCCACCGGGATTCGAACCTGTGACCATGGTGTAAAAAAAATTTATATCTGGAGTAAATGCATTAGTCCATCCAGTCAGCAGACCGCTGGCTCTCAAGTCAAGCATACCCATTTTAGCTTCCAGAAAAGGGGTGGGGCTGAGGTTCATAGAACTGCCATTACACTCAAGACCCTGAGAATGTTGAGGACACACGGTTGCTCCATCTGCGACAGCAGGGAGTCAGTTCTCTCTCAGTTCTTTCCCAATAGTTGATATCAACAGGGCTTTGAATTCTATGTATTAGAAGGTATGTGATTCCTTGGTAGAAACAAAAACCTAACGCCAAGGGAAAGTTAGCCTCAGGATCAAACTCCAAACACATTCTTCTAAAGCTACTGACAGCCAAACCCAAACCGAGTATTTATTACACAAGTGCAACTACATTACTACGTTCCCAAACTTCAGTCCATAATAGACTTTACTTTTGTGCATCTAAGCGGTAATGCAACATTATGGGGTGTTCACTTCATCTAGAAAGACAGCCCCCTGCTCTTTAACTGGGCAGTTGTCGGCAGAGAAAATAACCACGTTTGATCAATGTACACTTTCCCGGGTAGTAATTATTAAACTCTGACACCTTAGAGAAGAACTAGCAACATCATAGCTTGTTTCTCATTCTTTAGAGGACTGGCCTGTAGTCTGTCTTATCAAAGCAGAAGCAAGACCACGTTTTGTGCTAGGGCTCAGTGAGGACCCAGCTACAACTGAAAGCCACAGTCTCAATCGTGTAAAGAAAAAATAAACAAGTGTTTACAAGTTGAACATTGGCTTGCATAGCATAAATTGGAACACACAAAGTGGGATTTTCATATTCCATTTCTTAAAATGGATAGAGCTATGAGCCACCCCAACTGCAAGACTCAGATTCTGTAGAACCTAGCTTATAAACATGTGCAAGTTGTGGGAATGGCACACCCAACCTCCGATTCCTGTCCGACGGATCCTTAAACACAGAGGTGATATGAGGGGCTTACTCACTTACTGCATCATTCTAACCTCCTTTATTTAGTTACCTTTAAAAGTGCAAAAACAGTGCGGAGGAAACTGCAAATATTTTTCAATACTGACAACAGAAAAACATTGTGACTATTCAGGACATCTGAATTAAAATACCCCTGCGAAAATAATTTCCTCTTTCTTAGATCACACGACCAACATGGCAAAGCTATAGATCTTGCAGATCTTCCATAGTTGAAAGCCCAGTTTCTGTACAAAAACATCAGCAGATATTGATTTTATGAATGAGGTCCTGGGACAGCCAAAAGTTTACACAACTTTTTGGTAGCAAAGGTTTCTGCATAACATTTGTGCACGTGGCCAACAGCCATTAGACTGAGAATAAAAAAGCATAACAAGATAGGACCTTTCTGTAGGGTTCAAATGTTTTCTTAGATTCAACCTAGTTTCTGTGGTACACGGAGTGGAAGATGGTAAACAAGGTAGGCACATCACTCTTGGGCTTTCCCGGTTGACATATTTGAAGGAATTGCAAATGTTTGCATCCTGGTATTTCCTGGGAATGCACACAGGTTTTGCGTCAAAGGTTTGGTGTCACACAAATGAAAACGTACTTTCTTCTTTTCTCAAAAGCAAACCTCTCCTCTGACAACTTCTACTCGATCTATAAACTCCCTTTCGGGCAGACTATTGAAGGTGCGAAGACAAATGAAACATAGGCTCTAAATTGGGAACACTTTTTTTCTGAGTCAATAGGTTAGGCTTCCTTCCCCGCACACAATACGGCAGAGTTTGACATCACTGCATTATTGTTGTTACTGGATCCGTCAAAAGTCTTTGACACAGTGCCCCATGAGCGGTCCCATTCAGTTTCTGGGAACCACCATGTGTAAACAGGAGGTCACATTTCAGTTGCCAATATTTTAGTAGGCTCCCAACAGAGCTGCGTTCTGTTGGCTCTGATGCAGGGATAGTGATATCAGGGGGTCAAGAAAGATTTTGTGAGTAACGGACTATCTTGGTGCTTCAAGGCTGCAAAGAAATTCTCTTTGTTGCCAGCACACAGATGATTATGTTATGTAAACAATGGTTTTTGACCAGGGTGCAGCAAAGGGTCCGAAACTTAGAATTCAGTTCGAATTCAGTTAAACAAACCAGTTGTTCAGAGATAGCTGAGCTCTGCTTCCACACCTTGAAATAACTAAAAAACATTAGTCGTGTCATTTCTGTAGTACTGTTCTTCACACTTAGATACGTTAGACCACCCACATATGATAGGGTTGGTTATCTCCACTCTCAATCTATACATTTCAATAAATACTTTGGATTTCTTATGGCAGACTTACCTTTATATTGAACTTCTTTTGATTTTCTATAAACCTACTAAATCTAATTCATCGTGTGTTTCTTCTAGCTACGTTTTAGTCATGTTCTGTAGGCCATACCTTTAATGTCAAGTATTTCATTTTAGCTACAGTGTGCTATTTTCGAAGAAAGAGCTTCAGTAGCCTTACTCATCTGATGCAAAATTCAATATCTGAAGAAAGTGGGGTCACCCGAGGAAATGTGATCTCTTGGATTAGATAAACAAACACATCTTAAAGAAAAGAAATCAGTACATTTAACTATTGTGTATGTCAAGAGATAAGGTGAACAAGGCATATGTTGAGAGGAATACAGGACGAAACTGCCAAGGTCTTTACTATATCGGTGAAGTTTAAATGCATCACCTTCCCACAACTTGTTTCAGACCCAAATGGTAAAGCAGATGACGCATCCTCTGCTGCCTAAGGGAAATCTTCTTGCAAGTATGTTGTGCTGCACTTAAGCTCTTGTAATCCCCATAGCAACTCAAGTAAGAGGATTTGATTTTGCTACAGCCATGAATGTTAAATGGGATTTGTATTTCTAGCTCCGTGCTAGACTATTCAGATCTGTATTTTTCTGGCAATTCACGGTGGCTTAATTGAGACTTCCATTTAAAAAAAAACTCTATTATACAAATGGCATATGGGCAATGTACATTCTAGTGCACAAATCTCCTGCTGATACTGCTATCCGATTAAGAAATATTGGCATTACCCCCTTTAATTATTTGTAGAAATAACAAGCATATCGTTTAAGAAATGTCTGAATTTAACAACAAAAATGCTTAATTATAGAACCTCTGCCACACATAGTTACAGCATACATGTTTTTTCTTACAAGTGTTTACTCAGCAACACTTCAGCCTTGAACTTTAAGTAGTGAAAAGTGTACAGAATACCACTATACTTTAATTAGTACACGATAAATGAGGCAGTAAGTTTCAATGCAATGCAATACAAACGTGTACATGTAAAATTGTCAAGCAATGCAGTTAACATAATGAGTGGTAATTCAGGCTAGGCTAAGATAACACTGTGGAGAAATATTAGTTAAAAATGGGATGCCTTTTCACTAGGTGTCTAAGTGGGCCAAAGGATGCTCTAACCTCTCAGTAATTATGAAGAGGTCAGAAAGGGAATACGAGGAAGCAAGAAAGCTCACAAGGGCAAGCATCCACAAAGACCACATGTCAGACCACTCCAAAGCAGCAAGTCCTCCCTGACCAAACAACATTGCAAATACCTTGGTGGGAACTCGATGGTGGCTAGCGTATCGCCCACAGCTTTCTAGAGTGAATACACTTTGGAAGGAGGTGGCCCACGAATAACAGAAACCCAAGCTAGAAACACTGTTCACGTAAAAGTAAGATCCAGCATTGGTTCCTTCGCCTTAGGAGGAATACGGTACAGAACGTAGGACGTGTAGATTAATTCACAGACAGATTAGAAGTTAATTTCTGGTGCTTTCAGGACAGAACATCTGTTATATTTTGCAGCTTTAGTTCATGTGTTGTGGTTGTATTCTGCCACTAACAGATCACCATTTAGAAGGCGAAGGTGAAGGCACTGGTGATGAATTTTCATATTCAATGTATTGATTAATTTAGTTTTGCTATACAGAGGGCTGTAGTTGAAGTGTGGCACTGCTTTTTGTAAACACCTAATACAGGCAACAAACGCTCAGCAGGAAATTCACCACCAGTGAAATGTCTCATGCCACCACACTGTAGGAATTAACAGGCTCAAGGGCTGAAGGCCACCAAGAAAGAAGCAGCAGGGCTTTTTGTGCAGTCAGATGAGCCAATGTGCAAATGATCCTCGGAACAGGTGCAATTCCATGTCTCGAACATACACAATAGGCTCCCCCAGGGAAGGAGGGGCTAGCAGAAAGGATATGTCGCAGGAGCATGAGCACATATAGACCAAACAGAGTTTACAGTGGGGAACCAGTAGTTCTTCCACACTGAGAAAAAAATGTACAAAGAGGTTGGGGTGATTTCAAAGCGAGGAAAACTACACTGAATTCTCAGTGCTGAATTGACCTTGAACAAAAAACACACACTTGGAGTCTTCTAGACTTCATCCCTGCGTGAGGGCATCCATCTGTCATTAACAGGCACAGATCCCACCCTTTCCCCATTTGTCATGCAGTAGCAGCGTATGCAAGCATTAGTGCCTTGTCTTCTGTAAAGTTAAGTATTATAAAGCTAATCTTGTGTTATTTTTTTGGCTTTGTCACGCTAATCCTCCCCCATGTGACACCTCAGGCCCTGGCTGCAGATCACTGGCTCCTTTAGAAGTGGAGCGGCCGTATTTGTTCCTCGTGAAACTGTTCCAAGGGTTCTTGCTCCCATGTGAAATGCATCCAAATATTCAAGTCAAGAGCAAGGGGAGATATACGTCCTTACAGTAAATGCAGTTGTCTGCTGTATAGCGTTAAAAATGGCCCTATCTTCATGCCCTTAACATTAATGCCACAAACACAGATTGATATGCGAACAATAAATGTTAAAATGTGTGTAATCTGTGTCAGCCATTTAGCTCCTCTTATTTCACATGTTTTACCTAATGTTGCATTCCACAAGAGAGTTAGTTGTTTCATCATGCTGTGTTTCTGTGCATTGTATTACTCTTGCATAGGGCATACTTTGACTCGTGCCAGGTGTTTATGAAGGGCTTTGATTGCTTTGCCTTTAGCACCAGCGCTCTCAAAGTGACTGACAGTGGGTTGGTCTCTCTGCAGAGCACACAGAACAATGGTCATGTATTCCAGTTGCAAATGAAATTCTTTGTAAATGTGTGTGAAGAGGTGTGTAGAGGTCAAAATATTTACAAGGCAAAAGCAAAATGAAATAAAATGCTTACATGTGAATGAGTGCAGTGTATGTTTGAAGTGGTAAAATGAGGAAGATGTGAGGGAGTGCATTCAGGAGAGAGGGGCAAGAGGGTGCTGAAGAGGAAGGAGAGGAGGTTGAAAATGTGCAGATGGATGAGATGTGAACAGAAAAAGGGCATACATATCTAACGTAAAGTACACATAACTGAAGGCCATTACTCCTTCCATAGGCCTCAATAATATTTAATCCACAGTCTAAAAATTTTAAAATTGAAACACTTCCAATGTTAATTATTTATAACTAATCATTATTGTTATTCATTTATCTTAAACAGCTAACAACCATTGACCAAGCCAAGAGTGCTGACAGCTTTTAGGTGTATGTCAGCTGTTGTGTTATATTTCAGGATGCAATAAATCTCAGAAAGAAACGAAAATATAAGCCAGGTGGCACACTATGGGAATCACCAAAATTTATTTTACATGTTCCCTTTTAGAGAGCCCCCACTTTTTTCATCCCACTTAAAGATCTGTCTGCACATATTTTTGTATGATTGATTGCAGCCAGCAGATGTGAGTGCTTCCTGATGCCTCGTTAGAGCATTTTCTTGCAAAGTGGATTCTGCATGCAGTGCAAGACACTGGGCAAGCACACACTTTGGAGGGCCTGAAGTTGTCACGCTGTACAATTTAAACATTAACGTAACTGTTGAACGTATTAATGCAGCACGATATGGGGCAGTTTTTAAATGTGTTTAGTATTTCAAGACTATACATTCCCACTGCTTTATAAACCTTGCTTTCTCATTAAATTCATTTGCTTTCAAATGCACCATTTGTCAATCTTTTTTCAATTTTTGCTTGGGAGGACTCACCTTGGAAGCAAAGTTTGTCCATTAAGCTTACTCGCTTCACTCGCTGCATAAAAGTCATACCCAACTTTTACGGCCCACCACTTTCAAATGTCACTAGCCGCCACTGCTAAGTATTACAACAATATAATCAATGATGTTATCAAAGGTGTTATGAGTGCCATAATTTGTGGGGTAATTAGCAGAGAATTGCGAGGGTATTTAGCAAAGCACGGCGAGGGCGTGAGTTATAGTTACCTTAGGGCCTTACCATCCACAGACCCTCATCACACATTCTTCCTCTTTTTTTTAAAACATTTGTTTCTTAAGTCTCACAGGGGTCAGAGCTGTCCCATGTCCCATGGGAGCTTTGCTGGACCACACTGTGGCAGCCAATTTCTTTTTTAATTTTGTGCGAAGGAGGGTCCCTCTGCGAGCCATTTCACCCCCACAAAGGCTAGGAGGTCAAGGTATACATAATCTGCCCGATATCATTTTTAATTGTAATTATATATATATATATATATATATATATATATATATATATATATATATATATATATATATATATACCAACAATTTCTCCTCGACTGATACACAAAGAGGACAGCACTCAGGATGCCATAAGAAACAGTGTAATTTAATAAGCGAACACAACGTAATGTGTTTTGGCACTCTGTGCCTTTCTCAACCTCAGAAAAAGGGCACTAAGTGCAGAAACGTTTTATGTTGTGTTCCCTTATTAAATTAAACTGTTTAAGGCATCCCGCGTGCTGTCCTCTTTGTATATCAGGTGAGGAGAAAGTGGAATCTAATTGACGCTGTGGCGAGGCGTCGTGGCAGCACAACCAGCGGTTTCCTGTAACACGGCCTCGCCACAAAGTTGCAGTTTGTTGTCAAACATCTTTTAACTTTAAATAGGAGCTACAAAACAAATCACCACATAATGGTACGCCTGAAGTGCAGGTAAATAGTTGCTAATTAAAGTTTAATATTAAAAATAACAAAAACTAAAAAACACACTAGGAAACAGGTTTATCAGTGAAGAGATAGGAACTATCTTAGGTGGATTTGGACTATGTTTGTGCAGCCATTCATGCTGTGTGCTGAGTTGGGCGTAAGCAAATGTGAATGAAAATGTAACAGACCAATAGATGAAGCCTACTGACTAAAAGCACATCTATGTATATATACAATGTATGTGTTTTTTTTGTTTTTTTGGAAAGGCATAGTCTGGAGAAACAGCTAAAGCTATCTCAAAGGCCAGCCATAAAAGAATTACTTAGTCAAAGGATTGCTCTTTGGTATCCCCCCTCTGTTTTTATCCTCTTCACCAGGGTCAGTGTCTATCTGAAAAGACTGAAAAAGTGCAAGTTCCATGGAGCCAGACAGAGCCAGGAGGCCAAAATTGTGAAGGGAAAGGAACCAGTTACCCTCTTGTCAGTGACAATGTGTTGCTTGTGTTTGCCTTTCCAGTCAAATCTGCAAAGGGGAATCTTGCAACACCTAAATTAGGGGGCAGATTTACTGCTACTCTTGAAGGGAGTGTCTGAAAGCATTATGTGTGGATGCCAGCTGGTGCCTCTCTTATTTCTATTTACTGGAGCAACAAATAAAAAGTCTTTAGCAGCATGGGTGTTTTACGTTATAATCTCCCACTATGGGCTGTTGGGTGACTCGTGTGAGAAGTGCAACTGGGTTGTGAGGTACCACAAGGCTCCTCTCTTTCCCTGTATCTTTTAAACATATACATCTGTCCTCACATCCCAGCTCTAGGCAATGTGAACTGCACAAGTTACAACTATGCAGATGATTTGCAGTCGCTTTTCACACTGGATTGCTCTCTGGCTTCCCAGGAAAATTTCCAAAACACAATGGCCTCATTATGAGTTTGGCAGTCCCACCATGGGACCGCCAAACTCATGGGGAGGACCCCACCACCATAGTGGTGACGTTCCCCTCAAGCATATTGCAATGTTGCCACCTGGCTGACCGGCGGGAACATTGTAATACATGTTACCACTTGGCTGACCGGCGGGAACAGTGTTAGGATAGTGGTCTCAGCTCCTCTAAGGGAGCCAAAGCCAATATCCTAACACTCCAGCACCCTCAGAATGTGCACAGTCTGGAAAGCAGACAGTGCGCGTTCTAACTGTGCTGGGCAGGGAGGCCCCTGCATTGCCCGGGACATGGGCAGTGCAGGGGCTCCTCTGTGGCCCCCGGCACTGGCTTTCCACCAGCCTTTTCATGGTGGGGTTCCCCACCATGGAAGGGCTGGTGGAAAGAGGGGTTGTTATCAGCCAGGCGGCACTGAGTTCAGCACCGCCCTGGCTGGTTACAAGCCCGACCACTGTCATGCCGTCGGGAACCATGTTCCCGGCGGGGACAGTGGTGCCCTGGTGGGTCTGACTGCCAGGGTTGTAATTGGGCGGTCGGATTGCCAAAGTTTCGGCAGTGCCACCGTCAACGCGAGTGTGGCGGTCCTCAGACCACCACACTCATAATGCGTCCCAATGTATTTTATTTGCAACTGGATGAGTACAGCTTATCTCAAACTTAATGCAGATAAAACAGAGATTGTCATCCTGAGCAGTAAAGTATACATTTGGAATGACGTTGTTTGGCCCATTGATATGGGTAGTCCTGCACCCACTAAGAAATTGGTTAAAAGCCTGGGAAACAACATCAATAATGAGCTATTCTTAACACCACAGCTAGGATCAGTAATTGCATCATGTTTCCTAAATCTTCAAAGGATTAAAAAAAATTGCCAGCTGTTTTTACTTTTGAAGTCCTGACCCAAGTGGTCATGGCTTTCCTTATCTCCTGACTTGACTACACCAATTTGCTTTATAAAGGCCTACTGAAATGTTTATTTACCAAACTGCAGACTGTTCAGGATCTATGGCCTAGATACTGACACATACCCCTCTTTTAAGAGGCCTTCATTGGCTCCCTTTGCAGTAAAGGATCAACTTCATAATAGGTTGCGTTACCTTTAAGGAATTTCTGACAAAGGTCCCTCACTCATAAAATCTAGACTCAAGAAATACATCCCAAGCCGCAGACGCTGCTCTTCCTCTTTGAATGTCCTGTCCATCCACAACTAAACATGAAAAGGATGGGTGGTATCAGATTCTCTGTGCAGGCCTTACTGATCTGGAAATCAGAATCACCCATCCCCCACAATACAGCAGTCTCTGAACTACTTGAAGTTTAGACAGGTGCTAAAGACTCAGCTATTTCAACAATCGTATCATCCAGTGTAATTTCTCTGTTGAAGTTTAGTGGCTGTGTTACCTCTTCTGTTCCTCAGCGCCAAGAAACCTTGCGGTGTATGGGTGCTAAGCATGTATTCTATAACAAACGTGAGTTGTGTAATTTAGGTGTAAGTGGTCTGTAAAAAAAGATGGAGTTCACCAAATGTAAGTCCAAAATGGACAAGTGCTAGAAGGACAGAACCCAAGCCCGAAGAGCCAAAATGCATCAGATTCAGATATGATGTTAACTAACTCTCAGTTAGTATATTGGGAGTGGAATCAATCATGCGGAACCTACAGGAGCCATCTGCAACATGGTCATCTTATCCTTCTTGTGCCTTTCTTTAGGCCAGATGACCAAAGATTTTTAGTATTCTTTATGAAACAAAACCTCTGGAGTCAAAACATGCCCATATCTGGAATGGGTGGGCATGAGGGCCGCATCTATGACGATGACTTTTCAATTGTTTGCATAGGAGTCAGTGTTTAGGAAGGATGATCAGAGTACAGTTAACAGTGTGCTCAGAGTTATTTAGTCTGAAAAGGATTCACAGTGACATTTGTGTGGTTTTGCTAAATGGAGGTTGCATTATTACAGGGTTTTTCAATGCTATATCTGTATGACAAGTCCTTACATGTGATGTTGTACAGAATGTTCCTAAGCCAGCCAGAGGTGGACAGTCCTTTGATGCCACCTTTGGAATGCTGGAGCTGGTACTGACTACAAGAAAATATCAGCAAGTTATCAGCTGAAGGCAAAAAGGGTACGTTTTGAGAGCTGGAGAGGGAAAGAGTGGAAGCCAGAATCCATTGACATTATGACTTTTTAAAGACAGATTTTGGGTGGCTCATAATTTAGTGATCTACCCAGACTTTTTAGGCTTATCTCAAGAGAGCACCCAGGTTCTTTCAATGGTGTATCAGTGAACAAGGCTCCTGTACTCATTTAGGGCACTAGTGGTTGCAAGGCGGAGCCTGATGTTATTAGCGCCTGAGTGAACTGCAAGGATTCCAAAAAGCAGCTAATTTGATGTCCCAGAGTCTTTACTCTGTTTCCTGGCTGTTACAAAGGATTGTCAGTTGGCACTGAAAGCAAGTGAAAGACAGGTGTGCTGTGCGGGAGAGCTGCTATTAGAAAAATAGGAAATGGCTATTAGAAAAAGAAATGCAAAACCCTATTAAAGAAATGAGGTAGGGACTGTACTGAGTTTTTGGAACTGAATTTTGCTCCTATAGAAAAATGTACCAAATTCTCTCTGAAGTATTATTTAAATCAATAGAGGAAGTAAAAATGTAATCCTAAATCAGATATTCTTAGCATGATCTTGTGAGACAGATTATTGGATGAATTATATTTTAAACTTACCAGTAGTAGACTATTTCATTTCTAAATAGCAATATGCAGATGCTCTATAATGATTTCTTTGCCGATCTTCCAAAGTGAAGTCTCAAAGAGTTTTAACAAAGGCAAGGTAGAGGCATTATATTAAGGTAGAGGTGCCTAGACTGAGTGTAAGTATATAACAATCACATATAAGAGAGCCCCACGTCTTAAGTGTGCATTTATGGTACTAGTCAGAATAGCTTTTCCTAATTTGATCACCAGATCCAGATCTCCTCTTCTTCTGGACGTGCAAGGGCCCAAGGTAACATTTTTGCACATGGGTATTAACTAAGATAATGGTGTACTGATTAATACCCTTTGTGTCAAACATACAGGTAGACTATTGCATTTTGAGTCCCTTCATCCTAAATCTCCAAAATGGAATCCTCTTCTGGGACTGTTTTTTTCTGTACGAGAAACTGCAGCATCAAAGAAAAGAGGAAGACTTCCAAGACTCAGCTCCAAGCTACAGCTTACCTGAAAATAATGATCAAAAGAGCTAACACACAATCACTGTGTAGCCCCAAACAAACAATATACGAGAAAGCTCATTGTGATAACAAAGATCACATTACAACAGTAACTGTGGTCACATGAGAGCTTTAAGATCATACACAGAAATGTAAAGACCTTAAACACATGGGCCAATGAAACACACCAAAGTTTGCATCCAAGCAAACTCAGAGTCTCAAAGACAGACTAGTCCACACGATTTAAACGTGAACCAAAACCGACTTTCATGCTATGAAACCTACCACAGTTCATTATGCTTGTTGTGCCACATGCAATATGAGTAGACAAACTATAACCAATAGTTCAGTTAAATGATAAACAGAGACAAAATAATATGGTATAACAAATACACATGCACTAAACCGGAAAATATCAAATAACCTATCACACGCCTTTGCTTCCTCACCGGCTTTGGAAAGATCCCTTGCATGGCAAAAGTGAGAATGGAGGAACCAAGACAATTATTATGCAAGGCAAACTGACAAGAAAACTAGTGAGGCGTTTCAGTTCAAGAATGTGAATCGTCATGCTGACCAAATGAAATGGATGAGCTTGGAGGAAACATTTTCTGAGATTTCTAGCAGCGATATTTCCATGATTCTTCTTTGAAACAAATACTAAGATTAACATTTCAAAATTAACAGATAGCCTGTACCTCGGTGACAACATCTTGAGAAATATTGTGTCTCATTAATTATGGATCCTATCAGGTACCCACTTAGAACTACTGGAGATTCAACAGAACACGCTGAAGATTAACAGGTGATGATGAGACTCACTTTGGGGATTCATGCCCAAGGTCTGGTGCAAGTTAACCTAGATCCCTTGAGCACAGGCTGTCTACATTAATAGGCTTGAATAAAACATGCACCAAGTATTCACATTATATACATACACACAGGGCACCAGGGGCCAGAAGTGCTAAATAGTGTTCTCAAAAAATAGTTTGTAATTTGCTGGTTCAAAGGATACCTGTCTAAAAGAACACAATGTATTAAAACAGGTGATTCTCTGGTAACTCCCACAGCTGTTCCATTCGAAGTACAACATGGTTCTATCCCAGCCCACGTATTAATCGATTTTTATGTTAAACCGTTGAATGCGATATTCTCCAAGGCAGGTACTGACTTCTGTCAGTATGTGGAAGATATACAGTTGTACCTCAACACTGAAGGCACAGGTGATATTGACATTCTAGCCTAATGCCTACATGACATAAGCTCGTGAATGAAATTTAAACGTATTCCTCAAAAGAATGAATTCCTGCTTTGATCATCTAAAAGACCCGAGGCTCTCCCTGCTGACTAGCTAGCTGATAGCTAACCCACAGGCCCTAAACATATTTCCCTAGACTGAAATTAGCCAAACCTCAGGCGTCACCCATGGACAGCTCCCTCAATCGTGTCTTCCATGTGAGAGAAATCAGGAAGTTCTATAGATTTTAGTTGAAGCTGCTCAATAACTGTGAGCATTTACTGTCACCCCCAACAAGACTTCAAAACCGCCATACAGGCACTCGTGGCATATCCCATTAAATATGGTAATTCTCTAATAACTGGACTTCACAATTCACACCTAAACCCTCTGAACGCCACCCTCCACTCTGCAGCTAGGCTGATAACCTGATTGGGAAAATTCAAGATATTAACTCCTTGTAGTAGGTAACAGCTGAATCTAAAATCCCTTTCCACCCATGTACAATTGCAAGTCCTTAAAGCCTAACTAAAACATCGCCGATTTAAACTACCCTAACATCACTCACGTTGTTCATGTCTGCTGAATATACAGACTTCCCACTTGTACTGGTGCTGGCCTCAGATGGATAAAATCTGTGTTACACCCAGTAGTAGACATCATATCAAATCATCATCGCCATGAGAGCTTTAATGAGCTCTTTTGTCTCCTTCCTATAGGCACCTTACTACTGTACTGCTATTCTACACATGTTTGATCACTACTGCCTACAAATGTGTCTATCTTTTAAATGCTCCAAGGTTATACTCGTGCCAGTGAGCTCTCACAGCCCTCACTAACATATTTTTATATAATTTCTCTTCCACTTTTAGATTTTATGCAAATTCTTTTTTATAACAAAAAGCATGCCAGCTAATGAACTGTGCCACAAGCTGACTGCTTGCTAACAAATCCATAGCATACGTGTCCCCTTTTCAAGAATCGGGAGTTATTTGATCAGGACTTCCATTTCTGGGATCTAGTCCGTCGTGAGCAAAAGTAGCACGCATGTGTGGGGGTGCTCAAAATCCCACTTTTGGTATACTAAGTAACTGCCATTCCAAGCGAGCAGGTACATCCCATGACTTGTCAATCAAATGATTCCCGGGAGTATGAAAATAGGGGGTGGGACAACAGCAGTTCTCCCATCGCACCCTGGCACATGCAGTCCATGGTGTTTTTAATTACAAGTAGAGAAGTCTTTACCGACAGTGTGGCACAGTTCAAGCGATGACTACAGCATCTGCGTTTTCAGAGCGTGTCTTTACCTCAAGAGCAACGTCCTTGATATCAGAAGCAACGAACATGTTGTTTCTATTATTCTTTTATTTACTGTAATCTTGTTGAAAGTTAGATAAAGGCGCACTAAAGTGGGAAGAATTCTGCTGACAACGCATATGCGTGCTGTAAAATTCAAGCACATGATCGTGCCCAGCTACGAATGTATCGTGTACAAATATTATTTTACTGTAATGTACCCAGAAACAAAGGATTTCGGAATATATTCTTTAACTTACTTTCAACATGAAGATGGGAACCTGGTGACAGGGTCAATAAATAGACTTGCCGCAGAATGAGTGCTGGGTACACCTGCCTCTCCTCCCCCGCGGTGCGACTGCCAGCCAGAGGCTTGCCATCACATGTTCGTGCCCAGACAAGGAGTACCCCTGCGCTCATTAACCTGCACCCCATCTGTTCCATATTTACTGTGCATCAAAACCATTTAAGATATCGAAGAACCAGGTCCTTCTTGCACCCCCTTTAGGTTTCTCGCATAACGGGACCCATTGTTTTATAAAGAGAATCGGGTTTACGTAACATGTAGACATTACACTGTACAGTAAATAAATGCGTTCTGTAATGCTCACAAGCACAAAAAAGGGTGAAACGCTACCATGTAAGCTGCACATGTGCTGCGCCTTTTCTTCCTAAAAACAAAGGTTGCCTTTTCCTCTTCTCTGCATCAGTTTATGGTCCAGTAATCCCTCCCGCACAGATGCACGCGCCATCCGTCCTTCAACGCTCAGCACGAACACTACACACCTCCTGCCCCTCCCCCAGCACATCTTCAAATAAAACAAAGATATGGGAATATGCGAACTCACCAGGCTGAGGAATTCCTACACATGCTCCTGTTTTTTCCAGTCACAAAGCAAGACTGCAAAACGAAAGGTGCAAAGGAGACATTTGAGGGTTCCGGGAATGAACGAGGAAATTCCACCCCCACAATCCTGCAGCCCACTGAGCCCAGGGACTCTGCTGACGTCACAACGGTTTCATGAATGGATGGAAACGGGGCTGCTTTAGAATTCAGCACAGGCCACGCTCTGACGTCTGGAGTGTGCTGAGCAGAGAGGGGGAGGAGTGTCAGCCAATCGCCGCCCAGCAGCCCCATGCACTGCCTCTCGCCTACAATGGATCTTTACAGATAATAAACACAGCCCGCCAATCCGCAGCGAGCCCCGCGCCCTTCAGTGTTAAAGTGCCACCGATCATACCAGCCGGGAAGGGGAAAAGGCAACCGTGTAATTACTGCTGAGATGCTGCGTTACTATCTACAGCACTCGGGGGACGATTTTTGTGGAGAACAATATAACCAACCGCCCCACCCCCTGCCCCATCAAAGCACACAGAATACAAAGGAACTGAATTTTTAAGAAATGTTTGGTTTCCTTTCCTCTCTTATGAGCACTCAGCTGGTCAGTATTTAAATAATCTGTCAGGTACATGGGCACTGCGGATTTCTGGCGTGAAAATTACAAACGGCCTTTATTCTTATTACAGAAAATGAAAGCATTGACAGAGTGCAGGGGACAGTAGGTATTTATACTCATGTACGAGGTTCGGTCTATGGTAACAGGTAAGATACGTAACTTTAAAAATCTTAACGACGGCTAAGGACTCTCGGGTGTAAAACAATAGATCGTGCTTAATGTCGTCACTACTACATGGTACATGCTGACGTTTGCTTTATGGAAAAAGAAAACGCAGATAAACAAAAATCAGCTGCAGAATCAGACGAACGCTGAAGGGGAGAAGGAAACAGAACAAATGCATTGACATGTTGAGTTAGTTATTTGATGCTCATGAGGTAATTCATGTTAAATTCAAATGAAACAACATTTGCTAGTCCTCTGTGATTACAGCTATTGTCGAAGATAACAGGAATCGCCGACAGTGGGTTTCCTGACAGCGCGAATAATGCTGACATGGTTGCTGCAAATATATTTATTATCTTTACCAGGTTTACACAGGTATTCTGATAACTAACTAACTGCATATCTGCGATTTTCTATGGCGTGGTACAATACCACATTCTATTACATATGCAGCGCTATTGCCAAGCTCAAGATGGCAGCTATCCAATATTTAGCTGTGTGGATGCAGGTCACGGCCAAGCTAGAAGGGTTGGTTGTATTATTGAAATTCGCAGTCTGGCCTTACAAAATAGAGGCAACATATTACACCCCAAATAATGGAAACTAGCAACTCCAATTGTAGCATATGACAGCACACATTACCTATTCACATATCCAACTAATGTGAAGCACCAGCTATACATTGGTGAATGTTGGGGCTTTTACAGGAGTCGCAGGTAAACCAGGGGTTACTGGACTCAGTTTGCGTGAATCTGTGCAATTTACCAGTTGTGTCCTGGGTCTTAACCCTACAGTTGGACCCAAAACAGATCACTAAGTACACCCATTTAGTGTTTGACTCTCAACAGTAGTCAAGAAATTACTGTCTAGCCAGTACTTTGGTTTGCAAAAAAGAAAACTATTTTATTACTATTCAGACCACTAGAAATACTGAGGATACTCAACAGAGGGCATTGTCTTATGGGTACTAATAGGAGCAGCTACCACTGTATCCTCAGGGACAGTTTATGATGGTAAAATGCATTTGCTCCTGCCCTACGAATGGGAGTCTCCATGGCTTTAGGGGAAGCTCTTGTAGCTTACTCAGTAATCCCATTAGATCATCTTTCACGCCTTCCTCTGGGTTCAGTGTTCTACCTGGAACAGTTTGTGCAGTTCACAGTGAGCAAAAGATGCCTGCTGGTGTTGCTGTCAGCAGTGACATGCTCCTCTGGTGGTGTTCAAGCAGCAGGTCCCGTCAAGCGCTGTTGATGTTCCCTTTTGTTGAAAGTGCTGGTACCTGTCAATCCGTTCAGTAGCAGCAGTGCCAGTACCAGTGAAGAGGGGGCTGCATCTGAGTCAAAGTGTGCGAGGTCCTGGTGGTCTAGCGGCTTGGGTTCCTTCATGGGCCCAGTCACAAGCCATAACACAAACAAGTTAAGTACTCACTGTGGGTAGCAGCAGTGATGTTCTCATGTTTGTGCAGTCTCTTCAGGGCACATGCAATATTTCCAGTTCTACTTCAACCACAATGGCAGCCAGCTTCCTGCAGCACCTGGATGTTTCTTGGTGCTACACAGTTGGCTTCTGAATTTGCTGTGTTGAGTTCCATCTGGCACCTTCTGGTTCAAGGGACAGTGCAGATGCCTGTGTTGGGGACACCTCAGGGACCTCGAATCTCACCCATTGCATAGTGGTGCATGTCTCTTCCCCATGCCACAGCGATGGTGTGGAAGCATCTCGCCTGGGCTCCTTCCCAGCCTCTCACCTTCACAGCAATGTCTTCCTCATGTAAAGGCACCTCTAGTGCCCCTCCTAAACAGCTCTGTGCTTGAAGTAGGGTCCTGGCAGCCCCTTAAAGTGGATTCAACCAAATTTCTCTACGTTACTGGCCCAAAACTGGAAAGAAGAGTGGGAGGTCGCCACTCCAAACCTGGCACTCTAAGCATTCTCCAGATCTCCATTAATATGGAACCACAGGCTTCTGGTCATGAAATTCTTACACACTAGAATTTTCTTACCCATCATCATGCTCGGCTTAGAGGCAGACTTTGTGGATTCCATCAACTCAGTTCTGTGACTGGTCCTAGGCAGTTCTGTACTTTTCCTATTTCCATTAAGACTGGTCCATCTATGGTCTTTGACAAGAGCATGAGCAGGAAGCTGGAGTGAAGCTTAGAGTCTCCTTTCAGGATAAATTCAAAATAAGGGCACACAACATAAATGGGCTGACCCAATCTGCTTCCTGTTAATCGGTGGGGTTTAGCCCTTCTAGAGAACAAAGGGACCCACTGTGACCTCTCTTAAAACACTCTCTAAGCTGGTCCTCCAATTCACATCTGCTGTCTGGGCTCTCTCTGACACTCCATATAAGGAATCACTTGTGTTCTATAACATACAATATGGAAGCCGGTGTGGTCATGGTCATATGCACAACTCACACCTAGCCTGCTTCTCCCATTCATGTGAACAAGTTCATACAAGAGACATCAATGTACCATATGGGTTGGTGAAGGATCCAGCTGAAGGAGACTGGGCAGACATATTTTAAAACACAGGAGATGCCTTAAGGCCACTTGTGAGAAATTGTGTACTTGAGTCTGGTGCAAAAACCACGCACTTGAGTAATTTCGTATAACATCACAAATAGGTATTGATACACCTTTGAGGTGAGAGACTGGAGGGTTTAGAATACTGGAATATGGAAGGTTACTGCATTCTTTAGAACCTAGACTGCTAACCTCTACATAGTAAAATCAACTTTGGGTTGGATGATACAATTGCAGGGTACTTTGTAGCTGAGCACAAAAGGCCAACTCACCATTTTTACCTTGCCTGGCAACATTTTGTGTAGTTGCATTCAGGTTGCATACAGTTCACACCCAGCCTCCAAGCCATTCACCTTTGTTTTGTTCTCCCTCTCAGTTCCTCAGTACCCACATCCCCAGCTTCTTGTACCTTACCTGGAACCCTAGTTTTTGTGTTTGGAGTCGTGGCTCATTTTGCTATGTTTACTATCTCTTGCAGTCACTGCTGGACTCGCACGTTTCCATGGGCGCTGTAAAGGATGTTGGTATTTACAGCATTAGTCGGCAGGTAAACTGAATTAAAAACGCTTGATTAACGTGCCACCTAAAATGCTGGTGTTTAGTAACCTGCTGTACCTCATTTTTGTGTGAAGACCTGCATCCCACTGATTGGAAGTTGTGCTTTGTGTGAAAGAGATGATGCGATCGCACTTGTACCTGAGAACATTTTTTTTATCTCTTTCCTCCTTAACCCCATTTCCATTGGGTTGCTTTTTCTGGTAGTAGTTCAGTCTCCTGTCAGCTTGGAGACTAGAGGAGGATGAGGATACTCATTGGGTTCACTGCTTGGAGACTGAAAACCTGGCACTACTCTCCCAAGCAGTTAATAGGTAAGAAGACCTGTCCTGAAACTATCATCACATTTCTTCCACTACTGACAGCCAATTATAGCCTTCTGAGATGACAGCAGTCACTCTTTAAAGAAGGGTGAACATGGTGTGCCCCACCAGCTACTGAACCCCACTTTAAGTTACACTCTAACCTCACCCCGCAAGCATGGTCATGTGTGCTGAGGTGGGGGGCACAAAAGCACTATAGCTTGCTATAGGGAACATCAGATGAGGACACACACTCTCCAGAGTGAATGCAGGGGACCATTCTCTATCCCAGTAATGGAGGAAGGCATTTGAGCTGCAGAGCACATATTTGGATTCCCGGGCATTCTAATTTCTCAGACATACATTAAAACTTTGCAAGTTTTATGTTTATAATTTGTTCTCTGGTGCATCCACAGAGCTGATTGACTTTGCCTATCACTAATGTGCTATGTCAAGGACTGGACACTGAAATGGTCTGTTCAGGGCCCTCCTTAATTGCCAGAGGAAAGGGTGACTCCTTCCAGTAGCCGCAGTGGGACCTTGCACAGAGTAGTATACGTGAGAGGTGACAAAGATCTCTGCTAAAGGTCGCAGCATGAAAGAAAAAATCTACAAATTGGAAAACACCACCCTTGGAAATCTTAGTAAATCTTGATTGAAGATAGAATTGGCGAGAATATTGAGGTGCCAAACTCCTAAAATCATCAGGAAAGAGAAAAGAGACAAGCAGAGCAGTAGGGCCAATGAATAATACACAAAGAGAATATGAAAAGCAAATAGGTACTGAGCATGACAAAATAAATCAGGGAATGTAATGCTTTGTAACACATCGTGCCCTTTTAAGTGCTGTATTATGTATACTTGAAACAGGAACTGATCTCACAGGAAGTCAAATCTGCAACATCTTGGATTGGGATTCTCCAGTAACATCCAATGGACTGATCACCAGCTTGGAAGGGCATTATATAAGGCTTAGCTCCGTTCCTCTTTGAAAGTGATGATATTCATTCCAGCTGAAATAAGCACACATTTGCCAGCAATATAGCCATCAGAAACTCTGCTGCTGCCCACACTCCACACTACCGGCAACCCATGGGCCACCACAAGCGCAGAAACCGTGAAGCAGCCTCGTCGGCACAACAGCTCCAGGTCTGATTGAACATAGCATTCTGCAACGCTCTGACGAGAAGCTTGTTAGAAACTTTTCTTTCTTTTATACACCATAGATGAGTTCTTGGTAATGCCTTCCTCACAAATGTAACAGAGTGTCATAAAATGCACCATAAAAAGAATCATAGGCATCTTCAGCAGGGTGACTAAGTTGCACATTCTGACAGGATGTAGAACTCTCCCTGTTAATCCATTCATTTGCAACCTATGTATTTTGTACAAAAAGTGTTAACAGCAAGTCAGCCATAAGGTAGCCTCCTATTTTTAAGTACACATGCCTGCACGCTGTGCCCAACCTACATAAAGAACTGGCAGGCGTGGGACAAGGCCAGGGCGAACCTGGAGTAAGACAGTTTCTGTGCCATTCTTCCCAGCCTGCCAACTCTCAGCCATGAACCCAGCCTCCATCAAAGGCCCTGTTGCCCATCCAGGAACCTAAAAGCCAGCACAGCTTGTGGGAAATGTTTAAAGTTGTACCCGACCCAGCCTGGTAAAAGAATTTCAGCATTAACATTTCGAGGAGAGTTTGCAGCAAATCCAGCGTGGCCACCACCTAGTGTTGCTGAAAGTCTGAGAGACACGCTGACCAGCCCAACAGAAATGAAGAGATCAGAAGTGTGTTCAACCTTCAGTGAATGGGTGGAGGCTCAGTCAAAACACATTCCTACCTGAAAGCGTGGCAAAAGAGCAACAGGACGCTGGTTTTAGGCACAGAAGAGCAGAGGGAGCCCCAGCTGCAGTCCATGCTGCTGAGGCCACAAATGAAAGGAGGTATACTTTACTGCAAGGAACTGAAACAACTGCGCCAGATACCTGCAAATGGGGGCACTCGCCAATGAACAACAAAGGGTGTGAGCAAAGCACAGCTGCCGTCTGGCTCAGCACTCCTCCCTCACCCTCTCTTTTTAATAGTGGTGCAGAAGCAGAGAGATAAGATGGGGCCTGTGAAGGGCCCTTGGAAATGGAGAAAGTGCCAAAACCGGGTACCTACCTCCAGCATTGATGACCCACAGCAAAATGGCAGAAGGTGTGTGATTTGCTGGCGTGGCATAAATATGAGGGGTGAGCTGTGAAGTGGAGCCTTAGATCAGACTGGATGCGAGCCGAGCGGGAAGGGAAAGAGGACATCCTCAATTATCCAGCAGAGGGGTAAGACGTCCCCTCTGTTGTGAGATTCAAGTGTTAGAGGTGGACTGCCACCAGGGGGTCTCTCTCTCAGCATACCATAAGCCAAGAATTCAACATGAGGGAAAACTTGGATCCAAAAGATGTATCATGGGGGAGAAATTAGAGGCCCAGAGGCCCCCCAAAAAGATTCAGATATACTGGGGTCCCCCGATGAGGTCCTTTAAAACTAGACTAAAACAAGGCAGTTGGGGGGGGGGGTTGAAAAACAGCCAGCTGAAAGAGTAGCCAGGGTCTAATAGAGAGAGACTAAGATGCGGCCATTAGAAACACAAGTAAAGCAGATAAGAGGGTATATGGTATATTTCCCTCGATTACATTAGTACTTGGAGCAACTGCCCAGAGGATAGCTACTTTTAGTAGTCACTAGTATAGACCCCGCAAACAATCTTCAAGATAATAAATGTCTTTGGAAATGGTCCACAAACTCCATGGGGCCAAGCTCAGAGTTAAAAATGGACCTCAAGTTCCCAGATTGGGTTGTAGCCTGTCTGCAATGCCTGCTGACAAAAGTAATTTGCCTGCTGGTAAAAGTAGTTTTCCTGCTGACAAAAGTAGTTTGCAACACTATTTGGTATGTTGCCAAAGTCATCAGAGTGGGTCAGATCTCGTTAGATCATACCCTTGGGTAGCCTGCGATTGACTACAAGTTAATGGCAACAGCGAAAAGCGTCAAAAATAAGACACTCAGTTAGGAATAAGTTCACCAGGTCCACCAGTAATAAAAGAGGTACCCACAAACTACATTCAACAGATCCCCACCCTGGAGTAGCTATTAGTCTTTGAACTACAATCCACTAAATGGAGACCAGTCGACTGTAACAGAAGATTTCATGGAGCAGAGTCCCCAAAGCCTGAAAGATGACTTGTCTTCCCAAGAATGGAAATTAATGTAAACGTGAAAGAAATTAAGCAACACACCCACTCTCTTGGAAATAGGGTTGCTCATCTTGAGGATACTGTAACCAGTAGATCATAAGAACAAGAATCCTCGAGACATGAAGTTATGATGGTGCATGACAAGATTATCCTATTGCAGGAAAAACTTGAGGACCTCGAGAACACTTCTCAAAGTAACAAAGTGCTTAAAAGGTGAGTACCTCGAGAAGCAGAAGGATCCGACATCGAGACCTATGTGCAAATAATTTTTAAAGATTTGCTTTATTAGAAGAATGAAAAAAAATGGAGGTTGAACTTCACAGAGCCCATGGTACAATGGAAGGTGGCTGGCCTAAGGGTCGAGCACCCGGCATCCTCACTAGCATACATCATTTACAGCTGAAAGGGACAATACCGTACACTGCCAGAAACTCTTAAGAATTGTCAATTTAAAGGAACCAAATGCCTCTCATCAGTTACTCTATAGAAGCATACAGTCTTTAAGCAGATCTGCAACTTTTTTTTTTTTTTTTTTTTAGAGACAACAACACTTAATTTCGATGGGATCATACTTTTCGAATTACCTTTAGAAAGGTACACCACTTGAAAACTCTGGAGGAAGACGTCCAGTTGCTCATCTTGGAACTCAAACCAGCTCAGACTCAAGAAACACAATTCAAACAAATATAATGTCCAAAGATCCAGCAAAAAAAATGAGAGCAAACCAAAGTATCCTGACTTTTGAGGTGACGTTTAACTGAAGCAGTGAGAAAAGACCAAAGAGGATGCGGCCGGAAGGTGTAAAGCCTAGGTCTGCCAAGAGCTAGAAGTGAGGCAGCAAGCTGGTTGGATAGCAGGGGATACAAATCCTAAAGGTCTCACAAGATGCCCTCATAACAACTGTGAGGATGAGGAGTGGGCGGGGTCCTGAAGGGGAGTAGGGGGGGGGAGAGGGTGGAGTTCAGAGGTGCAAGAGATCAGATGTTTTCAAATAGGGTAAGGGGGTTCTAAAACACTTTATTCTAAACACTGGCATTACGTTCTAAGTTTGGTTTAGTTGAGTTAGATTCCATGGGTTCCACACAACATGGTTATTATATTGAAGGCAGAAACACACATTGAAAGTGTATTAACCACACTAGATGATTACCGTTCGAGATTTTAAATGTATCTCCCTTCATGTTAGGAGTCTAAACGCCCTGGCAAAAAGAGCCAGAACGCTGCATTTACTCAAGATGATCTGTTCTATCCTGTTCAGTCTTGTAAACTGGGAAAACACAAGCAGATTGTCAGAAATTAAGACTCACTTGGTGTTTAGGATAACTTCCTTTATAACACTTTTCCGCTGAAGATTAGTTCTCAAACACCAGTTAAGGAATTGCATTCTGAGAACAAAGACACATCAGAGTCAAAGGAGTTGCAGCTGTGAACACGTGCGCATGAGCAAGCACTGTATTGGAATTCTGTTTCAACTGAGATCTGGTCTTCAAGTGGTGCAGTTAAGATTCACGTTTAAATGCTCTTGGGGACTTGAACACAACACTTCCCAATATATTCCAGTTACTTTGAACAGGAAAATACCTTTGAATTATTTGTTTGCTTTTCTGCATTGGGAAAACATATCCTTTGATTTCAAAACACTTTACACTCAATTTACACTCTTGCATTTATTTGTTTCAAGCGACTGCAATCTGGATCTGAGTATAATTCCCTCATCTCTGTTTATTTGGAGTGTCTAGCAACTTCCACAATTATTTCTATTGGACTTCGTAATTATTCTTCCAAGAAAGGGGCGATGGTTGCAAGAAGGTGGTACTAGAAAACATACTATGGTTACAGTTTAATTTGTTTTTCTTTTCTCTGAATGAATGTTTTTTTTCCCCCCAAATAGAGTATTTTGCTGAAAGGAAAATATATTGTAACATAGTGCAGACAGCCAAAAAAGTTCAGATAACACTAAGGTGTATGTGAATAACACTTGTGTGTTTGAATCTAAGTCCATTAAAACATATGAATTAATAAGTGTTATTATTTTTCTTAGGTAATCTGCAGTCCCCCAGGTGTACAGGAAAACTGACTGCAGTATTTAGCTCAATTCCACCTTACTCTGTCAGCCTCCTTTAGTCAAGTTTAGTTTGGGTGCAGAGTCTCAGTGGAACGAGAAGTGTAATATTCCACAAGATCCCATGATACCCCTGCTGTGGAGCTCGAGTATTTACGATTAATTTGTAATACAGAAGTTTATGGTAGAAGATGATGAACTTTTGCATTACTGATGGAAGGGCTGTATCAAAGACAGTGAATGTTACCTTTCCCCCTCTTTTGTCTTCTCTAAATCTCATGTTTTAAACCATCACTCTACAGTATCTAACTCCACCCCAACCTGTCACAGTAATCTTTGGTATGACATTTAAATCATTTTCTTTACAGAAATCTGGCTTACCCCGATTTACTTTCCCCATCAGGTGATTCTCATTCATTGTAACTACAACCCTAAACTACGTTTGTCTAAACAAATCCAGCAAATGTCTAGAGGCTATCTACAAAGACCACTTGCTTTTCTCCATCCCTACGCAGCTGTCTGTTCTCTTCACTGTTCCTTTTCAAGGACCCATACTGATGTTACTTTTACAGATGTCAGTGATCCTCAGAAAAAAAACAAATCAGTATCATCTAATTATATTGGTACTCAATGGTGAGGGACAGCAGATAGGGTCACACTCTCTCACCAATGTGGCTGATCATATGTCTACCTAAACTCTTTAGAAACTCCAGGTAGAATATACCATTCTTATCTAACACAGGATCTCAGGAAACTAAAAGGGGATACATCTCTGTTATCTCAGTGCTTCTCAAATACTCAAATCCTTGCAGTTCTCCTGAAGGATCCACCTGTCATCAAACACAAATTCTACTGAGTAAAAAGGGACTTGGTTTATGGAAGCCAATTTGTGGTCTCAGCAACCTAGGATATCTTCCAAGATGCACTTGAGAGGCACTGGATAACTTACAAAAATGAGCCCCCCTCAGGGGTTACCTAGAGGAAGACTTCTATTGGGGTTACCTGCAGCAACACAGCTGCTTCTTGCCTTCACCACTTCTCTGGTCTCTCGGATACTAAACTCCAATGGACTCCCTTCAGCTCAGCAAAGCTCCTATAGTCCAAAGATGACAAGTGCTCCAGCTCTGTCTGGCACTGGAACAATCTGCAGACTAGTGCATATGTACATCTGTCACACAAATACATAAACAAAGAAAAGTACCTTGATAAATGCAATCCACAACCAATGAACAAACCATATTCCTATCCCCAGGAAATGCCATCTTCCTGGAGGACTACACAGAACTAATGTAAAGAGAGCATCACTCCTTAGAAGCAAGATAGGAGGAAGCAACACAAAGTTATGCCTATGTGAAGGAACAAACAATGAAAATGTAAGCCAGTACCACTGACCTAAGCATTAAGTAACAGGAGGTCCCACCCTCAGGAAAGGGTATCAAGCACCACTAATTAGAAGCAACTAAGCAGAAAATAAAGGGACGCTCAGTCCATACAACGTTCCACCACGAGGAAGGACTATAATGAGATAAACTAGAAAAAAATAAATAAAAATCAAGCAGCTAGCAGCTCTATGTCCCACCAATAGGAAATCCCACAAAGTGGAAGGACTACAGAGTGCCACGTCAACACCATAACTAATGTGTCAAAGAAACATTCTATTTTCAAACAGGAGGGCTTTATAATTCTCTCCAGGCAATGGCAAGAAACATTCAGACCAGAAATTCAAGGAAAACATGTTTTTTCCCAAGATAATGCCACAGCAAGGAGCCAGTGGTGCTTAATATTATTTAAAGGTTGAAAGACCCAGAACTCCTCAGGATCACACACACATTCGAAGCTGGAATAAACAACCCTACAGATGGAAGGCACAACCACATGTATAGCTATCTTTCACTTCCCTTTGCTCAACTCTATGCATAAATGCTGTCACGTCTCTCAGCAACACCAATTGAGCATACAGCCCCTGCCTTACACGCACAACACCAAAACCCTTCCCACAAAGGCCACACTACATTCATGTACTTCCTCCTGAATGTGCCGCTGACATAACCCACGACAGGCGCACACGTTTCTGTCAATGAACTGCCCACACAGTGGGCTACTCACCTGCAAACATGCTTGCAGGAGTCTCCAACCTTTTCTGTAGTAAAAGCTACTTATGTTGGTGAAAATCATCCAGAGCTACAAATATTATTTAAATTTTAATACAGACCACATCAGCCAAGTTTAAATGTTTGTTTTAAATATAAACTTTTCAGTTTTTTTAGACTGGGCTACACACAGGAGAGCTACTTATGGGTAGCTCGAGAGCTACTAGTAGCTCATAACTCGTTGGAGGCCCCTGCTTTACTCATCAAGAGTAAAAGGCACCATGTAAACACAATCACAATAAAACCCAATACTTGAAGCAAACACATAAGAAGTAACAGGACATTCTAATCACAGGAAGTCCCACTCATAAGAAGTGCTGCCCAGTGAATGAACTATGAAGAGGTAAACCAGCACCATTTACTAGAAAGAGTCAAGCAGGAAGCAATATGAAGTCCCACACACAGAAGAACTATGATGAAACAGGCCCATGCCAGCACCTCTTAAGACAAGCAACAAAGGAGGAGATAACAGGAAATCCCTACCAAAAATGTTCCACACGAGTAACTGCTCACAAGTAATCTGGGCCAATACAAAGAACTGTACAGAGCCAATCAGCACTACTCACTGGAAGCAAGTAAGCATAAGGGAAAGGGAACCCCTTTCCATAGGAAGCGCCACAAAAAGGAACACCCACCCAAAGAAAGTTCTATAAAGAGCCAAACCAGCACCACTCACTATAAACAACCAAGTAGGAAGCAATAAAAAGCCCTAGCCACAGCAATCCACACTCACAAGAAGTCTTGTTCATATGAAATCCTTCCCACTGGACTTCCCACCCACAGGAAAGATAATAAAGAGACAACCCCAAGTCAGCATCTTTTGGGGCAGGATTGTCCCAAACCTATTGTCACTGAATAAAGGGACACCTTTGTGAACAGTAAGGTATATTTATCTTTAGACCCCCCGTGGGATCTTTGTAAGAGGTTCCGCAAGTCGGTTGAGCCCACCCTGGCTCCTAGGGGCTGGGGTGGACCCCCTGATGAAGCATACCACTATTAGAGGTGGTGGGGGTCACTAAAAATGAAAATAAATCTTTTCTGGGCAAGGACAACTACTGGCAAAGCTGGGACTAGGGATACTCTAATTTTTCATGAATGTCCCCTCCATGGAATTAAGCAGACAGACCGATTCAGACTTTTGAAAGAATAAGACAAAGGAGGAAGAACACATCTGAAACTATACGAAGAAAGTGTCTGTGAGATAAGTAAACCCTGTCTGCAGACATAACATAAACATGAGGCTTAAAGCCGAAGACATTGATCCTGGACCTCCCACTGACTGGTGTACAGGCAACACGCTGCAGGGTGTTGGGGAAGCTTCTGTGAACCATGGCCCCTGTCTCTGTCAGACAGATTGCCAGCAGGGTGAGGCAACATCAATGATTCCTGTCCGAAGCGCTGAGGTTCTGCCCATAGCAGAGGATTCTGCCTTTGCTGATGAGAGAGAAGCACTGGAGGTGTTTCTGCATAGGGAGACTGTGATATGGAGAGCCTAGCCCAGGTGCCTAGAAGACAAGGATCTGACCAGAAGAAGGACTGAACAAGTTCAACTAGTGATACCTGCACCGCAAAGACCTCTGGTGAGCCCCTGCATGCTGCGTGTGTGTTTGCATTTCTGGTTGCCTCCAGCTGGCCTCAAAATTGTTTCTGCCCTCATCCTTTGTCTAGGACAGTTTGGTAGGGTTGTTGGTGCAGACTGAAGCTGCCTATACCTACCTGCAACCTGCCTGTACCCCTCTCTAAAGTACGACATGCTGAAAAGATTGAAAACACAGCCAGTGGTTTCCCCTCTAGTCCCAAAACAGTGCATAGGTTAAATGTGCCATGGTGAAGGATTCTCAAGCAAGGGGTTCCATGGACAACTTTAACCCCTGGTCAGGCTCCCATGTGGCCTGACTTGTTTGCGGTGGTGCTCTGCTTTTCAAATTACGTTTGGGGGGTAGGCTGTCATCTTGTTTGGGCATCTGGGGGTAAGGGAGATTGTTTGGGCCTGTGATCACTGCTGCAGGGGACTGGAACTGCTTGGTGCCCAACCGCAATTCGTCTGTGAGACCACAGATGTGATTAGAAGAAGGTAGGGCTAGGTGGGTGAGGAAGCTGCTATCAGACAGCTATAGAAGTGGCACATCCCCTTTGTAGTGAGTCCTCTGCAAGGCAGTCAGGGTAAATTGTTCTGCTGAGGTCCATGGTTCTTTGAGATTTTCAATTTGAACATACCGATCTGCTGGTTAGCCTCCCCAATAACAATAAGGGCACAATTGGTATAACAGAACTCAGGATCATCAATAAGGTAACAGCCATTTGCAGAAGCCAAATCACTCAAAGCACACTGAATTATTACCAGTCTATTGTAGTTACTAGTATGTTCCTGATGTCGTAGCAGATTTATCTGTGGAGTGTTGTGTCATGAGGGGAATTAGGTACTTTTCTTATTCAAGATAAAGCACTGGCTAGACACATTTATTTATTAAGAGTTACTTTGTAGGCTACTGCATTTTGAATCTGTAACCCACATACCCCGCTGAGTAAACCTTGTCCTACTCACAGTGCTACCCAGAGAGTCACGTGCAAAAGGGGAGAACTTGGTGCTCACTTTTATGGGTTGCATAGTAGCCCCAAGGCATCAGATATAAACATATGCATTTCTTACTCTTGGAGCCCAGTAAATCCTATTCACACTGTGACCATGAACTGGCTTAATTCACTTAAACAAACTCTGCAGGAAACAAGAAGATGTTCTGCCCACAAGAAGTTCTGCCCAAAGGAAGGATTATGAATGTTATATTCTACTGTGCACAGCATGGTGCAGGGAATTCACTAGTCCAGTGTTGCAGTCGCTGCAGAGTGCCACATTCACCCTGGTTGTGTGGAAGGCATATTGAGGAAGCTTTGTTTTCCCACCCGTCAACAGAAATAACTATAAAGAGCACCACCCATTAAAAGAAGCTAACCAGGAAGCTCCTCTCTTATGAAATCCTGACCACAGGAAGTCCTACTGTGTTGGACCTGACATCCTTAGTGCGGTTTTTCCCTCAAATTTATGCCTTCAATCCTTCGGTGTTTGCGGACTATGCCTTCAATCCTTCCGTTTTTGCGGACTTCATTTTTGCTGGCCTTAGGAGTCTGCACACTGTAACACTGCTAATGAGCTTGCACTCTCTCCCCAAAACATGACTATGTTGGTTTTCACCCAACTGGCACATTTGATTTACTTGTGAATCCCTAGTAAAGTGGGACTATCTGTACTCAGGGCCTGTACATTAAATGCTACAAGTGGGCCTGCAAAACTTATTGTGCCACCCACTTAAGTAGAAATTTTAAACATGTCTCGGTCTGCCACTGCAGCCAGTATGTGCAGGTTTAAACTCGCACCTGGAAAATAAACCTTTTGCCATGCCTAAAACTTCCTTTTTAATATATACAAGTCACCCCTAGGGTGGGCCCTAACAACCTACAGGGCAGGGTACAGTGTATTTGAAAAGTTGGACTTGTACTTTACAGGTCCTGGTAATGAAAAACTATTTCATTTGCTTTTCAATGTTGCAAGGCCTACCTCTTCCATAGGATACCATTGGGTAACCTTATTACACGTAATAAGAGATAACGTTCAATTGGGAGAAGGTAGAAATGTTGAATTTGGTCTCTAAAGAATTGTAATTTTAAACCCCATTTGATGGTAATTTAATTTGTCACAATTCTGAAAATGCTACTTTTAGAAAGTTGGCATGTTGTTGTCTCAACCATTTGGTGCCTGCATCCTGCATCCTGAGTCACTGTGTAGCTGGCAGTCAGTCTCTGTGTCCTGCTCCCAGTCAGTGAGACAAAGGGGGAATAAGTATTTGCAGGATGGTCCATCAATGACTTGATAGGGGGAGGCGGAGCGGTCACCTAACACACTTGCCCATGACAAAGACTCTGCCTCAGCACACTCACAAAGGATTTCACACTAGTCTTTTTGGCCCCAAGACAAGCTAGGGTCAGGGCAGGGAGGCAGAAAATTCCAAACACCTTTAAGGGTAGAACCCTCTAGAAACTTCTTCTGCTTCTAAGCTAGCACTAAGAATAAATAGTGGACCCTCACCTCTGCACCTGTGGAAGACTCAAAAGAGGGACTGCTGTCCCGCCCTGCTGCCTGATTGAGATGAACTAGACCTGCATTTTGAACCCAGGACCACAAGAGCGACTCCAACAGCTAATCGATTGGCCTCCTGATCAGAGGCTCAGGGACAGAACCATCTTGAACCCTGCAACTGGACTCTGCCTGCTGTAAGTCCTGTCCCCTAAGAGGTTCTACCTCAGTCCTGGACTCCTGGAATTGGGCCTGAAGATGCTCTGCCAGCCCAGCTGTGATCTTTTGGGCAGAACCAATGCAGCGCAACGCATCTCCTCAAAGCTTTGCCCCAGAACTGCTGCTTCGTAAAGCTTCCCTGATACAGGACCCCACAGCTCTCTGAAACCACCACTGTGGGATGCCTCCTCTACGTAGGACCTCACATTGCAGCCCAACAACTCATTGGAATCGGTGCTGCACAATGCATCCTCCACACAGGAATTTGTATTTCAGCTCTCCAGCTCCCCAGAATTGCCGCTACTTGACACATCCTTGACACAGGACCTCACATTGCAGCCCGCAGCTCATTGGAACTGCCACTGTAGGACCCATCCTCAACTCGGGATCTTGCAAAGCTCCACAACTAGGATTTAAGGTATTTTGTTTAGTGGGCCTACCATGGTCCCTAGATCATGTCTACGTTCCATCACAGTCAGCCTGAACTTGTTACTTTGTCCTAGTCCAGCGCGATCAGAAAACCACAGTTGGTGCTTTGTTATTTCAGCACTATTTCTACTTAAAAATTGCATGTCTCTGATTCTACTTCTTGGATTTTTGTTTTCTAAATTGGTGTGGGCTTCTTATTGTGTAGTGTTTTCACTTTATTACTGTTTGTGTACTGCATAAATACTTTACACACTGCCTCTAAGTTAAGCCTATTTTTCTTGTCTTTCACCCCCACAAGAATTGTGATTGGTACTACAGTAAGGTTTCGCCCCCTCAACCAGTAACCCAATTTCCTACACCTACCCACTAAAAGTACCACCCAGAGGAAGTATAATAAAGAGCCAATCCTAATCCAGCACCACACACTGCAAGAAACCACGCAGAAAGCAACGGTAAGCAGCATCCAGGAGAAGTCCTAGTCAAAGGAAGAACTTTAAAGTGACAAGTCTAATTCACCACTATCCACTAAGAGGTGCCATCCAGAAAGTGTCAAGAAGTCCCTTGGACCCGGAACAACCTGACCCTGTTCTTTCCTCCTTGCCATCTCATCCCTATATAGTTATTTGTGTCCAAGGCAACCTTACAATTGTACTTTGAACAAATACGGAAATACGGAAGAGGGAAATCCACCATGTTATTGAAAGACTTTGCAGACATCTTCTGTGAAAAGTGTAGGTCAAATAGCATTTATCATACAAATGATTTATTGACAGACATGTTACCAGTACAAGTTGTTCCACACATTTGCTCACGTATACATTAGGAAGCCACACGTTTCAAGAATTATGACAATGCCTAGATGAAAATGATTTTTCTAGTCTACCTGGCATAAGGAAGAATTATAGCCACACATGGACTACTGCCAGGTGTCTGCGACCGCTGTGAAGAATAGGCACCCTCTACGTCGTGCCTGTTACAAAGGCTACTCAACTCAAATGTACTTTCTCCTATTGATCTCAGTGCTTATCAAACAGAAGTGAACATTTGTATTCACAAAATTGCATATGAAGGGGCACACAGCCTTCTGTACATAAAGGGGAGTTAATGGAAAACAAACTTTAATTCGGTCAAACCCCAAGGGAAGTACACTTTGTCAGCTTCTGTCTAACATTTAGTGATTGACTTGTCCAACTATCGTAAGCAGTACTGTATCCAAAAGACATCAATGTTTTATTGAACTTGTAACATTGGCAGCAGCAGGGGCGTTATACGTAGAGTTAGAAAACCCTGCTTAAACAAGAAGCGTAGAATACGTTTTTTTTCCAGGAACAGCTAATGCATGGCGGTCCTAATACTACTGTGTTAGTATTAATCTCTAAATTCTACTTTCTACGGATGTATCAGTCGCAATGTCATTAATATTATCACTCTGTCTTCCACTAGGCAGGCACTACACCCAAGAGTTGTCTTCTACACCTCCAGTCCTCAATGATCGGTTCCAAAACATTTAATGATCAAATCTTGTATAGCTAGCGAAAAATAAAACATACTCATATACGAAAATTGCATCCACTGGAAGATTATGCGGCTGCTGTGTTTCCCCACATATAAATATTGATTTTCCACACTTCCTGAAAGGTATACCTTGTGCTGCATATTTTTCAAACTTCAACAAAAAATCTATTTCTAGTTCACACTGATCAATAGTTACTAAAAAAACATCTGCAGTACGTGATGCAGTGCGGTGGCAGACATTTTGCTATGGTTAACAGGTGACCTTTCGGTTGGTTTCTGTATTCATGGCAAACTGCTAATAATTAGGGGACACTAATTCCAAATAACATTTATGTCCCGAGTTCATGGACTGGGGATGGCCTATGTCTGCCCTTGCAACAAACCTTGATATTTAAATGTAATTCAAGCCCGGTGGAAATAACTATACTTCCTACTCGTCAAGATGTACATCTTTTTTGGTCATGCAAATCCATGTTACACCGAAGGCACTGTTGTTCCCAGAACAGTAGTCATTTTAAGAGGGCCTCAGTTCACTTATATTACTTCTCTTTTTGAAGTCTTGTCTGATTTATTACATACCTTCAGAACGTCTTCGAGTCTCACAGTGCTTCCTATTGAGGCCCTGAATTTATACATATGTAATGTCAAATACTGTTCTACTTCTGTGTTTCCTAATGGAAAGATGGACTTCCAGAGGTCCACAGAGTGAAACTAAAATGGAAGGCCCGTTCTAAAACAAAACTGGCATACACAGAATAAAGTAGCCATATATCTTATGATACCTATGCTTATCTCCTGCTTTAGAAGCTTTTATGTTTTAGACAAACTATTTTATTTCAGGGACAGGGTTCATAAAATGGTGTTGCTATGCTGCCATACAAAGCAAATATCAGTATTTGTTGGTGAACATAATCTCAATAGGGTCTGGTGAAAGTGTATAATTTTCTTTCCTTAAGAAAACGTTTTATGTTGGGTAAGATTTGGAACGCTTTTCTACAAACGTATGTTAAAATGACAAAATAGAAACAAAATGTGCTGCATAATTTGCCTTTCCCTACTGCGTAATTTGGTCATCCCTGCCAAATTCTTTGGTCGGCCAATGCTGCACGAATCCAGTGGGTCTGATTTACCAAGCTGCCTGCCAAAGAAGCATTTGAGTTTCTCTGTCTAATTATATGTTCAAAGTTAGGCCGGAATCTCAAAATACCTCCTGGAAGACAGCATTATTACACGCACTGAAGGCATATTGAAATGGCAATCAAACTAATGTGTATAAAACATAGGCACTTTATTAAAATTAAATTATTGAAAAATTAGTAATGCAATTTTACAAAACTCTATAAAAATGTAATATATATATTTTATATATAATGGTTACAAATTATACAAGCAGGTATTCTAAACATGAACAACGTGGTACCACAAAATATTGAATGTGCATTTAAAATAATTAAACTGTTGATATAAATGCACTGTATCCCTGTCATGTACAATATTCTGCTGACCCCAAGAGTTCTGGGAGCGTTCTAATTTGTGATGCCACATTATGTGGATTTGTGTGTGAGTGTCATGACTTCCAAATGACCCCAATGAAGTTGCAAATGGCTACGAAGTGCCTCTGGGAGTGTTGCGACCTTGCAGTATCACCAGTGTATCCTGTTGTTCGCGGATCTACATCAAGTGTAATTCAAACTCCAGGATGTCCACTCGGAAAAATGGTGCCCTGCTTCTAAACATGTAATGTGTTCGCATGATTTGCTTATTGACAACAAACCGAGTTACTAGGTTGTGTGTTTAGAGCTGTGTCAATAATGAAGGAGATACTCTTATTTAATTTAATTTTATCAGGTGCATTTATCAACAATAAACCTAGACTCAGATGGCAGTGGACCACTAGATGCATAGCCAATGTGAAGAAATACAAATATGAAGGCACTTTATCAATGAAACCTCAAGACAATAAATGCGTTAAAATTAAGAAAAACTATATCACAGCTGGGTGAAGTGGAAGAGGGGAAACAAAACAACTTATGACGATGTAAGGATTGTGAAGTTAGATTTTGACACCCTTCTTGAGTTGCAAAAATGGAGGTACAAATCAGAGGTGCAAATGGAGGTTGTTTGGGAGTCTTGACTCATATACCCATTTGTGTCTTTTGGATATGGAGCCTGGCAAGGGATGTGCCCTTAATAATGCGTGCATCACCAGGCACTTTGTTGAGGAAATGCATTACAAACAAGAGTTAATCACACAAGTCGCACTTACCCATATAATGCTATGCACACAAAGGGGTCAACAGACTCATTAGAAGCTTAGGGCAGATTTAGAACTCGGCGGCCGGGTTACTCTGTCACAACAGTGACGGATATCCTGTTTGCAAAAATCTAAATCCTATAGGACATGATGGGGTTGAGACTTCGGCGGACGGGATATCTGTCGCCTTTCTGCCGAGTTTTAAATCAGGCTCTTAGTCTTACAACAGACAATACATCTCAACAATGAAATTAATTGGCTAATAATTAAACCAACATGACTTGATATAATCAGCTAATTTCACTGAGCTTTGCAGTCGCATCAACCAAAACATATACCAGTTTTCGAAAGTGACATACTCACCCTGCAACCACACACCGCTGCAAACCCGAATCAGACTCCCTCAATCTGTGAATGCATTTGATTACAATTGTTTGCTGGTTAAAGCTCTGAATAAATGCCTGACATGGAATTTCCATGGGTTGCATGACCAAATTATGAATGGAAGGTTATTGCCATTTGAAATTCGACTTAAAGTGATAACTGTGATGCTTCAGCAGACCATCCTATTCAAGGCTGGGACTAGGCATATATTAGGCCCTTCTAAAGAGAGTGTGGCTGAACTGGGGAGTTGCTACAGCAACTAGTGTAGAGGTTTGGAGTGAAAGTAACATATTCCTGGAGGAATCAGGAGAACTAAATCGCACACAAGCACATCATGCATTTGGAAGAGCCTCCCAAAATGCAATGCCCCTAAAGTATTTAATGGACAAGATGCAGGGGAGTAGCCCAGCATGGTTATAAAGAATGAAACTGAATGCCTCAAACGTCCGACCCCGGTCGCTGTATTAGCTAATCCTGAAAGGAGGCACTGTCTTAGCTTTGCAGTTATCCAATCAGCATCTGAAGGATAACTTGCTTAGTGGACCCCACCAGGAATTGAACATGTGATGTGTAAGACACACAGAAGGGCATGTGTGCGCGTGCACATATACACACAATGAGTCCAACTGGGGAATATACTAAGGAGAAATTGTATATTGGCCGTTGGGAAAAGGAGTTAAATAAATAAACAGAAGATGCTGCACAGTGAATATGCGGAGGGAGAAAAAATGGAGCAACAGAGAGAAAGAGTATGGGGAAGAAAGGGATACCAAGCAAAAGGGTTGCTAGGAATGGGAGGGTGTCTGCAGGAAGCAGAGAAAAGAAGAAGCAGAACAAGTGGATAAAGACAGAGGCGAACAGAGGCAGATTATGAAGGGATAACATGAGCATGGAGGCAGCAAGGTATGCCAGCGAGAACAGAATCTGTGAAAGAGGGAGTCAAAGTCAAAATTATCTTTATTCGGATTTATATTCGAATCCGCAAAATAACAAGAGGAAAAGGTCGGTAATTACATAAATACCTTCAGATAGTTAAAAAGGTACCAATATGCAGTACAATAAAATATTGAAAAAACAAATATTTACACTTTTAAAAAGGAAAACAGACAGTAAAACGGATAAATGGTTGTGCAAATCAGTACATACCAGGAACTATTATGCTAGTGTCCATGAAACAGCCAGAACATTACAAAGGGCAAAAATTAAAATTCTCAGGTCTCAGAGATTTCTTCATAACGCAAGCTATTTAACTAAGTTAGTGATTTGTGTATGCAGAGGGCCTTCTTAATAAATTCAAGGATAGCACAACATATATATATGTGTGACAAGCTTTTTAAGAAAACAAGAGCCTCCCGATGATGTACGAGAACCTGAGACCAGAAAAGGAGATGCAACGTGGAGGATCTGCTATCGCTATAGAATTTGCGGAACAGTAAAAAGTGGAAGGTCGTCTGACTTGACTGTCCATCACACGAGCACTTTGGAGGGTTCGGAAGCCATGAGTGCATTTTTGGAAAGGCCACCGAATGGTGAATCCACTCTAAGGGCTAGATGTATCAACAAACCATATTGCGATTCTCTAATAGCGATTTTTAAGAAATCGCAATTTCTGAATCGCAAAATGGTATGTATCATATTTGCGATTCGGTAATAGCGATTTCTTAAAAATCGCAAATGCTATTACCGAATCGCAAATTGCGATACCGGCCCCATTCACGCCTATGGGCCTGTGGGCCCATATTTGCGAATTTTTAGCATTTCCCAAATTGCAAATTCCTAACTGGAATTCGCAAATTTGTGAAATGCAAAACTCAGGGTGCTGGGGGCATAAGGCCCCCTCTGCTGCACCCCAATAATTTTTTTTAAGGACATGTAAGGCACACATATGCCAAAGGGGCATGTGTGCGTTACATGTCAATTTTAAAAATGCATTTTTAAAATTTGCACATGCTTACCACCAAGTTCAACTTGGTGGTAATAGCAATTCCTTAATGCCCAATTCGCATTAAGGAAAAGCTTGATACATGTGGTTTAGAAATCGCAAATAAGGATTCCTTATTTGCGATTTCTTATTTAGAGAATCACAATTTGCGATTTTCTAAACGGGCTCGCAATTTTAAGGAATCGCTATTTTAGCGATTCCTTAAAATTGCACAGTGAATGCCTTTCATACATACTGAAAGGCATTTTTGCACTCGCAAACCGCCATTCGCACCGTTTGCGAATGCAAAAACGCTTGATACACCTAGCCCTAAATGCACTCTGGGTAACAGAAATATATCACAGATATTTACCACATTAATCAGGTATCCTTGAACCCCCTGTTGGGTTAATGCCCAGGAGTATCTATCTACTCTGGGTTTAATTTTTTTCTGTGATTCTCTATTGGCCTCCCTTATTCCCATCAAGGCCGATTTTATTTATCTTTTGCAGTATTGCAAAATACTATGTGGTTTTAATGTGTTAAAACTTACCCCCAATTCTAATAGCAGCAATTTTATATCCTAAAGTCATGGTATTTTACCACAATAATTCAGATCCAGACAATTCATAGTGATTTCCCTAGTAAACTTGGTACCTTGTTTTGACCAAATTCTATGCCCTTTCGTTATTGCATTAAAATCAATAGAGTCCTCCATGTACTCCATACCCAGTTCTTTGTGTAAAATGAAGGTTGGAATCGCCTTTGGTACAGCCAGTAGTCTATCTAAAAAGGCATTTTCTTGCAGCTGTAAGGGTTTACCCTTTTTCCTACCCATTCTGGGGAACGATATAGGGCAGCTGGGAGACATTTGTTCCAAAACAATTTAGTAATTTCTCTTAAGGGTTTGCTCCCTAATTTCTTGGCAAAACTAAGTACAGCAGCAGTGGTCCTTATACATTTTAGCCTGGCTGTTTCTATATGAGATGACCAATCATTTTTCTGAGAGAAAACAATACCCAAATAACAAAAGGTTTTAGCCCCATCTATCTTTTGACCCTTCACAAAATGCCTTTTCCCCTGTTTCAGTCTTTTCCCGCTATCATGGTGTAGGTTTTAGTTAAATTCAATTTTAGATCGCTGCTCTACATAAAAAAAAAAAAAATAGATATCAGTCACTGGAGAACAATTGCCGTCCTGGATAAAAGTACTGTATCCTCTGAGTAAATAAGGATTGGGTTAATACGGGAACCAGCCCTGCGGTCGTCAGCATTTATGAATGAATGAATAAAGGGGGTTTTAAGAGTTCTCATTTACTCCAACAGGAGTGTCCCCGCGTTAGGATCCTTTTATCAGAAAAAAAAACAAAAAGAGAAAGAAGGAGGGGGAACTGTTAATCTAATGTTCCCCGGAAAAGCCAGGTTTTCAGTTTTTTTCTTTCTAAACATAGGTTCTTGCCCAGTCACCCTCAAATCATGTGGCAAGGTGTTCCACAGTTTGAGGGCAAGATATCTGAAAGAGCAACCACCTAGATGTGCTCTATTAGTTATGGGGATGGACGCAAAGGCCATAGTTGAAGATCTAAGGCTGAAAGGGGGCAATACCAGGATCCCATCGAGAGCAGATAGCTGGGGCCTTTGCCCTGAAAAAAGTGGTGAAAAAGACGCAAGGTTTTGAAGGCCACTCTTTTCCTTATAAGAAGCCAATGAAGAGAAAAGAGTGCCTGTCCAATAGAGGCAACTTTGGGAAGATTAAGTATCAGACGTGCCACAGCATTTTGTACTATCTGTAGTCTAAGGAGCCTGCTCCTAGAGGCCCCTAGATTGAGAACATTACAGTAGTTCAACCTTGATGTAATGAGGGACTGGAGAGCTGTTTTCCTAGTATCGCAGGGCAAGAGGTAGAAGATTTTCCATATCATCTTTAGGATGCTAAAACAGGTATCAGCTAATACTGATATTTGTTTGTCAAAGTTGACATGAAAGTCAAACTAGATTCCAAGATTCTTTATTACTTGCTTAGAGGTTGGTACTGATCCCATACTGTCTGGTTACCGTACTGTGGACCAGATCGAAGGTTGTTTGCCAACCACAATCACCTCTGTTTTACCGGCATTCAGCTTGAGGCACCTTTTTCCACCCAGGAAACAAGGCTGGTCAGGCAAGACCTAAAGCGCTCCGCCGAGGAACTCTGGTTCTGGGACAGATTGATAATCAGTTAGGTGTCATCAGCATAAGACACTACTCTGACGCCCCACAGCTCAATCACTGCGGCTAAAGAGCGCATACAGAGATTGAAGAGTGTGGGACTCAGGCTAGTGCCCTGAGGTACACCTTGTTTTAGCAGGAAGGTTTGCAAGGTGTATGGTTTCTGCATCACACAGAAAGTGCGACTGGAGAGGTATGAAGCTATACACTTCAGTGTCACTCCACTGATGCCCACTGACTACAGTTGTTCCAACAAGATGCCATGAGACACCATGTCAAACGCCGCACTGAGATCTAACATAATCAGTGCAGCTGTGTCACCTTCCTCTGTGAGGCACCTAAGTTGCTCAGAGGCCATCAACAGAGCGGACTCTGTACTATGACGAGGGCGGAAACCCAACTGGCTCCTGTGCAGTACATCTTTATCCTAAATAAACTGCAACAACTGTTTGTTGACGCACTTCTCCGCTGCCTTAGCAGCAAAAGGTAAAATTGAAATGGGTATCAGATTTTCGGGTTTATTAGGATCAAGTGATGGCTTTTTCAAAAGATGGACCACAATTGCATGCTTCCAATCAGAGGGGACTTGGCCCAGCTTGAGAGAGAGGTTCACCAACTTCAGGAGGACAGGGCCAACCACCCCCATGCCACACTCTAATTAATATCCTGGCTGGTGCTGAGTCTAGAGGGGATCCAGATTTAATTTTACCAATCACCTGTTGAAATTCCTTTGCAGATGGTAACTGGTCAAGCCATCCTTTGATTCCCGGGGAAGGAACCATGAATTCTGGCAACTGGCCTCTCTGAATTCTAGTGGAAAGATTGAATAGATATTGTCTATCCTATCTGCAAAAAATGTAGCAATTTCATTAAATCTTTCTACAGAGGATGGTGGTATAGCAGCTGCCAGATCTAGGGATATTAAGTATTTAACAATGGAGAAGATCTCTCAAGTTTAATTGTGTGCAGAATCACATTTTCTGTACATAGAATTGTCTGCTGCGGGTCCTAATTTGGTTATGATAATCTTTTGGAGCTAGCTGATAAGTTTCTCTGTCTACGGCGTTGCAATTTTTGCACCATTGACACTCTAATTTTTTGCACTGCTTTTTTTTGGACTCTATGTTCCTCACAGAACCACTCAGATGAGGGCGAAGAGAGGGCTAGATGTCTCTGCATGGGGGCTATGTTATGTAGTGCATTGCTGATCCAATTTCTAAAACCTAAGCTAGCAGGAAGCCATCCACCCCATTTATGTATAATGGAAATAACAATGATGCAAGCATGCAACCCTGGCTAAGCCCTCGGGTCACCCAAAATGTATTTATACTTTTCCCATTCTTCCCATAACGCTCACAGGAAGTTAGGGAAGCATACAGGTGGGAGAGGTGACTTATAATATAATTTGATGCACCCATATCTATTAACTTGGCATGATTCCCCAAATCAAAGGCGCTGGACAAATCTGCAAAATACAGATGAATGCAACCCTCTTCGGCCAGTGTATACTTGCTAATGATTAGGTGCAAGATTATTCCCTGTTCCACAGTACCTATTTCCTTCCTGATGCTATATTGTGATTCAGTCAATATACATTTTTCCAGGGCCCAAGATTCCAGCCTCCCTAAATCACCCTACCCATGGTTTTCACAGAGGAATTCAGAAGCGATATGGGGTGCTAACATTTAGCCTTGCCTCTGTTTCCTTTTTTAAAGATAGAGATGATCACATTTTCGCTCCAGGATTTTGGGACATTGCCACTTGCTGCTGCGCTAAAAATTAGAGTTAAAATCGGAACTGATAGCGAGGTATGGAACTTGAAGACATCCACTGGGACCCCATCGGGCCCAGGGGCTTTCCCTTGTGCGCCATACTTTAGGGCTACTCTAAGTTCCTCCATGGTAATTTGCTCCAGGGGCTCAAAAGTTATTATACTTGGGGGGCTTAGAGGCACGTAAGTGACAATGTTATCTGGATGAAAAATGCCTTCAAAATGTTTAATCAAATCGTCTGGTAAAACATAGTCCCCCATAGATGGATTAACACTCTCTCTGAGGAAGGGGGAATTTACCGTTTTCCAGAACAGACTATTATTTCGAGTTTCAGCTCCCTGTTCTAAGTCTGCTCAGGCCAGCTCCTCAAGTTCCTTCTTTCTTCTATCTAACACCATCCTATAGTTTTTTCTAAGTTTCTTAATTTCCCCCCAATTTCTTGGAGTTTATTAAAGGGCCTTTCTGAGTGTCTGATTTGCTGTAGTACATTGAGAGATAAACCATCCAGGATTATTTCTTCTCTTTCCAGTATCTTTAGCCAGTAGATGTACATTTTTGGCAATTGCTGTTGTCATTTGAAAGAGGGCCTATCATTGTCTGCCCCAATTCCATGCATTTAACAAAAGATTCCCATTGTTCTAATATGATGGATTAAAGTATTTTAGATTAATTTATCCCTGCCATTTTACAGCAAGATTTTAATAGTAGGTACAATTACCATTTTCTCAGGTTTCCTAAGAAAGGTTTAACCCAGCGTGATCACTGAGCACTGTATTTTCTATTTTAAGGGATTTAATCAATTTTAAATCTTTGCCTGAGATCATTATGTGATCAATAATAGAAAAGTGCCCATTACCATAAAAGGTTAGCAACCCTGAGCCATTTTCTCCTGGTTCCTGTTCTATTATTTTTAAGTTTAATGTATATAAAAGTTAGTTTACCGAATGCCCATAGAGATCAAAGGTAATCAAAGGGTGATCAGCCCCAAACAAATCTGAGATGCCACAAACTGAGCCACTTTTATTCTGGCATTTTCCTGGATTAAAATATCCGGCCTTGAGGTACCTATAGTCTGAGTCCACCTTATTTGCAAAGTCCTCCAAATCCTTTCCCAATTCTATAATAATTCTACTATGCGTATTGTTAAAATGACGTCATGACTTTGGGCCAATATTAGGTAAGCCACCTGATAATAAGGGGATTTGGTTTGAGTTTTCGTAAAAATGATGGACGATAAATTAGAAAGGAGTATTCCTAGACCCCTTTTGGCACGTCTGTTTACCAAGGGGCTAGCTGGAGTTTGGACAGAAAAGAAGTCATTGGTACCAAAATCATTCCTGCTACAAGTTTCCTGTAAACATATGAGCTGGGCAGATGTTATGATAATGAACCAATCCAGGTTATGTAGCTTGGATATTACACCCACTACATTCTAGCATTTGATAATTAAGTATGTGCTCAAATTACTTACTATGTTCACTGAGACCTGTCCATTTTTTGATTGCCATGTGGTCCCTGAAGCTCTAAACCCTTATCCCCATTATAAGACACCACATCCTGGACTGTCAGTCCTGATCATCTAAATGGAATAGTAGGGCACATCTGTTAGTTGTGGTAATATGGGACAAAGGCTTGCTAATCAATGCATGCTGCCTTCCATGTTGTCTTACCAATAAGGAGTCAAAGCTGTTTGTACAAGGAGATGGGTCTGGAGTATTAGTTCTACTGCATCTAACCGGTCTATAAAAATAACCTAAGGGAAGGGCTTCTATTTTCTTCAAAGAAGGAGATTCTTGCGCTAAGCACTGTAGTAATCTCGCAAGAACACATGGCCTTCTTAAATGTACTATAATAAAGTCCCCTGTGGTGTCTTTTGGATGAACTCCCAACAATGGCGTTCGCTTTACATGTATTATCTCCTGAGACAAGCACCCCTCTCATCCCGTATTTAGTTTGAGCCAGTACACTGTCTTATTATGCAGGTCAGTATTATCTTCCCTAGCCTTCTTTAGGAGTACTGACACATCCTTTAAAATTCTGATATGGGGGTACACTCGCAGGGAAGATGAGGATAACCATTTGCGTGATGTTGGTCCTTTATAACTATCTTTCCCACTAGACCTAGGGGGGGAGTCCAGCCTTGTCTGGCCATTGGCACTGATGGGCCTGCCCTAGGGTGACCACCTGGCATTGATGCAAATTCTGGACAGGACCGTAAAAAATTCAGGACAAAGGGTCAAAATTCAGGACAAAAATTCAGGACAAAGGGTCAAAATTCAGGACAAAAATTCAAGAACAAACGTCAGTCTTACAGACACATGCAAGAGAGGCCATGCCTCACTATGTTGTCAGTGCATTTATTTACTCTTTTTTAACATATCACTATTTATTCACTGTGGTCTTTTGTGATTGCCTCTTGGTATGCTACATTCAGGTGTCACATTACATCCTTGTTCAGTAATAAAGTAATGCCCTTCGGTACTGCGGCAAGGCCATCACCCCTACCCAAATCTATCCAATCTTTCTTGAAGAGAAAGTAACAGCAAACTTTTGATTATGTTTCTGAACATTTTAAAACCCCTGGCAAACAGTTTGGGAAACATTAAGGTAATTAACCTTATGCTAGTTTAAACAAATTGAACAAAAACATCTGGCTCACCCCCACCGCCCACGGACTTTCAACCTAAAAAAAATAATTAAAGAGGCAGGGCAGATGGCGTTGGTGACAGTCTCACACCTAATGTCAGGATGTGAGGTACCCACAACTTGTCTGTAGTCTCATAGTACTAGAGTGTATGCCTGGGACTCTACATTTATCTCATATGAGTACTCTACACTCTATGACAAAGCACCACTCTGCATTACTGCACTCTCTTCCACTCTACTCCACTGCACTCTATGCTACTCTACCCCATGCCACTCTATGCCACTGCACTCTGCGCCAATGCACTCTAAACAACTGCACTGTATGCCACTGCCCTCTACTCTGCACCACTGTACTCTACGCCACTGCTCTCTGTGCCACTCTACACCACTCCACATCACTGCACTGATTCTACTCTGCAACATTGCACTCTCCGCCACTGTACTGTACACCAATCTACTCTGTACTACTGCACTCAATGCCACTGCACTCTATGCCACTCTACTGTGCATCACTCCACTCTACGCAACTGCACTCTACAGCACTATACTCTACTCTGCACTGCACCACTCTACACACCACTGCACTCTGCCATACGAGCCTACTCTGCACTCTATGCCATTGCACCACTTTACACTACTGCACTCTCTGCCACTATATTGTCTGCCACTCTACTCCACTGCACTCTATGCCACTCTACTCTGCCCCACGTCACCCCATGCCACTGTACTCTAAACCACTGCACTCTACGCCAGTGCACTCTAAACAACTGAACTGTACCCTGCACCACTGGCCTCTACGCCACTGCTCCTATGCCGCTCTACTACACTCCACACCACTATGCCACTAACTTTTAAACATGAACAGCAGCCACTCTGGTGTAAAACAATGCTAAAACACATTGGCAAAGCAATAACTCTTGCGTAGACTAGACCTATTGGCTTTGCCAATGTTTGTTAGTACTATGAAGTACTGAGGCCCCTGAAAGAACTGTGAATGTGTAAGTCCTTATTTTAAACATGCATTTGACGCCTCGTCAGGGATAGTAAGCGCTATATAATTACAATTACATCATATATAGGCTGCTCCAAAATGCACAAATACATTTTAGTTAAATAAAAAAAAGTGCTTCTCAAATACAGATTTGAATAATATACAATTTATACCTAGTGCTAAAAAAATTTGTAACATTCCATTAAAACCACACACTCCACAATTCACCTTGCAACACCTCAGTACCTCTCCAAAGGAAAATATGTTTGCCATCAGAAAGCTTCAAGTGACTCCTTTGGTTAAAGTGGATGCAGGTTTTCAAGTCCCTTTGCATTTGCAGATTTACCAGTTGTGCACATTTGCATTTCTTTAGGGAAGGAGACACCCTGGCAAGACGGCCTTTTCTTGCTGTCTGCCTCGCCCTCCCTCCCAGCACAGGAGACTCCTAGCCTTCCACTCCAGCTGGGGAAACTAATCAGCCCGTAATTTCGCCCTGCCGTCCGTTGTCCTTTTGGTGAAAGGCTAAAATTACGAACAAATGCCGTCCGTTAAGCCTTTCATCACGGACAACGGACGGCAGGACGAAATTACGGGCAGTCCGTGAAATTTACGGATGGATGGTCACCCTAGCCTGCCCTTGGCCCAGGCGCAGCCCAAGGAGCTGGACGAGAAGTGGCACTTTATAGCACTCTGGCCAGTTACAGGTGAGTTGTGATGCAGGGTCGCCTCCTGGTGCCTTGTGCAGGCTGGGAGATGGAGGCCCTCACGGACGGCGAAAGTAGATTTTCCCACGCGGCAGGAGAAGAAGAGACGCTTTATGTCGCTCCGGCCAGATACAAGTGAACGGTGATGTAGGACTGCCTCCTGGGGCCCAGTGCAGGCTAGGAGATGGAATCCCTCAGGCAAGGCCAAAGTCTAGTTTTTTGTGCAGCAACACGAGAAAAGGCACTTAACAGTGCTATGGCTAGTTACAGGTGAGTGGTGACCAGGGCCGCATCCTTGGGCCTGGCGCAAGCTGGGAGATGAAGTCCATTTCACAAGGCCAAAATCCAGAAGGAGGCAGTCTGTGAGAGAGTGAAAAGTGATAACTGGTGAGGGAGAGAAAGGAAATAGGAATAGAGGAAGTGACAGAGTGTGATTCTGAAAAGAAAAGATTGTCTTGATGTTAAAACAAAGGCAAGGTGAGGGAACAAACAAGTGTGTTGTGGGAAGGATTCAAAAACATTCTTTATTCTTCGCCATTGAGGAGAAGCACTTATTAAACAATTATGGTAGGTAAAACACCCAGAAAGGCGTTTTTTTTTTAACCGCTGTCCACTGAATGTAAGTGACAGGACCTCAAGGATATTACATATGAAAAAATTCTCTTTTTGGTATGGAATTGCTGGAAAATGATGTTATTGTACTTTACATTTTTCACAAATTTAGTTTTCTTCATTTAGTGGCCGTTTCATCCTGGAGAGCAACCACTAGAGTTATGTCCTAGAGAAGAAACACTACCAAATATGCATTATGAAAAGCTGAAGCTTTTGTAAGAAGCCTCATGTTGACTTGCACTTGAAATCAGAATCGAAGTTGAGAGGTTGACATAAGTGAAAATACTTCTCCTTCTCTTTCTTTTGTGTTTGTCTATCTTTAAATCACACGGCACACCGTATGGGAAGCCCGGTTTGAGAATCCCGTAGGAGTCGTTCTTAGAGGTCCTCTTGCACATAACCTAATGTAGGGATGCTTATGGGACTTTCTTCTGAACATTCCAGCAACAGAAGTAGAAGGATGACAACAAGGACCGTATAACCTAAAGGTTGGGTACCGAAAAACAATATATCAAGTGGAAATGTAGTCCATTCCCTCCATATCATACAGAGATTTTCAGGATTTCAATTGCCTGCTTAAAAGGCTGACAGTCAGCATTAAATATATAATGACATAGACCAGTGGTTCCCAACCTTTTTGACTTCTGTGGACCCCCACTTTATCACTACTGCAACCCGGGGACCCCTACTGAATCATTATTGGAATACTGGACCCCCCCCCCCCCCCCCCCCCCCCCCCCCACTGAATCATTACTGAAAGCCGGGGACGTAATCTGTTAATATTATTTCATTTATCAAGTAGTCCCCCTGAGGAGGCTTTGTGGACCCCCAGCGGTCCCTGGACCACAAGTTGGGAACCACTGACATAGACACTACAAGTATTTCATTATGGTCACTTTCTAATAAACTGTAGCACCGATCAGTTTCAGTTTGGACGTTTCAGTGAGGACGTGCACTCATTCCAGCCATCAGGAAATATCCTCATTGCCAAGTATCTAATTCCCCCTCAGGGGCACTTCCCAGCTGTATTCTTCTTGAATCTCTTGCAACGCCGAAGGAAAGGCAACATTTGATCAATAATAAGGTGCCCCGTGGGATGTTGCCATTCATGGCATCAGAAACAGAGCGTTTACACATCTCCATGCTTGCTGATGCTACACCACAGCTAGTTTTATTCTTATTTCTTTATGTTACCAAGTTGGTTTGTTGATTTGGCACCCTTGTCTGTTCCTTGTATCCTTTGGGAAGTAGTTATGACAAATTACTCACCCTCAAAAGAGAAACCCCCTCACTGGCTCAACTTATTGTGAGATGTTTTTAGTACAATTTATATTAAAAGTTCTTTATGAAAATATTGATATATTTAATAATGTACCTAAATCTACCGCTCAAAGCACTGTTCGTCTTTGTCTTCTTAATGCACACTCCTTGATAAAAACATTCTATGGGAATCCATGTCTTCATTCTTCAAGTTAAGTGAGACATGTTGTGTATAACAGAGACATGTCTAAAAGAGTGAGATCAGGTCACTGTAGTAGAAGCCGTACTCTCTGGCCGCAACACAGTCCGTACGGATCGGCCCGGTGAACACCGCAGACGAGGCGTTGTGATTATTGTAGGAGACATTAAGCTTGCTCTCTCTAATCATATGAACACTAAAGCCTTTGGGGTATTATCATACCTTGCAATAGCAAGAGGGAACACAGTCTCACAGGAGGCTTCTCCATGGATTTGGCAATGCTTAGTTCAAACTTGCTTCTTAAGTCACCTGCTGTTTACGGATCAACTCGGTTTTTATTTTAACTGAGATATGTACACATATAGCCACCTACATCCAGCAGAGGCCAGCAGAGATAATTTAGCCATAAACCAGAAAAAGAAGGAACTACAAACTAGAACTCCCCCATCGCCCCCCCCCCCCACCCCCCCCACCCCCACACACACACACGCGCAGCAAGGCAGATAAAACTTTTAAACTGTGCCGACTAAACAAAGGTTTGGTCATGGAATACTTCCCCCCCCCCCCTGCAACAAAAAGCCCCAATTATGTGCACTTCGGGCCAAGAAAACCCCTCCATTAGCCAGAGGTCAGTCAGAGCACCCTAAAATATTTGGGGCACTTGAGCTCGCAGAATAAATTAGAAAGAAAATGTAGCAAAGAAAATGGAGGAAATTAGAAAAGGAAATGTAGGAAATTCGTCTAAGAAATTGCCAAAGTGAATGAATCAGCTGTCTATGCCTACAATATTCCACAGTTCATACAGCCAAGTAGTGTGGTGGAAAGTTAGCTGTTCCCCTAAGACTCATACTTGCCTGTCTAGCCTCACTTAATATTAGGGTCATTTGTCTTCCCTTCCACTAGCACAATGGGAATGTTTATGAATAAGAAAGGCCCGAAAATGTGTATGACAAGAATCCGAGGATCTGAATGTTGAAAATAGCATTAATTTATGTAGTAGCCTCTTCCAGTACTTAGTTTGTGACAATACAAAAGCAGATGGATCAAGGTGCCAGGGCTCAGCAGCTCCTCCAGCAATCCACGGATCGTGCTGCAGTCGAGGTATGCACTCTGGCAGGGATAAAGTACCAGTAACATATTTTATGGTTGCTTCCTGTCCCATGGTACACCTGGCTGTTCACCCCATTCTATGGTAAATCTCTGACAACTCTCAGTGTAAGAGAGTGTGACTCAATCTGGCTTTACAGCATTTTTGACTCGGAGATTTCTCAGAAAATTGTGCAATGATTAGAAATGTGCAAATTTCAGCTAACAGACACATATCCTCTTTGTTCGTTAGAATCTATTTTTCAAATGGAGTCAGAGGCCTACTTGCCAGGGGGTTTGGTAGACTTGTAAGAGAATCAGGGCTTCTCTTGAAGATACTGAATCCTCTCCGATTCCGGGAGGTCGAATCGCCATGCCATTTCGATCAAAGAAACAGACGATTTTCTTGCAACCTTGCGATTGCCATTTACTGAATGCCAACCCAGTAAAACCCATAGCTGTCTAGCGCAGATGAATAAGGAGAGGGAAATGTTGTGAGGCCACTGTTCACTGACACCCAATCCCAAGCCAACAGTGTGGCTCTCGAACCTTGGGATGAGCAAAGCCCAATACCACATGTTTCATCAGGGCACTTCCCAGCTATCTGTTCCAACTATCCGCTGATCCGTGTAGCTCCAACGCTTCTTTGACACAGCCTGCTCCATTCACCCATGTATCTTAGTTGTGCAGCACAGTGGTGCTGTGTTATATTTGGCATACCTATCCCCACATCCTCCAGGAACTTTCAAGATAAGATCTGTGCCATCCTAGGGCAGCTCAAATAACACAACCCACCTTTGACTAGAGCCTTTAAAACATAGATGGGGAGGCAGCATTAGGAGCTGTCACGGTCTGCACGAGGCTTCTCACCTTTGACTGAATGGTTTGAATGAGCACCCGGTCTTCTGCTGGTTTTGGATAGACCAAGATAGGGGCGACCCTTTCTAGTAGCCACGATGCTGCTTGACAGGAAAACGCCAAAGCAGACCGTACCCTCCAGAAGGAGTCCCAGAGGAAAAGAAACCAAAAATGGGAATACCTCAAAAACAGGAACTCATGAAAAAAAGGAAAAACAGGAATGAAAATGGGAAAAAAAGCGGAAAAATTCTAAATCAGACAAACAGGAACTGGCAAATAAACGACGAACAGGAGCGAAGATCACCACCAAGAGGAAGTGTTTGCAACACAAGGCAGATCAGGACTGAGTGACTTATATACTGGAAAACAGGAAGTGACAACACAGGAAAAAGAAACAACACCATCTTGGATTGGGAAAAGGCCCATAGAAGAGAATGGGAAAAAAGTAGCAGTATAAGAGAAAAAGAGCATGCTGGGAAAAAGGAACAGAAGAAGACAACATGGAAACCTGCAAGAAGACAGCATGGAGACCAGAAAGAAGAAAAAGACAAGAGCAGAGAAAAACAGAAGAAAAGAAGAAAAAGAAAAAGCAAAGGAGTCCACCACAGACAGAAAATAAAAAATATTACAAAGACAGGTAAGGACGAAGCGACCAGGAGCATGAAAAGTTCTTCCTAGCACACGTCACAAGAACTGGGCAAAAGCGCGGAGGACGGCGCTCCGATAATCGGAGTCGCGGTCCGACCGTGGTTGTACACAGAGATGCCAGGGTTAAGCACGGCGTCACAGGAGTGTCAAGAATGTATACAGTATTTTAAGTAGGATAGACATTTTAACAGCTGCCGCTCTCCCCAACCACAAACGTTCCTTCAACTGCCATGAATTCAGATCCATGTGTGCAGTCTACAGGAGGGAACTGTAATTTTACTATCCATGGACTCTAGTGTGGGCGCTAGTTAAATCCCCTGGTAACACTTTACAGGTTTCGCCAATGGAATAAAGAAGAATTATCTGATTGAGGGCCTTTGACCATGTGGGACTCAAATATTACGAATCTCGGATTTCTGTAGATTGAGGTAAAGGTCAGAGACCTTCCCAAATGTGGAGAGTTCTTTAATTAAGGGATACTGCGACTGAACGGGGTTAGTAGGCGAGACCAACCTATGATCTGCATACCAGTTTAATCTGTCTTAATTTTATTTCCATAATATGGTTGATTCGCCTTATCCTCTTCAGAGAGTGAGCAGCCATGTAAGGGGTTCTCCATACAGACAGGGTAGGGCCAGGAGCTGGGGCCATTGACCCGGACTTTGTTCTGTGGGTTGGTGTAGCTGGAAAAAACTGATCTGCAAAAATGAGGCCAAAATCTGAAGTCATAATGGTATAAAATGCAAGTGGACCCTTTCAAATGCTTTTCCTATATTGATTACTAAATGGCAGTTTTCTACATCCATGTGGTATTATTGTTTGTGAGGTGTAGGATGTGTTTTCTATTACTGCAGCAGATTCTGCCAGGAATAAATATGCCTGGGCCATGATCTATAAGACTACCTACATGGAGTTAAGGCACTCAGCAAAGATTCATTTAAAGAGTTTGGCATCAATGGTAAGTAGTGATATAGACCTGTACGTAGAGCATTAAGTTTGGTCTTTCTCTGGCTTGGTAATAACCGAGGGCTTGGAATTAACCGAGGCTGAGGCCTCCAGCACAAACTGGGTCTTAGTGGTCGAATGTGAAAAGGAGTTGAAGAGCATTGTAAGGACCAGTACAAGAGAGAGGTAGAAGGATTGGAGAACGATAGAGTAAGCCAATCTGTGGCGGCGATGTTAGGGCTTTAGGTCTAGCAGTTGCTGCAATCATCTCTCTATATTGATTGGTTCGCCTAGAAGAGTCCTATTTGTGAAAAGAGAGCCTCTCAGATACTCTGAGATTTCTCTATGTTGCCTCAGTCCAGCCAAGAAGACTGACTCAAAGATTTCACAGAGTTCCTGGGCTATAGCCTTGTCATCCACGACACGTTCCTCATCCTGGTCGTCCATCTTCTTAATTCTTTCAATGTTAATTTTCCACCTTAATTTACAGGCTGGAAGCATGCCTGCCTTTTTACCCACGGAGTAGTACTTCTGCCTGGTTCTAAGGATAGCATATTCCCCCCCTGTTCATGTCCAGCTGCATAAAATAAGCTCCAAAACTCTCAGTCCCACAGCCCTCTTGTGGAGGTCCTCAGATCTATTACCCAGTTCCTCTCGAATTTCTTCTTTTTTTTTTTAACCTTTGTTTTCTCTGCCAGACCGGGATATTATTGTCCCCCAATGCCCGCTTTCAGGGTGTTACATACCAGGTCAATCTCATCCATGTTTGCGCCCTTGTGCAGAATGTGGTCTCTGAGTCACCACTGGATCACCCCAGCTCAGACAGTCCAAAGCTGAAGTAATTGGGACACTGGGGCATTATCCTACAGACACATTGCCCCTACATCAACCCCTGCCGTCCCAGCCCCCAACGTGGCACTACACGATGTAAGTCCAACCTGTTTGCCAGGAAGCCGACTAGTGAGTGTAGTCCCTGGTACCAGGGTGTCTGTCCCTTCAAATGTCCACCAACCCAACCTCCATGAGCCATGCCTGCCCTTCTGTGATACGGGCCCACTTTTGTCCTACATCATGAACTGATCTATTCATGTTATTATTGAAGATGATTTTAAAGTCATCTCCAGTAAGAATTTCTTTGTTGAGGTTCTGGAGAATGTCAGCTATCTCATGCCTAACTCCAAGAACCATTCCTTTCAACTCCTGTCTCCTTTCTACCAATTCCCTTAAGAGGTTACTAGACCTGAGGATAGCAAAGCCCTCCCCTTTTGGACGGGCAAGAGGATAAAACTGTTGAGAAAACCGCTTGTCTCTCATTCTATGTCAGTTTTTAGACAGAAAGTTTCTCTCCTGAATCAAACAGATATCATATGCCACCCATGTAGCATAGAAAAAAACACTAGTATTTTGATGAGCTAATCAGGCTGCATGCTTTGAAACACACTACCTTAATTATAAAGGTAGACTGTATTCAGTCTGCCTTTGAATCCTGCCCATTAGGACTGCCAGAATGGGTACACACCAACTTATGGATACTTGCCTGCAACTCTGTGTTGTCCATGTGAGCGTCTTGATGTGACAAAAGTAAAAAGGCGCCCCAAGGTCAAAAGCAATTCCTGTTCAAACACCTCACTCACACACAAATTCGCAACAAAACCATCCCCACCCAGCCTCCAAACAAAACACACCATATATCCATGTGGACTGTGCCTGAATCTGTAAGAAGCCAGAGTTCACCAACCTCCCTCTACTGCGTCCCTGCCCGCTTAACTGCCTGTTCTGTGGCTTCTCCAAGAGGCTTCAACACTGCCAGAGGCACTGATCCTGCTGGACAATAGCTTCCGGTGTCAGGCATGGCCACGCAGCCCCCCTCCTGCTCATCCATCATCTATCTGTTGATTGACTGCTTGCTGTTTAAGTGAAATGGTGGCAGCATGAGGTTTTATCAAATTTTTTAGGTTGTCTGTGCGCTTCCTGCCACTAGGTCAAGAGAAGACACTATTGTGATATGTGGGCTATACATGATTGCATCTACTGGCAAGCTAGGGACCCTAAGCGCTTCTTCCAGACACATCAGCTGATGCAGCTTGCATTTCCAATGGAAGATCATCCAAAAGGAGGGCCCCCATTTGTATCTGATACCTTTTTTGTTTAGGAATGCAGTCATTTGGTGGAACTCCATCCCCTTCTGGAGAGTGAGCCAGAAAAGATCCTGGAAGAGGGACAATGTGTGAACCTGTAATGTAAAAGTCCCCATTTTGCATGCATCTTTCAGGTTGGTTTCCTTTGTTTTAAAATTGTGCATGCAAGTAACAATGTCTGATGTCTTGCTGCCATTGTTCCAGATATAATCAGTTCTCTGGGATCTGTCCAAGATGATGAAAGTCTTGTCACCATTTGCTGAGCTGCACCAAAATAATTTGAGCACACAGTATTCCACCTCCATTCCTCCTGCTTTGAGGGGAGAATCCCTAATTTTTATATTGTCCCTCTGGGACCTGTTCTCTATGTCCTCCAGATATTCCTGCATGTCAATGTATAGATCCCTCATGCTCATCATGGCTTGATGCAGAGATCCGAGTTCTGCTACCTTCCATCACTGGTGTGCCCCAAAGATCAAAAAGCTGTGGCCCAAGCCATTAAAGTCATGCTTAACCCCTTTGACCCCCATGGTGAGCTCAGCTTTTAGGGAGAAAAATGACCACGCGGAGGTTCTGGAATACGTTTTCCATAAAGGCTCTTGAGAGGGAGCTTTCCCCACTGGCTCTGTAGTGTCACTCTCACTGCGTGCTGATCATCCCTGGGGTTCACCTCTTTCTTGGAGTCTCTGATCTTGTTAGCATGTCACAGATGTTAGCGTTGTTTAGGGGTGGGTTGGTGGTTCTGGACAAAATCCCTACAAATCAGCATCCCACTGCTCTTAAGGGCCAAAGCTGCAGGGAGTATGTATCAGGAGGATGCCTAGGCCACCAGTTTAGGACACTTCACCCCCACTTGCTTTACATGCTGTTTACATTTAAATGCTAAGATTGCTTTAAAATCAGTACATTTATAAAGTGGTTGTAAAATCCAGTTATTTTTAGTTTAGAAAAACAAAGTATATTGAGTAATGCTGTTGCACTGAAAGGGCGAAAGACTTGAGTATAACAAACTGCTTTTGGGAGCTACACAGTAGGACACAAAGTCAAAAGCATATAAAGACAATGTGAATAGCTTTGCAACACCAGTAATTGGACTTACATGCCACTACATATATTGCCAACTGTTTCACATAATTTATACTTGCCATTGCAATTTCTATTATTTGCGTCATAAAAAGAAAAAGGATTACACTTTCGGGTTTGAAAGAAGATCACCTCAGGCGACTGAAAAACATGCTAGACACAAAGACAACAATATGACCCAACCAAAGGGGAGGAGTGCTGTAGGATCTATACTTCTCCACGTTCCCAAAAGAAAAGAAACCAGGTAACTGCAACAACAGAATTAAAGGTACTAGTATGTGTATCTAGGAAAGGAAATAACATTTAAGAAGCTAGGCATTAAACGTATTCCAAAAGAAATGACAGGAGATCAGTATTAAAGCCAATAACAGAAGTCTCTAAGTTCCAGCAAGAATTTGAACCCCCATTCCATAACTAGGATATTCAAGGAAAAGATGACGACGGTTACATTGAAAAACAAAGAAGATGGATGATGTTGACATTCAAAGTGATAGTGGGTGAGCACAAGTCCAGAGGAGTTCCATTGGAAACTCAAGGTCAGGCCCTGGTCAGTACCAGAACATCTAGTCAGGGTGGAGGTGCAGGCATGAGCTAGTCAGAGTCAGAGAGCATCAGATACATTGTAGCAAAGTCCAAAAATCAAACATAGCAGAGACAGACCTGGTCAAGTTTAAAGAATCCAACTAGGTAGAGCGAAAACATGACACCATCAGGGAGAAGACTTGTGGACCAGGCAGAGGAGTCATACACTTACTGCAGCTTTTACCACTGCTCCTAAGTCAGCATGCACTGCTCCTATGATGTCAGCATGCCCCACGCCAACTGTGAAGTGTACTGCCTGGGCAGGTGAGACCATATTATTGCAAGCTCCTTCAAATATGGCTATATGCAGCTCTCGCCAAATGTCATCTTTTGACCCTGTGGCCAAAGAAGAGGAGGCTGTAACATGGCATGCCCATTCTTGTTACACCACAGGATCTGAAGCACGTAGTTTGAAAACACACTTATCTACTATCCAACTAAGCACCCAAACAATACACAATACCAACTTCAAACAAACTTAATACAGTAAAGCGCAACTACTTAGAAACTATAAATCAGGCATCCCACAAACATACAAATATACATACCCTTAAGAGGCTAAACCCATTGGTTTTGTCAGTGCTTGTTTCTACATTGCTAATTAGTACCAGTCATCCTATGTCTGGCTATTAAACTGTTACATACTCAAAATATGGCAAAACAAAGAGGCTCCTGAAATAGTGTGAGTGAAAAAAATTATTCAGAATGTAGTGTCTGCACACATCAGGCAAAGATTGTGTACCACATTGCAGTACAATCCTACAGCAGCATGTAAAAAAAAACAATTCAACAATCTAGCTTAAAAGAGAAAAAAGCAGCAAATCAAGGAACTTCCAGCTATGGTTATTGTCAGCATGTATTGCTATGAGGAAAAAAGGCCCCTCTAGGAGGATCTGTTCACCAGCAGCCCTGCCAATTGTCATGCATCTCGCATTAGAATAACGCGTTTCTGTTCATTTTCCTGCATTATTGCAATGCCTGAGATTGTCACGCAAAAGACCTGTGTCCTGAAGTGCGGTAAAACCTTGTTCCAGTTTCTCACTTTGGTAGGTAAGCTCCATGTAGTGTTTATCAAAGGCCATAAGGTGGCGCTGGTGTACAATGGGAGGTATAGGATTCGCGATATATTTAGATGTTTATATGGTTCCCCCGTCTTCATCGCTTGATTTTGTTTGCGAGGAAGTGTCACTCATAGTCATTGAAATGTCACTCAGAACTATACTAAAATTATGAAAATGTCACACATATCAATTTGAAACCTTGGCAGCTGTGCACTGGGGGGATGTGGGAGGGAGAACGGACCGGGGGCTACGTTTCTACCACGATTTAAGTGCCACGCCAATAGAGTTGGCAAATAGTTCCATGTGTATCTAGTTCTGGTCTTTGCTTTTCAACTCTTTGTTATCAGATGCCTTAGCCCACATGGCACACTGATGCACGCAAAACTACAACTCCCAGAACGTACTGATTTGTTAAATAAAAACCCAGCACGGAAAACTATGCACAGTGATGTGCTGTTACTTTCTCTGGGAGGACAGATGGTTCAATTTATACAAACAAAGCAGAACATTAAACTTTCTATTGTCAGGGATGTATTGTACTGATGGTCGGGGAGAGGGATGCGGCAACAGGCCTTTGCAGCAAGCTGTAGCGGAACCTCAAACCACACACCTCACATCACACTGGCGGTGGAAGGGAACACGCCATGAGCCATAACTTAAATAGGAGAAAAGAAAAATCTGATGACGCCTAATTCTTTTACTGAATATCGTATACAGTCTGTTAAACTCAAAAACTGAGTTTAACAGACCACAGAATGGTCTGTAGACTTGTTTTACAAGGAAGGAGCAATACACCTTTCAAACCTATCTTGGTGAAAAGGTTGTTTACATTTCTTTAATATACAAAAACAACTAAACTTACCACACCGTGTGTCCGTTTGAGAAACAATGGCTTGTGTTTGAATCAAAACTACTTTTGAATTATTCCAAACAGAAGAAAGGCGCATGGCAATAGGTTTCATGAGCAAATATCTAGTGCTATAAGGACCACTAGCATGTTATTTTTAGGGTCGAGCCTGCGTCGTATGCACTCGCGCGTGCATTTCACTTGCGAGGCGCTTTAGTAGTTAGAAAAGGGCTCAGAGCCCCGTCCATGTCACGTCAGTGTCTTTCATTGGTTCATGGGCTTGCCTGTTAAAATCTGCTTGCTTTCATTAGTGGAAGGCATGCATACGTCAAGCCTTTTCCAGTGGTTAGCCCTCCTCGAGCGCAGTGACCAAGTACTGAAAACATGCAAGGCTCACTGTTTTCCATCCGGTTTGTGGACTACTTTTTATCTTTTTTCGCAGCGCAACCTCACTTGGCAGAAGTCGAGCGCTTTCCATGACATCGACCCTGTCACATAGCTAATTGCACTTTTGCCGATTCCGTAGATAATTGCACTTTTGCCAATAGGTTTCACTACGAGTGAACTGTAGCAGCGCGATCGCGCTCTTTTTTTTCATTTAATGTGGCAAGAAAAGTCTGGTTGGGAGTTTACAACTGCTAATAGCTCTAACTCGGAGAAATGCGAGACCCGTTGCATTGCAAATGCTTGTTTTTCCTCGCATTGAAGTTCGACACGTCCATTTTGTTAGAGTATTCAGGTCACGAGCTACATTCATTGTTTTCTAAAAAGCAGTTCTGCACGTAAAAGTGGCCACTGCCTACAAGCTTAACCTATGTACATATGGGTATTTTTAGCTGTAAAAATAAGATGAACTTTGACCTGTTCCTGGCTGCGTTGGCAGGACTGCAAACACTGTACAAGGGCGAGGTGGGAGAGGCCTTAGATTCTCTTACCTGAGTGATAAGCTCAGCATTTTTCAAATGTCAGAACTTACTCATTAAAGAAGCAGAGCTACAAAAATACATTAATGGTTTCTGAGTGCATAATATTGTTGAAAAAGGTATGCATTATGTTAAATCAAGGGTAGGGAAGGGAACCAAAGCAGAAACCTCTTCCAGTTAGACTGTGCAGAATCCTGGACAGTACTTCAATTTTTATTACTCATGATCCGATCACACAGCACTAGTACTCATAATATCATAAATGATTAAAAAACGACAATCAATAGGAAAAGGCATAGAAAACGGGCTGGTGGACCCCTATTTCACTTACTTGCATTTATATCACTATTTTTTAGGGCTGAACTCAAACTAGTCTCATTTCATCATGGATAGCTACCTTCCAGATGACCAGGCCATGACATAACATATGGGTGGTGGCACCTGATCTACAGTTGTGAAGTGCAGGCATTTTTACCAGGACCCCAAAGTGGTACGACTATTGCCTCTCACTGTGTAGGCTGTCATGAGAGGACTTCAACACCCAGCTGAAGCATTGCACTGTGGAAATCTGAACCCAAATCCCTAAAAGGCAATGCCTTTCAAATGCTAGGGAATAACTTCATAAACAACCATACCAGTTTTTATAACTTTATGTCAGTTTCATGAACTGCCCTCACAATCTCTGAGAAATGAAAGGCTGATTAGCAGTCATAATTAGAGAATCTCACTGAATCTCTGGAGGATGGGAGACTGACATCTGCTCAGCTTAAAGAAACTCCCTCAGAACCGCTGAAGAATGAACCACTGCGAGGCATCCCAGTTTCATCAATCTTCTACTAAATCTCTGAAATCTAGAATGCCAACGGGGCAGAACCAGGACACATTCTGTAACCCTCTGAAGGAGTGTAGGTTGACAAGCGGTTAGTCTGAAGAATCTTCCTTTGAATCTCTGAAGGATTCAGGACTGAAAGTCGCTCGGCTGGCAGCATCTCCCTTTCATTCTTTGAAGGTGGGAAGGTTGACAAATGTGTTTCCAAGAATGGACGGCTGGCATGTTAGTAGCTACACAATTCTTGGAATCCTTAAAGGACAGAAGGCTGACTAGAATGTAGTCTGATATGTTTTTCACTTCTTTACTCTCTGAAGCACAACTAAGGTCATCTGTAAATTTTCCTTTTGCTACTGCCTGTGCCCTATTACTTTTCAAGCAAGAAAGAGAGAAAGACAGCCTGGAAGAGACAAATAGAGAGAGAAAGACAGAGACAGAGGTGGAAGACGCAAAGTGGTGACTACCTCATCTTCAGATTCCTACAAACTTATTCAGTACCAGGTTTGCAGGATGTTGCATGGGTTTAGAAATAGCCAATAATCCCCCCTAACTCTTTCATGTGCCCCTACACTGCCCTCTCAAACCACTTTAGCAGCCATTGTATCCAAGTAATGTGCATCTAGTTTGGAATTGCACACTCCTTCAGCCGCACAACTATGTTTCTTTGTTTGCTCCTTTTCTAGAATAAGCAAGTTCCAGCAAGTCAGCCTTTGACCTGGAAGAAGGGAATCTTGAACAGAAGCCTAGTGCCACACTCTTTCCACAAGTACACGCTACTCCACCATACACTGAATGAATAAAGCAGGAGCTATTTGCATTGTGTCCTGCTACGGATACTGATATGTAAAGAAGCTTTATTTGTGAACCAGCTATTTTGTCAACCAGTGAGAAAACAAAACACTGCTGAAAGGTTAAATGTGATTTTAACCCCCTCCCGCCATATTACTAACACTGTCATCAGCAGTGGTTTCTCCTTTAGGGCAGAGGAGTTTCGCCCTTCTGTCTAAAATGCCTCCCCAGGGATGAAAAATAAAATGGTAATAAAGTTAATTAATTACCATTTTATTTTCCATCCTCACGTCCTGAACTGAGTTTCAGTACTGAGTGGCAGCAGTGAGCTGTGCACTTACGTTTAAAGTGCACATCTTTTTGGCCGGCCGTCTCGCGACAGCCAGTCAGACATGCAAACTTTAAACTTCTCTAACCCAGCTGTCTTAAGAGAGCTGAATTAGAGAAAGCTAAGGCCTCCAGTGCTCTTGTGAGTGCTGACAGACGCGGCTCCCTCCAATCCTGACACTTCTTTCATGCTGATTACCAGCATGAAAGCAGCGCTAGGATTGCTTCAGGGAATTTGCTAGAGCCAGAGAGACTGGAGTAAGGACATCGGACATCGTGCAGCAAGCAAGGTAAGTGTTTTTTCCCTTTTTATTTACACCACTCACCTTGCATGCATGCATGCATGCACCCACCAACACCACGTTTGCCCCCCACTCTGCCTACATGCCAGCTGCCGTTGGCTGTCGTAAAATAAATCAAATGTGAAACTAGGATTGCACCCCTACTTCTGCACAGCAAGCAAACACCGTTGGGAGAGTCAGAAAAAGCAAAAATACATTAAGTGGTATTCCTAAATCATGACACACAACAGGACTAATCTCAGAAATGTTTCCTTCTGGATTCTATTTATAATAAATCATCACTGTCTCTTTTCAGTAGGAAGCCACAATTGGCTGGATTACTTCCTGGTAGTCATTGTTACTCATGGAGCCATGTTCACTGTCTCATTCCTTACAATTTCAGAGTATTTGCAAGACGCCCAAATGGTTATAGTACTTACCTCTAATCATCATTACTTGTGGATACTTGTTCCTTGTCCCACTCTTTACAATATGAGGGCACTGTCCCTCAGCGATTGGCATCCCAATACGTGTTTACTCTTAGAAGCTCCCTTTTGTTTATTATCCCTCTTATACAAGCTAATAATAAAATGGACATGCACCCAAAATCCTCCTGTAGTCTCTTAGGCCATTAAGAAAGGAAGGGATCGAAAGGAATAGGAAGAGGAAAAGGAGGATGGCTCTGAGAGTATTGAAGATTAATGGTAAGTAATCTTGTGTTGACAGGTAACATATGTGATTTTAGGTTGTACACTTGCAAAATTATAGACTCTGGGGTCCACTTAAATGGAAATGCTTTCCTAATGTATTACTTCTGTCGCCATGACTATTCAGTAGTGTGATCACCCATTGGTAGCGGCTGGTTTTCATTTTGAAGTACAGACACATGCGCCACAGAGCGGATAGAAATCTGTGTAGTGGGTCTTGAATAGACCCTTTCCATCAATTGAGTATGAGGTGTCTACAGGAAATGCGTGAATAAATGACCAGTGGGATACTCCAGCTAGGGGGCTCCTTGAACATCCACAGGTTCTTGTTTACAACATTAGAGAGAGTCCCATGTCATATGAACATAACCACAGCATCCAAACGTGCCCAGTGTAAAGGGAGAGGTGGAGTTGGTAAGTATTCAACTGCAACTATGGCAGCTATTGTATGCAGTGTAAATCATTCTGAACTGACGAGTGATGGAAGTATATCATGCAGTAAAATAATGTATACATTGGGCGAATTAGCACCACATTGTTGAATGTCAGTGCTGGCACTATGATTGTCTGATATATCACAAAGAAGCATGCTCAAAGAACTGCTGTAAAAGGACCATCACTGCCATCTATACCAGGCCCAAATGTACACACACCCGTGTTGAGGTCTGTTAGTGCTGAGAAAGGAACAGCAGAGGATCAACTAGTCCATTGACTCTGTGGCAGTAAATGAAGGGGAGGGTTGTGATACTTTGTGGAGGTTGTGGTACAAACCTCACCAGGAACTCGAAATTCAATCCCTTGAACTCTCATTGAGTCTGATCTTGATGACAATCAAGACTGTCTTTCTATTTGTTCTCTCAGGGAAGTTATGTTTCATACCACCACGCCATCCCTATAAGAAGAACAGGAAGAAACGCACGAATAGAGGTTACTAACAGATAAGAAACCACCCAGAGTAAGAAGTCAGGTTGAGGTGCCATACCTCGTCATGTACTCACACTGATTCAGACACATCCACTAGGATACACCCATATATAGCTCAGGTAGCCTTGGAACTTAGTCTCATACTCAACAAGCCATTCTATTTTTATAAGGAAGGTAACAAAATCAGAGGACTGCCTCAGCCTCAAATCTTAACGGAGGGCTCTAGTACTATGCTAGCCGCATGAAAACATCAATTGTTAAATGTGGCGGAAATGTTTGTACATCTTCGGCTTGAGAGAGAATAACATGCTTAGCCATCAAGTCTTCAGAGCAGAACTTGATGACTCCTCCTACTGCGGCGTGCACATAGGCTTTTTCGTCATGTTTGTGGTCGGGGTTCAAGGACTGGATATTTAGGAGGGGCTCTAGAACATGATGTCCATCCAGTGATGGTTGGGCCTGCCCTCTTCTGCATGTGTGGTTTGTTTTCAGACTAGGTGCGCATAATGAAACAACAGTGTGGCTGTTTCAGGCAATCTGGGGCTGTTTACATTCAGTGCTAAGAGAACCAGTGATTTGACAAAGGCACCTTAAGGGACTCACCCAAGGATGACATTCTGGCCACTTCAACAAGCAAACCTGTCTGTATGTGTGAGTGGTGCTAGAGACAATATATTGCGTGAATGTTAATGAAGAATAAGCCCTTAATTTTATCTCACTTTTGCAATGCAGGATAAACCAACATTTCACGGTTACAATAACTGGAGCACTTCGATTTTGAATGGGGACAGTTGCTAGTGGTAAGAATGGAAAGAACCCCAGTGCTAGGAAAATATTAGTTTCTATTGTAGGCTTCTTTCCCAAATAAGTGACATTCATCTTTTAGCATATGCCATTTGAGCCATAAGGTGGTAGTTATTAACATCAGTGAGTGCACATTTTTGTTTTACTCCTCGTTGTTGGACTTTGGGATTGTGCACAATGCATCCTATCAATGGCTATGTTCAAAGAGGATGTAATTTTATATGGATGTTTTTAAAAGGATGACTACTAGGTGAAAAGTGTTTATTCTTTAGTAATTTTCTTAATCATTGGCTTTATTACCGGTGTCTGAATTCCCCTAACCACCATGTCCAGTTTGTCCATCGCTTTGCATAGTTAAGTTCAGCTGAAATGATACTTGTCTAGTTTTAAATCTTGCCATTATGCTGAACTATTTTCAATGTTCATACTTTTTTTTAACCGGATGCTATAGTTGATTTGCGTGTTGGGGTGAGAGCCAACTTGCACAGGTGTCCTCTGGGGTGTGAGTCAGTGCTGCCCTCGCACTCTAAATGCTATGATTGCACAGACAGATTTCTGTTGAGAGTTGTTCTCAGCAGACATATGCACACCGAGTATACATACATTTAACAGATCTTAGTGGGTATTGTTGCTTCAGAGAAAGAAAGAATAGACTGAGATGGTTCGCATGTAGTGCCATTAGTTTTAAGTGACTATTGCTTGTACTGTTGGTGACTAAAGGTTTCAGTACAGTGAACATTTGCCAGCAGGTTGGCTCATTTGTGACTATCGTCATTATCATCCTTGCGTGGGTGCAGTTTTTGAACAATTTTATCATTATTGAGTGTGCCACCATGCAGTGCATAGAACTGAGACGTGGGTCCTATTATACTACGGAGTGTGGATTTTGCAGACCAGAATCCTACAATGTTGTGATCATGGAAAGGTGGTTTAATGGGAAAATGGCGCTCACAATCTAGTATACATAGCAGTAAATCTGATTATGTAGTACATTTGACACTCAGGTGCTAGATGGTGCACTGAAAAAGGAAACCACCCAGAACCTTAAAGTAACAGCAATTTTTGAACGAAAATCAGGCACAAGTCATGTATCCAATATCTCCAGTATATGAGTTTTATTCCATTGATACTCCTTTGTAATCTCACTTGCAGCCTGGCCAACACATGTTTCGTCCGGGACAATCACCCCACGACTTTTTCAAAGCTTGTCATGCTGTAACAGAAACTTCAACATCATTTGATGAGTCATTATCAAAAAAGATTTACATTACATTATTTCGTGCTATATAGTTTTAAAGTGGAAAAATTCCAACAAAGTATCACCGTTGCGTATGTATATATGTAAAGCACCCACTATATTATTGACCCTCTATAAAAATAACCCCCAATTTTGTCTGTGCAAATAGTATTGATGAGATTTATAAACTGTGAATGTAGTGATGGGCATGCACACACATGTGAAATGTTATTAGTTTAACCCTAACCCTGGCAAATTATGATCAGAAAGGGATCCAAAATATTGCAATGTCCTGTACCTTTTGCAAGAGCTTCCTTATTCAAAAAAGGTATTCACTTTTATTCTCATAAGAGTAGTTAATATTAGTGCTCCTATATCAAGAAAATAAGGAAAATTATTGTATATAACCGAGCAGAAAGTAATTATGCCAAGAGGCCTGTGTGGTTATATATAGCATACCCGCTTACCTAATTGGAATATCCTTTGCTGAATGTTCCCAGTAAAAGTAGTCAATATATAAAGTAAGCGATAGACCTGGAATTTGAATTAGTGTGTTGAATAAACCTACATAAGTGAGTAGCCGTATGTGTAACGTACCCTAAACTGGGGTGAATCCCCTGACTCACCGGGTCTTTCAATTGTTTCGTCAGTGAGTACGCCAAAAAAAGCCACCAGTATTCGTAACCGTGAGTACGCAAAGGTGCTGTAGTCCTGCCCATCTATTAAATCACCAGTGTCGGCAATATCAAAAACTGACTATGCTCACAGAAATCGACGATGGACTATACCCACCAAAGCGAGTCCGTACCTATTGTGTTATCACGCCATCTTGAAATTCTATTCAAACCCTATATGCTTAATATTAGGTATTATTATACAATATTAATAATGACGCGTGAATACATTAATAAGCTGACATTAGCTAAACTTAGTATCAAAATGTCCTTACAGACTTTAAAGAGTACAAAACAGATCGTGAATGTACAGCGTAAGTCCATACTGGCAACATTACAGCACCATGTCTAAACAATAGTTAAACCCTGTGTGTGTAATATTAAATGGTAAATAGTGTAAGATAGTGAAATTGTGCACACGCGTGTCCCTATGGATTATGCGACTGAATGCAGTAGAGAAAGGACTAAACACAGATCATGAGTTGGACTATTTTTTGGGAGATGATTGTTATATATCAGGTACCAATGGAGGTAATTGAAACTTGAGATATATAAGATCTCATGAACATTTTGTGAATGAAATATGTGGTTTGCATACACACACATGTGCAAAAGAATCTCTTTTCCTAACATTGAATTTTGACATCACACTCTTTCCGAACATTGAATAGCCACTTAACAGTTAATACCAAACTATATGTGCAGGAGGGTCTGTTTTGAAAACTGACAGGAGAAATATCCTCCTAACTTTTCCAGTATAGTACTCTCATACGGTGCTGTCTATTACAACACTTACCAGATTTGTCCATCTCGATCACGTTATTGTGATTACATTATTATTAATACCCATTTCTTATGCCAAAATATAAATACTCTGCACTTTTCATAGTGGCAGTCTAAGAATAGCATGGATTAGAATACTATTTGGCACAAAAACGCACACGCCTGTGCACAATTTCTGTGAGCACAGACTGTTTTTGATATTGCCAACACTGCTGATTTAATAGATGGGCAGGACTACTGCACCTTTGCGTACTTGCGGTTACGAATACTGGTGGAGTTTTTTGGTGTACTCGCTGAAGAAACAATCGAAAGACCCGATGAGTCAGGGGTTTCACCCCAGTTTAGGGTACGTTACACATACGGCTACTCACTTATATAGGTTTATTCAACACACTAATTCAAATTCCAGGTCGATTGCTTACTTTATATATCGACTACTTTTACTGGGAACATTCAGCAAAGGATATTCCAATTAGGTAAGCGGTTACGCTATATATAACCACACAGGCCTCTTGGCATAATTAATTTCTGCTTGGTTATATACAATAATTTTCCTTATTTTCTGGATATAGGAGCACTCTTATGAAAATACGAGTGAATACTTTTTTTGAATAAGGAAGCTCTTGCAAAAGGTAGAGGACGTTGCAATAGTTTGGATTCCTTTCTGATTATAATTTGCCAGGGTTAGGGTTAAACTAATAACATTTCACATGTGTGTGCATGCGCATCACTACATTCACAGTTTATAAATCTCATCATTACTACTTGCACAGACAAAATTGGGGGTTATTTTTATAGAGGGTCAATAGCATAGTGGGTGCTTTACATATATACATACGCAACGGTGATACTTTGTTGGAATTTTTCCACTTTAAAACTATATAGCACGAAATAATGTAATGTAAATCTTTTTTGATAATGACTCATCAAATGATGTTGAAGTTTATGTTACCATTGAATGTTATTTACAGCCTTGACAAGCCTTGAAAAAGTCGTGGGGTGATTGTGTGGACAAAACACGTGCTGGCCAGGCTGCAAGTGAGATTACAAAGGAGTATCAATGGAATAAAAGTAATTTACTGGAGATATTGGATATATGACGTGTGCCTGATTTTTGTTCAGAATCCTACAATGCTATACAGTTAATCAGAGTTACATTTTAACATGCAGTAGACCTGAGGAAGTCATAGTGAGCTATGGTGTGCATACAGTCAGGCTAGACACAAATGATTGTACACTGAAAGAAGCTTCTATGACGCTTTCAATAAAGTATGTTGCCTTACATTAAAAAGAAGAATAACTGTTGAAAACCAAAAGATTTTCCACCTACTTTCTTCAGGGCTACTTTCAAAAGCCTAGATTCCGCTTGTTTTCTTGGTGTTTGCCAAGACAGTGCAGTCACCTCTTTCTTTGGCTCTTTCATCCTCCCGTGCTTATAAATATTTAGTACACAGCAGTAGGCATTCCCAGAAATACCTTTGATACCCCTTGCCTTAAGGGATCAGCAAAATATTACCTTTCTTGGCCCCGAACAAGCTTTAGAGGTCAGAGAGCCAAGCAGGTACAGTCTTCAGTAATTTCCCTTTTTTGAACTCTTGTATGCAAGTTGTCTTTCCTCTAGAACAGTAAGGTACGACGCTAACCCAGTATTGGTTGGCCAGTTTCCCTAAATATATCAGCAGGTTGTAAATGGGAGCAGTGACTTCCGTTAGGGGTAGGGGTGGAGGGAGCTGGTTGAGAGGACGGGAGAGGGAAAGGAAAGAATATTTTTTGACAGTATGAAGCACCGCATGTTTCCCCAGTGCCAATGAAAAAACTTAGCAGAGACAGGGGGGTGAGGCTTGGCTGCCGGTACACCCAAGGCCTCATGCAATTTTACTAGCTATGTTTCTGCACCCAGGAAACCCAGGTGCGGAAACACCGCAGTATTTGTGACTCGTAATCAGGACCTCAAAATATATATTTAAAAGAAGCCATCAAAGAAACATCGCTCCAGGTGTACCTAGAATAAACAAGCCCTGTATAGAGTCACACAGTGAGCAACACTGAAACTGCATTTTGGTTGTACTTGTCTATCTACTCAGCTAGCTTGCGGTCTGCAGAAACAGGTGATTTTTATACTACACCGGCGAGACGTAATTACAAACCATCATTATTTATTCATCAAGGCCAGAGCTACTGTAGAGGCCGTATTCCTACATAAATAAAACAGAAGCCAGTGTGCAACGAAAGGCCTTGTGTTGTTACACATCAGTAGTGTTTACTGCTAACAGCTATGTCCTCTCAGGTCTCACTTCCAAAACACTTTGGCATCATTTAACTACTGCAATTCCTGGTGGCACCATTTAACTACGGAAACGTCCAAACAAAACTTATAGAACATAACACATCTTCCTCCTTTAAATAGTGAAAAAAATATATACAAAATTAAACATAATTTCAACAACCAAAATCTTCTAAACATTTGCGTTTAACACTTATTCTTTTGTCACTTACTCCTTTTTGTTTTTGACAGAAATACCCATTCCTTCCCCTTGACCATGTACACTTCCATCTCCTTCTTGTTCCCATATCCTATCCTGTTAGTTTCTATATGATTCTTCACTATACATTTCAGCATTAATTAGCTCACTTTCTGAGTTCTCGCTTCCTATGTCACATTCAATTTCTTTTTGCACACCCTCCTCAGATATACTTTATTCACCAAAATCTCTTTGCTTGCTGTAGTGATATTTGTGTTCTAACCACTGACTCTGTGTCGCACCACTTTACATTTGGCTTAGCTGTCCACCGTCAGATTAGCGGTCACAAGTTACAGACTCCATTTTGTATTCAGCTTAGCCTTAGCTTCACCGCCATGTTAAAGGTGCAAGTATTTTTCCATACAAAACATGTTATGCAACGTGTTTTCTTGTTGATGTTTTTATTATGCGTGTCTGTGTGTTCTTTCTCACCAAGGGCTAGGACATAACGTGGAGGAGTCAGTCAGCAAGATAAGGATGTACTAGAATGATGTTTATGTTACAGCAGGGAACGGTTTAGTTTTGGGAGGGACACTTTGGAAACTGGGCAGTTCCAACCGATTTCTTTCAAAACTGACCTAAGGTAGCCAGCATTTTTTAACACTTTTCACAGAGCGGGAGGGGTTTTCTAGAAATCTCTTCCTGGCTTGTTTAAGCTATATAAGAAAGCCAGGTTGATGGTGGGGGTATTCAGAGACCTCAATCAGGATTGAGACATCGAATGCCTGATATTTCCCGTGAGGGTAGATCTTTCTTTCTCACTGCAGTCGAACCGGGATCAACGATTTGCTGGCAAGAGAAAGATGAAGGAGCAACTGTGGCTCATGGTGATGAATTTTTACTAATTATTTGCTTTGCATTGTGTATGAATATATATGTCAATATGGGAATTTGTATCTTTGCATGTGTATATTTTCTGTTTATAGATCGAAGATTCTTTGTACATGTTCTCACTTTATTGTTGCACATTTTAAAGGTGCACTTTCGGTTGTACTGACTTTCCTTCACAAGCCTTGCGAAGTGATTTAATAAATGTCTTCTTTAGACTAAGAAGCACATTCCAGAGATTCTTTTTGACTCTTTCCAGTGTGTATATTTTGGCTCGGTCAGCAGTAAAGCAAAACACTAGGACATATCAACATTATTATACAAAATCATCACTCTTGAGAACAGCAATTCTTTTGAGATTCCAAACTTCTCCGTTACTCAAAAGAATAGCATTGAGTAAAACTTTAGATACTTGTAAAGGTTCTGAAAATTGACTGATTCCTTTTCTTACCTTCCAAGGTTCTTTCACTTTTACCCACATACCTTTACAGACTACTACCTTACTAGAACCTCTCCTAGAGTCAAAATTCTCTTTATTTTTTGATGAGTTTCAATAATTCTCTTCCTAATGTCACCAAACGAAAAACTACAACTATCAGATTGAATTAACCATTCCAGATTGCATTTGGTTCTTGGTTCTCTTTATCTCATTACTTCAAAAGGAGTCACTCCTAAAGCTTCATGATTGCTAGTACAGTATGTCCATACTGTCTTACATACTTGAACCTCCCAATCTTCTCCTTTTATGCAAGCCAGCACTTTTTAAAACTTTGTTGAACCTTTCAATCATACCATTACCACTGGAATTATATAAAGATGGGGTCCTGTGTCTCACTCCTACTTTCTCAAACTAATTCTTAGCCAAATTAGATACAATTGCACACCATTTTCACTTACAATTTGTACAGGCAGACCTTTATCTACAAACGTCTTGGCCACGAATTTCAACACTTCTTCAGAGTCTATATTTTTTTACCACATTGATGACCGGCCCACTGGAAAAAACATCAATAATGGCAATAATACATTTTGGTGCAGAACCTATTGGTCCCATAATGTCTATGGCAACTACACGCCACGAATTTTCAGGAACAATTGGTTCACACAAATAAGGTCTCAAGGTCTTTAGAGCTTTATCTGAATTTGCACAAATTATGCAATTTCTAACCATTCTTTCTGCATTCATATCAATGCCTGGCCACCAATACCATTTCTTAACTCTTTGTTTAGTCTTCTCTATGCCACAGTGATCTTCATGGCATAATTTAATTACACGATGTCTAAGAGTGACTGGTGGAACCACCCTATCACCTCTGAAAACTGTACCATTATCTACCAATATTTCATCTTTAATCTCCCAAAATGGTTTTAACTTATTGTAAATGCTATCTTTCCTTGGCCAACCTCACTCCACCCACTCAATAACTTGCTGCAACTCTCTTTCCTTGATGTACTCCTGGTTCCAGATTTTCTTCTTCCACACTGATAACGCCATCATCATGAATTAATGAAACTTGTAAATCGTTCCATTCACTCTTACTACATTCTTGTATATCCATGGGCATGCAAGAAAGAAATCAGCTAACACATTGCTTTGACCTGGTACATACTCAATCCTATAAAAATAATCTTGCAAACGCAAGGACATTCTTGCAATTCTAGCTGAAGCATTATACAGATCTTCAGTAGTTAATAATTTAACCAGGGGTTTGTGGCCACTACCAACAACACATAAGTTACCTCACACAAAAAACTGGAAGTGTTCCAGTGCCCAAACACAAGCAAGAGTCTCTTTTTCATTTACTGAAAACTTCTCTTCAGTAGGTGTCAAGGCACGAGATGCAAATGCAATTAAAATTTCCTTTCCCTTTTCATCAATTTGTGACAAAACACCTCCTAACCCCTTATTACTAGCATCTACTGTGACCACATTCTTTCGAACAGGATCACAAACACCCTAACACAGGTGCCTGCATAATGGCATTCTTAATATCTGCAAACTCTCTTTTACATTCATCAGACCAAAAGAATTTCACTCTATTTTTTAGTAACTTTCTGATATTGTACACTTTACTAGAAAATTCTCTCCCAAATTTTGCATAACATTCCACCATTCCTAAAAATGACCTTACCTCATCTTTGTTGGTGGGATTAGGAGCATTTTGGAGGGCCTCTACTAACTTCGATTTGGTGGCCACTCCTTCACCACACAAAACATGTCTCAGATATATCACCGAATTTACTCCAAATTAACATTTAGAGTGTTCAATAGTTATGCTGTGGTCTTCCAGTATCCTTAACACCTCTTCTAACACTTTTTCATGTTCTAAAGTATCTTTGCCAAATAATAAAATATAATCTTGGAAACACCTCACTCTGGGATGTTTTCCCAACAATTGATGCAATAATCTTTGAAAAATTGCAGCCGCAGAGGCTAGTCCAAAGGGCATCCTTTTATATTGAAAAAAAAACCTATGTACTGTTTACTTTTGTCATTTAATTCAATTTGGTGATATGCTGCCGATAAGTCTATAGTCAAAACCATTTAGCATCCTTCACCAATGCTAACATTTCAGAAATTTTAGGTAGGGGAAATCTACTAATATATTGTTATTTAAATGACGTAAATCGACACACAACTGAATTTTTCCATTGGATCATCTTGCCACAACAACTGGTAAAATCTACTCAGATGATTCAATAACCTCTATTATGTCAGCCTTAGATATTTTTTCCAATCCATTTTCCATATCTTTTCTAAGAATAATACCAATGCTCCTCACCTTATGTCTTTTTAGACAAGCTTTACTTTTTAAAACTATGCAATGCTCAAAACCCTTCAACAAACCTATGCCTCCACTGAAAACTTTCTGATTTTTTTTTTTAACATTTCTTTCCCACACTCTCCCCATCACATTCATCCACCATCATGACAGGTTCACGACTGTTTGGGTCCAAAATCATATGTAATTCACCTTGATCTCCACACACTAATATTGATGGTCTCTTTCTTGCTACATATAATGGTCTTACAGACTCCCTACTTTTAAACCTGAACATTAGAACTCTATAACCTAAAAGATTTATTCTCTCCCCTGAACATCCTTCTGGATTTATATCTTGTTCTAATAAGTTTTTCTTCACAACTTTTTATTTTTTAATTCATGCTTCCATACATCTTTATTTACAATTGTAAATGGTGATCCTGAATCCACATACATTTGTATTTCCACACCACATATGGTCATTAAACATATTGTTTTTTTCTTATTCACTTCGGAATTCTCACTTATGTTTAACACAAAAGACTTATTTGAATTGTTCATGCTCAACTTGTTATAAATATTACAATGAATAACTTTTTTTACACTAAATTCTTCCTCACTGGAACTCTCACCTTTTTCTTCAGTACATTTCACTTAAAAAAAATGTCTTATTACACGCCCTTGCAAAATGCCCAATTATTCCACATACTGATCACCTCTGTTAAATAGCTTGCCACTTTTTGCTAAAAGCTAAATGAGAACTGCTATCACATCTATAACATTTTAACACTTCTTTCTTTATAAATTATTGTGTTTTAACAGTTTCTTTTTTAACTTTGTTGTTACTTTTGTATTTTACCTTATTAACAACTTAATGACACTGCTCTTTAGATTCTTTTTTTAAAGCTTTTGCTCTATGACTGGACAAATCTGCCCTTCTTACTATCGCTAATATCTCTTTCAAGAAAGCGTCTCCATTTACCCACAATCTTTCTTGAATTGCAGGATCTTAAGTACGCATGACCACTTGATCTCAAATGAATTGTTCTTGTAAAAGTTCAAATTTACAATCCTCTGCTATTTTCCTCAGAGCAATAATATATTCATCAATAGATTCTCCGGACTCTCATTTCCTCTGAAAAAAATTATATTTATAATCCCAATGCACACTTTAGATGGAAAATGGTTATTAAAATCTCTGACACCTCCTCAAAAACGTTAAAATCACCTTCCCCTGTCACTTTTGTCATTCCTTCATACACTTTCTATCAGGACCAACTGAATGTAGAAAATTTTTAATTTTCATTTCCAGTTTCATATTGCCTTTCTTATCAATTGTTTCCAAATAAACAAGAAAATAAGCCTTCCACTCCGCCCATTTCATACATGGATTCCCTCCTGCTGGCCGAAAGGCTTGTAGAGGTTGAAATGCAAAATGTGTTGTGTTGTCATGGTGAAAATATTTCATAAACTGAATACAAATCAGTATCCTTTTTTCACCCTAGGAGTAATTAATGTGTCAAGGAAAATAACAAGGAGTGCCTAGGGCTCACCTTAGGGACTAGTTCACTGATAAAATCACAGAAATGTAAAAATGAATGTCACCTTAAACACTGCACTTGTTTCACTTGTGCTCTGTCAGACAAAGAAAAGCACGATAGGTTAACAAGAATTATAATCCAACCAACATTAATACAATTCAGGCTATACCGCTTCTTCTTTAAAATGCAGCATACAACTAAGCAAACACATCGAAGATGGCCACCCTTAGTCATACAGTGAGCGTATGGGAATCAAAACGGGATGAAGCTACTGCATGCAGCTCGCGGTATGATCCTTGGAAATGCCGTGCGAATTCAGCTCCAAATGTTGAAAACAATGGCCCACAATTAAAAGATGCCATTAACCAATTTTCAGCCAAATTTCGAGCGGTAAGCCGTTATTCAAATGTGACTGTTTATTAATAAATAAACATGTATGAACACTTGAGTTCCATTCACAGTACCTTAAAATATCCAACAGAACAGTGGCGAATGCAAAACTATTGATATCCTCATAATGTGGTGGGTTCGTCCTCATGATGTTTCGACCATAGAATCTTGTCGGCAAAATTGTCATGTCGGAATAAACAAAACAAGCTTGTAGTTCAAGTAGAATTAATTGTAAGTTAAAACATCCAGGCACACACCGAAATAACACAGAACTAAAAGCATTGCAATTAATAAAATAACTTCCAAAAAAACGTATAGAACATAACTGTGCTACACTCTGTACCTTGATTGATGAAGTAATACAGGTATTACTGTAATCCTTTATTAATTTGCAATTTTATTTGCCTGACGCCAGACCCCTACAAAATATAATCAAGGGATAAATGAAATAAGAGTAAAGGCATACACCAGCATGTACTGTTAAAGCCAATAGATTTGACTCTTGTACAAGGCAGGCCCATACAGCAGACATGGGAACATGAACACAGCGAGGTCACATATATTCAAACAAAGCAACACACCTAGCGACATGTATAGCACAGTGCAAGGCAGCCATCTATGCATACAGAGCGAGCACATGCAAAAACCTAAACACTCCCATAGGAAAGCACAAATAGAGACACCCACACATACAGACCAACAGATAGACCGCAATGGAGTGGTCAGCAGTTTCTAAAAACCGGTTCTTAACCTGGGACAAAAGTGTGCATGTTTATTATAACTATAAAACAACACACATATGATATTCATGTTGTTGGCAAATTGACTTGTTTCTTGCTTACAATGAATGAATTCTGACCTAGTTGGAGTTTTGCATTATGTACGGGGCAACCGCATAAATGACTAAGGCAATTTGGTAAAGAATGTTATAAAGGAGAGATCAAATGTTCTCCGCAGCTTATTCAGCGCCATCATTTTCCGTCTTGTGAGAATAACTATAATTGCCCTACAAACAAGACTATCAGCACAGAACAAATCGCTTTATTGTAACATTGTGGAAGGTAACAGTCAATAAACCACTGTGAAATTATTCATGTAATCATAAGAAAGTGGCCATTCTTTCAACTAGGAAGTGTTGCCTTTGCACAGAAGAAATTACAATAAATGCCAAACCTAATCATGATCCCAGTGAATCTCTTATTACAGTGCAACATCTAAAGTCCAAGGGCCCTATTTACAAGTAAATCTGCATGCATTTTCGTACTCCTCAGCCCTGCCAAGTATCGCACATCAGGCAAGATTCTAACGCATTTCAGTGTGTGGGGGTCAGCTTCACCACACTGAAATGGAAAGTCATGCATTATAGCACCTCCAGTTAAGGAAGCGCTATCATGCAAAGATCAACTGTCTGAGCAGTGCTGGCCTCAGTACGCTGTGCGCGATCTGCTCCCGGCACGCTAAGGTAAAGGGTGTGGCTCTAGGTGTGCTTGCAGCTGCAGTGGAATATTCACTCTGTTACAATGTATCTAATTAAGTGAACAGAGACACGACCAACCCCCCAGGGCGGCCAGGCCGTCACACATGCGCAACACTGATGTCACAGTTAGTGAGCGTCCAGTCATGGTCAGAGTTATGTCTGTGCTTGTGGCATTATTGGCTCGGGCTCAGCTGCATTTAGTTTAGTGACACCATTTGCAAGAAGTTATAATGTGGCGCCTGCTGTGGCCCACTGGTGAAGCAACTGATCAATCCTCCTCCGACCCCCTCCTGCTTGCCGCGGCAGGTCCAGACAGCCTGTGGTGATGGTGCCGGATCCGGATTCAATTCTGTCACGGGCACGGCAGAGAGTGACGTCTCGTGACTCGGGCTGCCCCCAGCGTGGCTGAGTGACACTGTTGTGCTGGGCAGCCTGGGCCAGCTGAGCTAGTGGCCTGCCGGCCGCGGCCTCGTCAGTTGGCTGCTATTGCTTTAACACCGCCCGGCCAGCCAGGGGCCCCAAGATATTCAAAATTGATTCACCATTCATGACCTGTGTGATTCCCGCCAGAGCCCTCTTCCCTCCGCGCAACAGTGAGTTTTGTTTCTAGTGCCCTTCCATTTCTAGTGTTTTGCAGCAGTTTTAAAATCTTCTTAGACTTTCTTGTTGCTCAAATCGGTGAAATATCTGATATTTATATGTTTCCCTTATTTTCATTGCTTGATTTGTGCTCGCAAGAAAGTGTCACTCATGGTTGTTAAAATGTTACCCATAATTACACGGAGGCTATGAAAATGTCACACACAGCAATCTGAAACCTTGGCTGGTATACGAATGTGTGCAGAGTTACTTCTTATAGCAATTCACAGACATGACTAGTGGTATGCCTGCAAAATTCAGCAATGTCATGTGACTTTTGCTATTTTCCCAGTACGGGGATGTTTGCACTGTACTACTCCAAATTGTGGAAATAGTACAGCCTGCTGTGAAAATGCACACTTGTTTATTTTCTTTCATTCCTCTATGAGAAAAACATGTTTTCCCATGGAGAGACTACCTCCTCTATACCTCCCCATGTTTGGGGGTCCTCTATTCCTCTTCCCACCAGGAGCAAATCTCCAAAAATTTCCAAAGTCAGAAAACGGTTACAGAGGATTTTGTGAATGTCCACACTCTCAGAAGCTTTTATGCATTTACAAACTCTTAAACCAAACCATGCCTGCTAGACATGATTTTGTGGATGCCTGTCAGGCATGGAGGTTTAATACTTTCATTATTTTCTACAGGAGGGTGTTGCAGGGCCAATGGTTGATCACTTACTCCATCTCTAAAGTGGAGTACATTTACTACTGTTTTGGGTCCGTTTTGGCTTTAGTAAATTTAGACGTGCTATTAGTGAATAGCAATGGGCTTATTCATTTGTGGGTGGGTGCCGGTCCCTCTATAATCCCTTCCCTAGCCGTCCCTTAATGCCTGCTTACTCTTCTGTAAATCACACCTATTTTGCAGAAAGTATGCCCCATTTTCAACCACTCCCCTGTTTCCTCCCACATTAACTAATAAGTAGTAAATACATTTGTGAGGATCTCCTTGGAGAGGCAGCGGCGGCTGCCGCATATGTCAAGGGGGTGGGGTGGGACGAGGAGGGAAACAATGGAGAAAAAAAAATACTTACCTTTCCTGCTGTTCCTGCCGTCATCAACTCCTGCCATCTTGCTTGTCGCTCCTTTTTTTATGGTGTCCCAGGATTCACTGGGACACCAGCACACTCTCCCCAGCAATTCTAGCACTGCTTTCATGCTAAATCTACCATGGAAGCCGAACCAGGATTGGTCTGAGAGGCTTGGACTGCTGCTCAGACACAGACCTGGGGTCTGTGCAGTTTCGCCAGCCTGGCTGGTCACCACACTCACCACAGCTGGCCAAACACACATGGGCACTTAGGTGCACTCTCCGTCCCTCCCCTTTCCTGCCTCCTATGACCTAGCCCCACCCTTCCCTGCACTGGTAGCTGAGTCAGCAGGAGAAAAATATAAAGTTATCTTTTTATTTTTCATCTCCTGGCTCTTGGCTGGGGTAGTGGGGAGAGAAGACGCTCCTCGGCCATTGCGGAGGAGCAACCCCTGAGGAGAGGTGGAGGATTACACTCATAGTTTTGTGTATACCATTTGGTAGTACAGCTCCATGACAAAATGTTGACCTAACAAACAGAGACACAAAATATTGTGTTAAACATAACGTTAAAATTAATGTTAATGTCGTCTTCCTATACTTATAAAAGGAATGACAAAATGTGGTGTCAAAAATATTGTAATGATTTTTTAATAAATTTATACTGTGAAGATATATATTTTTTCACTTAAATAACAAAGGTTACAGGTACATTTTAGTTGGGCTCATATTTTAAATGTACAAACCACAGAAATTCACCTGCTATAGTAAGAGTTATCTCAAGTAACTATAACGCCTGCCCCCAGGGCCAAGATCCCAACGTTAATAATTGTATTTTTTGGGGGAGGGGGCTGCGTGGCCCCCATCCTCACGCCAATCTCAGCTCCAGGACCCCCATCCCCTGTGGCCAGGCCTAAATATGTATATATTTTTTGGGAGGGGGGCATGTGGCTCCCTCCCTGGGCCAATCTCAGCCCCAGGCCTGACCTAAACAATTTATTTTTGAGGAGGGAATGGGGCCGCACCGCCCAGCTACCCAGGCTGATCATAGCCCTAAAGGGACCCCATCCCCTGGGGCCCGGAAATGTCACCTGGGTGTCCCCTGAGCAAAAAGTTAAAATGGTTGGGGACCACAGGGGAGCCTGAAGGTCCCTGCAGTCCCAGTTGGCTCCCGCCTCCTCCAGGAGCCGGCATTGCTGTGACAGAGAGGGAGCTGCTAAAGGTGCAAATCCCTCTCTGAGAGAGAAATTGTTTCCTCTGTTTCCCTGCCTGCATCTCTGCAGGCAGGGAAATACAGGAAACGTCAGCTTCCAGCTCACTTGCTGGAACTGGAGTGTTTGCTCTGACTTAGTGGGGGAGCTGTCGAAGGTGGGCACCCTGGGACATAGCAGGAACTGGCCCTGGGGGTTGGCAGTCCCCAGGGCCATCTATGTCTCCTAGAGGGGAGCCAGGCGGACCCCCCACTAACTTAAATAGCCCCTGGGATGTGTTGTTCCCTAGGGCGGGGGTACAGGACCCCCCTCATTCTTTAATTTCAGCCCTGGGGAGGTGGTGGTCACCGTGGCTGTGTGGAGATGTGGGGGGCCAGGAGAAGCACAGTCCTGAAGCACACATAACTTGTTTGGTCCAGGAAGGTGGTAGTCCCTGGGGCTGCCAGGGGCACACAATGCCCCTGCATACAATTCAACATTTGCCCTGGGGAGGTGGTGGTCCCCTGCATACAATTCTATCTTTGTACAACGGAGGTGGCGGTCCCCGGGGCAGTTGGGGGGGCGTGCGCCCCGCATACAGATTTAATTTAGCCTCGTGGAGGGGTATCCTCTGAGTTCTGAGGAAGGCCATAGGGCCTCCCCCACATTAAAATATTGTTTTGCCCAATGGAGGTGACAGTCCCCGGGGCTGCGGGCCCCCGCCTTGTTCTTTATGATTGTCCCAGGGAGGGTGCGGTCCCTGGGTCTAATGGAAGCCCTAGGAGGGGGGGTCCATGAATACCCCTCCTGTTTCAATGCCCCCAGGAACTGGCCCACCCAGGGGCTTTTTACAAAACAAGTGCAGGAGCCAGCTTTTTTTTTTTTCCCCCGCTGGATTCGCCGTGACTCTCAGCAAAAATGAAAATAAAAATGCTTTTTTGTTCTTGGGGCACCAGGGCTAAGGGGTCAGGGTGTTCCTACTCTGACCCCACTTCCTTTTAAAAAAAAATCTTTTTGTCTGGGACTCTTGCTGAAGCCGAGTCCCAAGATGGCTGCCAGCACTTCCTTGTCGAAGTGTTGGCAGCCAATCTGATCTCAGCACGAGATCCTGAGGGATCATGGAGCCTTTGCATCTATATATATTTGTTTTTTCCTTTTTCTCAAAAAATACTGAAAGGATTTACAATAAAAATTGCGCTTTCTGGACCAAGAGCTAACTTTCTACCAAATTTTGTGTAAATCAGCCCAGTTCAGCCACTATTCCTGTTCAAAATCCCAAAGAAAAAATGCATGGGAAAAATTTGTTTTGGGACACCACCCTTTTTTCTCGCCTCCCCCCTTGATGGATCACCCCGAAACGTTTCAGACAGCTGAAGTGAGCGTTGTACTTTTTGGGGAAAATTCTGTAAAGTGTCATTAAACTGCACTAAAGTTATTAGAAAAACATGTTTTTTTCTATAGAAACTAGATCCTAATATAACTACCTAGTGACGACCACCACTAGATATACATATGTATATCCCGCTTGTAAAAATCACTATATTTCTCCTTCCATCTGCAAAGGCAGAGAATGTTGAGAGCACTCCCAGCTGCAACCGCAATATAGTGTTTATTAGCTGAATGAGACAAAAATAACACATTTCAAAAACATAACTTCATCCGATTCGTTCGATGCGTTACTGGTCGCCGCCATATAAAAAGCAACAGTGTACAAAGTGCCATAGACAAAAATTATGCTCCGCGAGCCTGTCTCCCTACATGTAGAAACTGCTGTCATCACATAATATGCTTCTAAGCCCATTAGGACTGATGCATATCTGCTAGACATAGTTGTAGATTTCCTATGTATCTCATTGGGGTTACATCCGTCAAACATTTCAGTACCATATGATTTTTCAATCAATTCATTGGTGCAATAACTGCTTTACATTGGGTATTTTTCAAAATCCGATAATACCATCCTATCATGTCCCTGTGGGTTGTCATAGTTCACTGTGTTGGGGTTATAAAGGAATTGGTAGGTGCTAGAACCATTTTACATCAGGTAGTTTTTATTACTTTGTTAACACTTTCATTATGCCCACATGGGATGTCATATTTCACTCTGTCCCAGTAATTAACAGAAATAGTTGGTCAATGGGTCCCAGTGCTGCACAGTTTAGATCCTAAATATTGGTGTTTGTGGAATTCAGTCAAAATTGTCTGTATTTGTTAATAGCATATTGTGTAGTCCAATCAGGCTGCAAATTTCATAATAAAATATTTCTAATACATTCACTCACATCCTGTTCCCACTGGGCAATATAGGTCTTATAAAAACATTTTGTAAGAGCAATGGTTGATGACGTAGCTAAGTTCATCCTACAACCTTATAGAGTTTCCAGCCTCATTTGAGGTTTGAGTAAATGTTGGGCTCCTGAGGGCTTAGATTTACTATTCCCACACCAATCTAAGGAACAGTAGGGAAAGTGTTGGACTCCGGAGGGCTTACATTTAAGATTACCAGCCCAGTCTATGCTGCAGGAAGGAAATTGGTGGATTCCAGAGGGGTTATATTTACTATTCACACTCCAATCTGTGGAACAGTAAGAAAAGTATTGGACTCCGGAGGGGTTGTATTTACTATTCCCACTCCAATATGTGTAACAGTGGGAGAAGTGATATATTCCAGAGTGGTTAAATTTACTATTCACACTGCCGTGTAACTAACAGTCCAGAAAATGCAGCACTTTGGAGGGACTACAGGCGTTGCTGAAGCCAGTATATGGGGCTTATTTACCTATCTGTAGGGTTTGGACTGTCACAATGCTGTCACATAATGATAATATGTACTATTTCAATGTGCTGCACCCTGAACTTTAGTACACTGCATTTGTACTACTGATTTTCAAATAAAAAGATGCTTAAAATTTTTTAAATAAATTTAAATAAAATGTACTTCCCTACCACAAAAAATAGGAAACACCAAATATAAATTATTACACAATACAACTTAAAATAAATATTACTTAAAAAAAGATATTTAAATATATATGTTTTACAAACATTATTAAAACATCTAACACAAAATTATGAAAAAATACCACAATTAATTAACGTAATATTTCAAACTTTAAAATAGTTAAATAATTGCCAATTAATCAATTCAATATTTAACAATTAATCTAAAAAAAAAAAAAACTATAAATTAAATACCATCCGACCCAATCCCTTACAAAACCAATAACCCACTACTAAAAATACATTACTAACAAAACTGTAAACATTAACATAAAACATACAATTTAAAAAAACATATGACAATTACAAAGTAAAATAATTTACATAATCAATTACATAATTATCAATGAAAACTTAATTAGAATTAAACTAAAATTATTTATATTTTAACTTCCCACCTTATTCCCCTTCAACCCGCTACTAAAATGTGAATTACCAAAAAATAAAAACATTTAAATATTGTAACGTTTTAAAAATAAAAAATATATATATTACATATACATAAATGATCAATTACATAGTTTACAATTAAAAATGAAATAGTAGTAAAATAAAATTATTTGTACTTTAATTAACTTCCCACCGAATTCCCCTACAAAATCAAGAACGCTCTATTAAAATACAAATTACCAACAAAAATAAGAAATATTTAAAACTAGTATAACATATAATAAATAAAACACTTCGGAATTGATACAAAATTAAAACACTTAAAGAGTTAATTAGCATCAAAATCATTAGTAATCCAAAAAACTTCCCATACTATTCTCCAAGAAAAACCAACATCACACTACTAAAATAAATAAATATTTAAATATACATTAAAAATAACAAATTAGACTTAAACATATAAAATAACTATTAAACAATTATTACTCATTCAAACATTTAATTTACAATACAAATGTATTTATTTAAAAAAACGTTTTATTATTTTTCTGCATAAGAACAACATGGGAAGCAGTGCAAGGGTCTTGAGTACCACTGCTGTATGTCTCATTGGAACACTGCAACAATTATTGATGATGAGCGTCTTCAAACATGACAGAATAACATGGCAGGAGGGTACATAATAGGGAATACAATAGAACACTGCCAAGTCTCCAAGCTAGTCCCATGTAAGGAAATCGATCATTACCACACTTGGCTGTCATGTCACCTGTTTATAGCAATACACATCACGCAGACCTCGCACCTCTCCTTTTGAGCCAGAATCCAAGTCTGATTCCTCTTCACCATTAAATTTATCAAGGAGCAGCCCTCAAGCCATCACGTCATCTGCAGCCCTGTCATCAGTGTGACAGAGGGGCAGGTGTTGCTCTTCCGCCACCCCACACTTGAGCAGATCCCTAAGCCAGGAAAATGTCTGTAGTGTTTTGGTCTCCAACCAACCAATAGTTACCCTCTGTTTTGCCAGTAGGAGTGCAAGCAGGGACAGTTTGTTTGGTATCTTCCATCCCTTGGGCCTTGCCACCATACCCAATGGGCAGGCCTGGGGGAAAGGGAGAATGCGATGTTGGTGGTCACCTCGATCTTAAGCACTACTTCCCTCCAGAACCCTTGAACTGCAGCGGAGGACCAGGCAAGATGTAAAAAGGTGGCATACATCACCCCGCACCACGCACATCTTGCTGCCCTAGTAGGATCCAGCTTATTGAGTTGATAAGGGGTTACATGCATGCAGTACAGGTAAAGTGTAGCAATTTAAACCTGTTAGTGCAGGACACAGTCGTCGCCAACTCTGCACAATTCGCAGGCACATACCCAATCCGCATCCTGGCTGGAGCACGCACATCCAGGGAACCGAAATTCTGCGTGACTGAGGTGAACCAGCCAGTTATCAATGGCTTAGACCCCTGTCTCGGTGGGCAGCAATACTGTTTGCCAGCCAGGACCCAGCTAAAGTCTTCCATCCAAATCACAGGGGATCCCATACTGCCCTCCAATAAGTCTTGCATCACCTTATAGAAGTTCCTGTCATCCAGTTTAGGGGCATAAATGTTTAGAATTGTGATGGTCTTACTATCTGGTGTGCCGTAAAGCAGGAGGAATCGCCCCTCAACATCCGCCTTACTGTACATGTGATGAAATGGAACCCCAGGTGCAATCCAGATGGCCACCCCCTGGCATATGAGAAGTAATTTTTGAGAAGAGCTTCTCCCTCCATTTCTTCCCAATCTTCTGTGGTTCATTCCCCATAAGATGGGTTTCCTGAAGGCAGGCTAACTGTACCTTATTACACCAAAGAAACAAGTGTACCTTATAACTTTTTGAGTAGCCCTTCAATCCCTGGACATTCCACGTGATAATATTTATCCAATCAGCCATCTGACTTCTTAGGCACCCCTCCCCAGAGGCTGGACCCTTCTCCTCCCACAGAGTCAGCCATCACACATAGCCCATCCCAAGACACCTAGCAACGTGGCACCCCATTCCCACTGCAACTGTAAACACATCTTCCACAACAAACGGAGTACAAATTAAATCAAAAAGCCCAACTCCCCCACCCCAGATAAACAGCAAAACAACCATTAACTATCCTGCTTATCCATTCCTTTCCATGATGTGACGACCAACCGCCTAAACCCTTCACCCACAACCATGGCCTAGCACGACTTGTGTAAAGGACTCACCAAAACCCCGAACACGGTACAATGCCGCACCACTTGACACATTACATATGAAACCAGCAAATAACAAAAACAGTGGTCCAGTACAATCATTTGCACACACCCGGCAGGATGCCCCCTTCCTCCCCCATTCCAAGACTGGAAACAAAAGAGAAAAATGAAGACAATTTAAAGCAATACAAGATCCTCAATCAAGTAGCAGAATCATCCAGTATCATGGCAACCCCTTCAGGCCCCAATGTACCCTCAAGGGGAACCAGCACAATAGTATCATCACCCTGGATAACAATCCTCAAAGGACTTTTGTTGCTGGGGACCAGAGTCTCACTGGACATATGCTCCTTGCGCGATCTTCATTTCGGGCTGTGTGATCCTCTGTTGTTATAGGATCCAGTTCACCAGAGGCCCACTTTGTCACATGGGACCTTATCCCCACATCTCCAGCCACTTCTAGGCATCCTCTGGTGTGTCAAAGAAATGAGTCTTGCCCTTTGAAAGAACCGCAGTCTAGCAGGATATAGAAGTATGTAACTTAGGCCGATGGATTGCAGCTTACTTTCAACCTCCAAGAAGATTTTCTGAGTCCCTTCTACTTTGTTGGTGTAGTCCAGGTAGAAAGAGGTATTGTGGTTCTCAAATTGGGCATTATCTGTCTTTCGAGCTGCAAGTAGGCTACAGTGCTTGTCTTTATAATTGAGGATATGCGCTATGATGGCCTGCGGTATCCCCGACTAGGTGCGCCACTTTCGCCTGATTCACCCTTTCGATGATAAAATAGGGGGGACAGCCTGCTCGGTCTCAGCATGTCCTGACCCATTGTTTGCAGCCCCCTTGGCTCGCTCCGGGAACCCAAGGAGACGGACGCTGCTGTGGCAGGACGTCCTCTCTGCATCCTATGCTCGCACCTCCAGTGCTCTAGTTTTGTATGTGATGTTAGCCACCTGCTTCCTGAGCGAAGCCACCTCCAACTCAAGTTCAGCAATGGAACCCTCTTTCACCTGAACCTTGTCCAATACTTTTCGGAGATCTGTGCGGAGGAGGTTCACCTCGAGTGCCACTGTTTCAATTTTCCCCTCCAGACGGGAGGCCTGAACAGCAGCAAGGATCTCCGCCCATGAGGGCTCCTCAGCAGGCAAGTCTGGCACCGGGTCTCCCCAGGCACCCCCTGCCTTGTCTGCCACTGCAAGAAGGATGCTGGTGTAGTATAATGTTCTATAGTGTTCCCCTGTGGGGATGGAGCTGTTTATTCCTTCCCATGTGGAGGGCCGGGAGAATCCCACTATCGCACAATACAACTGCTGGGTCTGGCCATGTAGCCTCCCCTGGAGCCCCAAATCTCCCCAAGCCACCTGTCCTTGTGCCAGTACCTGCACACGGTCCAAGACAGGCTCCAACCACTCCCTGGGCCCCTCCAATGCTCACCTCTGCCACTTCCATCTGCAGCTACAGCAAAGCTAGGACCCCCAGTTCCCCCAACCACTGGCCAAGGGCTCAAGCAGGAGTACAGGAGCCCGGCGAGAGTCTACACTAATGAGGTGCACCCTGAATAATGGATGTGTCCCCAAAGGGGAAGAGGGCCATAGGGCAGATGTACACCAAGTGTCCCCGACTTACAGCACAGGCCCACAACAGTACTGTCTCATGAACGCAGCACCTCCAGGAAGGTTAAGAGGGGAGGAAGAAAAAGAGGGGGTATGCTGGGTCCCAAGCATGTGATCCGCAGCCCCCGCAATGTCACCATGTGGATCACCAATGGTTTGAATCACTGACAGCAACTCAAACGGGGCCCAGGGATCCCAGATGCAAAGAGGGGTGGGCCTCCAAATCCATTGAGGCCTCGGCCCCCAGGGGATCCAGACAGAGCATCAGTCGGTGAGCAGGCCCCAAATCCAGTATGTCCTCGCAGCAGAGACCAGTCTCCCCTGGCAAGCTTTCTGGCTCCTAACTTCAATTGGGAGGAGGGGTGATTGCCACCTCACATCGGCTGTATTCGGATGGGTAGGCTCACCCCCAGGTGATGCATGGGAGGCCCTGCAGCACAGTCAGTTCAACTCTGGCATCTCTGCTCATTCCTCTGGCCAAAGGGGGAAGGGAGGGGCTGCATACCACCTCCAGCAGTCCGATCACAGGACAGCTCTACCCCCAGGTCGCCCACACATGACAGTGAGAAGTTCAGGGACTTCCGCTCATGGTTCCCCGGAGGTGCTTAGTCTCCTTAGGCTGGTGCAGGTACCAAGAGCCTCTCTGGGCGTTTTCAGCAGCCCGTAGGCCGGCCATGCACATGGGGAATCCCTGCTGTTCTGGCAACAGCGCTGGGCTCTGAGGGTGCAGGGGTGCTTCAGAGATAGATACCAAAGGCACTGGTGCTTCACCAAGACTGCATGCAGCAGGATTAGGAAGGATCAGGCAGGCACCAACGACCAGCTTGCTAGGAACGCTTCCTGGCAGCCATCTTTCTTGGCCCCACAATACAAATTTAATTAACTATAAAATTATATTAATTATTATTTATATTACATCACACTCTGCTACAAGCCCAACAACCCACTACTACATTATAAATTACTAACTTAATTAAAAAAATAAACATTTTAAATTACAACTATAGTACAAACAAAAGTTACAAATATAGACAGAACACTAACACCTAAAATTAATATTCTAACTAATGCACATTACATTAACCGCTTCTATGCCTTGGACGAGATGATCTCGTCCAAGGCTACAGTTCCCCTGTGCCCCTGTGCCTTGGACGAGATCATCTCGTCCAAGGCACAGGGGAACTTGGGGGCAAAATGTGTATTTTGGGGGCAACCCCTTGGGCAAGGGTCGCCCCCCGGGGCAATTTGTTTTGTATTTCGCCCCCCCCCGGGGGCAGATCTGCCGATTTTTCGGCGGATCTGCCCCCAGGGGGGGGCGAAAACCACTAGACACCAGGGATGTTATTTTTTATGTGTATTTTGGGGGCAACCCCTTGGGCAAGGGTCGCCCCCCCGGGGGCAATTTCTTTTTGTATTTCGCCCCCCCCTGGGGGCAGATCTGCCGATTTTTTGGCGGATCTGCCCCCGGGGGGGGCTGGGGGGGCGAAAACCACTAGACACCAGGGATTTTATTTCTGGTGTGTATTTTGGGGGCGACCCCTTGGGCAAGGGTCGCCCCCCCCCCCCCCCCGGGGCAGATCCGCCGATTTTTCGGCGGATCTGCCCCCAGGGCGGGGGCCAAAACCACTAGACACCAGGGATTTGTTTTTATTGTAAAGTTTTTTTGGGGGGCGACCCCTTGGGCAAGGGGCGCCCCACTGGGGGGCTATTTTTTTAGTATTTTGCCCCCCCCCCCGGGGGCAGATTGCCAATTTTTGGGCTGATCTGCCGCCAAGGGGGGGGGGGGGGGTGAAATCCACTAGACACCAGGGATTTTGTTTTTATTGTTTATTTTGGGGGCAGACCAGCCATTTTTTGGACGATCTGGCCCCCGGGGGGGGGGGGGGGGGGAGCACACTAGGCGCCAGGGATTGTGTGGTGTGTGTTTGCGGGCACCCCTTGGGCAACGGTCGCCCCCCTAAGGTGGGGAAAATTCGTATTGGCCATCTCTGCCCCTAATTTTGTAGGCCCATCTGCCCCCAAGGAGGGCAGAAACCACCAATACGGCAGGGATTTTTTTGTTTTGTTTTGTGTTGTGCTGGGGGTGCCACCTTTGGGAAGGGTCGCCCCCTAAAAGGGGGCACAGAGGTGTTGCCCATTTCTGCCTCCCTTGGGGGCAGATTGGCCAATTCTTTTACGCCCATCTACCCCCGAGGGGGGCAGGATCCACTTAGGTACCAGGGACAACTTCTAAGTTCTTGGTGGTGTCTTGGTGGTGGGGTGTTTGTCAACTGGCAAAGTATTTGTATTTGTGATTATAACAATTTATTTCTTCTTTTTCTTCTAGTTCAACGCTTTTGCTTCCTTTGCTGTGGATCTTTGCGGTTTTGGCAGTAGTTGTCCTGCGGTTTGCATAGTTGCATGTTTTAGGTAAGTGAAAGCAATTTACTCCAAAGGAGTATTGTTGACATGCATGAATGACATGTTTGTAGGTGGTGTACTAAATGCAGTATTGTGTGTTTGACATTGTCCTTAGATTTGAGCACAGTGATGTTTGTGTTGTCATATGTCTAATTTGCTTTTTTCTTTTTTCTTTTTAGTGGGATATCATTGGTGATTGCTGTGTCTGTGCAGAGTAGTTGCTTGGTGAGTAGCTATTTCAGGCAACTGAGTGGTATAGTTTTTTGTAGTACATAACTCTTTGTGATAAAGCTACACTTTGTTTATTACTTATTTTAGTGCTAGTTGTTGTTGGCAATCCATTTGTTGTTAGGATCATGGCTAGCCGCAAAGTGACCGCTCAGCAGGTTGTTCGCATGCTCTTTGAGTCGTCTTCAGACCATGATTACGACACTGACTCTGCATCTGAGGCAGAGGAGGAAGCAGGAGATTCTGGAAGTGAGTTTTCTGTCCGAGAGTATTCTTCTGATGAGGAAGCTACTCTCAGTGCAGATGAAGGGCCTGTGTTAGAGGAGGACATTGATGTGCCAAGAGTGCAGCAGCCTGGGGCTGAAGGGTTTCCCATTAGAAGACCTGACACCTGGATTGCCCCAAACATGGAGCAGCCAGTTACCTGCATTTACTGATCTCCCAGGGTGTAGAGTTAATACGGAAAACTTTTTGCCTGTCCATTTCTTTCACTTGTTTATGGACGATGTATTTTTGGAAGAGATTGTGGAGCAGACAAATGTGTATGCAGAGCAATATTTGCGGGACAACGCTGCCAGACTTAAGCCTCAGTCTAGAGCTACTCATTGGGTTCCCATATATCTGGAAGAGATGAAAAGGTTTTTAGGTTTGTCTTTTTTGATGGGGTTGATCAGGAAGCCGTCACTGGCTTCTTATTGGTCTACTAGTCCCTTGATGGCAACTGCTATATTTCCTGCAACTATGACACGTAATCGGTATTTGCTTCTTCTTCGTATGCTGCATTTTGTAGACAATGCTTTAGCCTTGCCACGAGATCACCCTGATTGTGACCGCCTTTTTAAGATTAGGCCTGTCCTTGATCATTTTGTGGATCGGTTTTCAGAGGTCTATGTTCCAGGCAAAGAGATAAGTGTGGACGAGTCTTTGGTCCTTTTCAAGGGGCGTTTAGTTTTTAAGCAGTACATTCCTAGTAAGAGGGCACGGTATGGGATTAAATTGTATCTGCTGTCAGAAAGCAGTACAGGATATGTGTATAATTTCCGGGTCTACACTGGTAGGGATTCCAGTATTGACCCTCCTGGTTGTCTGGCCACTTTTGGAGTTAGCGAAAAAATTGTGTGGGAACTAGACGGCTGTTTAACAAAGGTCACCATTTGTACGTAGATAATTTCTACACTGGAGTGCAGTTGTTCAAGGAGTTGTTTAGGGTGGACACTGTTGCTTGTGGCACAATCCGTTCTAACCGGAAAGGCTATCCAAGGGAGCTTGTCTGTAAAAAACTTGAGAGGGGACAGTGCAGTGCCTTGCGGAATAATGAGCTGCTAGCTCTGAAATTTTCAGACAGGAGGGATGTGTACATGCTATCGACCATCCATGATGAGAGTACTTCCCCTGTGGCTGTTTGGGGTCAGGTTGCGGAAGTGCGCAAACCTGCGTGCATTTTGGACTACAATAGGCACATGGGTGGTGTTGATAGAGTAGATCAGAGGTTGGAACCTTACACTGCTCTTCGTAAGTCTTATGTGTGGTATAAAAAGTTGGCCCTACATTTATTTCATTTGGCAACTTTTAATGCCTTTATTGTATACAAGGATTGTTCACCTGAGTCAAGGATGACATTTGTTAAATTTCAGGAGTCGGTGATAGAAAGCCTTATTGTGGTGGAACCGGCAAGAGTTCCTAGAGTAGAAGTGGTGGAGGATGTGGCTAGATTGAAAGATCGGCACTTTCCAGATCACATTCCTCCCACTCCCAAAAAAGACATGCCCACAAAGAAATGTAGAGTACAGGGAGTGCAGAATTATTAGGCAAGTTGTATTTTTGAGGATTAATTTTATTATTGAACAACAACCATGTTCTCAATGAACCCAAAAAACTCATTAATATCAAAGCTGAATATTTTTGGAAGTAGTTTTTAGTTTGTTTTTAGTTTTAGCTATGTTAGAGGGATATCTGTGTGTGCAGGTGACTATTACTGTGCATAATTATTAGGCAACTTAACAAACAAAAAATATATACCCATTTCAATTATTTATTATTACCAGTGAAACCAATATAACATCTCAACATTCACAAATATACATTTCTGACATTCAAAAACAAAACAAAAACAAATCAGTGACCAATATAGCCACCTTTCTTTGCAAGGACACTCAAAAGCCTGCCATCCATGGATTCTGTCAGTGTTTTGATCTGTTCACCATCAACATTGCGTGCAGCAGCAACCACAGCCTCCCAGACACTGTTCAGAGAGGTGTACTGTTTTCCCTCCTTGTAAATCTCACATTTGATGATGGACCACAGGTTCTCAATGGGGTTCAGATCAGGTGAACAAGGAGGCCATGTCATTAGATTTCCTTCTTTTATACCCTTTCTTGCCAGCCACGCTGTGGAGTACTTGGACGCGTGTGATGGAGCATTGTCCTGCATGAAAACCATGTTTTTCTTGAAGGATGCAGACTTCTTCCTGTACCACTGCTTGAAGAAGGTGTCTTCCAGGAACTGGCAGTAGGACTGGGAGTTGAGCTTGACTCCATCCTCAACCCGAAAAGGCCCCACAAGCTCATCTTTGATGATACCAGCCCAAACCAGTACTCCACCTCCACCTTGCTGGCGTCTGAGTCGGACTGGAGCTCTCTGCCCTTTACCAATCCAGCCACGGGCCCATCCATCTGGCCCATCAAGACTCACTCTCATTTCATCAGTCCATAAAACCTTAGAAAAATCAGTCTTGAGATATTTCTTGGCCCAGTCTTGACGTTTCAGCTTGTGTGTCTTGTTCAGTGGTGGTCGTCTTTCAGCCTTTCTTACCTTGGCCATGTCTCTGAGTATTGCACACCTTGTGCTTTTGGGCACTCCAGTGATGTTGCAGCTCTGAAATATGGCCAAACTGGTGGCAAGTGGCACCGTGGCAGCTGCACGCTTGACTTTTCTCAGTTCATGGGCAGTTATTTTGCGCCTTGGTTTTTCCACACGCTTCTTGCGACCCTGTTGACTATTTTGAATGAAACGCTTGATTGTTCGATGATCACGCTTCAGAAGCTTTGCAATTTTAAGAGTGCTGCATCCCTCTGCAAGATATCTCACTATTTTTGACTTTTCTGAGCCTGTCAAGTCCTTCTTTTGACCCATTTTGCCAAAGGAAAGGAAGTTGCCTAATAATTATGCACACCTGATATAGGGTGTTGATGTCATTAGACCACACCCCTTCTCATTACAGAGATGCACATCACCTAATATGCTTAATTGGTAGTAGGCTTTCGAGCCTATACAGCTTGGAGTAAGACAACATGCATAAAGAGGATGATGTGGTCAAAATACTAATTTGCCTAATAATTCTGCACTCCCTGTATGTGCCCGGAGATCAATCCGGAGGGAGAGCCGGATGTACTGCCCCGAATGCCCTTCAAAGCCTGGGCTGTGTGTGCCCAGCTGTTTTAGAAGTTACCACACAAGGAAAAACTTTTGGGAAATACCGTGAGCGTAAGCTGTCTGTTTTATATTTTCATATGTTTCACGGTTGGCATCTCTGTCGTCTATTTAGTTAGAGCTTTTGTGTTTGTAGTTTTGTGCTTATTGTATAATTAGTGGTTTCTTTGTTGTTTATAAATAAAAAAAGTGATTGCTGTGTGCGTGGGGTGGCGCTTGGCTGGCGGTGCCAGCCAAACGGCATTCCACACTCCCATCAGCTAGTGTGATTCTTGTATCAGGCATGTGGGCGTATGTAAGTGATGGGCCCTTGAGTGGCACGGTCTGTCGATGTGAGTGTTGTAATGTGCTGGGCCCGTGGCTGGCGGTGTGAATGGTCTTGTGCGTGTCATGTATGAAAGGTGTGTGAATGGACTGTAAAGCGGTTGGTGCCTTGTCGCGGCTTTACAGCTCACGAGCTGTGAGTCATTGGTTCACTTTTTTGCCTTTCAGTTATTAGCAGTGCATTTCATTTTTGTGAAATCTCTTGTTAATAAAATTTTATCCACTGAACCATCACTCACCCTCGTGCCAAATCCAACCAGTATGTGTGCTAAAAAATGACAAAACCTGCTCCGCTGTAATCAGGAGTCGCAGCACACCTGTGACACGCTAGGTGCCTCGGGTGGGACCCCGATGATGAAGCATGCCACCAACTTGGTTGGTGGGTGAGGGGTCTTCTTCACATAACCTAAGTGTGTTTCTTTTCACAATTTTAGTGTTTGGCACATCACGGACGTATGTACACACCTCAAAATGATATATTACAAAAATACCTGTGTTTGGGGGGGAGGGCCCACCTATGTTTTTGGTCCTGGGTGCGGCCTTCATCTAGGGAAACCTACAAAACCCAGAAACTTTTTAAAACTAGACATCCCAAGGAGTCCAGGGAGGTGTGGCTTGCGTGGCTCCCCCAACATTTTCTTACCCAGACTCCTCTGTAAACCTCAAAATTTGCATAAAAAAGCATATTTTCCTGACTTTTCTTAGTAGGATCACCGCTCCAGCACAAAATTCCTACTCCCCAGTTTTCCCCTCAGTCTCCCAAGTAAAATGACACCTCACTTATGTGGGTCCCCAAAGCAGAGTCCGTCTAAAGATGTATAAAAGAATATGCCCTTATAAACTCGCTGTGCTATCCCTTCTATCTCTTCAAGTTTTGGGCCTTATTCTGTTGCATTTACCTGGCCCACCCACACAAGTGAGGTATCATTTTTATCGGGAGACTTGGGGGAATGCTGGGTGGAAGGAAATTTGTAGCTCCTCTCAGATTCCAGAACTTTCTGTCACCAAAATGAGAGGAAAGGGTGTTTTTTTACCCAAATTTTGAGGTTTGCAAAGGATTCTGGGTAACAGAACCTGGTCCGAGCCCCACAAGTCACCCCATCTTGGATTCCCCAAGGTCTTTAGTTTTCAAAAATGCACAGGGTTGGTAGGTTTCCCTAGGTGCCGGCTGAGCTACAGGCCAAAATCCACAGGTAGGCACTGTTTTCTTTCAAAAAATGGGATGTGTCCACGTTGCGCTTTGGGGAGATTCCTGTCGCGGGCGCTAGTCCTACCCACACAAGTGAGGTATCATTTTTATCGGGAGACTTGGGGGAACGCTGGGTGGAAGGAAATTTGTGGCTCCTCTCAGATTCCAGAACTTTCTGCCACAGAAATGTGAGGAACATGTGTTTTTTTAGCCAAATTTTGAGGTTTGCAAAGGATTCTGGGTAACAGAACCTGGTCCGAGCCCCACAAGTCACCCCATCTTGGATTCCCCAAGGTCTTTAGTTTTCAAAAATGCACAGGGTTGGTAGGTTTCCCTAGGTGCCGGCTGAGCTACAGGCCAAAATCCACAGGTAGGCACTGTTTTCTTTCAAAAAATGGGATGTGTCCACGTTGCGCTTTGGGGAGTTTCCTGTCGCGGGCGCTAGTCCTACCCACACAAGTGAGGTATCATTTTTATCGGGAGACTTGGGGGAACGCTGGGTGGAAGGAAATTTGTGGCTCCTCTCAGATTCCAGAACTTTCTGCCACAGAAATGTGAGGAACATGTGTTTTTTTAGCCAAATTTTGAGGTTTGCAAAGGATTCTGGGTAACAGAACCTGGTCCGAGCCCCGCAAGTCACCCCATCTTGGATTCCCCTAGGTCTCTAGTTTTCAGAAATGCACAGGTTTGGTAGGTTTCCCTAGGTGCCGGCTGAGCTAGAGGCCAAAATCTACAGGTAGGCACTTCGCAAAAAACACCTCTGTTTTCTTTCAAAAATTTAGATGTGTCCACGTTGCGCTTTGGGGCGTTTCCTGTCACGGGCGTTAGGCCTACCCACACAAGTGAGGTATAATTTTTATCGGGAGACTTGGGGGAACGCTGGCTGGAAGGAAATTTGTGTCTCCTCTCAGATTCCAGAACTTTCTGCCACAGAAATGTGAGGAACATGTGTTTTTGTAGCCAAATTTTGAGGTTTGCAAAAGATTCTGAGTAACAGAACCTGGTCCGAGCCCCGCAAGTCACCCCATCTTGGATTCCCATAGGTCTCTAGTTTTCAGAAATGCACAGGTTTGGTAGGTTTCCCTAGGTGCCGGCTGAGCTAGAGGCCAAAATCTACAGGTAGGCACTTCGCAAAAAACACCTCTGTTTTCTTTCAAAAATTTTGATGTGTCCACGTTGCGCTTTGGGGTGTTTCCTGTCACGGGCGCTAGGCCTACCCACACAAGTGAGGTATCATTTTTATCGGGAGACTTGGGGGAAACATAGATTAGCAAAACAAGTGCTATTGCCCCTTGTCTTTCTCTAAATTTTTTCCTTCCAAATATAGGAGAGTGTGTAAAAAAGACATCTATTTGAGAAATGCCCTGTAATTCACATGCTAGTATGGTCACCCCGGAATTCAGAGATGTGCAAATAACCACTGCTCCTCAACACCTTATCTTGTGCCCTTTCTGGAAATACAAAGGTTTTCTTGATAGCAATTTCTTACTCTTTATATTTCAGCAAATGAATTGCTGTATACCCGGTATAGAATGAAAACGCACTGCAGGGTGCAGCTCATTTATTGGCTCTGGGTTCCTCGGGTTCTTGATGAACCTACAAGCCCTATATATCCCCGCAACCAGAGGAGTCCAGCAGACGTAATGGTATATTGCTTTCAATAATCTGACATTGCAGGGAAAAGTTACAGAGTAAAACGTAGAGAAAAATTGATGTTTTTTTCACCTCAATTTCAATATTTTTCTTTTTCAGCTGTTATTTTCTGTAGGAAACCCTTGTAGGATCTACACAAATGATCCCTTGCTGAATTCAGAATTTTGTCTACTTTTCAGAAATGTTTAGGTTTCTGGGATCCAGCATTGGTTTCATGCCCATTTCTGTCACTGACTGGAAGGAGGCTGAAAGCACAAAAAATTGCAAAAATGGGGTATGCCCCAGTAAAATGCCAAAATTGTGTTGAAAAATTGGGTTTTCTGATTCATGTCTGCCTGTTCCTGAAAGCTGGGAAGCTGCTGAGTTTAGCACCACAAACCCATTGTTGATGCCATTTTCAGGGGAAAAAAACACAAGCCTTCTTCTGGAGCCACTTTTTCCAATTTATTTTGAAAAAAACGAAATTTTCACTGTATTTTGGCCAATTTCTTGGCCTCCTTCAGGGGAACCCACAAAGTCTGGGTACCTCTAGAATCCCTAGGATGTTGGAAAAAAAGGACGCAAATTTGGCTTGGTTAGCTTATGTGGACAAAAAGTTATGAGGGCCTAAGCGCGAACTGCCCCAAATAGGCAAAAAAAGGCCTGGCACAAGAGGGGGAAAACGCCTGGCAGCGAAGGGGTTAAACAAAAATCAATATTTTTACAACTATTTTTACGTAATAGCAATATTCTTTGGCACAATATGTATGTTTTAATAATATTTTTTTACATAATATTTATGTATTATATTAAGCTTGATATTTTGCTCAAACACCTATAACACTTTAGTAGTACTACTTAACATATTATAAAATTCAGGTTGTGATTAAGACCCTTAATTAGGTAGTCAAGAATGTGGGGATATAGAAAAGGCTTTGCTCCTTTAACATCCGCCGTATTACGATCTCAATAGGACATAATGGGATTGTAATACGACGGACGGGATATCCGTCACGTTTGTGAAAAAATATTCCCCTCTGCCGAGGATTAATCAGACCCTAAGTGTGTAATACACAATATTCCTACTGCAGTCCGCAACTTTGCTTAAAGTTTAGTATAGTCTAGCCCATAAAATGTATTCCATAGTTGCATGGTGATCTAGTATTCTAAGTGCTTTAGCAATTACAAACCCCGTTTATGGGAAGAAAGATAGCAAGGTAACAGCCATTCAAATGGTTCAACATCCCATAAAAAGGAGTTCCTCATTAGGAGTTTGATGCAGACAGTGCGCATTCCGATAGTCCTGGGCAGGGGGGGGGGCCTGCAATGCCCATGCCATGAGCAGTGCAACCCTCCCCCCCCCATGGGCCCCAGCACTTGTTCTCTGTCAGCCTTTTCATGGCAGTGTCCCCGGCATGAAAAGTCTGGTGGAGAACAAGGTTGTAATCATCCAGGAGTTCAGCGCTGCCCTGGCTGACTACAACCAAGACTGCCATCACAGCTGCAGAGGTCCGAACGTCCTAAGACCGCCAGCCTTGTAATGAGGCAGTTTATTTTCACTTGTTTGAAATTATATGGAGTCATCACCAGTAAATGTATTTTAATTATTTATTCATTTAATTATTACATCATTGTTTGCCAAAAATTAGATTTTCTTCATGGACAACTTTGATAAGTTTGGTCTAATCTTTTTAAATGTGTTTTTTATTATTTTTATAGGCATAACATGAACACCAAAATAAAAGGGAATGTCAGTGCCCATGGTAATCCAACAACATCACCAACAATTTCGAACATATTTTTCTTAGTGTTTTATCCCAGATATGAGGTCTGTCACCAGATGTCTTGGGATTATGGACACTGTGCCCTTGCAGGGCCCCTCACTCTTCTGCTTGGGAGGAGCATGCATGTGCTGTGCCCCAAATCCCAGCCTTCTACCAGGGAAATCGAGAATAGAAACATGTACAGAAGAGAGGGATAACTGTAGCATAGAGGTTGGTCAACCACTTAAGGAGAGAAGGGGGCAAGAAGGTAGGAGATCAATACCTCCTTGGGACTAGGAAGGCATAGCCTTCACCATCTGGGGTTGGAGAGACAAGTATGGCAGGGACAGCAGAAAATCATGGATTATGTATCATTTACCTCAGAGGACAGTCTCTCGTCTCTAAATAAGCATTGTTCATTTCAGTAGCTCTCTGTGTTTTTTAACCTCCTCCGGCACTCCGAATATATTCTTGTAGGGTGTAGATATATGAATCTGAAAAAAGAAAGTGAGGGCGCTACTCGAACGGGGTGGTGGATAAATCAGGTGCTTACATTGATTTCCTCCATGGTTAGGCCACCAATAAACCACCACGTCTAATAGTGCCCATTTAATATCTTTGGGAATTCCAACATAGGTTGTCCCTGCATCTGTTGCTCCATTAACTAGATCATTCTGCATTTGAAAAATACCCTCTTTGTATTTGTAGACATCAACCACCCGATCTTGGATAGACAAACTTCCCCTAATCCAGACATGCAAGGTGGGCAGCTCCTCCTCACCACCCTCAGTTTTGCTTGCCTCCATCACAGTGGGTGTCTCAGATCTAATAATTATCCCTTCCTTAGTGCTATAGGGAGACTTAACCTCCCACTGTGGTACCAGCTTCTCCAGCAATAGGCTCTAATTTTCAAAACTGTTAAATTTAGTAGCAAGCAGGCAGGTGTTTACTTCAGATTTGCATCCAGAGGGTGTATTACTGGAGTGAAAAGAGTGTCTCCTTGCTCTCTTATGTGCATATTCACCACTCTACTTGTACAGGGTGACTCCGGTTGCTAGTTCTCATGGTACCTTTGGAGGAGATCTGGTGTGCTGCACTCACCTTTCATAGTGTTGCATCTTCTTGTCTCCTCCATCATCTCATGGGGCCTTGTCGCCGTTTCATTCACTAGCAATATTTCCAATCCAGATCAGCCCACTGTCTCTCACAGGCATAGTCAATCTCAAATAACAGATTGGTTCTTTTCAATGCTGTTAATTGACCTACTTAGACCTCCTTGATGCCCCCAGAGCCTCTTCTACTGCATGGATGCAATCTTTCCCAATAGGCAGCCAGGAAGTGTGCCCTCTGCACTCATCTTGCCAGTCATTTAATGGATATCTTAGCTTCCCTCCAGCATTTGATATTGAGTAGAGGGGGGATTTGTTGTCTCAGTCAAGGAATCACCACCTCAAGTGTGATTATTCTGCTATTGAGAAGCAGACTGTTGAGTTCCATAGTTCACAAATTCTTTAAGGGTAAACTTGGAAGCCACATGGATCCACCCACCAGAATTTTTATTGGATGAAGCTCCTCATATCCACATTTGCTATGCTAGTTGCTTGGCCACTTCCTAATTCCCACTAATGCTAATTCCAAATTCCTCGACATTAAAGTTATATTTTGCTTTCATGTTACTTCCAACCGATAACATCCTGAGTATACTCTTAAAGTGTCTATCAGTGTTTAGCGCACCTGACATTCGAGGTATATGGCTTTCAAATAAATACAATCATCCACATATATTTAGGTCTGATGCTGAAAGAAGAATTCCTTTACAGCTCCCTAAATGCCCGGCTTGCACTGCAAAAGACTCAAATGCCAGCACAAAAATCAGTGGTGGTGTTGAACGGTATTTTAGGGTTTCCTGATGGAATGTAACTACGAAAAAAGGTAATTATTGTTGAAACCCTACTAAATTATTGTAAAGTAGATGGATCAGTGAAATTCTAGTAGTAGTTAGATTACTGTAATTCTGTAACGTATATATCTTCTTGGTCTTAAGCAGCATATTTGAACAACTAGCATCAAGCGACCCAGAAAGAAGCTACGTACTCTCAATGAGCCAGATTTTTCTAAGTGGTAGTAAATGACTCGCTAAGATAATGGTGTGCTTCTTATTTCCATTGTTATTTAACCAATTGGCTCTATAAGATGATTGGCTTAACAAATCGTTAACAAATTTACCTATTAAAATTAAACCTGATGTATTGCTAAGGACGTAATCCACTGTAGAGCTACCATTCATGTATGTCTGTCTCAAGGCAGTTGACAGCAAAGCTTTATTTCATTAAAGAAACTTAGTAGTCAATTTTTCCAGCTCAGAGACTTCATTATTCTTTAAAGTACATATGCTAAGACTGACCTGACTTTCTGCTTTAACGTTTTTTCCAAGGACATTAATATTATCTTCCAGTCATCTAAGTATTAATATCTCTAAAATTTATCTCAACACAAGTGCTTATTTTTGTAATAACACAGTTATTTTTAGATTTTCCGAAATACATTTATATACGTTTTGGACATGGCCAAGATAATCCTAACCAACAATGCATTTCTTTATAATGGAACCTGGTTCTTACAGAAACAGGGGAGGGCAATGGGCTCCAGATTTGCTCCATCTTACGCAAACCTATTCATGGGCTTGTTTGAGGTGGAGCAAGCCTGGGGCCATCAAGCGCATCAATGGATTAATAACATAATTTTTTATGGGCGCTATATAGATGACATCCTGGTTATATGGAATGGGAATTTGACTGATCTTGAGGAATATCATACATTCTTGAACAAAAAAAGATTTAATGTTACATTGACCCTTAAATATGATAAAAACAGAATTGATTTTTTAGATCTGCAATTGTATGTACATAACAATGCCATACATAGTGACATTTTTAAAAAGCCCACTTCTTGTAATAGCGTACTCCATGCCACCAGTGCTCACCCTAAAAAAACCCATTGAATCAATTCCATATGGTGAGATGGTGAGAGTTAGACGCAAATGCAGCCAACAAAAAGACTTTGAGAAAAGGTTGTTGGCAATAGAATGTGACTTTCGTAAAAGAGGATACAATGAGGATGTCCTGAGAAAGGCAAAAACATAAATCAAAAAAGTAAATAGGAAGGATACATTACAGGAAAATCGTAAAGAAAAAGAAAACACGGAAGTGAAGGATAAAAAACGGGAAGTCAGTTTTGTTACCAAATATGATCTGTACAGTAGTCATGTCTATAATGCACTAAGAAAAAAATTGGCATATATTGGATTCTGTCACACTGCCAGAAGGTACCATATCTAAGAGACCGAAAATGGTCTATCGAAGAGGTAATACTAAAAAAAATATACTATGTCCCAGTTACGTAAAGGATAATCACAATAATTCTGAGGTAGGAACATGGTTGGATGTGAAACCAGAAGGTTTTTGTGTGTGGGGGTTGCTCCGTATGTAAAATAGGAGTTAACAAAATAAAAAAGTTCAAATACAATACCCCGAAGCAATACACCATCAATTTGTTTATTAATTGTAACACAACATTTGTGGTTTACGTCTTGGCAAATTGTATATCAGCAGTAGTATACGAAGTCTAAAGACAAGAGTGATGGAACATATAAGAGCTATAAAAAACAGAGATATCAAATATCCTGTGGCTACACACGTACAGTCTTCCCATCCCACCAACACTCAGATTTGGTTTCATGGTATAGAACATGTACCTCGTGATGAAAGGGGGGGCGACAGGGAATTGACATTAAGAAAAGCTGAGGCAAAATGGATAAATAGATTACGAACAGTGCAAGAAGGATTCAATATTAATAGCGAATTTCATTATTTTTTGGGAACTTAATGAAATGTGTGGTTAAAAGTGCCACTTTTCAATGGCTATCACTGTTACATGATTTAAAGTGAGGTTTTCTATAACTACGTTAGGTAGAAGTGTCTAGTATGAGTATTAAAATGATGTATAAAAATACAATCGACGTCTTAGTGATATGTGGCCTGATGGCTCTTGGCAGTGGAACACGTTATAGGTATTAACCGTGATGTATGGACTGGTGTTTCCACTTTAATAATTTGCATTATTGTTATATGTTGTAGTAGGTATATTTTATCCTGTTTTAGTAGAAGACAAAACAATAATATATCTTTTAGAACTCTTTGTATATGATCAATATAAATGTGGGGAGAATAAAAAGTGTGATTCTAAAATGGCCGCCACTGTTACATATTTTAAAATGAGGTTTAAAACGTCGTTATTGTTATATGTCTTAAAATGAGGTCATTTTGCTTGTTTAAGGTGGAAGTGATCACACAAGTATTAAAACGTCTATTTTGTCTTAGTAGACGATGAAAATAACAAGTTACATCAAATTTGCTTATGTAGATTCTGTACAAATATAAGGTAAAAGGTGCCTTTCTAAATTGGCCGCCACCAGTATATGTTTTCAAATTAGATTTTACTGGCATGCCGAGTGCATTATATATAAAGGGTGCCATTTCACATGGTTTAAAAAATGAGGTTTTCTAAGGTTTTTTAGTTTGCCCCAGATGTTAGTGATTACACAAGTATTAAAACACATACTTTGTTGTAATAAGATGATAAAATAACAACATATATTTAACCCGTTTATGTAGAATTCATATAAATATATGGCAAAAGGTGCCTCTTCAAAATGGCTGCCATCATCACATGCTAAAAAATGAGATTTTATTAGCATGTTGAGTGGATTATATGCTACAAGTGCGAGGTATGGATCAGTGTTTCTGGTGTAATAATTGACATTTTTGGCATATGTTATTGTAGGCACAGTCTATTTTGTTTTAGTGGGCGACCAAATGATAATATATATGAAATCGTCAGTGCAAAGCTTATATAAAAGTGTGGTCCAAGTGCCATTTCAAAATGGCCGCCACCGTTACATTTCTCAAAAAGAAGTGTTTCAGTTTGTTTCAGGTGGAAATGGTTAGTGCAAGTATAAAAACGATGTGTGAGAACACAATCGGTTTCATTGTCAGGAGATTGGATGGTGTTCTGCCGTGGAACGCGTTACATACTGCAATTATGAGGTATGGGTTGATGTTTCTTCTGTAATAGTGTGTACCATCTTTATTTTGTCCTAGTAGATGATCAATTGACAATAAAAAATTGATATGTAGCCTTACTTCTAATGGAAATGGAATAGTGTTGGAAAGATTGAAAGATGAGAATCAGAAGAATACAAAATAAATCTTTAAAATTTGGAGTTGTTTGTAATTAAAACTAATTGATAACCAAAATTAAGTTAAATGTGGAGGATAAAGTTTGTCACTTGGTAGGAAGTAACATATATGTAATTACTATATTAAGAAACACATTTTTTTACAATTTTTTTTACAACATTTGATATATTAAAAAATATATATATATACATTTATATATATAAAAATGAAGAGTTCAAAATAAAATAAAATACATAAAAAGATTACATAGGTAGTTTTGGAGGAAGTGAAGGAAATGAAGAAATAAATAAAAAACTAACAATGTTGGAAATTATTGCAATTAATTTAAAAAAAAAAAATTAAAAAATATTTTCGCCTTTTTGCCTCTATTTATATTTTTCTATAAGTTAAGTCATTAGTTTAATTTCTTTAATAAAATAAAAAATTACCATGGTGGTGATTATTGATGATTTTAATTTTTTCACGGCATTTTATATTTAATATGGGTGGAGGATGTATATAGAATATTATATTGATTGATATTTTATGTATTTGTATATTTTTTATAGCCCTGAAGAAGTCCGTTTGGACGAAACGCGTTGGCTATGATGGATTAGATATTGTCATTGTGGATAAATAAAGAACAAAAAGTTTTCATAAGAACTCTATTGAATTATGTGATTTTTGAAGAAATGTGATAATTTTGTGGATATCAATGGACACTTCAATGTGCTGGGTCTCCTTTTCAATGTTATGAGCCCATGGCTATTTGAGGTCTAGGGGGTTGGCCCTCACGACCCGTGCACCGAAAAGTGCCATAAATTGCATATATATAATAAAGGAAGAAGGTGCGGTTTCAATTCACCTTGATCCCCATTTTTTTTAAACAATAATATACATAGTTTTTTTCTGAGATACATAGATATATGTATCTCCATAAAACTGGAGACTTAAAAAACGATCTATTAACATGTACTGTTGCATTAGTAAAATAATTACTATATTACACAGTGGCAGGTGCCCCAGAGTGGTTTTAGTTATGTCAGCATATCTATTGGAAGAACAGTTTTTTGTTTTGCTAATAACTCTGGTGCCGTTTGACAATATGCACAAAAATGTCTGAAAAAAGGTCATCCATTTCAGCTGTTTTCTTGAACATTTTGGGGTGATCGGTCAAGCAGGCGCCAAGAAACCACTGATTTCCCATATTAATTCCCATGGAAAAATTATTTTGCAGATTTAGAAAAAAATTACTGAACAGAATGACGACCAATTAAGCAAAAAGTTACAACTCAGAAAGTGCATTTGTATGATCTGGTGTAAATCCGTTCAGTTATTTTAGAGAAATCTGTGTGTTTAACAATGTGGTTGTAAAGGGGTTTAAAACAATAGGTATAATTGGACTGCTGATGTCCAGATATACTTTGAGCAGACACTTTAAATGGGACTAGTCAAACCCCATTAGCTGGCCACAACATGAGTAACATGTTGGGGCAGCCATTATAAGACTCTAGGTCATGGTCCTCATTGACATGCACTGTAGTCAATGCAAGGTTTTGAGGATAAGTAAAATGAGCACATATAAAGGCAGATAGAAGATTTTCAACACAATATAAATCATTTATTGGTAGGGTGATGCTCATTTGAGGAATTCTTGTGAGTTCTTCCGTGATTTTACCATGTGAAAAGTGCTGGCCCTCTGCTTGAATTTGATGAACCATGTTTGAGAAAAAAATTCTTTCTCTCATGATTTTCTCGTAGAGGATCTGGAAGGTGCACTGGAAACTACAATGAGAACACAATTTCTGTAAGTTCACACTTTCTTCCTGAACCATATGAAAATAAAGTTTGATATTCTGGGTACAGCATGTACCTCCTACAGCAGCAGCAGCCTTTCAAGCTATTAAGTGCATCAATGTATACTTTCATTTATCTAAGCCTAGTGGTGATTTAGGGCCTCATTACTAGGCTGGCGGTCCTCGCAGTGGCGGATAGACCGTCACAACTATGGCAGTCTGACTGTCATATTACAACCCTGGCGGGCGGACCCACCGGGGGACCGCCATCTCCTCCGGGAAGAAAGTTTCCCGATAGTTAGACAGCAGCCGGAGTTGTACTCAGCCATGGTGGCGCTGAACTCAGTGCTGCCCGGCTGATTACAACTCAGCTTTCCTCCAGGCTTTCCATGCCGGGGACCCTGCAATGGGAAGGCTGTGGAAAGCCAGTGCCAGAGGCCACTGCACTGCCCATGTCTGCTTTGCGGACTGTGCACATTGTAATGGTGCTGGTGTGCTACAGTATTGGCCTCGACTTCCTTAAGGGTCAGCCCTGTGGGAACACTGTAATACGGTCGGGTGGATGCCACCGCCCTGCCGGTGGCGTCCTTTCATTGAGTTTGGCGGTCAGCTTGTCCGACCAACAAACTCATAATGAGAGCGTTAGTCTTCAATACCCACATTCTGTAGCAATCTTGTAGCAGTAAAAGAAGGGACAGCTTTTATGCCATTAGGTTGACACACCTATAGAGTAAGAGGATGACACTGTGGCAAATCAACAGTTACACTGTGAATCCTTAAACCTTTCAGAGTCTATCTCCAGCACTTAATGTCCTCATAATAAAGCACTAGCAACATTTCCCTATTTTGAAACCTTCAGAAGGTGCTGCTTTTTCCTATTATCATGCAGACGCCAATATCGAGTCCAAGAATAAATTTCCATGTCCTAGAAAGCAATCTCTAGCCCTATGCCTTGTCATTATACTGTTTTGCACTTTATAATGATTGGTATTAAATATATTTCAATTAATGCTTATTGTGCTTTTATCATAAATCTGTCACTATCCCTACCTCTAAAAAATGTTAATTCTTTTAATTACCTGAATTCAAAAGTATTGTTAAACAATATGGTACCCTTACCCTAAATCTACTTCTACCCCTAACTCTAAGCATTGTTTATGATCTAACTTTATTAATTACATGTAAATATGTTAGAGTAATGTCACTGTTAGATGATTTCCAAAATACAGAGAACGACTAACTATACTGCTACCTTAACCCATACCCTAATGAAACCAATCTCTAGCGCCACCAGCGTTACATATCCTTTTTAACACAATTAAATATAATGTAATGTTTGTCAAAGAATCATTTTAAATATGGTACTATTACCTTAACATTTGTCTCTACGGCAACTACAACCAAATACTCAACAAGAAATATCCTTGTTTAAACCAAAATGCACCCAAGAGGTACATATGACCAATAAACGGAGATCTAGGCTTTCCAGATTTCAGTTTTATTTGTTGTGAATTTTGTTGAGATTTTTTTCAGTGTTTTTCAATGGTAACTATACAAACCTTCAGTTGTTTGGAGTTTAATCTTTTGTGCTATGTACAAAATCATAGGGATGGTGTTTTGCAGTTCTTATAAAGAAATGTGCCTTTACTCTCTTCCTTCCCTCTTTTAGGTAACTTGCCTTTATTTCACCTCACCACCTGTCTGCTTTCTCAGTACTCAAGCCTTTCTTTTCAGCAATCCAGTACCATCCCATGTCAAAGCATGTGTATAACTGGAGATATATTTTCAACTCCGTAAGATCTGATTGCAGAAGATAAACAGTTAATGGTGGGCATTTAACACACGTTCCTGATGCTCTGTTCTTTAGACAAATGGCAAAAATCAGTTGAACTTAGAGCTTGTAGTATATGTTGTGGGGTGCTCAGTGCTCTGTTCTTTTCCTTGAAAAGAAATGGGCTAATAAATCTGTGAAAAAACCAACTAAAAGAGGGGTTTGGAAAAAGGGAGATTTGGATAGAAAAATCCTGGTCCTGTGTATAGAGCTCCCAATACATGTACAAAAACAAGGTATACACAGTTCCACAACGTAAATATAATCAGGAAAACTACATTGGGTCCTGATCTAAGGAAAAGATTGTAAAAAAGAGAGAAGAAAGAAGAAAGAAAGCCAGGTCCCTGGAAAATTAATTATTTTGGAACAAGAGCCCTCACTCACCAAAGGTGACATGCTTCATCCTCGGGCTTTGCTCCACGTCAGGCCGGCACTGCAATGCCTGACGGGCCCCTCAAGGGGGGCTCTTTGCCGGAGATCTTTTGAGATATATGCCCGGTTTAGAAAGAATAGGGTATAGGATTGGAAAAATTCTATTTAAAAATAACTAGAGGTTAGGCAAATTTTATTAAATAATCCAACCACTGTCATGATTAAAACCAAAGAGCGGGGAGAGAAAAGAACAAGGTCTACGCTCCCCAAAAAATTATTCACTTCCTCACTCAATTTGAGGTTAGGAATTGTACGCACAGGATCCCCTGTACGATTCACCAGAAGGTCAACATGTTTCTCGCTATTGATGTCCTATGGATCTAACGCGATTCTTCAGGACCTAAACTACCTAATCCTATGTGTAAATATAACCTATAATAAGGAATATTAGTACAATGCAGGGACCCTCCTCATACTAGTGGATGGGCCGCATCAGGTAAAGCACCAAGTAACGGAGGTCCTACTGAGTTGGGACCTGTCCGAAGTTTGCGGCATCACCTGCCCCGTCTCGGTGTTCCTGGAATAGGCTAATAAATCTGTGAACAGTCTAATCTGGACATATTCCTATTCTTCCTGGTCATAGGAGAGAAGCCTGATAAATAATTAGTATGTATGCTGTTACTCATAAGAACTTTGGTGACAGCAGATAGTGTTGCTCCATAAAGAAGCAGCTGAGGTAAAAATCTTTACAACTTGCAGGATGCCTGTGCAGTTCACACCACGATTAACGTCTATTTTATATTGTTAGGCCATTTTTATGGGATTTTGTGTTTATTTGAAGTATATGTGAAGGCCAGTCAGGGTAATCTTAGCATTGGTTATTACCAATCATGTGGGATTTTGTTTATTTGAAAGCATGTGGGACTGTGTTCCTGCCGGGCATGTGTGAGAGTTGCACAAGGCACTTTACCTTTGTATTGTGTGCAGCGTGCACTGTTCTAGTTCATTTTCTATCTTGCCGGGGGCTGGTGGGAGGGTTGGGGGTAGCAGAGATCAATATGTTTCCATTAAGTGTAGTCACATGTGTTTGCACAAGCGATGTTGCTATTGGTTATCCCTGTTCCAGCACCAGAAGTTCCAAGTTTCGGATTGACATGAAAGAAATAGGAGTGAAAGTTGAAATTGGTGATCCTGGGGCTGAATTGTGAATGTGTCCTAATTTAATGCACAGACTTAGAGCCTAGACACCTGGTTCCTTGAAATTGTGCTATCTGCTTCAAATACTGGGACACACAGAGCAGTGAATATACCCTCATTTTTCTCAGCTTTACTGTCAACACTTTATACAGTAACGTAGATTTCCTGAGTTAATTTATGTGCTAAAAGCAGTGCAGTTTCGGCAAATTCAGTCCACAAACATCTTCAGAGCCTATGCAGGGGCACTGAAGACATTCATCACATGATACTAGATCCTTCTATATGATGGGATGTGGCTTCCATAGGTATGTTTTTCAGACAATCATAAAGTATACCTATCAACAGGAGTGTTGGGTACAGGTCATTCATTCTAGAGGCATCCTTATGTGCAGTGATTTGTGATGCCACAGTCCGTGTACCAGAGTCTTGAGAAAGGAAAACTTTGTAATATTCCCAGTGAAGAAGGATGACATAATATAGGTTCCACTACATTGCCCAGAGTTCAGCTGCAAACCTGCTGGTCACTACAAAGCAAACTGCAGTGAACAGTGACCTGAAACCACATGAGGTGAGCAAGGTGCCCAACACCGGAGTGAAGTACATCCTAGGGCTACATAGGCCTCGAGGATGGACACATGGGAATATTAAGTGGCTTATCCTGGTCCAAGTGGTCACAGCAAAAGCATCCAACACAGAAAATAGCTATAGAGGTAGCAGCTGCACTTCTACTGTTTGACAGGGGGCGCCAAGGCAGTAAAATTGCAGGAAAATATTGTGTTTTCCTGGTTCTACTGATAAATAAACATTCCCTTCAGTGTTTTTTATCAGTTATACTTGGTTGTAAATGAAAACCAGGAACCCAATTTAGATCATAAAAATGGCTTTCAAAAGATTTAGAAAAAAATAATTTTCATCCTAGGAACCAATACTACAATTGCAAAAAATGTATAATAAATGTAATACAGAAGTTGGGTAAAAATCCAGATATCATAATTACAAAAGCGGATACAGGTCACTCATCAAAGAACAGTTCTGTATAAAACTTGACAATGTTCTGGGCCCAGAAATAGCTAAACAAGTTGCTGTTCTTTTAAAAAAGGCTATTGGCAATACAGGGATACACAATACTTAAAAAACAATCATATTACAAATGGAAGCCACGGCTATACTGTATTCTAACCTTGAACTACACAAAGACATCCAAAATCCACCAGTAACACCAACTGTGGCTGGCCAGGAATTTTTAGTTGCACCTTTAGCAATATATCTAGATGAACACTTGAAAATATTGAATAAATATGTCCTTACTCTGGCCAAGGATACAACATACATTCTTCCAAAAACTGCTATATAAAATTTCAATGATGGACATATGCTCCTTACTTATGGTGTACTAAAACTATGCAGGAATATTACACGAGGATGTTAAAGAAACCATTGCAGCTATTTTCTGTCGACATCAGACATTTGAAGATAAATCAATATTTTAAGGAAAAATGCTACACATGACTTAGTACCACTCATATGGTAACTTTGCTAATGGATTATACCTGCAAACAGTGGGAGTAGCAATTGACACCTATATGCCTCTCCCTCATACTCTGTCTTTATGCATCATACTGAGCAAAATTTGATACAGCAACATGAGAAACAGATCAAACATTTGATACATTGGTGGCAATACATTGACAATGTTTTGACTATGTGTTAGCAATATGGGATGGTTCAATAAAAGAACTCAAAGAATGCTTGCCATTGCATAGTAAACATTTCTTTGAATATGCATTAGAAAAATAACTTTTTAGAAGTGAGGATATACGTATGAAATCAACACAGATTTACACATGAAATCAGCTGATAAAAATAGCATCCTACATGCATCCAGTTTACACCCAAGACCATCAATATATAATCCATCCTATAGTTATTGATAGAGACTGAGAAGAATAATTTCTAAAGAACATATCCATAAAAGGAGGCAAGAAGAAACGTGTCAGAAATTTTGTAGACGAAACTGCTGAAAACACATGCATATTGAGAGCTAAAACTAGGATTGAAGCAATACAGAAAAGAAAGGCTTTACAAGCCAAATTATAAAAGGTTAAGCAAAGTCACTTCGAAGTGATTATACCTTATTCTCAACAGACCCATAAAATCAGAATATTTAATAATTAAGATATTTTAAAACAATGACTCTCTCACACAGAAATTTGTGATCTAAACCATCATTTGGGTTTATAAAAATATCTGGCTCAGATGCTTTTCAAAGCTGGTACACCTTGTGACCCCCAACATGCAGCTCCTACACAAAAATGTTGCTCGCCAGATGAACGAACCACAGTGTTTTTTTTTGTCAGTGCTACAATGTGCAAGCATCTGTTTGTTTTGATGTGGAGGATTATGATGTTTTCCCTATATGTCTACTCTCCTGGAGACTGTTTCCAAGGTCATTTTCAGACATGTTTTCCCAAAGCACAGACTCTGAGGTATTACAGCTGCATCTCCTTACTGGTGGGAGACCCACAGATGTAGTTTATGGCTTTGCTTTAGCCTTGTTGCTCTTGTATCTGCAACACTGCCACTGTTCTACCAGTGCTAATGCCTTCTCTCTTCAAGGCAGAACAGATAGCAGAATGACTATCTGACACCAGCACAGCCCAGTTATCCCATGTGAAACTGGCAGTGAACTAGCAGAGAATTATGGAACTATCAATGGGATGCCTGTGGCATTTTGGAAAATAGCAAAGTGTGCAATCACTGCTTTATAGAAAATTGCAAAATGTGCTACCTAAAGAATTAGGAAAATGTACAAATCTATTCCCACAATACAAAGTAAATACCATGCATTGTAGAAAATTGCAAATGACCCACAATAGGTGTGATACAGAACCCTGGTCTCCTATGGATAAACAGACATCATTTCTTACTTCTGAGAGACAGTAGAGCCTGCAAGTGGAATTCCCTATAGAGCGGTTATGAAGTTTGCAAAGTCTATACAGGGAGTGCAGAATTATTAGGCAAATGAGTATTTTGACGACATCATCCTCTTTATGCATGTTGTCTTACTCCAAGCTGTATAGGCTCGAAAGCCTACTACCAATTAAGCATATTAGGTGATGTGCATCTCTGTAATGAGAAGGGGTGTGGTCTAATGACATCAACACCCTATATCAGGTGTGCATAATTATTAGGCAACTTCCTTTCCTTTGGCAAAATGGGTCAAAAGAAGGACTTGACAGGCTCAGAAAAGTCAAAAATAGTGAGATATCTTGCAGAGGGATGCAGCACTCTTAAAATTGCAAAGCTTCTGAAGCGTGATCATCGAACAATCAAGCGTTTCATTCAAAATAGTCAACAGGGTCGCAAGAAGCGTGTGGAAAAACCAAGGCGCAAAATAACTGCCCATGAACTGAGAAAAGTCAAGCGTGCAGCTGCCACGATGCCACTTGCCACCAGTTTGGCCATATTTCAGAGCTGCAACATCACTGGAGTGCCCAAAAGCACAAGGTGTGCAATACTCAGAGACATGGCCAAGGTAAGAAAGGCTGAAAGACGACCACCACTGAACAAGACACACAAGCTGAAACATCAAGACTGGGCCAAGAAATATCTCAAGACTGATTTTTCTAAGGTTTTATGGACTGATGAAATGAGAGTGAGTCTTGATGGGCCAGATGGATGGGCCCGTGGCTGGATTGGTAAAGGGCAGAGAGCTCCAGTCCGACTCAGACGCCAGCAAGGTGGAGGTGGAGTACTGGTTTGGGCTGGTATCATCAAAGATGAGCTTGTGGGGCCTTTTCGGGTTGAGGATGGAGTCAAGCTCAACTCCCAGTCCTACTGCCAGTTCCTGGAAGACACCTTCTTCAAGCAGTGGTACAGGAAGAAGTCTGCATCCTTCAAGAAAAACATGATTTTCATGCAGGACAATGCTCCATCACACGCGTCCAAGTACTCCACAGCGTGGCTGGCAAGAAAGGGTATAAAAGAAGGAAATCTAATGACATGGCCTCCTTGTTCACCTGATCTGAACCCCATTGAGAACCTGTGGTCCATCATCAAATGTGAGATTTACAAGGAGGGAAAACAGTACACCTCTCTGAACAGTGTCTGGGAGGCTGTGGTTGCTGCTGCACGCAATGTTGATGGTGAACAGATCAAAACACTGACAGAATCCATGGATGGCAGGCTTTTGAGTGTTCTTGCAAAGAAAGGTGGCTATATTGGTCACTGAATTGTTTTTGTTTTGTTTTTGAATGTCAGAAATGTATATTTGTGAATGTTGAGATGTTATATTGGTTTCACTGGTAATGATAAATAATTGAAATGGGTATATATATCTTTTTGTTAAGTTGCCTAATAATTATGCACAGTGATAGTCACCTGCACACACAGATATCCCCCTAACATAGCTAAAACTAAAAACAAGCTAAAAACTACTTCCAAAAATATTCAGTTTTGATATTAATGAGTTTTTTGGGTTCATTGAGAACATGGTTGTTGTTCAATAATAAAATTAATCCTCAAAAATACAACTTGCCTAATAATTCTGCACTCCCTGTACTGTGAGAAGGCTGAAAAGCAGAGCATGCTAAATGGTGAAATATATAACGTTGCAAAGTGTGATACCCTGTGGCATAATGGAAAACTAATGTGTGCTTAGACTCCTATGTAAAGTGCACTTGCAGTGCACCAAGATCCACTGTGTTAATGGACTACTTTGCCATGAAATGGCCCATTTATCCAGGAAGCTCATAAAACCTCCTTTGAGGAGACTCCTAACACCCCTTACAATTAACCTATTTTATTGTGGGAAAGATTACTGGAATGTTATAGTTAAACTGCACCACTTTTAGATGTTTTTTTGGAACTTCCTAGGGAACACTATCTAATGCTTTTTGTGTAAACTTTTGTTTTAGTTCTACCAGATAATGAATGGTATTGCTGTCATGATGGCTTAAATATACAGTTTGCCACTATATTTTCCTAATGTTCTTTATGGAACCCGCCCTACAGGGGAATATGGCCTGTTCCCTTGAGTTAGTCAATGCTTGGATTACCAAAAGTCTAGATATTGTCTTTCCATATACACCTAGGTGTAGAGGACAACGAAAAAAAGGTTCTCCTTGGTTTTCCACCCACTTACGTCTATTAAAGAGGGAATGTAGATGTTTGGAAAGAAGATGGAGAAAAACATATGATACTTCATTGAAAGAAGAGTATAGGAAGGCCATCAGACGTTTCTGCGCGGAAATTAAGTTCGCTCAAAGCTCTTACTATGCCTCAAAAATAGAACAATGTTCCAACTCCCCTAAAGAGATGTTCCATCTATTAAGAGAAATCTCCCATTCTCATACCTACACTGAATCTGTGGAAGCCTCTCACAAACATAGTAATAATCTGGGTTTATTTTTCCAGCAAAAAAATTCAGACATTTACTCAGCCTTCCCGAAGGACCCCTTTAGCTTTCCAGTTCAAGGTGAGGATTGTCAAAATGGCAAAGTTGAGCTCTCACAGTTTCCACCTCTCTCTCCAGAGATGGTCTTACATTTATTAAACACCCTAAAATCAGGGTCCCCGCTAGACCCCGCACCCCCTCAATTCTAACCCTAGGGGCTTTTGCATTAATTCCTATGTTGACTGAACTGTTGAATTTATTGTTGTCCAGCAATAGTAGTCCCCCCTCAGTGGAAACATGCCACAGTGAAACCAATTGTTAAGAAGACCAATCTAGATGCATCTGTACTTGATAATTATAGGCCCATTTCCTTGCTGCCAGCCCTTACTAAGATTCTCGAAAAATATGTGAACACCTATCTGTCTAATTGTCTTGAAGATAATTATATTCTTCATCCCTCTCAGATGGGTTTTAGGCCTCTACACAGCATGGAGTCGGCACTGATTGTAGTTACAGCAGAAATTAGAAAGCGTCTTGACCAAGGACTGGTCTCACCAATCATTCTTCATGATTTCAGCGCAGCCTTTGATACCGTAGATCACAATATCTTACTTCAGAGAATGAGGGAGATTGGAACCACAGGCGAAGCGCTGAGATGGTTTTCCTCGTTTTTAGAGGAAAGATCTTTTCAAGTTTTAAATCAATCCTTCCTCTCCAGCTGCTTTAAAAGCAGTTGGGGAGTGCCGCAGGGCTCTGTCCATAGCCCCACCTTGTTCAATATATATATGTTGCCATTGGCAAAGATAGTGGAATCTTATGGCATCTCCCTTGTCTCATATGCGGATGATACCCAGTTGGTGGTCTCTTTCTCAACTGAGCAGAAGCCATCAGAGTCGGTCCTCGCCCTTCATTTATGGGCAGTATCCAAATGGATGTCAGAGAGTAAACTCAAGTTAAATGGAGATAAGACAGAGGTTATGTTTCTGGGCCACCATACTCATCCTAATCTTACTCCCTCTGTGCTCCATTTCTTGGGAGATCTGCCCCCCCAAAGAGTTTAGGTGTCTGGCTTGACCCATGGAAACATCGGGTGAAGAAACTTTCTTCCACTTGTTTTGGTATATTTAGACCCCTCAGAAAGGTGTTCAAATTTTTTCCTCCAATTGCTAAAAGACTTATTATCCAGGCACTCATCATCTCACGCCTGGATTATGGAAATGCATTGTACCTTGGTGCCCCGAAATATGTTTTAAATAAATTACAGGTAGTGCAGAATATTGCAGCCTGCCTTCTTTTCAACATACCAAGGCATGAATCAGCAAAACCATCTCTCTCCGCTCTTCACAGGCTCCCAATAGAGCAAAGGAGTAAGTTCAAAACATTGTGTTATATCCACAGAGCACTTCATAATGAAGGTTCTCCATCTTTGCGATCCCTCGCTTCCTTCCTTATTCCTTCTAGACATCTCAGGTCTTCTTCAGTCGTTCTCCCCGTAGTAAAAAAAAGTCTAGGTGGGGTGGAAGATCTATATCCTACCTAGGAGTTAAGTTGTGGAATTCCCTTGGTACTACGACAAACTAGTCAGGAACTACCTTTCCGTCGTCTGCTTAAAACATGGTTGTTCTAACCCTTCCCTAGTCGGTGTTTTGATTACTTCCATTTCTGTGCTGGGAAGCCTTTGGGTAGCCATGCGCTCTATAAATCCACATAACATAACATATGATAGAACTCCCAAACATCTTCGCAGATTTGTATTTTAATCCAAACAAGTTTGCGCCAATGTTATTGTTATAATATGCTTTATAATGCACCATTTGACAACACATTTTCCAAACATTCATGGGGTGCGCTGTCCCTTGCACAGAGCTCTTTAATTCTAGCCAGTTTGGGGCGCATTTTATAGCACAACCTCCTTTAAAATTCACCATTCAAAATTATTCAAACACTCCCTTGTGAGGAACCCATGTGTGAATATTATGACCATTACAATACTAAACCGTGCCTCAATGATTTAATACATAAAGCTGTGCCATTGTTTTCCGTTGCATTTTGGATGTTTCTCATCATTGCCACTGACACACAAATGTTGCTAATTGCTCGCAAAAGGGCGAGGGACCCCTCATCTAAAGCTGAATATGGCGTTGACACCAATTAAATAAAATACCTGATAAGTAAAGTGGTATTAAGATCCAAATGAGGTGGTGAACTAAAAAATAAAATCCTACCATGAGAGTTATATGGTGCAATTCGTTTTTTCAAACTGAAGTCCCAAAAACGTCTTAATGGCATGATAAGATATGTGCTTTTTTAACATGAGACAATATACTGTTATGGGTCACGGTGTGGTATGAGACACTTCAAATGATGTTAAGAAATGAATGATTACTATTCTTCGAGGGCTAGATTCTGCATATTGGTACGACAGCCAGAGCAATATTTGCTGCACTGCTTATGAAAGGAGAGCAGCATTGGCTCACAGGTATTGGATATGAAGTATATTATTTCATTACCCTCAAGCATGTTACTCCATGGAAAACAGCTTGCAGTAAATCAAAACTGTCTATATCATGTTCGGTGACACTTGCTAAGTTAATTTTAAAACGTGAATGCTTGTGTACTCACATTAAAACAAAGGTAGAAATTGGCAGTACTGCAAATTTTACATAATGTACCCGCTAGCAAATATTAAATAATGAATGTCAACATTCAGTTTTTGAAAATACTTGGTAGGCAATGAAGATTTAAACTTAAATTCATTATTTCCATGGAAGAGTCGCAGCCTAGAACAATTAACACTGTGCCGAGCATAAAACACGTGTTTAGAAGAAAATCTGACTGATTTTCGCTACAGCATCTACTCTGGTAGTCCTTTAGTGCACCAACTGACCCACAGCTTTTGAGAAATGACATTTATAAATAATTCAAACAAAATCACGCACTTATGTGTAGGTGCAAGTAACTAGTACTGAACAAATAAATAAAAAGTGTGATGCTTTCACCTAACAGTAATGCAAAACCCCATTATGAGTCCTTAAGTTTTAAAACAGTGCAGCTAAAATCAACGCTGCAAACATTTTATTCACAATTAGAAAGTGATTTGTGTTATAGTAAACTCACATAATTATCAAAACATTGTTTTGGTGGCGTACTGGAGCGCTATAAAAACTCAATCAAATGCGATCTTTCCACTGCATGAGAACGGCTTTGCGGGGATTATTATTGCTATTCCAGCATAATTGACCGCTCACATGATTAACTATCAAACTATGTGCGAGAAGTTAAGCGCACCTTCTTTCAGCTGTGCTGCACGAAAGGAAGTTGCGACGGCTTCGCCGTAGAGGGGGTCAGCCGGAGGAACTCAGGCACTGGGCTATGAATCATCACTCCCGGCAATCGGGGAAGCCCAACTCACCTGCCACGGAACCTGCAGCCTCTAGGTGTTCGTTTACTTCCTGATTCACATCATCACAGGGGAGTCAGCAAATGCCATCGCAGGTAACGCCAAACCCCGACGGATTACTGAAAGCAGGGCTCCGATTGGCAGCGCTTGAAGGGACAACTATTTTCACATGTAAACTGCAAAACGTACTTCTGCAAAGTTAATTTAAGAACAACTTTGAAGGCTTCTGGGATTCTTCACGGACTTAAGAATGAATGTTGCTTGACTTGCCAGAGATAGGTCTTGAGAGAGTTCTTTTCAGAGACTTGCTTTTCTGCCAACTGTAGAGAAAACTTGAATAACTCTAACATGTTGATTGCTTAATTCTATTGAGTGGGGACATATTGCACCATGATCTATCTCAAAGAAAATAAATTGTGAGAAACAGCAATGATCAAGGGAACATTTCAGGGGTGGCTTCTCCATTAGGGTGGAGGAGCGCTGATCCCCCCTTCCCAGCCCCTGCCAGCAGCAGAAGCTGCAAAACTTTCACCACAAGGGGAAAGGGGCGGGGCATCTGGGATGAGAAGCTGTGAGGGGGACTGCTCAGCACTCCCCCTCACTGCGCATGTATGCTTGGCCAGCCAAACACATATGCGCGGTAGGCTTTCTCCAGCCCGGCATTGCAAAAGTGGCAGAGTTCCACTGCCAAGACCCTAGTGGCTCTACAGGAAACTTGCCACAGAAGCATCGTACAGATGCAGGTGACACCCCCTTTGGGGAGCGGGGCGATAACAAGCCCAGACATTCAACCTTTTGCACCAGCTTTCCCAGTTGGTGGGCCCTAATGGCCTTGCACAATCTACGGGCAGCACGCCTCCAAATCAGGGGTCCGATCAAGACCAAGGAGACTCATATTCCCCTTACTCTGATGACTCTGATAGGGAGTCTAAACAATCCAGAGGCTGGCAACCCTCTGGTGCGACCAGGAAAAAGATGAAAACGGACCCCTCTACATGGGGTAATAACCAGGATTTCCTGAGGATATCAGGCATCCATGCTCTACGGAGTGGGAACCCTCAAAGAGGGTGGCATTTTACTTGAAGCGGCGTCTTAGCCAGCCACTAGATAGAGAGGTTCGTAATATATTGAGGGTAGAATGCCCAAGACCCTCCATTGAGGGCAAAGTGGCACCAACCTCGGAATTGGACACCACCATGGTGACCTTCATGGGCAGATTGGTTAAGGATTCAAGGAGAGGGATTGATAGATCCTGGCATTCCTGTCAGGATAAGTTGTTAGATACCACGGGACCTCTAACAAAAATAATGGAAATAGCAGAAGATGCCAAAAAGACAGGTACAGTAATAGACCCTGAGATTTTATCTGGATGACTCCAGCAGGCGATATGTCTCCTGGGAAATGCTAGTTGTGTGATTTCTGTGGAACAGACACGCTCACTTTTGTTACGCCTGGACCCCAAATTGGGTGAATTGGCGGAGGCTGGACCAGATGCCAAGGGAAATCTGTTTGGGGACGCTTTCGTGAAGGACTTAGCAAAATTTGTGCAGCCTTTCACAGCCCTGGATAAGGCCCAGGTGTCTTTGAAAAAGGTGCTTAACCCTTGTGTTTTTGCTGGGGCTGGACGAGGTAGGGGCCTCTTGTCTGCCGTCTCCTGTCGCAAGGCAGCAGGGGATTTCAAGGTCCCAGGAGATCAGACTGGTCAGACCAAAGAGGAGTCCCACCGTTCTTCCCCTCTAAGAACAAATTTCAAGGAGGCTGTGACAGTAAATCATTCAGAGCAAACCATTCCAATCCAGGTAAGGATTCAGACTTTTTCCCTTCAAAAACTGGGGGGCAGGACGGCAGAGTGTCTGAACAAATAGAAATTAATATTGTCAGACGCTTGGGTTCTGCAAATGGTACAGGGCTTCCACATCGAGTTTTGGGGTTCACCCTTTCAAAGGATATGTCCAATCCTTCTAGTTTTTTCAAACAATATATGCACCCTTATTTCTCTGGTGGGATTTCAAAGTACTTCCCTTCGGCCTTTCCTCCACCCCACGGTGTTTCGCTAAACTACTCAAGCAGGTAGTAGCCTGGCTGAGGATGAGGGGACACCGACTCATCGTTTACCTGGACTACATCATTCTGATGGTGCAGGATCAGAGATTCCTGTTACAGCAGACACAGACAACGATTTCCTTACTGGAAGATTTGGGGTTTGTGATCAATCGACCCAAGTTGGACCTGATTACCAAATAGAGGATAGAATTTTCTGGGATTCCTTCTAGATTTGGTTGAAGAGTCCCTGCAACTTCCAAGCCATAAGTTAAAGAAGATCAAGCAGGAATTGAGGAATTTGATCTAAGTGGATTTTGTCTCCCTGAGTCTGCTGGCCCTCACGGTAGGTCTTCTATCATCTTCGATACAGGCAATCTTTCTTGGACCCCTCCACTACAGTGCTCTTCGACGCCTGAAAATCAGACATCTCTAGAAGGGTCTTTTAGACAACAAGGAAGTCCCTCGAACGACGAAGTCCGGATGAAAATCAGCCGGTGGTTAACACATATGGAAGCATGGAATGGACAAGCAATGTTTGGCTCATTTCCAGATATAATCATAAAGTCGAATGGCAGCTGATGGGGCTGGGGAGCCAGGTGCAGGGAGATATCCACCGGAGGGAGATGGTCACAGGAGGAGCTAGATCTGCATATCAATTGCCTCTAGCTAGTCTAGCGGGGAACAAGATGGCAAGAAGGACAATCTATCAGTGGTACAGTATGTCAACAAGTTGGGGGGAACGAGATCCAAGGCCCTAGCAGAAATAGCCAAGGATTTGTGGCACTACTGTCTGGAGAAGAGGTTTTTGGTGAAGGCAGTCCATCTGCCGAAGACAGCCAATGCCATAGCAGACTGGATTTTGCGATATCTGAGGGATTCCAGTGACTGGAGGCTGGACATCCAGGTGGTCCCAATTCTTCGTCAGAGATGGGGAAGCCTCACACAGATCTGTTTGCCTCATGGCTGAACATGCAGATTCCACGTTTTTACAGCAGGTGACTGGAACCGGACGTGGCTCAAGTAGATGCCTTTTCACAGGAATGAGGATCGCTTCTCAATTGCGCCTTTCCCCCGTTCATTATGTTGTCCAGGGTTGCATCCCAGATCAGAACACAACAGGCAGAACTTATACTGGTGACTCCGTTTTGGAGGTCGCAATCATGGTTCCCACTTTTCGTGGAAATGTCATGCATCTTCCCAGTGCAGATATCTAGCTTCACGTCCATACTGCATGGTCCTGCAGGGGAAATCCATCCAATGATTTGGGACAACACTCTGCAACTGATGGCTGGAAGAATATGACGCTCCACTGGCAGGTGCCAGGCCTTTCCGAAGCAGCTTCAACCTACATAAGACAAGCATGGGCTGCGGGAACCCACAAATGATACAGCTCTCCTTGGACTACCAGGTATAGGTGTTTGGAACAAGATGTTGATCCCGTGGGGGCCAACATTGTATATGTATTGAATTTTCTGGCTCAACTAGCAGACACAGGTAAGGATTATTCAACGGTTAACTTGTTTAGGTCCACCATTTCTGTGGGGCATTTACCAGTGGTAGGCAAACCAGCGGGATCCCTTCCTTTAGTGTGTTTACTTATGAAGGGCATTAGATTCTCTAACCCTCAACAACCTACATATACAACAATTAGGGACGTGAACAAGGTTTTGAATTTTTTTTGGAGTGACCAGATAATGCAGCTTTCTCCAGGAAAAAACTTTTTGCCAATGTTATTTGTCTCACCTCCTATAAGAGGCTGTCGGATGTCAGGGCCCTGGATCTGAATGGGTGCTCCTTTTCACCAAAGGGCGTGTTTTTCATAATTTCGAGAAGAAAAAAATTCAATACAAGGTCGATATTTTATCCAGAATTTCCAGACACCCCCAGATTGTGCTTGACAAATTGTTTGAAGAGGTATGAGACAGTGTCTGCGGACCTTAGACCAGCAGGGGAATCCCAATTATTGATTTCTTTAACCAAACTGCACAAACCAGTTTCGTCTCTCACCAAGGCTAGGTGGGTTCATTGGATCATGGAGGAGACAGGTATTGATGTCTCAACTTTTGGGGCACATTCAACCAGGGGAGCCATGTCCTCTAAAGCATTCACGCTGGGCTGACGTCTAGAGGATATTGAGAACAGCCAATTGGGCATCAGATTCTGTTGTTAAAAGACTGTTTTAAACCAACTCCACAGTTGGCCTACATACTGGTAAGTAAGCTTTGAACTAGCATAATCAAGCCTCTGGTCCTGTCATAGAATGAAACATTTCCTAGCAAATGTAAAAGAAAATTTAAATTCTATTAAGTACACAGAGGTGAAGATTATCCCACCCTAACTGCCTGCGGAGTTGTGTTTCCCTCCCGCTGTGATTTCAGTATTTGGATCTACGTTGGGAATAAGTAAAAATGTTTCATTTGACTGTTTTGTTGCATATCTTTTTGGCATAATGTATTATGGTGGAATATACTAATTGGTGTTTTCTATTAGATTGCATGTACATGAGTATTTAAGAATGGACTGGTAAAATATGTTTTTTCAATTTTAGCAACAGAGGAAAAATGAAAGAGTTGGAAGATAATCCTGAGAAATCGTTGCTTTGACGGCCTTCGCACAAGGAAAGAGGACAAGATCGAAATGTGCTAGGATGTCATAGGGTGGAGGACACTGTGATTGTATGTTTTGGCTCAGATGTTATGTGACCTTTGGAATGGATTAATGGGATTTGTAGTTCTTTTATTTTGCTGTTGTGAGTTTGAATAAAGAAAGAACTACGCATAATCTTCGCCTCTGTGTCCTTAATAGAATTGAAACTTTCCTTTACTTTTGCTTGGAAATTTTTCATTCTTTTAAAATTGTGATTTTTACTCCCACAGCGTCAGATTGCACTTAGGCATTGCTCTCACTGTTATCACTTTCCATATATCTCACACCTGGTCTGGCCTCTTGACTCATAACTTCCTTAGTACATTCCACTAGTTCTCTTTCTGGGTTTAACACTTCAGGATACTGTTCCCTTGTCCCTGATTGCACATTTCTAATCTGGTCATATTTCTTTCCAAAGGTCAAAATCTGACCTCTTTTATAATCGTATTGATCTCATAGAAACGTGAGTTGTTTTTTGGCTTTCAATTCTTCTGCTTTATTAAGTTTGTTGTCAGTTTTAATCATTTCCTTGTTATGTCTTTCTCTTTTAATACTGCTGTGATCTTATTAATTTCCACCAGTAGACTTGCTCACTCCTTACATGCATATTTGATCAAAATCCCTAGCATGTTAGTAAAACATCGATGATCGCTCGCAGCCCATTCCTCAATTAATTCTGCTTCTGGGTTGCTAAATTTGGTATCACAAAAATTCTCAAACCTCTTGCGACTCTGCCACAGTCAATGTATTTTTGTAGCGTCACTGCCTCCCACCACGTGGACTGTTTGCGGTTTGACATTTTCCACTAATTGTCCCATAACTGTTTTTAAGTAATGGTCCCATTACTTTCCCCATCTATAGTCGGTGTTGGGGTAATCCCTTCCCCAGAATTTGGATGTTTTAATAGTTTTTCCGATGATTCTTGTCTTTTTGATTCTCTAGCTGTTGCTAATGATAAAAGAGGCTCCTAGTACAGCAACCTCCAAACTCACTTTCTGAGCACTCCACCGTCATACAATAGCACAGCCCCTTGTTTCTCGAGGTGTGCCTCCACTACCCTCAATATATAAGCAATCACAAAAGCATCAATGACAGACAACACTCACCGGATCCAGAGCACTCCTGAGTTTGCTACCAGTCCTCCGATGGGTGTGTTCTCCCCGTATCTGCTTTGTGATGACATACTTCAGCCACTCTTTCTCAGCTCCGTCAAAATCCGTGTGGGCTAGGGAGATCAATCAAATCTGCTCCATTCACATTGCTCACTTTCCTTGCCACTTGCGCAGCAGGCCACCACGGGGCTGCGACCCCGATCCATCCATCACAATTCGTTCGGCCGGATCACTCAGTTAGGGCCTTCCACCAAAAAGAACAGTCACGACCACACATCCAGTAATGTGAAGCTTTTTATTGCACCGGCAACCAAAACACCTGACACATTTCAAAGACCAGGTGTCCTTGATCATGGGTAAGGACACCATGAAAAAGTGTGTTCTTTAAATCACCCTACATGTTAATAAACATAACTATAGAAGACAGACTGTGGATTGAAACCATTCAACAAAATACGTAACATTGGTAGCCATGTTGTACTTGGAAGAACATGTTGATGTGTCTCTACAACTCTTCCCAGAGTCGGCAAACTGAGATAGTTGATGGCCCCATCATGTTCCAAAGTATGTGGTTTGGGACACAAGACCACAGTTTGTGAAGCTTGTGGACCAAGGTCTGGCCTCCTTTCATAGCCCATGATGCTGAAACAGCAGACTATCAAACTTGTTGACCCATGTTGGGTCCATTTTCGTGGTCCATGGCCTTAGTGCTGATAATGCAGAGTCTGAAACTCAGGGACCCATTTTGAGTCTCCTTCCATAGTCTGCAGTCTCTATTTAGTGTAGAAGGAATCTGGGCACTACTTTGCTTGCGTTAAGCCTGCAGACTCATATTTAAGCCTACAAATTACTGACACATTTAGGTAACATTTCAAATTCAAACACTGTGGACCTCATTACGAATATGGTAATCTTCAGCCCACCAGACTCGCGGTGGCGGGCAGACCACTGCACTCCTAGCAGTCCAACCACCAGATTACTACTCTGGCGATCGGACCACAAGGGGACCACTGCCAGGAACTTGTTCTCGACGGGGTGGCAGCGGTCAGAGTCATGGTCAGCCTCAGCACCCCCTTGCTGATCACAAGTCCACTTTCCGCCACTTTTTCATGGAGGGGTCCTTGCCATTAAAAGGCTGGTGGAAAGGTAGCACTGGAGGCCACAGTGGGACCTCTGCATTGCCCTTGCTCATGACATGGGTAGTGAAAGGGCCCCCGGCCAGCTCCCTCGGAATGCACGCTGTCTGCACTGCATACAGTGCACATTTCGAGGGTGCTGTTGTGCCACAACATTGACCTCAGCTCCCTTAAGGGAGATGATGCCAATGCTGTGGCACTGTTTCTGCCGGTCTGACTAGTGGAAACGTCATAATAGGGTGTTTCAGCCGTTCAACCTAGTGGAAACATCATAATACGACCTAGAGGGAGGCACCGGTATGATGACAGCCTCCTCCCAGCAGCTTTGGTGATCATATGATTCAGCCTGCCAAAGTCGATGAGGCCCTCTGTCTTCATAAGATTGTCCTGTGGGCTCAAATAAGTTGAATTTTAGGAGGATGTTCACGGTGAAGTCATGTGATCAAATGTGCTCACTCGACAGTCTCAAAATCAAGACCATGGCTGCTGCATGCCCAGGAACAAGTACAAGACTTCATCTATAGTCCATGAAGTCTGGTCAGTTCCACTATTTGCCAATTTTGTGAACAGCATTATGAGCTTTTCATCAGTTGCAAGTCTGGCTGCATTGAAAAACTGCCTTTTAAAAGTTCCCCTGTGCACTTTCTACATGTTTTCGTTTATACAATGCTTTTCCTCTCTTCATAAAATAGTTGGAATGTGCCCTGCTCTGTGGTAATGTTTAATTTTGCTGTAACAATTCACTAGCTCAAAACGAAGCCTGCTTTGAATGCTAATGTTTCAAGGTTGATGTTCTGCTGGCATAATTGTTCATATTCTCAAACAGCATTTGTTTTGTAATGCAATATCACTTCAACTTGTATGTCGGCTAAAGTGTCTCCTTGTTTATTAGTTTTGGGATGGTTACAAGAGTGAGCTTGTTTCATGTAATGAAACGTCTGAATGATGGTTGGCTTTTTTACTGTAATATTAGGAGTACATCCCATGCTGCTACTTGACTCCATTCTTAGGACATGATTCCTAGCCTTTGACATACTATAAGACCAGTTGTTTTGGGGATATGGACAAGTGCTTTTTCCCTTACTCATAGAGGCAGACTCCATGTCAGACTGCTCATTGATCTTATAATTAGAATACTTTTTGGAGGTGGTTAGGCTTATATTATCCTCCCATGACTTAGATTGACTGACAAATCATTTGCCCCCTTGCCTTCTCTGCTGACTCTTAATTAAATAATCTTTCATGGTTTGTACTCGAATTCTTGATGTGTGTGAATTTTGTTGTGTGGATTTCCTATTTGGGTTCTTTGGGTTTTCTTGCAATTTTATGCCAAGGGCCCTCGGCCTTTGAGACTTAAACATAGTCTAAACCGTCCACCGTAGTGGCAGAGAGCGTGAATAACAGAAAGCATTCAGTCGTGATAATTTTTCGCTCATCCATCAGGGAGAAGAAACTAAATGGGAGGAGGGTAATCTGCAAGTTATGTTCCCAAATGTTAAGTAGGGGCAGAGTAGGTTCTATTCCTTTTTTAGTTTGGCAATAGAACAATACCTCAGGTTGAAGCATGAAGAGAAGGAGATTAGATTTCTAAAGGAGTGGAAAAAACAACACCAGCAAGCCAGGAATCGGAGAGAACGCAAGACTTCAAAATATTCTGTTTAAAGAGCTGCAGGAAGTGGAGCAGAACAATCCTCAGCTCAGCATCTGTCCTGGGTAGCTTGGTGGTTCTTTTTGAAGTACACTGTTGCAAATACATTACTAAAACATGGTGTGGTAGTGCACCGTCATTTACAGTCAGCACCTTTTTCTTTGAAAGGGCCACATAATATATATTTATATGCCGTTTTACTAATAAAGCTATATAGTGCACAAACAATAACGTGTGGATATAATGTTTTCAGCAAATTGTTTCCGTTTGCCCACCACCTAGTAAGGCGTCTTGATTTGTTTAGTTCCTGTTAAAATATTTGCTTCCATCACAGTTCAGAATTACCAAAAAAGTGCTTCTTTTATGGTTTCCTAACTGCTGATATATTTCAAAGTATTTGTACAGTTATTTTACAGGTATTTAAATGTTTCTGTGAGTTAGGAAAAAGCTGACATCCTACAGCCTTTCTTTTCCGTCCCTGTACCCCCTTTTACCGTCCTTGTAGCCCAGCAAGATTGTCAGTTCACAATACAACATCCTCTTACTTTCCTGTCAGAGAAAGAAAAGTAAACACCAACTTCCATGCTAAAACACCAAGCAACAATTTGTCAGAAGACATAGCATGACATTTGACTTGTGTCTTTGAACTCGCAACAAATGTGACAAGATAAAAACAACATTTTAAAGCATCCTTATTGCTCTTTGAGCTTCTTAACTCCAGCATAGAAAAAAACCATAAAATCCAACCCTCAAACCCCACAAAACTAGTTATTTTAAGAACCACCAAAACTCAAAAAGTTCTTGTCTGAATAAACTCCTAGGCCCTGCATAGCCACCCGCAGTGGGTTGGCCAAGATGAGAAAGCTATGCGGCCAACCCCTACTCTGCATGGTGAAAGTCCATGTTCACTAGGGGTTGGCTGTTGATGGTTGGTTTAGTCAGGCCCAGCGGTCAACCCAGTGCACACAGCCAAAGGCCATCCACGGAGGGTGGGTGAAGTGGCAATCTCTGCTAGCCACTGCCAAAGGCCCTGAACAAAAGGCAATAGGTCCCCATAGGATCTTGGAGTAGAAGGCAAACTCCTTGCACATGGCTATCTGCAGCAGGGTTTGTCCTCCTGTGGCACAATGGCCTGGGGCCTGGCCAAGGCCAGGCCCTGCAGCTAATCCCCCTGGCGCATTAAAGGCCTAGTCTTTTGTCTCTCTTCCGTTTCCCTAATGGCTCACAGTTCAAGTCAGAGTCTGTCACCGTCCTCAACCTTTTTGGGTCTCCTTCTTTAATGGAGCCTTCTACTTTGAGGGCTGACCCATGATTTCACCCTTCTGCTGATGTTCTTCTGTTGAATTTGTGTTTGCTGTGAGTCTAGTGCTTGACTTCAGCCTTACAAACTGGATAGGCGATCGGTGTAGGAAAAATACATTCAAGGTGTCTAACTTCAGTTCCACTGTTCTGAGCCCAAAACATTGTCAGCAGATGAGTATGTACCCTAAGGAGGTAAAAGGGGGGAAATGTCGGCCTCACTGCATGGGCATATCAATTTTCCATGTCAATAGTTTCTATCAGCAAATTTTAGTTTAGTTGATGCTCTTACAAAAAGACACCTGCCTGGTAACCATTCCTGATTTTTATTGCTGGCACAACATAGCAAACATCTTGCTTTGCACACTGTTCCAATCAACCACGTTGCCAGGAGAAGGAAGCAATTGCACTGGAAGTAAAATTCACCAGCCACAATCATTCAGTCCCCAAAATACTTCAGCTTAATATAGAAAGAACAGCATACAGGTACATATTTTAACAATCTGTATTGACATTTTTCATAAACAAATAAGACAACTTTTCATGAAATGACTTGGTAGGGCATGTACATGTCACATTATCCTCATGCGGTATCAAGAGGATACATGACTCTGAGTAAGTGAGCAGTCTGGATAAGCTGCATGCCTCAGAGGTGAAAGTATGTCCTGTGTAGGTTAACGGAGCAGTTTGGTCCAAACAAAATACAAAAAATGAATGGGACAGGAGGCAAGTGGGACAGTAAATCGTTTCTTATGAGGGGCGCCAGCAGCAGGGGCTGTGTCATGCATCTATGTTGGAACTGAGGCCGGGGAGAATCTGAAACTGATAGATTTTCACCAAGATAGGAAAAGTGTTTAAGGAGAGAGAGAATACAAGGATCACCAAACTGCTGTGGGAGAGATGACCCTCACAAACATAAAAGCAGCAACATGGGCTTCTCAAGCTGTTCAAAGGGTCTCACACTGCGGCCCCATATGTCAAGGGGTAGCAGGGGCAACAACGGCGACGGAAGGAACAGAAAAAAAAGAAAACCCACTTACTCCTCATCGTTGTCGCCTCCTGCCACATCGTGCTGCCTTGCTCATTGCTCTTCTTCATCTGGTGTCCCAGCATTCACTAGGACACCAGCACAGGCTTCCCTGCAATCCTGGTGATGCTTTCATGCTAAACATAGCATAAAAGCAGTGTCAGCATTGGTCTGAGTGGCTCGGACTGCCACTCAGACACAAGTCTGGGGTCTGTGCTGTTTCTCTAGCCCGGCTGTGTATACAGCTGGGTTGGAGAAACCTAAGTGTGCATGTGTGTTTGGCCAGCCTCAGACGGCCGGCCAAACACATATGTACACTTAGTGCACTCTCTCCTCCTTCCTCTCCCACCTCCTGTGGCCCATCCCCGCCAATCGCTTCACATGCTGCTGGCTGAGTCATCAGATGAAAAATTATGAAAAATAAAACAATAGCAAGCTATTGTTTTATTTGTCATCTTCTGGCTCAGCCAGGGGTGCGACGTCCCTCCGCCACTGCAGAGGAGCCGCCCCTGGTCCCACATTGGAATACCATCACGGCATGTCCATTGATCAGGTGATGATGTAGTGATTATGGTGGAAGATTATCGTCTCTGTGCGCCTCTGCCAATGCTAACAATAAAGTATCCCACTCCTTAGCGATCAGGCATTTTTATGACCTGTACCACTTCCCCTATTTAATGCCTTGCTCTCCCCTTGCACCCACTTCATTGCCTGAAACGAGCTGGGGGGGTAACCTTCTCCCTCTTCTCATGGTAACTACCCATTTAGCTAGTAATAGTGCAAGATCTAGGCACCGAGCCACTACTTTATTTTGGTCTCCTATGTATTGCAAAGGGCAACCTTACCAAGAGCCCAGAGCAAGCAATTCAGTGGTTTCCGTCAGACATTCTGTTACTTCTGACCAATATGTCTCCAATGATGGGCAGATCCTTTACGTATGGCAGATGTCCGCAGACAGGCCACCACATTGCATAAAAGAGTAGTTGGAGCTGGAGAAAATGTTGTTAATTTTTGCAAGGGAAAGGTAACTTCGGAGCAAATTATTAAATTGGATTAATTTAAATTTTGTCTTATGCAAAACTATGTGCCAGTATTGTAGTGTTCGGACACATTCTTTATTGTGAACTGACCTTCCAAACTCCGATTCCCATGTGTCTTGTAAGGGCTGTACCGAAACGTGTGTGTGGCCCTAAGTTGCTTTGTATAACCAGCTAACCAACACGTATAGTGTTTGAATTACAGCGTAAGTATCAGGCTCGATATTGACAATGAACCATTTGACCTGAAGGATGTGGCACAAAAGATTGTGGCCCTCATTATGACTTTGGTGGTCTCCTCAGAAGACCGCTGAAGCCACAGGCACCAGAAGACCACCAGTGCTGGCGGTCTTCCGACCACCATAATTCGAGTACTGAAGGATTTCTGCCACAATTTGGGTGGAAATCCTCAGGTAGTCGTGCTGGGGGTCAGAGGCACATGGGTGGTTCGACCACCGGCCCCGCCCTGCCAAAAGGACTTTACCAGCTGTATTACGACCTGTAATACAGCCTAGCGGTGTCCTGATGGTGCAGTGCTGCCAGCATTGGGAGTGCCTGTTCCCGTTCCCTGACGGACGACCTCCTCACCAGATGAGGTAAGCAGATCGTCAGACACGGGATGGCGGTTGGGGGGTGTTGTGTGTGTGTGTGTGGGTGTTGTCTGCGTTTGTGAATGTAAGTGTGTATGTATGTTTGTATGCTTGTGTGGATGAGTGCTTGAATGCGTGTGTGTATGGGTGTCAATGCGTGTATGATTTTTTAAGTGAGTGCGTGTTGGTATGTTTGTGTGAATGCGAGTATGGATGCGTGTGAGTGAATGTGTGTATGGATGCGTGTGAGTGAATGCATGTATGTAAGTGTTGGTGAATGAGTGTATGTGGGGTGCATGTGTGTGTATGCAGGGAGGAGGGGTGGGCGTAGGGGGTGCTGTACTGGAAGGGGGTGCTGTACTGGAAGGGGGTGCAGGGGTTCTGGTATGGAAGGGAGGTGGGGGGTATTGGGATTGCAGGGGGGGTGGGGGATTTGTCCATCGGTGACAAGAAAGACATTTCTTGTCCCCGGTAGCCTTACTGCAAGGGTTTTCGTGGCAGTGCTACCGCAGCGGAAACCCTGGTGGAAAGCTGATTTGTGATACCGTCGGCGGTCTTCAGTGGACTGATGGGTCGGAGCTGCTAATCTCCGGCCCGGCTGTCCAACCACCCTGGCGGTACAGGCGGGGATGTGGCGGGTTGCCAGAGACCAACCTGCCACACTCATAATGTGGCTGTCTTCACTTCCGGCCCGCCGGCGGTGAGACCGCCACAGTGGCCCTGGCGGTCCAAAGACACCCAGGGTCATAATGAGGGCCTGTGCCCGAGGACATGTCCATTATCTCTGAGCATGTGAAAGGATAAGAACTGGCAGTCTTGAAATAGGTCATGCAGCATTGAGATGACTGCCATATCTCAATGGTGTAGGTCCCTCGCAGTAATGCGCCCTTGTTTTTTTTGGGAAGCCAAGTAAGGATATTGTTGGCGCCTAGGGGGTCATCTGTTTAGTAATTAGCAAGCTTCTAGCTAGACATTGTTGTGCTGTGTATACTTGGTGAGGGTAATTGTGCCTGGGTGACACTCGCGAGTATCAGCTCAAATATTTGTGTGAGATGCGTGGGTCTACAACCATACTAATCTCCTCTAAAGAGAGGATAACATCCAGTGGGACAGCCATTGGAATTGCGCTGTTAAGTAATAATGCTCAAAGTAGAGGGCCCCCAATCCTCCATAATCAACCAGAAGGCATAACATAGCCAGGGTGACCCTTCATTTGCCTGTGTGCCAAATGAGTTTCCTTATAAGTATGTCCATATCTCTGAAGAACTTCACATGGAATTCTGGGAAATTGTCAAAACAGTATAAAAGGCAAAGCAGCATCACCATCTTGGATAAGATGATGCATCCCATAGTTGAAAGCAGAAGTGACCTCCAAAAGGTCACTTGAACCGTAAGGGCGCTTGCTGACCTGGACAAATTGCCATTTAGAAGATCCTTGTCAGAGTGTCATATACATACACCCGAGAAAGAAGTGCTTTCCCACCTGATAGAACCACTTCCCAAATTGTTGGTGCTGGAAGTTCATTGGGACATAATGGGAAAAGGTAAGATTTCTGCCAATTGCTAAACTGCCCAGATGATGCACCGCACTCACCAAGGATGCAGGCGATACTAGAGTGGTCACCCCTACATCTTTGAGGTACAACAAGATGTTGTCTGCTTATAGCTATTTTGCATGTGTCCTGTCTATCAATGGAATGGACCATTCCTCTCTCCAATCACAACTGTCTTGCCAGAGGTAGTCAATTCAAAAAGGAGACAAGACAGGGGGCACTCTTGTCTGGTTTTAGTGCCTGCCTTCAAGGGGCTGATACAAGCTCACCCAGATGGACCCCTGCTGTGAAATCTATGTGGAGTAGTCTGATCAACTGCAGAGTGTGTTTCCCGAACCTGAATATGGCTAGAACTTTGAAGAGAAGTCCCACACCAGAATATCTAGTGGTTTTTCGAGGACCAGACAGGCGATGTGGGGCCACATCAATAGGTCAGCTTCCATCATTTTGTACAATCTCCTTACACTGGAGTATACAGTGCATGTGACCAGCAACAAAAGTATTAAGGATTTTGTAGTCAGATCGCAATATAGCAATTGACCTGCCAGGTCTGTGGGTGCATGCCCTGCCTTAGCTATCATGACCAATGAGGCTTCACAGAGGGCCGAAGTCAACCTTACGTCAGCCAATGTCTTGTACACAAGGGCCAATTTTGATGTCAGAATGTCTGCGTTGACCATATAAAGCTCAAGCAGAGCCCATAAGTGCCCAGGGTTTTACAAGACACCAACCCTCTTGCAGCTTCCTCAATGTATTGGATTGTTATGGTGCCATATATTTCACCTGTCAATTCTCAGGACACCCAGGCAGGACCAGCTTAACAAGGACGTTGCCCCTTGCCAACTCAGGCCGTGTAGGTCCGGCCTCCTGGGGTTTGCAATAGAATGCAGAGCAGGCCCCATGAATAGCTTGCTGAGAATATACAAGGGCCATTCCTTCCTCCTGAAAGAATGTCATGGACGAGGATTTGTAGGATACAGATACATTTTACCTGTTTCTGTGATGCAATACTAGCTACTCATTGCCAACAACTTGTGGGAGGCAGTTCTCTGGATGGTAGAGTGGCTTTCTGCGCCCTTTGCATTACATCTGTTACCACAACCTGGGTACTACCATGTGCTGAGCTCTGAAATGAAACTACCTATGTCAACATATTTTTCCTAGCCTTTCGTCATTGCTTCTTTTGTTCTGGCAACAGTTCCCTGTCACTGATTAAATTGTCCTTCATCCTGACCGCCTTGGGGAGAGTTGAGCCAGGGGTCCGGCTTGGCTCTGAGAGGCACCTCACAAGCTGAGCCATCATCAGATGTTAATCAAGCAACAAATGTCATACAAATTATGATAATGGCTCTTTAAAGTCAAAATAAAAGTTATTTTTCAACATTTCTCAGTGTCTCAATTAACTACATATGATTATATCAATGAAATGACATTTATTGAAAGTAATACATTTTTTTAATTAAACATTGGGACATTGCTATCAGTTATCCCAAGCATGTCTGTTTGTCATTTTCTATTTTTATATGGCCTATATTGTTATTAAGTGTGAAGCAACATTATTTTCTATTAATCACAAAGAAGTCATATTTTTGTAAATCAAAATGAAAGAATGAAAGAATGAATGAACGGAATTTCTAAAGCGTGTGAATACCCGGGGGTGTTTTGGTGCTAAATCAAAGATCCTGAAATTAATTGTAATTGTAATGGTATTTATATAGCGCTTACTACCTCTGACGAGGCGTCGAAATTACTTCAATATGCTATCAAACGGGTTGGTTAGGGAAAATGATACTCATTGAAGTAACGAATAGGCTGTGAATCACTCACTTTGGTAAAGTGGGAAAGCTGGGATTTGAGTCCAGGTTCCCTGTTGTACATTGGGCCGTTTTTACACTGTAAGGCAGACGTCTTCAAATTGGAGGGTGGGCACCTGTGGGGGGTAAGCCTGAATTGATCGGGTTAGGGCAGACACTGCCCACGTAGAGCATCAAGCTGGAAACACTGCTGTGTTTTCAGTGAAAAAATAGAGTGGATGTGAGCCACTCTGTAACAGCCATCATTACATCTTTTGTGACTCATATGATGGGAGGGAGTAGGTGTCAAAGGAGTGTGTGGCTAAAAAAACTCTCAAAGTACCCATCCCCCCATTTTTAATAAAAGATCACTCTGTGAATACTTTCACACTTTAGGAAGAAAAGGCTGCCCACAGCATTTTGGCAATCATATATCTGCATTTTAAAAGGATAACTGAGCATACCTGCAATATGTGAACTACTAAATATGTGTAAAGCTGCCTATTTTATAGAATATTTGTGAATAATATGTTCATTTTGGAGGGGCCTTCCATGTCTTTTTTTACACAAAGATGGCATTGTATTAAACAGTTTGAAGACCACTGCTCTAAAGTGACATTAATCTCTCTTCTGTTTAACACCAAAGGTCAGGCCTTTGCATTCAGTTGCTCGTTGCCCTGACGGAGTAATCGCACTCCAAATTTAGAGATGTCCACTGCCCCAGCGGATATCTCTTACATTGGCAGAAACCACCGTCACTGCGGTTCCTGTCAATGCATTGAAAGTGTGCCACACTGCTCCCTCAACATGCTGGAGCTGTACGACATACTTTCAATTTTTTTTTTTTAAAGAGGGATTTTGTTTTTTTAAATAAAAACGGCAATGAGCCTCTCACCCCTGGAGTTTTCTCCCGCGGTTTTCTCCTCACTTAAGTGAGAGTACAAACTTGCCATTTCTTTGTGCACTCTAGTGTGGGCAGACAGATGGCAAAACCTCCCATGGCCCTTGCTCCTTTAGGCTGTCGGAGGTACATGTCAGCAGGGGAGAAAGAATAGTCTCTGCTGCTGACTTACTGAAGGTCCTCCTGACTTTAAATGAGGGAGGCTGATCTTCAGTATGGCGGAAAGGGTACGATATCATCATCACAACAAAGTACTCTTTCCATTCCCACTCTAAATCAGGCCCTTAGTGTTAGTACAGAGTTCAATAAATACACTTTTCTGACCGTAAATCAAACTGACACATATATAAAAATGTGCATGGTCCTAAGACTTAAAAGTGAGTTTTAATGTCCTTAGATACTGAAATCCAACACAATGAGAGAATCTGTCTCCTAAACTTAAACACTTTACACAAACACCACTTACATTACACAGGAACACATTGCATTAAAAAAATATTTTAGGTAAAGGAAATAACAGAAGCGGTGGGACAGATGCAAACGGGCAAGACGCCGGGCCCTAACAGGATTCCGGTGGAATATTTAAAGCATACACTCTTGATTCTGGGTCCCATCTCTTGGAAATGTTTGATGAGGCGTGGGAGAGAGAAGTAATGCTCCCTGACCTGACAGGGAAGCTGGTTACAGAATGCACATCATATAGACCAATCTTCTTGTTAAGCATTGAGTATCTTGACTTTGGCTAAGATACTAGCGGTGTCGGTGTCATCTCCTCCCTGATCCACAAAGATCAAACCAGATTAATGCCTAACAAGTTGACTAGGGAAACCTCCTCTGGATCCACACCTGGATTGACTATATTAGGGATTTTCTGGAGCCTCTGGCCATCATAGTCCTCGTACAGAAAAAGCATTCAACTCCATAGTTGGGGCTTATCTCCAGCAAGTATAGAAGCGGTTTGGTTTTTGCCCGGTGATTTGCCATTGAATTGAAGTGCTATACACCAGTCCCACAACTAGAGTCAGGGTCAATGAGGCTCTGTCTGTGACCTGTCAGCTGGGGAGGGGGACAAGCAGGGGTGGCCACTGGCCACTCTTCCCCCTGTTAGCCACACTTAGGAAGGAGCCGTTAGCGATATGGCTCTGAATTAAAGGGGACATACTGGGCTTCCCAGAGTTGGAGTCAGAGCCTGAAAAAGTATCTGTTTATGCAGATTTCTTGCTTTACTTATCGGACCTGGTGATGTCCCTGCCGGCGGTAACATCAGTATTTCAGAACTCTGAGAGCTATGCCAGCTATAGGTTTAACTGGGATAAGTCTACGTTATTCATGCTGGGAGTGAGGTGGTTGGAGCTCCCACTCCCGTCAAAAATTCTGGTGGTTACCCCAGGCTTTCTGTAGGTGTTTCCCTTGGCAGAGACCAATTCTTGGCAAGCAACCTAAAGGGGGGGTCTTCCGAGAATTCTAGATGACACCATCTGCCGCTATTATTAATGGGCAGTTTCGCCCATTTCAAAATGATAACACTCCCCAGTTTCCTCTATGTCCTCCAGAATACTCCCTACCAAATTGGTGACTTATTTTCTAACAGAGTAGATAGAGCCCTGGGTACTCGTCTCTGGGATGGGCCCGCATTCCTGCCCCTATAGCCCTCCAGACGTTACAGAGAAATGTATACAATGGAGGTGTCTCCTTGACATATCTAAGAGTTCATTACTGAGCAGCCCACCTACAGGTTATCAATGAGTTGGCTTTTGCAAGTAGAGGTGATCCCACTACACAGCTGGAGCGGTCCTTGATGGAACCTAATTCCTACATTCATTATGTATATGGGAAGGTACACAGAACAGAGCTTTTCAAACTATTAAAGACAACCTTTGAGGCATAGGATTGGGGGGAGCACACCCACATCAAGAGGGGCAGCACCCATTGGAGGGGTGGCAAAATGAGGGAAATGTATATGCTGGTGGGGTAGGGGTGGGGGTGCTAAGGTGGGACAACATAGGCATTTCAATGTTAGGAAATTTCGCTGGGGAGTGAGGGATGAAACCTCTGGCAGATCTGCAGGAAGAATATGAATTGTACACCTCACAAAGGTTTCCCTTTATTCAGCCAAACCATGCTTTTTTTGCGGAATCAATAGACTGGGAGGCCCAAGAGAGTGACAACTCCATTGAGAATAAGATACTAACCGAGGCAATGCCGGACCAGGTGGTTTCCCGCACATATTGTACACTCATCAATAACAGACCTGATAATTTGACACATCTGAGGGCCCCGTGGTAGTCCGAGTTGGGGCAGATGGAGGACGTGGACTGAGAGAGACCTCTGCTGCACCCTTGGGAAATTGCAAGGAAAAAGCTTCAAGCTTGTTCACCTAAAATTCTCCATAGGGTGTAATATGATCATAGTGGCCTATTTAAAATGAGAAAGATTCCCACTTGAAATTTTCTGAGGCGTGGGGATGAGAATGGGGCCTTCTTCCATATGGTGTGGACTTGTTTCCACATATGGCATGAGGTACCTGAGGTGCTGTCAAATGTTCAGGAGGTGCTAGTTCCTTCTACGCCCCAATTCACAATTCAGGGTATCCCGGACGAGGTGACTCTGACCCGAAGGATACTCCTCCTTTGCTTCTTGGGGTTCGCACTGACAAATAGGGATGTTGCAGGAGATGGGTGAGCTCCCTGACACCCACCAAGCTCATGTGGATTACGGGTATGACCTAATGTATCGAGGCAGGACGGGTGCTGTACGCAGCCAGGGGTTGCTCAGGGAAGTTTAAAAAGGTATTGGAAAGTTGGATGCTTATTTTGGAATCAGTGTCCAAGAAGGAAAGCCCACTCGATTCCCCCCACCTCTCCTCGGGGGTGGCTCCTCCAAAGTATGATAAATCAGCTAATGGGGAGTCGACCTCTTCCGAAGGGCCTGGTAGATTCCCCACATGACCATCGCTAAGTCACTCCAATGTATTGGTCGTATGGTTAACTGCAATATGTTGGATGCGCAACTGCACTGTAAGCCTTGTGAAATTGTCATTTTGTGGGAAGTAGGCCTGAAGGGAAAGTTTCAAGTTGAAAAATACAATAAAATAGTTTTCAAAAAAATAATACGGAAAGAGATTTTTTACAACATTAAAGAGTTCGCTGGGGTGTGAGGGCAACTGTTAGTAGCTGGGTCTGAGCACAAATATGAGATCTATTCTATATGATTTATTCAAGTGCTTTTGAGGTTAAGGATAATAGCTTCTTCGGGGCATATCCTCTAGTATAAAAACCTGTCCTATTTCTTTTAAAAAAGAACAAAGAAATATTTCTTGCTAGTGTCTTTTTCTTTCCTTAAGAGCAGACGCTTTTGAAGAGAAGTGCTGTTCTGGGGTCCTTATAGAAGCTCTGTTCGGTCTTGTTAAAACATCCTAATATAGTATAGATGTTTCTGCTATTTTAGTTTGATTTGCTAAATCGAAGCATCCCTACCATTACATTGTGGTGTATGGAAGTTCCGAGTTTCTTTTCAATCACCTCCTTTTTCCTTTCAATGTGTAGGTCAGACGTGCCAGGGTTTTGGACTGGCAGAAAAGTAGCAGTAGTCATTTTTTTGTTAAGAACTGTTTATTAGGTAGCAGCTCCAGTATGTGCTCCAAACACGACGTATAACACATATTTGACAACATTTCAAGCAATATGATTTCACCTGGGACGCAAAGCCAGTCACCAGGAGCTGATGAGATAGGGTAAAGAGAACATAAAGTGGAAAACAACTGGGGTATGTTCTCATTACACTCAGCAACCTACCACTCAGCAGAGTTTTTATCTAAACCCCAAGACTATATCTTATGACAGTCAAGAATCCGATAGCTAATACTCAATAGCATTGCCTCCCTTCTAGAAACAGGTGCTACTCCGCAGACTATCGAGGCTTCGTAAATACCTCCATTTATTTGGACTGAATAGCTCACAAGGGCTTGAAGGCCTGTGGAATCAAAGTCCTTTTTGTATTGAATGAAAAACATTTTTGGGCAAGTGTTTCCAGGTTTAAATCAGGAAGACGACCATGACCTTCTCATTTCATCATTTTCTTCTGGGACACCACCCCTAGAATCTTCTCACAACAAACTACACCGTCTCAGAATCACCATGGTCGTCCTCCCAATGATCCCCGTCCACATTTGTGGATCATCCTGTGCATCATTTGCTTTTCTGCTCCCTCCTCCAAGTCAAGCAACACATTTTGCATCAAAGGAGTGAGGGAGTTTACAGTGGCCAGGGAGGGAAAGCCCAACAATATCAAACCTGACCCTTATTCTATGTTGTCAAGCACTTCCACACCCGAGTCGAGCTTTAGAACACTTTATATCACCCAAGCTCTAGAAGAACTGAACCCCTCAAGTGTTCCCTCACTTTTAATGCCTTGCCTTCCACAGACTGAATTCTGATGGTTGAATCAGTTAAATGACTCTTCAACTGGACCACCTTAGCTGACAGGCATTCCACATTGCTGCCAAATCATTATGAAGGATGTTATTAGAGCACAATGACATGTTTCTCCTGCACTAAGTTCAGATTCATCAGGGAAGTGTTCACTGCCTTCTGATTTTACCATGCTATGTGGTTTTGTAGAAGTGCTCTTTTCTTTGTTTCCTCCTCTCAACCATAGCAGCAACACTCAAGCAGATTAGATGAATTGTAAACACTGGATGGGTGTGAACGCCGAATTTTTACTAATAAAATATTCATGTACTCTTGATTTTAAATCAGCATAGAATTTGATTAGCATAGAAAATAATGTGCTACCTGGAGAATGCGCCCACTTGAGTGGCAGTCATGTATCACGAAGTGGCTTTATTAAAGGCTTAATAATATTAGTTGCAGTATCTCTGTTAGGAAAATGTACTAGAGTGTTATATTAATGAATTTGCATTATGTACTTGCTTTAATAATTATAGGCCTTACGTTAGCGAGGTTTGGGACTAATTGCACAGCCTCATGTTAAGCTGCACTGTTTAACAGAAACATGAGATTGCCTTTTTAGCGAAATTAATTCATGTAAGTTTTTTTCCACTGAGCTGACCAAACATTAGCAGATGTCTTTAACTTTCTCATGAGAACTGCTTGCTAGAAAATCTTGTTCTAGTAGATGAAACAAAGTATAGTGTAGTGAGTGAGAAGGAGACGTTCCCAGGAGCTAACAATGGATGCACTGACTGGAGTATAGATGGATACAAAAATGTTATCTGACAGTGGGAAGAGGAGAAGAAGAGCCAATGTTCGACATGTAAAAGACAGTTTAGTTATATCTTAGATTTAAGCTTTTACTTCTATTGGACTAAATGTAAACATAGGACTGCACAGAGGGAGGAGAGACTCATTATATTATTTCTAAGGAGCTGAACAGTTCCTAATGACTTATTGCTTAAAGTTCTGATGCTGAAGGATGTTCTATCGATATCGCTTTCTAATGGTTCGGATAGCTTATAGTCCCCGATTCTGAACCATTTCCCTTTCATGGCCCAGTGCTGATGCTGACCGAACAGATGTCCAACTGACGAAGATAATCGCAGCTTGCTGAGCCATATGAGGAGAGGTATATCAAATGCTATAATCTGTTGTTTAAATTTTGGCCCTTGTTACAACCCTGGCGGTCGGTGGAGAAATGGCGGTAATACTGCCAACAGGCCGGTGGAAAAAGAAATGGCATTACAAGCATGGCTGTGACTGCCATGCTAAACCACCATTTCTCCACTCCGACCGCCAAGGTGGTAACGGCCGCTGGGCTGGAGACTTTGGTCTCCAGACCAGCAGCCATCACAACACCGGCGGCAGTATCACAACCCTGCATACCTCCATGGATTTCATGGGGATTTGTACCGCCACAAAACCCATGGCGGTAGGCACTATCAGTGCCAGGGAATTCCTTCCCTGGCACTGTTAGGGGCCTCCCCCGTCCCGAGTCCTCTTCCCACATCCCCCACCCTCCTCCCACACCCCTCAACATCGACACCCCCCCTACACACGCACAGACACTACCACCACACATACCTGCACACATACCAACAAACATTCCAACAGACACACACAGTCATACACACACACATACATACAAACAGACAGACACGCACACATTTCCAAACACACAACACCCCCTGCATGCATACACGCACTCACACAAAACACAATAACTCCTAACGGACTATCACCTTACCTGTTCCGGTGATCCTCTGGGAGGGAACGGGATCCATGGGAGCTGCTCTGCCGCCAGCAGCCCGTCACCAGAACACTGCCACGCCGAATAATGGGACGTGATTCGGTGGGTCGTGTTCTGATGACGTGGCGGTGGAGGTGGAGCAGCCTCCACTTCCCCGCCGACCACCAGTATGGCTGCTGGCGGCTCTCTGTCCGAAAAAGGACGGAGGGCTGCCAGCAGTCATAATACACTGTGCGGAAAACCGCCTGCACTGGCGGTCTTTAGCACGGCGGTACCTCGGCGCTCTTTAAAAAAGACCGTCAAGGTCAAAATGAGGGCCTTTGTCTTTTGTCTCTCTGTGTACCAACTGCTATTTTGATAGAGCAATAGCTAGATGTTTTTCCAAATTGATGTTGACTAAATTGTTTTGCGTGAAGCCCAAACATGCTATGCTAATCAGAAGGTTAGATAGAGAGACCCTGGAATGTTAAAAGGGTGCTATTAACAAATGACTAATATTGCTCCTTTGCTGAACCTAGATGTATGCTATTTATAATGTGCAGTTATTCTTGCTATTGATTTGTACTTTAACTCTTGAGTGTTTAGTGACTAATGTATTAACAAAATTGAGATTCTTTAGAAGATTTGGTCAACCAGTGTTGTTCTTGTATGTGTACTATTTGGTTTTGAGACAAATTTACGTGATCTTAGCATTGTTAATATAGGGAAATAAACATTTTAACCTTTATATAAAGGCGAGGTTATTCATGGCAAAATGGGTCATGGTGCGTAAAGATTACTGACTCCAAAGATATTTACTGTTGTTTATTGATGATTCGATGTTGCATTAGGGATTTATGGTGGGAATTACTCTAACCTCAGTCAAAAGGTTAATCAAACCTCTAACTCGTCCCCTTATAAATTAATGATAAGACAACCAAATAAGGTTATACGTGCTAACAGAGATGGTAGCAGAGGATGGTTAGTCTCCTTAAGAGCCCATCAAAAGGCTCGGTACAGGGTTTGTCTCCTTAAGAGCCCATCATAAGGCCTGGTGCATGCTTTGTCTCCTTAAGAGCCCATCATACTGGAGATGATAGCAGGATAGGATGGTTTGTCTCCTTAGGAGCCCATTGTATGGTCCCTTTTGCTTTCTAGAAATGACAGCAGATTAGACGCATAAAGTTTGGGAGTTGTTTTCTCAGAAAAGATAAAAGAGTTGGATGGAACATCTCCTTAAGCAACCAAAAAGAATTGGTAAATTTGGTAAAAGAAATTGGTAAAATTTAATATTTTCCGATTCAATTATTCAAATTGGAGAGAAAATGTCCCCCTAAGAACCTACAGTGACTTTCCCAGAACCTTGGAGCTTTCCAATGCTTGTTTGAGGATTTTCTCAGCGTTCTAGTGACAGTGTAAATGAATAGCTTTGGCACTTGCACAGCTTAAGCAAATTGAAGGTTAAGTAGGATGTTTGTGAGGGTTTCAGGAGTTTGCATACTCCAAATGAAGATGTTGAAGGAGTTTGCGTACTCAGAATTGTGAGATTAGGGAAGTCGTCGAACTTCACATGTGTGTGGTGCTTTGTGCTAAATAAATTGCCCAAGTGGTTGTTGGTATATGGGCCCTGCATGGTCTAAGACTCCGGAGTATTGAATAAGTGTATGAGACACTTGGTTTATTGTTGCAATTTGTCTGTTAAATAGGCCATTCGGGCGTGGTTGCTGAGCCATATGAGGAGAGGTATATCAAATGCTATACTCTGTTGTTGAAATCTTGGCCCTCGTTACAACCCTGGCGGTCAGTGGAGAAATGGCGCTAATACAGCCAACAGGCTGGCGGGGAAAAAAACGGCATTACAAGCATGGCGGTGACTGCCATGCTAAACCGCCAATTCTCCACTCCGACCGCCAGGGTGGTAACGACCGCTGGGCTGGAGACTTTGGTCTCCAGACCAGTAGCTGTCACAACACCACCGGCGGTATCACAACCCTGCATACCTCCATGGATTTCATGGGGTTTTGTACCACCACAAAATCGTGGTTGTCAAACTCAAGAGTGCAGGTTAAAGTGAGTGAAAGTTTTTTTTTTACTGAGATTTGACGATTCCTTTGTACACCAGGACAGACCCAATGACTGGTTGGGAGTGAAATTTGCGGGTCAAATTTTGCTTGCAAATCAGGGAAACTGAGAAAGAAAGAGTAGCTGTTGAAGCAAAAGGCCATCAGGGAAAAATCGGTAAGGTTTCTGAAGCGATTGTGTTACCCTACATGTTGTAAGTAGAGAAATTGGGTTTTGATTTTACTTAGTGCTCGCAATATTTTACATTAGTTTGTATGAATCTGAGTTTAAGAGGACAAGCTCAAAGACTTTGCCAGCTGCTGTATATGTGAGTGTGATGTCATTGGAGCCATGCTGGTATAGGTTGGTTTAGTGAGAAGGATCGCAAACGGATTGGCGGATAACCGTGAAGCTTATTTGTTTGAGAAGGTAGGTGAAGAGGATTTTGGGATTGAAAGTCACTGCCTGATTTGATTGAAAGTAGCGTAAACCACAGAAATGACATTTTTAAAAGCTTTAAAGAGTACCCTAAGGAGAGATATGTTCATTCCAGCTAGAATTGGAGAAGTTACACCACCAGAAGGTACATCCGCCTATATTGTATTTGAAGAACGGGGTGCTGCGCCATGTCTTTGGCTGAAACAATGGTGCAAGGAGACACAGAAAGATGGGAGCTTAGCATTTCCTGCCCATGGAACATTTACATTTTAGAGAATTTGAGGAGAGTGCTGTATGATTTGAAATCTCCTCCAAGACCAGCACAGTTTGAGGCATTAGCCATTTGTGAACTGGTAGCCAGATAGCAACAGAAATTGAAGTTTGAGAGGAGGATGAGAAAAGCTGAGAAGACACTAGCAGAGGCTACATGGGATGGTGATCATAAACTTTGGAGAACTGAAACTTTACAGGGAATTAATTTGTTTCCTTCATTTACGCAAGAGAACTGGAGCAAGACCAGAAAGAGCAATAGAAAGAGGGATTCCTATCCTTCTGATGACAGAAAGCAGAAATGGACAGAGTCTAGGAAGTTCTTGACACACAACAAAGATGAGTTCATTTTACAGTTAATGAGAAATCATCCCCCCACCATATGCCGCACATAAGAGAAGTTCAAGCACCAGTGTAGACCCTACAGCTCCGACACCAGCTCAATCAACCCGGAGCCAGATAAAGGTTAGCCATAGTGTGTCAGACACTTCAGTGGTTCAAAGACCTATGCCACAGGTTGACACAACCAGAATTTATCCAGATGTGCCAATTGTAGATGCCGCAACAAACCTGGTAGTGCCGAGAGGACAGGTTTACCAGAAGCCACCATTGGTCCAGCTAGAGTCAACCCCGAATTTGATGTCCCCGATACAGACACAGACGATCCCCAGATACACTTATATGACAGGATCACAGACAGAGATGTCTGCATTGATAAGCCAAAATACCGGAATAGTGTATCCTAGAGATCCAAATGCCCGACCAAGTCCAGATGCAGTGCCAGTACCAGTTACCAGAGGTCCAGTTATACACTGTTCTTCACCCAGGGAAAAAATGGGAATAATGAGCAGAAAATCCTGAACCCAAACATAGCGAGGGAAAGAATCGAAGAAGGTGCAAGAATGATAACTCCCATGAGACCAACATTTGAGGGAACAGGTCAATTAATTGATTTAAGTCCTTTTAGGATTACTCCAAATAATGAGATGAGATCATACATAGGTCCTAATCTAAGCATGGTGACACCAGAGACCCCAAATCTAACGTTACAACAATTGCCAGGTGCAAGTAATAACAACATATCATTACAAGGTTTGATAGCTCAGCAGTTAACTGAATGGTTAGAAAAATTGAGCAGCACACAAGAAGATTCTAGCAGAGAAAGTGCCCTGAATTTGACCAGACTTAGACTAGAGGTGGAAGACCTAATTGAGGGAACAATGAGTTTAGACAGGCTTGACACATTCAGAGAAGATGATTTGCGCTATTTGTGCAAGCTGATTATTAACAAAACAGGGCAAGTACATCAAAAATTAGCAGAAAAATATAACATAGAGATTGAGAAAACAAAGCTAGGTTGGATTTTGACTCAAAAGATTTTGAAAACATGAGAGTTCCAGGAATGATAATTCACCTTAGGGAATTAATCCAGAGCATTCAAACATGGGGAGCCTTAGACAAGTGGGAAGGCAGATGGGTGAAGAAAAGAGACAAGAAGAAAAGAGATTCCTCAACTCTTACTGCAAATGTGCAGCAAGCTGAAGACTCAGTGAAAAGTTTACCAATGAGGGAGATTTCAGGAGGGTATTTTGTCCATGTCCCTTGGAGCAGAAGTGACATTCTATCCTTTACGAATGATTATCCCAGATTGAGAGAGAAGCCAGTGGAGTGGTACCAGCAAATGGATAGGTTTGTAAAACTCACAAAATGCCTGTGGGAGGATTTGAATACCTCGTTAGAAATAGTGGTTCCATCAGATTTTTGGGTTGAGTGCAGAGGAGCATAGATTGGCCGATAAGAGAACCTCAGAGGGATCCAGCAAAAGGTGCACCATCTCCTGATGTAATGTAATATTACTATAAGGTGATTACATATTTGAAAACGAGAATTTCGCCCAAGAACATTGACTGGCAAAGAATAGATAGGACAGCCCAAGAAGTGAAAGAGTAAATTCATGCATACTATGAGATATTGTTACAGGCATTCAAGCATTACAGTGTCACAGAGACAATTGAGTGGAAAGACATGATTCATTTTGTGTCAGATTTGTTGAAGGATTGAGACCTAAAATTAGTCAGATGATTAAGAGTCATTTGATTTGTCGGCAAGGGAAGCCGATTGATGAAGTATTGCAGTATGCAAAGTACTGTAGTGATGAAATTGAGCTGAAGCAGAGAAAGTTGAAAGAGAATACAATGGTGATGCAGATTAAAGTGGCACAAACAGGAATGCAGGGAATGGTGGAATGGGAAATGTGAACCGTAGTCCCGGTTTGAGTACTGTGGTTGTTCAGAGTAATGTGCAAGGAATGAAGAGATTGTTGCAATGTCACCCTTGCGGAGGCCTTGGACTTTGGAAACAGGAGTGTCCGATGTTAGGTCAGGCAGGTGTTGTTCAGCAAACGAGCGATATCAATTCTTTTAAAAACATGTGAGGACTGAGAATGAGAGGTTCATAATCCGAATTTTAAAACTAATGCAAATCAGGTACAAGGTTTTCAGCCTATGCAACAGATGCAAATGCCCCGCTTGCAGATGCCCCATTTGCAGCAAATGCAACCACAAGTTCAAATGGTTCCTAGACAACAAATTCAAATACCTCAAGCACCAATGGAGCAGCAGCAGGTGATGCTTCCTCAGCAGGTCACAGGTCAAAGATTTAATCAAAGTAATAAAACAGTGCACCAATTCCTGTTGCACAGTGAGGATGGAATAAACGATGATTGGGTGAGTGAGAGTTCGGATGAAGAGGAATGCGTGTTAGCAGCTTCTCTAGAGGTAGATCAGAAAGGTCCATATATGAAGGGAAAAGTAATGGGACACAGATGCTCATGCTTTTTTGACATAGGAGCTACATGCTCTACAGTGAGAACTGCAGACGTTCCAAACCTGTCCCTTTCAGGAAAAACAGCCCAGATTGTAAGAGTCGCAAATCATTATTTGACCAACCCAATTACAGAACCAGTTCAGGTTAAAATTGGCAACTTTAAAGGATTACACAAATTTGTAGTTTGTGACTCGAGCCCGGTATCCTTACTAGGAAGGGACTTGCTGTGCAAGAAGAGATGCTAAATTACTTGCTGAAATGATGGAATTGCCTTTCAGACAAACAGTGATGATGAAGATGACTTGTCCACAGAAACAGACTGTGACACAGCGAATGAGGAGTACCCTTTGATTAGTTTCTTTCCAGTTTTCACAGTGAGAAATCTTCCTTCTGACTTATAGGTAACCGTTAAAATAGAAATGTGGGATTTTACAGGACAAGACATTGGTCTAATAAAAGGAGTTGAGCCAGTTAAGGTCCCAGTCAAGCCAAACACGATTTTGTCCCAGATTCCTCAATACCAAATGACACAAGACACGATTGAAGGAATTGCACTTGTAATTGCAGAATTTATAAACCAAGGTGTTTTAAAAGAAGTGTTGAGCAGCCCATGTAATTCACTGATAATGGGTTTGTGAGAGCCATGTGGGAAATTTCAGATTGTTCAGGATTTGTGATTAAATGTTGTCCTGTAGTGCCAAATCCAACAGTGATTTTTTTTCAGATCCCATGTGATGCTGAATGGTTTACTGCAGTTGACCTGTCACAAGCATCCTTTTCTGTGCCTCTTCAAAAGGATAGTCAATTTCTTTCCTGTTTCAAATTTTTGGAGAGTTTATTGCTGGTGTAGAATTCCTCAATGTTTTCAGAGTCACCATCCATTTTCAACCAGATCTTGAAAAGGTACATGGAGTCATTGGAAATGCCTTCCAATCGACATTGGTACAATACATTGATGACTTATTGGTTGCGTCTAGGACTAAAGAAGCATGTACGTATGATACTATTGCCTTACTGAATCATTAATTAATGAAGAATGGACATTATGACTTTGGTGGTCTTCCTTGAAGATCGCCAAAGCCGCGGGTGCCAGAAGACCGCCATTGCTGGCGGTCTTCTGCCCACCGTATTACGGGTACTGATGGATTTCCACCACACTTTGGGTGGAAATCCAGCAGTAGTCTTGCTGGTGGGCGGAGGTGCGTGGGCGGTTCCACCACCGGCCATGCTCCTGCAGAAGGACACCGCCTGCCGTACTATGTGCAATAATACGGCATGGCGGTGTCCTTATGGCTGGGCGCTGCCGAAGGTGGAAGCGCCCGTTCCCTGCTGGACGACCTCCTCCCCGGACCAGGTAAGTTGATCATTTGACAGAGGAGGGGGTGGGAGGGTGGGGGGTGTTGTGTGTGCATGTGTGAGTGGGTGTTTGTTTGCATGTGTGTATACGTATATGTAAGGGTCTGTGCATGCATGCTTGAATGCGTGTATGAGTGCTGAGGTGAATGCATGTATGTAAGTTTAGGTTTGTGAGTGTATGTGTGGTGCGTGTGGGTGTCTGTGTGCGTGTGCATGTATGTGGGCAGGAGGGGTGCTGTACCTGGAGTGGGGTGGGGGGCACTGTGAGGAGGTTTGTACTTGCTGGGAAGGGGTGGGGGAGTCGTCTGCCGTCGACAGGGAAGGAATTCCCTATCACCGGTTGCCTTTCTGCCACAGTTTTCGTGGTGGTGCTACTGCCACGGACACCCTGGTGGAAAGGTGGCTCCTAATACCGCCAGTGGTCTTCCGTGGACCACCTGGTTGGAGGTGCTCATCTCTGGCCCAGTGGGTCCGACGGCCATGGCGGTGTCAGTGGAGATGTGGCGGGTTGGCAGAGGCCAACCTGCCATACTCATAAACCACCACCTTTGCCCTGACAGTCAGGAGACCTGCTAGGGTCATAATGACCACCAAAGTGTCCCCAGCAAAATTGTAATACTGTCAGAAAGAAGTGAAATATTTGGGACACCTCATTGAGAAGGGAATTATAAAAATCTCACGAGAAAGGGTCACAGCCATATTACAGATTAATCCTGCAGCAACACAGAGAGATGTTAGGATGTTTTTCGGAATGTTGAGCTATTGTCATCAGTGGATTCCCAGCTTTTCAGTCATTTCAAAGCCATTGCAGAAGTCTAGTGTTAGACCGAGCGTGCATGAAAGCCTTTAATGAGTCTCTGCAAAGCCCCGGCTTTGGGAATGCCTGATTACACAAAACCTTCATGTTGTTTTGTCATGAGCGTCTTTGTCTGTCTTGACTCAAGTCCATGGTGGTGTAAACCGCCCAGTAGCATATTTTGCAGCTACTTTGGCCCCTGTTGCAGTACCCTTACCAGGTTGTCTGCGTACAGTTGCTGCGGTTGGACTGAGCCTCACTCAGAGTGAGAGCATTGTGATTGGACATCCTTTAACTGTCATGGTCATTCACTCCATTGAAGTTTTACTCACCAGAACCAAGACAGAGCATTTAACAAATGCTAGGAGGACAAGGTATGAGATCATCATCCTGAAGTCCACTAATGTGACTTTGAAAAGGTGTATAGTGCTTAACCCAGCAACCTTACTTCCAAAAGAGAATATCGAAATTGACAAATTGAAAGAAGTTGAGCATGACTGTCTGGAAGTAACTGATTTGTGCACAAAACTGAGACCTGCTATTAGAGATACTCGATTGGAAGAAAATGACCAAATCATTTTTGTTGATGGTTCCTGTTTAAGAGACAACATGGGGACATTGAGAGCGGGATATGCTGTGTGCACAATTTCTGGTATACTTGAAGTGTTCTGGCTTTGAGGAGTGTATTCTGTGCAAGTGGTGGAATTGGTAGCCCTTACTAGAGCATGCCATTTTTCTGTACACCTTAAAGTTACCATTTATATGGACAGTCAGTACGGATTTGGAATAGTCCATGACTTTGGCTAGCTGTGGTCACAGAGAGGTTTCCTTACCTCTTCTGTTTCACCAGTCAGAAATGGTGAGAGAATCCATGAACTGTTGCAAGCTATTCAAATGCCTGAAACGATTGCTGTGGTGAAATGCAGTGCACAACTGAAATCGCAAGATTTTGTGTCAATTGGAGATGGATATGTGGATCAAGTTGCAAGGTTTTGCGCATTGAACTGTATATCATTCAAGAATAAATGGGAATTGTTACCTGAAAAGAAAATGTGTCCCTAAATTATGCATAATATGTAATTGACACTTTGGACGAATTGAAAGCGTTGCAGGACAATGTTGATGAAGATGAGAAAAATAATTGGGTAAAGTTAAAATGTGTTCAACGTGAAGATGATGTCTGGGTTTCAGGAGAAGGACAGGCAGTTCTGACTAATAGCTTGTTGACTCAAATGGCTAGATATTATCATGGCCAAGCATATGTTGGGAGGGATGCCATAGTCGCTACCTTCAAGCAATTTTGGTTATATCCAAAATTTAGACAGGTTGCCGAAGCAGTTTGCAATTTTTGCATCATCTGTCAGCAGATGAACGTGGGTAAAAGGACAGTGGTCAGTCAATTTGAGCCACATTGGAAGAGCGGGCGGTCCATTCAGCAGAATGCAGATGGATTTCATTGAGATACCTGTGTGTGGAGGATTGAGATATGTGTTGATGATTGTTTGCATCTTTAGTCATTGGATTGAAGCTTACCCTACACAAAGAAATGACAGCTTCACAATAGCGAAGTTACTGCTTAGGGAACTGATACCACGTTTTGGGTTTCCGGTCTCTTTAGAATCAGATAGAGGAAGTCACTACAACAATGAAGTAATTAAATTGCTATGTTCAGCTTTAAACATTAAGCAGAAGATGCATTGTAGTTACCACCCTGAAGCCTCAGGACTTGTGGAACAGACAAATGGTACGTTGAAATCAAGAATAGTGAAAATGTGTGTGTCCACGAATATGAAATGGCCTGACGCACTACAGTTAGTTCTGATGACCATGAGAAACACACCCAACAGGAAAACAGGATTGTCACAACATGAAATCCTCATGGGCAGAGCAATTAGGTTGCCAGCAGTTCCTGCCATTGCTCTTGTGAAGATAACAGATGATATGTTGTTGTACCACTGCAAAGGCCTGGCTGATGTGGTTCACTCTTTCTCTCATTAGGTGGAAGCCACCACTCTACAACCATCTCAAGATCAAAGCCACAACCTGAGAATGGGAGACTGGGTTGTGATCAGAAAACACGTGAAGAAGACTTGCTTGGAGCCACGATGGAAAGGCCATTACCAAATAGTACTGTTTACTACTGCAGCTGTGAAGTGCACTGGAGTCCCGAATTGGATCCACACAAGCCATACTAGAAGAGTACTGTGTCCTTTGGACAATGAAGAAGAATTGTTGAGAGTACCAACAACATCCAGACCAACTCCAGAATTGGAGAGGGGAGAAGGAGAAACTGAGACTGAATTTGAGCATACTGGAAGTGGTTCAAACACTGTGAGAGACAAAGCGGAAGAAATACAGGAGAGTGAAAGTGAATCAGCCTCAACTGAGGTAGCAGGAAAGTCTAGTCTGAGGAGGGCGCTCCCAGAAACAGACAGTCTTGAAAGACAAACAGAACAAACAACAGATCCCAAGGGGTAAGGAGTTGAAGTGGATCAAAGCCAGAATGATCTGGCTCCTTCTGAACCAGTTACAGGTACGCCAAGAAAAAATCGTGCAGGACCAACAGAATTTGCAAGTCCAAACTTGAACAAAACATTGATAAGAGGTCCACTGAAAGGAGACAAGTGGCCAAACTCACAGCCTAAGAGGAGAGAAGCAGTTACAGTGACAACAATTGAGGAAGAAGAAGACACAACAAGAAAAGAAGATTCGAGTGATGGAGAATTAAATGGAGATCGAAGACTGAAAAGAAAGAGAATTTCAAATTGAAGGTACGCAGGTCCTGAATGGGCGTATGCAATGACAGGTGAATGGCAGACTGTGGCCCTCATTTTGACATTGGCAGTCACGGTTCCGCCACGCCAGCGATGGCAGTTGGACTGCCGCCAAGCCTTGTATCAGTCGTATCTGCTCCAGTCTCCCCCGTGGCGCTCCCCTAGCTCTCCAACCCACTGGTCCCCTTTGCGTCTGTGGTCTGTGCCACCTGGGTCTCGCCAGTGCCCCTACTCCTTTGCCTGCTGATGCTAATGCACACAAGGATAATATAGTACAAATAGATGGGGAGGGGGTGAAAAAGATGGGAGCATAGGGTCAATCCCAATCCCCATTGCACGTATGTACATGACTCCACAAACATTCCTGAATGCACTCTCTTCAACGCCAATAGACATTTCCCTACACCCACTGTGCACACTCTGATGTGCATGCATAATCATGATACCACTACAGTTACACTCAGGTACTACTCTACACTGTTAAGCTCTTGTATACAGGACCATTACTGTGAGAATCCTGTCAATGAATTACATTTGGACATTGTCATACCTACCCGTGTCACCCATAATGGACATGTATAGATGGGTATGGGTACCAACTGAAGATCCTGTATGTCCATGTCAAATTCTACAATTTGGCACTGTAAAAATGCCATGACAACCTCTTGCTCAGATGCTCACCTATCGCTGCTACTTCTGATCACAGCACAAATGTATCCTACCTACATTAACTGTCATACCTACAGTAGACATCCTTGATCCCTTGGCTAACACACCCATCTAGTCCATAGCGTACTGTACAGGACATGTACTCTGTCACTCACTACCTTGTGGCTGCTGTGTTGCCCTCAAGTGCCCATTCAACTCCGGGTAGGCCACCGCCAGTAGGCGGGTAATCAGGGGGGTCAGGGTCCAACGGGCACCCCTTCGTTGTTGAGCGGCCGCACCCAACTGGGCATCTGCGGTCTTCCGGGCCCAGCGTCTCAGGTCCTCCCACTGCTTCCTGCAGTGGGTGCTCTGCTGGATAAGGACCCTCAGGGCCTGCACTTCCTTACTGATGGCTTTTCATAATCCCTTTTTCCAATGGGCGCTGACCTGCATAAGAGACACAGAAGGAAAGGCACATTAATGTAGACCCAACAACCTACGACATTCCTAGGCCTATCAAGACTACACAAATCAGCATCGCACACGACTTCACACTTCCACACCATTCCTAGCAGTCATATCCGTAGGTACACTCTCCATTGTAACATCCTGCATACACGTACTATAACACACTTACATACCCATTTAGCAAATTACATTACCATTATGCGACCTACCTGCTGTTCTGGAGCCCCATACATCTTTGTGTCCAGGGGTAGGACCCCATCCACAAGTTTCTCCAGTACTTCTGAGGTGAAAGAGGGGGCCCTATCCCCTGTAACACATGCCATTGTGGCTCCCAGGAACATGACACAGCAGCACACTTAGTGGAGGTCTTGTTGGCTGGAGAGTCAGGAGTCAAGTGGGATTCACTGTAGAAAATGGCTGTCACAGCCGCAGCGGTCTGCACGTCACCTCTGGCGATAGACGTCATTGGTCCCTGAATGCCGTAGACGTCAATGTTAACCAATGAGGAGCTGCACGGCGGTTCCAACTGCCTTCCGCCATGACGGCATGCGCCGGCGGAATAAGCTGACTTACATCTGTCCTCTGCATGCGGGACAGGCAGCAGCCATTTTGCACTGCAACTTTAACTAATACAATAATTAATTGCCCCACTACTCTATTCCATCATGGACATGTGATGAGTTACGCCCTGGGACAGTCAGGCAGCATGATTTTGGAGTATGCACATATTCTGGAAATGACAACATGACAGTGTGGGAATAAACTTACATATGGATGGTGACTGTACACTAGCAGTGACAGACAAGCATCTCACTATTGTCATCCATTATAAATCCCAAATGTATGTGCAACTAACATGGGAATTACAACGCCTCAGCACATTGAAGTCTACTTTGCATGAAACAAGTTGCAGCATATGTGATGTTGATTTACCATTTGTCACCCTGCAGCAGGATGCATGAATGTAATCGTTGACATACTTGTGTTATATGCCATGTGTAGATGTTGACCACTGTGGAGGGTGAGGCATGCACCTGTGTACCAGCCCCTGGTTGACTTCGCAACAAAGGAAGAACGCTACATCATCTCCCACGATCGACTGAACTGTGCTACAATCAGGGAGCTGTGTACCCAGTTGGAGTCTGATCTGCTGCCAGCCGTTCGACAACTTACAGCCATTCGTCCAACTGTGCAGGTGGTATCCATCCTCCATTTCTTGGCCACTGGCTCATTCCAGGGGATAGTGGGAATGGCAACAGGCATCTGTCAACCTATGTTCAGTAATGTGTTGAGGAATGTCTTGTCTGCCTTAGTCAAACATATGGACAGCTACATTCAATTTCCCAAACCTGTAGATTTGGCCAGTGTGAAGGCTGATTTCTATGCAATGGGATATATCCCTCATATGACTGGGGCAATAGATGGCACCCACATTGCATTAATACCACCCAGGGCTGATGAGCAAGTGCACAGGAACCTTAAGGCTTTCAATCCATGAATGTGCAGTTGGTCTGCTTAGCTGACCAGTACATCTTCCAAGTGACTGCAAGGTTTCCAGGGTCTGTCCATGATTCGTACATGCTCAGGAATAGCACTGTCCCACGGTTGATGACACCTCTACAAAGAGTGAGATGAGTATGCTGAGTGTATATGTAATTACTGCTAATCCAACCTCACTACTCAGTCTGTATGTGACATAGTGGAATGTTAATGTTGCTTTACCCTATCCACAGGTGATTCAGGTTATCCCACTCTCTCCTCGCTACTGACACCGGTGAGGAATCCAGGCACCAGGGCGGAAGAACAGTACAGTGAGGCTCATGGGAGGACAAGAAGGGTGGTTCAAAGGACATTCTGTCTCTTGAAGGCAAGGTTCAGATGTCTGCACAACTCTGGTGGTTACCTGCAGTACTCACCACAGAAGGTGTGCCAGATTGTGGTGGCCTGCTGCATGCTCCACAATCTGGCACTAAGGAGGAACATCCCATTGCTGGAGAAGGTAGGAGTAGGGGACAATCCGGTGGCAGAGGAGGGAGGAAACATGAGTGACTAAGATGGGGACGAGGAAGATGTAGGCACAAGAACAGATCTCATCTAGCAATACTCCAGCTAAGCTTCTGGTAGGTGCTTCTCTAAGTTTGACATGTCACATGTTGATGTACAGATTGGGTGTACTTCATTATCCATCCCTGATATCAGTAGGTGTTGACTGCATTTGGTTTTCAGATGAGTGTATAAAGGAGTGGTCTGAGAAGTAGGTCTACAGTGGCACTGTGATGTTAGCTAATCCATATGTCTATGTTACATATAATTCAGACATCCTATCTACTTCTTCACACATTTGTGACTTCTCCATTCTGGTATCACATGTTCATTGGCATTGTTTGCTGCTTCTTGTGACTTTAAATACTGTTGATACTTGTCATCCAAGGGTGTGAGCTGTGTAGTAAAACTACAATGAGTGTCTATTACTCAGGTCATTACTGTTAGATGCAATCATTATCTTGTCTCATTGTACCTAAACAGGGTTGTAGTCATGTGTGCAATAGCACTGGATTGTCTATCAGTGTGTGGACCTACAATGTATATCGTTTGACCATCATGATGTGCAGGTACATACTGTTGGCAACAGTGAAAACAATGTGTGATTCACATTCTGTGCTACCAATTGCAGACGTACTATGGATGATGTTTCACCACTCTTCCCAGTCTGCTACCTGAGGACCTAGGTGGTGTGGACACTGACTTCGCTGCAGGAAGTCGGATGACAGCATGATACATACACATCTTCACTGTGTTTAATGACTCAATTTCTGTGACATGTCACACATTTGTTGCACTATGACAATGAGTAAACACATGACACCAAAACTTGTGTGGAAGTGCAATTATTGTCTATACCAAATGTTAGGTCGGGTGGAAAGCAGTGGGACCATGGTGATCGATTCCATTGGTCCGCCAGGCCCAGCAGTTGGTATCACAGGTCCAGAATCCATGTGGCATTTTGAAAATGGGGCTATGGCATTGGGAAGTATACAAGGTGTCTCAGTGGCACACAAGGGAGACAGTTCTTGAGAGGCTAATTTCCTGGCAGTGGGGTTGGTCTTGGCTTCTGTCCCTGCAGGATGTCTGTGTCTGCAACCACATTTGCTTGGGGGTTCCACAGCAACAGGGGTGGCCCAGTGATGGCTTGTGAGTCCTCAGGCATGACCATCATTCCACGAGCTGCAGCAGATGTAGAGGGCTGGTCAGTCGGTTGGCTAGTGAAAGGGGCTTGGTGGTGGGTGGAGGACTCACGCAGGACTGTGACAAGCTCCTGCATTAAGACTTTCATGGGGGCCATGGTGGCATTGAAGGCATGCCACTCCTGCATGCCCTCCCGATGGTAATCCCGCTACTGGCTCAGGTTTTCCCCCAACAGGTCCAATATGTGGCCCATCTTTTCCTGGGATTGGTTGTATGCTCCCAGGACTTGTGCTATAGCCTCATGAGAAGGTGGCTCTCTGGGTTGGCTTGCCTGTGGCCCTACGTACACTCCCACTGGCCCTAGCCCCCTGTACCTGTGTCTCCAGAACAGTGTGCCCACTCCCACTTACACCAGGACCTTCATTGTCTTGTGTGGTGGGTGCTGATTCAGGTCCCTGTGCAGGTGGGCACACTATGGATTGACATAGTCTTGAGACACTGGTGTGGGGGAGTTGGATAACAGGTGTTGTGGTGGCAGTGTGTGGTATTTAGAATATGTAGTATTGTAGTGTTTATTGTGCACTTCCTTTCGCAACTTCGTTTGAAATGGATGAAGAAATTGCTGCTTCAAAATCTTCTGCTTTAATGGAAGAATCAAAGGCCTTGTACCTACGGTGAAGCATTTGTGCTGGTCAGCGCTTTGAGGAAGGTTAACTTTTTGATTATTTTTACACAGTTTATAAGTTTGGACCAAGTTTTGTTTGTGTGCGATTTAACATACTTTACTAGTGTGTTTCTATTGAGTATACATATTTAAATTTTGTCTCAGTTGGAGCAGTTGGCGCATAACTACTTATTTTCTACACAATGCAGAACATTACGCCACCTCCATTTTTCTATTCTGTACCTGGAGATCCTCCAATTCCGTGGCATAAATGGAAAAAAGGTCTTCTTAACGTACATCTGAGTGTTTGGCAGCAATTTATCTTAACATTGTCTGGGAGCAGAAGGACAGGAAGTTTTGGAAACTTTACCTGCGATTATTTCTCCGGATGGCGCCGAAGAGGACTCTCCTCTGAATGAATTTGAGATTATTCTACTCAAGTTGGATAGACATTATTTGCCTAAGGTTTCCATCATACTTCAAAGATTTTATTTTGGCAAATGTAAACAAAATGACACAGAAACCGTTGAAGACTTTGTGATGAATTTACGTAAACTAGCGGTGCATTGCAAGTTTGGTGAGAGCGTGGATGAACACATTCGCAATCAGTTTATGCTTGAATATAAAAGTGACAAAATTAGAGAAGCTCTATGGTCAAACGGTGATCCTACGTTAGATGAAGTTTTATTAATTGCTAAACAAATTGAACACTCTGAGTCTTGTACTGAAAATAAAAAAAAATCTAAGAGCATTGTTGACACGGTTCAGTCTTTAGATGCCAATACCAAGAGCAAGGGAAGTGTCAATCTGAAGTCCAGATTTTTATACTTCAGATGTGGTTCGGCATCACACTTAGCTTATAGCAAAGAATGTACAGCTATTAATGTCGTATGCAACAAATGTGGGAAAAGGGGTCATTTTGCAAAGTGTTGTAAATCTTTGAGAAAAGCAAAATTGAAAGCGAATGAAGTGGAGTATGTTGTTGATGATGAACATGATTTTATTCTGCAAATTGTTAATGATGTGAATTGTATATCTAGTATTCAATGTGACTATCCTTCAGATCTGGTGAAAGGTGAACGTCATCAATATCCCTATATTGATGGACTCAGGAGCAAAGTTAACTTTGGTATCATAAGTTGATTATGAGAAGAACTTTCGAGGGAGAGTAACTCTTCTGGATCCTGATGTTACACCAAACAGTTATGGTTGAAAACCTTTTGAATTGAAGGGATATTTTGACGCAACTATTGTATTTAAGGGCAACAGGATAGTTGGTGAAGTGTATGTTCCGGTGGTGAGTGACACCATATTAAGCTGGCCGCATCAAAAATTGTTAGGAATTATTTTGAATTCTAATTCTGTGCCACAGGTTCAGGTACAGAACGTCTGTAATGTTGGTGAGGAATTAAAGCATGAATTTCCAGATGTTTTCAATACTAATGTAGGCTCTATTAAGGGTTACAGACATCATATTATCTTGAAGGAAAATGCATTACATATAGCTTGTAAAGTCAGAAATATTCCTTTTAGTTTACAAGAGAAGGTAAAAGCAGAACTTAAGAAGTTGCAATCGCAAGGCATAATCGAAAAGGTGGAAGATGCTCAATGGGTAGCCTCCATTGTGGTAGCTACGAAGAGACCAGGGAACATCTTGTGTGTCGACTTGCGTAATCTGAACAAGGAAGCAGTCAAAGATAGGTTTCCCTTACCAAATATAACTGAGATGGTTAGTTCCTTAGGCAATGCTAAGTGTTTTACCACATTGGATTTAAGCTCAGCTTACCATCAAGTGCAATTATGTGAGGAGTCTAAACTGTTCACTTCTTTCATTACACCCTTTGGAGTTTACAAAATTAATAGGATGCCCTTTGGCCTTTGTTCAGCTGCAAAGGCTTATGAATAGCATTCTGGGTGACCAACTTTGCTAAGAGATCTAGGGCCAGATGTAGCAAAGGGTTTTACCCATTCTGTGTCTATGGGAAAATTCATTGGCACATATGGCCCCTAGTTCCATTAGAAGTTTGCTTAGGAAAGGGACGGATTTTGTTTGGTCTGCTGAATGTCAAAAGGAATTTGAGGAATTGAAGCAAGCCTTGTCTTCGGCTCAATTTGGCAGGTATGGATTTGGCTTTAAAGAGAAAAGTCTGAGACTGTCTAGAGTGTAAACTGTCTGATAAGTCTTTGAAACTTAGGACGCAACCCATGGCGTTGAAGAAAATTCCTAAGGAGGTGTGGAAAGAAGTTTCTATTGACATTATGGGACCTGTATGTTGTGGGGCTGTCTCCAAGTATGTATTAGTGATTATGGATGTATTATCACGTTGGCCTGCAATTTTGATCATTCACGAAATTACCTCTATGACTGTTGTGAGTTTTCCTGTCAGATGTGTTTGGACGTGAAGGTAATCCAAAATATATACAGATAATGGGGTTCGGTTTACGTCAAAGTTAATGAGTGATTTTTTGATGTCTAGAGGCATAACTCATAAAAAATTTGCTTTGTATCATCCTGAAACCAATGGTATGGTCGAACTCTTTAACAGGACTCTAAAAGAAACTATCCAGTTGGCGAAACAAATGGGAATAAATTGGGAGAGTTTGATCAAGTCTAAAGTTGAGGATTACAGGTTTACCCTTCATTCAAGCACCAGTCAATCTCCTTTTGTTATGTTCAGAAAGTGTGTTCCTCATTCCAAAATTAGTCCTCCTTGGATTAAAGGATGTGTTAAAGAACAGTTTGATTACGAGAAGCAAAAGGGTATTGCTTTAGAAAAATAATTGAATATTTAAAACCAGAGGAAACGCACTTATGATGTTCGTAAATCTGCGAAAGAAATGTATGTGGATGTTGGTGATTCTGTCAAGATTAAGTTGCCGGATAAAACTGGCAGTGGTCAATCACATTATAGTAAAGTTTTTAAGTCATAAAAGTGTTCAACGGAGCCATTAAGGTTGACGATGGTCATATTTGGAATTTGAACAGAATTGTCAAACTTTACTGAAAAACAAAATTCTTTATTTTTTTATTATTTGTTATTTTGAGAGGGAAGATAGTGTAGTATCTGTTTATAGTTTTTCTTTATTATTTTCTCTTTGTTATATAATTGTTGTAGTTTTTGACATAAATGGTATGTTCTATTTCCCCTCCTGCACTTCCTCTCTTTGGTGTGATCTGGAATGCTCCAAGGTTCTCAGATGACAGTTGGAGTGGAGAGCTGTGTGCAAGTGTGGGTGAAGTTTCCTTTCTGTACCGTTCAACTAGTAAAAGTGGCAATAATTCAACATACTCCTTCTGGATTCATTCTTCCTGGAGCTGAATATCTACTACACAGTGGTTGTGGGGGGCTCCATGGTGTCCTGGGTGAGGCTGGTGGAGGTGGACTGCTCAGAGAGGCCAGGTAGCTCTTCCTGTTGCAGACATCCTGTGTCGCTGTCATCACTAGGGGTCTTCATCAGGTTGGGGACGTTCTGTAAGTGACACCGGTTGTCTGACGACATTCTCAGTGGCACCTGTTGATGAAAGGGATTGTTATTCACATCTGCCTGGTGTACTTTACAGGGGCTCTGAGGTGAGTGCTATGTGTCATGCTTCAGGACTCGGTGCAGGTATGCGAGGGGAATGTGCATTGTTAGGTGGCTACAGGGTGATGCATTGTGGTAGTCATAGTGCTTCATGCTTACATGCGTTGGTTGCATTTCGGAGTATGGACTTTGGGATTGGTGTTAGTGGGGTTGGGTGGGCATGCAGGGGATGGGGATACATGCATTACAGGTATACTTCATACAAGGGGACTATAGGTGACTTACCAGTTTCCAGTCTTTCGGGGAGACCCTAAGGGTGCAGGATCGCCAAAACCTTCCCCTCCCATGATGTTAACTCCAGGGGAAGTGGTGGGGGCCCACCGCCAGTCTTCATGAGGGCGATTTGGTGTCTGCCCGCCATGGAGCGGACCTTCCCCATCAGGTCATTCACCTCTTGCATATGTCGCCCTTTGTGTGTGGGTGGCTTCCCACTGAGTTTACCTTGTCGATGATCCTCCCCCATAACTCCATCCTCTTTGCCATTGACGTTTGCTGGACTCATGCCCCTAACAGCTGTGGCTCTAACCTGATGATGTCATCCACCATGGTCCTTACTTCGTCATTGGTGAAACGGGGGTGCTTTTGCCGGGACATGGTGAGTGTGATGTGTGTGTGAGTGTAAAATATTTAAGTGAAGTGTGATGCTTGAGAAGTGTGCAGGTGTCTGTGATGTCTGTGTGCAGTGCGATCTTCAGCGTGGCCGTGCAATTTATGTCAGTTTTTTGTCATGGAAAGGGGTTGTGGGTTATGTGTGTGTGTGTTTTATGGGGGGGTGTGGTGTGTGTATGTCTTTCAGGTGTGGGGTGTTTGAATTGGCCTATGTGGTGTTGTGTTGCAGTGGAGATTCCATTTTAGCAGCTGCAGTCCCGACCAACAATAGATTACCGCTGCGCTATGACTGCTGTGCTGATTTGTGGGTCATATTGGGGGGTGCAGTCTGCCATGGCGGTGTGGGTGGAGGGACCGCATCTCTGTCGCCGTCATTCGGCCGGACGGTGTCAGTTTTGTGGCTGTGTTCTGTTGATTTTGTGTTTGTGTGTCATAATTGGGAAGGCTGATTACCGCTACTGCTGCGGTCTTTTGGCGACCACCTGCACAGTGGTTCATCGGGAAAGACCGTCAATGTCATAATGAGGGCCTGAATTTTTGTCTTTATGATTGGATCGAGACATTCCAGGTCAATATTTTGGCAAGTGAAGAAGATAAATGAACTGAACTGTTGTATTCCTGTAAACTGAGGAAAGAAAAGGAGACAATTGAAAGTAACCGGAAAATACTTTTTTTTGATAACCTGATTTGACATGCTGCTAAACCGATTTTGACAACGCTACCTTTTTTTTAAAAGGGTCCTGGAAGAAAGACTGAACGCTGTAAATAACTAATTGAAGATTTTATTTTAGATTTTTGCTCTGTAGTTCTAATTTTTTTCACTTCTACTTTCTGATTCTTTACAGATCATGAGTAACCCTAGCCAAGAGGGTAGGAAGAATAGGTGCTGTAGATACATGGGTATGGGTATTGGTTTGGCGATTGTATGCATGATAATGTGTCTGGTGTTGATTGTAAGTATGACTTTTCTTGACAAGAGTGTGGCCAACCACACCTCAGCCTTAGAGACAATTACTACATTCACAGAAGTGGATAGGTTTAGGATAGATGAGAAATATTTGCATTTAGCTAATGCACAAGGAGAGCTTTCTTCTAATGTTTTCTATTGTTTATTGTGTGAGTATGTTGAGATAATGGATGTGGGAGATTTTTATGTCAGCACATAGATTCCTTCATCAGTGGAGGAAGGAGTTACCTACCATAGCTTGCCTTTTACTTATGGGATAAGTTGTAGTCTGTTACTAACAAGATTCTATAACCAGGAGCACATTCAGTATTTATATTGTAATTATGATGTTGTGTTTTCGTTTGTCCCTATAATTAAGTTCCTGAGTAGAGTAGACATTCTTTTAGCAAAGGAGGGCTTAGTTTGTAAAGTGCTGAACTCGCAACATTGTTGCTCACATATACCTAAAAATAGCAAAGAAATTAGGAGCCTTATTAACAATTTGACTAATGATGGTGCTGACTTGAAAGAGTTGAAAGAACCAGGAGTTTGGGAAAATGTTGGCAAATGTTTTGCTTCTATGGGAAATTGGCTTGGCAACCTAGGCAAAGGGATAATATTGAAGATAATACAAGTGATATTGATTATTGTGATTTGTATAATTGGAAACATGGGGAATGTGTAAAGCGTATCATGTAATCAAAATTAAGAAATTGAAGAATGATCATAGGACGAAAGAAATTAAAATGGAGAAATTGCTCAGGGAAAATTCAAAAAGGGAAAGAAGAATTAAAAGTTATAAAGAGGACAAATTTTAGGGGAGCAAAAAAAATGTGTGTGGGAAGATGTAAAGTGTGATGACATCAGAGGAGGGATTGTGCGCACTGAATTTTTACTAATAAAATATACTTACACTCTGAATTTTTAAATCTGCATAGACTTTGATTAACATAGAAAATAATTTGCGACTTGGAGAATGTACCCACTTGAGTTGCCACCATATATCACAAAATGTCTTTATTAAAGGCTTATTAATATTAGTTGCAGTATCTGTGTTAGGAAAATGTACTAGAGTGTTTTATTAATGAATTCTGCTTTGTGTACTTGCTTTATTAATTATAGGCCTTAAGTTAGTGAGGTTTGAGCCTAGTTGCACAGCCTCATGTTAAGCTGTACTGTTTAACAGAAACATGAGATTGCCTATCTAGAGAAAATAATTCATATATTGTTTCTTTTTTCCAGTGAGCTTACCAAATGTTAGCAGATGTCTTTAACTTTCTCATGAGAACTGCTTGCTAGAAAATCTTGTTCCAGTAGATGATACAATGTATAGTGTAATGCGTGAGACGGAGATGTTCCCAGGAGCTAACAATGGATGCACTGACTGTAGTATGGATGGATACAAAAATGTTACCTGATGGTGGGAACAGGAGAGGAGGAGCCAATCATCAACATGTGAAAGACGATTTCGTTATATCTTAGATTTAGGCTTTTACTTCTATTGGACTAATTGTAAACGTACGATGTTCTGACCAATCACAATTTGGGAAGTTCTTTAGACAATTTTAACTTAGCCCGACTGCACAGAGGGAGGAGAGGCTCATTCTATTCTGTCTGAAGAGCTGAATAGTTCCTAATGACTCATTGCTTAAAGTTCTGATGCTGAATGCTGTTCTTTAGATATTGCTTTCTAATGGTTCGGATAGCTAGAGTCCCCGATTCTGAACCATTTCCCTTTCATGGCCTGATGTTGATGCTGACTGAACAGATGTACAACTGACGAAGATAATCGCAGCTTGCTGATCCAAATGAGGAGAGGTATATCAAATGCTAAAGTCTGTTGTTGAAATTTTGTCTTTTGTTTCTATGTACCAACCACTATTTCGATAGAACCATAGTTAGATGTTTTTCCAAATTTATGTTGACTAAATTGTTTTGCATGAAGCCCAAACATGCTATACTAATCAGAAGGTTAGATAGGGAGACCCTGGAATGTTAAAAGGTTGCTATTAACAAATGACTGATATTGCTAAGTTGCTGAACCTAGATGTATGCTATTTCTAATGTGCAGTTATTCTTGCTATTGATTTGTACTGTAACTCTTGAGTGTTTAGTGACTAATACATTAACAAAACTGAGATTCTTTAGAAGATTTGGTCAACCAGTGTTGTTCTTGTATGTGTACCATTTGGTTCTCTGACTAATTTACCTGATTTTACCATTGTTAATATAGGGAAATAAACATTTTAACTTTTAAATAAAGGCATGGTTATTTATGGCCAAATGGGTCATGGTGCGTAAAGATTACTGACATTTACTGTTGTTTATTGATGATTCGATGTTGCATTAGGGATTTATGGTGGGAATTACTCTAAGTGCAGTCAAACGGTCCATTGAACCTCTAACGCGTCCCCTTATAAAATATGATAAGAAGCCAAATAAGGTCAGAAGCGCTCACAGGGGAATAGCTAAATAAACTCTTTGTGCCTAAAAGTCAGAGGTGAAGACTTCATGAATCTCACCTCACGTGTCAAAATAGTAGCTGTTGTTAAAACTAATGGGGAAATTAAAAAAAATTTGTCAAATTACTATCGGGTCCTTCATTATACAGGTTGTCCTGTCAGCATGGGAGAGGGGGAAAAACTACCTAAACATGACAGCAGGGCTGTAGTGGGATGGCTCCACCCACCGCTGTCTCCCGAGCTTCACTCTGAATCCCAAATGGGGTCTAGTGAAAGTGGTCACAAGATTCGTTACTACCCACTCACATTTTCTTCCAGTGCCACCCTGGTCCGAGGGTCTTATTCAGGCTCCGGGTCCACAAAATTGTCACTATTAGGAGCAGAATTGTATATCCTACAATTTCATCCTGTATTTGCATTTATTTATCTATCTGGCGCTGGAAACATTTTCCCCGTAGTGTGAATTAAAATTTCTATTTGTTATACAGACAGAAAATATTACAGGTTGACACTGGAGGGGTAATTGCGGATACTGGTGAATCTCTTGCTTGCGTATTGCATGTAGGAGGATATCTTCACTGAAGTGAAGCAACCAGGGAATCCTACGAGGGCCTCTCTTGTAGCATTCTAGAATATCCCTACTGCAGAAGATACCCCGAATCTAAGAGCCACACGTACAAAGCATTTTTCTAGTCACAAACAGGCCAATTCGCAGAATCGGCCCATTTGTGACTAGAAAAATTATTTTTCAGATGTGCAAAGCCCAAATTGCGAGTTAGTAACTTGTTACCAAATTGCAATTTGGGTGTTGTGATTTGCTATTAGGGAGGGGCGTGTTGAGGGTGTCCCATCCTAATAGCATATATGAAAGGTATTTACGAATGTTATGCAACCAAAATGCGTTCGCAAAACATTTGCAGTTTACCACCAAAAGAAAGTTGGTGGGACCCCCTAAGAAAACCCTACCCCTTTGGGATGGGTTGGAAAAGTATTTTTTAGGAGCAGGCAGTGGTCCCTCTGACCGCTGCCTACTCTTAACAAATAAAACAAACATTTCCTTTTTCCTTTTCAAACACACCCTATTTTCCTTTATGGAAAACATGCTGGAGTTAAAAAAAAAAGATTGCTTTATTTATAAAGCAATCACAGACATGGAGGTCGGCTGATCCCAGCAGGCCACCATCCCTGTGATTTTGGCCATCCCCAAAGGGTCGCTAATTGCGACCTGCCTTATGATTATTGTTGATGCAGCTCCATTTGCTACCCACTAGGAATCACAAACAGTGTCAAACACACTGTTGGACTTCGCATTTTTGTGACTTCCTAATTGTGAGTTGCAAAAAGTCACAATTAGGAACTCACAAATTGTAGCGATCTTACATGTGGCCCTAAGTCTTTTATACTTCTGATCTGCAAGGTCTGTTGACAAATAATTTAGATACATAAAAAGGCATTAAGGGGGTCATTCTGACCCGGCCGGGCGGCGTACGCCGCCCGCCTGGCGGGAACCGCCAAATGGCCGCCCCGCGGTCAAAAGACCGCGGGGGCCATTCTGACTTTCCCGCTGGGCCGGCGGGCGCCCGCCAAAGGAGCGCCCGCCGGCCCAGCGGGAAAGGCCCTGCAACACAGAAGCCGGCTCTGAATGGAGCCGGCGGTGTTGCAGGGGTGCGACGGGTGCAGTTGCACCCGTCGCAATTTTCACTGTCTGCTATGCAGACAGTGAAAATCATGCTGGGGCCCTGTTAGGGGCCCCCTGCTCTACCCATGCCAGTGGCATGGGCAGTGCAGGGGCCCCCAGGGGCCCCACGACACTTGTTCCCGCCATCCTGTTCCTGGCGGTAAAAAACGCCAGAAACAGGCTGGCGGGAAGGGGGTCGTAATCTCCCGCCATGGAGGTTCAGCCCAGTCAGGGGAAATCCGGATCCCCTTTTCTGACCGCGGCTTTACCGCCGCGGTCAGAATGGGCAATGAAGCACCGGCAGCCTGTTGGCGGTGCTTCCGTTGCCCGCGGCCCTGGCGGTCTTGGACCGCCAGGGTCAGAATGAGGGCCTAAGTCTTTTCCGGACGGAGAGCTGCCAGCAGCAATACTGGCGGTTGGCGGGGAAGTGGAGGTTGCTCCACCTCCACCGCTCGTCAACAGAACACCGCCCACCAAATCACGTTACGTGATTCGGTGTGTGGTGTTCTGTTGACGGGGTGCTGGCGGCGGAGCAGCTCCCATGGATCCCGTCCCCTCCCGGAGGATCAATGGACCAGGTCAGTTGATCACCCGTTAGGGGAGGGAGGTGGGGGGTATTGTGTGTTGTGTGCGTGCATGGGGGTGTGCGTGTGAGTATGAAGAGGGGGTGTGTGAGTGCATGTATGCGTGCAAGGGGTGTAGTGTGTTTGGAAATGTGTGCGTGTCTGCCTGTATGTATGTCTGTATGGATGTGTGCGTGTATATCTGAATGTGGGTGTGTGTGTATGACTGTGTGTGTCTGTTGGCATGTTTGTTCATGTGTGTGCGAGTATGTGTGTTGGTGGCGTCTGCATGCGTGTCGGGTGTGTGTCTGTATAGTGATGTCGGGGCTCAGGGTGGGGAGGGGGGTCCTACCACCTTTGGGGGGTGGGGGTGTTGGGGAAGGACTCGGGTGGGGGATGGGGGAGACCCCTATCAGTGCCAGGGAAGGGATTCCTTGGCACTGATAGTGCTTACCGCCATGGATTTCATGGCGGTGCCCAACCCCATGAAATCCATGGCAGTCAGCCGGGTCATGATACTGCCGGCAGTCTTGTGATGGCCGCTGGGCTGGAGACCCAAGTCTCCAGCCCGGCGGTTGTCTCCGCCATGGCGGTCGGTTCGGAGAAGTGGCGGATGACCATGGCGGTAACCGCCATGGTCATAATTCAATTTTTTTTACCCCCAGCCTGTTGGCGGTAAGCCCGCCACTTCTCCGCCAACCGCCAGGGTTGTAATGAGGGTCTATATATGAATGGCTGGTGATAGCCAGTGTAAAGATCAAGTTTGGAAAACCTCTTGATACTATTTACATTTGCCAGTATCTCGTCCACTCTGGATGTGAGCTCTGTAATGTTGTTGTTTCCAATAATTATTCACACTGCAAGGTAAGTACGAATATAATATATTTTTTGCGGTCAAAACAAGACACTCTTAACAGAAGAGAAACCTCAGCTAACTGCCATCGCTGGATTCTTGGCGTTCTCCCCATTCCATTCGATTCCCTTCTGTACAATGAACAAATTATATATACTTTGTACACTAATAATCTGTAAAATTTATCCAAGAACCTCTGTTTTCTGTGAACAGAATACATTCTAAATGTAATATCATACTCATGGTCTCAACAGTTCATTTACTGCATCACATAGGGGGTCATTCTGACCCCGGCCGGCGGCGGAAGCCGCCGGCCTGGCTGGAACCTCCAGAATACCGCTGCATGGTCAAAAGACCGCCGCGGGTATTCTGAGTTTCCCGCTGGGCGGGCGACCGCCAGAAGGCCGCCCGCCCTCCCAGCGGGAAACACCCTTCCATGAGGATGCCGCCTCCGAATGGAGCCGGCGGAGTGGAAGGGGTGCGACGGGTGCAGTTGCACCCGTCGCGATTTTCAGTGTCTGCGTGGCAGACACTGAAAATCTTGGTGGGGCCCTGTTAGGGGGCCCCTGCAGTGCCCATGCCATTGGCATGGGCACTGCAGGGGCCCCACGACACCCGTTACCGCCAGCCAGGTTCTGGCGGTCAAAACCGCCAGAACCAGGCTGGCGGTAAGGGGGTCGGAATCCCCATGGCGGCGCTGCTTGCAGCGCCGCCATGGAGGATTCCCTTGGGCAGCGGGAAACCGGCGGTACACCGCCGGTTTCGCGTATCTGACTGCGGCTGTACCGCCGCTGTCAGAATTGCCCATGTAGCACCGCCAGCCTGTTGGCGGTGCTACCCCCGGCTTCCACCCTGGCGGTCATAGACCGCCAGGGTCAGAATCAGGCCCATAGTCTTTACACCAAAACGGCACATGCCTTACTCATGACGATGACTTTTTATCTCCTTGCTTGGTAACCATATCAGACTTTGTCATAGTTTTTCTTGTTTCACTCACTTTCTTATTTAAGTTTGCCTACTTTTCCTTCTTGTTTCCCTTTGGCCATAAAGACCTTTGTAATTTGGCCACCTTACTCATACTCCACACATTTCCATCAGATAACACCACACTATTTCCTACCCTGATCACTTTCCTAGGATCAGAAAATTTGGATTCCCTGACTCTTATGTGTCTTCCCTTTTTTATTCAAATCCACTCTCTCTCCTTAAGATACATATAATATTTTAGTCTTTCTGGACAGATTGTGACTTCAGTTGACCAATTAGTGCCTTTGATTATTTTATGTTGTTTTCCTACTTTGTACAACACATCCATCAACCACATTGGTTTCATATTACAACCAGCTGCTCTTCCATCATCTTTTCAAAAGGAGTTTTACCACCTACGTCCCTTGGTGTATCGCAATATCTCCACAATAACTCTTTAATGACTTGATGACAACTTTTATTGCACGCAACAGCTAGTGGCAAACCTTCTTTTAATACTTTTATCTATCTTCCTACTAAACCATTACTCTGCGGATGATACACAGATGTACAAATATGTTATATTCCAAGCATTTTTAGAACAATTTTCATTTCTTTAGATGTTAGTTGTACATCATTATCCGTCACTACGGATTTGGGAAATCCTTCTCTTTTTAATGCTTCCTTTAAAAATAAAATTACATTTTTAAATGTTATTTGGTTAACTATTTTCACTTCAAGCCACTGGGCTAAATTTGTCAATTAAAACAATACAATATACTTGACTTTTAGCCAAACACATGGCCCCTGTGATGTCCAACGATACTCTTACACACTCTGTTGGGTCTCGAAATGGGTCCTTTGACATATTTGATCACTTTTTGAAATTTGTCACTGGTTGCATGTTCTATACATGATCTACCCATTTCTTCAATCTCTCTATCTGTACTGGGCCACCAAAAGTCGCACCTAACTCTGCTTTTCGTGCTGCTCATTCCTGGGTGTCCTTCATGAGCCGTTTTCAAAATGTTGTGCCTTAAGTCCCTTGGTACAACTAATTGCTCACCCTATAACAAAATGCTGTTCTGTTCAGATAATTCTTGCTCAACATGCCAAAATGATAACACGTTTTCTTTCAAAGTATACTTTCTAGGACAACCTGAATTAATGTATTTTAAGACTAACTGCATTTCTGTATCATTATTACTTGATGTTCTCCACTGAGCTTCAGGTAAACATCCCTCTGACACTTCACACATGGACACCACTTTATCTATGTCAGACTCCAGTATTTGTGACATCATTTTCCAATACGGGTAGTCTAGATAAACAATCTGCTAATACATTGCTAGCACCTGGCATATCTTTTACTTGAAAATGAAACTCCTGCAATTTAAATTGCCACCGTGCCACTCTGGGAGTAGCTCTGTGACATCCCCTGGTTATAAACAAATCTGTCAATGGACGATGATCCATTCTTACTTCAAATTCTGTTCCATAAACATATTTTCTAAAACGTTAACCTCCAGATGCTCTAGAAGATTCTGGCAAACTTTTGTGACATCTGCTGCGCTGTCCTGTTCTTCGATAATGCTCTCATCTCATGTGGCATTTCTTGCAGATATAGCTGCAACCTTCTTTTTATTTTAATTGGAGTTTTTGTAGTGGAAGTTTCTCTGCTTTTTTAATTCAAACTTCAGCTGAGCATTGTGAATCTTTTTTCGGTTTCAAGTGCTCTGTGCATTGTTCTGATCTCCCACCTCTCTCACTAAGTTTACCCGGTGAGTCTGAAAGGAACGAGATTGGCGTGTATCAGTATATTGATATCTATCAGGAGTTTTTATATTATCCCTATTTCACAAGTTATAGCTTTTGTCAGGGGTCTCCAAATGTGGAGATTCTCCTCTGTCCTTTTTAAATGTTTGTTTTTGTTTATCCAGCGTTTTTTAGAACCCTCACATGCTTGCTTGGTAGAATCCTTATTGGATTTACCCTGTAGTTGTGTTTACTAGGTCTGGCTCCCAAATGACCCCGACCTATACTTGAATACGTTTTGGCAATAATGTTAGGCAGCTCGTGTTCTTGATCCTGTACAGGAACATCCCGGAACTCCATGCGTACTGCTAGTGATACTGCTTCCCCTTTAAGGTTAATTAATATTATTGAGAATACTGTGGCAAAGTTGTCCATTAATTGCATCCCTCAAATCCAGGGATCAGGCAGCTCCATATTCATCTTGAATTTGTTTTAGCACCTCCGGAAGATTGGCAAGCGTTAGTGTACCGTGTGCGGTAGTGTACAGCATGGCACATACTGTGCCCCAAGTGTTGCAGTTATCCACGGCGTGAACTATCCCAAATGGCAAGCACATAGTGAGAATTCGGTGTTTATCTTGAGGTCCAGTATGGGGAAACACAGATTCCAGCGTGTTTATCTCTTGAGCTAACAGAATTTCTTCATGTTTTTTACGGGTACTTTACCCAGGATCGAATGCACCGTCGCAGGGTTAATACCTGGTGTGACTGCGTGTGGTTGAGCTGGAGCAGTGCACACTGGGTTAGTATTTAATGTTTGCATTACAAACTGTACTAATAATCTATATAATGTTACAAGCTCAATGTGTAAGCGGCAAATCTCAGCTACCACCAAAGTGCCTGCATCAGGATGCAGTGTATATGTGGGCAATAATGGTCAAATAGGGCCATCATTGCTCAGAGGACCTAGCATAACATGAAGTATTGTGTGGGGTAGGGTGCCTCTGGCGGGGTGCCACACGTTCACTCTGTGAGCGAGGTCATACAAAACCCCAGGCAGTTCAATCAGTGCCCCGGGGGGACAGCAGAGAGCAGTACATCGCCACGCGAAAGAGAATGGGCCGATGTAGAAGACAGAGAGGTGCGAGAAGACGGAGAGGAGCGAGAGGACGGAGAGGAGCAAGAGGACGGAGAAGAGCGAGAGGACCACTAGACCGAGGAGAAGATGCACTGAGAGAGGGAGATGCAAGGAGCAGGACAACAGGAAGAAGAAGAGAGGACGCTAATCTACAGAAAAGAGGACCTGCTGTCGGAAGCCCGAGGGAGCCAAGAAGTACCCGGAGCAGGGCATGGAACAGAGGGAAGAGCAACAAGAGATCCTGAAGTCCGCCACGTCCCAGGAGGGGTGTAGCTTCACCAGGTACGATCCAGTTTTCAGGATAGAATATCTCCGTTGTGGAGGAGGGCGGGGAGAATAGGCAAAAGTGTGGGAATCCGGATGGGAACGTTTTCCTCAGACGGAAACCAGACTGAGTCATAAGACCCAGTCTGCTACATCAAGGAGACACCGGGACGCATGCTGGGTGTCTTGATAATTGGGGCACCAGAGAAGAAATAAAAATCACCAATTCCCCATGCATGACCCTCCCTTTCCACACGCACAAGATTCCCTCTTTCCCTCCCTTGCATGCGGAGAAGAAAAAAACCTTGAAAAGAAATACACTTACCTGAAATTGTTTCCTCTGTTTCTTGTTCCCATGCACCTTGGGCCTGAGTCATGCCGAAGACCGCAGGGAAACCTGGAAGGAAACAAGAGAGACATAAGACTGAAGGACACTGTGACAGGTAAGTACAAATGGATACATAAGTAGGCAAATTAGGTTTACGGTTTTCTGTTTTTATTTGTCTTTTCCAATAAATCGTCTCTTCCTTTATTTATATTTTCTCTATTTCTACTTGTCTGTATGTCTGTAGGCTATATTCTTCCTTTTTATTCTTCCTTGTTCCTTATTTTCTTTTTTCTCATTTCCAGGTTGGCGCCTTAGGGATCCAGAAGATGGTCCACTGTGACAGGGAGAGAAAAATAAGAAGCCCATTTTAAAAGGTACGTTTGTCTTTATGGTAGGTATTACTCTTTCATATCTGGCTATTCCTTTTCTCTTTCTGTCTTTTTTCTTGTTTTTTTTGTGCCTCTTTCTTCTGTGATTTGTTAGTTTCTAAGTAAATCTCCTATTTTCTTTGTCTGAGGCCCTTTCACTCTAGTTTTCTGTCTTCTTAGGTCTTCTTTTATTTGTCCTATTTCTTTATTAGGTTAGTACCCTGCTTTCCTTTCACCCAGTGTCTTTTCTTATTTTGTCCTTTGAGTGGTTTTAATAGGCCTTGTAAATAAAAAGGAAAATAGCGAACTAAACAGATAGTGCTCCCCACTTTTGTGTCTTTTTGTTGACTTTCCCTTCCTTACCCCAGCTCATGGCACGTACCTGGTGGGGCCACGTTCCTCCTGGAACGTGGCCGGCTCCTTCGCGTGGTCTCCCTCTCAGTCTTTGTCTGTCTCGTTTGTTTTCCTGACCTCCTCTTCCCTTTCTCCGACCTCCTCGCCTCTTTCTCTGTCCTCCTTGCCTCTTCCTATGACCTCCTCGCCTCTTTCTCCGTCCTCCTGGCATCTTCCTCCGACTTCCTCGCCTTCCCAGCGGCATCCTCCTGCTGCCTCTCGGTGTCTTCCTGGTTGTCAAGGCACCGCCCCTTGTGCCACGGAGCCGACGTGACGTGGAGGTTTGACCTCTACACCGGGACTTTGAGCAGTGCCCCCGGGGTACGTCCTGTACGGCGCTGATCCTTGTGCCCTGTTACATTCACTCCCCCTTGCGAGTGGCTGGTGGAGCCACACGTTGGCGGGATACCGAGACAGAAAGTCAGCATTGGTGAGTAGGGATCCTGGTGAATGTTTCACCTGAACTAGAAAAGGTTGTAGCAATAAGAACCATCTGAGTACTCGGGAATTAGTTGTCCAAAACAATGAAATTGAGCGGCACTCCACAGTAATCCTATGACACAATATTCTGATAATTCAAATGTCCATAAATGAAATATTCTTCCATAAGTTCAACCATAGTATACTTTATTCTTCTCACTGGTTCTCGTATCCAAAAATGTTCATATCATTGTCCCTTCATTCTGTTCCAGTCAACACGTGTTTTGTCTCGGGAATGCCCCTTGACTTCCTCAGGACTCTCTTGTTTTGAAATGGATGATCTCATACACAGAGATCTGTATTTAACTGGTGATCACTGAATAAAGTTTTTTGCACATTTCTCCGTAGTACTCGCGGCATGTAGATTAACCGAAGGAAGGATACGCTCCTTTCACACTAGGGGCATCCACATTAAAATAGTACTGGCAATACACACAGGAAGATTATACATTTCAACATAATAATTATTCAGTGATCACCAGTTAAATACAGATCTCTGTGTATGAGATCATCCATTTCAAAACAAGAGAGTCCTGAGGAAGTCAAGGGGCATTCCCCAGACGAAACACGTGTTGACTGGAACAATGCTTTGCATTTCTCCTCCGATCACGTGGAGGGGGCAGAGAAGCCTGAAAGGAGAGGAATGGCCTCTCTCCAGGGGGGCAATTTGTCTTTTGTCTGTTTCTACCCCCCCTGGGGGCAGAAACCCCCCTAGACACCAGGGATTGTTTTTTTTTTTTGTGTGTTTTTTTTATTTGCAGGGAGCAACCCCTTAGGCAAGGGTCGCTCCCCTGGGGCCAACATTTTTTCTAGGCCATTTCTGCCCCCCTTGGGGGCAGATCGGCCTATTTTTATTAGGCCAATCTGCCCCCAAGGGGAGCAGAAACCATTAGACACCAGGGATTTTTTATTTTTAATAAGTACACATAAGGGGAGTGGCCCTTTGGGCAAGGGCCGCTCCTCAGGGGTGCAAATAATTTTACGTCTGTTTCTGCCCCCCCGGGGGCAGATCGGCCTAAAATTATTAGGTCGATCTGCCCCCAGTGGGGACAGACATCCACTAGACACCAGGGAAAATGTTCTTTATTGTTTTTTTTTTTTTTATGTTTGGGGAGCGACCCTTTGGGCAAGGGTCTCTCCAGGGGGGCAGATTATTTTTAGGCCATTTCTGCCCCCTAGACACCAGGGATTATTTTTATTTTTTTATTTTTATGTTTAGGGAGCGACCCCTTGGACAAGGGTCGCTCCGGGGGGGGGGGGTACAAATCATTATTAGGCCATTTCTGCACCCACCTGGGGACAGATTGTCCTAATATTATTAGGCTGATCTGCCACGGGGGGGGGGGCAGAAAACCACTAGACACCAGGGATAAAAAATGTTTGTTTACTTTTATTTTTTTATGTTTGGGGAGTGACCCCTTAGGCAAGGGTCGCTCCCGGGGGAGGCCAATTATTATTAGGCCATTTCTGCCCCGAAGGGGGCAGAAACCACCAGACAACAGGGAATTTTTATTTTTTTTACTAACATATAAGGGGAGCGGCCCCTTTGGCAAGGGCCAATCCCCAGGGGGGGGGAAATATTTTTAGGCCTTTTCTGCCCCTCCCGGAGGCAGATCGGCCTAATATAATTAGGCGGATCTGCTCCCGGGGGGGCAGAAACCTCTAGACACCAGGGATATATATATATATTATTTTATTTACTTTATGTTTTTATGTATGGGGAGCGATCCCTTAGGCAAGGGTTGCTCCCCTGGGGGCAACTCAGCCTATTTTTGTTAGGCCAATCTGCCCCCAAAGGGGGCAGAAACCTCTAGACACCATGGATTGGTGTGTGTGTATGTGTGTGTTTTGTTTGGAGAGGGCAGCCCCTTGGGCAAGGGTCTCTCCCCATGGGGGCACATTACTGTTGGCCATAACTGCCCCCCTTGGGGGCAGACTGGCCTATTTTGGAAGGCCCATCTGTCCCCAAGGGGGGCAGAAAGCCCACCAGAGACCAGGGAAGTTTTTTTTTTCAAAATAGGGGGTTGGGGTATGGCCATACCCTCACCCCAAATAAGTGGGGCCAAAGTTGTTCTGCCCACCAGTGGATAGATTGGGCAATTACCCCCGATCCACACCCCAGGGGGACAGAAAGTCTACTAGATGCCAGGGAATAAAAAAAATAAAAGAAAATAGTGGGGTGGTGGCTACCAACCAGTATGGGCCTGGTTATGCCCCCACCCGAACTGAAGGGGCTAACAGTCTTTCAGCTCTCCCTCGCACACTAAAACATCTTATCCCATGGCAAGCAAGAGGACCTTTGATTATTTTTGGTTGTTGTTTTACATTTGGGCCATGAGAGCTTGGTAACTATCAAAATCGTCCCACTTGGAATGGTGAGGGCTGCACTTTTTTTTACTTTGGGACGCTGCCATGTTAAAAAATCCACAAGACCTAGACACATTTGAAAACTAAACATCTAGTTGATTCCAGGGTGGTGTGTTTCACATGCACCCCGCACCATTTCCTTACCCACAATGCCCTGCAAACCTGCAACTTTGCTGGAAAGCACACATTTTTCCCACACTTTTGTGATGGAACCTTCCGGAATCTGCAGTAATCCACAAAATTCCTACAACCCAGCATTGTCTCATCTATACCGATAAAATTTCTGCTGCACTTGTCAGCCTAAAAATGTTTTTTTTCAAACTGCCCTTTTGGACCCACTCTGGTTCCCCCTCAATTTCAACGTGTTTTTGGCTCTTCCCTGTCACAAACGCTTGGCCCACCTACACAAGTGAGGTATCATTTTTACCAGGAGACTGAGGGGAACGTTGGGTGGTAGGAAATTTGTCCCGGTGCAGTGATCCCACACAGAAATGTGGGAAAAATGTGATTTTTTAGCTAGATTTGCGGTTTGCTGAGGACTCTGGGTAAGAAAATATTGGGGGATCCACACAAGTCACACTTCCCTTGACTCCCTTGGGTGTCTAGTTTTCAGAAATGTCTGGGTTTGGTAGGTTTCCCTAGATGGCTGCTGAGCCCAGGACCAAAAACGCAGGTGCCCCCCGCAAAAACAAGTAGTTTTCTATTTGCTAATTTCGATGTGTCCAGATAGTGTTTTGGGGCACTTCCTCTTGCGAGCACAAGGCCTACCCACACAAGTGAGGTACCATTTTTATCGGGAGACTTGGGAGAACACTGGGTGGAAGGAAATGTGTGTCTCCTCTCTGATTCCAGAACTCTCTGTCACCGAAATGTGAGGAAAAAGTGTTTTTTTAGCCAAATTTTGAAGTTTGCAAAGGATTCTGAGTAACAGAACCTGGTGAGAGCCCCACAAGTCACCCCGTCTTGGATTCCCCTAGGTCTCTAGTTTTCAAAAATGCGCAGGTTTGGTAGGTTTCCCTAGGTGGCGGCTGGCTAGAGGTGAAAATCCACAGGTAGGCACTTTGCAAAAAACACCTCTGTGTTCTGTAGAAAAATTTGATGTTTCCACGTTGTGTTTTGGAGCATTTCCTGTCGCAGGCACTATGCCTACCCATACAAGTAAGGTACAATTTTTATCGGGAGACTTGGGGGAACGCTGGCTGGAAGGAAATATGTGGCTCCTCTCAGATTCCAGAACTGTCTGTCACCGAAATGTGAGGAAAAAGTGTTTTTTTAGCCAAATTTTGAGGTTTGCAAAGGATTCTGGGTAACAGAACCTGCTGAGAGCCCGACAAGTCACCCCGTCTTGGATTCCCCTAGGTCTCTAGTTTTAAAAAATGCACAGGTTTGGTAGGTTTCCCTAGGTGGTGGCTGAGCTAGAGGCCAAAATCCACAGGTAGGCACTTTCCAAAAAACACCTCTGTTTTCTTTGAGAAAATGTGATGTGTCCACTTTGTGTTTTGGGGCATTTCCTGTCGCGGGCACTAGGCCTACCCACACAAGGGAGGTACCATTTTTATCGGAAGACTTGGGAGAACGCTGGGTGGAAGGAAATTTGTGGCTCCTCTCAGATTCCAGAACTGTCTGTCACCGAAATGTGAGGAAAAAGTGTTTTTTTAGCCAAATTTTGAGATTTGCAAAGGATTCTGGGTAACAGAACCTGCTGAGAGCCCCACAAGTCACCCCGTCTTGGATTCCCCTAGGTCTCTAGTTTTCAAAAATGCACAGGTTTGGTAGGTTTCCCTAGGTGCCGGCTGAGCTACAGGCCAAAATCCACAGGGAGGCACTTTGCAAAAAACACCTCTGTTTTCTGTAGAAAAATGTGATGTGCCCACGTTGTGTTTTGGAGCATTTCCTGTCGCGGGCGCTATGCCTACCCACACAAGTGAGGTACCATTTTTATCGGGAGACTTAGGGGAACATAGAATAGCAAAAGTGTTATTGCCCTTTGTCTTTCTCTACATTGTTTCCTTCCAAATATAAGACAGTGTGTAAAAAAGACGTCTACTTGAGAAATGCCCTGTAATTCACATGCTAGTATGGGCACCCCAGAATTCAGAGATGTGCAAATAACCACTTCTCCCCAACTCCTTATCTTGTGCCCATTCTGGAAATACAAAGGTTTTCTTGATACCTATTTTTGACTCTTTATATTTCAGCAAATGAATTGCTGTATACCCGGTATAGAATGAAAACCCACTGCAAGGTGCAGCTCATTTAATGGCTCTGGGTACCTAGGGTTCTTGATGAACCTACACGCCCTATATATCCCCGCAACCAGAAGAGTCCAGCGGACGTAACAGTATATTGCTTTAAAAAATCTGACTTCGCAGGGAAAAGTTACAGAGTAAAACGTAGAGAAAACTGGCTGGTTTTTTTACCGCAATTTCAATATTTTTTTATTGTAGTTGTTATTTTCTGCAGGAAACTCTTGTAGGATCTACACAAATTACCCATTGCTGAATTCAGAATTTTGTCTACTTTTCAGAAATGTTTAGGTTTCTGGGATCTAGCATTGGTTTCACACCCATTTCTGTCACTGACTGGAAGGAGGCTGAAAGCACAAAAAATCATAAAAATGGGGTACGTCCCAGTAAAATGCCACAATTGTGTTGACAAATTGGGTTTTCTGATTCAAGTCTGCCTGTTCCTGAAAGCTGGGAAGCTGGTGATTTTAGCACCACAAACCCTTTGCTGATGCCATTTTCAAGGAAAAACCACAAGCCTTCTTCTGCATCCCTTTTTCCCATTTTTTGTTTTTAAAAAACGAAATTTTCACTGTATTTTGGCTAATTTCTTGCCCTCCTTCTGGGGAACCCACAAAGTCTGGGTATCTCTAGAATCCCTAGGATGTTGGGAAAACAAGACGCAAATTTGGCATGGGTAGCTTATGTGGACAAAAAGTTATGATGGCCTAAGCGAGAACTATTCCAAATAGGCAAAAAAAGGCCTGGCACAGGAGGGGGAAAAGGCCTGGCAGCGAAGGGGTTAAATCCAAAGTAGTATTTTGCGTGTCCTAATCTTTCTATAAGATCATCTATACGTGGCATAGGAAAGGTGTCAAAGTGTGATAGGGAATTAAGTTGTTGAAAGTCTATGCAGAACCTAATAGAACCATCGGGTTTGGGAACTAATACTACAGGTGAACACCAGGGGCTGGAAGATGGTTCAATAACACCTGCTTTTATAATTTCCATGACTTATCTTTCTACCACTTGCTTTCTAGCTTTTGGTATGTGATAGGGGCTTTGTCGGAAGACTCTTCCATCTATGGTACTTATACAGTGCCTTATGAGGTGGATTCTACCAGGTTTGGTTGAAAATACCCTGTTGTTGTTATGGACTATCTCTTCTAGTTGATGGCATTGGGATGATGTGAGGTTAGTACCAAAATGAGGCTTGGTTTCTTTTTCGGATTCAGGAGGGGTACGGAATACTGGTATCTCTGACTCTGGACAGGTAGTAATATACATATCTACATTATGGTCTTCTTTCTCATACCATGTCTTCAACAAGTTTATGTGATAAATTTGACTTTTATCTGATCCTATGGGTATTTCGATCCTATATGTTACTGGTGTTACCTTTTCAAGGACGGTATACGGTTCCTGCTAACGAGCCAACAATTCATTTTCAGTCGTAGGTAGGAGTATTAATACTTTTTGTCCTATAGTTAGGTCCCTGACCTTACTTCTACCTTCATACTGAGCCTTCTGTCTCGCCTGGGTCTCTTTTAGTTGGGTGTGTACGTCCTCCCAAACTGTATGTAAGCTTTCTTTTAACTCGTTAGTATAGGTGAGAATGTCTTTTATCTCCTCCTCTGTTTCCTCCCACTGCTCAGCCATCATGTCTAATATCGTCCGAGGTTGTCTTCTGAACAGGAGTTCAAATGGACTATGTCCTGTGGAAGACTGCACATGTGTACATATGGCATACAAAAAAAGAGGTAGTTTTTTATCCCAGTTTCTACCGGAATCGTTTATGGTTTTCCACAGGAGACTCTTGATGGTTTGATTATAACGTTCGACAAGGCCATCTGTTTGTGGATGGTAAACCGACGCCCGTATTTGTTGTACGCCCAGAGTCTGACATATTTAGGACATTAACCTGGACATAAAAGGTGTTCCCTAGTCGGTTAGGAGTTCCTTAGGGAATCCGACACAGGAAAATAATTCTATCATGGCTTGAGCCATGCTTTTCGTCGTCATACTTGACAAAGGTATGGCCTCAGGATATCTAGTTGCGTAGTCTACAAGAACCAAGATATATTGCTGACCTTGAGATGACGGTACCAACTGGCCTACCAGGTCCATACCCACCCACATGAATGGGGTCTCTATAATAGGTAACAGGAGGGGAAGCTTGGGATCCATGGAGGGATTAATTAATTGACATTTGGGACATTGTTGGCAATGTTTCCTTATATCGCCATATACCCCCGGCCAATAAAACCTCCTTGTTATGTACTCTTCAGTCTTCTCTCTCCCTAGATGTCCTTCCCTCGTGTCCCCATGTGCAAAGTGAAGTACCTGGTCCCGGTAGTCTTTTGGAACTAACAACTGGGGTTTCCTGTTCCCTTGTGGTGTGATAACTCGATACAGTAAATCATTTCTAATGTGGAAATAAGGACCTACTGTGGGATTATTGTTGGTGAGAGCAGCATGCCAGGCTTGCTTTAGAGTAAGATCATCTTGTTGAGACTGTCAAAATTGTCCTGCGACCGAAAATGTCGGTTTCCTGGAATTAGGTTTAGGTTCATTATTATTATTATCATCCCTGTAGTAGGTGTTCTTTTGCTTTCGTTTTTGGGTCTTAGTTAGTTTTTCCCTCGGTATGGTTTTTTCTATTTCTGTTGAGGAAAAAGGGGCTTCAGCCCACCAAGACTCGGTTTGATTAGTGTTTTTTAGGCTATCCAAGACTTCAGGAAATGCTATATAATCAGTTCCTGTAATGAGCTCTTCCACTAGGTCTGGGATGGCTCCTACAACAACTGGTTCTTCTTTTTCCCACCATTTTACCTGTATGATAGCAACTGGGTAGGTTTTACTATCCCCGTGTACATAAGTGATCAGTACCTGTTCTCCCTTTACCCACTGTTCTGGGCGTACGTATTTGTGATTGATGACACTGACTACAACCGGAGTCTACTAGTGTTTTCCTTATTTCTTGATTCACAAGAACAGATGTAGAATATTGAGTAGTTCGATTACATAACCACAGTACTTTTCCTCTGGCTATCCCTATCTACATTGGTTTTCCCTGATTACGACTTTGAGGACAATATCATGCAATATGGCCCCATTCTGCACAATTATGACATTGTCGGTTCATCATTAGTTCTTTTAAGGGAGGGCTTTTCCAGATTTTACCCGGTTAACGGCTTTATAAGGAAAGCTTGGGGAGAGGGTTTAGGGAGTGGAGAGTTTGTTCTGGTAGAGGATACAGAAATTCAGTATGGCTGCCAAAGTCATGCTGTTAGTATACAAGTTGGCAGTCAAGCACTCTGTTATGTACTCGCACTTCCGGCTCCTGATCTCCTTCACCTCGTGCTTCAGGCTCATAGTCTCCTTCAGGCTGTGGTCCCCGAGCACTCCTTCACCAGTAAATTGCTTGAGCTTCTTCGCACCTCATGCACTTCTGACACGTGCCCTTTCTCGGTTCTCAAACAGTAAGCTGCTCGTGCTTCCTCACGTCTTGTGCACTTCTGGCGCGATCTTCTCTTGTTCTTCTTGTTTGCGCTCCCTCACATCTCACAAATTATAGCCATCTTACCGTATATGACGAAAATCAGATATCCATCATATAAATAAATAGACGTCTGCAGCTCCAACCGCACCAACATCAGTTATAATCCACTTGTCGTGTGTGGATAACGGCTGCCTTTCAGTCACAAACTTTCCGATGAACTGCAGGCTTCTCTGGATTTCTGCTCATCACCAGTGTAATGTAGTTGTTTCCAATAATTATTCATGCCACAAGGTAAATAAGAATATATTTATTGCTGTCAAAACAAGACCCTCTTAACAGAAGAGAAACCTGAGCTAACTGCAATCACAGGAATCTTGCGTTTGGCCCATTCAATTCCAATCTGGAATGCCACACCAAGATTCTCGCAGCAGCCACAAGGATATTACAAGCTCCTTCTTTATCATATGGTTTGATTATCGCATGGCCCAAGATATTCAAATATTCAAACTTACTTATGGTTGTTTGACGTTGTGGGCAACTATGATGGGTAGGACCCGATCTGTGGACCCTCCTTCTTCTAATAACAACGGCATCTTCAGGTTTTCATAGCGTTCATTGGCTATTATGTTCTTGCTCAACCGTAGTGTGGTCACTGATGTCTAGCCCTTATTTTGTAGTTAATTTGATTATTTGTTAAGCAAATGTATATAATGCACACCTAGCCATGGGGGTAACACCCCTAGTGGGATGTAGAAACATTGAACGGCAGAGGTTAGTAGTGTAGGTAGGCGATGACTTAGTGGTAGAAAAGTGGTGAGAAAACAGAAGGTGTCCGTTAATGTCTCATAGACAGATGGATCTTCAAGTTTATTCTCAAGGAGATGATTCATTCAAAAACTTTAATGAGAGAAGGCTTGAGTCACAGGGCCTAATTCACAAAGGTAAATTTAGATCTGAAATCTACATTTACTTTTGTGAATTGGGCCCCTAGACTTCAGGTGTAAATTTAGACTTCAGATCTAGGTTTACCTTTGTGAATTGGGCCCTTAGACTTCAGGCCTGAGCTCAGACTTCAGGTCTAAGTTTACCTTTGCGGATCAGGCTCACAGTTGTATTCCTTATTTCTGGCATCTCCAACAAGAGTCAGGATTTGTTTCCGGTGTTTCTTCCTCCTCCTGCAAGCAGCAGGTTTTCATGAAAGTAGAAAGTGTGGATGTGAGACACAACATGAGGCTCAAAAAACAACTCAAATGCTTCAGTTTGACTTGCTGGCTGGAAAGCAACCTGGCAACAACTACAGTAGGAGATGTGAAAGGACCTACAGATCATCCGGAGAACACAGTGTGCTGGCAAGAGGATGAAACAACATCTGAGAATGGAGGCATAGGATATCAACTGAGCTCATGGTACCAATGTATGATCACCTTCCCTATTATACAATGATTGGCAAATCCAATAGATTTGGATTTAATGTGCCAAGACATGTAAATAAAGGCAATCACAAATGCTGTTTATTTGTGTTGCATGTACAAATGCTGTTTAGCACATTGAAGCCTGTCCTATTGGCTTTGCTCATGCTAGGTGAAAAGTAGCAAAAAGAGATGCTTTCTGTATAGAATGAATATAAGAAATAAAGGCCCTCATTACAAACCTGGCGGTCGGTGATAAAGTGGCGGTAATACCGCCAACAAGCCGGTGGTAACTACCGCAAAATTATGACCATGGCGGTTAGATCTCAGAAAGACAGCCAATGTACCACACCGACCGCCAGGGCGGAAACAACAAGCCTCACGGCGGAAGCTGCCTACAGCCAGGAAGTCAAAGTTCTGCGCACCATATTATGATAAGACAATCCGCCACCTTTTCTGAGGCGGTAACAATGATCATCGTAACACAATTGGAGAGTAAGGGAGAGTTGAGGATATACAAAATATATATATCCAAAGGGAACAACACTGTACTGATCTCCCAAAATACAAAACCAAAATCACACAAGAGAGTACGGGGTTCAAAGAGAGCTCTAAGCTGTGGAAAGTTCTGGCCTTTGACTCTTAGATAGGTGACCTGTGAGACCTTGCTCTCACAGAGGTGCCCCCATTTTTGTTTTTAATCACACCAACAGTCTCCACAATTGAAGTGTAGTTTCACATAGGTGACTGTTTAGGTGTTTTTAAATATACCCCTAGGTTAGCTGGATCCCACACTTTTCCAGAACAGTGATAATTGACGCACTCCTTCCTGTTCCTTTAACAGTGAGGTTGAGTCCGCCCAGGTGGCAGTGTCCTACCTGGGTGGGGCTAGGTGGTCATATGATGAAGCATGACACTATATAGTGTGTGAGACCACCTAGTCCGTAAAGAAAACTTTCCTTCCCCCTCCTCCACCTCCTAACCTCAACTCTCCACAGTACCCACCAGCATCAACTTACCTAATAGGGTCTAAGAGCTACTAGGAAACTTTCCACACCTTAGAGCTCTCTTTGAACCCCGTACTTTCTTGTGTGATTTTGCGGTAACAATGACATCAAAGCCTGGCGGAAACCAAGCACAGAAGTGAAAGGGCTCACCATTGGAGACACAGGGGAGAACTATGTTGCCATGGAACCAAAACTGCATGTATCTCCAATTATATTTTACGTTCTGCTCCACCACAAACACCAATGCCGGCGAAGACGACAACGGTGAGCACAGCCGCCTAGCACACAAGGGAGGGGGGAAACAAGAGTGACACACACACGCACAACACACACCCCATACACACACACCATACACACAACCAGATTCACAAGAAAACAAGTTAATCCACCTAAATAGGCTGAATAATGCAAGGAAAACACAAATTTACTAAAGGGAATGTAATAAGATAAACACAGCAGAATTTTTTTTTTGCCAATGTTACAGATATCTACAAATGTACAAGCAAAAGGGTCACTGCCCTGTCCTCAGTTTACGTGGGCCATATGGCCACAGGGCAAAATCCAAGGGCCCTCTTGTCACCTGCATCAATGCGGAGAGAACACTGCAGGGGCATCAGTTGGCAAATAGGCAGGCACCTCAGGGGGAGAGGGAAGGCACCTCAGCTGGGAGCGGAAACAAGACCACTGGTTGGGAAGGGGGCAACATGCCCATTGCTCTTGGTCCTGGGGTGTGCAAAGCCACAGTTTCTCGAGTGGGTGTCATGCCGACTGGTTGTGGAGGGGGCAACATGCCCATTGCTCTTGGTCCTGGGAGTGCAAGGCCACAGTCTCTCAAGTGGGTGTCTTGCCCACTGGTTCTGGAATGAATAGGCTGCACAGCAGCCCATGGAGTCAGGCTCACCTTGTGTCCGCCGGCGGTGATGGCTGCACTGTGGAGGTGCTGGTGGTGGTGGTGGGAGGCTCCTATAAAGTCCCTGCACCATCGGATGGCTGCACTGTGGTGGTGCTGGTGGTGGTGGTGGGAGGCTCCTGTACAGCCCCTGCACCCTCGAATGGCTGCACTGTTTTGATGCTGGTGGTAGTGGTGGGAGGCTCATGCACAGCCGCTGCACCCTCGGATGTCTGCACACCCATAGTTGGTGGTGGGGGCTCCGTAACAGCTGCTAGTGCAGGCTCCTTGCACTTCTTGCCTGCTGGTGCAGACTCCTTCCCCTTTCGGCTGGCTGGAACAGACTCCTTCTTCTTCAGTATATGCGGCCTGGAATCCTTTCCACCACGAGTAGGTGCAGATGAAACTGTGCCCGTGGATATTGTGTGGCTGAGGTGATTGGTTTGGTTCTTCCTACCATGGCCATACGTGCAGGACGGGGGAGGGGTAGGGAAGAGGTCAATGGTGGAAAGGAAAAGTTTCTTAGGGACATTGAAGTGGGAAGAGGGAGAAGGAATGGGAGTGGAAGATGAGGGAGTGGTTGTTGGAGGTGTCTGTCTGCTGGATTTGGGTGCAGCTGCATGGGCTGTATGCTGTTGTGAGGTGGATGGCTGTTGGGTGTCTGAGTGCTTGTGTTTGTGTACTTTAGGAGGGGCAGGACAGACACAGTTGGAGAGGACACAGGGGACGTGTGCATGGATTTTGTGGAGGTGTTTGCCAGTGAGGTGTGTGTTCTGTTTGGTGTGTGATGATGCAGGTAGTGGATAATGAAGTAGTGCATGCAGGTGTGAGTGTGGATGTAACTGGGCGGGAGGTGGAGGAGGAGGAGGGGGAGCCAGTGGAAATAGTGAATGTTTTTGTATCTGCAAATGGATGGTATTTGTGTGAGTGGCTGTGGGATGAAGTGTGGTGATTGTGTTTGCCTGTGACACTCTTGGGTGTTGTGCTGTGTGCATGCTCGTCTGGCTGTGTGCTTGGGATGGGTTGGGGTTGAGGATAATGGGACTGGGAGGGGGTACGGTAGAAACAGGGACAATGGCTGCCATCAGAGAGGAGGCCAGTGCCTGGATCAAACTCTATTGGGCCTCCAATCCAGTGTGAATGCCCTCCAGGAATGCATTAGATTGTTGCATCTGGGCTGCCAGCCCCTGGATGGCATTCACAGTGCTTATAGGTATATACCAGGGCACACCATATACATCCAGTTTATTTCCATATGTGTCAATGAAGGTTCCAGTTTGAAATTGCTGTGTAGTTGTATTTATTGTTCATGATAATCATAGAGATTTGGAGTTTCCTGAACAACTTACGAAGCACTGACAGGATTATCATGGTCGTGTCTGTTCCATTCAATTTCTACTTAACTCCTACCTAACGTTTTCAATACAGTGCACCAATAAGACGTCTTGGTGCATTCGAATTTACCTCTTCAAACATTTACTAGTTGGAAATTCATTTTCTATTGGCCTTAAGGAAGTCTTGTTGACGAAACATGTGTTGGCTGTTATTTCTCTTGAGTTATGATGGACACTATCACTTGGAATATTATTAGATGAACAATAAATACAACTACTCAGCAATTTCGAACTGGAACCTTCCTTGACACATATGGAAATAAACTGAATGTATATGGTGGGCCCTGGTATATACCTATGAACTTTCAAACATCATGGGGGTCATTCTGACCCCGGCGGTCATGGACTGCCGGGGCCAGGGTTGGAGGGAGCACCGCCAACAGGCTGGCGGTGCTCCACAGGGTATTCTGACCGCGGCGGTTCAGCCGCGGCCAGAAAGGGAAAACCGGCGGTCTCCCGCTGGTTTTCCGCTGCCCTGTAGAATCCTCCATGGCGGCGCAGCTCGCTGCGCCGCCATGGGGATTCTGACACCCCATACCGCCATCCTGTTCCTGGCGGCTAACAGGATGGCGGTATGGGGTGTCGTGGGGCCCCTGGGGGCCCCTGCAGTGCCCATGCCAATGGCATGGGCACTGCAGGGGCCCCCGTAAGAGGGCCCCACTTTGTATTTCAGTGTCTGCTTTGCAGACACTGAAATACGCGACGGGTGCCACTGCACCCGTCGCACTTTCCCACTCCGCCGGCTCAATTCTGAGCCGGCGTCCTCGTGGGAAGGCCGTTTTGCACTGGGCTGGCGGGCGGCCTTTTGGCGGTCGCCTGCCAGCCCAGTGCAAAACCCAAAATACCCTCAGCGGTCTTTCGACCGCGGAGCGGTATTTTGGAGGGGGGAACTCTGGCGGGCGGCCTCCGCCGCCCGCCAGGGTGAGAATCACCCCCCATATGTTCTTCATATGATGCGATCTGAATTCTTGGTGGCTGGATGCTCACCAGTTGGTCACCCATCAAACTACTTGTGTTAACATATTGATTGTATTTTCTGGATTACATTGTACTTATGTATAGGAGGTGCGAACATTGTACACAGCCACTTCTTCTTGCTATTTGCATTCACAATGCTTGACTGCCCTAAAGAGATGGATCTCAGGAGGTCAATAGCCTCCTCACTGAGGGCAGCAGGGCTCACTGGGGCAGGGCCTGAGGTGCCTGGGGCAAGGAGATGCGCACCCTCCTGGGTGAGCGGGCATGGGCAACTCGCTGAGGGGCTGCTGGGAGGGTGGTGCTGGTACGGGGGTGGCGGCTGTACCTGTAGCTGGGGTGGTCACAGAAGTGTCCGCACCACCAGGGAGCTTCCATCGGAGGAGGTATCTGTGTCTGAATTGTCCCCTCAAGTCTCTGCCATGGTGCTCCCCTCACCCTCTGTCCCACTGGTGCCCTCAGCGTCGGTGGACTCTGCTCCATGGGTCCTGTGGGATGCAGCTCCCTCCTTCGCTGGTGCCTTTGCTCTTCCACCAGATGATGCTAATGCACATAAGGACAGGATTACAAAACAAGAAATGGGAGAAAGAGACAAAGGATACACTGGGTCAATGAGTGCACCACCGTTGGTGCACACAGCACCCTCATACACAGGGAACAGGCCTATGCACTATGCATTGCACCACCACTGATATTGCTAGCCACCAAGGCATAAGGAGGGGCACACACCGCCAACTGCAGCACACCTGGGACCCACGCAGCCCTGACCAGTAGTGGATGCTTACAAGCTAGGTAGGCAGGATTATCCCTTCAGAGCCCTAGCCACCAGAGGACCTACGCTGCTATGTCAGGCCTGGTCTAGGGGCACCCACTAACACACATCCACCACTCGGATACCACCCCACCAGCCGTAAGTTGTAATGATAGCCACTGTACTCACCCCCATGTGGCTGCTGTGATGCCCTCAAGCGCCCATCCAGTTCAGGATAGCCTACCGCCAGTATGCTGGCCATCAGGGGGGTTAGGGTTCGACGGGCACCCCTTTCTCGTTGGGAGGCCATTCCCAGCTGGGCCTCCGCCATCTTCCTTGCCCAGTGTCTCAGGTCCTCCCACCATTTGTGACAGTGGGTGCTCTGCCTGCCATAGATCCCCAGGGTCCGCACCTCCGCATGCCATATACCCTTCTTTTGATGGGCACTGACCTGCAGATGAAATGCACACAGGAAAACACCATTAGACAAACAGTCCAGCCAGTTACACATATGGCCCACCAGACCCGTTTCCGTAACCATTGGCACACACATAGCCCAGCACACCACGGCTACACCGCAAAGAGGACATCCACCCACCCCCCTTACACAAGGCCTTCACACACAAAACTCCATGCATTCATACCTCATGCTCATGCATCGTGCCAACATGGTAGGTTCCAGATACAGTCACAGCAGCACTTACAGTGTCGGTCCTCTCTTATGGAATGTCAAGTGGCAAGTGAGGAATCAGATAGAAAATATCGGTCATGTCCACGGTGGTGCATACCGCCATGGCTGGCGTAGATCATCATTGGCCACTGCACCCCATAGGGCCCAATATTAACCAATGAGGAATTGCACGGCGGTTCCCGACCGCCTCCCGCCACGGTGCACAACGTCAGCAGAATTATCTCACTTCCACCTGTCCCCCCACACAGGACAGGTGGATGCCATTTCGGGGGGGCAACCCTATGGATTCATGCTGCGTCACAGGGGAAATAGGCACATACTGAACAATTCACACTGACCTATTACAAGTTTACAGAATGCAAACTCCTGTTGTGGCTCCTATGTTTAGTTTGTGACAGCCTCCTCACTCTTGTGTCCCTTAGATACCTGATGCTGCATATGAATAGGAGATGGAGACATACCCCAGTGTACAGACCCCTGGTGGACTTGGCTACACTGGAGAACAGGCACATTATACTCACCTATAGACTGGACAGGGCCACAATCACAGACCTGTGTTCCCAATTGGAGCCTGACCTGATATCTGCTATCCGTCAGCCCACTGGGATCCCCCCTCTTGTGCAAGTGCTATCTCTACTCCATTTCCTGGCAACTGGTTATTTCCAAGTGAGAGTGGGCTTGGCAGGAGGAATGTCACAGCCAATGTTCTCAATAGTGCTGACAAGAGTGTTGTCTGCCCTGATAAAACACATGTGCAACTACATTGTTTTCCCCCATGTTGAGGATTTGGCCACAGTGAAGGCCAAGTTTATGCAATAAACATATCCCCAACATAATTGGGGCAATTAATGGTACACATATTGCATTTGTCCCCCCCCCCCCGCCAGAATGAAAAGCTGTTCAGGAATCATAAGAGTTTCCACTCCATGAATGTTCTTGTGGTGTGCTTGGCAGACCAGTACATCTCCCACGTCAATGCTAAATATCCTGGGTCGGTGCATGATGCCTTTGCCCTGAGGAATAGCAGCATACCAAATGTGATGGCCCAACTTCAGAGGCACAGGGTGTGGCTAATAGGTGAGCCTTGGTCCCCACTCAGTGTATGTTAGTTAATGCCTCTGGTGTTAACCTCATAGGATAGTGTGTGGCTAAATGTTGTCACTTAATATTTGCAGGTGACTCTGGTTACCCAAACCTATCATAGCTGCTGACCCCTGTGAGGAATGCCAGGACAAGGGCAGAAGAACGTTATAATGAGGCACATGGGCGAACCAGAAGGATTATTGAAAGGATCTTTGGCCTCATGAAGGCCAGGTTCCGGTGCCTCTATCTAACAGGTGGATCCCTGTGCTACTCACCCAAGAAGGTCTGCCAGACAGTAGTGGCATGCTGCATGTTGCACAACCTGACCCTCAGACGCATGCCCTTCTTCTGCAGGAGGAGGAGACTGGAGATGCCCCTGTGGCAGCAGTAGACCCTGTGGACAGTGAGGATGAGGAGGCAGAGGATGAGGATGAGGACAACAGAATATCAGTTACACAATAGTACTTCCAATAACACACAGGTAGGACAGTGTAACTTTACATTTCAATGACTTTGGTTGTAATCTGTGTGGCAATGGCATGCTGATATTTCCCACCTCTATGCCCACTTACTGTTCCCTCTGGCAATTTATTTTGCAGAGGTTGGTGAGTTAACAAATACTCCTGGTGTGATCACTACAGCCAGTTACAGGTCATTAATTTATGCTCATCGTCTGTACAGTTAATTAGCAATGTTTGTTCCTGTTTCAAAGAATACATATTTGATATACATGACATACTCCAAATAGAGTTCTTTCAAAGGGTGTTTATTGAAGTGTTAACATATAGGGGGGAAAGTGCAATGGGATGGGGTGATGATGGAGGACAGTCCAGGGTATTGTGCCAGTCTGTTTGCAGCACAGGTGCATTGTCCAAGTGGACTTAGGAAGGGGAGCAATGGCAGTTCAAGGTGGACAGGGTGACTGAGTGGGAAACAAGGGTGACAATCAGGAGAGTCTCATTTCCTGGTGGGGGTCTTGGCATGTGTCTCTGGCTTCTGTCTGGATCGCAGGGAACATTTGCGGGGTGGTTCACGTTCTGCAGGGGGAGGGGTGCTGGTGGCCTGTGAGTCCCGTGGCGGGGCCTCCTGACCACTAGCGGCAGTGGAAGTCTGTTCAGGTGTCTGGCTACTGGAAGGGACCCTCTGGTGTGAGACTGCCTCCCTCATAATGTTGGCCATGTCTGCCAGCACCCCTGCTGTGGAGATCAGGGTGTTGTTGATGGCCTGCAAGTCCTCCCTGATCCCCTGGTACTGTCCCTCCTTCAGCCGCCTGTCCTCCTGCACGTTATCCAGGATCTGGCCCATCATGTCCTGGGAATGTTGATAGGTTCCCAGGAGAGTCAGTTCCCTGGGCCTGTCCTCCCCCTGGTGCACAGCAGTCCTCTCATTGTCCCTGGTGGCCTGTGCCTCTGTCCCCTGAACCGTGTACCCACTGGCCCCAGGTCCCTGATTTTCTTGGGTGCGAGGTGTGGCCTGGGGTCCCTGTAGAGGTGGACACACTTCTGATTGACGTGTCCTGGGCACAGAGGTGTGGCTACCCTGGGTGGGTGCTGTGGTGGTGTTTCCAGATGGGGGAGGCTCTGTAGTGATCTGTGACTGGGCTTGGGTAACCGGCTGCCCAGTGGTCCCTGATGGGCTAGGTAGCTCGTCCAGATCCTGAAGACCAGAGTTACTGTCATCACTGTGGGCCTCTTCTGTTGGGGGACTGGATAATGCTTGCACCTCCTCTCCGGTGACATTGGTTGGGGTACCTGTGGGGATGTAAATGATGTGTTATGGTTTATGTGTATGACATATTATACATCCCTGGTTTCCCCTCTATTTTTGGATTTGCCCTGCCAGCTTTCACTTGTGTATGTTAGTGTATGGTGGGATTGTTAGTTCTCTATGGTGTGCATGCTTTAGTGATGAGTATCCATGCAGGGCTGTGAGGGGTGTCCATGCATTGGTACAGCATGCAGGGCTTGGCATTGGGATGAGTGAGATGTGATGATGGAGTGTGTAGGATATAGAGGAGTTATCGGAGTGAGGGTGAGGGTATGTGATGGCATGCAGGTAGGAGGGGTGATAGTAGTTGAGAGTTGACTTACCAGAGTCCAGTCCTCCTCCGACTCTGGCCAGGCCCTCAGGATGCAGTATTGCCAAGACTTGCTCCTCCCATGCTGTGGGTTGTTGGGGAGGAGGTGGGGGTCCACCGCCAGTCCTCTGGATAGCGAGCTGGTGTCTTGCTGCTATGGAACTTACCTTCCCCCGTAGGTCTTTCCACCTCTTCCTGATGTCATTCCTAGTTCTGGGGTGCTGTCCCACGGCGTTGACCCTGTCACGATTCTCTGCCAAAGCTCTATCTTCCTGGCTATTGGTATCTGCTGCACCTGTGCTCCAAATGTCTACCCTGACACATTCCTCCACCATGACCCTTAGCTCCTCCTCTGTGAAACGGGGGTTACTTTGTGGCGCCATGGGTGTTCTGTGTGGTGTTTTGGTGAGGGTGTGTTAGGTCATGTGTTGGGGTGTGTGATGTGGAGTGCGTGAGTGGTGTATAGGTGTGAGTAGTGTGTGCCTCTAGTTGTGTCAGTGGTCTTGGTGTCTCTTTGTTGGCAATGATTTATCATTGTAAAGGGTTGTGGATAATGTGGGTGTGTGTTTTATAGTGGCGTGGGTGTGGTGTGTGTATGGGTGTCAGGTGTGTGTTGTTTAAATTGTCCAATGTGGTGTTGTTTTGTATGTGGATGCCCATTGTGAGCGCGCCAGTATGTACCGCCAATGGTTTACCGCCGTTGAAGGTCCACCGTGGTGATTCGTGGGTCATAATGTGATGGGCGTTGTTTTGTGATGGTGTGGGTTTGGATACTGCCACTTTATCACTGACCTTTGGACTGGCGAATTTATGTACGTGGCAGTAATCTGTCAGATTGGTGTGTGTATGTCATAATATGGTGAACGGATATCCGCTGCAGTAAGTTGGTGGCAGTCAGCGTGGCGGTGTGTGGACTTACCGCCATTGTCATAATGAGGGCCAAAGAATTGAAAGTGACAAACAGGTTGATGAGATGACATGTACGTATCACATTTAAAAGAGTCCCTTGTGAACTCCAAAGGAGTTCATTCCTGGAAGGCAGGCTGTATCGCATGTATCGAATAGCCAATAGCATAACCATGAGGTTAATACTCGTGGGTGGAGCCAAAGCTCACTCTGTGTTTATATAAAATAATAGAATTGTTAACAATTGGTAACAATAGAAAATGTAGAGAGCTGTGCTGTCAAACTAGACTTAAAATATGTTCTATTATACAACTGCCTCCTCCATGTTTGCTAGGAAGATACTTCCATGTAATGTTGGCTTGAGAATTGAAATTATTTTCTGTTATTTGATATGTGAAAACATGTAAGACATAAAGCAATCGAATAGGGTTTTCTTCCTCTAGTAAATATCACAACGCACAGTTGTCTTTTTGAAGAATGTACTTCTTCAGTTTCTTTTTTCAGTGTGTTTTATTGCCAATATTTATGAGCTGATATATAAAAGCATAGGATTAGCATAGAAGATAATGTTCTTTCAAAGTATCCAAACCACATTTGCACATCTTGAGACTCATCTATCTGTTTCAGGGTAAACTCTTCTGTGGTAGAGTTTGGCATGAGACCTTTTAATCTCTATGAAGGGAGCGTTGGCCTCGCAATGTCAGTACCCTGTATGAGCAGCGGCGGCTGCCGACAATAATGCTTTGTGGGAGGTTCCCACAAGGGGGTGGGGCTTCATACAAGGGAGGGTTTGCACGGTTTATAATAATTAAAAAAACACTTACCTGTTGCTTGCCGCCTCGGAGTTCCTCGTCATCTCGGTGCTTCCCTGCTTCTCCTCTCCCCAGACAATCCCGACGCTTCTCTCATGCTGTTACCCAGCATAAAAGAAGTGCCTGGATTGGTCTGAGCGGGGGCTGTGATGGTGCTCAGCTGGGGACTGGGAGCCTGTATTGATTCTTAACCTGGGCTGTGCTGTACAGCCCGGGTGGAGAGTTCTGTTGTCCAAACCAACATTCACACTTAGATTGCACCCTACTCCTCTTATCCTGGTGACGAGGATGGCGGCACACACTGCCATAGACTCTGCAGAGTGCCCGAGGAGGGAGCAAAAAATGTAATGATAATACAAGAGTTGTATTATCATTTTATTTTTTGCTGCTGTCTTTCAGCAGTGAGGCGATGCTCCCCCACCATAGCGCAGGGGCTGCACAATCTGAGCATTGTGCTATGTGCATAGGTTTGCGTAGGAAGATGGTCTCTGCAATGTGGCTTTGCGATAACAGCTGCTACAGTTTGTAAACTGGGTGATCTAAGGATAGGGGTCACAAAGTGGTGTGATCTCTTTTGAAGCTGCTAGAGGTTATCTGTATTCACATTTCTTCAGAAGACCACTCACTGCACCTTTTTTGCATCACAATACACAGATATCCACAAGAAGTGTGACTAGATCACTTCTGGATTGTGGCAGGAAGTAAAATATGACAGGTTTTGTGACTGCAAGCATTATGGAATCTCTATGTAAATCACAAGAATAAGGTGCAGATCATCTTTTGCAAGTAACTTGCACCAAATACCTCTTGTTTTAATTTATTTGGTCATACATACAAAAATATTACAGGTTGGCTGATAATCACAATATTGCATCAGGGATATCGCAAAATGGCTGTGTGTACATCAGTACACGAAGCAAAGCTCTTCAATACAGATTAAGGGCCTCATTACGAGTTTGGTTGTCCATCTACTGCCATGGCGGTGGTGGCGGTCTGACCACCGTCGAGACGGTGCTTGGACCGCTGTATTAAGAGTCAAGCTGGCCCATGGAACAATGACTGGTGTGATCCCACTGGCACTGCCAGGCAGCAAAGAATGCCAGGGTCACGAGGCTGTACAAACAGGCTGAAAACAGTTGCCACCAAACACATTACGAGGTTTCACACCGCCAATGTGACCGTGGTGTTCCAGCCACCATGTCTCAGAAGGCAGAAGCAGAGACTATAAAGGGAGATACTCTCCTGCGCACATCCTTAAACGTCCACTGCTGCCATGGAACCCATCACACATGTCCTGCCGCTGTTGTTGATAATTGATGGAGCACAAAATCTACGCTGCTGTAGCCGCAACCAGTGGCCTGTGTCATTACTCGTAACACCAGCTCATTGCGCTGTCATTTACATCATATGGAGGTCACGCTACAAGCACCAAGTGCACGTATCATTGTGTCCTGGGTCTGAATTATACATAAAGACGAACACATTCACAGCCACATAATGCCCCCTTTGGACAGGTCACTTACACTGCATTGCAACACTACACAAAAACACACAACCACACATCTCAGGCACAGGGATAGTGAAGGCTACATTGGGATAGTGAAGGCTACATTGCCTCACACATCACCAACAACACACCAACATCAAATATACAAACACAATTCACATACTTGCATTCCTTACAGGCCATGGACTGTCATCAAATACAACACACATATGTATGGATGTGGCATAGAACACAAACAACACTACCATTAAACAGCCCTGCAATGGACACACACATCACCCACACCACAGCACAATGAAAGGACAATGGCATGCACAGTAGACAGAGAGACAAATAGACAAAGTGCACTTTGCTAACAATACTTGCACAATAGGAATGAGGGCATCAGGAGTACTCAGGGAAGGAAGCTGCACTAGGACACATTTCACTTTGCACACGCCCCTTGAACAACATCTGCACAGGAAATGGCCCTGCATGTGTCACAGGACAGACAATACTAGACCCAAATGACATGCCCATCTGCACAATGTGGAAATGCAAGTCAACAAAGCATATACATCTCCAACCGCATGGGACATACATCTACAGGAACTAGCTGCAAGGTACACACAGCTAAATGGACACACATAGGCAAATGCAAAAAAAGCTAGCACAAATGAACACACTCCATGTCTGCTAGTAAACAAAACTCAAGTTGACACACATCAGATGAACGCACGAGCCATATCAGGGGGACAAGTCTAACCCCATACATGCTCACATTAGACAACACAAGATGAAATATTTTCCACAACAAACAGTAAACAATGCCATGACACCACCATTGCATAAACACCCACATATCCATACACTCAACATATACCCTTGGTTAAGGGACAACAGCACTGCCCATAAAGTCACGTACTGCAAACAACAAAAGGAACAGCTATCAGGCTGAAACACACACAAAGGTTGGCACACAACACAAGTCTCTCAGGAAAAACATAATGCTAGAAAAGGAAATGCAGGACAAAGGTATACCCAATAAAACAACAACTGTTTGGGCTTATTATAACAAATAGAATTTGAATAAAGACTATTGACCATTCCATTTATGGTCCACAATAGCCCAGTGTTGTGCCAAAACTTGACTCCTAACTGCCATGGAACCTCCACAGGAAGGGGCATCAAGGGGGCAGGCAGGCACCCCAGAGCTCATCCGGGGGGGGATGGGTGTTTGGATTTGGGTGTGGGGTTGGACTTGGGTTTGGTAGGGGTGGTCTTTTTTGGAGCAGGGTGGGTCTTCTTCTGGGGTGAGAGGTATGTGTGCTTGGAGGGGGCAAGGGAGGCCAAGGAGGTGGAAGAGAAGGGCTGGGAGGTGGGTGGGGGGGGCTCTTTAGTTTTGAACAGAGGGTGGAGGGAACAGGAGAAAGGTCAAGGTCAAACATAAAAACTTTCTTAGGGACACGGGGAAGGACATCAGAAGGGGGTTGGGTTTTGTAGGTCGAGGGAGTGGTTGTCTGCTGTGTTGCTGTGTCTTTTGGGGTGGTGACTGTGGGTATGCTGGATGTGGTGGATGCCTGTGTGTCTATAGTTGTGGTGTCTGCGGGTGTGGTGCTTGTAGTGGATGTCGGGGGTCTGCTGGTGTGGTGTCTGCGGGTATGATGGGTGTGGTGGGTGTGTCACTGACTGTCGATATGGTGCCTGTGGGTGTGCTGGATGTTGTGTGTGTGATACTCAGAGTGGTGGTTGTTTCTAGGGACGTTGTGACTGTTGTTGTATCTGTGGGTGGCTGTTGTTTGCTTACATGCTGGTGTGTTTTGTGGTGCCTGTGTATGTGTGTGCTCCTCTTGTGTGTTGATGTGGATGTGTGCTGATCTGTCTATGTGCTTTGGGTCGGTAGGGAAAGGGGGATTTGGAGTGGGAAGAGGGAGGTGAAGGGTGGACGGAAGGTAAGGGCTGACTGGCTGCTGTCAGTGTGGAGGACAGAGCCTGAAAAGATTTCTGTAGGCCAGACATTGCACCATGAATGCCTTCCAGGAATACACTGGTCTACTGTAGCTGACTTTCCAATCCCTGGATGGCATTCACAAAGGTTGTCTGACCCACAGAGATACTTCTGAGGAGGTCAATAGCCTCCTCACTGAGGGCAGCAGGGGTAAAAGAGGCTGGGGCGGAGGTGCCTGCCGCAAAGGAGACGCCCACCCTCTTGGGTGAACGGCCACAGCCAACTGGGTAGGAAGCACCAGGGAGGGTGGTGATAGAACAGAGGGTGGCAGACAAGGATGGTACAGGGGGATGCCCCGATGGGTCCACCACCACTAGGGAGTGTCCACTGGAGGAAGAATCCGATGATGATGTTGATGTTGCGATCTCCACCGTGGCACTTCCCATGCCCTCAAGGCTACTGGGTCCCTCTGTGTTTGTAGTGTCATGCCCGGAGGTCCAGTGGCCAGATGCTTCCCCACTTGGCTGTGCCCTGTCTCCTTTGCTTCCCAGTGCTGATGCTGCAAATACAAAGAGAAATAAGGTCATCACATGACCATGATCACACTTGAACAGCAGCTCTGATTAGCATACAGTGCCATAATGTCATGTCGGCCCCAGCAACAAGCTCCACCTAAGTGGTCCATACATGTGCCATACCATATGCATGCATGCCATCTGAACTGTCAACAGTTGCCCACAGAAAAAACAGGAACACAAACAACTACAATTGCATGGCAGAAGTTGTGCAATCAAAATGATCATACAACCATTAGGAGACACCATCAGCCTCAAACCTTTGCACCATGGAGCAGACCACATTCACCTGCTGGCATAAAATAGTGGGTCAATGCAAAATGCATTTCCACAGATCCCACACAAGGTCATGCACACATCTATTAATCACATACATAAAGATCCAACAATGAGAACTGGTGATACAAAATCATACCATGTTGATGACAATAGTACATTATCCTGGAGAAGGTGACATGGAAATACCCATGTCACAATGGAAACATATCAACAATGTACACTTCAAAAAGTGACATTTGTCCCAATAGAGTCATGTAGGTAGTATTAATGTTGCTCAGAGAGGCCACATATATGGCATGTAAATGGACAGTGCTGACATCATGTGCAATATGTCAGCCAGCGATGTCTCCAAAATTCACAACACAATGTATCCCTGTACCCAAATACATGTGACATCTACATAACTACAAGTCACTCCATGATGTATGTCAACAATCAGGACACAAACCTTACCCATTACACATGTGCAGTGCATCATTCCACCTGATGCCACATCAAAGGCATACACATTGTGGCTATTAACTCTAGGCCTACCTGTCATGTCCCTCATTGGTACTGCAGTTGTACATGCCAAATGACATGCTGTGAAGGGTAAGGGTATGTGTCAGCCAATAAATAATGGTGACACACTGCTGTCTGTGGCACATGAAATGTAGCCCCATTGAAGATTTCCTATTCCAAAAAGAGTGTGTCGTGCATATAGGTGAGGGAATACAGACATCATCCCATCAACATAGGTAGACTATGCATTAAACTGCAGCTGACAAATGTTTCATACAGAGAAAGGCACACATGCTGACATGTAGACAGTAGGAATGTTGGCTAACAGTGCTGGCACATAAATCATGTCACTGGACAATCCCCACTTCCCAGGGAAAGTAGTGATCTATAGCTGCATTCAAACAACACTGTAAACTCTGTCACATGTATGTTGGACATCTTCACATTACAGACTGCAGTGAGTCACCAGCACCCATAAAACGTTGAAGACAACTAGCCTCAGGGTGGCAGATGCCTTTATAAACATTTACCCAGACACATGGCAGAGGACAGTGATCCATCACTTACTTACCTTTGGTCTGGAACATTTAGGAGTAGTGGTCTGTTGCATAGAACTTACACCCACTACAACAACAAACAGTACTTGATTGATCAATGTAAACAGCCATATGTCATCCCTGTGGAGCTAGTGGTTTGTGCATTCCACCCAGTTGTGCCCTTACTCCCTGGGACAATAGGCAATGCACATCAGTATACAACACATGACATGTCTACACAATCACTCACTCATCTACTGTGTGACACATGGCTCATCCCTAATTGTCAGGGGGAGCTGTCAGAACCTGACTCAACCACTTGGCAGTGGGACAGGCAGGAATAAGCCCTGTACGCACCTCCTTGTGGCTGCTGTGCTGCCCACAAATGCCCATCAAGCTCCGGATAGGCCATTGCCAGGATGCAGGCCATTAGGAGGGTCATGGTCCCACGGGCACCCAGCCCACGTTGGGAGGGCAGCCCCAGCTTGGCCTCCATGATCTTTTGGGCCCAGCATCTCTGGTCCTCCCACCTTTTTCTGCAGTGGGTGCTCCGCTGGCTGTGGACCCCCACGGTCCGCACCTTCTTGGCGATGGCTCTCTATATTTCCTTCTTTTGATGGGCATTGACCTGCATGGTGCAAAAGACAAATCAAGATGTCATGTTCACAAGTCTGATCACAAATGGTTGAGTCACATATATGTCAGTAACATCAAGCTATAATTTTCCTATTTGGCAATACTCTTAAGTGTGACACAAAAAAGCCAATAAGTACAGGACCATGACTACAGTCATAAATGTCCCAATCTTCAGACCAACCCACCACTCTGCTCAGGCCCTTCAATGACTAAGCAAGATTACTGACATTATGTGGGCCAACTCTAGCAACTTGACTGAGATGTGAGCCACTATGAGACACATCGCAGTTCTGTGGCTTCTGAAGGGTAAACTACTTAGGCATGAATGGACCAACACATTCACATTATGTGAGAATGACTCTCGGCATACAGTCCCTACAGGCTACTGTCAGAATACAAACTCAAACATCACACCTGGGAAACAATGAAGGGACTGGAATGGCGGGTACAGAAAGTGTCTACCTTGTCCATGTGTGGACAAAAGGCTGAACAAATGCAGACTCATGCCACTTTTGGGGGGTGGGGTTCTGTGTTATGTAACTTGACCACAGAATAAGCTTTTGAACATAGGTGTCCATCCTACAGCGATGGCATCCAACAAACAAAGCATGCATTGTCCAGTTTCAGCTATGTGACCAAGCTACTAAGTCACATATCATGGCCTCCCAGGAATCCACACATAGGCCCTCATTACAACCCTGGCGGTAAATGCCGCCTACTACCGTGCTGACGGCCGCCAACATACCATGAGCGCAGCGGTATTCCACCATGGGTATTATGACCCACACAGAGAAATCCGGCACTATACAGACACCCACACAAGTCCGCCATACCAAAGGTCAGTGATAAACTGGCGACAACAAAACCCACACTGTTACGCCAACAGGATTATGCCCACAGTATCACGACCCACGAATCACTGCGGCGGTCTTACAACCGTGGTAAACCATTGGCGGTACACACCGCTGTGCTCAAAATACACACACACTTACAAAACGACATCACATTCGACAATTCAAAATACATACACCTGACACACATACACACACACCACACCCACACACTCACACCACTATAAAACACACCAACAATACCCACAACCCCTTACAGCGAAAAAAAGAGAGCAAGCACAGAGAGACAAGCAAGGAGCACCCATTCAATCAGAGGCACAGAACTCCATCACCCATACACCATTTACGCACATCACAGCATACACCACAACACATCACCCCACACATCATCACACATATCACTCACACCACATCCATGGCACCCCAAAGACACCCCAGGTTTTCTGAGGAGGAGCTAAGGGTCATGGTGGAGGAAATCATCTGGGTAGAGCCACAGCTATTCGGATCACAGGTGCAGCAGACATCCATTGCAAGGAAGATAGAGCTATGGCGGAGAGTCGTGGACAGGGTCAATGCCGTGGGACAGCACCCAAGAACCAGGGATGACATCAGGAAGAGGTGGAATGACCTATGAGGGAAGGTGCGTTCCGTGGTTGCAAGACACCAGATTGTTGTACAGAGGACTGGTGGTGGACCCCCACCTCCACCCCTACAACTAACAACATGGGAGAAGCAAGTCTTGGCGATCATGCATCCTGAGGGCCTGGCAGGAGTAGCATGAGGACTGGACTCTGATAAGTCAAATCTTTACTGCTATATCCCCCACCAAACTCCTACCCCTACTCTCACCCCCATCACTACACCACCTCACATATACCCCACTATTACAACCCAGCCATCCCAAAACCAAGCCCTGCATGTAACACCAATGCATGAACCCCAATCCCAGACCTGCATGGACTCCGATCACCACATCATGCCCAGTAGAGAGACTCACCCAGCCCTCACAATTACCACGCACACAAGCCAAAGATGACAGGGAAATCACAACCATACAGGGAAACACGCCCATGCACAAGATGGCACACGCAGATACCCTAACACTGCACTTGCATCCCCACAGGACCCCTACTCAACATCACTGGAGAGGAGGTGCCAGCTACATCCAGTCCCCCCCCAGCAGAGGCCCACAGTGACGACAGCAGCTCTGCACGCCTGGATCACGATGACCAACCTGGCACATCAGGGACCTCTGGACAGTTGGTTCCCCTGCCACAGTCCCAACCCACCACAGAGCCTCCCCCCTCCTGAAACACCAGCACAGCACCCACCCATCGGGCCCATGCCACTGTCCCCAGGACACATCAATCAGCAGTATGTCCACCACTACAGGGACCCCAGGCACCCTACAAACCCAGGACGATCAGGGACCTGGGGTCAGTGGCAGTGGGCACACAGTTCAGGGGACAGAGGCACAGGACAACAGGGAAGCTGGGAAGACTGCTGTGCGACAGGGGGAGGACAGGCCCAGGGAACCCACTCTCCATGAGGCACTCTCTGACATCCTGGGAGCATACCACCATTCCCAGGAGACCATGGGCCAGATACTGGCCAAGTTGCAGGAGACCCAGCGGCTGTAGGAGGGACAGTATCTGGGATTCAGGGATGACCTCACTAAAATCTACACCATCTTGGTCACCATTGCAGGGGTGCTGGCTGACATGGGCAAGACCATGAGGGAGGCAGTGGCACAACAAAGGGCGCCTGACACTAGCCAAACCGAGGAACAGCCTTCCACCTCTGTTGGCGCTAGTGGACAGGAGGCCCTGTCACAGGACCAAAAGGCCACCAGCACCCCCCCACCCTGCAAAAGGAAAACCACCCCACAAACGGTCCCCGCAATCCAGGCAGAAGACAGAGAACATTGCCAAGATCCCCGCCAGGAAATAGGACTCTCCTGATAGTCACCCTTCTGTCCCACTCTGTTACCCTGTCTACCTTGAACTGCCATTGCTCCCCTTCCTATGCCCTCTTAGACAATGTACCTGTGATACCAAGAGACTGGACTCTACCATGGACTTTCCTCCACCATCACCCCAGCCCCTTGCACATACCCATATACTTATTAGCACCTCAATATACACCCTTGAAACCAATACCAATCTGGAGTCAGTCTAATGATTCACAAATGTATTGGTACAACATTATGAAAGCATTGCAACGTATATGTACAGTGAAATATACTACGGGATGAACTTTGGTGGCCAGCAGTCTATATAGCAGTTGCTAGCCAGAAAGGGGCACAGATATCTGAAAATAGAGAATCCAAAGGGAACATTCAGTGGCCATAGACATAAGGTGAGAGGCTGCCTTGTACAATGTCCAACAGATTACTGAAATGTTAAGTGGAGTTACAGTCTCTTACCTGTGTGTCACTGGAAGTACTGCTATATTATGTTTGTTCTGTTGTCAACACCTTCTTCCTCTGCCTCCTCTTCGTCACTGTCCATAGGCTCCAGCGCTGCCACAAGACCATCTCCAGGCATATCCGCCTACAGAAAAGGCACCTGTGTCTCAAGGCCAGATTGTGCAACATACAGCATGCCACGATGATCTGGCACACCTTCTTGGGTGAGTAGTACAGGAATCTACCTGTCAGATGGAGGCACCGGAACCTGGCCTTCACGAGGCAAAAGGTCCTTCCTATAATCCTCCTTGTACGCCCATGTGCCTCATTGTAACGTTCCTCTGCCCTTGTTCTAGCATTCCTCACTGGAGTCAGTAGCCATGAGAGGTTGGGGTAACCAGAGTCGCCTGTTAATATAGGGTGACAACTGTTAGACACACACTAACCCTTAGGGGCAAACCCATACCCAAACATCAACATACACTCGGTGGGGACCTTTTGCTAACCTATTAGCCACACCCGGTGCCTCTGGAGTTGGCCCATCACATATTGGATGCTGCTATTCCTCAATATAAAGGCATCATGCACAGAGCCAGGATATTTGGCATTCACATGGGAGATGTACTGGTCTGCCAAACACACCATCTACACATTCATTGAGTGATAGCTTTTTCTATTCCTGTAAACCTGTTCGTTTCTCCGGGGGGGACAAATGCTACATGTGTACCATCAATGGCACCAATGATGTTGGGGATATGTCCCAGGGCATAAAAGTCAGCTTTCACTGTGGTCAAATCCTCCACCTGGGGGAACACGATGTAGCTGCGCATGTGTTTCAGCAGGGCTGACAATACTCTGGTCAACACGTTCATGAACATTGGCTGAGACATCCCTGATGCCATGGCCACTGTTGTCTGGAATGAACCACTTGCCAGGAAATGGACAGGACCTGCACTATAGGGGGATACCTGTGAGCTGGCGGATAGCTGACATCAGGTCTGGCTCCAATTGGGCACACATTTCTAGGATTGTGGCACAATCAAGTCTGTATGTGATGATAATGTATCTGTCCTCCATTTTCACAAGGTCCACATGGGGTCTGTACACCAGAGGATGCGGCCATCTCATATCCTGCCTCAGCGGTTGAAGCCTATGGAAGAGAACGGTGAGCAGAGGGTTTAAACATCTATTGCACTAATGTAGATTAATTTACTTTACAGAATCAGTATGTGAACTTGAGAGTCAGTTGATGTGCCAATGTCTGCTGTGACACAGTTAGGTGCCATGCCTTGTGCCCCCCTGAAATGGCGGCTGCCTGACCTGTGAGGAGGGACAAGTGGAAATGAGGTAAATGTGCTGGTGTTGTGCGCCGTCGTGGTAGGCGGTCGATGACCGTCGCGCAACTTCGCAGTGTTTATCATTGAGCCCTATGGGTTCCAGGAGCCAATGGCGATGTACGCTGGCGGTAACGGTACACACCGCCACGGATGTCATTGCCATTTTCTAACTATTCACTCACTTGCTACCTGACCTTCAACAGGAGAGGACCTACACTGCAAGTGCTGCTGTGACCTGTGTCTGGAAGCGACAATGGTTCGAGTGTCTGGGGAAAGGGCCCCTGTCTTCACTGCGGAGGAGTTGGAGAAACTGGTGGATGGGGTCCTACCCCAGTACACATTACTCTACGTCCTCCAGACAAACAGGTGAGCACACTGTGAGCCTGATGCGTGGGCCATGAATGTTTAGAGTGCTGTGGATGTAAGCCACATGTTGGAGGGTGCTGAGGCGACCTGGCCAGAGTGCAGCATGTAAGGTGGTCAGTGTATATGCATCAGGGCATGGGTGGGAACTGGTGGGCAATGAGTATGACGGTCCGGATGGGTGAGTAAATTACTTTTCTGCTGTCTCATCCCTCCAGGTCAGCGCCCACCAGAACAAAGGTATTTGTTGTGCCATCGCCAAGGAGGTGCGGACCCTGGGGGTCTTTCACAGACGGGGCACCCACTGCCGCAAGAGATGGGAGGACTTGCGCCGCTGGTCAAAGAAGACGGCGGAGTCCCAGTTGGGGCTGGCCTCCCAACTTGGAAGGGGTGCCTGTCGCACCATGACCCCCATGATGTTCCCCATCCTAGCGGTGGCCTATCCTGAGTTGGATGGGCACTTGAGGGCATCACAGCAGCCACAAGGGGGTGAGTACAGATTCTGAAAGCTAACTTTGCAAGCGTTAGGAGGTAGCTGGGTGGGGGATGTGGGGTGTGGGTGCCCCTAGGACAGGGCAGTCATGACAGGGTAGGTCCCTTGTTGGGCAGGCTCTGGAGCACTCCTACCCCAATGGTGTAAGTGGCCATCTACCACTGGGCAGGGTCCTGTGGGTATCTGGTGTGCAGCTGCTGACGTTAGGCATTGTACCTCATGGGATGGTGACTTGTCTCCATATACGGTTGGGCATGACCTAGTGCATAGGGCTGATCCCTGTGTGTAGTGTAGGCCAACGGTGGTTTTATTGCTGGAATTGATCAAGTGTATCCTCTGTCTCTTCCCCTCCATTTTTGTTTTGTCACCCTGTCCTTGTGTGCATAAGCATCATCTGGCGGAGGAGCAGAGGCACCGGCGACGGAGGAAGCTGCATCCCACATGGCCCTGGAGGCCGAATCAACCAAGGGTGAAGGAACCAGTGGGACAGAGGGCGGAGCACCACGACGGGGACAGGAGGGGAGACCACAGACAGCAACTCCTCCTCTGATGGAAGCTCCCTGGTGGTGGCAGACACCTCTGTGCCCACCTCAACTACAGGTGCAGCTGCCACCCCCCCAGCAGCACTGCCCTCTCAGCAGTCCCTCAGCGTGTTTTCTGTGCTCGCTCACCCAGGAGGGGGGGGCATCTCCTTCGCCCCAGGCACCTCGGGCCCTGCCCCAGTCAGCCCTGCTGCCCTCAGTGAGGAGGCTATTGACCTCCTCAGATCCCTCACTGTTGGGCAGTCAACCATTCTGAATGCCATCCAGGGTGTTGAGAGGCATTTGCAACAAACAAATGCATACCTGGAGGGCATTCACTCTGGCGTGGTGGCCCAACAGAGAACATTTCAGGCTCTGGCCTCAGCACTGATGGCAACCATTGCCCCTGTGTCCAGCCTCCCACCTCCAACTTCCTCTACCCAGACCCAATCCCCTCAACCTCAGCCTATCCCAAGCACACCCTCAGACTTGCATTCACCAAAACCACCACACAAAAGTGGCTCAGGCAAACATAAGCACCACACCTCATCTCACAGGCACTCACACAAGCACCATGCCCATGCAAACACACCAACATCCACTGCCTCCACTGTGTCCCCTCCTCCTCATCATCCACCTCCCTCCCAGTAGCGTCTACACTCACACCTGCATGCACTACATCTTCATCCAATACCTCCATCACCAACACGCCCATCACAACACACCGCTCACGAGCAGTCACCACCCCCACAACCATGCACACATCCCTTGTGTCCTCTCCCAGTGTGTATGTGACCCTTCCTCCCAAAGTACACATACGCAAGCACCCACCCATCCAACAGCCATCCACCTCACAACAGCATCCAGCCCATGTACCTTCATCCAAACTCAGCAGACAGACACCTCCTACAACCACTCCCTCTTCCTCGACTCCCAAACCCTCTCCATCTTCCCGTCCCAGCGTGTCTAAAAAACTGTTCTTGGCTAACATGGACCTCTTCCCTACCCCCCCCCGTCCTTCCCCTCGGGCCAGGATGTTCAGATCCCAGGCCAGCATCTCAGCCACCAAGTCGGCAGACGCTGTGGTACCTGCAACTCCAAGAGGATCAAAGGGGGCACCCATCAGGCCAGCCAGTGTGCCACCGACCCCTGCAAAGGACCAACCTATTCCACCACCTGCCTAGGTGAAGAGGGGCCTAGCATGCAGCACGTCCAAGGAGCCCGACCCACCCAGCAAGGCCTCCTCCAGAACTCCAGCTGCCAAGGTCCCAGCAGCATCTGCCAAGGTGAGGAATGGGCAGAAAAGCCAAGGCAAAGCACTTCAGGCCTCGGGGGCTCCAGGTGAGGGCCTGGTGGCCACCATCAGAACTGACAGCCCCACCACCTGTACCACGGCAAGCACCGCCACAAGCACTGCCACAATCACTGCTGCAGGCACTGCCGCAAGCACCGCCACCTGTACCACCACCTGCACCGACATCTCCCCTGCCGCAGTAACAACAACTGTCAGCAGCAGCATCCCCAGTAGGCAGCTGTCCGAGGCTGCAGGAGACGGGCTGGTGCCTCCCTCCACCACTACCAGCACCTGCACCACGGCCAGCACCGCCAGCATCCCCACCGCAGGCACCGCCGCAAGCACCGCCACCTGCACCGCCACCTGCCCCGCCACTGCCACAGCAACTGTCAGCAGGAGCATACCCAGTGGGCAGCCGTCTGAGGCTGCAGGAGACGGGCTGGAGCCTCCCTCCATCACTGGCAGCACCCCCACCAGCACCGGCACCACCACCAGTTTGCAGCCTTAGTCGCCGCAGGATAGAGTTTGACCCTGCCTCCATGGATTATCATGCAACCTGTTCCCTGCAAATCTCGTGCCTCAGACACCCAGGTGAGGGAATGTGAACTGCCACACCCCAGGTGCTGCATCACTGGGCACAAAGCCCCCTCCAGAACCAGTGGAGAACTGCATCCACTCACCCAATCCTTGGCAGGATGAAGCACACTGGGCACAAAGCCCCCTCCAGAACCAGTGGAGAACTGCATCCACTCACCCAATCCTTGGCAGGAAGAAGCACACTGGGCACAAATCCCCCTCCAAACCCAGTGGAGAACTGAATCCACTCACCCAATCCTTGGCAGGATGAAGCACACTGGGTACAAAGTCCCCTCCAAAACCAGTGGAGAACTGCATCCACTCACCCAATCCTTGGCAGGATGAAGCACACTGGGCACAAAGCCCCTCTAGAACCAGTGGGGAACTGAATCCACTCACCCAATCCTTGGCAGGATGAAGCACACTGGACACAAAGCCCCCTCCAGAACCAGTGGAGAACTGCATCCACTCACCCAATCCTTGGCAGGATGAAACTCATTGAGCACAAACCCCCCTCCAGAACCAGTGGAGATATGCATCCACTCATCCAATCCTTGGCAGGATGAAGCACACTGGGCAGAAAGCCCCCTCCAGAACCAGTGGGAATATGCATCCACTTGAGAGACTGTGGCTTTGCACTCCCCAGGACCAAGCAGTGGGCAAACCACTCACTTGAGAGACTGTGGCTTTGCACTCCCCAAGACCAAGCAGTCGGCAAACCACCCACTTGAGTGACTTTGGCTTTGCACTCCCCAGGACCAAGCAGTGGGCACACCACCCACTTGAGAGATTTGAGAGACTGTGGCTTTTCACTACCCAGGACCAAGCAGTGGGCACGGAGCCCCCTCCAGGAGCAATGGTGTTGTCACATCTTACGGCTGAGGTGCCCCCACTTCCCCGTCCCCCTGAGGTGCCTGTGTGTTTACGACCTGATGCCCCTGCAGTGTTCTGTTGGTATTGAGGCAGGAGTCAAGTGTGGGCTTGGCCCCTGATTTTTGGCCCAGTGGCCCACAGGCATTTGCAAAGGACAGTGTACAGCCTTCTGTACATTTTGTAATTTTTGTTTTTCTATATTTGTTAAGTCTATCTGCATATTTTGAAATAACACTGATTTTGATCAATTCCTTTTGTTCTTGCGTTCTTCCAGGGGGTAACGGGGTGTCAATGTACTGTTGTTGCATGTGTTTGTGTGTATGGTGTTGAGGGTGGGGGTGTTGTGTGTTGCGTGTGTGTATCACTCTCTTTTTCCTTCCCCCCCTTCCCTATGTGCGAGGTGCAGTACTCACCATGGTCGTCGCCGCCGCCTTTGATATTCGTCATGTATGAGAAGATACACCAGCATGGGCAGGACGTGCAGCTTGGGCTCCATGGCGTCCTGGTTCTTCGTTGATTGTCGAGAGGTGAGTGGTTTCCCTTCCAATTCCTGTTTCCACCATGCTTTTGATGGTGTTGATACCACCCCGGAAAAGCTGGCGGATTGGTGGGTTGTAATGGGGTGGGCGGTACATTGTCTTCCGACTGTCTGTTGGCGGTGACCGCCACGGTGTTTGTTGCTACCGCCGTGGCCGTCTGTGTGTTAAATTAGCTGTCTGTGTTGGTGGTTTCCTCCATGGTTGTGATCTGAGTTTCTTACCGCCGGGCTGTTGGCGGTATTATGGCTGCTTTAACACCTACCGCCAGGGTTGTAATGAGGGCCATAATCTACACTGTGGGAATATTATTCATGCAATAAGCCTGCACAGGACAAATATGAACTGTGTGAAGGTGACAAAAGGACTGTGGGAGTAAGGGAACTGTTATGAGTCAAAGACACACATTGACAATGATGCTAACTGTACATGTGGACTAGATCAGTAACTTTCCTCTGGACCCATTCCTGATCTAATCAAAGGAATGAGGCATTCTGTGCAGGATATTACACCAGAGCCACATATTGCCCACATGACAGGATCTGCTGGGGTACAGGGAGTGGTCACAATGTCACAGTTGAATAGCCACAGTGACTTCACCGCAGCCTAGACTAGGACCCATACTAGGAGATACATGTGACAGGCCCAAGTCTATGCAGGCTGAGCAGACAGAACCTACATGACACTACATCCCCATCACTCCCATGCATGACAATATGTAGCCAACAGCAAATTGGCATGTGGTGTGTGTGGCAACTTGAAGGGCAGAAACAGTCATGATATGCCTTCAAAACAACAGGCTAGCAAGGGCAGATGTGTGAAGGAATACCATATACATTGCTCAAATTACTCTCAACTGACTCATACAACATGCATACTCCGCTCAAGCTGTAATGCACATACATGTTGTCTGACAACAATCATGAGGAAAGAAATGTAAGTGTATGGCAGCAATGTCTCCTCGCCTAGTTATGTACACCCAACACAAGGAGGATCTAGGAACCCAAAAACCCACACAACACAACATGAATGGACTCACCATATGACACTGGTCACCATTACATGCACATTGACCCTCCCATTGATGCCACACAGGCTGCTCCTACAGGCACATGAGTAGTCAAACTGGCACACATGGCCACAATCTATCCTGTGTGAAGGGAAACAATGGTGAAGTACAGAGAAAACAGTGCACATGAGGTACCTACCTTCTCCTCTAGGACACCATAGAGCTGTCCATACAGGGGTAGAAACTCATCCACTAGTCTCTCCTGCTCCTCTGTAGAGAAGGCAGGGGCCCTATCACCTGCTGGATGTGGAATGATTTCTCCCATTGGCAATACATAGCAGCTTTGTAGTGGAGGTCTTGCTGGCAGCAGTGTCAGGAGTCAAGTGAGTGATTCTGCAGAACATGGCAGTCACGTCTGCCACGTACACGGTCTCACCGCCGGCGGACACAGCCATTGGCCTACGACTGCTACTGGCAACAAGATTAGCCTATGGCTGTTTCCGCCACGGTTACAACTGCCTACTGCCATGACGACTTCCACTGGCGGTCGTGGGCGGTTCCTAATGTCCAGTGGAGTAGGTCAGGCATCGGCCATTTTAGAGGCCTGAAATGCGGCATTGGGCTTCACTAACTGCATCACACCTCCGATTATGTTGTTTTGAGCTCACAAACATGCTTATCCTGTCTTTCATGTAGGTCCTTATACTCATACACCATTATAGTATGATGCAGGGCACAGATGGCATTTTACAGTGGGACCCAGTCCTCCCCATTCGAAGGTCATTTCTGAGGTTGGGCTATCCAGTCACATTTTGAGGGGCATTTGGGATGCATATATTTGAGTTTGGTCCAGATACACATTGTGGACGCATGTGTGGCAAACCATGGGGGTCATATGTGACCCATGCGTTATTAGCAGCTGTGATGTGTACTGGTTGCCATATCTATCCCTTCTAAATTGACTTGTCACATGTCATCATTGACATGCATCATATATTTTGCTGGGAACACAATGACTAATAATAGAACTAATCTCTTGTCATAAGTAGATTCCAAGGGAGAGGGAGGATATGTCAACCATCTGTCTACAGTGCACTGCCAGACCTTCAGACCATCGAAGAATGGCACATCATACTCCTATATCATCTGAATTGGCAAACAATAGTGAACTTATGTCGTCAGTTGGAGCCAGATCTGATGCCAGCTATCAGTTATTCAACCAGCATAACACCCATTGTACAAATCATGACAGTATTGCACTTCCTAGCCACAGGGTCCTTCCAACATACAGTGGTCCTGCCAGCTGGCATGTCCCAACCTTTGTTCAGTCTGGTTTTGAAGGATGTCCTCTCAGCAATGTTGAAACACTTGGACAGCTATATCCAGTTTCCCTGATGTGATGATTTAGCCCATGTGAAGGCTGACTTATAGTTTTGCACGCATCCCACATGTGGTGGGGGCTATTGATGACACACATGTTGGCTCGGTCTCACTGCGTGCCAATGAACAAGTATACCGCAACAGAAAGAACTTCCATTCAATCAATGTTCAATTTGTTTGTTTGGCGGATTTGTAAATTTCACAGGTCTGTGCCTGTTATCCAGGTTCAGTTAATGATTCCTCCATTATGCATAACAGCACTATTCCCCAGCTGATGTCACAACTGTACCCAGAGAGGCCCTGGTTGGTTGATAAGTCACATCTTTCCTGTTTGTGTGTGTGCAATGCCTGGTGCCGAGATTCTGATAAGAGGGACTCATTGTTGCATATATATCCCATTTCTTTACAGGAGACTCCGCATACCAAGCTGTCCTTGGTTGTTGACGCCAATAAAGAATCCAACTACGCGAGGGGAAGTCCACTTCAATGAGGCGCATGTAAGAAAACGGCAGGTAGTGGAGAAGGCTTTTGAGCTCCTGAAGGCCAGATTCAGGTGTCTGGACCAGACATATGGAGCCCTCCTCTACTTACGTGGAAAAGTGTGCCAGATCACTGTAGAACACTGCATGCTCTACAACATTGCCCTGCGGAAGAATATCCCATACATCCCAGCGAAGGGGCAGCCTGCAGTGCCACTGGGTGAGACTCCTGAAATGTCAAGTGAGGGCGACAGTGCTGAAGAGGAAGGAGCTGACTTGCAGGAAGATCTCATCAATAGATACTTTTCTTGAGTGTAAATGGACATGGTTTGATACAGAAAATGTAGGTCACAGATTTAGGGTGTATGAGACCTATGCAAGGCAACTTGAACAATGTTTGGGTGGAAGGTCAAAAGTGCACATTGTACTTGTTTATTGTGCTGTGTTGTGTTCATTGCATCATGTGTGTGATCATGTGGGCATAAAATATGTTGTCATCAAGTGCAAGCATGGCGTTGCTTGGAAAGTGCCTGTGGTGCAGGCAAAACCAGGAAAAAGAACGTTTGAAAAGAGCCCTCCTCAATAGAATGTTGGAGTCCCACCTGACCGGTTCAGAGCATCCTGGTGTGCATCAGCCCTTTTATGTAGGCCAAATCCCCAATAGAGGTAGCTAGGTTTGTGACCCCCTCTGGAAAAGGGGCCTCGACTTCAGGTTACCTGGGAGTTTAACAAAGGTACACATAACCGGAAGCCTCCATCTTCTATTTTTCAGGTAGATCTCAGGAAGTTGGGAAGCAAGGCTTGTACAACGAAGGCTCCCTCTCCACTCATTTTGGAGACACTTCTTTAAAGAAAAATTTACAAAGTACATAATCCATATTCTATTGAATTTCAATCTCTTCCAACACTACAATCTGCCTTGGCCCCCCGTGCCGCTAATTTTCACTCGCCGCTAATTTCCACTGGGGGGAGCCGTTGCGCTTCATCATTGAATACGTTTGCTTCTGGCTACAGCGAACCAGCAATAGTGCAATAGAACCGTTGGTTTCTGAAATGCAGTACATTAGATCCTTTAATCTACTGCTACCCCATACCCTCTGCAAAGGGTTTTGCACCCGAGTGTCTCAGCACTACAGATAAAGGTCTCCCTTTATGCCTCTGTGATTACCTTATTGTGGCCGGCACGCAGAGTTAATGGATTTATTAACACCTTTTCTGATAACCAGTTGAATTCATCCCTGCCAAAAGCTGGGACTGGAGATGAACACATGGAGTTAGAATGACTCTAACTCCTTCAAGTAGAACACTCCTAGCGCCTGGAGACACCCCTCCCGGAACTTCATTAACCAAGATACTGCCATCATGGTCGGAGTATAACATGCACTTTAGAAACGTAAGTATCATGTACTGGGCCATGCCTCACGCCCAGCCCAGGAAACCTGAAGCGTAAGCAGTGCTCAATTTGTAAATAAAAAAAGTGCTGGTGCTCAAAACGCTCCTCTGAAACACGCGGCTGCTGCAATTAAATGTGCGAGCACGGAATACTGAGGCAGGGTTATCCTAAAGCCATTTCGGGCCTCTTTAATCCATTTACAGCCATTCCCTGCCCCTTTACCTCACTTTTGCAACTTTCTCCCTTTGTGACGCTTTTTCGTTTTTCTCTTCCTCCGTCTTTCCCATTTGTGTCTTTGGCCGGCAGAAAAATAAATGCCGGCCCTCGAAAATAAGTGCTGGTGCCCCGCACCGGAAACCACAAGCTCAAATTAAGCACTGAGTGTAAGTGTGTATATGTGGTGCAGTAAATGTGCCATTTATCCTCCATAGCTGCCTGCACATCCTACTCCTCAGTCTCATCTATATTGTTTATTGTCAGCCATCAAAAGCTGCTTATTGGTTTGTTTGTGTCACTTTTCCTTTATACAGCATGCTTTTGATTCTGAAACTCAATTGCTACCGTCACCCGCCCAGACTAATTCCATCCGGTGTCTGTAATGGGATTGGATCCTTGCGTTGCTATTATATATTTAGCTACATATTCAAACAGCAATGTACTCCATATGCCTGTGTTGATAAACATTTATTATCTGATTATGTGTTTATATCTAGATATGTGTATTTATTTAAGAAATATGTGTAATTATTATTTCATAATAATAAAATATGTACATACTCTTTAAGCCTGTTTAACAAATGTATATTTACTCACGTTTAAATGTGCGTGTGGGTGTATATATATGTGTGTGTGTGTGTATATATATATATATATATATATATATATATGTGCATATCTGTATACACAAGTATGTATACAATGGATGTATATACATATATATTTGTACATTACCCTATGCTTAACATGCTCATAGGTCATTGCATAGTTCCTAAATAAGTTGTTAGATTAGACACTTATGAATCCCTACTTTCATTGTATCTATCACAATGAACAAATGTTATCTTAACTATTTTACCAGAAAGCATTTCCCTATTGAAAATTGAGGAAAGATAAAATAATGTTAAAAAAAAGCACACAAATAAATTAACCTCAAATATTGCAAATCTTGAAAGTCTGTGTTTATACAACACAACCTTAAACCTCAAAATAGGGTATCCATTATATTCCTTACACCAGTGGTTCTCAACTTGTGGTCCGTGGGCCCCTGGTGGTCCGCAAAGCCTCCTCAGGAGGTCCGCGACTGCTTAGAAAATTAAATAACATTAACAGAATAATAGAGTGTAATAATAAAGTGTATATAAATAAAGTGGCTAAATGTGCAATTGACCATTTTAAAACTTACTGTAAATGTCAAGGAGATCAAAATGGGAGGCTAAAAATTAAATTAGTATTCCCAGATTGATTTGCGGTAGCACGGCAGGTTCACCAAACAAAATATAGTATGGATGATATGAGGCTTTCATTGAATTTTGAAAAGCTGCAACCTTCCTATTAAAATTCATTTCTTTATTTTTTTATGTATATTTCCTTGCAAATTAAAATGTGGTATAATTTGTGTATGTCTTTGATTTATGCTTGTTTCTGTATTTTTTGTGTGTATTGTTTTGCATTTCAAATCATCAACATTGTTTAGGCCGGGGTCTCTGGCTTTCAGTAACGACTCCATTTGGAGTCCCCAGATTCCAATAATGATTTGGTGGGGGTCTCCAGGTTCCAGTAATGCTACCAGAAGGTGGTGCACTGCAAGAATACAGAGAATCATATAACGAAAAGGCCGAGGCCTGTATAACAAAGTGGAGAACAAAGAATATTAAGAATTTATTCAGTCATAAAAATCCCCAAGAAAGTAAATCATTGTTTGCCAAACAGGTGGGTAAAATAAATAACAAAAAACGAAGAGAAAATTCTCTATAAAGTACAATCAAGGAAGCCAAAATAAAGGAAAATACAAAGTCCTTATGTCCTTAGAGTCGGAACAAATTCATAGATAAGTGATAAGTTCTTGATAGAAGGCCAACGCGTTTCGCCCCACATGGGGCTTCTTCAGGGCTAAAAAAATATAACCAGAAAATACATATATATTCCATGATACGGTACAACATAAGTACATGTAATAAATACTACCAGTAAAAATGTAATTATAAAGAGAGTGTGTCAGAAAATGATGGAAATTAGCCAACTCGTGCTTGATACGAGAAGAGTATATATAATGATATTAATATTGTGTATATGACAAATTAGTAATTCATATAAAAACAGAAGACGAAAGAAGAAAGTTATCACAAGCGTGAAGCAGCCAACAGTGAAAATAACAAATATAAAACACCGCAACAAGAATTGAAGCAAAATCATACCCAAAACAGTGTCCAGTCAGTAGTAATAACGCAATATGTATTGGTATATGAATTACCTAAGAAAAAAGAATTCAATGATGAAAAAATAGTAAATGCAGAAAATGACAGATATGAAAATAAAAACCCTCATAAAATTGAGGTAGAAGAAAAAGGAAGGGGAGAGGCTTACCGCAATTATCAATGACTGTGCAAGGCACTCAGCAAAAGGTCAAACGACCAACAAAAAACGAGTCCAAAAAGAGAAAGTAATAATGAATAGATGTTTGGCTCACAGAATAATATCTGGAAAGTAAAAAAAAACGAAGCGTCTGAATTAAGAACTGGAATAAGTAAAATGCAATAAATGCAAGCAAAAAAAGGGAATAAAAGTGAAAAGAACGAAAAACGGGCCATAAAGAATACCGAGGACTTACCAATTATATCACAATGAGTAGTAAAGCAGCAGAAGTGCAGCATAACTCCAAGTCAAAAAATGCCGGCAGTAAAACGAAAAGTATGTTTATAGGCAGGCCGCTGATAAGAAATAACGGCAAATTAAGTTGCCGTCAGTGGCCGTGAAAAGGATTCAAAGAACAAAAATGTGTTAAGCGCAGCGCGCTAGTCACGGATGCCGGCCAAAAGCGGTCGCGTTCAAAAGACCGCGAAGGAAATCCAAAGAAGGGGTTTGAGCCGGTCCTGAGGCACAGAATAAGTGCCCGGGAACCGGAAGTCAAAACAGTCAATTTCCCTTTGAAAGGGAAAGTGTGGGTGAAAATAAATGAAGGACAAACAGCGACCGCCATATTGGGAGGAAAGGAGTCAGAACAGGCAATGGAGGGAAAATGTGTAAAAATCAATTGTAAAACATATACCAGTACAATTGTGTACGGTCAGTAAAGAAAAAAGAAAAAAGAAGAAGAAATAGTAAGTGTGTCCAACATTAAAGGATATAATAAAATAAAAGAAAATAAAAGTAAGAGAGAAAATTTATAGCCATAGGAATCACCCCAAGGTAAAGAATATGTCATATAATGACTCAGGTACAAATGCGTATTGGTAAAGAAAAAGAAAAAGGGGGACCAATGGGACATAAAATATGAAATATATAATATACATAAAGTAAGTGCAACATACCCAAGTATCCAAAATTGTATAGCAAAGTGTACATGGAACAAAGGCACAGGGTAACGGTTAATAGTAGCAGTACCCAGTAACAAGTAGTAGAAAATAATGGCCACATATGATCCACATATATAATAGTCGAAGCATAACAGAAACAGTAAATATATGCCAATATAAAGCAATAGGAATAAGAATAAGATGCACAAAAATAACATATTGCAAGAAATAATGAAATTCATGATCAGTGTTATGACCAAGGTCTACCGCTTGTAAGCGGCAGATCCAAGCCGCCTCTTTCTGGCGCAGGGTCAGTTCTCTATCGCCTCCTCTCGGATTGGCAGGAACATGTTCAATACCATGAAACCACATTGTAGAGTCATTAACATGAACAAGTGACATGTGTGTAGCAAAAGGATATGTAGAATCGTTGTTTTTTATAGCTCGTAAGTGTTCTTGTATTCTGAGTTTCAAGGGGCGTATTGTGCTTCCCACATATACTTTATTACATGGACAACCCAAAATGTAAACAACATATTTCGTATTGCAATTAATAAATTGCTGAATAGTGAAATTTCTTGAATTGTGATAACAGAAATCCCTAATCTTATCACAGCCAAAATTACAGACATTGCAGCCATGACATATGTAAAATCCTTTTGGTTTTGATGGAAGCCAAGTGGCAGAGTGAATGGGAGCAATATAACTGGGGCACAGATGATCTCTAAGGGTTAACCCTCTACGGTATGTGATCTTAGGTTTGCAAGATAATATACCCTTCAGTCCCGGAACCTCGGTTAAGAGATGCCAATGGCGTCTAAGAATTTTGAAAATGCCCGGGCTATGGGCCGTGTATCGAGTCACAAATGCTAAAAGGTTTTTATCAGTCTGCCTAGTACTCTGCGTGTTGATGGCCAGTGTATTTTTCCTGGGAGTTTTTGAGATACGACGAATTGCCTGTGTTAAATTGTGGGCATCATAGCCCCTAGTAATAAAGCGGTCACTTTTTGGTTATATTTTTTTAGCCCTGAAGAAGCCCCATGTGGGGCGAAACGCGTTGGCCTTCTATCAAGAACTTATCACTTATTTATGAATTTGTTACGACTCTAAGGACATAAGGACTTTGTATTTTCCTTTATTTTGGCTTCCTTGATTGTACTTTATAGAGAATTTTCTCTTTGTTTTTTGTTATTTATTTTACCCACCTGTTTGGCAAACAATGACTTACTTTCTTGGGGATTTTTATGACTGAATAAATTCTTAATAATCTTTGTTCTCCACTTTGTTGTACAGGCCTCGGCCTTTTCGTTATATGATTCTCTGTATTCTTGCAGTGCACCACCTTCTGGTAGCATTTTCAGTGGAGCTTTTCTTTAGCTCTGCATAGTTCTTTATTGCAGTAGTAACTAAGGTGTTGTTGCACACTCTGTTTATTTATCCATTCTCTATTGTTGATTTTTATGTTTGTTACTTATGCTTCTTACACTTAGGGGATACACATAGAGATTGAGCGTTTCATAGGAGTTTACTGCATATTTCCTTTTCTGTTTAGTAACTTAAGGCTCATACGCACTCCCTTTTCCTTTAAATCATGTCACGTTTCAAGGATAAACGCGAGGAATTAGCCAAGGACCTGTTTAGCTCCTCATCCAATTTGAGTTCGTCTGATACATCTACATCACAGACACATAGTTTAAGAACTAAATTTCAGAGGTTGGAGAGGCTAAAAAAACAAGAACTAGCTAGATGGTGGGACGGGATTACACTACAAAAATATCTGGATAATCAAAAAATACCCAGGGGCCTTAGAATCTTGATTTTTCCCACATACGAGGATCTGGACGAAGACTCACTGGAGGAATGGGAAGCAAATTTACAGAACGCATCTTTCAATATGATGCGTATCTTAATCCGTCACACTGACAAAAAAGTGGCCAAACTACAGAGTGACATTGAAACATTAGAGAGAGAAATTAATGATATTCCCCAAAAAGATCTGGTCAACAAAAATTATGAAATTCTTGAAAAAATAATTGATGATTATCAATTGTATTTAAGGGACAAGAAATTTCGAAAGGTAAAACGTGATGACTTGGATTATAAATTGGGCAGAATATACACCTTTGCCCACAAATATGATAATGTGAAAACCTCTGAACAACTCACGAACAGGGGACGCAATATTGGTGACACTGATATATCCAGTGGTAGTTCCACCTCTTCTCTTGATAGTCGTACTTCCACAGTGGCGCCGACTACTCATGATACTTCTAAGAGTACTTTTTTAGTCGAAATGGAACGTTTACGCCAAGGTACCAAAATATCTCGCATAGACAAAAGACCAGAAGGGGTGGGAAACGATGGAAACAGAGACACTGGTACTTCAGGGGTCAGGACCAGATCCAAGAAAGATTAACACCCACTCTAACTGGTACTACCGCCATTGAGGGCGACTTGACAATCATTAATTTATCTGATCGAATTTTGAGTCCTGCAGAATGCAAGCTTTTAAGCAAGGGCCTTGGATTTTGCCCTACTCAGACGAATGATTCTGTTGAAGTTTTTGTTGATCTTTTCAAATTCACACGTATTCTTAAACTCAGAAATCATTTTTCATCTGTACCTGTTATAGGTAGAGGTGAATATCAACCTGAGACTGTAGATCCTACGATTCCTATTCTTGATTCTGATTCTTCCATCCAACTAGTCTCTGATCTTCATGATGTACAGCTTCTTATGTCCTTAGATGATGACGTAAGAACAACAGAAGATATTCGGGCAGACTTAGGAATTTCCGAGAAAATTGAAAGGACAACCCTTTTCAAACCCCGTTCCAAATTTATACCAGCCCATACTCATGGTAATATTGATCTATTTGCCAAAAGAGTCTTTTTGGATTTACATCATACACTAAACACTCGCATTCACAATTGGCATCAGGTGAATAATTTATCAGCCACTGAAAGGATAGCACTTCGGCATCTTAAGAATTACCAATTTATTGTCATACGGGAGGCTGATAAGGGAGGAAACGTGGTGATCATGAACCACAGGGATTATATGAATGAAATTGACAGACAACTGGCTGACACCGGGTGTTATAAACACCTCATACACAATCCGATTGCTGATGTAACTGATTTCATCAATAACAAACTTTGGGGTTGGTATGAACTAGGGCTACTTACTAACAATGAATTCAAATATCTTCGTGTGCCAAGCCCTAAATATCCGTGTATTTACATACTTCCTAAGGTACACAAGGGTGGTACCTTTCCCCCTGGAAGACCTATCATTTCTGGAATTTACTCGCCCACAGAAAAAATATCAGCATATGTAGACTTCTTTTTACAGAAATTTGTTATTAATCTGCCTTCTTACATACAGGATAGCAAAGATATTCTGAACAAAATTGATGACTTCACTTGGTCTGAAGACCTCTTGTTCGTCACTATGGATGTTAACAGTCTTTACACGTGTATACGTAAATCTTTTGGGATACAAGCAGTCACCACCTTTCTCAACACCAGGACCGCTGATTGTCTCGCACACAATCATATGCTTCTTGAGATGATTGATATTATTTTATCTAGGAATTATTTTATGCATGACAATAAATGGTACCAACAAACCCAAGGAACTGCTATGGGTTCGAAATTTGCACCATCATATGCCTGCTTATTTATGGGCTGGTACGAAAAAACACATGCCTGGGGCAAAACAGCATCACCAGGGATTGATTTGATTGTCTTCTGGGGGCGTTACATTGATGATATTATTATCATTTGGAAAGGGACTATTGATCAACTCAATGAATACCATGCCTTTCTTAACAACAATCCCTATAATGTACAACTTAGTCTAAATATCACAAGAATACTATTGATTTTCTGGATACTACTTTCTCTATACAAAATAACAGTATACAAAGTGCACTGTTTAGAAAATCCATGGAATGTAATAGTCTACTTCATGCCACCAGTGCTCACCCAATTTCGGTGATTCAAAATATTCCATTTGGGGAAATGGTACGTGTTAGACGAAATTGCAGCACTAATGATTCTTTCCTGACACATATTCAACATACGTGTGACCGCTTTATTACTAGGGGCTATGATGCCCACAATTTAACACAGGCAATTCGTCGTATCTCAAAAACTCCCAGGAAAAATACACTGGCCATCAACACGCAGAGTACTAGGCAGACTGATAAAAACCTTTTAGCATTTGTGACTCGATACACGGCCCATAGCCCGGGCATTTTCAAAATTCTTAGACGCCATTGGCATCTCTTAACCGAGGTTTCGGGACTGAAGGGTATATTATCTTGCAAACCTAAGATCACATACCGTAGAGGGTTAACCCTTAGAGATCATCTGTGCCCCAGTTATATTGCTCCCATTCACTCTGCCACTTGGCTTCCATCAAAACCAAAAGGATTTTACATATGTCATGGCTGCAATGTCTGTAATTTTGGCTGTGATAAGATTAGGGATTTCTGTTATCACAATTCAAGAAATTTCACTATTCAGCAATTTATTAATTGCAATACGAAATATTTTGTTTACATTTTGGGTTGTCCATGTAATAAAGTATATGTGGGAAGCACAATACGCCCCTTGAAACTCAGAATACAAGAACACTTACGAGCTATAAAAAACAATGATTCTACATATCCTTTTGCTACACACATGTCACTTGTTCATGTTAATGACTCTACAATGTGGTTTCATGGTATTGAACATGTTCCTGCCAATCTGAGAGGAGGCGATAGAGAACTGACCCTGCGTCAGAAAGAGGCGACTTGGATCTGCCGCTTACAAGCGGTAGACCTTGGTCATAACACTGATCATGAATTTCATTATTTCTAGTAATATGTTATTTTTGTGCATATTATTCTTATTCCTATTGCTTTATATTGGCATATATTTACTGTTTCTGTTATGCTTCGACTATTATATATGTGGATCATATGTGGCCATTATTTTCTACTACTTGTTACTGGGTACTGCTACTATTAACCGTTACCCTGTGCCTTTGTTCCATGTACACTTTGCTATACAATTTTGGATACTTGGGTATCTTGCATTTACTTTATGTATATTATATATTTCATATTTTATGTCCCATTGGTCCCCCTTTTTCTTTTTCTTTACCAATACGCATTTGTACCTGAGTCATTATATGACATATTCTTTACCTTGGGGTGATTCCTATGGCTATAAATTTTCTCTCTTACTTTTATTTTCTTTTATTTTATTATATCCTTTAATGTTGGACACACTTACTATTTCTTCTTCTTTTTTCTTTTTTCTTTACTGACCGTACACAATTGTACTGGTATATGTTTTACAATTGATTTTTACACATTTTCCCTCCATTGCCTGATCTGACTCCTTTCCTCCCAATATGGCGGCCGCTGTTTGTCCTTCATTTATTTTCACCCACACTTTCCCTTTCACAGGGAAATTGACTGTTTTTCACTTCCGGTTCCCGGGCACTTATTCTGTGCCTCGGGACCGGCTCAAACCCCTTCTTCGGATTTCCTTCGGGGTCTTTTGAACGCGACCGCTTTTTGCCGGCATCCGTGACTAGCACGCTGCGCTTAACACATTTTTGTTCTTTGAATCCTTTTCACGGCCACTGACGGCAACATAATTTGCCGTTATTTCTTATCAGCGGGCTGCCTATAAACACACTTTTCCTTTTACTGCCGGCATTTTTTGACTTGGAGTTATGCTGCACTTCTGCTGCTTTACTACTCATTGTGATATAATTGGTAAGTCCTCGGTATTCTTTATGGCCCGTTTTTCGTTCTTTTCACTTTTATTCCCTTTTTTTGCTTGCATTTATTGCATTTTACTTATTCCAGTTCTTAATTCAGACGCTTCGTTTTTTTTTACTTTCCAGATATTATTCTGTGAGCCAAACATCTATTCATTATTACTTTCTCTTTTTGGACTCGTTTTTTGTTGGTCGTTTGACCTTTTGCTGAGTGCCTTGCACAGTCATTGATAATTGCGGTAAGCCTCTCCCCTTCCTTTTTCTTCTACCTCAATTTTATGAGGGTTTTTATTTTCATATCTGTCATTTTCTGCATTTACTATTTTTTCATCATTGAATTCTTTTTTCTTAGGTAATTCATATACCAATACATATTGCGTTATTACTACTGACTGGACACTGTTTTGGGTATGATATTGCTTCAATTCTTGTTGCGGTGTTTTATATTTGTTATTTTCACTGTTGGCTGCTTCACGCTTGTGATAACTTTCTTCTTTCTTCTTCTTTTTTTATATGAATTACTAATTTGTCATATACACAATATTAATATCATTATATATGCTCTTCTCGTATCAAGCACGAGTTGGCTAATTTCCATCATTTTCTGACACACTCTCTTTATAATTACATTTTTACTGGTAGTATTTATTACATGTACTTATGTTGTACCGTATCATGGAATATATATGCATTTTCTGGTTATATTTTTTTAGCCCTGAAGAAGCCCCGTGTGGGGCGAAATGCGTTGGCCTTCTATCAAGAACTTATCACTTATCTATGAATTTGTTACGACTCTAAGGACATAAGGACTTTGTATTTTCCTTTATTTTGGCTTCCTTGATTGTACTTTATAGAGAATTTTCTCTTCGTTTTTTGTTATTTATTTTACCCACTTGTTTGGCAAACAATGATTTACTTTCTTGGGGATTTTTATTATGACTGAATAAATTCTTATTAATCTTTGTTCTCCAATTTGTTATACGGGCCTTGGCCTTTTCGTTATATGATTCTCTGTATTCTTGCAGTGCACCACCTTCTGGTAGCATTTTCAGTGGAGCTTTTCTTTAGCTCTGCATAGTTTTTTATTGCAGTAGGAACTAAGGTGTTGTAGCATGCTCTGTTTATTTATCCATTCTCTATTGTTGATTTTTATGTTTGTTACTTATGCTTCTTACACTTAGGGGATACACATAGGGATTGAGCGTTTCATAGGAGCTTACTGCATATTTCCTTTTCTGTTTAGGTTCCAGTAATGATAATGTGGGAGTCCACAGAATTCAAAAGGCTGGGAACCACTGCCTTACAAATATATTCCCTTACTATGTGTTTACATATCTGTTTATTTATTGCTTTAGTCCTACTGCAGAAGAGGGAGGGGGGGGAAATGACTCTCATAAGCATTACTCTGTCTCCCCATCACCCTATACCTCTATCAATCTATCCTCCATCCCCACTCTCTGTCTCATCCCAAACCCATTCTACTATTATGATCTCCAAAATAACCCTGCCGAAGCTCTTCCCTCCTCTACTGCTTCTGGATCACCGAACCTCACCTTACTACTATGATCTCCCAAATAACCCTATTAATTCTCCCTCACTTATCTCACCTTTGACTCATCCAAAATCCCTTCTACTACTATGAGCTCCCTAACCCCTTTCCGCAGGCTCTCCATCCTTCATCTCTCCTTTACTCATCCCAAGCCTCATCCTAATACTGTAAATTCCCAATTAACACTTCTGGATTCTTCCCTCCTCTACCCCTCCATTATTCTATTCTAACCTACTAACAAACTCACATATCCTTTGCTCAAATTAACTCATACTAATACTAATACTGTACTCATATTTCCCTATATTAATCCACTAGTAATCCTTTTGAGTTCCAGAGTAGCGTTCTACTCACTGAAAAGCATTTCAACGCCTCGTCAGGGGTAGTAAGTGCTCTATAAATAATATAACAATTGCAATTCACCCTTCACAGAGGCCAAACACTAGCCTTGTATGACCTGTATGTAGCTGTAGATGTGTTTCATCATTGCAGGCCACAGTGCCTGTGCCACAACACTGACATATGTTTGTGTTATACCACCAGATGCAAGATGATTTGATCATGATGGACCTGTGGGCATGGACTGTTGTACTGCCCTCTGTTTGTATCTTGGTTTATGTGATGTTGGATTACTTTGGATTGGCCTGTGATAAGGCTCAAGCTGGTGACACCATTCACTTTTGTGTTAGCCTATTCTACAGGACAATGTCTGACAAGGCCCTTCCTTCCGTGGTCTGAGGGGCTGTACCTTAGTACCTGTACCTTGACACAATAGGAGTCAGCAATTCTTGGCTCTGACAGTCAAGACATATGGACAGCCTCTGTGCCGTGCAGTGCATTAAAATGTTTGGTGCGACCAGACACTTGTAGCAATGTGTTTGTGTGTGTTGTTAGTAATCATTTACAGGACACTATACCTGTAACAGAACCCTCCTTGTATTAGTATCTTGTGTCTCTCTCATTTGCCTCACATGGTCTTACATCTCTACATAGCAAAATATGGGACAGAAGCAAGCAGACAATGACTTTGTGATAGGTGAATTTGTTGAAAATGTGAGTTTTAAAATTGAATTGGGGCATGGTTGAAAAGAACAGTGAAGGTTTCCGTCATGGTGGATAAAATAATTGGGGTAGATGCCACACAATTGTAAGTCCAAAGTCCAGTGCACTCCTCCCATAGGAAATGGAAGGTTGTTGAAGAACTATCAACAGAGTGAATATGCAACACACAAAGGAGGTTCTTTAGGAAGAGGTCACTTGCTGGCAGTAGTGGGTATCTTGCCATCCGCACCTCCTGGAGACTTTGCTGGAAGTCCCCGCTTGCGTGGTGGTAGGGGGTTTTATCTGCTGCTACAGAGGCAGAGATGTCTGGGGCAGGTTCTCCCCCTGACAGAGCCTCCCTTTCAGTGGCTGGCACAGATGAAGGGCCTGGTGTTGCTGTGCCAAAAGAAGGGGTAGATTGTAGTTGACAATCCCTGATCAGGGTAATGTGAATGTCCCCCAACACCCCTGTTAGGGAGGCCAAGTTGGTATTGTGGGCCTCCCACTGCTCACGCATATCCCTATGGATGCCCCCCTGCAGCTGCTTGATCTCCCGGAGTTCTGCAAGTACCAGGCCTATCACACTTTGGTATTCCTAATAGACCCCCAAGAGGTGGATGATGGGGTCCTGGCCATGAGCATCCCCAGTGGCCTCACCCTGCTGGCACACAGCATCCCTCCCATGCATCCTACCCCCACAGGCCTATGCCCTTGCCACAGGGTGCCCCCTCCCACTAGTTCCAGGATCATCATTGTCCAAGGTGTGGTGCTGCGACTCAGAAGTGAGGCTCACTGTTGGGGTCTGACCAGGTAGTCCAGATAGAACTGAACCATCCTCGACATCCAGACTCCAGGAGTATCTTCCTCACTGAGAGCTTCATTCATAGGGGCAGTGGCAGTCTCTTCAGTGGCCGCTGTGTGCCAGTGGCAGCTCGACCTGGGGTTGTGAAACATATGTTGCAGGTTTTATTGTGATATCTACCTCCCAAAGTTTACAGTGGTATTCTGCAGAGTCCTTGTACATAGTTGCTTTGCAGGTTATCCTATTGTGACAGGTACCCATGCTAATGGCTGTATTGACCTGAGATTTGTGAAGCACTCCAGTTCCAATAAAGTCAGGCAGCTGCTGAATTGTGCAGGTCATTAGCACTTGGGAGGATGGGCTGAGAATGACATCTTGCCACCAGTGCAGGCAGAACCGTGGCTAGGCAGGATGTGGCTTTGACCATTTTGGGGCCTAGTTGATTGTCATGCAGGAAGACCCAGGACTTTGTTGTATATGTGATTTGAGTCATCATGTGGTCAGTGCAGTGTGAATGTGGCTGCTGCCAATACCATTCTGGTGATGCATCTTGATGCCTTTGGGATCATTTGTTTGCACACTAGGTAAGCAGTCCTTCCTGTCCTCAATAGTTTCATCTTGGGTTAGCTGCTCAGGAAGGAGCTAGGTGGCCAGACACATCTCTGAGTTGAACATGATCTGTGTCTTGGCCCCTCCCAGGTGAGTAAACCTCAATTGAGAGTTAGCAGGCAAGGGCATTTGGACAAATCACCACTGTTCGGCTGTTTTGAGTCACTTGAACAGTGCCTCCTGAGAGTTGCAGTCATGTCACTCCCTCTACCTCCCAACACTTGACAAGTGGTAACCTCCGAGGTGAGTAACCTTTACTGGAGAGCTCACTGACAGATGCATTGTGACAAGTGGACACTGGGCTGGTGATGGTAGTTAATGAAACAGGGCCAGTTGGGCTTTGCAGTCATGTCACTCCCTCTACTTCCCTACACTTTACAATTGGACCCCTCCCAAGTGATTAAACTTCATTTGAGGCTCACTAACACATTCAGTGGGGCAAGTTCACACTGGGATGGTGATTGGAGTTCAGGAACAGGCCCTCCTGGGAGTTACAGTCATGTTACTCCCTGTACTACACACAGTATACAAATGTTATCCTCCCAGGTGTGGACACTTTCATTGAGCGTTAACGAACAAGGACATTTGGACAAGTAAACACTTGGCTTGTGTTTGAAGTAGGAAAGACAGAACCTCCTGGCCTTGGCAGTCATGTCACTCCCTCTACTTCATACACTTGAGAAAGTCATCCTCCCAGGTGAGTACACTTCATGTGTGAGTTCCAAAACATGTATATTGAAGAAGAGAACCCTGAACTGGTGGTTGGAGTGACAGTAACAGAGCCTCCTGTAATTTGCATTCATGTAACCCCCTGTACAATACACACTATACAAATGGTATCCTCTCAGGTGAGTACACATCAATAGAGAGTTAAGACACAGGGGTCTTTGGACAAGAGAACACTGTGTTGGTCGTTGGAGTTACAGATACTGGCCTTGTAGGACGTTGCAGTCATGTAACTCTCTCTTGTACATACACTATACAAATGTTATCCTCCCAGGTAAGTACACTACAATTTGGAATTAACAAACAAGGGTATTTAGTGAAGAGGATACAGGGCTGGCTGAATGGAGTTAGAGTAAAAGTGCCTCCTGGTCTTGGCGGTCATGTCAGTCCCTGTACTACACACACTCATATGTCATCCTCCCAGGTGTGTACACTACAATTTGGAGTTAACAAACAAGAGTATTTGGTGAAGAGGACACAGGGCTGGCTGAGTTGAGTAACAGTAATAGTGCCTCCTGGCCTTGACAGTCATGTCAGTCCCTGTACTACACATACTTGACAAATGGTATCCTCCCAGGTGGATACACTACAATTGGGGGTTAACAAACAAGGGTATTTGGTGAAGAGGACACAGGGCTGGCTGAGTGGAATAACAGTAACAGTGCCTCCTGGCCTTGACAGTCATGCCAGTCCCTGTACTACACACACTTGACAAATGTTATCTTCCCAGGTGGATACACCACAATTGGGGGTTAACAAACCAGGGTTTTTGGTGAAGACGACACAGGGATGGAGTTGTAGAACAGTGCCTACTGGGAGTTGTAGTCATGTAACTCCCTCTACTACACCCACTAAACACAGATGTTATCCCCCAGGTGAGTACACTTCCATTGTGAGATGCCAGACAGGGGTTTTTGGACAGGTGGGCACTGGGCTGATGAGTGGAGTGACAGTGAAGGGGGAAAAAGGTATGCAGTGAGCATGCATGACATAGCATGTTGGGGACATTTTTAGTGTTGTGACCAGACTTCACTTCCCCAGGTATTGTTATCAGGCCCTCAGGATGCAGGATGGCCAAGACCTTCTCCTCCCTGGAATAGAGTTGTAATGGGGCACTGGGAAGGCCACTGCCAGTATTCTTGGACTGCAGCTGGTGCCTGGAGATCAGGGAACGGACCTTGCCCCTGTGGTTGTTCCACTTCTTCCTAATGTCCTCCTCTGTGCGCAGGGTGGTGCCTACAGCATTCACTCTGACGATGATCCTGTCTCACATTTCCAGAGGAGTGTGCTGGATTTGTGCTCCAAACAACTCTTCTGATTTCATCCACCATTCCCCATAGCAGGCAGTAGTAGGCCGGGTGGGTGGGTCGGTAGGCCTTACGGGAATGATGGACAGCATCAACTGGAGAAACTGGGCCGCCTGCACCCCCAAGTTCCCAATGGGAGCACAGCATGAACAGCCCTGCAGCGGCTAGGGATGGTCCCCCACCGGAGCACCAATGTTCGTCTGAGGGACCTATTACAGCCCAGTGGGCAGGCCCTCCACAGCCCACTTCCTCCTCGGTGGTAACAGCAGTAGGTCCACTCGTGGCCCAAGTGACATAAGGCCCAGTCAGGTACAGCAACCAGGGCCCACTTTGTCTAGGAGTTGGACATCGGGCCATGGGAGACCCCTCTTAATTCTTATTTGTGTAACGTATCCAGACATAAGGTCCTTCTGCGAAGGTAATTCCTCAAAAGTTAGTGCCAGGAGCAGTTCAAAGATTTTAGGTGTAGGAAGGCCCGCAGCAACTGAGGTCTCACCTGTATCCACAAGGTCAAGCAGTCAGAGCCCCCCAAGATCTCCTTCTCGTTGCCAACACTCAGACACCACAGTGGCCAATCAGGGTGGCAGCATGGGACTCGTAGGGCACAAGAGTCCTCAGCGTGCTGGGCAAGGGTGCTCCCCTGTACCTCCCCCTCAGTCGACAGTAGTCCCAGGGTCCAAACCACATCTGGGCGGACCCCACCCAGCCTGAACATACCCCGGCACCGGCAGCGTGCACCAGCCTGTCCGAATGATCCAGCAAGTAGGCATAAGCCACAGGATGCTGCCACTGAGTGTCATTGGCTGCAGGCCCAATAAGCACAACAAGCTCTATCCTGGGTCCTGACAAATCAGTGGAGCAGCAGTGTGAGGGCAGCATACACCAACCTGCCCCGATGATCTGGCAAGCAGGCTTAGGCCCTGGCACGCCACCACTGAGTGTTCATGGCTGCAGGCCCAATCAGCACAACAGGCTCCATACTGGGTCTTGGCAAATTGCCAGGGCAGCAGTGGAGGAGGGTGGACACCTCCAAATCCTCTGAAGACTTTCCCCACAGCTCTATCTCAGCTGGCGTGCCTCCTCCACGCCGGTACGGGCCCAGGGTCGGGTAGAGCATTTCCCAGGCTCTCATCTCCAGTGGGGTCCCATCACTGCAGCTGCACCCACATGGTGGTGCGGCTGCACTGATCAGGCCAGGCGGCCCGGCGCACCGGTGGTAGCCCTCAGGCAGCCAGTGGCAATACCTCATCAATGGATAAGCAGGAGAAATAAAGGATTAAAGATGGGCCAGCCTCTCTAACAAGCGTACGATGCGGCTGCAATGTTGGCCACACCCCAAAGTTGTAACATGGTTCATGGATCATAGAGATAAAACACAAATTAGGAAGCAAGACAAAGCAGCTAAACAATTATACAGGTCAAAATATTGATTCCAAAATAATATAATACACTTAAATATTACTATTATTCCAGTCTCCAGATATATTTTTCAGCATCAATGTCCTTACAGGTTCTTTACAATGTATTATTAACTATTTTTGCACAATTGTGTTTTCAATAGCCATGAAAATAATAGTTTTACTGAAGAAGAAGTCATCATGAAAGTAACAGTGGTAAGGAAAAGGTAAATACATCACAATTATGGATATTTCTGATATAAGAGAAAAGTAGGATCCTCTTAGGCATACTTTCACTTAATTTTGTCACCACAATACATTATCTTACATTGATTCATTTGACCCATTTAATCTGTGCTTAATTCAAACTATTATGAGTATATATAGACGACTGCTGAGGGTAAATGTTACACTTGAATTTTGAAGCAAATTGTAGAGTGCCATGGTTGATCTTATTACAATTGTGTTTTACCATTGGATCCTCATCTCTTAAATTGTCACTGGGCAAATATCTGTGATCACATGCCTAAAATACACAAAGCGCACGTAAGTGTTTTATATGTATTTTCGGTATCACGCCAATTGCAGACACCTATATATATTGCTATAGTGCACTTATTATGGAGGAAAGCAGATCGCTCCCTTTTTTAACCATAAGTATATTGATATTTCTTATTAAGCGTGTGAATTCCAATTAGTGTCTTGGCACTAAAGCTGCAGAAATGGGTAAGAGGAAGCAGAGAAACAATGCAAATTACTGGAATTGTGAACAGGAAAACAACCAAACTACCATGTCTTGAGGAGCTTTCTAAAACAGAACAAATTTGACAGGCTTTTTAAATGAAGAGGTAGCTTATTCCACATTTGAAATTAGATGTGAAAAAAGTTCCTACCGCCCCAGAAACTACTTCTGAATCTTGCGACATTAGGAGACTTAGAAGATGTTGATCGAAGAGATCTCCTTGGACTATCCCAAGTACAATGTTTTGATAAATAGGCTGGACTTTTCCCATAGAGGCACTTGTGCGCTAGGCATAGAGCTTTAAACACCACTCTTTTCCTTACGGGAAGCCAGTGCAACTCCTGCAAGGCTTCTGCCACTGATACAAACTCTGGAATTTTCATCAATAGGTGTGCAGCTGCATTTTGTACGCTCTGCAGTTTACTTAGAAAGCACGGCTGAATGCCCAGATATAAGGTACTGCAGTTGTCCAACCTTGATAAAATCAAAGCAGTAACCACTGTTTTTTGTAAATCATATGGAATAAAAGGCAAGACCTTTTTAAGAACACAAAATAGTAGCAGGATAAAGCCAATTTATTAACTTTTGCATTAAAAGACAGACCAACATCAACAGGTACACCTAGATTTCTAACCAAAGACACTGGAGATAGAAAAGGGTCAAGTGATTGTGACCACCAGGAGTAATCCCAGAAAGATGCATTCTTGCCAAACAACAAGACCTCCGTGTTATCAGAGTTCAACATAAGACTGTTGCCATTCATACAGTCTACTATAGCACTTAAATAGTTGTTGAACCAATGTGCCATTTCATCCACATTATAACTGATTGATACCAAAAGTGGTATGTCATCAGCGTATACCACAGCCATGAAGCCAAAAGAGTAAAAAAACATGATAACCCAATATTCCCCACAGAACTGGGTAATCTAAACTGTAAAGCACACAAATGTACATGGAGGAATCATTTGCATACAAATATTTCAGCAATATTAAATCCTATTAATGTTGTAATTAACCATAAATCAAATTCCATAAATGGATAAATCTTCAAACAGCATGTAATTTATTTCTGGAAACATTAAGAATTAGTATATATTCACCAATAATATATTCATCAATATAGCAAAGCAACAAAGAGTGTAGTGTTTTTATTCAAATGCACTGGTGACCCCTCTAGTCCACAATCACTTTACCTCCAAAGGACAGAAGGAGAGCACGAACCCTCCTGACTCTCCAACCACAAAAGCTATGAGTTCTATATGGAGTCTTCCAAACAATCAAAAATCACTCCTAATGGACTCCAGCAGCTCATGCGAAGAATTGCGTCATGGAGAATATAAGGTCGACGTTGTGGTCCAAACACTCAAACCGTCCATGAAACCATCCTCAGGATAATGTGTCAAAGTGGATTAAGTCACAATAATTGTTTCCCAGGTGTTGATTCAAATTCAATGCAGTGGGTGTGCCCCCCCCTTCCACTGCAGCCTCAGGGACCACCACCTCACATTTAAAAAAAAAAATATTGTCCAGAAATATCTCATTCTAAGTATAGTATATCATTAACCAAAGCCTAAAAAATCTCTCTCTCTCTCTGTCTAACTCTCTCTCTCTCTCTCTCTCTCTCTCTCTCTCAATTTCTCTTTTTCAATCTCTTTCACCCACTGAGATCCTTATGCACCCACTCACAGACCCACTCAGACACTCACACACCCACTCACAGACCCACTCAGACCCTCATGCACCCACTAACAGCCCCACTTAGACCCTCACACACCCACGCAGAGACCCACTCAGATGCTCACATACCCACTCACAGATCCACTTAGACTTTCACACACCTACTCACAGACCCACTGAAACCCTACTCACAGAATCACACAGAAACTGATGCACCCACTCTCACACCCAGACGTACACTCTCACAGCTACTCTCACCCACAGATATACCCTCTCAGACATATTCTCACACCCAGAAAGATAGGCTGTGGCCAGCACCCGCCACGCATGGCCAAAGGACAAGCGTAGCGTGGGGTTGGGTGGTTAGGGGGTTGGCCGCAGGGTCTGGCCGCACTTAAAAAAAACAAAGGTTACAGGGAGGTTTTAGTTAACGTACCAAACCACAGAAATTCACCTGTTATAGTTAGAGTTATCTCAAGAAATTATGACTCGTGCCCTAAGATAACTATAACTTGCACCTCGGCGGTGGTTGAATTAACATATAGTAATTAAAATTACTTTACTTTAAAAAACATAGAAAGTCACTGAAAAAACAAAGGTTGCAGGGATGTTATAGTTAGATTCTGAATTAACTTGTACAAAAACATAGAAATTCAGCAGTTATAATTAGAATTATTTCAAGCAACTATAACTCACGCCCTAAGGTAACTATAACTCGTGCCTTCACCATACACATCCAATTACTCTACATATTATATCATTGATGACACCTTCTATGGCATCTTTAGTATTAGCACTGTAACATTTGCAATAAAATTATTGATGATAAAACTGTGCATGGCAAGGGCTGAGTTATAATTACCTTAGGACACAAGTTATAGTTACTTGAAATAACTCTAACTATAACAGATGAATTTCTATGGTTTTGTATGTTTAAAATGTGAGTCTAACTATAACGTCCCTGTAACCTATGCTTTTTTTAAGTGTTATAGTTACGGCCATGTTTATTTACTTGCCTATATGTTTGGCACCCTTTGACGAATCTTCACAAAACTCTCCAAACAAAGTGTACTGGTGATTTTTGTTGCACACTGAAAGTTTTGGGGTGATCTACCAAGCTGTGGCTGAGAAAAGGGGGGGGGGTTACAAAACCGTGCATTTCCCATGTTAATTCTCATAGGAGTTTTGAACACGACTACAGCCCTAGCTACTAGATGGATTTACACCAAATTTAGCAAATAGCTAGCTGTTGGTACTCAGATTGTGCTTTTGGTTATTTGGTGTACATCCGTTCACTAGTTTTTGAGATATTAAAGGGAAAATAAATGTATATAGCTAAGGTTGCAACTTTTTCACTCATGCGTGTGCGAACAGGAATACTGTGATTGGCTGACCACAACCTGACTAGAAAGTTGCAGCCACCATTTTAGGGAATGGGACACGGTCCCCAGGGCTGAAAATCAAAATGAAAAGTGTCATAAGGGGTCTGAGTGGAGTTACCCTGGGCTGTGATACAGGAGTCTTTGTAGGTCAAATTATGAACTAATGTTTGTTTTGACGGCTCGCAATATTTGCGAAGACATCGCAATGCTCAGCGTGACCCCATGTAATGTCACAACAAATTCATGAAAATCAGTGACAACAAACAAACTACTGAAAGAGTTCAGACTCTAATTTATTCACTCAGAGATGTAGTCAAAAACTCATGCACCCATTCACACACCCAGTCAGGGCTCACACACCCACTCACAGACCCACTCAGACCCTTTTGCACCCATTCACAGACCCACTCAGTCTCATACATCCTCTCACAGACCCACTCAGACCCTCACACACCCACTTATAGATCTACTCAGAGCCTTATGCATCCACTCACATACTGAGGCACTCACTTCCAGACCCACTCAGAATCTCTGGCGCCCACTCACAGACTCAGTCCGATACTGACAGACCCACTCACAGACCCACTCAGATTCTGATGTACCCACTCACAGACCCACTCAGATTCTGATGCACCTACTCACAGATCTACTCAGACCCTCATGCACCCATTCACAGACCCGCTCAGACTCTCATGCAACCACTCACACCCACTCATAGACTCACACACTCACTTTCAGACCCACTTAGACACTCACTCACCCACTCACAGATCCACTGACTGAGACGCCCTGTGGCCAACCCCCACTGCACATGGCCAAAGGCTGAGCGCAAGGCAGGGTTATTTGGTTATGGCTGAAGGCCAGGCCCTGCAGCCAACCCCTGCCACACACGGTCTAAGGCCATGTGCGGCGGCGGTTGGAATAATGTATAGTAATTAAAATTAATTTACATTAAAAAAACAAAGAAATTCACTGAAAAAAGCAAAGGTAACAGGGACGTTATAGTTAGGAAATAGAATTTAAAAAAATATAGAAATTCACTTAAGAAAAACCAAAGGTTACAGGGACGTTATAATTAGGCTCACATTTTAAAAGTACCAAACCATAGAAATTCACCTGTTATAGTTAGAGTTATTTCAAGTAACTTGTACCTTAGGGATGTCACTAAAGGTTGGGCCTAGTGATGGATATTCAGGGGCGCATCAGAGGCATGTCTTCTCTGTAATGAATCTGATACAAATCCTGTCTATTTGCTCTGAAACAACCAAGAACTATGAACTACAACGATGCAGGAATCTGCTACAGAACCCTGGACTGGATCACCTCCTTTCTCACCGGCAGAACTCAGAGAGTCCACCACCCTCCATTCTGCTCTGAAGCCACCAAAATCATCTGTTGCATACCCCAGGGTTCGTCTCTCAGCCCGACCCTCTTCAATGTCTACATGGCTCCGCTCGCTAACATCGCCCGATCTCACAACCTCAGCATCATCTCATACGCCGATGACACCCAGCTGATCTTCTCTCTCATCAAGGACACGGCCAAGACCAACCTCCATGAAGGAATGAAGGCCATCGCCGAATGGATGAAGCACAGCTGCCTGAAACTGAATTCCGACAAGACTGAGGTCCTCATTTTCAGCTCCTCCCCCTCCGCATGGGACGACTCCTGGTGGCCTGCCACACTGGAAACCGCACCGACACCCACTGACCACGCACGCAACCTGGGATTCATCCTGGGCTCTTCACTATCTATGACCCAACAAGTCAACGCCATCTCCTCCTCCTGCTTTAACACCATCTGCATGCTTCCAAAGATCTACAAATGGATCCCCACTGAAACCAGAAGAACAGTCACCCAAGCCCTCGTAAGCAGCATACTGGACTACGGCAATGCCCTCTATGCAGGAACCACGGCCAAACTCCAGAAAAGACGGCAAAGCATCCAGAATGCCTCTGCATGCCTCATCCTGGATATTCCCCGCCACTGCCAGATCACAGCCCACCTGAGAGACCTACATTGGCTCCCCGTCAACAAGAGATTCACGTTCAAACTCCTCACCCACGCTCACAAGGCACTGCACAACACCGGACCAGAATACCTCAACAGTCGGCTCTCTTTCTACACCGCGACCCGACAGATTCGCTCCGCTGACCTTGCCCTCGCCACCATCCCATGCATCTGCAGAACAACCACCCACGGCAGATCGTTCTCGCTCCTTGCCGCCAAATCGTGGAACACTCTTCCCACCCACTTGCGTCAGACAAAGGACCTCCTTACCTGCAGAAGACATCTCAAGACATGGCTGTGCGAGCACTAGCAGCCCCCCTCAGCACCTTGAGACCCTCATGGGTGAGTAGTGCGCCTCTTCTATGTTTGCCTTATAATTGCCATATGTTGGAAAAAAGGGGAGCGGTCAAGCTTTATGAAGTGCCCTTTCAAGATGGTGGTCTCTACTGGGATTGTTGACTGAGGTTCCTAGTTCAAGATGAAGTTGAGTCTTTTCCTGTGATATCAGTTCCTATTCGAATCATGTATTAAAGTGACGTTAACAAGTGATAGATGTGTCACAGCGCATACGCTTCCTTATTGTCCTTCTCTTTCATCTTTAATTGGCTTTTGTTTTTGTCCCTGATTTTGTGCCCCTTGCAGTCACCCATCCCTTTAAATTCACTTCTGAAAAGGCTTTGCTTGGCTCTTTTGCCTTCCCGGATCTCAGGGAAAGTGTTTTTCCTTGCTCATCATCTTCTGCATAAACCTTCTTCTTTATTCAAGAACTACAAGATTGCCAAGGAGGTTTATTGCCTTTTGTGTTTTTTCCTCCAATCTTAAAGAGACACTTTACACCTTTCACAGGAACTCTCAAGTGCAGAGTGGCAATGTGGCTACTGAGAGGTGCCATTTCCTTTGGACATCAACTTAAATTACCTTCACATTACCTAGTCGTTTACAATTGCTACAACACTGAAATGGAGAACAGTGACATTTTGATACATAGATGTCCAGACTTATCATGAGGACAATAGTATCTCCTCAAGCAAAGTCAGATCACTTGTATCGATATTGGGACACAGTGTCTCCTTCTGGAAAAAACGTGTCCTATCAGTAATGGACAGAATTGGACCTATTGTTTAGTAAGACATGGGGCAAAGCAGGGTGGCGCTGAGAACTCTCAGTCTTTCAGTGGAAGAGGAGTGGCTAGGAGTTCTTAATTTTGAACTATATTTTCTTGACAGCTCATTTCCAGTGGGTATCCAAATAGATGGCAGATCGTGCTACCACCAACTCCCAACTTGTTGCAATTACTATTTGGTACAAAAACATCAGCTAATGCACTATGGGGATTAAAGAGGCAACAACAACTACTATTGAAGCAGGTGTCTGAAGAGGTCTATCACAATGTTGGTGTATGCCCCTGATTTATGATCTGGTGTAACCACAGTCTGAAGATAGATAGTTAAAGTTTAGAGAAGGTTGATCTGGGCAAAAGCAGGAATATTGAAAGTGGGAGATCTACATTTAAATGGAGCCATGAGAACCTTTAACGGCCTGAGGCCTGTGTACTAAAATACATGCAGACAAATTCCTATCACAATCAGTATCCTTAGCACAATCAGTACTCTCGACATAGAAATGCAAATTGTTAGCACCAATAAAACATGAAATACTTCACCAGATTACTCACAACTGGAGAAGGGAAGAAATTGACAACAACGCTATAACAGGCTTAGGCTGATGTCCAAATAAACCTGGAGCCCTAACTTGGCAAGGACTCTAGAAGAAACATTTTCAGATGCAGAATAGACTCTAGTTATAGGCTACAGGATAAAAAAAGGTCTCAAAATACAAGATTTAAATTATTGCAATATAACTAACAGACAAAAAGTGAGGAGAGGAATGCTTGCAGTTGGTCTAACCGCTGGCAATCACTCAAGGTAGCATTCCAACCCATCGCTCTTTTGCCCACCATGCCACTTCACCTTGGACCCAGACATATGCAAATCAGTTGACCCTGCGATGATAGTAGTTCAACCAGAAATACCAGACCACGTCCTCCCTGAACCAGAACACAAGCACCCCAAGACTGTTTTCACCCTAGTCAGGGATCTTCAGTCAAGTGCAGCTTGGTTTCAGTAGCACTGTGAGCTCGGACCTACGTCTGGGCATACCTTTGCCAGTTAGGGTGGTACATAAAATGCTCAAAAGATGATGGGAGGAATGTTCATAATTTCTCCAAGCAATAGCAATCCCCTGAATAGCATTCCAGCTCTTCAATCTTTGCCCACCATGCCACTGCAGTTTGGACCAAAGCATATGCAAATCAGTCTTGACCCTGCTCCAATTGGAACAGTCCAGCCCAAATTGCCAAGCCAGCTCCTCTCTGAATTGGAACACAAGCAACCGAAGACTGGTTCCACCCTGATTGGGGCTCTTCAATCTGGAGTAGCTTGGTTCCAATAGCACAGTGCACACAACCCACATCTGGGCATATCTCTGACACTTGGAGTGATCCATCAGACAGGGAAGAATGCTTACAATTTGTCTAACCATTGTCGATCATTCAGGGGTAGCATTCCAACCCATCTTTCTTTTGCCCACCATGTCACTTCAGTTTTGCCCAAGCCATATGCATATCAGACTTGACCCTGATCAATAAGAACAGTCCAGCATGAACTGCCAGGCCAGGTCCTCCCTGAACTGGAACACAAGCAACTCAAGATCAATTTAACCTGATTGAGGCTCTTCAATCAGGTATAGCCAGGTTTGTGTGGCACAGTAAGCTTGCAGCCCAAGTCTGGGCATGCTCTTGCCACTCAGAGTAGTGCATCAGACACTCAAAAAGGAGATGGGAGAAATGCTTGCAGTTTCTCTAACCATTTGGAATCACTTGGGATAGCATTCCTATCTGTCATTCTTTTGCCAACTATACCACTTCAGTTTGGACCCAGCCATAAGCAAATCAGTCTTGACCCTGCTCTGATAGGAAGAATTGGACAATGAGCAACCCAAGTCTGGTGTGGCCCTGATTTAGGCTATTCTGTCCGCTGTAGCTTGGCCCCAGTGGCACAGTGAGTACAGGACCCATGTCTTGGTATACCCTTGCCACTAAGGGGGGTACATCATATACACAAAAGGTGATGGGAGAAATGCTTGCAATTTTCGTAACTGGCAACAGTTCGGGTAGCTTTCCATTCAATTGTTCTTTCAACCACCATGGCACTTCTGTTTGGGCCCAGCCATGCGCAAATCAGTCTTTAGCCTGCTTCAGTGGGAACAGTTCAGCCCCAATTGCCAGGTTAAGTCCTTCGTGAAGTGGAACACAAGCAACCAAACCAGTTTCTCCCTGATTGAGGTTCTTCATTCGGGTGTAGCTTGGTTTCAGTGGCTCAGTGAGTACAGAAGCCATACCTGGGCATACCGTTGCCACTTAGAGTGGTACAGCATACACACAAAAGGTGATGGGAGGAATGCTTGCAGTTTGTCTTACCAGTGGCTATCGCTATGGGTAGCATTCTAATACATTGTTCTTTTGCCCACCATACCACTTCAGTTTGGTCAAAGACATATCCAAATCGGTCTTGGCCCTGCTCCGATAGGAACAGTCCAGCCCAAACTGCCAGGGCAGGTCCTCCCTGAACTGGAAAACAAGCAACCCAAGACCAGTTGAACCTTGGTTTCATGGCAAAGTGAGCATGGGATCCATGTCTGAGCATACCCTTGTCACTTAGGGGGGTACATCAAAAACACAAAAGGTGATGGGAGGAATGCTTGCAATTTTCCTAACTGGCAATAATTCGGGTAGCATTCCAATCCACTGTTCTTTTGGCCATCATGCTACTTTAGGTGGATCCAGCCATATGCATATCAGTCTTGAGCCTGCTTCAGTAGGAACAGTCCAGTTCAAACCGCCTGGCTAGGGCCTCTGTGAACATGAACACAAGTAAACAACCCAGCTTCTTGATGATTGGGGCTCTTGATGTAGCTTGGTTTCAGTGGTACTGTGAGTACAGAACCCATTTCTGGGTATATACGCCACTTAGGGTGGTACGACAAACACACAAAAGTTGACTGGAGGATGCTTGCAATAAGTCTAACCTCTGGCATCCATAAACATCATTTAGGGGTCGCCCTGGCCTCCTTTCTGCGAACCCTGACACAATCCTTGAAATCCATGATCCCAGAGGGTGTAAGGGCAGTATCACAAACAAAGGTAAACAAGCCTCTAGTGTGCCTTGTATGCTTTCCGTGCCCCTCAGCTACATTGTGTACATGAATAAACTCCAGTAGGTCTTCAACGCTTACTAGTCATGACTCAAAGCTACTCCGTAGAAAATGTATTGAGTATAAAAATGGACAAGTCTAAAGCAATGCATCTGAATCATTGAAAAGTAAAGGGGTCCTATTGATGGTATCTTGCTAAACAACAGCTGGAAAATGTACAGGAGTGTAAGTACTTGGGGGTTATGATTGACAACAAGGGCTCCTTCAGTGGCCAAAAAGAAGCACTAAAAAGGAATGGTACTGTGACGACAGTGTCATTAACAAACGTGATAAACAAAGTTGCGGGCCCAAACCTCACTCCACTGGTTCTAGTTCTACAAATGAAACTTATCCCAGCAGTCACCTATGGAAGTGAGGCCATGGGAGGAGAAGCGCTGTCCTTTTAGATAATATAATAACAGGTGAACTGCAAATTATTTTCAACTTACCCAAATATACCTCACATGCTCAAATAGGGCTACAATTCAGCCAACAGAGGCAAGTGCTGGCTCGTCAAGGAGCCTACGTCAAATGCTCGTAGACCAGAGGAGCTGAACCATAGTCTTTAAATGCCCACTTGTAGAATAAACTGTTGATTAAGGAGGATAGATCAGCTAGAGCCTAGCTGCAAGATTCAATCAATCAGCTAGGCCTACAGGGACTCTGGGAGGCCGCAGGACCACACAATAATTTTAAAAAACTTGTCATCAAAACAGTTAAAAGAATCTCTATGGTAGAGGATAAAGCAAGGCTTGCGGGAAGGGCACATTGATGGCTTATCATCTAAAGTTATGTCAAGCTAGCCCCTCAGGTTTACCTAGGTACAAGCTTCACAAGGCCCATCAAGAAGAAGTACCTACGGTATCGCCTCAGCATTTTACCTTCGGCCAACCACCTACCACCATGGAAGCTCCCTTCGGTACCAAATCACTGTATCCTGTGCGGGAAGGAAATGAAGATGTTGTCCATCTAATATGCATATGTAAGGAACCGAAGAGGGATTGTAGATTTGATTAGGACCCTTTTTAATCTGAAAGAACTACATATATGCAGGCAGATGGCAAAAGTGCGCTTTGCTGGCAATGATGTACAGCTAAACTGTTGCTTCAGTATTGCTAAAAAGAGGCTTAACAGTAAGAGTGATCTAGAGGAAGCTGAAGGCGCATCCCAGCATTAGGAAGAAATTAACTAACAGCATTTGTCACTTTATGCACCTTCTCTGGCTTTCCATGTAGGAAATTGGTGAGCAGTTGGCTTTTAACCTTAATTTACCTAGGGCATTTTACCACGGAGAGAGAAAAACTAGTTGCACCTGACACTTTTTGCACGCTCTTGGATGAATTAATGCAATCAGGAGACCACTGCTCAGTGAGTTTTAACATTTATATTCGTAAGAAAATTATGATGTTTTATTGCGATTTGTGTGTTTTTTTAAAAAAGTTGTGATTTCTTCACTCTTTTTGCAAATGTTAATGCCATGGTTTTAATTAATGATGCAAATGAAGATTAATTACTATGAGGAGGAATTAAAACTATAAGCAGCAGGCAGACCTAAGCAAAGACCCTTGTAAAACAATAATTTAGCTTACAAGTTTCAACCGACTCCTGTAAGAGGCATCTATGTTCTCCTGCTCCTTAGCAAATGAAAAGAGCAAGAATTGCAGGAAGGACAAAGGTTAGATTAGAGTGACTCTGAGGGGAATGCAAGGAATAGAGGAAGAGGAAAATTAATAGAGACAGGTTAGAGACAGAGACAGGGCTGTGTGCGAGAGAGGGATTAAAGACATCAACGAGATGTGAGAGAGGTGTGGACAGATGTGAAAGAGTATGACACTGTTGAAATGGATAGGTGATACATACATAGGCGTGGTACAAAGAGTTAAACCTTAGAGGAAAGACCAGTGAGAGGGAATGATAGTATGAGAAATGTGATATAGATAGAGACAAATAAGAAAAAGATAGCTATAGGAGACAGAGAGAGAGGCTTAGGCAGGTTTAAGAAAAGGTATAGAGACACAGGAATGATAAACAACTGAGAGGCAGATGATGATTAGAAAGATACAGCTCATATGGACAGATGGGCGACAATTAAGAAAGAGGGGCATTTGAGGGGTAGGGATATGTGAGGGAGAGAGATGAGAGCCTAGTGAGAGTGTTCAGAGAGAATGAGAAGGAGAGGGTGGGGGAAGGCTTGTGAGAGAAGTTATAGAGAAAACAATGAGAAACAGCACAGAGACAAGTGTGTTGCTGCACAAATACACAATAAAGAGACTTGTTATAAAGAGAGGTGAGAGAGATGGGGACATAGACAGATAAAAAACTGTCAGTTGAAGAATCAACACAGTTGAGAAAGTGGTGATAAAGTGACAAAGCAGAATGAGAGATAGATTATACCAGTTACGGAGTGAGACAAAGTGGTGATAAGGATACAGACAAAATAGAAACAGACAGCTGCAGAAGTAATAGTAGACAGGTGAGAAACAGACAAACAGCATAAGATAGATGGGGACAGGTGACAGAAAGGTGTAAAGAAGACAGATAAGAAAATTAAGTGAGAGAGAGGAAAATTGGTGAAATATGATAAGACCAGTGAGAAAGACTCAGTTAAGGTACAGGAGGACACAGAGTGAGAGAGACAGCAATCGGTGAGAGAGACAGGTGACAAGGTAGTTGAGAGCAGCGACATAAAAGGGCAGGGTGACAGCGGGTCAAAGGTAATATGCCATCACTTCCTTGATGTCATTGGTGTTCAAGGACATGTGATGTTACTTCTGCTACCGCTAGCATTTTGGTGAATCGACGCCCATGCGGGCAGCACCTATGGGTAGCATTCCAAGACACTGTTCTTGTGCTCACCATGCCACTTCATGTTGTGACCCAGCCATATGTATATCAATATGCTCCAATAAGAAAATGGAGGACTTGGCCTGGGAGCTTGTGCTGTTTTTTTCTGTGCATTATTTTATAGTTCTCTATTGATGGGAGCCTCTAAACACAATTATCTCAAATTAATTTTATTACTAACTCAACCCTTCTCAAACCCTAGATTTAGCTCCTTTTTTAAATGATGTTAATTAGTTTTAATGTTGTTAAATAGTTTTATAACTGGAACTGTAAGATCAGCTCTTAATTTGTTTAAATTACCTTTAAATTAATGTACATACTATGCTGTTGACTGGCCAACTACTGAGCTAGAGACAGGTTGTGTGTTATGACAAACAGGTTTATTAATGTCAATACAAAGATTTACCCTCTTCATAACATACCCTCTGGTTATGAGTATTTCCTTGCACTGTTAATCTTCACACTTGAGGTTGTAACTGTAGCCTTGCCTATGAGTTCCAGTTCAAAACTCTCATATTCGAAGCTTGGGTTTCCTTGGAGTTAGCTTTTATTCTGTGCTTGAACAACATCCCTCACCCTTAGCCCACAGCAACTGAGCTCCTACTCTTGGCTTCTCAGTCCTGGTATTTCTCTAATTCTTGATGAACTCTAGCACCTTCCACCTGGAACGAGGAAGAACTTATGGTAAGGAAGAGTGTTGGTGCATCGCAATTCTCCTACGTCCTCTTCTGTTGCACCTGCCTGGAAAACAAGAAGGACCTATGGTAACAACAGGTTATGTTCTACTGATAGAAACCTGGCTTTTATTGCTGCAGGGCCCACCTTCTTCCCTTTTCTGTCTCTCTCTTTCAGGTCTCATTGGTGAAGAAACGTTCTGTTGAATTCTGGCCTCTCCTTCCCCCTCTACTATTGGCCCTCTTCTCATATGGCTCAGCTCTCTACAGAGCTCAAGACCCTGCCCCATACTTCTCACTAACATCCTTATTGAATCCCAGGTCACCTTGATCTCCTCATATGAAGTGGTTCCGTCTGGATTAGCTAAAATACACGCCACCTTCATTTCACCTGTCACAATGTGATGACTCCATCGCTCCACGGGTCAAGCTACAATTTTGTACACTCACTCAAAAACTGTAAAAAAAAAAAACTAACTTGGATATTCCCTAGGAGCGTACTTCTGCAGTACTGTGGAAGATACATTGGAATGTACGTGGAATGCAGTGATAAAGTCTAAATAACATTTAATTCAATGAAGCAAGTATCCCTCACTCATTTTATAATGTCATAATTAGTAGTTGTTATATCCTTCCCCTAATTTAATTATATTACTTATCTAAATCGATGTAGTGGCAACCTCTGTAGTTACTAAATCAATATTGTGGCGGCATTGATGTAGGCCACGTTGATGCATGCCTGATGGTCAAGTGTGATGGGATTGCCTTGACATGGGCCTGTTTCTCACTGTGCCATAGGACTTAAGCTATACCTCGCTGACAAGGCTTACAGAGTCAAAAAGTTGACTGGGTTTCTTTGCTTTGACATTCAAAGGAGCCTGACCTGGCAGTTTGGACTCTTTCAGGGCAAAAGCGGATTTGCATATGGCTGGTTTATGTCTAAAATAATTTAAAGGGTGAAAAAAAGACCAGAATGTGGCCCCATGTGATTGTCAGTAGCTAAGTCTTTTTGTACAGTTTTTTTTATATTCTGGCATTACCCATCAATAGCAATTTGGCCCGAAGAAGACCTTTTCAATTCATGCCCCACTATAAAGGTCAAAACATGTAAAATTTCATGTGAGGAGAACTGAATGAATTCACCTTTGGGTCTTCTCTTCTTACAGGAAACTGATTTAATAACATACTACGTTGGAGCTTCAAGTCCACATTTTGGCAAAAGAGTGTGTGGAACCACAAGGGCCTTTATATATTGCTATCTTGAACAGATGTTTAGGACTACGTGGTCCACTGACACACAACAGTATGATCTGTGTGCTAAAAAGGTGTCAGGCATTGTAAAGAATGTCATGTTTTGTAACAATGATATTGTTTTGCTCTACATTTGTGTATCTAATACAATTGTGTATGCCAAGACGGAATCAGACTTTACACTGATGATTTTTTCTAAACACCATACAAGGATTGTGTTACAATTGATTGTTGACACACTTACATAACTTTATTTCAATACAGAACAAAGAATACATTCTGAGTGTCATATTTTTGTACTACATTTTTTTAAATCCTTCAACCCATCCCCTTTGTGTCTTCTGCATCAAAACAGCACCATCAGCGTAATGGGCTGTACTGGTATTCTGGTGCTAGTCATGGTAGTGCAATGGTGAGGAAGATATTGCCATGGTCGATAGTGGTGGTGTGCTGCTCTAAAGTGTCAGTGTTGTGGCAGGATGGAAATATGATGGTGACTGCTGTAGTATGTTTGAAAGGTGATGTGGTGGTTGTGGAGATGCTCTGTAGGGTAGTAGTGCTGTGTATGTGATAAAAACAGCAAGGGGGTTATTGCAGTGTTGGGAGGCTTCACTGTAATGAGGTAGGAGAATGGTGTTGGTAGTGTTTTGTGGTGTGGTTGTGCAGTAATGCAGGGCTGCACTGTGGCGGAATTATTTAGCTGTGCAATTCTGCTAGAGTTTGAGGAGTACTTGGGTGGTAGTATTTATTTGGAGGAAGACTGGTAATGCATGAGTTAGTAGTTCTAGGTGGTATTGTGATACTGAAACTGGTTATGTAGTGCTGCAGGATGTTTGCTCCTGATGGTGGCAAATTTTCCTTGTCATACAAATGTGATGTTGTAGGTGCTACTAAGGTGGTTGGAGGTGGTAGTGTAGAGCTATCAGACAGTTGTTACTGTTGCGGATTGCAATGCAGTGGTGGGGGTAATAGCCTGGTGGTGGTTCGTCAGTCCTATGTACAAAGGTGAAAGGTAATAGGGCATTAGTAGAAGGTTGGAATGTGGTGGTGGATGTTCATATTGCAGTGCCAGCCAGACATTTGTATGGTGATTACACAATGACAGTATGGGAGTGTAGATTTGTTAGTGTGATGCCTGGCAGGACAGAGTGGTCCTTTGGGCTGAACGTGCAATGTGGGTGTTGCTAGGGTTGTGCTGGGGGTGGTTGTAATGTGCTGGGAAGTGGCCACGTGATGCTGGAAGTATGACGTGTACTTTCAGAGGTAACAATGAGGTGGGCATGGAAATGCAGCACTACCAGGTTGTAGTGCAGTGGTGCAATTTATAGTGTGGTGGCAGTGAATAGTAGCAATGTGATGGAAGTTGGAAGAGCAAACACGGTGGCAGCCTTGTGGTGGCGTGTCATTGGAGGTGTGTGGTAATGTGGTTCTGCTGATGGATGGATGGTGCTATGGGGTAGTCATGCAGAGCTGAGAAGTGATAGTGCAGTGCTGAAGGTGGCATTGTGGTGTTGGATGGTAGTGTGGTAGTGTGGTAGTCATTGAGCAGTACTCTGGGCAGTAGTTTGATGATAGGGTCAATAATAGAATACTGTACAGTGTTAGTCCACTAGTGGAAGGTGATTGTGATAGTGGTGTAGTGCAGTGGTGTATGGTAGCAGAGAAGTGGTATGGGTAATAGAGTGATGGTGCTGCTGCAGTCATTGATTGGTGTTGTGGTGTGGTAGTACTGGGTGAGAATGCATAGATGGCAGTATATGCCTAGATGCAAGTAGTGTAGTGCAGTAAGGGTGGATGGTAGTGAGATGCTGTTGATGATGGTACATTCTCAGGGGTGCTAGTATGGACCTGGGTGGTAAAAGTGGAATTCTGGAGTTTGTGGCACAGTGCTGGTAAGGTAGCACAGTGGTGGTGGGTAGTAGTGCATTAGTGACAGATGGCAGTGTGTAGTTCTGAGCTTGGTATGCAGTAACTGAGGTTGCAGTGCATTGATGGGAATATTAGAGCATTCCTGTGAAAAGGTAGTGCAGTAGTTTAGGTAATAATAGGGGACTGGAGTGGTAGGGCTCTAGTGGTGGAGTGGCAACATGGTGCTATGCAATTTAGTTAGTAATTTCGTCGTTTTGCCTAGTGGTATGAGTGGGAGACATCTGTCATCACTTGGCCATCCTCCAGATCAACAAGGTGCTCGATGAAGACAAAACCAAATGAAACGGTTGGATCAAAACCATCTAGACCATGCCTGCAAGATACTATAATCAGCTGATGAACAAACACAAGAATGGGGAGTTAATATTTTAAATATACAGCTAAACGTGTTGTTAGAAGAAATAATAACAAGATAGAAACAAAAGAAAAAGCTGCAACACAAGTTGAACCTCATCACTAGGTCATAAACGGATCATAGTGAAAAAACAAAAGCGAACAAAATGTAAGAACAACTAAAATAGTAATGAGAGAACGTTGTATACTATTAGCCATGGGGTAAATAGCAGTTAAAGGTTAGTACGTGTAAACAAAAGGCAACATAAAATAGAATGACAGTAGTAAGCTTCTACCTGTCTCGGGTAACCCAAGACCTGGTCACTGCCCAGTCCAAACCTTTCCCCAATTAAAGCTATAACTTCAATTTCAGAACAAAACATTCTCCTAAAGTAGACACGTCTCCCAAAAGACATTTCCTGAGAAGGAAGAATATAGCTTCACAAATCCAAACAAAATAAACTCCTTGTTTTTCGGCATGCAATTTCTGATAGCTTGGTCCACAAAACAATCAATGCATTCCTGTGCAATTCCACCTGAAAGTATTTCTGAAATACAATCCAAATATTAGGCCAACATAGCATAAGTACAATTCAGGACATGTGTAGTATCTAAAAGTTACTTTTCTGGGGGGCACACAGGGGGCCAAGATAACACTGGTGGGGGTCATCTCCAATAAGCAATCATTAAGATGTTGTTCACACATTAAAGTATATAAATACATATACATCACTGTGATTTGCAGGAGTGGTGACCTTTGGAGTGATTCGCGCCTGTTCTCTACACACCACTACCCTCCGCAGTATCTTGGTTAGATACTTGCTTTCCCTTTCGCATCATATCTTTCTGAAAACCTCCATCTGCGTATCTCACACCACATCTCTTTCCTCTTCAGCACCTTCTTTTCATCCTCTCCTGCACATACTTTGCATCTTCTTCATTTCACCACCCCTAAACACAACACACCAACTCGCCTCTAAGCACTGCATTTTCTTTAACTGTCACTCTTAGTATTTTGACAGCCATGTTCCTCCTCCACACATGTTCGTGTAGAATCAGAATTACAATTGGCACACCTGACCATTGCCCTGTGTGCTCTGCAGAGAAGTCAACGAATGAATGAACATGTATTCTGAACCCCTTTATGATCCACTGACAGGCACTGTGAGAAATGTTCATTACCTTCAGCCTGAATTCCACAGCTTTGAGTCGCGGCACGTTATAAAAAACTCGCTCACAAAGTGAACGCACACTGACACACAGCAGCGACACTTCACAGTATGTACTTTACATGAATAATATGTTGCCTGAAAAAAACTACAAAAAGTCACACCCCTGGAAAAAGCAAATACTTTAAGGGAATGCAAGAGAAGGTAAAACGTGAAATTTAAACAGAAACAACATTGTTGTTCCCAGGCTGAGAGAGCAGTGTCTGTTTTGGCTGACTGTGTCTATTGCTGAGCACAAGGAGGGTTGCAGAGGCAAGACTAGGGCACAAGCCAGTGGTACACATGGGTAGACAGCGTTCACCCACTATTTTAGCAGAGTGGATGACGTCCACCCTGCCAAGAAGTTGGGCTCTGCTTAAATATGCTGAACTTGTCCCAGGGTAATTTCAGACACTGGGGCACATTCAGCAATGCCTGCATGCTGTCTGCTTTAATTTTGAGCAACATTTTGCAGGTGGTGAGGGGGCTTTGTTATTTTAAATTCCAGCAGGGCCCAAAACAAAGGCCAAACGTAAGGGGCCATCAGGCCTCCTTTTGTTGGAGTATGCTGGCTCGGAGCTATCTGGAGCCTTACACCTATATGCAAATGCAAGGTGGGGGACAAAGGCACACAGCCTGTTATTATTTCACAAGTACTTAAGAGAGATGTAATATTTCAGAAGTACATATGTGATTTGCCTGCACTAGACGAATGTCTAATGTGTTGGTATGCCCCTATTATATACACAAATAACAACTTAAATACCACTATTTTGTTTGATTTCTTCTATAGTGCTACTCATCTCAACGCAGTATGTCATTTGTACACATTATACATTGACAATAAATCAGATGTGTGTAAATTAATATATTATAATCAAAATATTAGGCCAACATTGTCTTATGTAACAGAATGTGTTACATAAGACAGTGATGGTTACAAGGTGTAGGAGGTACATGGCCTTAATAGGTCATTGTGCTATATTGTAAGGATTAAAATTTCTGAACTGCAAGTAACAAAGGGATCTCTCTGCTAAAAATAGTAACCCACTTACCTATCTGAATAAAATAAAAAATCTGTCATCTGCGTGTTACTTTGCAGGAGACAAGTTAACCCTCTGCTACTTTGATTCAAAACTGGGACTAGACAAAACGCTTATCTCTCTAGCAAACGTATTAACCTCCAGAGTTATCTTTCCATTATTATTATTTCCTGAGATTTAATGGGCACACAAAGATCTCTGCACCAGGTGCTTTAACCCCATCACGTATCCTAAATGGCAGATTTTCCAACAAATTAAGTACAACAGATATACGTTCATATTTCTCCTTGTTGACAAATTTTTGGGGGCAGAGTTTTAAAAGAATAAGGGGGTCATTCTAAGTCTGGCGGGCGGCGGAGGCCGCCCGCCAGACTTCCCCCACCAAAATACCGCTCCGCGGTCGAAAGACCGCTGAGGGTATTTTGGGATTTGCCCTGGGCTGGCGGGCGACCGCCAAAAGGCCGCCCGCCAGCCCAGGGCAAATCAACCTTCCCACGAGGACGCCGGCTCAGAATTGAGCCGGCGGAGTGGGAAGGTGCGACGGGTGCAGTGGCACCCGTCGCGTATTTCAGTGTCTGCAAAGCAGACACTGAAATACAGAGTGGGGCCCTCTTATGGGGGCCCCTGCAGTGCCCATGCCATTGGCATGGGCACTGCAGGGGCCCCCAGGGGCCCCGCGGCACCCCCTACCGCCATCCTGTTCCTGGCGGGAGACCCGCCAGGAACAGGATGGCGGTAGGGGGTGTCAGAATCCCCATGGCGGCGGAGCGCGCTCCGCCGCCATGGAGGATTCTCAAGGGCAGCGGAAAACCGGCGGGAGACCGACGGTTTTCCAAATCTGACCGCGGCCAAAGCGCCGCGGTCAGAATGCCCTGCGGGGCACCGCCGGCCTGTCGGCGGTGCTCCCGCCGACCCTGGCCCCGGCGGTCTCAGACCGCCGGGGTCAGAATCAGGGCCTAAATGTGTAAGTTGAGGCCCAAATTTTGCGTGGGGGTTTCCTCACTGTTTTGGCACAACCATGATGCAAAATCTAATTTTTTAAATCTCATCATGTACTCAAATGTACTCATGACTTGCTAAAGATATGTCTGAGGTTTTAAGATTTGATGTCAGTTCTTGTGATGTCACTTCCTGTGAGGTCATGAGTTGTGGTGCCACTTATTGTGATCTCACGTCCTGTATTGCCATGTGTGGTCATGCGCTGTGATGTTACATGCCATAATGTCACTTGCATACTGACTAAATTATCTAACATCCAAACTTCTTTTGTAGGACTTGTGTCCTGGGCAGGACAGTTAGAGATGGGTTACCAGTGCCACCTGTTTCCACACCCCCAAAACTGCACCCCCAGTCTTGCAAAAGCAGGCATGACCCATGATGATGCCAATCATCTATTTTACAGCCTTTCCCAGATTTTTGTCTTCCCTTATCTCCAACTAAGGAAAGAGTGCAGCTTGTGACCACTGGATGAGCGTCACAATATTAATGATTTTCTTAATAATGTTGCTAATTAGTCCCCCATGAGTGGAAGACTGGAAAACAGATCTGGATTGGTGCCAGCTGGTTTAAGAGAGTAGAGGCTGCCCAAAGAAATGGGCCAAGAAATGGGGGTATTTCGAACATATCGAGGATACGGAGCAAAAGGGGTGAGGTAGGGGAGGAAGGAAGAAAAGTTATAATATCTATGTACTATTGTTTTGGATCCATCATTGCTGTTCATCCGACTGACGTGCTGTACAAATGCAACGCTTATGTAGGGGTTTCAATCCTGCAATGTCTGTACTGTTATCATTTGCAAATGATGACTGCAGTTTTATTACAGTATCCACTGTATGCTGTTCGAAATGTTTTTTTAACAGTTGTAATTTAGACTTTGTCATTCCCACCTTCAAGAAATTGTTCAAATTTAGAATATGATAAAATTGACAGATTATTTCAAACTAATTAATCTTGAAAACATGAATTAAAAAAAGATTATCATGTAAATCTATTTCCTGCTCAAATTTCGAAAGAACATTATAGCAATTGAAAATAGAAAATCCGCACTGAAGTAGCACCTTGATGCCGAGGCATACTTTAAGTGTACATTGCTAGAAGTGATTAAGGGCCAGATGTAGCAAACGTTTGCGACTCGCAAACGGGCCGATTCGCAATTTGCGACAGTGCAAAATCGGAAATGGGATGCAAAAAGCCCATTTCCGACTCGCAAAAAGCGATGGGACCCGTTTGCGAGTCGCATCCGTTGCGACCCCCATTTTGCGACCTGCAAATTGCAAGTCGCAATTTGCGAGTCGCAAACCTTATGCAATTGCAACTCGCCAATTGCGACTAGTCGCAAAAAGCCCAGTTTGCAAGTCGCATTTACCACTAACTCAGAGCAGGTGGTAACCATTACCAAAGTATAAAAGGAGACCCAGAAGGCATCTGGGTCACTCAAGATGGCGGACATATACCTGATAGCAGTGAGGAGGAGAGTCTACGCAGCCCAGCAGAGGAGGAGGAGGGGCCACAGACAGGAGAAGATATATAGAACAAGGCAGACCCTTTTCCAGCAAACTGAAGAGGAGATCTATGATAAATACCACCTTAGCAGCGCTGCCATTCTAGAATTAATAGATTTACTAAAACCACAGCTAGAACACAAGACTCTGCGTGGCTGCGCCATCCCTACGCATGTGCAAGTACTATGCGCACTGCACCTCTTGGCCTCAGGGAGCTATCAGGGGGTCATTGCCGTGGCAGGTGGGGTATCCCAAAGTGCAGTGTCAAGGTTCCTCAGGGCATTCCTAGATGCCTTAGTAGCGCACAGGTCTCAGTTCATATACTTACCAAGGAATGAGGCAGAAATTAACAGCACGAAGCTAGACTTTTACCGCATTGCCCACTTCCCCCATGTCATTGGATGTGTAGATGGGACACACATTCAAATATGCCCCCCGCTAATCTGGAACATATTTTCCGCAACAGAAAGTGTACCCACTCACTCAACATACAGGTTGTTTGTGATGCCCATTACGTCATCACGGACATCGTAGCTAAGTTTCCAGCCAGTACCCATGACTCATACATTTTTAGACATAGTGGGATACATCAACGCCTGGAACGTGGGGAGTTTGGAGACGGATACCTCCTAGGTAGAGCTGCATACACCTTGCAGACATACACACAGGTCACTGTGCACGACTATCTGGACTTACTAACAGTGTACTTTTGTGCCCAACAGGTGACAGTGTATATGCTCTAAGGCCATGGATCATGACTCCATTTTTAACACCCAGCAATGATTCAGAGAGGCAATACAACAGTGCGCATAAGAGGACCAGGAACCTCATAGAGCGTACCTTCGGACTCCTGAAGGCAAGATTCCGATGCCTCCACCGCAGCGGAGGCGCCCTCCAATACACCCCCATTACCGCTTTCAAAATTGTGGTCGCATGCGCCATCCTCCACAACATAGCCACCCGACGTGGGCTACCTCTCACCCCTGCAGACCCAGATCCTGATGATGAAGAGCAAGAACAACCACATCGCCATCATGGGGATAGGAGTCTAGCTAATCAAGGCAGACTGAGACGGGACCACATTGCAACGCAATATTCTGGACGGTACGTGTCAACTCCCACCATACTCACCTATTAACCATTTGTTAAGTGGAACAAAAATAACTGTTTTATTAATGTCATGAAGAAACTATATACAAGTTGAAATTGTCCATGGGCAGGAAAATGCCAACCAGTCATGTGGCACATTAACGCCATGTGCCACATGAATCTGTCCTGGCTGTTATCTATGATCTCCTGCCCCTCCTGCCAGCCTGGCTGGTCCCTGCTGCGTCCATGGTGCTGTGCCTACCACTCCTCAGCACCCTACTGTGAGTGGCAGAGACACTGCTCACTGTTGAGCCCTCCTCCCAGGTGTATTTGTTAACTTCCTGGCTGTGATGTCATCATCATGTGCCAGGAAGTGTTTCCAGGGTGTCCTGGTATGCTTTCTGGAGTTTTCTGCTGCATCTGCAAGCAATTTTGAAGGTATTCGCAATTTGCGACACCCACTCGCTAATTGCGAGTTCGTTTTTGCCCACTTGCAAACAGCGACCTCGCAAACTGCGGACTCGCACACAGCGTTGCGAGTCCGGCTGCGAGTCGCAAAATCGGATCGCTTTTTTTTCTGGCATTCCAATTTGCGACTCGCATTTTGCGAGTCGCATCAACTCGCAAAATGATAGTCGCAAATTTTATTTTTGCTACATCTGGCCCTAAATCATCTGTCTTTGAGCAGTCCCTCAAAGTGGGGTGAAGACGCGGTAAAAGCTTCCGAAACAGTTCAAGCTTCTTCACTAATGCAAGGTAGTGGTGGTGAAAGGGAGTAGGTTGCTGTGAGGTAGTATGGCGGTGGTGTGGTAGTCATTTGGGGTGGGATTGTGCTGATGCAGGTGTGTGGTGCTGTGAGTGGTATTGTGGGCTTATCGTGCACTTATGGTGGTGAGCTGAATGGTATTGTGGTACTGAGAGTGGTTCTGTTATGGTAGGAAAGTAGTGCAGTGCTGTGAAGGTAATAGCGAAGGGGTGATAGCACATTATCGTAGAGTGTTAGAGCAATTCTGAAAGGAATTGGCTCAATTGTGTGGTGTTTAGAATGGCGGTGCGGGTAGTGGAATAGTATGGGTGGTGGTAAGACAGAGCTGTAAATGGGTGACAGTGCAGTACAGAGAGGGGGAGATGTGGTGTGGGTTGATAGTGCAGTAGAGAGAGGGGGAGAGGTGGTGTGGGTTGATAGTACAGTACAGAGAGGGGGAGAACAGTGTGGAGGGTGGTAGTGCATTGCTTGAGGGTGGTAGTATGGTGGTTTGTATTAGTGTAGTAGTGTGGGGATGCTATTATTAGTGCAGCAGTGCAGGGATGCTAGGTTGATAGTGCAGTACAGAGAGGTGGAGAACAGTGTGGAGGGTGGTAGTGCATTGCTTGAGGGTGGTAGTATGGTGGTTTGTATTAGTGTAGTAGTGTGGGGATGCTATTATTAGTGCAGCAGTGCAGGGATGCTAGGTTGATAGTGCAGTACAGAGAGGTGGAGAACAGTGTGGAGGGTGGTAGTGCATTGCTTGAGGGTGGTAGTATGGTGGTTTGTATTAGTGTAGTAGTGTGGGGATGCTATTATTAGTGCAGCAGTGCAGGGATGCTATTGTGATGCTATGGATGGTAGTATGGTGCTGGCAATGCTAGCAGGGCCTTGAGTTTGGGAGTTGTTGTCGAGAGTGGTGACGTTAAGAAGGGTGGTTGAACAATCCTGCAGATGGTGGAACGTAGCTATGAGCTGGTTTAAAAATGGTGTTGGTGACGGTCCTGTCGTGGGGGATCCTGGTGGTGTGAATCCCATGGCAGTGTAATACCTTGAGGAAGGGAGGCAGTAGTCAAACTGTCACGCATGCTTGCAGTCCTCTCAAATGTTAGAATACAACAGAATATAACACAATACAATGCAAAAGCATGTAGTAGTGATGGGTATTCAGCTCAGTGGTGACAGAAGTAACTGTAAGCTATGAGGCGACAGAAATTATGGTGGTCCTGTGATTTTGGTTGTGGTGGCATTCTGGAGACGAGAAGGTCTTGTAGAATTGAGCACGGTGGTATTACAGTGGTGTGGGCAGGCAGTGCAGTGTGCTGGCAATGCAGTGGTTTGGTACTGATCGTGAAGTAGTATGGGGTTGGACTTTAGAGTTGTTGGGTGGAAAAACTGTGGTGGTCTAATTGTGCTACAGCAGTGCTTAATTTGTAAATAAGAACGTGCCAGTACCCAAAGCCCTCCTCTTCAACATATGGCTGCTGCAATTAAATGTGTGAGTACGGAATACTAAGGCAGTGTGATCCTGAAGCCATCTCGGGCCTCTTCAATCCATTTAAAGCCACTCCCTGCCCCTTCAGCTCACTCTTGCAGCTTTCTGCTTTCTCTCATTGCTCGCAGTAAATGCTTGAGGCAGAAAAATAAGTGCCACCCCTCAAAAATAAGTGCCGGTGCTCTGCACCAGAAACAACAAGCACAAATTAGGCACTGTGCCACATCACCCCCCACCTAAGAGACCTTCACTGGCTTCCCGTCAACAAGAGGATCACCTTCAAGTTCCTCACCCACGCACACAAGGCACTCCACAACACCGGACCATCATCCCTGAACAGCAGACTCACCTTCTACACCCCCACTCGGCATCTCCACTCCGCTAACCTCGCCCTCGCCTCCATCCCCCGCATCCAACGCAAATCCTCTGGCGGCAGATCATTCTCGTACCTCACCGCCAAGACCTGGAACACCCTCCTGCCGGGTCTACGACAGACCCAAGACCTTTTTTCCTTCAGAAAACTCCTCAAGACCTGGCTCTTCGAGCAATAGCAGCACCCTCCCCCCCCCCCCCCCCCCCCCCCCCAGCGCCTTGAAACTCTCACGGGTATGTAGCGCGCTTTACAAATTGATTGATTGATTGAGTGCTACGGATGTTGTTGTAATGCTGTTTTGGGGTTAGAAATGTGTGCTGGGATTGGGAGTGCCATGATGAGAGTGGTTGTGCCCTGGTGGAAAGTGATAGTTTGGTGATGTGAAGTAAGGGTACACTGAAGCGCAGTGGTAATGAATGGTTGTGGCTGTGACCTTCTATTGTAGAATGTTTTAGTAATGGGGTGATTGTGTGGTTGTGGATGGTAGTTTTTCTCTATGATGCTGTAATATTGCACTCTGTATGATAGTGTGTTGGTGAGTGTGGTAGGACAATGGTAGTGGAGGTAGTGGTGACCTACGAGGAGGTATTGCAGAGCTGGTCGAAGAGTGGTTCTGGGAAATGTTACTGCACAGCAAGGGTGAAGGGGGCACACTACAGTGGTAATGCAGTGATATGGGTTGGTTATGCAGGTGTATAGGATTGTGCACTACTGAGAGTTAGTTGTGCAGTGTCTTGGGTGGGAATGCAGTGCTGATGGGACAACTGTGCTGGGGAGTGATAGTGTAGTGCTAGGGGTAAAACTGGTGTAGGGATTGATGGCATAATTCTGCGTGGTGGTGTGGGTGTGGTAGCATTACTGGGGAGTAGCAGTAGGTAGTAGTATAGTGTTGTGGGCTGCCAGTGCAGAGGTAAGGATGACAGGCCAGTGTATGGAAGTAGAATGGTGGTGTGAATTGAAAGCGTAAATGATAGTGCTTTGGTTTCAGGTTATTGATTGTATAAAGTGTACCAATTTCAACCAGGGATTCCTATCCCTTAAAACCACAGATTACAACAAAACATACTGGTGACTGACTTTTTTTTTTACAGAAAAACAAGTTGCAAGATATTTGTGAAAGTCTGTACAGTTATTTCCAACTGTTAGCTTACATACAATGGTAAGTGATCCCAGAGTTAGGGGGCAAGATGAGGACAAAATCTTTTTTGCATGCTAGTCTATCAGATTCAAGGAACCGGAACCTAGCCAGAGAGGCTGTCTGAGAGCTTTCGATGAAAAGACTTGAAAAGATTGTCTGGTGCAGGGGTGGTATTGACTCACAAAAATGGTGGTGCAGCACTCTGGACTTTCCAGAGGGGCTCTCTTTTCAACGGAAAAGCTCTGTGGGAGGCCATAAAGTGTGGCATGATTTCTTCCTGAAGCCTCTTGATGTCACCATGGCTATTCTGCACACAGAAGAGCTCTGAACAAAGTCACATTTAAATGTTTAACCCTTCTCACAAGCAGTGACATTTCGGCCTCGATTACGAGTTGCATTGTATTGCTGGGTTGAAAACTCCTTACATGTAATGATTTTTACTGTGTGGTAACACCACATCAGTACCTTGCAATTAAACGTTACACTCTGCGAATTGGGGACTCAGTGTGCGGATAGGGAATTGCTGTGCAGAATTCTACATGGTATTTCTTATTCCGAGGGGGGTTAGCACACACATTTGCCACCTGCTCTCAGCAGATGGTCAATGTGTGTGTTGAGGGCCTGATATGAGGGGCATGGGCAGCAAGGAGAGAGAAGAATAGAGGGTTGAAGAGGAAGTAGGAATGAGAGCCATTGCACCTTTGCATAAGGAAAAGCCCAGAACAGGGGATGAGACTTGGCTGCTATTGCAGCCAAAACCGCAAACAATTTACCAGCTAGAATTACTGCCTCCTAAAATTGGGTCTAAGGTTCCTACATCCGGGAAAATCGGGTGTGAAAACACTTGTTCATTTTTGATCAGGCAGCAAGAATTCCTCAGGTGAATTCCGCTCTGCTCAACATGTGGGCTGTAGGATGATGTGACCGGTGCAGCTGCACATGTCTCTGATTTCAGGGGATGCAGAAAGAACACAGGTTTAAAAACATGTGCTGCAGAGTTCCTTGTGTATCCGGCAGTTTTCAGGCAACAGTAAAAATATCAAGATAACTCTGGTGATTAATGCTCCTGCTGGAGACAGACTGGAGTTTTGTCTAGTTGCAATTTCCATTCATGATAAAGTAGTGTGGAGGGTTAATATGCCTGCAGCAAATAATGTGCACCGAGCAAATCACCAAACTGTATATTTTATGTGTATGGCTCAGTAGGTCACTGCTTTTGTCACAGAGATCCTTTTGTTACTTGCAGTTCATAAGTTACAACTCTAGTATAGCACAGTGAGGTATGAACTATGAATAAAGAGCTACTTGTAAACTGCAGAATGTTATGTTTTTCCCCATTCTCTCATTATCCTAATGTTGCTCATTTGGGTAGAGATCAGTGCTTAATTTATGAAAGATAGAGTGCTGGTGCCCGAAACTGTCCTCAGAAGCCAACTGCTGGCTTAATTAAACATCAGCACAGAGAATATCAAGGCTGGTAGTCTTTAATCCATTACTAGTCAGTCTCTGCCCCTTCTTCTCGCTCTTGCAGGTTCCTGCTCTCTCTCTTTGCAGCAGTTTTGCCGTCTTTCTCTTTCTCAGGTTTTCTGATCTGTGTGTTTTTCTCTTGCACTCGATAAGTACCTGATGCGGGAAAATATGTACTGGTCCCCAAAAATAAGTCCGGGTGGCCCCCATTGGCAACTGCTGGCTCAAATCAAGCATTGGTAGAAATACATCATTATTAGTAAAGCCAAACACTACGGCTCATATGTACTAAATTGCATTTCCTATATAAGGAATCTATGAAATCGCTATTTAGGAAATGCAAATTGGAATGTACTAAAATTGCGATTTCCTAATAGCGATTCCTATGGAGTCACAATCGCTACTAGGAAATTGCAAATTTGGAAGTGCAAAAACCCTTTGTAGCTAATGGCCTAAGGGCTGCCTTAAATCTAGTTAAAAACAAAGTGGTGCTTGTGTAAAGCACTCCTATGGTCTCAGGGTGAGTGCGCGCCATGTCACTGCAAAAAAACTGCTTTTTGAGTGCCTTTTTAAAATGTGCACCTGGTTACCATTGGATTGGATTCGATGGTAATAGCATTTCCTATATGCCCATTTCGCATTTAGGACATGCTATGTACATGCGGTTTGGAAATTGCAAATAGGAAATTCCTATTTGCGACTTCCTATTTTGGCAATTGTAAAATGCGATTTCTACCGGGTACAAATCACAATTTGCAGTCGTTTCCACCTTTTGTACATTAGGAAAGGCTATTTAGCATGTCTTAACAGCCCAAAATAGAGATTTGCTCCGTTAAGAAATGCTAAATAGCTGCGTCCATATACGGGACTGAGGTACTAATTGAATCCTGAGCTTATGCTTCTCTAGACCAAACACTCTTAAAATATAATGCCTACTAGTATCAGTGACGTGACCCCTAAACCTTGCAATCCTCATTGTCTTATGTAGCATTTCCTATAGACTGATTCACACATGTATTATTCATTGGCTTTGTATAATGTGTGTGTGTTGTAAAAGTGCTCTGACACCCTTCACTGGTATGATTAGCACTATAAAACAAATGAAATGCATGGGAGAGAGGATCTATGGAGAGATGAGGGGCACTGATGGAGCGTGGTACTGAGGGGACTTGTGAAGAAGGAGGTTTTTGGAGGGGGCTCCAACAAAGATTGTTGCACTGGGTGGCACCAGAGCTAAAGCCGGCCCTGCCTTTATATTATAGTTTGCCATGGGTGAGAGCTCAACCCAATCTTCAAATGTGTGATTTTGAATTGCAATGAGTGAGACCTGAGGTCTCTGTTGCAATGCTCATTGTGGATGATAGTATGTTGCTGCAGATGGTTCTTCAGTTCTGCGGGTGATAGATTGGTGCTGTGGACATATGTGAATGGTCCTTTGCTAGCATAGTGGACACGGGAAGGTGCGGCTCAGGGTCGGATTGGGACAGAAAACAGGCCTGGGTGCCAAAATAAAAGTGGACCCCATTAGTGAATTAGATACCTAAAAAAAGTGCCCATATTTGCAAAATGGGGCGGTTTCAACTTTTAAAGGCACTTGTATAAGTGTTTTGCAAGGTGTAATGTTGGCAGGTTTTAGGGACGCACCAGCTCCATTATTGTAGCGCTCCATTAAATAAATACTTCTGACACATTATGCTGCTTAATACGCCTCCGGCTACACGGGCATGCTCCGGTGTTGCAGTCCGTCAGCATGCACTGAGACCCGAGAGGCCGTGTCACCATTTATTCTGAACACCCACATGACCCCTAAGCCACGTCTAAACACACATAACTGGACGGGTCACCAACAAAACACCCCTCTCTAAGGGCCAGATGTATCACACAACCGATTTGCGATTCTCAAATAGCGATTTTTAAGAAATCGCTATTTCAGAAATGCAAAAAAGTATGTATGATTTTTGCGATTCGGTAATAGCAATTTCTTAAAAATTGCAAATGCTATTACGGAATCGCAAATAGAGAATCTGGCCCAATTCGCACCTATGGGCCTGTTGGCCCATATCTGCAAATCTTTTGCATTTCCAAAATTGCGATTTCTTAACCAGAAATCGCAATTTTGGAAATGCAAAACCCCAGGGTGCTGGGGGCCTAAGGCCCCCTCTGCTGCACCCCAACATTTTTTTGAGGGACATGTAAGGTGCACACATGCCAAAAGGGCATGTGTGCTTTACATGTACATTTTAAAAATGCATTTTAAATGCATTTTCAAATTTTGCACATGGTTACCACCAGGTTCAACCTGGTGGTAAATAGCGATTCCTAAATGCCCAAATCGCATTTAGGAATGGCTTCATACATGTGCTTAGAAATCGCAAATAAGGAATCCTTATTTGCAATTTCTTATTTAGAGAGTTGCAATTTGCGACTCTCTAAACAGGGTCGCAATTTTAAGGAATCGCTAAGTTTGCGATTCCTTAAAATTGCGTTCAGAATGTCTTTCATACATTCTGAACTGGCTTTTTGTATTCGCAAACGGGCATTCGCACCATTTGCGAATGTGAAAAACCTTAATACATCTTGCCCTAAATGCCTACCATTTGTAGTGATCGCGACCCTGTTACATCACGGGCACGACACTACACAAGGCATAGCCAAGTGCATGGATTCGAGCTTAATGCAGGCAATGTTTGCTTTGATATCAGAGAAATCAGCAGTAAAAACCAGCCCAGCAGACCGTAAAACCGGTCTTGTAACAGCCAAGAAACTAGTACACATTTACCTGTCAGACCAGCCCCTCAACACTGGCTGAGTCCGACACTAGGGCCTACCGTGCCTCCCACTGTAATGATTTCTAAACCTGTTGCAAAATTTCCAAATGCAGCAGATCCTAGACTTGTAAATAAGGATCTACATTTTACATCATGATTTGTTGTCATTCTTTCCGCGCGAAATGGGGCCTTGCTTCCCTGCACTGCGGCGGGAGAATCGCAAATTAGTTTGTCATCTTTTAGACTGTAAATGTGGGCATCAGCCAGGAGAGGGCGCTACAGGCTCTTCAAAACTATGTATTGAAATATTCAGATTTCGGATTAGTAGTAGCTCCCGCAAGTATATTACACGCCACATACAAGACTGTCCGAACACGGTCCATTGTGTGTTTTAATGCCTGATAAAAATGTACCTCAGACGTGATAGGAAAGTATTGCCAACCTTATGTTGAACTCCTTAAAAGTTCAGTAGGCACAGGGAACACCTGGTAAATGATAACCACCACAGACAACAAGTAATCACATCTGACAAACTGAAAGCGTCCCCGGCAGGCCCACTAAAGGAGCGCTGTTCAGGCCCGCAAAAGGAGCCGTTTTCGGCGCGAGTTAGACAAAGGACACAGGTCGGGAGGGCAGCAGCGCCCGCTCGAGGGGGAGGGGAGACGTGAAGCACCCTTTGTAGAGAAACTAATGCCAGGGGCACGCCGTTTGTTTTTTCCTCTCGTCCACACAGCCCAAGACCCTCCCGCGTTACAGACCCGGCGGGGGCGGCATGCTTACCAGATCAGCCAGTCCTTGATCGATTTATGTTTTTCTTTATCGGTTGTTACATTGTTGCCATAGTGAACACACTTCTTCTTGAACATGCTACATTGTTCAGAACAGGTTAATTAATATGTTTATGTATCTAAACATTTGTATTAAAGGTATACGTATGGGACAACGTAAGACGAAATGCGCTGCGATACACTTTTCGTTGCAACCAATTATATTTCAAAAAGGGAATGGGGGATGTTTTCAATAGGCCAGTAGAAAACATTTTCCTCCATGTGCCTGAAACATAAAACTATTTTTTGGTGCTTGCAAATTAGCGTGTAGCCAGGGCCGGGCTTGTTACCTGACACAGGGCCGGCTAGCGCCAAGTGACGCCCTGTGCAGCAATCTTATTTGGTCCTCCAAGGATTCACTCGCTACCATCCTCCAGCAGTGCCCCTTACTCCATCTCCCCTCTCTCGCATACATTTCATTAGTTTCAAGCCACTACTCATACCAATGTAGGTGTCAGAGCGCTTTATTTACATCACACAAAATATTGTAGAGAGATAATTAATTATGCAACATAATGCAACACATTTTTGTATAATATTACTACATTATTTGGTCATTTCAAAGCTTGGTTGCACCTCATTGGAACACATTTAACACCCAAATATAACAATAAGCAACAGAAAGGTGACCAGTCTAGCTTTGCAAAGTGCTTTCTACCACGCAAGAACGTCACTGCATTTTTAGTAACTCTGAGTTATTTTGACATTTTAATTGTTGTCTGATAACTGCTGGACACTCAAGGAACACATCAATGCTTTTAAACCCATTACATCTAAATACTGTGCTCACCCACTAAACGCAGCACCAGGCGCGGCTGCACCGGTCGCATCACTCTAAAGTCGGCCCTGCCCAGATGTTCCAGTGGACTGGCAGGGTTTGGGCAGGTTTCACTGCTAAGGGGCTGATTTTGTTGCTTTTAAAGCATACTTTAAAATGATTTGTTTGTGCATTGCTTATTTAGAAATGCCCAGTAGGCACTATGACCCTGTAGGTAGCAAAAAAGCACATTTTCCACATAGTTGTAGTCATTGCTTGAAATGGAAATATAGAAGTGCAGGTATTGCTTGTTCTGGAGTACATGTTTACTGTTGAGAAGTGCCAGTGTTCTCCAGCAATCGAGGTGCATTAAAAAAAATCTATGGGAACTCTGATCCTGAGTGTAACAATGGGGGTGTTTGTGTAGAGCGTGGGTCTGTGAATGTGAGGCAAGGACAAAGATGGGGCTAAAAATAACAAAATATTATGTAACTATTTTATTGGACTTTCACCTTAAGGTAACTACATATAACACAAGCATTGGTAAAGCCAATAGGTCTCGCCTCTGCAATAGCTATTGGCTTTGCCAATGTGTTTTAGCAATGTTGTAAACCAGTGGGGTTGCTCTTCAGCATGGCTAAAGGTTACTGGCATAGAGGTGAGTTGCATGGAGTATTATACAGTGGAACGTCGAAGAGTGGAGTAGAGTTTTATAGAGTAGAGTGGCAGAGAGTGTTGTGTATTGGAGTGACAGTGTGGAGTTCCGTGGAGTGGCAAACACTGGAGTGGCATAGCGTGGACTGGTGTAAAGTGCATTGGCCTAGAGTGTTGCAGAGTATCGTGGCATAGAGTGCAGTGGCATTGAGTGCAGTGGCATTGAATTCAGTGGCATACAATACAGCATCATAGAATACAGTGGCATAGATTAGAGTGGTGAGTAGTAGAGTGTAGTGGTGCAGAGTGGCGTGGCAGAGATTGAAGTGGCGCAGAGCAGATTAGCGCAGAGTAGAGTGATATAGACTGCAGTGCCATAGAGTGCAGTGGCATAGAGTAGAGTGGCATAGAGTGGTGCAGAGTGAAGTGGCATAGAGTTGAGTGATGCAGAGGGCAGTTGCACAGAGTAGTGTTGAGTGGCATAGAGTGCAGTGGCATAGAGAGATCCAAAGTGGAATAGCAAAGAGTGGTGCAGAGTACAGTATAGTGACCTAGAGTGCAGTGGCATAGAGTGGAGAGACATAGAGTGCAGTTGTGTAGGGGGGAATTTGGCACAGAGTGCAGTGGTTAAGAATAGAGTGACATAGAGTCCAGTGGCATAGAGTGGAGTTGCGCAGAGTGGAGTAGAGTGGCATAGAGTGCAGTGGTATTAGAGTAGATGGTTTCAGAGTACATTGAAGTGGTGTAGAGAGGAGTGGTGCAGGGTAGAGTGCAATTGCGTAGAGTCTCATAGAGTGCAATGGCAAAGAGTAAAGTGGTGTAAAGTGCAGTGGCATAGAGTGCAGTGGTGCAGAATAGATTAGAGTGATGTACAATGGATTGGCGTAGAGTACAGGGTCATAGAGCTGAGTGTTACAGAGTAATATGCATTGGCATGCAGAGTATTGCCATAGAGTGCAGTGGCATAGAGTGAGGTGTTCTAGAGTGGCATAGAGTACAGTGGAGTAGGGTGGAGTTGTGCAGAGTAGATTGGTGTGGCCTAGACTTGAGTGGTGTAGAGTTCAGTTGTGTAGAGTAGATTGGCAAAGAGTACATTGGCATAGAGTAGAGTGCTACAGAATAGAGAGGCGTAGATTAAAGTGCTACAGGGTAGAGAGGTGTAGCGTGAAGTGGCATAGAGTGCAGTGGCGTATAGTGAAGTGGTGCAAACTGTAGTGGCGTGGAGTGGTGAAAAGTAGAGTGCAGTGGTGTGGAGTGGTTCAGAGAAGAGTGGAGTGGTGTACAGCGGATTATACATCGTTTGCTACTCACTGTCATTACAGACAACACATTTCCAATTTCAATGACCATTACATTTGCACCGATATACAGTTTTACTAATAAAACCATACAGTGCACAAATGAAAAGGTGTGGAAATTGCATCACCCTTTGTAATGATTTGTTTTGATTTTATTAAAGTGTTTGTTTCCAACACACTTCAGAAATAACAAAAAATGTGTTTCTTTTGTGTGCCTAATTCTGACACATTCTAAAATATTTACACAGTTCATTTAAATGTTGCTGTGTGCTAGGAAAAACACTCTTTCTTACCCCCAGTATCCAGCAACATTGTCACATAAATCCTCCCACTTTAAGGTCAGAGAAAGAAAAGTAAACAAGTGCCCTTGGAAGACAGTGCCTAACATTTGATCTTAGTCTTTGAATGCACAGCAAAAGTGGCAAGATAAGAACAAGATTTAAAGGACTGTTTGCAGAAAGGGAGTTTGTGTAAGAATATAGTAAACACGGTTTAGGCAACTGGAAGGACGAACTGAACCCGGAGAGCCTGAAACAAATAAAGCCATCAAATAGAGAGCCAGTGTGGCAGGGTCTGGGGTCAACACCTCTTGGTAAGATACATAGGCAGACTAAACTGAGTAGGTAATATTGTTTCTTTTCTTTAAAGAAAATAATGCCAATGTCCAACAATGTTCCACAGTGTTGGGGGTTGATGGTGTTTTCCTTATTTGGTTGTATGATAACGGGTTCTTCTCTTTTCTAGGATCTCCCTTTTCTCTGTGGCTCTGTGGACGCTGTCGTGAGATGTGGCATGCAGGAAGGAAGCTAGGGACAGGAAGTCAGGTAAGTGTGTTCACTATGGTTTTTTAAAGGGAGGGGATGAGGTAGGGTATGTGAGGGAACCAGATTCATCTGTGCTCTGCTATCACCACTATGCAAAGAGTGAAATCAACTTAGCCCAAGATTTTAACTCATGGTCCCCAATGTCTGTTGCCGTGTGCGTGGGTCACAATACATGTGCACCCCCAAGCATTCTTAGTTGTAGGCCCCACCACCCTTAAAGCAAAAACAACAAGTGATGGACGGAATGCTGAACATTGTCAAACATTCATCCCCAGTACAGTGATCTGGGCCTAAATCCATCGTTTTTTTGCTGCCCATGCCATTCCAGTTTGGACCCAGCCATATGCAAATCAGTCTTGACCCTGTTCCCCATGGGAACAGTCCAGCCCGAACTGCTAGGCCAGGTCTTCCTTGGACTGGAAACAAGCATCCTGGGACCGGTTTCGGAGTTTCACCCCTCCTCAGCCAGGCTAGCTTGAATCCAGTGGCATGGGAAGCACGGGACCCATGTCTGGGCATACCCTTCCCACATAGGGCGACAAAGCAAAAACAACAAGTGATGGACGGAATGCTGAACATTGTCAAACATTCACCCCCAGTACAGTGATCTGGGCCTAAATCCATTGTTTTTTTGCTGCCCATGCCATTCCAGTTTGGACCCAGCCATATGCAAATCAGTCTTGATCCTGTTCCCCATGGGAACAGTCCAGCCCGAACTGCTAGGCCAGGTCTTCCTTGGACTGGAAACAAGCATCCTGGGACCGGTTTCGGGGTTTCACCCCTCCTCAGCCAGGCTAGCTTGAATCCAGTGGCATGGGAAGCACGGGACCCACAAGTGATGGACGGAATGCTGAACATTGTCAAACATTCACCCCCAGTACAGTGATCTGAGCCTAAATCCATCGTTTTTTTGCTGCCCATGCCATTCCAGTTTGGACCCAGCCATATGCAAATCAGTCTTGACCCTGTTCCCCATGGGAACAGTCCAGCCCGAACTGCTAGGCCAGGTCTTCCTTGGAGTGGAAACAAGCATCCTGGGACCGGTTTCGGGGTTTCACCCCTCCTCAGCCAGGCTAGCTTGAATCCAGTGGCATGGGAAGCACGGGACCCACGTCTGGGCATACCCTTCCCACATAGGGCGACAAAGCAAAAACAACAAGTGATGGACGGAATGCTGAACATTGTCAAACATTCACCCCCAGTACAGTGATCTGGGCCTAAATCCATCGTTTTTTTGCTGCCCATGCCATTCCAGTTTGGACCCAGCCATATGCAAATCAGTCTTGACCCTGTTCCCCATGGGAACAGTCCAGCCCGAACTGCTAGGCCAGGTCTTCCTTGGACTGGAAACAAGCATCCTGGGACCGGTTTTGGGGTTTCACCCCTCCTCAGCCAGGCTAGCTTGAATCCAGTGGCATGGGAAGCACGGGACCCACGTCTGGGCATACCCTTCCCACATAGGGCGACAAAGCAAAAACAACAAGTGATGGACGGAATGCTGAACATTGTCAAACATTCACCCCCAGTACAGTGATCTGGGCCTAAATCCATCGTTTTTTTGCTGCCCATGCCATTCCAGTTTGGACCCAGCCATATGCAAATCAGTCTTGACCCTGTTCCCCATGGGAACAGTCCAGCCCGAACTTCTAGGCCAGGTCTTCCTTGGACTGGAAACAAGCATCCTGGGACCGGTTTCGGGGTTTCACCCCTCCTCAGCCAGGCTAGCTTGAATCCAGTGGCATGGGGTGCCTAGTCACCACTATGGCAGGCTCTCCTAGCCTACAGGGCAGGGTGCAAGTACCTATGTGTGAGGGCACCCCTGCACTAGCAGAGGTGCCCCCACGAACGCCAGTGGCATTTTCATGGACTTCGCATGTGTGGGGATGCCATTTTACGCGTGTACTGGACATAGGTCACTACCTATGTCCAGCTGCATAATAGTAACTCCAAACCTAGGCATTTTGGTATCAAACATGTCGGAATAATACTCAAATAGTGTTGCCCTTATTGGAAGTATGACTACATGCACTGTGGAGGCTCCTTAGAGGACCCTCAGCAATGCTCCTACCAGCCTTCTGGGTTTTTCCAGGCAGTCCAAGCTGCTGCCACCTCTCAAACAGGTTTCTGCCCTTCTGCTGCTTGAACATAACAAAGGATTTCCTTTGACAGAAGGGAATAACACCCTCTCCCTTTGGAAATAGGTGTCACATGGCTTGCGAGGGGTAGCCTCCACAAGCCACTGGTATGCTTGGAAGGGCACATTTGATGCCCTCCATGCTTAAACCAGTCTATACCGGTTCCGGGACCTCCAGTCCCTGATCTAGCACGAAACTGAACAACAGAAAGGGGAGTGACCATTCCCCTGTCCATCACCACCCCAGGGGTGGTTCCCAGAGCTCCTCCAGCGGGTCCCTGGGTTCTGCCATCTTGAATCCCAGGTTGGCAGGGACCTCTGGGAGCATATGAGTGGCCAGGCAGGTGACTTCAGAGCCCCCTCTGGATAGGTGGTACCTGGTTAGGTGACCAATCTCCCTTTCAGGCTATCTAGGGTCTCTATCTTGGGTGGGTCCTCAGATTTGGCTTGCAAGAGTCCAGCAGGACTCCTATGCAACCTTATTTTGACTTCTAGGCACTAGAACCGTGACTGGACCCTCTATTAACCAACAATCTGCATCCATGATGAAGACTCTTCTTGCAGCATTGTTTCCATGGCTCCTTCCAGCTTCTGCAACATTTCCCAAGCTGTGCATCCTCTGAGGGTGGCAATTCTTCAGTTTGCATGAGAAGGAAGAAGGAATCTCCCTTGCAGTGAAGGAGTCACTCCCCTGTATCCGCAGGCACCTGCTGCAACTACGACTGGCTGCGTGGATGTCCTCTTATCCTGAGCTGCATGGATCCTGCATCATGGGTAGTGGTCCAGAGTCGTCCTCTTGGTCCTCTCTGCCAGCTGTCCAGCTTTGGTGGAGGTAAGCCCTTGACAGTACCCCTGTGCACCACATCTCTTGCAGCTGCCAAGGCTGTTTGCATCTCCTCCAAGGGACCTTCAGGCTATGTGTAGCTTCAGCCCTCAGCACTCCTTCCTGCTACACACAGCCCTCTGCATGGTTCTTCTGTAGCGTGGGACCCTTCTTCAATTGTGCTGTGTGGGCTCTTTTGGGACTCCTGTGTCCCCATCCTGTGGGACTCCTGTGGGTGCTGCCTTTGCTCCTGTGGGCTCTCTGGTTTGCTGAGGGTCTCCTCTGACCCCCCCTACTGGGTAGAGTCCTACTGGGCCTTGCTGGTCCCTGGCAACTCCACTTTTTGCCAGCACAACATTTGCCTTTGCCAAGGCTTGTTGGTGGAATTCCTGCACCAACACATGACTGCAATTCTTCTTCCAGCAAGGGACATTGTCTGCATCCCTCTGAAACTCATCATGACTTCAGGGCTGCAGTGCCGACCTTCTCCACATCACCATCAACCAACTCTTGCCTCCACAGCTGCGTGGGTAGTAGCTCCTACTTCTCCTCGACTCGTCTGTGACTTCTGGACTTGATCCCCTTCTTCCACAGGTCTTCCTCTTCAGGAATCCACTGCTGGTTTCTTAGAGTCTTGTCTCAGAGTTGCATTTTCTTCTTTTCCTTTCTTTTGGATGGTTTGGGGGAAAATACAGTAACTTACTCCTCTTCTCCTAGTCCCTAGAGGGCACTGTGGTCTTACCTTTGGGGTTTCCTAGTACTCCCAGCTCCCCTATACACATTCCACTTACCTAGGTGGGGGTCCTGTATTCACATTCCATTTTTTAGTATATGGTTTGGGCTTCCCCTAGGGTCATTATTGTCTAACTGCATTTGCTCTGTTTTCTATCCCTTTATCTACCTATTTCTGGTAACTAGTGTATATATTTGGTCTGCTACTTACCTCATATTGGAGGGTTGCCTCTCTAGCACTTTTTGGTATTGTGTCACTAAAATAAAATACCTTTATTTTGTAACACTGAGTATTTTCTTTCATATGTGTGAGTGCTGTGTGGCTACAGTGGTATTGCATGAGCTTTGCATGTCTCCTAGAGAAGCCTTGGCTGCTCATCCACATCTACCTCTAGAGAGCCTGGCTTCTAAGCACTGCCTACACTACACTAATAGGGGATACCTGGTATAAGGTGTAAGTACCTTAGGTACCCACCACACACCAGGCCAGCTTCCTACAGTATTGGACTGCTGGCCCCACAACTTTAGAACACTTCGACATTCTGCCAGGAAGAAGAGCTGGATGCTTGAAGAGGACCTGCCACTCTGCCTGTTGCTTTGCTGTGCTGGCCTTCCGCTGCTGCTTCTGCCCTGGGAGTGAAAGGACTGGACATTGCTTTCTACATCCTGTTTTCCAACGTTCTCCAAGGGCTTGAACTTAGCTTGCCTCCTGTTGTGCTGTCTCGGGGACATCAAAGACTTTATCTGCCAGTGCCTGGGCTCTTCTGCTGAGAGCCCTGACTTGCTAAGTAGTGCCCATTCCAGTTCCTGGGCCCTTAGAAGTGGAAGCTGGTAACCTGGGGGGGGGAATTCACACACTGATGTGTGCGCGTCAGAACAATCGACGCAGCACCTGTCCCACGGCTGAAAATTTGACCCATCGCCTGGAGAATTGATGCAGCGCCTGTTCTCAAGCGTAAGAATATTTCACGCATAGACCCTGGTCGCCAAATTTTCAACATCACAGCAAGGACCTGATGCTGCGTGTCCGAAAAACGATGCATCATTCTCCTGCGGGAGAAGAATCAACACATCACCGACCCCTGGGGAAAGAATCGATGCACGGCTTCACTTGTGAGTAAGGAATCAACACATTGCTTGCTTTTTCTGATGCATCACCTCTCCTGCGGCTTTATTTTGGATGCATACCAGATACTTTGTGCTAAAACAACGCATCCATTGATTCCTATGGATTAAGAATCTTTTAACTTAAAAAATGTATATCCTCTCCTGTGTATGTTGGAGTTTTGTCTTTTTGGTGTTGTCTGATTTAGATAAATATTGGCTATTTTTCTAAACTGGTGTGGAGTCCGTTTGTGATGTTTTCACTGTGTTACTGCGTGTGTCTGTACAAATACTTTACACATTGCCTCTGAGATAACCCTGACAGCTTGTGCCAAGCTACCAAGGGGGTGAGCAGGGGTTATCTGTCGTTTGCGAATGAGTTACCATCCACTTCAAGTGGATGGTAACTGCGAGTTGATTTGCGACCGCTTTCGCGGTCACAAATCAACTCTACATCGCGGTGCGACTCGCAAATAGGAAGGGAACACCCCTTCCTATTTGCGAGTCTGAAACACATTTTGCGAGTCGGTACCAACTCGCAATATGTGTTCCTGCATCGCGCGAGGGCATTTGCGCCTCGCAAACAGCGTTTTTTGCCATTTGCGAGGCGCTAATGCCTTCCTACATCTGGCCCTTAGTGTCTTGCAAAAATATTTCCAAAACCGGGAAATATACTGAGGTCCCCTGTCAGATACAATGGTATGTGGAAGTCCATGGAGACGGAAAATATGGTCGATAAATATCTGGCTCAATTCTTGGGATGTAGGTAACTTCTTTAGGGCAGTGAAGTGAGCCATTTTAGTGAAAGAATCAACAGTGACCATGATAACCTGGTTTCCAGCTGATGGTGGAAGTGAACACATGAAGTCAGTGGAAATAGTATGCCATGGAGTTGGTGGAACCGGCAAAGGCTGTAGTAATCCTGCAGGTCTGGTATGGGGAAACTTGACTTGAGCACATATGGGACAAGCCTGAACGTATCTTTCGACATCTGATTTCCAGGTAGGCCACCAGAAAGATCGCGAAAGAAGTTCTTGTGTGGCCTTGATGCCTCTATGACCAGCAACCGGTGAATCATGGCACATCTGTAATGCTTTGTCTCGAACTCTGTTAGTAGGGAGGAATAACAGATTCTGATGATAATAGTATCCTTCTTTCTTGCATAAAAAGGTTCTTAATTTCTCTAATTCGCTATTAGACAGGCTGGAGTACTCCAGTTGTACCTCCTTCAGAAAAGATTGAGCAACTCCAATCTTACTAGGCTCCAGTAGAAACTGAGATGGGGAAGGAGTACAATCTGGATAACGGCGAGACAGAGCATCAGCCAGAATGTTTTGAGATCCAGGAATATAGGTGATGTAAAAGTCATACTGACTGAAGAAAAAGGCCCAACGGGCCTGGCGACTATTCTGGCATACAAAATTACGTAGACATTGCAGATTACGGTGATCTGTTCTCACCTCGAAAGGCTCCTTGAACCCTGTCTCCATTCGATGCAGGCTGTCTTCAGAGCTAACAACTCTCTTTCTAGTACTGAGTAATGCTGTTCTGCTGAAGAGAGAATATGGGACAAATAGAAAACAGGATGTTCAAGACCATCATCCTCTTGTAGTTGGAGTAAGACAGCTCCAATAGCTCTTTCGGAAGCATCGGTAACTACAATAAACTGTCTGTTGGTATCTGGGTGTCTTAAGATGGGAGCTTGAGTGAAAGCCTTCTTTAAATCTTGAAAAGCTGTTTCAGCCGCCTTAGTCCAGACAAACCACTGTTTTAGATTTTCCTTCTTTAAAGTATGAGTTATATGCCTGGTCTGTTTAGCAAAGTCTTGAATGAACTGCCGATAAAAATTTGCTAATCCTAGGAAACATTGTGTTTCTTTAATAGAAGAGGGAGAAGGCAAATCGAGAATTGCTTGTACCTTTTCTTTGTCCATAGCTATGCCGGTGGGACTTAAATGATAACCCAGATATTTGACTTCCGTCTTATCGAACTCACACTTTTCGGGTTTACAGGATAGTTGGGCCCGTATTTATACTTTTTGACGCTAAACTGCGCTAACGTAGTTTAGCGTCAAAAAATGTTGCGCCGGCTAACGCCATTCTGAAGCGCCATGCGGGCGCCGTGTTTATTGAATGCCGTTAGCCGGCGCAAGCAGACCGGCGCTGCCTGGTGTGCGTGGAAAAAAAACACGTACACCAGGCAGCGCCGGCGTTGGGAAAAATGGCGCTAGGGCGTCTTAAAAATGGTGCAAGTCAGGTTGACGCAAAAAATCGCCTCCACCCGATTTGCGCCATTTTTAACGACGCCCAGACGCCATTTACATGACTCCTGTCTTAGTAAAGACAGGAGTCATGCCCCCTTGCCCAATGGCCATGCCCAGGGGACTTATGTCCCCTGGGCATGGTCATTGGGCATTGAGGCATGTAGGGGGGCTCAAATCAGGCCCCCCTATGCCAAAAAAAAAAAAAAAAATTATACTTACCTGAACTTACCTGAATGTCCCTGGGGTGGGTCCCTCCATCCTTGGGTGTCCTCCTGGGGTGGGCAAGGGTGGCAGGGGGGGTCCCTGGGGGCATGGGAGGGCAGCTGTGGGCTCATTTTGAGCCCACAGGTCCCTTAACGCCTGCCCTGACCCAGGCGCTAAAATCCGGCGCAAATGCTGGGTTTTTTGCCCCGCCCACTCCCGGGCGTCATTTTTGCCCGGGAGTATAAATACGACGCATTTGCGGCGCAGTCATTTTTTTAGACGGGAACGCCTACCTTGCATCTCATTAACGCAAGGAAGGCGTTCACGCAAAAAAATGACGCTCTTTCCTCATACTTTGGCGCTAGACGCGTCTAACGCCAAAGTATAAATATGGCGTTAGTTTTGCGCCAAATTTGCGTCGAAAAAAACGACGCTAATTCGGCGCAAACAGAGTATAAATATGCCCCTTGATGTGCTCGGAGTCTTTGAAGGACTTGTTTCACATGAGAAGAATGGAGTTCGGGATGTCTGGAAAAAATAAGGATGTCGTCTAAGTAGATTACGACTGTCTGGTTCAGGAGATCGGAAAAAATTGAGGCCCATATTTATACTTTTTGACGCTAAACTGCGCTAACGCAGTTTAGCGTCAAAAAGTTTTGCGCCGTCTAACGCCATTCTGAAGCGCCAAGCGGGCGCCGTATTTATGGAATGGCGTTAGACGGCGCAATCAGACCGGCGCTGCCTGGTTTGCGTGGGAAAAAACCACGTAGACCAGACAGCGCCGGCGTAGGGGGAAAATGGCGCATGGGCGTCTTAAAATGGGGCAAGTCAGGTTACGTCGAAAAAATCGTCTTAACCCGACTTGCGCCATTTTTTAACGACGCCCATCCCCCATCAACATGACTCCTATCATTGTAAAGATAGGAGTCATGCCCCCTTGCCCAATGGCCATGCCCAGGGGACTTGTGTCCCCTGGGCATGGTCATTGGGCATAGTGGCATGTAGGGGGGCACAAATAAGGCCCCCCTATGCCACCAAAACAAAATATAAAAAAAAAAAAATTATACTTACCTGAACTTACCTGAATGTCCCTGGGGTGGGTCCCTCCATCCTTGGGGGTCCTCCTGGGGTGGGCAAGGGTGGCAGGGGGGGTCCCTGGGGGCATGGGAGGGCACCTGTGGGCTCATTTTGAGCCCACAGGCCCCTTAACGCCTGCCCTGAGCAGGCGTTAAAAAGTGGCGCAAATGCGCCGTTTTTAGCCACGCCAACTCCCGGGCGTCTCTTTTGCCCGGGAGTATAAATACCACGTAAAGTCCAGGGAGTCATTTTTTAGACGGGAACGCCTCCCTTGCATATCATTAACGCAAGGAAGGGGTTCACGCTAAAAAATGACGCACATTCCGGGAACTTTGGCGCTATTCGCCTCTAACGCCATAGTATAAATATGGCGTTAGTTGGCGTTAGTTTTGCGTCGAAATTGCGTCAAAAAAAACGACGCAATTTCGGCGCAAACGGAGTATAAATATGGCCCTGAGTCCATAAATCTTTGAAATATTGCAGGGGCATTCGTAAGACCAAAAGGTATGACTTTGTACTCAAAATGACCAAACGGTGTCCTGAATGCTGTTTTCCACTCGTCTCCTTCTTTTATACGTAAAAGGTGGTAAGCTCCCCGAAGATCCAACTTGGTAAAACGTTGAGCCCCTCTGACTGCCTCTAGAATATCCTTGATGAGGGGCAAAGGATAACGATCCTTTATAGTTATTTTATTTAGGCCTCGAAAATCCAGGCAAGGACGAAGATCTTTGGTCTTCTTAGGTACAAAAAAGAGAGGAGCCCCTGCCGTAGAAGACGATGGAACAATGAGACCACTCTGTACATTTTCCTCCAGATACTCTTTAAGAACTTCCTTTTCAGGTTCCGTGAGAGAATACATCCTCCCAAAGGGGACGACTGTTCCAGGTTCCAAAGGAATAGCACAATCGTACTCTCGATGTGGAGGTAATACAGGTCTGGATGGTTTTTGAAACACGTCTTGAAACTCTAAATAATGTTCAGGAACTCCTTGGACAGTATTGATGGAATATTCCGTAGTACTCTTAATAGGTGTTAATCTGTTCGGTGACCAATATTTGTCGGAAGCAAAGCAGTTCTCTTGACAAAACTGTGAGGACAAGGAAATTGTCCGAGTTACCCAGTTCACATACGGATTATGTCTAGTAAACCATGGAATTCCGAGAATAATGGTATGGTTTGGAGATGAAATGAGATCAAAGGAGATGTGTTCTTGATGATTATCAAACTGTAAATTTAACATCAAGGTCGTAGTATCGACTGGACCTGAGGATATCAAGGATCCATCCACGGTGTGCACTTGTTCAGGAATGTCTTTGGGTTGTGTGGGAATCTGTTGATTAGTGGCCCAAGTCTTATCCATGTATATACCACTAGCACCACAATCTAATAATGCCATAGTTCTTTCTTGGCGGCCATCAGGTAGTTGTAATATGACAGGTAACACGAACAAGTATGTTGTATTGTCATTAAAGGAACTGATGGAAGGTATAGCCGATGATCCCGTCCCCTCCCTTCTTACAGAGAACGGGAAGTGGCGTTTCCCGAGGGTCTTGGTGGACGTACAGGACAGGTACGAAGCATGTGACCAGCAGAACCACAGTATAGGCACAATCCTTTCTTCTGTCTGTCTTCCTTCTCACTAGCGGAGAGCGGCCCTCGAGTAGTATCCACTTGCATGGGTTCCCCTTCTATGTCTCTAGCAGGGGGACGAGATTCCTCAGAACGAGGTAGATACATCCGTGAAGTGCTTGGCTGGGAAGATCCTCTACTCCTTCTCTTCTCCATTCGTCGTTCTTGAAGACGATACTCAATGGAAAGTGCTTGATCCATCAGGCCACGAAGATCTTCAACTCTGGTGGAATGTACTAATTCATCCTTTATTTCTTCCTTAAGTCCTCTGCGAAACAAAGTTACCAGGGTACGCTCCACCCAAGTGGTCTCTGCCGCTAACTGACGGAAACGTGTAATATATTGAAGGACATCTTGGGAACCTTGCTGGATATCACTTAATGCTTCCTCTGCCGAGGCTTCCAATCCTGGACGACTAAACATTTGTTTGAAGCGGGTCACGAAGGCAGAATAGTCCGACAATACCGGGTCGTTGGAGGACACCATCGGGGTTGCCCAGGCCAAGGCAGGACCGGATAATGCACTGATAAGATATCCCACCTTTGTCCTGTCATGAGAGAATTGGGTAGGTCGGAAGGCGAAATACACCGTTAATGCATCCAGGAATTAACGCAGTTTAGTTGGTTCACCAGAGAAACGAGGAGTAGAGGCGGAGATAGTCGGAACATCGCCACTGCGGAAGGCCAAAGCCTGTCGTAACACAGCATTCTCATTGCGCAATTGTTGCAATTCCTGAGCTTGTTGTTGAATAGTAGTTAAAAGAGATGGATCAGGATCTGCAGCAGCCGCCACTGTATTATCCATGGTGTCAGAAGACGTCGGATTGGTTGGTCGCTGCAATCTGTCACGACTCACGTGCTGCTTGCGCCTGGAAACCGCAGATCTAGTGGCGTGGGTCTTGAAGGTTCGGCTTTGGCCCAGAAAGGGGCGACTCTTTCTAGTAGCCACGGTGCTGTAGGCAATGGAACCGCCAAGAACAGACCGTGCCCTTTAGAAATAGTGCCAGAGGGAAAAAAAACCCTAAAAGGGGAAAAAACCTCCAAACAGTGGATCCCTGAAACAAGAACAAAACCAGGAATCAAAAAGAAACAAAAATGCAGGTAAACACGAATTTGACAAGATTCAGAACCGAAGGCTAAGAATCAGGAGCGAAGACACAATCAGAGCAGATAGTGTTGCAGCGCAAGGAAAGGGAGAAAACAGAGCCCTTATATACCAAGAAACAGGAAATGACCAACAGGAAGTAAAAAGACACCATCTTAGATAGGGAAGAAGTACATAGGACAGAATAGAACAGGAACCATAGAAAATAAGGAACACGGAATGCTGGGAAGAAAAAGGTAACATGGGAAGGGGGGAAAGACATAAAGAAAGGACAAGAAAAATGCCTCAGAAAGCAAAGAAGAAAAAGAAGAAAAAAGAACAGGTAAGGAAGGGTCAGAGGGAAACAGGGACGCAACAGAAAGCAGAGCGAGGCCCCAAGTAAAATCTGGGGCCTCGCGCCGTACACAGAAGGATCAGGGCGCGCCGCGTCCTGGGGACGCGCTGCGCGGCGCGACATTATCTGAGCTGTGTATCTCCCTTGCCCTGACTCCCCGACTACAGTGAAGGTCCCTACTTGGACAGGGTGTAAACTGACTGCCAACTAGAGACCCTATTTCTAACAGAGGGATTCAATGGCCCACTTATTGGATAAACGTTTTTTTTAAAAACATGGGTTATTGCAGTTACCTAGGGAGCAGCTTCTGACTGATATAAAACCATTGGATGTCGGTGGCCGAGGTCATCAGGTTTTGACAGGAGAGCCCCCAGGCCATGACCAGAAGCGTTGATCTGTAGTACAAAAGGCTTAATGAAATCTGGGCATTGCAAGACTGGGTTTGTTCAAAGAAAGAACTTGGCCTTGTCAAAACATGTGCTTTGGTGCAGGGTCAGACCCAGAATTTTATTTGGATGACTATTTTTTAGAATATCAGTCAAGGGGCGGCTTGTGTAGAAAAATGGGGTATGAACTGTGTAAAATACCCCACGAGCCCTACAAAGATCCTGACATATCGCTTGCTCTGGGGTTATGGGATTCCCTGGATGGCCTTCATCTTGTCCACCTTGGACCGTATTGTCCCTTCCTCTGTGTAATAGTCCAGATATTTGGTCAAATTCATGGCCAGGTTACACTTTTCTGGGTTAGTGGTAAGACAGGCTTTCTGGAGAGTATCTAAGTCTGACCCTAGCTGCCTCAAATGTTATTGCCCTGGAGGACCGTACACTATAATGTCATCAAGGTCTGTGAGTTAGTCTAATCCTCATCAGGCTCTTCCCACTCTTTCAGATGGATTATGTGGTATATCTGAACCTTCTTAGGGGCATGGGGAACATTGAGGCAATATCTTACGGGGCGTAATTTCCTCTAACACCATATAGTGACCCTGCCACTTCGCAAGCAGTTTATTGTCTGAGGAAGGTAGGAGAACCAAAACATTGCTTCCAATCTGCAACTCTCTCAGTTTAGTGTTGTGGTCATACCACCCCTTTTGTTTTGTTTCTCCTGGGCCTTTTCCATATGGATTCTGACCTCCTCTTACAAGTTGTGTATCTTGTCCTTTAAGCCCTGGATATACTCCAGGATGTCCCTCCCATAATTTTCTTCTTGTTCCCACTGTTCAGCTGCCATATCAAGAAGGGATTGGGGTTATCATCAAAAGACCAGCTCAAAAGGGCTATGACCAGTGGAGGACTGAGAGTGGGACCGGATCGCATAGAGAACTAGAGGACGTTTTTTATCCCAGTCACATCCGGATTCCAAAATAACATTTTTAAGGAGGATGCTAATGGTCTTGTGGTATCGTTCCACTAATCCATCTGTTTGTGGGTGGTAGACCGATGTATGAATGTGCTTTATTCTGAGTAAGTGACATATCTGGGTCATGAGCCTAGGCATGAAGGGGGTGCATTGATCGGTAAACAATTCCCTGGGAAAGCCTACCCGTGAGAAGAATTCTATCATGGCTTTGGTTTTAGTAGTAATACTAGTCAAGGGGATAGCTTCGGCATACCGGGTGGCATAGTCTACCAAGACTAAAATTTATTGATATCTCCTGGACTAGGCCATTAAGGGGCCAACCAGATCCATGCCCACCCTCGAAAACGGTATGTCATTAATAGGTAGAGGTTGTAGAGGGGTTTTGGGGGCCTGTGGGGGATTGGTGAGCTGACAGTGAAGGCATGCACTACAAAATCGTCTGAGATCAGAGAATACCCCTGGCCAATAAAAATGATGTAAGAGGTACTCTTTGTTTTTTCTCTACCATAATGACCCCTGCCTGTCTGACTATGAGCCAGGTGATGAACGTGGGGCCGGAAGGGAGCAGGGAATATCAGTTGGGTCTTAACCTCTCCGTTTTCATCATAGCTCCATACAGTAGGCCATTTTTCACAATAAATTAAGGTCCTACCTGTACTGCCTCATTGGTGACAGCCATAGCCCAAGCAATCTTACAAGGTGGGTCTTCTTTTTGGCATGCTCTGAAACTTCCAGGTGCTGTTGTTAGGTTAGCAGCTGTGGGAGAAAGAGGAGTAGTGTTAGTGTTATGCAGTAAAAGGAATTGTTTTCTTTTTTCTTCTTTCTCTCTCTATGACTTGAAGACTTCCTTTCTTTACCCCTGCTTATAGGTCCAAAATGGAACAGAGCCTCCCTCAGCCAGTCAGGTTCATCATCTTTGGGGTAAGTAGCTTCTTACAAAACCGCAAAGTCCTGGTAGTTGGTGCCTATAATCATGTCTTCCACTAACTGGGGAATGCCTCCCACTTTGATGGTTTCCTCATAATACCTCCAATTTATCACTACCTCTGCCTCAGGATATGTTTTGCTGTCCTCATGGACACATGTTATAACCACCAACTTTCCTCCTTTCCATTGCTGGGGTAGTATTCTTTCTGTGCTAACCACAGATTGCCTACACCCCGAATCAACCAATACCTGGACAGTTACTCTATTCACTCCCATAGGTTGTATATAACTAGGGGAAGTGCTGCAAGCCCTTAAAACCCTACCTTTTGAGAATGCTATTTCCATAGGTTCAGGAGTTTGGAGTTTCTGTGGACAGTTGCGGGCAATGAACCCCCACTCGGCACAATGAAAACACTGGGGGCCCTGACCAAGCTTCTTGCCTATGGACCAAGGAGCGGGCGCAAGTCTGGAGCACCACTGGTGGTCTGTCTCGATAAGGGAGGTACTTTCCAGTTAGGGGAAGAAAAGGAAGGTCCTTTTGTATGGGATAGTCTAAAACCGGGGAATCGTGGAAGGCACAAACCAGGTCTATTGCCAACGGTGCAGTATTGTCAGGATGTTGCCTGATCCAATTCCTTGTGATCCCCGGGAGTGCCTCCAGATATTGTTCCAATAGGATTTTGTTGACTATTTCCTCCTTGGTAGATTCTGTGGGTTTCAACCACCGGAACCCTAAGTATTGCACACAATAAAACAACACTCTTGGGCAGCCCATTTCTCCTTCTGGAACATTGTGCAATAATGTGCACTGTCAAATCATAGTCTTTTTAGTATGTCCCTTTTGAGTTCCCCGTAGGGAGTGGTTCCCCCAGGATTGGCTGCCTGATCGGACATCTGAAGTTCTCCCATGAGTAGGGGTGCCACATACTGGCTCCACCTTTCCTGGGGCCATGTGACAGAGGTGGCAACCCTCTAGAAATTGGTGAAGAAAGCATCAGGATCCTTCACCACTTGATACTTCTTTAACACCATGCTTAGGACATTGAGATGGACCCGGGTGCTGGCAATGGTCTCAGAAAGTTTTTGTATGGCAGTTTCATGCACCACCTGATTGTTAGTTATGACCATGGCTTGGGACTTCAAGGTGATCTGCAAGTCTTCATGGTCTTGTTGACCTTCTTTGGTTTGTCCTTCCACTACCAGCTGCAAGTGTCTGACCAACTGCCAGCTACTTGATCATGTCTTTTAGCGTGATTGTTTGTTCCATCTTTGCCCCTCTATTCCTTTCTATCCCACTTCTGACACAACTGTGGCAGGGTCTGGGATCAACACCTCTTGCTAAGATGCATAGGCGGAATAAACTGAATAGGTAATATTGATTCTTTATTTGTATTGTTAAGAAAATAATGCCAATGTCCAGCAATGTTCTCTAGTGCATCCTACTTAGTTTTAATGGGAATTAGGAGTTTAGCTTAGCCTTCTGGCTTGCAGGCCTGTGCCCCGTCAGCTAGTGACTTTTAACCTAATTATCCTGCTGTGTCCTGTGATTGTGGACCTACCACAGGAAGAGATGGGAATATCCCCACTACCTCAAGTGTTTTTGCTCTCCATCCTTCTACTTTCTCTTTCCCTTTTTTCTCTGAGTAAAATCCCCTTTTCAGTTCCAACAATGCCTTATGCACTTTCTCCTTCACATGCCTAGTCACACACAAGTCACGCAACAATGCATCCCACACCCAGAACGCATCCCATTCCAGAGGCCTAATTTTCCACCCTCGAAGAATCAACATCTGTTGCAAATAGGACAATTTATTCACATCATAGGTGCCAGTCTTAGGGAACTGCAAGTCTGGTCTCTTAGCTGTCAACTTATGCCACTTGTCAAGGAACAATAATGTCTGTATTTCCTGTCTAACAGCAACCAGGTGTGTCGGGGAATCCCTAGGCGGTGAGGGCTGACTGGTATCCAGATCCCTTTTGCTGTAAGGGTTACTCATTGCTGGTCAGTAACTATCCCTTGTTATGCTACTCAAACAATGCAGCTGTACTTAGCGTGGGGAGACAAAAGGGTGTCGACAGACCGTCTCTGATTCTCATTCCAATAAAACATGAGGGAGCCGACAGTGGATACTCCAAGCAGTCAGACACTCACCTTCCGGCAGCATTTGTTATTAGTGAAACAGGAAGCACACTTCAGTTTTTCCACATTGCACTTGATACTAGTTCACTGTAAGCATTCATAAGTTGGAAATAGGTAGAGGCCAAAGGTGCTGTTTTACCGGCATCCTTACTCGGCCAGAAGGAGAGATGAAAGAAAAGGAGGGAGAGAAGATCAGTATTTCCACACCCTTGCGTTTCCACCGGCAGAGGTGGGGTGCAGCTGTATGGAATTGAAGCCCACCTAATCCAAGGCTGGCAGCATACGTGTGAAGCGACAGGTGGTGAACCCTTCTTGCTCTTACATTCATACACGTACAATATAAAAAGCGGGGAACTGTTCCTCAGCTATACCAGTGCTCTCTACCCTTTGCACTTGGTGTACCTATCATCCCCATGGGCTAAATAGCAACCACAGCATGAGAGCAGTGATAAAACAGTTGGTACATAGGATGGCAATATGAAAAAAAATCTATCAATTGAAGATGGCTTGTCGTCAGGCAGCATGGCAGTCTGTGGGTATGTCAAAATAGCAATATTGGGAGATAACAATGTCCTGGTAAAGACAGCAACCTAATACCGCCAGTTTCCTTATTATGTTGTTATACCCAAAAAGTCAACAGTAGGGTCCTTACCAGAAACATACAAACATATTACTTACAGGCATACAGTTTCAGCAGTCATTCATTGTCATATATGATGCAGTCTTGCAGGCACTCCACTGTTACACACAATCCACCAGTGAATTTAAAAAAACAAAGTATATATACAACACGCAATAATCCAGGATCTTTAAATCAAAATAATCCTCCTGCCACACCACCTTTCGTTACCGGGGCCCGTACAGGTCCTCGGGAACGAAGCAGAGGCCCCCCCTCTCCTTAGGGAGCGAGCATCTGGAAGCCCAGGGCTGAAAGGGCCCAGACAGAGGTGGTGGCAGATAAAATAGCAGAACACACTGGTCTGCTAAACTGGGGCAGAGCACTACCACCCTCTGGCCAGATCATCCTCCCCAGCCGGAGCCCCAGCCCCTCTGGCTGGGGACACTTTTGTCACAGCCCCTCTGGCTGAGACCCCGTATACCCTACTGCCCCACTGGTAGAGAACACAACTGTTGCAGCCCCACTGGCTGAGACCCCAGACATCTTCACCCGTTGCCCACCAAGACTGCTTTCCCAGCCCCACTGGCTGAGGACAATATTGGCATAACCCCTCTGGCTGCCCACACAGAACACAGCCCCACTGGCTGCAATAATTACCAAGAGCATTAGTAGTACATAACGCAAAAACAAAGGAATACCTATCACACCATGAAGAAAGGGTATAGGAAATTATATGTGAAGATGGAGAGCAGCAAATTAACACAGAACCCCAGAATTTGACACGTGGCGGACAGCCACCAATGGAAAATCAGGGCCAGCCACCGAAGCAGGGGTGGCACGGAGGGCATGCCATCGAACACAGAGGAGAAAGAAAGTCAGAAAAAAACTCCACTCAGGGGGAGGGAGGTAGTGAAAATTAGAACAAAAACTGAATCCATGTAATCTCATTAAACCAATCGTCTCCCCACTCTCCGCTTAATTAAATACACATAGGACAAACAAGAGGTGTCCAGGAGTTGACAGATACTCACCACAGTGCTAGCTCCCCTTCCAGGGAGGGCCACCCCAAGTACAATGGCGGGGAAGATGCACAGGAGCCAGGGGCACCTCCAAACAGCTGGGAGCCAGGCAGGGGAGACCGTCAATCCAAGCAGCACTGCATTCTGCACCAAGATGCAGAAGCCTCCTTTAGCTCAGGAACAAAACCAGAGACCAGCCAGTCTTTAGGATGTAAAGAAAGACAATTTTAATATGCGCACGCGCACTGTTGGCTTGAGAGGCCAAGTCCAAGCAGTTTAAATTAAGGAAGTCATACATGATCTTTTATTTCTTTCAGTGACATGGCGTCCATCACTCTCTTGAGTACTTTCAGTGCTAAGAAGAACCAGCATGTGACACAAACCACTGGGAAAATGTAAGTCATTATTTTAAACTTTCATTAGACACAAGTATAAGGCTTTCACAAAATGTGCAAAAAATGAAGGTTTATGTTAAAAAAGTGCTTCCAAAATATAGATTTTAGTAAAATGCGAGTGTACATTGTGCAAATACATACTCCACAGCTCAGCGGGTAACACTCTTACAACATCTGTCAAAAATAATACATCTTTGTCATTACAGACCTTTAAAAAGCCAATACTGACTTCCAAGCATCTTTACATTTGGAGATTAACCAATTGCACAATTTACATTTCTTTCAGGTAGCAGACACCATGGCAAGAAGGTTTGCTTCTTCTTCAGCTCTTAGTCTCGTTCTGGCTTCACAGGACAGGAGACACCTTCTCTTCCATTTCTGAGGCACCTCAACTGTTTGATTTCACCATCCTGGAATGATTGTCATTTAACAAAAAAAAAGTAGGGGAACTGTTTCTGTTAAATTATAAAAGTAAGGGCACGTTGCGACAAGTTGTAAGGTTAAGTAAATGCAAATTTAAAACACAGTATTGTCTGTATTAATTAATTCGCTTTCTGATAAGGGCTGCTAACTAATCTTACACATGAAAACATGCCTCCCTGTGTGTTCAATCGAACCTCTCAGAAAACTATCATTGATAGTGTTGCGCCTTCCCCAGCGTGGGTACCACAACGGACTATGCCACTCATGGAGCTGTGTATTCCAGGTCTTTATTCATCTGCATATAACCGTGAACTCCACATTCTAAACCTGCAGATTCTTCACCATACTCTTACATTTACATCAAAGGTCTACAAAGTCCATCAAGAGCGAAAAGGTTTCGTCATTAAGAACTCACACAATACTACATCTTACCCTCTGTTAAATAAAAAATGACAATTTGTTTTACAAATATGTTCACAATTATAGTTTTTAGGTGAGCCTTTGTGGTGCTCTGATTACTCGTCCTGATCATATCTTTGGAAACTGGGAACTGGCAATAGAAGTGTCCGTGACCTGTACTGGCAATGCAGGAGCAACAGCAGTCAGAGGTTTTCAACTGTCGTTTCGGAACCAGTCTCTACGCTGACATCAGTATCTGAAGAGAGGTGAGCTATAGGTTGGAAATGTGAGGAATGTTGCGCAATGGACTTCCCAGGACTTTAGGCAGTTACTGTGTGACCTTTGGTGGCTACCACATGGAATAGCTCAGCATCATTGAAGGGAGCATCAAACTTGTGTTTTCCAGACTGATGGACCAGCACTCCTGTAGTGAAAACAATGTCTTTTGAATGTCATGGCTTGTCTGCATAGGCGTTCATTTTCTTTTTACAATCCAAGTCTTCGGTACGGGTTTCTTCCTCAGTACTGTTTGTCCATTGAGGTAAGTTGGTCGTCATTGCTCTCCCAAACATCAAAGTCGAATGGTAAGCTAGGGTAGAGTTCAAGACAGTTTTAAGATCGAGCTTTTTCAATACAGAACGCTGAACTGCTTTTATGAATGTACTCATGAAACGTTTGACAAGGCCATTGGCCTGTGGCCAAAGAAGTGTGCTCTTCTGATGCTTCACATTAAGATGACTGAGATCATCTCTGAATTCTTAACTGTTGAAAAGTGGTCCATTGTCAGATTTTAAGATCGCAGGAACACCCCAAGTCGCAAAGATGCTTTTTAATATCTCAATTACTCTCTTGAGTGATAGATGACAGATCTTCTATCAATGGAAAATGGGAGTATTCATCAATAATCACCATCAGGTGATGTTCATTGTCAAAAGGACAGGAAAAGTCAACAGCAATTCTTTCCCATACATGCTTTGGCAACTCTGACATGCTTAAGGTGTGTTGAGTGGTTTTCGATGGCAGGCAGTTGCATAGATGAGAAGCCTAAAAACTCTCTTTAAACTCTCTCAAATAGATGAGGAAGCCAGTCTCAGAGAGCTTGCTTTGTGGCAACGATTCCACAATGTCCTTCCTGGGCCACTTCAATTATCTGTTGTTGCAGACTCTCCAGAATAACAATTCTCGAACCCCCCAGGACAATGCCTTTTTGAGTCAAAGATAGCTCATCTTTGACATTTTTATATGTGTGGTATTGACTGTTACTGGCAAGAGGTCGGGTGTGCTGACTCTAAGACTGATGTGTAATGATGTCTTTCAGTTTTAACATGTCAATATCTTGACTCTCAGCAGTGACATTTGCTCCAAGGAAATGTCAGCTGGTGTGTTTGATTTCACAATTGAATTTATGTAGGCTTCAGCCGTCTTGGAAGGGGTACCATGAATCTGTTTAGCTACTCTGGAGAAGTAGTTGGCAGGGTTTTGATCTTTCCCTTGATGGTGCACGATTGTGTAGTTGTATTCTTATAATCGTCTATCCCAACGTTCAATGTGAGAAGGCATCTTGGCTTTTGGATTGCCAAAGTTGGTCAACAATGCTTGATGCTCTGTCACAAGTGTAAAAGGCTTTTTGTATAAGAAAACGTGGCAGTGTTCACAAGCCCACACCATAGGTAAACTTTCTTTCTCAGGTTGTGAATAAGCATGTTCAGGGTGGGACAAACATTTTGCTTGCATATGCCACAATATGTCTTCGAGGCACATCCTCCTGTGCCTCATGGATGATACTGTAGCACAGGCTGGGAGTCTGTAAAGCATTAACTTCTGTCCCTGCTGTGATGTAAATACAGAGGTTCAGTGGGAATGTGGGTGTACACTTCCTTTTAACATTCGAAGGTGCATGCTCACTGACTCTCTATACAAAAACAGGACAATTATTTAAATAAGAAAATATTTTTGGGATGCCATGACCTTAAATGCACTTTCATGGAACTCCCCTACATGGATCATTCAGCTTACTGAATACAAAAGAAGTGGGCACAGACCTGCAACTTTTGTATTCATGACAGGTTGTACTACAATAGGCTTCATACAATTGCATTCCTGCATTGACACTCTGTTATGTTAATATCAGTGGGAGGGCGTGTTCATGGTAAGGCACACAGCCCTCCCTCTGTGGTGGATCCTGACATTTTAAAGTGATAGGGGCATAAAAGTTTTGGGGTGAGTGTTATGTCGCAAGCAAACCTGATTGACATGAAAGGGGTTGGAAGACAGGGGCAGGGGGGTTCTCCCCAGAGAAAATTTTGGGAAATAAAGAGTGGGCAAATGGTGCATTTTAATTGTTCCAGCACAACTGCAGCCTCTATGGGAGATCAGATCGATAGACATGATGCAGTTAGTTACCATCAGCTTCCTCAGGCCCGAATTGGAATCTGCACATGAAGGAAGAAGGCAGGGCTGAAAGAAGGGCAGGTATGAATGAAGTTTCGACACCCATTAAATAGGCTACCATTTGCAGGGGGATGTATCATTGTATCTATTTTTAGAATTTAAAATGCACAGATCATTTCAATATTCTGTTTTCATATGTATATATAGAAAAAAAGAAAATAAGTATTGCCAAGCAAAAGAAACATCTCCGCTCTACGAGAATCATCTATCACTGCACTTCCAAGCATTTCTGCCTGTGTGCAAATGAACAGTGTGTGCACACCGCACAGTCGGGTTGTGCTGCTCTATTTTGTTGATTCGTGGTTGCTGTACTGTAGTCCGACTGTCACTCACCTCATGGCCAAGCATGAAGAGATCACTGCAAAAAGTACCCCCTAGACCTCCTCCTTTGAAAGCACTGACATTTTTTTTATCATCAAAGGTAGAGTGCAGCACATCTGCTAACCCCCATATTCATAAGTGTGCGCATTAAAGGCAAGGCTGGGCTTTCTTTTCCAACGTTTACAGCCCAAACCCAGGTGTTGTCATTATCACCACCCCTCCCATCAAACGCCATCATCTGTTACCCGGCCTGGTGGCCTCGTGGTTTTCTGTCCCAGCAAATGGTTTACATTGCTCCCTTTTCGAGGTGGCAAGAAAAAGCTGTTTTTAAAGGTGCCTGCAAAGAACCAAGGGCAGATGTTGCAAGGCTTTTACGCCTTGCAAACAGTGAAAATCGCTGTTTGCGAGGCGCAAAACCCACATTGTGATGCCCATTCCCATTTTGCGAGTCGGTAACCTGGTTACCGACTCGCAAAATGGGACTGTGAGTCGCAAATAGGAAGGGGTGTTCCCCTTCCTATTTGCGAGTCGCAGCGCGATGTAAGATTGCTTTGTGACTGCGAATGCGGTCACAAAGCAATCACAGTTACCACCGGTGTCACACTGGTGGTAAACCATTCGCAAAAGGGAAGGGGTCCCGATGGGACCCCTTCCTCTTTGTGAATGGCCTTGAAAACGTTTTTTCAGAGCAGGCAGTGGTCCTATGGAAACTGACACATTTCATTTTTTCGTTTGTAATGCATCTCGTTTTCCTTTAAGGAAAACGGGCTGCATTACAAAAAAAAAAAACTGCTTTATTTAAAAGCAGTCACAGACATGGTGGTCTGCTGTCACCAGCAGGCCACCATCCCTGTGAGTGCTGCGACTCGCAATGGGGTCGCAAATTGCAACCCACCTCATTAATTTTAATGAGGTGGGCCTTTGCGACCCCCTTCAGACTTGCAGATGGTGTTATGGACACCATACTGCATCGCCATTGCGACTCGCAATTTGCGAGTTGCAATGCCGGATTTTCCTACATCTGGCCCCAAGTGTGGTGTAACTTGCGCCTTGCAGCACATATAAATGTTACAGCTGCATGGGGGGAACACATGAAGGAAAATGAGCACTGTCACGTATTCTTTTTCCCGCTTCCCTGTCACCCCTAGCGCTACTGTACCTTGGGGGCAAACTGAGTGGGTTTTCTCACTTTGCAGCGAGAAGACAGGTCACTGTCCACTTGCTGACAGCTTAATGGGGCACAAAAGCACATGTTTAATGATCCATGGTGTGAAATGCAGAAACAAAACTTTTCTGTACAGGTAACAAAAACATGAAAAATTATGTGAATTGCGCATGATCAGTACTCTGCCAATGCTCGCAAAGGTGAACACAACACTTACTGTGCTGTTGAGTGCGTCAACACCAGAGGCTGCTTGCATCATTTACAATCAAGTGTGTTCGTGTAAATGGACGAAAAGGATGTGGCATTGAGAAATGGATCTCCCTGCAACGCTTGCATTAACTTGCAAAGGTAGTGCTTCGGTGCATGTGCCACTAACGCGATGATTTCTGCAGACCCAGTGGCGTAGCGTGGGGGGCACAGGGGGGGCCGGCCGCACCGGGCGCAGCATCTTGGAAGAGACTCGAGTGCTAAAATCCACGGGTTAGGGGGCGCAAATTACTTGCCTTGCCCGGGTTAGGGGGCGCAAATTACTTGCCTTGCCCCGGGTGCTGACAACCCACGCTACGCCACTGTGCAGACCCAGAGGCAAAGCCACAGCTCCCCGTCTCAACTGTGCACACCTGTGCAAGCAGTCTCAATTCACAGCCAGCAGGTAACCAGGAATACCAGTTACAGCAAGCACCTCGGTGGCACAGTGCGGTGCCTAGTAAAAGATAGAAGTGGCCAGGCGCCGGCCCGTGCCGCTGCTGAGAGCAATGATGACAGGGTCCTTGACAGTAATGGCATGCAAATTGCTGCTACGAACTCCTCAAAATGTCCAGCTTTAAATTGTTCAGGCTCATAAATCTGTAGCTCCAATACTTTGAAAACGAATAAATGGCTACGTTAAATACGACATTAGCCTTTTTTGGAAAGACACACAAACCTAATTTGGGTAAAGCAGATGCAAAAAAATCTGCAACCTACAGATTTTGTGTGCACGAGCACGACGGTGGTGTGACAAATGACGATTACGTTTTCCCATGTCAGGCACGTGCCATGGCATGGCAGCAACCAACCTTGCATTTTGATTTGCATCTTGCTACTAAAGTCTGGACTACACTGGAACTAAGGCTAAACAAAAAATGTACAAGCATTTGCAATGCAATGGGTCTCACGTTTGCTCGACTTAGAGCTATTAGCCTTGTAAATTCCTAACTGGACATTTCTTGCGACATAAATTGAAAATGAAAAGTGAAACAGTTGACAGAAACAAGCCGATTCAAAGCACCGCCGCCGCCATGAGCGTGAACACGAGAGCTTGGCTCCTCCGTGAATGTCTAGAAAGGATCGCAGCTGGGATGAATAGCAAACTGACACCAGAGGAGGAGCCATCACACGCTGTAGCAGGAGGAAGCGTGATGTAGTGTGATGGCCAACAGAAATGTTCACTTAGTTAAATCGCTTGGGAGGGAACTCAGCACACAAAGGAGGGACATTTCACAAAATGCACCAATAAAAATGAACCATTTAAGACAAGCACAACAAAGAATGAATAGCGAGAGTGTGTGTGGTTAAAAGCCCACAGAGAGATTACAACAGACTAGAGCGCTTGCACACTCAACCCTAAACAGAAGTAAACATGAGTGGGAGACGATATAGTTGTAAGCAGTTCATATTCTATAGCACTTCTATCAAATGTGCAACAGGGTGCTATTTTCTTCTGCCACTGAATGTTTTAATAAAAGTGCATGATCTTTTTAAATTGGATTGAATTATGTTGTAAGTGTGCGTGCATACTCCTATATGTACTGTGTGTGTGTGTGCCCGTGTGCATGCACGCACACATGCACCCTGGAGTTTTATTTACCAAGTGCAGTAAATTCCTCATCCTCTTCCGGGCCACTTGTGATAAAGCTCTCAATGCAAAACAATAATCCAAAAAATGCTGAAAAAAAGTTATCAAGTTTTCCACATTGTCCAAAGTTAACACATGAGGAGGAGTTGTTTTAGGATTGTTTTAATTAAATTGTTTTGAGTTGTTTAATGAAATTACCCAAAATGAATTCAATACATAGTTCCAAATCCTGCTTCACAGATCCACAATTTCAAATCAGGCAAGGCTGCTCGTATTTTGCAGAAACCAACAAAAACTGAAACTGCAAATCGAAATCTAAAAAAATGATTACATATGACTACATTTTAAAGAAGATTCATCATTTCTTAATATCCTTGCATAAACATACACACACATTACATATATAGTAATACATTTATACCTTAATTAAGCTATCAAAAGCATTTGAATAATTAAAATAATTTGAATAATTAAAGAATACTGACTTCTTTTTAAACTGAGATGAACTCACTGAAAATTAACAGACTAGCCTGTGTTCCCCTAACTGCATGGCTGTGGAAGTAAACATAAATCTATACCAAACTGAGAGGAATACGGGCTCCCACAAACAGTGTAAACTGTATATGAACCTGAGTTATTCCCTTCCAAGTTGTGCTGATAGCTTGGAAAAGCCTGCCTGAAGACCATAGCTGTCAAGAACGCTTGCAAATAAATGATTACGTGAGCCTAGGTGAAGAATCAATACATTGCTTTATATATTTATCGTTTTAAAAACATTTGTTTGGTTTGGCTAGCAAGAAAGCAGGAAAGATCCCTCTCTCTCTATATATAGATACATATATATATATATATATATATATATATATATATATATATATAGAGAGAGAGAGAGAGAGAGGGATAGAGAAAGAAAGAGTACACATGGGCAACTGGTGACATCATAAAGTTCAAGGTCAAAGGCAACTGGTTTGTAAACTTCTTCTCCAGAACCCTGAGTTGCTAATATTGGACCGAAATACCCATTACCTATTATGAGGTTTTCAAATTGAAAGTTTATTTTGGGGTAGTTAGCTTGAAAGAGAAGTTTTCTTTAACCTCTTCACTGCAAGGCTTTTTTCCCCTCAGGTGCTATGCCGTTTTTGGGCTATTTGGGGCAGTTCGCGCTTAGGCCCTCCTAACATTTTGTCCACATGAGCTACCCACGCCAAATTTGCGTCCTCCTTTTCCAACATCCTAGGGATCCTAGAGGTACCCAGAGTTTTGGGTTCCCCTGGAGGAGACCAAGAAATTAGCCAAAATACAGCAAACATTAAACATTTCGTTTTAAAAACAAAATGGGGAAAAAAGGGCTGCAGAAGGCGGCTGTGGTTTTTCCCCTGAAAATGGCATCAACAAAAGGTTTGTGAGGCTAAAATCACCATCTTCCCAGCTTTCAGGAACAGGCAGAGGTGAATCAGAAAACCACATTTTTCAACACAATTTTGGTATTTTACTGGGACATATCTCATTTTTACTATTTTTGTGCTTTTATCCTCCTTCCAGTTAGTGACAGAAATGGGTCTGAAACCAATGCTGGATCCCGGAAAGCTAAACATTTCTAAAAGGTAGACAAAATTCTGAATTCAGCAAGGAGTCATTTGTGTAGAGCCTACAAGTTTTTCTACAGAAAATAACAGCTGAAATAAACAAATATTGAAATTGAGGTGAAACAATCTGCAATTTTTCTCCACTTTTACACTGTAACTTTTTCCTGCAATGTCAGATTTTCAAAAGCAAAATATTGTTACTTCTGCTGGACTCTTCTGGTTGCGGGGATATATAGGACTTGTAGGTTCATCAAGAACCCCAGGTATCCATAGCCAATAAAGGAGCTGCACCTTGCAAAGGGTTTTCATTGTATACCAGGTATAAAGCAATTCATTTGGTGAAATATAAAGAGTGAAAAATAGGTATCAAATAAACCTTTGTATTTCCAAAATGGGCACAAGATACGCTGTTGAGAAGCAGTGGTTATTTGCACATCTCTGAATTCCGGGGTCCCCATATTAGCATGTGAATTACAGGGCATTTCTCAAATAGACGTCTTTTTTACACACTGTCTTACATTTGGAAGGAAAAAATGTAGAGGAAGACAACGGGCAATAACACTTGTTCTTCTATTCTGTGGTCCACCAAGTCTTCCGATAAAAATGGTACCTCAGTTGTGTGGGTAGCCCTAGTGCCCACGACAGGAAAGGCAACATGGACACATCACATTGTTACCTTAAAATCTGACGTGTTTTTTGCAAAGTGCCTAGTTGTGGATTTTGGCCTCTGTTCAGCCAGCTCCTAGGGAAATCTACCAAACCTGTGCATTTTCGAAAACTAGACACCTAGGGGAATCCAGGATGGGGTGACTTGTGGGCTCTCACCAGGTTCTGTTACCCCGAATCCTTTGCAAACCTCCATATTTGGCTAAAAACACTTTTCCCTCATTTCGGTGACAGAAAATTCCGAAATCTGAGAGGAGCCACAAATTTCCTTTCACCTAGCATTTCCCCAAGTCTCCCGATAAAAATGGTACCTCACTTGTGTGTGGGTAGGTCTAGTGCCCGCAACAGGAAACGCCCTAAAACAGAACGTGGACACATCACATTCTCCCAAAGGAAACTGACCTGTTTTTTGCAAAGTGCCTAGTCGTGGATTTTTGCCTCTAGCTCATCCGGCACCTAGGAAAAGTTAGCAAACCTGAGCATTTCTGAAAACTAGACACCTAGGGGAACCCAGGATGGGATAACTTGTGGTGCTCTCACCAGGTTCTGTTACCCAGAATCCTTTGCAAGCCTCAACATTTGGCAAAATAACACTTTTTCCTCACATTTCAGTGCTGCAAAGTTCTGGATTCTGAGGGGAGCCACAAACTTCCTTCTACCCAGCGTTCCCCCAGGTCTCCCGATACAAATGGTACCTTACCTGTGTAGGTAGGCCTAGTGCCCGGGACAGGGAATGACCCAAATCACAACGTGGACATATCACATTCTCCTAAAGAAAACTGACCTGTTTTTTGCAAAGTGCCTAGCTGTGGATTTTGGCCTCTAGTTCATCTGGCACCTATGAAAAACTAGCAAACCTGGACCCGGGGGGGAGGCAGAAAAGGCCTAATAGTAAATTGCCCCACTGAGGAGCGTCCCTTGCCCCGCGTTATGCATAAATAAAAAAAACATAAAATCGCTGGTGTCTAGTGGGCATTTCTGCAGCCCGATTGCTTCACGATCGGGCTGCAGAAATGCTCACAGAGGCATGAAAGGAAAGCATTTCTCTTCCGGATCGTGCTGGAAACTGACCATCAGACGTCACGGGGTGGGGGGTTTGCGGTGGAAGATGGAACGATTTCCTTTCCATCCCTGATGGGAGGGTGTTGGTGGGCCAGATGCAGGACAAGCTGGTCTCGTCCCCAGCACATGGGAACCGTGGCCAAGGACGAGACTACCTCGCCCCAGGCACCCTGGGGGTTAAAGGATAGGTAACAAAGGCACTATTGTAATTAGAATGTTCAGGTTTTGTTTACTATTATGAAGATGGACAACTGTGAGAGCCAGTAGACGTGATTCTGTGGCTTCAGTTTTTACTGCATAGTTATTGATTTTTTTTACATTTAGCACATACCTTTCAGAGTTCACAAAAATGTTGTTTTAGCTCAAAGTGATGAACATAACACTGCCAGAAAATATACAGCATAATTTGCCTTTTTAATGCATAATATAGAAAGCATTGCTGCATAATATGGTTCTCCATGTTGCATAATCCTAGTACTCCTGAAAATGGGAATGCTCGACAGAGTTGTTTGCCTCTCATACATCATGGCTCCTCCCCTCCTTCATCAATGGTAATAAATAGCATATTACACTCTGCACATTTATGTATGCGCCGTAACAGCAAGAATAAACGTAGCTCTAAACATGCTATATAGAACACCTATACTTATAAATGCATATCACTCATTTATTACTACAGTACAAAGGTTAAGTTCAGGTTTAATAGAACTGTAACCACAGTATAGCAAAATTGACATTAGAAAAACATTGACTGGCTGGAAGAGTGCATTTAAGAATTACTTTACATGTAAAAAATAATAGAGAGAGAGAGCGACAGAGAGAGACAGAGAGAGAAAACGCATGAAATATACGCACCCAGGGTGTGTGTACAAGTTACCTGGTATTTGGAGAATCCTTTCTCTGCCTTGGTGTGTGCTTGCTGTTGAGGCAAACTATGTTAAGCTCAGATATTTATTTTTATGGCCTCTCATTGTCTCGTTCTTGCACTTACCGTTTCAAGGAGGGCAGTTGTTACTGTTGGGTATGCCACTAAAATAAACTTTCTTTTCTTACAGTAGGTAAAAGAGTAAACATAATGAATGTTGAGAGCTTGCTTTGGAAATAAAGGATATGGAAACATTACGCTGGTGCAAAAGTAAAGCAAATTGTATTTTTGCCTCAATGTTTCCTTCTTATGTAGTTCGTATTGAAGAAACAAGGTGTTTCTCCAGTGTGTGATACATTTGCAGCTTTGGAAAAAAGGGGTAAAACCTGCTGTGAGGAAATTGCAAAAAATGATCACATTTATTGTGTAAAAATAGGATCTTGTCTTTGATATATGCTTCGAACAAGGTGCATTTTCCCCATAAATAACATATGTTGAAAAAACAATTTTGCTCTGCTTCCGCTGCTTTTTTTTAATAAGAAAAGAGAAATCAAAGGTTTGCCTCCAACTTAGTTTTCTGATTCAGATTTCTAAATTGCAGAACACCTATTTCTCCCAATATTCCCCAAACCCTTCACTTGGACTTTATTTAGTTCCGATTCTTTCTTAATCGTAATGCAAAACTCTTTACGTTTTACAGATTGCAGCAACATTTGTTAACAATTTTGGACAGAAAATGCAGAACCACCACCAGGCGCTTTCAAAGGTTTGCTATCAGCGAATTAGGGGCGAGATGTAGCAAATTCTGGCTTTGCGACTCGCAAATTGCCAGTCGCAAAGCCGGATGCAGGATGGTGTCCCTGACACCATCTGCGAGTCGCAAGGGGGTCGTAAAGGCCCACCTCATTAATATTAATGAGGTGGGTGAAATTTGTGAGCCCCTTGCGAGTCGCAGCACTCACAGGGTTTGTGGCCTGCTGGAGACAGCAGACCACCATGTCTGTGACTGCTTTTAAATAAAGCAGTTTTTTTTTGTAATGCAGTCCCATGGGGACCCCTTCCCTTTTGCGAATGGGTTACCACCAGTGTGACACTGGTGGTAACTGCGAATTGCTTTGCGCTTGCGTTCACAGTCACAAAGCAATTCTGCATCGCAATGCGACTCGCAAATAGGAAGGGGAACACCCCTTCCTATTTGCGTCTCGCATTCCCATTTTGCGAGTCAGTAACCAGGTTACCGACTCCCAAATGGGAATGGGCATCGCGATGTGGCTTTTGTGCCTCGCAAACAGCGATTTTCACTGTTTGCGAGGCGCAAAAGCCTTGCTACATCTGGCCCTAGGTCTCCAAGCGCTAGTAACTAGCAGCGCATTAGCTCATCAGCTGCAAGAGGCTGCAATACACGTCATTGCACTATATAAGTGTTCTTGGGCAGTCAGCCATTCCCAGGTTCATTCTGGACCTGATCAAGATCTGCCGCTCTCTTATGATAAGTGTGAGGTTGTTCTGCCTTTAAGCACGTCACACCAAAACACCGGCTTCTTGGCGCTGCATTTTTCAGATCCGCAAGGGTTCTTTCCCTCTGGGGAATTGCTGCCTCATGTCTGCATAATGAGTTTGCGTCTCCATGAAAAACATCACAGCGCATTTTAAAGGAACGCTAGAAGAAAATAGAACAATCATTTGCAATGGAATGGGTCTCGTGTTTGCTTGAGTTAGCGCTATTAGCATTGTAATTTCCTAAGTGGACTTTTCTTGGGACAACTGAAAATAAAAAGTTAAACAGTTGACACAAGGAAGCCGTTTCAAAGCGCCACCGCCGACCTGAGTGTGAGCGCGAGCAGGAAGGAGAGACACAAAAGGAAAAAGAAGTTCGCTTGCAGTCAAAGTTATTGGCAAAAGTGCAATTATCCATGTAACAGGGTTGGTGGTCAAGGCGGTAACACTACCGCCACAAGGAGAGATACACGTAAAGCATTTACCAACGAAAACAAAAGGATTTTCGAAAGACAAGCCAACGAATGAGTAAAAGTGATGGGCGTGCGGTGGGCATGGTTAAAAGCCCAGATACATACCAACAAGTTGGAAAAGCAGCGCTTGCGCGCTGCTGTGCTCAACCTAAAAAACAGCAGGACCCTATGAAGTACTTATGTGTGCTTGGCATGGGACACAATGGACATGATGTGTAGATCTACGAACTGTCTCTCATCTTTTCCGCTCCCTCGTGTGAGATACAGTTACTGGCGTTACTGGCCTTTCTGTGCCTCCTGAGCCAATCCAAATGCTGCTCTCATGCTATTTATGTTTGCAAACAGGATTAGAGCAGCACCACGAATGGCTGGGGCAGATAAACCTAGTGCTCTGTAGGAGACCAGGGGGTCTGTGACTGTTATTCCCCAGCTCGCTAAGAGTTATGCAGTAGGGAGAGGCCTTGAGTGTGCATGTCAGGTTGGTCACAGAATGTTATCTGTCCAATCCGTCATGTGCAGTTCACTGCAAGATCAGACCCAGCCTGTTCTCAAATGCATTGGCATTGGCATTTAGGCTCCACCTCTGCCCCCTCACTTGTAAGAAAGGCATGCAATCCGGCCGAATGCTAAATTAAAAACACATCGGCTGGCAAAAATAAGCTTTTACTTAAACACTTAATCAGGGGGTAACAAATACAGGGGGGCAACACCCCTTACGCTCCAATGTAGGAACACCCCCTACCCCCCAAGGGGTGCCACACAGAGTGGGGTGTGGTGGGCACCCACTGTAGGATTCGAAGGGTAGGTCCCAGAGAATCTCCCCATTTACAGATAAGTAGTGGCCATGTGGGGAGACCTCGGTCTGTCTCCTCCGCACTTTGAATGATGCAGCTGCGCACAAGTAAGTGGTGCAGATGTTGGGACACATGCTGCCTTCCTCACCTGTGATGGGCCGGGTTGCTCGGGATGCTATGTTGGGAGGCAGCGCCTTCTTTCTAAAGACCCTCCCCTTGCACTGCCAGGATGATAGTGGTGGATTATGCCACCTGAAGGAATCTCCCCTGAGGGAATGAAGGCTCGCTGGCTGCATGAGCCTTTGCAGTATTCTGACTTTGTCCAGGATTAAAGAGGGGATGGCTGCTGCTGGTAACGTGGCAGGAATGTGGGAGGAGTGGTTTCCTGGGTGCTGGGCCTCCGTGGGGGAGAATTCCAAGGGCACAGCATGTGCTGGTCTATAATTAGCATTCCCCACACACTAGTCCTGCCACAAGAGGCAACCCTGATGCACTCATTTCGTACTGGACACAAAGTTTAAGAACGAGACACAGCACTCACCATGTGCATATATCCATCTCAGAAGAAGATGAAGTGCTCACCACTACGCACTCTGGAAAAGTATAAAACACTCACCATGGGCTGAAACTGCCTCAAGCAAAGTCAACAAACACAGTACACTCCACACGTTGAGGATCAAAGAGTGCCATATTGGTAGGGCCAAGTGCACCAACTGACACACTCCATGCTTTGTACCCCTGGTTAGGCAGATCAGCACAACAAAACGAATGCTCCCTGTGGCGATTTCTCCTGATAGCACCACAGCGCTTTGGTAGTCCAATGTCAGGATATAGCTGGCAGCAGGGCAACATGCAGAAAAACCTTCCAGTGAGTCCTTTATGCTACCCAGCAGAAGCAGGTAGAAGGGCAGCAAAAGAAGAGCAGTCCAGATGAGTCCTTTTGTGCAGTTCAGCAGCCCTTCTGGCAGAGGTCCAGTTCCAGTTCCAGTTCCAATAGTACTTCAATAGTGCTCTGAAAATCATGGGACCAGAGCCCCTGTACATATACTCCAAAAATGCCATTGTTCAGGGGGTAACTTCAAAAGAGAGAAGACCAAAGGCGAGTGAGGTAGGATCAGGGGACTTCATTCTCTTCTGTGACCTATTCCCAGTCAGTAAGTTCAATAACCCATTTGAACATAACCACAGATTGTGGTCTCCAGAGAATGGACAATGATATAACTGTAACAAAATGCTGTGATGATAGAAACAAATGTGTCATATTTTAAGAAACTCACTGGAGGTGTACCTACTTCAGACGATTGATAACAAAATGATGGCTCAAGTGAACACAACACCTACGTGCTGTGATCTTGTTTCAGCCCAGTTTGAAAAAACAACCATGTGCCCGAGGGCTGAATCCTCATGAAGTACTGATAACGCAGAGGAAAAGGGTATCTATTACACCTCCACCAGCATCCTACAGATACTGTGATTTTGTGGTATGAATCTGCTCAGTTACTTATCAAATACATATAGGGGGTGATTCTAACCCTGGCGGTCGGTGATAAAGCGGCGGCCAACCCGCCAACAGGCCGGCGGTCCAAAAAATGGAATTCTGACCCTGGCGGGAACCGCCAACACACCCCGCCACATTAACACTCCGACCGCCACGGCGGGACCGACAAACAGCGCGGCGGTCACCGCCAACAGCCAGGCGGCAGACAATGTACCGCCCACACTATCATGACCGGCCAATCCGCCACCTTTTCCGGGGCGGGAGCACCGCCGATAAAAACACGGTGGAAACAGACTACGAACGGGAAAACGCGCACCTCTACGCACTCCACGAGGAAGGAGGACAGCATGGAACCCGAATTAAACATCCTACCTGCTCTCGTCTACCTGCTCATCTACCACGAGTACGAACGCCGGCGCAGACGACAACGGTGAGTACTGCACCTACGACACAGGGGAGGGGGGAGGACGAAAGGTTACGTGCACACACATACGCGATACACCCACCCCCCCAAACCATGTACACACCAATGCAGAGCAACAAGTCACAGTGAAACCACCCAAACCCCCGTAAAGAAAACAAGGACATAATTAAATAGTGACTCGAAATTTATGGGAAATAAAAACCACTGATAAGTCACGGTCAAATAGCAATAACAAATCAAAAATCCAAATTCAATATCCAGTGCATACGATAAACCGAGGCAATAAGTCCTGCACATCTAACGAGATTCCAAGTGTCCGTGGGCCAAAATGTAGCAACACAAGGGCAAAGCCCACACAGGAGACCTGAGTCCTTTGGAGAGAACACTGCAGGGGCATCTGATGAAAAAACCACAGGCACCTCAGGGGGAAGGGAAGGGGGGGGGCACCACAGCCACATGATTCCACGACGCCAGATCCACGAAGGGGCCACCATGCCCACTCGGCCATCCTGGGGAGTGCAAAGCCACAGTCTCTCAAGTCTCTACAGTGGGTGGCTTGGCCACTCGGCCATCCTGGGGAGTGCAAAGCCACAGTCTCTCAAGTCTCTACAGTGGGTGGGTTGCCCACTCGGCCATCCTGGGGAGTGCAAAGCCACAGTCTCTCAAGTCTCTACAGTGGGTGGGTTGGCCACTCGGCCATCCTGGGGATTGCAAAGCCACAGTCCATCAGGTGGATAACAGTCTCCACAGGTCAAGGAGGAGGCATGGTGGGCACAGTGAACCGTGAACAGTAGCTCGAGACAGATCCGGCACTGTCATTGTGCCAGTGGTGCTTGAGACGGCGGGGCCCAGCGGAGCGGTGCATGAGACGGCGGGGCCCAGCGGAGCGGTGCTTGAGATGAAGGGCCCAGCGGAGCGGTGCTTGAGAGGGCGGGGCCCAGCGGAGCGGTGTTTGAGATGAAGGGCCCAGCGGAGCGGTGCTTGAGACGGCGGGGCCCAGCGGAGCGGTGCTTGAGATGAAGGGCCCAGCGGAGTGGTGCTTGAGACGGCGGGGCCCAGCGGAGCGGTGCTTGAGACGGCGGGTCCCAGCGGAGCGGTGCTTGAGATGAAGGGCCCAGCGGAGTGGTGCTTGAGACGGCGGGGCCCAGCGGAGCGGTGCTTGAGACGGCGGGGCCCAGCGGAGCGGTGCTTGAGATGAAGGGCCCAGCGGAGCGGTGCTTGAGACGGCGGGGCCCAGCGGAGCGGTGCTTGAGATGAAGGGCCCAGCGGAGCGGTGCTTGAGACGGCGGGGCCCAGTGGAGCGGTGCTTGAGACGGCGGGTCCCAGCGGAGCGGTGCTTGAGATGAAGGGCCCAGCGGAGCGGTGCTTGAGATGAAGGGCCCAGCGGAGCGGTGCTTGAGACGGCGGGGCCCAGCGGAGCGGTGCTTGAGATGAAGGGCCCAGCGGAGCGGTGCTTGTGATGAAGGGCCCAGCGGAGCGGTGCTTGAGACGGCGGGGCCCTGTTCAGCGGTGCTCCTCGCCACGGCGGGGCCCTGTTCAGCGGTGCTCTTCTGCACGGCGGGGCCCTGTTCAGCGGTGCTCCTCGCCACGGCGGGGCCCTGTTCAGCGGTGCTCTTCTGCACGGCGGGGCCCTGTTCAGCGGTGCTCTTCTGCACGGCGGGGCCATGTTCAGCGGTGCTCCTCGCCACGGCGGGGCCCTGTTCATCGGTGCTCGTCCAGTAGGTCAAGGGAGCCAGACCTGGCCTGGACTCCCTGCTCAGTCGCCCTCCGACCGTGCTGTTGCTGGACCCTTCGGTGACGGAGTCCTGGGCCCTTTGGTGTCCTTCCTAACACCCAGGATGGGGCTTGTGGGCCCCTCCTGCTCCGCGCTCCTGCTGGCTGACTTTTCCGCCCTGCTGCCCTTTCGCTCCTTAGATGGGGCTCTCGGGCCCTTGCCTCCCCTAGATGTTGTGGCTGGTGAAGTGGGCGAACTTTGCTCCTTGGGGGCAGCCGTGTCAGTCCTCTCACGGCGGCCCTTTAGCTTCCTGGTCTTCTTGCCTGGTGGGGGGCTGGCTGTCCCCTTGCTGCTGATTGAAGTGTCACTGCTGGCAAAGGGTGGGCTCCAGAACCCATGCACCACAGTGACACTCGAAGCTGGGCTGGTGGTGGCTGAGGTGCTCTTGGGACTCTTTGAAGATGGAGGGGGTGGGTCAGTGGAGAGAAAGAGGTCAAGATTAGCAAGGAAAACTTTCTTAGGACCAAGGTAAAAGGTAGGAGAAGTGGTGATGGAAGTGGAGGAAGAGGATGTGGTTGTAGGAGAGTCAGGTGTGCTGTCTTTGGGTGCAGGTGCATGTGCTGGAGGCTGTCGTGAGGTGGATGGCTGTTGGGTGGGTGTCTGCCTGCGTTTGTGTGTCTTGGAAGAGGGGGTGACAGACACAGTGGGAGAGGACACAGGGGACGTGTAAATGGTAGTGGGGGTGGTGACTGCACGTGTGCGGACTGCACTGGAGGGTGTGCTGGTGATGGAAGCACTGGCTGATGGTGGTGTGCATGCAGGTGTGAGTGTAGACGTCACAGGGAGGGAGGAGGGAGACGAGGAGGAGGGGGACACAGAGGTGGTAGTGACTGTTGGAATGTCTGCATCTGGGTGTTGCTTGCGTGAATGTTTGTGGGTTCTGTGGTGCTTGTGTCTGGATGAGCTGCCCTTGGGTGTTGAGGTGTGTGCAGGCTGGTCTGATGGTGTGGATGGGATAGGCTGAGGAACAGGAGACAGAGACAGGCTGGAGGCAGTCAGAAGAGGGAGGCTGGAGACAGGGACAATGGCTGCCGTCAGTGCTGAGGCCAGAGCATTGAACGATCGTTGATGGGCAGCCTGACCCGAATGAATGCCCTCCAGGTAGGCATTGCTCAGATGCACCTCCCTTTCTACCCCCTGGATGGCATTCAAAAGGGTAGTCTGCCCAACAATGATGGTCTGCAGGAGGTCAATGACCTCCTCACTGAGGGCAGCAGGGGTAACAGGGGCAGGGGCTGAGGTGCCTGGGGCGAAGGAGACGCCCGCCTTCCTGGGCGAGCGGGCACGGAGCGTAGGCTGAGGGGCTGCTGGGAGGGCGGGGCTGGTGCGCTAGGGAGCTCCCATCCGAGGACGTGTCGCTGTCGCTGGTGTCACCACCGGTCCCCGTTGTGGTCCTCCCCTCGCCCTCCGGATCACTGGTGCCCTCGGTGTCTGTTCCTGGTCCCACCGGGGCCTTGTGACTTGCAGCTCCCTCGTGCTCCGATGCCAATTCTCCTCCGCCTGATGATGCTAATGCACAGATGCACAAGAAGACGAAGAAGAAGGGTGGGGGGAGAAAAACGAAGACCAGGTTGAGTGCATGCAATGTCAACACCGTTGGCGGAGAGGACAGACACAGGAGCCTCATGCACTAAGCCGCGCATTCGGGGTACACTACTCAGTACTTCTGACTAGGACAACAGGTCTAGAGGCGACAAAGGCGCACATGTGTGATGCTGGACCATCGATAGCTGTACTTGTCACCCTACAGAGGTGGGGGCCGGGAGCACAGGGCCATGCCTAAAGGAGAGGACTACACTACAGAAAGCGCCCTGGCCTAATGTCACCCCCAACCCTCCTCCCCCACCCAGACGCCTCCACTGCGCAGAGAGATAGCAGAATGTGCTGATACTCACCCCCTTGTGTCTGCTGTGATGTCCTCAAGCGCCCATCCAAATCAGGGTAGGCCACCGCCAGGATCCGGGACATCAGGGGGGTCAGGGTACGACTGGCACCCCTCCTAGGTTGGGAGGCCATCCCCAGCAGTGACTCGGCGGTCTTCCTGGTCCCGCGGCGGATGTCCTCCCACCTCTTGCGGCAGTGGGTGCCCCGTCTGACGTGGACCCCCCAGGGCCCGGACTTCCTTGGCGATGGCACGCCATATGTCCACTTTCTGATGGGCGCTGACCTATTTGACATGTAGAGGGTGGGAAGGAAAAATCATCATATTTCTGCATGTTAGATGCGATTGGCCCCCCCTCCCCAACCTTGCCATATGGCACATGCTCTCAGCTGTCGTGCGTTGCACTCCTCATTCGCCCCCCACCCCACCAACTTAGCATCCACCCCACTCCACACAGGCATAGCCCATTCAATGTGCACCCAGTGTACTTACCTGTTGGTCTGGAGGACCGTAGAGTAACGCATACTGGGGGAGGACCCCATCCACAAGTTTGTCCAACTCCTCAGAAGTGAAGGCAGGGGCCCTTTCCCCAGTCGCAGCAGCCATTGTCACTTCCAGACCGAGGTCACAGCAGCACTTGCAGTATAGGTCCTCTCCTGTGGATGATCACGTCTCGAGTGATTAAGCAGATAGAAAATGGCGGTCACGCCCGCGGCGGTGCGTACCGCAACCGCCGGCGCACCTCGTCATTGGCTCCTGAAACCCATAGGCCTCAATATTAGCCAATGCGGCTTCGTATAGCGGTCTTCGACCGCCTACCGCCACGGTGTGCCACGCCAGCGCATTGACCTCACATCCCATTGTCCCACTTCACAGGTCAGGCAGCCGCCATTTCAAGGGCCCACATGGCATTATTTGTACTGCGTCACACAGGCCTAGGCCTTGCATTGCCACACATACACGCCTTTCAATACATAGATAATCGTGTGTTATGCATGCAGTGGTGAACGTACCTGTGACTTGCTTGACTCTGTGCTCCATGTTGTCCTTCCTAGGCACCGTCCGCTGGGACTTGCGAGGAGAAGGATGAATCCTCGCGTGTACCGACCGCTGGTGGACCTGTCGACAATGGAAGAACGCCACATCATACTACGATACCGACTTGACCGAGCCACTATACATGAACTGTGTGCCCAGCTGGAGCCAGCCCTGATGTCCCACATCCGCCAACCCACAGGAATTCCCCCTCTAGTGCAGGTTCTGTCAGTCCTCCATTTTTTGGCAAGTGGCTCATTCCAGACAACAGTGGCCATGTCATCTGGAATGTCTCAGCCTATGTTTTCAAAAATCTTGTCTAGAGTGTTGTCTGCCCTGACGAAACACATGCGGCGCTACATTGTATACCCTGAGGAGGTTGATTTGGCCACTGTGAAGGGTGATTTTTATGCCCTTGGACATATCCCCAACATAATTGGTGCCATTGATGGGACCCATGTGGCTTTAGTACCCCCAAAAGACGATGAGCAGGTGTACAGAAACAGGAAAAGTTACCATTCGATGAACGTTCAGGTGGTCTGTTTGGCTGACCAGTACATCTCCCATGTGAATGCCATGTTCCCTGGGTCAGTGCATGACGCGTATGTGATGCGAAATAGCAGCATCCCTTATGTGATGGAACAGCTACAGAGACAACGTGTGTGGCTAATTGGTGACTCTGGTTACCCCAACCTGCCTTGGCTATTGACCCCAGTGAGGAATCCCCGGACCAGGGCAGAGGAACGGTACAATGAGGCCCATGGGCGAACTAGGAGGATCATAGAAAGAACCTTTGGCCTCCTGAAGGCCAGGTTTAGGTGCCTACATATGACAGGGGGATCCCTGATGTACTCACCAAAGAAGGTGTGCCAGATCATCGTGGCCTGCTGTATGCTTCACAATCTGGCATTGCGACGTCAGGTGCCCTTCCTGCAGGAGGATGGTCCAGATGGTGGTGTTGAAGCAGCTGTGGAGCCTGCGGAGAGTGAAGAGGAGGAAGACGAAGAGGACGACCCAGACAACAGGGACAGAGTTATCCAACAGTATTTTCAGTAGCACACAGGTAGGAATCACCCACGCCATTTAACATTTACTGAATGCCCCCTGCATCTTTACTTTGTGTATTTCCCCCCAGTTCTTTTAAACTGAAGTTTACTTTTTCCTTCCCTTTTCAGTGCTGTATGACCCACTGCGTGACTTCTGCTTGGTTAGCCCATGGACTAATGCTTATTGACATCGGTATGTTGTCCACACATAAATAACAGAACATTATTGATAAGTAATGTGTTATACATTTGTAATTAATACAGGCTGACTCCAGAATGATTTATGTGCAATGAGTGATTTATTTTTAGTGCTATATATTGGTACATGATATTAAAACGGTGATGGGTGAGGGTGGAGTTATGTCCATGGCAGAGTCCAGTTCTCGGTCGCACAGGTGCATTGTTCATATGGCTGTGGAAGGATGGAGCAGGGGCAGTTCAAGGTTGGACAGGGTGACACTGTGGGACAGTGGAATGACATCCGGGGGGATATTAGGCTGGCGGGGGTCTTGGCATCCTACTCTGTCTTCCTTTGAGATCTCAGGTTCCTCTTGCGGGGTGGTTGTTCTTCAGCAGGAGGTGGGGTTCTGGTGGCCCGTCGTTCTGTGGGGGCCTCCTGACCACTAGCGCCGGCGGAGGTGGTAGGCTGTTCCTGGCTAGTGACAGGGGCCCTTTGCGGTGCCACATGGTCCCGCAATGTGGTTTCTATCCGGTTGAGGGCCTGGACTATGGTCCCCATAGCGGTAGCGATGTCCCGGAGTTCATTGCTGAACCCCATGTACCGTTCCTCCTGCTGTGCCTGGATCTCGGTGAACCTGGCCAGTACCGTCGCCATCGTCTCCTGGGAGTGATGATATGCTCCCATGATGGTGGTGAGGGCCTCTTGGAGAGTCGGTTCCCTGGGCCTGTCCTCCCCCCCCTGTCGCACAGCAGCCCTCCCAGTTGCCCTGTTTCCCCGGGCCTCTGTCCCCTGGACAGCGTGCCCACTACCACTGCCCCCAGGTCCCTGTTCTTGTTGGGGTGTTGGGTCAGCCTGGGTGCACTGTAGTGGCGGACACACCGCTGATTGACGCGTCCGCGAGACAGAGGCATGGGCCCGCTGGGTGGGAGCTGTGCTGGTGTTCCCAGAGGGGTTTGGGTCTGCTATGGCCTGTGTCTGTGTGTGGGGAACCGACTGTCCAGAGGTCCCCGATGGTCCGGGCTGGTCGTCAGGTTCTAGGTCGACAGAGCTGCTGTCCTCGCTGGGGGCCTGTTCTGGGGGTGGGATGGACAAATCCGGACCCTCCGTGGTGGTGTGTTGGCGTTCGGGCCCTGCAGGGGTAAAGGAGTATGGTTATTGTTTCTGTGTGTGCCATGGCGTGCATTTTGAGTGCCCTTGTCCCCCAGTGCTGGCATTCCCTTGTGGGAGGTGTTGTGAGGGTTTGGGGGGGGGGGTGTATGGGTATGTGCAATGGTCATGCTTTGGTGGTGGCTGTCTATGGTTTGTGTTGGCATTCAGGGGTTGGTGTTGTTTAGGGTGGGTTGTGCTGGTGAGACATTGGCAGGGAGGTTATGTGCTGGGGGGTGATATTGGGGGTGAGGGGGGGGGGTTGGCATGCTGGTGGTTGGGGGGGTGAAGTAGTTGAGATTCGACTTACCAGAGTCCATTCCTCCGTGTACTCCAGCGAGGCCATCAGGATGCAGGATGTTTACCACCTCTTGCTCCCATGCTGTGAATTGGGGTGGAGTGGGTGGGGGTCCGCCGCCAGTCTTCTGCACAGCGATGTTGTGCCTGGAGATCATCGAGCGCACCTTCCCCCGTAGGTCGTTCCATCGCTTTCTGATATCTTCCCGATTTCTGGGATGCTGTCCCACAGCGTTGACCCTGTCTACGATCCTTTGCCATAGCTCAGCCTTCCTTGCTATGGTGGTGTGCTGCACCTGTGTGCCGAAGAGCTGGGGCTCAACCCTCATGATTTCCTCCACCATGACCCGGAGTTCTTGGTCCGAAAACCTTGGGTGTCTTTGGGGTGCCATGGGGTGGTGTGGATGAGGTGTGGGGTGGTGTTTCTGGTGATGTGCGTGGTGATATGTGGTGATGTGTGCGTAGATGTGGTGTGGGTGATGAAGTTGGGTTCCTGTGTGTGTTGGGGTTTTCTATTGCTGTGCTCGCTCTCTCTATCTCTATCTCTCTCGCTCTCGTCTTCGCTTCGATTTCCAACTAGTGGGGGTTTGTGGGTGATGTGGGTGTGTGTTTTATAGTTGATTGGATGTGTGGGAGTGTTGTTTGTATGTGTCTCAGGTGTGCGTATTTCAAAATGTCCAATGTGGCAGTGTTTTGGAGCTGGGTGTGTATTTTGAGCGCGGCGGTGTGTACCGCCAATGGAATACCGCAGTTGAAAGACCGCCGCGTGGATTCGTGGGTCAGAATGGCATGGGCGTGTTTGTGTTGGCGTGACGGTGGAGGTTTGGTCATCTCCAGTTTTCCGCGGCCCGCTGATGTGGCGGCCTTCCTTGGATGTCGGATTTTTGGCGGTTTCACAGTTGGTGGTCAGAATGACCGTGGCGGTTTACCGCGGCCGCGGCGGTAGACTGGCGGACTTCTGACCGGCGGTAAGGGCCTTTTACCGCCGAGGTCAGAATGACCCCCATAGTCTCTTCTTATGTTCAGTCATTGATTTATAATGTTTTTCTGAAACCCATATTTGGAAAGAAATTGCATGTCTGTATCAGGATGAGGATGTGTCCAGAGTAAAAGACACAACCCTCCCTCCAGCACTGGGCTGGACAAGGTTGTTTAGGCCCAGTGAGATCACAATTGCTAATAAATAGTTGAGGCGAACAAAACCGTGGAGTCTTTGCCGATGACACATACTGTGTGCAAAGTCTTACAGTCAGTGCATGATAGTTGTGTGCAACCACAGAGACAGATCACTCAACAAAATAGCCCTCCTTCTGCATGCAGCTCTCATCTGTGAATCAGATTTGGTGTGTAGATATGCATCTCTCCGTTTTTTTTGTAGGTAAAATGTGAACCTAACTATAACAGCCCTGCAACCTTTGGTGAATTTCTATGGTGCACATATATATATATATATATATATATATCGGCTGGGACCTCCATATCGCAATGCTGGAGGATGCAGCAAACACACGCTCTCAATGAAAATGCATCTGATGAGATCAAACTCCCGAACAGGTTCAAGCCGAAATCTTTAATTTGAAATCCGAGCCATCCTATGAGTATTATCTCCAGCTATTTTACTGTTTTCACTCAAGACATTCTCGAATTGGCACCATTTCTATTGTTAGCATTGGTGACTTCTGAGCCTGAGTTATAGACGGCTGGCCTGATTCACACTGGAAATTCATCCATACCATATTTCGGCAACCATCGTTTAGACTTAAACATCACCACTGGCATACCCCATGTCACTGTTTTTCCTGATGAGACCCATGGGTCGAAATGCGGTCTACCTCCCAAGGATAGACCATTGCAATTTTTATCCCACACAGGAAACTACCTTGTTTTTTGGATTTGTATGCCAAAAAATAAACGTGGCTGTTCAGAAAATCAAAGAACAATATATCTGCATTCTGGTTTTGGCCTTGCTCACTTGAGGTGCACTTTTCACTTTATCACTTTGAAACTCGCTTGCTGTTGCCATAACAAAAGTTACTGCCTGTATATTTATTTGTTGCTTTAAATTAAATATCACTATTTACTGTTGACAATGAACATGTACTGTTTGCTTTTATATTCATGTTTTCATATTCATGGATGGATATATATTTGACCGATTGCACATTAGTAATAGTGTTTTATTGATTTAATCCATGCAGAATTTTCTGCTCGATGTATGTCTACTACAAATGAGTTTCACGTGAACAAGTGTTTTTTTGTTCCATCAATTAGATTTTTGGGACTGAATTTGAACAAGGGACACCCAGGGTGGGGTGGGTGATGGAGAGGGTGGAGATGATTTTCTATCCCCTCACTACACAGATCCTAACTTTCACATGGATTTACAAGAGACCAGTGGGCTTGACACCTCCTCTCAGGCAGGGTTTGCCTCACTACTTGGACCACCAATAAAAGAAAGTGCCTCATTTACAGTGATAGTCCATGGGGAAGCTGATGTTCTAGATTAACAGCTGCCATCAGTCGAGACCAAAGCAAATGTTCTTACAGAAATTTCACAGAGTGGGCCAGCCACAATTGATTCCCTATCAATAAGATGAAATCACACCTGACAACTTCACAGAGGCTTCTATTCATTAAGTCTGTCTTGGACAGAGTGCAGTTCTGGGCTTTCCTCCGCTGCACTGAGTCCAGGACATTCGGACTAAGATACTAAGGTTTCAGTCTCAGTCCTAGAATATGATGAGAGCAGCTCTGAGACTTCTTGGCATTTTAGCCTGCTTCATTTCCCATGTCAGCTATGGCAGGTGGCATAGGTAGGTTCTGCAATAGAATCTGATGTTCCAACGGGCCAAGCATGAAGTAAATCTGACAGATGCAATCCAGATTTCAGAGAAAGTGGCTCACGATCTGCAGTGGTGGCTGCTCAAATGAAATTGGCCCAGTGGGAGGCCTCTCTCTCTTCTCCACACAGAGCTGACGGTGGTGACAAGCACACCCCTACTGGAAAGGGAGGCCACCTGAGGGAGTTGGACATCAGAGGACTTTGGTCTCCAACAGAAACTCGGCTCCACATAAATCTGGTGAAGTTCTGAGCCACTCGGCTGGCTTTGAAGACTCTTCTGCCATCCACCAATGACAGGCTGGTACAGGTTCTCATGAACAACACCACTGCCATGTGGTATTGCAACAAACAAAGTTGAGTGGGGTCCAAGTTGCTGTGTCAGGAGGCTATGTGCCTCTGGAGTTTGTTGGAGCATGAGACCATTTCACTGGCCGTGAACCATCTGGCAGGGTGTCTGAATGCCAGAGGGAATGAGCTGAGCAAGCAGTGGATCACGAATGGCATCTACTTCAGGTGGTGACACAGGGCATCTTCCAACATTGGAGATAAACTGTGCTGGATTTTTTTCCACTGTAAAAAAAAGGCACTTTCAAACTTTTTGTGCATTGGAGTTTCTGCAAGTAGGTATATTAGGCGATGCATTCTGGCTAAAATTGAGCACAGGCCTCCTCTATACCCTCTAGCACCTGCCGCTCCTGTCCTTAATTCTGAAACAAATCAAGAACAACTGGGCCAGGTTATTTTAGTGGCTCTGGATTGCACCAGAAAACTGTGGTACCTACAAGTTCTGGACATGAGCATCAGATTACCACTTCGGGAGGACCTTTTGTTGCAACCACACGACAGGGTCCTCCACCTGAATCTGCACAATTTACACCATACATCGGTTGAGAATGAGCAACAGCAACTGACTGTGTTTGATCTGCCACCTCTGGTGGTTGATGTCACCCTTTCCACCAGGGGGTCTTCCACAAAATCCATTTATGGCGAGTGCTGGAACACATTTGTGGCTCAGTGTGGTGATAGTAAGATTGTTTTCTTACAAGCAAAGCTGTTGGACATTATTTTGTTTGTTTTATCTTTAGCCCGGCAAGGCCCTGCAGTGGGCACTATTACCGGTTATTTGTTAACCCTTTCACCTTTTTACATTTGCAAGAACAACCATCCTTGTTTAAATCACCTACTGTGATGAGATTTATTAAAGATTTGATACACATACCCCCTCCTAAGCTGTTTGTGATGCCACAGGATCTTAGCTTGGTCTTGATATTTCATGGGCACAACCTCTAAGCCAATACATATTTGCTTACAGCAATCCTGACTTTGAAGCCTCTCTTCCTCATCGCAATTACATCAGGTTGTTGCATGATTGAACTCCAGACACTTTCAGTGCTACTGCCATACACCAGAATTTTTAATGGACATGTTGGTGCTGAGGACTCTGTCGGCATTCTTGTGAAAAGTTGTGACTCCCTTTCAGGTAGGGCAGTCTATAACCTTGCCAGCATTCTTTGTTCCCCATCACCTCCGAAAGATGAGGGGAGGCTCCATCAGTTGGACCCCGAAAAGGCTTTAAGCTTTTTTATTGATCTGCCAAGGAATATAGGCCCTCATTATAACTTTGGCGGCAAACGCAGCCTACTGCCACGGCGACGGCCACCAACATACCGTATCCGTGGCTACCGACCGTCCACCAAATTATGACCGTAGCCGGAATTTTAATGGCAGCGGACGGCGGTAAGTTGGCGCTGCTGACAGCAGCATGAGCCATGATACGGCCTGGCGTGTTTTGCTGGCGTACGCTGTTGCTGGCAGCAGCACCGCATCCCGTCTCCTGGCGGAGGACCCCCCAAGCAGGTAAGTCGGGTTCTCTGACAGGAGAGATGGGTGGGGGGTGTTGTGCGCCTGTGTGGGTGTGTGTATGACTATGTTTGAATGCATGTGTAATGCGTGTGTGCATGAATGGGTGTGTGCGTACGTGCATGATGTGCTGTGTGATTGCGTGTGTGTCTGGATGTATGTTAGTGAGGGTTGCTGTGAGTGTGTATGAATGTATGCTTGCATGTGTGAATGGGGAAGGGTGTGCATATGGGTGTGTATGTATGTGTGTGTATGTGTGTATATGTCTTGGCGGGGTCGGGAGGGGTAGGGTGAGGGTGGGTGAGGACTCTGGGGAAGGGCAGGGGGGCGGAGGAGATCCCTATCAGTGCCAGGGAAGGAATTCCCTGGCACTGATAGTGCCGACCGCCATGGTTTTTGTGGCGGCACAGAAACCACGGAAACCATGGTGATGGGTGGGGTCAAAATGCCATGGGTGGCCTAGTGACGGCCGCCGGGCTGGACACTGTAGTCTCCAGCCCGGCGGTCATTACCGCCGCAGCGGTCAGTGTGTTAACTTGGCACTTTGGCCAAACCGCCAATGTCATAATAGTGGCGGAATGTAACGCCAGCCTGTTGGTGGTACTACCGCCACAATTACACCGACCGCCAGGGTCGTAATGACTCCCATAATGTTGACAATCAGCTTTTTGTGGGTTTTTCCTAGGTGAAGAAGCGAAGGCCTGAGCAGAAGAGGACCATGTTGAGGCAGATAGTCCTCTGCATTAGGAGCTGCTAAGCACTGACCAGAAAGCAGCCCCCAAAAGATCTGAGAAACCTTTCTACCAGAGCTAAGTAGACCACTGCTTTAGCTTGCGCGTTGCCTGCCCTTGACATTTGCCAGGCTGCAACATGGGTGTCAGTGCATATGTTCACAAAGCATTACTGCTTTGTTGGCCAAGTCCAACAGAAAAGACACTGTTACCACTCAGTTCTGCAGTACTCCACCTGGGGAGGTACTGTTTTGGTTTGTATTCTAAGGTGATGAATCTGCAGCTAGTTATCCATCAGAAGAACATGTTACTTACCTTTGGTAATGCTCTTTCTGGTAGATATGTGATTTAGTTGCAAATTCCTCTTTGCCCTCTTGCTTCCCCGATCTGCAAAGTGGTTTCTTTTGACATCTAAAAAGGTTCCAGGTTAGAGATAACCACGCTGGTATCAACAATTGTTCATGTTCCATGTGTGAGGGCATGGAAAGGGAAATGAGAAACTGACATCAGTACGCAGAGGTGGTGTTTATATGCGCCCCCACTCCATCACTTCTGGGGCAGTACAGAGTCAACACTGAGACACGTGTGCCACCTAGCAGCGCATGGGAGCCATGCTGAAGAAAAGTTTCTGAATCCAGTCTGGCATCTGGGGGGTATTCTAAGGTGAGGAATCTTCGTTTAGATAAAGTATCACTAATAAAAAGCATTACCCAAGGTAAGTAACTTGTTCATTTATACAAACCCTCTCATAGTGAACGTCTGAGATGCAATAACATAAATCATCCTTGAAACTTATCTTTTTGAGAAATCTTTCATTAACAGTGAAAGTGAAATTGTTATTGTGGAAGAAGCAATAAATTGGAGGTAGAATCTAGCCCCATTTTTAAAAATTCAAGCAAAACATTTTGACATAGAGTACAATTTGTTTCCCTGGCTGCCTATAATGCATCTTTAATTTGCAGTTGCACAGAATTAGATGTTTCATTAACTATTTTGTGAGCCCACCTCAATGTGGAGTTCTAATTGAAGTGCTTCAACAGAAAGGTTCTTCTGGACTCTAATAGATTCTTTTAAGATTCTATCTTCTACTCTTTCAATAAAAGCAAAATTCTCAAAGGGCACATGTTCAATGTAACAGAGGCATTTTCTACATTAAATTTCAGAAACTGTGGAAGGGAATAATTACTAGGGCATTAAGACCTCTTTGTAATCCAGTTAGGGTCAAATTGAGGATTACCACATCATGTGTACAAAATAATATTCAAATGTATACTCACACATTTAGGCAGAAACGTTAAAAAATCCTTAGTAGATTGTGTATATAAAGCGAAAATAAAAATGGAGCTAAAAGACAATCTTGTTTCAGCCAATTTGGTGGTAGAATAGTCACTGTAGTTTTGGTTGATGCTCCAGGAAGATCGGTAGTCCAGTTTCCAGAATGCAGGGCAATCAATATTCTTAGTAGATCAGCTGAAATATTGAGGGACCCCAGTTTTTACCATAGGATAGATCTGTCTACCTGAGCAAAAGGGCAGAAATGTCTATGAATGCAGTATGAACCACCTGACTATTCTTCGACGCATGTTTTTCTGCAATTAATAAGAGCTCCACTCCACCTAATGTGAATGAGTTTTTATGAAAACCAATTTGTTCTGGTGGTAAAATATTGCAGGCCAATGTTATATGTGTTCTAGGACAAAGGACAAAGTGACAAATAATTTGCTGATTGTTTCCAAAAGGGCAATTTGTCTATAATATGAGCACTCAACTATTCCTCTTGCTTATGGGTCAGAGGAAAAAATGGTTCCTTAAAGATTCCAAGATATATATTAAGAGACTACAAAAAACAGTTCCAGAGTTCAGGATTTGCTTTCAATACCATTATTGGGAGGCCATACGAGCCGTGCCCATTTGTTGATCTAGTGGGGGGGCATTATTTTGTTGGGGGGAGATAAATCAACTCAGGTTCTGAAACATCTCGAACACCACTTGAGGTGTACAGACTAGAAACATGATTGTATGTGAGCCTGAGAGTCTTGCTACTATTTTCCAGAACTCCTTTATGTTTCTAGACAACTTCTGTCATAGGGGGCCATATTTGTGCTTCTTGGGTCTCTTTAGATGATATCTTAAAAACGACTCATTTGTCTTTTAGGGTGACATATTTGACTAATTTTAGCAGTACTTCACTTTCAATGTTGCTCCTGTATTAAATTATGTAAAGACCCACAGCAAAATATTTCTTCATTAGTCATAAAGGGCCGCCTGATCTGTCTACGCAGCTGCTGAGGTTTAACCCTGATATTCATGACTATGAGCTGGGTGTTCTGAGAATTGTTACTGTTGCAAACCCTGTGATTTGTCAAATCCCAGGGTTTGTGACCACAAAAGACCTTTTCCAAATGCACTAACTCCATTTTGTGTTTTAACATTTTTTTTCCAAACCACAATATGGGTTTTTTGACCCATACTGGATTCTAAATCAGAAGGGGCATATAAGTGGCATTCCTTCCCAATTGTGACTCCTATGGTGTGTATCAATGCTTTGTAAGCAAAATTCCAGTTGCTAACCATTGATCAGTAACCGGCTCCCAAATTGGGGTGGTCACAGATTCACAAAGGGGAAGGGATCCTTTTTGGACTCCTGCCCTTTTGGGAGTCAGGGTGGCAGCTTCGGAGAAAGTATGCAATGGGCCCAAGGCTACTGCCTGATCTCATGTAAGTTTCCAAAATGTTATTATTTTTAAAAGTAGCCATGGTTACTTTCAGGAACTTAGGTTGCTGAAAAAGAAAGTTTTCTTTTTGGGAATTTAAACACTGGCATGGTGGTCTGCTCTCTCTTGCAGACCACCATCTCCATCATTGTAGCTAATTGCAGAGGGGTGGTATGCTGCACCCTACCTAATGAATATTAATTTGGCAGGTCATTCTGTGACCCCCCCTTCAATGTCCAATTTTGAGAACTGACCTATTTGTTCGTAGATCGGTTAGCAAAATTGGTTGGATTCACGAACGTCAGCACACATTTTGCGACTGCTTTTTGGGAACAGAATCTTACTACATCTTACCCTGAATGTTTAATGAATCATTCAAAATGGGTAAATACATCACATCTTGCAAGAAATCAACATAATTCTTCAGCAAGGATAAATCAAGATGTGATATTGAGATGGCATATGGGGACAAATATATCTTGCTAATATTTTTTCCTATCCAGTTTCCCCAAATAGATTCCTCTGAACTGGGTCAGTGAGTAGAATCATGGAATGTTACTATCAACAGATTGTGATCAATTTAATCAGTTGGAAACATTACCATGTCTCAGACTGCTTGAACTAAAATATAGTTGACGACTGTGCCACCTCTGGGGTTTTTACACAACTATGCAGCACACAAATTTCTCCTAGTTCTACCATTATAAATTCCAATTCCATTATATCACTCAGTAATTGTTTCCCGTGTTTATTGGCCTTAAAGTTGATCAATTTTATTTTGGGTATGCCATAAGCCTTTAAAGATTGTTCATCTTCCAGTAGATTACAAATTGAGGAAGTCATTTTAACATTTAACAGATTCAACTAGAAGTATTTCCAGATATACTTCCTATGACAATAACACCCTGATTTCAACCCAAACTTCTTATCTTTCTGGGTGCAGATGAATATTAAATAACAACATGCACTTATATTGATTTGAATCTCAAGGGATATACTTAATTTAATATTTTGTAGACATAACAGAACATATCCATGGAAAAATGCAATTAAGAATTGTTGCCTACATTGTTGTGATATGCAAGACTCAATAACAAATGTGTCAAGAAGTTAGCCAGTTACACCCAATGCAGGTATTTCACATTTCATGCAGATCCAATAGGGATGTGAAGGAGGGAGGTGTGAAGGGGCAAGGTTAAACTGGGAATCAAAGCACTTCTGATTTACCAATAACTTGGCACCCTTTAATGGTTATTCTCAGTTTTCTTAATTTCATGCCAGTTCATTGGGAACAAAATTAAATGGGGAAATCAAAGAAGTGTTCATCTGCTAATAAATGTTGTGCAATTTTTGTGTTCCACATACAGTTTGGCAGACATTAAGCAGGATTTGCGTTCTGTTGGTCTAGTCAAGTTATCAGTAGATCCTTTAAGGGTGGAAGGGAGATATAAATAGGGTGAGGCAAAAGTTTAATTCTTTGGTGTTATTTGATTAATCTTAAATTTCGCAGACATTTAGCAAATTAAGTACAGTGCAAAGTCAGGCAGACCCTGCGACCAACCCTGCTGTGCATGCCCTAAGTGAGTTAGGCACAGGGCAATATGTTTTACCCTTTTATGATGTATAAGTCTAAGTCAAGCGCAAGAGGTGGAGAATGCCAACAGGTGCTCGCACATCAGCAACAAGTATAACAGCTGTGAGATCAGAAAGTAATCATTTAAGTGAACAATATAGTGGTGGGTGCCAGGCTAGCCAAAACATCTGCCACCACAGGTGTTGGAGGGACACACACTGAGGAGTGGGTGGTTGCCTATATAACAAAAGAAGAGTGGCCAGGGCACACCCGTATTGTAGATCCAGATAATGTTCGGTCCGGTCTGGGAAGATGATGTATAGGGATTTATTTTGGATGCAAGTAGGTAGTTTAAATCCCAATCACAAAGATTGCGTTGTACAAAATGTCCATGTATCCAGAAAGCCAGATGGTAATAAATGGTCAGAGTTACAATAGGATGATCACATGTAACAAGAAGTCCATATAGCAAAAAGCCGATCACATGTAACAATAAGTCCATAGAGAAAAACAGCCAACACGTGTTTCGTCTTCAAGACTTTGTCAAGGCTTCCGAAGTGTAGAACATATATAAAGATACGGTTGAACCATACAACGTACTGCTGGTGGTCATAAATCTCTTAGGAGAAGTCAGATAGTGCTGGAGAGATGGATGCTGACCCTGATAAGCCTTGGAGTTCTTGTAAACACCACCCGTGCCGGACGCGTCGGGATTCAGCAGTGTGCCAAACTGGGTGGTGTTTACTAGAACTCCAAGGCTTCTACACTTCGGAAGCCTTGACAACTTCGCTGTTAAGACAAACTGAATCAAAAATGATTTTATTATTAGGTTCTCAAAACCCGTGGGGGCACAATTTGGATGCAGAACTCCATGTACATCTGTGATTAATCTAATGCTTACAGTCTTCATTCATTTATACAATGGAATTTTTAGGTACATTCAGGGGCATTTATCATTAGGATAAATTTCTCTGATTCTGTGATGATGATTATGGACACCGGGCTATGATACAGACATTTTTAGGATTATGTATATTTTTTACATGCCCTTTTCACCTTTATCATTATTTTATTCACTTGAATGAAATTATTTTTTATTAGCACCTTGGGAGATTGAAATGCGGTCTATTATATGTCCATTTCCATGTTATTGTATGTCCATCTCTATATATTGGTCCCTTTCTCCTTTTCCTTTTGCTTATATATATAGAGACTTGTTTGAATTATAGGACCTTACTCGCAGTTGGATTTTTCATCATTGATACATTGTCAACATTGGATAAGGTTACAATTCTTCCTGCAGATTATTTATAAATTCTATTTTATACAGGGAGTGCAGAATTATTAGGCAAATGAGTATTTTGACCACATCATCCTCTTTATGCATGTTGTCTTACTCCAAGCTGTATAGGCTCGAAAGCCTACTACCAATTAAGCATATTAGGTGATGTGCATCTCTGTAATGAGAAGGGGTGTGGTCTAATGACATCAACACCCTATATCAGGTGTGCATAATTATTAGGCAACTTCCTTTCCTTTGGCAAAATGGGTCAAAAGAAGGACTTGACAGGCTCAGAAAAGTCAAAAATAGTGAGATATCTTGCAGAGGGATGCAGCACTCTTAAAATTGCAAAGCTTCTGAAGCGTGATCATCAAACAATCAAGCGTTTCATTCAAAACAGTCAACAGGGTCGCAAGAAGCGTGTGGAAAAACCAAGGCGCAAAATAACTGCCCATGAACTGAGAAAAGTCAAGCGTGCAGCTGCCACGATGCCACTTGCCACCAGTTTGGCCATATTTCGGAGCTGCAACATCACTGGAGTGCCCAAAAGCACAAGGTGTGCAATACTCAGAGACATGGCCAAGGTAAGAAAGGCTGAAAGACGACCACCACTGAACAAGACACACAAGCAGAAACGTCAAGACTGGGCCAAGAAATATCTCAAGACTGATTTTTCTAAGGTTTTATGGACTGATGAAATGAGAGTGAGTCTTGATGGGCCAGATGGATGGGCCCGTGGCTGGATTGGTAAAGGGCAGAGAGCTCCAGTCTGACTCAGACGCCAGCAAGGTGGAGGTGGAGTACTGGTTTGGGCTGGTATCATCAAAGATGAGCTTGTGGGGCCTTTTCGGGTTGAGGATGGAGTCAAGCTCAACTCCCAGTCCTACTGCCAGTTCCTGGAAGACACCTTCAAGCAGTGGTACAGGAAGAAGTCTGCATCCTTCAAGAAAAACATGATTTTCATGCAGGACACTGCTCCATCACACGCGTCCAAGTACTCCACAGCGTGGCTGGCAAGAAAGGGTATAAAAGAAGGAAATCTAATGACATGGCCTCCTTGTTCACCTGATCTGAACCCCATTGAGAACCTGTGGTCCATCATCAGATGTGAGATTTACAAGGAGGGAAAACAGTACACCTCTCTGAACAGTGTCTGGGAGGCTGTGGTTGCTGCTGCACGCAATGTTGATGGTGAACAGATCAAAACACTGACAGAATCCATGGATGGCAGGCTTTTGAGTGTCCTTGCAAAGAAAGGTGGCTATATTGGTCACTGATTTGTTTTTGTTTTGTTTTTGAATGTCAGAAATGTATATTTGTGAATGTTGAGATGTTATATTGGTTTCACTGGTAATAATAAATAATTGAAATGGGTATATATTTTTTTTTGTTAAGTTGCCTAATAATTATGCACAGTGATAGTCACCTGCACACACAGATATCCCCCTAACATAGCTAAAACTAAAAACAAACTAAAAACTACTTCCAAAAATATTCAGCTTTGATATTAATGAGTTTTTTGGGTTCATTGAGAACATGGTTGTTGTTCAATAATAAAATTAATCCTCAAAAATACAACTTGCCTAATAATTCTGCACTCCCTGTACATAAAACTAATATATTGTTGCAATAAACTGAGACATTTTATCGGTATCAATTATGATAATATTTATATTTATTGATTTATTGAAACTGATCCGTTTTATTGTTTCTCTTATCAGACCCTTTTAATATAAAAGTGGGAATCATTTACTATTTATATAATTGTATATTTACATTGATTGCATTTAAAAATCTGATTGAGAAATATTTGACTGAGTAATCTATTTATATATATATTATATTTAAGAGTGATGTTAGAAAATATGTATAGTTTTGTAAAAGAAAGGAAGAAAAGAAAGAGAAAAAGAAAAGAACAAATATAATATACCTTTTTTGTATATCAGTGTTAACAATTTCAATGTGGGATGTTCAATAATGTTCAAAAGGTCTCTTTCAAAAAATGGTTAAAAAATGCTTTAAAAATGCTTAAAAATGCATAAACAAGACTCTCCAAAGGAATTGGTTTATATAAGGGATCATAGTCGATGTATAAAATGTAGTAGGTAGGTTTTAGACCTAAGTATAAGTAACCTCAGTACCCAAGGGTAGGTCGCTCCCCCTGCCGCTGCAGCTCCACCAGCCCAGGCTCCTGAAACCTCCAAGCAAGTCCTATACAGTAAGTACTCCCCCCGCCCAGCCCCTTGCCCTGCCCCGCGCTACTCACCTCTTCTCCTGTGCCTCTGTCTTCTGCCTTCCGCTCTCCCCTCCTACCTCTCTCCGCTCCTCCGCCGTCCTTCTTCCTTTTGCTCTCTGCTCCTCTTCTGCAGCCCTCTTGCTGCGTGTTCTGCTCTTCCCTCGGCCCCGCTCCTCTTCCTCACCGCGTTCTCTTCCTGCTTCTTTCTTCATCTTTGGTCTTCTTCTGTGTTCTTCATCTGTATTCTTCATCTGTGTTCTTCTTTCTTCCCTGCACCCCGTCCTGCGTGTTCTCTCTTCTTCTTAGTCCTTCTTCTGTGTTCTTCATTCGTATTCTTCATCTGTGTTCTTCTTCTGTGTACTTCATCTGTGTTCTTCTTCTGTGTACTTCATCTGTGTTTCTTCCTTCTCTTCTGCACCACGTCCTGCGTGTTCTCTCTTCTTCTTTGGTCCTTCTTCTGTGTTCTTCATCTGTGTTCTTCGTATCCTCTGCTCCTCTGCTTCTGCCTGACTCCTCTTCCTTGACTCTTCTCTCCTCCTCTTCTTTACCCTTCTTCTTGGCTCTTCTCTCCTCTGTTCTTTTGTTCTGGACTCCTCGCTCCTCTTCTTCTTTACCTTCTTCTTGGCTCTTCTCTCTTCTGTTCTTCTGCTCCTGATTCCTCGCTCCTCTTCTTCTTTACCTTCTTCTTGGCTCTTCTCTCTTCTGTTCTTCTGCTCCTGACTCCTCGCTCCTCTTCTTCTTTACCTTCTTCTTGGCTCTTCTCTCTTCTGTTCTTCTGCTCCTGACTCTTCTCTCTGTCCTTCCTTACTCCCCTCCACCTCTGTAACCCCCCCTCCCCTATCTTCCTATCTTTCTTCCCTACTCCCCTCCACCTCTGTAACCCCCCTCCCCTATCCTCCTATCTTACTTCCTTACTCCCCTCCACCTTTAACCCCCTCCCCTATCTTCCTATCTTTATTCCTTACTCCCCTCCACCTTTAACCCCCCCTCCCCTATCTTTTCTCCCCTCCCCTCTACCTGACCCCCCCACCCTCTGCTTTCCCGCCGCCACCTCTTGCTAGCCCCCGCACCCTTTGCTCCCATTCGTCACCCCACTCCCGCCCCCCGCCCCCGCCCCCAGCTGACCCCTCCTCCCCCCCCTCCTCCCTCTCATGGCGGCCGCTGCGCCGACATCGCCATAGCCATCCCCGACGGCTACAAGATTTCCAGGAGAGACCGCACCAACCAAGTAGGAGGAGGAATCGCCATCGTCTTCAAGGACTCCATCAACGTGACCACCTCCACCGAAGACACCCCCCTCACCGCCGAACACCTGCACTTCCAGATCCACACCGACCCCAGGACCACCCTCAGAGGAACTCTCATCTACCGACCCCCTGGACCACGCACCCTCTTCAGCGACTCTATCTCTGACTTCATCTCCCCGCACGCCCTTGCCTCACCAGACTACATCCTCCTCGGTGACCTCAACTTCTACCTGGAACAGAACAACGACCCCAACACCTCCGCCCTGCTCGACAACCTCGGTCTCAAGCAACTGGTGAACACCCCCACCCACATCGCCGGACACACGCTCGACCCCATCTTCTCCGCCAGCAACCACGTATCATTCAGCCACTCCTCCGCTATACACTGGACCGACCACAGATGTGTCCACTTCACCTTCCGACGCGAGACTCGCCACCTCCGCACACAACCCATCCCACGCCGACAGTGGAGCAAAATCCCAGCGGAACAGCTTCTCTCCACTCTCAGCGTCAACCAACCCACCTTCTCCACCGACCCCAACGACGCAGCCCTCAGCCTCACGCATTGGATCACCAACTGCGCAGACAACCTCGCTCCCCTCAGACGCCTCCCAAGACAGACCAACACCAAAAAAAAACTCTGGTTCACTGATACCCTCAAGGAATAAAAAAAAAAATGCTGCATCCTCGAGAAAGCCTGGCGCAAGACCACACCGCATATAACATGACTGCCCTCAAGAACGCTACCCGCGAACACCACCAACTGATCCGCGCCGCCAAAAGAAATTCCTTCACAGACAGACTGGACAAAAACAGTCACAACAGCAGAGAACTCTTCAACATCGTCAAAGAGCTCTCCAACCCTAACGCCAACGCCATCACACCCTCACAAGATCTCTGCAACTCCCTCACCACCTTCTTCCATTGTAAGATCACCGACCTACACGACAGCTTCGGACACCAAACCCAGCCAACCACCACAGAACCTACAACCCCAGCCATCACCCTCAACGCCTGGACTCACATCAACACGGAAGAGACCAAAGCCACCATGAACTCCATCCACTCCGTGCCCCCCTCGGACCCCTGCCCACACTTCATCTTTAACAAAGCCGACGACATCATCGCCCTGCATCTCCAGACCATCATCAACAGCTCGTTTTCTTCTGCCACCTTCCCCGAGAGCTGGAAACACGCTGAAGTCAACGCCCTACTGAAGAAACCTACGGCGGAACCAAGCGACCTGAAGAACTTCCGCCCCATCTCGCTCCTCCCCTTCCCTGCCAAAGTCATAGAGAAGACCGTCAACAAGCAACTTACCAACTTCCTTGAAGACAACAACCTACTCGACCCCTCTCAGTCCGGATTCCGAGCCAATCACAGCACAGAAACCGCCCTCATCTCAGTCACAGACGACATCAGAACCCTGATGGACAACGGAGAAAGAGTCGTCCTCATCCTCCTCGACCTCTCGGCTGCCTTCGATACCGTCTGCCACCGCACCCTAATAACCCGCCTCCGCTCCACCGGGATCCAAGGACAGGCCCTGGACTGGATCACCTCCTTCCTCTCCAATCGCTCCCAAAGAGTCTACCTCCCACCTTTCCGCTCAGACCCCACCGAGATCATCTGCGGCGTCTCACAAGGCTCCTCGCTCAGCCCGACTCTCTTCAATGTCTACATGAGCCCCCTCGCCGACATCGTACACAAACACAGCATCATCATCACCTCCTACGCCGACGACACTCAGCTGATACTTTCCCTCACCAAGGACCCCACCAGCGCCAAGACCAACCTGCAAGATGGAATGAAAGATGTCGCAGATTGGATGAAACTCAGCCGTCTGAAACTGAACTCAGACAAAACCGAAGTCCTCATCCTCGGAAACACCCCGACCGCCTGGGACGACTCCTGGTGGCCCACTGCCCTTGGCACCGCACCTAACCCCTCAGACCACGCACCCAACCTTGGTTTCATCCTGGATCCACTTCTCACCATGACCAAACAAGTCAACGCCGTATCATCCTCCTGCTTCCTCACCCTCTGCATGCTCCGAAAGATCTTCTGTTGGATCCCCGCCGACACCAGAAAGACCATGACCCACGCCCTTGTCATGAGCCACCTGGACTACGGCAACACCCTATATGCAGGAACCACCGCTAAACTCCAGAAACGTCTGCAACGAATTCAAAACGCCTCCGCCCGCCTCATCCTCAACATACCCCGCAACAGCCACATCTCCGCCCACCTGAGACACCTGCACTGGCTTTCCGTCAACAAAAGGATCACCTTCCGACTCCTCACCCACGCACACAAAGCCCTCCACAACAAGGGACCTGAATACCTCAACCGCCGCCTCAGTTTCTACACACCCACCCGTCAACTTCACTCCGCCAACCACGCTCTCGCCGCTGTCCCTCGCATCCACCGCACCACGGCAGGTGGGAGGTCCTTCTCCTACCTGGCGGCCAAGACATGGAATTCCCTCCCCACCAACCTCAGGACCACCCAGGACCACTCTTCATTCCGGAGGCAACTCAAGACCTGGCTCTTCGAGCAGCAGTAACCCCCATCCCCCTAGCGCCTTGAGACACGCACGGGTGAGTAGCGCGCTTTATAAATGTTTATGATTTGATGATTTGATTTGAAGTATTTGGACTTTCATAGATAAACTCACTTTGAACATTGTGACGTTACAACATGGCCGCTGTTTTGCACATTTTGCACATTTGGTTAGTTAGGTTGCTAAAGACTGAAGAAGGACTAGAACATTTAAATAGATGAATTTAAAAATGTCTGCCAATGTCCATTTGAAGGCTCTCGCCGAAACGCGTTGACATTTGGCCGGGACAGCGTGTGTGAGTTGTTTGTTTTTGGCACTTTATTGCTTTACTTGTTTTTGTATATGATTTTCTAAAGTGCCGTTTCATTCATGAACTCTCTTTAAATAAATAGAGCCAACAATTATTTATTGCACTTATTTTGCAATTGTGTTCATTTTTTACTCAGCCCGAGCTTTTGGATATTGTGCGGCTTGTTGGTGCCCCATTAGACGGCACCGCGTTTTTGATTAATTATTGTTCCGCGTTGGTCTAGCTCGCGGTTTTGGCCTGCACGCTGCTTGGAGTGCGCGTGATACCTTATAACCAGACTCTCTTTGATGAAGAAACTTTTACGCTGCACCGCGCCGCTTTGGATACAAAGTTTCCCGACCCGTGTAACTCTCGGAGCTGCCAAAGAGAGTTGAGACCTCTCGGAGGTAAGGTGAATTTTTAACGGAGACAGGGAAATATAAGAGAATGTGATTCTATCGGTGCTCAGCTCGAATGGACTACCATAGTCATATATTTGAAATATCCGCTGTATATCCAAGGATTACAATTTAAGCTCGTATATCACAATCTTTACAGACATTGATGCACAAAGCGCGTTGGCTCTCGCAATCATACTTTCACACGCTGTCCCGTTGTACATAGTCCGTTTTTTTCAGAATAAGAAATTTATTAGTGACCTTTTTGGAACCTTATTGATTTCTCTTTTTCATTTTTCTTTTTTCCTCTTTTTTTCCCCTTTTTTTCTTTTTTCTTTTTTCTCTCGTGAAAATAATTTTTGCTTCATGTTAAACTGTTAGCAAAGAACTGCACATATTGAGGACGTCGTTTGAAATCTGTCCTCCAAGTGGCTGGATAACACTGTCTCTTTCATAATTTAACAGAATATGGCTAATCGAAGAGTTCTGTGGGAACAAGCATCCACCACTTTATTTGACAATACCTCAGGAACATCCATTGCCTCCAATTCCCAAATTCGTACAGCAGCTAACATCGTTTTTGAATTGGAAAAGGCACGGATTTCAGAATTGAAAAAATGGTGGGAAATGACTTCATTGACCAAATATTTAGAAAATGGACGTGTCCCACGAGGCTTAAGAATTCTAATTTTGCCTACTCTTGGTGACATGGATCCTGATTTACTGGAACAATGGAGATCACACACATCTGATTGTTCTGTGAAATTAATGGACACTTTGATTATTCAATTGAAACGACGCATGGAAGAACAAACACACAAGATTGAACAATCAACGAAAGAATTGGAAAAAATGGGGAGTTCGCAGGAAACACAACAATTGTTTTTAAAAATGGAAGAACGTATTGCTAAAAAAGAAGAAGAAATCAAAACGCGCAAAGCTTTAAAATTTAACAGAGATAAAAAAGACTACGAATTAGGAAGGATTTACACCTTTGCTCGAAAATATAATACTCTGAGAGCACAAGACAAAATCGCAACAACAGACAGGGCCAATGTGCAATCTAATTCAGTAGATGAGAGTTCTGATTTGAGTTCATCAGCTGACAAAGCTTCTTCTAACAAATTGGATTTTCACGGGGAAATGCGATCACTACAATTAGTTACGCCACAATCCAACAGGAACAAAGGACGAGGTCGAGGAGGCACAAGACGCGGATGGGGAAAGAGGAAGAAATTACAAACATCTAGATTAGAGGGAGATTCTTTATCTGACAACCCTAACATCATTGTAAATATTTCCAAGGTTGAACTGACCCAGAATCAAGAACGCATTCTCAAACCTAGGGTTGAGTTTTTGCCCTGATGTGCATTGGAATTATGTTGACACAAGAATAGAGCTATACAAATTTACACGCAAGTTGCGTCTAATGAAACATTTTTCCAACAAAACTCGAGCTAATCCATTGGGGCTCAATAGAAATGTGGATAATCTATCTGGGTGTCACATTAATGATGTCCCTGATTTAGTAGAGATCAGTGATTTGGCCAATATAGGAGACACCATTAGCAACACCAGAGACACCGATGATGAAATTTTGAAAAATATGGGATTTACAGTAGATCATACAATCTCCAGTGCACTCAAACCATCTAGTAGATTTAATCCACCACTACCCACTGGCAATCTTATTGACACGTTTTATAAATTAGTGGTTGATGATATTGATCATTTTCGAACCAGTTGGAATGGCAATAGATCTAAAAGACTCAAGGGTACCAACTTTTCTGCCACAGATTGGAAAGAATTGAATGAGTTAAAATCTAATAACACTATTGTCATCAAGCCCTCAGATAAAGGAGGCAATATAGTAATCATGGATGTAGACAGTTATGTCAAGGAGGCTCATCATCAGCTATCCAACAGAAATCACTATGAAAAATTAGGTAGCAATCCCACCACCCAATATCAAACTATCTATTGGGAAATGTTAGACATATGGTGCACCAATGGCCTTATTGACCAAAATGAGTATCTCTACTTAAAGATTGAATTTCCCAAAATTCCCTGCATTTACTTCCTACCAAAGATTCATAAGAACAAGAATCATCCTCCCTGTCGTCCCATTGTCAGTATGAACTCATCCCTTCTAGAGAATACTTCTCGGCATTTGGATCTCTTCCTCTGTCCCTATGTAACCGAACTGCCCTCCTATTTGCGAGACACTAATGATTTTTTAGCCAAAATACACGATATCCCTTGGCAACCTAGTTTTTTACTGGTCACCATGGATGTGACCGCTCTTTATACATCTATCATGCACGAATATGGTATTCAGGCTTGCAGACATTTTTTGGGCACTCGTACTATTGAATTCTTCCAACACACCAATATGCTTTTGACCATGTTAGAATTTTGCCTTACCCACAATGTTTTTCTATTTGATAATCAATTTTATCTGCAGAAACAGGGCACAGCAATGGGAGCTTCATTTGCTCCAACATATGCGAACCTTTATATGGGTTGGTGGGAGAAGGAAATAGCCTGGTCTGATTCCAATAGTAAATATATGGAACAAGTTGTGCTATGGGTCAGATATATTGATGATCTCTTTCTCATTTGGGATGGTGATGAACATTCTCTAATACAATATGTCAACATACTCAATAACAACGAGTTCAACATTCATTTGGATTTGAAATACAGTTCTCATATCATAGAATTTTTAGATGTTCTGGTAACAGTCCATAACAAAACTTTACAAACCACCATATTTCGCAAACCAACTGCATGTAATTCCATCTTACATGGGAATAGCGGTCATCCGAAAGCTCTTAAATGGAGCATTCCATACAGCCAATTTCTACGGGCTCGTAGAATCTGTTCCAATGATGAATCATTCAATGATGAAATTGTTACCATGACACAAAGATTCTCAGATATAGGTTATCCCCGGAAGATCTTGCATGATGCATATTTGAGAGTATTAAACATGTCTAGAGAAAAACTGCTTTTCAAATCGGGATGTACAAATGTTGATCAACAAGATGGTAGATCGCCGCCTAGGTTGTTTTTTTAATTTAACTCTCAACATTCTTAACTGAACAACATTATACAAAAAAATTGGCATGTTTTGAGACATGACCCTTCGATCAAAGAGAGTATAGGTTTACATCCTCAGATCACTTATCGTAAAACCCAATCACTAGGTGATCACCTCACTAGAAGTTTGTTCTGTCCTAGAGCTAATCGATCATGGTTATCTCAGAAAAGTTTAGGCTTTTGGAAATGTGGGCATTGCAAATCTTGTGCATATGCTCAGAATACACACTCAAACATGACATTTGAGGGAAGAGTTTGCAAAATAACTGATCGCATTACGTGCGACACTGAGTACGTCGTATATGTGATTGAATGTGGCTGCCACAAAAAATATGTAGGCAGCACCATTCACAAACTCAAAGTGAGGTTTCTACAACATCTCAGAGCCATCAAAATTCGTGATCCATCTTACCCCTTAGCCAAACACTTTTGGGATGTTCATGAAGGCAATTGTAGTTCTCTGACCTTCTATGGCATATAAACCATTGCTGGCAACCCTCGAGGGGGCAATAGAACTTCGCTGTTAAGACAAACTGAATCAAAAATGATTTATTATTAGGTTCTGAAAACCCGTGGGGACACAATTTGGATGCAGAACTCCATGTACATCTGTGATTAATCTAATGCTTACGGTCTTCATTCATTTATACAATTGAATTTTTAGGTACATTCAGGGGCATTTATCATTAGGATAAATTTCTCTCATTCTGTGATGATGATTATGGACACCGGACTATGATACAGACATTTTTAGGATTATGTATATTTTTTACATGCCCTTTTCACCTTTATCACTATTTTATACACTAGAATGAAATTATTTTTTATTAGCACCTTGGGAGATTGAAATGCGGTCTATTATATGTCCATTTCCATTTTATTGTATGTCCATCTCTATATATTGGTCCCTTTCTCCTTTTCCTTTTGCTTATATATATAGAGACTTGCTTGAATTATAGGACCTTACTCACAGTTGGATTTTTCATCATTGATACATTATCAACATTGTATAAGGTTACAATTCTTCCTGCAGATTATTTATAAATTCTATTTTATACATAAAACTAATATATTGTTGCGATAAACTGAGACATTTTATCGGTATCAATTATGATAATATTTATATTTATTGATTTATTGAAACTGATCTGTTTTATTGTTTCTCTTATCAGCCCCTTTTAATATAAAAGTGGGAATCATTTACTATTTATATAATTGTATATTTACATTGATTGCATTTAAAAATCTGATTGAGAAATATTTGACTGAGTAATCTATTTATATATATATTATATTTAAGAGTGATGTTAGAAAATATGTATAGGTTTGTAAAAGAAAGGAAGAAAAGAAAGAGAAAAAGAAAAGAACAAATAAAATATACCTTTTTTGTATATCAGTGTTAACAATTTCAAAGTGGGATGTTCAATAATGTTCAAAAGGTCTCTTTCAAAAAATGGTTAAAAAATGCTTAAAAAATGCTTAACAATGCATAAATAAGACTCTCCAAAGGAATTGGTTTATATAAGGGATCATAGTCGATGTATAAAATGTAGTAGGTAGGTTTTAGACCTAAGTATTTGGACTTTAATAGATTAACTCACTTTGAACATTGTGACGTTACAACATGGCCGCTGTTTTGCACATTTTGCACATTTGGTTAGTTAGGTTGCTAAAGACTGAAGAAGGACCAGAACATTTAAATAGATGAATTTAAAAATGTCTGCCAATGTCCAGTTGAAGGCTTTCGCCGAAACACGTTGACATTTGGCCGGGACAGCGTGTGTGAGTTGTTTGTTTTTGGCACTTTATTGCTTTACTTGTTTTTGTATATGATTTTCTAAAGTGCCGTTTCATTCATGAACTCTCTTTAAATAAATAGAGCCAACGATTATTTATTGCACTTATTTTGCAATTGTGTTCATTTTTTACTCAGGCCGAGCTTTTGGATATTGTACGGCTTGTTGGTGCCCCATTAGACGGCTCCGCGTTTTTGATTAACAAATATATATATATATGTATGCAGAATGTAATCGTCCCAAGTCGGCCTGTGTCGGCGCACTTCTTTTCGTGAAGGTGCAGGTTTACGGTAGGACATGCCATTGTAATATTTAAGTTTAATTTTTGGAGTTTCTAATTTCTAAACGGAGCCCAGAAATAAAGAAGCTTTGAAGACGGAGTCTTTTGGAGTGCAGTTTTTCCTTTATCAATACAAGGAATTTGTTTGTGTATATATATATATATATATATATACATATCTATATATAGTTTGTTTTTTGTTTTGCTGATAACTTTGTTGCCATTCAATAAATCTTCACAAAATTTTCAAAAGTAGTGTACTAGTTACTTCAATTGTTGTGGTGATTCATCAAGCGAAGGCAGAGAAAAATGGGTGTCCCAAATCGCTTTTTTCCAGTGCAATGTCTATGGTGGATTTTGCAGTTTTTACACATGACTACAGCCCGAACCACTGAGCGGAATAACACCAAATTTTGTGGAAGGATAGATGTTGGTCTAGAAAGAGCCCTTTTTGTAATTTTGTGGAAATCTGTTTAGTAGTTTGGGAGTTATGAAGGAAAGAAAAATATAGATATCTAGGGACGTGCATCCTTCGTGAATCCACCCACAGGGGATAATGGATCAGGGCGAAAAGCAAGCCCCTGAATGGCTGGTTGCAACCTGAAAGTAAAGTGGCAGCCACCATATTGTTTCTTGGTCAGCCCGGTGGGGGCAGAATAGCAGTGATATATAACATAAGGGGTCAGGAGAGAGATTCCCTGACCCCATAGGACAAATAGAGGGGTCTCTGAGGGAAAAAAATGACCAATTTGTTTTTTGGATTGTACTGCACTTGGCTCAGTGCGGCCCACAGTGTAACCCTGCAGTGGATACGGGGATCCAAAACTCAAGGGAAAACAAATGCACCCACTGAGACACCAACCCCCTGAAGCCAACCCCTACCTGTGAACTGAGGTTGTTATATTAACAAGGCTGGGGGAGGGGGCATGTATGCCCCACCCCTTTAAAAATAGAAATCAGCTCTTGGGTATGGGGTCCATGAGGTCTATTAAGACTTGCAGGCAGCGCGGTCACCCTCTAATTTTTTTATGACATTTGGCCAGTGATGTCATCAATTATGTCATTTGAGATGTCGTCAGTGATATCATAAGTATCATAGATGTCATAGAACATAACATTAGTAATGTAATATGTGATGTTCTAAGCAGTGCATGGCAGGGACCCAAGTTATAGTTAGCTCGGCTAACTATAACTGGTGAATGTCTGTGTTTTTTTAATTCAAAACGTTACATTGGCACTGAAATTTTTACCTAACTATAATGTCACTTTAACCTTTGTTTTTTCAGTGAACTTGTAAGGTTTTTTTTTTTTAAACAAAATCAGATCTTATTATGAAATTTTACTATAATGTCACTTTAACCTTTGTTTTTTTCAGTGAAATTCTAAGGTTTTTAAAAAAAAAACTAAATCAGATCTTACTATAAACCTTAACTATAATGTCACTTTAACTTTTGTTTTTTCAGTGAATTTCAAAGTTTTTTTTATGTAAATTGAAATTTCATTACAATTCCTAACCATAGTGTCACTTTACTCATTATTTTTTCCAGTGAATTTGTAGTTTTTTAATGTTATGTAATATTATATCACTATACAGAAAGCCAACTCCTGCCACGCGCAGCCTTTGGGCAGGCCCTGCAGCCATCCCCTTGCAGGAATGCAAGCCCACGCTGTGCACAGGTGTACGACTGACTGCAGGGTCTGGCCCATGGTCAGGCTCTGTAATCGACTCTCCATGGGCAGCCAGCTCCAGCTATGTACGGCCTTTGGTTATGCAGCTGAGACCATGTGTCCAATCCCCCCCGCAGGCAGTCAGCTCCCTGCTGAGGGAGGGGGTTGCATGCCTCTCTTGTTCCCAAATCACTATCGGTCCCTCGGGACCCCATCCCCTGGGGTCAAAAACATTTATATTAGGAGCGAGGGAGCACTGCTTCCCAATCCGAAGGGCCAAATAGGTCCCAGGGACCCCATCCCTCAGGGTCATGTACTAATTATTAGGGAGTGGGGCGTGTGGCCTTCCCTGAGTCCTAAGAAGTCCAGGGATCCCATGACTAGTCGCTAAACATATTTATATTTGGGGATGGGGCGCTTGGTCCTACTCTCTGAGCACAAATGGGCCCCAGGGTACCCCCCGCCCCAGGGCCATACATTAATTATGGGGGATATGTGCCCCCCTCCCCAAGTTCAAATGAGTCAAAGAAACCAAGGCAACCCTCATCCCTCCAGGGCCAAAAATAATTATTTTAGGGGAGGGGCATGTAGGTGGCATTGCCCCAGCCCAGTGGGAGCAACTGTTTTTGATGTTCCTGCTAGGTGGGAGCAATATGTGGTTAAATGCCTGCAGGAGCATGGGCAGAGAAACAGAATTCTGCTCCAACCTGGTGGGAGCATTTTTAAAACTCCCACCAAGTGAGAGCAGATATCCCTTCCCTGCCCACGCTCCTGCGGGCAGGGAAGGTGGGTTAGCTCCCACCTGGTGGGAGATTTAAAATGGCTGCCACTGGGTGGGAGCAAACATATGCTTCCCTGCCTGTGCTGATGTGGACAGAGAGAAGGCTCCCCAAGACACAGTCTGTGAGCCGGCCCTGGGAGATGGGATCTCCTCGGCCTTAGGAGGCTCAGGGAGAGCAGCCGCGCAGCCCTCCTCCCTTTTAATTTCTACTTACCTCCAGGGGAAGGGGTTCTCTGGGCCCTTATAAGGCTCAGGGGGCCAAACGGCCACCTCTCCTCTTTTTTTATTGAATTCAGCTCAAGGGGGAATGGGGTCCCCTGGGCCTAAAAAGGCTCAGGGAGGTGGGTTGGGCTCCCCCTCCCTCATTTTGAATTTGGCCCTGGGGGATGGGGTCCTTGAGGCCTTACAAAGGCTCAGGGAGGCTGGTGCCAAGCACTACCCTTCCCTACAGAAATAAGTCCCCCGCACCCCACTCCCAGGAGCTGGCCCACCCCAGGGTCTTTCAAAAAGATGAGCATGGGAGCCTGTGCTCTTTATCAAAACATTGCCACAGATTTGTGGATCCTCCATGAAATAAAAAAAAAAAAAAAAACATTTTTGGCTACAGGTGAGGTCCCTCTGAAATCCCACCACCAGGTTTAGGGGGTTATGTTTTTTTTTACATGTTGTATAGGGCTCTGGCTGAGGGAGACCTACGATGTCTGCTGCCACATCCTGGATGATGTGGTGGAAGCCAATCAGATCTCAGCTTGAGATCTGTCAGGTCCGCTGATTCTCTGTAGCGTGATATATACAAAGGGACATATTTACAAGCCCCTGGAGCACCTTAGCGCCACCACAGCATAATTTTTTTATGCTAAGGCATGCTAAGGTGGCTTTTTTGCCGCACCATATTTACAAGGTTGTGCAATGCTTGCATTGCCCCACTTTGCAACCCCATGCGCCACATTATGCCTGCATCAGGCATAATGTATGCAAGGGGAGGATTCGGGTGCAGGGAGACCTGCAAAAATGGTGCAGTGAAATTTACAACATTTCACTGCCCCATTTTTTCTATTATTTTTAATGCCTGCTCAGAGCAGGCGTTAAAATGACGCATCCATTGGGCCTCCCTGTGCTTTGCTGCAATAGAATCAAAATGTTTGACACTAGTGTAGCAAAGCGCCACAATAGCACCAGGAATTTTGATGCTATTTGCCTAACGACTGGCATGGTGCACCGTATTGTAAATACAGCTCAACCATGATGTTGTTAGGTGTCGGTAGGGGGCGCAAGAAAAGTGGCGCATCAGCTATGATGCACTACTTTCTTGTAAATATGCTCCAAAGTTTATGAACATTAATTGCTCAAAAACTACTGAATGGATTTACACCAAATCACAAAAAACACTCTTTCTGGACCAAGATTATAGCTTTCTGCCAAATTTGGTGTAAATAAGTTCAGCTGTTTGTGCTGTAGTTGTGTCTAAAGTTCCTATAAAGAACATGAATGGGGAAAATGTGTTTTGAGTCCTCCTTTTTCTCACCCCCCACTTGATGGATCACCCCAAAACTTTCTATGTGTAAACTAGTCAACATCTAGCACTTTTTTGGAAAGTTTAGAGGAGAATCGTCAAACTGTGCCAAAGTTATTAGCAACACACAAAAAAGCATTTCCTATGGAAACACCATCCGAACTATAACCACACAGTGTGGCTGTCACTGGGTAATACTATAAACCAAATAGACCTTCCTTTTATATTTTGGTGTTCTGACCCTTTGACAAAGCCAGTAGATCTACCTTACATAGAATGATACCCCTTAAGATGGTTACTCTATGTTAAAAAAAACTCAGTGACGTTATAAGTAACTACAACTCATGCCCTTGCCACGCACTGCCTATGGCCTCATATATTAGATAATTTCTGACACATTCTATGACAACATCAATAACGTTAGTGATGACATCTGAAAAGATATCATTGATGCCAACAGTTTGCATGGTGAGGATACGAACTATGGTTACTTCAATTAACTATAACTGGTGAATTTCAGTGGTTTCTTAGAGTCTAAAACATTAAGTTTCACCTAACTACAACCTCACTTTAACTTTTGCTCTCTTCAGTTAATTTCTGTGGATTTTTAAAGTAAGGTATTTTTAGCTTATTAGCAGACCTAACTACATCACTTTTACCCTTCATTTTTTTCAGCGGAAAATTCTCTCTCTCTCTCTCTCTCTCTCTCTATATATATATATATATATATATATATATATATATATATATATGTTCACATCCTTTTTACCCTTTCTCCTTACCTGTCTTACAGATATTTTTGTTTCTGAAGCTCATGACACCCCCCCAATTTTTTAAGCTGATATTTTTCTCCCTTAATATTTGTGGTCCAAACAAATCATGACATGTGTTAGACTAATAGACTAATGCTATCTACTATTGTATATGTCAGCTAGTTGTCGTATTGCTGTACTGCTGTTTACCCTAAATGTATAGATCTTGCTTGCCTTATTACTGAACATTCCATGTAAACCCATGCCCCTGCAAATGTTAGACGGCTCCAAAGCATTTTCTTGGATAGCGTTTTCCAGGCTCAGAAATGTGACATCAAAGGTATAATTCCGATTACACAGATATTAGAGGCGTAGATACGTGACAGCAAAGATATCAGTTAGGTTACTCACAGAGCACATGCATAAGCTTCTGACATCACAGGTACACCACAATGTACTGATCTGGAAATATCTTGCCTATTGGGGGATATGTTCTCTATTGTAAGTCACACTTTCAAAGTTGAGTGGTAGAACACCGAGATGGGAAGCTTTTGAGGAAAAAAATATGACACAAGTCATTCTCATCCTCGACTAAACCACGACCTCCTATCAAAATGCACCCACTAAAAGAAAAACAGATAACTGAACTTTTCTTCAGGCATCTAGACTTTCAGTATAAGGGGGGCAAAGGAGACTGCCATTTTATAAAGGAGATCCAGGAAGACAAGTTAACTTATTTGTAGTATACAGTTTATCCTCAAGTTGCATACACGTTAGAGCATAAACATCCCTCGTAGACAACGTAGGCAACACAGAGCACAGTCAACAGGTCTGCAAACAACCCTCACATTTACAACCTGACAGCTCGTGCAGCAGACGTGCAAACTTCGATCACTCACAGAAGAGACAGGGCAGAGGCAGCAGCATTGCAGCCTTCCTCCCGACACAAAGAACAGGCCAAGCACAGGGAGACGCTGTGCAAGCTCACATCACATGCAGACTTTGAGTGCTCCGTTTCTTCCGAGCAAGCTTTACGCCAGCCAAGCACCACTCTGTACCACGTGCCACAGAATTGAAGTACATAGAAACAATCATAAGGAGGTATGAAGGTGGATCGGACCACACGCATCCGTGGCATGTGAGCTGCTGATCTACCCAAAGCCTTAGCTCTGTTGCCGAGACCGAAGGAGGAAGTGAAGTAACATTGATGTTAAATGTGTAAGAAGTTAGGGGGCTGTCCTAGTCTTCCATTCCCCCCTCTTATTCAAATAAGACTCCTGAATATTGTAGGCCACACATATCTCAAGCAGTTGTCCCTTTATATAGATTGTTTATCGCCTCTTTTGTCCCGATACCTTTCTAGTTTAAACCAAGGTGACTGACCTGTGCTAAGTTGTCAATAGTTGAAGTAAAACGCTGTTTCGGACACGGCCCCTTGTAGGTGCCTTAACGAGCAGGGCCAGAGCAGAGAGCCCATCTATTCTCAGATGCGCCGGGGGCCGCTCCTGGTGCCCCTGTCACTTTCCCCAGACCCCCGAGGTTAATTTCAGCAGGAGCGGAGAGGTAGGGAGAGAGAGGGGGAGGGGCGAGGAGTCACAGAGGGAAAAGAGATATTGGAAGGATGGAAAGAGAGATCGTGTGAGGAGATGAAAGAAGCGGGGCTGCTTTGGTTCCCAGCACGCCCCGTTACTGAGTAGGTGGCACTCAAAGTTCAGCTCAGTGCAGCGCTCCTTTCCCTTATTTGCATTCAACAGTTTATCAATCACCGCTTGCCAAAAGATTATATCCCTCTATTTGTTGTTCTTTGTTTGAGCAGGCCCAGACATACCTCAGTGATTATGATGTGGAAAAGTGTAAGGCGTGTTCTTAACTGCAAAAGATTTGCAATTTGGAACTGCTGGCATTTTTAGGTCTAGCGGGAGGCAGCTTCAAATGCCTGTCAGAGAACAAGTGATGAACACAACAATAAACTGACACTGGCTTTGGGTCAGTCATGTTCAGCTATTGGTTGCTCTGGGTGAGTCCCCTTCAGCCATTGCTCGATGAACCTGCCATTTACATGTTGAATTATCTCAGTGAGTAGTTCTTTGAAGCATTAAACGAAACACCTATGTGGTGATTCCATCGTAATGCATGGAATAGGCGTCCTTTCATTACATTAGTTTCACTGCTATGTATTCCTCTTTGCTTTGTTCACAGTTGTTGCTGACAGACCTTGGTTCACCTGACATAACCCCTATTGGTGCTGCAAACACTAGATGCCTGGATGTTCTCACATTACTGTCCGTTCTAAACCACCAATCATTCTGTGCTAATATCATTAAAATAAAAACGTCATAACAAGTGATTAGACTGGAGCTGTGGAAGGAATGCCTCATGGCGTTCCTTTGGCGTGGGCAGGGGGCAAGGACACTCTTAACTACACCCCCTACAGGATTGTGCAAAAGTGAATCTGAACCGGGGGAGTACTCTGGTCTCTGCGGCCTCCTTTCGGCTCGGGTGCCGTCTGGTTCATCACAATGCTCGGTGATGGAGAGAATTTGGCGGGGTTGTGAAGAAGGGTCTCCCCTGGCGAGCATTGCAGCAATGCAGGCCGGCATGAGCTGCAGACAGGCGCACAGCTGTGCCCTCCGCTGGGATTGGAAGCGCCAATGGCGCACATGGGGGTAGCCAGCCTGAGGGCGACTACTGCACAGGAAAGAACTGCGCACACTGGGAGGATGGTGCAAAACTCGTCACAATAGTGCACACAGGTGATCATAGTGTTTACAGAGAGGAATGGCACCTGTGGAGGGGTGCACACCAAGAGTATGCTCGCTAATAATGCTTGTCTTTCTCAATTAATCAGGAATTAAAAGTCTGCCCCTATTAGTACTTCCACATTGCGGCCATGCTAGATTGACGTTTTACCTCATTTACTGCTTAATCATTCCTATATGGTATTAAAAACTGTTTGTTCTTTTTAAATATTTAGTATTAGGTCTTATTGGCTCCATTTTCATATTTCCAAAGAAAATAGTAAAAAAAATCCGCGAATGTTTAAATATATCGTTTCAAACAGACGTATACAGATGTTTATGATTTTTTGCAGAATCAACAAATTATATGTATTTTGATTATTATACAATGAATTCTCCTTTAAGGGGTTTCCTTGTCCTCCTCCTTTGTTCACTGTTCACCGTTCCTCCAATGAAAAGGGGGCTTGGAGGCGGAGCAAGGACTGTGATAGGAAATCGAGGAACACGCCAAAATTGAGGCACGTGGGAACCCAAAAGCATCAGCAGGGGTCCACGATCCCGTGATGTAAACGAGTAACGTGTACTGTGCTGCGGGAAACAGTCTGGATGGTCTCGTTGCTTTGGTGAAGAATAACATAGGAAAAAGTGGAGAAACGTCCACGAGACTTAAGCGTGTATGCATCTAAGCACAGGAAAACCCCAGAGATGCTGTAAATATTAACTGCATTTCTGTGAAGTCCTTTCCGTCAAAGCCAGTCATCTTTGCCTCACACCGCTAAGACATAACACTCCCCATGCCCTGTTTCTACCTAGATGCCTATTGTTGCTTTTGCCTCAATCCCCTGCTTTTCAACTCCATCACCTCCTACAAATGTGCTTCTCTCATTGCAAATCTCACCAATCCTCTCCATCAATTATATCACCTCCATTCTGTGTGTCTTCTTTCGGTCATATGTCATCTCTTGTGATACCTCAGCTGGGAGTGCACTTAAGAGGATCCTGTATTTGAGTACTGTGCCTGCAGCTTACCTGGACTCTGCACTTGAAGCCAGCACCCACGGCCCCCTTCTGTCTGCCGCCTCACTTCTCTGCTTCAAGGCACTGCCCCTTACCTCTCCCTGCTGCTTTTCTTCCACTCTCTGACTAGGACCCCTTGACTTTCATCTCGATCCATGGCCTTAAATCCTTCCTTAAAACGACATAGTCACTTGGATTTCTGTCTTGTATGCATCGATTCATGACAAAGGCAGTTACCCGCTGCCCCTCTACACTCGAGCCACCTTCATTGCTTGTCATCCCATTCTCCTGCCAGATCCTCTGTCACCTTCCCCACCCTATCTTTCTCTGCAAGCGTTACCCTCTACCTCTTTCCCTATGCCCTGCCTTTCACTTCTGCTAGCTGTTTTCATGTATTTCTTTTCCTCACCACCTTAAGCTCTCTGCATCCAATCTCTCCTGCACCTTCACCTAATACTTGACACCAGCATCACTTTTCTTTGACATTGGCTTTTCTTTCCATTTTTGGCTTGCCCATGCCTTTTGAAATGTGTATCAATTGCATTGTTGTAGGAAAGTACCATCTTGCCTGGCATGTTACCCCCATTTTTACTTGTGTGTCAGTTTGTTTTTGCCTGTCTCACTGGGATCCTGCTAGCCAGGACCCCAGTGCTCATAGTTTGTGGCCTAAATGTGTTCCCTGTGTGGTGCCTAACTGTATCACTGAGGCTCTGCTAACCAGAACCTCAGTGCTTATGCTCTCTCTGCTTTTAAAATTGTCACTGCAGGCTAGTGACCAATTTTACCAATTCTGATTGGCACACTGGAACACCCTTATAATTCACAGTATATATTACCTAGGTACCCAGGGCATTGGGGTTCCAGAAGATCCCTATGGGAAGCAGCATATCTTTTGCCACCCATAGGGAGTTCAGACAATTCTTACACAGGACTGCCACTGCAGCCTGAGTGAAATAACGTCAACGTTATTTCACAGCCATTTTACACTGCACTTAAGTAACTTATAAGTCACCTATATGTCTAACCCTCACTTGGTGAAGGTTAGGTGCAAAGTTACTAAGTGTGAGGGCACCCTGGCACTAACCAAGGTGCCCTCACATTGTTCAGGGCAATTTCCCCAGACTTTGTGAGTGCGGGGACACCATTACATGCATGCACTACATATAGGTCAATACCTATATGTAGCCTCACAATGGTAACTCCGAATATGGCCATGTAACATGTCTAAGATCATGGAATTGTCCCCCATGCCAAATCTGGTATTGGGGTGCCAATCCCATGCTTCTCCGGGGCTCCAGCATGGACCCCGGATACTGCCAAACTAGCTCTCTGGGGTTTTCACTGCAGCTACCGCTGCTGCCAACCCACAGACAGGCTTCTGCCCTACTGAGGTCTGGGCAGCCCAGTCCCAGGAAGGCAGAACAAAGGATTTCCTCTGAGACAGGGTGTTACACCCTCTCCCTTTGGAAATAGGTGTTAAGGGCTGGGGAGGAGTAGCCTCCCCCAGCCTCTGGAAATGCTTTGAAGGGCACAGATGGTGCCCTCCTTGCATAAGCCAGTCTACACCGGTTCAGGGGTCCCCCAGCCCCTGCTCTGGCTCGAAACTGGACAAAGTGAAGGGGAGTGACCACTCCCCTGTCCATCACCACGCCTGCAAAACTGCAACAAAGTAGCAAGATCACTAACAGCAACATTGTAGTGCCTAATCCTGCTGGCTTTCTCGACTGTTTCCTGGTGGTGCATGCTCTGCGGGCTGTCTGCCTTCACTCTGCACTGGAAGCCAAAAAGAAATCTACTGTGGGTCGACGGAATCTTCCTCCTGCTAACGCAGGCACCAAACTTCTGCATCACCGGTCCTCTGGGTTCCCTCTCATCTTGATGAGCATGGTCCCTGGAACACAGGAGCTGGATCCAAGTGACCCTGAGAGTCCAGTGGTCCTTCTTTCCAAATTTGGTGGAGGTAAGTCCTTGCCCCCCACGCCAAACAGTAATCCTGTGTACTGCGTGATCTGCAGCTGCTAGGCCTTCTGTACACTTTTGCAAGGAATCCTTCATGCACAGCATAGCCCAGGTCCCCAGCACTCTGTCCTGCATTGCTCAACTCTCTGAGTTGACCACCGGCTTTGTGGGACCCTCTTTTGTAGTGTTGAGTTGACTGCCATGCTCGGATTTCTTGAATGCTTGTTCCAGTGCTTCTGTGGGTGCTGCCTGATTCTGCATGGGCTCTCTATACTGCTGAGCGCCCTCTCTGTCTCCTCTGCCAAGGGGTGACCTTCTGGTCCTTCTTGGGCCCGGGCAGCACCCATTTTCTTCAAATGCAACCTTTGCAGCTAGCAAGGCTTGTTTGTAGTCTTTCTGCATGAAAACAGCTCTGCATCCCCCAGCACACCGTGGGACATCTTCTGTGCAAAGGAAAAGTTCCTGGCATTTTTCGTTGTTGCAGAATCTTCAGTTTCTTCCACCCAGAGGCAGCCATTTTGCACCTTCATCCGGGGTTCAGTGGGCTCCTGCCCCCCCTGGACAATTTTGTGACTCTTGGACTTAGTCCCCTTCCTTTGCAGGTCCTCAGGTCCAGGAATCCGTCTTCAGTGCTTTGCAGTCAGTTGTTGTCTTTGCAAAATCTCCTATCACGACTTTAGTGTGTTTCCGGGGAAGTAGGGTAACTTTACTCCTACTTTTCAGGGTCTTGGGGTGGGGTATCTTGGACACCCTTAGCGTTATCTGACACTCCCAGCAACCCTCTACACACTACACTAGACCTGGGGTCCCTAAGTGGTTCGCATTCCACTTTCTTAGTATATGGTTTGTATTGCTCCTAGGCCTATTCCATCCTATTGTATTCTACAGTGTTTGCACTACTTTTCTAACTGTTTACTTATCTGATTTTGATTTGTGTGTATATTTTGTGTATTTTACTTACCTCCTAAGGGAGTATATCCTCTGCAATTTTTTGGGCACATTCTCACTAAAATAAACTACCTTTATTTTTAGTAACTGAGTATTGTGATTCTTATGATATAGTTCTCTATGATATAAGTGGTATAGTAGGAGCTTTGCGTGTCTCCTAGTTCAGCCTAAGCTGCTCTGCTATAGCTACCTCTATCAGCCTAAACTGCTAGAACACTATTAATCTACTAATAAGGGATAACTGGACTTGGCACAAGGTGTAAGTACCATCAGGTACCCACTATAAGCCAGGCCAGCCTCCTACAATCGTCTTATCTGCCCACCACAGATAGTTACCCTGATTCCTCCCAGCGACATCCCACCACTATCTCCTGTATGTGGTCAGTATACCTTCCTGTTGTATCCTCCTCACACTGCTCATACTGACCTTGGCGCTGGCATGACAGTCAGACTGGAAAGCCTCCAGGCACTGTGGCTTTGCTCATGGGTGCAACATAGTGGTTGCCTGTTGCCGCCTCTTGGTCCAGCTTTGGGGAGGAGGATGAGCTTTGAAACTGGTGGGGGTTATCTATTTCTCTGCAAGTAACCCATTTCGACCCTTAACCCTTACCCAGTGATTCTTTTGTTTTACTTTGAAAGCACCTTTGCAAGACTGATCGCTCTCCATTCTTCCATTGCTGCATCCAATAACATATGAGCCCTCCTTACTAACTGGCTACTTTCGGTTATGGTAATTATCATATATATAGGTTTGACCTGCCGATATTTATCACAAAACTCTTAATTTATTGGCACACTCATAATGAGAGCCTTCGTGTACCAAAAAATTCTGCTTGTCAGGTTTCTCTCTAGGTCAGTTTTATCCACATATGTTGAAGGTCTTAGATTGCATATATTGCTGGAAATTAATCCAGATAGCTCAAACTCATATTTTTAATGATTCACTGCCATAGAGCTGACGATCCTGTGATTTTAGTGTTTGCAGCATTTCATAAACCACAAGTCTAGTTTGAGGTCAACCACTTTCTCTTGTATTTTCTTAGCACAACCAGATACCCGTTTCTTTTGCTGCTTAAGACACGTTATTTTGTATTTCAGTATACCTAGTTCATAATATATTGTCTTCAAAAATAGAGCTCATCATCTCTTGAAGTTTCTGTGCACCGTCCATCATTTAAACACTTATGACGACAATTCTGTGGCTTATCCTGTACAGCAGAAGGTGCATCCTCAGACTGCTTTGCCCTGAGCTGTATTCTGAGGTGAATCTCAATAGGCGAGGGAGCTGGCTTCAAGCAGATTGAAGTAATGCACCATCAGACACCATTGCTGGTGCTTTTGGAGTAATCCTTTGAGAGTTCCATGAGTCGACGTAGAGGGCTGAGGGTGCTTTTTTTCCCCTTTGATTGACCTTGAGTGCTTTTTGGGCAAAGTATTGTGAAAGATGGGTAGAGACTGCTAAAGAGCTTGGTGAAGGAACTTCCTATTTTGAAACCACCGTCTTGGAAGTTATTTTTTATGAATTTAATTAATGTTAACATTTTATTTTGAATGCCAACCTAAAGTTGTTATTGCATCTCACTTAACTCTGGGTTAAACCTATGTTTAAGTGTAAACAATCCAGCCACATGTAGGAACGGAGGCACAGGAAAAAGTATGCGTTCATTCACAGTGTGGGAGATCTGTCTTAAACTGGCCCATGTCTGGTTGTTACACTTGAGGTGCCCTCCTCTCATTTGGGGCCAGGGGAGCCGCTTAATTCCTGACGATGTTTCTCAGTTTGTTGCATCCTCAGAAGCCCTAGACACTCCACAGTGCAGCTAGTTTCCCGCAATGGAAGGTGGGACTCATTTCACATCCATGATTCAAGGCATGATGGTCGCAAAAAGGAGGAAAGGTAAAATGCTGCTCTGTTTCTTCAATCATTATCAGCATTTTCCTCTTTGTTTGGCTTGTATTTTGTGTTTCTCCTCCTGTGCTCTCCCTACTTTTTAGGCCTTGATTAAGCTTTCTTCGTTGATTCCTTTTTTTCATTCTCCCAGTAACCCAGCAACAAAAACTTCTTAAGCAGTGAAGAAGCACTTCACCTGCTAAACACTCACCCGCATAGGCTTTGTCAGCTCTTGCTTAAATTATAGCTGCCAGATTTTTACTCAACGCACAATAATTTGAACAGCCACTGACTTGCAAAATAATGACATTATAAGCAGCCCAACAAGATATATTTTGTTCATTGTTAGGGCTGTGCAAAATCTACGTAATCTGCGTTTGCGCTATTACGTAAAATTTGAGGGAAATTACGCAAAATTAATAGTAACTGCGTAGAACGCAAATCTGTCATTTCATGCACAAAAAGTGAAAAACATAATTGCTGCACACAACAGCCGTTCTTTGCTCGCATGTTCACACCAACGCAATTTAAAGTTCACCCGGTCCTTTTAATTATATCCAACTGCACACACTGCCATAATGCAACATTTTAGTTCCCGGCACAATTTAGTGACGAGCTCAGAGAAATTAGCTGATTTAGGTCACCTTCTGGAAATACAAAGAATCTCGTCCATGCCTGTGCCCTGTGTGAGGTGAGGACCTGTCTGCACTGCAGACAATGCAGACTCTTTGTTACACGTGTAGGCCAACAGCAGGGCTAAAATCCACACAAATCAAGTTGACTAATTCCTTTTGCTTTTATCCTGGGATCATTTGCCTCTCCCAGGCAGTTCTGACTGCAATATACTATTTTCACTAGGTTACTGCAGTACTGGAGTCATACATTTTATTGTGGTTGTTTTCATGGGATGCACTGTACCAATCCCCACTGTTAATAATGTTAGAAACAAGCATTGTCAGCACTAAAATATGTGTTTAAAAGGGTTCGTGAAGGAGTAGGTGGGTGGTGTATCTGGGACGGTATGGTGGGTGGGGGAATTGCACTAGAGCACTTTGAAGTTTCTGAAAGATGCACTCAGCACGCTAAATAAGTAAATAAATAACAGTGGGTGGAGGTCTTTGAATGTGAGTGAGTGGGTGGTTGAATGTGGGTGGAATGTTTTGCTGATGTTGTTAGGTAGGTTCATGAACATGTGTGGGTGGATGAATGTAGGAGTGTGGGTGGAAAATCTGCTGTCGCTGAGTGTACCACTCTCAAGTTGTGCTTTTAAGTATTAAAAGCGCGACTTTGGATCTCTAAGGATGTGATACTACAGAGCTATACCAGAACATCATCCCACGGAGACAGAATGTCAAAACGGAGAACCGCGCATGGTAAACTACAGCATATGTTATTCCAACTCAAGGTGCTATGCCGATTCAATCCTTCTCTAGCTATATAAGCTGTTTCACCATTTATCTCACGCACAGTAACGTCCTTGGGTTTTACCTTTGACCCTTCTGTCACCCTAATACTCCAACCATGTGGTCACATCTGCAGATTTCTGACTCCATGCACTCAAAAAGTCATTGACAATTTCCCCAATGCAAGATTTCTGGAATGCTATTTTAGAGGGTGCCACAAAGGTCTCCCTCTTTCCCCCTCAATGTCATGCCGCATTCAGTAGCTAGATTTGTCACTGATAAAAACCTGACCACGTAATCTTGTTCCTATGCGATTTACACTGACATGTTGTCCCACTATGCTGCCTCCCCTACAAAGCTCTGTTTTCAAGAAATACACTTCTTTGTCCACGCTCCTCACTGTGTTGGGCAGATAAAGGTAGTCAACCCTCCTTACAACTGGATGTTCCCCACTTCAAATCCTCTCATGCACAGAAACATTTCTTCTCTTGTGCAGCAACCCCTCCTTGAAACTATTTGATGACTGAGGTCAGAACCATGCTCAAGCTCATATTCAGGGAACCAAAACAGTCCCACTTGTTCCAACTCTAGAACTGGACCCGCCTCTCCCCTTTCTTTTCCTTCTTATTAACCAGTGTTTACTCAATATATATATTCATTCTTCATGATCAAGACTGGGTCTTCTCTGCATTACTGTTGTAAGTAACCCACAAACTCAAATATGTTCTCTGGTATGATACATTGAACTATTACAATACATTTAGTTAAATAAAACTCCATTGTCACCTGCTAAGATGCAATTCATATTGTAGAGAAAGGAAAAAAAAACTACAATTTTAGTTCATGTTAGGAGACATCCAAATACCCATAGCTCCATGTCTACTTGCCTTTGGTGAGAATGTGGCATCCTCCTCTCTATCAGCCCAAATGTGAATGTCTAGTGTATTCCATCGAGCAAGTGGCAATGGTCACAGCTGCCAATTCTCCAACTTGTTATCTGCGGTTTATAGCAGTAGGATTTAATTGGTTCCACAAAAAGAATAGACTGGATTTGGTTATTGTTATTCCTTTTATTTTCTAATGGTTTTATTTAGCCCACAGTAGTCTTCTCATATGATTCAGAAACAACAAATAGGCTCGCAAAACTAAGGGGGTCATTCCGACCCCGGCGGGCGGCGGGCACCGCCCGCCGGGCGGAGACCGCCAGAAGACCGCACCGCGGTCAAATGACCGCGGCGGTCATTCTGACTTTCCCGCTGGGCGGGCGGGCGACCGCCAAAAGGCCGCCCACCCGCCCGCCCAGCGGGAAAGCCCCAGCAACGATGAAGCCGGCTCTGAATGGAGTCGGCGGAGTTGCTGGTGTGCGACGGGTGCAGTGGCACCCGTCGCGATTTTCACTGTCTGCTTTGCAGACACTGAAAATCTGAATGGGGCCCTGTTAGGGGGCCCCACGACACCCGTTCCCGCCAGCCTCTTCCTGGCGGTGTAAACCGGCAGGAACAGGCTGGCGGGAAGGGGGTCAGAATCCCCATGGCGGCGCTGCTTGCAGCGCCGCCGTGGAGGATTCCCTGGGGCAGGGGAAAACCGGCGGGAAACCACTGGTTCCCCTTTTCTGACCGCTGCTTTACCGCCGCGGTCAGAATTGCCCCAGAAGCACCGCCAGCCTGTTGGCGGTGCTTCCTCCGTCCCCGGCCCTGGCGGTCCATTACCGCCAGGGTCGGAATGACCCCCTAAGTCCCTCTCTCCTTTTCCAAATCTTCTCATTTTGGCTCATCCCTTGTATAATCGGCTCCCCCCACCACCAACTCTTTAGCCTTCGGAAAACAACTAGTTAAGTACTAGTGTCAGGGAATAAATTAATAAACAAACAATAAATAAACTATAACTTCTGAGTGATTCTTCTTTTTTCTTATCTTTTCCAAAATTTGGGGCTAGATGTAGGAAAGCCCGAGTGTGCGAATTGCAAATTGCGAGTCTGAGCGACTCGCAATTTGCAATTCGCAAACCCAGATGCAGGATGCTGTCCCTGACACCATCTGCGAATCGCAAGGGGGTCGCAAAGACCCACCTCATGAATATTCATGAGGTGGGTCGCAATTTGCGACTCCCTTGCGATTCGCAGCACTCACAGGGATGGTGGCCTGCTGGAGACAGCAGACCACCATGTCTGTGACTGCTTTTTAATAAAGCAGTTTTTTTTTTGTATTGCAGCCCGTTTTCCTTAAAGGAAAATAAGTTGCAATACACACGAAAAAATGAAACGTTTTTGTTTAATTTTTTCAGAGCCATTCACAAAGGGGAAGGGGTGCCATGGGGATCCCTTCCTTTTTGCGAATGGGTTAGCATCCATTTGAAATGGGTGATAACTGCGAATTGCTTTGCGACTGCGTTCGCGGTCACAAAGCAATTCTACATCGCGATGCGAATTGCAAATAAGAAGGGGAACACCCCTTCCTATTTGAGAGTGGCATTCCCATTTTGCGAGTCGGTAACCAGGTTACCGACTCGCAAAATGGGAATGAGCATCGCGATGTGCTTTTTGCATGGTGCAAACAGCGAATTTCGCTGTTTGCACCATGCAAAAAGCTTCGTACATCTGGCCCTTGGTTCTTTAAACCCTTAAGGGTCTTCTTCATCCCATGTTGCTGATCTTATTCTCCATATATTAGACTTTTCTCATTCCTCTCACAAACAGGGTTCTGTGTCTTTACAAGATCCTCATACATTCATCAAATTTTACTTTTCTCTCACTCTCTTTTCTCCTTTTGTCTCTTTGAAATGTCCTCTAATAAAGACCCCTCTTTAATTTTCCTCAGGCTGCCAACCTTTATACTCCTTCTCAAGGACCCCTTGCTGACAAGTGGGACTTTAAAAACATTCCCAAATCACTTGTTATGGTTTCTGGTTTCTCCAAAGTCCTAACAGGAAAGAAAACAAAAATAGCCTATTTTAAACATTCCAGCTGTTTCTTATTTCCCATTTATGCTCCGCATTCCTGGATAAGCCAATGTTCTCCCCTGGGCTCAGGCGGGACGTTTTGCTCAGTGGTGAGAAGCTGGAGAAGACCCTTCTTCAAACCAGATTTCCAACTCTTCTTCTCCGAGGTTGGTAGAGTCCGTGATGCCTTGCTCTATTGCAGACTTCCCAGATGATGTGTTTCTCTGCTGCTCTGGCGAGAGCTTCTTTCTGGCTGTAATGTGTCCCCACAACTTTGTGGTGCCTCTTCTCCAATTTTGCCCAGGTATGCTTCTCTGCTATGGGTCTGAAAGTCTCTTGTCAAACACAGAAAAGCTGATATGAGGATGCTTGCAATAAGTCTAACCACTGGCAATTTCTCAGATAGCATTCCAACCCATTGTTCTTTTGCTCACCATGCCACCTCAGATTAGACCCAGCTGTATGCAAATCAGTTTTGACCCTGCTTCACTATAAATAGTCCAGCCCAAACTGCAAAGTCAGGCCCTCACTGAACCAGAACACAAGCAACCCAAGACTTTTTTCGCTCTGATTGGACAGCTTCAGTTGGTTGTAGCTTCGTTCTAGTCATACAGTGAGCAAGGGACTCATGTCTGGGCATGCCCTTGGCCACTTAGGGCATTACATCAAAGACATAAAAGTTGATAGGATAATGCTTGCAATAAGTCTAACTACAGGCAATCACTCGGAGTAGCATTCCTACCCATCGTTCTTTTTGCCATCAAGTCACCTCAGATTAGACCCAGCTATATGCAAATCAGTCTTGACCCTGCTCCAATAGGCACAGTCCAGCTCAAACTGCCAAGCCAGGTCCTCTTTGAACCAGAACACAAACAACCCAATATCAGTTTCACCTTGATTGGGGATCTTCAGTTGGGTGTAGCTTGGTTCCCAAGGCACAGTGAGGAAGGGACCCACGTCTGTGTGCACCCTTTGCCACTTAGGGCATTACATCAAACACACAAAAGCTGATGGGAGGATGCTTGCAATAAGTCTAATCATTTGCAATCGTTTGGGGTAGCATTCCAACCCATCATTCTTTTGTCCACCACACCACCTCAGATTAAACCCAGGTCTAATGACCCACATGTACATGATATGGTGTGTTTGCTTACTGCCTTCCGGTCATTTTCTTTGGCAATACCTACAAAGAGCTGATTAACCACTCTTTCCTGTTGAGTGCGGTTGATGTAATGGGACACCGCATGCCTGGTATCCTCCTTGGTTGGGTGACTCAGAAGGAAAAAAGTTGTAAAAGTAATAGACTTGCACATATGGAAGGCAGATACCCTCCTCATGGAAGATGGTGGTGTAAGGGGGAGTTGGAGAGCTTTTGAAGCAGGTCAGTTGGCAGAGGATGATAGATATTGGATGTGATACTGCTGCTGGTACTGGTCAACTAGCACAACCCCTGCCCTGTAAGGCCTGATACATTTGTCTGTGCCGGAACTGACTTGCCCTGAATAGCTTCAAAACTTCCTGTGTTGTGGTTGGACTATCTATTTGGGGAGGCTAGGCCCAGTGAGTGAAGTGCAGCGTGACTTTTCTTGAAGCTTTCTATGGATGAGACGGCCGTTTCTCTGAGCCGCCACTCTCTATTGTATGACGTGTCTGTGAGGGTTGCCTGGACATTATCAGGCAGAGAAAAGCATTAAAGTGTGGTGGTACAGTAAAATGGCATTGCCAGGGATGTCTGCAGAGTCTATAGTGCAATTCTGAATGTTAAGCATCCAAACCATAGTTGACCAAATTGGCAGCACTTCCAACAGGGTTTAAAGCCTGAGATTTTCAGTTGAGATATTTGTTCTTACTACTTTCAAAAGGTTGAGGAATTTCATCAGTGAATCGTTAAGAGAGCCTGGAATTGCATCACTGAGGAGTGGAACAACATGAACTGACACAAGTGCACTGGCTGCTGCCTAATATACAAAGAAGTCATCACGTCCACTGAGTGGTGTTGAGGATGAAGCTGCATGGCATTGCATGATGCACAAAAGAGCTATTGTTTGGGAAAGCTTTCAGGACCAGTCTGATGTGCCAAAGGATATTCATAAAGTGAGGAAACTGCGGGAAGTTGTAGCAATCAGAAAAAATAATATTTTAATCTTCTACATTACACAAGCGAGAAGGATAAAATTTGATGCATAAACCACATATTTAACCCAAATTCTTGTGATAGGTGTTGACGTTTAATAACAGCGTATGTTTAGTTGTGATACTGTGTTGAGTCTGTGAATTTTCTTCTTTGTGTAGAAATATTGTCCTAAAATTGACCTCTCATCCAGGTTGTTTCAGTTACTGATCACATTTTTAATTTTCAATAGGCCACACCACCCCACAACTCTCCACATCACACTTGTGCCCGTAACAGAGTCTGGTGTCAGGGTGTGAGTGTAACATACCCCACAACAGCAGGGAGACACTGTTGCTTAGCTTCTGTGTTTTCTGTAACCGTTGTGTGCAATTGTATCTTGCACTGCTCCTTCATCCCCTCTATCTCTTCGTACCTCCTGGTGAGCAATGTGACCCTCCTAACTGGACTCAATGACCCAAAGGCACATGGACAGTGCCAATACACATTCACTGTCCCTCCTGGCTGTCCTTTCACCATGCGCTCTGCTTTCTTCACCCTGTGCTCTGTCCCTTGTAACGTCGTCTCCCTCTTGCACCTTTTGCTCTAGCTCCACCTTGTACCCCACTTTTCTCCTCCCAGTAGAGCTAATCAGTTTGGCTTTTGTATAGTAAAAAGGTGTTCACCAAGATTCAGCAGTTTACAACAATGGTCCAATATCTGCAGCAATATTTCCTGAGAGAAAAACAGTCACAGGCCACTTAGCAGTAAGACATGCCTCCTCATACATACAGCACAGACACACCATGTGCAGCACCACTGTAGATCCCCTGTGTGAAGGAAAGAAGGTTTGGTGCAGCTTATGTGATACCTCTCATGAATACCACCCAAGCCTGAAGACAGTCACATAAATTACAAAAGCCAAGAGGACGGTCATTGCCAGCTCATGTTTTTCACTCCTTCTGGCCTAATTCTGTGTGCCACTTTTGTACATGAACACATAGACATTGCTTATATCTTCTGAATGTGGCTTGTAAGCATCTCATGTACAAACTGTTATCTACAACATGTAGTGGAAATCTCCTGGGACACATGAGGGCAGCTGACAAGTAGATTCATGCACTATATGTTCTCTTTGTGGTAGCAATTGGCGCACATTGCTGCTTAGCTTTCTCCCTGAGTAGCCGTGAGTCAGTAAGAGTGCTGCTCTGCCAAAACAAGTAACGCTAACAAAAGAGCATCTCTTGACAAACAACCACACAGTGAAAGGAGTGCCGAGCAAAAGCCTGGCAGGAGCCAAGAGATTACCGAAGATGAGAACCAGAAACAGACTGCAGCTTTAGTAAACTGAAGGTAAAAGTAGTGATGCACTGAGAGCTAAAGGCAACCTGGAAAATGGTTTAATGTGAGTCCCATATGTAACCATGCACACTAGAGAAGGCATCTCCAGGAGGGGATCAGGACGGTCTTCCTCCCAAAAAATGAAACCATGGTGGTCATTCTGACCTCGGCGGTAAAAGGCGCCTACCGCCGGTCAGAAATCCTCCATAATCCCGCCGCGGTCGCGGAAACCCGCCACGGTCATTCTGACCCGCAGAAGGCAAACCTCCGAAAATCCGACCGCCACAACAGACCGCCAGACCAGCGGTCGGCGGAAAGGTGGAGGTGACCAAACCTCCACCGCCACGCCAACAGAAATACGCCCATCCCATTACGACCCACGAATCCACGCGGCGGTCATTCAAACGCGGTATTCCATTGGCGGGACACACCGGCGCGGTCAGAATACACACAAACGAACAAAACTCAGCCACATTGGACGATTTGAATCCCACACACCTGATACACATACACACACCACTCCCACACACACAGTACAATATAAAACACACACCCACATCACCCACAAACCCCTACGCTAAAAAATTCGTCAAGAAGGCAAGAGCGAGACACCAGCATCCAAAAAATAACAGCCACAGCCACTCAACACCATCACCCACACACTATCCACACACAAAACAACACACACCACCACACTCAACTCACTTAAATACACATACTCCACCCCACACATCATACACACCACCCCATGGCACCCCAAAGACAACCCCGCTTCACAGACGAAGAACTCAGGGTCATGGTGGAGGAAATCGTTCGGGTAGAGCCCCAGCTGTTCGGCACACAGATACAATACACCAGCATTGCCCGGAGGACGGAGCTATGGCAGAGGATTGTCGACAGGGTGAACGCAGTGGGACAGCACCCCAGAAATCGGGAAGACATCAGGAAGCGATGGAACGACCTACGGGGGAAGGTGCGTTCCATGGTATCCAGGCACAACATCGCCGTGCAGAAGACTGGCGGAGGACCCCCACCTCAACCCCCACAATTCACATCATGGGAGGAGGAAGTCTTGAACATCCTGCATCCTGACGGCCTCGCAGGAGTCGGCGGAGGAATGGATACTGGTAAGTTGAAGCTTCAATACTGCTTCCCCCCCACCTGCATGCCAAATCAGACCCCAACCCTCACCCCCATCCTCGAACCCCACCCTCACCCCCACCCCCATCCTCACCCCCACCCTCACCCCCACCACCATCCTCACCCCCACCACATCCTCACCCCCACCACCATCCTCACCCCCACCCCCAGCACACCTATTCCCCGCCAATGTCTCACCATCACAACCCACACATCCCAAAACCTAGGCCTGCATGCGTCCACTAAGCATGGACACCCATCACCAAAGCATGCCCAATGCATATACACATCCCCCCCACAAGCCACCCTCACCAAAGCCCCCACACACGAATGCCAGCACTTGGGGACACGAGAACCCACAGATACACCCATATGCGACACATTGAAACTATAACAATACCTCTATACCCCTGCAGGACCCGACCGTCAACACACCGCGGCGGAGGGGCCAGAATTCTCCACACCCCCCACCCAAGAGGCCGTCAGCGATGACAGCAGCTCTGTCGACCTGGACACCGATGACCAGCCCGGACCATCGGGGACCTCTGGACAGTCGGTTCCCCTCACACAGGCCCAGGCCACTACAGACCCAAACCCCTCTGGGAACACCAGCACAGCTCCCACCCAGCGGGCCCATGCCTCTGTCTCCAGGGCGCGTCAATCTGCGGTGTGTCTACCACTACAGGGCACCCAGGATAACCCACCACCCCAACAACAACAGGGACCTGGGGGCAGTGGTAGTGGGCGCACCGGCCAGGGGGCAGAGGCCCAGGGAAACAGGGGAACTCGGAGGGCAGCTGTGCGACAGGGGGGGGAGGAGAGGCCCAGGGAACCCACTCTCCACGAGGTCCTCACCACCATCATGGGAGCATACAACCGCTCCCAGGAGACGATGGCGACGGTACTGGCCCGGTTCCAGGAGATCCAGGTGCTGCAGGAGGAACACTATCGGGGGTACAGGGAGGACATCAGAGCCATCAACACCACCCTGGTTACCATGGTAGGGCTGCTGCAGGACCTCGTCAACAACAGGGCGGACACTGAACAACACCCAAGGGCCCCTGCCACTAGCCTGGACCAAGAACAGCCAACCACCTCCGCCGGCGCTAGTGGACAGGAGGCCCCCGCACAGCAGCAGCCCACCAGACCCCCACCTCCTGCAGGAGAAGAACCACCCCGCAAGAGGGCCCTGAGATCTCGCAAGAAGACAGAGTAGGATGTCAAGACCCCCGCCAGCAATGGATACCACCTGATGTCATCCCACTGTCCCACATTGTCACCCTGTCCATCCTTGAACTGCCCATGCTCCATCTCTCCACAGGCCTCTGGACAATGCACCTGTGTGACTGTTACTCTGGACTCTGCCATGGACATTCCTTCACCATAGCCCCCACCCACTTGAAACCACCCATCCCATTTTGAGCACTTAAATAAACACCTATTTTGCACCAAAATATCAGGAGTCTGGCTGTGATTTCAATAGATTGTAATTGACATGACAGTGCAAATATGTCCTTGTACATGGTGAAGTCAACAAACAGCTGCCACAAAGCTGTAGTCCATGGGGAAACGAAGCACAGGACTCGTAGTGGGGACCCCAGATCTGAAATAGGGAGGGAAAAGCCAAAACTCAGTCATCATACACTGGGGCAAATAGACAGGCAGCAGAGATGCTGGAGAGTAGTTAGCATTTACTAAATTATCTTTGAAATGTTACCTGTGTCCTATTGGAAGTACTGTTCAATGATTCTGTCCCTGTTGTCTGTTTCAGCCCCGTCGTCTTCCTCCTCGTCACTCTCCTCAGGTTCCACCGCTGCCACAACACCACCGTCTCGACCATCCTCCTGCAGGAAAGGCACCTGGAGGCGCAAAGCCAGGTTGTGAAGCATGCAGCAGGCCACGATGATGTGACACACCTTCTTAGGTGAGTACATTAGGGATCCACCTGTCATATGCAGGCAGCGAAACCTGGCCTTTAGGAGGCCAAAGGTGCGTTCGATCACCCTCCTAGTACGCCCATGGGCCTCATTGTACCGTTCCTCTGCCCTGGTCCGGGGATTCCTTACTGGGGTCAGTAGCCACGACAGGTTGGGGTACCCAGAGTCCCCCACTAGCCATACACGGTGTCTCTGTAGCTGTTCCATCACGTAAGGGATGCTGCTATTTCTGAGGATGTAGGCGTCATGCACTGACCCTGGGAATTTGGCATTTACATGCGAGATGTACTGGTCAGCCAAACACACCACCTGGATGTTCATTGAATGGTAATTTTTTCTGTTCCTGTACACCTGCTCCCTGTCTCTTGGGGGAACCAAAGCCACATGGGTCCCATCAATGGCACCAATTACGTTGGGAATATGTCCAAGGGCGTAGAAATCACCCTTCACTGTAGCCAATTCGCCCACCTCAGGGAAAATGATGTAGTTCCTCACGGATTTCATCAGGGCAGACAACACTCTGGATAACACCTTCGAAAACATGGGCTGAGACATCCCGGAAGCAATTCCCACGGTTGTCTGAAATGACCCACTTGCCAAGAAATGGAGTACTGACATGACCTGCACCAGAGGGGGAATCCCTGTGGGTTGGCGGATGGGGGACATCAGGTCGGGCTCCAGCTGGGCACACAGTTCATGGATAGTGGCACGGTTAAGACGGTAGGTCAGGATAATGTGGCGTTCTTCCATTGTCGACAGGTCCACCAGCGGTCGGTACACGGGAGGATTCATCCGTCTCCTCGCCCAACCCAGCGGACGGTGCCTAGGAAGGACAACATGGAGCACACAGTCAAGCAACCCACAGGTACGTACTCACAGCTAGCACAGTATACGATTCTCTATGCAGTGAATGGCGTGTCTGAGTGGCTATGCAAGGCCTAGGCCTGTGTGACGCAGTTGAAATTGAGCCATGTGGGCCCTGGAAATGGCGGCTGCCTGACCTGTGAAGTGTGACAATGGGATGTGAGGTCAATGCGCTGGCGTGGCACACCGCGGCGGGCGGCGGGCGAAGACCGCGGCGCGAAGCCGCATTGGTTAACATTGAAGCCTATGGGTTTCAGGAGCCAATGGCGAAGGGCGCCGGCGGTGGCGGGACGCACCGCCGCGGTACGCACCGCCGCGGACGTGACCGCCATTTTCTATCTACTTATCCACTTGCGACTTTCACAGGAGAGGACCTATACTGCAAGTGTTGCTGTGACCTCGGTCTGGAAGGGACAATGGCTGCTGCGCCTGGGGAAAGGGCCCCTGCCTTCACTGGAGAGGAGTTGGAGAAACTTGTGGATGGGGTCCTCCCCCAGTATGCGCTACTCTACGGTCCTCCAGACCAACAAGTGAGTTTAATTCAATATGGATTTGGGGCCACTGGCTGGCTTGGGGGCCTGGCGGGGGGCCTGGCGGGGTTGGGGGGCATGTTGGGCCTGGCGGGGGGCTTGGCGGGGGGCCTGGCGGGGATGGGGGGCATGTTGGGCCTGGCGGGGGGCATGGCGGGGGGCCTGGCGGGGATGGGGGGCATGTTGGGCCTGGCGGGGGGCCTGGCGGGGATGGGGGGCATGTTGGGCATGGCGGGGGGCATGGCGGGGGGCCTGGCGGGGATGGGGGGCATGTTGGGCCTGGCGGGGGGCATGGCGGGGGGCCTGGCGGGGATGGGGGGCATGTTGGGCATGGCGGGGGCATGGCGGGGGGCCTGGCGGGGATGGGGGGCATGTTGGGCCTGGCAGGGGGCATGGCGGGGGGCCTGGCGGGGATGGGGGGCATGTTGGGCATGGCGGGGGGCATGGCGGGGGGCCTGGCGGGGATGGGGGGCATGTTGGGCCTGGCGGGGGGCATGGCGGGGGGCCTGGCGGGGATGGGGGGCATGTTGGACCTGGCGGGGGGCCTGGCGGGGATGGGGGGCATGTTGGGCATGGCGGGGGGCATGGCGGGGGGCCTGGCGGGGATGGGGGGCATGTTGGGCCTGGCGGGGGGCATGGCGGGGGGCCTGGCGGGGATGGGGGGCATGTTGGGCCTGGCGGGGGGCCTGGCGGGGATGGGGGGCATGTTGGGCATGGCGGGGGGCATGGCGGGGGGCCTGGCGGGGATGGGGGGCATGTTGGGCCTGGCGGGGGGCATGGCGGGGGGCCTGGCGGGGATGGGGGGCACGTTGGGCCTGGCGGGGGGCATGTTGGGCCTGGCGGGGGGCCTGGCGGGGATGGGGGGCATGTTGGGCATGGCGGGGGGGATGGCGGGGGGCCTGGCGGGGATGGGGGGCATGTTGGGCCTGGCGGGGGGCCTGCTGGGGATGGGGGGCATGTTGGGCATGGCGGGGGCATGGCGGGGGGCCTGGCGGGGATGGGGGGCATGTTGGGCCTGGCGGGGGGCATGGCGGGGGGCCTGGCGGGGATGGGGGGCATGTTGGGCCTGGCGGGGGGCCTGGCGGGGATGGGGGGCATGTTGGGCATGGCGGGGGGCATGGCGGGGGGCCTGGCGGGGATGGGGGGCATGTTGGGCATGGCGGGGGGCATGGCGGGGGGCCTGGCGGGGATGGGGGGCGTTGGGCCACTGGAACGGAAAATGCTGAGAAACTTGAACGTGGTATTTCTCCCTCCCTGTACGTGTCACATAGGTCCGCGCCCATGAGAAGATCGGGATTTGGCGTGCCATCGCCAAGGAAGTCCGGGCCCTGGGGGTCCACCATCGACGGGGCACCCACTGCCGCAAGAGGTGGGAGGACATCCGCCGCGGGACCAAGAAGACCGCCGAGTCTCTGCTGGGGATGGCCTCCCAACGTAGGCGGGGTGCCTGCCGTCAACTGAGCCCCCTGATGTTCCGGATCCTGGCGGTGGCCTACCCTGAATTGGATGGGCGCGTGAGGGCAGCACAGCAGACACAAGGGGGTGAGTACAAGCATTATCTACTCTGTTGTCGCGCAGTGGAGGTGTCTGGGTGGGGGAGGAGGGCTGGGGGTCCCCCTAGGCCAGGGCGATATCTGTAGGCTGGGCACCCCCGTAAGCCCCTGTGTCCCCAGCCACCACCCTCAGTAGTTTGTCAGTACAGCCATCCCTGGGCCGTGTCATCCATGGGTGCAGTTGTCAACTCTAGGCGTGTAGGGCATGTTCCACGGAATGCGTAGCGTACCCCAAGTGCGCAACTTAGTGCAGGGGGCATCTGTGTCTGTCATGTCCGCTAACTGTACCGGAGATCCATGTACTCAATATCCCTTTATTTCTCTCCCCCCCCCCTTTTTGTTTGTCTTTCTGTGCTTGTGTGCATCAGCATCATCAGGCGGAGGAGAAGTGGCATCGGGGCAGGAGGGAGCTGCATCTCACATGGCCCAGGAGGGCCATGCCACAGAGTCAGACTGGACCAGTGAGACGGAGGGCGAGGGGAGCTCCACGACGGGGACGACTGGACCCTGCAGCGACACGGACACGTCCTCGGAAGGGGGCTCCCTTGCGGGGGTGGCACCATCCGTGCCCCCCGCCATTACAGGTACAGCCGCCACCCAGCGCACCATCTCCGCCCTCCCAGCAGCCCCTCAGCGTTCGCCCCGTGCCCGCTCTGCCAGGAAGCCGGGCATCTCCTTCGCCCCAGGCACCTCAGGCCCTGCCCCTGTTACCCCCGCTGCCCTCAGTGAGGAGGTCATTGACCTCCTCCGAACGCTCATTGTTGGGCAGACTACCCTTTTGAATGCCATCCAGGGGGTGGAGAGGGAGGTTCATCGCAGCAATGCGTACCTGGAGGGCATTCATTCGGGTCAGGCTGCCCATCAGCGATCGTTCCAGGCTCTGGCCTCAGCACTGACGGCAGCCATTGTCCCTGTCTCCTGCCTGCCTCTACTAACTCCCTCCTCCCAGTCTCCTGTTCCTCTGCCTGTCCCACCCACACCATCAGACCAGCCTGCACACACCTCAACACCCAAGAGAAGCTCATCCAAACATAAGCACCACAGATCACGCAGACATTCACACACGCAACATTCCGATGCAGACATGCCAACAGTCACTACCACCTCTGTGACCCCCACCTCCTCGTCTCCCTCCTCCCTCCCTGTGACGTCTACACTCACACCTCCATTCACCTCACCATCAGCCAGTGTTTCCATCACCAGCACACCCTCCACTCCAGTCCGCACACGTGCAGTCACCACCCCCACTGCCATTTACACGTCCCCTGTGTCCTCTCCCACTGTGTCTGTCACCCCCTCTTCCACACCACACAAACGCAGCCACCCACCCACCCAACAGCCATCCACCTCACGACAGCCTATCCCTCCTGCACCTGCACCCAAAGACAGCAAACGTGACTCACCTACAACCACATCCTCTCCCTCCACTCCCATTCCCACTGTACCTACCACTCTCCATTGTCCCAAGAAGCTCTTCCTCGCCACTACTAACTTCTTTCCTTACCCTGAGCCCCCCCTCCTTCTCGTCGGGGTAAGAAGAGCACCTCAGCCACCACCAGCCCTGCAGCCCCCTTGACAAGGGTGCAGGGGTATTGGAGCCCGCCAGCCCGCATGTCTGGATCTTCGCCCAGCAGCAAGGGGACAGCCAGCCCACCCCATGGGAAGAGGAGCAGAAGGCGGAAGGGTCGCCGCAGGAGCCCGCCTTCTACATCCCCCCCGGACACCACCCAGAGACAGTCACCAGCCACAGCTCCAAAGGGAGGAAAGGGCCACAGGCCCACGACTAAGGAGGGCAAGGGCAGCAAGTCGGAGAGGTCAGGCAGCAGGCCTGCTGCCCAGGAGGAGCCCACAACCCCCATAGCCGCTGCCCCGGGAGGAACCGGCACAGCTGCCCCGGGAGAGCCCACCACCCCCATAGCCGCTGCCCAGGGAGGACCCAGCCCAGCTGGCCAGGAGGGCCCCACCACCCACAGCCCAGGTGGGCAGTGAAGGAGCACCATCCCCGCTGCCCAGGAGGGCACCACCAGGCAATTAGCAGTTGGCCATAGACCGGCCGCCGTCTCAAGAACCGCTGAACTGGGCCCCGCCGTCTCAAGAACCGCTGAACTGGGCCCTTCAGGGCAAGAACCGCTGAACTGGGCCCCGCCGTCTCAAGCACCGCTCCGCTGGGCCCCGCCGTCTCACGCACCGCTCCGCTGGGCCCCGCCGTCTCAAGAACCGCTGAACTGGGCCCTTCAAGGCAAGGAGCGCTGAACTGGGCCCCGCCGTCTCAAGAACCACTGAACTGGGCCCCGCCGTCTCAAGAACCGATGAACTGGGCCCTTCAGGGCAAGAACCGCTGAACTGGGCCCCGCCGTCTCAAGCACCGCTCCGCTGGGCCCCGCCGTCTCACGCACCGCTCCGCTGGGCCCCGCCGTCTCAAGAACCGCTGAACTGGGCCCTTCAGGGCAAGAACCGCTGAACTGGGCCCCGCCGTCTCAAGCACCGCTCCGCTGGGCCCCGCCGTCTCACGCACCGCTCCGCTGGGCCCCGCCGTCTCAAGAACCGCTGAACTGGGCCCTTCAAGGCAAGGAGCGCTGAACTGGGCACCGCCGTCTCAAGAACCGCTGAACTGGGCCCCGCCGTCTCAAGCACCGCTCCGCTGGGCCCGCCGTCTCACGCACCGCTCCGCTGGGCCCCGCCGTCTCAAGAACCGCTGAACTGGTCCCTTGAAGGCAAGGAGCGCTGAACTGGGCCCCGCCGTCTCAAGAACCGCTGAACTGGGCCCCGCCGTCTCAAGCACCGCTCCGCTGGGCCCCGCCGTCTCACGCACCGCTCCGCTGGGCCCCGCCGTCTCAAGAACCCCTGAACTGGGCCCTTCAAGGCAAGGAGCGCTGAACTGGGCCCCGCCGTCTCAAGAACCGCTGAACTGGGCCCTTCAAGGCAAGGAGCGCTGAACTGGGCCCCGCCGTCTCAAGAACCGCTGAACTGGGCCCTTCAGGGCAAGGACCGCTGAACTGGGCCCTACAAGGCAAGGAGCGCTGAACTGGGCCCTTCAAGGCAAGGAGCGCTGAACTGGGCCCCGCCGTCTCAAGAACCGCTGAACTGGGCCCTTCAGGGCAAGAACCGCTGGCCCTTTGGCAGACGTGGCAGGGCAGGATCTATCTCGGGCAGGGCTGCAGGATGTCCTCTGGCCAACTTGCCTCCTCCAGTGGCAGTGGGGTCTGTTATGGACTGTATGGACTGTGGCTTTGCTCTCCCCAGGATGGCCCAGTGGGCAGGCCACCCACTGTATGGACTGTATGGACTGTGGCTTTGCTCTCCCCAGGATGGCCCAGTGGGCAGGCCACCCACTGTATGGACTGTATGGACTGTGGCTTTGCTCTCCCCAGGATGGCCCAGTGGGCAGGCCACCCACTGTATGGACTGTATGGACTGTGGCTTTGCTCTCCCCAGGATGGCCCAGTGGGCAGGCCACCCACTGTATGGACTGTATGGACTGTGGCTTTGCTCTCCCCAGGATGGCCCAGTGGGCAGGCCACCCACTGTATGGACTGTTTGGACTGTGGCTTTGCTCTCCCCAGGATGGGCCAGTGGTCATGGAGTCCCCTCGTGGATCTGGCGTTGTGTACTCAAGTGGCTGAGGTGCCCCCTCTTCCCTTCCCCCTGAGGTGCCTGTCCTATTTTCTTTCTGATGCCCCTGCAGTGTTCTCTCCGTGGAGTTCTTGTCGTGGGACTGGGCCTTGCCCCTTTGCACAGGACCCCTGTGATCCACGGACAGTGGTTGGACTACATTTAGTAGCTGTATATATTTTGTACATAGTTTATTTATTTATTGGGATTACTGGTGTACATATTTCAATATATCTGCCCGTTTATGATCTCTTCTTTTGGTCTTTGCATTATTTCGGAGGGGGGTGGTTTGTGGGTTGTGACAGTGATCTGTGGGAATGCATTGATGTGTGTGTTGTAGTGGGTGTGGGTGGGTGGGTGTGTGCCGGTAATCTTTTCCCTCCCCTGTGTCGTAGGTGCCGTACTCACCGATGTCTTCCGCGCCGCCGGGCGTGCTCCTGGTATATGAGCAGGAATAGGAGTGCGGGGATGACCTGCAACTCTGGCTCCATACTGCCGGAATCTCGCGTGGAGTGCGTAGAGGTGAGCGTTTTCCCGTTCGTAGTCTGTTTCCGCCGTGTTCTTATCGGCGGTGCTCCCGCCCCGGAAAAGGTGGCAGATTGGTGGGTCGTAATAGGGTGGGCGGTACTTTGTCTGCCGCCGGGCTGTTGGCGGGAACCGCCGCGCTGTTTGTTTGTACCGCTGTGGCGGTCGGAGTGTTAAGTTGGCGGGCTGTGTTGGCGGTTCCCGCCAGGGTCAGAATTGCATATTTTAGACCGCCGGCCTGTTGGCGGCTTGGCCGCCGCTTTATCACCGACCGCCAGGGTCAGAATGAGGGCCCATGTGCTATAATTCCACCAGCATTAGTTAGTGTCAAGGTGTGTGGTGGTGATATATTGTAAGATACGCCTGAAGTAATAGTGGTGGTTATAAAGTGTATTTGTTTAATTAGTACATGGTGATGGCTCTTTTTGATACATCGGTGAGTACATCTTAGCACAAGTATGAAGTATGGTTATTTTGATCAAACTATTTTTTATCCCTTTGAGTTCATTGGGTTTAATTTTTTGTGTAAAGTTGCTTCTAGGATTGCACCCCTTTTCCAGTTTCCATAGAATTTAGCTATGGGAGTTGATTATTCGGGGTCCTCAGGAAGGCTGGCCGCACTGCACAGAAAACACACGTCGGCACCAAAAGGCATTCTTGCAAACAATAACTGAAGACGATCTCACATATATTAATGGTCACAGTATTGTGATGTTGCCACCGATAGGTGCTTTAGCAGGTTTCAAAGTTTGCAGTATTCTATGGTATTGAACATCTGTTTATGCTATTAAGAACATTGACTAGTATTCAGTAAAGAAGTTTAGAGACATTTCTCCAAATTATTGGCATGGGATGGAGTCTAAAGATATCGGTTTCTATTCCAGTGCTCAGACTCTTAGGGTGTTTATTCCTTTTTCTTTTAAATAGTTGCAGTGTGAGTGATGGTGGTACGAATGTGAGTGAAAGTTTGTGAGAGGGGACTGTTGATTGGTAGGGATGAACGATTGGCGTGTATTTCTGCATAGATTATACACCTACATATATCTGCTGTATTATGATATTGAGAGAAAGTATAGTAATACTTATATTTTTATATGAAAGTTAGTCTAATATTGAATATGTAAATCACCCAAAACCCAGAGACTTTGAAGAATAAAGCAGTTAATTGGCTAAAATGGGATGCGAGGTGGACCCTGGATCTAGCTCATGTAGATCTATCTGTTAGAAGAACACTTTGGCTCTGGATAACCCCCTAAAGATTGTGAGGGGGATTGTGTGCTAGTGAACTTTAAATCGACCCTCCTTGTCAAGTTGCTCCTAGGTTGCCTAAGCTGGATGCCGAACGCTGCTGGGCATATTAAGGCTCGTCCCTTTGGATATTTTTTTAAAGGCCCTGTGCCCCCTCCTCACATCCCAGGGCTGGGTCCAGGCTTGATGTGGGTGCATGTGTCAACACACTATTTAAAATTAACACCTAAAACTTCTTTGAACCACTGTCATCCCTGTATAGTCAAGAATGACGGTGCCTGGGATGGCTAATTGATGTCCCCCAACCGCAGCATCTCCTTCACTAAAGGGGAGGAGCGTTACCCCACTGCTCTGAGCTGTGCAAAAAAGGAAAAATAAAATGACAATAACACAATGTTATTATCACTTTATTTTTCAGTGCGGAGCCAAGTTAGGGAGGGGCGGGCTGGGCTGTGTCACAGGGAGGAGTGGTATGTGCACCATAAGTGTGCATGACGATTTGGCTGGCCGTCTTGGGCAGGGCAAACAGACATGCACACTTAGCATTTCTCCACCCGGCTGTATTGCACAGCCGGCTGGAGAACATACACAAGCTCCCACTCCTTGTCTGAGTGCCAAACCAGGCAGCTCAACCCAATCACAACGCTGCTGTCATGCTGGCAGCATGTGATTGGCTTAAGGAAGACTGTGAGCCTGTGGGATTCCGTGCTGCCAGGAAGAGAAGATGGAGGAGCGGCATCAGCCGTTCACAGGCAAGTGAACTTTTATTTTATTTATTTATTTATTTATAGAGCTCCCCCACCACTGCTTTTCAAAGCGACCACCGCTGGTCCCCTGTCCACTGCCGGGAAAAAAAGGCTCTCAGAGAGTTCACGCCACTACTGCATCTCTCATTTACAGATTTGTCCCAGAATCTAGCAATCCCAGTCATACTGCTAATTTGGTTGCCCCCAAGTTCCCGGACCTCATCATCCTTGATCCTTTCACAGCAGTGGGGAATCAGGAGAATACTCCAGTAACAGAGACGTTAGCTTCAGTGGATCTGACCCCAAACCAGCTTTACTCTTCATCTACAGGTTTGCTTGCTCCAGTGGAATTGTTGCCACCCCTCTCTACGTTCAGTGTACCGTCTTTTGCCTGGAATATATTATCTTGGAACATTGCTGGTCTCAACTCTAAACTGGCAGACCTGGACTGGGGGACTTTCATTGACACATTCAATATCTATGATACAGAAAACTTGGTGTGCCGAGCCAAAACACAGATCCGAATTTACCAGATTCTTTTGTCTAGCTACTTGTGGTGTTAAGGGCTGGCCATAGAGTGGCCTAAATCTGTGGGTCAAAAACCCACTTGCCCTTATTGTTACAAGGCTGGATATAAATGTGTAAGATGTTATGGGGGCATCACTTGCAAGAGGCAGATTTGCATCCTATGCCTTTAATGTTTACAACAGGCTGGATGGGGAAAATAGTGCATGCAGTATCCTGCATGTTCTACAGAATATTTTAGATTCTGTACCACATTATGACAGAATAATCATTAGTGGCGATTTTAATGCCCCCTTTGAACCTCTTCGCCAAGTGCATTTTAATTTAACAGATGAGGAAGATGCTGCCTGGTGTGCTCCTCAATTAGACTTGGCCCCAGAAAAGTGTGACTCCCTGGTTGCCTACCAGCTGCTGAGTCTATCCCTTTACTTTGGCGTTCAGGCCTGCAATGGCAGATCTGACTCAGATCATAGAAGTGTCCATTCAATAAGCGTTTGAGGCAGAAGAGCCGTATTGGCTAAATTTTTTTACTCTGACGTTTTGTCCCTCTTTAATGAATATGAAGGTCGTAGAGCATTTTGATACAATGCCCTTCATATGACCCCTAGCGGGCATGGGTCTTGCAATCATCAGGGTGGTAGTCCTAATTCCGAGGTTAATCTATCACTTTCGAATAACAAGCGGTCTCTAAAATGGGAGGTGGTTTGTAGAGACCCATTGAGGTTGGCACAGATCTATGGTCACCTGGTGGACACTATGGAGCTTCTGGGCATCAGTGGACCAGGTATTCCCGACCAGGTGTTTATTATTAAGTGCCATGAAAGGTTGTTTGAGTCTCTTGAAGGCCTGTTATGTAAGGATGAGGTGGGGCCCCAAGGTTACGCACCCATTGTGCTTGGTTTAATAGCCATTGCAGGAAATAGAGATCTACTCTTATTCAGAGCCTGAAATTTGTCAATAGCCATGTAATTCACAAAGTCTGGAAGAACTATAAGATTGCACATTCCCAGGCTAAGTTACAATGGGAACAAGGTCTGTGGGAGGACCTGGTCATAGTGGTTAGGGCTAGGGACACTAAGGACCTGATTAGGAGTTCGTCGGATGATTCAAACTGTCTGCCGAACTTCAGGCGGGGAGGGTTGCCGCCACACTGGCTACCTCCCCGCCGGACCCATTAGAAGTTCCCTGATGGGCTGATGGGCAGAAACCAAGGTTTCTGCCTGCCATCCTAGCAGGAAACTGGTGGCAGTATTGTCGCTGGCTTGTAATCGAGCTGTGGGAAATGCTGCAGCTGCGGGGTGCATCAGCACCCTCACAATGCTCACTGTCTGCACAGAAGACAGTGAGCATTGCATGGGTGCTGGGCTGGGGGGCCCCTGCACTGCCCATCTTACGTGCATCAGCGGTGCAGGGGGCCCCCTGTGGCCCCTGCACCTGTGGTGTGCCAGCCTTTTCCTGGAGGTAAAGCCACCTTGAAAAGGCTGGCAGAGAACAATGTCATAATCAGCAGGGTGGCACTGCATGCAGCGCCGCCCTAGCTGATTCCGACCACCGCGACCACCAGCCCGTCTGGATCATGGATTACGGCGGTGATGGTGGTACCCTGGCTGTCTAACCACCAGGGTCTAAATGTGGCGGTCGGACTGCCAGAGCAGCGGTAGTCCTGACTGCTGCCGCGAGGCTGATGGTCTCAAGACCTCCAGCCTGATAATGAGGCCCTAAATCTTTTTAGGAGATAGTGGTTCATGGTAATCGAAATGCAATCACTAGTACTGATTACAGTCTTTATCCCCAGACCTGGATGGACCACTTTTTGAACATCTATGCGGCAAAGCCCTTTAATGAGAACAGAGGACGGAATATATTACTCCCAGTTTTGGAGGAAGTACTACTCCCTTAACTTTTTGACTTTAAGGACATTGTGAAGGCCATCAGGGCCCTTCCGCCTCTTAAAGCGCCTGGGCCCTGACTCTGTTTCTGGGGACCTATTAAGGGCTTGATATGTGCTGCATACTTTCAGCTGCTCTTTCGTTCTCTGTGGGAAGGTGGCCCCATCCTTGTGTCTTGGCATTTAGCCGAGATCATACCCATTTACAGAAAAGGTTGCAAAGATGACTCTTAGAACTATAGGCCTATCAGCCTTATTGATACCTCCCAGAAAGATTTTTTCCTGCCTCATTCTGGGACAGAAAACAAACTGGGACAAGGAAAATTCTATCTTTTCTGAATTTCAGGCAGGCTTCAAAATCAGGGTCAGCACAGTGGATCAAATTCCCCCCTTCTGCTGCCTGTACTGGAAAATTGTGTTTCGTGACAAAGGTCACTTGTATGTGGTTTTTGTTGACTTAAAGTGAACCTTTTACTCCATCCCGAGAGGCAAGTTGTGGGAGGTTTGGAAGGAGCTTGGTGTCCCTGACAACCTTAGTCTGTCGCAATAATGCGTCACATGCACAACCTGGGTAGGGCTTGGTATGGCAATAACAGCTGGCTTACCGACCCGTACAGTGTAAGTCCTGGTGTTCGCCAGGGTTGTGTATTGACCTCCACCTTGTTTTCGCTTTTCAGTAATTACCTTGTCCACACACACAACTCCCCGGGCAGTGATGCACCCAGACTGTACCCTCATAAAATTGCAACCCTGTTGTTTGCAGATGACACAATGTTGATATCTAAAACCCCACGTAGTCTGCAGGCAATAGTAGATTGCTTCTTAAGCTTTTGCAGCGCTCAAGGATTTCAGATTAATATTAACAAAACAAAATTTATGGTGTTTAACCCCTATAAATCTGCCAGGGCTAAGATCATGGTGCAGGGCGTCCCATTTGAGCATGTGCAGGTTTGTTTATCTAGGCGTGTGTCTAAATCATAAAAAGAGCTGGTCCACGCAGATCAGCAAGTGTGTATTGAAATTTCAATCTGTGGCAGGGGCAGAGTCTAAAATGTGTAGGAGAGCCTATACTAGCTCTCTTGCTCCAGTGGTTGAGATCTGTAACTTAAAAGTCAATAGCTAAGTCATTTAGGGCCATATTTATACTCTGTTTGCGCCGGATTTGCGTCGTTTTTTTTAACGCAAATTCGATGCAAAACGAACTCCATATTTATACTTTGGCGTTAGACGCATCTAGATCCAAAGTTCATGGAGTTTGCGTCATTTTTTAGCGTGGACACCTTCCTTGCGTTAATGATATGCAAGGTAGGTGTTCCGGTCTAAAAAATGACTCCGAGGCATGTGCGCTGTATTTATACTCCCGGGCAAAAATGACGCCCGGGAGTGGGCGGGTCAAAAAAAATGACGTCCAGCCGCTTTTGCGTTGTTTTTTTGCGCCTGGTCAGGGCAGGCGTTAAGGGACCTCTGGGCTCGGAAGGAGCCCAGAGGTGCCCTCCCATGCCCCCAGGGACACCCCCTGCCACCCTTGCCCACCCCAGGAGGACGCCCAAGGATGGAGGGACCCACCCCTGGACATTAAGGTAAGTGCTGGTAAGTATTATTATATTTTTTTTTGTGGCATAGGGGGGCCTGATTTGTGCCCCCCTACATGCCACTATGCCCAATGACCATGCCCAGGGGACATAAGTCCCCTGGGCATGGCCATTGGGCTAGGGGGCATGACTCCTGTCTTTGCTAAGACAGGAGTCATTTCAATGGGGGTTGGGAGTCTAAAAAAATGGCGCAAATCCGGTTGAGGCGAAGATTTTGCCTCAGCCTGACTTGCCCCATTTCTTGACGCCCAAGCTCCATATTCCCCTACGCCGGCGCTACCTGGTGTAAGTCATTTTTTTTTACGCACACCAGGCAGCTCCGCCGGCTAACGCCGGCTAACGTCATTGAATAAATACGGCGCCCGCATGGCGCTTCAGAATGGCGTTAGCCGGCGTTAAATATTTTGACGCACAACTGCGTTGGCGCAGTTGTGCGTCGAAAAGTATAAATATGGCCCTTACGGTGCAGACCTATAGGGTTATACAGGTTCTCCTGAACTCTGTAGAGTACAAAAGAGGTTTGTGCGGAACGTTCTTAATGTCCTGCAAAGTGCCTCTCGTCTTTCTCAGCATTTAGACCTGGGTCTTTACCCAATTAAATGCAGTATCTTGTTTAGACTTATCGTGTACTGGCACAGACTTTGGTCTGTAGAGGAACTGGAAACTTATAGAGTCTTGATTCAGGCGCACTTAGGCCTTCATTACAAACCTGGTGGTTGGTGTAAAAGTGGCAGTAATACTGCCAACAGGCTGGTGGTAATTACCGCCAAATTATGACCCTGGCGGTGAGAACTCAGATAGGCAGCCACTTTACCACACCGACTGCCAGGGCGGAAACAACAGCCACCACGGCGGTAGCCGCCTCCAGCCAAGCGGAAGTCAATGTCCCGCCTACCATATTACAACCACTCAATCTGCCACCTTTTCCAGTGCGGTACCACCGACATCAAAAGCCTGGCAGAAACACTGCACAGAAGGGAAAGGACTCACCATTGGGGAACCAGGGAACAACCACGCCACCATGGAGCCTGAAATGCATGTCTTCCCCATGCTCTTCTACGTCCTGCTCCACCACGAACACCAGCACCGGAGAAGAGAACGACCGTGAGCACAGCCGCCTAGCACACGGGGGAGGGGGGCAGGAAAAAGAGAGTGTCACACACACGCACCACACACACCCCCACCCCCAACACCATACACACAATCAGCTGCAGTACTAAAACATATTTACCCTGTACTTTGGATGAATAATGCAATAGGAATTTACTAATTTAAGTGTAATAAGATCAACACAGTACAAATAAGAAATATGCAATGTAACAGATATATACAATTGTACAGTTCCAGGGATACTGCCCAGTCCTCAGTGTGCGTGGGCCACAGGGCCACAGGTCAAAGTCCAAGGCCCCACTTGTCATCTGCAACAACACGGAGAGATAACTGCAGGGGCATCAGTTGGGAAATAGGCAGGCACTTCAGGGGGACAGGGGGAGACACCTCAGCCAGGAGATGGAACAGGGCCACTGGTTTTGGAGGGGCAAAATGCCCTGTGCTTGGTCCTGGGGAGTGTAAGGCCACAGTCTCTCAAGTGGGTGACTTGCCCACATGCTCTGGAGGGGGCAACATGCCTGGTGCTTGGTCCTGGGGAGTGCAAGGCCACAGTCTCTCAAGTGGGTGACTTGCCCACATGCTCTGGAATGGGCATCGTGCCCTGTGCTCTTGATCTTGGGGAGGCTGGGGTTGGTGGGTGTCTTACCCACTGGTTCTGGAGGGTGCATCGTGCCCTGTGCTCTTGATCCTGGGGAGGCTGGGGTTGGTGGGTGAAACAACAGCCACCACGGCGGTAGCCACCTCCAGCCAAGCGGAAGTCAATGTCCCGCCTACCATATTACAACCACACAATCTGCCACCTTTTCCGGTGCGGTACCACCGACATCAAAAGCCTGGCAGAAACACTGCACAGAAGGGAAAGGACTCACCATTGGGGAACCAGGGAACAACCACGCCACCATGGAGCCCGAAATGCATGTCTTCCCCATGCTCTTCTACGTCCTGCTCCACCACGAACACCAGCACCGGAGAAGAGAACGACCGTGAGCACAGCCGCCTAGCACACAGGGGAGGGGGGCAGGAAAAAGAGAGTGTCACACACACGCACCACACACACCCCCACCCTCAACACCATACACACAATCAGAAATTTGCAGGGGGCAGGCCGCACAGCAGCCCATGGAGGCAGGACTACATACCGTCCGCCGGTGGTGACGGCTGCTCAGTGGTGGTAGTGGTGCTGCTGGTGGGGGGAGGCTCCAGCCCATCCCCTGCAGCCTCGGATGGCTGCCCACTGGTGGTGGTTGTGCTGCTGCTGGTCGGAGGAGGCCCTGCAGCCTCGGATGGCTGCTCAGTGGTTTTGGTGGTGCTGCTGGTTGGGGAGGCTCCAACCCATCCCTTGCGGCCTCGGACGGCTGCCCACTGGTGGTGGGGGAGGCTCCAGTCCATCCCCTGCTGCCTCGGACGGCTGCCCATTGGTGGTGGTTGTGCTGCTGCTGCTGGTGGGGGGAGGCTCCAGCCAATCACTTGCAGCCTCGGACGGCTGCTCACTGGTGGTGGTGGTGCTGCTGCTGCTGCTGGTGGGGGGAGGCTCCAGCCCATCTCCTGCAGCCTCAGATGGCTGCACTAACCATGGTTGTTGGTGGGGGCTCCGTCAGAGTCCCTGCCCCAGTCTCCTTGCCCTTCCTGCCAGCAGCTGGTGCTGGCTCTTTGGTGTTACTGGCAGCAGCTGGCGCTGGCCCTTTGCTCTTCCTGCCAGCAGCTGGTGCTGGCTCCTTGCCCTTCCTGGCAGCAGCTGGTGCTGGCTCCTTGCCCTTCCTGGCAGCAGCTGGTGCAGGCTCGTTGCTCTTCCTGCCAGCAGCTGAGGCAGGCTCCTTGCCCTTCCGGGCAGCATCTGGGGCAACCTCCTAGCCCTTCTGGGCAGCAGCTGGGGCAGGCTCCTTCACCCTCAGGACAAGTGCCCTGGATCCTTTCCCACCACGAGTGGGTGTGGTGACTACTGGGCCTGTGGACTGGGTGGCTGAGGTACTTGCCTGGGTTTTTGCGACCATGGCCAGATGTGAAGGACGGGTGGGAGGGGTAGGGAAGAGGTCAATGGTGGATAGGAACAGCTTTTTAGGGACATTGGGGTGGGAAGAGGGAGAAGGTTTGGGAGTGGAGGAAAAGGGAGTGGTTGCAGGAGGTGTCTGTCTGCTGATTTTGGGTGCAGGTGCATGGGCTGGATGCTGTTATGAGGTGGATGGCTGTTGGGTGTCTGAGTGCTTGCATTTGTGTACTTAAGGGGGGGACAGACACAGTGGGAGAGGACACAGGGGACGTGTGCATGGCTGTTGTACAGGTGTCTGCAAGTGAGGTGTGTTTTCTGCTTGGTGTGGTGGTGATGCTGTTAGTGGATGAGGATGTAGTGCATGCAGGTGTGAGTGTAGATGGAACTGGGAGAGAGGTGGAGGAGGAGGAGAGGGATACTGTGGAAATTGTGGATGTTGGTATGTCTGCATCTGGATGGTGTTTGTGTGAGTGCCTGTGGGATGATGTGTGGTGCTTGTGTTTGCCTGTGCCACTCTTGTGTGTTGTCTTGTGCACATGCTCGTCTGCCTCTGTGCTTGGGATAGGTTGTGGTTGAGGGGAATGGGATTGGGAAGAGGAAGTTGGAGGGGGGAGGGTGGAAACAAGGACAATGGCTGCCATCAGAGAGGAGGCCAGAGCCAGGATCGATCTCTGTTGGGCCACCAAGCCAGTGTGAATGCCCTCCAGAAATGCATTTGTCTGGTGCATCTGGGCTGCCAGCCCCTGGATGGCATTCACAATGGTTGACTGCCCTACAGAGATGGATCTCAGGAAGTCAATAGCCTCCTCACTCAGGGCAGCAGGGCTAACTGGGGCAGGGCCTGAGGTGCCTGGGTTGAAGGAGATGCCCACCCTCCTGGGTGAGAGGGCACGGGCAACTCGCTGAGGGGCTGCTGGGAGGGTGGTGCTGGTACAGGGGGCGGCGGCTGTACCTGTAGCTGAGGTGGTCACAGAAGTGTCCACCACCACCAGGGAGCTTTAATCGGAGGAGATATCTGTATCTAAACCGTCCCCTCCAGTCTCCGCCGTGGTGCTCCCGTTGCCCTCCGTCCCACTGGTGCCCTCAGTGTCAGTGGACTCTGCCTCCTGGGTCCTGTGGGATGCAGCTCTCTCCGGTGCCTCTGCTCCTCTGCCAGATGATGCTAATGCACATAAGGTCAGGGTGACAAAAAGGGGGGGGGGAAGAGACAAAGGTCAATGGCTGCACCAACACCACCGCTGGTGTACACACCATCCTCACACACAGGGAACGCCCCTACGCACTATGCATTGCACTACCAGTTATATTGCTAGCCACCAAGGCATGGGGAGGGGCACACACCTCCAAATGTAGAACACCTGGGACCCACGCAGCCCTGACCAGTTGTTGATGCCTACGAGCTAGGTAGCAGGATTATCCCTTCAGGACCCTTGCCACCAGGGGACCTACTCTGCAATGTCAAACCTGGCCTAGTGGCTCCCACTGACACACATCTCCAACCTGGATACCACCCTAACATGCGTAAGTTGCAATGATGGTAACTGTACTCACCCTCTTGTGGCTGCTGTGATGCCCTCATGTGCCCATCCAGCTCAGGATAGGCCACCGCCAGTATGCGGGCCATCACGGGGGTCAGGGTTCGATGGGCACCCCTTCCTCGTTGGGTGGTCATCCCCAGCTGGGCCTCTGCCGTCTTTCATGCTCAGTGTCTCAGGTCCTCCCACCGTTTCCGACAGAGGGTGCTCTACCTGCTGTCGACCACCAGGGTCTGTACCTCCTTGGCGATGGCACGCCATATGCCCTTCTTTTGATGGGCGCTGACCTGCAGAGGAAATACACACAGGAAAATAGTATCAGTCAGACAGTCCTGCCTGTTACACTTTTGGCCCACCATACCCCTTCACATCATCATTTACCCACACATGGCCCAGCACACAACCAATACGCCGCCCAGAGGACATCCACCCACCCCCCTACACAAGGCCCTCACTCACACCACACATGCCACATGCATCATGCCACAGTGTACTCACCTGTTGTCTGGAGGCCCATACAGCAGTCCATACTGGGGTAGGAGGCCATCCACCAGTTGCTCCAACTCTGCCGAGGTGAAGGCAGGGGCCCTTTCTCCAGTCACAAAGGGCCATGGTAGGTTCCAGACACAGGTCACAGCAGCACATACAATGTAGGTTGAAGGTCAGGTAGCAAATGAGTGATCAGATAGAAAATGGCAGTCCATCCGCGGCATACCGTCACCGCTGGCGTACATCACCATTGGCCACTTTACCCAATAGAGCCCAATTTTAACCAATGAGGAGTTGCACAGCAGTTCCCGACCGCCTCCCGCAACGGCGCACAACCTCAGCGGAATTACCTCACTTGCACCTATCCCTCCACACGGAACAGGCAGACGCCATTTCAGGGGGGGGGGGGCAGGCCCTGGATAATAACTGCATCACTGTTAAAATTTGGACATACAGGACAATTCTCACAGACCCATTACAAATTGACAGCATGCATTGTACTGTTGTAGCCCCATTGTTCAGTGTGTGACCGGCTCCTCACTCTTTTGTCCCTTAGATTGCTACCGTTGCGGATGAATAGGGGATGGAGACATACTCCTATGTACAGACCCCTATTGGACTTGGCAACAATGAAGGACAGGCACATCATCATCACCTATAAACTTGATACGGCCACAATCACAGAGCTGTGTGACCAATTGGAGCCTGACCTGATATCTGCTATCCGTCACCCGACTGGGATCGCCCGTCTTGTGCAAGTTCTATCAGTGCTCCATTTTCTGGCAACTGGTTCTTTCCAAGTGACAGTGGGCTTGGCAGCAGGAATGTCACAGCCAATGTTCTCAATAGTGCTGACCGCCCTGATTAAACACATGTGCAGCTACATTGTTTTCCCCCCAGGTGGAGGATTTGGCCACAGTGAAGGCTCACTTCTATGCAATGGAACATATCCCCAACATAACTGGGGCGATTTATGGAACACATATTCCATTTGTCCCCCCGTCAAAATGAACAGGTGTTCAGAAATCGTAAGAGTTTCCACTCCATGAATGTACAGATGGTGTGCTTGGCCGACCAGTACATCTCCCATGTCAATGCTAAGTAACCTGGGTCGGTGCATGATGCCTTTATCCTGAGGAATAGCAGCATCCCAAATGTGATGGCCCAACTACAGAGGCACAGGGTGTGGCTAATAGGTGAGGCCTGGTCCCCACCCAATATATGTTGGTGTATGGGTATGGTGTGGGCCAAATGGGATAGTGTGTGACTAAATGATGTCCCTCGATATTTGGAGGTGACTCTAGTTACCCCAACCTATCATGGCTACTGACCCCTGTGAGGAATGGCAGGACAAGGGCAGAAGAACGTTACAATGAGGCACATGGGCGAACCAGAAGGATAATAGAAAGAACCTTTGGCCTCCCAAAGGCCAGGTTTCGGTGCCTCCATCTAACAGATGGATCCCTGTGCTGCTTACCCAAGAAGGTCTGCCAGATAATAGTGGCATGCTGCATGTTGCACAACCTTGCCCTGAGACGCCATGTGCTTTTTCTGCAGGAGGAGGAGGCTGGAGATTCCCATGTGGCAGCAGTGGACCCAGTGGACAGCGAGGATGAGGAGGCAGAGGATGAGGATAAGGATAACAGAACAGCAGTGATACGACAATACTTCCAATGACACCCAGGTAAGACAGTGTTAATTCACATTTCATTGTCATTATTTTGAAATTCTTTGGTACTGGCATGCTGTTATTTCCCACTTCTATGCCCACTTACTGTACCCTTTGGCAATTCATTTTACAGATGTTGGTGCCCCACTCTAGCTCCTGGTGTGATCACTGCAGCCAACTACAGGTCTTTCCTATGTGCTCATTTACTGTACAGTTGAATTGCAATGTTTGTACCTGGTTAAACGTATACATACTTGAAAAATGTGACATACTCCATACTTGTATTTTTTCCAAGGGTGTTTATTGAAGTGCTAAGAAAAGGAGGGGCACATGCAATGGGATGGGGTAATGATGGAGGAAAGGTCAGGGTATTGTTCCAGTCTATTTGTAGCACAGATGCATTGTCCAAGGGGACATAAGAAGGGGAGCAGTGGCAGTTCAAGGTGGACAGGGTGACAGAGTGGGACACAAGGGTGACAATCAGGAGAGTCTCATTTCCTGGCGGGGGTCTTGGCAATAGTCTCTGGCTTCTGCCTGGATCGCAGGGAATGGAGGTGCTATTGGCCTGTGAGTCCTGGTGCAGGGCCTCCTGTCAAACTAGCGGCAGCAGAGGTGAAAGGCAGTTCTGATGTCTGGCTACTGGCTGGGGCCCACTGTTGTGAGACTGCCTCCCTCATAATGTTGCCCATGTCTGCCAGCACCCCTGCTATGGCAACCAGGGTGGTGTTGAGGGCCTGCAAGTCCTCCCTGATCCCCTGGTACTGTTCCTCCTGCAGCCGCCTGTTCTCCTGCACATTGTCCAGGATCTGGCCCATCGTGTCTTGGGAATGTTAGTAGGCTCCCATGATCTCGGTGAGTGCCTCCTGGAGAGTTGGTTGCCTGGGCCTGTCCTCCCCCTGACCTCACAGCAGTCCTCCCAGTTTCCCTGTTGTCCTGTGCCTCTGTCCCCTGAACCGTGTGCCCACTGCCTCTGACCCCAGGTCCCTGATTGTCTTAGGTATGAGGTGTGCCCTGGGGTCCCTGTAGAGGTGGACACACTGCTGATTGACGTGTTCTGGGGACAGAGGTATGGATATGCTGGATGGGTGCTGTGGTGTTGTTTCCAGATGGGGGAGGCTCTGTGGTGGTGTGTGACTGGGCTTGGGTAACCGACTGTCCAGAGGTCCCTGATGGGCCAGGTTGGTCATACAGATGCAGACGACCAGAGTTGCTATCATCACTATGGGCCTCCCCAGTTGCAGGACTGGATATTGCTGGCACCTCCTCTCCGGTGACATTGGCTGGGATACCTGGGATTATTGTTTGTGACATACTGTGCATCAGTGGAGTGCCCTATCTGGTTGTATTTGCCCTGGCAGCTTTCACTTGTGTAAGTTGGTATGTGGTGGGCTAGCTGATTCACTCTAGTGTGCATGCTTTGGTTATGGGTGTCCATGCAGGGCCGTGAGTGATGTCCATGCATTTGTAGTGCAGGCAGGCCTTGGCACTGGAATGAGTGGGATGTGATGGTGGGGTGTGTGGGAGGTGGTAGAGGGATGGGGTGAGGGTGGGGGTATGTGATGGCATGCAGGTAGGGGGGTGATAGTAGTATAGAGTTGACTTACCAGACTCCAGTCCTCCTCCTACTCTGGCCAGGCCCTCAGGATGCATGATTGCCAAGACTTGCTCCTCCCATGTTGTTAGATGTTGGGGAGGAGGTGGGGGTCCACCGCTAGTAATCTGTCCAGCGAGTTGGTGTCTTGCTGCAATGGAGTGCACCTTACCCTGTAGGTCGTTTCACCTCTTCCTGATATCATCCCTTATTCTTGGATGCTGTCCCACAGCGTTGACCCTGTCCATGATCCTCCGCCAAAGCTCCATCTTCTTAGCTATCAATATTTTCTGCACCTGTGCTCCAAATAGCTGTGGCTCTACCCAGATGATTTCCTCCACCGTGACCCTTAGCTCCTCCTCTGAGAATCGGGGGTGTTTTTGTGGTGCCATGGGTGTAGGTGAGGGTGTGTTGGGTAATGTGTTGGGGTGTGTGATGTGGGGTACATGAGTGGTGTATAGGTGTAGGTAGTGTGTGGCTCTGGTCTTGTTTGTGGTTGTGGTGTCTGTCTCGTGCCAATGGTTTGTAGTCGTAAAGGGTTGTGGATAAGGTGTGTGTGTGTTTTATAGTGGTGTGGGTGTGGTGTGTGTATGGGTGTCAGGTGTGTGTTGTTTGAATTGTCCAATGTGGTGTTGTTTTGTATGTGTGTGAGTATTTTGAGCGTGGCGGTATGTACCGCAAATGGTTTATCGGCATTGAATGTCCTCTGTGGTGATTCGTGGGTCATAATGTGGTGGGTGTTGTTCTGTTGGCGTAACGGTGTGGGTTTTGATACCACCAGTTTATCACTGACCTTTGGTGTGGCGGAATTGTGTATGTGGCTGAATAGTGATGAATTGGTGTGTGTGTGTCATAATATGGTGAACGGATATCCGCGGCGGTATGCTGGCGGCAGTCAGCATGGCGGTAAGTGGGATTTACTGCCAATGTCATAATGAGTGCCTGAATCCCCCATGGTGCGAAAAGATTCCATGGCTTGTCTATATCAAGTCTTCCTGCATGAGTTGGGTTTCGCTTCTGTGTGGATCTCTCCGGGTTGAGTTAAGACAGTTACTGATCACATTTTTAATCTGTAACAGGCCACATGACCCTGCAACTCTCCACATCACACTTGTGCCCATAACAGAGTCTGGTGTCAGGGTGTGAGTGTGACACACCCCACAACAGCAGGAAGACACTGTTGCTTAGCTTCTGTTTTTTCTGTAACCGTTGTGTGCAATTGTATCTTGCACTGCTCGTTCATCCCCTATATCTCTTCGTACTTCCTGGTGAGCAATGTGACCCTCATAGCTGGACTCAATGACCCAAAGGCACATGGACAGTTCCAATACACATTCACTGTCCCTCTGGTGGTCCGTTCACCATGCGCTCTGCCTTCTTCACCCTGTGCTCTGACTCTTGCAACGTTGTCTCCCTCTTGCACCTTTTGCTCTAGCTCCACCTTGTACCCTACTTTTCTCCTCCCAATAGAGCTAATCAGTTTGGCTTTTGTATAGTAAAAAGGTGTTCACCAAGATTCAGCAGTTTACAACAATGGTCCAATATCTGCAGCAATATTTCCTGAGAGAAAAACAGTCACAGGCCACTTAGCAGGAAGACATGCCTCCTCACACATACAGCACAGACACACTATGTGCAGCACCACTGTAGATCCCCTGTGTGAGGAAAAGAAGGTTTGGTGCGGCTTATGTGATACCTCTCATGAATACCACCCAAGCCTGAAGACATTCACATAAATTACAAAAGCCAAGAGGACGGTCATTGCCAGCTCATGTTTTTTACTCCTTCTGGCTTAATTCTGTGTGCCACTTTTGTACATGAACACATAGACATTGCTTATATCTTCTGAATGTGGTTTGTAAGCATCTCATGTACAAACTGTCATCTACAACATGTAGTGTAAATCTCCTGGGACACATGAGGGCAGCTGACAAGTAGATTCATGCACTATATGTTGTTTGTGTGGTAGCAATCGGCGCACATTGCTGCTTTGCTTTCTCCCTGAGTAGCAGTGAGTCAGCAAGAGTGCTGCTCGGCCAAACCAAGTAATGGTAACAAAAGAAAATCTCTTGACAAACAACCACATAGTGAAAGCAGTGCCGAGCAAAAGCCTGGCAGGAGCCAAGAGATTACCGAAGATGAGCAACAGAAACAGACTGCAGCTTTAGTAAACTGAAGGTAAAAGTAGTGATGCACTGAGAGCTAAAGGCAACCTGGAAAATGGTTTAATGTGAGCCCCATATGTAACCATGCACACTAGGGAAGGCATCTCCAGGAGGGGATCAGGAAGGTCTTCCTCCCAAAAAATGAAACTTTAATTCCACTAGCATTAGTTAGTGTCAAGGTGTATGGTGGTGATATACTGTATTGTAAGATACGCATGTGGTAACAGTGGTGGCTATAAAGTGTATTTGTTTAATTAGTACATGGTGGCGGTTCTTTTTGGGACATTGGTGAGTACATCTTAGCACACATATGTAGTATGGTTATTTTGATCAAACCATTTTTTATCCCTTTTAGTCCATTGGGTTTCATTTTTTGTGTAATTTTGCTTCTAGGATTGCCCCCCCATTTCCAGTTTCCCTAGATTTTAGCCATGGGAGTTGATTATTCGGGGTCCTCAGGAAGGCTGGCCGCGCTGCACCGAAACACACTTCTGCACCAAAAGGCATACTGACAAACGATAATTGCAGACGTTCTCACAGATATTAATGATCACAGTATAGTTATGTTGGGACCAATAGGTGCTTTAACAGATATCAAAGTTTGCAGTATTTTTATGGTATTGAATGTCTAATTATGTTATTAAGTGTATTGACTAGTATTCAGTAAAAGAGAAGTTTAGAGACATTTCTCCAAAATATTGGCATGGGATGGAGTCTAAAGATATCGGTTTGTATTCCAATGCTCAGACCCTTAGGTTGTTGATTCCCTTTCTGTTTAAATAGTTGCAGTCTGAGTGATGGTGGTATGAATGTGAGTGAATGTTTGTGAGAGGGGACTGTTGATTGGTGATGATGGAGGGGTTGGCGTGTATTTCTGCGTAGATTATACACCTAAATATGTCTGCTGTATTATGATTTTGAGAAAAAGTATGGTAATATTTGTATTTTTGTATGAAAGTTAGTGTAATATTGAATATATAAATCGCGAAAAGCCCAGAGACTTTAAAGAAGAGAGCAGTTCATTGGCTAAAATCGAATGCGACGTGGAAGCAGGATTTATCCTATAAAGTTCTATGTTAGAAGAACACCTTGGCTCGGTATACACCCTAAGGATTGTAAGGGGGATTGTGTGGTAGTGAACTTTAAATCACCCCTCCTTGTCTAGTTGCTCCTAGGTTGCCTAAGCTGGATGCCAAACCCTGATGGGCGTAATAGGGGTCTTCCCTTTGGATATTTTTATAGGCCCCATACACCCTCCTCGCATCCCAGGGCTGGGTCCAGGCTTGAAGTGTGTGCCTGTGGCAAAAAAGGAAAAATAAAATGATAATAACCCCATGTTATTATTATTTTATTTTTCAGTGTGGGGCCAGGTTAGGGAGGGGCGGGCTGAGCTGTATCACAGGGAGTAGGAGTGGTATGTGTACCATAAGTGTGCATGACGGTTTGGCCGTCAGTCTTGGGCCGGCCAAACAGACATGCACACTTAGCATTTTTTCCACCCGGATGTATTGTACAGCCAGGTGGAGAACATACATAAGCTCCCACTCCCTGTCTGAGCAATCAACCAGGCCGCTCAACCCAATCACAACGCTGCTGTCATGCTGGTGACAGCAGCGTTGTAATTGGTTTAGCGGAGTCTGGGAGCCTGTGTGCTTCCGTGCTGCCAGGAAGTGAATCAGAGGAGCGGTGTCAGCCATTCACAGGTAAGTGAACTTTTTTAAATTGTATTTACTTATTTTAATAGAGCCCCCCACCACTACTTTTCCAAAGCGACCACCACTGGTCCCCGGTCCCTTGACGGGAAAAAAAAGGCTCTCAGAGAGTTCATGCCACTGCCCTATCTCTCATTTCTAGATTTGTCCCAGCATCTAGCAATCCCAGTCATACTGCTAATATGGTTGTCCCCAAGTTCCCGGACCTCATCACCCTTGATCCTTTTTCAGCAGTGGGGAATCAGGAGAATGCTCCAGTAACAGAGACGTTAGCTTCAGTGGATTTGACCCCAAACCAGCTTTACTGCTCATCTACAGTTTTGCTTGCCCCAGTGGAATTGTTGCCATCGCTCTCCACGTCCAGTGTATCGTCTTTTGTCTGGAATATATTATCTTGGAACATTGCTGGTCGCAACTCTAAACTGGCAGACCTGGACTGGGGGACGTTCATTGACTCATTCGATATCTATGATTCAGGAAACCTGGTGTGCCGAGCCAAAACACAGGTCCGTATTTACCAGATTCTTTTGTCTAGCTACTGGTGGTGTTAAGGGCCGGCCATAGACTGGCATAAATCTGTGGGTCAAAAACCAACTTGCCCATACTGTTACAAGGCTGGATATACATTTGAGAGAGGTGATGCATGCAGTAACCTGCATGTTCTGAAGAATACTTTAGATTCCTTGCCATATTATGACAGGGTAATCATTAGTGGCGCTTTTAATGTCACCTTTGAACCTCTTGGCCAAGTGCATTTTAATTATGAACTATAGGCCCATCAGGCTTATTGATACCTCCCAGAAAGTGTTTTTCCCACCTCATTCTGGGACAGTAAACGAACTGGGCCAATAAAAATTCTATATTTTCTGAATTCAGGCAGGCTTCAGAATCAGGGTAAGCGCAGTGGATCAAATTCTCAGCTTATGCTACCTGTACTGGAAAATTGTATTTCTTGAAAAAGGCCACTTGCATTGTGGTTTTTGTTGACTTAAAGTCAGCCTTCTACTCCATCCCGAGAGGCAAGTTGTGGGAGGTCTGGAAGGAACTTGGCGTCCTTGACAACCTTTTGTCTGTCATAATAAGGCTTTAGTGCACAACCTGGGGAGGGTCAGGTATGGCAATAACAGTTCGCTTACCGACTCGTACAATATTCGTTCTGGTGTCCACCAGGGTTGTGTGCGGTCCTCCGTCTTTTTTTTGCTTTTTAGTAATTACCCTGTCCACACACTTGACTTCCCAGGCAGTGATGCACCCAGACTGTTCTCCCATAAAATTGCAACCCTGTTGTTTGCAGATGACACGCTGATAAAACCCTGAGTGGTCTGCAGGCAATAATAGATCGCTTCTTTTTTTTTTTAAATCTGTTTATTAAACACAACACACGAACAGCAGTACATGTCACTTGAGTTAGCAAGAGAATAAAAATTTTTCCCTTTTCATGTGTCTCTGCGCGTACCTGTGGTTCCCATGCAGTACGGTTACATTTTTAATGTACTGGCATACATCTTAACTTGATACATTTTAAAACAATAACAATGGGCATATCTATGGTTTTACTTAAGTATATCTAATGGTATTCTGAGTGATTGCGATAACATTCAACTATATAGGCATGAGATATGTTAGTGCTTGTTTGCGTGTTATATGGTTTGTAATGGGGCGAAGGCAGGGATAGCAGGGCTACGGCATCTTCTGTCAGTTTGTATATTCATGTCTGGATGAAGTTGCGCTTGTTATCCAACTATTTGTTTCCGGGTTGATATGGCGAGGCTAGCTGGGATGCTACATCGGGTGTGATTTACTTCTTATCGTGGTTGCTAAGTATTTACTCATAGGTCGTTTTGTACGTGTCGCGTATTTCAAGGGGGGTAATCATCATCTCTAGCCTCTATTTGTACTACAAAGTGATCCCACTGTGCGGCTCCCTCTTGTATCTGGCCTCTGAGTTGCAGCTGTCTTAGAGTGTATGCCTCCGCTAGTGTGGAGCTGTGTAAGGCTGAAAGCCAGGCGTGGAAAGAAGGGGGATTAGGGGCCTTCCAGTGTGTAGCGATCAAACGCTTGTATATTATAAACGCAAGATCTATAAACTTGTGAGTGTGTTTTTCATTCTTGTCCCGGCGACGTACGCCCAACAAGCAGGATTCTGGTGTGGGAGTAAGCGTGCTTTCTATTATGTCTGCAACCGTCTCAGTGATGCGGCACCAGCCAGTATGTATTGTGTGGCATTCCCAAACCATATGGTAGAAATTAGCAGCAGGGGTAGCACATCTAGGGCATTCTGGCTTAGAGTTTGGGTATATTTTGTTGATGCGGGACGGAGATAGATATGCTTGATGGATATAATTGAATTGAGTATACCTTAGTCTAACATTACGGGATACAGATTTAATCGTGGTGAGGGCAGCTTTCCAGGATTTCTGATCGACTGGTGTGAGGAGAACCTCAACCCAGCGGCTCTTAACTTGGGTCAAAGCAGTGCAGGTATCTGTTAGGAGTATTTTATATAATTTAGTAATGCTGCCCTTAGTGTTTCCTATAGTGAGTAATGAGGTGAGTAGGGGGGATTCATCAGGCTCATTTGGGTTGCACCCCCAAAAGTTTTGTAGAAGTTTGTTAATGGCATTAAATGTTAAGAAGGCCCCAGGTTGCATGATACCGGCAGTCACGAGCTCTGCAAAAGTGCTTGCTTTAGATTTCGAGTGCAAGTCCCCCATGTTCAGTGTCTTGGTTATCCGTATATCATGGTGATGGGAAAGAGCTTGGACACCTGGTACCTGAGCCAAAGGTATTGCAGGTGAGTAAGGGGGAGTTAGGGTTTTGCCCTGGACATATCTCCGCCAGCAGTATCTAGCTGTTGCTACTAGGGGGTTTCTGTTAGATGGGTAAGGAGGTTTGGACATAAGTGATGACAGTATCGTTTGTGGTGTCACACAAGGCATTATCGCTGTACACTCTGGGGTGGGTGGGTCGCTAAGCCACGTGGCTACCCATTGGAGTTGGGCTGCTGCGTAGTATAATTCAAAGTTCGGCATGCCGAGCCCGCCTTCCTCCTGTGGATATTGTGTAATGGCTAGGGCTACTCTCCGTCGGTCCCTGCCCCACAACAAATCAGTTAGCAAAGAGTGTAGTTTATGAAAGAATGAACGTGGCAGGGACAGTGGGAGCGCTGTGAAATAATATAAAAATCTAGGTAATATTAACATTTTTGCTATGGCCGTGCGGCCCATGGGTGATAGTGGGAGGGAACTCCAAAATGCCATGGATCCCCGAGTTGAGCGTAGCAGCCTATCGAGATTGCCCTCGCGTAGATCTGTCATAGAGTGGTAGACCTGAATCCCCAGATATTTAAAGGTCTGGTATGCCCATGTCCGTTGATGTAGTGGTAATAACGTTTGCTGCTCCGTAGGTATACGAGTAAGCGGGAAAATACATGATTTCGCCCAATTAACACATAGACCAGAGGACAAAGCGAAGTTATCCAGGATTTGTATAACTTCTGCGAGGGAGGAGGTATAGTTGCGCAAATATATTAGAGCATCGTCTGCGTATAGGGAAATAATATGGTATGTGTTGGAATCTAGGATGTCCCAACTGCTTGCCCAGCTACGAAGTTTAATTGCCAATGGCTCCATAGCTATAGCAAATAATAAAGGGGATAAAGGGCAACCTTGTCTGGTGCCTCTGCCGATGGGGAACGCATATGATATCATTTGGCCCGTTTTGACGCGAGCTATTGGTTTTGTGTATAGAGTGGCAATCCAGTTAATGAAACCGCTTTGAAAGCCGAACGCCTTCAGAGTGCGGAAGTGATATTCCCATCCGAACGCTTTCTCTATGTCCAATGCCACAGCCACTGCCTCAGTTTCTGTGGTACTGTGTAATATACGTATTAGGCGTCTTATATTTAAAAAAGTGTTCCTCCCTGGTACAAATCCAGATTGATCATGATGGATTAAGTCTGATAAATAAGGGAGTAGCCTATTTGCTAGAATTTTCCCCAGGAGTTTACAGTCAGTGTTTAACAGGGAGAGTGGTCTATAGGATTTGACATCAAGTGGATCGCGTCCTGGTTTTGGTAGCACCACTATCAATGCTTCGCGCATGGAGTCTGGCAGCTGCTTTCTATTTCGTGCCTCTTTAAATACCTCGGTCAGGGGCTGCAGGAGATGAGCAGATAGTGAACTGTAATATTCCATTGGTAGTCCGTCTGAGCCAGGAGTTTTGCCGCGCGCCATTTGAGAAAGAGCTAAGCGTAGTTCTTCGATAGTGATGGGACCGTCCAGTGTGGCTGCGTTGTCAATAATATTCATATTTTGGGGAATCAATGAGAGGAGTTCAGAAAGAAGTTGTTTATTTGGAGGGTTAGTGGGCTGGTATAGGGAACGGTAATACATATGAAAGGACTCATTGATTCCGGCTTGTGTGTTAATCACTTCCCCTGAGTGTGTTCTTATCGCGCCTATAGGTGAGGACTGTAATGGTTGTCGGACCAGCCATGCCAGTAGCTTGCCCGATCTGTCGCCTTCTGCGTGTTGACGGGCTTTAAAATGTCTATAGTCATGTCTGCTGAGCCTGTCGTCAGCTTCTTTGTAGTCAGATTTCAGCGAGTTTAGTATTTCAAGCGAGGTCTCGCTAGTGGTGGTCTCGGTCTCTACCCTGCGCATTTTTGATTCTATCTCTAGTAATTCTCTATTAAGCATTCTTTTGACCCCCAGCGAGGCTGCAAGGCAGTGGCCGCGTATAACTACTTTATGAGCGTCCCATTCCGTGGTGCGCGCTGTTGTTGTGTTTTTATTTAAAGCAAAGTAATCCGACAAGCATTTAGCTAGTTCAGCATGATAAGGGGGATCTATGAGGGCATCTGGTTGTAGACGCCATGTGGGAATGCACGTGTGTGTGCGGCCCATTCTCAGGGTAGCTTGAAGCGGATTATGATCAGATATAGTGCGAGCCAGGTAGCCTGATGTGGTTATTTTTGGGATTATATCTTTTGACGCAAATATCATATCTATTCTAGTGTGCAATTTATGCACTGGGGAATAGAAAGAGTATTCGCGGTGTATGGGGTGGCCAGTTTTCCAAATTTCTCTTAGCCTATTGTTGGAGGCCCACTCTGCAAGTTCGAGTGAAGCACGTTTAGCTAGGGTATTGTCTAACGGAGGGATAGAGCGATCTCTGTGAATTTCTAATACGCAGTTAAAGTCACCACCCCAAATGGTATCTATCTCCGGATCATTAAGTTTACTACTGTTAAGTGTCTGTAGGAATTCCCATTGATTTGAATTGGGGGTATATATTGATGCTAATGCCATGGGTTCCCCGTCTAGGGCACCTTCCAAGAGGACATATCGGCCATTTGGGTCACATTGTACGCGGGACGTAACATAAGGGACCCCAGGGGCTATCCAGATCGCCACTCCCCTAGCATATGTTGAAAAAATGGTACCATATAATTGCCCTTTCCATTTTACTTTTGTGTTCTCCAAAGAGGACTTAGCCAGGTGTGTCTCCTGTAACATGGCGAAATGTATTTGATGTCTCCTGAGGTATGCGTGGATCTGTTGTCGTTTACGCGGGGATGCCATGCCCCTTATATTCCATGTAAGTATTTTATATTGCGGGTTATACTGTTGTCTTTGGGTTGCCATGGAACATTTGTACTTGTATACCTAGACTTTGTGGGTTTGGTGGGCCGGCTCCTTTTACAACTATAGTGTATTTCACGCCCATTATGCTTGGCCAGTTTATGCTGCAGCTGCCTAGTGTGTGCTTGTCATTAGCAATCAAACAGCATTTACTACAAATACTATAATCTAAATTATGCCTCTTAGATGTGATTCTGCTAATTAAAACAATAACATTAACTATATCTAACAGTAACTGTGGTTGTGGCAAGGGCTTTAACGATACAATACTTGCCAACCAGATAGAACGTTCCATATGGTGCGGGGGTGTTTCAAATAAGTAAGTTCAAGTCGATGCTGGTTCCGACCCGTTATGCTCTTGTTGAAGCTGCTACTTTCTGGGACCAGCCATGAGTCTTTTGCTGCGGTCGGGGGCAGCGGTGCAGCGGAGATGAGGACAGTGTGCAGCAGTGAGTTTTAGCAGACGATTAGTGGCTACTTCTGTAGGATGTCGTGTGCCGTTATGTCTGAGATTGATATATATTAGTAGATGTCGTCTGCTGTTCGTGGAGTGAGATTGGGGGCGCAGGCGGAGTCTGTAGAGTCAGAGAGTATCCCAAGCTCGGATTCTAATCCCGAATGCGTCGATACAGACCCCGGGGATGTATTGGCGAAAAGGGATGTGGTTTGCAATAATAGAGAGCGTTCCACGCGAGACTGTTCAGGGGTAGGTTTAGTGTCTGGTTGCCTGCTGGGTTTGTGTTTGCCACTAGAAGGGTGGTTTTTGTTTTTGGGGTTTCTTGTATTGGGCGGGTCAGCGAGTCCCTTGGCATGTAGCCAAGTCCATGCATCTTCTGAGGTGAAAAAGAAAGTGCGGGTGTCGTCCTGTATTCGAAGTTTGGCCGGGAACAACAGAGCGTATTTGATGTTGTGGTCTCTTAGTCGCTCTTTGACCCGAAAAAAATGAGTTACGCTTTTTCTGTACCTCTGCTGTAAAGTCCGGGTAGGCCGATATGACTGCCCCTTCGAAGCGCATTGGGCCTGCTTTACGAAACAGTTGCAGTACAAGGTCCCTGTCACGATAATTGAGAAGTCTTGTTATTAGTGGGCGAGGCTGAGTGCCAGGTGGTGGGGGTTTTCCGGGAACCCTGTGGGCGCGTTCTATTGAAAAGAACTTCGGGACATTGTCCTTCAGTACTGTTTCTATTAGCCATTGTTCAATGAACAGTTCTGCGCATGGGTCCTCAACAGGCTCAGGAAAACCCACGAAGCGGATATTGTTACGTCTTGACCTTCCTTCTGCTTCTTCAGCTTTGCGCCTCAGTGTCCCCAGTTCAGCTGTTACAGCCCCCATTTGCGACTGGAGTTTGGTTATCGCTGGTGAGAGGTGTGACGTATCTGCTTCCAAGCCTGCGACCTTTTCAGCTAACGTATGTTGGTCTGCACGCAGTATGTTAACATCTTCGATTACCGAACCTATTTTTGCTTCCAGAGTAATTTTGGTGTCCAGTATGGCTTGTAAAATCTTTTCAAATTGCGTTGTGTGCGTTTGGAGTGTTATTTCCATCTTTTGTAGTGCTTGTTGTGTGGCCGAGGCCTCCGCAGTTGGGGGTAGGGCACCAGAATCCATATTCCCAGAAGGTACGCGTGGAGTCTTTGGTTTGCCCATTGATTATTTACGTTTTGGTATTGCTGTTAACTATTGTTTTTTAGGTGGCTTCAATTGATTAGGACTGCTGAGATTTGTTCCTTTAAAATAGAGATCTTACTACGTGTCAGGCAGAGAAGTTATTCCACCTTCGGGTACTAGGGCACCGTGTCCGTCAGGATTTCGTGTTGTTTGCAAAGAAGCAGGGCCCCTAACTTGGGGTCAGAAGCGCTGTTTGGAGTAGTGAAGGTAAGATAGTAATACTTTGCTTGTGTGGTGTGCCCTCTTTGTAGTGGAGAGCCTCAAGGCTTTTATGTCTGGTGAGAGCACTGCTGGGAACGCTGGGAACGCTGCGGCTCGATTAGCGCCGCCGGTACAGAGCCACAGGAGGATATACTGTTGTGCCCTGTTATACGTTTTATTTTCTGAAGGGGTCCGTTTTATTGCTGTGCTGCTGCTTGGAAGCTGGGATTGGTAAGGCTCAATTTACTTGAACTTTGGTGATCCTGACTTTTCTTTTTTTTTTTATTGTTATTTATTTGCTTCCCCAATTGTCACTTCTCCTTATTGCTTGGTTATTTGTTAGCCCAAGCTTAGTACGCAAGGGATCGCCTGCTCAATGCCATCGGATGGTTAATGTGTGGGGCCACGAATCAAGGGCAGCCGGTGGGGTCCCCTACCCTCCCGCGGGGAACACGGCCCCAGCTTGCACGGCAACCCCGAGTCTCAATGGTGGCCGCACGTCCCAGCGGCACCAATCATGTGGAACAGACGGAGCCAGCCGGCTTCCCACAGGAGTGTGGCCGCATCAGGCTGAGCACATTGAGGCAAACGCGGCCCCCAGAGAGGGCCGCCCTTCCAGGCGCGCGGTCCCGTAGCAGGGGAACAAGCGCCTCCTCACCTTCGCCGGCGCCCGCCTCTCCACTCCGGGAGACGGGGCAGATCCCAGCGCGTCGGGAACCCGTCCGCGGCTCCCGACGCAGCTGCCTCGGCACTGGAGGTGCCGCGTCACGATGGCTCCAGCAGGTGAGGTCCAGGCTCCACGGATCTCGGCGGCCGCGCCCAGGACCGCAGCCGACCCCGCGGTACCCGGAACACCGCGGTCGGATTCAAACAGAGCAGCGCCGGCAACACAGGTAGAGCATGCGGCGTCTCGCACGAACAGTGGTGCGGGCGCCTGTTACAGGATATTAAACACGGGCCGGGATCGGAGCTACAAATTATGCGACCATCCCGGTCGCCATTTTGGCCACGCCCCCCAATAATAGATCGCTTCTTAAGCTTTTGCAGTGCTCTGGACCTTGAGATGAATATTAACAAAACTAAATTTATGGTGTTTAACCCCTATAAATCTGCAGGGGCTAAGATCGCGGTGCAGGGCGTCCCACTTGAGCAAGTTCAGGGGTTGTTTATCTAGGAGTGTGTCTAAATCATAAAATGAGTTGGTCCAAGCACATCAGCAAGTGTGCTTTGAAGTTTCAATATGTGGCTGAGGCAGAGTCTAAAATGCGTAGGACTGCCTGTACGAACTCTCTTGCTCCAGCGGTTGAGATCTGTAACTTAAAAGCGCAAAGCTCAGCCACTTACGGTGCAGAACTATGGCATTTTACAGGCTCTCCTGAACTCTGTAAAGTACAAAATAGGTTTGTGCGGAACATTCTCAATCTCCTGAAAAGTGCCTTTCATATTTCTCAGCTTTTAGACCTGGGTCTTTACCCAATTAAATTCAGTATCTTGTTTTGACTCATCTTGTGCTGGCACAGACTTTGGTCTGTGGAGGAGCTGGAAGGTTATAGAGTCTCGATTCAGGTACACTTTGGCCCAGAGTTATACTTTTTTTGCACCGTATTTGCATAATTTTTTGACAAAAAAGTGGCGCATAAAAAGTATAACTATGGGCCTTAATCTCCCAAGGGTGCGAGAAGATTCCCTGGCTTGTCTATATTAAGTCTTCCCTGCATGAGTTGGGTTTTTCTTCTGTGCTTGACTCTACGGGTTCAGCTAAGACAGTCCCTCGCCAGTTGATAAATGGTTGTATAAAAGAGCAGTTGTGCCTGAGAGAACTTAAATGTGTTAAGACAGGGAGTTTAACAGATTTATTTTTGGAGTGAAAAATCAGTCTTGTTTATGAACAGTTTTTTTAGCCTCTCGTTGGTGCAACCCCATTACAACTCTATTTAAAATGGAGGTATGGGTTCTTCCGGTAAACAGTTTCCTCATGAGGTGGGGTGTGAAGTATTGCAGTTCAAATAAGTGCCAACTCTGCGATGCTGTGGAAGAAACTCTTCATCATTTCGACTTTTTATGTCCCACGTATGATAGGCCACGCAAGCATTGGCTAAAACCATTGTGCAATATTTTGGGTTTTAGGCAATATGCACCTGCGATACGCACTTTACACTTTAACACAGGTGAGGTGATGGTGGTCGCAATGACCAGGTTTTTGCACACTGCCTGGCTCCTCTGCATACGCAGAATCCAGCAGTGTAGTCTTGACATGGCTGTTGCAGCTCTACTTACTGCCTTATTTTTATGGTACCTTTCCACCACATTTTTAAAGGCCCCCCCGTTCATTTTGTAGATAGTTTTATGATTTGTGTTCTGTTTCTGTATGCGTCAGTTTTATATTTGTATTTTAATGTATGATGTTTTATGGATTTCGAAATTCCGAAATAAACAATCATGATGAATATATAAATCTAAATGATGATTGAATAAATATATGTAATTTCGAATTTTTACATTTTTGAGGCTCTGCATTTACATTTGGATGTGTTATAACTGTTTGACCTGTTGGCACATCTAAGATATAAGGAGTCAGTGGTATTCCTTAGTAGTGTTCTTGTCCTCTCCTGCCCCTCATCCTATATAATTTTTCATGGGTGCTCTGTTTTTTTTTAGCAATATACACTCAAAGACCATAAAAACACAAGGAACCTGACTCATTAAAGGGACCCGAAGAAAAGAGCACTGACACTGTGATGGGACCACTTACACAGAGGCATGGACAAGGACATGGGCACTGCTTTGACACTGACACAGGGACATTGAAACACAGACACTATCAAACATTTTTTAGCAGTGTCACAGACATGTTGATTCTACAGCAGTGGTAATGACACTGGCACTCTTGCATATAACCTTGTGAAACTTGCATAAGGACATGGACTCGAGACAATGATGTGGAGGTACATGCAGAAGGACACTTGGATACTGACACTAGCACCGTTTATTTGAACCTGAGAAGTGACATGTTGACACTGACAAGAGGACATGGCATAGGGCCACCTATATTGTACCATTTGCATGGGGGTCACTCACACTGTAATAGGGAAATATGGACACTAACACTGGGACACCAGTATTAATCATGAAGTACCTACCTTGGCACACTGACATTTTTTGCAGTTTTTATATAGTTTGTACTTGGTCCAAAGGCATTAGAGTACTTTATATGAGCACCAGATTACATGGCACACAGACAGTTTTTTAGGCACGAGGAGATTAAGGTGGTCATTACAACCCTGGCGGACAATGTACCGCCCACACTATTATGACAGGCCAATCCGCCACCTTTTCCGGGGCGGCTACACCGTGGATAAGAACACAGCGGAAACAGGAACTTCGAAGGGAAAACGCTCACCTCTACACATTCCACGAGGAAGGAGGACAACATGGAGCCGGAACTCCATATTCTCCCTGCAATACTCTTCCTGCTCCTGTACCAGGAGCACCAACGCCGGTGGAGAAGACCACAGTGAGTACTGCACCTACGACACAGGGGAGGGGGGCGGCAAAAACAGGGACACACACACGCAACACCCCACCCCCACCCTCACCCACTACAACACACACACCAATGCATATCTATACATTACAGTCACACCCCGAACCCCCCCGGAAGAATGCAAAGACAAAAGGAAATGAGTGCAACCATTGTAAGATATCAAAAATCAGTAAGCAAAAATATACATATAGACACTATTAACAAAATATACACCAAGATTAGTAGTCCAGGTATTGCACCATTTATAGTCCGTGGACCACTGGGCCCAAAATGCATGGGCGAGGCCCACACACGATACCAGATCAAAACAGAGAGAACACTGCAGGGGCATCAGATAGAAATACAACAGGCACCTCAGGGGGAAGGAAAGGGGGGGCACCTCAGCCGGATGAGTGCACGACGCCAGATCCACGAGAGGCCTCCATGCCCATTGATGTATCCTGGGGAGTGCAAAGCCACAGTCTCTCAAGTCTCTATAGTGGGTGGTTTGCCCACTGTTCCATCCTGGGGAGTGCAAAGCCACAGTCTCTCAAGTCTCTACAGTGGGTGGTTTGCCCACTGCTGCATCCTGGGGAGTGCAAAGCCACAGTCTCTCAAGTCTCTACAGTGGGTGGTTTGCCCACTGTTCCATCCTGGGGAGTGCAAAGCCACAGTCCCTCAAGTCTCTACAGTGGGTGGGTTTCCCACTGTTCCATACTGGGGAGTGCAAAGCCACAGTCTCTCAAGTCTCTACAGTGGGTGGTTTGCCCACTGTTCCATCCTGGGGAGTGCAAAGCCACAGTCTCTCAAGTCTCTACAGTGGGTGGTTTGCCCACTGCTGCATCCTGGGGAGTGCAAAGCCACAGTCTCTCAAGTGGATGCCTGTCTCCACTGGTTCTGGAGGGGGACTGGTGCCCAGAGTGCTTCATCCTGTGAAGGACAGAGGTAGTGGATGCATGTCTCCACTGGTTCTGGAGGGGGACTGGTGCCCAGAGTGCTTCGGGCGACTGGTGCCCAGAGTGCTTCATCCTGTGAAGGACAGAGGTAGTGGGTGCATGTCTCCACTGGTTCTGGAGGGGGACTGGTGCCCAGAGTGCTTCATCCTGTGAAGGACAGAGGTAGTGGATGCATGTCTCCAATGGCTCTGGAGGGGGACTGGTGCCCAGAGTGCTTCATCCTGTGAAGGACAGACGGAGTGGATGCATGTCTCCACTGGTTCTGGAGGGGGACTGGTGCCCAGAGTGCTTCATCCTGTGAAGGACAGAGGTAGTGGATGCATGTCTCCACTGGTTTTGGAGGAGGACTGGTGCCCAGAGTGCATCACTCACCCCGTGACGGTCCCTGTTGTGTCAGTGCCCCTGCCGCTCATGGGCTAGCGGGGCTTGAGTTGGCGGTGCTTGCCCTGTTCAGCGGTGCATGCCCTGTTCAGCGGTGCTTGACTTGTCGGTCCTTGCCCTTTTCAGCGGTGCTTGCCCTGTTCAGCGTTGCTTGACTTGGCGGTCCTTGGCCTGTTCAGCGGTGCTTGACTTGGCGGTCCTTGCCCTGTTCAGCGGTGCTTGACTTGGCGGTCCTTGCTCTGTTCAGCGGTGCTTGCCCTGTTCAGCGGTGCTTGACTTGGCGGTCCTTTCCCTGTTCAGCGGTGCCTTGACTTGGCAGTCCTTGCCCTGTTCAGCGGTGCTTGCCCTGTTCAGCGGTGCTTGACTTGGCGGTCCTTGCCCTGTTCAGCGGTGCTTGCCCTGTTCAGCGGTGCTTGACTTGGCGGTCCTTGCCCTGTTCAGCGGTGCTTGCCCTGTTCAGCGGTGCTTGACTTGGCGGTCCTTCATTGCCCAGCTGGGCTGGGGTTGGCGGTCCTTCATTGGTCAGCTGGGCTGTGGCTGGCGGGGTCCTCCTGGGCAGCTGGGCTGTGGCTGGAGGGGCCCTCCTGGGCAGCTGGGCTGTGGCTGGAGGGGCCCTCCTGGGCAGCTGGGCTGTGGCTGGCGGGGGCCTCCTGGGTAGCGACGATGGGGCTGGTGGCGGCCTCCTGGGCAGCGACGATGGGGCTGGCGGTGGCCTCCTGGGCAGCAACGATGGGGCTGGCGGTGGCCTCATGGGCAGCGACGATGGGGCTGGCGGTGGCCTCCTGGGCTGCGACAATGGGGCTGACGGGGCCCTCCTGGCCAGCGGGGATGATGGCGGTCTTCTCCGCCGTGCTGCTCCTCCCAGACTTGCTGGGTTTCTTCTGGCCCTTCCCCACCTTGGGAGGAGTCACAGCTGAGTCCACACTCCAACCGGGACCCCTGGGAGCGGCTTGGGTGGCTGGAGTCTTCCCCCTCTCCCGCCGGGCACTGGCCAACTTCTGGTGCTTCACAGGGGGGGGACTGGCTGTGCTGTGGCTCCGTGACACACTGGCTGTCCTGGTAGCCGGTGCACTCCACATACCTGTGACAACAGGCACCACTGGTTCCGGAGATTTTGTGGCTGAGATGCCAGTTCGGGACCTATGAGTTTGACGGGGGTGGTGGGAAATAGGTTAAGGGTGGACAGGAAAAGTTGTTTGGAGACACTGGGACGGGTAGCTGGAGGGGGTTTGGGAGTGGAGGAAGAGGTGCTGGTTGTAGGAGGTGTAAGTTTTGTGGCTTTGGGTGCAGGTGCATGCGCTGGAGGCTGTTGTGAGGTGGATGTATGTTGGGTGGGTGTGTGCCTTCGTTTGTGTATCTTGGGAGGGGGCATCACAGACACACTGGGAGAGGACACAGGGGACGTGTGAATGGTAGTGGGGGTTGTGACTGCACGTGAGCGGGGTGTGGTGGTGGGTGTGCTGGTGCGGGACGTAGTGGCTGTAGAGGTAGTGCATGCAGGTGTGAGTGTAGATGAGACTGGGAGGGAGGAGGGAGACGACGAGGAGGGGCACACAGTGGAGGCAGTGGATGTTGGTGTGTCTGTATGTGTGTGATGCTTGCGTGAGTGCCTGTGGGATGTGTGGTGCTTATGTTTTCCTGAGCTTCCCTTGTGTGGTGAGGTGTGTGCAGGCTGGTCTGATGGTGTGCTTGGGATAGGCAGAGGTACAGGGGATTGGGTCTGGGTGGAGGGAGTTGGAGGGGGGAGGCTAGACACAGGGACAATGGCTGCAATCAGTGCTGAGGCCAGAGTTTGAAAGGTTCGGTGAAGGGCCGCCTGACCAGAATGAATGCCCTCCAGGAATGCATTGGTTTGTTGCAACTCCCTTTCTACACCCTGGATGGCATTCAAAATGGTAGACTGCCCAACAGTGAGTGACCTGAGGAGGTCAATGGCCTCCTCACTGAGGGCAGCAGAGGTGACAGAGGCAGGGGCTGAGGTGCCTGGGGCGAAGGTGATGCCCACCCTCCTGGGTGAGCGGGCATGGGGCGAAGGCTGAGGGGCTGCTGGGAGGGCGGTGCTGGTAGGGGGGGTGGCAGCTGTACCTGTAGAAGTGGGGGGCACAGATGTTGCCGCCACCACAAGGGAGCTCCCATCGGAGGAAGAGCCCGTGTCGCTGGTTTCAGCTCCTGTCCCCACCGTGTATTCAGAGTCCGTAGTGTGGCCCTCCATGGCCATGTGGGATGCAGCTCCCTCGTGCTCCGGTGCCACGGCTCCTCCGCCTGATGATGCTAATGCACACAAGAACAGGGAGAGTGCAAAAAAGGGGGGTGGGAAACAGTAGAAAGACATGTTGAGTGCATGGCTTACCGCTACCATTGGCAGACAAGACAGACACAGAAGCCCCCTGCACTACGTCGCGCTGTTGGGCTCTACAGTGCAATTCCTGGGAAATGGCCTATAAGGCTATGGATGACATATGCACACATAGATGACACAGGTGCATGAATAGCTGTACTTGGAACTCCACAGAGGTGGAGGGCCACAGGGCCATGCCTTACGAAGGAGCCTAGCCTACGGAACTCGCCCTGGCCTATGGAAACCCAAAGCCCTCTTCCCCCACCCAGACTCCTCCACTGCACGCAAAGTCAGCTGAATGAGAGTGTACTCACCCCCTTGTGTCTGCTGTGATGCCCTCAAGCGCCCATACAACTTCGGGTAGGCCACCGCCAGGATCCGGAACATCAGGGGGGTCATGGTTCGACGGGCACCCCTCCCACGTTGGGAGGCCATCCCCAGCTGAGCCTCCGCCGTCTTCTTGCTCCAGCGGCGAATGTCCTCCCATCTTTTACGGCAGTGGGTGCTCCATCTGTGGTGGACCCCCAGGGTCCGGACGTCCTTGGCGATGGCACGCCAAATATCCTTCTTCTGGTGGGCGCTGACCTACATGAAATGTACAGGGGAAGAAGAGAAGTCATTACCAACTGCGCCGTCAAAGTGAGTGGCCCCCATCCCTACCCTTGCCATGTGGCACATGCACCAACCGTCTTTCATGCACGCAGAACTCTGCCCCCTTCCTTCTTACAACCAGCCCTCTCCACACAGGTATAACCCATATAACATGCTCCCTGTGTACTTACCTGTTGGTCTGGAGGACCGTAGAGTAGCGTGTACTGGGGGAGGACCCCATCGACGAGCTCCTCCAGCTCCTCTGATGTGAAGGCAGGGGCCCTTTCCCCAGACGCACGAGCCATTGTCTCTTCCAGACCGAGGTCACAGCAGCACTTGCAGTGTAGGTCCTCTCCTGTCGAAGATCAGGTATCAAGTGATTGAACAGATAGAAAATGGCGGTCACATCCGCGGCGGTCACGTCCGCGGTGGTGCGTACCATCACCGCCGGCGTACATCGTCATTGGCTCCTGGGACCCATAGGGTCCAATGTTAACCAATGTAGCATTGCGCCGTGGTCTTCGACTGCCTACCGCGACGGTGTACAACGCCAGTGCAGTTACCTCACATCCCTTTGTCCCACTTTACAAGTCAGGCAGCCGCCATTTCAGGGGCCCACATGGCCTAATTACCAACTGCGTCACACATACCTAGGCCTAGTTTCAACACACATACAGGCCACATTTTGTGTATGGATGGTGTTCTGTGTAGACTGTGGGTACATATCTCTGAGTTGTTTGACTCTGTACTCACTGTTGTCCTTCATAGGCACCGTCCGCTGGGACATGTGAGGAGATGGCAGAATCCTCCGGTGTACCGACCGCTGGTGGACCTGTCGACAATGGAGGAAAGAAATTTGATTATCACCTACAGGTTTGACCGTGCCACAATCCAGGAACTGTGTACACAGTTGGAGCCAGACCTGATGTCAGCAAATCGCCATCCCACAGGAATCCCCCCTCAACTGCAGGTGCTATCAGTGCTCCATTTCCTTTCAAGTGGGTTTTTTCAAACAACTGTGGCCATGGCAACGTATTCTCCAGAGTGTTGTCTGCCCTGCTGAAACACATGCGAAGCTACATCGTTTTCCCTCAGGTGGAGGATTTGCCTACAGTGAAAGGTGACTTCTATGCCCTTGGACATATCCCCAACATCATAGGTGCCATTGATGGGACCCATGTGGCTTTGGTACCCCCCCACAGGAGTGAACAGGTGTATAGGAACCGGAAGAGTTATCATTCCATGAATGTACAGATGGTATGTTTGGCAGACCAGTACATCTCCCATGTGAATGCCATGTTCCCTGGCTCAGTGCATGACACCTACATCATGCGGAATAGCAGCATCCCTTATGTGATGGGTCAACTCCAGAGGCACCGTGTTTGGCTATTAGGTGACTCTGGTTACCCCAACCTGTCATGGCTACTGACCCCAGTGAGGAATCCCAGGACCAGGGCAGAGGAACGCTACAATGAGGCCCATGGGTGAACTAGGAGGGTGATCGAGCGGACCTTCGGCCTCCTGAAGGCCAGGATCAGGTGCCTCCATATGACAGGTGGATCCCTATTCTACTCACCAAAGAAGGTGTGCCAGATCATCGTGGCCTGCTGTATGCTTCACAACTTGGCTTTGCGACAACAGGTGCTTTTTCTGCAGGAGGATGGTCCAGATGGCGGTGTTGTGGCAGCTGTGGAGCCTGTGGACAGTGATGAGGAGGAGGCAGAGGAAGAAGACATGCAGAACAGGGACTCAGTCATCCAGCAATATTTCCAGTGAAACACAGGTGAGAATACATTCCTGCCTACTACATGTACTTTTACCCTTCTACCTCTATCCTGTATGTCGATTTCACCCAGTGTATGGTCACTGAGTTGTCACTTTCCCTTACGGTTTCACAGGTGTGGGTCCCAACGTGTGTCATCTGCTTAGATTCCTCATGGACTAGAGCTGTGTGACATAGATATGTTGACATTACTATTTAATGAACATTTTGTCACTGTAATTGCAAATACACTATTTCGAAATCACAGACAGACTCAAGATCTTTTGGTGCTTTAGGTGTGTTTATTTAAATACAAAATATTGGAGGGGGCAGTTAAATGGTGAGGGGTGATGGTGAAGGAGTGTCCATGGCAGAGTCCAGTCTATTAGTCTCACAGGTGCATTGCCCATATGGGCATAGGAAGTGGAGCTGGGGTAGTTTAAATATGGACAGGGTGACAAAGTGGGACAGTGGGATGACAATCAGGGTGGTTTCATTTCTTGGCGGGGGTCTTGGCATTGTGCTCTGTCTTGTTCCTGGATCTCAGGGACCATTTGCAGGGTGGTTCTCCCTCTGCAGGGGGTGGGGTGCTGGTGTGGTGGTCCTGTGGCGGTGCCTCCTGTCCACTAGCGTCGGCGGAGGTGGTGGGCAGTTCATCGTCCATGCTAGTGTCAGGGGCCCCTTGTAGTGCCACAGTGTCCCTCCTGGTGTTGAGTACTTCCTTCAGCACCCCTACGATGGTGCCCAGGGCGGAGCTGATGGTTCTGAGTTCCTCCCTGAACCCCAAATACTGTTCCTCCTGCATGCGCTGGGTCTCCTGAAACTTGGCCAGTACCGTTGCCATCGTCTCCTGGGAGTGGTGGTATGCTCCCATGATGGAGGAGAGGGCCTCGTGGAGAGTGGGTTCCCTTGGCCTGTCCGCCACCTGTCGCACAGCAGCCCTCCCAGTTCCCCTGTGTTCCTGTGCCTCCGTCCCTTGCCACTCCCACTGCCACTGCCTCCAGGTCCCTGTTGTTGTTGGGGTGGTGGGTTATCCTGGGTTCCTTGTAGTGGTGGACACACAGCTGATTGACGTGTCCTGGGGACGGAGGTATGGGCCCGCTGGGTGGGTGCTGTGCTGGTGTTTCCAGAGGGGGAAAGGTCTATGCTGGCCTGTGCCTGTGTGAGGGGAACTGACTGTCCCGAGGCCCACGATGGTCGGGGCTGGTCATCTAGATCCAGGTGGACAGAGGTGCTGTCATCACTGTGGTCCTCTTCTGTGGGTGGAGTGGAGATGTCTGCACCCTCCTGGCTGGTGACGTTGGGTAGTGGTCCTGCAGGGGTGAAAAGGCATGATTATTGCATCTGTGTGTGTCATGGTGTGCAATGGGTGGGTGACCGTGTTCCCCAGTGCTGGCTTTCCTGTGTGGGGGCTTGTGTGATGATGGTTTAGGGGGGTGTATGGGTATGTGCAGTGGGCATGCTTTAGTGATGGGTGTCCATGCGTTGGTGTTGCATTCAGAGCTTGGTGTTGGTATGTGTGGTTTGTGATATTGGTACATTTGTGAGGAGTTGGAGTGATAGGGGTGGGGCGAGGGTGGGGGTATGTGATAGCCTGCAGGTAGGGTGGGGGATATGGTAGTTAAAGGTTTGACTTACCAGAATCCATTCCTCCACCGACTCCTGCGAGGCCCTCAGGATGCAGAATCGCAAAGACCTGCTCCTCCCATGTTGTTAGTTGTCGGTGAGGAGGTGTGGGTCTGCCGCCAGTCCGCTGAACCGCCAGGTGGTGTCTTGAGACCACGGAATGCACCTTCCCCCATAGGTCGTTCCACCTCTTCCTGATGTCCTCCCGATTTCTTGGGTGTTGTCCCACTGCGTTGACCCTGTCGACTATTCTTCGCCATAGCTCCATCTTCCTTGCAATTGAGGTGTGCTGCACCTGTGATCCAAATAGCTGTGGCTCTACCCGGACGATTTCCTCCACCATGACCCTGAGCTCCTCCTCCGAGAACCTGGGGTGTCTTTGCCGTGCCATGGGGTGGTGTAGGTGATGTGGGGGGTGGGGTGTGTGGTGATAAGTGTGGTGATATGTAGTGGTGTGTGGTGTTTTGTGCATGGAAGTTGTGTGGGTGATGGTGTTGTGTGCCTGCTAGTTTGTGGATGGTGGTTTCTCTCTCTGGCCCTCTCTCTGTAATAGTGGTCGTAGGGGTTTGTGGGTGATGTGGGTGGGTGTTTTATATTGTAATGGGTGTGTGGGAGTGTTGTGTGTATGTGTATCAGGTGTGTGTATTTCGAATTGTCCAATGTGGTGGTGTTTTGTATATGTGTGTGTATTTTGAGCGCAGCGGTGTGTACCGCCAATGTAATACAGCGGTTGAAAGACCGCCGCATGGATTCGTGTGTCGTGATAGTGTGGGCGTATTTCTGTTGGCGTGACGTGGAGGTTTTGTTTTCGCCAGTTTATCACTGACCTTTGGTGTGGCGGACTTGTGTGGGTGTCTGAATTTTGTCAGATTCCGAGATGTGGGTCATAATAGCTGTGGCGGAATTCCGCGGTCGCGGCGGTGTGTTGGCGGTCTTCTGCACGGCAGTAAGCGGCTTTTACCACCAATGTTGTAATGAGGGCCTAAGTGATTTGCCCAGAATCATAGGATGTTAAAATGAAACCTGCGCTCCACCCTGGTTCCCCAGTTCAAAAGCCAGCAGCTCTGACCATTAGCCCACATCTGCTCCTCTTCCAGACTTGGAATAAAGCACAAAGGGCACCTATATAGAGTCACAGCCTCTACCATTTTGGTATTGAGACAGGGGCAGTGACATTTAAATACTTACATGGTGAGACAGATCTCGTAACTAGACATAGGAAGACTCAAGTGAAATAAAGACACTGTTATAGTGACAATGATATTTGCACACTGACACTGATCAGGACTCTGATACCGAGGCATTCGGACAAAGGGACATAGGGACAATGACAAATGGAATCCAAAAGTGGCACACAATAAAAATGGAATCCTTCCAAAGGGACTAGGAGGGAAAGGCACCACACCAAAAAACAGTCACAAACAAAAAGAGGCCATGAATACATATGGACATCAGCAAACGTAAGGCTATCGCCCCAGCTTAATTATGACCCTACAACCGGACGCCGTGTCAATATCAATGCCAGATATCACACTTTATAAATGTAACCATTATCTCTCCAGGGACATAAAACAGAAGTGAACAATTGTGCAAAGGACCAAAGGTAGAAACATTGCTCAAATCCTTCTTATAAAGCTTGGCTCTCACTTAACCAACCTGACCATGTTTGGACTCCACTGGATTTAAGAGCACCCTCTTAAAACAGAGATATGTGTCATTGCTACATACATTCAATATGAAGGGCCTCATTTAGAACTTAGCGGACGTGTCACTCTGTCACAAAGGTGACGGATGTCCCATCCTACGAAATCTAAGTCCCATTATATGCTGTACATATTCTGTAGAGCAGGAGACCAGTATTGACCAAAAAGCAACAGTTGATTGTGGGTGACCCTCATAAAATGGGGCCAGTTGAAGGCTCTGTCCACTCTCTCACAGAGCCTTTGGTAGGAGGCTAATAGAAATATGTGTTACTGATGAGAAAACATGATATTAAGTGATCTCTATAAAGCACTCATTCCCCTGAGGGGTCTTTTGGCCCTCTTAGCAGATTTGTGTTACTACACAACTCAATGCTTCTCCGTTTATTGAACCCAGGAGGATGAAAGGATGAGCAGATCTCAGAGAATTGAAATCTACCTCCACGGGTTCAGAACAGGACCTGATATTGGATGCATTACTCTGCAAAGCCAATATACATGGTACAGTACAATACCATCAGCACATTTCTGGTAATAACTGCTGGTTCTGTCTGATAAAAATATGGCACTGCCCAGGACTGGCCACTAACATTGATACTGATCATGGAAAACATGTGCATTGTTGTGATGTGTCGATGTTATCTGTGAAAATTAAAACAGTCCTGAGGAGAGCAATTTTGGCCTTTTCCAATGAAAACAAGCCCTGCTAAGATGTAATGGCACTGTCCATTGATTTTGGCAGTCCTACCAAGACATCTTAATTCATTTATGTACATAAAAATATCAATGGTGTATTCTTTTTGTGGAAGCCCTTCTCAGAAATTACTGTACTGACTCAATAAATATATAGTGTAGGAAAGTGCCACATGGTTACCCCCGCCCCACTTTTTTTGCCTAATATTGATGCCAACTTTGATTGAAAGTGTGCTGGGATCCTGCTAACCAGTCCCCAGCACTAGTGTTCTTACCCAAAATCTGTACCTTTGTCTCTGCAATTGGCACACCCATGGCACACAGTTAAGTCCCTTGTAAAGGTACCCATGGTACCAAGGGCCCTGTGGTCAGGGAAGGTCCCCAAGTGCTGCAATATGTATTATGCCACCCTAGGGGACCCCTCACCAAGCACATGCACACTGCCTTTGCAGCTTGTGTGTGCTGGTGGGGAGAAAAAGGCAAAGTCGACATGGCACCCCTCTCAGGGTTTCATGCCCACAAACCACTGCTTGTGGCATAAGTAAGACACCCCTCTAGCAGGCCATACAGCCCTAAGGCAGGGTGCACTATACCACAGGTGAGGGCATAGCTGCATGAGCATTATGCCCCTGCAGTGTCTGATGCCAGTATGGGATTTATTGAAAAATGCACACTATATATCACTTTGAAATAGTATATGCTGAACCAGCGTCCTACATATAGCAACCCTCTGGAGAGGTGTAGGTGCTGTTATGTAGATGGGGAACATAGTTGTAAGGTATTTTCACTCTCTCAGTTAAGGTATTCTGGACCTTCTAAGGAATAGCTGCCCTATCCCAATAATTGCAAAGCAGCCCTCCTGAGAAGTGTCAGTGCTGCCATTATAAAGCATAGCACGCTTTGGGATATATTCATCATCCCTATTAAGATATAGCAGCCATTCTGAGGAATAATTCCTCTGTCCAATAAATGGAAAGCCGCCCTCCTGAGAAGTGCCACTGCTGACTTTTTAAAGAATGGCACTTCTGAAAAATGTATAATATTTTTATTGAAATGTATTGCAGCACTGCTAAAAAGTGTGGGTCCTGTCCCATTAAAAATGTTGGTATCACTAACATGTGGAGAAGTGTGGCTCAATGGTTAGAGCGGCAGACCCTGATGCAGAAATCTGGCCCGGGACCAGGGTTCAATTCCTGCCTTGGTGGGTCTTTGACTCAATTTTCTCGCATTGGTGTCCAATCTAGTTCATGGGTCCCACTCTGTAACTCTGGGCAATAGCTTGCTTAATTGCCCCAACAGTGCTGGGATGCCTGGCTTCACCTTGGAGGTTTCTCAGAAGTGGGCACCTCACACGGAAAAGCCAGGAAGGGTTCCACAGCGGTATGCGTACAGCGTCTTGAGACCCTAACGAGTGAGTAGTGCGCTATACAAGTACGAAGTTTACAGTGGACACTTACATAGTTTGTTTCTGAACTACATTTGAACTATGTAGTCTAGTATCTGTCAATAACAAGAGGTCTGAAACTGTTTCACTTCCAACACTGGGTGGACATGTTTTGTGATTAAAAGGCACCATGTGTCCTACGTTTTCCCAAGCATCTTTCAGTATAGAACCCTCTTCTCCCACAAAAATCCGTTACAAACTTGCATTTCAATTTGACCCTGTTTTCAAGCAAAATTGCATGTTCCAAAATACACACCATGTCCTTCGAGTTTCAAAAAAAATCTGTGAGGGAGCTCTCTATGTCCCCCTTTACAAAACTGTATTTAACAACTTTCCAGCATTAATCAGTTGTCCTAGCCGGATGTGCTCCAAAACCTACGATTTTGCGCACTGCTCCCAGAAATTCATAAGAATAACCTTATGTAAAAGTAGGTGCTCTTTTGACTAGAATTCCTAGCACAGTAGGCTTTAAGTTACACAGTCATCTAAAATGTGTCCAAATAATTTTAGGAGTAGCCTAATGATAAAATATAATGAAATGTTTTGCGTCTTTTGAAATCTGAAAATATTCGCAATGTGTGTACTAAATGTCCTCGGAAGAATTCATTTTACCGATGCCAACGTCCTTTGTCATTGTTGTCAGTACTAAGGGCCAGGCTATGGGCCTGGAGGGAAGAAACCTCTAAAAGAAAGGTTCACTCTATTTAAATCTGACTGTATGTCGGTGGCTAACTATGGAGCGGGTATATTGGGATATACTGATATTGGAAACCTACAAAATGTAGAGAAAAAAACATCTTAAGACATTATCGGTGGATCCTCAAAGTGGTTTCAGAAACATTTGCCTTGTAGATTGGGTATGCAATTTCTGGAGGACCGGATCAGATTGCTTCCGCTTTTACTATGACACTGTGTGGTCCAAACCAGGGACAACCCTGAATAGATTGGTGCTGCATGTCTGTCTCTCTTTAGATCACGCAGTGCGTATAGCTTGGATAGGATACACAAAACTATCCCCGAATCTGGCTCTACCAGTTTTTTCTTTGAGTCTTTACATACCCTTGCTAAAATTCCACAAAATCTCTGTTTCTTAAAATTTGAGAGAGAACTAGATGGCAGAGGGAGTTATATTAAGTTACCAGAATTGTCCATACAGTGTTGCTAACTTCAGAGGATATAAAGTTATATTTAAAAACATAGGTTTTTATTGAAGCGTTTTCGTCTAAAAATGCAATCAACTGAGGTCTGTTTTAGAATATTTTCTTCTTTGCGGCAGGTTTTACTGATTAGGAGAAGGATATATTTTTATTGAATGAAATTACTTTTTGCCATTTTATCATTTTTATCATTTTACATATGATGTGTTCTATCATTGGTGTCATTTCGTTTTTAAAATGTGTTATGCATGAATTATATGGTTATGTTTTATGGTGTGAAACATATTGATGCATTGCTATCTTTTATGGTTTGAAAAATAACGGAATAAAGATTTATTGATGGTGATTACACCATGGCATTAACTATTTTGAGGAAAAAACCTGTGACAATTCTGGGTGACATGGTGGATTGCTCATGTTGAGTAGACTTTATAAGAATGTACAAATAAATAATAATTTGAGTACTGGAAATGTACCGTCACAGGGAGGATGAACATTTCCAATATGTTTATGGCAATTTTTCCTGATGCGATGGGTGTTTTCTCCAAGCACTTTGGGGCTGCCACAGTTTACTTAGAGCACTTGCAAGGAGAAGATGCTGTTAAAATGATGGTGATTTGACACGCCTAAAATTAGCAACAGGTGTAGTTGTCTTCCCCAGCCTGTTACCTGCTGAATGGCTAGGCTACACACAGAGCTGTAAATCACGTCTTTATTCCTCTGCGTGTAACTGTGAATCAGGTGCGGCCCGTCCTTTAGGGCGGAGGGGCCACGCCCCCCCCACCTTTTGCCCCTTATGAAGAGTGTCTGTCATAGGAGTATGAGTGCTCCTGTGGGCGTGACCTCCTCAGCTCAGCAAAGGTGCCTCAAGGCCCTCCCCTGGGTGACAAGGAAAGCATCACCCATTGACTTCGATCTGGGCGCTTCAGGTTTAAGCCCTGAAGCACCCAGGGCGAGTGTCAATCAGTGACACTTCGTCACAGAGTGGGATAGGGTCAATCACTGACCCCATCCCACTCTATGACGAGGTTGGGACTGCTGCCTTCCCTCATTGGCTGACATATGGTCAGCCAATGAGGGAAGGCAGCAGTCCCAACCCTCCTGGGACCTCGAGGCTGAAGGTAAGTGTGTGTGTGTGTGTGTGTGTGTGTGATGTTTGAAAATGAATGTTTGGTGTGTGCGTGCATGTTTGAATGTTATGAGTGTTGTTAATGAATGTGCATGCATGCGTTTGTGTGTGAAAGAATGAGTGTGTGTGATGTTTTAAAATGAATGTTTGGTGCCTGCGTGCATGTTTGAATTTTATGAGTGTTAATGGATGTGCGTGAGTGTGTGAAAGAATGAGTTTGTGTGTGTATGATGTTTTAAAATGAATGTTTAGTGCGTGCGTGCGTGCATGTTTGAATGTTATGAGTGTTAATGGATGTGCGTGCATGTGTGTATGAAAGAATGAGTATGTGTGAACATTTAAAATGAATGTTTGGTGCGTGCGTGTTTGAATGTTATGAGTGTTGTTAATGGATGTGCGTGCGTGTCTCTGTGTGTAAGAATGAGTGTGTGTGTGTGTGTGTGTGTGCGCCTTCCGCCCGCCCCCTCCCTCCTAAGGCTGCCGGCCGCCACTGCTGTGAATTCCAATATTCTAAAGCAAACTCTTAAACATTCTGTTCTAGAGATTACCTCACACACTGATACGGAGTCCTCAGGGAGCCAGAAAGGTTTCGTCCAAATAAGGCATGACGCTTCATCGCCCCCCTAAAATGAAAAATTGCAAATGTTTAGAAAATCATTTAGACAGACACAACATCTACATATCAAACACACAAGGGAAGAGAAGAACCACTCCTTGTCCATCCTCCCAAATACTGACACAGATGCACACAAAATAGGACAAGGAGGATAGCAGATGCCTCATAAAATTCATCAAAGTTCCGCCCTACTGGGAAAACAAGTTGGTTTCTTAAAAGTGCCCTAACTCCCTTCTTTTGGCATGCTTCATCATCGGGCTATTGCTTCTACATCCCTGCGATACCAACGTCGGGGATGGAGCAAACAAGGGAGGGGTAAAAACAATGCAAAAACATAAACCTCAGGATCTTACTCACAGAACATATACTAAAACTATCTCATGGGTACCCTCATTTCATTTATTAGTGGGTTCCATGGATAGGATTAAAAATCTTTGTGTTGCGGTGGTGCCATTGGGGAATTACCTGCACAAGAAGAAAAAAACAAATAAATACATACAGACATACAAAACCAATGTGTTTACACCCATACATGACGTGCCCCCAATTGGTAATCACATCACTCCATTACAGGCTGCTGACCAGGAGAATCCCTCTTCTAGATTCACCTGGATATTAACAACATGTTTATATACAGAAATATGTACAAATGCATCTGTTAATCTTCTTGATCTGTCTACCGGAACTGGGTACAGGAAACTGTGAATGGTCGTCTTCAAGTTCGGGAATTGTCAAGGATGGTAATGAATCAGCAACAGTCACTGAGTTTTCACAATCAGTCTTTCTTTCACTATCTCAAAATGAAGATCGACAAAACACATCCCACCATTGAGAAGAGTCTGTGGTTAGGGACATCTCAAGTCAGTGGGCAGTAACCATGTGCCCTTTGGTACACACTACTTGAAACAATTCAGCATCGTAAAGAGCATCAGATTTTCTTTTCCGTAGCTGTTTTTTATGTCGCCTCTTGTCTGCCAAAATTTTCGTTTTCTGATTTTAAACTAAGTCACTTGCACGAATCAAGTTTTCATTGGTATCTATCTTTGCGCTCCATTGGGGTATATTGGTTGCCATTGCTCTCCCGAACATCAAAGTAACAGGACTTTGTGATTGAGAGGGGTTTTGAATAATAAGCTTGTAGAGTTCAGCACTGTTTTTAAATTGAGTTTCCCAAGAGTTGCATGCTGCACCCACAAAATGCTTTACAAGTCCATTGGGACGTGGCCACAAGGTTGTGATATTTTGATGTTTCACATTCAAACGCTCCAGAAAGTATTTAAATTCTCTGCTGTTAAAGTGTGGGCCATTGTCTGAATTAACAATGACTGCCAAACCCCATATTATAAATATGCCATCAAGTCTCTTAATCACTCGTTCATTTGTCGTAGATGAAAGATCTTTGACTAATAAAAAATTTGAATATTCATCCATTATCACCATTAAATGATGTCCATTATCAAGTGGACCAGAGAAATTGATGGCTACTTTCTCCCAGGCATGTTTGAGGTGTTCTCAAATATTTAGCTTATGTTGAGTGACTTTGGCTGACAGGCAATTGCATATATGACAGGCTTTGAGCTCCTATTCAACTCTTTCATATAGGTATGGAAACCAAACTCGGTCTCCAAGAGCTCTCTTTGTAGCAACAATGTCATAATGTCCTTTTTGAGCCACTTCTATCCCTTTTTGTCATAAACTCTCTGGAATCAGGATCATCGATCCTTGCAGAATAACTCCTTTCTGAGTTATGGATAATTCAACCTTGACATTCTTGTACTTTTGATACTCACCATCATTACTTAGTGGTCAATCATGTTTGTTCCACGACTGATGTCTTTAAACTTTAACGTGTCACTATCATGACACATAGCAGTGACGACCTGGGCTAATGCTACAGCAGCTGGTATACTTGACTTGACAATGAAATTGATGTAGGCCTCAGCTGTTGTGGAAGGAGTGCTATGACTTTGAATAGGCACTCTTGAAAAGTAGTCAGCAGGATATTGATCCTTTCCAGGTCGATGCGCAATTCTATAATTATTCTCTTGCAACAGTATTCCCCATCATTCAATTCGAGGAGGCATCTTGGCCTTTAGATTGCCAAAGATAGTCAGCAAGGCTTGATGGTCAGTCACCAGTATAAAAGGTTTTCCTTACAGGAATACACTGAAATGTTCACAAGCCCATATCACAGCCAAACTTTCCTTTTCAGGCAGTGAGTGAGCATGTTCTGTTTGAGATAAACTTCAACTAGGATTATGACCCCGCCTACCGCCATGGTTTTCGTGGCCTCCTTACCGCCACGAAAACCATGGCAGTAGGCACTATCAGTGACAAGGAAATCCTTCCCTGTCACTGATAGGGTTCTTCCCCGGCCCCCTCTCCCTCTCCTCCCCAGGTTTCCCCTCCACCCCCCTTCTCCAGACCCAACCCCCCAAACATACACATAGCTTCACACACCATCACACACACTCATACACACATGCACCCACGCATGCATACATCCATTCACACATACATCCAAACACACTGACATACAAACAAGCACACATGCATTCACACAACACAACATACACGCACTCACACATCCATACATGCACACACAGACAACACGCATCACACACCCGCATTCACGCACACACATTCACACACACACAACATCCCCCACCCCCTCCCTGGTCTGAGCACCCAAATTACCTGATTTCAGGGGGTCCTCCGGCAGGAGACGGGATGGGGCGCTGCTGCCAGCAGCAGCGTCCGCCAGCAGAACTCCACCAGGCCGTATCATGGGTCATGATACAGTCTGCGGCAGTCTACTGGCGTGGGGCTGCTGCTGGCAGCAGCGCCACCTTACCACCGTCAACCATCATGACCATAGCCGGAATTCCGCCATCCTTCTGGCGGAATTCTGGCTACGGTCATAATATGGCGGTCGATTGGTAGCTTAAGGACCTAAGTCTCTTGTATCTCAACAAACCAACATGTTTAGCAAAAGTTGTAATATATCAGCAGTTTTCTTCTAGTTCTAACTGATGCTAACCTTTATTCAAATCAAGTCGAGAAAAGATCTAGGCACAATTTAATTGCGTAATCATGTCTGCAGTGTGCCTCCCTGGATGTTGCTCTCATTAAATTGCTTTGTTCACTTGGCGCATGTCAACGCATATCCGCACAGCTCCTTCAGGGTCCTTTTTAGGATCTACTATTACTACGGGAGAAACAGCTTCTTGTAAATGAAACACAACTTATATCTGCCTCTGAGCAACGGAACAGACATCTCTATTAATATGCTGTTTTACTTTCATAGTTTTTAACTTTCACAAACCATGAAACAATGAAGGGACATGACTTACTATCTCATGATGAGCCTCCATGTTGTAATTCACTGAAAGCAGTCCCATGTCAGCAGCTATGTTGAAACTGAGCAAACAGGTATTTGCTGCTGTACACTGATGTATTTGTACGCAAACAAAGATCACAGCACACAGTATGCAAAGTAGGACAAAACAGGATCAAGTCAACTAGTCATTATGGGATAGAAATGAATGAAAAAATCGAGCACATCGGTGTTCAAATCTTGTCTCCAGAGAAGAGTTCAATTTATTCTGATTGAAGTGGTATTCCAAATAACAGGGAACAATCTTTCCAAAGCAAACAGCCAACACGTGTTTCGTCACACCAGTGACTTTTTCAAGGCTGCAAATAAACATATACATGTGTGCCTGGTTTAAGCGTAACAGGTCATTACACTAAATGATTGTGTGTGACAAGCAAGTGATATGGTATAGAACAATCTGTGCATAAAGAGTGACAACATCAGGGAAGCTCAGAAAATCAAGTACATATACCTAAGGACATGGCTGGGAAGTATCAAAAGAAACCGAAAAACAGTGTATGCCAAGGTGCCCAAAAGACTAAAGGCATGCTAAGAAACATTAGAAACAGTAAAAATGTCCCAATAGCCCTAAGATGGAAGATGTGTGGGAGAGAGATACCCACATGTGTTGATAAAGGGTGTTCTAGGAGCAAGAGACTTAAAAGTCAAAACGAGTATTGAAAAAGATCAGGTCTCTAGACCTACCCGAAATATTGTCGGAAGGTTCCAAGAAAGTAAATTCCGATACGTCTCAGGGATAATAAGCAGTCCAAAAAGTACTAAGTAATCTAGAAAAAGGGGTGTTAGAATAAAAAATATATATATAGAAATATATAGCTAGTTGAGTCAGGTTAGGTAAACATGAGTTACCAAACTTACAGAAAAAAGAAATGAAGTAACAAAAGAAAATCAACCGGAAAAATACCTCTTAATTATCATCGTCAATGAGTAAAAATAGATAGTCCACAGGGCGTGCAAAGCTGTCCATCAAAGAGAACCCCGGTAGGTCCACACGTATGTCCACACGTATGTCTCTATGGGAACAGTAAATTAAACCATAAAAAAGGAAAGCATAAATCATGCCATTCGTCGCAGTTGTACCAGTAGAATACCAATATTTTAAACCGGGGAAGTTAATTAGTAATTGTCTAATATCCACTTGACTTGATGGCAATCTGCAGCTGGGGTGAATAGTGTGGAATATTATTTAAGTAAACGCTTTTTGCAAGTGGATGTCGCAAATTGTCAGCCTATATTAAACAGTCGGTCAAAGATCACATCTGCCTGGTTTAATGTTCTGGAACCCGGCAACTCTGCCGCTCCTTCAGGCCCATGCACAACAGAAATGCTTCCAGCAACGCCTGCTTCCCTGGGCAGTGAGCCCAGCCCTCCTCTATTGGCACCCAAGTACACACCAAATGAATCACCAACTCCAGCCTCCACGCATGCAGGAAATGCCCATTTGTGGAAAGTGAGCGGGACTTGCAATGAATAAATCTCCACAGGAAGACTCCTCTGTGACAGACGCCATCTTGCATTGCGGTACAATGGCCTGCAAGACCATCGCTGTCTTCGGAGCAACAGGTAAGACAGCAGCGACCACAACCTCTCCAGGTCACCAACTAGAAACAAAACATCAGTAAGCAAAACTGAATATACCATTTTCTAGGTTTTGCTTTTAAATGCCACTTTATAGTCCCGGGCTTTGGTGTAGAAATAGTAGGCTGCATCATTGAAATCTTGATAATTAGATGCAAGTAAAAACTGAGCAAAACAAAAGAAATGGGCATGCGTCCACTTTAACAACTTTCTTCTAGAGATGTATTCCTAATTTGAGGTTTGCATCGTTGACTCTGTGGTTAGTCGAGCAGCATGCCCACTGTGTATTGTTTTTCACGTGCAGTTTGTATGCCGTTGCAACGGTTTCGTTGCTGGTTTGTACAACGTGAGGCAGAAGTGTTGGAACTAGGATTGCGGGGTTCGGGCGCGGGAAGGGGAGGGGGTGCTGCAGCATCTCCCAAAATAACCATGTTGAGTTCAAAAGGTGAATGAGCAATAAAGATCCCTATAATTTTTGCCTTTTTGTCATATTTGCTGTGCCAAAGACAGAGGTCAAATGTCAGGCTGTCTTCTGACAGATTACTGCTTATTGGAAATTGATATTTAGTATTCATTCTCTGACTTCAAATCGAGAGGATTGTGTAAAGTGAGCTGTGTGACAATCCTGCTGAGGTACAAAGAGTCTGAAACGAAAGGCTGTATGCCGTCATTTTTCTAACACAACAACATTTAAATACCTTTAAATGAATACTACTCATTTATCAAACTATTTAAGCAGTTAGAAAGCATAAGTGAAGCTTGTGATTTGTTATTCTGAAGCGTGATGGAAGCACAGATTTTTAAAGCATCAAAAAAATCAAGACACTTTACTTGGTGATGCGCAACTGTTATTTGCCAAACCCAATTACCACCTTGCTGCTGAATAGGAATGGCTTATTTGCTACACTGGTTCTTTGTGTGACACTTGGCCTCTTCACAGTCCATGAGACTTGAGTGATGCAACACTGACAGCAGCACCCTCAGTTTGACAATTGGTCCAGCGCCACTGAATCGGGGTGTACACAGTAATATTTTTACTGGGTGTTACTGGGAGACTGATGGCACTACCTTTATAAGGCCTGCCTTGCAGTAAGGAGCTATTAATGGTGACTGAATTACCATGCCATGTTCTGTCGACTGAGCCACTAAAGCATGTTCTGGTGGCACGGATACTTTACCGGTGTCTAGTGGGTGTATTGATGTCAGTTGCAATGGTGGTTACTCAGAAACCCAGACGTCCTATTGTGCTGGCACCAATGTTAATTTAGCTAAAAGCCTCGCGCTGTTAATGTTTGCTTTATTTTCTCAGAAGATATGTTTTTCGGGGAACAGCAGAAATGGTCATCCTGGTGGTTGGTAGATGGAAAACGTGTTTCACTCCATCTAAAACTTTTATCCTTCAGTGCTCCAATGATTGCTCCGACCGGTCGTGAGTACAACCTGCTGCCTTTACTCGGTGATTCTTGAAACTTACAGCCATGGTCTCAAACAGTGCCAAACATTTCGTCTCTGTCGTCATTCTTTAAATCACCTCAAATTAACCCCTTCCCAAACATGCTTTCATTTGCCCAGAACACCAATTACACGAGAAAAGGATTCCAGTGTGTGTTTGGCTGATTTAAACTGAATATTTGTTGATTTTCCTAAGTAGCATTAAAAAAGTGAGCAATTTCTAATAGATTAATTGTATTCAAGGTTAAGAATAATTAAGTCTCCAGCCTAGTAACACAGCTTTTAACTATGCAATCAATGTGCTTCGATATTAAAATGATTGTCTTACTTAAACTTCCCCCTTTACATGTATTAGGCCTCTGCACAATATAGATATCATCAGAAAACTAGCCATTTGTTTTCCTAAATATGAGAATAAAAGATGGAGGGCTCATTAAATAACATAATAAATAATACAACGAGGTTGGAAGGAAAGTGGTTGTGCATCTCAGCTCTTAAACATTGCCAGAGGTTGTGCCATTAGTGTTAACAAATTATATTACGATGAAATAATAGGCAAGAGTATAGAAAATATATTATGAATGAGGAGATTCAAATAGGAAATGCTAACTGATGGTTGATATTTCTTATCTAAGTAACCTGTGGCACTGTAGGTTCAGTTGTTGACAGTGAATTGTTCCAGGCCTCACAAACACTTCTGATAGGTCTGATGGGAGCTCTTGTGAGCGGTGAAGCCCATGCACAATTCTTTCAAGATTGGACTTGCCTTTGCAACATGGTTCACCTGAGGAGGCATTGTCCTCTGATCGTTCCAGAGTGACGAGGCCATTTTCCACATACGGTCATGAGGAAGCCTACATGCCTGTCTTCCTGATTTCAGCATGTGTGCATCTATTTGATGTACACTTGTTTCTGCATTTGTATGTGTTGTTTTAAAATAATAGAAATTGCTTAGGCCAGGGCCCTGGTTTCCATTAATGACTCAGTGGGCATTCCCAGATTCCAGTAATGATTCACTGGGGGGCCACGGATTCCATTAATGATTCAGTGGGGGTCCACAGAAGTCAAAAGGTAAAGAACCACTGCTAGAGGGTGTCTCCAGTACAGTCAACATACAAGCAGCCCTCCATTCATTGATCACTGCATTACTAATCCCCCAGTCTCTCTGTTCATCTGAGCCATTTGGTTATTCGCTCCAGAATGTGTCATCAAGTTCTAGTGCTTGTTCACTAGTCTTCAAACTAGCTGTTTGTCCTAGTGTTTGAAGGCTCCAGATCCTCAAGCCTCAGTCCTGGCAAAATCTATTCTTCACCCCCTTCCGGAATTTGCAATCCTGAACACGCTGCAACTTCAAAACACACTTTTTTAGCCAGATTTTGCTATTACATCTTGTTTTGCCCTAAGGACCTCTACTCAAGACAGTTGGGTATGGTTGATTAGTGACTATAGGATGCAGCACCTTTGGGGTTTACATACATGCCAACATTTTAGAGCAGCAAGTGGGTGATTAAAATAAATAGTTGGGAGAATGTATTTTCTCCATTGACGTAGTGGCAATCTGCCTGAATCAGCTCTATTGGCACCTATGGTGACAGACAATCAGCATTTCATTTCTGGTAGTTTAATAACACAGCACAAACAAAACAGAGTTTGAAACTCTGGTTTTGTATGTGCTATGTAAAACTGCCAAGAATAAAATGTCGAAGCCTGTCACATTCTCTATTCTCCCTATTCAAGAATTAATTACAAAGTCTCAACCTTTGATGTCAGAGGTAATTCTTGGGGGGGAAGATGGGAGCGTGCATGACAGGCATGAACATTTCACTTTTGACTTATTTCCAGCAGATCTCATGATTCTGCAATCTGAGTCAGGTTTCTGCGTGGAAGAATCGGGAGGCGGGAGACTAATCTTGAAATCGGTAGTGTCGCGGTCGGCATGTATGGGTTTACCATTGTGTATGTGCTCAGTGTTCCGAGGGTGTGGCACAGTGTGCTGGGTTGGTAATCCTAGGGTGAATTTCAGTGTGGTGAGCTGCTTGTAGGATGTAGTCCAGTGTGCTGGGTTAGTTTTCCCAGAATTCAAAGATGTGTATTGGGTCAGCACCACTAGGATGCAATGCAGTGACTTAAACTCGCCAAAAGGCTGTGCATTGAGTTAGTATCCATAGGTAGTTGGGTGGCTTAGTGTCCTAGTTGCTTGATCTTCCTAGGATGCAATACACTGTGATAAGTTAGTGACAAAGAATCCACTATGATTTAATTAATTTCACTAACATGCAGTGATGTTTATAGGCTAGCAGACCATGGATATTGTGCTGTGTAGGAGGTCAGTGTTCACAAGATGTAGTGCAGTTTGTTGGGTTGGTGGTCCTGTGTTGCAGTGAATGGGGCTAAAGAACCCAGGACAATGTTCAGTATAGTGTAGTAGAGCGCCTACGATTCCATGTAGTTTTGTCTATTGGTATCACCAGAATGCAGTACTGTGTGGGAGACTAGATTCTCTAGAATACACTAGATATATATTTGTTTTAAAAAAACAAAAATGTGCTTATTGATGTAGAACTGTTTTTACACTAAGGTGTTGAAGATTTGGGTACACATTCATTTGAATAGTTTTTTCCCAAAGCTGTATTTGGAGCATTCTAAAATCGACTTTCACTATGGAAGTTGAAGAACTCAATGGCCTGACACAATGTTCTGTAGACCGTTGCTCTACTAGGCTAGGTAAGAGCTTTGTTCACACACTCTCTAATATTATGATAAATACATCATTCCTGAAAGGTAAGATGCGGAGCTTCTTAAACAATCTTAGAACAAGTGGTTGGTGAAATAAATCAAATCTGAACCTGAAGTGAACCCCCATTCAGTGAAAGCCTCCAGCTCACAATCTGCATTTTGCCTTTTGCTGCTGGGTTTAGATACATTGCTAACACTCCCTCTTTGGCCTAGGTAATGGAAAGCGTAGCAATGAGTCAAATAGGTTGATGGGTGAAATGCAGACTGAGTTTCGGCCAAACAATTGAGTGAAACCTGCATTTTACAATGTGAGGGAGGGAGGTGGCCGAAGAAGAGAAGGTCGCTCTGCCTTTGGTACCCTGGATCATGATGTGTTAGTTCAAAGAATAAATAGTGTGTTATGGTTGGAGGCAAATAATGTGCACAGGGTTTCTCACATGTCACTCTGCCAAAAGCTCGCCTCGCACACCAGCAACTAAGCAGCTCCAGTCTACAGTGACTCTCCGGAGGCCCCACCCAGCCAGCCATGCTCATAGTATGCCGAGAGTCTGTCTTCGTTTGCCTGGATGAAGAGAACAACAGACCGTGCTCTCACTCCCTCACACCTCAGGTCAGTGGATCCTGCTGCAAGAGGCAGCCCACATGAACCCTGGAGGGCACAAAGGATAACATAAAAACAGAGACAAGGCATGAACTAAAAAACACAACATCAGATGCACACCAATAGTCAGACTGTCAAAGCAATACCCCTGCAAAGCAGCCTAGCTAGCCCCACCTGTGAATGCTCAACACTCGTTGCACCAGCGCAGCATAACCCACAAGACTCCCTACGCATGTGTGTAGACCCCAGCAAGCAACAACATCACGATACAGGAGCACAGACGTCAAACCATAATGGCCACCGTACCAGCACTCGAAATGTTCCTGATAGTAGGCACCCCATCAGCTCAAGAGTAAAGGTGGAAAGATTGGTTGGAGGGAGTCCTGCTCTTCTTTGCATCTACGAAAGTAGAGAATGCCCAGAAGCAAGCAATTATTCTCCACTTAGGAGGGAAAGACATTAATTGAATATATAAGACTGTCAATGAAGACACCCCGAGAACTCACCTCACACTGATCACCTCCCTAAGTGCCCACTTTGAGCCAATGACCAACACTGACTATGAAAGGGTTGTGTTTTACCACGCATGGTAGCTATCAGAGGAATCGATAGACACTTTCTACACGAAGCTAAAAGAGCTGGTCAGCACATGCGATTCACCAACAAAACGGAAGAAATAAGAGGACAGATCATGCAGGGGTGTATGTCGACGAAGCTGCAAGAAAGAATTCTGGAAGAATCAGGAAGATCGCTAGCCGACATACTGATGATGGGTAGAACGAAAGAAATGTCCAAAGCTCGGGCATCCCACATGGAAGTGGTGCTGCATGGACCAGTAAAAATGGAGCCAGTAAATGCTGTCACCTTAGTGCCCAGCAAGCCTGCACCCAAGAAGAACACCACCACCTCCAGGACATGTGGCTACTGTGGAGAGCTCACTCACCGCCCTGCAGACTGCCCGGAGAGGGGAAAGAAATGTGCTGACTTAAGAAAGGTAAACCACTTCATAAAGGTATGCCGGTCAACAAAAGCCTGCACTACGAGGTCGACTGTCAACACCGCTTTTGAAGCGCAATCACATCATAGCGACATGGATGACAATGACAAGGTAGAACACTCCATTTTCGCCATTAGTACCGCTCTCCACACTGCACGAAGGCTGCCACAGTAAAACATCCAGGTGGGAGGACACTCCACCCCAGCCGTGGTGAACACCGGTGCCACCATAAATATAATTTCTGCCAACAGCTACCAAGAAGCGGAACCACATCCTGCTGTGACCCTCACTACAATTAAAGTATTTGCATATGGACAATCAAATCCACTGGCCCTGCGAGGGAGGTTCAAGACGACGCTCCAATACGGACCGGGATCTATTGAACATCAGGTGTATGTTGCAGAGGATGGCCTTGGTATGCTACTGTGATGCAGGGTTGCAGAATCTCTCGGCATTGTGACATTTGCATTCAGAGTCCACAAGGAGTCAATAAATGAAATGCCAGAAGACTTCCCGGACATCTTCGACGGCATTGGCTGCCTAAAAGACAAAGACTGCACATTGACAAGACCATCCAGCCGGTGGCCCGCCGGCGCCACCGCATTGCGTTCCATTTAAGACCCCAGGTAGAGAAGGAACTCGACAAGTTGGAAGCCGCCAGCATCAAAGAGAAGGTAGCAGGACCCACACCGTGGGTGTAGCTGATTGTGGTTGCCCGAAAGCCCAAACAGTCTGGCGAGGTACGCATCTGTGTTGACATGAGGCTGCCCAACACCGCCATCAAGAGAGAAAGGCACCTCAACCCCACCATAGATGACCTGATTGGGGAGCTTAGTGGAGCTCACTGGATCTCCAAACTTGATCTCCGAACAGGATACCACCAATTGGTACTAGCGAAAGAGTCCCGGCACATAACCACGTTCTCGACGCACGTCAGGCTGCAGCTTTACCGCAGGCTGACCTTTGGGATATCCAGCACCGCAGTGGTCTTCCAGAACACTATTCATAAGCTCCTTGCTGATCTCCCAAGCGTTATGAACGTCAGTGACAACATACTTGTCCATGCCCGGACCATACCAGAACACCACTCATGCCTGAACCTCGTTCTCCAAAGGATAAAAGAATTAGGCCTCATGCTACACCACAGCAAGTGCAAGTTCCTAAAAGACAGAATACAATTAATCAGGTATGTCTTCTCTGTCTAAGACATCAAAGACACATCCCTCCGACAACGGTGACTGAAGCCGCAGCTTCCTGGAGATTATCAACTACTACGGGAGGTTCATCAAGGACCTCACGCTGGTAACTCAACCCCTACGTGACCTCACCAAACCAACTGTACCCCGGACATCAGGGCCTGAGCACAAAGCTATCTTTCAAGCCTCCAAGGATGCTCTGTCTGCAGACACCACCCTCAGGTATTTTAACCCCCTCAAAGACACCAACATAGCTGTTGATGCCGGCCTAAAGGGACTAGGGGCGGTGTTGCTCCAGCAACAAGATGAAGAGGAATGGACTCCAGTCACCTACACCAGTAGATCCCTCACTCCAACTGAGCAGTGGTACTGGCAGATCACAAAGCGGGCAATAGCGATCCACTGGAGGTGTAAACACTTTCACCTGTACATGTATGGGCACCCCTTCACGGTTGTGATGGACCATAAACCTCTGATACCTGTTTTTCAAGGGACTCCATCAAGCCGCTCCGCAGATAGAGAAGTGGATGCTCCAACTGCAAGAGTACAACTGCCAAATTGAATACCGCCCTGGGTCCCACAGCCCTGGGGGCTACCTAGCAAGGCATCCCAGGGCTGAGATGGAAGAGGAGGAAGAGGAAGCCAGCGAGACGGAAGAGTATGTGAGGTGCGTCACTGAGAGGTCAAGGCGTTTCCCCATTTCGACCACTGCCATTCGCCAGGCCATGCGGGATTATGAGTGCCTGAAGAAGGTGCTAGGTGCCGTACAGACCAACCAGTGGCACATCATCAAGAAGCAATGGTCGCAGCACGAACTCAATGCCAGGTGTGTCATGGACAGTCTATATAACGTCTGAGAAGAGCTGACTGCCGACCCAGCAGGATGTTTGCTCCAGGGTCATTGTTTGGTCATCCTATCGAGTCTCACTGACCAGGTTGTTGAACTCGTCCAGGCCAGACACCAAGGCATGGTGAAGACTAAAAGCCATCTGAGAACCAAGTTGTGGTTCCCCTTAATTGATAAGAAAGTAGAATCACACATGAGGATCTGCGGGTGGTGCCAAGTGGCAGGGTATTCCAGCTCCCCCACCCCCGTAGAAACGAAAAAGGGCCCCAGACAGTCATGGGAGTCAACCAGCCTAGACTTCGGGAGCCTCCCGGATGGCTGACACATGTTGATGCTGATTGATGATTACTGTAAGTGCCCAGAGGTGGAGATTCTACAGTCGTTGACCACCCAAGAGGTCGTCCCCAAGTTGGAAAAAATAATAGCTGCGTACGGCCTCATGAAAGAGGTGAAAATGGACAATGGACCCCCTTTTCAGAACCAAGAGTTCACACCTTACCTGATGTCGATGGGCATTGTTCACAAGAAAATAACCCCCTGCTGGCCTCAGGCCAACTGAGAGGTTGAGCGATTTATGAGAACCCTTAATAAAGTCATCCGGATAATGACGACCTGTCAACAAACTCTAGAGCAGGCCATCTACTAATTTCTCTGAAACTATAGACTCCTACCCTACGCCACCACTGGGTGTGCTCCAGGCCATCTGTCAATGGGGCAAGTAATCAGAGACTCCATCCCACATCATCCTACCTGGACACCTAACCCTTTTGATGATGACAAGACTTATGAGAAGAAAAAATCAGCCAACGAAAAGGCAAGTCGGAAGTGAAGAGCGAAGAACTCAGACCTCCAAGTTGGCGATCTGGCCCTCATGAAGGATCGAACCCCGGGGAGTAAGTCCCGCCTACCATTTGATCATCATCCCTGGACCATAGTGGGATGCCATGGGACGCTTGCCGTAGCTCAACGGGGTGATTAGGAAATCACCAGGAATATATCATTTTTTAAGCGATATCACCAGGCTGATGTTTCTCCCCTAGCAGAGCAGAGACGGCAGAGGAAACGGCCCCTGAGAGTCTGCGTCTGCCCGGCTCTGTAGAGATCTCTAAAACTATTCCCTGTCAGATTGATGTATGTAGTCAAAGATATGCTGGGACACTACTACTGGATCATCTCCCGGGAAGGCCGCTGATTATACCCCCATGGCCACTGGCAGATCGGGCCACCCGCACAAGGTACTTTTTACAACAAAATCCTACCCCATCATCCAGACTGACAGACTATGTTCATGATGTTCCGCTGCTATCCTGCTGAACCCTACTGATTGGCCTCCTCACATCTGGGACCACATTATGTTTAGTATTGTTTGGTTTGGTTTGAATTGAATTGAAGGAGGAGTGTAGTGTTGCAGCCCAGTAACATAACTGGAGCTCCAGACGCTACCATCCTGGACATGCCCATGAAGGTGTCCCAGGAGGACTCCCCCATGTTCCACAGTCTCAGTGGGACACTCCTGGGTCACAGGGAAAAGATAATAAAGGTTTGCGAAAAAGGCACAGTGGGGAGGTAGGAATAGTGCCCCACCTTCCGAACACACATACTAGCCATACAGTGTCCCTGTGTGTTTATTTCAGCATGAGTGCTGATGTGCGACTGCCTGCCTGCACCTACCAGCGACTCTACAGTGCTAAGAGCTGAAATGGGTTGTGGCTGCAACACACTGTAGAAACGGTAGGTCTAAAATGGCACTCACTCACTAAGAGTGATATTCACCTAGCTACTCTGTGCAACACTTGGCTGCAATGGCCCTGACTTGACGACTAGAGGCTTCTCTATCATCTACAGCCACCACACCCTAAACTACCAAGTGCGCTATTGTCTCCTAAGAGAAGAAACTTTTCTCAGATGATGCCGATATCCTGGTAACACTATCCACTGCCTGTCACACAGTATTTTACCTGGGGCTTTAGCTTCAGGGGGGTGTTTGGGGTGTAACACCCCTCTAATAAATGTATTTTCTGATTAATAGTTGGGTTCAGGTGCTTTCAATTGATTATTGTGAGATGTCAGTCGGATTTCACCAGGGAGTTTTATGTAGACAAAGATATAAATGCACATACACTCTCCCCCTCTCTGTTTTGAAAATTCTAAAAATATTGGTTATTCTACAAAATATTGTGTTTTGTCTCTCAGTAAGCTTATGAATCAGCAATTACTTCGATTTCCACTCCACCATAGGCCATCTTGTGCACCCTGCTTGTCCTATAATGTATTTAAACATAATTTGGCACCCATATTGTCGGGAAATCTAAAGCTCACCCCCAATCTTACTGTCCAAGCTACACCACTGTATTTCACTGCCGTTATCTGGCCAAACAAGCGAAAAGCTATACTGACAAGTGCCAGACCTGATGGGTTTACCCCTTTTGTAGCACTGTTGAGGCACTTGCTGAGGCACTGGAATATTTGTTTGGATTTACAATAGTAGATAATTGTGCGCACCAGGGAACCCCAATTGACAGCGAACTAGAATGGGAAGACCAGAAGAAGCCAATTCAGGTCCAAACGAGAGTTCATTCTCTCCCATGATTTACATAGCAAATTAACCTGAAATGCATCTACAGTAAATCTTGCTCAGTTTGTAAATTTCACAAGCAAAAGAAGCTGCATGCTGCACCTGGCTAAGCCTGGAGAAGGTGAAATAAATTAAATGGAATAAATGAAGTGTAGTAAATGCAAACTCACTAGTGCTGAGGTGAGTGTCAAATCCTAATGTGAACATGAAACTGATCCCACAATGCCTAACTGCATTGCATGGTCTGGCCCTAAGACTCTAAACCAAAACATATTTTCTAAACAGGGATGTTAGCCTTCATGGATCTCTCAATCAGACTCTCAGAAGATGAATCAGAAAAGAATCATGGAGAAGAAAAAATAAAATAAATCATTGAGTTAAAGTATAGAAAGAGAAGAGGAATTCTGAGAATCGTTGGTCTCCTAGAAGTTTTAGTAACAGCTGCAGAATGAAGTGAAACTTTTCTAGAATCCTGCATTTCAAATGTCTTGGAAATAACGTTTGCAGAGGACTTTGAAATCGGAAGGGTACACAGTACCTTAACAAGACATTAACCTCAGTACACACAACGTGGACCTATGATCTTCACGCCTCTAACCTATCCTTACCCTGGACTGATTTTGCAACAAAAGATAGTTGTATGAAAACATATGAAAATTGGAATTTAACAACACTACTGTAAACACACTATTGCATGAAGAAAATGTGTTCTGGCTCAAAGGAATAACTTAAAATGGTTGAATATCCCATCCATATTTGTGGGGCCACTGAAAATGAAAATTACCCACAGTGAGAAACACTTGTTTTCAAGCCAGTGGACATAGAATCAATCCTCACCAACATGTCTCTACCCTAAATTGACCATTGATACATTCTTCAAACTACAAAGTCCTGCTTAAACTATAAAATTCTTGTAATGGCTGCCTAGCTGTTCTGTAGCCACCATAGAACACTACTCTCATATTGCCATCAGCCACATGCAAGTCCCCACCTACAAGACTAATAGTTTTAGAGGATCATGACAGGACATATAAATGAATCATATAACTTTAGAACCATAACTACATAATCACATTACCACATAACATAACCACTTTCCATATTACTCTCAAGGAGCTGAGGGTTTATGTTGTGGCACTCAGGAGAAGGTACCATATGCTTTAACTCGAACACTGCGCATACCGCTTGTTAGCTGAGATTTAATAGTGGACATGACACATGACTGGCTCCAACATATAAGAACTGAGCACCTTACATCTCCAAAGTATACAATTCGCCTATTTGTTTTTACCTACTGACCACAGAGTTACAAACAGTTTGATTTATCATACAAATAGAAGAACCTCTAGATATGCATTATGTGACATTAAGCACAATACTCTCCTCTGGTATGTCAGACACTTGTAAAGACCGCTATGATGATACCTAGTGCTGCATAACACAGTTAATGTTATAACAACACTTGTTTAATGCTGTTTTGATGCTAGCTTCGATCTGTGACAAAATAGCACAGCAGTCTGTTCTGAGAGTTTTCAACTGATTAGATGTTTGATGCTCAAGTTGTTTCCTATGTTGGTGGCAACAGCTGTCAGGCTTTGGCCACTTAAGGCTTCCACTGTTCATAGCCATAAGTTTGGAAAGGGGGAGTTTAGGAAGGAAGTTACTCTTAATCTCTGAGCTCATCATAACTTGTAAGCCTGGCGTTTACCACAGCACTTACAGCTCCCAAGAGCTAGTCTAAGACATCCCCCTGCACAGCTCAGTAAAAGCGTAATTTTACAAGTCTGCTGATCTATTGAAGTACACTAATCTCTTGCCTACCATATGACAACTAACAGCTTGGAAGTTCAGTCTGTTAACACGAATAGGTGCAATCGTCCAATAAAAAGAAAAAAATGGGTTACTGTAAAATACTATAGGATATTTTAGATTTTTTCACAACGTTTATTTAAACTTTTATACCTCACCACAATCCTTCCCCAGAGCAGGGTATCACTCCAGCCATTAAACAGTACACTAAAATTAGAGCTCAATAAGCAAATTGAAAAAATAGAAACACCAACACAGTTAACTCACTAAAAACTGAAAATGCAACAGGTCCTGACAGGTTCCCTGCAACTTTCTACAAAACCTGTCAGACAAAATGATTAAACTACATCGGAAAACATTTCTCCTATTTTGCAGTGATAGTCAATATTGAAGAAGCAGCATCTGGTGTTAATATAGACGTAATTAATGAAGAAGATAATAGTCCCTTAGAAACCAAAAATATAGTCCAATATCACTGTTTATTGCTGACCGTAATATATATGGTAAAAATCCTTACCACAAGACTTGAGAAAATCTTGACCACTCTAGTATACCTCTCACAAACTGGTTTTGTGAAAGGCAGACTTGTGAGTGACAATATAACGTTATTTGAGAATAATGTGGGAAAGGTAAAGTTGTTGGCCTCTCCTGAAATGTCCATAGTGCTAACTCAGAGTAAGCCTTTGATCAAGTGTTGTGGCGCTCCTGTGCTCAGTGCTATGTAAATTTGAATTGGGACCTATCTTTGAACTCATTGTGTGTGCTCTGTTTCTCCACAAAAGCTTGCATCAAAGTCAATAAGCTCTTACCCAGCTACCTCACTCAACATATTACAAGATAACAGACAAGGATACCCCCTTCCTTCCCTACTATGTTTATTAGATATTGAGTCCTTACTAATAGCAATCCACACTAACACAAACATTAAAGGGATACCTTCCCACTCTGGTTATCAAAAGGTGACTGCATATGCACAGGATATCCTGATTTATTCTGAAAAATCAGAATCCTGGAATTACTTAAAACAATAAATCATTATGCTGGTGTATCTGGTTACTCACTCAATTGTGAAAAAAACTAAAGTTTTCTCCTAAATAATTTAAGTATTCAAGTAATCCTGGCCTGAAATGGCAATAAAAAAAACATCAAATAACTGGGAATATGATTTTACAGGAGTCTAGAAGAATCAAGATACCACACTGAAAATCAACTCTGCACTAAAGCTAAACAAACTGATGCGTGGTACCCAAAATTCATACATTAGGAGGGAAGACTATGCGTCAAAATGATGATAGCACCTCAAATTAACGTTATAGCAGCATGTTCCCGCTAGAGCTAAATGAGAACTTTTACAAGATGACAGAGAATCTAATTTCTGACTTCATTTGGAAAAATAAAAAGTAAGAATGTTGCTTACAATACTTAAACAAAATCAACACGAGGTGGAGTTAGATTGCCAGCTTTTTTAAATACTAAATCTCATTTCTTTCAAGACAAGGCATACAATGGATGCAGGATAACAACAAACAACTCCCCCTTGTACCCAAAATGATTTTGACTTAATATTGCTTTATAGCCTGCTATAGTGGGGTGTACCGGCCATCAAAGGCCTTCTCCGGCGTTGAAGGCCCAAGCAGAACCAGTAACTCCTGTTGTAAAGGAAAAAAACGATTTCCATAGCTGTTGGGCCTGGGTATGCTTCACAAGAAGTGCGACAAACATCATATACTCTAACACCTTCAGACTCCATTTCCTATACAACTGTAGTCTAAATCAGACCTATTCCTTGGAAATTAAAACCCCCATGACCTTGCCAGTCTGCAAAAGATATCCGATCACACACGCCCCCACCTTAAGCTTTAGATATGAATGGGAGTCCTCTTACAGTGATTGTATACTGGTTCTGGTTTAGGTGGTGTTTATGTTACTTGTTTGAACATTTGTTTATTAGTTTTTATGTGTCAAGTTCAATTTGTATGTCCAGCACATCTCTGTGTTTTTACAGAAACACCATAAGCACACACATATATGTTATACATCTTTAACTTTACATCACCTACACCATTTACGTTTGCATTTCAAGCGTACATATTATTATCCTTTTGGTCAGCATTTCTATTCCTCGTATACTCATATAATCATTATTTAGTCTTGGGGGCTCTAAGTATCTATTAATTGTTTCCTTGTTGCAATATCAACCTTGGGTCAACACGGACAGCTATGAAACGCAGTTCTACTACCACTCTTCATTCAAATAGATCTTTTTTCTACAGTGTATATTCAGGTTCTAGGCCTGTGTCAACTGAATCACTATCCTTCTGCATGCTAGTATCAGTCCCAGGGCTACAAAGCTCTACTGCATTTGTTTCCCCTTCTGGTTTTTATGTAGTGTTAATTTACATTGTTTCACTTCTGTATCTATCATGAATACCCTCACTATTTGTTGGTGTCTCACAACACTACCCTAGTACGTGACCTGGCACCCACTGATCACATCCACACCATGTGTATGATGTCCATACACACTGGAAGTAGGGGTTCGGGGGAGCTGCAGCACCTTCACAATAACCTTGCCGAAGTTCAGAATGTGAATGACCAATACAACAAAGGTCAAAGTCAGGCTATGTCTTCTTATAGGTTGCTGCTAATTCTTGGAGATTGGTCTTTACTTTTTGTTTCTCTGACTACAAATAGAGAGAATTTTGTAAAGTGAACCATATGACAATCGTGTTGGGGTGCAGGGTGTAAAGACTGTAGGATGTCACTTGTTTTTAACAGAACAAAATTTAAATATTTGTAAATGAACTGTACAAATATTTCAAGATATATAAGCAGTTAAGAAAGCACATATGGAGCACACTTCTGTAATTCTGATGTGTGATGGAAACAATGATTTTAATAGGATCAAATCAAATCAAGACACTTTACTTGGTAACTAACATATGATAAACATTAGCTGAAAACCAATTTCTACACATTATCATTAGTGAGCAACATAGTTTTATCAGTAAAACTGCATGTCTGCGCAAACGTAGTGAGCATTTCAATGGAAAATGTGTTAGTAAATGACAGTGTGTTACAACACTAAGCTTTAATATTTTTGCGACAGCATGTCCTAAAATGGATTAGTGGCTACATCCTACATTCTTTTGTTACACTTGTCCTTTGTGTGATGCTTGGATTTTTCATAGTCCCTATGACTTCAGTGATGTAACATTGGTGGCAGCACCCCCACTTGGAGACAGATGAGTAACAAACGCTGAGGTAAGAGATAAGGGAGAACATTTTGTTGTAGGCTATCCACGTTGGTTCAATAGTATTAGCTGTGGTTCCTAATTATGGGTATTTTACCAGGGCCATCGCAGTGAAAGATGAAGATATATTTGGGACTGGTATCTATATATGTATCTGGGAACGGTATCTATATATGTGGAGATTTGGTAATTGTTGAACATTGGCTGAGAGACTTTCAAATTACGGTGCTTGACAGGTATTTATCATGTGTTTATTTGTATGTAGTAGTTCCTCCAACTTTGTGTACTAGCTGGGATTGGGTGTTTTAGAGCCCAAGATATATTTACGGTATCACGTTTGTTATGTTTTGATCTAGCGTGACCAAGGGCTGCTTTTGAACCGATTAAAGGGCAACTATGACAAGTTTCCCTGAGTAAGGTATTTTCTTCCATCTGTTTCTATCCATCAATGAGGAATCCTGCAGGTAATAAGACCGAATAAGGGCTTCTTTAGTAGTGAATTGTTGCTATCTGTGGAGGTACTGGATCTATTTCTTTATAATTTGTTATTTGGAGTACACATTTGAGGAGGCGGTTATATCTATGGCTTTTTATTTCTTTATCTACACATGCTGGATATTTTTGATCTACGAGTGCTTAATGGGGTTCTTTATCACATGGGTGTTTCCTTCACACTGAGGTTTTTGTCATGGCCTGGAAGTATAGCTATTATGATGAGGGAGTTAGAGTTGGCATCACGGTTTTCTCCATTTTGTAGACGGACCATTAGCATGAGAGATCCCACTTCCGTGTAGCATTGGAATTCTATGGCCATTGGAGTGTGCCCTGAGGAAGGTGCATGGTATGTGGACTACTTTGCACAGAACCCGAAATAGGCACTACCCCTAGAGGATGTACATGAAAAGTGGATGATTTGAGATGAAAAGCGCTAATCAAAGACTTACCTATAATGAGCTGGTCGTTATATATGGAAATGTGTTGCAGCCTATCTAAGTTTGAACAATAAAAACATGACTTGTTAAGTCTATGATACAAGAAATAATAAGGACAATAGATTGATGGAAGATCATGAGTGTTTATCCTATGTACATATTTTATTGTGACTCTACGTAAGGATTTTCAATAATAGTTTTTCCTTGCAAGGTGGGGTTTGTTGTTGGTTTTTTGGAGTGGTGGATGAGTCTGAGAGGTATGATTGGTGAGATGTGTGATACTTTTTTACGTGGGATTAGGAATTGAGGGTTTCTTTTTGCTCTGCTTATTTTGCAATATCTATGAATGTATGTATTGATTTTATAATCTTGAATTATTGTGAACAGACAATTGTATATATACAAAGATTCACTTTATGTAACAAATACAATTATTAAGGATATGTCAATAATTGTTTAGATGAGTCCAAGTACATTAAATACATGCTTTGAATTCTTGTGATAGAACCGAGTATCTGGAGGTGGGGGTTGTTGCTTATTTTTGCTCTCTGTCTCATCATTGTAAGTACAGGAAACCCTTTTGTATGATGTTTAGAACCCCCACTCTGAAAATCGATCACACACCACTGATGAAGCACACCCTTTTTGGACTTTGAACTTTGTTTCTCTTGTACATCTTCGAAATAACTATCTGCTGTTTCATAAGTCTCTGAAAAATTGGTCGTTCTCTGCCACTCTCTTTTGCATTAGCCATGTTATTCTGTTATTCTTAGTTCCAGGATACCCCTTGGAGAGTTTGCATACCACATAAAACTCAAATCAATTAATCATCCTGATCTGAAAAACAGGATCTGGCTACCGGGCTTTTGTTGTGTACTGGGAGACTAGTAAATATGATAGAAAATTCCAAAATAAGGTTAGATCTTTTTAGCAGGCTAGCTTGGCATGATTTTTTAGCAGGATAGCTTGGCTTTATGGGAATGTAAGCATAGGTCTCTGAGGGTCCTGCCTTGCAACACAGCGTTCACCCTCACCTCCTACACATGGAACCATTTCCACAGTTGCGTGTACATTCTCTTGGCCTCATTTTAGGGTTTATATTCTATTTCTATAAGAATTTTGGTCCAGATGTATGAAGAATCCACTTTGTGATTCTCTAATAGCGATTTTTAAGAAATCGCTATTTCTGATTTGCAAAATGGTATGTATCATATTTGCGATTCGGTAATAGCGATTGCTTAAAAACTGCAAATGCCATTACCGAATCACAAATAGCGATTTCTGAGCCCATTCGCACCGATGAGCCTGTAGGCCCATATTTGCGATTTTTTGCATTTCCCAAATTGAGAAATTCCTAACTGGAATTTGCAATTTAGGAAATGCAAAACCCCAGGGTCTGGGGGCCTAAGGCCCCCTCTGCTGCATCCCAAAAAATATTTTAGGACATATAAGGCGCACACATGCCAAAGGGGCATGTGTGCGTTACATGTCAATTTTAAAAATGCATTTTTAATGTATTTTTTAAATTTGCACATGGTTACCACCAAGTTTTACTTGGTGGTTTTTGCTATTCCTTAATGCCCAATTCGCATTAAGGAAAAGCTTGATACATGTGCTTAAGAAATCGCAAATAAGGGTTTCTTATTTGCGATTTCTTATTTAGAGAATCGCAATTTGCGATTCTCTAAACGGGCTCGCAATTTAGCGATTCCTTAAAATTGCATAGCAAATGCCTCTCATACATACTGAAAGCCATTTTTGCATTCGCAAACGGCCATTCGCACCGTTTGCGTATGCAAAAACGCTTGATACATCTGGCCCTTGGTGTGCTTGTCCCTATGTATGTTAAGACTATGAAACATGGTGAAGATCTGTGGCCGATATCTATTCCCCAATGCTCCTTATTCTGTTACAATTATATTACCAACATATTGTTTTTAATATATTGCCTTAGATTAGTACAGTCTCTGTTCAACTGGTGTGTCACTGTTTTGAAAATCCATACTTTTGATCCTAAATTAATATGAATGATCCCCTCCAGGTGCCCAGGGAGGGTCAGTTGCCCGAGCTCTTTTGAAATGCCCCGGCTTTTCGGTCAGAGCGGTCACCAGAGAAGTGAGCAGACCTGCTGCCATTGCACTGAAGAACCTTGGGGCACAGGTTGTAAAAGGAGACCTAGATGATAAAGAAGCTGTGGAGCAAATTTTAAAAGGAGTCTATGGAGCATTCTTGGTAACCAACTTCCACACCTGTAAAGATAAAGAAGTCACCCAGGTGAGCATGTACTGTACCTTCCGTTTCCATGTACTTTAAATGAGAATGAAATTGATAGACATGTAAAAATGCTATGTTGAGTTTATTCAAATAATACCATTACAGCAAGACAGAACAGATACAATGAGAGCACAGAAAATAATCAAAAAAGAATATGTTATGATAAAATGTAAATTTGCTGCATATTGGCCGCCCAACACAGAAATTAAAAGAAATGCTTAATCACAATAGCAGCCTTTGTTTAAAAGATCATGTTTGTCCAGTGTATCATAGACTAATTCAAAACATCTCATATGACAGCAAAGCAAATTGTGAATGCTTCTGTCATGGTGGCAGAAAAGGGATCACAAAAATATTTATCACTCCACTCTCAATCGAGGGCAAACACACAATAAACGAACAAAGTCCTCCATTTATTCCCACATAAGCAGCATTATCTACATGGAAACTGAGTAGATTCCCAAGCACTTTCAAATGAGATAACAGGAACTGACCCAAGCCTAAATTGTATATAAATCTGTGGCATCCTGCATGCTACTTGTTGACATGCAGGTGTGTGCCTTCTTTCTTTTCTATTGGTCAATGATGCACTTGAAAAAAAAGTGCAGACACAATACTTTGCTTGATGCTTTCAAAACTTTGTTGACATTCACTCACCAATCAAGGTTAGTATTCTTCTTCAGTAAGTGTCTAAAGCATTCAGTCATACCCACAACGTTTTCAATGATATTGGTGTTAAAACTTGCAAAGATCTAAAAGGGACCTCTGTTGTTCTTTATCAGTAGGATGAAGTGCATTAACTATTCCATCTATGATGCTTGGTTTGGGCTAAACATCCTCTGATGTCAACACATGCCCTAGATATTCTACTTCATTCACTCCGAATATGCACTTATCCTCTCTCAAAGTAATACCATTGAGCTCGAATATAGACAAAGCTTTCTCCACATAATCATGTTTTTCTCTGTTTCCTGCAAAAATTAATATATTGTCTTGAAAGACAACTACATTGGACACATCATCAAGCATCTTGGTCATCACTTTCTGAAACACAGAAGCCACAGAAGCCAGACCAAAATGGCATTCTGCAAAACTGGAATGTACCATCAATGGTGACGAACGCAGTGAGGTGGCATGATTGTTCGTCTTATTCCACCTCATGATACGCTGCCCAAAGATCCAGTCCTGAAAAACAATTGGACTGACACACAGCATTTATGAGATCTTTAGTGCGTGGTAGAGGAAAATTCTCCACCTAAATCGCATTATTTACTGACCTTAAATTTACATTTAAATGTACTAGCAGTTGTTGAGATCCCCTGGCCCTGATGTACTGTTGAAGATATATCTTTTTACCTGCAATAAATATTTCAACCCTTAGTCGCGTTCAGAAGCGTATTTGGATCTCACAATACCTTTGTTACTGTGTGTGCTATCAATAAGTGTAAACAAGCTTGCAGACAGACATTTTCCCCTCCAGACTCCTGAAGATCATTGGCAAATGATTTATTGCCTTTTGATCAATATTTTTTTAACATTCTATGTTCGAAACTCTGCTCTCTTTGTACCTTGTCTAGGCCTAAAAAGTGCTTCTTTTACCTACTGTTCTCAAGGATCCTCTCTAACAGAGTAGAGCTTGATATAGGGTTGTCAGTGGTGCTTATCCAACTACATTTCACTTTTCACAGTTTCAGTGTATATGCTTCTCTTCTGTTCCACTCAGACGTTAAGCAATTTTTATGCTATGGTTTGATATCTCTTGATTTTACCTCCCTGTAACTTTCCCTCTCCATTTGGTTGATTTTGCAAGGGAGTGTTATTATGCATACATCATGGATGAATTATGCTACAACGAAAGCCTTAATACCGACGGCTTTTATATCTTTAAGACAAAAATACTGTAACACCATGCTAACAAGTAAATTTTTAACGATACCCTCACAACCACAAAAAGTAACACACAGCAGTAATTGTTGAAAATATACTAGCATTCAGAAAAACGTTTTTCTTACCATTTCATATTTGCGAAGTTTACTAATAAGTCAGAAAACATAAATGCTTTTGGGATATGCTTAAATGAGGTATAAAGCAGCATTGTAATGTTTCTTTCCAGCACACGTGCAGTATGATAATGCACCTATAGTCCCACATTACTGTTCAGTAATAATCTCCAATGTTCCCCAAAGTAAAGTGACTATGACTCTGCACGAGGAATTAGGCTTAGGCTACCTCTTTGATCTTATTTCTCTGGCCCCAGACATGAGAATCTGGGCAAACCCGCCCCTCTCACTTACTCAGCTAGTGATAGAGGACTGCAGCTCACTTCAAGGGGCGCTCCGTATCCCCGGCTCAGATAAGTTAAAAACATGTTGGAGAGTGTGGGTTGTTCAGAGTTATTTACTAAAATTTTGAAGAAAAAGGATTTGCTGGAGCTAAAAAAGATGCAGCTCTCACGCAGGATGGCAGATAGAGAGAAGAGGGAGATTCTTAAACTATGGTAAAACAATATACGCTATTAGCAGCAAGCTCATTAGGATAATCTTATTTGGTGATTGGTTATAACCCTCATCACAGTTTTTTACTAACTAGGTTCAGGCTGAATTCTATGCATTGGTTTTAAGCTGTCCCAAAAGGGTTCCACAAAACTGGGGAGCGGCAAACCTGCCTCTGCGATAACTTCTCACAGCAGGACACTATGCGTTTTGTGGTTTTCTGTGAATTTTATCACACATTAAGGCACTATTTTATTGTACCATTGCTGAGAGGAACACGATTTGTACAAGTAAAACCTGCTTTGCTGTTCCTTCAAATGCTTTCTTCTCCCTGGGTTTGCTTCGAGTTGCAGGTTTTCTCTCTGGTGCTCTCAGACTCAGGAAAAAAATATTTAATGATTACGGGGCTTCTACATAATGAGTTGTTTTTATCCTCCGAGGCACAAACAGGGATAACATGTGTTTTTTATTGTTCTTTTACCCAATCTATTGTGCTGTTAAAATGTTACATATTTTGATGTATTTACTGTTATGCACATGTTTTAATGGTTTCATGGACTTTTTATGGTATTGAGTTACCAACCAAAGTATTTATGACTGACTGACTATGTTGTTTTGCTTGTTACGAAAAACATCAATGTGCAGACATTGAGTCCAAGATTGATTAAGAGTGAGATCCTCCAACTAAATATAGTGTAAAAAGAGTAATTCTTAATGCAGTCTCATCAGTAGTCAGGTTGCCGTAAGGTTCATCAGTTATTTTGTAGACAGATTATTTTTTTATTTAATAGAAGTAGTATAAGAGAAGACTTGACAAATTGTAGACTGAGTGCAGTTTTTATTCATTGGTTCCAAAATATTCGGAAAAGTTGAATATTGTGGACCAAAGCACAGCCAACACGTGTTTCGCCCTCTATGGTGAGTCCACCTAGGGCTTCCTCAAGGCTGTAAACAATCAAAAGTGAACAAATCAAATGTTGTAATAAACTAATGAGAAGAATAATAGAGGTATCGGTGAGTTAAAATCTTGTGATAGGGCATGCAGAGCCCTAACCCAACCGTGACATTCTGCCTGAGGGTACTTGGGGATAGTGAAAATTAAAGGTGAAGGACAGTCATAAGAATACCTTAAACCCTGAATGACACAACATATTTAATAAGTGAGAGAAACGAACTTAGAATCATCCAAGGAAAGTCCCTTTGAAGCAGTATGTGGTGAAACAGATAGAACACAACAGGTAGATTCATGGGTAACCAGCAAAATGTACAATATGTAGAAAGTGAAGGTTAACTCATAAGTTAAAGTGTTAACAAAGGTGCTGGCACATCAAGTTGGCATGTAAAGTTAAGTTTAGTGATACACCGCGGGTTTCACAAAATTCACTAGAAATCACACTCTAGTCCATGTGAAACCATAATAGAATCAAAAAGGCTGGAGAGATCATACCAATATAATATTCATCTAAAGTAACACTTCGTGTCGTATGAGATCATTGTAATAGTCATACATTGCACCAAAATCCTGTCGTATATGGTCTGAAACATTGGGTAAAAAGATAAAAGAAAAGAAATAAAGTAAGAAAATATCTCCCCTCATCGATTAAAGTAACTGAAGAATGTTGTATACTGATAACTTTTAAAGCCTTTCTTCGTCAGAATATGTAACCATAGAGCTTAAAGGCAGTAATATATTAATGAAGGGGTAAGTTAACTCTAAAAGTCATTTAGATGAGAAATGTAGATGTTATGCGAGTATTTACATCAAGTCTGGATTAGTTTTATAAAATAAATCAATATCACCATAGTGAATATCATTCGAAATAACTAATATTACTAGGTCTTATTCAAAGAAAAGAGGAGCATCAAAGATGCAGTGGTTAGGGACTCACCCAAATACCCGTTATTAGTTATTGAATCAAAGAAACGGCTGTCGTCTGCCGTCTCCGCGTCTTAATGAGGTGCCATCTTGAAATAGTATCGCCAGATGTATCCGTGTATTTATCTATATAGGATCTAGTCCTACGTTTCTTTTGGTGCCCTAGAGTAAAGGAAGGACTGAGATGTAGCGCCATATTAATACGGACTAGAATTCTGTTTATTGGTGGAATCGTGCTCAAGTAAGGTGAAAAGAACTAATGTTAACTGTGACGGAAATCGGTCGTGCTCATGATCGATATAATTATCAAGGGGGAAAAAGTACCCAAGGTTAGATGATGTGAATATTATAAAGTGTCCAGATACTAGAAGTTCTCTTGATGCTAAATGCTCACTGAAGAGGTAGAGAAAGCGAAGTAATGAGGGCGCAGTCTTAAAAAGTCATAATAAATTATGAGACCCTGAGTCCAGTATCAAGTGTATTGTAAAGAAACTCACGTGTAGAGACTATTAAGACTCATGTCGGCTGGTCAGTATGTGATAGAACAGAAAAGTTGGAAAAAGTAATAAGGCAAGAACTTATGTAACAACGTCAACATGGATTGCAGTAGTTAAAATTCACAATTACTCTCAAAATCCAGACCATGGTGAAAACTTAAGGAAAGTAAAGATTCAAAATTACTAAGGACATATTAGTAGATAACAAAGCGTAACTATGAGTGGCAGATCTAGCTGGGTCAAGAGCCACATGACAATTAAAGATAACATAAAACCAAAACAATTGAGCAAGATTTGAATAGATCTATTATCTCTGGTGCTCTCAGACTCAGGAAAAAATTATTTAATGATTACGGGGCTTCTGCATAATGAGTTGTTTTTATCCTCTGAGGCACAAACAGGGATAAAATGTGTTTTTTATTGTTCTTTTACCCAATCTATTGTGCTGTTAAAATGTTAAATATTGTGATGTATTTACTGTTATGCACATGTTTTAATGGTTTCATTAACTTTTTATGGTATTGAGTTACCAACTAAAGTATTTATGACTGACTATGTTGTTTTGCTTGTTACGAAAAACATCAATGTGCAGACATTGTTTAAAAATAATGTTATTACCTTTGAATTCTGTTTAAAAAATGCTCTCCCATACATATTTTCTTTAAAAAAAATACTTACCTTATTAAAACCATATAAATATAGCCGATCACCGTTTTTAGGTTGAGAATAGCAGTGCGCATGCACTGCTTATCTGACGAGTTGGTATGTATCTGGGCTTTTAACCACGCCCACCGCAAGCCCATCACTATCACTCGTTTGTGGGCTTGCGTTTCATAAATCCTTTCTTTTCGTTGGTAAATGCTTTATGCTTGTCCCTCCTTAGGGTGGTTTTGTTACCACCCTGGCTATCGCCTCGATTTTAAGGGCATGGGAGGATCAGCCTGTGTTTCTGGAATATTTCATTCTGAGCAGCTCATGTTTTTGTTTTTCACTATGGGGCTACTACGGTACTGCTTAGAAACGGTGCACAAACCAAAATCCCCCCCGGCTATCAGGAGTGAAGGGGCTGAGCCGGCCCCTGGTTTCAATCGCTTTCAGAAACACCACCGAAGGGGAAAAGAGGTTTAACAAAAACAATCCCCATCTGTCCTTCCAGTGAAGTTTCCGCTGCTTGCCTGTAAATATCGCCTTTCGTTTGAGCTTGTTACGTTAGTTGATAGTTCTGATCTGCCTAGTTCATGTTCCTCGCAGCAGCACATTAACCTTCTGCGCTACCTTATAATTAGTTCAAGCTTCCACTAGAGAAAAGTAGGTTCTCTCTCCAGAAATAACATTAATAACCAGAGTTATTTTAAAATTTGAAGATTGAATGAAGTCTGTGATCTGTCTACAACACGTTCTTTGTAGCAGCCTCATTAACCCTCTGCACTGCCTTATAAGAATTCCAAGCTTCATCTCTTGCTTACAGCGCTACATTTAGTATGACCAAAAGAGACACTTGGGAAAGTCATAACAAAACCAAAACTAAAGCGCAACACAAATAGCAGGAAATTTGCTTATTTGCAATTTCAAATTAGTCTGCTTTAGTATTCAATACTCATAAAAGTATATGCAGCAGTTATTAGCGTGCGGTGTAAAGTGACAGCTGAACCTAGAAAAAACATACTTTTTGTGTATGCTAACAAGGCAATTGTGGGTCTCATAAGCTAAAAACATAAAGTTTATGGTTTCACTATCAAGGACAAATAAATCAGCTTTCTGTGTAGAGTTACAGCTAGAGCTAAAGAAGGCACACTAATTATGTTCACAGTGCTTAATATGAGCCAGTGTCTTCCGATGCAGGGCACAAACAATTTTTGTTAAAGGGCCATTAGTTGTTTTTCTGCCTCACTGATTTACTGTGGGCAAAATAATGAATAATTCATTAGAAATGCAAACTCTACCATGTAAAAATGTCCTTCCGCTCCAAACTGTAAACAGGCTGCCAGGCTGGAAGTTTAAACACCAAGATGTTATCATGTTGTAGAAAACATTTTGAACACAAGGACATGAATCACTCTTTACTTGTAAACACTGTGAAATACAGCAAATGAACGTAAAAAAGACTGCTGGGGAGATGAAAGTTTAACATGAAAAACAAAAACACAGAGCAGAAACATTAGCGTGTGTTTGTGAGAGGGCAGCATCACCCCGATGAAAGACTGTAAATGACTGGCTGGCTTGCTCTGTAGACAGCAGCGATATTATCAGATGCTATAAAACTTTGTGGGTTCAATCACACCTAAACAGTGTAAATTGCAGCCAAACACCATATGGGACACACCAGTTAAACAACACGTAAACATAAATATCAAAAGACACAATTGTATTAATATGCAGGCATCAGCTTTTAAAAAATATTTATTTTCCGTGTGGCCAATGTGTTCCGTGGTTGTACTATAGTTTTTAAGTGGAAATCGTGTGTTTTGTAAGCGCATATTTGCCTTCAGTAAACACAACGTTAGCGTGCTTCAATTAAGCTTTGCCAATTAAATGCTGCTAAATAGCAACATTTTCATTTTTTTCTGCTGCAGATAGAGGAAGAAGGGACATGGAAGTGCTTTAGTGTTATTCAGGGCCACTGGAATTGTATGGCAGGAAAAGACGCAATTATGAGGCAGGGTTGACCAATTTATGTGGCAAGAAAAGTCAGATTATGAATTTACAATGCCAGTATCTCTAACTCAAGAAAATGTGAGACCTATTCCATTGCAAATGCTTGTTTATTCAGTTCCTCTCTGACACTGATCACCACCACACGCCTCAGAGACCTTCGCTGAGAAAAAGAGCTGTACTTCGATACAGTACTATCCAGTAATTAGAGTAGGTACAGCTTTTACACATAAATACCGATTATATTGTTTCAAATAAAATGTAGAAATGCATTCTGAAGTGTATTTTGATTTATTAAACACAATAACTTATTCATACTTGATAAAGTCGTAAATTTCATTGTTGTTGCATGGGTAGTTCAGCAACTTTTGTCATAATGACAGGCGTTATAGTGGCTTCGTCATTGTTAACTTTTCATTATAAAGGCATCATGTTATAAAGCCTTTGTTTTGAATGACGTTTCCCCTTTTTATCCTACCATGACTGGCATTGGTGACAGGAATGGGTCATCACCCCCTAAAGGAAGGGATGGCTTTGGAAGCCAAGGCCCCATTTAGACAGGAAAGACTAAAAGAGGGCCTAAGAGTTGAGTGATCAGGCAGTCAGCATTGTTGAGTCACCAGCAGGCAGACTCCCTGAGGTTCCCCATGTCATGGAGTCATCTTCACCATGTGCAGAGGTGCACATGCCAGAAAGGAGTTGCTGAAGTGGACTAGTTAATTGGGCAGCAGTCAGGGGGTGATGTATGCAAGGCACAAGTAACAGCTACCAACATCACAGGTGAGTTAATGAGAACCAGAGGGAGCACACAACCACCAAAAGTGGTTCCCTCTCATAATCTTTGGCCCAAAGCCATTGCAGCATGCTTTTACTCTTCCCCGCTAGCAAGGAATGGCATGACCCAAAGAGGGAAATTAGGAGGATCCATCCAAACGCCTGCTCATTTGAGGAGCTGTGCATCACTGCCTACCAGTCTACTCAGAGTATGTGTTGGACACTTCAGGGAGAATATTTACCACCACTCAGGAATGCTTAGGGCCCCATGTCTCTAAGGCAGTGGGGGGAGACATATTGTCACACTAGTACGAGTGTGCATCTAGAGCTGTATGTCAAATATAAATAACCCCTAAGAACCACTACATGCTAACACTGGTGTTAGAATAATAAATTAACCCAGCCTTGCAACACAACATGTGTGAAGTGAGGTTAGCTAGATATAATAATTTAAAATAGGTTCAGAGTTATTCTTGTTAACACAGAAGGTGTATTTCTAGATTTCTGATGTAACCCAAGCTAGTTAAGTCACAGCACAGTTTGATAAGTGGACTGAACAAGGCTTATTCCCTTCTGGGACAGATAATAGCCAGTGTTAACAGCTCTTGGTTGATTGACTTGAGCAGCCTTTTTTGGCAAAGGCAAACCTTCCACATGTCTCATTCCTATGTCCCCCATGAGTCCAATAGCAGATAATGTCTGATTGTACTGCAAGCACATTTTTCATCCTTCACAGGAATCAAACGCTTCACCGAGGTAGATGGACCTTTTCAGCCAGAAAGAGTGCAGTGAACACAAATTTACATTAACACCATCCAAACAATTTAGACACCATGACCAATGTGGCCACGGAAGGAAAACTCTAATCAATGAAAAGTTTCAAAGCTTTATTTTATAACCACAAAGTTAGTGTCATAAAGAGAATGCGCAAAATCAAATTATAATGATACAGCAACACCATTGGCTATTCAAAGTGGTAAAACAAATTTAATCGAATTAGCATTAACACAAATAAGCATTCAAGAAGACCACATCCTTTAGGAAATTATTTGAAACAGAAACATATCTGAGGTCAGACTGTATCAACATTAATCAAGTTCAATTAAGCTGAGCATGCAAATTTTGTGGCTGAACATAGGTTGTCCCTACAGCTAATCAAATTAGGAAATGTATGTGTGGGGATGGGCAAACACATGTGGGCAAAATACAAAAAGGATGACAAAACAATTTTGCAAAAGTATATATTCAAGGCTACAGAATACTAACTAGAAAAACAAAATCAGTGAGTGTCAGCATGCTAGCTTCTATTCTAGGAAAAGAAAGACATGTCAAGAGAAATGTCAATCAGCAGGGAGATATACCACTCCAAGGGACAGCATTCAAGGATTCTTCATCAGCAAAGTATCAAATCAGCAGCAAAGTCGAGTCAGGCATGTCATCAGGGAAGTGCAGAGCGAGAGCTAGGGGCCAGAGGGTCTTGAGAGTCGAGGAAAGACTGACTGAAACTCACAAAGTCCATCCCTAATCAAAACACACAAATTATTTTGATTTTTCAGTTCAATGGCCTCACGTCACATAAAAAAGGCCTCATACAATCAAAAAATCAATAAAATGTCAGGTTGCAACAGTCTGTTAACATCCCATGTCCAGCTTAATATCGTTTCCTCATTCCTTGTGACTCCAAATGACAGAAACAATTGCATTTTTTTTTCAACAGTACAATTTCTTCCGATGGCATACAGTATGCTTGTCTCAGTTCTATGTGAATCCGTATGCCAGTTGAAACAAATTATTTCACGTTATGTCCAAAGGCCTGGATGTTTCTTTTTCAATGTTACTAAACTAAAAGTCTCTGCGCAACTGAACAAAGAATCTATTGCTACTCATGGGAACGGAACCCAGAGGTAAAATTCATGTTACAAAGAACAATGATTCATCACTTGATATGACTGCAAATACAAGCTCTGAAGGCCTAGTTATGCTAACACAAGAAATATAAATGCATCAATATACTTATTAGCACACTGTTAAATTCAGTAGGCACAATTGTGACCACCAAAAATGAAAACATGAGCACTTTTAAAATACGTGTCAGTGCAGTATTCTATGTTAGACTGTCAAACATGAGACATAAATTGTCACCTTCTGCTGATGCCTGGGTCACTAAAAGCATTACTAAATTTTACGCTCTAGTAATCCCTCTTCTGGCAGCAATCTATGCCGTCACGAAAGGACACACTCTTATTTCAATGAGTGTTACACTTCAAAGGAAAGTCTTTGTAGTGCACAAGACCCTGTCTCTCCCTGTTCTGGTCCCAGACACACTCCAGGGGGTTGGAGACTGTTTTATGTAAGGACAGGCACAGCCCTATTCAGGTGCATGTGTCAGCTCCTCCCACCACTCTTGCCCAGGAAGACCCATCAGGATATGCATGGCACACCTCAGCTCCCATCGTGTGACTGCCTAGAGTGAATTCATAAACAGCCCAACTGTCATCCTGACCCAGGTGTTTATTCCACAGCCAGGCAGAGACACAGAATGGTTAAGCAAGAAAATGCCCACTTTCTAAAAGTGGCATATTCAAACTTATAATTTAAAAACCAACGTCACCAATAGATGTATATTTAAATTGTGAGTTCAGAGACCCCACACTCCATAGCTCTATCTGCTCCCAATGGGAAATTACACTTAAAACATATTTCAAGGCAATCCCCATGGTAACCCATGGGAGAGATAGGCATTGCAATAGTGAAAAACACATTTAGCAGTATTTCACTATCTGGGCATGTAAAACACACCAGTGCATGTCCTACCTTTTAAATACACTACACCCTGCCCATGGGGCTGCCTTGTGCCTACCTTAGGGGTGACGTACATGTAGTAAAGGGAAAGGTTTGGTTGCCAGGCCGAACTGCCAGTTCAAAACAGCACGCACAGACACTGCAGTGGCAGGTCTGAGACATGATTTCAGGGCTACTCGTGTGGATGGCACAATCAGCTGTAGGTCAACTAGTAGTATTTGACCTACGGGCCCTGGGCACCTCTAGTGCTCTTTACTAGGGTCATCAAATATGCCAATCATGGAGAAAACAATCCAATTTAGACAGAGAGCACATGGACTTTAGAACTGGTCAGCAGTGCCTAGAGTCCTAAAACCAGCAAAAACAGATCTGAGCAAATAGGAGGAAGAAGGCAAAAAGTTTGGGGATAGCTCTCCGAAAAGGGCCATTTCCAACAAAGTGCCACAATGTTGTGCATGTAAACCTTTACAGACTCTGCACTCTTTTGCCAGTAAGATGTCTAAAGTAAAATGATTTTGCAAAACCATTGCTCTCACAGCAACCGTCTCCATATCCATTAAAAGCATAGCTCCAGCATAATCAGTGGATAGCTTATGTACTTCTGTTGACAATTTCCTAATCTCTATATCATTTAAAATTACTCCAACTGATGGAATGAGGGTGCTGAAGCAGATATCTTAGTTAGAATTTATTAATGAGTGTTTACATATTTTTTAATAATGAATTTTGTAGAAAATGAATAATGTAGAAAAATAGTGCACATGTTTGGGAAATGTGACCTCAGAAGAATGGCCACCATTGTTCACAAATTGTACTAATTGGTGATTAATACTTATGAAATATTGAAAATGTATTAGAATAATGTAGTAATATGTCCTATTTAGGGTAATGAAGTATGCTCTTGCTAATTAATTGTAGGCCTTAACTTAGCGAGTGTCTTGGCCTAGTTTTGCCAGGCCTCAGGCAGAAGCTGTATTTTTTAGCGGTTAATACATTTAGCTGAAAGAGTGAGCTAAGCTGTGAAATGTCCATTGTCTTGTTTAAAATGTTTAGCAGAAGCGTTCCGTAAGAACCAACAGACAGGAGACGATGTTTCTAGAAATGGAACCATTTTTATGTAATATGTGTGAGATGTACTTTCCCAGGACGTGAACAATGAAGACACTGACTGGAGATGAAGATGTAACAAAATTGTTACCTGACGAGCCGGATGATGAGGACATCGTGAAGTGGTCCAATCAACTTCGTCTGAAGAGTGAAATATTAGAATTCATAGATTTGATATAGAAATATTATTGGATAGTGTATAAACATACGATTAACTGACCAATAGGGAATTAGGGGATAGTTTAGGTGATTTTGATATAACAATGTGACAGGGGAAAATTATTCAGACTAGAGAGAGAGAGATTTTAGAATTGCTGCGTGTTCGAGAGACAAAGAGACTTTAGAGGAGATTTGAGATTCTGTCATTGGGCTCATATTCTTTGACTTAGAGCCTGATGCCTTGCTGATCGATTGATAACCTGGTGATGAAGATTGATTCTGATTGCTGACCCATACCGTGGCTCGGTAGATATGACAATGTGACTGTTTTGCATCTTTGCCTTTTCTTTCTAGGTACCAATTGCGCGGTCTGGACAGTTCCTTAGATAGATGTTTTCATACATTTGTGTTTGAAATTGTTTTGCATGAAGCCCAACATGCTGATGCTAATCTGAGGTTAGTTGAGGGTATTCACATGACGTCTGACGAATTACAGGGACAAATGTTTGACGGGTTATCTTGCTGAAATGTATGTATCACATATCTCTATTGCAGCTAACTCTGCTATTGATTTGAACTGTGGCTCTAAAATGCATTGTGATTCAAGCTTTGATTAGGTTGCGTTTCTTTCGTCGTTTTGGTCAACCAATATTGTTCTTATATGTGTTTCATTTGATTTTGAGATTAATCTACATGACTTTAGCATTGTTATTTTAAGGGAAATTAACTTACTAAACTTTACTAACAGTGTGGTTATTCATGGCTGAAAAGTCATGGAGTGTGACAATTATTGACTCTAATGATTATTGATGTTGATTAATGATTATTGATAATTGTGTATTGATTATTGATTTTCGCACTGGAGCTATGGTAAGAACATCTTAAACAAGTCAAAAGGTTCATCGACCTATTCGCGTCTCCTTGTAAGTTTACTTATTAAGGTCCGACGTGCCAACAAGGGCACCAAAATATATCTCCTGTATTTTCCCCTGCACTAGTTCCTCTCCTAAGTCTGGAATTTGGTTTCTCTTTCCAAACTGGCATGTCAAAATTGTCCACATGATAAACGTTCGGAAATACTACTCCAAGGTAACACGTACCTTCCCCAGCCTTTAAGTAGCTTGTAATAGGCATTCTTTCCACAAACAAAATAAACACCTGGTATGGCAGGAATTTGTCCATTCAACATAAAAGTCCAAACACTCAAACAAAAATACATGTCTGCATTAACTAGTACCTACAACACGTGTGTCTGTCTTTGACTTATGTCTTTATATACTGTACATAATTTCCCTATGTGTTTCCAGTCTAAAGCTAAGTATACTTGGTTATTGTTACCTGAAGAATGTGTAGGGTCTTTTTTGCCAATCCTTTAGAACTACTCCTTTTTCTATCTTGGCTTTCATTACTTTCCTTCTGTCATCAACTTGTCCAATGAACTACTTTTCTTCTGCTGTAAGAATGCAGGTTAAATTGTTCTTGTGTGCACATGCAGTTCCAAATGTCAGGGTGGGTTCAAAGAAACCTCCCACAATGTCAATGTTTTTCACTTTAGCAAGACTACTCAGGTGCTGGTTAATAGGCACAAAAGAAAACACTAGGGCCCAGATTTGTGGTGGTCTAGTGCCATTCCAATGCCACATTAACACAATTTTTTGTACACTAATGTGACGTTGGAAGGGCACAAACACTGTGCCATATTTACAAAGTGGGCCAATGCTTGCATTGCGCCACTTTGTAACCCCTTGCACCACATTATGCCTGCGCCAGGCATAATGTAAGCAAGGGGGCGTTCTGGCGCTAGGGCCTGCAGCAAACCAGCCTATTTCCTCTACTCTTCCTCACCTGACAGACTAGGAAGACTCTCACAGCTTTGGCTGAGTCTCCTGGCCTGTGGGCTGAGGGGGGGGGGAGGGAGGCTTGTGTAAGGAAATGGCTCCCTGTTGCAATTACCCCCCACTTTTTGCCTGATACTGATGCTGACTTGACTGAGAAGTGTGCTGGGACCCTGCTAACCAGGCCCCAGCACCAGTGTTCTTTCACCTAAAATGTACCATTGTCTCCACAATTGGCACAACCCTGGCACCCAGGTAAGTCCCTTGTAACTGGTACCCCTGGTACCAAGGGCCCTGATGTCAGGGAAGGTCTCTAGGGGCTGCAGCATGTCTTATGCCACCCTAGGGACCCCTCACTCAGCACAGACACACTGCTTGCCAGCTTGTGTGTGCTGGTGGGGAGAAAATGACTGTCGACATGGCACTCCCCTCAGGGAGCCATGCCAACCTCACACTGCCTATGGCATAGGTAAGTCACCCCTCTAGCAGGCCTTACAGCCCTAAGGCAGGGTGCACTATACCACAGGTGAGGACATAGGTGCATGAGCACTATGCCCCTACAGTGTCTAAGCAAAACCTTAGACATTGTAAGTGCAGGGTGGTAGCTATAAGAGTATATGGTCTGGGAGTCTGTCAAAAACGAACTCCACAGCTCCATAATGACTACACTGAATACTGGGAAGTTTGGCATCAAACTTCTCAGAATAATAAACCCACACTGATGCCAGTGTTGGATTTATTAAAAAATGCACACAGAGGGCATCTTAGAGATGCCCTGTGTATTTTACCCAATTGTTCAGTGCAGGGCTGACTGGTCTGTGCCAGGCTGCTGCTGAGAGACGAGTTTCTGACCCCATGTGGTGAGGGCCTTTGTGCTCTCTGAGGACAGAAACAAAAGCCTGCTCTGGGTGGAGGTGCTTCACACCTCCCCCCTGCAGGAACTGTAACACCTAGCAGTGAGCCTCAAAGGCTCAGGCTTCGTGTTACAATGCCCCAGGGCACTCCAGCTAGTGGAGATGCCTGCCCCCTGGACACAGCCCCCACTTTTGGCGGCAAGTCCAGGAGAGATAATGAGAAAAACAAGGAGGAGTCACCCACCAGTCAGGACAGCCCCTAAGGTGTCCTGAGCTGAGGTGACCCCTGCCTTTAGAAATCCTCCATCTTGATTTTGGAGGATTCCCCCAATAGGAATAGGGATGTGCCCCCTCCCCTCAGGAAGGAGGCACAAAGAGGGTGTAGCCACCCTCAAGGACAGTAGCCTTTGGCTACTGCCCTCCCAGACCTAAACACACCCCTAAATTCAGTATTTAGGGGCTCCCCAGAACCTAGGAAACTAGATTCCTGCAACCTAAGACGAAGAAGGACTGTTGACCTGAAGCCCTGCAGAGAAGACAGAGACACCAACTGCTTTGGCCCCAGCCCTACCGGCCTGTTTCCCCACTTCAAGAGAAACTGAAACAGCGACGCGCTCCCCAGGGTCCAGCGACCTCTGAAGCCTCAGAGGACTACCCTGCATCTAAAAGAACCAAGAACTCCCGAGGACAGCGGCCCTGTTCCAAAGAAACCAAAACTTGCAACAAAGAAACACCTTTAAAAGGACTCCACATTTCCCGCCGGAAGCGTGAGACTTTGCACTCTGCACCCGATGCCCCCGGCTCGACCTGCGGAGAAACAACTCTACAGGGAGGACTCCCCGGCGACTGCAAGCCTGTGAGTAGCCAGAGACAACCCCTCCTAAGCCCCCACAGCGATGGAAAATACAGAGGCTCCCCCTGACTGCGACTGCCTGTAACAAGGGATCTGACGCCTGGAACCAACACTGCACCGCACCCCCCAGGACCTGAAGGAACCGAACTCCAGTGCTGGAGCAACCCCCAGGTGACCCTCTGTCTAGCCCAGGTGGTGGCTACCCCGAGGAGCCCCCCCTGTGCCTGCCTGCATCGTTGAAGAGACCCCCAGGTCTCCCCATTGCTTTCTATACAAAACCCAACGCCTGTTTGCACTCTGCACCGGGCCGCCCCTGTGCCGCTGAGGGTGTACTTTCTGTGCCTGCTTGTGTCCCCCCTGTGCCCTACACGACCCCCCTGGTCTGCCCCTGAGGACCCGGGTACTTACCTACTGGCAGACTGGAACCGGGGCACCCCTGTTCTCCATTGAAGCCTATGGCCCTCATTATGCCGCCCGCCAAGATCTGACCACCGGGCGGCCGCCAATGCAGCCACACCCCCGCCACGGTCATTATGAGATCCCCGCTGGGCCAGCGGGTGGATACCTGGTTTCCGCCCGCCGGCCCAGCGGGGATCTCGGCCGCAAAATAGGAGCCGGCTCCAAATGGAGCCGGCGGTGTTGCGGCCGTGCGACGGGTGCAGTTGCACCCGTCGCGCTTTTCACTGTCTGCATAGTAGACAGTGAAAAGCTGCATGGGGCCCTGTGAGGGGGCCCCGCGACTCCCCGTACCGCCAGCCTTTTCCTGGCGGTTCAAACCGCCAGGAGAAGGCTGGCGGTGGGGGGACTCGTAATCCCCTGGGCAGCGCTGCTAGCAGCGCTGCCCTGACGGATTACTACCGCTGGGGCCATTGTGGCGTGAATGGCCCCGGCGGTGCGACCGTGGCGCTTCTGCCGTGGTCGTAATGACCTGGAATGCACCTCCAGCCTGTTGGCGGTGCTTCCGTCATTTCAGCCCTGGCGGTCTTGTACCGCCAGGGTTGTAATGACCCCTTATCTGTTTTGGGCACTTCTTTGACGCCTGCACCTGACCGGCCCTGAGCTGCTGGTGTGGTAACTTTGGGGTTGCCTTGAACCTCCAACGGTGTGCTACCTTGGATCCAACTTTGAACCCTGTAAGTGTTTTACTAACCTGTGAACTTAACCTCTACTTACCTCCCCCAGGAACTGTTGATTTTTGCAGTGTCTACTTTTAAAATAGCTTTTTGCCATTTTTGCCAAGACTGTACATGATATTGTGATTATTCAAAGTTCCTAGAGTTCCTAAGTGAAATACCTTTCATTTAAAGTATTACTTATACATCTTGAACCTGTGGTTCTTAAAAGAAAATATATTTTTCTATATAAAAACCTATTGGTCTGGAGTAAGTCTTTGAGTGTGTGTTCCTCATTTATTGCCTGTGTGTGTACAACAAATGCTTAACACTACCCTCTGATAAGCCTACTGCTCGACCACACTACCACAAAATAGAGCATTAGACATATCTACTTTTGCCACTATCTTACCTCTAAGGGGAACCCTTGGGCTCTGTGTGCACTATTTCTTACTTTGAAAGAGTATATGTACAGCAAACTTCCTACACAGACTCAATCCAATTATCAATAAAATGCTCACAATCACACATAATGATGTTAATTCTACACACACATGCATGCATTTACTCCTTTTACCTTGGTCGAGTTTCATGGCTTGCCTAGACTCAGACCAAAAATATAGCAAATTCAAAAACAAAAGTCAAAAACACTAAAATGCAATGGCAACTCTGAATTAATTTACAGCATCTTTTCTTTTCTCATGTGATCAAAGCAAAAAAAATCTAAATAAAAAATGTATCATCTCAAAATTTGTTGCACTTATTTGCAAAGTTCTCAATCTTTTAGAAAGTTCTTCAAGATTTTTCTCTATTTGCAAATGTCCAAAAATCACTATTAAAAGTTCAAATAATCCAGCAATAAGTCATTTGTAATGTTCACAAGTGCATTTGTGGGCCAAGCTAGCAAGCTCATAGCAGGCCCCATAATGATTTCATGAGGGGACAATCCTGTCTTTCTGTCGGGTGTGCTGCGCATGCTCATCAGGAGAAAAGGCAATGCATCCGGCCATTTTCACATTGTAGATGTGTACACCTTTGCCAGTCGAGACTAAAAAGTTCCATTAATTTGCTTGACTAATCCTGAGGCTTCTGGTGTGTAACTGCAGGGCAATCTTTGCTCAATTTATTTAGCCACACACAACAATTTTATGGTCTCATTATTGGAATGAGTTCCTCGGTCTGATTCCAGAGAAATCGATAGCCGAATAGAGGTATCAATTACCTCAAAATAAGCTTTGCAACTGTGAGGCTATCATTTCTGCGAGTTGGGTAAGCCTCAACCCAATGTCAGAAGATACACACCACAACCAAAACATATCTCAATCCATTGCACACAGGCATTTTGATGAAATCAAGTTGCATTTTGTTGCAATGACCTCCTGATCTACCTATGTGACTCAGGTTAACCAGGGTGCCTTTCCCTACATTCATTTGTTGACATGTAACACATCTGTGGCACACTACTTCTGCAATCAATCTGAATCCGAGGTTGTATCATGTTTGTCTGAATGTTCTGATCATTGCGGCTCTACCTATGTGAGCCTGCCTGTGGTAATACCTTGCCACTGGGGACAACAAACTAGTGGGCAACACTGCTTTTCCTTCACTGGAAACCCAAACAACATCCTCATCTCTCTGAACACAACCCCTGCATTACTCCAGCCTCTTCATTCTTCTTCTGGCACTTCTTCTTATAGTCTTTTGGCTTCTTCACAAATATCAATTGCTGTCATAAAGAAGTTTTGATTTGTCTCACTGGTGCTGCTTCCATTGCTCCATTCCTCATTAAAAGATGTGCCACGAAGAGCACATTAACATGCTTCTTGGTCAGCATAGGCATTGCCTATCAAGATGTAATCATTGAACTTTTGATGTGCTGCACATTTGACAACTGCAATTGGTAAAGCCTGTCACCATTTTGGATAGGTGATCCAGAAGAGGTCATAAAACCTATCTGGGACCGTAACTGTCTGAAATCATGAACAACACCAAAAACATACTGGCTATCGGTAAAAATGGTCACTTTAAGCTATTCAGAAGCACATCATGTTCTAGTAAGAGCAACCAATTCAGCTACTTGGGCAGAAAAGACTCCTTGAAGCCATGAAGCTTCTATCACTCCTGAGACTGTGTAAACTGCATAACAAGATCTCAGAGTTCCATTAGCATCTCTTAAACAGGAGCTACCAACGAACATGACATAGCCATTTTCAAATAGTGGGGCATCTTGAATATCAGGTCTTGGTTTGGTGCACAGTTCAGCCACATCGAGACAGTCATGCTCTACCTCAACTTCGCGGTTATTTACAATTTCAGCATGATCCGGTAACAGCGTTGCCACATTCAGAACATTACACCTTTTAATATTGACATTAGGAGATCTCAAAATGACTTGCTCATAGCGAGTTAAACAAGAATTGGTCAGCTAGTGGGACTTTGTGTGGGTCAAAAGAACTTCAACAGAATGGGGCACAAAAACATTCAGGGGATGACCCATGGTAATGCCTTTGCATTGTCCAATGGTGACACCCACAGCTGCTATGGGTTTTAAACAGCCGGGCAATTCTGCAGCTACAGGATCAAGTGTGGCTGAAAAATACGCCACAGGCTTGTTGGCACCTCCGTCTAACTGTGTCAAAACAGAGAGCGCACAACCATCTCTTTCACAGCTGGGACTCGGCACAGGCTTCCTCTCAGCTTCCTCTTAGCACGGAGAAGGCATAAATGCATTCGTCATCAAATGGTACCAGATCACACACATCATTGTGTGTCAGCCTCAGTAAAGGCTTAGGCAAAAGGGAAAAATTCAGAATCCACTAGTGGCAGTAGCCAACCATTCCCAAAAATGTTCTGCCATCTCTCTGCTTTACTGGTGGCTTCATCTACATGATTACTGAAATACTCTATTGGGACACCTTTCTTGCACCTTTCTCTATGTGGTGACCTAAGTATTTTACTTCTTTTTGACAATACCACAACTTTGCTGTAGAAACTTTATGCCCATTCTCTCCTAAATGATTTAACAGGGCAATTTTATCTCTCCTACAGGCTTCATGAGTATTTCATTAAACCATCAACTCATCAATGTATTGTACCAAAGCTGAATGAAAAGGCATTTGAAGGGACTTTAAATAATTTTTCAAAATCTGATTAAAAATTGATGGTGACTCTGTATACCCTTGAGGCGCACGACACCATGAAAAAACAAAGCTTCTGAATTTAACAGCATATAAGAACTGACGGTCCCCATGGAGGGGTATGGAGAAAATGTTTGGCACAAATCAATGACCATAAACCATTCTGCTTCACAAGGAGTCTGGAACAAAATCACTGCTGGATTTGGTATTACAGTACAACAGGGAACAACAATATTGTTCACTTTTCTCAAATCCTGAGCTAGGAGGTATTTTCCTATGGGCTTCTGCAATCCTAAAATAGGAGAATTACATAGGCTTCCAAGATTTCTTTTAGAGCACCTTGTTAAATGAAATTTTCAATTACAGGAGGTATTCCTGCAATTACTTCTGGGGTCACATAAAAAAGGCAGTATCCTTGGACACACTGCATTTGACTTCACTGTTATTTTTTTTAACTCATCTCCTTTTATGAGTCCTATCACTTTTCCTGAAAAATCCCAGACTTCTGGTAAAACTGTCTCTTGCAACTCATCAGGCAAATCTTTAACTGTCATTATTGAGAACAATGTGATAAGTGGGTACTGTTCTTCAATTTTACAGGGCACTTCTTCTTCATCATTACTTAGAATTTGTATTCCTTGGGCTGTGCAGCTAATGGAACAATTTAGCTTACACAATAGATCATGACCTAACAAGTAACAGGTTTGAATCGCAAGCCACAATTTGGTGCTGGTCCTCAAATGTACCTATTTTTAGTGGGACATGGTGTGTAACAGGATTTGTTAATTGCTTATTTGCTACTCCTATCACCTGAATTCTTTTTCTCAACAAGGGCACGTTTGGAACTTCTGCAGTTCTGACGGTGGAACGTGTAGCACCAGTGTCAACCAGGAATGAAACATTGTGTCCCATACCTTTGGCATTTACATAGGGACCATGTTGATCTGCCTTTAAGGATGCTGGAAACATGCAATCCTCATCATCAGAACTGTTACTGTTAAATGTTTCTGAAAACTCCTCATCACTCAGATCGATTAAGGGAAACTGTGTCACTTACTGATTTACATTTGCATTTGCTCTCTGATTCAAGTTTTGCTGAGGACAATCACTTGCTGCTGTGTCATCCGGACTTGTGGAATCTACATTTGTTGAGGGACCTGCATCTGCTGTGCACCTGTGGAAGCAACCACTTTTTGATCTCAGGAGTCTTTGAATTCTCTGAAATTGAACTAGATAATTGCCAATAGGCTGAGCAACACCACCATTCTGCACCAAATTATTAACATTATTATAAAGACATTCCTGTCTCCATTGTCCAAAACATCCGCACGCATGACATGGCTGCAGTTTCTTCTTTCACTGCACGTCAATCACATTTCCACTCTGATCTATCTGAACACCACATCCTCTACATCTTAACTGAGGCATGTTGTTAACCTGCTGTTGCACTCCTTGCATTTCACTAGTGTTCACCATCATCTGCAGGCTCTGTTTTTCTGTCTCAGCAGATTTCAATTTCATCACCATTAATTTCTCTTTCAACCTTTTCTGCTTCAACTCAATTTCGTCCTCGCGTACTATAGTACCTTGTCAATGGGCTTGTTCTGCCAACAAATGAAATGGTGCTTATCTCAGGCTTCAATCCTTGCACAAATCTAAATACAAAATGACTCATACCTTTAGGCTCAATGGTTTCAGAACCATTGTGCTGCTTGAAAGCCTGCAACAATCTTTCATAATATGCATTGATTGACTCTTTTATTTCCTGTGCTGTCCTGTCAATCTTCTGCCAATCAACATCTTTCAGGGAAACTAAGTTTCTTCATGAATTCAATCACTTTATAATACCCTTTCATCACCTCTTCAGACAGTGCACCTGTTACTGGATCTCTCGGCGCTTCACAATCTGGTCATTCAACACTTTGCTTGCACTTAACCCATAAATCAACTGGAATCACAATGTCAAAGGTGTTGAAATCCTCCCATAGGCATTTTGAAAGTTTCACACATCTCCCTGTCTGCTTATACCACTCTACTGGCTTCTCTCTCAATCTCGTTTAATCATTTGCTAAAGACAGTGTGTCATTTTTGCTCCACCAGACATAAACATAACCTCTACCTGGTATTTCTCTCATCGGCATAATTTTTACATTGTCTTCAGCCTGATTTGCTCCAGCCGGAGACAAATTCTGCTTTGCGTTCATTTGATTTCCTCTCTTTGCCCATTTGCCTTCCTTTTTATCTAATGCACCCCATGTTTGTCTGTATGTAAATAATTTCTTTATGTGCATTCTCATTCTGGGTGATCTCATGTTTGCTATGTCCTCGGTACTGAACTCTAATCTGCAGCTTCTTCTTAAGGGTTTGGATTTTTCTAAATCTACTTCACGTTTATTTTTTCAGCCAAATCTGCTATCTTCTCATAAGCCAGTCCTGCACGTTGAGTGACATCTTTGCACATTAATCGTAATTCCTCTTCTGTGTATGTTTCTAATTGCTCCATCACTAGCGTTCCCATAATCGATTCTTTTAATTCTAATTTTAATCTAAGCACATTCACTGTCCTGTCTCTCTCTGTGTCTCTCCGTGTATCTTCTGTCCTAATGTTTCCATTTTTTGCACTTGCTGCTCCTTTTGGACTCCAATTATCTAACCAATCAGTTAACTGCTGTGCTGAAAAACCTTGCAAACCTACACTGTTTCTCTGGGGCATTTTTGCTGGGTACTACAAAGTACACTCGTAACCTGATCTGGTATGGTCATGTAAGTAAGTGGGGATCCCAGGAAATCTCGCATCTAGTACTGGTCCTGCTTGATTTAACATCTGGTTTGGTTCTGCAATTAGTATAGAGGTCAAAGTTGGGACACAAGAAGTTATTCTCTCCATCTCCGAACTGTTTGAATATATCAATCTCTGAATACCAGTTGGTGACATGCCTGCAGATACTGGTCTTTCATGAACTGCTGAAACATTCATGGACTGGGCATTACTATTAGAGTAGCCTGAAGCATACAATGGAACAACTGGACCTATAGTCACAGGAACTCTTAATGCATCGGGTGATCCCATAGGACCTATCTGATTCTGACAAATGGTCATTCCAGCACTTTGACCTGTTAAAACAGTACTGAAAGTCTGTCCTGATTGACTCAGGATAACAATTGACACTGTCTGCACTGGTGTATACACAGGCATAGTCTGATTCTGATTAAAATTCTGCACAGGTGTAGTCACATTGGGTATAGACACCATCTGATTCATATGAGGACTTGGCACTACCTGATTCATAACTGGGCTTGTAATGTACTGTGCTGTATTGACAGTTGAAACTGGTAGATAAACCACAGGCATTTATGTCACTGAATTTGCAGGTGTACTCGGAAATATCTGAATCACGCTCTGTGTAACTGGAGCAGTCGGCACATTTGGGACTACATTCTGCACTGCTTCCTCAACTGAATGATATGGTGGGGTGTGAGTGGATGCCTTCTTCCACTAGTTCTGGAGGGGGCCTTGTGCCCTGTGATGCAGCATTTGGGGAGTGCAAGGTCACATTCTCTCACCTGGGTGCCATACCCACAAGATTTGCAGCGGGTAGGATGCATAACACTCCATGGAGGCAGGACTACAGTCCATCTGCCGGCGGCGATGGCTGCACAGTGGTGGCAGTGCCGGTGCTGGTGTCGGTTCTGCCAGTGGTGGGTGGAGGCTCCAGCCCTTCCCCTGCAGCCTCGGGCAGCTCCCCAATCGGGCTGCTGCCAGTGGTGCTGTTGGCAGTGCATGTGGTGGTGCTGATGGCCGTGCTGCCAGTGGTGGGGGGAGGCTCCAGCCCTTCCCCTGCAGGCTCGGACAGCTACCCACTCGGGCTGCTGCCAGTGGTGCTGGTGGCGGTGCATGTGGCGGTGCTGATGGCGGTGCAGGTGGCGGTGCTGCCAGTGGTGGGGGGAGGCTCCCGCTCTTCCCTTGCAGCCTCAGACGGCTGCCCACTCAGGTTGCTGCTGCGGCCAGTGGTGCTGATGGCGGTGCTGATGGCGGTGCATGTGGCGGTGCTGATGGCGGTGCTGCCAGTGGTGGGGGGAAGGCTCCAGCCCTTCCCCTGCAGCCTCGGACAGCTACCCACTCGGGCTGCTGCCAGTGGTGCTGGTGGCGGTGCATGTGGCGGTGCTGATGGTGGTGCAGGTGGCGGTGCTGCCAGTGGTGGGGGGAGGCTCCCGCTCTTCCCTTGCAGCCTCAGACGGCTGCCCACTCAGGCTGCTGCTGCGGCCAGTGGTGCTGATGGCGGTGCTGCCAGTGGTGGGGGGAGGCTCCAGCCCTTCCCATGCAGCCTCGGACGGCTGAAGCCCCATGGTAGGTGGTGGGGCCTCAGATCCTGTCACAACACCAGGCCTCCTGTCCCTCCTGCCTGCAGGGGCTTGCCCTTTGCCCTTGCCCTTGGCAGCTGGTGGTGCCTCCTTAGCCTTGGCAGCTGGTGGTGCCTCCTTGCCGTGAGGTGGTGCCTCTCTGCCCTTGCCCTTGCCGTGTGGGTGGCTCCCTGCCCTTGCCTTTGCCATGTGATGGTGCCTCCTTGCCCTTGGCAGCTGGTGGTGCCTCCTTGTCCTTCCCCTTGGCAGCTGGTGCAGGCACACTGTCAGTGCTGATGGGTGTCTCCTTGGAGCTTCTCACACCTGCAGTAGTGTTGTAGTTTGGACTCTTGCTCTGGGCAAGACTGCTGGTTCGAGGATGACAGTACTTATGTTTGTAGGTGACTATGCCTATCCTACAACAAGTCGCAACTGTAGTCCCAATCCTTCCGGCTCACTAGCAGTACCTGACTAACAACCCAAACAGTTAAAGGTGATTTGTGGCAGGACTCAGAAGTATGATATCTCAGGGAGTGTCGTGGTTAAACGGAGATGACCCCTTTCTCACAGATATATATATATTTTTAAAAATATTTTTATTGAATTTTCAGTTTAGATCCGTTTCCAACATTTAACATTTACAGTTTCAAGATATGGTAGCTCTGTTACGCATTTATCACACAAATAAACAATAAAACTTAACTTAGGTCTTGTCATTATACTCAAAAGGTAATCAGGTGCGGTTTCTGGATGATCAAATTAACCATGCGATTTTAGTGGACTTGTGTGCCCCGGCTTAGTAATGCTCTTTCCCTGGGCTATGCAGTTATTTGCTTTGGTGGGGGAGGCCCAGTTTAGTGGCAGTTTGTGGTGTATGGGTCCCCTTGACTTTATGTTCCTGTGCGGGGCACTAGGTCCGCTCTTAATGATCACTAAGGGTTGCTTCAGGTGGAAGAGGTGGGCGTGGGAGCGCACTCTAATTTTATAATTTGTCCCGTCCAGCTTACTCTGTGTATGAAGATTAGTTAGGTAAAAGTGTGTTTGTCTCGGGGCCGCCGTATGTTCCAATTCATGGCGGTTTCTCATCGCTCTTGGCCTCTAGTCTGCTTATTAAAGTTTCCCAGACCTCGCTTCCTGTATGTTGTTGGCCCTCCCTTGCTGATTTCCGCAGTACCAGTGACTCTGCACTAGCCCATCTCAGTGTCATGCTGTGCCAGGTTTTCAGATCTGGAGCTGTGGCCGCTTTCCAGTTCATCGCTATCAGTCTTTTGTACATCACGTATGCTAGGTCTGTGAACTTGTGTAGGTGCTTATGTTTCTTATCTCTCTGTCTCAGGCCCAGCAGGCAGGATTTAGGTTCCACTCTCAGTGACAGCCGCGTCAATTCCGATACCCTCTCCACCACTCCGCTCCACTCCCTATGCACCTGGGCGCATTCCAAACCATATGGTAGAAGTGTGCCAGTGGGGCCTTACACCTAGGGCAGGTTGGGTCCGAGCTGGGGAGCATGCGTTTGATCCTGTCTGGTGAGAGGTACGTTTGATGTGTGTAGTTGAATTGCGTGTAACGGAATCTGGGGTTTCTCGATACCCCCTGTGTGTGATGTAAAGCGTTCGGCCACTCCTCTTGCGAAATTGGGTTTGGAAGAACAGCGTTCCACCTTCCCCGTACATTCTCCAGGTTGGGTGCGGGGTATTTATTCAGGGTTTTATATAGATTCGACACAACCTTTGTCTGACTATCATTTGCAGCATATGGTGCAGTGCGGGGGAGATCGTTGGTTCTTGGTTTCCTGCCAACCATGTCTTCTTGATGAAATGGCATATGGTGTAATATGTCATAAATTGCCCAGGATTTACTGATGTGAGGGCCCGTACCGATTCAAAAGACATTAATGTTCCTTCCTCAAAGCAGTCTCCTACCGTCACTATGCCCGCCTCTGTCCATGCCGCTAACGAATGTTTTCTGTCCCCTCTTTCCCATCCAGGGACCAGACCTAACTGGAGGAGCGGCGAGTAGGGGAGCACGCTGCGGCCATTTTGAATATATCTTTTCCAGCATGCATGCGCCACTAGCATAAGCGGTTTATCAGTTGCCCCCTTCGGAGACCTGGTTGCCAGCCAAGTGACCAAGGGTTCACCGCACAAACTCGTCAGTACCCATGCAGACTCCGCCTGTGTGGGTCTATGCATCCAACTCAGTATCCACTGTAACTGTGCAGCCGCGTAGTAGAGTTCAAAATTGGGGGTACCCAGGCCTCCCGCATTCACTGGGCGCTGCAGTGTAGTCAGTGCGACGCGCGCTCTACCCCCTCCCTATATGAGCTGCAGCAAGGTTCCGTTCAAATCTCGGAAGAAACTCCTGGGGATCAAGAGCGGCAGTGCCGCGAAGTAGTATAGAAGCCTGGGTAATATCAGCATGTTTGCTATCGCCACTCTGCCCATCGGTGACAGTGGTAGTTTACTCCAGAATCGTAACGACCCCTTTATGGAAGCCAATGCTCTCCCCAAGTTTCCATCTCTGTGATCCTCTGGTCTGTGATATATTTGCACCCCCACGTATTTGAATGAGTCAAAGCAACATTTCAGGTGCCCAGTCGGGGTTGTTTCTCTGCTTAACAGGGGCCGTATGGTCAATGGGAACACGCACGATTTTTCCCAATTCACCACCAGACCTGACATCTCTCCGAATTCGGTCAGGAGTGAAATTACTAATGGAATCGTCTTGCTTCCCTTCTGCACGTATATTAAGGCGTCGTCTGCATATAAAGATATTATATGGTGCCCCCCATTCCTGAATATACCCCAGCAGTCCTCCATAATCCGCAGGCGGGTCGCCAATGGTTCCATTGCTATTGCGAACAGCAAGGGGGACAGGGGGCATCCCTGTCTGGTGCCTCTAGCAATCGGGATGCTATCAGATACAACTCCCCCCGTTTTCACACAAGCTTGTGGGTTAGAGTACAATGTCTGTACCCATTGTATATAATTAGGGCCGATTCCCATTTTCCGCATAGTGGCAAATAAGAAGTCCCACCCTAGTGTGTCGAATGCCTTCTCAATGTCTAGTGAGAGCACCATTTCCTCATACGCCTCCGGTGGAGTGCCCCCCAGCACACCCAACAGTCTAGGGATATTTAAAAAGGTGTTGTGTTTGGGGATGAAGCCATTTTGGTCTTCATGTATCAAATTGTGAATGACGGGTGCTAACCTATTAGCCAATATTTTACCCAGGAGTTTGCAGTCAGTATTTAAGAGTGAAAGTGGCCTATAGGATTTAACATCCGTGGGGTCCCGCCCCTGCTTGGGTAGGACCACTATCATAGCTTCTCTCTGCGTGGGGGGCAATGCCTTGTGGTTCCAAGCCTCCTCAAATACTTTCAGCAGATGATGCTTTAAATGCTTTGAGTACTTCGCATTGTATTCTAGTGGAAGGCCGTCTATTCCTGGCGCTTTATTCCTGGGCATCTGTGCTAGTGCTACGTCCAATTCCTCTGTGCTCAGAGGGGCCTCTAGTTTCTCGCCATCTTCCTGAGATAGTTGTGCCAATTGAGATCCTACAAGAAAGGATGCAAACTGTGCGGGTGTACAGGCCGCTCGTTTGGCATAGAGGTTCATATAGTATTCCCTGAACGCCCCATTTATCTCTTCTTGCGTGGTGGCTGTCTCGCCATCGTCTAGTTTTATAGCCCCTATTGGAGACTACTGTCTGTCCTCCTTTAGGAGCCACGCCAGCAGCCTGCCTGATCTGTCTCCCTCCGACTGTAGACGCATTAAATGATATTTGTGGTCGTGTCTACGAAAGCGAGAGTCTACTTCATTATATTTTATGCGCGCTTCCTTTAACACGGTGTAGGGTATCTTCCTCCTTGCCACCGCTTTTTCAAGTGCTCTCAGTTCCTTTTCTAAGTTACTGATCTCCGCGTGTAGGGTACGCCTCACCCCCCCAAGTGGATGACATGCAGTACCCTCTGACTACCACCCTATGCGCCTCCCACTCTGCCGCCCTTGAGCCCGCGGAGTCTGTGTTAATTTCCCAGTACTGCCTCAATGCTGTGTCCAGTCCCTCTGCGTATGCCTGGTCTTGGAGTGCTTCTGGCTGTAGTCGCCATGTAGGGATCACTGAGCGTCTTCTCCCCCATTTTAATGTCATCCTGAGCGGTGAGTGGTCCGATAATGTCTTAGCTAGGTATTCTGTCCCGTTAGTCAATGTGCATATATCAGCAGTGTCCCAAATTATATCTATTCTAGTGTGTACTTTGTGGGGTATTGAGTAGAATGAGTATTCTCTCTGTTGGGGGTGTTGCATGCGCCATAAATCGTGTAGTCTCATATCTTCCGCCCATATCTGCAAAGGGCACTTAGCACTTCTATTTGTTGTTCCTTTCTTGGGGGGGTTTAATCTGTCCAGCACTGCATTTGGTAAGCTGTTGAAATCGCCCCCCCATATGGCCGGGGCTGCAGGGTTTACTAGTAGTGCCGGGGAGAGTGTACCCAGAAACCCCGCCAGTGCGTTGTTGGGGCCGTAAATCCCTATAATCGATAAGTGTCTCCCATCTAGTTGACCCTCTACTATTACGTATCTGCCCCCTTGGTCTAACTTATACGAGGTTCGGACAAATGGGACGCCACCTGCTATCCATATCAGTACTCCCCTAGCAAATGCTGAATAGGCTGTGCCTGTTATCTGCCACCCCATTTCCCGCGGATCTCCTGTAACTCAGGCTCCAGTAAGTGTGTTTCTTGTAGAATACCTATGTGAACTCTTGCGTCTGAGACGTGCGTGCACTAGCGCTCTTTTGCCTGGCGTGCCCATGCCCCTCACATTGCATGTGACTATTTCATATTGGTGTGTATGTATATTTACGTGTTGGGACATGTATTGTTGTGTGGTGTACCTCTACAATACCCGTTCCGGGTTGCGACTTCCTTCTGAGCTCCCCCCCATTTCGCCGGGTGTGTGCTTAAGACTGATATCCGCGGTAGTATACCCTGTCCACTGAGTGGACCTATAACATACAACTTAACTCCCCCTTCCCCTCCCCCATTCTAACTATTTCCCTTGAACAACTGCTATCACGCAGTGAATCACACCACACTATACTATTTGGTGAAGCCTGTATCCGTACGAATACCTGTGAGGGAGCTATTTTGATTGCCAGATGTGTCCCTAATACGGAGCTCACATCCTTCCTCAGACCTAGTCTGCGTGTATGTATATGTGTGAGTGTGGGCGCTCCCGATATGTTAGCCCCCCATTCCGGGTGCTCTCGAATATTAACCAGCGTTCACAACAGGTAGGGATTAATTGTTCAAAAGATACTCTTTATAGCCACCATGGCTGGCAGTTCGGTTCCTGCTGCGGTCACTTCTGTTCCCTGGCCGCTTGTCACCCCAACAGGGCAGTGAAGGCAGTCTAGTTATTACCGTTCACAGTTCCTCTGCAGTTCTAGGGGTGACCTCCGGGCCCCTGAGCGCTTCTGTAATCGTGGAGTCAGAGCTAGCTGAATCCGACTCCGAGCCTGCCAAGGGGCCCGTCTGGAATGTCTCGAAAGAGTTCTGCATTAGAACGGGGTTTCTTTCAACACTTTTGCCCTTTCCTCCGCTGCCTGTCTCTCCGTGGGTTGACCCTTGGGTCGTCTCCTGGTGCGCTTCCTCAATGAGGAGGTCAGCCATTCCTCCTCTTCATTCGTGCCTTCGTTAGTTTGCGCTATGCCTTTAGCGTGCATCCAGGTCCAGGCGTCTTCGGGGGAGGTGAACATGTGGGTGCGAAATTACTCTCAGTTTGGCCGGGAAAAGGAGATTGTATTTAATATTGTGCTCCCGAAGTCGTTGTTTAATTTTTACATAGGAGTTCAGTTGTTTCTGGACCTCCTGTGTGAAGTCTGGGTAAGCATGGACCACTGAGCCCTCATGTCGGAATGGGCCTTTGCTGCGAAATTGCTGCAGTATCAGGTCTCGGTCCCTATAGTTTAAGAATCTCGCTATTAATGGTCTGGGTGGTTGACCAGGCGATGGCGGTCTCCCTGGGACCCTGTGCACCCTTTCCACAGAGAAAAACTTCGAGGGGGACCCACTCAGCACTTCTTTAATTAGCCATTGCTCTATGAATAGTTCCGAGCTCTGTTCTGGTGATTTCTCAGGAAACCCTACGAAGCGAACATTATTACGCCGGGATCTGCTTTCTGCTTCTTCGGCACGCCTCCATAGGATCTTCACCTCTGCGTCCAGATGCTGAATTTGTTTCTGTTTTTCTGAAACTATAGGACTCGTCTTGCTCAGGGTATCTTCCGTCGTTTTCACTCTCTCTGTCAAGTTCCGATGGTCCACTCTGAGTAGGTTCAGATCTTGCGATACTGTGTCTATTCTGAGTTCTAACGAGGATTTAGGGCCTGATTACAACTTTGGAGGAGGTGTTAAGCCGTCCCAAATGTGACGGATATACCACCAGCCCTATTAGGAGTTCCATAGGATATAATGGACTCGTAATACGGCTGGTGGTATATCCGTCACTTTACCATCACTTTTGGGGCGGATTAACACCTCCTCCAAAGTTGCAATCAGGCCCATAGTGTTCATGATTGCCTGTAGCACTTTTTCGAATTGTATAGAGTGGGACTGGAGTGTGCTCTCCAGCGACTGCAAGGTTGGGATTTCCTGTTGGTCGCTGGACGCCAGGCCAGGTGCATTTCGTTCTTGGTTTTTGGCAGACTTGGACTTCCCAGCCATTTTTATATCTTTTGGGTAACTCTCACAGCGAGGGGGCAGCTTTATTGTGTGTTACTTTAGTGGCCGGGCGCCCTAGGAGCACTGGTTCTTCTTTCGGCATATATTGCACTACTGAGGTCCCTTCAGCCTGCCTGTGGACCCTGTCTGTCAGGCCAATCTATGGGACATTGGGCTGGATCAATTGGATCAATTGGGGGGGGTGGGCCCTGCTGCTAATGGTTGGATGCTCCGGTCCAGGGGTGCGTATGGGTGCCCCCACAGGGTGCCTACCCTGCATAGAGCCGTTGGGGTTCCAGGTGGCCCAGGTGCCCGCAGTGGTCCGCCACAGACACCGCTCCTGCGCGTGTCCGTGGGCACCTGGCAACGTAGTGTAGGGAGGCCTGCAAAGGAGGTCGGCTTTGTGGAAGGCGACGGTGAAGTGGGGGGGGGGAACCTCCTGGCCAATCCAACCCCTCGCCTATTTTCTGCAGTCCATGTTGTTGCCCCCTTCTCACTGCCCCGACGTTGCTGGGGGGGGGGAAGGCATTAATTTCTTAATTGGGCGGTGGGGGGGGCTATCCCCGAAGCGCTTGGGCGCTGCACCCTTGGGTTGGGTGAGCACCTGCAAGTCCAATGCGGCTTCGCAGCCGTCTCCTTTCTTTGCCCCTTGTACCTGCCGCTCTGTTTGTCGTCTGGGTCGTCCCCGGCGTTCAGCCGCAGCACCACCGCGCTGCCGCTCCCCCTCGCATTCCGCGGAAGCGACCCGCCCAGCAGAGGAGAGCTGGTCAGGCCCGCCAGCACGCTCCACTCGCATCTGCCGGAGGGGAGCAGAGGGGGGGGCGCAACGACGAGGGGAGAAGCCGCTCCGATGCACGTGCCCACTCCTCAGGGCCTCTCCTTCGCCGAAGCCCCCCTGCCTCTTACCTCCGCCCCTGAGGTACCGGGGCACTCCGATCCACGTCCTCGAAAGCTCGAGCCTCCGAGGCGCCGCCACGCCGCGGCCTCACTTGCGTCTCGGTGCCCGCACGTTCCCGGCTCCTGCACTGCTCCGCTCGGGCCCCCGGTTCCGTGACCGACTCCGGGACCAGTTGTAAGCTTCAGGGCTCCAATCTCCCCGTCGGGAGCGCCCTACAGGATTGTTACTTTGGGCCCGAGTCGGAGCTCACAGCTTAGGCGTCCGACCCGGCTGCCATCTTGGCTCCTCCCCATCCTTTCTCACAGATATCTCATGTCTCAAACACAGGCAATGACGAAGATGAAATAATGTATCAACAGTTTTTTTTAATACAATGCGGTAAATCGAGTGGGCTGCAATGATTAAGATAATGAACAGTGCAAGAAATAGAATTGTAAAGACGAGAGTCATAATTATGAAGACCCCCACCATCTTGCGTTAGCATGGAAAAACATAAAGTATGTAGTATGTCCTACCCTATCATGATAGGTCTAACCTTCTACCTGAAGGAAAGCTGGGCATGCTAAACCTAATCTGCCAATGCCATGTCCCTGGAAGGAGCCCCCAACCCTGGTTACCTTGAATGAGGTCTCAAGCTCAGACTTCGGAAGAACACGAAGTCCAGGTCAGCGTCAAGGCGACATGCAGCATCGATAGCAGCAATGGTATCTGGTCGGAATCCCTCTGATTATCTGTCTAAAGTGTGATGTATTTATACAGATCTTCTTGGACCCCTGACGTAGGTTGTTCCAAAACAATAGATAACGCTGCATGCTTGGGACGGTAATTTCTAATGTGAGCACCTACAGTTTGTTTGTCTTAGTTGCATGAGTTGACGACTTAGCGTGGTGACACTGATAACATAATACTAAACAAAACGGCCTAACTATAAACAAGGCAGCCATCTTAGAAGAATTAATTAAATAAATTGTCTAAGACAGAGCAAGCTAAGTAGGTTAAAAGTCACTAGGTGACGGGGGCACAAGTCTACAAGCCAAAGGCTAACTCCTGTTATCCCATTAAAACAAACTAGGATTTACTACAGTAGCTGCCGAAACTACAGTGGCCGTGGACTGGGTGGCTGAGGTGCTCGCCTGGGTTCTGCCCACCCTGGCCCGAAGTGAAGGACAGGGGTAGGGGTAGGGAAGAGGTCAAGGGTGGAGAGGAAAAGCTTCTTAGGGACACTGGGGCGGGAAGTGGGTGATGGTTTGGCAGTGGAGGAAGAGGGAGTGGTTGTAGGTGTCTGTCTGCTGTGTTTGGGTGCAAGTGCATTGGCTGGATGCTGTTGTGAGGTGGATGGCTGTTGGGTGTCTGAGTGCTTGCGTTTGTGTACTTTGGGAGGAGAGGGCACAGACAAAGTGGGAGAGGACACAGGGGACGTGTGCATGGATGTGGGGGTGGTGACTGCCAGTGAGGGGTGTGTAGTGATAGGCATGCTGGTAATAGAGGCAGTGGGTGTAGATGTAGTGTATGCAGGTGTGAGTGTAGATGCTACTGGGAGGGAGGTGGATGACGAGGAGGAGGGGGACACAGTGGAGGCAAAGGATGTTGGTTTTTCTGCATCTGGATGGTGTTTGTGTGAGTGCCTGTGGGATGATGTGTGGTGCTTGTGTTTGCCTGAGCCACTCCTGTGTGTTGTCTTGGGTGCATGCTGGTCTGAATGTGTGCTTGGGATAGGTTGGGGTTCAGGGGAATGGACTGGGTAGAGGAAGTTGGAGGGGGGACGCTAGAGACAGGGACAATGGCTGCCATCAGGGAGGAGGCCAGAGCCTGGAATGATCTATGTTGGGCCACCACGCCAGGGTGAATGCCCTCCCGGAATGCATTTGTATGTTGCAAATGCCCTGCCAGGCCCTGGATGGCATTCACTATGGTTGACTGCCCAACAGAGATGGATCGCAGGAGATCAATAGCCTCCTCACTCAGGGCAGCAGGGCTCACTGGGGCAGGGCCTGAGATGCCTGGGGCAAAGGAGATGCCCACCCTCCTCGGTGAGCGGGCACGGGAAAAAAGCTGAGGGGCTGCTGGGAGGATGGTGCTGGTATGGGGGTGGCGGCTGTACCTGTAGTTGGGGTGGCCACAGAGGTGTCCGCCACCACCAGGCAGCTTCCATCGGAGGAGGTATCACTTTCAGAAATGCCCCCTCCAGTCTCCGCCGTGGTGCTCCCCTCGCCCTCTGTCCCACTGGTGCCCTCACTGTCGGTGGATTCGGCCTCCTGGGCCCTGTGGGATGCAGCTCCCTCCATCGCCGGTGCCTCTGCTCCTCCGCCAGATGATGCTAATGCACAGAAGGACAGAGTGACAAAACAAAAAGTGGGGTGAAGAGACAGAGAATACACTTGGTCAATGCCAGCAACACCACCACCATTAGAGTACACAATACACAGGGGACAGCCCTACGCACTAGCCGATGCTAGTCACCAGGCCATGGCAGTAATACATAACTCCAGTTGCAGCATACCCGAGCCCCACATAGCCCTGCCCAGTAGTGGATGCCCACTAGCTTGTTTGGGGGTGGAGTGCATCAGCCCCTGCCCAACATGAAACCTACAAATAAAATAGAAAATGGTCTCAGTCATACCGTCCGGCCTGTTACAGTCATGTCCCACCATATCCCTCCCATCCCCTATGCACATACATTGCCCACAATACATGCAGCATGCTGCCCAGGACCCCTCAACCACCCCCCTTACACGAGGCCTTCACACACAGTACTCCATGCATTCATGCCCCATGCATCATGCTCACAGTGTACTCACCGGTTGGTCTGGAGGCCCATACAGCATTCGGTACTGGGGTAGGACCCCATCCACCAGTCTCTCCAGCTCTGCAGCGGTGAAGGCAGGGGCCCTTTCCCCACTGACTGGAGCCATGGTCGGTTCCAGACACAGGTCACAGCAGCACTTGCAGTGTAGGTCCTCTCCTGTTGAAGGTCAGGTAGCAAGTGAGTGAACAGATAGAAAATGGTGGTCACGTCCGCGGCGGTGCGTACCGTCACCGCCGGCGTACATCACCGTTGGCTACTGTAACCCATAGGGCCTAATGATAACCAATGAGGAGGTGTACGGCGGTACTCGACCGCCTCCCGCAACTGCGAAAAACGTCAGCGGCATTACCTCATTTCCACCTGTCCATCCACACAAGACAGGCGCCCGCCATTTCGTTGGGGGGGGAGCAGGCCATGGCACCTAACTGCGTCACAGCAGACATAAGCACATTTTGGGACTAAACATCAACATACTGTTTCTGTCACAACATGTAATGCATTGTACATTGAGGAAATGTTGGAAACTGACCAGTTGCTCATAGTTTTTCCCCCTAGATTAGAACCGCTGGGGATGAATAGGAGATGGAGACATCCCCCCGTGTACAGGACCCTGGTGGACTTGGCAACAATGGAGGACAGGCACATTATCCTCACCTACAGACTTGATAGGGCCACAATCGAAGAGCTGTGTGCCCAATTGGAGCCAGACCTGATCTCAGTTAGCCGTCAGCCCACTGGGATCACCCCCCTCTTGTGCAAGTCCTATCTGTGCTCCATTTCTTGGCAACTGGCTCCTTCCAAGTGACAGTGGTCTTGGCGGCAGGAATGTCACAGCCAATGTTCTCATTAGTGCTGACCAGAGTGTTGTCTGCCCCGATGAAACACATGCACAGCTACATCGTATTCCCCCAGGTGGAGGATTTGGCCACAGTGAAAGCTGCCTTCTATGCAACAAGACATATCCCCAACATTGTTGGGGCTATTGATGGTACGCATATTGCCTTTGTCCCCCACCGGAAAAATGAACAGGTGTTCAGAAATCAAAAGAGCTTTCACTCCATGAATGTGCAGATAGTGTGCCTGGCGGACCAGTTCTTCTCCCATGTCAATGCAAAATATCCTGGGTTTGTGCATGATGCCTTTATCCTGAGGAATAGCAGCATCCCATATGTGATGGCTCAACTCCAGAGGCACCGGGTGTGGCTAATAGGTGAGCCCATGGTTCCCACCCGGTGCATGTTGGTATATGGGTGTGGGGTTTGCCCTAAGGGTTAGTGTCTGGCTAACAGGTTTCCCTCGGTATTTGCAGGTGACTCTGGTTACCCTAACCTCTCATGGCTACTGACCCCAGTGAGGAATCCCAGGACAAGGGCAAGGAATGTTACAATGAGGCACATGGGCGAACAAGAAGAATTATAGAGCGAACCTTTGGCCTCCTGAAGGCCAGGTTTTGGTGCCTCCATCTAACAGGTGGTTCCCTGTACTGCTCACCCAAGAAGGTGTGCCAGATCATCGTGGCATGTTGCATGTTGCACAACCTTGCCTTACGTTGCCAGGTGCCTTTTCTGCAGGAGGATGAGGCTGGAGATGGGCGTGTGACAGCGGTGGAGCCTGTGAACAGTGACGAAGAGGAGGCAGAGGATGAGGATGTGGACAACATAACATCTATCATTCAACAGTACTTCCAGTGACACACAGGTAAGACACTGTAACTTCACCTTCATTGCAGTTTTGTGCTGTAAATTTCCACTGGCAGGCTTCTGTTCCCACTACTATGGCCACTTACTGTACCCTTTGACATGTCTATTCACAGATATCTGTGCCCTACTCTGGCTCCTGGTGTATTGACTGCAGCACAATACAGGTCATACCTTTGTATACATTACTGTACAGTCTAATTGCAATGTCTACAGACTGTTAAAGGAATACATACATAAATCATGTGACATACTACATACTTGTATTTTTTCAAAGGATGTTTATTTAATTGTTGGGAAGTAAACGGGGATGTGCAATGGGCTTGGGTGATGGTGGAGGAGAGTCCAGGATAGAGTCCAGTCTATTTGTATCACAGGTGCATTGTCCAAGGGGGCATAGGAAGTGGAGCAATGGCAGTTCATGGTGGACAGGGTGACAGAGTGAGACACAAGGGTGACAATCAAGAGAGTCTTTTTTCCTGGCGGGGGTCTTGGCAATGTTCTCTGGCTTCTGCCTGGATCGCAGGGACTGTTTGCATGGTGGTTCTCCTTCTGCAGGGCGAGGGGTGCTGTTGGCCTCTTGTTCCTGTGGTGGGGCCTCCTGTCCACTAGCATCAGCGGAGGGAAAGGTCTGTTCATCGGTGTGGCTAGTGTCACTGTCAGGTTGGTGTGCCACTGCCTCCCTCATGGTGTTGGCCATGTCTGCCAGCACCCCTGCAATGGTGACCAGGGTGGTGTGGATATCCCTCAGGTCCTCCCTGATCCCCAGGTACTGCCCCTCCTGCAGCCGTTGGGTCTCCTGCAACTTAGCCAGTATCTGGCCCATCGTCTCCTGGGAATTTTGGTATGCTCCCAGGATGTTGGTGAGTGCTTCGTGGAGAGTCAGTTCCCTGGGCCTGTCCTCCCCATCACACAGCAGTCCTCCCAGTTTCCCTGTTGTCCTGTGCCTCTGTCCCCTGAACGGTGTGCCCACTGCCACTGACCCCAGGTCCATGATCATGCTGTGTTTGTGGGGTGTCCTGGGGTCCCTGTAGTGGTGGACACACTGCTGATTGACATGTCCTGGGGACAGAGGGATGGGCCCGCTGGGTGGGTGCTGTGGTGCTATTTCCTGAGGGGGAGGCTCTGTGGTGGTATGGGACTGTGCCTGGGTAACCGACTGTCCGGATGTCCCTGATGGGCCAGGTTGGTCATCCAGATCCAGGCGAGCAGAGCTGCTGTCATCACTGTGGACCTCTTCTGGGGGGGTACGGGTTGTTGCTGGCACCTCCTGTCCGGTGACGTTGGGTGTGGGACCTGTGGGGATGTAAATGCAGTGTTATTGTTTCTGCGTGTGACATCTTGTGCATGGGTGTGTTGGCCTCTATGTTTGTGACTGCTCTGTCAGCTTTGCCTTGTGTGAGTAGTTATTTTGTAGGCTAGGTGAGTCTCTCTAGTGTGCATGCTGTGGTGATGGGTGTCCATGCAGGGCTGTGAGTGGTGTCCATGCTTTATTGTTGCATGCAGTGCTGGGTATTGGGATGGGTGGGTTGTGATGGTGGGGTGTATGTGAGGTGGTGGGGTAATGGGGGTGAGGGTAGGGGTGGGGGTATGTGATGGCATGCAGGTAGGGGGGTGATAGAAATAGAGAATTGACTTACCAGAGTCCAGTCCTCCTGCTACTCCTGCTAGGCCCTCAGGATGCAGTATTGCCAAGTCTTGCTCCTCCCATGTTGTTAGTTGTGGGGGAGGAGGTAGGGTCCACCGCCAGTCCTCTGTACTGCTATCTGGTGTCTTGCAACCACGGAACGCACCTTCCCCCATAGGTTGTTCCACCTCTTCCTGATGTCATCCCTTGTTCTGGGGTGCTGTCCCACGGCGTTGACCCTGTCCACGATTCTCCGCCATAGCTCCATCTTCCTTGCAATAGATGTCTGCTGCATCTGTGATGCGAATAGCTGTGGCTTTACCCAGATGATTTCCTTCACCATGACCCTTAGTTCCTCCTCTGAGAACCTGGGGTGTCTTTGTGGTGCCATGGGTGTAGTGTTAGTGGTGTGTGTGAGGGTGTGTGTGGTGATGTGTTGGGATGTGTGCTATGAGGTGCGTGGATGGTGTATGGGTGATGGTGTTCTATGGCTCTGGTTCTGTGGGTACTCTTGGTGTGTTTCTCTCTCTGTTGGCAATGGTTAGTAGTCATAAAGGGTTGTGTGTGTGTTTTATAGTGGTGTGGGTGTATGGGTGTGGTGTGTATTTCAGGTGTGTAGTTTGAATTGTCCAATGTGGTGTTGTTTTGTATGTGTGTGTGTATTTTGAGCGTGGCGGTATGTACCGCCAATGGTTTACCACGGTTGAATGTCCGCCGCGGTGATTCATGGCTCATAATGTTGTGGGCGTAGTTCTGTTGGCATAACGGTGTGGGTTTTGCTACCGCCATTTTATCACTGACCTTTGGGCTGGTGGACTTGTGTGTGTGTCTGTATAGTGAGGGATTACTATGTGTGGGTCATAATATAGGCAGCGGTATACTGCCGCGGTCGCAATATGTTGGCGCAGTCGGCATGGCGGTAAGCGGGTCTTACAGCCAATGTCATACTGAGGGCCTTAGTGTCATAAAGACAATGCACCGAATCAAATTATAAAGATATATTAACACCATTGGCTGCCCAAACAGGCGAAACAAATGTAACTGAATTAGCATTAACACAATTAAGCATTCAAGAAGAAGAATACATATCATTAAGAAAATTATTTGAAACACAGAAACATATCTCAGGTCAGATTGTATCAAAGTTAGTCAAGTTCGATTAAGCTGAGTATTTTTGTGCTGTACATAGATTGTCCTTACAGCTAACGAAATTAGGAAATGCATGTGTGTGGACGGGCAAACACATGCATGCAAAATACAAAAGGAAGATGAAATAATTTTAAAAGGTATATATCCAGGGCTACAGAATACTAACTAGAAAAATAAAATAGGTGGGTGTCAGCATGCTAGCTTCCACTCTAGGAAAAGAAGGACATGTCAAGGGAAATGTCAATCAACAGGGAGCTATACCTCTCCAAAGGACAGCATTCAAGGATTCGCCATCAGCAAAGCATCAGTTCAACAGCAAAGTCCAGTCATGCATGTCATCAGGGAAGTGCAGAGCGAGAGTTAGGGGGCAAAGGGTCTTGAGAGTCGAGAAAAGACTGACTGGAACTTATGAAGTCCATCCCTAAAGAAAACACACAAATTAAATTGATTTGTCAGTTCGGTGGCCTCACATCATGCAAAAGAGGCATCATCCTATCAAAAAGTCAATAAAACGTCAGGTTGCAACAGTCCGTTAATTTCCCATGTCCAGCTTGAGATCGTCTCATCTTTCCTTGTGACTCCAAACAATAGAAACAATTGTATTCTTTTTGCCAACAGTCTCAGTTCTTCCCAGGGAATACAGAATGCTCTTCTCAGTTCCATGTGACTCCGTATGTCAGTTGAAACAAATTATTTCATGTTATGTGCACAGGCCTGGATGTTCCTTTTTCAAAGGTACTGAACTAAAAGTCTCTGCAATTAAAGAAAGAATCCATTGCTACTCATGGGAACGGAACCTAGAGGACAATTTTGTGTTAGAAAGAACAATGATTCATCACTTTATATGACTACAAATAAAAGCTCTGCAGGCCTAGGTATGCGAACACAAGAACTATAAATGCATCAATATACTTGTTAATGCAACACACATAATATGCAAACTTGTAAATTCATCATTAATATTATACCATCAGAATAAGTAAAACATTTCAGTATAAACTGTATAACTTTCATAACAGAGAAGTGCATTATTCTCTTTTGCACACAACTTTAAACTCATACATCACACATGAAACATTAGAAAAACGAATTTGTTTTGATACTAGCAGGTAGTCTAGAGTCTAAAATATAATTTACCATTGTTGAAATGTTATTAGTACATTGTTAGATCTGGTAGGCACAATTGTGACCACTAAAAACGAAAACATGAGCACTTTTAAAATATGTGTCAGTTTAGCTTTCTATGTTAGGCTGCCAAACATGAGAAATAAATTCTCACCTTCTGCGGATGTCTGGGTCACTAAAAGCATTATTGAATTTTACGCTCCAACAGTACTTTGGGATAACAAAACACCCCTGTCTAATTACTGTGTTGTTTCTTAACAGGGCAAATTGGTGGCAGATTTGGCAGGAACCCTGGGCCTCAAGCACGTGGTTTACAGCGGACTTGAGAACGTGAATAAAATGACAGGCGGAGCTTTGAGGGTCGCACACTTTGATACGAAAGGGGAGGTGGAAGAGTATTTTTGGGAAAAAGGTGTTCCCATGACAAGTGTCCGAATGGCTTTCTATTTCGAAAATTTCCTTACTGACTTGAAACCGGTGAAAAATGCCAGTGGAGAATATGATCTGGGTAAGTTGTGTACAGAGCTTTGTTCATAGTTACAAACAAATGAAAACATTAGGGATTTAAAAGGTAGTTACCTCAAAAATGAATTGTTTCAATTTGCTTAGTATTACCTCTGATTGATACACCCATTACATTATGCAAAGATGTTGCATTACATTAGTATGAAAAATAACGCAGACTTTACAGTTAGATGCCGTTTTTATTCTGAATTGGATGTTTGGATACACGTGTAAATGAATGATGAGTGTGCCTACTTGAGCCTAATTCACCTAATTCAAGCCCTTTTTGGAGTGGATGTTCTTTCAGATTAGTCAGCTGAGATGTGCTGCTCATTTGTAGTTGAGATTTGAGATGTTCAGAGGTATTTATCTCAAAACTGGTTGAACTCACTGGTGAAGCAGGGACTTTAGTTTAATATTTTGTGTACCGTATAAATCTTACCAACTCATCTGGACAAAAGACCCTGGTTTCTCATCTGGGCCCAGTCAACCGACGTTTGTTGTAGATTAATTATTCAGAAGCTGTAAATAAAATCCACTAATCATTACAGTTTCAATTTTAATCTTTTGGGAGTTCAAGATGAGAGGTGGCGTGAGTTTTGAAGCTTTATTTAAAATCTTTTAGTCAGCAAATCTTTATTTTTATCAGTAATAATAATCAATCAATTTATTCCCCCTTTAATTTCTTGAAAACTCCTGAACGGATTAACACAAAATTTGCAGCAATTTTGTTTTAAAAGCCCTCCCTGTCTGCAAAGGCAATAGTTTCATCTCTTTCTTTGCCCACATCTCTGCTGGCAGGGAAAGGGATGAAACCTCTGCTCCTGTGGGTGAGGGCACTATGACAGCTCTCACACACTGGAAGCAGACTGTTTGCTCTGACTCTGCAGGAGCTATCAAAGCTAATAGCTATGTCCCAGGGGTGGGCACCCCAGGACATAGTAGGAGCCAGCCCTGGGTGGTGGTGGTCCCCAGGACCATTATTGGCTCCACAAGGGAGGCCGCACCTCCCCACGCCAAACTTTGTAAACAGCCCTTCATTATTTTAGTTCAGCCCTGGGGAGGTGGTGGTCCCTGGGGCTGGGGGGGGGGGGCTGCATGGCCACCCTGCATTAATTGAATGCTAGCCCCAGGGAGGTGGTGGTCCCTAGGGGAGTAAATAAGCCCAGTAGGGAGGCCCCAGGTGCCCCTTTCTTTATTTTTTACATTCCCCTGTGATCTGACCCACCAGGGGGCTTTATTAAAACAAGTGCAGGAGAAACAAAAAGTGTTTTGTTTGCCCAGGGACCCAAGCACAAGTGCTAAGGGGTCAGGGTGTCTCTACCCTGACTCCTTTTCTTTTTTTCACTTTTTTAAGGGACTCAGCTGAAGACAAGTCCCAAGATGGTTTTCAACACTTCCTGGTTGAGTGTTGGCAGTCAATCCGAGCTCTGCAGATCTCTGCACAAGCTCTCATTATGCGCAAAGTCATTGGGTAGGATCCGCGGCCCTAGATATACAAATTTGGATATCCTTTAATTTCTCTTAAACTTATGAACGGATTTACACCAAATAACAAAAAGCGTGATCTGCTTACCGAAAGCTACATTTCTGCCACATTTGGTATAATTCCGTCCAGCAGTTTGGGCTGTAGTTGTGTTAAAAAATCCTACAGAACTTACCATGGGAAACACATGTTTTTTGACACCCCCCCCTTTTTTTCTTAGCCCCCGTTTGACAGAGCACCACAAAACTTCTCATGCACAACAAGCATCACAGGCATACTTTTTGGAAAAAATTCGTGAACATTCGTCAAATGGTGACAAAGATATAGGCAATCCAAAAAACACTTTTTGTATGGAAACATCATTCTAGCATAAACGTTTTAGGTGACAGTGCATATGCCTTAGGTCTGTGGATTCTGACCCAATATCTAAGTGCTCATATGCCAGAGAAACAGGAAGGTAATGCTCAGTGTCGGACTGGAATCACAATTTGGCCTGGGTACCCCCATAAAATTGGACCACATTCCCAGATCACACCCATTCATGAAACAGCATTTGGGTAGTCTCATGGGGCTAATTTTTAGAGGAAATGTTTGATAAATTATGTAGTTTAAAGCTCATAGAGCCAGAAACATCGGTGAAAACTAGAAGCACTACATTTTGGACTGGTGGGCAGGGTGAATTAAAATGGCCAAAAGGCCACAACTCCTCATCTGGTAATGTTTGCCACATGGCCGTTTTTTTAACCAGCATTACCTATATTTTAATGTCCTGGGTGGTACGAAAAAGAAAAAAATCACCTAAAGCTGCTATTTCCTCCTCTGATAAATATGTACTTTAAAGAGAGTACGTAAGGTGAAAGCAGTTTAGAATGTAGACTAAAGCTGCTTTAATGATCCATGACTGATAGTTAAACTAAACCAAGGCAGAAAGCCATGTTAAAAGGAATAGTGATGTTTGTTTTATTATATAAAGAATCCTCTTTCATTTGTATTGCTCCAGCCTTTGGAGATTCTTAAAACATGAGCAAACAGAAGGTTATTTTTTATTGTATTTTTATATAGCTTGAAATCAGCCCAAGGGCGGCAATTATATGAGCACCAGTTAAATTGCAGGAGATCAAATTCATATTTGTTATTTTAGGCCTTGGGCAACTAAGCCATTTGCCAGGAACCACAGTTTGTTGAGCTGAGGCTGGGATTCAAACCTATTTCCATAGTTCCAAATTCAGCAGCCCTGACCCTGATACGACATCCTCTCAATTTTCCTCTCTGGGAAACATACACCCCCGTCTACCAAGGCCTGAAGGACACTGGTGCCCACAACAAGCCCTCAGCGAGGCTGGTTCATTTATTCTTACCCCTCCCCAGCCAACTATAACCTCAAGGTGATGGCCTGGGAGGGCAGGGGTGAAGAAAAGCACAGAGCTGCTGCTGCTCCATGGGGGCTGAGGTGATGATGGCCCGACAGCCACATCATCTGCCACATCACCAGCCCGGCAGGGGAGTGGGAGTGTATCTGGGTATCTGCGCCGGCCCCAGGGGGTACCAAGCTAAAGTCTGCACTGGCCAAAACTATACTGGCCTAGTTACGCTGCTGCAAGCTACCCACTCAGGCCCCACATTACAGTGGCCTGGCAGGGAAGACAGTAAGGCTCAGTAGGCTGGTTGACAGAGCTCCTAACAAAAACCGGCCCACAGGTGACTCTTAGGCACCAGCCCATCACCCAATTCCTGACTGCCCTCCTTCCTAATCCGATGCTGGTAAGACTATATAAAAGCACTGAAAGAGCATCATTGAGAGAATACTTTGACTACTGATAAACAGATTCACAAGCTTTCACAAAAGTGGTAGAGCACTTAAATATGATCCGGAAACATGTTACAAGATTATTGGTGCAGGTGCAATGATGCATAATATCGCAATAAGGAAGGGGCACCCTATCAATAAGTTCAATGGTTGTTCCGATGATGACGGCAATGTCTACCCTTAGGGCCCACTCCTAGGACAGGATGCAGCAAAAATTGTAGAAGGATGGCATGCCAGACTGATGTGACAAAGAAATATTTTGAGGTACTTTTATATGCACATGAAAGTGTAAATGAAACGTAAGACTGTACTGATGTTATCATATGTGACTGTGTAATCACATGACATGAAATGCAAAATTGAACAAACAAATTAAGCCAACAGGTAGTGATATTTAACGAAACAACTGTTCCTATTAACAATGAAATTACAATAAATTATAATAAATAATTCTATGAAAATATATTTGCGTCTTTGTTTAGTATGAGATCCTCTTTAAGAATGATGCTGCATTTCACTGGCCGCTGCTTCACCACTCCTGGCATATATAGCATATATACTATCTTCTCCATAAAAAAACGGATCCTGGAACACTGCAGAGCTATTGCGAACAAGGATGCAACTTACCCAGTGGCTCGTCACTGCAATTTGGTACATGCAGGCATGACAAATAAGATTATGGGGGTCATTTTGACCTTGGCGGGCGGCGGAGGCCGTCCGCCAAGGTACCGCAGCTGAATGACCGCACCGCGGTCAAAAGACCGCGGCGGCCATTCAGACATTTCCTCTGGGCCGGCGGGCGCTCTCCAAAAGAGCACCCGCCGGCCCAGAGGAAATGCCCCTGCAACGAGGACGCCAGCTCAGAATTGAGCCGGCGCAGTTGCAGGGGTGCGACGGGTGCAGTTGCACCCGTCGCGTATTTCAGTGTCTGCTTAGCAGACACTGAAATACTTTGCGGGGCCCTCTTACGGGGGCCCCTGCAGTGCCCATGCCATGGGCATGGGCACTGCAGGGGCCCCCAGGGGCCCCGCGGCACCCCCTACCGCCATCCTGTTCCTGGCGGGAGACCCGCCAGGAACAGGATGGCGGTAGGGGGTGTCAGAATCCCCATGGCTGCGGAGCGCGCTCCGCAGCCATGGAGGATTCACAAGGGCAGTGGTAAACCGGCGGGAGACCGCCGGTTTACCCTTTCTGGCCGCGGCTGAACCGCCGCGGTCAGAATGCCCTCGGGAGCACCGCCAGCCTGTTGGCGGTGCTCCTGTGGTCGGTGACCCTGGCGGTCACCGGCCGCCAGGGTCAGAATGACCCCCTATGTTTTTTGGAATAGACAGAGTCCTGGGTACTCCAAGGGGGGGGGGGTGTGACAGAGAGAGGAAATTAAGAAGGCTAGAATCGGAGTATATTATTTGGCTCAATAGCCAACATCCTTCGGGTTTGAACAAGGACAAGGAACTTTTTGTACATATTGGTTAGTAAACTTTGAGAGACGAAGGCTCATGGGTACCAATAGTTGTGCAGGGCTTTATTTAATTTGGTCATGATGACTTTTGCTATGAATGGGGCTATCCTACAAATACTAGGAGAATTGTGATGATGTTTGTTTCTCATTTGATAGTGAAACAGAAATGATGCTGAAGTGGAATTTAGAGTATTATATTTTTTGGGTTATATATATTTTTTGGGTTATATATAAATATATATTGTGTAAATTGGTAAATTGTAGGATTTACTTGAGGGAGAAGGTGGTCATATACTTAAGGTAGGAGGGGCAGTGGTGATTTTAAATTTTTTCTTTGTGGGTTAATGAAGAAGACCATGATGGTTGAAACGCGTTGCCCTTTTATGACATTTTATATTTCAAATTTTGAATTTTGACAAGGAATTTTAGGTCTGAATAAACATTTCAGTTGTCTGCAGTGCCAGCGTTTGAACTCTGTTTGGTGGAATATTGGAATGGGTCCTGCGCCCATAATGGAGCACCAGCCTCGCTAGGCGAGCGTAGGAAGGAGAGTTTTAAATATATATATATATATATATATATATATATATATATATATATATATATATATATATATAGATACACATATATATATATCTCCCTCTCTCTCTCTCTCTCTATATATATATATATATATATAAAAATATATATATATATATATATATATATATATATATACAATTAATTTTCCTCTGAATTGAAGGAAAAGCCAGGACACCTTCAAGTTGCTGGTAATAAATAAAGATTTATTTAGATGTATGACTCCCCTCCAATGTGTTTTGGCCGTAGCCTTTGTCACGGATGGAGTGTGTATGTGAAAACCCAGTATAAAAAGCATTAAACATAGAAGACGGACACACATCCAGATTACAGTCTTTGCACTCTCACTTTGGTGGCCATCTTGGAATTGTGTAGGGTTTCTTATTATGTACATCACAGCATTCTATTTGTCCATATAGTAATTATATAAATACATATTTTTTTCTCAAATTACTTAAGTAAAATAGTATATCAACATATATCTCAATTAATTAATACCAACTCTCAATGTGTAAATATCTCTGTATGTTCTACCTTTTGTGAGATATCAACATATACTGTTATATATCATGATTCTATTACACTGTATATATGTATCTGACTGGTTTATATCAGCTATTAAATGAGCCCTCACATATGCGGGCCCTATTATCTGTGAATGCACTTATTACCTGCATCTATGCAATAATACCCAGCTGATTAAATATCAAAATATGCCCAAGTTTCCAAGTCCAAGTTTCTCTTTCTCCTAATTCGGAAGAACTCGACCTGCTATTGAGTGATTGATAAAAGTAATCGTGAAAACACCAGTACCACACTAATCAAAATGGAAATAAAGTAAAATCTTCAAAAATATCATATAATAATCTTAACATAGAGTCATAAAGCTTATTCATCTATCCTAAATGTATACACATTTCTTCGCTGGAATTTAACCCTGAAGGATCAAGGGTGTCAAATTTAATTATATATTTGGATTCCAAAATTCTTAACTCTCGTTCTCTATCTCCTCCTCGACTATTCATTTTCACCTGGTCAATTACTATAAACCGAAGTAAATTTTCATTACCAAAATGTTTATCAAAAATATGTCTTGCCACTGGATAAGTTTTGTCATAATTTCTGATCGTTCTTCTGTGTTCTAATACCCTCTTCTTGGCACTATGAATTGTACTGCCCACATATATTTTCTGACAGGGGCATATTAGAAAATATACCCAATATGTTGTATTACAACTAAAATGTCCTTTTATAACATTTTCCTTGTGGAAACTTGTCACTTCTATTTTTTGGCAGTTAACATTATTCCTGCATGCTTTGCAATGCATACAGCAAAAAAGTCCTGATGGTAACAAGTACTGGATTCTTGGTCACCAGTTACAAGATTATGATTTAAATCATCTCTTAGAGATCTATTCTTTTTAAAAGTGATCTGAGGTGAATCTTGTATAAATATGCTTAAGATAGTGTCTGTCTGTAAGATGTGCCAGCTTCTATTCAAAATATTTCTAACATTATAGGATTGATTGCTGTAGGTCGTAATGAATCTAATTATTTCCATTTGTTCTTCTTTAGGACAAACCTTAAATAATTGATTTTCCCTACAGGTCTGATAAGCCTTCTGTTCTGCCTGTATAACAGTCTTCATATCATATCCTCTTTCCTCAAACCTTTTGCACATGATTTTAGATTCTTCCTGATAGTCTGCCTCGTCACTCCAAATCCGCCTTGCTCTCAATAATTCCCCATAGGGGATACTCGGTATTAAGCTTGATGGATGTGCACTCTGAGCACAGAGTAAACTGTTACCTGCTGTCAGTTTCCTATGTAGTTTGGAGGCAAGTCCAACATTCTTAACCACCACTTCAACGTCCAAAAATTAAATATTAGTTGTGCTGTGCTGTTCAGTAAACTTCAAGTTATAATTATTCTGATTTAGACTCTGAACAAACTTCATAGCCAAGGGTACATCCCCTCTCCAAATCATAAAGATATCATCAATATTTCTGCACCACACAATAACTTTTTCATCAAACTCCTTGATCTCAGTAGAAATCTGCTCTTCCCACCAGCCCAAAAATAAGTTTGCATAACGAGGAGCCAAGCAAATACCCATTGCAGTTCCCTGCAGTTGTCTGTAAACCTGATTGTCAAACAGATAGAAATTGTTCCTTAGACAATAGTTTATCATATCACACAACATCTCTGTGTGCAACAGTAATGAAATAGATCTTGCTCGCATATAATGTCTAATTGCTTTCAGGCCTAGCTAATGCTCAATATTCGTATATAGGCTAGCCACATCCAATGTTAAAAATAGATAATCATCTTCCCATTGTTTATTGTCCATAATTTTCAAAAAATGCGTAGTGTCTTTCACATATGAAGGTATTGTCTCCACAAATGGGCGATGAAAGTAATCAATATATTTTGAAGTGTTTTCCAAAAGGGAACCCATAGCAGATACAATTGGTCTACCCAGTGGATTGGTTTTATCTTTGTGTACCTTGGGTAAAAGATATAGGGCCTCATTCTGAGGTCGGCGGCCGGCAGTCGCCGCCCGCCTGGCGGGAACCGCCATATGGCCGCTGAGGCCATTCTGGCTTTCCCGCTGGGCTGGCGGGCGACCGCCAGAAGGCCGCCCGCCAGCCCAGCGGGAAACCCCTTCCCACGAGGAAGCCGGCTCCGAATGGAGCCGGCGGAGTGGGAAGGTGCGACGGGTGCAGTTGCACCCGTCGCGAATTTCAGTGTCTGCTAAGCAGACACTGAAATTCTTTGTGGGGCCCTCTTACGGGGGCCCCACGACACCCCATACCGCCATCCTGTTCCTGGCGGGCGAACCGCCAGGAACAGGATGGCGGTATGGGGTGTCGGAATCCCCATGGCGGCGCAGCAAGCTGCGCCGCCATGGAGGATTCCTGAGGGCAGCGGAAAACCGTCGGGAGACCAACGGTTTTCCCTTTCTGACCGCGGCCAAACCGCCGCGGTCAGAATGCCCTTGAGAGCACCGCCAGCCTGTTGGCGGTGCTCTCGCGGTCGTTGACCCTGGCGGTCAATGACCGCCAGGGTCAGAATGACCCCCATAATATGGGAATCTTCGGATAATCACATTTAAAAAATAAATACTCTTCCCATTCTATCAAACCAATATCCTTCCATTCTGAGAGCATCCCTAAATATCACTCATTGATTCTCTTGACCTCATCTCTATTGGACTGCATGTAACAGTTCCTATCACTCAACTGTCTTAGCCCTTCTGCCAAATATTTGTCAACATCCAAAACTACCACATTGTCTCCTTTATCAGACTGTCTGATGACTATATTTTTATCTTGCTTCAAACTTAATAAGCTTTTGATTGAGATTCAGATAAATTCCTTTTCTTAATATTTCTTTATTTATATCTAATACTTTTCAATTGTTTAATACCATCACGTTCAAAAACTTATATTGCATCGCTTCTGTAAAGATGGTAGAAATGTGGATTTGGGCCTAAAAGGACTAGGACACGTAGCATCCACCACCAGACCTAGTGTATCCAAATTCATAATTGGATTGACATGTGCCACAAAACCATCATGTAGATCTGTCAATATGTGTAAGGTGTCAATATCAGAAATACTCAATCTACTCAATTCTGTATTTTTTTCCACATGTGAATATGTTTTGACTTTCATACTATACCATTTCTTAAGCTTGTTGCCATTCCCGCTGGCCTTAGATCTTCTTATGTATCTTCTCTTTTTTACTTGCCTATTCCTCTTCCTCTGCCCCTCTGAAAGTTTGGCTCCCTGCATTGTTCTGTCCTCCCCTGATTTAGGAGTTGAAATTGCTTTAAAAAATTAGACCTATTTGTTGCTTTGTCTGTTTCCAATCCTTTGGACAATGTTACTTCCGATACATCTGAAAGATTACTATCCGAAACATCGCTTTCCTCTTGTTCCAATGATGGTAAATCTTTCCTTCCGATATCTTGTGATACTGTTCACCCTTACTCTTCCATATACATATGATCATATTTATGATGAAAGGTTAGGATTCTGCCAGATTGATAGTCTTTGAAGTATGAATATTCTTTGTTTCTTATTCATAATTTCTTCTACAAACTTGGAAAATGTCTTATCCAACTTTTTCATAAATTCATCTAAGGTATCTTTTGTTATTATTGTTAGCAATTCCATATTAGTTTTCCCAATTTCTCCTAAAATCCTTGATCTATCTTTCACTCCATATTTTGTCAGTATCCTCATCATATTTAAAGAACTTGTTTTAGAATTATCCGCCCATTCTTCTAACATTTCTGAATCAGGGTCCTCATAGGTTGGAATTGCATAAATGCGTAAACCTCTAGGTACTCTCTCAACATCAATATATCTCTGCAGGGATTCAATTTCCCTCCATTTAGAAAATTCTTTTTTACATAAGTTCCCTAATTTCTCAAATAAAACTTGTGTTTTGGCTCCAATCCGAATGTTACTGGAACTTGATTGGTCCAATTGAGCATCATCCAGCTGAGGGAAAAATAATCTATTTGACTTTTCTGTACAATGAGCCTCTAAAGAAGAAGCCATATTTTTCCAAATAACAAGTACTTATATATATATTTTTTTTCAGCAAATCACATGGATTGTCCAGTATATTAGACAAAAGGCTACGGCCGAAACACATTGTAGGGGAGTCATTCTTCCAAATAAATATTTATTGCCAGCAACTTGGAGGCATCCCGGCTTTTCCTTCAATTCAGAGGAAAATTAATTGCATATTGGGAGTTCCGGAGCCTGTCTGGGACCGCTGTGCTATAGCTTCCATATTCCGGTTTTCGTTTGCTGAATATATATATATATATATATATATATATATATATATATAATGTCAGTAATGTCATCAATCATCAGTTGCTGCCTATGTGACATTTGGTACTTTGGTATTTGCAAGTAACATTCACACATTGCGACAACAGAATCGTAAATTGTGAAGTATACTAAAGTTCACTTAGAAATCTTTATTTAGGGACTGTAACTTCTAAGAAATTTCTATATGAGAATGTTGCTTTGTACATAATGTTTAGCGATTCAGAAATTTTTAATTGATATGTTTCCAAATTTCCTAGTAGCAAATTCATGGGTTTGTACATCAAGCCCTCAGTTCACAAAAATAAAAAAAATAAGTATTAACCAGAAGATAGCTGACGAAAACCTGCATGGGAAAGTGGAGAAAAAGTAGAGGAACAAGCAAAGGTTTTTATGGCACTCAGAGGAAATCTACTGGAAAAAGTGTAAACGGTAAAACGTGATGAATTATGTTTATGGGATTTTTTTTATCAGGACTCAGGCAAAAAGGAAGTGTAGTTTAGACCCCTGGACTAAGGGCCTGAATTAGTCTTATGAGGAGTATATGGGTTTGATACTGATTTGAAAATATCATGCTACCAAAATATTGTAGCTAGAATATTGGCTACCAAAGTATTGTTGATGGTAAATCTTTATAAGTAAACATGGGTTTGATATACTTAATTCCTTAAGTGTATACCATGATGACATATTCATATTTTCAAAGTAGGTAGATGTGGAGTTAGGAATAGTAAATCTACACTATACTTTTGTACGCTTACCTTAACAATAATCTGGTAGTCGATATTTGGGCTACAATATTTTGGTAACAAGTTATTTTTGTGCTCAATATTCTCACATACAGATTTGTTGGGTGTTAAATTCAGTGATTTTAGAAGAATTGTTAAACCCTTAAAGGACCCACCAGCAGAATTTCCTCCACTAAAGGGATATTGAAGTGGAGGAAATCCCACCAGTGGATTAGTCTCTGGATGAAGTACTTCCTCAAGAAATCCGGGGGTCTGCAGTTAAAAACCCACTTCAAAATCTCACCAGGGAGTGAGAACTTCATCTGCTGAGGAGTTGCTAGGTTAAAGAGGCTTGTCGTGCAGTTATGCCAAACAAGAAAAGCAATGGTGAAAAAGTTCCAGTAAGCAGAAAGCCCTTATTGAAGGAGAAAGAATATTTGATGAATGGGTCAAATATTTTTGCTCATCTTCAGTGGGCAGGTTATCTACGAGCCAGCTGGGATCCTCCGGTTCACCAGGCAGTTGCTCTTGGTTAAGAGGTATGCAGGAGATAAAAATCTTTTAGTTGGGGGGTGGTGCTAGAACAAATTGGCGATGCTGAGATTGATGCAGGCAATTAATCATAATCTTCCAATGGAAGCAATATTTTTTTGTTTTTTAGCAGCCAAGAGAAACCTCCCATTGGTAGTGGTAACTATTTGAGGAGTTTACTCTAATTAGTGTTTGAGGTGTCCTTAATATCTGACTACCTAGAAATACACTTTCCGAGAGGTACTGTGCAGTAATGAAGGTACTCAGGGAACAAAGTCTTTGTTTACATTTGTAGTTGAATTCATCAAGAAGGTCTAGCGTGACTTCCCTCTATGTCAGTTCCTCACAACTGTCAAAGATTGGAATGTCTGCGCTAATATGACAACAATAGAACACTCAGGCTCTGAGCATTCCTTAAAGCAAAGAACAATAATACTATATACAGATTACAACAAATCTACCCCCTTTCACATTAGCAAAACAATTTCTTACTCCTTCACTTTGGCAAAACTTTATAAACCATTACCAACATAGGACACAATTCTACTTTGTCACTACAAAGGACAAAAGAATTTTCATTTTACATGATCATGTAAATAACTGGGGATTCTTCTGGTTCTGTGAGGTCTCAAGACTCTGGAAGTCGTACTGCCATTTGTGAACCTTTCATAAGTTGCTTGTTCATTACTCCCCAACAGGCATGGCACTTCATTAGACTGTGAGGTGGGAACATTTCCTTGTTCACCGCACTCACTTAAACAAGGAAGTTCATCCGACTGTGAAGCACTAACAAGCATGCTTTTATTTTCCATCAGCATAAACCCACTGCACTAATTTTTTCCCACATTATCTTTGACTTTGTAATAATGCAAACCATACTTTGCTACTCTCCTACTGATCCACCTTTCTCCATTTTCTAAAAGTACATGCCACCGATAAACCTCCTTCACTTGAAATGGTCCCTGAAACTTGCTCAACCCTTTCACAGACCGTCCTGCTTTCACCTTCACCCAGTCACCTGGTAAAAGTTTGACTCTGTTTCATAGCTTCCTTCCAGAAGTTGCAGAGCACTTCCTTTCATGACTTGCGGGAACTGCTGTGGCTTTCCGTGCCACCCTTCCATTACATGGTTTACTAATTTTACGAGTGGAATTTGGTGGAGTCTCTCCAACATTTATTAATTCCCTCAGCCAGGATGGAGCTAGTTTAGTATTCCGTTTCCTGCCCTCATCAAGAAGAAAGGTGATGTGCCAATCATCCTATTCTCTGTTGTGCGATATCTCCACACCAAATCTGCAACCATGCCTTCTACACTTATTTTGTTAGTCAACACTAATTGAATAGCCTCCATGACCATCCTGTTGACCTTTTTCACCATTCAGTTTGCCTGAGGATTGTAAAGTCCTGTGCAGGAACGTTTCACCCTGCAAGATGCTAAAAATTCTCTCATCTCACCCGAGGGAAGTTGTGTGCCGTTATCTGTAATTAAGCACACGGGAACCCTTTATCTTTAGAAATTTCAGATAGTACCCGTATAGTAGACGATGTTGTTATTTCCAACATAGATTATACAACCAACCTTTTTTTTTTTTTTTAAATCTGTTTATTCAACGTGATTCAAAACATATTACAAAAGCAGCAGTACATTCCACTTAACTTAGTGAGAGAATACACATCTTCTCTGCACGTGCATATCTTTTCGTATTTGTAGTTTTTTGTACAATACGTTTACATTTTAGCGTACTGGCATACAACTTAACATTGAGTAACTTTTAACACTAGTCATAGTGATCATTGTACTTAGCTATATGTAATGGCGTCAGAAAAAATGATGGTAGCATTAGGCTATGCAGGTGCTAAGGGTATCAATGCTTTGCATGTGCTTAGTGTGGCTAAGTAGCAGTATCGGAGAAGGGTTGGCGGGTTGATGGCATGTGAGCTTGACGCTTCAGTTCGCGGTTGGGTGAAGCTCCATTTAACAATTGCTTTTATGCTTTCGGTAAGTATGGTGATTTCATGTCAATACAGTGCTAGAGGAGCGTCTCACGGAGGATACGTGTCGTCTCTGGATTCTATTCTTACTACAAAAAGGTCCCAGCTTTCAGTTCCTCCCTGTATCTGACCCTTGTGTTGTAGCTGTCTTAATGTTTGAGCCTCTGCCAATGTGTAACTATGCAAGTCCCGCAGCCAAACAGAGTGAGGAGGGGCATTTGGGGCCTTCCAGTGTGTGGCGATCAAGCGCTTATATATCACAAATGCTAAGTCTACAAACTTGTGGATGTGTTTATCTCCCTTTGTACGGTGACATATGCCAAGCAGGCAGGATTCTGGAGTAGGGGTTAGCACGTGGTCTACTACGTCTGCTGTGGTTTTGATGATGCAGCACCAGCCGGTATTTATCGAGTGACATTCCCAGACCATATGGTAAAAAGTAGCTGCAGGAGTGGCGCATCTTGGGCACATTGGTTTAGAGTGTGGGTATATTTTATGGATACGGGCCGCGGAGAGATATGATTGATGTATGTAGTTAAATTGCGTATATCTTAGCCTAAAGTTACGGGATACAGACCTAATCGAGATAAGGGCTGCTTCCCAGGATTTCTGGGTAATTGGTGTAGCAAGGACAGTGCCCCAATGGTGTTTGGCCTGAGTCAAGGCCATGCAGTTACTTGTTAGGAGTATTTTATATAATTTGGTGATGACGCCTTTTGCGTCGCCCATAGAGAGTATTGCAGTAAGTAGAGGGGATTCATTTGGTTCGTTGGTACTGCGTCCCCAGAGGTTGTGTATGAGATTAGTTGTGGCATTAAATGACAGGAAGGCCCCGGGTTGCATTACGTCCGCTGCCACCAAATCTGCAAACGTGATTGCTTTGGAACTTGAATAGAGGTCTCCCATACTCAGGGTATTAGTCACACGTATATCATGATAGGAGGAAAGAGCATGAATGCCCGGCACCTGTGACATTGGTAGCAGGGGAGAATAAGGGGTGTCGGCTTTCTGCCCTGTACGTATCTCCACCAGCAGTGTCTGGCCGTGTCCAGTAGCAGTGATTTATTTAGTGGGTGGGGGAGTCCTGCTAACAAATATTCTAATATCGTTTTTGGTGTTGTGTAAGCAATTATTGCTATGGACTCTGGGGTTGCCGGTTCGTTGAGCCACATGGTGACCCATTGAAGTTGGGCTGCTGCGTAATATAATTCGAGGTTCGGCATGCCGAGTCCGCCTTCTTCTTGTGGGAATTGTGTAATGGCTAGTGCTACTCTGCGTCTGTCCCTGCCCCAGAGTAAGTCAGTCAGTAAGGAGTGTACTTTGTGAAAAAACGAGCATGGCAAGGATAACGGGAGCGCGGTAAAGTAATATAAGAATCTCAGTAATATTAGCATCTTGGCTATGGCTGTCCGGCCCATAGGTGATAGAGGCAGTGAGCTCCAGAATGTCAAGGAGCCTCGGGTGGAGCGGAGTAGTCGGTCTAGATTCCCTTCTCTTAGGTCTGACATAGAGTGATATACTTGAACGCCCAAGTATTTGAAGGTCTGGTGTGCCCATGGTAGTTGGTGTATGGGGAGAGTCATTTGCTGCTCAGTGGGTATAAGAGTAAGAGGGAAAATACAGGATTTAGCCCAATTCACATGTAAGCCAGAGGCAAGAGCAGAAGTGTAAAAGATATGCATTACCCCAGTTTGGCAGGTAGAGTAATTGCGCAGGTATATCAGGGCATCATCTGCATACAAGTATCCTATATGATATGCATTAAATGCTTGTATGCCACATTTTTGCGCATAGCTACGGAGCTTAACTGTGAGTGGCTCCATGGCTATTGCAAATAATAATGGAGAGCGCGGGCATCCTTGTCTGGTGCCTCTGCTGATAGGAAAAGCCTCTGATATTACCTGACCAGTCTTGACTCGGGCTGTTGGTTTGGAATATAGTGTAGCAATCCAGTTGATAAAGCCGCTCTTGAAGCCAAACGCTTTAAGGGTACAGAAGAGATAATCCCAACCAAGCGTGTCGAATGCTTTTTCTATGTCTAAAGACACGGTCACAGTTCCTGATTCTGTGGTATTATGCATGATACTGTCGCGTGGGCTCTCATTATCCTAAATGAGACTACTGGATTTCTAGGTAGCAGGGTTGTTCCTGGTGTGGGGGACTAAGTCTTACTCACTCGGAAGGACCACTGTCACCCCAAATCCGGTTTTGCTCCGGCTAACTAGCAGTGCCTCATCTCTCCCAAGGGGAAGAGATGATTGGGCAGCCGAGCGCATGACATCTTTGGAACTTCTCAGGGAAGTCGTGGTCACTCAGATCCAAACCAGCTCTCTCATTTACAGTATGATCTCATATACAAATGACAAAGGCAGTTTGAGTTTTATAGATTGTTTTAATAAAACAACAGCATTTTAGATATTAAGGCGTGAGCCGCAATAACCAGAACCATACAACACAGTAGGATTTAAATAGTCACGAGGAGAGTGAAACATAAGAATAACGCTATCATGGTGTTAATAAATTCTACTCTCTCTCATTTAGTTCTATTTGGAGCACAGCATGTTAAGCTTCTAACTTGCCTTTCAGATTCCCTGGGAAGCCATCAACCCTCATACCTGAGCAAAGGCCTGTGATCTGGTTCAGCATCTGCAACGAGGCAGTCAGCGTCTAGTTGTGGTTCCCTGGTCGGAATCTCCCTCTTGCCTCTATTAGGCCAAGGAAGTGTCTTTATAACTAACATGTCAGTGTGATCACAAAATGTCCCTACGCAAGAATGCCAAAGACTAAACTCCTACGACGTCTATCGGCAATGTACCAGACTGTATCCTTGACTGAAGCACAGAGTGAACAAGAATGTGTTATTGAGAACTCCAGTGCTGAAGTAGGCTAAACAGTGTGATATAAAAAATAAAACAAGACCGTAGAACTGGCTATTTGAAAAATAACAGTACAAAGCTGAATAAAAAGCATTTAGAGCAAAGTGCACAGAGGCTCTAAGCTGCGAGCAAAGGAATAAAATACATCCAGGGCAAAGTGCACAAAGGCCTAACGCCTTAAACTAACGTGCAAAGGATACATAAAACTGACCACACTACACCCTCCCCTTGTCGGTAGCAAGTGGTTCTAATAATATAAAAATATGCCGCAGATACAAAAAAATATACCAAATATATTTAGACAAGTCCAGAGAAAACTAATTTAAATTGGTAAGCATGTGACGGTAAAGCCAAATTCGATACAATGTCAATTACAAAAAAATCCAATTTTTAGACGGAAGCCACGGAAAGCAGGAGATCCTCCACTTCGACAGATGTCAACACTGGAAAATCCACGCCAAAAACTATAATGGAGCAGGTGTGTTCCAAAGCCCCAGAACCATCCAGGGCGGCAACCCGTGCAGGGCCTATGAATGAGACAATACCATCTTCCTCCAGGAAGGGAATCTCATAAACTGCCTCACGAAGCAAACGCAACCGCAGTGCACAAGTCTGGGAATGAGCCCTAATCGGGAACAGCAACAAATTAGTATCAACCACCGGGGGCGCTGTAGTGAGAGACAGAGAGCCAGTGCATGTTCAAACGAGCACCAAAGGCACCGAAACACGGGTCGCACGCAATCCAAAACCGGTCGGAATGACAGAGACCAGTCACACTCCAACTGTCCTAGGAGTGTTGCTCCAAAATGCTGCATCATGCGTTCACGACACAGCTGCGCTGACGGGAGCGCCAATATGGGATCTCGTTGCGATGGGACAGCCATTGCGGAAGAACAGCAGCAACAGCAAAACACCAGCCAACAAAGCCAAAGTAATCGGAAATCCCCCAAAAATGCTTCCGAAAATAGAATGAATAGCCGAAGGTATCAAACCAAATATGGAAGAGAAGGTATGAGCAAAACCAACACCAACGGCTTTGAAAAAATTTGCAATTCCAGCAGTGCTGGACGCATTAAATATACGTCCCACGAGTTCACCAAAGTGGCTCGGAAAGTTAGTATTTAATAGGGACTGTATTCCCGCTGATGACCTCGCCACCTGAGGTGCGTAGGTCTCGCGTGCAGATGTAAGGGCCACATGCTTTTGAAACAATAGAGCCTTCAGTCGACTCAACTTGTCAAAATTCACCTTGGAAGTAGCAATGTGAGGCCAGATGTCCGCTACCTCCCTAAATTGAGTGGGGGGAAACAACACATTCCTGCAGCACGTAACGGCCTGGGTGACAATGACTACGTAAACTATTCCGGCACGCATGCCACAACAGGCTTCACTGTTAAGAAGGACGTAGCTGCCGTTTGAAAGCACCTGGAAAGTGTTTTTAATTACTGGGACTGGAACTCCCTTAAGATAGCAAGCTAAGTTCGCAATCGAGGCATTACACGCCCCATGCAGACAGCTGCTTACAAACCATCAAATGGCTGACAGAAGTTTCGCATTCGCTACCGCTGAGAAACCTCCCTCATACCATGAAGACATCTGTATAGAAAGGGAAGCTCCCACACCTCATGTATGTAACTGTCTCCCAACTTCTCATATCTGCCCGCCGGAATATGCTTTAAACAAGAAGCAAATTGCAGAGTGGAGATAGGCAAATTAATAACCCCGTGAATCAACCACTCAGCTGACGGAATCTCAGCCACAGTAAAAGGCAACTTCTCCAATTTTTCAATATTTAACATAACATATGTCGCTTCCTTTTTAGCCATGAGCTGTTGTTGACGTGTCAAATTAAAGGAAATAAATATCTCCCTGGCTCGGATGTGCTGCCACGGGACGCGACCTGCCTTTAATGTCTGTAGAGTCCAACCCAACTGCATAATGGACCGCGTTTGACTCTGCCCATGATATAAAGAAGACATATCAGATTTAATAATGTCTATAGCAGAGGAAACAATGTTGTCAATCGTATATACACGGTCGGATAGGGTATGCATCCCATTATCCACAACAGACAATGCTTGTTTTAAATTCTCCTGATCTATTTGCCTTAACCGGGCCGCTGCCTCTTGTTGTGAAAGTTTCCAAATCTCATTATATACTTCATACAAAAAACGTTTCTTCCGGGGTACTCTTGGACCTGACAAAAAATCTTGCAAGTCAGTATCATTAGACAGTAACGTGAGATGTGACTTAACTGCATCTAGCGTGGATGACCTTAACCATGGTTGACAAAGTTTCCCCACGATATATGTAGTAATGATATCAGCATGTTCCGGTGATATGTAGCGAGGGTCTGCCCTACTAGTCCTGAACCCCCCGAAGAGGTGACAAAACGTCGATGACACCCATTAGTGGCTATGGGCCACAATAACCACCCACCCGGACGCTTCAATGAAGTGTTAAGCGTACCATTCTGGACCCAGTCTGAAAGCTCAGTAAACGTGGCATTAATATATTGCTGCCAATTTTTCAATTTGGAAGGGACAGGTATGCTAGGCAAATTCAAGTCTCTAATCGTTTCTAAGCCCAAACAGCTAGTCTGTTGTACAGTGTCATTTAAGAAAATCATTTGGAGAGAAATAATACATGCCCTAAACAATGTGTCCCTACCCGCATCTGCCAGTTCTTCGATCCCCAGACACTTTTCAAATCAACAGTTTTGGACCAGTATCCATACCCCTCAACTGAAAGTTTCGATACAAACAAATTTGAATACAGCAATTTAGTATCAGTCAATAACATTTGCTTATTAGTATGCGGAGTAACCTTATAATAGTAAGACTTAGCACTCTGTTGATTATGCCCAGAAAAATATGCAAATTTATCAGAATAGGTTTTAGAACTCCCCTGTGGAGGAGTTGGGCAATGTTCCCATTGCATATACTCAAATATTGATTTAGGGCTACTAGCTTTATGAATAAAGTGGTGTCCATAATAATTGTAGCAAAACATGTCACCATAATTATCTCTAAATTGGTAAGCATCTTCATTTTCATAGACAGTATAATATTGCAATTCCGTCAACATAGAATCTACCGTCTTTACATCCCAATCATCAGAGACAATGCCTGGTATAACGATATCATCCATTGACAATTTGAGAACATACAGTATTTGAATTATCTCAGTGGGACCATATATATCAAACATTACTCTATCCCACACATTCCCATCCGGAATCGGCACAGCAGAAATATTCACAAAGGACAAGTCTCTTCGAACCATATGTGATGAAAAATGCGGTTTCAACACCTTCTCCACGTGCTCAATCTCAGATCGTTCAGGAAGAAAATGACCATGTATTACCAGAAAAAAGGTAACTACAAACCCCAGCCATAGGAAAAGAGTCATCACAGTCATAAAAAGCCACAGATAGTTCCAAGGAACAACAAAATATGTATGTTTGAGCCAACACAGCAGCTTACGTGGACCCAGGGCTGGTGTTGAAGAGGACGAGGAGTCCGACATGGTACCATCAGTGGTGTTAAAGCAGCCAGAGGTTGTTCTCGCAAAAGGTGCAACCGTAAACAAAGAAGCAGATGGTGGCTCTCGCCTTGGCACGCTGTAGACCACATGTTCAGCAATATCAGTAGAACTTACAGCAACTTGATCAAAAGATTCCAAATTATTCGCCGTCAGTGGAACAATCGCAAGATCAGCTTCCACCCTCCCCAAGCTAGGAGAGGAAATGGCGTCGGTGCAGAACTTCTTCCCCAGTAGTGAGAGGGATTCCGGAACTACTGGGCGTCCCTCTTGGTCTGCTGTGCAGAATCGGCCACATGTTGTAACTTGACATTGTCAATGGAAACAAAGCGATTTCCTTTGGCCCCTTGCAGCGGTGGCAAAATCACAGTTCTTGTGCCGTGGATCCCTAGCACAGGGACTGGCACTCGATAGGAAGGGCCAAATTCCTTTTTCACCGCGACCTTTTCACGCACAAGATCCCTAATTCTGGGAATCCAACCAGTAGGCGTTACTGGTTCATCCTTAATTCCTGTGGAGGTAGCACTGGTAGAAGAGTTATCTTCACGGAATTGTTGTAAATCCTGTAAAACAGTGACACGATCATTTATGTCAAAGGGCGTATCTGCTGTCTCCAGGACCATCTAGATCAGGAACATACATTCGTGTTCCAAACAGGTACTCATATGAAGTACGACCCCCCAGGGACCTTCTAGGCAAGTTATTAAGTGCTCTCTGTACTCCATACAGGTGGGCTAGCCAACTACGACCCGTACCTATAACTCTGGCCGTTAAGGATTGCTTTAAATCGCGATTTAAACGCTCCACAACATAATTTCCCTCGGGATGAAATGGAGACGAGAACTGGAGCTGGACCCCCAACAAAGCCATGGTGTCCCTGAATGCCTTAGAGGCAAAAGCAGGGCCCTGGTCCGAATGAAAAGCCGCAACTGCATATGTATCGACAAAGATGCGCAAATCTTTAATAACAGTTCGAGCGTCAGCCGAGCACTGTGGCCAGACCCACACAAATCTGGAGTACGAATCTACTGCAACCAATATATATTTGTATGCACTATCTGGTGACAGCGGACCACAATGATCCAAGTACACACACTGTAAAGGTTTATTTGATATGAGAAGGGGCGTCTGCTGCGGGTGTCTAGCCGTGGAAAGTTTAATTTGTTGGCAGATATCACAACAAAGGACATACTGCTTCATCTCCTTATAGAGACCAGGCCACCAATAACGAGCCTGTAAGAGTGAAATGGTGGCAGCCACGCCTGCATGTGCAGAAGCCCCCCCTCATGTGCTGCAGTAATTAATCGAGGTCGCTCAATTTTATTGGGCATTTCACGTACACCAAGCCTGGGATTTTAACTACAGCGTTCAGCATACCACCCATACAGTAACTATATTTAGAAGGGAATCCTTTAGGAAATGGCGTGCCATCAGCCGTAGCTTTTATGGCAGCCAAAATCTATGTGTCTGGTTTGGAACTCGAACGAGTTACTGCGGCCACAGTGGCAACTGCCACTGCCGATTTCGCGGCTTCATCAGCCAAAGTATTACCAGCAACGTGTATTCCAACGCGCTGGTGTCCAAGTGTATGCACAACATGGACTTTAGGAAGCGTTTCCTTCAGATCCGCAACCTTCCCCCACAGCAATTTGTGTTTAATGGTGTTACCTTTGGAATCTCTGAACCCATTCAACCTCCAGTAGTGTAAATATTCATTGAAAGACTGATCACAGTAATAGGAATCACAAACCAGCAATGTAAATATTGCCGGATCCGCATGTTCCAAGGCTAACAACAGAGCTTTCAGCTCAGCCAACTGTGCCGTACAGTCTCCCAAGGTCTGTGTATAAGTATGTTGGGGGCAGAACTCTTCCCCCTCCATATAGCCGCTCACCACCGCACATGCAGCAGAATACTGTTGTTTAGTCCCAACCGCTGGTTGTGCAGAGCCATCGGTATACATGACCACCTGATATTGGTCAATAGGCAATGTGCCAGCGGGAACTGGGTACTCCATTTCATACTGAAGAAATTCTTGAGTCTGCAGTTTAGGGTAAAATATGTAATCTACATCAGTGGCTGTCAAAGACGTTGCCCATTGTATCCACCGTGGGTGTAAAGCTTTCGAATTAGGAACACTCGCTTTTGTAACAGCCTCTAAGGCTGGAATCGGGGAAACGACAATGATGCGTTGGCCCTGGGCAAGAGGTCGTTCTTTAATCACAGCCATCTGTACAGCAGTGAGAATTTTCTCAGTTTGTGCAAAACGTTGTTCTGCAGCAGAATACAAGTGGGACTTGTATGCTATCGGGACCGTCTCACCCTCATTAAAGGTGACATACGTAAACCCAACGGCCCCAAGGTATAACCCTGATGACTAGATGTGTTTTATTGTCCCGTGTGTGTAAATGCTTTACTGTTAAGAGATCAGTTTGCAAATCGTGAAGAATATGTGTATGCTCATTCGTCCAAAACCTACTCGGAAAATTTGGGCGAATCAACTCGTATAGTGGTTTTATACGTGTAGCGTAATCAGGAATGTAAGTTCTGCCAAAATTAAGAAACCCCAATAACGACTGGAGTTTCCTAATCGTATTAGGAGGTTGCAACTGTGCACATTTTTCCAAAAAGTGTGGCGCTAAGCTCTTGCCCTCATTTGACAGCTCATATCCCAGGAAAATGACGCTGAGGAAGGCAATCTTTGATTTTTTTAAATTCAATTTGTAGCCTATTTCAGCAAATCCCACAACAATGCGCGCTACCCGCCTTAAATGTTGCAGTAACTCATTGTCCGTCAGATATATATCATCAACATATGACAAAGCTTCAGGGTCCAACTCGTGCAGAATTTCAGTTACACGAGCCGAAAATAGTCCTGGGCTATTCTTATACCCCTGAGGCAGACGACAAAACTTTTTTTGAGAGCCAAACGCACTAAAGCTCGTATAGTCCCTACTTTCGGGTGCTATATTTTGGCAGAAGAATCCATTCGAGATATCTAATGTTGTTTTGTATTTCTTACGCACAATATTATTCATGAGCGCTGCGCTGTGTGAATTTTGTATTGCATATGTGCGTGTATGTCCATTTAAATGTCTGTAATCCACCACTATCCTATAAGAATGGTCTGGTTTAGCTACTGGAAATAAGGGATTATTCATCGGCGAGACACAGGGTTCAATTACTCCCTGGTACTCCAATTGTGTAAGTATTTTCCTTACCGATGCCCTTGCTTCAAATTTTGTAGGATATTGCGGTTGCGGCTGAGGTTCGCCCTTTATCGGAATTACATGATAAGGTGAATCCCTATCCCACCCCACATTATTTCTATATAAGGCGGGTGCCTGTGCCAGAGCCTATGTTTTACTATAGGACTCTGCTAGTTCTCCCAGAACAAGTGGTGAGAATGAAGGTGTAATAACCTCCTCCCCTACTGGAAAGTCACGAACAAAGTCAGGGGGGCCAATCCTGTTCGGCCAGCAGAATGTCATACAATTTGACCACACGGTCCCAAAAGATGGCGTTTATAGTGCGCTCAATGTCCCCTTCTAATTGTAAAGTTACACTATAAACCCTATCGGGATCAGAGACACGCATATCTGCTGTTTCGACTTGTATGAAGTCATCAGTTGCTTTCACCTCCAGATGCTCTAGAAGATTCCGGCGAACTATTGTGACCTCTGCTGCGCTGTCTAACAGTGCTAACGCCCATGTCTTGTTCTTCAAGAGAACTCTCTTCTTGAGTGGCATGTCTAACTGAGACTGCCGCCACCTTCTTCTTTTTAAATTGCTGTTTTTGTTGGATCGGTTTCTCTTCTTTCTTGACAGAAACCTCTGTTGAGCGTTGTGATTCCTGTCTCGGTTTCACGTACTCTGTTCTCCGCTCTGACCTCCCACCTCTCTCATTTCTCTTTTCCGATGAGTCCTGAAAGGAACGAGATTGGCGTGTATCAGTATATTGATATCTATCAGGCGTCTTCAAATTATCCCTATTCCTGAGATTATACCTAGTCTGTGGGGTCTACGGTAGCGAGATTGTCCCCTGTCTTTTTTAGGTGTTTGTTGTTATTTCTCCCAGCGCTTTTTAGTACCCTCAGGTTGCTGTTGTTTAGTAGTATCTTTACTACTCTTAACCTGTAACTGTGGTTTTTGCGGCCTAGCCCCTTGGCTATCACGACCGATACTCGAATATGTTTCTGCTATTATTCTCGGCAGCTCCCGCTCCTGATTAAGTTGCGGGACGTCTCGAAGACACATACGCACCGCTAGTGCCACTGCCTCTCCTTTGAGATTACTTAAAATAATAGAAGAAACTGCGGCAAAATTGCCCATCAGCTGCATCCCTAAATCTAAGGCTGGGGCAGCCCCATATTCATCTTGAATTTGTTTTAGCACTTCCGGTAGATTAGCCAATGTTGGTGTACAGTGTGCTGTAGTGTAGAGCGCGGCAAACACCGTGCCCCAGGTATTACAATGATCCACCGTAGGAACCATTCCATACGGCAAACACATTGTTAATATTCTATGTTTATCCTGAGGTCCCGTATGGGGAAATACTGCTTCCAGCGTATTAATTTTTTGCGCCAGCCAAAACGGAGTTTCCTCACGTTTAGCCGGTACTTTGCCCATAACTGAGTGTACAGTGGCCGGATTGATACCCGGAACGACTGCACGTGGTTGCCCGGGAGCAGCACGCGCTGCGTTAGTATTTAGTGTCTGCATTACAAACTGAACTAATCTTCTATATGTAGTCGCCAAGTCGATATATAAACGACAAACTTCAGCCACTGCCAAGTTAGCAACCGCAGGATATGGTGTGTATGTAGCCAATAAAGGCCAGGTAGGACCATCATTACTCAGTGGACCTAACCTAACTTGTGCTACTGTGTGTGGGAGGGCGCCATCAAGCCAATTATGGTGTTCTTGATAAGATAAAGGTATCTCCAAGTATGCATATGCCCTGTATTGTCCAGGGACATTCGCAATAGTGAAATCATGAAAAGTGTTAGTACCCCCATCAACTGCTGGAAATACGACCCAAGAATAAAAAAGCTCTGTCCTATAAGCTGCATGGGCGTCCACCACATACGTGACCGGACCCCCTTGGTTCGTGAGACCATGTGCTATCAGATGTCCTGTGAGCGGTTGGCGCATATTAAGCGCTATATTCACTACATTAGGATTTGCCATTTTAAAAACAGCACCAGGTCAGAGAAGGCACACCAATATCGGGGATTTCCTTTCAAAGTTCAAGCTTGAACAACCGACCACTAAGCAATAGGATGTACCTATATCGTGGTGGCGGAAATCCTCAGCGCCACGGACGTCTCCGTTAACGGAACTGAGGAGTCAATTTATATATGAGACCGAGAGAGTCAGCCGGACCCGAAAATTAGAGCCAAACCAATCGTTGGCGGCGCCATGTCCCATGGGCTCTCATTATCCTAAATGAGACTACTGGATTTCTAGGTAGCAGGGTTGTTCCTGGTGTGGGGGACTAAGTCTTACCCACTCGGAAGGACCACTGTCACCCCAAATCCGGTTTTGCTGGGGCTAACTAGCAGTGCCTCATCTCTCCCAAGGGGAAGAGATGATTGGGCAGCCGAGCGCATGACATCTTTAGAACTTCTCAGGGAAGTCGTGGTCACTCAGATCCAAACCAGCTCTCTCATTTACAGTATGATCTCATATACAAATGACAAAGACAGTTTGAGTTTTATAGATTGTTTTAATAAAACAACTGCATTTTAGATATTAAGGCGTGAGCCGCAATAACCAGAACCATACAACACAGTAGGATTTAAATAGTCACGAGGAGAGTGAAACATAAGAATAACGCTATCATGGTGTTAATAAATTCTACTCTCTCTCATTTAGTTCTATTTGGAGCACAGCATGTTAAGCTTCTAACTTGCCTTTCAGATTCTCTGGGAAGCCATCAACCCTCATACCTGAGCAAAGGCCTGTGATCTGGTTCAGCATCTGCAACGAGGCAGTCAGCGTCTAGTTGTGGTTCCCTGGTCGGAATCTCCCTCTTGCCTCTATTAGGACAAGGAAGTGTCTTTATAACTAACATGTCAGTGTGATCACAAAATGTCCCTACGCAAGAATGCCAAAGACTAAACTCCTACCACGTCTATCAGCAATGTACCAGACTGTATCCTTGACTGAAGCACAGAGTGAACAAGAATGTGTTATTGAGAACTCCAGTGCTGAAGTAGGCTAAACAGTGTGATATAAAAAATAAAACAAGACCGTAGAACTAGCTATTTGAAAAATAACAGTACGAAGCTGAATAAAAAGCATTTAGAGCAAAGTGCACAGAAGCTCTAAGCTGCGAGCAAAGGAATAAAAGACATCCAGGGCAAAGTGCACAAAGGCCTAACGCCTGAAGCTAACGCGCAAAGGATACATAAAACTGACCACACTACAATACGAATTAGTCGTCTTATATTTAAGAAGGTATTTCTACCCGGGATGAATCCTGATTGGTCAGGATGTATTACGTTCGATAGGTGGGGGAGCAGTCTATTTGTTAGGATCTTCCCTAAGAGTTTGCAGTCAGAGTTCAAGAGGGAGAGTGGCCTATAGGATCTGACATCCAGTGGGTCACGGCCTGGTTTTGGTAGGACCACTATTAGTGCTTCGCGCATGGAGTCTGGCAGCTGTTTTCTGTTGCGTGCTTCGTTAAACACTTCTAGTAGGGGTTGCAGGAGGTGAGTGGTTTGTGAGTTGTAGTATTCTACTGGCAGTCCAACTGATCCAGGGGTCTTGCCGCGTGCCATCTGGGAGAGGGCCAAGCGGAGCTCCTCAATAGTAATGGGGCCGTCTAATATGTCCGTGTTGCTGGTGATGTTTGGATTTTGGGGAATCTGCGCCAGTAAATCAGCCAGTTGTTGTTCTTTTGGGGGTGGTGGATTGATATAGTGAACAATAATACATGTAAAAGGCCATGTTAATGTCAACCTGAGTATTAACCACATCTCCTGTTTGTAGCCTGATCGCACCTATCAGCAGAGATTGCGATGGTTGGCGAACCAGCCATGCTAACAGTTTGCCTGATCTGTCTCCTTCAGCGTGCTGCCTCACTTTATAGTGTCTGTAGTCGTGCCTGCTGAGTCTGTTGTCAGCCTCTCTGTATTTCGCCTTCAGTGAAATTAGCGTTTCTGATGGGGTATTACTTGTTGAGGCCTCGATCTCTGCCCTATGCATGCTGGCTTCCAGTTTTAATAGCTCCGTAGTGAGCGTTTTTTTGACTCCTACAGATGCTGCCAGGCAATGTCCCCTGATTACGGCTTTGTGGGCATCCCATTCAGTGGCGCGTGTTGATGTTGAGTTTTTGTTTAGAGAGAAATAATCCGACAGACACTTGGTTATCTCAGCATTAAAAGGGGGGTCGGTTAGGGCGTTTGGCTGTAGGCGCCATGTTGGGATACGAGAGTGTGTGTGGCCCCAGAGCAAGGTGGCATAATGTGGATTGTGGTCTGAAATGGTGGGAGCTAGATAGCCGGATGTAATTATCTTTGGGATTATGCCAGACGATGCGAAAAGCATATCTATCCTGGTGTAAAGTTTGTGTACTGGTGAATAGAAAGAGTATTCTCGTAATGTAGGGTGGGTAGTTCTCCAGATTTCACTTAGCCCATTGTTGGAAGCCCAATCTGCTAAGTCGAGCGACGCTCGTTTAGCTGGGGCGTTGGCTAATGGGGGGGTTGAGCGGTCTTTCAGATTGTCTAAGACACAGTTAAAATCTCCTCCCCAGACAGCGTCTGTTGCAGGGTCATTGAGCATACTATTGTTCAGTGTCCAGAGGAAGTCGCGTTGATTTACATTAGGAGTGTATAGTGCTATCAGGGCTATGGGGTTACCGTCTCATGCTCCTTCTAGGATCACATACCGTCCATTTGGGTCACTTTTTGCACGGGACATAGTATATGGGACCCCAGGGGCTATCCAGATTGCTACTCCTCTGGCATATGTTGAGGAGGTGGTGCCATATAGTTGACCCTTCCATTTTGCTTTGGTATTTTCGAGCGAGAGCGCGGCTAAGTGTGTTTCTTGCAGCATGGCAATGTGTATTTGGTGCCTCCTGAGATATGCATAGATCTGTTGCCGTTTACTTAAGGACGCCATGCCCTTTACGTTCCATGTGAGTATTTTATAATGTGAGTTGCGTTGCTGATTTTGAGAAGCCATGGGGTGTGTGTGGTTCAGCGCGGGAGCATGCCGTCTTTGCGTACCCAAGTCCACATATATTGGTGATGTATTTCGTGCCTATTGTGCCTAGCCTCTTGGCCTTAGAATTGTTTGACTTGTCCTTTAAATTTGCATTGTGGTGTGACGCCTTGCTATTGATATATGTTGATACGTGTAACAGGGAAACGTCCCATTTAGTTATAACATTTACTATACTTAACATTAACTGTGATTGTGGCAAGAACAGGGTTGATACAGGACTTGCCATCCTGGTGTAATGGTCCATATGGAGCGGGGGGTGCTCCAAGATCGTGAGTTCAAGACAGAAGTGACCCCGGCCCATTTTGCGCATGTTGGTGCAACTGTTGTCTAGGAGCGTCAGCAAACTGAGTGGTCCAGTTGAGAGAGACAATAAAGTGGTAACATGCCTCAGCAGTATCCATATAATAGTAACAGGCGAGTCACGTTCCCATGTGTGGGCCAGAGAAGCTAGCAGATGTCATCTGCCAACCGTGGGGTGAGGTTGGGGCCGCGGGCAGATTCTGCTGAATCAGAGTTTATCTCTAGGTCAGGGTCTGCTTCCGATTGCGCAGACATAGATGTTGGAGATGCGTTGGCAAAGCGTGATGTAGTCTGTATCATTAGTGAACGTTCTACGCAAGACTGTTCAGGGGTGGGTTTGGTGTCTTGTTTTCTGCGGGGTCTGCGTTTATCCCTCGGAGGGGGACTTTTGTCTGTGGAGGATATCGGGTCGGCTAGGCCTTTTGTGTGTAACCATGTCCATGCGTCTTCCGGGGTAGTGAAGAAAAGAGTACGGGTGTTGTCTTGAATTCGAAGTTTGGCAGGGAACAGCAGGGAGTATTTGATGTTATGGTCTCTTAGCCGCTCTTTGACACGATAAAATGAATTGCGTTTTTTTTGCACCTCCACTGTGAAGTCTGGGTAGGCCGATATTTGTGCATTTTCAAAGCGCTTTGGGCCTGACTTACGGAACAGTTGTAGTATGAGGTCTCTGTCGCGGTAGTTCAGGAGTCTTGCTATTAGGGGGTGAGGTTGAGTGCCCGGTGGCAAGGGCCTTCCAGGGACCCTATGGGCGTGTTCTATGGAAGAAAACTTTGGGACATTGTTCTTCAAGACCGACTCAGTTAGACATTGTTCGATGAATAGTTCTGCACTGGGGCCTTCGGCACGTTCAGGAAAACCCACAAACCGGATGTTGTTTCGGCGCGATCTGCCTTCAGCGTCTTCGGCTCTGCGCTTTAGTGCTTCCACCTCTGCTGTTACGGCTCCCAGTCGTGACTGGATTTCGAGTATGGATGGTGTGAGGTGCGACGTGTCTTTTTCTAGCCCAGCAACCTTTTCGGCCAGTGCCTGCTGGTCTGTTCGCAGCAGGTTAACATCCTTGATAACTGAGCCTATTTTCGCTTCCAAAGTTGTTTTAGTGTCTAGTATAGCTTGCAATACTTTTTCAAATTGTGTTGAATGCGTTAGTAGTGTTGCTTCCATTTTTTGTAGAGCTTGATATGTGTCTGAGGCCCCAGCTGGTGGGGGTGATGTACCGGGGTCCATGTCTCCTGGGGGCGCCCGTAGGGTCTTTGGTTTTCCCATTGGTTGACTATTGTACAATGTTATTGTTGATAGTTGAGACTTGCGCAGTGTCAGTTGATTTATATTGTACTAGTTTGACGCTTTTATGCAGGTATCGTATTTAGGGTGGTGCAAGGGGGCTTTAGGATGTCCTGGTTCTTGAGTATATTGGGCAGCTGGGTTTATTTTTATTACAGGAGCTAAGTGTATATAAATTTGCTACACAGTTACCCCAGGTTTTGTATATATGTTTAAGACTTTGAGGCAGACAGGGCTAAGTGGGGATGCCCGTTGGGTCAGCCCGTAAATTGCGCGGTGCGTGTTGCATGGGGTCTCAGTCCTTGATGAGCACTGCGACTCGATTATATTTATTTTGGGGTAGTGCTTTGCTGCTTCTCTTATGTGACTTTCTTAGCCATTTTTTCAGTGTGCTGTATTTGAGCTGCTTGCAGTGGCTTTTGCTTTTTTTTTTTCCTACCTTCCCTTTAACCGCTCCACTTCATTTTTTATCTCTTGGGGATGGCAGTGCAGACACTATTTGGACCAGCTACTCCTGCGGTATTCTTCTTTCTGCTCCTGGGTTGCCCATTCACTTCCTGTGCTAATGTGTTATACACTTTCAGGTAACGGCCTGCTTAGGACTGCGCCGCGTTCCCTTTCCCAGTATGATTCACTTTAGAGTCTTATGTTCTCTGTTTTGCACGGGGCGTATAAGAGCCCTCCCGTGACATCGATGTTCTACTTGGTTGCAGCCCCACGTCTTCTGCTGCGAGGAAACTGCAGCGTTACGGGCCAGCGGCTTTCACATAGCCCTCAATCGGGCTTTGGAGGCACGCTCGAAGCCCCACTGTTCCCGCTATGGCCATCTCCGGTGCTGCTCGCCTTCCAGGGAGATGCGAGAGGTTTGCTGGGTGCACACGTGCCGTGTCGGGGCACAGGCCGCAGGGCCGGGCGGGCGCGGCTCAGCCGGAACAAGGCCTTGGTGTAAGAGCAGCAACACAGCTTTGCGCCCGCTCCGCCGAGCCTCGAATCGCCGCAGGTTGGGCGTAGGTCTTCGAGCGCGACACCAGCGCGAGCCGGGCACCAGTCTCTGCCCAAGCAAGGTGGGCCGCCTCGCACACCGCTCGGTTCAGTTGCTCTCCAGCCGATTTTCGTAATTTTGTATCCCCTGCTGCTCACTGTACGCTGCCACTTGTAGCGTCGGCATCCCCCCGACTGGGGAGGGTGGTATCCGTCCCAAAGAGGACACAGGCGCCTGGTTCAGGATGTCTTATTTGGGCCGGGATCGGAGCTGCGATTTATGCGTCCGTCCCAGTTGCCATGTTGGACACGCCCCCTACAACCAACCATCTTGAGTGTACATCAAGCAAAACAAATGCAAACTCAAGCTCATGCCTAACCCTATGCAAGGGACCAATAAAGTCCCCACACACAGTGTGTCATGCTTGTCCGGGGTCACTTATGTTGCCAAAATCAACCTGTTTGCCCACCTTTAATCTCTTTTCGCTTTCCATGCATTTTACACCTCTCCACCCACTACACAGCATCCTGATCCATTTCTGGCCACCAGAATTCTTCTCTGAGTCTTTTTCTGTTAATGATTGTCCTAAGTGCCCTTCATGAACAATATTGAATATTTTTTTCCTCACCCCTAACAAAGGTATGAATGTTTCTCTGCGTACTAATATTTCATCACCCACCAATGACAATTCCTCCAACACTTTGCAATATGTTCTTAATGCCTTTGGTAGTGTGCACTCTCCTCGTCTTCCACACACTATCATTTTGACCACTTCACGCACCACATCATCATGCGCCATGGTCTTACTACATTCATCCTTGCTTATTGCTCCCGACATCCACTGCACAACATCGCTTATACTCACCACAGACCCTCACCCTCATGTTTGATTACTGCTTCTTTGTCAACTTTTTCCCAACTCAATGGTAAACATGACAGTGAGTCAGCTTGTACATTCATCCATCCCGCTATATATTCTATGATGTAATTATATTTTTGTGATCTAGCTGCCAACCAGACTAATCTGGCTGAACCTTTGACAGCTCCCCCTGGAGACAAAACTTTCAATAGGGGCTTATGAGCTGTACATAACTTGAATTGACTTCCTCAAATGTATGTCCTAAAGTGTTACATTCCCCATGCTGCTGCTAAGTCCTCTTTTTCTATAACTGAATAGTTACATTCAGTTGATGTCGGAGAGTGTGAGGCAAATGCTACGGTTTTCTCAGAGGGTCCATGGAGTTGTGATAGGACTGCACCTACACCACAACAACATCAACTGTGACAACGGATTTCTTTTTCACGTCAAAAGGAACAAAAATGCCTAATTGACTTTTTTTTTATAGATACGAAGCACTATTCCTCTGAAGCACCGCAATTAAAACTCACTCCTTTTCTCAACATATTCTTCAGAACCTCTGTCTTGGAGGCACAATTTCTTACAAATTTCAAATAATATTCTATCAAGCCCAAGAAATACTTCAACCGGTCTATGTTCTGAGGTGGTGGTGCTAACTTTTTTTTTTTTAAACAGATTTTAATTAATTTCTGATACATTCCAGTTGGTACAGAACTTTACAAAACAACATCATTTTATTCTCACTCAATGGCAAAAACTTCTTAATATTGGTAGTCTGTTTGATGTACACAGGCCTTGATCAAGTCCTGAATCCTATGAGCAGACCAACCTCTATTGCCTCTCTTCTTAACACATTTTAGTTATTGAATATTAATGATCAGAATTATGAGCTAGCGTGGCTGTGGTGTTGCTTTGTTTTTGATGGATGTCTGCAGTTCCCCCAACTGATCTACCCCTCTAAATCCCCGCTAACTTCCCCTCCCCCAACTGATCTACCCCTCTAAATCCCCGCTAACTTCCCCTCCCTGCACTGTACCAAGTATAGTTTGTAATCTCTCCCCAGTCCGCCCTGGTGTCTCATCTATCCCCCAAGGTGGTATGATCAGGTGTGCCCCTTGCCTTGTTCAGTGATCCTCTGAAGAACAATAGTGTGTCGTGCCATGTTAGTCAATGGTTGTATGAGCTCATTCTGCCTCTCCCGTTGTGGGGGAGGTCCAAATCCTCCCGCAACTTAATTAGGAGCTGATCCCAGATCTCCTTCAATTCTGGGGACCCCGCACCCCTCCTAAGGTCTGTGTGTATAGCCATTCCCTCGCTATGCAAGGTGGTGGTGCTAACTGGATAGCAGCTAATGGATCTCTCTTGGGTTTTACTCCATCCTGTGACAGCCTGTGTCCTAAGTATTCAACCTCCCTTGCGAGTAAAACACATTTTTCTTTCCTTAAAGTCATGCCTAATTTTAAAATTCCGTCTAAAACCTGCTTTAACGTCAAGTTGTGATTCTCCACAGTGTCTCCAAAAACCAAGATGTCGTCCTGAAAGTAGATGACATTATCTATTCCCTTAAACAAGTCTGCCATTGCCTTCTGGAAGATACTTGCTGCTTAACACAGCCCAAAAGGCATTCTTGTAAATTGAAATGTGTCTTCCATGGTTATAAACACTGTTAAAGGTTTAGAATCAGCAGGTCATTTTATCTGGTGGTACGCATGTTTCAAGTCTAATTTGGAGAAAAACATTTCCCCTTTTAACATCAATATTAGTTCGTTAATATTGGGAAGGGGAAAATTGTCCATGATCTCATTTTGGTTTAGGCTTCTTAAGTTAACACAAAATCTGAGTTTGCCCTCAGCTTTTTTTGTGATTATTACTGGAGAAAGCCAATTTAAAATTTCCACAGGTTCTATCACACCACTGGTCAACATTTCATATAACAATTGTTTACTTCTTCCCTGGCTGTGATGGGTACTACCCTAACCTGGCGCTGTACTGAGATCCTGCGTTCCTTCAATTTAATCTTATGACAGAAGCCCTTTACTTGTCCCATTTCATTAGGGAACACATTACCTGCATCCCTGATAATATTCTGTAATGCCACTTCTACTACTATAATCTGACTTGGTGCCTGAGGGTTTATAACAATGTGTAGGTTAAATTGATGAACCCATCCCAAAATTGGGGGACCAGATTCTGCTCCATACACTTTTATACTCCTCCCCCCCCCACAAACTCAATTTCAGCAATCATGTACCCTATGATGTGTATTTTTTCCCCTTGGTACCCCCTCCCCCACCAGGTTTATATCTTTGGGACGTAATTTCACTTGTGGCCATTCTAACATGAACATGTCTTTCAGGACAACTGTGTACAAATCTACTATTAATTCTATAGGTCTTCCCCTCACTATAAATTCAGCTTTCGGTTTTTGTTTTTTGGCTCTGCTATTATCCTCTTCCTCAACATATAAGATCCTGTCCACTCTTTCCTGCACACTATCTTAAACCACTTCTTCCATCAACACAGCTATTTTCCCTTTAGCAGGGCCACAACACTCCTGGCAAAGTGTCCCTTCAGACTATGTTTCTTGCATTCTTTCCCTATTGCAAAACAATTTTTTTTGCATCAGCAATGTGGTTGTAACTACCGCACTTCGCGCACTTTTTACTTGCAAACTTGTTATCAGTTAATCCTCTCCCTGACTTATTCCTCGCCTTCCTCACCTAAACATGCTCTATACATCATAGTTCAGGTCCTATGCTGCTGTCTCCTCCTTTTCTTCACTCTCGTGTTTTCTGATTCTTTCACGACCTTTGCTACTTCTATAGGATCTTTAAGTGTAGGGGGTCTTTGCCACCCATAACCTCTCTGGCATTTTCTTACTCCTACATTGAACTATAAGTTGATCCCTTATCATCTAATCTGCCATCTGCCCAAACTCACATTTCACTGACAGCTCCCTCAATCTCGAAACAAAATTGTCAATGGATTCACCATCTCATTGAGTATAGAATTTTTGCCATCTCTTGACTACATTTTCAGTTTTCGAAAAACTCAGTTTTAATCTTGTACATATTTCAAGATACACGTCAATGTCTTTCTCTTGGACTTGTAAATCTGGTGCATATTATTTGAATATGTGTTTCCCCTCTTTCCCTAATGCATTTAACAAAATGTCTTTCTTCCTACTGGGACGAAATCCCTGTTCATCGAATGCCTCCAGATAATTGTCAAAAATGCATAACCAGCCCTCCCATTCTATTACTGGATCTCTCGGTTGTGATAAAAATGGAGGAAGTGCTGAGATCGAAGGTACATCAGTATGTGCCTTGAAAAGTGTGATTATTTCTTTGAGTATTCTTCACTGTTGCAACAGACTCTCCCTTTTTTAAAAATGTATCTATTAAAGAGGGGCCTCTTACAATACAATACAAAAGGTCTTTCCTCTAAATACTGGGAAGCCCACCGGTCGTTCCTCAGTTTTTATTTGACACATGCGTTGAGGAGGGTGGAAGAACGAGTCCAGCGTTCAGCTGGGAAAACACCCAAATGTTGGCAGCATGGCTACGTACGGCGCTCGGTGAAGCCGGTAAGATGACGGTGCATGCAGCCAGTGAGACATGGGCCAGTCACTGCTACTCCCCTCACGCTCCCTTGTTCAGTTTCCAAGGGACTAGCATGGCTGCAGTAAAGCATGCGCCAAAGCACTGATGCTCCACTTGCGCTTTCACATTAATGTACAGATTAAGCGGCTGGGATTGTTCCTTTCTTGTACTATACACAGTGGGGCAGACGTCTATAGTGTTGCGGTTCAAATACTTTTTTACGCCTGCAAAAGTCCCAAAAGGTTAAAGCGTCTGGCTGGTATTAAGTTGTTAACTCCTTGCTTATGACGAAAATGTCACTCTGATGGGCGGGTAGAGACTGAATCTTAGCAGCACTGAGGGAATGGCGCTTACCTGCCACAAGTGGAGTGAGAGTACGACTTGTCTCTTGATGTAATCTTGTCAATTTAATGTTCTCTGCCTCAGCTGATTCCGCAATGATTCTACCAACTGGAATCACGCATAGGTTAGTCACGCTGCAACCTTGCTGTTGTGCAGGTGGAACTAGCAGGTCGTCACCAAATTTATGTAGCAATGAAGGCACTCAGGGAACAATGTTTTGGGTATATTTGTAGTTTAATTCATCAAGAAGGTCAAGAGTGACTTCCCTCTTTGCCAGTTCCTCACAACTGTAAAAGACTGGCACGTCTGTGCTAACATGACAAAAATAGAACACTCAGGCTCTGAGCACTCCTTAAAGCAATGAACAACAATAGTATATACAGATTACAACATACTGCAATTACTCTAATACTTGAACACATTAAACATATATTTTCCTTTCCTTAGCTATTTACGTACTCATGCAAAATGAATTATATGCTGAATAAAGTGTCAAATATACAACAGAAGTGTAGGAGCAACAGGTTGTTTAAGCCATAGCCCAGTCTTGTATCATAGAATAGTACTGACACACAATATGACTTATGATACACAAATAAATAGGTTCCTGTGTTGAGATAATGAAATTGCAACTACTGAGGGTATACCAAGGTGATGACAGTATCTTATATAAAGGATGCTGAGCCCTCACATACCATAGTGGCATGCTTCATCGTCAGGATAGCTCCTCTCCCTGGTCTGGTTCATAGCTGATCCTGGAAGGATCACATTAGCTGCATGTAATTGTAAGGAGGCGTAGATGATGTAAACAATCCCTCCAATTTAAGACACTAGAATTAGTTTTAACCAAACTGTTATTACTCTATCCTTGTAAACCTTACAGATGAGAGGCCAAAGTGACTATTAAAATTACCTAGTGGATGGACTCAATCAACTTGGTTGAGATTAAAATTTAGCTAATGGAAAAAGACTCATGTGTTAGTGGTTAGGTCATCATGTTCCAGCTGGTTATTTCGCATAATGGTCAGGGGCTTTTGTCAGTACCACGATCCCTCTAACTGCACTAACCTCTATCAACTTTTATTGGGCCAATTTTATTGTGAGGTGTAGTGAAAGGAGTACAAACAGCTGCAGATGCAGCATAAGATCTGGTTTAGAGGATTACTTTCATTATATAGAGTGCAGCCCTATCCTAGCTTCTGCATAGCTTCTTTGCAAAGGATGAGGCCCTTACTGAATAGCTTGAGCACCTGTTATGCACCTCAGAGTCTGAACCCAAGCGAAAAACCAAATCACATGTGTTTTCTCCCCCAGAACATGTAGATTCTAATATGGTATACCTCTTTTTCTCAAGCAGATTTTATTAGTGTTTTTCTGGAGAAATTGAATGGTGATAACAACTTGGAATGGCAATAAATCCACACTAGATGGGATATTGGGGGCAGAGCAACTACCAGGACACTAATAATGAGACTTATACTAAGGAGCTTTCGAGCAGAGTTTTATCACATTTGATCTCTTCTACATATCCTTCATTTGCTTACGGAGACCAGAGGAGGGTGGTTTAGAAAGTGGAAACCATGAGAAATGTATTGGTAAAAGCTGGTAACTTGTGTTACTACTCGTCCTGAAGTTGATTTTGTTCATGTGTATTTTCTTTTCATTTGCTCACTCTGTTAGTTTTGCCAATGGAAGGTGTTCCGATGGATGGCATGGCTGTGGCAGATATTGGACCAGTTGTCTGCAGCCTCTTCCAGTCTCCGGATGGGTACATTGGGAAAGCAATTGGTCTAAGTGCTGAGCGACTGACAGCTGAGCAGTATGCGGAGAAGTTCTCCAAACATACAGGGGAAAAAATCAAAGCTTCCAAGGTGAGAGTCAGTTTCTCCTGGAGAACAAAATTAGAGTGGAGGTTTTTTTATTTTTTTATTCTTGGACTTTTATATAACTCCATGGTGTTGGTAGGTGTTTTTTCGCTGCAAACTTAATTTTGTTCAAACCTTAGCGGCCATTTTATAAACATGTCAATTTAATATTAGGAAATACCAATCTTCTGAAATGAATGAGCACTTACAGTCTAGTTTCACACATGACCTGCTGTTGCAGTAAATAATACAAACACACATCTGATGTCAAGAGGAAATAAGTGTAAATAGTCACATTTCAAAGACTGCATTTTTTAATTCTTAAAGTGTTATTAGTGTAGAGAATAACCAAAAAATATTTGAAGAAGAGCTTAACAGCAGATGGGATTTACAAAGAGGCTTAAGACCGACTAAAAAGTGTCTAAAGAAAAGAACACCCTGTCTATCCAACTGCAGCCATAATCAGACATTTTCAGCATCAGCATTGACGGCGACATTGGCCTTTTTTATGTAAGATGGCTGTCACTAATCTGACATAGGAAGGCTGATAGATTTAGGTTACTTCCTCCTTTAGGGTTCAGTGTGCACATACAGGAACATAAATTATTTTTATTGTTTGAGCTTGTATTTGAACGATTTGTTACGTTTTCGTACAAACTTATTTTGGGGAATCAATTTTTGCAGATAATATTGAAAATAAATCATTTTATTATTGAGGATATACATTCTTGATATTGGCCCTCATTACAACATTGGCGGTAAAAGCCGCTTACCGCCGTGCAGAAGACCGCCAACACACCGCCGCGGCCGTGGATTTCCGCCACAGCTATTATGACCCACATTTCGGAATCCGCCAAAATTCAGACACCCACACAAGTCCGCCACACCAAAGGTCATTGATAAACTGGCGAAAACAAAACCTCCACCGTCACGCCAACAGAAATACACCCACACGAATCCACGCGGCGGTCTTTCAACCATGGTATTCCATTGGCGGTACACACCGCCGCGCTCAAAATACACACACACATACAAAACACTACCACATTGGACAATTCGAAATACACACACCTGATACACATACACACACCACTCCCACACACCCATTACAATATAAAACACACACCCACATCACCCACAAACCCCCACGACAAAAAATTCCGAAAGAAGGCCAGAGAGAGACAGCACCAGCAAGAACAACAGCATCCACAGGCACACAACACCATCACCCACACAACTTCCACGCACCTCACACAACACACCACTTCATATCAGCACACTTATCACCACACAGTCCACCCCACACATCACCTACACCACTCCATGGCACGGCAAAGACACCCCAGGTTCTTGGAGGAGGAGCTCAGGGTTATGGTGGAGGAAATCGTCCTGGTAGAGCAACAGCTATTCGGATCACAGGTGCAGCACACCTCTATTGCAAGGAAGATGGAGCTATGGCGAAGAATAGTGGACAGGATCAATGCAGTGGGACAGCACCCAAGAAATCGGGAGGACATCAGGAAGAGGTGGAACGACCTACGGGGGAAGGTGCGTTCTGTGGTCTCAAGACACCACCAGGCGGTTCAGCGGACTGGCGGCGGACCCCCACCTCCTCACCCACAACTAACCACATGGGAGGAGCAGGTCTTAGCGATTCTGCATCCTGAGGGCCTTGCAGGAGTAGGTGGAGGAATGGACTCTGGTAAGACAAATCTTATTTATTACATCCCCCACCCTACCTGCATGCTATCACATACCCCCACCCTCACCCCCAGCACCCCAACTCCTCACATATGTCCCAACATCACAAACCACCCATCCCAACACCAAGCCCTGCATGCAACAACAAAGCATGGATGCCCATCACTAAAGCATGCCCACTGCACATACCCATACAACCCCCTAAACCATCATCACACAAGGTCCCACACAGGAATGCAAGCACTGGGGTACACGGTCACCCACCCATTGCACACCATGACACATACAGATGTAATAACCATCCTTTTATACCCCTACAGGACCCCTACCCAACGTCACCGGACAGGAGGGTCGACACATGTCCACACCACCAACAGAAGAGGCCCACAGTGATGACAGCAGCTCTGACCAGCTGGATCTAGATGACCAACCGGCCCATCGGGGACCTCGGGACAGTTGGTTCCCCTCACACTGGCACAGGCCATCACAGACCTTCCCCCCTCTGGAAACACCAGCACAGCACCCACCCAGCGGGCCCATACCTCCATCCCCAGGACACGTCAATCAGCAGTGTGTCCACCACTACAGGGAACCCAGGATAACCCACCACCCCAACAACAACAGGGACCTGGGGGCAGTGGTAGTGGGCACACGGTCCAGGGGACGGAGGCCCAGGAACACAGGGGAACTGGGAGGGCTGCTGTGCGACAGGGGGCGGACAGGCCAAGGGAACCCACTCTCCACGAGGCCCTCTCCTCCATCATGGGAGCCTACCACCACTCCCAGGAGACGATGGCAACGGTACTGGCCAAGTTTCAGGAGACCCAGCGCCTTCAGGAGGAACAGTATATGGGCTTCAGGGAGGAACTCAGAACCATCAGCTCCACCCTGGCCACCATCGTAGGGGTGCTGAAGGAACTACTCAACACCAGGAGGGACTCTGTGGCACTACAAGGGGCCCCTGACACTAGCATGGACGATGAACTGCCCACCACCTACGCCGGCGCTAGTGGACAGGACGCCCCACCACAGGACCACCACACCAGCACCCCACCCCCTGCAGAAGGAGAACCACCCCGCAAACAGTCCCTGAGATCCAGGACAAAGACAGACCACGATGCCAAGACCCACTCCAAGAAATTAGACCACCCTGATTGTCATCCTACTGTCCCACTTTGTCACCCTGTCCATCCTTAAACTGCCCCAGCTCCACTTCCTATGCCCATTTGGGGAATGCACCTGTGAGACTAATAGACTGGACTCTGCCATGGACATTCCTCTGCCATCACCCCTCACCATTTCACTACCCCCTCCAATAGCACTTAAATAAACACACTTAAAGCACAAAACAATCTGGAGTCTGTCTGTGATTTTGAAATAGTGTATTAGCAATTACAGTGACAAAATGCTCTTTCAAATGTAATGTCAACATACCTATGTCACACAGCCCTAGTCCATGAGGAATCTAAGCAGATGTCACACAGTGGGACCCACATCGGTGAAATCGTAAGGGAAAGTTATAACTCAGTGACCATACACTGGGTGAAAACGACAGACAGTAGAGAGGTAGTAGTGTTTAAATACATGTAGTAGGCAGGTCTGTACTCTTACCTGTGTCTCACTGGAAATATTGCTGGATCACTGAGTCCCTGTTGTTCATGTCTTCTTCCTCTGCTTCCTCGTCTTCACTATCCACAGGCTCCACAGCTGCAACAACACCGCCATCTGGGCCATCCTCCTGCAGAAAAGGAACCTGTCGTTGCAATGCCAAGTTATGCAGCATACAGCAGGCCACGATGATCTGGCACACCTTCTTTGGTGAGTAGAATAGGGATCCACCTGTCATATGGAGGCACCGGAACCTGGCTTTCAGGAGGCCGAAGGTCCGCTCGATCACCATCCTAGTTCGCCCATGGGCTTCATTGTAGCGTTCCTCTGCCCTAGTCCTGGGATTCCTCACTGGGGTCAGTAGCCATGACAGGTTGGGGTAACCAGAGTCACCTGCAAATGGCGAGGGACAAGTGTTAGACACACACTAACCTGTAGGGTAACCCCAGACCCAGACAACCATTCCCACTGACTTGCCTCCAGGTGCTCACCTAATAGCCACACACAGTGCCTCTGGAGTTGACCCATCACATAAGGGATGCTGCTTTTCCAGAGGATATAGGCGTCATGCACTGAGCCTGGGAACTTTGCATTCACATGGGAGATGTACTAGTCTGCCAAACATACCATCTGTACATTCATAGAATGATAACTCTTCCAGTTTCTGTACACCTGTTGGGGGGGACCAAAGCCACATGGGTCCCATCAATGGCACCTATGATGTTGGGGATATGTCCCAGGGCATAGAAATCACCTTTCACTGTATCCAAATCCTCCACCTGAGGGAAAACGATGTAGCTCCGCATGTGTTGCAGAAGGGCAGACAACACTCTGGACAATACGTTGGAAAACATACGCGGGGACATCCCTGATGCTATTGCCACTGTTGTTTGAAATTACCTACTTGCAAGGAAATGGAGCACTGACAGCACCTGCACTTGAAGGGGGATTTCTGTGGGATGGCGGATTGCTGACATCAGGTCTGGTTCCAACTGGGTACACAGTTCCTGGATTGTGGCACGGTCAAGCCTGTATGTGATTATGACATGTCGCTCCTCCATTGTCGACAGGTCCATCAACGGTCGGTACACCGGAGGATGCCGCCATCTCCTCACATGTCCCAGCGGACGGTGCCTATGAAGGACAACAGCGAGCACAGAGTCAAACAACTCAGAGGTACGTACCCAGAGTTTACCCAGAACACCAATCATACACAAAAGGTGGCCTGTATGTGTGTTGAGTCTAGGCCTAGGTATGTGTGACGCAGTTGGAAATGAAGCCATGTGGGCCCCTGAAATGGCAGCTGCCTGATCTCTAAAGTGGGACAATGGGATGTGAGGTAACTGTGCTGGCGTTGTACACCGTCGCGGTAGGTGGTCGAAGACAGCAGCGCAATGCTGCATTGGTTAACATTGGACCCTAAGGTTCCCAGGAGCCAATGACGATGTACGCCGGTGGTGACGTTCAATCACTCGATACCTGATCTTCGACAGCAGAGGACCTACACTGCAAGTGCTGCTGTGACCTCGGTCTGGAAGAGACAATGGCTCGAGTGTCTGGGGAAAGGGCCCCTGCCTTCACATCGGAGGAGTTGGAGAAGCTCGTGGATGAGGTCCTCCCCCAGTACACGCTACTCTACGGTCCTACAGACAAACAGGTATGTACACAGAGCATTTTGTATGGGCTATGCCTGTGTGGAGAGGGCTGGATGTAAGAAGGAAGGGGGGAGAGTGCTGCGTGCATGAAAGATGGTGAATGCATGTGCCACATGGCAAGGGTAGGGATGGGGGCCAATCACTTTGACGGTGCAGTTGGTAATAACTTCTCTTTTTCCCCTGTACATTTCAAGTAGGTCAGCGCCCACCAGAAAAAATATATTTGGCGTGCCTACCACAGGTCTACCACAGACGGAGCACCCACTGCCGTAAAAGATGGGAGGACATTCGCCGCTGGAGCAAGAGGACGGCGGAGGCTCAGCTGGGGATGGCCTCCCAATGTGGGAGGGGTGCCTGTCGCACCATGACCCCCCTGATGTTCCGGATCCTGGCGGTGGCCTACCCGGAGTTGGATGGGCGCTTGAGGGCATCACAGCAGCCACAAGGGGGTGAGAACACTCTCATTCTGCTGACTTTGCACGCAGTGGAGGTGTCTGGGTGGGGGAGGTGGGCTGTGGGTTTCCCTAGGCCAGGGCGAGTTCCATAGGCAAGGCCCCTCCGTAAGGCAGGCCATGTGGCACCCCAGCCCACCTCTGTAGAGCGCCAAGTACACCTAGTCATACCCCTGTGTCATCTATGTGTGCAGATGTCGTCCATAGCCTTGTAGGCCATTTCCCAGGAATTGAACAGTGGAGCACAAGAGCGCGGTGTAGTGCAGGGGGCTTCTGTTTCTGTCGTGTCCGCCAACTTTAGCGGTAATGCATGTACTCAACATGTCTCTCTTCTGTCTCCCCCCCCTTTTTGTGGTCTCCCTGTTCTTGTGTGCATTAGCATATTCAGGCGGAGGAGCAGTGGCACCGGAGCACGAGGGAGCTGCATCCCACATGGCCCTGGAGGGCGACACTACGGACTCTGAATTCACCAGTGGGACGGAGGGCGAGGGGAGCTCCACGGCAGGGAAAGGAGCTGAGACCAGCGACACGGACTCGTCCTCTGATGGGAGCTCCCTTGTGGTGGCGGCAACATCTGTGCCCCCCGCATCTACAGGTACAGCCGCCACCCCCCCCTACCAGCACCGCCCTCCCAGCAGCCCCTCAGCCTTTGCCCTGTGCCCGCTCTCCCAGGAGGGTGGACATCACCTTCGCCCCAGGCACCTCAGGCCCTGCCCCAGTCAACCCTGCTGCCCTCAGTGAGGAGGCCATTGACCTCCTCAGGTCCCTCACTGTTGGGCAGTCCACCATTTTGAATGCCATCCAGGGTGTAGAGAGGCAGTTGCAACAAACAAATGCATTCCTGGAGGGCATTCATTCTGGTCATGCAGCCCTTCAGCGAGCTTTTCAGACTCTGGCCTCAGCACTGATGGCAGCCATTGTCCCCGTCTCTAGCCTCTCCCCTCCAGCTTCCTCCACACCGACCCAATCCCCTGTACCTCAGCCTATCCCAAGCACACCTACAGACCAACAAGCACACACGTCAACACCCAATGGTAGCTCAGGCAAACATAAGCACGACACATCCCACAGGCATTCACGCAAGCATCACACACATGTAGACACAGCAACATCCACTGCCTCCACTGTGTCCCCCTCCTCCTCGTCTCCCTCCTCCCTCCCAGTCTCGTCTACACTCACACCTGCATGCACTACATCTACAGCCACAACATCCCTCTCCAGCACACCCACCACCACACCCCGCTCACGTGCAGTCACCACCCCCACTACCATTCACACGTCCTCTCCCAGTGTGTCTGTGACGCCCCCTCCCAAGATACACAAACGCAGGCACACACCCACCCAACAGCCATCCACCTCACGACAGCGTCCAGCGCATGCACCTTCACCCAAAGTCACCAAACGTACACCTCCTACAACCACCACCTCTTCCTCCACTCCCAAACCCCCTCCAGCTACCCGTCCCAGTGTGTCCAAAAAACTTTTCCTGTCCACCCTTGACCTCTTTCCCACACCTCCCCCACCACGTCCATCTCATAGGTCCCGAACTAGCAGCTCAGCCACAACATCTCCAGGACCAGTGGTGCCTGTAGTCACCGGAATCTGGAGTGCACCGGTCACCAGGACAGCCAGTGTGGTACGGAGCCACAGCACAGTCCCCCACCTGTGCAGCATCAGAAGTTGGCCAGTGCCCGGCGGGAGAGGGGGAAGACTCCAGCCACCAAAGCCGCTCCCAGGGGTCCCGGTGGGAGTGTGGAGTCAGCTGTGACACCTTCCAAGGTGGGGAAGGGCCACAAGAAACCCGGCAAGTCTGGGAAGAGCAGCACGTCGGAGAAGACCGCCATCATCCCCGCTGCCCAGGAGGCCACCGCCAGCACCAGCCCAGCTGCCCAAGAGGCCACAGCCAGCACCAGCCCCGCTGGGCCATGAAGGACCGCCAGCACTAGCCCCGCTGGGCCATGAAGGACCGCCAGCAAAAGCCCCGCTGGCCCATGAAGGACCGCCAGCAAAAGCCCCGCTGGGCCATGAAGAACATCCAGCAAATCCCAGCTGGGCCATGAAGGACCGCCAGCAAAAGCCCCGCTGGGCCATGAAGGACCGCCAGCAAAAGCCCCACTGGGCCATGAAGGACCGCCAGCAAAAGCCCCGTTGGGCAATGAAGGACCGCCAGCAAAAGCCCCGCTGGGCCATGAAGGACCGCCAGCAAAATCCCCGTTGGGCCATGAAGGACCGCCAGCAGCTGAGACCCTGTAATGGAGACCGCCATCTCAAGCACCGCTGAACAGGGCACCGCTGAACAGGGCACCGCCATCCCAAGTACCGCTGCACAGGGCACCGCCATCTCAAGCACCGCTGAACAGAGCACCGCCATCTCAAGCACCGCTGCACAGGGCACCGCCATCTCAAGCACCACTGAACAGGGCACCGCCATCTCAAGCATCGCTGGCCCATGAGCGGCAAGGGCACTGACGCAACTGAGTCCGTCACGGGGTGAATGTTGCACTCTGGGCACTATGCCCCCTCCAGAACCAGTGGAGAGATACATCCACTACCTCAGTCCTTAGCAGGATGAAGCACTCTGGGCACAAAGCCCCCTCCAGAACCAGTGGATAAAGGCATCCACTCCCTCTGTCCTTGGCAGGATGAAGCACTCTGGGCACAAAGCCCCCTCCAGAACCAGTGGAGAGATACATCCACTACCTCAGTCCTTAGCAGGATGAAGCACTCTGGGCACAAAGCCCCCTCCAGAACCAGTGGAGAAAGGCATCCACTCCTTCTGTCCTTGGCAGGATGGAGCACTCTGGGCACAATGCCCCCTCCAGAACCAGTGGAGAGATACATCCACTACCTCAGTCCTTAGCAGGATGAAGCACTCTGGGCACCATGCCCCCTCCAGAACCAGTGGAGACTGTTATCCACTTGTGAGACTGTGGCTTTGCACTCCCCAGTATTGAACAGTGGGCAACCCACCCACTGTAGAGACTTGTGAGACTGTGGCTTTGCACTCCCCAGGATGGAACAGTGGGCAACCCACCCACTGTATAGACCTGAGAGACTGTGGCTTTGCACTCCCCAGGATTGAACAGTGGGCAAACCACCCACTGTAGAGACTTGTGAGACTGTGGCTTTGCACTCCCCAGGATTGAACAGTGGGCAACCCACCCACTGTAGAGACTTGTGAGACTGTGGCTTTGCACTCCCCAGGATTGAACAGTGGGCAAACCACCCACTGTAGAGACTTGTGAGACTGTGGCTTTGCACTCCCCAGGATTGAACAGTGGGCAACCCACCCACTGTATAGACTTGAGAGACTGTGGCTTTGCACTCCCCAGGATTGAACAGTGGGCAAACCACCCACTGTAGAGACTTGTGAGACTGTGGCTTTGCACTCCCCAGGATTTAACAGTGGGCAACTCACCCACTGTAGAGACTTGTGAGACTGTGGCTTTGCACTCCCCAGGATTGAACAGTGGGCATGGGGCCCCCTTGTGGATTTGGTGTTGTGCACTCAAGCGGCTGAGGTGCCCCCCTTTCCCTCCCCCTGAGGTGCCTGTTTAGTTGCTGTCTGATGCCCCTGCAGTGTTCTCTCCGTCATGGTCGGGGATCTTGTGTGGGCCTCGCACATACCGTGTGGTCCCAGTGTTCCACGGACTTTCTTAGAGCACTACCTGGACTACTATGCTTGGTATATATTATGTACATGGTGTATATATATATTTCTGCCTACTCGCTTTTAATATATTACAATGGTTACACTCATTTTCTATTGTCTTTGCATTCTTCCGGGGGGTTTGTGGGGTGTAACTGTGATGTATTGATGTGCATTAATGTGTGTGTTGTAGTGGGTGAGGGTGGGGGTGTTGCATGTGTGTGTCCCTGTTTTTTGCCTCCCCCCTCCCCTGTGTCGTAGGTGTAGTACTCACTGTGGTCTTCGCCGCTGACGTTCGTGCTCCTGGTAGAGGAGCAGGAAGACTATTGCAGGGAGAATTTGGAGTTCCGGGTCCATGGCGTCCTCGTTCCTCGTGGAGTGTGTAGAGGTGAGCGTTTTCCCTTCGGGATTCCTGTTTCTGCCGTGTTTTTATCCGCGGTGAATCCGCCCCGGAAAAGGTGGCAGATTGGCCTGTCATAATAGTGTGGGTGGTACATTGTCTCCCGCCTGTTTGTTGGCGGTGACCGCCACGCTGTTTACTTGTACCGCCGTGGCGGTCGGAGTGTTAAAGTGGCTGTCTTTGTTGGCGGTTTCCGCCACAGTCGTAATTCCAATTTTTTTACCGCCGGCCTGTCGGCGGTCTTACTGTCACTTTAACACCGACGCCAGGGTTGTAATGACCACCATTGTCTAGATTACTTACCAGTAAACTTCATTAATATGATTCTGTATTCCTTGTGCCACCACTTTATAAGTGAGAGAGGCCCCAGTTCTCTAATATGGCGCCTCTTCCCCAAGCTCCTTTTCCCATTTCAATTAAGACAGCAAAGAATTTTCTTTCTGGTTTAAGGTGTCACACATAACATGGGACCTCCTGGAAGTGTATGCTCATTTTGTATTAGAACAAGCAGAATTAAAGGAGGGAAGTTTATATCACAGTCTCACACTTCTCCACTACAGGTCCAGGTCCTGTATGACGCTGCTTTTTTACTTATAGGATGATCCCTCATTCCTCAACTGATGGGTTTAAGTGAAACCGGGATTCATTTCAACATTACAATGGTTGATAACTATTGTATAGTTTATGCAGTCTGGCTCCTGACAAATTATTGTCAGGTCTTTGTAGTCTGAGAGGGTCATTCTGACCCTGGCGGCCGGTGGCCGCCAGGGCCACCGACCACGGGAGCACCGCCAACAGGCTGGCGGTGCTCCAACGAGCATTCTGACCGCGGCGGTTCAGCCGCGGTCAGAAGCGGAAAGTCAGCGGTCTCCCGCTGACTTACCGCTGACTTACCGCTGCTCGTGTGAATCCTCCATGGCTGCGGAGCGCGCTCCGCAGCCATGAGGATTCTGACCCCCCCTACCGCCATCCTGTTCATGGCGGGAAAGCCGCCATGAACAGGATGGCGGTAGGGGGGGGTCGCGGGGCCCCCGTAAGAGGGCCCCGCAAAGTATTTCAGTGTCTGCCTTGCAGACACTGAAATACGCGACGGGTGCCACTGCACCCGTCGCACCTTCCCACTCCGCCGGCTCGATTACGAGCCGGCATCCTCGTGGGAAGGTCGTTTTCCCCTGGGCTGGCGGGCGGTTTTTCAGCAACCGCCCGCCAGCCCAGGGGAAAACTTGTAATACCCGCCGCGGTCTTTTGACCGTGGCGCGGTATTTTGGAGGGCGGCATCCTGGCGGGCGGCCTCCGCCGCCCGCCAGGGTCATAATGAGGCCCTGAGTGTGAGACAACACATTACAAATTCATAATCGACTTCAGTGAGGCTGTGCAGTCTGAACCAGTTGGGAGACTTGCAGGGTTGCAACTCTGTGCTTTAATGAAATTGCATCTAGATTCGCAAATTGGAAAGCTGAGAGCGTTTTTTAAAGGGAAAATGTACCCTGAGGGAAAAGAAACAAAATATGTACACTCTGCAGCAGCAGGAATGTTCCCTTTGCAGCCCAGGTCTGGAAGCTGCAGCCACTTGTCTTGTTAAGGAAGCTCGTAGTCCTTCTCTTTACCACTTACTCCCTCCCCTGACCCCTCCTTCGAGTTGGTAGCAGACATACACAACGGCAAGGAGTGAGAAAAAGAGGATTGTGGTATCATCTGTGCTGCACGGAACATCCGGCTGTAGGTATCGGGCAACATCTTAACTACCCTGCCTCTGGAGAATTCAGGAAACTTTGATGGGAAGTGTGAATTTTCCCGAACTTGGCTGATTATATGGACAGTCGTTTAAAACCTTACTGGGCCTGAGGTCAAAGTGGGCAAGATCTGATGGGAAAGACATTCCCTGACTTTTTTTATTTTCATCAAAACAGTTTCCATACTTCCTGTTACAAAAACTACAGGTCCTAAGTGGTTAATGCAGAGGTCGAAGTCGAAGTAGGCAGGATCGGAGGGGCCAAACTTTTTTAATATATAAAAAAAGTTGCCCCACTTTTTGTGATAAGACAACCGTTAATTCCGAAAATATAAATGCTTTATGTGAAGTGTCATTCAAGGAGTCTCCTGTGCTGTGGAACCGAAGTCAGGATGACAGCTTAACAATAAGCAAGCCATTTTGCCAGGTTGCCTGCTTGCCTGAAAGAAATGCAAATGTGTGTAACTGGTTAATCTGCAACTGTAAAGGGTGCTTGGGAGGTGACCCTGGCTTTAATTGATGGAATTCACTTAAAGCTTTGTGATGACAAAAACTTATTATTTTTCGGTGGTAGTGCAAGGGAGTTACCAGCTGAGCTGTGAAGTGCGTGCTCAGGGACAGTTATAATAAAAAATTGCATTGCATACAGGGCATAACTAAAATGTATAGTTTGGAACCACATTTTATCTTAAATTTGTTTGCACAATTTGTAGCAGTCTATCATATACTGTGTGTAATCCAAATTTAAAATAATGATTTACATATTCACAGTGCTATCTGTCACAGGCTGGGACCTCGTAGCACTAAAAATACATGTCACTATTCTCCACTGCATCAACAAAGATTTAATTCTGTGGCTCTCTGGTTACACATAGACCTCTGCAATGCATTAACTAATAGAGGTTTCATTTCCCACTGATTAACACATTTTTTAAACTTATTTTCGTTTAAGCTGTATGTTATTTTATATGTACCTACCTGAAGGTGAAAGACCAAAAAACATACAAAATATTTATTTTTTTTAGCCGCACCTTTGGCCCCGCCCCCATTACATGCAGCATAACAGTTCCCATATGTTTTTAATGCACTTTCCGCTGGATTATTGATATAATTACTAACCAGTAACTCCATTACTCCAAGTTAACTCTCTTGCGTTTCTCTGTGCAGATGCTTAATCAGCAAATTTAAAGCTTGTTCAGGAGGGGCCTCACTTCGGCGTGTTTCCAGTCCTCGGGGAAAGCCACAGTGATGGAGGTGTTCAGGACCTTCCTGAGTCTGTCGCTGATGGTCTTACTTTTCAAGTTGAAAACGTGGTGGAGGCAAGGTTTCATGGGAGCACCCAAGTCCACGGGGTTTATGATGGAGATGGTGTCTTTCATAGTAAAGAGGATCCAGTAGCTGATCAGGTGTTCATGTTCTGTGTCCAAGGGTGTGAGCTGTTTGATGTTTCCGTGGCGGGTGGCTGGTGTTCAAAGTTTTCGTAAATGGCCGCGATCTAGTTGTGGAAGATGTCTGAAACGTTGTCGCACGGTTCCTGGGAGGGTGTGATGTTGTTCTCAGAGGCAGCAGGATTAGTGAACTCCTTCACAAATGTGAAGAGTTCCTTGCTGTGGTTTGTGCTAGTTTCTATGTGTTCTCCCAGTGCGTTCTTCTTAGTTTCTTTCAGAAGGCGGTGGTATTGTTTGAGGGTGATCTTGAAGGCAGTGTGGGCTTTTGTCTTTTTGCTGGTGCGCCACTTTCTTGCTGGTTGCAGCAGTTTCTTTTGGTGGACTGCAGTTCCTCGTTGAACCAGCTTCCTTTTTGATTGGTCCTTTGCTCTTGGCCGATGGTGTTGAAGCAGTCTGTGATCTACTGGGAAATGTTTTTGCTGCTTGCTCTAGGTTGTGTGTGGGGTTTGGGAGGTGGGAGCAGAGTACATTGTTCCATTGGTCTTCTGATACTTTTTTCCAGTCTCTGTGCATTGATCTGGGGGGAATGGTGTAGAAGTGGGTGGGTCCTGAGATGGTGAAGTGGGTGCTGTAGTGGTCTTTCCAGGAGAGTTGTGTAGTGTGGTTGTACTTGACTCTGTCTTGGCTGGGCAATGGTGTTGGCTCAGTGTGTGATCCACTGGGAGAAGTTTTTGCTGCTTGCTCCGGGTTGTGTGTAGGATTTGGGAGGTGGGAGCAGAGCACATTGTTCCATTGGTCTTCTGGTACTTTTTTCCAGTCTCTGTGCATTGATCTGGGGGGAATGGTGTGGAAGTGGGTGGGTCCTGAGATGGTGAAGTGGGTGCTATAGTGGTCTGTCCAGGAGAGTTTTGTAGTGTGGTTGTACTTGACTCTGTCGCTGGAGGTGAAGATGGGGTTGAGCGTGTGTGTTGAATTTGTTATTTTCAGCTATGTTTCTGACCCTGCCCCCACACTCACTGGCCTCACCCCAATGCACTCAGCATCTCAGCACCTATACGTCTTGAATGGACTTTGACCGCTGCCCCATTATATTCCCTTTCTGGGTGGGTACTAGAAAAACTGGTGCAATAGTAGCCCCCTTCATTGGTTTAGGAAGCGTGGGGGATGCTGGGGATGTATCCCCCCAGAGTTTGGAGTGGAGGTGACACAGGGGACAAGGGTGGTTGGGATGAGGGGATAAAATCATTTCCCCTTTCACTTCCATGATTCGCAGGGCCATTCGCGCACAAAAGCGCTACCTACAATGGCCCTGCACTTGAACTGCTGACCTGCGTCCAGCTATCTATGACCACTTTGATGGTCACAGAATGAAGGTGAGTCAGGAGGCCACCTATGCCCTCTGCCGTTTAGTTTGTGCTGTTTACAGCAGCCCCCATTGTGCATGCAAGAGGACAAGGAGGGAGAGGAGGATAAAGCAGTGTTTGCTGATTGCTTGACCCTACCCCCACCTGCTGCTTTACAGACACGCCCTGCAGGGAAATGAGGAAGGTCTAAAGAGGGAGCAGACTCCCACTCAGCTTGACGCCTGTAAGCTGAAAAGGATACTAAGTAAAATACAGTATTTGCGTAGGATGACACCATTTGGTGAAATTGGGAAGCCGAGATTGAACCTTTTCACACTTCACAATTCAGCTTCTATAAGTGTATCTCTTTCTAACATCTACACCTAATGTTTTTTGCCAAATTAATGAAGGGTTAGGATACAGCATGCATGACAGGAAGAAGCCATGTTTTATTTTGGGTAGTTTTGCCTAGGGTTAATATTTATGTTGTTATTGTTACATTCTTTTGCATATTGACGTATATTATGATCTTATTTGTTTTTAATGTTCTTGTTTGACTTGCTGTATAATTTGTTTCATTAACCCTCAAGTTTTATGAGTACAGACAGTAAAAAATTGACAAATGAAAAAAATAAAAGTTACATGTCAGGGTACATTGTTGATAGTCAAGCACAAGCAAGGCATCGGCAATGCAGTGTTTCTATCAGTGCATCTGCATAAACCTGGAGAACATTTCACAATGTTACAGGGAAATACAGTGAGTGCAATCCATGCCCATGAGAGTGAGTGCAAAAAGCCCTAAAAAGCAAGATACAGTTTGACTGTCACAGTGTTTAGACAGCATATTGGATTGTAGTTTATCAGATCTCTGTGTATTGGCAGCATATATTTTTCACAGGCATAGAATGCTTACTCTGGTGTGGGTTGGGTTAGAGGAGGTTGATGGCTGCACATCGTCATCTTCAGCAGCGTGGAATAAAAAGGTACATAGTGGGCCCCAGATATCTTTAAGTCTTGAAGAAGTGGGTTATAATCCTGCATATATTCAACTTTTTTGTTCAGAGGGCAAGATCTCCTAGCCAGTCTTCTGACTTGTATCATAATTGATTTATCATGAACAGGAAATCAATGAATATTCCATTCCACAGGGGTGGCAGATGGCACACGAGCCTGGGAAATGGGGTGTGAAAGTTCAGTGTGCAGGACCACACAGCCTTACATGGTGTTATAATTTTCAGTATACAGTTCTTAATATAGACTGTAACACCAAGAGCTTCTTCAGTGTAAATGCTGTCAGTTTTGACTGATGCTGAGCTGCCCAAGATCACTCAGAGCAGAACAGCGGTCTTGGATCGCTTTTGACATCTTCTGTACAGTTTTTAATTCGCTTGAGGAGAGAGGCTTGATCGGTGCAGACACAGAGGGTCTGAGGGGAAAGGGATGGCCTGTGTTTGGCGCATAGGGTCTGAGGGAAGGGATATGATCTTTCCTGAGCACAGGGGGCTGTAGAGATAGTGAAAGTTTATTAAATCAAACACAAGATATTTTTGTACACCACACATCCTGAACTCACAAATTTGACGGTGCTATTGTGTGATAATGAAGAAAAAAGAAGGCACAGTGAAATAAAATCTGCTTGGGATAAAACAGGTTGATCAAGAGGTGAAGCCGGGATTGAGCTCAGGTTTTGTAGTTTTACATTGTGCAATTCAGCTACTAAATGGTTACCTCCCTTGTGTTATACATCAAAGGTGAAATCATTTTCTTGTAATTCTTGGTGCCTAAGCCTAGATCCATATAAAGGATCAGCTCACCTTGGGCTCAAGGATCCTAGAGGAGGTTGAACTGAGCAAGAGCCAGACTATAAAGGTGTGTCATATTGCTAAAAGGCTATTGGGTGAAGTTCACTTTTATTTTCAGGACCTGTTTATTTTGTTTACAGCTGACAATGTCTCACACCTGTGCAGGAAAAGAAAGCAAACAACAAACACACACTGTGTAGTAATTTCACTCAGAAAAAAGTAGATGAAAAATCTGGTTTATTCAGGTTACAATGAAACCAAGAAGCCGCCACTGTCGTCACCTCACCAGAGATGCTCCAACTGGCATTTGTGGAACGCTCCACAAGAAGGACTCAGCTGTGGGGATTGACATCATTACATTTTAAACACATTCACATTAATATGCCTAGTTGAGGCACAACATATTATCTCTTTTGTTTACAATAATAAGAAACTAAACAATGATGTATAACAAACTGCAATAAAACTAGAACCTTAAAACTAAATTAAACAGAAAATAAACATGAGAGACAAAAAATAGTTTGAGGTACCAATATAACACTATTGCATATGCCACTGAATGATATACTAATCTCAGTTTCCAAGGTACAAATCTTACCCTTAACTTCTTAGAACTATATAAGAAAGACCAAGCAGATCTCCCTTGGACACTCATTGCAGATATCACTGAACAATATTCTCATCTCAGTTTCCAAGACACAAATCTTTTCCCGGACGATCTTCTCAGAACTATATCAGAAGAACCAGACAGACCTTCAGTGGACTGACTGGTATTGTTGGGACACTTGTTATCAGGCCGGAGGGGGGGGGGACAGGGGTGCGTACTACACAGCCCAGCAGACTGCACTGCAGGAGGTTGCTCACTGCCATCTCTTGCACCCAGAGGCGCACAAAAGGAACTTTGCGGTCCAAGAACGCGCACTGTATGCGGCCGGGCGCATGTCCAGACAGAGACCAGGACAAAAGTGGGCCCATCTGTGGGCCAAACGAGGGTGGGCTGGGCCCGCTCTTTTGGGCATTGGGCCCAGGTCCTTTAGTGCTGTCTGCTTCAACTTCTTGAATGTTTTGGAGTTTTTGGCCCCTTTTGAAAATGAGTTTAGGTGCCCTTTTGTGACAAGTACCGGGGGGATCAAGAAGTAAAAAGTATTCTTCTTAGTAATATCACACTTTGTAACAGGTTGTGGACATCCTGCTGCGGCCCCATTACACAGGAGAGATCTCTATATCCTGAACCTTAAATCTGGGGGGGTCCTGTGTTTATGATCATATTGACACCATGGGCAAGCATAAGACTGCGAGTGATAAACCAGCTTCTGAGGCAACCTGTACCACCATCGACTCTTTCTTAGCACAGGCTGTGGATGTTATCTCCAAGGAAATTGATCTGGGGGAACAGTGGCTATCATTGGGGGTGGCTGGGCTTAGTGAAGCGGTTGTGCCATCACCAAGAACTGTAGACGAAACTACTGGCACTGGCCTTGACAAGGAGCGGGAGTTGGCAGGGAAGCATGGGTCTACTATAAAGGAGGAATTAGGCCCTTCTGATATCCACCAATCTTCGGATACTGCAGCTGATGCTTATACATCTGTTGTACATTCACCTGCAACTAAACGAAAGAGGAGGTATAGAAAGGCTACAACTGCAAACTTGGGCCCACTTGCTACCCTCTGCTTGGAGGTTGGTGATTATTCCCCCCATTGGAGGTCACTTTTGGGGGCCCAGCTTGGAATAACTTTACAGCAGCAATTCATTACCTTCTGTCACCGCTCAAAGAAAAGCTGGACAGACTAGAAGGGGAAGTTGGGAAAGTAATTACTTTTTGACAGAATTTGTCTATCCCGATATTGGCTCATAACAATCAAGCGGGGGTCTCCCTACCCAATGGGCAAGGTAATACTACTGCCTCTTTAGATCTAGATAATGCAACAGGCGATCGGCAGAGGTGTCTTCATCTTTGGCTACTGCTTGAGGGGCCGTTGTCAGGTCAAGCTCAGGAGACAGGTTTGAGCCATCGACAACAATTACCAGCTATGACTACTGCCTGCCATAGCTCACTATCGAATCCGGGCCCTCCGCCCCAGTCCCATACAAGGAATTCGGTCAATGCTAATGTTTTGCATCCCCGGGTGAGTCTGTTACAAACAATTTACTCCCAGTCTGTTGTCCATATGTAGCTCTACGGGTAACATCCCACCTCTGAGTCCAGGCCAGCTCGAGACCCCCGAATGTTGAAGAATAAAGTTGCGCACTGGTTGGGATCAAAAGGTTTATTTCCACCAGATAGAGCACATCAAATTCAACTCACAAGGAGAGCGGGGTAGATTAGACCACTAAGGAAAAACTTTGAAGGTGATTGCATTATCATTAATTTTCGAAGCCGGAGATTTGTAGGGAAATTCTAGCTAGGGTAGCATCATGCCCTCCAACTGGTGAGTCTATGATGCTCCCCCCTTTGGGCTTCTTCTATCGTCATTTGCAATCTTCAGCCCATACACACAATGATACATTGAGTGAGCAGAGACTGTTGCATAATTACTCCATTCACCCCTCTGTGTCTAATAGGTTTCAGGTTCTTAGTTCTCTGTCAGATAACGATTGATCAAGACAATGTGGGCAGAAGGATAAGAGGACCGATGCTGATAATTTAGAGGAGTATGAAATGGTCTTAACAGAAAGTGGGTATTCTGTGGGCCCCCAAGTCTCCTTTGGGTTGGTAATAATTATAAATATGCCTAGTGCTGATATTATCAATGTGGATAATACAGTTGAGAATATGCATATTTCCAGCAAGTTTAGGAATGAGTCTGGTCCAGGGGATAGTGAGCAGCACCTGAGTGGGTGTTATAAATTTGCAAGCTGGAACGTGGGAGGGCTATCAAATAAGGTAGGGTCCGAAAAATGGAATAATATCATTAATGGCCATGGTATTATTTGCATCCAAGAGACTTGCTGTGTAATTCAGATACATGTGCAAGGGTGTTCATCTTATTTCCTTGGTGCTATGCCATTTCAGGCAGGGAGGGCTAAAGGTGGGCTTCAGGTCCTTATTTCTAATAAGCTCCCTGTTACTGTGAAAAAGATTTCCTGGGTGGGCCATCATACACAATTGTTGCGGCTAACTCTTGGTGGGGGGAGAGATATGGTGTTAATCAATTTCTACAATAATGTTTTCGAGTCTACCCACAGTGGAGTAGCCAATGCACTTAGGCCCTCATTACAACATTGGCCGTATTGACCGCTTACCTCCACGGCGACAGCTGTCAACATATCGCCGCCATGGCTACCAACCAGCAACGGGTATCATGACCGCCGACGGTATTTCGGTCATGGCGGCGTACGGCGGTAAGACGGCGCTGCTGACAGCAGCACCGCCACGCCAGCAAAACACAGCCGACCGTATCATGAGCAATGATACGGCCCGGCGGTGTTTTGCTGACGCACGCTGCTGATGACAGCAGCGCCGTGGACCGTCTCCAGCCGAAGCACCCCCTGCAAGCAGGTAAGTCGGGTTCTCCGACTGGAGAGGGGGGTTGGGGAGCATTGTGTATATGTGGGGGGGTGTATGTTTTGGGATGCGAGCATGCGGGTGTGAGCCACGTTGGATGCATGCGTGAATGAGTGATTGTGAGTGTTGTGTGTTGTGGATGCATGTGTTTGACAAGATATGTTGGTGTGTGTATGTGTGCATGCGTGGGTGGAGGTGGGTATGCGTGTTTGCATGCGTGTATATGGCTGTGCCTGTGGGTGTGTATATGTGCGGGGGCAGGAGCAGGTGGGGGAGGGTTGGGGAGGACTCTGGGAAGGGGGCGGGGGCGGTGGAGACCCCTATCAGTGCCAGGGAAACCAAGCCGGTAGGCCGGGTCATAATCCCACGGGTGGGAATGTGACGGCCGCCGGGCTGGAGACCAAAGTCTCCAGCCCAGCGGCTGTTACCACCCTTGGTGTGTTACAGTGGCATTGTTGGATGGCGGTAACCGCCAGGGTCCAAATCACATTTTGTTTTACCGCCGGCCTGTTGGCAGTATTACTGCCGCTTTAACACCAACCGCCAGGGTTGTAATGAGGGACTTAATCTTGGCCTACAAAAGTTTTTACGTTCTATTCATACTAACTACATAATATTATGGGCCGGTGATTTTAATCTTCAGTCTTCTTCTGCTCCAGCAACATGGGTATGTGGATTCACTAATCAGGAAGGGGTGGGATATGTCCACTTTTGCCGCAATGATTATGGGGATGTTCTGAATTCAATTATTTGTAAATATGATTTATTGCTTTTGAGATGCAAATGTGTTTTAAAAAGGAGCAGATCCCAAAGTTCAAGGGAAGGAATTCCTCATCCGTTATTGACCATGTCCTGGTGTCTTCATCTGCAAATGGCTTGTGTGGTACCCCTAGCATTGCCCAATCTGTATTAAGTGACCACGATCCTATTAGTTCCCCATTTTTATTTTGGGGCTCAAGGACTTTACTATAATGAATAACAGTGTCTCGTATAGGCCCAATGGGGTGAGAATAAAGTGGACAGACATTGACCCTGACTGCATTATCCAGAAAATTGTGAGTAGGAATTCCTTGGAAGTAGCTCCAAATATGTTGCTAAGTACTTTTGATTACATTATTTGTTTTATCAAGGCTCTCCTGATACACCAAACGAAAGCCACTCTGATTACAAAAAAAGGGGATGGTTCGACCAGGCATGTACCGAGGCTCTGGAGAAGCTAAAACTTGCTCTCCATAGTACACTAAGGGACCCTGAGGTAATTAAGTTCCTCCATGTTAAAGATAAGGAAGAAAGTGCTCCATGAGGACGCCTGGGCAAAATTGGCTTTGGCTGCGGATATGAATGACAATAAGTAGTTTAGGGAGACAGTTAATGCCCCTATTTTGACTAATGAGACACCTCCCGAGACTGGGACCTTTGTACCCTGTTCTTCATGAGTGGAACATTTCTCTGAAGTTTTTAAGTGAAATACTAGGATCGGTGGCTTAGTTGGGGATGAGGAGTTGAGGAAAAGGAACCCTATTCCCATGAAACTTTCTACTGATGAGGTACTTTTATCTCTCCATGATAGCACTGGGGGTAGGACCCTTGGCACTGATGGGGTGCCGGTAGATGTATTTAAATCAGCCACTAATGTATGGGGACCTATCCTTACAAGAGTGTTTAATATCTCAGCTGCTGGTGAGATTCCATCTTCATTGGGTTCTTTCAAAATTATCCTTCGCTTTTGGACTGCTCTGTGAAGGTGCTAAGCAGGATTTTGTTGTTAAGGCTGGAAGAGTGGGCACAGGAGCATAATATTCTATCCCCTGCCCAACATGGCTTTAGAAAGGGCTCGGGTACTATCGAGCAGTGTCTAAACTTAGACTTACTGATTGGGAAGTATACCAGGGCAAACAGGGGCTTTGTATCTTTGTTTTGTAGACCTACACAGTGCTTTTGATCTTGTTTGTGGTCTACGTTGTTTAATCTGGGCGCCCATTCACTTTTTGGCTCGTCTGTATACAAAATGTATAGTGTTAAGTTTGTTTTGGCCCGACGAGTGAATGTACCCCTTCCTTTAAAGTTGGGAGAGGCATTTGTTAAGGTTGTGTTATTGCCTCCCTATTATTTTCTCTATTTGTTAATGGGGTTGAAACGTTTTTGCAATCCTTTCAGGCTGATGCACCCTTTGCGGCAGGGCACCCTATATATGCAGACGATGTTGTTCTGATACCCAGGACTCCAATGGGCCTACAGAATCTAATGAATGCATTTGAGGAATTGATGATATCAAAGGGAATGGTGATTAACAAAACAAAAACCTTTACAATGATTTGTGGCCATAAAGTCAAGAAATGTAAAACCTTTTTTTAACCATAATACCCCGATCATTATTGTAAATTCCTTTAGTTATTTGAGGGTTCTATTTACGAGTAATAGGCCTTGGGGACATCAGATTTCTGCTGTTATAGCTAAAATGAGTAGAAATTCACACTGGATTTTTAGATTTGCAGACAAATTAGGTAGTCGCCCTATTAGAGACATGGTAAATATTTATAAGGTGAGAGTCGTGGACAGCAGCTTACGGGGCTGGACTCAGGGTGCACACGAAAAACACATTCCTTCAAATGGAGGGAAATAGTTTTTTAAAACGTTTACTCTACTTACCTACCTCAGCTTCTAATTGGATAATACATCAGGAGATAGGATTACAGTTTCTGGAGGATGCGCTTCTGACAAGACCTTTGTTATTATGGTATAATATTTGGGCAAAAGAGGAAACTAATTTTACTAAGCAGATCATTCAAGATTGTTTAAAATTGAATAATGTTTTATGGATTCTTTGGTTAGCCTATATCAATTCTTCTTTTAATATCTTGTTTAAACTATCTATAAGGTCGGACCCATCACAAGTGCTTTCTTTTTCTAAAACAAAATTAAAAATCCTCTCTGCAGTATATAGTATGGAATGTAGGGGAGTGGAGAAATGATGAAATTGACAGTTGGTGTTTATATGTCTTTTACCCTGGAGGAAGGTTGTAAAAGTTATTTATCTAGCGTTGCTAATATACAGTACCAGTTTCTTTTGAATTTGATTGGTTATTATACACCATTTAGTAGCGTTCCCTAAGATAAGGTCCTGCCCATCGGACATAGTTCCATGCCCACGTGATGGGTTTAGTAAACAATGCACAACGAACTTTATGCTGTTCTGTAAATATTATGTGCATCACAGGCATTTCGATCTTAAACCCCTCCTCGTTGCCCAGAATATCAGAACCGTTCAAACTGCTATGAAGTTTGTTTTAAATGACCTTATTTGTGTGTTATAATGTTGCACTTTATATTTTAAAAGCTATTTATGTGAGAAAAAGCACCATGTGTTAGCTGGTAACTGTGTACAGAATTTGTATGTGGCACATGGATTTGGTGAGTCTTTTTAGGAATATTTTAATTATTTATCACTATGCATGTTTGTGTATGAGAATGATTTTGATGATTGGATTGATTTTAATTTTTTATTTATGTACTTTAATGGCTATTTTGAATATGCAGTATAAACCAAATCGAACCAACTGGCCTGGTCAGCAATACCTTGTCTACCAGAATCTTCTGAAGAGTATTTCAAACTTGAATCTTTGACTTGTTTGGACTGACGGGTTTTGTCAGCATTACTCTGTCTACCAGAAATCAAATTTGAAATTTTGACAATTTTATGGACATTCCACCAATGCCCTCCTTCCACATATACAAGATTGCCACACACTCTTTCGACCCTAACAGGCTCACCATATTTTTCATCTCCTTTCTTCCCAAAACCAGGGGCCATATGTACCAAGCACTTTCCAGTCGTAAATGGCAGTTTGTGACTGGAAAAATGCTTATTGCCATGTACCAAAAGCAAAATGTGACTCAGTAATTTGTTACCAAATCTCATTTTGCATTTGCGATTTGGTATTAGGAAAGGGTGTGTTTAGGGCATCACTTCCTAATACTGAATCGCACTGGTATGTATGAATGTTTTGCGACCTAAATGCAGTTGCAAAACATTAATATTTTACCGACTCCATAGAAGAAATGGTAACCCATACACAAACGAGAATTGGGATTGCATGTGAAAATGTTTTTTAAGGGCAGGCAGTCCCACGGACCACTGCCTACTCTTAAAACATTAAACTGAAATGTTTCATTTTACTTTTTGAAACGCAGTTGCATTTTTAAAATGTTTTGCTTTATTTAAAAGCAAACACAGACATTGTGGTCTGCTGTCCCCAGCAGGCCACCATCCATGGGTATTTAGCAGTTTCGAATGGGTTGCAAATTGTGACCTACTTCATGAATATTAATGAGGTAGGTCAATTGTGACCCCTACGTCAAGAACACATTACTACATAGATGGTTGCGATTTCCTAATAGTACATTGCAAAGATTAGCTATTAAGAACTCGCAAAATGAAACTTATGCACATGTGGCCCCAAGGTTTCTTCACTCACACCAAATCGCCTACTTGTATCATTATACTTTTAGGACATTTCCTGACATTATATGTATCCTTTTGTTTTATTTGACTCTCCACAACTCTTTGGAGTATGGCTTTCTGATCATCAGTTTTAATTACTTTGGGGGTCATTCTGACTCCCGCCGGCCGCGGTATCCGCAGGGCCGGCGGGAGCCGCCAGAATACCGCTGCGCGGTCACAAGACCGCCGCAGGTATTCTGGGTTTCCCGCTGGGCTGGCGGGCGACCGCCAGAAGGCCGCCCGCCAGCCCAGCGGGAAACACCCTTCTACAAGGATGCCGGCTCTGAATGGAGCTGGCGGAGTGGAAGGGGTGCAGTTGCACCCGTCGCGATTTTCAGTGTCTGCATGGCAAGCTGCGCCGCCATGGAGGATTTTCCATTTCTGACCGCGGCTGTACCGTCGCGGTCAGAATGCCCTTGGGAGCACCGCCAGCCTGTTGGCGGTGCTCCCGCGGTCCCCGGCCCTGGCGGTCCATGACCGCCAGGGTCAGAATGACCGCCTTTGTGTCTAATAGATCTAACCAACCAAGCAGGATACAATACTGAGGTAGGTTGTCGACCACTTAATAACAAGAACAGAGTCACATAGGCCACAGAATGAGGGGGTGTGTGGTAAAACCACAACATCAACTTGATACCTTCTTCCACATTGTAATTGTTATTCTTAGCTCCCTTAATGCAGTCCACCACAACCCTGTTCATTCTCTGTACCAATCCTTTAGACTAACAATTCTTTAAACTAACAATTCATTATAAAGTTTACATTTTCTGTTAATTGTTTTTCAGATTTCCACAGATGAATATTCAAAATTGGGATTTCCCAATGCAGAAGCATTTGCAAATATGTATCAATTTTATCAGATGAAACCAGATCGCGATATTAAACTAACTCACCAACTGTACCCAAAAGTGAAAAACTTTGACCAGTTTTTAACAGAAAATAAAGACGTCCTTAAAAACTTATTGAAATGACAGCATGATACTACAACTTGCTATTGTGATGCACATTTTCTGCTTGGAAGAAAAAGTGTGATGTGAAAATAAAAGTATATCAAATATTGTGCAACCTGGAAAATATACATTAAAGCACAAATATGTTATCTGCAAAACCTCTTTAATCTCTGTTAATCACATAGTTGTGAAATAAATACAATTTCATCACAAGTGTGTTGGAGGTGAAGTCAAAATTCAGTACCATGAAAATGGACTATTAAATTCTAATAAAGACTCATGAGAGAGAGAAACAGAGAGAGAGGGAGAGAGAGGGGGGAGATTGAGGGTGTGTGTATGCACACATACTGGGGTAACAAAGGTAAGACACTTGTAAAAAAATAATACAAAAGAGTTGCATTAATGGAAAGCATAAAAATTGGGAATTCGTTTTACAAATTTATAACAGCGAAGATGCAAGACTTAAAGGGCATTTGTGTGCTAAACATAAAGATGTGTTTTATCTACAGCTGTATGGAGATTGTTAATGAAGATGCTAGTGAAGTGCGGGGGTGAGAGTGGTGCAGGTGAAGTGGGTAGCTCAGTGCTAGAAGAAGTTAATTTGTGAAATGGAGGTGGCAGAGCAGTGGTTGTGTAGTCTGGTGGCTTTCGGTAGTAGGTCCTTTGTGGGTTAAATGTTTGGTTGCCATAGTTATTTTTGTGATATAGAGGTGGCAGTGCAGTGTTTTTGTAGTCTGGTGGCTGTGGGTAGTGGGTTCTTTGTGGGTTGAATATCTGGTTGCAGTAGGCTGGTAGTGGAGTAGTATGATTTTTTTTTTTGCAGGGTGTGGTGTTAGTGCAAAGCTGGCCATGATTGGCTAGAGCGGTGCGTCAACCGGTGGTTGGTGAGCCATTACCCTGTGGGTCCTTTTTCTGGAAAATAATTTGAAAATCTTACCCTGGAGAACTTTCTGTGAGAGACAGTTTTCAATGGACAGTTCTGCATTAGGGCCTTCCTCACAATTCGTACAGTGTTGAGTCTTGAGCACCTCTCTGCATCCTCTGCCGTTAAGCCAAAGCAACACAACTTTCTCATACATGTCCTTTACTTGCTTCTGCAATTCCTGAACCGAAGGGTATGGATTTGTTGTTGTCTACTCTGTCGAACAACTTTCTGTAACCGCCCGAAATAGGTTGACATCTAGTGCCACAGTGTCTATTTTTGCCTCAAGGGGCAGCTTGGCATGCTGGATGGCATGTAAGATGTTGTTGAACTCGGTGTGCATGTCCAGAGTGGACACCATGTGGCTCAACAAAGTATCCATTTGCTACAGTGATTCCCACCCTTCCCTGGGCAGCTCACCCTGCTGGGGCTTGGGTTGCTTGGTCTTCCCCTTCACGGGAAATGCCAGTTGGATCAAGGATGAGAGAGCGCATCAGGAGCCCCGTATCTGATGAAGGGCCAGTCCCTCTCCAGCTGAGACTGCGCAGAGTTCAACAATATACAGGGTCCTCGACAGTATGAGGGTGTAGGCTGTTTGTGCAATGAGTGCCTTCCATGTATGCTTTGTCCCCACCTGCATTGTCAGTATGTTCAGGATATGCCTGGGGGGAGGATGGAGGAGGGAGGTTGGAGGCAGCAGGGCAGGGGGCAAACACACACGCTGCTTCCCAACCGGCTGCGCCGATACAGGGGCAAGCCCACAACGCTGCCATCATGCAGGGCCCAGCTATCATCACAGGCTTCCCCCACCACCACCTGAGGGTAGGTACTGGCTTGCTCCCTTGTCGACTGCCAAAGAGGTAAATCTGGTTTCAGGCCCCTGTAGCACCTCAGCAGTCCACGACCCTCCAGCAGGCCTGCTCAGTTACCTTCCTGAACCCCCAAGGCCCCCACTTGCTGTTTCTTGGCAGCCCCCACCAGTACTGATGCCCAGGAGCCTGCGCCAGTTCAGGTTCTCTCAGGACTGACCCGGCTTGAGGTTTGGATTGACCAGCTGTTGTCTTACCGCTACAGCAAGGGTGGGGCCACAGCCCCAAGCGTGGTTTAGGCAGAGGCCTGTTTTTCAGACCTCATTCCCTCTTCGATCCACACTCAAGAGGCAAGTCCAATATTTGTGCCCAGCAACTGTCCAGCGGTTTCCTCTCCCGCTGTACTAGTCAAATCAGCCTCCAGGTCTCCCCTGCTGTTCAGGCCAGCAATATGGCCAGCACACCCAGTCTGCAGTGGTTACGTTTCTGAGGCTGCAACTCTGGCCTCTTCGAGGGCCACTGCCCCAGCGTTATTCGAGCCCTCGGTCCATCTCGAAATCTGCCGCAGGCCATTGATAGCTCTTCAGGGATCGCTCTTCCTCTAGGCTGCGTGGCTCCCGTCAGCACAACTTCATTAGGTCAAGGCTCCTCAGGCAGGATTATTGGGTTGGGCCTGGTAGGCTGCACCAAAGCTCTTCTAGTTGCATCCTATCTGGTTGGGCCACACCTCTGGAACTGCAGTGTTTTTAAAAACTGCTGTGTTTTTAATGTGTTGTTCGCCATTTCTGGTAGTGCCAGTGGACAGGCATTTAGGTGCTGGGAGGTAGCAGTGTGGTGTGGGGAAGTATTAAAATAATATGAGTGCAGTGATTTTGGGTGCTAGAATTTTTTGGGGAGCAACAACAGTGTTGGGAAACTGTGTTAAATGGGATATTAATGTGGTGTTGCACAATGGTAGCAGTTAACTTTGTTAGTAATGCAAAATCAAATCAAATCATTAGCATTTATAAAAGCGCGCTACTCACCCGTGCGGGTCTCAAGGCGCTAGGGACAAAGGGGGTGGTTATCGCTGCTCGAACAGCCAGGTCTTTAGGAATCTCCGGAAAGCGGAGTGGTCCTGGGTGGTCCTGAGGCTGGTGGGGAGGGAGTTCCAGGTCTTGGCCGCCAGGAAGGAGAAAGATCTCCCACCCGCCGTGGAGCGTCGGATGCGAGGGACGGCGGCGAGTGCGAGGCCAGAGGAGCGGAGGGGGCGGGTGGGGACGTAGAAGTTGAGGCGTCTGTTGAGGTATTCCGGTCCCTTGTCGTGGAGGGCTTTGTGTGCGTGGGTGAGAAGTCGGAAGGTGATCCTTTTGCTGACTGGGAGCCAATGCAGGTGTCTCAGGTGTGCGGAGATGTGGCTGCTGCGGGGTACGTCAAGGATGAGGCGGGCCGAGGCGTTTTGAATGCGTTGTAGGCGATTTTAGAGTTTGGCTGTGGTCCCAGCGTAGAGGGTGTTGCCGTAGTCCAGGCGGCTCGTGACGAGGGCGTGGGTCACGGTTTTTCTGGTGTCGGCGGGGATCCAGCGGAAGATCTTGCGGAGCATGCGGAGGGTGAGGAAGCAGGCGGAGGACACGGCGTTGACTTGCTTGGTCATGGTGAGAAGAGGGTCCAAGATGAAGCCGAGGTTGCGGGCGTGGTCTGCGGGGGTCGGTGCGGTGCCGAGGGCCGTGGGCCACCAGGAGTCGTCCCAGGCGGACGGGGTGTTGCCGAGGATGAGGACTTCCGTTTTTTCAGAGTTCAGCTTTATGCAGAACTATAAGATAGTAGTACAGTGGCATGGGAGTGTTCCTGTAGTGTTCTGTGTCAGCAGTGTGATGCTGGTAGTACAGTGGTGCAGGGTAGTAGGGTATTGGAGTGAAAGATGTGATTTTCTGAGGTATTACAGTAACCATACTTCAATATGGTAGGGTAGTCTTTTGGAAGTGGTAATGTGGGAAGTGGTACTCTGCTCCGCTTTGAAAGTGCAGTTTTAGGACACTGTCCTGAAGTACTGTGGGTAGTCATGCGATTGTAAGTGAGTTATAGTGATATTTGTATGTTGCAATGGGCTTCTGTAGTGCCAGGAGGCAGTAGTGTGGGGCAGGGAGGTGGTGATGCACTGCTGGTCATAGGTAAGGCAGTGCTAGTGTAGTGCAGTACAGTGGATGTAAATGTGTTTTTTAGTTTGGTAGTATGTGTAGTCTTGGGTGGCAGTGTGTTACTGTGAAGTGTACACTGCAATAGTGTGAGAAAGGGCCTCTTTTAACATGGTTAGCCCCCAACATTTTGCCTGAAAATGATGTGGTTTCTAACTGTAAGTGTCCTTGGCCTATGCTAAACAGGTTTGCAGGGCCAGATCTCTTTGCCCAAAACTGTACTATGTTTGGCACTCCAGCCACCTTTGTAAGTCCCTAGTAAATGGTAGCCCTGGTACTTAGGGCATGGGTACTGAAGAGAAGCCCCCAGAGCTGCAGCACCAATTGTGCCACTCTGAGAGGCCCCACACCAGCCTCATACACTCTGCATTGCAAGTGTATGACAAGGTTTATCCAAAGTTGCAAACCTCGATCTGGCACTCACCAAGAGTGCCATGTTCACTAACACTGCATGCAATATAGGTAAGTCACTCCTCTGGCAGGCCTTTCAGCCCCAAGGCAGGGTGCACTATAATGCATATAAGGGTAAATGTGTGCATGAGCAAATATGACCCTATTATGTCTTTGCTCATTCTTAGACATAGTATGTGTACAGGGAAGCCATAGCTGGTCATTACAGGTTCCCCAACTGCATGATGGCTTCTCTGAACCCTGGGTTGTTTGCCAGTGTTGGATTTATTATAACATGTACCCAGAGGGTACCTCAGAGGTGGCTAATCCTAACTAGCCTGCCACCACCAGACATGATTCTGGACTCCTGGGGTGAGAGCTTGTGCTCTCAGGAACCAGAACACAAACCTTTTCTTGGGCGGAGGTGTCACACCTCCTCCCCCAGAGAGGCACCCTGCACCCGCAGTCAGCTTCAAAGGCTTTGCCCCCTTTGAGATCTGAACTCCTCCTCTGCTGCTAGCAGCAGATGGCCGCCCAATGGTTCTACCTCCACTTTAGGCAGGAATCCTAGCAAGGATAGGAGGAGTGGCAATCCCCAGCCTGCACCACCCCTCAGGAATGGCATACGGGGTGACGCCTCCATTTCAATTTCCTCCTTCTTGGATTGTAGGAAAATAGCCAATTAGAGTTAGGGATGTGACCCCTTCCTACAGGAAGTGGTCGCTTAGTAGGTGTAGCCACTCTAATGTAGGTGGCTCATTGGCCACTACCAGGTACTCCCCCTAATGCCCCCTAATGCAGTATTTAGAGGGCATCCCTAGACCAAGACCTCAGATTCAATGGACACAAAGAAGACTAGGACAAAGAAGACCCATGGCACAAAAGCTGAATTCCTGCTGCACAAAGAAAAAGGTACCAAGCCCTGCCTGCTGTCCAAGGACTTCACCATTGCCACTTAGCGTTGCCTGAAAACCTGAAGGACTCTACAAAACCCCAGAGCACCTCCAGCCTTCTGAAAATTGGCAAGAACCTCTATCAGAGTGAAGATATCACTCTCCTGCACCCTGCAGGCAAGGAACCCACAAAGTCTGATAAAGTGACCAGATGCTGAATAACGACCCGGACCCAGCAGCCCAGCCAAATTCCGTACAACAGCCCTCAAGGAGAAGACTTGCCACTGTGCCAAGTTTGGTGGTACTGCAACTCTCTAAGGCTGTGGCGTATCACTACCGGGGGTACAGGACCCCCAATTTAAGACACCCAGAAGCAAAGTCCACTCTGGACTCCCAAAAGCACAGAAACAAGCACAAAGCCGAGGGACTTCAGGATACCCGATAACCACCCCCCAGAGTGGCCCTGCTAACCTGCAATCCACCCTTAGAGTGGCCTGCTCCTGACTTTAAGGACTTCACAACACAAGACAACTGGTTGACCTATCTGCCCTGCACCTGGCCTCCCTGGACCTTGCATTGATCAACCAGCTGTGCTATACAGCTCCCTAACCCCTTCCGATCTCCACCCTCCAAGGGGCCCAACATACTTACCTTTAAGTCCATCTTTGCAGTGTGTTTCCAAGTGGTCCACTTCTCCTTTGGGCGCCAGCTCCAAGAACTTCAGCTGCTTCTCCTGATTGAACCGGGAACCCCTGACGTTCTCTGGCAGGCACATTGGTCACTCCGATGATGTTGAACTAAAAATAGAAGGTGACATTTGTGAGAGCACTGCCTGATTTTATATGCATGCTTAAAGTTTTGCCCATTGATTCCTATGGTGCGTAATTACGCAGAAAAACATAACATTTTCTAAACTTTTTTACCTCTGGAAACCAACGTGGGGTTGCTTGGACTCTCTGCACAGTGCACGTCATTTTTGTACACTATATAGAGAGCCAGCCTCCTACAAATGGTTGCAGTTGGAGTGTGAGGTCACTTGGTTTTATCAAACATATTTGCAGTCCTTCATCATTTTTGTACACAAAGGTATTCATCATTTCTGTAGCTGCTGCATTTTTTGTGTTATGTTAACTAATCCACCCAAATAAGATATGTAACATAGGCCTTTAAGAAAACACAAAAAGTTACTTGTAACGATTTGTAACTGTTTCTGTGCAGTTTATATGCGTTTCAAGCACACAAAGGCTGATCTTTTTGCAAGCATTACTTTATTACACAAGATAACATCATTCATTATACAAGCAAGTCAGCAAAAATAATTAGTTGCTGAATTTAAAGTTGAAATTATTGACTGTGTGTAAAGCGACGCATCTTTTTTCATGATTACCCCTGTAGTTTTGGACTGATGCTGCTGGTTTCTCCACTGTTGAGTGCACTGAAGCTTGTTAACCAGACCTTAGTGCCAGTGTTATAACCCTTTACCAAACTGGCTACCCCCAACTAGAATATGTTAACTTACTTTTAAAGTCCCTAGTATATGGTACCAAGGGTCTCTGGGACCTGCATGTTAAAGTGTCCACTAAAAGCTGCAGCACTGATTGTGCCTCCCTGAATGTGACAAGGGACAACATGGCTCCCAGCCTGCCACTGCAAACTGGAAAAACTGTTTTATATGGCTAGTTCGACTTTGCCATTTAGTCAATGGCAAAGCCCACACCCGACTTAATGATATATATGTTTTGCTATGGAAGGCCTATCAAGCCCTATGACAGGGGCTGTCTATTGTTAAGAAGGACGTGTACTTTCATGTATTCTAACAGTGAAACCCCCAAATTGTAATTTTTAGTGTGGAAAAGCTGGTGGCCCCATTGGCAAATACAGGATTACACAATGACCCCTCAGCTGTGCTAACTCCTGAATGGGAGCACCGAAATGGGTGTTCGAGATATCAAATTAATTATGACATTAAACCAGACTTAATGCCCAAGTCGAAGTTAATGCCACTTTTAAGGAAGAGCAACTTTTAGAAAGCTGTCACTCTGTTGCCAAATTTCTCCAGTGTCCATTCACTGATGCTGGCAACCAGACAGCCTTCTGCCCTCCTGGGGAGGAGTTTGAATGACTCTCAAGAGCAGACCAATAGAGGTCTGCTGCAGTGAGAGGTGTTACCTCCCCCTTGTAGGAAGCCACACAGAGTGTTGGCCCAAAAGGCGAGCTTTGAAGGAGAAGCCACTTTTGATGGGCAAATGACAACCAAACTCATGAGGGGCCACTCCTTTTTTCAGGTAGATGAGCGGGTAGCGGGAAAAGAGTGGGGGGACCACTTGTCAAACTGTTTTTCCTGTGAGTGTGTAGCCGTTGGACAGCCACCCATCTAGGGTGGGCTACCATACTTCCCACACCAACTGAGGGTTTCAGACATCTTGGGAGTGGACAGAATAGTGCACTCTGGGATAGCTAAGATTCCACACAGCCAGAATCCGGAATAAGATGAGAGGGAACCCGGTAGTCCATTGGCTAGTGACGGCTTCATCAGCGCACTTTCTGGGCATAAATACAGCACCCCTGACACCCAGCCTCGGATCACAACTGGACTGGAGAGAAAACCAAAAACGGACTGGCCTGCTGACCCCTGAACCTGGCAAGAGAGGCTACACCAACTAATGGGCTGCACCTGCTGTAACATGGGCTAGCAAAGAAAGCACTTTGCCTATAGTGCCTGACTCAAGGAAATATCGCTCCAGAGCCACAAACCAAAAAGGTGAATACTAAGAGTCAGCCAGCCGACTCCCTGTTCCAGCACCAGGACCATAAAAGCTGAAGTAGCTTGTTCCAGATAGTCAGTAGCCACATTCACAGAATCACTGCTGACATGCAGCCAAAAAGACAATTTCTAGATGCTCAAATGTTGCATCAAAATCTGCTGAATGCATGAGAATCGCCAGAGCACAGATTTGTCACTAAGGATGAACACTAGCCTTCTCCAAAGGAAAGGAAAGTTATCCGCCTTAGTGGATCAGTTGGCTTTTAACACTACTGGTGCCTTACCAACTATTAACAAGGAGCTAATAGCTATGCATGCTATGGGTAAGCAAAAACATTAGCTTTAGACACATTAGAGATGAAAGGCAGAGTATGCCGCATACTGTGTGTACAGCAGTGCAGTGCCAACGTATCTGGTAACAGTAACCAAATTAACAACAATTTTTGAAATATAACTAACATCATGCGTGAGATAAAGGTTCTTGAAGAATCAGGTGGATGGGAGGGGGTTAGCTAAGGGTTTAGTGTGATTGTGAAAGGGTTCTCAAAGGTTGGTGAGTGGTTAGACCAGATAGGAAGAAGTGTCCTTAACATTATACTAACCCCTTATAATAATTGTTTTGATATGCCTAATGAGTGATACGTGTCTTTCATCATGGGTATGGTCAAATTCTGGGAATGTGAAGTAACTGTCAGCAATAAGTGGAATAACATGAGCGGGGAGAATATGAGCTGCAAAACATTCAATCCAAAATGTACAACAGAATAAAGTAGCTAGAGGAAGTCAGGCGCAAGAAGGTCACAGCAGAGAAGACTGTAATGTAAAGGTACGTAGTTAAATTAAGTAATTAAGTCATAGCTGTGATGTTTTCAAAACTCACATGAGGAGAGCATTGTTAAAGGTCTTTATGTATATTATTATTAGTATGACAATAACTAACATATATCTGAAGATGATTACGTTTATTTTAACATTAGCTAATATAAGCTTTTATTCCAAAATGGCTGATGCTGCCTGCAACCATCTTTTCAACATGTAATTTTTTGTTGTCTCTGTCTTACTCTGCATCTAGATGATTCATGCATCAGTAACATTGTAAACACTGTCTTGAGATGCAATGTCTCCCAGTTACAGAATGATGTTTCTTTCTTTAGGACTCTGTAGCACAATGTTTTAACAAGGGTGAATTGTTCCAAGGCCTTAGCTATTAGGACTGCGGTGTGAGCATCATGAGAACTTGACCTTTATCAAGAGTGGTTTTAACTGTTATTTCAGTGAATAATGTCACAGGCAAGGAAAAAGAATCTTGGTGTGAGGCTCTCATTGGTGATTGGTCAATAATCATGATGACTGATTCAGGGTCTCCAATCACAATCATATCAGACTCCTTGTACAAGGAAAGTTTGAACAATACACCATTATCTGAAACTGATGTTCACCCCAAGGCTTTTGGCAAACAGATGATAGACATCTTGGGGTACTTTGTTGATCTATTTACTTGTTTGGGTAGAAAAGTCATCACGAAAATGTATGTGGCAGTTAAAAAGAGAAACATTATTGGGTGGCAGGACCAAGCAAGGTTAGGCATCATGCTGATTCCAGGTTCTGAAAACCTAGTTGTTATTGCTGACAGCCATATACACTTTCTTGAGTTTAATGAGGATTTAGTTGTAGACAAGGTCAGCTCCAAATTTCCATGTGTTTTTTCTGATAAAGTAGATAACATTACAAGATTTGAACACCGCATGAAGCTTAAACAGATGTCTAACCCTGTGGTACATAGCATCACGAGTGGGTTAAAATTATTAGACACACCTTGCACAGGAGACGTTATACAACCCACGGAGCCCTTGGAGTGGGTCAGTCCTGTGGTTATCCTCAGGAAAAAATTAGTGAGATCTGACTATGGCCCTCATTATGTACTTGGCGGAAAATTTCCACCACCGGCATGGCGGTCTTGACCGCCACATAATGTACACGGTGGGGACCGCCACAGGCGGCCTTCCTCCACCGCCAAGCTACCACTGACAGGTAGCCTGACGATGGCAGAATTCTTCATCCGACAGGGCAGCGCTGCAAGCAGTGCTGCCCTCCGGATAGAGGACCCTTGTTCCGCCAGCCATTCCCTGGCCGGTTCACCCGCCAGTGAAAGGCTGGCAGAAGGGGTGCTCTGGGGCCCCCCCGGGGGGCCCTGTACTGCCCATGCATTTGGCATAGGCAGTGCAGGGGTCCTCGTGCAGAGCCCCATCGCGCAGGTCACTGCCCGATTTACAGGCAGTGATCTGCACAACGGGTGCTGCTGCACACAACGGCATTGATGACGGCTCCATGTGGAGCCATCGGCAATGTCCCGGCCCAGCATTCTGCTGGGGTGGCTGGTGGAAACACTGTTTCCTCCGTCAGGCCCAGCAGAATGTTAATTATTCGGCCAGCGGTGTCTCAAGGGGGCTGGCAGTCTGTGATAAGACCGCCGCATGAACACAGCGGGAATTCCTGCTGTGTTCATAATGACTCCCTATATGTGGATTTATGGACTTTAAATAGTAATATCATAGTTGATCGCCACCCATTGCCTAAGGTACAGGAATTATTGGCCATTTATGGAGGTTCAAGGGTGTTTTCTTTACTTGACCTAAAATCAGCGCATCGTCAGATTCCACTTGCTGCCGAGTCAAGATCTTACCACCTTCATTACTCCGTTTAGTGCTTGCAAATTTATACTTTGGTTTTGCCTCTGCAGCAACTGTTTTTCAAAAGTCATGGATACAGTCTTGTCTGGAATTCCTGGGGTTCAGACTCTTCAGGGAAAAGTTCTTATTTTTGCAGGGTGTGTCAAAAAACACAATCTAATTTTGGAATGAGTGTTATGCATCTTTAAAGATGTTGGTACTACTTTAGGAAAGCAGAAATGCAAACTCCTTGTCAATAAATTGGATTATTTAGGCCAATGCATTTCAGATCAAGGCATTAAACTGAAAACGCCTTTAGTACAAACCATACAAGACACTACACCACCCACAATAAAGATACTTTGCAGTTGTTTTTGGGTCAATGTGAATATTATTCACGGTTCATCAAGGGTTATGCCATTATGGTTCAGTCTCTTAGACTGCTTTTAAAAAAAACAGCAAAAGTTTGTTTGGTCAGAACAAGCTAATGAAACCTTTCTGAAAATCAAATCATTGATCACTTCGGCACCAATTCTCTCTGCTTTTAAGGCTGGGAAACCCTGCTTTATAAATGGTGATGTTAACCAACTAGGACTGGGTGCAGTATTGTTGCAGTGGGTTAACATGAAAGAACATATCATTGCATTTGCTTTTCATTCCCTTAAAAATACTGACACAAATTACAGCACAATAGAAATGGAAGCATTGACTTGTTCATGGGCCATATGAAAATTCAAAACCTTCCTATGGGGCACACAATTTGATATTTTCACAGACCATAAGCCATTAATTTATATCCTCAATGGTAATGGTACAGGAAAAGCATGAGCCAGATTAGTGAGGATTTTGTCCAGGTTACAAGAATTTTATTTTTGCTTTAAGTATCTTCCAGACGGCAAGAATGCCAGGGCTGACTGCTTGTCAATAACGCCCTTGAGTGCAGAATTTGAAGACAGTAAGGCAGATAATGTGGAATGTGTATTGACACTCATTGGGGATGAGTGTGCTGAACAAAACTGTTGACAAAGAAGGAAGGGCTGGAGGCTTTAGATAAGGATACTTTATTGCAGGGGTAGGAAAGTACCCTCTTTTTGGCATGGTTAACCCCACTTTTTGCCTGCTGTCAGTGTGTTTTGATAGTGGCCACTAGGATCCTGCTAACCAGGACCCCAGTGACTGTATTCCCTCTATCTAAATTTGGTTGCTTAGGACTCAGCACACCCCACAATTGGCATACTGATGCCCCCATATACGTCCATGGTATATGGTACTTGGGTACCAAGAGCAATGGGCGACCAGGGGTTTCCCATGAGCTGCAGCATGCATTGTGCCACCCAGGGGAGCCCATGCAAAATGTGTTTGCAGGCCTGCCATTGCAGCCTGTGTGAAAAGGTGCATGCACCCTTTCGCTACAGGTCACTGCACCAGGTCACTGTAAGTCACCCCTACAGTAGGCCCTCCTAGCCCAGAGGGCAGGGTGTGAGGACCCAAGGTGTATTGCCCAGAGCTCCTCCAGGTGGCCCCTTAATTCTGTCATCTTGAATCCAAGGTGGTCAGAGGCTCCTGGGAGCATCTGAGTGGCCAGGTCAGGCAGGTGACGTCACAGCCCCCTGCTGGTAGGTGGTCACCCTGCTAGGTGACCAATCCCCCTTCCTTGATTATTTAGGGTCCCCCTCTTGGATGGGACCTCAGATTCAACATGGAAGATTCCAGCTTGACTTCTCTGCATCGTTTACTAGGGAGTCTAGTTGTTAGAGTAGTTAGGTACACCTACATCACTCTAGCAAGGATGTCTTCAGTTGAGTGCAACTCTCAGGCCTGATACTCTCACAATGAGGGTCTTACTTTTCAAGAGCTAAGGGAGATGTGTGCCTTTAGAAAACTGAAGACAGGGAGAAATCCCATTAAGAGCCTGCTTCTAGGGTTACTCCTCCAGGCTGACCAGGACAATGCAGGCAGCCAGGGGGAGGAAGAAGTAGAAACTGACCTTCCAGTCCTAGACAGGGAAGATTTAGGCTGCTCTGGGGAGGGTCAGGAGGAACCTGGGGAACACCACAGCCCTGTTAGGAGCACTGCAGGTAGTGAGAAGGGGGGTCATGACAGTGGACCTTTATTCCTAAAGGGTTGGTCCAGAGAGTCCCCAGAAGGAGGGGTAGGTCCTCCTCTGTCCATGCTCATGTCTCCTCAGTATCTGAGGGGACCCACTGCTACGCCTCAGGGGAAGATTCCTTCGATAGGGAACTTAGGAAACCAAGGTTGGAGGAGGCCAAGCTGAGGCTGGAGCAGCAACAGCTGGCCCTAGATAAGGATGCTTTGGCGGTGGAGAGAGAGAAAGACAGGATTTGGGGTTAGCACCCCATGGTGACAGCAATCTTAGCTTTAGGGACACCAGAGTCAGGGAGGACTCATGATTCTAGGAACCTGAGCAAGATAGCCCCACCTTACAAGGTAGGAGATGACATTTACAAATGGTTCACTGCTTTGGAGAGGGACTGTAAAGTTCTGAAGGTCCCCCAAAGACAGTGGGTAGCAATATTGTGGCTCTCCTTCTCTGACAAACGCAGAGACAAACTCCTCACTGTCAGAGAAGAGGATGCAGACAATTCTACAGCACTCAAGAATGCACTGTTAGATCGTTTTGGTTTAACCACTGAACAATACAGGATTAAGTTCAGGGAAACCAAAACGGAGTCCTCTCAAGATTAGAAAGGTGTTGTGGATTGTTCTGTTAAAACTCTGGAAGGCTGGTTGCATGGGAGCAAAGGGAGTGACTACCAGGGATTATACAATCTGATTCTAAGAGAGCACATTTTGAATAATTGTATATCTGATCAGCTGCATCAATACCTGGTGGACTCTGATCTGACCTCTCCCCAAGAATTGCGAAAGAAGGCAGACAAGTGGGTCGGCACCAGGATGAGTAGAAAAACTCACACAGGGGGTGACCACAAAAAGAAGGAAGCAGGTAAGTATCAGGACAAGGGTGGGGATAAAGACAAACAAAAAGAATCTTCCTCGGGCCCACAAAACTCTTCTGGGGTTAGGTCTAAGTCCTCTTCCTCTTCCAACAAGAAAACTTGGTGCTACATTTGTAGGCAACCAGGCCACAGGGCAGGTGACAGCACTTGTCCTAAAAATAGCACTAAGCCTGATACCACTGCTACTACTACCACTACTACCACTAGTACCCATAGCACCCCTAGTAGTAGCAGCAACATGGTAGCTGTAGTCAGCCCAAAAGTGTAGTTGGGTTCACCTTTGGAACTGTAGTGGGGCCTGGGGTAGACATAGAAACCCCTGAAGCACCGTCTGTCTCTAAGGGTGGCAGTGGCCTTTCCACTCTAGCTGCTTGTTCCCTTAATATGGGTAAGTACAAGCAGCACCCCTTGATAAATGGTGTTGAGGCTGAGGCCTACAGGGGCACAGGTGCCAGTGTCACCATAGTAACTGACCAACACCTACTTGGTCACAAGTACCAAGTCACTGATGTAAATAACTCCACTCAGTGCCTCCCCATAGCTATTGTAGACTTTAGCTGGGGTGGGATTACTGGCCCTAAACAGGTGGTAGTGTCCTCTAACTTACCTGCAGAGTGCCTCCTGGGCAATTACCTGGAGACCTCAGCTTGGGCCGAAGTACAGTTTGAAGCCTGTGCAGCCATACTGGGAATCCCTAAACACCTCCTTGCCTTAACCTCAACACAGGCTAAAGAGCAAGGAGAACAAGGAGCCCTGGAGCCTGGAATAATGGCCCAGGACACTCCTCACCAAAGAGACAGACAGGATACAGAGTTACCCCCTGTCCAGACTCCCACTGAGGATCCCACTCCTCTAAGTGAGGCAGACACTTCCTGGGTGGAAACTACACCACAGGAGCTTAAAGCAATAACAGCTGAGTTCCTAGGGGTAAATAAATCCAACTGGAAGGAACCTAGGGTAGCACAGCAACTCTGTCCTACTTTACAAAATGTGGAACAGCCATCTTGTCCTTTCATGGAAACTTTGGGGCAGCAACTCTGCTCCACCCCAGAAAATGTAGGACAGCAATCCTGTCCACCCCTAGAGCCTTTAGGACAGCAACCCTGTCCTGCTGGACAGCGCTTAGGGCAGAAATCCTGCCCACCTCTACAGCTTTTAGGACAGCAACTCTGTCCTGCTCTACAGCACTTAGGACAGAAATCCTGTTGTCCTCTAGAGCCTTTAGGACAGCAATCCTGTCCTACTCTACACCATTTGGGACAGCAACCCTGCCATAGTATAAAGGCACCGGGACAGCAATTCCGTCCTGCTTAATACACTTGAGTCCACAACCAGCAACTGAAAAACCAGAGGACCTCCAGTTCAGACATATTATAGGAGAAAATCCCAAACTGATAGGGTGGGCCACTTCCCCACAGGGAATGGGCAATACAGTGGAAAATAGTAACCACTCCAATGCAGAGGTACTCTCCAGATATTTCCACTTAGACATTAAGGACTCATGTGGCCAAGGTTGGTCTTATTGTCCTTTGTTTGTGTGGTTGTGTGGAAGGGGGGGAAATATGTAGGAAATTACCCACTTTTTGGCATGATTACTCCCACGTTTTGCCTGCTGTCAGTGTGTTTTGACTGTGTTTACTGGGATCCTGCTAACCAGGACCCCAGCAACTGTGCTCTGTTCCTCTAAATTTGGTAGCTTAGGACTTAGCATATCCCACAATTGGAATACCAGTGCCTCTATAAAAGTCCCGAGTTTACGGTACTTGGATACCCAGGGCATTTTGGGCACCAGGGTTCCCCATGGGATGCAGCATGCATTGTGCCACCCATGGGAGCCCATGGAAAATGTGTCTGCAGGCCTATCATTGCAGCCTGTGGGGAAAGGTGCATGCACCCTTTCACTGCACCAGGTCACTGTAAGTCACCCCTATGGTAGGCCCTTCTGGCCCAGAGGGCAGGGTGAAGGTATCTCTGTGTGAGGGCACCCCTGCATGAGCAAAGTTGCCCTTATGAACTCCAGCTCCATTACACTGGACTTCATAAGTGCAGGGGAGACATTGTACCCGTCTACTGGACACAAGTCACTGCCTGTGTCCTGCTACATAATGGTAACTCCAAACCAGAGCATGTTTGGTATCAAACATGTTGGAATCATACCTCAAAACTGTTGCCAGTATTAGCTGTGTGATCCCATGCACTCTAGGGGCTCCTTAGAGGACCCCCAGCATTGCTCCTACTCATCTTCAGGGGTTTTCCAGGCAGCCCGTGCTGCTGCCACGCCTCAGATAGGTTTATGCCCTCCTGCTTCTTGACCAGCTCAGGGAAAGGAAGGCAGAACAAAGGATTTCCTGTGGGAGAGGGAGGTAACACCCTCTCCCTTGGAAATAGATGTCACATGGCTTGGGAGGGGTAGCCTCCCCAAGCCACCAGTTAGCTTTGAAGGACACATTTGGTGCGCTCCTTGCTTAAACCAGTTTGCACCAGTCCAGAAAGGGAAGTGACCACTCCCTTGTCCATCACCACCCCAGAGGTGGTGCCCAGAGCTCCTCCAGGTGGCCACTTGATTCTGCCATCTTGACTCTAAGGTGAGAAGAGGCCCCTGGGAGCATCTGAGTGGCCAGGTCAGGCAGGTGACATCACAGCCCCTACTGATAGGTCTAATACATTATACACACTGTAACCCAATAGTAACTTGAAGGGGCAGGGGGAGATACAGAGGCAGGAAACAGGCATGTTTCAAACAGGAGAACCATGGGGATATACAGACCCAGAGACAACACTACAGGTGGTGAATTCACATCAACCTAATCCCATTGTTAACCTGTTGACCTACCATTTGTCATTAGACCTTGAAGTCTGACAAAGAAATAGTTATCAAGGCAGCTGATAAAGGAGGTGCAATAGTAGTTCAGAACACAGTAGATTATAAGACTGAGATTCTATCACAACTTTCGGATAGAGTTAGTTACAAGAAGCTTGACTCCGATCCTACTAAAGAGTTGACAGGTTTGATTAAAAGGGTGACAGATGAGGGACTATCAATAGGTTTCCTTACAGAATTGGAATATGATGTTTTGAATAAAAAACATCCACAAATTCCTACAATTTATACACTCCCTAAAATCCATAAAAATCTGGATGGACCCCCAGGACACCCGAAAATTTCAGAGTGGGGCTCGATTTTAGATATGTAGATTTATTTTTGAAACCTATGGTTGAGTTGACTAAGGCTTATCTAAGAGATACTATGGAGACTATCAAAATGATTCATAATTTAGAATTTGGCTCAGAAAAACAAATTCTGGCAACAATGGATATTGTATCTTTGTATACTAATATTCCACAAGAACATGTGTTACAAGTTATCAGAGAGATATTAAATAGCAGGCCGCAGCCCACACAAGTACCGAAGAAGTTTCTAGTTGATCTGTTGGAGATAGCGATGACAAGGATTTTTTTCTTTTTTCAGGGAGATTATTATTTATAAACAAAAGGAGTTGCTATGGGCACTACCTTTGCACCAGATGTTGCAAATCTGTATATGGATAATTATGAAAAATATGTAATATATGAAGGATCCTTGCCATATTTTGAGCATACAGCCCTTTGGAAATGCTACATTGACGATGTCTTAATGATCTGGACGGGCACACAACAGGGGCTTTTAGAGTTTCATAGATGGCGGAATGAAAGGTCGGAAGATATACAATTTACCATACAATTAAGTTAATTTGCAATACATTTCTTGGATGTAACTATTAAAGTAGAGGAGGACCATCTATATACTACCCTGTATAGAAAAGAGAGTAAGAAGAACTCTCTGTTACAATACAATAGTCATCATTCCCTGAAATCTGAGCGATAATCTACCCTTTGGACAATTTCTCCGTCTTCTGAGAAACTGTTCCTTGAAGCAGGATTATTTTGAAGAATCGGAGGATTTAATGAGATGTCTGATCATGAGGAGCTACCCTAGGAGCTTGGTAAAGAAAGCACGGAAGAGCGCATGGTTCTGCCATAGGGAAAATCTACTTGAACCTAAGACACGGACAGGTGAAGGTAATACTAGGATGATATGTGTTACTACGTACTGTACATGGAGCACTGAAATAAAAAAAGATTATCAATTAATATTGGACATTGATTTCAGATGAGCTTGATTTACAAAATCCCCCCATGTATACATTTAAAAGAGGTAAAAACGTCAAGGATTTTGTGGTCAGTTCTCTTTTGGCTAAAGCTCCTAAACCTTCTTTGTTATTAATGTGGAAGTTACAGAAGATTGTTGGCTGTTTTAAATGGGATGATTGTAAAGTATGTACACTATGGTCCTCATTACAACATTGGCGGTAAGTGCTGCTTACCGGCATGCTGACTACCGCCAACAGACCGTGACCGCGGCGGCATACCGCTATGGATATTATGACCCACAAATAGAAATCTGCCACTATACAGACACCCACACAAGTCCGCTAGCCGAAAGGTCAGTGATAAACTGGCGGTACCAAAACCCACACTGTGACGCCAACAGAAATACACCCACAGCATCATGACACACGAATCACCGCAGCGGACATTCAACCGCAGTAAACCACTGGCGGTTCAGACCGCAGCGCTCAAAATACACACACACTAACAAAACAGCACTACATTGGACAATTCAAACTACACACACCTGACACACATACACACACCACACCCACACACCCACAACACTATAAAACACACACCCACAATACCCACAACCCTTTACGACCCAAACATATTGCCAAGTGAGATAGTGACAAGCCAGGAGCACCCACTGAATCTGTGCCACAAAACACCATCACCCATACACCATCCACACACCTCACAGCCCACACCCCAACACATCACCCCACACACCCTCACACATACCACTCACACTACACCCGTGGCACCACAAAGACACCCCAGGTTCTCAGAGGAGGAGCTAAGGGTCACGGTGGAGGAAATCATCCGGGTAGAGTCACAGCTATTCGGATCACAGGTACAGCAGACATCTATTGCAAGGAAGATGGAGCTATCTGTTACAATATAATAGTCATCATTCCCGAAATCTGAGGGATAATCTACCCTTTGGACAATTTCTCCGTCTTCTGAAAAACTGTTCCTTGATGCAGGATTATTTTGAAGAATCAGAGGATTTAATGAGACGTCTGATCATGAGGAGCTACCCTAGGAGCTTGGTAAAGAAAGCACGGAAGAGGGCATGGTTTTGCCATAGGGAAAATCTACTTGAACCTAAGACACGGACAGATGAAGGTAATACTAGGATGATATGTGTTACTACGTACTGTGCATGGAGCACTGAAATAAAAAAAGATTATCAATCAATATTGGACATTGATTTCAGATGAGCTTGATTTACAAGATCCCCCCATGTATGCATTTAAAAGAGGTAAAAACGTCAAGGATTTTGTGGTCAGTTCTCTTTTGGCTAAAGCTCCTAAACCTTATCTGTTATTAATGTGGAAGTTACTGAAGATTGTTGGCCGTTTTAAATGGGATGATTGTAAAGTTGTACACTATGTCCCTCATTACAACATTGGCGGTAAGTGCAGCTTACCAGCATGCTGACTGCCGCCAACATACCATGACTGCGGTGGTATACCGCTATAGATATTGTGACCCGCAAATAGAAATCTGCCACTATACAGACACCCACACAAGTCCGCTAGCCCAAAGGTCAGTGATAAACTGGCGGTACCAAAACCCACACTGTGACGCCAACACAAATACGCCCACAGCATCATGACACACAAATCACCGCAGCGGACATTCAACTGCGGTAAACCATTGGCGGGTACAGACCGCAGCGCTCAAAATACACACACACTAACAAAACAGCAATACATTGGACAATTCAAACTACACACACCTGACACACATACACACACCACACCCACACACCCACAACACTATAAAACACACACCCACAATACCCACAACCCTTTACGACCCAAACATATTGCCAAGTGAGAGAGTGACAAGCCAGGAGCACCCACTGAATCTGCGCCACAAAACACCCTCACCCATACACCATCCACACACCTCACAGCACACACACTAACACATCACCCCACACACATACCACTCACACTACCCCCGTGGCACCAAAAGACACCCCAGGTTCTCAGAGGAGGAGCTAAGGGTCACGGTGGAGGAAATCATCCAGGTGGAGCCACAGATATTCGGATCACAGGTGCAGCAGACATCTATTGCAAGGAAGATGGAGCTATGGCGGAGAGTCGTGGACAGGGTCAACGCCGTGGGACAGAACCCAAGAACAAGACATGACATCAGGAAGAGGTGGAACGACCTACAGGGGAAGGTGCGTTCCGTGGTTGCAACACCAGGTAGCTGTACAGAGGACTGGCGGTGGACCCACACCTCCTCCCCCACAACTAACAACATGGGAGGAGCAAGTCTTGACAATCATGCATCCTGAGGGCCTGGCAGGAGTAGCAGGAGGACTGGACTCTGGTAAGTCAAATCTTTACTACTTTATCCCCCACCCTACCTACATGCCATCACAAACAACAACCCCTACCCTCACCCCCATCACCCCACCACCTCACATATACCCCACCATCACAACCCACCCATCCCAAAACCAAGCCCTGCATGCAACAACAATGCATGGACACCCATCACAGACCTGCATGGACACCCATCACCATAGCATGCACACTAGTGACAAGCACTTAGCCAAACCAATAACATCTCACACAACCCAAAGGTGCCTTGCTAATAACAACCATAGAGGGAAACATATCCATGCACAAGATGGTACACACAGATACAATAACACTGCATTTACATCCCCACAGGACCCCCACTCAATATCACCAGAGAGGAGGTGCCATCCACATCCAGTCCCCACCCTGAAGAGGCCCACAAAGGTGACAGCAGCTCTGCACGCCCGGATCACGATGACCAACCTGGCCCATCAGGGACCTCTGGACAGTCGGTGACCCAGCAACAGTCCCAACCCACCACAGAGCCTCCCCCTAAGGAAACACCACCACAGCTCCCACCCAGCGGGCCCATGCCTCTGTCCCCAAGACACATCAATCAGCAGTGTGTCCACCACTACAGGGACCCCTGGCTACCCCACAAACACAGGACGATCAGGGACCTGGGGTCAGTGGTAACACAGTTCAGGGGACAGGGGCACAGGACAACAGAGAAGCTGGGAGGACTGCTGTGCGACAGGGGGAGGACAGGCCCAGGGAACCGACTCTCCACGATGCACTCACCAACATCCTGGGAGCATACCACCATTCCCAGGAGATCACGGGCCAGAGACTGGCCAAGCTGCAGGAGATCCAGCGGCTGCAGGTGGGACAGTACCTGGCGATCAGGGAGGACCTGAGGGACATCCACACCACCCTGATCACCATTGCAGGGGTGCTGGCAGACATGGCCAACACCATGAGGGAGGCAGTGGCACACCAACAGGTCCCTGACACGAGCCAAACCGAAGAACAGCCCTCCACCTCTGCCCGCGCTAGTGGACAGGAGGCCCCGCCACAGGAACAACAAGCCACCAGCACCCCACCCCCTGCAGAGGGAGAACCACCCCGCAAACGGTCCCTGCGATCCAGGCAGAAGCCAGAGAACATTGCCAAGACCCCCATCAGGAAATAAGACTCCCCTGATTGTCACCCTTGTGTCCCACTCTGTCACCCTGTCCACCTTGAACTGCCATTGCTCCCCTTCCTATGCCCCCTTGGACAATGCACCTCTGATACAAATAGACTGGACTCTACCCTGGACTTTCCTCCATCAGCAACCCAGCTCATTGCAATACCCCCTCCACGTATTAGAACATAAATAAACACCCTTGGAACAAATTCAAGTATGGAGCCTGTCAATTGTTTGACATACGTATTAGTTTAACAAACTGTAAACATTGCAATTGAAATGTACTGCAATATTTACATAGGTATGACCTGTAGTGGGCAGCAGTAAACACACCAGGAGCCAGAGTGGGGCACAGAGATCTGAAAATAGAGATGCCAAAGGGTACAGTAAGTAGCCAGAGAAATAGGGAAATCAGGCTGCCATGTTCAATGTCAAACACAAAACTGCAATCAAAGGTGAAGTTACAGTCTTACCTGTGTGTCACTGGAAGTACTGTTGGATTAGTGTACTTCTGTTGTCCACATCTTCGTCCTCTGCCTCCTCTTCGTCACTGTCCACAGGCTCCACCGCTGCCACATGACCATCCCCAGGCTCATCCTCCTACAGAAAAGGCACCTGGCATCTCAAGGCCAGGTTGTGCAACATGCAACATGCAACGATGATCTGGCACACCTTCTTGAGTGAGTAGTACAGGGATCCACCTGTCAGATGGAGGTATCGGAATCTGGCCTTCAGGAGGCCAAAGGTTCTCTCAATGATCCTCCTTGTTCACCCATGTGCCTCATTGTAACGTTCCTCTGCCCTTGTCCTGGCATTCCTCACTGGGGTCAGTAGCCATTATAGGTTGAGATAACCAGAGCCACCTGCAAATATTCGAGGAACACCTGTTAGCCACACACTCACCCTTAGGGCCAAACCCAGACCCATATACCTACATCAACTGGGTGGGGACATTGGGCTCACCTATTAGCCACACCCTGTGCCTCTGGAGTTGAAACATCACATATGGAATGCCTCTATTCCACAAGGTAAAGGCATCATGCACAGAGCCAGGATATTTGGCATTCACATGGGGAGATGTACTTGTCCGCCAAACACACCATCTGCACATTCAGAGAGTGAAAGCTATTTCTATTTCTGAACACTTGTTCATTTCTCCTGGAGGGGACAAATGCAATATGTGTACCATCAATGGCACCAGCGATGTTGGGGATATGTACCAGTGCATAAAAGTCAGCCTTCACTGTGGCCAAATCATCCACCTGGGGGAATACGATGTAGCTGCGCATGTGTTTCAGCACTCTGGTCAACACGTTTGAGAACACTGGCTGAGACATCCCTGATGCCATGGCCACTGTCGCTTGGAAGGAACCACTTGCCAGGCAATGGAGCACTGACCGGACCTGCACTAGAGGGGGGATACCTGTGGGGTGGCAGATAGCTGAAATCAGGTCTGGCTCCAATTGGGCACACAGTTCTTGGATTGTGGCCCTATCAAGTATGTAGTTGAGGATAATGTGCCTGTCCTCCATTGTCGCCAGGTCCACAAGGGGTCTGTGCATGGGGGGATGTCTCCATCTCCTATTCATCCTCAACGGTTGAACTCAAGGGTAAAAAACGGTGAGCAGAAGGTCATATTCACACATATGTCAAAATTCATATGCATTTCTTCCTTTACAGAAACAGTATGTGAACTCGTTACTCAGTTGATGTGCCAATGTCTGCTGTGACGCAATTAGGTGCCATGGCCTGTGCCCCCCTGGAATGGCGGCTGCCTGACCTGTGAGGAGAGACAAGTGGAAAGGAGGTAATTCCGCTGGAGTTGTGCGCCGTTGCGGTCGGTGGTCGTTGACTGTCGCGCAACATCGCATTGGTTATCATTGGGCCCTATGGGTTCCAGGAGCCAATGGCGATGTATGCCGGCGGTGACGCTATGCACCGCTGCGAACGGGACTGTAATTTTCTATCTGTGCACTCACTTGCTACCTGAGGTTCAACAGGAGAGGCCCTGGCTTTGCGCGCGTTAAGGTTTTAGCTGGGTGGGGGATGTGGGCTGTGGGTGCCCCTAGGCCAGGGCGAACTGGCAGGGAAGGTTCAATGATGGGCAAGCTCAAATGCACTCCAACCCCAATAGTGTTAGTGGGCATCTACTACTGGGCAGGGTCCTGCGGTTTTCAGGTGTGCAGCTAATGGCGTTAGGCATTGTACCCCATGGGCTGGTGACTAGCATTGTAACTGGTAGTGCATGCCCTAGTGCATAGGGGTGTTCCCTGTATGTTGTGTATGTCAACGGTAGTGTTGTTGCTAGCATTGACCAAGTGTATCCCCTGTCTTCCCTCCCCATTTTTGTTTTGTCACCCTGTCCTTGTGTGCATTAGCATCATCTGGCGGAGGAGCAGAGGCACCGGCGACGGAGGGAGCTGCATCCCACATGGGCCTGGAGGCCGAATCCACAGACGGTGAGGGCACCAGTGGGACGGAGGGCGAGGGGAGCACCACGACAGAGACAGGAGGGGACACTACCGACATTGACTCCTCCTCCAATGGAAGCTCCCTGGCGGTGGCGGACACCTCTGTGCCCACCCCAACAACAAGTACAGCCGCCACCTCCGTACCAGCACCGCCCTCCCACCAGCCCCTCAGTGTGTTTCCCGTGCCCGCTCGCTCACCCAGGAGGGTGGACATCTCCTTAGCGCCAGGCACCTCAGGCCATGCCCCAGACAGCACTGTTGCCCTCAGTGAGGAGGCTATTGACCTCCTGAGATCCCTCTCTGTTGGGCAGTCAACCATACTGAATGCCATCCAGGGTGTAGCAGGGCAGTTGCAACAAACAAATGCATACCTGGAGGGTATTCACTCTGGCGTGGCGGTCCAACAGAGAGCATTCCAGGCTCTGGCCTCCGCACTGATGGCAGCCATTGTCCCTGTCTCCAGCCTCCCCCCTCCAACTTCCACTACCCAGTCCCAATCCCCTCAACCCCAGCCTATCCCAAGCACACCTTCACACCAGCAATCAACCAAATCAAAACACAGAAGTGGCTCAGGTAAACACAAGCACCACACTTCATCCCACCGGCACTCACACAAGCACCATCCCCATGCAGACACACCAACATCCACTGCCTCCACTGTGTCCCCCTCTTCCTCCTTGTCCACCTCCCTCCCAGTAGCATCTCCACGCACACCTGCATGCACTACATCCTCATCCACTACCTCCATCACCAGCACGCCTATCACTACAAGCCCCTCACTGGCAGTCACTACCCCCACATCCATGCACACGTCCCCTGTGTCTTCTCCCACTGTGTCTGTGACCCCCTCCTCCCAAAGTACACAAATGCAAGCACACGCACACCCAACAGCCATCCACCTCACAACAGCATCCAGCCTGTGCACCTGCACCCACACACACCAGACTGACACCTCCTACAACCACTCCCTCTTCCTCCACTCCCAAACTTTCACCCTCTTCCCGCCCCAGTGTCCCTAAGAAGCTTTTCCTCGCCACCATTGACCTATTCCCTCTCCCTCCCCCGACCCCCCGTCCTTCACCTCGGGCCAGGTTGCAAGGAACCCAGCCCAGCACCTCAGCCACCCTGTCCACGGCCACTGTGTTTTTTGCAGCTGTGAGAGGCTCCAAGAAGGCACCACCGGCCAAGGCCAAGAAGGGTCCGCCACCTGGCAAGGGCAAGAAGGGGACACTAGCCAGCAAGGGGAAGGAGGCACAACCAGTTAGCAAGGGCAAGACAAAGACTCCAGCTGGCAGAAGCAAGGAGGCACCACCATCTGCCAAGGGCAGGGAGGGGCATAGAACACCAGCCGTGGCACTTCAGCCATCCGAGGCTGCATGTGAAGGTCTGGAGGCTACCACCATCACTGGCAGCGCTGCCACCTGCACCGCGGCCAGCACTGCCACCTGCACCGCGGCCAGCACTGCCACCTGCCCTGCCACCAGCAGCACCACTGCCAGCAGCAGCAGCCCCAGTGGGCAGCCGTCCGAGGCTGCAAGTGATGACCTGAAGGCTACCACCACCACTGCCTGCATAGCCACCTGCAGCGCAACTGGCATCCACTGAGCAGCCATCACCACCGGAGAGCAGTGTGTAGTGGTGACTACATCGGCTGCAGTGCGCCCTGGACCCTGCAACGCCTGTCGGTGTGACACACATGTGAGAGGCTGTGACCTTGCACCATCCAGAATGAAGCACACTGGGCACAAAGCACCCTTCAGAACCAGTGGAAGAAGCCATCCACTCAGCCCCTCCTTCCCAGGATGAAGCACACTGGGCACAAGGCCCCTCCAGAACCAGTGTAAGAAGCCATCCACTCAGCCCCTCCTTGCCAGGATGAAGCACACTCAGCACAAGGCCCCCTCCAGAACCAGTGGAAGAAGCTATCCACTCAGCCCCTCCTTGCCAGGATGAAGCACACTGGGCACAAAGCCCCCTCCAGAACCAGTGGAAGAAGTCATCCACTCAGCCTCTCCTTGCCAGGATGAAGCACACTGGGCACAAAGCCCCCTCCAGAACCAGTGGAAGAAGCCATCCACTCAGCCCCTCCTTGCCAGGATGAAGCACATAGGGCACAAAGCCCCCTCAGAGCCAGTGGAAGAAGCCATCCACTCAGCCTCTCCTTGCCAGGATGAAGCACACTGGGCACAAAGCCCCCTCCAGAACCAGTGGAAGAAGCCATCCACTCAGCCCCTCCTTGCCAGGATGAAGCACATAGGGCACAAAGCCCCCTCAGAGCCAGTGGAAGAAGCCATCCAATCAGCCCCTCCTTGCCAGGATGAAGCACACTGGGCACAAAGCCCCCCCAGAGCCAGTGGAAGAAACCATCCACTCAGTTCCTCCTTGCCAGGATGAAGCACACTGGGTACAAAGGCCCCTCCAGAACCAGTGGAAGAAGCCATCCACTCAGCCCCTCCTTGCCAGGATGAAGCACACTGGCCACAAAGCCCCCTCCAGAACTAGTGGAAAACTGGCACCCACTTGAGAGACTGTGGCTTTGCACTCCCCAGGACCAAGCAGTGGGCAAACCACCCACTTGAGAAACTGTGGCTTTGCACTCCCCAGGACCAAGCAGTGGGCAAACCACCCACTTGAGAGACTGTGGCCTTGCACTCCCCAGGACCAAGCAGTGGGCAAACCACCCACTTGAGAGACTGGCTTTACACTCCCTAGGACCAAGTAGTGGGCAAACCACCCACTTGAGAGACTGTGGCTCTGCACTCCCCCAGGACCAAGCAGTGGGCAAACCACCCACTTGAGAGACTGTGGCGTTGCACTCCCCAGGACCAAGCAGTAGGCATAGAGCCCCATCCAGGCCAGTGGCGTTATTCCATCTTCTGGCTGAGGTGCCCCCCCATTCCCCGTCCCCTTGAGGTGCCTGTGTGTTTTCGACCTGATGCCCCTGCAGTGTTCTCCCCGTATTGAGGCAGGAGTCAAGTGTGGCCTTGGACTATGGCCCTCATTCTGACCCTGGCGGTCGGTGATAAAGCGGCGGCCAAGCCGCCAACAGGCCGGCGGTCTAAAATATGCAATTCTGACCCTGGCGGGAACCGCCAACACAGCCCGCCAACTTAACACTCCGCCCGCCACAGCGGTACAAACAAACAGCGCGGCGGTTCCCGCCAACAGCCAGGCGGCAGACAATGTACCGCCCACCCTATTACGACCCACCAATCTGCCACCTTTTCCGGGGCGGGAGCACCGCCGATAAGAACACGGCGGAAACAGACTACGAACGGGAAAACGCTCACCTCTACGCACTCCACGCGAGATTTCGGCAGCATGGAACCAGAGTTGCAGGTCATCCCCGCACTCCTATTCCTGCTCATATACCAGGAGCACGCCCGGCGGCGCGGAAGACATCGGTGAGTACTGCACCTACGACACAGGGGAGGGAAAAGATTACCGGCACACACCCACCCACCCACACCCACTACAACACACACATCAATGCATTCCCACAGATCACTGTCACAACCCACAAACCACCCCCCTCCGAAATAATGCAAAGACCAAAAGAAGAGATCATAAACGGGCAGATATATTGAAATATGGACACCAGTAATCTCAATAAATAAATAAACTATATACAAAATATATACAGCTACTAAATGTAGTCCAACCACTGTCCGTGGATCACAGGGTTCCTGTGCAAAGGGGCAAGGCCCAGTCCCACGACAAGAACTCCACGGAGAGAACACTGCAGGGGCATCAGAAAGAAAATCGAACAGGCACCTCAGGGGGAAGGGAAGGGGGGGCACCTCAGCCACTTGAGTACACAACGCCAGATCCACGAGGGGACTCCATGACCACTGGGCCATCCTGGGGAGAGCAAAGCCACAGTCCAAACAGTCCATACAGTGGGTGGCCTGCCCACTGGGCCATCCTGGGGAGAGCAAAGCCACAGTCCATACAGTCCATACAGTGGGTGGCCTGCCCACTGGGCCATCCTGGGGAGAGCAAAGCCACAGTCCAAACAGTCCATACAGTGGGTGGCCTGCCCACTGGGCCATCCTGGGGAGAGCAAACCAACAGTCCAAACAGTCCATACAGTGGGTGGCCTGCCCACTGGGCCATCCTGGGGAGAGCAAACCAACAGTCCAAACAGTCCATACAGTGGGTGGCCTGCCCACTGGGCCATCCTGGGGAGAGCAAACCAACAGTCCAAACAGTCCATACAGTGGGTGGCCTGCCCACTGGGCCATCCTGGGGAGAGCAAAGCCACAGTCCAGACAGTCCATACAGTGGGTGGCCTGCCCACTGGGCCATCCTGGGGAGAGCAAAGCCACAGTCCATACAGTCCATACAGTGGGTGGCCTGCCCACTGGGCCATCCTGGGGAGAGCAAAGCCACAGTCCATACAGTCCATACAGTGGGTGGCCTGCCCACTGGGCCATCCTGGGGAGAGCAAAGCCACAGTCCATACAGTCCATACAGTGGGTGGCCTGCCCACTGGGCCATCCTGGGGAGAGCAAAGCCACAGTCCATACAGTCCATACAGTGGGTGGCCTGCCCACTGGGCCATCCTGGGGAGAGCAAAGCCACAGTCCAAACAGTCCATACAGTGGGTGGCCTGCCCACTGGGCCATCCTGGGGAGAGCAAAGCCACAGTCCATACAGTCCATAACAGACCCCACTGCCACTGGAGGAGGCAAGTTGGCCAGAGGACATCCTGCAGCCCTGCCCGAGATAGATCCTGCCCTGCCACGTCTGCCAAAGGGCCAGCGGTTCTTGCCTTGAAGGGCCCAGTTCAGCGGTTCTTGAGACGGCGGGGCCCAGTTCAGCGGTTCTTGAGACGGTGGGGCCCAGTTCAGCGGTTCTTGAGACGGTGGGGCCCAGGTCAGCGCTACTTGCCTTGAAGGGCCCAGTTCAGCGGTTCTTGAGACGGCGGGGCCCAGTTCAGCGGTTCTTGAGACGGCGGGGCCCAGTTCAGCGGTTCTTGAGACGGTGGGGCCCAGTTCAGCGGTTCTTGAGACGGCGGGCCCAGTTCAGCGGTTCTTGAGACGGCGGGGCCCAGTTCAGCGGTTCTTGAGACGGCGGGGCCCAGTTCAGCGGTTCTTGAGACGGTGGGGCCCAGGTCAGCGCTACTTGCCTTGAAGGGCCCAGTTCAGCGGTTCTTGAGACGGCGGGGCCCAGTTCAGCGGTTCTTGAGACGGCGGGGCCCAGTTCAGCGGTTCTTGAGACGGTGGGGCCCAGGTCAGCGCTACTTGCCTTGAAGGGCCCAGTTCAGCGGTTCTTGAGACGGCGGGGCCCAGTTCAGCGGTTCTTGAGACGGCGGGGCCCAGTTCAGCGGTTCTTGAGACGGTGGGGCCCAGGTCAGCGCTCCTTGCCTTGAAGGGCCCAGTTCAGCGGTTCTTGAGACGGCGGGGCCCAGTTCAGCGGTTCTTGAGACGGTGGGGCCCAGTTCAGCGGTTCTTGAGACGGTGGGGCCCAGGTCAGCGCTCCTTGCCTTGAAGGGCCCAGTTCAGCGGTTCTTGAGACGGCGGGGCCCAGTTCAGCGGTTCTTGAGACGGTGGGGCCCAGTTCAGCGGTTCTTGAGACGGCGGGGCCCAGTTCAGCGGTTCTTGAGACGGCGGGGCCCAGTTCAGCGGTTCTTGAGACGGCGGGGCCCAGTTCAGCGGTTCTTGAGACGGTGGGGCCCAGGTCAGCGCTACTTGCCTTGAAGGGCCCAGTTCAGCGGTTCTTGAGACGGCGGGCCCAGTTCAGCGGTTCTTGAGACGGCGGGGCCCAGTTCAGCGGTTCTTGAGACGGTGGGGCCCAGGTCAGCGCTACTTGCCTTGAAGGGCCCAGTTCAGCGGTTTTTGAGACGGCGGGCCCAGTTCAGCGGTTCTTGAGACGGCGGGGCCCAGTTCAGCGGTTCTTGAGACGGCGGGGCCCAGTTCAGCGGTTCTTGAGACGGCGGGGCCCAGTTCAGCGGTTCTTGAGACGGTGGGGCCCAGTTCAGCGGTTCTTGAGACGGCGGGGCCCAGTTCAGCGGTTCTTGAGACGGCGGGGCCCAGTTCAGCGGTTCTTGAGACGGTGGGGCCCAGGTCAGCGCTCCTTGCCTTGAAGGGCCCAGTTCAGCGGTTCTTGAGACGGCGGGGCCCAGTTCAGCGGTTCTTGAGACGGCGGGGCCCAGTTCAGCGGTTCTTGAGACGGTGGGGCCCAGTTCAGCGGTTCTTGAGACGGCGGGGCCCAGTTCAGCGGTTCTTGAGACGGCGGGGCCCAGTTCAGCGGTTCTTGAGACGGCGGGGCCCAGTTCAGCGGTTCTTGAGACGGCGGGGCCCAGTTCAGCGGTTCTTGAGACGGTGGGGCCCAGGTCAGCGCTCCTTGCCTTGAAGGGCCCAGTTCAGCGGTTCTTGAGACGGCGGGGCCCAGTTCAGCGGTTCTTGAGACGGTGGGGCCCAGTTCAGCGGTTCTTGAGACGGCGGGGCCCAGTTCAGCGGTTCTTGAGACGGCGGGGCCCAGTTCAGCGGTCCTTGCCTTGAAGGGCCCAGTTCAGCGGTTCTTGAGACGGCGGCCGGTCTATGGCCAACTGCTAATTGCCTGGTGGTGCCCTCCTGGGCAGCGGGGATGGTGCTCCTTCACTGCCCACCTGGGCTGTGGGTGGTGGGGCCCTCCTGGCCAGCTGGGCTGGGTCCTCCCTGAGCAGCGGCTATGGGGGTGGTGGGCTCCTCCTGGGCAGCAGGCCTGCTGCCTGACCTCTCCGACTTGCTGCCCTTGCCCTCCTTAGTCGTGGGCCTGTGTCCCTTTCCTCCCTTTGGAGCTGTGGCTGGTGACTGTCTCTGGGTGGTGTCCGGGGGGGATGTAGAAGGCGGGCTCCTGCGGCGCCCCTTCCGCCTTCTGCTCCTCTTCCCAGGGGGTGGGCTGGCTGTCCCCTTGCTGCTGGGCGAAGATCCAGACATGCGGGCTGGCGGGCTCCAATACCCCTGCACCCTTGTCAAGGGGGCTGCAGGGCTGGTGGTGGCTGAGGTGCTCTTCTTACCCCGACGAGAAGGAGGGGGGGGCTCAGGGTCAGGAAAGAAGTTAGTAGTGGCGAGGTAGAGCTTCTTGGGACAATGGAGAGTGGTAGGTACAGTGGGAATGGGAGTGGAGGGAGAGGATGTGGTTGTAGGTGAGTCACGTTTGCTGTCTTTGGGTGCAGGTGCAGGAGGGATAGGCTGTCGTGAGGTGGATGGCTGTTGGGTGGGTGGGTGGCTGCGTTTGTGTGGTGTGGAAGAGGGGGTGACAGACACAGTGGGAGAGGACACAGGGGACGTGTAAATGGCAGTGGGGGTGGTGACTGCACGTGTGCGGACTGGAGTGGAGGGTGTGCTGGTGATGGAAACACTGGCTGATGGTGAGGTGAATGGAGGTGTGAGTGTAGACGTCACAGGGAGGGAGGAGGGAGACGAGGAGGTGGGGGTCACAGAGGTGGTAGTGACTGTTGGCATGTCTGCATCGGAATGTTGCGTGTGTGAATGTCTGCGTGATCTGTGGTGCTTATGTTTGGATGAGCTTCTCTTGGGTGTTGAGGTGTGTGCAGGCTGGTCTGATGGTGTGGGTGGGACAGGCAGAGGAACAGGAGACTGGGAGGAGGGAGTTAGTAGAGGCAGGCAGGAGACAGGGACAATGGCTGCCGTCAGTGCTGAGGCCAGAGCCTGGAACGATCGCTGATGGGCAGCCTGACCCGAATGAATGCCCTCCAGGTACGCATTGCTGCGATGAACCTCCCTCTCCACCCCCTGGATGGCATTCAAAAGGGTAGTCTGCCCAACAATGAGCGTTCGGAGGAGGTCAATGACCTCCTCACTGAGGGCAGCGGGGGTAACAGGGGCAGGGCCTGAGGTGCCTGGGGCGAAGGAGATGCCCGGCTTCCTGGCAGAGCGGGCACGGGGCGAACGCTGAGGGGCTGCTGGGAGGGCGGAGATGGTGCGCTGGTTGGCGGCTGTACCTGTAATGGCGGGGGGCACGGATGGTGCCACCCGCGCAAGGGAGCCCCCTTCCGAGGACGTGTCCGTGTCGCTGCAGGCTCCAGTCGTCCCCGTCGTGGAGCTCCCCTCGCCCTCCGTCTCACTGGTCCAGTCTGACTCTGTGGCATGGCCCTCCTGGGCCATGTGAGATGCAGCTCCCTCCTGCCCCGATGCCACTTCTCCTCCGCCTGATGATGCTGATGCACACAAGCACAGAAAGACAAACAAAAAGGGGGGGGGAGAGAGAAATAAAGGGATATTGATTACATGGATCTCCGTTACAGTTAGCGGACATGACAGACACAGATGCCCCCTGCACTAAGTTGCGCACTTGGGGTCCGCTACGCATTCCGTGGAACATGCCCTACACGCCTAGAGTTGACAACTGCACCCATGGATGACACGGCCCAGGGATGGCTGTACTGAAAAACTACTGAGGGTGGTGGCTGGGGACACAGGGGCTTACGGGGGTGCCCAGCCTACAGATATCGCCCTGGCCTAGGGGGACCCACAGCCCTCCTCCCCCACCCAGACACCTCCACTGCGCGACAACAGAGTAGATAATGCTTGGACTCACCCCCTTGTGTCTGCTGTGCTGCCCTCACGCGCCCATCCAAATCAGGGTAGGCCACCGCCAGGATCCGGAACATCAGGGGGCTCAGTTGACGGCAGGCACCCCGCCTACGTTGGGAGGCCATCCCCAGCAGAGACTCGGCGGTCTTCTTGGTCCCGCGGCGGATGTCCTCCCACCTCTTGCGGCAGTGGGTGCCCCGTCGATGGTGGACCCCCAGGGTCCGGACTTCCTTGGCGATGGCACGCCAAATCCCGATCTTCTCATGGGCGCGGACCTATGTGACACGTACAGGGAGGGAGAAATACCACGTTCAAGTTTGTCAGCATTTTCCTTTCCAGTGGCCCAACGCCCCCCATCCCCGCCAGGCCCCCCGCCATGCCCCCCGCCAGGCCCAACATGCCCCCCATCCCCGCCAGGCCCCCCGCCATGCCCCCCGCCAGGCCCAACATGCCCCCCATCCCCGCCAGGCCCCCCGCCATGCCCCCCACCAGGCCCAACATGCCCCCCATCCCCGCCAGGCCCCCCGCCATGCCCCCCGCCAGGCCCAACATGCCCCCCATCCCCGCCATGCCCCCCGCCATGCCCAACATGCCCCCCATCCCCGCCAGGCCTCCCGCCATGCCCCCCGCCAGGCCCAACATGCCCCCCATCCCCGCCAGGCCCCCCGCCATGCCCCCCGCCAGGCCCAACATGCCCCCCATCCCCGCCATGCCCCCGCCATGCCCAACATGCCCCCCATCCCCGCCAGGCCTCCCGCCATGCCCCCCGCCAGGCCCAACATGCCCCCCATCCCCGCCAGGCCCCCCGCCATGCCCCCCGCCAGGCCCAACATGCCCCCCATCCCCGCCAGGCCCCCCGCCATGCCCAACATGCCCCCCATCCCCGCCAGGCCCCCCACCATGCCCCCCGCCAGGCCCAACATGCCCCCCATCCCCGCCAGGCCCCCCACCATGCCCCCCGCCAGGCCCAACATGCCCCCCATCCCCGCCAGGCCCCCCGCCATGCCCCCCGCCAGGCCCAACATGCCCCCCATCCCTGCCATGCCCCCCGCCATGCCCAACATGCCCCCCATCCCCGCCAGGCCTCCCGCCATGCCCCCCGCCAGGCCCAACATGCCCCCCATCCCCGCCAGGCCCCCCGCCATGCCCCCCGCCAGGCCCAACATGCCCCCCATCCCCGCCAGGCCCCCCCGCCATGCCCAACATGCCCCCCATCCCCGCCAGGCCCCCCGCCATGCCCCCCGCCAGGCCCAACATGCCCCCCATCCCCGCCAGGCCCCCCGCCATGCCCCCCGCCAGGCCCAACATGCCCCCCATCCCCGCCAGGCCCCCCGCCAGGCCCCCAAGCCAGCCAGTATCCCCAAATCCAGATTGAATTAAACTCACTTGTTGGTCTGGAGGACCGTAGAGTAGCGCATAATGGGGGAGGACCCCATCCACGAGTTTCTCCAACTCCTCTCCAGTGAAGGCAGGGGCCCTTTCCCCAGGTGCAGCAGCCATTGTCCCTTCCAGACCGAGGTCACAGCAACACTTGCAGTATAGGTCCTCTCCTGTGAAAGTTCAAGTCGCAAGTGGATAAGTAGATAGAAAATGGCGGTCACGTCCGCGGCGGTGCGTACCGCGGCGGTGCGTCCCGCCACCCGCCGGCACCCTTCGCCATTGGCTCATGAAACCCATAGGCTTCAATGTTAACCAATGCGGCTTTGCGCCGCGGTCTTCGCCCGCCGCCCGCCGCGGTGTGCCACGCCAGCGCATTGACCTCACATCCCATTGTCACACTTCACAGGTCAGGCAGCCGCCATTTCCAGGGCCCACATGGCTCAATTTCAACTGCGTCACACAGGCCTAGGCCTTGCATAGCCACTCAGACACGCCATTCACTGCATAGAGAATCGTATACTGTGCTAGCTGTGAGTACGTACCTGTGGGTTGCTTGACTGTGTGCTCCATGTTGTCCTTCCTAGGCACCGTCCGCTGGGTTGGGCGAGGAGACGGATGAATCCTCCCGTGTACCGACCGCTGGTGGACCTGTCGACAATGGAAGAACGCCACATTATCCTGACCTACCGTCTTAACCGTGCCACTATCCATGAACTGTGTGCCCAGCTGGAGCCCGACCTGATGTCCCCCATCCGCCAACCCACAGGGATTCCCCCTCTGGTGCAGGTCATGTCAGTACTCCATTTCTTGGCAAGTGGGTCATTTCAGACAACCGTGGGAATTGCTTCTGGGATGTCTCAGCCCATGTTTTCGAAGGTGTTATCCAGAGTGTTGTCTGCCCTGATGAAATCCGTGAGGAGCTACATCATTTTCCCTGAGGTGGGCGAATTGGCTACAGTGAAGGGTGATTTCTACACCCTTGGACATATTCCCAACGTAATTGGTGCCATTGATGGGACCCATGTGGCTTTGGTTCCCCCAAGAGACAGGGAGCAGGTGTACAGGAACAGAAAAAGTTACCATTCAATGAACATCCAGGTGGTGTGTTTGGCTGACCAGTACATCTCGCATGTAAATGCCAAATTCCCAGGGTCAGTGCATGACGCCTACATCCTAAGGAATAGCAGCATCCCTTACGTGATGGAACAGCTACAGAGACACCGTGTATGGCTAGTGGGGGACTCTGGGTACCCCAACATGTCGTGGCTACTGACCCCAGTAAGGAATCCCCGGACCAGGGCAGAGGAACGGTACAATGAGGCCCATGGGCGTACTAGGAGGGTGATCGAACGCACCTTTGGCCTCCTAAAGGCCAGGTTTAGGTGCCTGCATATGACAGGTGGATCCCTAATGTACTCACCTAAGAAGGTGTGTCACATCATCGTGGCCTGCTGCATGCTTCACAACCTGGCTTTGCGCCGCCAGGTGCCTTTCCTGCAGGAGGATGGTCGAGACGGTGGTGTTGTGGCAGCGGTGGAACCTGAGGAGAGTGACGAGGAGGAAGACGACGGGGCTGAAACAGACAACAGGGACAGAATCATTGAACAGTACTTCCAATAGGACACAGGTAACATTTCAAAGATAATTTAGTAAATGTTAACTACTCTCCAGCATCTCTGCTGCCTGTCTATTTGCCCCAGTGTATGATGACTGAGTTTTGGCTTTTCCCTCCCTATTTCAGATCTAGGGGTCCCCACTACGAGTCCTGTGCTTCGTTTCCCCATGGACTACAGCTTTGTGGCAGCTGTTTGTTGACTTCACCATGTACAAGGACATATTTGCACTGTCATGTCAATTACAATCTATTGAAATCACAGCCAGACTCCAGATATTTTGGTGCAAAATAGGTGTTTATTGAAGTGCTCAAAATGGGATGGGTGGTTTCAAGTGGGTGGGGGCTATGGTGAAGGAATGTCCATGGCAGAGTCCAGAGTAACAGTCACACAGGTGCATTGTCCAGAGGCCTGTGGAGAGATGGAGCATGGGCAGTTCAAGGACGGACAGGGTGACAATGTGGGACAGTGGGATGACATCAGGTGGTATCCATTGCTGGCGGGGGTCTTGACATCCTACTCTGTCTTCTTGCGAGATCTCAGGGCCTTCTTGCGGGGTGGTTCTTCTCCTGCAGGAGGTGGGGGTCTGGTGGGCTGCTGCTGTGCGGGGGCCTCCTGTCCACTAGCGCCGGCGGAGGTGGTTGGCTGTTCTTGGTCCAGGCTAGTGGCAGGGGCCCTTGGGTGTTGTTCAGTGGCCGCCCTGGTGTTTACGAGGTCCTGCAGCAGCCCTACCATGGTAACCAGGGTGGTGTTGATGGCTCTGATGTCCTCCCTGTACCCCCGATAGTGTTCCTCCTGCAGTGCCTGGATCTCCTGGAACCGGGCCAGTAACGTCGCCATCGTCTCCTGGGAGCGGTTGTATGCTCCCATGATGGTGGTGAGGACCTCGTGGAGAGTGGGTTCCCTGGGCCTCTCCTCCCCCCCCTGTCGCACAGCTGCCCTCCGAGTTCCCCTGTTTCCCTGGGCCTCTGCCCCCTGGCCGGTGTGCCCACTACCACTGCCCCCAGGTCCCTGTTGTTGTTGGGGTGGTGGGTTATCCTGGGTGCCCTGTAGTGGTAGACACACCGCAGATTGACGCCTGTGCTGGTGTTCCCAGAGGGGTTAGGGTCTGTAGTGGCCTGTGCCTGTGTGAGGGGAACCGACTGTCCAGAGGTCCCCGATGGTCCGGGCTGGTCATCGGTGTCCAGATCGACAGAGCTGCTGTCATCGCTGACGGCCTCTTGGGTGGGGGGTGTGGATAATTCTGGCCCCTCCGCCGCGGTGTGTTGACGGTCGGGTCCTGCAGGGGTATAGAGGTATGGTTATAGTTTCAATGTGTGGCATATGGGTGTATCTGTGGGTTCTCGTGTCCCCAAGTGCTGGCATTCGTGTGTGGGGGCTTTGGTGAGGGTGGCTTGTGGGGGGGATGTGTATATGCATTGGGCATGCTTTGGTGATGGGTGTCCATGCTTAGTGGACGCATGCAGGCCTAGGTTTTGGGATGTGTGGGTTGTGATGGTGAGACATTGGCGGGGAATAGGTGTGCTGGGGGTGGGGGTGAGGATGGTGGTGGGGGTGAGGATGGTGGTGGGGGTGAGGATGGTGGTGGGGGTGAGGGTGGGGGTGAGGATGGGGGTGGGGGTGAGGGTGGGGTTCGAGGATGGGGGTGAGGGTTGGGGTCTGATTTGGCATGCAGGTGGGGGGGAAGCAGTATTGAAGCTTCAACTTACCAGTATCCATTCCTCCGCCGACTCCTGCGAGGCCGTCAGGATGCAGGATGTTCAAGACTTCCTCCTCCCATGATGTGAATTGTGGGGGTTGAGGTGGGGGTCCTCCGCCAGTCTTCTGCACGGCGATGTTGTGCCTGGATACCATGGAACGCACCTTCCCCCGTAGGTCGTTCCATCGCTTCCTGATGTCTTCCCGATTTCTGGGGTGCTGTCCCACTGCGTTCACCCTGTCGACAATTCTCTGCCATAGCTCCGTCCTCCGGGCAATGCTAGTGTATTGTATCTGTGTGCCGAACAGCTGGGGCTCTACCCGAACGATTTCCTCCACCATGACCCTGAGTTCTTCGTCTGTGAAGCGGGGTTGTCTTTGGGGTGCCATGGGGTGGTGTGTATGATGTGTGGGGTGGAGTATGTGTATTTAAGTGAGTTGAGTGTGGTGGTGTGTGTTGTTTTGTGTGTGGATAGTGTGTGGGTGATGGTGTTGAGTGGCTGTGGCTGTTATTTTTTGGATGCTGGTGTCTCGCTCTTGCCTTCGTTACGAATTTTTTAGCGTAGGGGTTTGTGGGTGATGTGGGTGTGTGTTTTATATTGTATTGTGTGTGTGGGAGTGGTGTGTGTATGTGTATCAGGTGTGTGGGATTCAAATCGTCCAATGTGGCTGGGTTTTGTTCGTTTGTGTGTATTCTGACCGCGGCGGTGTGTCCCACCAATGGAATACCGCGTTTGAATGACCGCCGCGTGGATTCGTGGGTCGTAATGGCATGGGCGTATTTCTGTTGGCGTGACGGTGGAGATTTTGTCACCTCCACCTTTCCGCCGACCGCTGGTCTGGCGGTCTGTTGTGGCGGTCGGATTTTCGGAGGTTTGCCTTCTGCGGGTCAGAATGACCGTGGCGGGTTTCCGCGACCGCGGCGGGATTATGGAGGATTTCTGCCCGGCGGTAGGCGCCTTTTACCGCCGAGGTCAGAATGACCACCTATGTGTTTTGGGCCAGTGGGCCACGGACATTTTTAAGTGGGCATTGTCCCTCCTTTTGTAAATATTGTATATATTGTATATACTGTTTATTTATTTATGAACGTATTTCTCACAATTTCTAATATTACACTCATTTGACTCCATTCCTTTTGTCCTTGCGTTATTCCTCAGGGTTACGGGGTGTATATGTAATGTTGTTGCATGTGTTTGTGTGTATGGTGTTGGGGTGAGGGTGGAGGTGGGGGTGTTGCGTGTGTGTCTCACTCTCTTTTTCTTCCCCCCTCCCCTGTGTGCTAGGTGCAGTACTCACCGTGGTCGTCTTCACTGGCGTTCATGCTCCTGGTGTATGAGAAGATACACCAGCATGGGGAACACCTGCATTTCGGGCTCCATGGCGTCCTGGTTCTTCCTTGTGTGTCAAGAGGTGAGTCGTTTCCCTTCAGAGTACTGTTTCCGCCGTGCTTTTGATGGCGTTGGTACCGCCCTGGAAAAGGTGGCGGATGGGCTTGTTATAATGCAGTGGGCGGTACATTGTTTTCCGCCTGGCTGTTGGCGGTTACCGCCACGGTGTTTGTTGCTACCGGCATAGTGGTCGGAGTGTTAAAGTGGCTGTATCTGTTGGCGGTTTCTGCCGTGGTCATGATTCCAATTTTTTTTACCACCGGCTTGTTGACGGCATTACTGCTGCTTTATCACCGACCGCCAGGGTTGTAATGAGGGCCTATGTCTGGATAGTAAAATTTTCAAGTATAAAGACCTGACTGTTACACTTAAAGAGCACACTAAGGGGGTCATTCCGACCCTGGCCGGATGACGGAAGCACCGCCAACAGGCTGGCGGTGCTTCCTGGGCCATTCTGACCGCGGCGGTAAAGGCGTGGTTAGAAAACCGGGTCCGGCGGTTTCCCGCCGGATTTCCCCCGGGTGCCCAAATCCGCCATGGCAGCGCTGAAAGCAGCGCCGCCATGGGGATTCTGACCCCCTTCCCGCCACCCTGTTTCTGGCGGCTTTTACCGCCAGGAACAGGATGGCTGGAACGGGTGTCCAGGGGCCCCCTAACAGGGCCCCAGCCTGCTTTTCACTGTCTGCCTAGCAGACAGTGAAAAGCGCGACGGGTGCTACTGCACCCGTCGCACACCTGCAACACCGCTGGCTCCATTCGGAGCCGGCTTCAGTGTTGCAGGCCCCTTTCCCGCTGGGCCGGCGGGCGCTAACTTGGCTAGCGCCCGCCGGCCCAGCGGGAAAGTTGAAATGGCCCCAGCGGTCTTTTGACCGCGGAGCGGCCATATGACGGTTACCGCATGGCGGGCGGCTACCGCCGCCCACCGCGGTTAGAATGAGGCCCTAAGTGTAATAGTATGAATGTAGTATATGTTATTAAGGCCCTCATTACAACCAACTAGGCCATGCACTACCAGTTACACAGCTAGCCACCAGCCCATGGGATACAGGGCCTGATTCTAACTTTGGAGGACGGTGTTAAACCGTCCCAAAAGTGGCGGATATACCACCTACCGTATTACGAGTTCCATAGGATATAATGGACTCGTAATACGGTAGGTGGTATATCCGCCACTTTTGGGACGGTTTAACACCGTCCTCCAAAGTTAGAATCAGGCCCACAATGCCTAAACGCTATTAGCTGCACACCCGAAACCCACAGGACCCTGCCCAGTAGTAGATGCCCACTAACACTATTGGGGTTGGAGTGTTTCAAAGCCTGCCCAACAAGCGACCTACCCTGCCAGTTCGCCCTGGCCTAGGGGCACCCACAGCCCACATCCCCCACCCAGGTAAAACCTTAACGCGTGCAAAGTCATGATTCTGAATCTGTCCTCACCCCCTTGTGGCTGCTGTGATGTCTTCAAGCGCCCATCCAACTCCAGATAGGCCACCGCCAGGATATGGAACATCAGGGTACGACGGGCATCCCATCCTCGCTGGGAGGCCAGCCCCAGCTGGGCCTCCGCTGTCTTCCTTGCCCAGCAGCGCAGGTCCTCCCACCGCCGTTTGCGGCAGTGGGTGCTCCACCTGCCAAAGACCCCCTGGGTCCGCACCTCCTTGGCGATGGCACGCCAAATACCCTTTTTCTGATGGGCGCTGACCTGCTTGGGAAATATACATAGAAAAAAGGGATTAGTAATACCATCCGGACTGTTACACTGAAGACCCACAATATCCCTCCCATCCCCTTACGCACAGACACTGACCACCAGACATGCAGCACTCTACCCAGGACCCCTCAGCCACCCCCTACACGAGGCATACACACACAGCACTCCATACATTCATGGTCCATGCATCATGCACACAGTGTACTCACCTGTTTGTCTGGAGGACCATTGAGTGAAGTATACTGAGGTAGGACCCCATCCACCTGTCTCTCCAACTCCTCCGAAGTGAAGGCGGGGGCCCTTTCGCCAGACACTCGATCCATTGTCGCTTCCAGACACAGGTCACACACAGCGGCACTTGCAGTATAGGTCCTCTCCGGTTGAAGGTCAGGTAGCAAGTGATTGAACAGATAGAAAATGGCAGTCACGTCCGCGGCGGTGCTACCGTCACCGCCGACGTACATCGCCATTGGCACCTGGAACACATAGGGCTCAATGATAACAAATGCGAAGTTGCGCGGCGGTCATCGACCGCCGACCGCAACGGCGCACAATGCCAGCAGAATGACCTAATTTCCACTTGTCTCTCCTCACAGGTCAGGCAGCCGCCATTTCAGGGGGGCACAGGCCATGGCATCTAACTGCGTCACAGCAGACATTGGCACATCAACTGACTTTCGAATTCACATACTGTTTCTGTAAAGGAAGAAATGCTTTTTTTATTGCAACATATGTGGGAATATGACCCTCTGCTCACCGTTTTCCACCCTAAAGTCCAACCGCTGAGGATGAATAGGAGATGGAGACATTCCCCTGTCTACAGACCTCTTGTGGACCTGGCGACTATGGAGGACAGGCACATAATCCTTACCTACAGACTTGATCGGGCCACAATCCAAGAACAGTGTGCCCAATTGGAGCCATACCTGATTTCAGGTATCCGTCACCTCACAGGTATCCCCCCTCTAGTGCAGGTCCGGTCAGTGCTCCATTGCCTGGCAAGTGGTTCCTTCCAAACAACAGTGGCCATGGCATCAGGGATGTCTCAGCCAATGTTCTCCAACGTGTTGACCAGAGTGTTGTCTGCCCTGCTGAAACACATGTGCAGCTACATTGTATTCCCCCAGGTGGAGGATTTGGCCACAGTGAAGGCTGACTTTTATGCCCTGGGACATATCCCCAACATCATTGGTGCCATTGATGGTACCCATGTAGCATTTTTCCCCCCACCCCGGAGAAATGAACAAGTGTTCAGGATTAGAAAAAGCTATCACTCTCTTAATGTGCAGATGGTGTGTTTGGCGGACCAGTACATCTCCCATGTGAATGCCAATTATCCTGGCTCTGTGCATGACGCCTTTATCTTGAGGAATAGCAGCATCCCATATGTGATGGCTAAACTCCAGAGGCACCGGGTGTGGCTAATAGGTGAGCTCAAGGTCCCCACACAGTATATGTTGGTGTATGGGTATGAGGTTGTCTCTAAGGGTGAGTGTGTGGCTAACAGGTATCCCTCGATATTTGCAGGTGACTCTGGTTACCCCAACCTCTCATGGCTACTGACCCCAGTGAGGAATGCCAGGACAAGGCCAGAGAAACGTTACAATAAGGCACATGGGTGAACAAGGAGGATAATTTAGAGAACCTTTGGCCTCCTGAAGGCCAGGTTCAGGTGCCTCCATCTGACTGGTGGATCCCTGTACTACTGACCCAAGAAGGTGTGCCAGATCATCGTTGCATGTTGCACAACCTGGCCTTGAGACGCCAGGTGCCTTTTCTGCCGGAGGACGAGCCTGGAGATAGTCGTGTGTCAGTGGTGGAGCCTGTGGACATTGAGGAAGAGGAGGCAGAGGATAAAGATGTGGACAACAGAAGTTCTCTCATACAACAGTACTTCCAGTGACACACAGGTAACACACCGTAACTTCACTTTACATTGCTTGTGTTGGACATTGGACATGGCAGCATGATTTCCCTATGTCTATGGCCACTTACTGTACCCTTTGGCATCTCTATTTTCAGATCTCTGTGCCCCACTCTGCCTCCTGGTGGGTTTACTGCTGCCTACTACAGGTCATACCAATGTATATATAACTGTACATATGAATTGCAATGTTTACAGATTGTTGAACTAATACATATTTCAATCAGTTGACAGCCTCCAGGGGTGTTTATTTAAGTGCTAAGAGGTTGAGGGGGATGTGCAATGGGCTGGGGTGATGGTGGAGGAATGTCCAGTTAGAGTCCAGTCTCTTTGTATCACAGGTGCATTGTCCAAGGGGGCATAGGAAGGGGAGTAATGGTAGTTCAAGGTGGACAGGGTGACACAGTGGAACAGAAGAGTGACATTCGGGAGAGTCCTATTTCTTGGCGGGGGTCTTGGCAATGTTCTATGGCTTCTGCCTGGATCGCAGGGACTATTTTCGGGATGGATCTCCTTCTGCAGGGGGTGGGGTGCTGGTGGCCTGCTGTTCCAGTGGCGGGCCTCTTGTCGCCGGTGGAGGTGGAGGGCTGTTCTTCGGTGTGGCTAGTGTCAGGGGCCCGTTGGTGTGCCACTGCCTCCCTCACGGTGTTGGCCATGTCAGCCAGCACCCCTGCAATGGTGACCAGGATGGTGTGGATGTGTTTGAGGTCCTCCCTGATCCCCAGGTACTGTCCCTCCTGCAGCTGCCGGGTCTCCTGCAACTTGGCCAGTATCTGGCCCAAGGTCTCCAGGGAATGGTGGTATGCTCCCAGGATCCCTGCAAGTGCCTCGTGGAGAGTGGGTTCCCTGGGCCTGTCCTCCCCGTCGCACAGCAGCTTCCCTGTTGTCCTGTGCATCTGTCCCCTGAGCTGTGTGCCCATTGCCACTGACCCCAGGTCCCTGATTGTCTTGGGTTTGTGGGGTTGCCTGGGGTCCCTGAAGTGGTGGACACACGGCTGATTGACGTGTCCTGGGGACAGTGGTATGGGCCCCCTTGGTGAGAGCTGTGCTGATGTTTCCTTAGGGGAGAGGGTCTGTGGTGGTATAGGACTGTGGCAGGGTTACCGACTGTAAGGAAATGCCTCCTTGGCATGGTCACGCCCTGACATTTTGCCTTTGCTGATGCTAAGTTTTGATTTGAAAGTGTGCTGAGGCCTGCTAACCAGGCCCCAGCACCAGTGTTCTTTCCCTAACCTGTACTTTTGTTTCCACAATTGGCACACCCTGGCATCCAGGTAAGTCCCTTGTAACTGGTACCCCTGGTACCAAGGGCCCTGATGCCAGGGAAGGTCTCTAAGGGATGCAGCATGTCTTATGCCACCCTGGGGACCCCTCACTCAGCACAGACATACTGCTTGCCAGCTTGTGTGTGCTAGTGAGGACAAAACGAGTAAGTCGACATGGCACTCCCCTCAGGGTGCCATGCCAACCTCACACTGCCTATGCAGTATAGATAAGTCACCTCTCTAGCAGGCCTTACAGCCCTAAGGCAGGGTGCACTATACCATAGGTGAGGGCACCAGTGCATGAGCACTGTGCCCCTACAGTGTCTAAGCAAAACCTTAAACATTGTAAGTGCAGGGTAGCCATAAGAGTATATGGTCTGGGAGTCTGTCAAGCACGAACTCCACAGCACCATAATGGCTACACTGAAAACTGTGAAGTTTGGTATCAAACTTCTCAGCACAATAAATGCACACTGATGCCAGTGTACATTTTATAGTAACATACACCCCAGAGGGCACCTTAGAGGTGCCCCCTGAAACCTTAACCAACTATCCGTGTAGGCTGACTAGTTCTAGCAGCCTGCCACACACCAGACATGTTGCTGGCCACATGGGGAGAGTGCCTTTGTCACTCTGTGGCTAGTAACAAAGCATGTACTGGGTGGAGGTGCTTCACACCTCCCCCTGCAGGAACTGTAACACCTGGCGGTGAGCCTCAAAGGCTCACCCCCTTTGTTACAGCACCACAGGGCACTCCAGCTAGTGGAGTTGCCCGCCCCCTACGGCCACGGCCCCAATTTTGGCGGCAAGGCCGGAGGAGATAATGAGAAAAACAAGGAGGAGTCACTGGCCAGTCAGGACAGCCCCTAAGGTGTCCTGAGCTGAGGTGACTCTGACTTTTAGAAATCCTCCATCTTGCAGATGGAGGATTCCCACAATAGGGATAGGAATATGCCCCCCTCCCCTCTGGAAAAGACACAAAGAGGGTGTACCCACCCTCAGGGCTAGTAGCCATTGGCTACTAACCCCCCAGACCTAAACACGCCCTTAAATTTAGTATTTAAGGGCTCCCCAGAACCTAGGAACTCAGATTCCTGCAACCTAAGAAGAAGAGGACTGCTAAGCTGAAAAACCCTGCAGAGAAGACGGAGACACCAACTGCTTTGGCCCCAGCTCTACCAGCCTGTCTCCCCACTTCTAAAGACACTGCTCCAGCTACGCTTTCCCCAGGGACCAGCGACCTCTGAATCCTCAGAGGACTGCCCTGCATCTAGAAGGACCAAGAACTCCCGAGGACAGCGGCTCTGTTCACCCAAGACTGCAACTTTGTAACAAAGGAGCAACTTTAAAACAACTTGCGTTTCCCGCCGGAAGCGTGAGACTTGCCACTCTGCACCCGACGCCCCCGGCTCGACTTGTGGAGAACAATCACTTCAGGGAGGACTCCCCAGCGACTGTGAGACCGTGAGTAGCCAGAGTTGCACCCCCCTGAACCCCCACAGCGACGCCTGCAGGGGGAATCCCGAGGCTCCCCCTGACTGCGACTGCCTGCTTCTCAGATCCTGACGCCTGGTAAAGACTCTGCACCCGCAGCCCCCAGGACCTGAAGGATCCGAACTCCAGTGCAGGAGTGACCCCCAGGAGGCCCTCTCCCTTGCCCAGGTGGTGGCTACCCCGAGGAGCCCCCCCCCCCTTGCCTGCCTGCATCTCTGAAGAGACCCCTTGGTCTCCCATTGATTTCAATTACAAACCCGACACGTGTTTGCACACTGCACCCGGCCGCCCCTGTGCTGCTGAGGGTGTACTTTCTGTGTGGACTTGTGTCCCCCCCGGTGCCCTACAAAACCCCCCTGGTCTGCCCTCCGAAGACACGGGTACTTACCTGCTGGCAGACTGGAACCGGGGCACTCCCTTCTCCATTGAAGCCTATACGTTTTGGGCACCACTTTGACCTCTGCACCTGACCGGCCCTGAGCTGCTGGTGTGGTAACTTTGGGGTTGCTCTGAACCCCCAACGGTGGGCTACCTTGGACCCAAACTTGAACCCCGTAGGTGGTTTACTTACCTGCAAAAACTAACAAACTCTTACTCCCCCCAGGAACTGTTGAAACTTGCACTGTGTCTAGTTTTAAAATAGCTATATGTGATTTATGTGAAAACTGTATATGCTATTTTGCTATTTCAAAGTTCCTAAAGTACCTACCTGCAATACCTTTATTTGAAGTATTACATGTAAATCTTGAACCTGTGGTTCTTAAAATAAACTAAGAAAATATATTTTTCTATACAAAAACCTATTGGCCTGGAATTGTCTCTGAGTGTGTGTTCCTCATTTATTGCCTGTGTATGTACAACAAATGCTTAACACTACTCCTTTGATAAGCCTACTGCTCGACCACACTACCACAAAATAGAGCATTAGTATTATCTCTTTTTGCCACTTTCTTACCTCTAAGGGGAACCCTTGGACTCTCTGCATACTATTCCGTACTTTGAAATAGTGCATACAGAGCCAACTTCCTACACCGACTGTCCAGAGGTCCCTGATGGGCCAGGTTGGTCATCGTGATCCAGCCGTGCAGAGCTGCTGTCATCACTGTGGGCCTCTTCTGTGGGGGGACTGGATGTTGGTGGCACCTCCTCTCCGGTGACGTTGAGTGGGGGTCCTGTGGGGATGTAAATGCAGTGTTATTGTATCTGGGTGTGCCATCTTGTGCATGGGTGTGTTTCCCTGTATGGTTGTGATAGCCCTGTCAGCTTTGCCTTGTGTGCGTGGTGATTTTGTGGGCTAGGTGATTCTCTCTAATGGGCATGCTTTAGTGATGGGTGTCCATGCAGGTCTGTGATGGGTGTCCATGCATTGGTGTTGCATGCAGGGCTTGGTATTGGGATGGGTGGGTTGTGATAGTGGGGTATATGTGAGGTAGTGGAGATATGGGGGTGAGGGTAGGAGTTTGTGATGGCATGCAGGTAGGGTGGGGGATATAGTAGTAAAGATTTGACTTACCAGAGTCCGGTCCTCTTGCTACTCCTGCGAGGCCCTCGGGATGCATGATCGCCAGGACTTGCTCCTCCCATGTTGTTAGTTGTGGGGGAGGAGGTGGTTGTCCACCCCCAGTCCTCTGTCCGGATACCTGGTGTCTTGCAACCACAGAATGCACCTTCCCCCGTAGGTCGTTCCACCTCTTCCTGATGTCATCCCTTGTTCTGGGGTGCTGTCCCACGGCGTTGACCCTGTCTATAACTATCCGCCATAGCTCCATCTTCCTTGCAATGGACGTCTGTTGCACCTGTGATCCGAATAGCTGTAGCTCTACCCGGATGATTTCCTCCACCATGACCCTTAGCTCCTCCTCTGAAAACCTGAGGTGTCTTTGGGTTGCCATGGATGTGGTGTGAGTGGTATGTGTGAGTATGTGTGAGGTGATGTGTTGTGGTGTGTGCTGTGAGGTGCGTGGATGGTGTATGGGTGATGGTGTTCTGTGACTCAGATTGAGTGGGTGCTCCTGGCTTGTTCTGTTAGCAATCTTTTTTTTCGTTGAAAGGGTTGTGGGTAATGTGGGTGTGTGTTTTATAGTGGTGTGGGTGTGTGGGAGTAGTGTGTGTATGTGTGTCAGGTGTGTGTAGTTTGAATTGTCCAATGTGATGTAGTTTTGTAAGTGTGTGTGTATTTTGAGCGCAGCAGTGTGTACGGCCAATGGTTTACCGCAGTTGAAAGACCGCTGCGGTATTTCGTGGGTCCTGATACTCTGGGCATATTTCTGTCGGCGTACCGGTGTAGGTTTTGGTACATCCAGTTTATCAGTACCATTTGGTCTGGTGGACTTGTGTGGGTGTCTGTATAGTGGGGGATTTCTCTGTGTGAGTCATAATACCCGTAACGGTATACCTCCGTGGTCACGGTATGTTGGCGGCCATCAGCACGACAGTAGGCGGCATTTACTGCAAATGTTGTAATGAGGGCCTAAATGTCCATGTGATCTATTTTATGTAGGCTAGACAAGACAGAAGATAAAAGTGTGCATTTTACAACACTGCAGCTAAATTAGATGCAAGGTACAGGGAGACACTTTGGTTGACCATTTTACAACTTTGAGTCATTTGGCAGAATCTATGAGATGGTTGGTGATTGAAAAGATTAGTATGACTCCACGAGGGGGCGATATAGTTAATATCTTAAATTTACGTGAATGCAAATGGATTTATCTCTTGGACTGAGTATCCCAGGGTCTAAATGAGTATGAGGAAATAGCAAGGCAGGTGGCTTGTATGCCGAATGGTTAAATGGATTGCTTCTCCTCTGTTTGGAAACTAAGGTTCATAAATACTTTGGGTAATTCCGATTAGTCTGCTTTGTCAACTCTGGATAACCTGGCCGAGGAATTAATGTGCAAGCATATAGAAGAGAGACTCACTGTGGTAATGGCAACTATGCGGCTAGATACGAAGACTATATCTATGCAGAGGGTAACTGACATGAGTTTACAGCCTCCCTAACTGACGGTGCAATTGTGATAAATGAGATTAAGGTCTATCATTCTGACGGGATTGGTTTTGTAGCATAGGTGCTTTGTAATTGTTCACATGAGTCTCCTTTTTTTTGTAAACAGCGAGTATATGCATTGAAGCAATAATGTGCACATGAACGCAGTGAGAGTTCACAGGAAGGAGTTTCATTGTAGTAATGGTGTGGACGTGGGCAATATTGAGTGGTGATATCCTGTTGGAAGTATTTAACGTTACTATGTTGTATTCAGATTCATTCATTTTGATTGGATCGTTTTTTCAGCATAGATGTCTCTTTAAATCAACAGTGTTCTTCCAGTATTCATAACTTCCAACTGCAACACGGGAAACAAAGGAGTCTGAATAAATCTACTTTGTATCTGTTAGCAAAATCTTCCTAATTTTGGAAGGAGGTAATTTGAAATAATACAATTCAGGATTATTTGTGTCATCCCCAGAAAAATAAGTACATTTATCTGAATACCGTTTTGGGCTCCCCACCGGCGGTGTTGAACAGTGTCCCCACTGTGTGTAGTTAGTACTGGTCTGTATCTAGTGACACGGTGCAGGTAGTAATGTCCCCAGTTGTTGTAACAGAACATTTCCCCATAATTCATTGTATGTCTATATACATCATCACTGTCAAATAGAGAATAGTTCTTCATTTCAGTTAACATAGAATCAACTGTCTGGACATCCCAATCATCAGATACAACACCAGGAGTAATTACATCTGTCATAGATATTTTAAATACTTATGAATTTGAATGACCCCAGTAGGCCAGTATATATCAAATGGAACGTTGTCCCACACAATCCCATCAGGAATCGGTACTGCTGAAATGTTCACAAGGGACAAGTCTCTTCGGACCTTATTAAGACTTCATCTACGAGCTCAACTGTTGAATGTTCAGGAAGGTAATGACCATTTATAAGTAAAAAGAAAACAGTCACAAAACCAATCCATAAAAATAATGCGAAAAATGTCAAGCAGAACCATAAATAGTTCCATGGGTGAACTAAATAGTTATTATTAATCCACTGATACAGCTTACGTGTCTTTGAAACATTTTCAATTACTGGAGTGGATGAGTCTGAAGAAAAGTCATCTATATCGATGAAATAACCAGGGGCAGTCTCTGCAAATGCAGGAACCGGTGCATTACTGGTGGATGGATCCACTTCACATGAAGGCTCATAGTAGAAGATATCATCAGTCTGTGGTGTAGAAAACCACCAAATCTTGGACAGGTGCTGTTGTTGAAATGGTAACTGGAATCACCAAGAGCTCATTTTCCGCCCTCCCAATGGTCGAGGAGATATTTGTAGCATCGTGGGACATGTTTGTGTGGTCAGAAGTAGAGGTATTATTTCTGCTTTGAAGAGGTATGTCCTGTTGGGTAGTGACAGGGGACCAGGAACTACCCAAGGGACCTTGGGGTTTACTCTGCAGTATCGCCCACATGGTGAATTTTGATGTCATCAATGGAAATGAATCTCTTTACTTTGGAACAAGGCAGCAGTGGTAGAATGACAGTTCTGGTACCTTGTATCCCTAGGATTGTAGGATGGACCGTGTTTCTTTTTTAAAGCGATTTTCTCACGAATCAGATCCCCAACTTTAGGAATCCAGCCAGTTGAAGTTTTTGGTAAATCCCTTATTCCTAAAGTGGCAACGCCGGCAGATGAATTATCATCACGAAATTGCTGAATCTCCTGTAAGATAGTGAGACGTTCATTTATGTCAAAAGGTGTGTCTGCTGCCACCAAACCAGAGCCATCAAGATCTGGGACATACATAGGTATCCCAAAGAGAACCTCATATGGTGTGCATCCTCCAGCATGGATGTTTCATAATGGTTCATATGAGTTTATTTTCTTTTTTATACAGCGAGCATATGTACATAAATAATTAGGTGCACATGAGCGCAGTTAAAGCTCCCAGGAAGGAGATTTTTAGTGTAACAATGTCGTGGACATGGGCAACGTGGAGGATTAATTCCCTGTAGAAAGTAACTGACGTAACTATGTTGTTCTCACATTCCAATCATACCTTAGTGAAAAGAGGACGCTAACAGAGTTGATTTAAACACGAGTTTCATTTCACACTAGGTGAACAGTGAAGGTGGAGGTTCCTTTTTTGTTGAGACGAACGATTAATCCTGAGACAAGCCGGCTGGTATGTTGACCTTTTGGGTTTTCACTAAAAATGGTTAGTTTTAAATAACGTGGGATGTGAAGTGATGTTTTCTTTTCTCTACTTTTTCAAACACTAAGAAATTTAATTTTAAGTTGTGCTAATGCGGTGAGGTTACGGCCTTTGGTAACCAGGAAGTCTATCCGCTAGACTAAGGAAATTTAATTTAATTAAAATTATTTTAAAACGACTCAGCTTGAGCCCACGTCACAGGTTGGGGGTGAAGTTTATCTTTGAAGGAGTCACGAACTATCGGAGCTCTGTATGTTTGAGAAACTATGACGGATTTCCTAATTTAATGATAGACTGAGTCCAATTATGTGATTTATCTGATCCATTCAAGAAAAACATATATATATATTTTTGAAAGGATCCTAAGGAACAAACTGAGAAAGTGAAATGATGACTAATGCATCCCTAGAAGGATGGACCATGTTTTTACAATCTATGTGAGGAAAGTTATGGATGCAGAGGCGACTCACACACTATAGGTGAGAGACCGTGAAGTACGTCTTTATAAAAAGTAACATACCAACCGAGGGCTATCTAATTCGGTGAGCTTATCTCTCTAGATATAAGAAGATTTGGGGACCTGTCTGGAAAAGTATATATTTGAATTTGGAGCTGATTTCTCTCACTAAACGGAACCTTATGGGTAAGTAACAATATAGATAACTTGCAGCATAGAAGATAATTGGAGTGACACGGTATTAAGGTTGGACATTTGTGTCCCTATTTTTGATTATAGATTTTGTCTCCTACCTCTGAGTCCTGATGAAGACCCGTTTTGGAGCCCAGAACTGGCCATATTTTTGTTGTTGGGTCGAAACGTCGACAAATATGGTTTAGCCTGGATTAGGCTATGAAGTCAAGTTGAGGATAATACTGACTAGGGAAATGTAACCTGGATGAAATGAGTTTGACTTTATTGTGTAATGGTCAACCAACAGGCTTTATAAATTGAATTATTTGTAGATATATTGTAGATGTGTTGCTGATTTCCATGTTTCTAATCACGAGCACTTTACTTTTGCACTTTTTTCTGTCCTCTTTTTTGTTCCATTGGAGTAGGAAATGTAGACTGTTTTACAATTGTGTAAGGAAGAATTAAAAAGTGTATATTTTCTTATATAGAGTAATTTAAGTCTTTATTTTTGATTGTTTGATTACTTGTTTTGTTATGCGGCATGGTTAGAACATATTCCTAACTTTGTATGGATCATCAATTGAACTTCTTGAGTTTCTTATCATTGTTGATAAGAAACTGTCTCCGGATGGGCCAATGTAGTCTTGCCTCCTGATAGGTGGTCACCCTGCTGGGTGACCAATCCCCCTTCCTGGGCTATTTAGGGTCTCCCTCTTGGGTGGGACCTCAGATTCAACGTGTAAGATTCCAGCAAGACTCCTCTGTATCGTTTACTTCATCTTCTGGCCACTGGGACTGCAAATGGACCCTCTAGGAACTGACAATCTGCAACTCCAGAGACGACTCTGCTTTGCAACTTTGTTTCTCCGGCTCTTTCCATCAACTGCAACATTTCCCTGGGTGTGTATTCTCTGAGGGCGACGAGTCTTCAGCCTGCATAAGAAGAAGGAATCTCCCTTGGAGTGAAGGAGTCACACCTCTGCATCCGCAGGCACCAAATGCAACGACAACTGGCTGCGTGGATCCTCTCTTCTCCAGAGCTGCATGGATCCTGCACCACAGGTACTGGTCTGGAGTGGTCCCCGTGGTCCTTTCTATCAGTTGTCCACCTTGGGAGATGGTAAGCCCTTACCTCTCCTTGCAAAACAGTACCTCTGTGCACCGGGACTCTTGCAGCTACCAAGGCTTGTTTGTTCCTCCTCCAAGGGATCTAGCCTCCAGCCTCCAGCACTCCTTCCTGCCAAACACAGTCTCCTGCCTGCTGCTCCAGCAACGTGGGGCTACTCTTCAGGTGTGCTGAGTGGGCCTCACTACGATTCCTGTGCCTTCTGCCTGTTGGTCGTCTGTGGGGGCTACCTCCTCTTCTTGTGATTCTCCCAACTGCTGAGGGCCACCTTGGGCTCCCCTCCTTGTGTCGAATCTCCTGGACCTTGCTGGTCCTCTTCAGCCTTGCAAAACCTTCATCTCCGACTCTTGCATTTGCCAAGGCTTGTTGGTGGTTTTCCAGCACCACTGGCCAACTACATCACGACTGCGGACGTAGGACATCACTTGCATCACTTCAGGGGCTCCTCTTCTGCTCCTGTGCTGCACTGCTGACTTTCTTCATCCACCGTCGACCTGGTCCTGCATCCATTGAAGGGTGGGTAGCGGCTCCTGCCACAACCACACACTCCAACTCGAATTGGACTTGGTCCCCTTCCTTTGCAGGTCCTCTTCTGTCAGGATCCACCTTTGTTTTTTCCAGTCTTGTCTGGGTATTGCACAGTCCTTTTCCAAAGTCCTCTCCTCCTTTTCGCTGGGGGGCACCCTGGTACTTACCTTTTGGGGTTCGTAGTTCCTCCAGCTCTCCTCTACTAATTCCACTCCTTTGGGTGGGGGAATGCTTTTCACATTCCACTTTTTAGTAAATGGTTTGGCCCTCCCCGAGGGCCCTCACTGTCTGCTATTGATTTTACCAATGCCTACTGCTTTCTATGCTATTTCCTAATTGCTAATGTGCACATAATAGTGTGTTTACTTACCGCCAGTTGGGGTATTGCCTATACAGTAGTTTAGAATTTGTGTTACCATAGTAAAGTAACTTTATTTTTGTAACACTGTGTGGTTCTTTCATGCGCGTAAGTGGTGTGTGACTATAGTGGTATTGCATATCTTTGCATGTCTCCTAGATAAGTCTTGGCTGCTCATCCACAGGTCCCTCTAGAGAGCCCTGGCTTCCTACATACTGCCTACACTTCACTAATAGGGGTCACCTGGACCTGGTATAAGGTGATAACAATGGCCTAAGGAATGGAATCTTGGGCCAGGTCTCAAGACTTCTGCACAAGTGTCAGATGAAGTTTCCTTAGATGAAGGTTTTCTACCTAGACGTGACTTGCTAATACCACCACTATAGACTTATAACCCGGCGTACCGGGCTATACATGCCATTAAGGCCCGCTCCAGCGTTTTGACAATGGAGGGGTACTTTAATGCCGGTATAGCCCAGCTACCAAGGTCCATACTGCTTTTAGAACATTCTGACACTAGAGGGCAGAATTTTCTAATAAATAAAACAAAGCTATCACAGAGGGTATTGAAATCCCCTTGGGCTCCGTGAGGTCTTTGTTCACAGCAGCCGGAGCACTCCATTGTTTTCAATGGAGCTCTCAAAATTCCAATGTTCTAATAGACTTTAGAAATTTTTTGTTTGTCATCACTCATGAAGGGCATCTAGGAGTTTCTGCCACCACACGGAACATAAAACAATTTTATTGGTGGCATGGCCTAGATGATCAGGTCAATACATGGATAGGTGAATGTGACGAGTACTTGGTTTCTGACAAAAATTGGAAGCTTGCTGAGACCAAATGACATGCTGTTCCTCTTCCTAATGGACCCCTGGTGAAGATTTCTCTGGATTTTGCTCGTCCGTTTGATCTTTCACCCTGTCACATGAAGTACATGATCGTGTTAGTTGACTATTTTTCAAAATGATACTAATATGATTTTGTATCTTCTCCTGACACCAAAACAGTTATTTCTTTCAGTAACAGAGTTACATGGATGTAGGACGCCACCATGGGGGTGGTGCTGACAGCAGAGTGCCCAGGGGCACTCTAGAGAGACATGAACCCAGAAATAGAGGGTTCAGAAGCGGCGTGCACGGGGAACCCAGGGATGGACGGAGAAGACGCAAGAGGGAGACACGGAGGGAAAAGTGACGGCAGAGAAAGACACGGAGGAGGAGGCCACAGAGGACGAAGACGCGCAGGTGAAAGACGCGGGATTGAGAAGCAAAGAGGAGGGAGACACCAGAAGTGAAGTGGACACCGAAGCAGGAGAGGAACAACACTGGGGAAAAAAATAAACAACCTGCCACGTCCCAGCAGGGACGTGGCTAATGCAGGTACGTGCCTGCATACTGAATCCCTCTACGTATTTTTGGAAGAGGGAGGGGGAAGGAGAGGGAAGAGGAGGGAGGGACAAGGGGAACATGAATAGAAACTTTTCACCTACCTTTAAATATTCAGAGACAGACTGATTTTGGAGACAAGACAGAGAGCAGTTTATACAGGGACTCACTTGAAAAATGTCCTTGTTTTTCTGTTTGGCTGCATGCTCTCACTAGCACACCCTTCCACTATATTGAGGTCATAGGAGGACACTACGTGTACCCAATCACAACCTACCCTTCACTTATCCCGGGATTTTTTATTTTTTTTTCCTCTCTCTTTCCTTTTTTCCAGTCTCCCCCCCTCTCCCCCGTCCACCAGGAATATAAAAGAAAATACGCAAACCAACCAAAATTACTTACCTCTTGTCCCTCTGGTCCTTATTTCCATTCAGGCACATCTTTCGGTGGGAAATGGTGACACTGGGACGGGGGAGACACCTATGAAGAAAAGAAAGAGCAAGACCATTAAGGAAAAAGTCTGAAGAAGAAGTCAACTGGAGAGAGAGAACAGAGAGAACTGAAGAGAGATAAAGAGAAACACTAAAGGGCATCATTGAATTGAAAACCACATAGAAAAATCATACAAGAAAAATAAAATAAATCACAATACCCTCCCAACTTAAGGAGTTGTCTGTATGTTTATTTCCTAGCCTTAACCATGACAGGGCGACTACTAACATACCCACGACATATTGGTGTCAGAAGTGGGATTTGTATTCCCTACAACACTAACAGGAGTATGAAGGACAAAGGCACTTACAGATGGTATGGGAAGAACAACTATGAAAGGCCCGGACGACAGAGAGACTCCACAGACTGCATTAAAAAGTCAAGCTACGATAATTGCAACTAACCAATTGGTTCACGAAACAACTCTTCAGAAATTAACTGACACTATAGCTACTACGGTTCATCCCAACGTACCCAGTTCCGTACTACAAAAGTTTAAAGAAGGAGAGGACCCTGATGCCTTTTTTACAAATTTTGAAAGGGTTGCAGCATCTGCAAATTGGCCCCAGGATAGGTGGGGACAATGTGTAGAACTCCTGCTGACAGGAACATTACAAGCCGCTTACCAGGCAGAAAATCCCAGCAGAACAACACCATATATAGAGATAAAGAAGGCTATTCTAGAGAGGGTGGGTTTTGATATGGAGTATTACCATATAAAATTTAGGAAGACAAAGTGAATCCCTATGGAAAACCCCTGAGACCTTACTATAGGATACAAGATTTAGGATTAAAATGGTTGAGCCCGATTGGCACAAATAGAGAAGAAGTAATACAGATAATATTATTAGAGCAGTTTTTAGAAGCCCTACCCCTACAAACTCGCAACTGGATTAAACAACACCCTAATGTTAATAAGACCACAGCTATATATTTCGCATGTGCGTTGCCCAGAGCTTCTGAGTTCAGAAAGGGCAGACCTTGGGAGGGAGATCAGCTATGTCCTCTTCCCGATCACGACCGATAAAAAGTCCTGAGGAACTTCCTATTTCTCGAATGCCAGACAGAGAACCTAATCAAACACCCCAATGTTATAACTGTGCTGAGTTGGGACATATTGCTCGTAACTGTCCCCCAAACTACCAAAACCAGAGCCAATGGAGTATTATGTACAGTCCGAGGAGTGTCCCAGTATACGAAAGGAATGTTAGTAAACTGGAAGCCCACTAGGGTACTGATTGACTCCGGCTGCAGTCAATCAATGATTAAAGCAGAATTAGTACCAAAGGAACAAATAAAGACAGATGAATCCATCTCCGTTTGCTGTATCCATGGGGACATGCAACATTACCCAATAGCCGAGGTTCACATAGCATGGAGAGGACGAAAAGAATGCCTCATAGTTGGGATGATACCACATCTGGTTGAAGATATTATCATAGGAACTGATTACATTGATTTTCCTAAGCTACTAGACAATGTACGCACAAGTCAGAAGACAGACTTGTGGTTAACGGAAGCTCCATTTGCCCATCCCCCATTACTTTGGGTAAGGGAAAAGTAAGACTAAGCAGGAGTGAAAAAAAGAGAACAAAAAAGAGTTTTCTGCAAGACTAATCCTTCTGATTCTTTTCATTTAACCCTGACAGAGAAACCTATCCTGGCAGCCCTACCGCCTTTCCAGGTTAGTCAAACAGAAGATTCCACATTACAACACGCTTGGGCATCTGCAGTTACAGAAAAACAGGACATGTGGGTCCATATTTCCTTACTCAGAATGGTTTACAATATAGGGTTGTACGACACAATAATCAGGAAAAGACCCAATTGGTGGTACCCAACACAAATAGCACCTAAGTACTACATTTAGCACATGGTCAAGCGGGGGGACATTATGGGAGAGAGAAAACAGAGGACTACCTACTCCGGTGGTTTTATTGGCCTGGGGTATTTTCAGACATTCGCAAGTTTTACGTCCAGTGTCCGAAGTGTCAAGTTATCAACCCTGGAGCAGTTAAAAGAGCCCCCCTTTATCCGTTGCCAGTTATTGACATCCCTTTTTCCAGGGTCGGTATGGATTTAGTGGGCCCTTTAACCCCTTCCTCTGGAGGATATATGTATTTTCTTGTGGCTTATGCAACACGTATCCAGAGACTAGCCCTCTTACTAGTATGAGCACCAAAAGTGTGGCACATGCCATGATTGGGTTTTTCTCTCAGGTAAGTTTTCCGAGAGAACTGTTAACTGATCAAGGAACTCTGTTTATGTCTCGTTTAATGACTCAAATATGCCAAATATTAGGGGTGAAACACATTCGCACCACTGTCTATCACCCACAGACAGACAGATTGGTAGAGAGATATAATAGTACCATTACATTACTAAAAAATACAATACCTGACTTGGGCAGAGACTGGGACAAAAAGTTACAGTTAGTGTTGTATGCCATACAAACTCATGTTCAGGCCTCAACGGGGCATAGTCCATTTGAATTAGTGCTTGGACGTCAACCCAGAACTCTATTAGATATGGCCGCAGAGAGAGGGGAGGAGAAAGAAACAGACTATAAAGATATTCTTGAGTACACCCAACAGTTAAAAGATCAGACCCAAACAGTCTGGGATGATGTCCGAGTACATTTAAAGGAGGCTCAAGAGAAACAAAAGAAATATTTTAATCGAGGTACTACCTTAAGAGACTTAAAGATAAGAGATAAAGGGCCTGATTTTAACCTTGGCGGACGGCGGAGGCCGTCCGCCAAGGTTCCGCCGCCAAATGACCGCAGCGGCCATTCTAACATTTCCTCTGGGCCGGCGGGCGCTCTCCAAAAGAGCGCCCGCCGGCCCAGAGGAAATGCCCCTGCAACGAGGGCGCCGGCTCAGAATTGAGCTGGCGTAGTTGCAGGGGTGCGACGGGTGCAGTTTGCACCCGTCGCGTATTTCAGTGTCTGCATGGCAGACACTGAAATACTTTGCGGGGCCCTCTTACGGGGGCCCCTGCCGTGCCCATGCCATTGGCATGGGCACGGCAGGGGCCCCCAGGGGCCCCGCGGCACCCCCTACCGCCATCCTGTTCATGGCGGGTTTCCCGCCATGAACAGGATGGCGGTAGGGGCTGTCAGAATCCTCATGGCGGCGGAGCGGTAAGTCGGCGGGAGCCCGCCGACTTGCCGCTTCTGACCGCGGCTGAACCGCTGCGGTCAGAATGCTCGTGGGAGCACCGCCAGCCTGTTGGCGGTGCTCCCGTGGTCGGTGGCCCTGGCGGCCACCGGCCGCCAGGGTCAGAATGACCCCCAAAGTATTAGTACTGTTGCCCAGCTCCGAAAACAAACTAATAGCTAAATGGCAAGGACCATACGAAGTAGTAGAGAGAGTGAACCCTGTTACTTACCGACTACAAATATCTGAAACACCAAAGAAAACACAAATCTATCACATAAATTTACTAAAGAAATGGGAAGAGACTGATAGTCAATCACCAACTTTAGACACCGGGTTTTTTGTAAATAAGGTAAAACCCCTGGAAATAGATCTATGCGCCCAACCAGATGATTGAGGTGAATGTCTTCCCCACATTAATCCAGATATACCTAAAGACCACTGAACACAACTACTGGAAGTATTATACCAGAACCAGAAACTCTTCTCTTTGACTTCTGGGAAGACCTCTTTGATACAACATAAGATTAATACTAAAGACAGGAAAGTCGTCCGTCTTCGACCCTATCGTATTCCTGAAGCCCGTAGGAAAGTATGCTAAAAATGGGCATAATTGAGCCCTCTATAAGTCCATGGTGCTCTCCAGTAGTCCTAGTCCCAAAACCGAATGGAACAGTGCATTTTTGTATTGACTTTCGACAATTAAATAACTTTTCTGACTTTGATACATATTCAATACCGAGAATGGATGAATTGCTCAAACAACTGGATATATGTCCACGTTGGACCTCACAAAAGGGTACTGGCAGATACCCTTAAATCCCCAAGACAAGGAGAAAATGGCTTTATCTACCCCCTCAGGGTTGTATCAATTTACCGTACTTCCATTCCATCTACAAAGGGCCCCTGCCACCTTCCAACTACTAATGGATAGACTACTACAAAAGCATGTGGGATATGCTGCCGAGAATTTAGACAACATTGTTATTTATAGTGAAAATGGGGAGAACATCTACTCCATCTCTCTAAACTTTTCAATACCCTAGTAGAGGCAGGTTTAACCACTAATCCTGACAAATGTAATCTAGCACGAGATTCCATCGCCTATCTTGGTTATCATATAGAAAAAGGACAAATACGACCTCAGCTTGACAAAGTCCAAGCGATCCTCAAGATACCTCCACCTCAAACAAAGAAGGAAGTGCGGTCGTTTTTAGGGATGGTTGGTTATTCCTGCCGCTTCATTCCTAATTATGCCACCATTACAGCCTCCCTAACTGACCTTCTAAAAAAAGAACAACCCATAATATTCAGGGGACTAAATACAATTCAAATCAGTAGTTATGAGACACAAAAATGTTATTTGACAACCAAACCAGTTTTGCACTGCCCTGACTTTACAAAACCGTTTTATTAACAAACAGACGCATCTGATGAGGGCATAGTAGCAGTCTTGTCACAAAAGAGCAAAAATTATATAAACCACCCCATAGTTTACATAAGCAGGAAGCTACTACCAAGAGAAAAACATTATCCCGTGACCGAGAAAGAATGTTTAGCGATCAAATGGGATATCGAAGGTTTACAATATTACTTGCTGGGACATCACTTTGTCTTAATCACCGATCATGCTCCTCTCACTTGATTAGCCCGGAATAAGGATACTAATTCCTGAATATTGCGGTGGTTCATGGAGCTACAACCTTTTATTTTTCAGATCCAACATCTTCCAGGAAGTCAACTAGTCACTGCGGATTACTTATCTAGAAATCCTGTAGAGGCAGGACTCGATCAGCCCTTCCCACAGGGGAGCCTGCGTAAAAGAGCTACATGGATGTCGGATACCACCACAGGGGTGGGGCCAACAGCAGAGTGCCCTGGGGGCACTCTAGAGAGACATGGACGTAGAAGCGCACATGCGAACCCGGAAATAGAGGGTTCAGAAGAGGCGCACGCGGGGAACCCAGGGACGGATAGAGAAGACGCAAGAGAGGGAGGCACAGAGGGAAAAGCAACGACAGAGAAAGACTCAGAGGAGGAGGCCATGGAGGAGAAAGGCGCGCGGGGGAAAGACGCAGGATTGAGAAGCACGGAGGAGGGACACACCAGAAGTGAAGTGGACACCGAAGCAGGAGAGGAACAACACTCCGGTGAAAATGAAACAACCCGCCATATCCCAGGAGGGATGTGGCTAATTCAGGTACATGCCTGCAAACTGAATCCCTCTACATATTTTTGGAAGAGGGAGGAGGAAGGAGGGGAAAGAGGAGGGAGAGAAGAGAGGAACATGAATAGATACTTTTCACCTACCTTTAAATATTCAGAGACAGACTGATTTTGGAGACAAGACAGACAGAAGTTCATACAGGGACTCACTTTAAAAGTTTCCTTGTTTTTCTGTTGGGCTGCATGCTCTCGCTAGCACACCCTTCCACTATATTGAGGTCATAGGAGGACACTACGTGTGCCCAATTAAGCATTATCCTTCACTGATCCCAGGATTTTTTTTTTTTCCTCTCTCTTTCCTTTCTTCGAGTCCCCCATCTACCCCCCCAGGAATATAAAAGAAATACGCAAACCAAAATTACTTACCTCTTGTCCCTCTGTTCCTTATTTCCATTTGGGCACATCTTTCGGTGGGAAGCGCTGACACCGGGGAGACACGTAAGAAAAAAAGAAAGAGCAAGACCAGTAAGTAAAAAAGTCTGAAGAAGAAGACAACTAGAGAGAGAGAACACTGAGAACTGAATAGAGATAAAGAGAAACTCTACAGGGCATAATTGAATTGAAAACCACATAGAAAAACCATACAAAAAAAATAAAAAAAATCACAATACCCTCCCAACTTAAGGAGTTGTTGGTACGTTGATTTCCTAGCCTTAACCCTGACAGGGTGACTAATAACATACCCACGCCACTTTCCTAGAGAATTGTTTTGGGAAATTAAAGGACCTCCCATAGAGATTTTTACTGGTAATGGAACACACTTTAAATCTTTTCAGGGGGCATGGCTAGGCAGACCAACATGGTGGCCGCATTTTAGACAGGTTTCGCAGTCCACCGACAATCCGTCAGAATCCAGCCTGACCGAGTGGACCCCGGTGGACTCAGGGTCTGCTGAACTGCTTGTGGTGGCCAGGGGAAGGAGCGGACCCTGCTGTCTCGGGACGGGGGGCCGCTGAAGTGGCACAGTGCACCTGTCTGCAGTGCCTGCCTGCCCCTAGATGGCAGGCGCCGCATGAGACGGGCCGGGGCCTGCAGTGATCCGTGGAGCTGGGGTGCCCCATGGGGTGCGTGGAGGATTGCCCCTCTCCTGGGGCCCTGAGCTAGGAGGCCCGGTTCCGGTGGTCGTGAGCCTGCTGAATGGCAGCGGAGGACGACATCGCAGCGGTGGAACAAAGGTGAGGGGGGTGGCCGGATGGGGCCTGCAGTGTGGCGGGGGCCTTGCCGTTGTGGCAACATAACACACCCCAGCTCCCCCGGTGGGGGTTGTCAGCTGGCCCCTGTTTTCCCCACTCCTTGTGGGCAGCTCAATGCCTACCGGAACCCTGTGGTTAGTGGGGCCAGAGGAGGAGGCCATCGAAGCTGCCCGCGGACCGGCAAAACCCCAGAAGGATGGGGGAGAGGGGGTCAGAGAGGTGCGATTGGCTGAAGTTGGAGACTGAGAGGTTGGCCTGAGGTGGCGGTAGGAGACCCCCTGGCACCGGCCCGGTCGCCCAGAAGTCGTGTCCCCCCTTGCCTCGTACTTGAAAAGCCTGTTGGGCGGCGCCGGATGGGCCCTGTAGCCCACCCAGGACCTGCTGCGGGGGGATGGGGTGAACCTTCTGTCTGGCCTGTTAGTAGTGAAGCTTGCTGAAGGCCGGGGCCTGGAGAATGTTGAGGTGTGCGTCCTGGTGGCCATCACCCTGCAGCCGGGTGCCGCGGTGTTGGGGCGGGCCACAGGGAGTGCACCCGAGTTGAGGATCGGACGGCTGGTGGAGGTCACCTGAGCGGACTCCGGACCGGTGCTAGTTGCTGCGGGCATTTAAGCGATGCTGTTTTGGCCTGTTTTCCTCCGCCCCTGTTGCCTAGAGAGATGGAGCCGCCTCGCCATGGGCCGGACCAGGCCATCACCACCTGCGCAGGCCCAGACGAAGATTAATTAATACAACCACCTCCGCTGCGCCACAACCAGATCTCAATGTCATCCGTAAGGTGATCCAGGACTCAAGGGAGGCAGTGGAACACAGGGCTGACAAACTCCGAATAGACCTCTCACTGTTCTGCTAGGACTTGCTGGGAGTGAAGGGGAGGGTCACAGAGGCTGAGAAGCGCATTTCTACAATGGAGGACGAGATGGCCACCCTCAAAAACCAAGTCTCGAAACTTACATCTTCGGTGGCTGTGCTGCACGATCAAGAAGAAGATGCAGAGAACCGGGCGGGGTGCCATAATTTGCGCCTGGTGGCCTACCAAAGAATTTGGATTACCCTGATCTAGCCATGGCCATTGAGAAGTGGGTTTTGTGCCTGGGTGCCTGGAGAGAAGATATCCTCCACATTCATTATAGAACGAGCGTACTGCTCCCGGGCGCCTCGTCCACCTGTTGGCGATCTGCGCCACCCGGCAATCCTGAAGATCCTGCACTTCAAGGACCGTGATGCAATCTTGCGCGAAGCCTGGGCCGAACCGGATCTCTGGTAGCAGAACTCTAAAATCTTGATCTTTTGAGATTTCTCCAGGGCAGTGCAGCAAAAGCGCTATTTCTTCAAGGCTGATAAACAGAAAGTGAGAGCACTGAATCTCTAAAACATGCTGCTCTACCCAGCCCATCTGAAAGTAATCTTTCAATCCAACACTGATTTCTTTGAAACTACGGAGCAGGCATTGGGACTGGGTGGCAGAAAAACACACCTTGTGGACCCTGGAGCCGAAAGGGGGACTGGCAAGAGGTTTTGGGGACCCTGGAGGGGAACCCCCTTGCCGGCCTGATCAAGGAAGAAGCGTTCCCGCTTGCAGAAGTCGCAAGCTGATGGTGGGGACCGGAATGGATGTCTGGAGGCCTCACCGTTGCGTGAGGTGCGGACGGAGATTGGCCAGGACGCTGCCCTGGTGGCCATCCCCACCCTCTTTGACTCAACGGAAGAGATGCCGGTTCCCTCGGACTGACCACAAGCGCTGTGGGCTGGATTGGGGAAGGATCGCCCAGCGACTGGGGCCTGGGCCGGACTGTGCGGTGGTCACCGGAGCTGCTGGGCCTGAGGCGGCTTTATGGCCTGCGTGACCAGAACTGCCTTTTGCTGTTTCATCCGCTGCTATCAGGCAACACATCCGTTATCTAAGGCATTGTTTAGCCACGAGGACTCCAAAACTGAGTTGTTCTAGCTTGCTGGTTTGCAAGATGTATTTGGAAGGTGTGACACATGCTTCTGTGGTAGAAGTATGGGATGAGGGGTGTTGGGGGGGGTCAAAGGGAGTTGTGCTGTATTGCTGTTTGATTTAACTGTTTGTTTTCTAGGTTAGCTGCGTTCACAGTGAGTGCCATATTTGACGACATGTTGACCCTGTCTGCCTGTGGCAGTTCACACGCTCAGCGGACGTGGTCTCATGACGGAGCTTGGCTGAGCCCACCACCTACATACAATCTAATACCATGCCCACGATTCTCTCTTGGAATGCCAATGGTCTGTTAAACCGTATTAAGAGATCAGCTGTCCTGCGATATATCAAAAGATATCGCCCTGGTGTTATTCTCCTGCAGGAGACCCACCTGATGGGTACCAAGTGTGCATTTCTAGGTAGTTTTGGCTATGACCGGGTGTATCATCCTGGATTCTCCAGAGGCTCGAGGGGAGTAGCCCTCATGCTTCATAGGCCATTGCCGATGTCGGTGGCCAGGATCCACTCTGACCCGCAAGGGAGGTATGTTGGTGTGGAGGGCCGACTGGCCGGCAGGCAGGTCATCCTGGTCTCCTGCTATGTCCCTCCGCAGCTGCTAAAGCCCACTCTTGCAGGTCTGCAGTCCTTACTGTTGACCCTCCCACTAAGATCATAGGGAGCGACTTCAACGTGGTCCCAGACCCTAACCGAGACACCTCTGTTGACCCTCGCCCTGGCCGGTGGTCCAGATCAACATGCTTGTCAGTATGGGCAGGCTCCCTGTGCCTATGCGACGCCACCAGTCCACGGCCCATCATACAGAGGTGTGGATAGACCTGATATGGCTCCTGGCATTGGATCTCCTGGCCTTAACATTGGTCCAGATTCTCGCCCGCTGTATCTCTGATCATGCTTGTAGGAAGTTGGCTCTGTATATACTATCTCAAAGTAAGAGATAGTGTGCACAGAGTCCAAGGGTTCCCCTTAGAGGTAAGATAGTGGCAAAATTAGATAATTCCAATGCTCTATTTTGTGGTAGTGTGGTCGAGCAGTAAGCTTATCAGAGGGTACTGTTAAGCATTTGTTGTACACACACAGGCAATAAATGAGGAACACACACTCATAGACTTAACTCCAGGCCAAATAGTTTTTATATAGAAAAATATATTTTCCTAATTTATTTTAGAACCACAAGATTCAAGATTGGAAGTAAATACATAAAATGCAAGGTACTCCACACAGGTAAGTTAGGAAATTTGAATTAGAGCAGTAAAATACACAGTTTTGGTTAAAATGGCAATAAGCTATTTTAGAAGTGGAAACTGCAAAAAATCAACAGTTCCTGGGGGAGGTAAGTAATTGTAATTTCTCAGGTAAATAAGGCACTTACAAGTTCAAGTTCCTGGGCATAGGCAGCCCACCATTGGGGGTTCAAGGCAACTCCAAAGTTACCACACCAGCAGCACAGCCCAGTCAGGTGCAGAGGTCAAAGAGGAGCCCAAAACACATAGACGCCTATGAAGAACAGGGGTGCTCCAGTTCCAGTCTGCCAGCAGGTAAGTACCCGCGTCCTCGGAGGGCAGACCAGGGGGCTTTTGAAGAGCACTGGCGGGGACACAAGTAGGCACACAAAACACACCCTCAGTGGCACAGGGGTGGCCGGCTGCAGTATGCAAAGCAGCCGTCGGGTTTGTGATAGAAATCAATGGAGGGAACCGGTGCAGGCAGGGCACAGGGGGGCTTCTCGGGCCAGCCACCGACTGGGATAGGCAGGGGGCCGCCTGGTGGTCACTCCTGGTCTGAAGTTCGGTTCCTTCGGGTCCTGGGGGCTGCGGGTGCAGGGCTTGGCCCAGGCGTCGGGTTCCTTGTTACAGGCAGTTGCAGTCTGGGGAGCCTTTGGATTCTCTCTGCATGCGTCGCTGTGAGGGTCCAGGGGGGTCGTCTCGGGTTACTCACGAGGTCGCAGTCGCCTGGGAGTCCTCCCTGTAGTGTTGGTTCTCTAGAGCCGGGGGCGTCGGGTGCAGAGGGTGAAGTCTCACGCTTCCGGTGGGAAGAGTGAGTTCTTTAAAAGTTGTTAGAAAGTTGCAAAAATGTTACTGTAGGTGAACAGTGCTGCTGGTCTCAGGAGGTTCTTGGTCCTTCGGATTTCAAGGCAGTCCTCTGAGGCTTCAGAGGTCACTGGTCCCTGTCGGATGTGTCGCTGTTGTAGTTTTCTTTGAGTCGGAAGACAGGCCGGTAGGGCTGGGGCCAAAGCAGTTGTCGTCTCCATTGTCTCTGCAGGGCTTTCAGGTCAGCAGTCCTTCTCCTTGTTTCAGGTTGCAGGAATCTGATTTCCTGGGTTCTGGGGTGCCCCTAAATAATAAATTTAGGGGTGTGTTTAGGTCAGGAGAGCAGTAGCCAATGGCTACTGTCCTGGAGGGTGGTTACACCCTCTTTGTGCCTCCTCCCTGAGGGGAGGGGGGCACATCCCTAATCCTATTGGGGGAATCCTCCAATCTCAAGACGGAGGATTTCTAAAGGCAGGGGTCACCCCAGCTCAGGACACCTTAGGGGCTGTCCTGACTGGTGGGGTGACTCCTCCTTGTTTTTCTCATTATCTCCTCCAGCCTTGCCACCAAAAGTAAGCAGTGGCCGGAGGGGCGGGCATCTCCACTAGCTGGGAAGCCCTGGGATGCTGTAACAAAAGGCATGAGCCTTTGAGGCTCACCGCCAGGTGTTACATTTCCTGCAGGGGGAGGTGAGAAGCACCTCCACCCAGTACAGGCTTTGTTCCTGGCCACAGAGTGACAAAGGCACTCTCCCCATGTGGCCAGAAACTCGTCTGGTTGTGGCAGGCTGGCAGAAACTGGTCAGCCTAGCACTAGGAGTCAGACTGGTATTCAGGGGGCATCTCTAAGATGTCCTCTGGGTGTATTTTACAATAAATTCCACACTGGCATCAGTGTGCATGGTTTGTGCTGAGAAGTTTGATACCAAACTTCCCACATTTCAGTGTAGCCATTATGGAACTGTGGAGTTTGTATTTGACAAACTCCCAGACCATATACTCTTTATGGCTACCCTGCACTTACAATGGCTAAGGTTTTGCTTTAGACACTGTAGGGGCATCGTGCTCATGCACATATGCGCTCACCTGTGGTATAGTGCACCCTGCCTTAGGGCTGTAAGGCCTGCTAGAGGGGTGACTTACCTATGCCACAGGCAGTGTGAGGTTGGCATGGCACTCTGAGAGGAGTGCCATGTTGACTTAGTCATTTTCTACCCACCAGCACAGACAAGCTGTGAGGCAGTGTGCATGTGCTGAGTAAGGTGTCCCCAGGGTGGCATAATACATGCTGCAGCCCTTAGAGACCTTCCCTGGCATCAGGGCCCTTAGTACCAGGGGTACCATTTACAAGGGGCTTATCTGGGTGCCAGGGTTGTGCCAATTGTGGGAACAAAAGGTACAGTTTAGGGAAAGAACACTGGTGCTGGAGCCTGGTTAGAAGGGTCCTAGCACACTTTCAATCATAACTGGCATCAGCAAAAGGCAAAAAGTCAGGGGGTAACCATACCAAGGAGGCATTTCCTTACAATGCTCCCATTCTGATGGGTTGGGGTGCCTCCTCACAAACCCAGCACCCCATATGGCGCTTTAGAGCATGGTACTTGAAAGACCCTCAGTGTGTTGATTTCATAGTCCAAGTACTAAGAAACTATTTCAGGGAGAACTCTGGGTAGGTGGCGTCAGCGATGACTCGCTGGGTGGCGAGCAAACCCTCCCTAAGGGGAGTCATCAAACAATATGTCAGGCGGAGAGAAGCCCGGCAACTTCAGCAGGTAACTGGTTTGGAATGCAGGACAGCGGACAGACTTACCTTTGAGGTTTCGAAGTACCTCCAGCTCCCCTCTACACATTCCACTTACCTATGTGGGGGTCCTGTGTTAACATTCCATTTTTTTTTGTACATGGTTTGGGTTCCCCCCAGGGTCACTATTGTCTATTTGCATTTGCACTGTCTTCTACCACTTTTTATGTATATTTCTGATAACTAGTGTACATATATAGGGGGTCATTACAACATTGGCGGTAAAAGCCGCTTACTGCCGTGCAGAAGACCGCCAATACACCGCCGCGGCCGCGGAAATCCGCCACAGCTATTATGACCCACATCTCGGAATCCGCCAAAATTCAGACACCCACACAAGTCCGCCGCACCAAAGGTCAGTGATAAACTGGCGAAAACAAAACCTCCACCGTCACGCCAACAGAAACACTCCCATGCTATCACGACCCACGAATCTACGCGGCGGTCTTTCAACCGTGGTATTCCATTGGCGGTACACACCGCCGCGCTCAAAATACACACACATCTCCAAAACAGCGCCACATTGGACAATTCGAAATACACACACCTGATACACATACAAACACCACTCCCACACACCCAACACAATATAAAACACACACCCACATCACCCACAAAACACCTACGACCAAAATTGATTTACGAAGGCCAGAGAGAGAGCACAGAATAGACAACCCCACCACACAGAGGCACACAACACCATCACCCACACAACATCCACGCACAAAATACCACACACCACACCACACTCATCACCACATACACCACCACACACATCACCTACACCACCCCATGGCACGGCAAAGACACCCCAGGTTCTCTGAGGAGGAGCTCAGGGTCATGGTGGAGGAAATCGTACGGGTAGAGCCACAGCTATTTGGATCACAGGTGCAGCACACCTCCATAGCTAGGAAGATGGAGCTATGGCGAAGAATAGTCGACAGGGTCAACGCAGTGGGACAGCACCCAAGAAATCGGGACGACATCAGGAAGAGGTGGAACGACCTACGGGGGAAGGTGCGTTCCGTGGTCTCCAGGCACAACATCGCGGTACAGCGGACTGGCGGCGGACCCCCACCTCCTCCCCCACAACTAACAACATGGGAGGAGCAGGTCTTGACCATTATCTATCCTGAGGGCCTCGGAGAAGTCGGTGGAGGAATGGACACTGGTAAGTCAAATCTTAACTATCATATCCCCCACCCTACCTGCATGCTATCACACACCCCACCCTCACCCCCTCCCCTATCACTCCAACTCCTCACTAATGTACTAATAACACAAACCACCCATCCCAACACCAAGCCCTGCATGACACAACAAAGCATGGACACCCCTCACTAAAGCATGCCCACTGCACATACCCATAACACCCCCCCCAACCATCATCACACAAGCCCCCACACAGGAATGCTAGCACTGGGGTACACGCTCACCCACCCATTGCACACCATGACACACACACATGCAATAATCATACTTTTACACCCCCGCAGGACCACTACCTAACGTCACCAGACAAGAGGGTCCAGACATCTCTACCCCACCCACAGAAGAGGCCCACAGTGATGACAGCAGATCTGGCCAACTGGATCCAGATGACCAGCCCGGACCATCGTGGGCCTCGGGACAGTCGGTCCCCCTCGCACAGGCACCGCCCAACACAGACCTTCCACCCTCTGGAAACACCAGCACAGAACCCACCCAGCGGGCCCATACCTCCGTACCCAGGACACGTCAATCAGCTGTGTGTCCACCACTACAGGGAACCCAGGATAACCCACCACCCCAACAACAACAGGGACCTGGGGACAGTGGTAGTGGGCACACGGTCCAGGGGACGGAGGCTCAGGAACACAGGGGAACTGGGAGGGCTGCTGTGTGACAGGGGCGGACAGGCCAAGGGAACCCACTCTCCACGAGGCCCTCTCCTCCATCATGGGAGCATACCACCACTCCCAGGAGACGATGGCAACGGTCCTGGCCAAGTTTCAGGAAACCCAGCGCCTGCAGGAGGAACAGTATTTGGGCTTCAGGGAGGAACTCAGAACCATCAGCTCCGCCCTGGGCACCATCGTAGGGGTGCTGAAGGACAAACACAACACCATGAGGGACACCGTGGCACTCCAAGGGGCGGAAAACCACCCCGCAAGCGGTCCCCGAGATCCAGGAACAGGACAGAGCACGATGGCAAGACCCCCGCCAAGAAATGAGTCCACCCTGATTGTCATCCCACTGTCCCACTTTGTAACCATGTCCATATTGGAACTGCCCCAGCTCCACTTCCTATGCCCTTATGGCCAGTGCACCTGTGAGAGTAATAGACTGGACTCTGCCATGGACATTCCTCCACCATCACCCCTCACCATTTTACCACCCCCTCCAATAATTAGCACTTCAATAAACACCGTTGAACCACAAAACAATCTGGAGTCAGTCTGTGATTTAGAAAATGTGTATTAGCTATGACAGTGACAATATCCGTTCTCAATAGTAATGTGTAAGAAAGTACCATCTTGCCTGGCATGTTACCCCCATTTTTCACTGTATATATGTTGTTTTAGTTGTATGTGTCACTGGGACCCTGCCAGCCAGGGCCCCAGTGCTCATAAGTGTGCCTGAATGTGTTACCTGTGTTATGACTAACTGTCTCACTGAGGCTCTGCTAATCAGAACCTCAGTGGTTATGCTCTCTCATTTCTTTCAAATTGTCACTAACAGGCTGGTGACCAATTTTACCAATTTACACTGGCTTACTGGAACACCCTTATAATTCCCTAGTATATGGTACTGAGGTACCCAGGGTATTGGGGTTCCAGGAGATCCCTATGGGCTGCAGCATTTCTTTTGCCACCCATAGGGAGCTCTGACAATTCTTACACAGGCCTGCCACTGCAGCCTGAGTGAAATAACGTCCACGTTATTTCACAGCCATTTTACACTGCACTTAAGTAACTTATAAGTCACCTATATGTCTAACCTTTACCTGGTAAAGGTTGGGTGCTAAGTTACTTAGTGTGTGGGCACCCTGGCACTAGCCAAGGTGCCCCCACATTGTTCAGGGCCAATTCCCCGGACTTTGTGAGTGCGGGGACACCATTACACGTGTGCACTACATATAGGTCACTACCTATATGTAGCTTCACAATGGTAACTCCGAATATGGCCATGTAACATGTCTATGATCATGGAATTGCCCCCTCTATGCCATCCTGGCATAGTTGGCACAATCCCATGATCCCACAGGTCTGTAGCTCAGACCTGGGTACTGCCAAACTGCCTTTCCCGGGGTTTCACTGCAGCTGCTGCCAACCCCTCAGACAGGTTTCTGCCCTCCTGGGGTCCAGCCAGGCTTGGCCCAGGATGGCAGAACAAAGGACTTCCTCTGAGAGAGGGTGTTACACCCTCTCCCTTTGGAAAATGGTGATAGGGCTGGGGAGGAGTAGCCTCCCCCAGCCTCTGGAAATGCTTTCATGGGCACAGATGGTGCCCATTTCTGCATAAGCCAGTCTACACCAGTTCAGGGACCCCTTAGCCCTGCTCTGGCGCGAAACTGGACAAAGGAAAGGGGAGTGACCACTCCCCTGACCTGCACCTCCCCTGGGAGGTGCCCAGAGCTCCTCCAGTGTGCTCCAGACCTCTGCCATCTTGGAAACAGAGGTGCTGCTGGCACACTGGACTGCTCTGAGTGGCCAGTGCCAGCAGGTGACGTCAGAGACTCCTCCTGATAGGCTCCTTCAGGTGTTGCTAGCCTATCCTCTCTCCTAAGTAGCCAAACCCTCTTTTCTGGCTATTTAGGGTCTCTGTCTTTGGGGATTCCTTAGATAACGAATGCAAGAGCTCATCCGAGTTCCTCTGCATCTCTCTCTTCACCTTCTGCATAGGAATCGACTGCTGACTGCGCTGGAAGCCTGCAAAACTGCAACAAAGTAGCAAAGACGACTACTGCAGCTCTGTAACGCTGATCCTGCCGCCTTCTCGACTGCTTTCCTGGTGGTGCATGCTGTGGGGGTAGTCTGCCTCCTCTCTGCACTAGAAGCTCCGAAGAAATCTCCCGTGGGTCCACGGAATCGTCCCCCTGCAACCGCAGGCACCAAAGAACTGCATCACCGGTACCCTGGGTCTCCTCTCAGCACAACGAGCGAGGTCCCTTGAATCCAGCAACTCTGTCCAAGTGACTCCCACAGTCCAGTGACTCTTCAGTCCAAGTTTGGTGGAGGTAAGTCCTTGCCTCCCCACGCCAGACTGCATTGCTGGGAACCGCGACTTTTGAAGCTACTCCGGCCTCTGTGCACTTCCGGCGGAAATCCTTTGTGCACAGTCCAGCCTGGGTCCACGGCTCTCTGACCTGCATTACACAACCTCCTAAGTTGTCCTTCGGCGACGTGGGACTCCTTTGTGCGACTTCGGGTGAGCACCGTTTCACTCCACTTCGTAGTGCATGTTCTGGCACTTCTGCGGGTGCTGCCTGCTTCTGAGAGAGCTCCTTGTCTTGCTCGACGCCCCCTCTGTCCCCAGACGCAATTGGCGACATCCTGGTCCCTCCTGGGCCACAGCAGCATCCAAAAACCCTAACCGCACTATTTGCAGCTAGCAAGGCTTTTTGGCGGTCTTTCTTCAGGAAAACACTTCTGCACGACTCTCCACGGCGTGAGGGATCCGTCCTCCGAAGGGGAAGTTCCTAGCCCTTGTCGTTCCTGCAGAATCTTCAGCTTCTACTGTCCAGTAGCAGCTTCTTTGCACCCACAGCTGGCATTTCCTGGGCATCTGCCCATCTCCGACTTGCTTGTGACTTTTGGACTTGGTCCCCTTGTTCCACAGGTACCCTCGTTTGGAAATCCATTGTTGTTGCATTGCTGATTTGTGTCTTTCCTGCAGAATTCCCCTATCACGACTTCTAAGTCCTTTGGGGAACTTTAGTGCACTTTGCACTCACTTTTCAGGGTCTTTGGGTGGGCTATTTTTCTAACCCTAACTGTTTTCTTACAGTCCCAGCAACCCTCTACAAGGTCTCATAGGTTTGGGGTCCATTCGTGGTTTGCATTCCACTTTTGAAGTATATGGTTTGTGTTGCCCCTATCCCTATGTGTCCCCATTGCATCCTATTGTAACTATACATTGTTTGCACTGTTTTCTAATACTATTACTGCATATTTTGGTATTGTGTACATATATCTTGTGTATAATTGCTATCCTCATACTGAGGGTACTCACTGAGATACTTTTGGCATATTGTCATAAAAATAAAGTACCTTTATTTTTAGTATATCTGTGTATTGTGTTTTCTTATGATATTGTGCATATGACACTAGTGATACTGTAGGAGCTTCACTCGTCTCCTAGTTCAGCCTAAGCTGCTCTGCTAAGCTACCATTATCTATCAGCCTAAGCTGCTAGACACCCTATACACTAATAAGGGATAACTGGGCCTGGTGCAAGGTGCAAGTACCCCGAGAGTCTTGTCAAGGGGCAGGAGCCCTTTAAACTGAACTCGCGCTCCCGCCGTCGCGGGAAGCGCTGTTTGTGCCGGGAGGAAGGACAAGGGGCAGGAGCCCTTTAAACTGTACTCGCGCTCCCGCCGTCGCAGGACGCGCTGATTGGTGCCGGGAGGCTTGTCAAGGGGCAGGAGCCCTTTAAACTGAACTCGCGCTCCCGCCGTCGCGGGAAGCGCTGTTTGTGCCGGGAGGAAGGACAAGGGGCAGGAGCCCTTTAAACTGTACTCGCGCTCCCGCCGTCGCGGGACGCGCTGATTGGTGCCGGGAGGCTTGTCAAGGGGCAGGAGCCCTTTAAACTGTACTCGCGCTCCCGCCGTCGCGGGACGCGCTGATTGGTGCCGGGAGGCTTGTCAAGGGGCAGGAGCCCTTTAAACTGAACTTGCGCTCCCGCCGTCGCAGGACGCGCTGATTGGTGCCGGGAGGCTTGTCAAGGGGCAGGAGCCCTTTAAACTGAACTCGCGCTCCCGCCGTCGCGGGAAGCGCTGTTTGTGCCGGGAGGAAGGACAAGGGGCAGGAGCCCTTTAAACTGTACTCGCGCTCCCGCCGTCGCGGGACGCGCTGATTGGTGCCGGGAGGCTTGTCAAGGGGCAGGAGCCCTTTAAACTGTACTCGCGCTCCCGCCGTCGCGGGACGCGCTGATTGGTGCCGGGAGGCTTGTCAAGGGGCAGGAGCCCTTTAAACTGAACTCGCGCTCCCGCCGTCGCCGGACGCGCTGATTGGTGCCGGGAGGCTTGTCAAGGGGCAGGAGCCCTTTAAACTGTACTCGCGCTCCCGCCGTCGCGGGACGCGCTGATTGGTGCCGGGAGGCTTGTCAAGGGGCAGGAGCCCTTTGAACTGAACTCGCGCTCCCGCCCTCGCGGGAAGCGCTGTTTGTGCCGGGAGGAAGGACAAGGGGCACGAGCCCTTTAAACTGTACTCGCGCTCCCGCCGTCGCGGGACGCGCTGATTGGTGCCGGGAGGCTTGTCAAGGGGCAGGAGCCCTTTAAACTGAACTCGCGCTCCCGCCGTCGTGGGACGCGCTGATTGGTGCCGGGAGGCTTGTCAAGGGGCAGGAGCCCTTTAAACTGAACTCGCGCTCCCGCCGTCGTGGGACGCGCGCGGGCGGCGCCCGGGCAAAGCCCGGACCAAGGGCGGGCCCGTCATTGCCCGTCATTGCCAGGAAGAGGAAGGGCAGGGCCACCCCCCTGACATCTACCCAAAGACGTGGTCCATACAGCAAACTTGTCTATGGCTGCCTGAAGGAGACTCCAAGTTCCTCTGCTCGGTGCGTGGGTAGTTCTTCCACAGAGCCCCAGGCCCCACCAAGCACGTGAAAAACTATTATCCCAAACCGGATACTTGCAGGTGTATCCATGTACTCAGCTGAATTTATCTCAGTTCATCATATAACTGCTTATTGAATTCCGTTTCTTGGAGGGTGGAAGGAGGCGGCACCATTCTTCTTCCCCCAAGGGCAGGAGCCCATAATCCATTACCCGCTCTACGCCTGTCTGTGCCCGATAAGTGGTTGGGCCAGGCTTTATATATATACGTTTGGGCGTCTTACTGTGGTCTTGTCTTTGGGAATTGTTAACAGCAGGGTCTGAGAAGCTTATTAATCACACTATAGTGTCAGTGGCTGGGTCCCAAAGGCCTACACACCCCTATAAGCCGGGGGCCCACTAAAGGCCCCTGATTTAAAGAATAATGGGCCGTCGACGTGGGGGTGGGTTGGAAGGTAAACAGCACTCTAACAGAACCTTAGATGGTTTTCTGCAAAAGGCTGTTGGGGAACATGAAAAAGAAATAGAGTTAGTGCAGCGACGCTTAGCTGCCCCCCCTTCTTCAAATAACAGCCTAGTTCATGTTAGCTCAGCCCCACAGCCCTCCCCGCGACCAGAATTACAGTCTGTACTGACTACCCCTTTCCCTTCCCCCTCCAAAAATTCCCAGGAGAATCAGGACGAAACCCCAATTGTAATTACCACCCTTGCTGCACCTATTCCGCTGGCCCAGAGTCCCCCAAACGAAGGCCCCCTCACCTTAGCAGATTCCAATACCAAAGGAAAAAGGAAACGAAGGGAACCCGCTTTTAAAAACAAACGATCTAGGACTTTGAGCCCCTCTAACATGGCCCAACCTTTTAATAAGGATACGGTATCAATCCCCTTACACAACACAAACGAGTGTCATACAAATGAGTACACCAGGGATTTCATAAGAGATGAGCTTTCCAAACTTTTTCTTCCAATTTTAACCCGCCTCCAATCGATTGAGGACAAATTGGAAAGCCTTATCAATAGCCAGCCACCCAAAATTGCTCCATCCGTAGAAATTCAATCCCATCCCCTTGCCAACCATGACCCCATCACTGCCAACAGACCCACTGGCCAAATAGCAAAAATCCCTTTTTCCTCTTTAAACCAAGATTTGTCCAGCTCCGTCAAAACAGCTAGTATTTTAATGAATAAGCCCCATATGGTTCCAGTTCCCCTTTTAAAAGGAACCGCCACATGGAATAACCCTGTAACTAATCCGGGAGATGGCAACCCCACTTGGGATCACCGGCTTACAGAACACCAGAAGAGCGACAAGTCCAGGGGCCTGTCAGATCCAAAAGTGCTCCATTTGCCACCAGAATCATGTCATTATGTACTCATTATATCGAATGTTCCTGAACTCAAACCTCACTCCACTGAATCTTTTACCGAACTTAAAAACAAGGTTATTCACTGGTTGCACGTGAACGCAGGGTTTGCTTTTTCCATGACACCCTCAATACTGATGGTGAGAAGGGTAGGGTGGGTGGGTTCCCTAGCGAAGATCGGTTCAGGGGACTGCATAGTTATCAACTTTAATTCTCCAGACCTTGTCCAACGGCTCTTTATAAACGCTAATAGACCTTATCCTATAACTGGAAAAGCCTCCTTTTGCAGGTTACAAGTGTTTTATCCACCTCCCACGCCAGTTTGGAGTAGACAACTGCCAACGTTATACGGGGCTCCCCCGGCTATCCACACACAGTCTATCCCTCTATTTGGCCCCAGATGCCCTTCGTCATCTCTCTCTGAGACAGACTGACTAGGAGACGACCTTTCGGAAGTGGCTCTGAGCAATGGTGAGGCTGAGGACATTCACCCTACCACCCTCAGCATCTCTAACTCTGTTGCCCCTTCGACCTTGGCAGATCCTGTTAATCAGGGATCACCCACAAGCACCACGAGCCAAGTCAGCGAGGAATGTATTCCGTACCTGTCAATTGTTCCACACATTCTGGGGTCCACCCGTATGGCCAACCTACCTAATTCATATATAGCTGGGGTCACATCCAGCGAGGTTCACATGGCACATAGCGAGAAAGCCACTGGTCCTAATATACCCGAGGGAATTAGTATGGTTCCTAGCAGTTCCTCCCCCTGTAGGAAATATCCTCAGAATAAAGCAAGGTCCATAAAAACAGAGGATCTCGATAAGGTACTCAGCTGGAATATAGCAGGGTTGGAAAGCAAATTACAAAGCCCAGGATGGGGCAGTCTTATTGATGATCACCTGATCTGCCTCTTCCAAGAAACGTGGGCATTAGAACCCAAATATAGACTAGGCTTTAAAAGCTATTGGGTTCCAGCACGCAAGTCCTCTTCTGGTAGACCATCGGGAGGGCTGCTTGTGTGGATCAACACTTCTCTTAGGTGCAAGATAGAAGAAATAGATACGGGTTGCCCTGACTTGCAAGTCCTATTAATAATGATTTCTGAAGAGAGACCGTTACTTTTAATTAATATCTATAACAGGAATGTGAGCTCCCACACCGATTCTGATGTCCTGTCCATTTTGGACAGTTTTCTTAAAAACAATCCTTCCTTCTTTGTTTTGATTGGAGGGGATTTTAATGTCACTTTTGAACCTAATCCTCTAGTCCAAGGAATATGTAAAGAAGAGGATGCCCATTGGGGCATCCCTCAGCTAGTCTCCAACAAAAGACCAAGGCTGAATAAATCTGCGCGCTTACTGGCCGACATCACACTAGCCCATGGCCTCCGAGCCTGCAATGGTCGCTCATGCTCGGATGTAAATCTACAAGCTACCTTTAGGCGCGGAGGGCTCAGCAGTCGTATCGATTATATACTTCTTGACATCCGACTGTGGAGCCACATGTTTGATATGAGGGTTCAAAAGCAAATTGAGAGTGATCATGACCCGTTGATTTTATCAACCAGAGGACTTTTTCCTTCGTTTACTGTGCCCTACTCCAAGAGCCATGCCTCCCAGCTGGCTCTAACAAATAACAGACACAACCTAAAATGGGAATCTGTTAATTCTTCCCCTAATCACCTGGCATCCATTTACAACCTGCTTGCCAACCAGATGGAGTGTATGATCCGCCTAAATGAGAACGGGGAGGGTGACAGAGTCTTAGCAGCCCACACTGACTTGTTCCAATCTTTAAAGCATCTTTTCACAAAAAAGTTTCTCAATAAATCTAACAAAAAGCACTGCGCTCCTTGGTTTGACAACTGTTGCAGAGAAGCACAACTGTCTCTCCTGGAAGCAATAAAAGATGGCCATGTTGGGCTGTTAAGAACAGCCAGAAAAGTTTATAAGAAGGAATGTTCTAAGGCACGCAGAAGTTGGGAAGAGGCCAGATGGGTTATTATTTTGGAGACTGCCAAATCTAATGACACATCTAGGTTCTGGAAACTAATAACTGATGACTGTAGCAACTCCCCTGCCGCACCTGGCTCATCAATCCTCTCAGCATCATGGGTAGAGCACTTTGGGCAACTATATGAAGGGCCTTCTGAAACATCTTTGTGGGCCCCTGATGCCCCAATAAACCATGAGACTACCCCAATCGCATTCTCTCTAACCGAAACAAGAGCAGCAATAGACTCATTGAAATGGGGAAAAGCCCCTGGCCCAGACAAGATCCCAGGCGATCTATACAAATCAAGACCAGATATATGGGCACCATATCTCAACCTTATCTGCAATGCTATTGCAGCAGGGGCCCCCGCTCCTCCCACTTGGAAAGGGGCCGAAATAGTACCCATTTTCAAAAAAGGAAATCCGAACATCCCTGCCAATTATCGTCCGATTAGTCTCCTTGATAACTCCCAAAAAATCTATGCAAAGCATCTTTTGCTCCATCTTGAGGAATGGATTATGGAGTCCGAAGCTCTTTCTGACCTACAAGCAGGCTTTAGACCTGCAGTGAGTACAATTGACCAAGCCCTAAGATTCATGTCAATAAAATGGAAGAATGTTGACCTGGGGAGGGGTAATCTCTATGTGGTCTTCATAGATCTCAGAGCCGCATTTGATTTGATCCCCCGGAACCTGCTGTGGTCAACATTATCAAACATGGGAGTGCCATCTGGTCTCCTGAAACTCATTGCTCAACTGCATGAAAATACTTTTGCTCAAATTAGATGTGGCCAGGGGGGTGAGTTGACTGACCCCGTAGTTATTAAAAAAGGAGTTAGACAGGGATGTGTTCTGGCACCCACTCTTTTTTTGCTATATATCAATAATTGCATCCACTACTTAGAGAACTGTATAAATGATTCACCTAAATTGGTTGGGAAAAAAATCCCGTGTCTGCTATATGCAGAGGACACAATTTTGATATCTAAATCGCCAATGGGAATCCAAAACCTGATCAACCAATTCTGTGTTTTTTGTAGTGACTATGGTCTGGATGTAAACATTAAGAAAACAAAACTCATGATATATAGTACCTCCAAGAAACGCTCGCGCGTTAGCATAGAAATGAACTCGATTCCACTGGAGAAAGTAGAAGAGTTCGACTACTTGGGTTTCAGACTATCGACCACAGGCAAATGGATGGCAGCCATTGACAAAGGGGCTCTCATTATAAGCCAGAGAGGTGGGGCCCTTGTCCGTAGATCGAGAAAGGCTCCGAGTCCCCCCTTGAACATACTTGCAGAGATCTACAATGTCCAAATCAGAGCAGCGGCCCTCTATGGAGCGGAACTTTGGGGGTCCCACAAAAACCTTGATACTCTGCAAACCAAGGAAAACCATTTCCTTAGACAGATTGCCCGGCTAGGTATGGGCTCACCAATGACCCCTCTAAGGCTTGACCTAGGTCTAAACAGTATCAAAACCACAGCAGCCCTAAGGCCTCTCTCCTATTGGATCCGCTTATGGAAATCTGTTGAACTTGAACCATATAGGTTGGCTATAAGAGAGCTCATAGCCACCCCCCAGGCACTGGAGAAAATCCCATGGCTGAAGGAAATGAAATCTGCCTGGGTCAAAATAGGTTTTCCTTTCTACTGGAACTATCCGGATCAAATCCCCGATAACGCAAAGAAACTTGTCACAAAAAGATATTGGGAGAAAGTTAACGAAGACTCCTTGCACCAAAAAGGGGCGGGCAGGCTAACAATGGAATTTCTCCAATTCAAGCATGAGCCCTGGCCTGAGAACTTCTTGAACCTTCCCATGCCTCCGTACGCCCGTGCTTTATATCTCCAACTAAGATATGGTACACTGCCTATTAATGGTTTTACGGCTCACTGGTCATCTAACATCGCTTCAAATGATAGATGTATCTCTTGCCAAAATTGTAAAGAAACAATAGAGCATATACAATTTTTCTGCCCTCTGTATAAAAGTCCCAGAGGGAGGTGGATCATTCCCCTCTGCAAAAATATGTCATTACATGATAGAGCAAACGCCACCAGAATCTGTACATACGACTCATCCTCCGTGGTAGCTATTACAGTTACCAAATTTTTAGCGGAGGCCTGGTACATCCGGCGTAGGCTTATTGTTTCAAAGGGCATGTGAGCCATCCTGTCATTAGTCGACAGAAGGAGTTTCAACTGTTATTTTTTTGCCTCTATATGAGGATTGACGAGGGCCAGGTCTTACGGGGAAACAATTGCACACATTGGTTTGTCAGACAGAATTTTATATTTTATCTTTTATCTTTTTATTCTTAATATTTTAGCCATGTCTTATTTATTGTACTTTTTATCTATAATCAAATACTTAGTCCTGTTGATCTTATTGTTATACTGTCCTGATTATTACTGTTTTTTTTTTTATTGTTATCTTGTTTTTTTTAACAAATACTATTTTATCATGTATGATTGTTATCTTTGTTACTCAAAATGGCCTAGATCTCTAGACCGAATGAACTCAATAAAATACTCACTACAAGCCAGTCCAGCCTCTTACATTGGTGGCAGCGGTGGGATAAGTGCTCTGTAACTACTTACCACTTTTGTCATTGTACTTTTCATAAGAGAAAAATATACAAAACAAGTTCAGTGTATGTACACCTAACCAAAAAGTTTTGCATTTCTTTTCTCACTTCTTTTCTAAAGTGCTGAAAAGTACCTCTAACTTTCTAAAAAGTTCTTTAAAAGTTTTTAAAGTTTTTTTTTCTGTCTTTCTAAAAGTTCTGAAAAACTTTTTCTTCACTTTTTCTGTCACTTAAACACTGTCTAAAATGTCTGGCACAGGCCAAACTGTTGATCTGTCCAAACTTGCCTATGATAACCTTAGCTGGAAAGAAGCAAGGAGTCTCTGCATAGATAGAGGTTTAAGTGTAAGGAAGAATCCTTCTAGAGAACTGTTAGTGAATATGCTTATTGAACAGGATAAGGCCACAGCTGGCACTCCTGTTGAAAGGTTAGCTGATGGTTCCCACTCTGACTCTGGGGCTCCCCTAGCTAAAGAAGTGGGAGGGAAACTTCCAAACCTGCCCCCTAGCAGACAACCTAGCATAGTTGGAACTAATGTTGAGTCACATCATACAGATAGTGTGGTCTCACATCTCAGTAAGAGTATTCCTTCTCATCACAGTAGAAGTGCTGTTTCTGTGAGCCAAGCTGTTAGGGTGCCTTCTGTTAGGGGCAGGTCTCCTTCTGTCCTTTCACATCATACTTCTGTTTCTAGACATGTCCCTCCCACCCACCCTGATGACAGATTGTTAGAAAGGGAGCTCAATAAATTGAGAGTGGAACAAACCAGACTGAAGCTCAAGAAGCAACAGCTGGATTTGGATAGACAGTCCTTAGAAGTAGAGAAGGAGAGACAGAAATTAGGTTTAGAAACCCATGGTGGCAGCAGCAGTATTCCCAATAGACATCCTGCAAAAGAGCATGATTCTAGGAATCTGCACAAGATAGTTCCCCCTTATAAGGAGGGGGGATGACATTAACAAGTGGTTTGCTGCACTTGAGAGGGCCTGTGCTGTACAGGATGTCCCTCAAAGGCAGTGGGCTGCTATCTTATGGCTATCATTTAGTGGAAAGGGTAGGGATGGGCTCCTTACTGTGAAAGAAAGTGAAGCCAATGATTACAAAGTTCTTAAGAATGCACTCCTGGATGGTTATGGCTTAACCACTGAACAGTACAGGATGAAGTTCAGAGAGACCAAAAGGGAGTCTTCACAAGACTGGGTTGATTTTGTTGACCATTCAGTGAAGGCCTTGGAGGGGTGGTTACATGGCAGTAAAGTTACTGATTATGAAAGCCTGTATAACTTGATCCTGAGAGAGCATATACTTAATAACTGTGTGTCTGATTTGTTACACCAGTACCTGGTGGACTCTGATCTGACTTCTCCCCAAGAATTGGGAAAGAAGGCAGACAAATGGGTCAGAACAAGGGTGAACAGAAAAGTTCATACAGGGGGTGACAAAGATGGCAACAAGAAGAAGGATGGTAAGTCTTCTGACAAGGGTGGGGACAAATCTAAAAATGAGTCTTCATCAGGCCCACAAAAACACTCTGTGGGGGTGGTGGGCCCAAATCCTCTTCTAATCAAAACAAAGAAAAGAAACCATGGTGCTATTTATGTAAAATAAAAGGCCATTGGACAACAGATCCCAGTTGTCCAAAGAAAAGCACCAAGCCTCCTACCACTACAACCCCTACTGCTATACCTAGTGTCCCTACTAATAGCAGTGGTGGTGGGAGCAAACCTACTAATAGTCAATCCAAGGGAGTAGCTGGGCTCACTTTTGGTAACTTAGTTGGGGTTGGTCTTGTTAGGGAGACCACAGAGGCTATGTTAGTCTCTGAGGGGGCTATTGATTTAGCTACCTTAGTTGCTTGTCCCCTTAACATGGATAAGTACAAGCAGCTACCCCTAATAAATGGTGTTGAGGTTCAGGCCTACAGGGACACTGGTGCCAGTGTTACAATGGTAATAGAGAAACTGGTCCACCCTGAACAACACCTACTTGGTCACCAGTACCAAGTAACCGATGCTCACAACAACACACTTAGCCACCCCATGGCTGTTGTAAATCTCAACTGGGGGGGGGTTACTGGTCCAAAGAAAGTTGTGGTTGCCTCAGATTTACCTGTAGACTGTCTACTTGGAAATGATTTAGAGACATCAGCTTGGTCAGATGTGGAGTTGGAGGCCCATGCAGCAATGCTGGCCATTCCAGGGCATATTTTTGCTTTGACAAGGGCTCAGGCCAAAAAGCAAAAAGGACAGGGTGACTTGGATCCTGGAACAATGGACCAAGTGCTCCCTAAAGCTAGGGCTAGTAGAAGTAAAGCACTACCTACTATCCCTCCCTCTACCGTGGATTCTTCTTCTGAGGAAGAATAATTTCCACCCTGTGCAGAACCTACACCAGAGGAGCTGGAAGCAGACACTGCTGAGCTTTTGGGTGAAGGGGGGCCTGCCAGGGAGGAGCTGAGTGTGGCACAGCAAACCTGTCCCACACTAGAGGGTCTAAGACAGCAAGCTGTCAAACAAGCTAATGGGGATGTCAGTGACTCTCACAGAGTTTACTGGGAGGACAACCTCTTGTACACTGAAGCAAGGGATCCTAAACCTGGAACTGCCAGGAGGTTAGTGATTCCTCAGGAGTACAGAAAGTTCCTCCTAACTCTAGCCCATGACATTCCCCTAGCTGGACATTTGGGACAAATGAAAACTTGGGACAGACTTGTTCCCTTGTTTCATTGGCCTATAATGTCAGAGGACACAAAAGAATTTTGCAAGTCCTGTGAAACCTGTCAAGCCAGTGGCAAGACAGGTGGCACTCCAAAGGCACCCCTTATTCCACTGCCTGTGGTTGGGGTTCCCTTTGAAAGGGTAGGGGTTGACATAGTTGGCCCCCTTGACCCTCCTACTGCTTCAGGCAATAGGTTTATCTTGGTGGTAGTGGACCATGCCACAAGATATCCTGAAGCTATTCCTCTAAGGACCACTACAGCACCTGCAGTGGCAAAGGCCCTCCTGGGAATATTTTCCAGGGTGGGCTTCCCAAAAGAGGTGGTAACAGACAGGGGAAGCAATTTCATGTCTGCTTACTTAAAGGCCATGTGGAAGGAGTGTGGTGTGACATACAAGTTCACTACACCCTATCATCCACAAACAAATGGACTGGTGGAGAAATTTAATAAAACTCTCAAAGGCATGATTATGGGACTCCCTGAAAAACTCCGCAGGAGATGGGATATCCTTTTACCATGCCTCCTTTTTGCTTACAGGGAGGTACCCCAGAAAGGAGTGGGCTTCAGCCCCTTTGAACTCCTCTTTGGACACCCTGTGAGAGGTCCACTAACACTTGTCAAGGAGGGTTGGGAACAACCTTTAAAAGCTCCAAAGCAAGATATAGTGGATTATGTACTTGGCCTCAGATCAAGGATGGCTGAGTACATGAAAAAGGCCAGTAAAAACCTTCAGGCCAGCCAAGAGCTCCAGAAGCAATGGCATGACCAGAAGGCTGTTTTGGTTCAGTACCAACCAGGGCAGAAAGTGTGGGTCTTGGAGCCTGTGGCCCCAAGAGCACTCCAAGATAAATGGAGTGGACCCCACACAATTGTTGAGAAAAAGGGTGAAGTCACCTACTTAGTTGACTTAGGCACTGCCAGGAGTCCCCTTAGGGTGCTCCATGTCAATCGCCTGAAACCCTACTATGACAGGGCTGATCTCACCCTGCTCATGGCAACTGATGAGGGACAGGAAGAAGAGAGTGACCCTCTCCCTGATCTCTTCTCTTCCACAGAACAAGATGCTCTAGTGGAAGGTGTTGTTTTGGCTGATTGTCTTACTGCTGAGCAGAAAGACCATTGCATAAATCTCCTGGGTCAGTTTTCTGAACTCTTCTCTACTGTGCCAGGTACCACTTCTTGGTGTGAGCACACTATAGATACTGGAGACAGCTTGCCTGTCAAAAGTAAAATCTATAGGCAGCCTGACCATGTCAGAGACTGCATAAAGCAAGAGGTGCAGAAAATGTTAGAACTAGGAGTGGTTGAGCACTCTGAAAGTCCATGGGCTTCTCCTGTGGTACTTGTACCAAAACCTCATTCCAAAGATGGAAAGAAGTAAATGTGGTTTTGTGTTGACTACAGAGGTCTCAACTTGGTAACCAAACCAAAACTGATGCTCACCCTATACCCAGGGCAGATGAGCTCATAGATACACTGGCATCTGCCAAGTATCCAAGCACTTTTGACTTGACTGCAGGGTATTGGCAGATCAAATTATCAGAAGATGCAAAAGCAAAAACTGCATTTTCAACCATTGGAGGCCATTACCAATTCACTGTAATGCCTTCTGGATTGAAAAATGCACCTGCCACTTTTCAGAGGTTGGTGAAAACAGTCCTGCAAGGGCTGGAAGCTTTTAGTGCAGCATATCTGGACGATATAGCTGTCTTTAGCTCCAGCTGGGATGATCACCTGGTCCACCTATGGAAAGTTTTAGAGGCCCTGCAAAAGGCAGGCCTCACTATCAAGGCTTCAAAGTGCCAGATAGGGCAGGGGAAGGTGGTTTATCTGGGACACCTTGTTGGTGGGGAACAGATTGCACCACTTCAGGGGAAAATCCAAACTATTATAGATTGGGTTCCCCCTACTACTCAGACTCAGGTGAGAGCCTTCCTAGGCCTCACTGGGTATTACAGGAGGTTCATTAAGAACTATGGCTCCATTGCAGCCCCTCTTAATGACCTCACATCAAAGAAAATGCCTAAAAAGGTATTATGGACAGCATACTGTCAGAAAGCTTTTGAGGAGCTGAAGCAGGCCATGTGCTCTGCACCTGTCCTGAAAAGCCCTTGTTACTCTAAAAAATTATATGTCCAAACTGATGCATCTGAATTAGGAGTAGGGGCAGTCCTATCACAACTTAATTCTGAGGGCCAGGATCAACCTGTTGCTTTTATTAGTAGGAGGTTGACCCCTAGAGGAAAGCGTTGGTCTGCCATAGAGAGGGAGGCCTTTGCTGTGGTCTGGGCACTGAAGAAGTTGAGGCCATACCTGTTTGGCACTCACTTCATTGTTGAGACAGACCACAAACCTCTACTTTGGCTAAAACAAATGAAAGGTGAAAATCCTAAATTGTTAAGGTGGTCCATATCCCTACAGGGAATGGACTATACAGTGGAACATAGACCTGGGAGTAGCCACTCCAATGCAGATGGACTCTCCAGATATTTCCACTTAGACAATGAAGACTCATCTGGTCATGGCTAGTCTTATTGTCCTTCGTTTGGAGGGGGGTTGTGTAGGAAAGTACCATCTTGCCTGGCATGTTACCCCCATTTTTCACTGTATATATGTTGTTTTAGTTGTATGTGTCACTGGGACCCTGCCAGCCAGGGCCCCAGTGCTCATAAGTGTGCCTGAATGTGTTACCTGTGTTATGACTAACTGTCTCACTGAGGCTCTGCTAATCAGAACCTCAGTGGTTATGCTCTTTCATTTCTTTCAAATTGTCACTAACAGGCTGGTGACCAATTTTACCAATTTACATTGGCTTACTGGAACACCCTTATAATTCCCTAGTATATGGTACTGAGGTACCCAGGGTATTGGGGTTCCAGGAGATCCCTATGGGCTGCAGCATTTCTTTTGCCACCCATAGGGAGCTCTGACAATTCTTACACAGGCCTGCCACTGCAGCCTGAGTGAAATAACGTCCACGTTATTTCACAGCCATTTTACACTGCACTTAAGTAACTTATAAGTCACCTATATGTCTAACCTTTACCTGGTAACGGTTGGGTGCTAAGTTACTTAGTGTGTGGGCACCCTGGCACTAGCCAAGGTGCCCCCACATTGTTCAGGGCCAATTCCCCGGACTTTGTGAGTGCGGGGACACCATTACACGCGTGCACTACATATAGGTCACTACCTATATGTAGCTTCACAATGGTAACTCCGAATATGGCCATGTAACATGTCTATGATCATGGAGTTCCCCCTCTATGCCATCCTGGCATAGTTGGCACAATCCCATGATCCCACAGGTCTGTAGCTCAGACCTGGGTACTGCCAAACTGCCTTTCCCGGGGTTTCACTGCAGCTGCTGCTGCTGCCAACTCCTCAGACAGGTTTCTGCCCTCCTGGGGTCCAGCCAGGCTTGGCCCAGGATGGCAGAACAAAGGACTTCCTCTGAGAGAGGGTGTTACACACTCTCCCTTTGGAAAATGGTGTTAGGGCTGGGGAGGAGTAGCCTCCCCAGCCTCTGGAAATGCATTCATGGGCACAGATGGTGCCCATTTCTACATAAGCCAGTCTACACCGGTTCAGGGACCCCTCAGCCCTGCTCTGGCGCGAAACTGGACACAGGAAAGGGGAGTGACCACTCCCCTGACCTGCACCTCCCCTGGGAGGTGCCCAGAGCTCCTCCAGTGTGCTCCAGACCTCTGCCATCTTGGAAACAGAGGTGCTGCTGGCACACTGGACTGCTCTGAGTGGCCAGTGCCAGCAGGTGATGTCAGAGACTCCTCCTGATAGGCTCCTTCAGGTGTTGCTAGCCTATCCTCTCTCCTAAGTAGCCAAACCCTCTTTTCTGGCTATTTAGGGTCTCTGTCTTTGGGGATTCCTTAGATAACGAATGCAAGAGCTCATCCGAGTTCCTCTGCATCTCTCTCTTCACCTTCTGCCAAGGAATCGATTGCTGACCGCGCTGGAAGCCTGCAAAACTGCAACAAAGTAGCAAAGACGACTACTGCAGCTCTGTAACGCTGATCCTGCCGCCTTCTCGACTGCTTTCCTGGTGGTGCATGCTGTGGGGGTAGTCTGCCTCCTCTCTGCACTAGAAGCTCCGAAGAAATCTCCCGTGGGTCGATGGAATCGCCCCCCTGCAACCGCAGGCACCAAAGAACTGCATCACCGGTACCCTGGGTCTCCTCTCAGCACGACGAGCGAGGTCCCTTGAATCCAGAAACTCTGTCCAAGTGACTCCCACAGTCCAGTGACTCTTCAGTCCACGTTTGGTGGAGGTAAGTCCTTGCCTCCCCACGCCAGACTGCATTGCTGGGAACCGCGACTTTTGCAGCTACTCCGGCCTCCGTGCACTTCCGGCGGAAATCCTTTGTGCACAGTCCAGCCTGGGTCCATGGCACTCTAACCTGCATTGCACGACCTCCTAAGTTGTCCTCTGGCGATGTGGGACTCCTTTGTGCGACTTCGGGTGAGCACCGTTTCACTCCACTTCGTAGTGCCTGTTCTGGCACTTCTGCGGGTGCTGCCTGCTTCTGAGAGGGCTCCTTGTCTTGCTCAACGCCCCCTCTGTCCCCAGACGCAATTGGCGACATCCTGGTCCCTCCTGGGCCACAGCAGCATCCAAAAACCCTAACTGCATGATTTGCAGCTAGCAAGGCTTGTTGGTGGTCTTTCTTCAGGAAGACACTTCTGCATGACTCTCCATGGCGTGAGGGATCCGTCCTCCAAAGGGGAAGTTCCTAGCCCTTCTCGTTCCTGTAGAATCTTCAGATTCTACTGTCCAGTAGCAGCTTCTTTGCACCCACAGCTGGCATTTCCTGGGCATCTGCCCATCTCCGACTTGCTTGTGACTTTTGGACTTGGTCCCCTTGTTCCACAGGTACCCTCGTTTGGAAATCCATCGTTGTTGCATTGCTGATTTGTGTCTTTCCTGCAGAATTCCCCTATCACGACTTCTAAGTCCTTTGGGGAACTTTAGTGCACTTTGCACTCACTTTTCAGGGTCTTGGGGTGGGCTATTTTTCTAACCCTAACTGTTTTCTTACAGTCCCAGCAACCCTCTACAAGGTCTCATAGGTTTGGGGTCCATTCGTGGTTCGCATTCCACTTTTGGAGTATATGGTTTGTGTTGCCCCTATCCCTATGTGTCCCCATTGCATCCTATTGTAACTATACATTGTTTGCACTGTTTTCTAATACTATTACTGCGTATTTTGGTATTTTGTACATATATCTTGTGTATATTTGCTATCCTCATACTGAGGGTACTCACTGAGATACTTTTGGCATATTGTCATAAAAATAAAGTACCTTTATTTTTAGTATATCTGTGTATTGTGTTTTCTTATGATATTGTGCATATGACACTAGTGGTACTGTAGGAGCTTCACTCGTCTCCTAGTTCAGCCTAAGCTGCTCTGCTAAGCTACCATTATCTATCAGCCTAAGCTGCTAGACACCCTATACACTAATAAGGGATAACTGGGCCTGGTGCAAGGTGCAAGTACCCCTAGGTACTCACTACAAGCCAGTCCAGCCTCTTACATTGGTGGCAGCGGTGGGATAAGTGCTCTGTAACTACTTACCACTTTTGTCATTGTACTTTTCATAAGAGAAAAATATACAAAACAAGTTCAGTTGTACACCTAACCAAAAAGTTTTGCATTTCTTTTCTCACTTCTTTTCTAAAGTGCTGAAAAGTACCTCTAACTTTCTAAAAAGTTCTTAAAAAGTTTTAAAAGTTTTTTTTTCTGTCTTTCTAAAAGTTCTGAAAAACTTTTTCTTCACTTTTTCTGTCACTTAAACACTGTCTAAAATGTCTGGCACAGGCCAAACTGTTGATCTGTCCAAACTTGCCTATGATAACCTTAGCTGGAAAGAAGCAAGGAGTCTCTGCATAGATAGAGGTTTAAGTGTAAGGAAGAATCCTTCTAGAGAACTGTTAGTGAATATGCTTATTGAACAGGATAAGGCCACAGCTGGCAATCCTGTTGAAAGGTTAGCTGATGGTTCCCACTCTGACTCTGGGGCTCCCCTAGCTAAAGAAGTGGGAGGGAAACTTCCAAGCCTGCCCCCTAGCAGACAACCTAGCATAGTTGGAACTAATGTTGAGTCACATCATACAGATAGTGTGGTCTCACATCTCAGTAAGAGTATTCCTTCTCATCACAGTAGAAGTGCTGTTTCTGTGAGCCAAGCTGTTAGGGTGCCTTCTGTTAGGGACAGGTCTCCTTCTGTCCTTTCACATCATACTTCTGTTTCTAGACATGTCCCTCCCACCCACCCTGATGACAGATTGTTAGAAAGGGAGCTCAATAAATTGAGAGTGGAACAAACCAGACTGAAGCTCAAGAAGCAACAGCTGGATTTGGATAGACAGTCCTTAGAAGTAGAGAAGGAGAGACAGAAATTGGGTTTAGAAACCCATGGTGGCAGCAGCAGTATTCCCAATAGACATCCTGCAAAAGAGCATGATTCTAGGAATCTGCACAAGATAGTTCCCCCTTATAAGGAGGGGGATGACATTAACAAGTGGTTTGCTGCACTTGAGAGGGCCTGTGCTGTACAGGATGTCCCTCAAAGGCAGTGGGCTGCTATTTTATGGCTATCATTTAGTGGAAAGGGTAGGGATAGGCTCCTTACTGTGAAAGAAAGTGAAGCCAATGATTACAAAGTTCTTAAGAATGCACTCCTGGATGGTTATGGCTTAACCACTGAACAGTACAGGATGAAGTTCAGAGGGACCAAAAAGGAGTCTTCACAAGACTGGGTTGATTTTGTTGACCATTCAGTGAAGGCCTTGGAGGGGTGGTTACATGGCAGTAAAGTTACTGATTATGAAAGCCTGTATAACTTGATCCTGAGAGAGCATATACTTAATAACTGTGTGTCTGATTTGTTACACCAGTACCTGGTGGACTCTGATCTGACTTCTCCCCAAGAATTGGGAAAGAAGGCAGACAAATGGGTCAGAACAAGGGTGAACAGAAAAGTTCATACAGGGGGTGGCAAAGATGGCAACAAGAAGAAGGATGGTAAGTCTTCTGACAAGGGTGGGGACAAATCTAAAAATGAGTCTTCATCAGGCCCACAAAAACACTCTGGTGGGGGTGGTGGGCCCAAATCCTCTTCTAATCAAAACAAAGAAAAGAAACCATGGTGCTATTTATGTAAAATAAAAGGCCATTGGACAACAGATCCCAGTTGTCCAAAGAAAAGCACCAAGCCTCCTACCACTACAACCCCTACTGCTATACCTAGTGTCCCTACTAATAGCAGTGGTGGTGGGAGCAAACCTACTAATAGCCAATCCAAGGGAGTAGCTGGGCTCACTTTTGGTAACTTAGTTGGGGTTGGTCTTGTTAGGGAGACCACAGAGGCTGTGTTAGTCTCTGAGGGGGCTATTGATTTAGCCACCTTAGTTGCTTGTCCCCTTAACATGGATAAGTACAAGCAGCTACCCCTAATAAATGGTGTTGAGGTTCAGGCCTACAGGGACACTGGTGCCAGTGTTACAATGGTAATAGAGAAACTGGTCCACCCTGAACAACACCTACTTGGTCACCAGTACCAAGTAACCGATGCTCACAACAACACACTTAGCCACCCCATGGCTGTTGTAAATCTCAACTGGGGGGGGGTTACTGGTCCAAAGAAAGTTGTGGTTGCCTCAGATTTACCTGTAGACTGTCTACTTGGAAATGATTTAGAGACATCAGCTTGGTCAGATGTGGAGTTGGAGGCCCATGCAGCAATGCTGGCCATTCCAGGGCATATTTTTGCTTTGACAAGGGCTCAGGCCAAAAAGCAAAAAGGACAGGGTGACTTGGATCCTGGAACAATGGACCAAGTGCTCCCTAAAGCTAGGGCTAGTAGAAGTAAAGCACTACCTACTATCCCTCCCTCTACCGTGGATTATTCTTCTGAGGAAGAATAATTTCCACCCTGTGCAGAACCTACACCAGAGGAGCTGGAAGCAGACACTGCTGAGCTTTTGGGTGAAGGGGGGCCTGCCAGGGAGGAGCTGAGTGTGGCACAGCAAACCTGTCCCACACTAGAGGGTCTAAGACAGCAAGCTGTCAAACAAGCTAATGGGGATGTCAGTGACTCTCACAGAGTTTACTGGGAGGACAACCTCTTGTACACTGAAGCAAGGGATCCTAAACCTGGAACTGCCAGGAGATTAGTGATTCCTCAGGAGTACAGAAAGTTCCTCCTAACTCTAGCCCATGACATTCCCCTAGCTGGACATTTGGGACAAATGAAAACTTGGGACAGACTTGTTCCCTTGTTTCATTGGCCTATAATGTCAGAGGACACAAAAGAATTTTGCAAGTCCTGTGAAACCTGTCAAGCCAGTGGCAAGACAGGTGGCACTCCAAAGGCACCCCTTATTCCACTGCCTGTGGTTGGGGTTCCCTTTGAAAGGGTAGGGGTTGACATAGTTGGCCCCCTTGACCCTCCTACTGCTTCAGGCAATAGGTTTATCTTGGTGGTAGTGGACCATGCCACAAGATATCCTGAAGCTATTCCTCTAAGGACCACTACAGCACCTGCAGTGGCAAAGGCCCTCCTGGGAATATTTTCCAGGGTGGGCTTCCCAAAAGAGGTGGTAACAGGCAGGGGAAGCAATTTAATGTCTGCTTACTTAAAGGCCATGTTGAAGGAGTGTGGTGTGACATACAAGTTCACTACACCCTATCATCCACAAACAAATGGACTGGTGGAGAGATTTAATAAAACTCTCAAAGACATGATTATGGGACTCCCTGAAAAACTCCGCAGGAGATGGGATATCCTTTTACCATGCCTCCTTTTTTCTTACAGGGAGGTACCCCAGAAAGGAGTGGGCTTCAGCCCCTTTGAACTCCTCTTTGGACACCCTGTGAGAGGTCCACTAACACTTGTCAAGGAGGGTTGGGAACAACCTTTAAAAGCTCCAAAGCAAGATATAGTGGATTATGTACTTGGCCTCAGATCAAGGATGGCTGAGTACATGAAAAAGGCCAGTAAAAACCTTCAGGCCAGCCAAGAGCTCCAGAAGCAATGGCATGACCAGAAGGCTGTTTTGGTTCAGTACCAACCAGGGCAGAAAGTGTGGGTCTTGGAGCCTGTGGCCCCAAGAGCACTCCAAGATAAATGGAGTGGACCCCACACAATTGTTGAGAAAAAGGGTGAAGTCACCTACTTAGTTGACTTAGGCACTGCCAGGAGTCCCCTTAGGGTGCTCCATGTCAATCGCCTGAAACCCTACTATGACAGGGCTGATCTCACCCTGCTCATGGCAACTGATAAGGGACAGGAAGAAGAGAGTGACCCTCTCCCTGATCTCTTCTCTTCCACAGAACAAGATGCTCTAGTGGAAGGTGTCGTTTTGGCTGATTGTCTTACTGCTGAGCAGAAAGACCATTGCATAAATCTCCTGGGTCAGTTTTCTGAACTCTTCTCTACTGTGCCAGGTACCACTTCTTGGTGTGAGCACACTATAGATACTGGAGACAGCTTGCCTGTCAAAAGTAAAATCTATAGGCAGCCTGACCATATCAGAGACTGCATAAAGCAAGAGGTGCAGAAAATGTTAGAACTAGGAGTGGTTGAGCACTCTGAAAGTCCATGGGCTTCTCCTGTGGTACTTGTACCAAAACCTCATTCCAAAGATGGAAAGAAGGAAATGCAGTTTTGTGTTGACTACAGAGGTCTCAACCAGGTAACCAAAACTGATGCTCACCCTATACCCAGGGCAGATGAGCTCATAGATACACTGGCATCTGCCAAGTATCTAAGCACTTTTGACTTGACTGCAGGGTATTGGCAGATCAAATTATCAGAAGATGCAAAAGCAAAAACTGCATTTTCAACCATCGGAGGCCATTACCAATTCACAGTAATGCCTTTTGGATTGAAAAATGCACCTGCTACTTTTCAGAGGTTGGTGAACACAGTCCTGCAAGGGCTGGAAGCTTTTAGTGCAGCATATCTGGACGATATAGCTGTCTTTAGCTCCAGCTGGGATGATCACCTGGTCCACCTATGGAAAGTTTTAGAGGCCCTGCAAAAGGCAGGCCTCACTATCAAGGCTTCAAAGTGCCAGATAGGGCAGGGGAAGGTGGTTTATCTGGGACACCTTGTTGGTGGGGAACAGATTGCGCCACTTCAGGGGAAAATCCAAACTATTATAGATTGGGTTCCCCCTACTACTCAGACTCAGGTGAGAGCCTTCCTAGGCCTCACTGGGTATTACAGGAGGTTCATTAAGAACTATGGCTCCATTGCAGCCCCTCTTAATTACCTCACATCAAAGAAAATGCCTAAAAAGGTATTATGGACAGCAAACTGTCAGAAAGCTTTTGAGGAGCCGAAGCAGGCCATGTGCTCTGCACCTGTCCTGAAAAGCCCTTGTTACTCTAAAAAATTCTATGTCCAAACTGATGCATCTGAATTAGGAGTAGGGGCAGTCCTATCACAACTTAATTCTGAGGGCCAGGATCAACCTGTTGCTTTTATTAGTAGGAGGTTGACCCCTAGAGAAAAGCGTTGGCCTGCCATAGAGAGGGAGGCCTTTGCTGTGGTCTGGGCACTGAAGAAGTTGAGGCCATACCAGTTTGGCACTCACTTCATTGTTCAGACAGACCACAAACCTCTACTTTGGCTAAAACAAATGAAAGGTGAAAATCCTAAATTGTTAAGGTGGTCCATATCCCTACAGGGAATGGACTATACAGTGGAACATAGACCTGGGAGTAGCCACTCCAATGCAGATGGACTCTCCAGATATTTCCACTTAGACAACGAAGACTCATCAGGTCATGGCTAGTCTTATTGTCCTTCGTTTGGGGGGGGGGGGGGTTGTGTAGGAAAGTACCATCTTGCCTGGCATGTTACCCCCATTTTTCACTGTATATATGTTGTTTTAGTTGTATGTGTCACTGGGACCCTGCCAGCCAGGGCCCCAGTGCTCATAAGTGTGCCTGAATGTGTTACCTGTGTTATGACTAACTGTCTCACTGAGGCTCTGCTAATCAGAACCTCAGTGGTTATGCTCTTTCATTTCTTTCAAATTGTCACTAACAGGCTGGTGACCAATTTTACCAATTTACACTGGCTTACTGGAACACCCTTATAATTCCCTAGTATATGGTACTGAGGTACCTAGGGTATTGGGGTTCCAGGAGATCCCTATGGGCTGCAGCATTTCTTTTGCCACCCATAGGGAGCTCTGACAATTCTTACACAGGCCTGCCACTGCAGCCTGAGTGAAATAACGTCCACGTTATTTCACAGCCATTTTACACTGCACTTAAGTAACTTATAAGTCACCTATATGTCTAACCTTTACCTGGTAAAGGTTGGGTGCTAAGTTACTTAGTGTGTGGGCACCCTGGCACTAGCCAAGGTGCCCCCACATTGTTCAGGGCCAATTCCCCGGACTTTGTGAGTGCGGGGACACCATTACACGCATGCACTACATATAGGTCACTACCTATATGTAGCTTCACAATGGTAACTCCCAATATGGCCATGTAACATGTCTATGATCATGGAATTGCCCCCTCTATGCCATCCTGGCATAGTTGGCACAATCCCATGATCCCACAGGTCTGTAGCTCAGACCTGGGTACTGCCAAACTGCCTTTCCCGGGGTTTCACTGCAGCTGCTGCTGCTGCCAACCCCTCAGACAGGTTTCTGCCCTCCTGGAGTCCAGCCAGGCTTGGCCCAGGATGGCAGAACAAAGGACTTCCTCTGAGAGAGGGTGTTACACCCTCTCCCTTTGGAAAATGATGATAGGGCTGGGGAGGAGTAGCCTCCCCCAGCCTCTGGAAATGCTTTCATGGGCACAGATGGTGCCCATTTCTGCATAAGCCAGTCTACACCGGTTCAGGGACCCCTCAGCCCTGCTCTGGCGTGAAATTGGACAAAGGAAAGGGGAGTGACCACTCCCCTGACCTGCACCTCCCCTGGGAGGTGCCCAGAGCTCCTCCAGTGTGCTCCAGACCTCTGCCATCTTGGAAACAGAGGTGCTGCTGGCACACTGGACTGCTCTGAGTGGCCAGTGCCAGCAGGTGACGTCAGAGACTCCTCCTGATGGGCTCCTTCAGGTGTTGCTAGCCTATCCTCTCTCCTAAGTAGCCAAACCCTCTTTTCTGGCTATTTAGGGTCTCTGTCTTTGGGGATTCCTTAGATAACGAATGCAAGAGCTCATCCGAGTTCCTCTGCATCTCTCTCTTCACCTTCTGCCAAGGAATCGACTGCTGACCGCGCTGGAAGCCTGCAAAACTACAACAAAGTAGCAAAGACGACTACTGCAGCTCTGTAACGCTGATCCTGCCGCCTTCTCGACTGCTTTCCTGGTGGTGCATGCTGTGGGGGTAGTCTGCCTCCTCTCTGCACTAGAAGCTCCGAAGAAATCTCCCGTGGGTCGACGGAATCACCCCCCTGCAACCGCAGGCACCAAAGAACTGCATCACCGGTACCCTGGGTCTCCTCTCAGCACGACGAGCGAGGTCCCTTGAATCCAGCAACTCTGTCCAAGTGAATCCCACAGTCCAGTGACTCTTCAGTCCACGTTTGGTGGAGGTAAGTCCTTGCCTCCCCACGCCAGACTGCATGGCTGGGAACCGCGACTTTTGCAGCTACTCCGGCCTCCGTGCAATTCCGGCAGAAATCCTTTGTGCACAGTCCAGCCTGGGTCCATGGCACTCTAACCTGCATTGCATGACCTCCTAAGTTTGTCCTCTGGCGACGTGGGACTCCTTTGTGCGACTTCGGGTGAGCACCGTTTCACTCCACTTTGTAGTGCCTGTTCTGGCACTTCTGCGGGTGCTGCCTGCTTCTGAGAGGGCTCCTTGTCTTGCTCGACGCCCCCTCTGTCCCCAGACGCAATTGGCGACATCCTGGTCCCTCCTGGGCCACAGCAGCATCCAAAAACCCTAACGCACGATTTGCAGCTAGCAAGGCTTGTTGGCGGTCTTTCTTCAGGAAAACACTTCTGCACGACTCTCCACGGCGTGAGGGATCCGTCCTCCAAAGGGGAAGTTCCTAGCCCTTGTCGTTCCTGCAGAATCTTCAGCTTCTACTGTCCAGTAGCAGCTTCTTTGCCCCCATAGCTGGCATTTCCTGGGCATCTGCCCATCTCTGACTTGCTTGTGACTTTTGGACTTGGTACCCTTGTTCCACCGGTACCCTCGTTTGGAAATCCATCGTTGTTGCATTGCTGATTTGTGTCTTTCCTGCAGAATTCCCCTATCACGACTTCTAAGTCCTTTGGGGAACTTTAGTGCACTTTGCACTCACTTTTCAGGGTCTTGGGGTGGGCTATTTTTCTAACCCTAACTGTTTTCTTACAGTCCCAGCGACCCTCTACAAGGTCTCATAGGTTTGGGGTCCATTCGTGGTTCGCATTCCACTTTTGGAGTATATGGTTTGTGTTGCCCCTATCCCTATGTGTCCCCATTGCATCCTATTGTAACTATACATTGCACTGTTTTCTAATACTATTACTGCATATTTTGGTATTGTGTACATATATCTTGTGTATATTTGCTATCCTCATACTGAGGGTACTCACTGAGATACTTTTGGCATATTGTCATAAAAATAAAGTACCTTTATTTTTAGTATATCTGTGTATTGTGTTTTCTTATGATATTGTGCATATGACACTAGTGGTACTGTAGGAGCTTCACTCGTCTCCTAGTTCAGCCTAAGCTGCTCTGCTAAGCTACCATTATCTATCAGCCTAAGCTGCTAGACACCCTATACACTAATAAGGGATAACTGGGCCTGGTGCAAGGTGCAAGTACCCCTAGGTACTCACTACAAGCCAGTCCAGCCTCTTACATAATGTCAACATACCTATGTCACACATCACAAGTCCATGAAGGATGTAAGCAGATGACACACGTTGGTAACCACACCTGTGAAACTGTAATGGAAATGTACAACTCAGTTACCAAATACTGGTTGAAATTGACAGACAGGATAGAGGTAGAAGTGTGAAAGTACTTGTAGTAGTCAAGAAAGTGTTCTCACCTGTGTGTCACTGGAAATATTGCTGTATGACTGAGTCCCTGTTGTCAATGTCTTCTTCCTTTGCTTCCTCCTCATCACTGTTCACAGGCTCCACAGCTGCCACAACACCGTCATCTGGACCATCCTCCTGCAGAAAAGGCACCTGGCGTCGCAAAGCAAGATTGTGAAGCATACAGCAGGCAATTATGATCTGGCACACCTTCCTTGGTGAGTAGAATAGGGAACCACCTGTCATATGGAGGCACCTGAACCTGGCCTTCAGGAGGCCGAAGGTGCGTTCAATCTCCCTCCTAGTAGCGTTCCTCTGCCCTTGTCCTGGGATTCCTCACTGGGGTCAATAGCCATGACAGGTTGGGGTAAACAGAGTCCCCTAATAGCCACACCCGGTGCCTCTGGAGTTGACCCATCACATAAGGGATGCTGCTATTCCGCAGGATATAAGCGTCATGCACAGAGCCAGGGAACATAGCATTTACCTGGGAGATGTACTGGTCTGCCAAACATACCATCTGTACATTCATCGAATGATAACTCTTCCGGTTCCTGTACACCTGTTCACTCCTGTGGGGTGGGACCAGAGCTACATGGGTCCCATCAATGGCACCTATGATGTTAGGGATATGTCCAAGGGCATAGAAGTCACCTTTAACAGTAGCCAAATCCTCCACCTGAGGGAAAACGATGTAGCTCCTCATGTGTTTCATCAGGGCAGACAACACTCTGGACAACACGTTGGAACACATAGGCTGGGACATCCCTGATGCCATGGCCACTGTTGTTTGAAATGACCCACTTGCAAGGAAATGGAGCACTGATAGCACCTGCACTTGAGGGGGGATTCCTGTGGGATGGCGGATTGCTGACATCAGGTCTGGCTCCAACTGGGTACACAGTTTTTGGATGGTGGCACGGTCAGACCTGCAGGTGATGATTAAATGTCGCTCCTCCATTGTCAACAGGTCCACCAGCGGTCGGTACACCGGAGGATTCCGCCATCTCCTCACATGTCCCAGCTGACGGTGCCTAGGAAGGACAAAAGCGACCACAGAGTCAAGCAACTCAGAGGTATGTACCCACAGCTACACAGAACACGAAACATAATCCAAAAAGTTGTCTGTAAGAGTGTTGAGTCCAGGCCTAGGTATGTGTGACGCAGTTGAAAATGAAGCCATGTGGGCCCCTGAAATGGCGGCTGCCTGACCTCTAAACTGGGACAATTGGATGTGAGGTAACTGCGCTGGCGTTGTACACCGTCGCGGTAGGCGGTCTAAGACCGCTGCACAATGCTGCATTGGTTAACATTGGACCCTATGGGTCCCAAGAGCCAATGACAAAGTGCGCCGGCGGTGATGATACGCACCGCCGCGGACGTCACCGCCGCGGACATAACAGACATTTTCTATCTGTTGAATCACTCGATACCTGATCTTCGACAGGAGAGGACCTACACTGCAAGTGCTGCTGTGACCTCGGTCTGGAAGAGACAATGGCTCGTGCGTCTGGGGAAAGGGCCCCTGCCTTCACTGCACAGGAGTTGGAGAAGCTCGTGGATGGGGTCCTCCCCCAGTACACGTTACTCTACGGTCCTCCAGACCAACAGGTGAGTACATAGGGTGCAAGTTGTATGGGCTATGCCTGGGTGGAGAGGGCTGGTTGTAAGAAGGAAGGGGGCAGAGTTCTGTGAGCATGAAGGACTGTGAATGCATGTGCCACATGGCAAGGGCAGGGATGTGGGCCACTCACTTTGACGGTGCAGTTGCTAATGACTTCTCTTCTTCCCCTGTCCATGTCGTGTAGGTCAGCGCCCACCGGAAGAAGGATATTTGGCATGCCATCGCCAAGGACGTCCGGACCCTGGGGGTCCACCAGAGACGGAGCACCCACTGCCGTAAAAGATGGGAGGACATTCGCCGCTGGAGCAAGAAGACGGCGGAGGCTCAGCTGGGGATGGCCTCCCAACGTGGGAGGGGTGCCCGTCGCACCATGACCCCCCTGATGTTCCGGATCCTGGCGGTGGCCTACCCTGAGTTGGATGGGCGCTTGAGGGCATCACAGCAGACACAAGGGGGTGAGTACACTCTCATTCAGCTGACTTTGCGCGCAGTGGAGGGGTCTGGGTGGGGGAGGAGGGCTGTGGGTTTCCCTAGGCCAGGGCGAGTTCCGTAGGGTAGGCCCCGCCGTAATGCAGGCCATGTGCCACTCCACCCCACCTCTGTAGAGTGCCAAGTACAGGTATACATGCCCCTGTGTCATCTATGTGTGCAGATGTCCACCATAGCCATGTAGGCCATATCCCAGGAACTGCATCTGTAGAGCCCAACAGCGCGGCGTAGTGCAGGGGGCTGCTGTGTCTGTATTGTCCGCCAACGGTAGCGGTAAGCCATGCACTTGACCTGTCTTTCTTCTGTCGCCCCCCTCCCCCTTTTTGTGCTCTCCCTGTTCTTTTGTGATCAGCATCATCAGGCGGAGGTACAGTGGCACCGGAGCACGAGGGGGCTGCATCCCACATGGCCATGGAGGGCCACACCACGGACTCCGAATACACCAGTGGGACGGAGGGCGAGGGGAGCTTCACGGCGGTCACCGGATCAGCAACCAGCGACACGGACTCGTCCTCCGATGGGAGCTCCCTTATGGTGGCGGTAACATATATGCCCCCTACTTCTACAGGTACAGCCGCCACCCCCCCTACCAGCACCACCCTCCAAGCAGCCCCTCAGCCTTCGCCCCGTGCCCGCTCACCCAGGAGGGTGGGCATCACCTTCGCCCCAGGCACCTCAGCCCCTGTCACCTCTGTTGCCCTCAGTGAGGAGGCCATTGACCTCCTCAGGTCACTCACTGTTGGGCAGTCGACCATTGTGAATGCCATCCAGGGTGTAGAAAGGGAGTTGCAACACACTAATGCATTCCTGGAGGGCATTCATTCTGGTCAGGCTGCCCATCATCGAACCCTGCAATCTCTGGCCTCAGCACTGATGGCAGCCATTGTCCCTGTGTCTAGCCTCCCCCCTCCAACTTCCTCCACCCAGACCCAATCCCCTGTACCTCTGCCTATCCCAAGCACACCATCAGACCAGCCTGCACACACGTCAACACACAAGGGAAGCTCAGGCAAACATAGGCACCACACATCCCACAGGCACTCACACAAGCATCACCCACATACAGACACAGCAACATCCACTGCCTCCACTGTGTCCCCCTCCTCGTCGTCTCCCTCCTCCCTCCCAGTGTCGTCTACACTCTCACCTGCATGCGCTACCACTACAGCCACTAGGACTCGCACCAGCACACCCACCACCACACCCCGCTCACCTGCACTCACCACCCCCACTACCATTTACACGTCCCCTGTGTCCTCTCCCAGTGTGTCTGTGACGCCCCCTCCCAAAGTACACAAACGCGGGCACACACACACCCAACATCCATCCACCTCACAACAGCCTCCAGAACATGCACCTGCACCCAAATCATCAAAAGTTACACCTCCTACAACCACCTCCTCTTCCTCCACTCCCAGACCCCCTCCAGCTACCCGTCCCAGTGTTTGTCAGAAACTTTTCCTGAGCAACGTAGACCTCTTCCCCCCCCCCCAATCCATAGGTCCCGTACTAGCACCTCAGCCAAAAAATCTCCGGTACCAGTGGTGCCTGTTAGAGGTATGTGGAGTGCACTGGGCACCAGGGCAGCCAGTGTGACACGGAGCCAAAGCACAGCCAGTCCCCCCCTGTGAAGCACCAGAAGTTGGACAGTGCCCGACGGGATAGGGGGAAGACTCCAGGCGGCAATGCCGCTCACAAGGGTCCCGGGGGAGTGTCGACTCAGCTGTGACTCCTCCCAAGGTGGGGAAGGGGCAGAAGAAAGCGCCAAAGTCTGGGAAGAGCAGCACGGCGGAGAAGGCCGCCATCATCCCCGCTGCCCAGGAGGCCTCCGCCAGCCCGATCGTCACTGGCCAGGACGCCACCGCCAGAGTCAGTGCCCAGGAGGGCAGTCCCATTGTCAGTGGTCAGGAGACCACCGTCAGAGTCAGTGCCCAGGAGGGCAGTCCCATCGTCACTGATCAGGAGACCACCGCCAGAGTCAGTGCCCAGGAGGGCCCCGGCAGCCACAGCCCCGCTGGGCAATGAGGGACCGCCATGGCAAACACCGCTGCACAGGTCAGAGACAGCAAAGTCAAGCACCGCTGAACAGGGCAAGCACCGCTGAACAGGGCAAAGACCGCCATGGCAAGCACCACTGAACAGGTCAGAAACTGCAAAGTCAAGCACTGCTGAACTGGGCAAAGACCGCCATGGCAAGCACCGCTGAACAGGGCAAGCACCGCTGAACAGGGCAAAGACCGCCATGGCAAGCACCGCTGAACAGGGCAAGCACCGCTGAACAGGTCAGAAACTGCAAAGTCAAGCACCGCTGAACAGGGCAAAGACCGCCATTGCAAGCACTGCTGAACAGGGCAAGCACCGCCAACTCAAGCACCGGTAGCCCATGTGCGGCAGGGGCAGTGACAGAACTGGGACCGTCACGGGGAGAGTGATGCACTCTGGGAACCAGTCCCCCTCCTGAACCAGTGGAGAACAGCATCCACTACCTCAGTCCTTAACAGGATGAAGCACTCTGGGCACCAGTCCCCCTCCAGAACCAGTGGAGAACAGCATCCACTACCTCAGTCCTTAACAGGATGAAGCACTCTGGGCACCAGTCCCCCTCCAAAACCAGTGGAGACTGTCATCCACTTGAGAGACTGTGGCTTTGCACTCCCCAGGATAAAGCAGTGGGCAAACCACCCACTATAGAGACTTGTGAGACTGTGGCTGTGCACTCCCCAGGATGGTACAGTGGGCAACCCACCCACTGAAAGGACTTGTGAGACTGTGGCTTTGCACTCCCCAGGATAAAGCAGTGGGCAAACCACCCACTATAGAGGCTTGTGAGACTGTGGCTTTGCACTCCCCAGGATGGTACAGTGGGCAACCCACCCATTTGTGAGACTTGAGAGACTGTGGCTTTGCACTCCCCAGGATAAAGCAGTGGGCAAACCACCCACTATTGAGACTTGAGAGACTGTGGCTGTGCACTCCCCAGGATAAAGCAGTGGGCAAACCACCCACTGAAAGAAGTTGTGAAACTGTGGCTTTGCACTCCCAAGGATAAAGCAGTGGGCAAACCACCCACTGTAGAGACTTGTGAGACTGTGGCTTTGCACTCCCCAGGATGGTACAGTGGGCAACCCACCCACTTGTGAGACTTGAGAGACTGTGGCTTTGCACTCCCCAGGATACATCAATGGGCATGAAGCCCCCTCGTGGATCTGGCGTGGTGCTGTCATCAGGCTGAGGTGCCCCCCCTTCCCTTCCCCATGAGGTGCCTGTTGTATTTCGATCTGATGCCCCAGCAGTGTTCTCTCTGTTTTGCTCAGGTATCGTGTGTGGGCCTCGCCCATGCATTTTGGGGCCAGTGGTCCACGGACATTGAATGGTGCATACCTGCACTACTAATCGTGATGTATATTTTGTTGAATGTGTATATATATCTGTATATATTAGCTTACTGTATTTTTAGACATTACAATGGTTGCACTCATTTCCTTTTGTCTTTGCATTATTCCGGGGGGGTTGGGGGTTGTTACAGTGATGTTTGGATATGCATTGGTGTGTGTGTTGTAGTGGGTGAGGGTTGGGGTGGGGGTGTTGCGTGTGTGTGTCCCTGACTTTTGCCTCCCCTATGTCGTAGGTGCAGTACTCCCCGTTGTCTTCGGCGCCAGCGTTGATGCTCATCGTACAGGAGCAGGAAGACTATCGCAGGGAGTATTTGGAGTTCCGGCTCCATGGTGCCCTCCTTCCTCGTGGAGTGTTTGAGGTGAGCGTTTTCCCTTTCGAAATGGCTGTTTCTGCCGTGTTTTTATCCACGGTGAATCCGCCCCGGAAAAGGTGGCGGATTGGTAGGTTGTGATACTGTGGGCGGTACTTTGTCTCCCGCCTGTCTGTTGGCGGTGACCGCCGCGCTGCTTGTCTGTACCGCTGTGGCGGTCGGAGTGTTAAAGTGGCTATCTTTGTTGGCGGTTTCCGCCACGGTCATAATTCCCTTTTTTTTTTCCACCGGCCTGTTTGCGGTCTTACCGCCGCTTTAACACCGTCCGCCAGGGTTGTAATGACTCCCATAGTGTGTTTACTCACCTTCTACAGGAGGGTTTCCCAACTAGTGTTTTGGTACTGTGTTGGTACCCTCAGACTGACCACAAGCGATGTGGGCTGGATCGGGGAAGGATCGCCCAGCGACTGGGGCCTGGGCCGGACTGTGCAGCGGTCACCAGAGCTGCTGGGCCTGAGGCGGCTTTATGGCCTGCGTGACCAGAACTGCTTTTTGCTGTTTCATCCGCTGCTATCAGGCAACACATCCGTTATCTAAGGCATTGTTTAGCCATGAGGACCCCAAAACTGAGTTGATCTAGCTTGCTGGTTTGCAAGATGTATTTGGAAGGTGCGACACATGCTTCTGTGGTAGAAGTATGGGATGAGGGGTGTTGGGGGGGTCACAGGGAGTTGTTCTGTATTGCTGTTTGATTTAACCGTTTGTTTTCTAGGTTAGCTGCGTTCACAGTGAGTGCCATATTTGACGACATGTTGACCCTGTCTGCCTGTGGCAGTTCACACGCTCAGCGGACGTGGTCTCATGACGGAGCTTGGCTGAGCCCACCACCTACATACAATCTAATACCATGCCCACGATTGTCTCTTGGAATGTCAATGGTCTGTTAAACCGTATTAAGAGATCAGCTGTCCTGCGATAGATCAAAAGATATCACCCTGGTTTTATTCTCCTGCAGGAGACCCACCTGATGGGTACCCAGTGTGCATTTCTAGGTCGTTTTGGCTACGACCGGGTGTATCATGCTGGATTCTCCAGAGGCTCGAGGGGGGTAGCCCTCATGCTTCATAGGCCATTGCCGATGTCGGTGGCCAGGATCCAATCTGACCCGCAAGGGAGGTATGTTGGTGTGGAGGGCCGACTGGCCGGCAGGCAGGTCATCCTGGTCTCCTGCTATGTCCCTCTTCAGCTGCTAAAGCCCACTCTTGCAGGTCTGCAGTCCTTACTGTTGACTCTCCCACTAAGATCATAGGGAGCGACTTCAACATGGTCCCAGACCCTAACCGAGACACCTCTGTTGACCCTTGCCCTGGCCGGTGGTCCAGATCAACATGCTTGTCAGTATGGGCAGGCTCCCTGTGCCTATGCGACGCCACCAGTCCACGGCCCAGCATACAGAGGTGTGGATAGACCTGATATGGCTCCTGGCATTGGATCTCCTGGCCTTAACTTTGGTCCAGATTCTCACCCGCTGTATCTCTGATCATGCTTGTAGGAAGTTGGCTCTGTATATACTATCTCAAAGTAAGAGATAGTGTGCACAGAGTCCAAGGGTTCCCCTTAGAGGTAAGATAGTGGCAAAATTAGATAATTCCAATGCTCTATTTTGTGGTAGTGTGGTCGAGCAGTAGGCTTATCAGAGGGTACTGTTAAGCATTTGTTGTACACACACAGGCAATAAATGAGGAACACACACTCAAAGACTTAACTCCAGGCCAAATAGTTTTTATATAGAAAAATATATTTTCTTAATTTATTTTAGAACCACAAGATTCAAGATTTGAAGTAAATACATAAAATGCAAGGTACTCCACACAGGTAAGTTAGGAACTTTGAATTAGAGCAGTAACATACACAGTTAGGTTAAAATGGCAATAAGCTATTTTAAAAGTGGACACAGTGCAACAAATCAACAGTTCCTGGGGGAGGTAAGTAATGGTAATTTGTCAGGTAAATAAGGCACTTACAAGTTCAAGTTCCTGTCATAGGCAGCCCACCATTGGGGGTTCAAGGCAACTCCAAAGTTACCACACCAGCAGCACAGGCCGGTCAGGTGCCGAGGTCAAAGAGGAGCCCAAAACACATAGACGCCTATAAAGAACAGGGGTGCTCCAGTTCCAGTCTGCCAGCAGGTAAGTACCTGCGTCCTCGGAGGGCAGACCAGGGGGATTTTGAAGAGCACTGGTGGGGACACAAGTAGGCACACAAAACACACCCTCAGTGGCACAGGGGTGGCCGGCTGCAGTATGCAAAGCAGCCGTCGGGTTTGTGATAGAAATCAATGGAGGGAACCGGGGGTCACTCTAGCGGTGCAGGCAGGGCACAGGGGGGCTTCTCGGGCCAGCCACCGACTGGGATAGGCAGGGGGTCACCTGGTGGTCACTCCTGCACTGACGTTCGGTTCCTTCAGGTCCTGGGGGCTGCGGGTGCAGTGCTTGGCCCAGGCGTCGGGTTCCTTGTTCCAGGCAGTTGCGGTCTTGGGAGCCTCTGGATTCTCTCTGCATGCGTCGCTGTGAGGGTCCAGGGGGGGTCGTCTCGGGTTACTCACGAGGTCGCAGTCGCCTGGGAGTCCTCCCTGTAGTGTTGGTTCTCTGGAGCCGGGGGTGTCGGGTGCAGAGGGTGAAGTCTCACGCTTCCGGTGGGAAGAGTGAGTTCTTTAAAAGTTGTTAGAAAGTTGCAAAAATGTTGCTGTAGGTGAACAGTGCTGCTGGTCTCAGGAGGCTCTTGGTCCTTCGGATTTCAAGGCAGTCCTCTGAGGCTTCAGAGGTCACTGGTCCCTGTCGGATGTGTCGCTGTTGTAGTTTTCTTTGAGTCGGAAGACAGGCCGGTAGGGCTGGGGCCAAAGCATTTGTCGTCTCCATTGTCTCTGCAGGACTTTCAGGTCAGTAGTCCTTCTCCTTGTTTCAGGTTGCAGGAATCTGATTTCCTGGGTTCTGGGGTGCCCCTAAATAATAAATTTAGGGGTGTGTTTAGGTCAGGAGGGCAGTAGCCAATGGCTACTGTCCTGGAGGGTGGCTACACCCTCTTTGGGCCTCCTCCCTGAGGGGAGGGGGGCACATCCTTAATCCTATTGGGGGAATCCTCCAATCTCAAGACGGAGGATTTCTAAAGGCAGGGGTCACCTCAGCTCAGGACACCTTAGGGGCTGTCCTGACTGGTGGGGTGACTCCTCCTTGTCTTTCTCATTATCTCCTCCAGCCTTGCCACCAAAAGTAAGCAGTGGCCGAAGGGGCGGGCATCTCCACTAGCTGGGATGCCCTGGGGTGCTGTAACAAAAGGCATGAGCCTTTGAGGCTCACCGCCAGGTGTTACATTTCCTGCAGGGGGAGGTGAGAAGCACCTCCACCCAGTACAGGCTTTGTTCCTGGCCACAGAGTGACAAAGGCACTCTCCCCATGTGGCCAGAAACTCGTCTGGTTGTGGCAGGCTGGCAGAAACTGGTCAGCCTAGCACTAGAAGTCAGACTGGTATTCAGGGGGCATCTCTAAGATGCCCTCTGGGTGTATTTTACAATAAATTCCATCAGTGTGCATGGTTTGTGCTGACAAGTTTGATACCAAACTTTCCACATTTCAGTGTAGCCATTATATAACTGTGGATTTTGTATTTGACAAACTCCCAGACCATATACTGTTTATGGCTACCCTGCACTTACAATGGCTAAGGTTTTGCTTTAGACACTGTAGGGGCATAGTGCTCATGCACATATGCCCTCACCTGTGGTATAGTGCACCCTGCCTTAGGGCTGTAAGGCCTGCTAGAGGGGTGACTTACCTATGCCACAGGCAGTGTGAGGTTGGCATGGCACTCTGAGGGGAGTGCCATGTTGACTTAGTCATTTTCTACCCACCAGCACAGACAAGCTGTGAGGCAGTGTGCATGTGCTGAGTAAGGGGTCCCCAGGGTGGCATAATACTTGCTGCAGCCCTTAGAGACCTTCCCTGGCATCAGGGCCCTTAGTACCAGGTGTACCATTTACAAGGGGCTTATCTGGGTGCCAGGGTTGTGCCAATTGTGGGATCAAAAGGTACAGTTTAGGGAAAGAACACTGGTGCTGGAGCCTGGTTAGCAGGGTCCTAGCACACTTTCAATCATAACTGGCATCAGCAAAAGGCAAAAAGTCAGGGGGTAACCATACCAAGGAGGCATTTCCTTACAATGCTCCCATCCTGATGAGTTGGGGTGCCTCCTCACAAACCCAGCACCCCATATGGCGCTTTAGAGTATGGTACTTGAAAGACCCTCAGTGTGTTGATTTCATAGTCCAAGTACTAAGAAACTATTTCAGGGAGAACTCTGGGTAGGTGGCGTCATTGGTGACTCGCTGGGTGGCGAGCAAACCCTCCCTAAGGGGAGTCATCAAACAATATGTCAGGCGGAGAGAAGCCCGGCAACTTCAGCAGGTAACTGGTTTGGAATGCAGGACAGCGGACAGACTTACCTTTGAGGTTTCGAAGTACCTCCAGCTCCCCTCTACACATTCCACTTACCTATGTGGGGGTCCTGTGTTAACATTCCATTTTTTTTAGTACATGGTTTGGGTTCCCCCCACGGTCACTATTGTCTATTTGCATTTGCACTGTCTTCTACCACTTTTTTTTTTTTTTTCTTTTTTTTACCCCATTTCGGATTGGTGGCTGGGAAAAAAAAAAGTAGCGTTATATGTGGATGATCTTATGCTATATACCAGCGATGTCAGGTCTACTCTACCTAGGGTCAATACTCTGATGGAACAATTTGGTAGATTTTCCGGTTACAGTATAAACACAGAAAAGACGGAAATCATGTGTTGGAATTTGACGTATGCTTCTCCCTTAGTTAAACAAGAGATTAAATACTTGGGTATCCGATTAACAATTGATCTTAATGAGGTAGCCAAATTAAATTTCGACATAACTTACAGGGAAACCAAAAAACTGCTAAATGCGTGGGCTGCTCTTCCACTGTCTATAATCGGAAGATCTAATATTTTGAAGATGTGCATTCTCCCAAAATTCACCTTTTTATTCAACACAATTCCACTAGAGTTTAAGAGGAGCTGGTTTAAAAAACTACAGGGGGATCTATCCTCGTTTGTATGGGCCTCTAAGGGAGTAAGGATTTCGTGGAAAAAGATGAGTAGAAAGAAAGAGTGGGGGGGTATTGCGTCTCCGGATTTTTTTAGGTATTATTTGGCTTTTCAACTAAAAAATACCAGAATGTTATTGAATAAGAAGTCAGAATATGATCCGGTCTGGAGAGCTTTAACGGCACATCTTGAGGAAGGAGCAGACCATTTCTTATATAAATTTGGACACCCAAAGTACTTTAAGAAGGTACGTTTGAAGCTCCCCAGACAGGCATGTAATGTTTGGATGTATTTTCGGAAGGTGCTAGAGATACCTTATTTTTGTAGTTCTGCTCCCATCTGGGACTCACCCGGTACCCCTGAATGCCTTATCGACAAATTATCAATTCCTTTGAGAATGAGTGGGATGGTAAAATGGGGTCAGATTATAGAAGGATCGGAATTGTTAAGCTGGTCTGCATTCCAGGAGGGTACTGGAGGGACAGTTTCTAAATTCAAGTATTTTCAGATATCTAGTTGGGTGAAATCTCGACGAATAGGAGAGGTAGGGAGGAGCTTATGGGAAGGGAAATTAAACCAGAAAGTCATTAAAAAAGAAGTTGCTTTGTGGTATCATGCTTTGTTGGAAACAGCAGAGGATGGTGCATCCCTTCCCCTGTTGAAGTGGGGGGGGGATTTTTCCAACCCTAGAAGTTACAGCATTGTGGCAAAGGTCTTGTTCAGAACTGTGGTTTACTATTAAACCTGCAGGGTTGAAGAAAAACCATTTGTTTACACTCCACAGGGTTTATTGGACACCGGCTAGATTAACAGCTATCGGGAAAATTCCGAAAAACTGTCCGAGGTGTGGGGAAGACAAGGCAGATGACATTCACATGTTTTGGCAATGTTCAAGGTTGTTTAAATATTGGGAGGATATAGGAAACATCCTAAAGGTAATCTTTAATGTAAACTTAAAAATAAATCTTTCTATGGTGGTGTTCGGGGTTTGTGAACAGGGTATAAATTACTAGAGATTGTCAGTACATCAGGAGCATTTGTTGTTTATATTAATGCTTTTAGCTAGACGAGAAATATGTCGTAAATGGGTTGATCCTCTTCCCCCCCGTGTTCAGGATTGGCAAACATCTGTAAATCTAATGTGTAAAATGGAACAACGAGGTCCCTTCTCTAGAAGAGACAATTTTTGGGTGAACTGGGAAAATGTTTATCAATAGTTTATCAAATTTGTGCTTAATAGGTTCTTTGTTTGATCTCCTCCTCTTGAAACTTAAGTCCAATGATTAGAACTCCCCCCATCCTATTGGGTGCTGCTTTGGTTATGATCAGGTCTCGAAGGAAACAATAAGACTTGGTCGATGGCATGCGATCGGGAAAAGAGCAATAAGTAGAACAGGTGGGACGGCCCAATAGAGGTGTGGATCGCATACCTGGAGACATACTTACTATTCGCCGTGACCTTTGCTTTTCCCTCTTAACCAAAGCGTGGGTGACGAAATGAGGACAAAATAAAAAATAAAAATTCTACCACTTTTTATGCCTATTTCTGATAACTAGTGTACATATATAGTCTGTTTACTCACCTCCTATAGGAGGGTTGCCCATCTAGTGTTTTGGTACTGTGTTGGTACTGTGTTACTGTAATAAAGACCGTTTATTTTCATAACACTGAGTGCTTTCTTTCATGTGTGTAAGCGCTGTTTGACTACAGTGGTACTGCGTGAGCTTTGCATGTCTCATAGATAAGCCTTGGATGCTCATCCACAGCTACCTTCAGAGCAGAGGTCTTCAAACTGGGGGGCCTCAAGTAGTCCCGGGGAGCACCAGACTCTGGCCAAAAGAAGCATTATACAGGTTACAGGCCTTTGTTTTAAGCAAAAACATGTTATTGCATTTTTAAAAAGGTAACAGTACCTAACTGCAATGTTTAAATAGGTCTAGACATATTTAAACATTGCCATCTTTATAAAATATTTGTGAAACATTCTGAGGGGGTCCCATAGATTTTTATTTTTCAACTGGGGGGCACGTCATTAAGAAGTTTGGAGACCACTGCTTTAGAGTGATAAATACTACCCAACTAAAAAAAGTGTCTCTTTAACCACACGGGTGCCGCGGGCAAGCTGGTCTTGTCCAGGCACACGGTTCCTGTGTGCCCTGGACGAGACCAGCTCGTCCTGCACCCGGCCCACGGGGGAGCGCTAGCGCTCCCCCTGTGGGCCCCCCACCCACACCCCTCCGTGAGGGATGAAAGAGGAATTGCTTCCCCTTTTACCCACGACCCCAGCCCCCCCACCCTCCCAGTGACGTCTGATGATGTCAACGTGCAAATCGTGAGCTGACCTCATCAGAAGTCACCTCGGAGCTTCCAGCGCAATCCCAGAAGAGAAATGGCTGATCGGGCAGCAGAAATGCCCACTAGACACCAGGGATTTTGTTTTTTTTCCGCATATTTCAAATAAGGGGAGCGGCCCCCTGGGCAAGGGCCGCTCCCCAGGGGTCAAATTTTTTCTAGGCCATTTCTGCCCCCCCGGGGGCAGATCGGCCTTGCGATCCGCCCCCAGGGGGGGGCAAAAACCACTAGGCACCAGGGATTATTTATTTTATTCATACTTGCACATAAGGGAGCAGCCCCTTGGGGAAGGGCCACTCCCCAGGGGGCAAATGATTTTTAGACCATTTCTGTCCCCCCTGGGGGAAGATGGGCCTAATATAATTAGGCCGATCTGCCCACTGGGGGGGGGGCAGAAAACCACTAGACACCAGGGATAAAAAATGTTTTATTATTTTCCTTTTTTTATGTGTGGGGAGCGATCCCTTAGGCAAGGGTCGCTCCCAGGGGGCCAAATTCTTTTTAGGCCATTTCTGCCCCCGGGGGGGGCAGAAACCACAAGACACCAGGGATTTTTTTTTTTTAAACTAACACATAAGGGGAGCGGCCCCTTTGGCAAGGGGAAGCAAAATATTTTTAGGCCTTTTTTGTCCCCCACTTCCCCCCACCCCGGAGGCAGATCGGCCTACTATAATTAGGCGGATCTGCCCCCGGGGGGCAGAAACCTCTAGACACCAGGGATATATATATTTTTTATTTACTTTATATTTTTATGTATGGGGAGCGACCCTTTAGACAAGGGTCGCTCCCCTGGGGGCAAATTGTATTTAGGCCACTTCTGTCCTCCTTGGGGGAAGATCGGCCTATTTTTGTTAGGCCAAACAGAAACCTCTAGACACCATGGATTGGTGTGTGTGTATGTGTGTGTTTTGTTTGGGGGGGGGCAACCCCTTGGGCAAGGGTCACTCCCCATGGGGGCACATTACTGTTGGCCATAACTGCCCCCTTGGGGGCAGATTGGCCTGTTTTTGGAAGGCCCAAAAGCCCACCAGACACCAGGGAAGATATTTTTTTCAAAATAAGAGGTTGGGGGTATGGCCATACCCCCACCCAAATAAATGGGGCCAAAGTTGTTCTGCCCACCTATCCACACCCCGGGGGACAGAAAGTCTACTAGATGCCAGGGAATAAAATAAATAAAAGAAAATAGTGGGGAGGTGGCTACCAACCAGTATGGGCCTCGTAATGCCCCCACCCGAACTGAAGGGGCTAACAGTCTTTCAGCTCTCCCCCACACACTAAAACATCTTATCCCATAGCAAGCAAGAGGACATTTGATTATTTTTGGTTTTTGTTTTACATTTGGGCCATGAGAGCTTGGTAACTCTCAAAATCGTCCCACTTGGAATGGTGAGGGCTGCACTTTTTTTTACTTTGGGACGCTGCCATGTAGAAAAATCCACAAGACCTAGACACATCTGAAAACTAAACATCTAGTTGATTCCAGTGTGGTGTGCTTCACATGCACCCACACCATTTCCTTACCTACAATGTTCTGCAAACCTGCAACTTTGCTGGAAAGCACACATTTTTCCCACATTTTTGTGATGGAACCTTCCGGAATCTGCAGAAATCCACAAAATTCCTACCACCCAGCATTGTCTCATGTATACCGATAAAAATTCTGCTGCACTTGTCAGCCTAAAAATGTTTCTTTTCAAACTGCCATTTTGAACCCACTTTTGTTCCCCCTCAATTTCGACATGTTTTTGGCTCTTCTCTGTCACAAGCACTTGGCCCACCTACACAAGTGAGGTATCATTTTTACCGGGAGACTGAGGGGAACGTTGGGTGGTATGAAATGTATCCCAGTGCGGTGATTCCACACAGAAATGTGGGGAAAAATGTATTTATTTTTAGCTAAATTTGAGGTTTGCTGAGGATTGTGGGTAAGAAAACATTGGGAGATCCACGCAAGTCACCCCTCCCTGGACTACCTCTGGTGTCCACTTTTCAGAAATGTATGGGTTTGGTAGGTTTCCCTAGATGGCTGCTGAGCCCAGGACCAAAAATGCAGGTGCCTCCCCCCCCCCCTCTCACAAAAACAGGTAGTTTTGTATTTGATAATTATGATGTGTCAACATAGTGTTTTGGGGCATTTCCTATTGCGAGCACAAGGCCTACCCACACAAGTGAGGTACCATTTTTATCGGGAGACTTGGGGGAACCCTGGGTGGAAGGAAATTTGTGGATCCTCTCAGATTCCAGAACTTTCTGTCACCGAAATGTGAGGAAAAAGTGTTTTTTTAGCCAAATGTTGAGGTTTGCAAAGGATTCTGGGTAACAGAACATGGTGAGGGCCCCACAAGTCACCCCATCTTGGATTCCCCTAGGTCTCTAGTTTTAAAAAATGCACAGGTTTGGTAGGTTCCCCTAGGTGCTGGCTGAGCTAGAGGCCAAAATCCACAGGTAGGCACTTTGCAAAAAACACCTCTGTTTTCTTTGGAAAAATGTAATGTGACCACGTTGTGTTTTGGGGCATTTCCTGTCACGGGCACAAGGCCTACCCACACAAGTGAGGTATCATTTTTATCGGGAGACTTGGAGGAACGCTGGGTGGAAGGAAATTTGTGGCTCCTCTCAGATTCCAGAACTTTCTGTCACCGAAATGTGAGGAAAAAGTGTTTTTGCCAAATGTTGAGGTTTGCAAAGGATTCTGGGTAACAGAACCTGGTGAGAGCCCCACATGTCACCCCAGCTTGGATTCCCCTAGGTCTCTAGTTTTCAAAAATGCATGGGTTTGGTAGGTTTTCCTAGGTGACAGCTGAGCTAGAGGCCAAAATCCACAGGTAGACACTTTGCAAAAAAAACTCTGTTTGCTTTGGAAAAATGTGATGTGTCCACGTTGTGTTTTGGGGCATTTCCTGTTGCATGCGCTAGGCCTACCCAAACAAGTGAGGTACCATTTCTATCGGGAGACTTGGGGGAACATAGAATAGCAAAACAAGTGTTATTGCCCCTTGTCTTTCTCTACATTTTTTCCTTCCAAATATAAGACAGTGTGTAAAAAAGACGTCTATTTGAGAAATCCCCTGTTATTCACATGCTAGTATGGGCACCCCAGAACTCAGAGATGTGCAAATAACCACTGCTTTTCAACACCTTATCTTGTGCCAATTTTGGAAATACAAAGGTTTTCTTGATACCTATTTTTCACTCTTGATATTTCAACAAATGAATTTCTGTATACCCGGTATAGAATGAAAACCCACTGCAAGGTGCAGCTCGTTTATTGGCTCTGGGTACCTAGGATTCTTGATGAACCTACAAGCCCTATATATCCCCACAACCAGAAGAGTCCAGCAGACGTAACGGTATATTGCTTTCAAAAATCTGACATTGCAGGAAAAAGTTACAGAGTAAAACGTAGAGAACAATGGCTGTTTTTTTACGTCAATTTCAATCTTTTTTTATTTCAGTTGTTTTTTTCTGTACAAAATCCTTGTAGAATCTACACAAATTACCCATTGCTGAATTCAGAATTTTGTCTACTTTTCGGAACTGTTTAGGTTTCTGGGATCCAGCATTGGTTTCACACCAATTTCTGTCACTCACTGGAAGGAGGCTGAAAGCACAACAATTTTTAAAAATGGGGTATGTCCCAGTAAAATGCCAAAATTGTGTTGAAAAATTGGGTTTTCAGATTCAAGTCTGCCTGTTCCTGAAAGCTGGGAAGCTGGTGATTTTAGCACAGCAAACCCTTTGTTGATGCAATTTTCAGGGGGAAAAACACAAGCATTCTTCTGCAGCCCTTTTTTCCAATTTAAAAAAAAACACGAAATTTTCACTGTATTTTGGCTAATTTATTGGTCTCCTTCAGGAGAACCCACAAAGTCTGGGTACCTCTAGAATCCCTAGGATGTTGGTAAAAAAGGACTCAAATTTGGCGTGGGTAGCTTATGTGGACAAAAAGTTATGAGGGCCTAAGCTCGCCCTGCCACAAATAGCCAAAAAAATGCCTGGCACCTGAGGGGGAAAAGGCCTGGCAGCGAAGGGGTTAAGATGGCCAAAAACTTATGAGAAGAAGCTTTAAACATCCGTAGGCAAAAGGCATTCAGTCACTCAACAGACTCACGCTGCCCCAATCTTAGCCGGTATTTATGAATCTGATTTGTCAGGAATCCACTACCGTTTCGATTGCTGTGCTGTAAACGAAAGTGCTGCAGAATAAGTCACACACATTTAAGAAAAATATATTTTCCTACATGAAATCACACAAATATACGACTTCTTCTCTTTCTATTGCGACGATGTTGGATTTCTTTGTGACGTACATTAGTCCTCTTTTTATGACGACATCGGGGTTATATATACAATACGCGACAACCCAACCTACCAGAGCGCGCGCGGTAGCGGTTGAGAGTGGACGTAGTCCGTTTGTGCTCTGCGTGGGAAGATGAGCGACAGCGGCGAGCAAGCTTACGGCGAGCGGGTAACTGTTCGATCTCTGCGCTTTATGGGCACTGCAGAATGTAGAGGTGTTCTAGTCTTTAAGGTTTATTCTCGTCGATAGCATAAATTAACAGATCTTTTTGTGTGCAGTACGAAGCTCATTTAGATTAAGTGAATGGAAAAATTGGTGCATTGTTACTTGAGGGAATGTATTCATTTTTACAACGTGACTTAAATGTTGTAACGTAAAATGTCAGGTTTATGTTCGCTGTAACGTGAAGTTGGGCCTTCGTGCTGTTAGGCGTTCACGCTAAGACCTTCCATTAATGGGTAGCAGTTGATCTCGGTTTAAGAGCTTTACGCCGCATTGACATTGCCCCATACTGGTATTTTATTTTGGGTCATTGTTCTGGGCCTCGTTAAATTGCGTCTGCAAAAATAAAATGGCGGTCCTCTTGAGGGAGCAGGAAAAATAAGTGGGCGGACGTCACTTCCTGTCCGCCATCTTGGGGCCTGACTGCGGGGCTGCGTGATAATCAAAATGGTGCCTGTGGGCGTCCTGAGTTTTACCTGCAGCTGACTGCACTTTACTTCGGAGGGACCTTAATTTAACCGGCTTCAATAGTCTACATATATGTAGCCTGAATCAGTGTAAGAAATCCCTACTATTCAACTTGGTGATTCTTTTTTGCTCTGATTCCAGTATTGCGTTTTGGACAGCTAGAGTGAGTTGACGTACTGCCATGCAGTATGATTCGCGTAAACTTACTGGCTATGTTGTAGTGTAACGTAGAATAGTCGCCTCTAAAATGGCGCCTGTTACACTAGATTGTTGCTGGGTAACTACCTTTTAAGGGCCGAGTACTCCAAAACGCTAGTTTTGTCCCGTACCGAATTACACCGCCAGCCTAACGAACAAGAAGCTAACAAACTTACAAAGTACTAGTTTGGTATAAACTCCTAAATACAGCTGGGACATGTGGACATTTGATAAACTGTCGTAATTAAAGATTGTTTAACTTATTCTGCTGTTCAAATGCGAGTAGCTGGCTATAGGTTTTGATTTGTTCAAATTGTTCTAACTGAATTCATTTAATTTGCTTGTTTTTTTAAGTTGCCGAACATCATCTCTGCAGAAAATAATCACTTGAAGTTTTGCCTAATGTTCACACGAACGTTACAGAAAAAAAGAAATGGGGGCATGCGCAATTTACTCTGAATGTTTGGATGAGAAGCACGATTGGGTATTTTCAGCACAATGAAAAATGAACAGTGCCATATTAACGCAACTCCGCTCTTCCAGAGGAAGCATGCGATTGAAGACATTTGGGTCTTACCGTTTGTCCACTTTCGTAGTTGCCACCATGGTGTATTGGAATTGCTGTTTATAATTCTTAAGAATGGCTGTTACGATTTCAGTTATTTGGGGGGGATGTGGCTTTTGGGGGCGGCTGTTATGAAGTTTGTTAGAAGCCGACAGGCATTTCTTTTGCTTCTTGTGGAACTTCGGAGTAGTAGGGGAGCTGCCTGAAGCCATGGACTAGTCGTTTTAGTTCCGAGCTTGGCACTTATTTTTATCCCTGAGTTTTTAAACTTTATTCATCCTGTTTTTTTCTATTAAGGTTATAATTGAAGAAGGAAAATGCAGAAGGCGTCATTTGACAAGTTTTATAAATGAGAATTATTTGAAGCTCAGAAATAAGTGAAGCCGAAATTTGAAAAAAAGAATGCATGCTAATTTTCAAACCAGAAGTCCCTCTTATAGAATATTAAGAAATTTGTGTGAAGTGGGGAAGATGAAAAGAAGTCAGAATTTGAAACGGAAGAATGAAGAAAAGAAATAGAAATGAAGTTAAGATAAGAAGTAATCTGGAATCAGAAAGCACTACGCTAAGTAATTATTAGTCTGTTTCTGTGTCCCTGTATACTATGCTGAACATATGCATGCATCATCTTTTTAAAAACCTCTATACAGGGTATCTTTTTTTAACAGGTTTAATGAAACCATGCAGTTATAATTGAAATTGAAACTGCTAATAGATTAATGAAACTCAAAATAAATCGGCATTTATTTCGATGCAGCTTGCTATTAATTAAGCATCTAGTGACAGTTCTTGCTATATATATATATATAGTTATGTACGTTTACACTTTCAATGTCTGCGTATGTAGGTATCTCGTTCCGCTTCTAGGAGCGCAAGTGCACGGCGTTCTGGTAAATCTGCAAGCCACTCCCCTGCTCGTTCTAGGTCTAAGGACGGATCGAGGCGCTCCAGAAGCAAGTCCAGGTCAAGATCGGACTCTAGGTGAGTGCTGACATAGTTACTTTTGTAATATTGTTTGTATTGTGTTTCCATTGCGTGTGCCATACTTGTGGTGCAGTGCATGTGGGATTGACAAAAGGCTGTATGTTCAGATAGGGCAAGTATCTATTTAGCGTTTCATTAGTTCGTGGTATGTATTGCTTTTAAACGTGCAGCCGAATTTGTATTTCCTTCGGTGGCTTTTTTTCGTCGATTTGATACACACACGTTTATGGGTCTATGCCAGTGAATGCAGCGGACTCCCGCGCTTTAGTGGTGGGTTATATCGAAGCGTGGCATACGTTGTACGGAAAGCACATAACACCACCGTTTTACCTTCCAATGTCCATGTTTAGGTCTAGGTCGAGGAGAAGTTCGCGCCGCCACTACACAAGATCACGAACACGTTCTCGTTCACACCGAAGATCCAGGAGTAGATCATACAGCAGGGACTACAGGCGACGCCGCAGCAGTCACAGCCACTCCCCAATGTCCAGCCGCAGGCGCCACGCTGGGAGCCGGGTAAGCTTGTGCAATTTTTTTTTCCCTCTACTCCTCTCTAACCTAACTTCGGTACAATGTTTTTGTTTTTCTAGGTCGCGCTTTGGCGGTGCCTTGCCAAGCGTGGCTTACGGGGGTAACGGTAGCTTACTGTCTTAGTTTTATTGTGGCTTCGGTGCAATTGAGCTCGTGGGTTCAGCAACTATTTCATTACCCTAGTGGAAATGTGGGGTTTTAATTGAAGGCCTGACTTATGTACTGAACCCCATAAAAAAATGATCATTTGAAGAAAGTGAACCGCATGAAATGGTGTTCTAACTACTTCCCTGAATCCGTTTAGCATAAATCCAGCTGTTTAATCCGCCCTATGTGGAAACTCAATTTAGTATTGCAGGTTACAACTTTTCTCGAGTATGTTGTACATGTTAACTGGCCCGCTAAGTCACCTGACCAAAGTTATCAAAAGCACTTTGTAACGCATGTTTTTGTTTTTGACTTGTCTGCTGTGTCAGAGTGGGTACTCGATAAACTCGTGTGCCTTCTCAAATAGAAATGGAATTGGGCTAGAAATGCTGCGTTTGGTTGGAAGTATAGGGATGGAATTGCGTTAATGTGCTCTATGGCGCTTACCTGCTAACTGCAAGCCCTAAGTTAATGGTCGTTCATTTTGACTTTAGTCGTGAATGCTAAGGAAACCATTGCCTGCCTTTAATTCCGTTTCTTTGCGGTCCGTTTGGAACTTGGTGTGGTCTTAGTTATAAAGAGATACCTGATGGAATTCAGTTACTGATGTGATTTAAAAACTAAGAGCATGAGGTTTAAATACACAATCGTGAAGCTGGGACGCAGAGGTGCGTTAAAGGTTAATATTAGAGGAATACAGCAGGAAGCTTATTTGGTGTCCTGCGGTGGGGGAGTAGACTTTAGATTCTGCTCGAAAGGAATGTGGCTTCTATGTCTTTGTAGAGACCTTTTTCTTTAAAGGAGATGGCCCATACTTGGCCATATTTAGTCAGCTATCACCACTACTCCTGATGACAATGTGGCGCAACCATCGCCCAACTTAGGCTATTCAAGCAATACTTCCAGACCTAGCACGACGTCTACATGTAACTATACTACAGCAAGTGTCCAATAACGAAGAATTGTTCGTTTTTTGCTTTTTTACACCTCGATCCAAAGGTGTATAATTTTGCTATTATGCCCACTCTAAACATAGGGTGGGTAGTAAGCCAGTGCACATCCTTCCTGAACTAGGAATTATGTAAACCTATTCTGGGCAAAGCACCTTCTCCAACCGTACACTTTGAGGTTGGCCGCCATTATGTTCACACCTGCCAACTTACTATAACTCGGCAGTTGATTAATACATGTTGCAGTAGCCTTCATTGGTGTTTAGTGCAGACTTCTGATCCATTCACTACATGGTTTGGATGGAGCTGTCCCATTCTAAGGTACCAGGCCCAAAAGAACCAACCCCATGGTGTGCAGGATGAAAGTGTTGCATGAGTGGTCACCATACCTGAAGGCATTCCCGAGCCACTTAGTGGAGCATGCCTGGCCATAAATATGATGCACGCGTAAGTGCAATTTACTGATTAACAATAGTTGTCTGCATCAAACTTCTTTCCGGTCATCCTCATTTTTTACTGTAAAGTGGTTGTCTGCTCAGTAAACTGAAGTATCCCTATCCATTTCGTGGGTAGAATGAAACCTGCAACATGACTGTTTAAAGATCATATGCAATGTCTCTTTATCCTCCTCTACCTCCTTTAACAATGTTTTCTTTCCCCTGATGCTTCTTATTTGTTTGTGTGGATCACCTTTTAGCTTTTTACAGCAGTGTTTATAGTCGATCAAAGCTTTATCCTTGTTGGTTAAATGATGTCATTTAACCCTCTCCTTAGACACAAAGGACTTCAAAATCTGCTTCCAGGGGTGAAAAAAGAAGTGGTGATTCCTCTGTAGATCGGGTAAGGAGCCTCAAAGGGAATGATCATTGTATTATATTAAAGTTTAACCATTGCATATGATCTTAAGACAAATAGTTGGGATCATTAACTTGTAATGGATATTGTGCATTCTGTTTTGTACTGCTTGCACCCATACATCCTTTATAGCATTTAATTTATGAAGCTCAGTGACTTCATGCACTTTGAAAAGGAAGTGCATGCTAAATCTTAACTGTAGTTTGTGGTTCAATCTGCGTCCTTTGGGAGGGAGGCCCTTTTAGTTGGCCAACAAGTTTGGGTTTTTTTTTTGGTGTCAATCTGATTTTGTTTTTAAATTGTATTTATTCTGCAGGCAAATCCCGACCCTAACTGTTGCTTGGGAGTGTTTGGTTTGTCTTTATATACCACCGAGAGAGACCTGAGGGAAGTTTTTTCCAAGTATGGCCCACTTTCTGACGTGTCAATTGTTTATGATCAACAATCACGACGTTCAAGAGGATTCTCATTTGTGTATTTCGAAAACGTTGAAGATGCCAAAGAGGTATTCATTTAACTCCTCTAAATTTCAGTTTTGCTGCTTTCGAGGCATGTGGTTTGCATGCATTAACAAGTCTGTGCTATTCATTTGCTTCAATTATGCCAGTAACATGGTCTACCTGCCTGGCCACTACAAAGTAATGATGTACTTCTATGCGCAGGATCAACTTTGTTTTAATTTAGTGCTACTAGTTCTTTACATTACTAAATGTAAAGCAAGTTTAATCGCGGACTGTCAAGTGACGCTCTGGCTCTTCTTGTAGGCAAAAGAGCGTGCCAACGGCATGGAACTCGATGGACGCAGGATTCGTGTAGATTTCTCAATTACAAAAAGGCCTCACACTCCAACACCTGGCATTTACATGGGGAGGCCTACCTAGTGAGTATTAAAGCAGATTTTTCTTAATAGCTTGCAAAACCAAATGTGTTCTCGCATACTGTATGTAGTTTGACACCTTGATTTTGTTTGAGTTATGATTTTGCAACCACTAATCTTCGGGCACATGTACTGCGGAATCGCCTACTTCTAGCGCATGCCTCCAGCTATTATACATTGGTTGGCTAGCATAATTCGGCTGACCGATTAGCCATAGTGAATACGATGTGCTGGATACTAGAACCAACCAGAGCACTTTGGTTCTACCTATGGTAATCACCAGGACAAATTGTCTACACCAGACTCTGCAAAGCCATGCATTTAGTTGCATTAGCTTAACGTTTGAAATCGCCTATTAATTGTTAACCTTCCGGTGAGCAGAGGACGTTTTGCGCTGCTAAATGTGGTCCTTGAACAGCTTAGTGCTGGAAAATATTAATTTAGCAATATGCCCTTTCTCCATAATTTACCTGCTTCATATTTTCGAGTTGGCACGTTCTGGTTCCGAGACTACATAGTCTTGCAGTGTTGACTAGCATTTAACTGTACTTTGTGTATTGTGCATGCATTGAATCTTGATACCATTCTAGACTTGTGGTGGGTGAATACTCGTCTAAGCTAAAAAAAAAAAACACACTAAGCGATTTGTTTTCTTAAATGTCGCTTTGGCTGCATCCACAATACATCCTCAGTATGGACCCAGGCATCTGCAAATCGTTGACTCTGCTCATGTGAACCGTCTCTGCACTCTAATGCAGTTGCTGTTATATAATATTGGATTGGTCATTGGTGGGATAGTGTGGAGTTTATCCAAATCCCGAATTTCTCTTTAAACCCAAATTAATCAGCCAAGCGATGTAGCACTTGCGTTACTAGAACTGTAAATGACGAATATAAACAAGGCTTGTAAAATGCCTTATTTGTTGATCACCCACTTAGGTGCATTTGAAACGACCGTAAATTACCTGTCGGGTTTGTCACGAGAATGGACGGTGATATAAGGTTATGAGATGGTCTAACAATGGAAACGTAATTTCAGGTCTGCCAAACTTGGTCCATCGGTTCTGAAATGCGATCCCTATTGGTTGCCTTCCATAGGGAAGTAGGGTTGTCCTCAAATGCATTTGGCTGCGATGTTGATGTGTAGCAGTGATTTTAACAGTACATTTTCAATGATCGCATTTGCCCCGGTGTAGGCCCGTACATTTACGATGAACGCAATTAGGCTCTGGCCTTTTGGCCAATGACCGACATGGGGGCAATAAGTTAAATTGATACAGAATTCCTGTCTGCAATACAATTAGCTAAGTAGTTTCCATTTATGCTAAACTCCAAAGGATTGTAATCTGCCAGCAACTATAAACATGTTGTGCATTGTGGAAGTAGTATCAAATGTTCTAATACGTTTTGACACCTTTCTTTGTTTTTAGTGGCAGTAATCGCCGTAGAGATTACTATGACCGTGGATATGACCGAGGATATGATGACCGTGAATATTACAGCAGCAGATCATACAGGTGTGCAGTTATTATTGATTTATTTGGCATACTGCATTCATTTTTAAATGTACATTCTACAAAGTAGATGTCCGTCAAATGGACTGCAATATCAATGCTTATTGAACTTAGTTACCAAGCAGATGTGTTACTGGACCGTTTCGATTGTACCTATAACCAACTGCGAACCATTGTGCCTAAACAATTAGGAAGAACCCGACTGCTTTTTGGCGTATTTTAATGTTGATCCCTTTTGAGATATTGTGGGTAGCAATTGTGGCATGTTCAGTCAGAACCAATAAAAGGAATTGCGCACTTTCGACCTTGCTAAATACCCGACAGTACACTTTTAACCTTAGCTTGCACAGGTGCCCCTAGTCTGTCATGTAGGATTGTTAGACGATCTGTTTTTAGTAGCCTGAAGTGTTAAATATTAGGCATCATTCATCGAACTGCTGCAGAATTTAATCCGAAAGCACTATAGTAAGCAGATGCTTACGCCAGTTGATCTTTAGACGGACCGCCTGATATTGGCCTTTCACTTGCAGGATCCTAATGATCATTCCCCTTTTACTTGTTAATGTAGGGTGGTCAAGTTTATCGGGAGCTCTCCAAGAAGGGATGTTGCTACCCCGTCAACTTCTTGTTGCTTGTAAACCTTCGGAGGAGAAAGCTTTGACATTTTAAGTTTGATTAGATCTGTGGGTTGACCACTACATGTAGTTCGAGTTTAACATCCTTGAAGGGGATATTTGTTCCCAGCTGCTGTCTGTTCGTTACGTTTCCTTTAAATCTACTTTTTTCACGTGATCCAAAACGGCTATATACGGTCCATAATTAATGTGCATACTGGATTACAATATTTAAGGATTTCTCTACTTTGCTTAGGCATGAGGCTTAGGTGTCGAAAAAATAGTGATCTGCGTTATGATTTCTTTATTACGCTTTGGAGCAGCATTTCTTTTAGGTTGTACGTTTCCTCTATTTTTCGGTGATCACTTAACCCTAAAAGTCTAGTTTGGATCTGCGTAGTTAATATAACTTCCTATTCAGCTAGCAGCACCGATCGATACGGTTTGAGCAAGTGCATCTACAGCAATCAAATGTGAAATTGCTACGTAGACCTTGTGAGGTTAGCTGTGGTGATTTTTTTTTTTTTAACAGCAAGTTAGTGTCTTTCACGCTCTCGTTGTCCTAAATGTATTAAGGCCCGGTGGTGGTACTGGTCCGATGAAATTAGAGTGGATTCCAAGGTAGGTAACGGTGGTTTCAAGCGACCAGGATTTTCCGTTCTGACTAGGGAATGGCGTTGGGGGGGGGGGGGGGGGTACCAGGTGAATTTCCCCCGACTTGAATTAACATTTGACATGCTCAGTTCAAACATTGTTGATCTCGCAAGTCTGGGTGAGCTATTAGTGGTTGCTACAGAACCAAGGAAAGTGAAACTCTGAAGTATGCGACTGTGGTTTGTTGAGGACAGGATAGGCATCTCTGGCGTCTTGGAGACAAACTCTCCTTTCTGCTGAGGTAACTTCTGTATTGTCTAATACAGCCGGGACCGCTTAGTGCAATGCGGGTGCGTCATAAACTAGCTTGGTTTCAGAGATGCGGATAACATTACCTTGGTTCAGCGATGTACGAGTTGGCATGTTGAAGGCTGTTTAGTTTTGGCACTTTTCTGACCTTTTGTCGTTTGTCTGGTTCACATCTCCTTTAGAGGAAAAGGGCACTGAAAGTCTGACAGTTGATACTGTGAACTACGTATTGTATTGTTTCCTTGTATTCCAAGAATCAATGTAAAAATTAAAACCTGCTTTGCTTGTGTTTACAGAGGAGGCGGAGGAGGGTGGCGAGGTGGCCAAGACAGAGATCAGTATTACAGGTATGCTAGGCAAGGTGTTGGTTTAAAGATAGCATTAAACGTGGTTTCAGCAAAATACTTGCAGGTGCTTCAGCTTGGCCAGGGCCAACTTTTAAACACAAGTTGTGGACTCAGTCTTGATTTAGCTTGATACCTGGGACGCATGAGCAATTCTGGTTCTTGACGTCATTTGCTTGGGGCTAGCTTTGTTTGGGTATGGCTCGGGTTTGCTGATTCAAAGACTGGGAAAATGCATCAAGCTTCTGAAGTGTCATGATATTTAATTTTAGTACGTGACTCTAAAGTACTTGTATTACTTGGGAAATGCCTCCCATTCGATACCTTACCCGAACTTTGTTCTGTACTGTTGGAGTCAATGTTTTTGTTACTACCATTCCTGATCTAAATAACAATTTTTGATCGTATTTTCAAATTTAGACCCGTTATGTCACGGTGCGAAATCGCCTAGTACCAGTAATGCGACTGACTTCAAGCTTAGCAAACTCAATGTTTTTACCGCTGGATAAAAGGTCAGGCTGCGTAGATCTTATTAGGACTCATTTAATGTCTTGTACACTTAGTCCGTGAAACTAAAGGCTGAGGGTTAAGAATGGTAAGTGGCTACTTGTCGGTGTTGAAAAGGTATCTATTATGGAGTGGCTGGTGTAATCGTCGCAACCGACGTGTAGAGGAGTTTAACGTTTGTTAAACATTAACTTTCGCTCCAAGTTAACCTCGACGTTTCCTTGTCCAACCTTTTGAACGAGATTTGTTTAGAGGGGATGCACGAAAGATGGTCTATATAATGTCCGAATGAACTGCAATTAACCAGTTTTATTTAAACGTCACTTCAGAAGTCTTATCGCTTTTGCACAGGCAGCGAACAGTTCTGATTGGCACTTAAGGGGTAATTTTTATTTTTTACTAAAATAAAGCGTTTCTTAGATCCTTCGCATTGCGCTTTTATGAGATTTCAAGTTGGTCGTAATTTTGACTTGTGTTGTGAAGACCCAGGGAGACTGAATATTGGATGCCAATTGCTTGGCTCCCACTTTTAATGTTGGCGGGGATCAGTGCTTGTTCACCACTCCAAAACAATTAGGTACAGCGTCTAAAGAAAGGCACAAGCACTTAAGCAAAACAGTGTAAGACAGCAGCATCAGTAACCCAACGCGTTTCGGAGATTGTTCCCCTTCCAGTTTACAGAAGACGCTCATCAGTGATTGTAAAGAATCGGTGCCTCAGTAAACATCAAATTTAACTTCACAATTCCGGAGTCAAACCTAGTGCCATGGTCTCCTTATTGGACTAGTGCAAGCTTACAGGATGCCACGATATTAACATCGTACAAATTCATTCATAACGTTGTAATTGATAAACTATCCCCTTTCTGAATGATTTACTTTATACATGTGCAAGATGTATAATTCTTTACTTACTGCGCACTCATACTTCATTCCATACGTTCCTCAAACCAACGCACGTCAGTGCGAGCCGTCTTTGAAGGTTGCCTCCGAACTGGAGATGGCTGCTTCTGTAGTCTGAAATCATATCTACCTTAAGAGGTTGAGCATTCGTTTGTGCTCTGCCTCACCCATAATCTTATACTAGTTATTGAAGCGTGCAGGCGGTTATCAAGATTTTTGGAGTGTTGGCTTCAGCAGTCAAGCTCGCATTCTTCAAGCAAGTTTAACCGCCCTGTCTTGAAGTATTAAGGATTTAAACGATCGTGCATATTTCAGACCGTGCAACGCACCTTGAAGTTAACTTTAAGGATGGTGTAGTGCTGGCTTACATCAGCTAGTACCATAGCAAATTTCAATCCACCTTTATAGTGGAGTCTGACTGGCGGGACAGTTACGCCTTTGTGCAACCAATATGGGTAAGTAGGGTGTAGCTGATTTTCTGACTGTCTAGGCAACATCACAGATTTTCTAATGGACTAATGACTTCACTTTTTTATTCTTTTGACAGAAGGCGATCTCCCTCGCCTTACTACAGCAGAGGTGGCTACAGATCCCGCTCCAGGTCCCGATCCTATTCGCCGCGTAAGTTGAATTGCACCATTGTGTAACATGTATAATACGCTGCTAATGTGGTACAGATTTTTTTTTTTTAGAATATTTAATAGATTGCTAGTTAAACTCTAAGGGGGACACTAGAATGACTTGCAGTACGTAGACTTTAGGGCAGGATTGGGGTGATTTGAGTGTCATGCAGTTTATTGCTGAGGACCGTAATACTGGAACTAAATTCTTAGTTCGGGCAGCTAATGCAAGTTTGAAACCAAGAACATTCTCAAGTAGACACCCGGGACATTGTGAAATGTCTGTTCACCTAGTTGCGTCTTTATGCAAAAACATACTCACTTGGCAGCTTATCAAAGATTAGAAAATTTAGCAGGATATTGACCATCGGGCTCTACCTCCTTTATAGAACTCAAAACTATAGCAGATCATAATGCACTAGTTTAACGTATCTCACACGTGTTTCATTTCTTTCAGGACGTTATTGAAGAATGAGTTCAGAAGATTCCTCAATTTGGCCCTAAGTTAGGGTTGCAGTTGTGGGCAGCACCTTTATTTTGTAACGTGAACATTGACTAGCGAATAGATTGCTTTACAGTTTATGAAGTTCCAAATTTACATTGCTGTTCTGCATATTTGTGTAGGTTGGTGCTTTGTTAAACCTTATGTTCTACCACTGTGCACGTTTGGTTTTTTACATTACACTGTAAATGCTACAGTAACTTGTACCATAACTTAAATGTTTTTTATTGCTTGAAAGTATTCGCTATCGGGGTCCTCTGTTGGAAGATCGAAACAATAAAAATACTTTTTCTTACCATCTGTATTTAAATCTTGCGTTCTGGCATGATCTGAAAGAATGGTGTTTATTTCGTAAAGGCAGTGCAAAAGTGCTGGTGGTTTATGGCGGCTTCTTCCAATTGAATTTAATTGGTACGTCTCGCTGGAGTTCTACATATTAATCCTAATAGGGGGGTGTCAACTTCTATAAGACCTACTTATTTGTAGATGTCTCAAAGTATGTAGAATGTAATAGCATTGGCACAACTGCGTAAAGGACTTCAAAATGAATACTGTTCCTATGTAAATAGAACAATAAACTATTAAATAGTGTCTTGCCCTGATTTGGAGTTCTTTTGGGGTTTAAATGATACACTGGGTAAGTGACATTTTCATTCGACGGTATTCATCGTGTTAACTATCTGCAGGTGGGATGACTGCTTGTACTTGAACTTTAGGTTGCGTCATACACACTTGTCGTGCATCAATACGCCCGGTTCCTTTGTCACATCCCTATTGATGCTGCCCAGCCCTGTTTTGGGACTCTAAATATAACGAAGAGCTATGTTAAGATCTCAGTCTACTCCTGGATGCTTGCCTAAAAGTCCCCTAGTCTCCCAACTTTTTGCCTTCTACCTACTGGTGTGGGTGTGCTACCTATTTCTTGATCCCTCTTAATTTTGTTTAGATTACTAGAAATCATTGGTCAAATAACATTTTTCAGTTTAAAAAAACTGAACGAAGACTAGACTGAAGTTTAAAGGAAAATCCTGTATAAAAGTAGCCCAAACACTGTTGCAATTTAGGAAAGAGTTGGAGACTTCTTAAAAGTCTGTCCGCAAATTTCTTCTCGTTACTTGTTGACTTTATGCTTTTGTACGGTGTCTAGCGGAGTTATGGCTAGAGTTTGGCTTGCAGGTTTATTGTAAGCATACCTGGCACCCAGTATCCAACTAGAATATCACTTTGAAGGAAGTGACACTTCCCTTTGCCAGAGGTAAACTTGTAACTAGGGCCTACTACAAGGTCTAAGCAAAGGTCTCGTCCCAACTAGAGTAGCCTTACCATGTGATTATGATCAGGTGACATACAAGATAATTATGGCTTTCGGGGGGGGGGGGGAAGGGGGAGGGGTAAAACTTCAAGCACAAATAGCGTTAAACGGTGGCATTTAATGCGTTCAATAGGCAGCTGCACACAAGTCAATCTTGTGGCAGAGAAAAAGTCTTAAAGGCTGAGACGCTGCTTTGTCCAGTTCATGCCCATGCTTTGCATGGCTAGGGGTGTGACTGAATTTGAAGGAACAAAGTCCAGGATCGCTACTCCAGGGCACCCCAGCACAACCCCATGATGCATACATCTCAATGCCACTTGTTTTTAAAGTGGTCTCGGAGTGCCTACAGGATGTGGTTGGGAGTTGCCACAAGGGCAGTTTATTTTCCAGTATAGGGTGAACCCTAGATACAGCAGAACTGCCCCAAGGGGCCAAGCATGCCGGCTTTTATGCAGGCATACATGTCCAATATTCACACCATCCCCTTTAATTTTGGAACCATTTATTCTCCCCTTAGGCGACTCATGCTGGAATAAAATGATGGGTCCAGATCCTGCTTGAGGCGCATGGGTGTGATTTGTAGCAGCAGGCAGTACGTTTCATTGTCTGAGGGAGTGCAAAGACCAGTACACCACTGTCGTTAAGTTAGCAACACTAGTTCTGTCAGTACAGTAACAAGTGTTGCTAACTTCGAGTGATGCCATTTCAGAAGTTGGCTTTTCAGGCAATCTACCCATTCCCAAAGCAGTGAAACCCTGGTATCATGCAAGATTCCTGAGGCGTTTTAAAATGCTGCAAGTATGTCCTGGCAAAGACAGATACTGTGACCTTGTTTTAGCAGTGAATCTCTGCTGTATTCACATGCTGTGCATTATAACTGCCATCTAGTGGTTGGGTCTGGTATCCTTTTATCTAGTAGTACTTTTTTTTGTTTTTTTGTTTGGTATAGGGTATCGGCATACTCCCACCACTTGTTTCCTGGTGTTGTACCCTCACTGAAAGCTTCCATGCATGGTTGCTATCTTCAGATTTACTTCCTGCCATTGAGTTTTAAAGCATTGCCAAAGGGTCTTCGACCGTCATAGCTTCTCAAGTTTAAGAAACCAGAGAAGACTACATCCGATTTAAAGAATGCTTGTCAGGGCGTGTTGCCTGATCTGGTTGACATAGTGCTGCCCAAGGTGCCACCATAAAGTTTGCACAGCATAATCACCAGGTATCTAAACTGTCGTCTATTAGATTACCTAAGCACCACCCACCCATTGCCAAAGACTGAAGGGGATGAAAACCAGAAGTGCACACATAATGACAAGCATGGCTAGGAGGGCCCCATCACAGAGCTGGGGTTGTCTAGTGCAGAGGACAATATCTGAGGTGGCCTGATAAGGTTGTCAAAAGAATATTGAAAAGGCCACCGGTATACTAGTGGTGGAAGAATGGAGGTTCCCAACCAAGCTAAAATCCCAGGGGCTGGGAGAGTAGGAAATTACCAGAGGTAGTACTAGAATCCACAAAGTCACTGAGGTGCAAAGATAACGAGCCAGGTGTCTCTTTGGCCATCACAGGCATGTTAGATTTTTATGGATTCAGGACCCTTCCCAGTGGGCCCTGAGGAAACTAGTTAGCACAAAGGTTGGAGAGTGCTCCCACCCATAGATGCAAAGACTGGAGTGTTGAGCCCAGGTGCATAGGGTGCACCCCCAGGTGATTTGTGACAGGCCTTCAGTGGGAAGGAAAGAAATATAAAGCCTTTCATGAGAGGCGCAGTACTTTGAGAAAGAAGCAAATATTTCCACATCTGGCCAGTGTCTGGACAAGAACAGCAAGAAAATTGATATGGGTGTGAAGCTGCTATGCAGTGGCATATAGCTCACATACTGCTAAACAGGTATGCTTATCTGCTTTGGAAGAACACAGAGCTCATGAAACGTCTCCTGAAGCAAAATCGGAAAAGAACAGCATCCCTCAAAGGATGTTTGAAATTAGCTGTAGATACTGTGTATATAGCAATCGGACAGATAATGTCTGGGACCACCTTTAAAAAGGCAAGCTTGGAAAAGGGTGTCCTGTTTCAAGAATGAAGACCCAGCAAATTATAATAAACACCCCCTTTAATGGGGAGCAAGTCTTTGGGAGGGAGGTGAATAACATTTGCAGTAAAAAGTAAAATGAAACTGCAAAAATCTATGCAGTTCAGGGGAAACCTAAGAGGGGGAGCCACACCTACCAGAAGAGCAGTAGGGAGTTTTAAAGGCCCCCATCTCCCATCCAGGGGTGCAAAGCTCCAGTCTTAAAACAGTGGTAGTATCAATCTACACCACAGCAATCCTTTCAATAGACTGCAGCCATAAATAGGGTGTGGCAAGCTAATAAGTGACTGTAGAAAGGAGCCCCAGGATTTGTTCCTAGAGTGAGGGGTGGGGGTCATCACAAATGGACATTAAACAGTGTATGATTAGGCTATTGCTTAGAATTAATCAAGTCCCCACCGAGGGGGCTAAAAGAAAGTGGTCCATACTAAGGAGGAAAATGTCATTGTCACAGAGTACAAGAATAACTTCAAAAATGTCCAGAGTTCCAGAGGAAAAGACCAACCAGGGGAATTAATCAACACAGTTCAACCAAAACAATATGGATCTTTGTCCAATTCTAGATCTCCGATTCCTAAACCAATTAAACATTCAGAATGACAGCTCTGCAGGAGGTCATACTACAGCTGCAACAAGATTTTATGGTGACAATAGATTTCAGTGAACAATGGGCACAAAGTACTTCTGGTTTATGGTAAACATTTCCAGTTCAAGTTGTTCTCGTTCAGTATCCAGTCTACATTGAGTGAAGTGTTTGCCGGGGTGGTTAATTTAAGAAGGCAGGTAAGAAGTGTGTGCCTCTATTTAGACACTTGGCAGGGAAAATGGCATCTTGCACACCGCTCATATCACATGTGAGGCTATATATGAGACCGATCTAAGAATGGATTCAAATTCAACGGTCAAAAGCCACAGGGAGTTAAGTTAAAGTGAATCCCTAGCTTTAAAAGCCTTTCAGCAACAGCTGTAGGGAAAATCATTGTTAAGTAGAACATAATTGCTGTTTTAGCTGTTTGATCTTAACAAGTAGAACCAAATCCTTTGTACTGTCAAGGCTAGCAGCAATACCCTGTCCGGGAAGGACAGTGTGCAAGCAGACAAGTGTCCACATCACATGAGCAGGAACACAAAGTACTCAGATTTTCAGACAATGGGGGTATGCCAACTATCTGTTTGCAACTCCGGATAACTCAAAATGCCAATTCTTTGCATACAGGCACCCATACCCTTAATCCATATGGAATGCTGACACTTTTTTTTACCTGATCCCACTGTTACACAAGGTAATTAATAAATGTAAACAATCACCAGTGAGACTAATTTTCATTGTGCCTCAGTGGGCGAGACATACCTGGTTTGCAGACCTAATAGAAATTGCACAGGAAAATGTACAGAACCTACCAGGCCTTCATGAATGATCTGCTTTCCATGCAAAGGGAAAGAGTTTTCCATCCGAGGCGAAAAATGCTAAGTCTACCATCTTGGCTCCTGGGGACATAGGGGGTCTTTTTACAAGACCGCCGTGCTGAAGTGGTGGCGGTTTTCCACTCGGCGCATTGACTGCTGGCAGCCCTCTGTCCTTTTTCGGACAGAGCTGCCAGCAGCCTTACTGGCAGGCGGCGGGGAAGTGGAGGTTGCTCCACCGCCACGTCAACAGAACACCGCCCACCGAATCACGTCCTGATTCGGCGTGGCAGTGTTCTGTTGACTGTGTGGTGGTGGTGGAGCAGCCCCCATGGATCCCGTCCCCTTCCGGAGGATCAACGGACCAGGTAAGTTGATTGTCCGTTAGGGGAGGGGGGTGTTGCGTGTATGTGTGAGTGCGTATATGCATGCGGGGGTGTTGTGTGTTTGGCAATGAGTGCGTGTCTGTATGGATGTGTGCGTGTCTGAATGAGGGTGTGCGTGTATGACTGTGGCAGTTGGCATGTATGTTGGTGGTGCCTGAGTGCGTGTTTGGTGTGTATGTGTAAGGTGATGTCTGAGGTGCAGAGGGGGTCCTGCCACCTTTGGGGGGGGGGGGGGGGGGTGGCAGGGGTGGTGCGGGGAGTAGGGGAAGGACTATGGGTGGGGGAGACCCCTATCAGTGCCAGGGAAGGAATTCCCTGGCACTGATGGTGCCTACCGCCATGGATTTCATGGCTGTTCCAAACCCCATGAAATCCATGGCGGTCAGCCGGGTCATAATACCGCCTGCAGTATTGTGACGACCGCCGGGCTGGAGACCCAGGTCTCCAGCCCAGCGGTCGTCTCCGCCCTGGTGGGCGGAACGGAGAAGTGGCGGATGACCATGGCTGTCATAATTGCAAAATGATTACCGCCAGCCTGTTGGCGGTAAGACCGCCGCTTCTGTCGACCGCCAGGGTCGTAATGACCCCCCATAGTTTGGACACCTAAACCTACCTGAGAAGACCGTGGCGGTTCTCGGGGAAGCAGGAGGGCCAACAACAAGAAAATGTTACTTAGCCAAATTGGAATTATACTCAAAATGGTGCCAAAGACATGCCTCGCTAAAAGATAATACAAAAGACACAACAACCTTACAATACCTTACCTGTTGGGCAGCATACTGAATTCTGCTTCATTAAAAGTAAATTTAGTAGTTCTAGTGGCCTACACAACATTAGTAATCAAAAGATTCTTGGAGTGAGCAAAAAGATCAGCACCTCCTAGAAAAAGCACCAGCGCTGTAACAGAACTTAGTTTAGTGTTCAATCAGTTTGTAAAGCACATCTACTCACATGAAGGGACTCTAGGCGCGGAGGTGGTTTGTCTTCTGATCTTCAGTCTAAGAGCCAGGTTTTGAGGTCCTTCCTAAATTGGGGTAGTGATGGTGACTGCCTGAAGTGCAGGGACAGGATGTTTCAGCTCTTTGCTGTGAGGTAGGTGAAGGATCTCACACCAGCTGAGATATTCCATATGAAGGGTACGGTGGCTAGTGCTTATTGAGCAGAGCGGTTTGGTGGGGGAGTAGAAGGTGATGTGGTGGTTGAGGTAGGTGGGTCCTAGATTGTGGAGGGCCTTGTAAGCCTGGATGAGGAGCTTGAGGTTAATTCACAAAAGGGAGCCAGTGGAGGTCTCTTAGGTGTCTAGAGATATGCTTGCGGTGGGGAATGTCCAGCATGAGACTGGCTGAGTCATTTTGGATGTGCTTGAGGTTTTTCTGGGTGGTACCGGCGTGCAGGGTGCTTCCATAGTCCAGTCTGCTGGTAACCAGGGCAATGGGCTAAGGTTTCACAGCAGTCCTTTGGGATCCATTTGTAATTTTCTGGAGAAGTTGGAGTGTGAAAGCAGGAGGATGTGACAGTTGACTTGGCGGGTCATGGTGAGCGAGGAGTACAGGACACCGAGGTTACGTGGGTGCTTTGTTGGGTTGGATGGGGGTGCCAATGCTCAATGGCGACCAGGTGTTGGCCCATGCTGATGTGGATTGTCCCAGGATATGAGGATCTCGGTCTGGTCGGGGTTGAGCTTACGGCAGCTTTCCTTCATCCAGGCGGTGGTTGCTTTCATCTCGTGGCAATTTTTCTTGCCAGTAGTAGGGTTTTCGGTCAGCGAGTTGATTCAGTGCGTATCTTCGGCATAGGAGACTATGCTCAGTCCATGGTCCCTGACGAATGTGAGTGGAGCCAGTGGGGCTCAGGGAGGAGCCCTGTGGAACACTGCAGCTGAACCCTGTAGTGTTAATACAACTAATCAGGAAACCTTTCGTACCTCTTCACAAGGCAGCCTTGAAACTAGTATTTTGAAAACAGCTTTGACATATCTGCATAGAATAAGTTAAAAACAAGCACTCCAGCTTGAGGACGGTCCTGGCATTTCTTGCCGAAGGTTGTATCTTTTACACATCAGTCGAACAATTCAGATACTAAAGGGCTTATTTAAGAAAAGTGACACTGCACCCAGTGCATCAGCACTTTCCTAGCGCTCCCTAACGCCACTGTGTGTGCGCCGTATTTAACATATGGCGCACCATGGTGGTAGTTAGGGAATTAGCGTCAGGATTTTTTATGCTAGTTTAGAGCTTTGCAGGATTAGTGTCAAATGTTGACCCTAATCCTGCAAAGCACCTTCAGGTCCATTGAAAACAATGGGGGCCTCATTGTAACTCCTGCTCTGTGCAGGCATTAAAATGGCAAAAAAAATCTTTTAGATTTCTTAGTGCCATTTTTTTGGGCCCCCTAATGGCGGAACGCCCCCTCACATACATTATGCCTGCCGCAGCATAATGTGGCGCAAGGGCTTACAAAGTGGTGCAATGCATACATTGCACCACTTTGTAAATATGGCGCATGGAAAAAGACACTTTAGCCCAGCCTTAGCTTTAAAAAAAATGACGCTATGGCGGCGTTAAGATGGAGCTAGGGGCTCTTAAATATGCCCCTAAGTTTCTTTCAAGATGTGAAAAATCTAGCAGAAAGAGCGCAACATGTTAGATGCCAGAAGAACAATAATGTCGACCAATCGGAAGAGAAAAACTCGATGTCTTTTGCAGTTAACAACAAAGGAAAAGCAGGGGCGTGGCTAAGATGGCGGCGAGTGCGGTCGCTTGAATCAGAGCTCTGCACGTGGCCTACAATTATCCTGCAATCCCTCTGTCCTCAGGCGATAAAAACCCCCAGACCCGCATGCCTTGTATGCAACAATATCCTGAGACCATGAAAATTCGACCCGACCGGTGCGGCGGCTTGTTCGGGGCCCGGACGGAGATGAGGATGTGGGCCCAGCACGGAGCCGAGCGGACCGGTGGTCGTGGCAGCTGATTCCTGCGTGCAGGTACGGAGGGATACCACTGCAGTGGGCGGAGACGGCAGAGTGCTGCGGGTGCACCCCTGTAGGTGCCGACCCTCGTGAAAGCGCATGTTATAGGCGCCCAACCTGACGGGAGGTTTAAGACTCCGTGCGGAAAAAGGGCCCGATTGCTGGGCACGCGCCTGGCTGCGCAGCATGATTGCAATCCAGCTGTGAATGAGGAAGGGACCGTTGTGCGGGGCAGACGAGGACCGGCGTGACTTTTTGTTCAGAACTGCTGCCCAATGACACCGAACACCTCCGTGCAGAAGAAGGATCTGGCGGTGTGGGACTTGGGCCTCTGTCCCCGCTGGGTTACGGGGCCCTGCAAAAACGAGGAGCGCTAGCTATTTCATGCACGAAACATACACCGGAGTTCAGAGGGGAACTCAAACTACGCTGTGCCCTTTTGTTAGAGTGACTTGGGGGAGCCCCTGGGCCCAGAAATCAAGTAATTTGTGAGTTAACCACCACACCCACCAACGAAATCAGGTTCAATAACACTTCTTAATTTTGTGTAATGCCTGGGAGCAATGCTGACTCTTTCCTAACACAGAACGCATAGATACGAGCGCTGCAACGCGCAATCGTCAACTGCAAATATCTGGCGCATGTCTCTTGCAGAGCGTATCAAACTCCCACGCGCCTGCCGCCGGGCACACGACACTGCCGCTCCCCAGTGCTCGACGGGCTGGGTGCTCCGTCTGTGTGCGCTCTTCATGCTGGATGTTATAAAATTCGCCATACAGATGTAACAATGCAGCATGGAAAAACTTTGGCCCAATTGAGATATATAAAGACCCACCCCCGAAACCTTGAAATCAAAGCATAACACAAATGTTGGAACATTATAAACTGGCCACCTAAACCACAACGTAACACGGGGAGAGTTCAGGGGATGCACCACGATGGTGAAACCGAAACCGCTGACGAGCCAATTGGAGGCCAGACTCGGGGACCCGCTACCGATGGAGGGCTCAGATTCACTTCACAAAGTGACTGAAATGCTAGCTGCTCACTCTATACAAATCGACAAGGTACTGCAGGCGATATTAGACACTAAAACATCCCTTGAAGGAAAGATAGACGCGATGGCAGTGGAAGTCACTATACTGCGCACTGAACACTAGTGGACAGAGTAACCACAGTCGAATCTACTCTAGAAATATCTCAACCAAATATTGAGGCCATGAAAACCCGAATACAACAACAGGAATCTGAGATAATACAGCTCCAAAGACGAGCGGAGGACGCGGAGGGCTGCTCACGCCGTAATATTAGATTCCTGGGATTCCCGGAACGAATCGAGCTCCCTAACGCAGAGTCATTCCTGGAGCGCTGGCTAAAAGATCACATACTGAAACAGGAGGCCTCCCCTTACCTGTCGGTGGAGCGGGTACACCGGATCCCGGGCGGACCCGCACGCCCAGGGGCCCCCCCTCGCCCATTAATAGACAGGCTATTGAATTACAGTGACAGAGATCAAATCCTAAAGGGCTTTCGCAAGCTGGGTCCTGTTGAAACTGAAAATGTAAAAGTCACGGCCTACCCGGACTACACAGCGAAGGTCCAACGCAAACGCGCCTCTTTCACTAAAGCAAAACAGGTACTACGCGACAAGAACTTTTCATACTCCCTCATGTACCCTGCTAGACTACGCGTAGTGGATGGCGACAAAACCCACGTCTTCCCGTCCTCAGAAGATGTCTGGACTTGGATCTACGCCAAGGGCTTAGCAGACCCCACAGATGAACACACGGAGCAAAAGGAATGGCTAACACAAAAGCGTAAGAAAAGGAAATCGAAACCCAGAACCGGATCACGTCCCACTGAAAAACAAGCAGCGGACGGGCAGGCCCAAGCACTAAAGGACGTCAATAGGTTCTCGAACATTCGAATACAGCACAACCGAGAATCTTGCACTACGGACTCGATGGGGACCCTGAAGAGTCACCCCCCACACCCCCCCAGCATCCCCTCTGATCTTGGGGCCGGCGTTCACACAGCGTACGGCCTTTAAAAATAACACATAAATGCAGCGATCAACCTATTCCGTAAGATATAAACGCTATGTGACCGCGGCCTGCGTACTCTCCAGCCTGTATAGGCAGTCCCTGTCAACACCTGGGCAGACCCCACGTCCCGGAATCGATCATCTCCCTCTTAACTTGTCTATGGGTGAAAGATGCGCTGCCCTAACTCGTATCACACCAAGCAAATTGGAATCCCTCCGGAGAACATGTCGTGCCTGAACGGGGGATGGCGTTATCCGATTAGGCCGGACCCCGCGGCCACCTTGGACCATATACTACAGCAGCCCCCTAACCCAGATGGGTTCCCGTATGGACACGAATCGGCTCGAAGCTACTCTTGCACCTGTTGTGCCTGGTTATTCACACTTTTTCCTTTTTCTTCCATACTCCTCTCACTCTTAACTCCTCAAGGTATTTGATAGTCACCCTACACTCAACAGATGGTCCGAAGGTGGGGGGACGCGGCGAATTCTATCTAAAACGCGCACCGCTTGCGGTGCGACCACAAAACGTTTCAATGACATACAATATTGTAACCTGGAACGTAAGGGGTCTGGCCAATCCTACTAAAAGACGCAGAGTACAAGCCTATCTCAAACGCCACAAGGCGCATATAGCTATGCTACAGGAGACCCATGCCACTACACAAGAACTAGGGGAAATTAATAAGAGCTGGCCGGGCACTGTCTATGGCACTAAACTCTCAAAATATGCAAAGGGAGTACTGATTTGGATCGCTTCAGGGGCCCCTTACGCGGTCCAAAACACATATATAGACACAGATGGCAGATATGTCTGCCTCAGTGGAGAGCTGGATGGTAGACAATTAACCATAGCTGGTATATATGCTCCAAATTCGGGACAAGGGGAATTCCTGCGGGCCACATCCGCACAGATTTCACAAGACCCGTCCATACCAATGATCTGGGGTGGTGATTTTAACAGTGTAATGAACATCTCTATGGACAGATCACACCCGCCAATGGCAAGCGCCCCTAGTAGGTGGGTATCTGAGATGCTAAGGTGCTGGATAACAGAACGGAGGCTACATGACGCATGGAGAAGTCTTCATCCCATTGACAAAGAATACTCCTTTTATTCACCGGTACACAACCTCCACACACAAATTGATTTACTTTTATGCTCGGCCACGATAACACACTTAATACACAGCGCCAATTATTTGGCCAAACCCCTATCAGATCATTGCCCTCTAATCGCCACACTGACTTGGTGCTTACAACCCACCTTGCTGTGCGACCCGCCCTTCCGGGAACAACTAGCTGACACCATAGCGTCCTACTTCACAATAACCAAACAGCCACAACACGCGCAATTGAGTGGGACGGACACAAGGTGGTAATTAGGGGCATGTGTATCGGGGCTGCAGGAGGTATTCGACGCACTTTACTCTCAGAGCAACATGATACTGAGGAGAAATTACGTAAGGCGGAATGTGAAGCGGCTTCAAACAGTACTGCTAACAATATCACGATCACACTCAAAAAGCAATGGGGTGACATTGAAACCCGTTTACGAAAATTTGACTATCGACACCACACGGCGCGACTACACGCAGAGGGCGATCGATCAAGCCGCATGTTGGCCTGGTTAGCGAAAGGGACTCAGCAGCATACTCCTATGAACGCCATTCGCCTAGATACTGGTGTGATTGTGTATACACAATCAGAAATAAATGACGCATTCAAGCAGTATTATGCAAGGTTATATCAGGCAGAACCTCCCCCCTCCCAACACAATTGAAAGATTTTTTCAGGACCTCCCATGTAAATCACCTAACGACAGCACAAGCACTAGAGCTAGACAAACCTATAGAAAGTGACAAAATGAAGCAAGCATTGCAACAACTAGCCCCCAATAAAGCCCCAGGGGGAAACAGACTACCGATCGAGTACTACCAGATTTTCTCATCACAAACACTCACTCCGTATCTGACTATGTTACAGGAGGCATATGAAACAGGTCGTCTCTCAGATGCACAACGTGAAGCAACGATTGTAGTCCTCCATAAAAAGGGTCGTGACCCACTAGACGTACGTTCTTACAGACCCCTGTCACTATTAAACACGGACTGTAAAATATTGGGTAAGGTACTGTCGAACCGACTTCTCCCAATAACCTCCTCCCTGATACACCCAGATCAATCCGGATTCATACCTGGACGCAGCACTTCTATTAACATCGGGAACCTATTGCGTTTGATAGCTGAAACTCCTGACACAGACTACTCCAAAGTGGCGGTCTCACTAGATGTCGAAAAAGCTTTCGACACATTGGGTTGGCCATACTTGATGGCAACTCTGCAGTTAATGGGATTTGGCAAAACGTTCACACGCTGGATATCTATCCTATACTCCGACCCCATAGCACGAGTTAAAACTGGCACCATCACCTCAGAAAAATTCAAGATCAGTAGAGGCACACGCCAGGGATGCCCCTTATCACCACTTTTGTTTGCACTAGCCATTGAACCCCTCGTGGCTAAATTGCGCAATGAAGCCACGAGATGGGGCATACCGGATGGCACGGAACACCGCATAGTCTCCTTATACGCAGACGATGCATTAATATACCTACATAACTACTCTGAATCCCTGCCAAACCTCCTACAATTATTGAATTCTTTTGGAGACATATCCGGCTTGCGCGTCAATTGGGCTAAATCATGTCTATTCCCCATGCGCCGACTACCCGACACACAGATCCACATATCCGCCGAGCATAACTTACAATGGACTTATAGCACTTTTAAATATCTAGGTGTGCACATATATCATGATGAATCTGACCTTAAGGAGGGCAACTTAGACCGGACGATTAGATCAATAAAAGGATTGTTGCCCTTCTGGTGTGCACTACCACTATCATCTATGGGCAGAGTGGCATTAATCAAAATGATTATACTTCCTTAGCTACTATATTTTTTCGCTGCCCTACCATTATGGCTCCCCAGCACTTTTTTTGCACAGCTGAACAAGCTATTGATAGATTTGATATGGAGCACCGGACGCAGTCGTGTGACCTTGGCTAAGATCTGTCTACCATTGGACAGAGGCGGGATGGGAGTACCACAATTCGAACTTTACTACGCAGCAGCTCAGCTGCACTGGATCCTAATTTGGCTACAAGACCCCACTCATTCTGAAATCCACACTGTGGGCGTACAACTGGGTGGCTTATAGGACGCGTGGCCCTTCCGCGTCATGGTAATATCCTGATAAAAGTGGCTGACCGGGTGTGGCGGCGCTACGTGAACAGGGAGTCTGGAAAACCACCATACTCGCCCAAGATCCCATTACTCGCCATCCCAGGTATACACAAACTACATGGCTGTGCGTGCCTTATTGATTAGGCCACCAAAGGTCTCCAGCTAGTGGGAGAATTATTTGCAGAGGGCCAATTTATCTCCTATGAAGCACTTGCGATGACGTATACCCTGGGACAGGGTGGTTTAATTATGTACGGCGCACTGCAATCTTTAATACGTAACGCATGGGGGCATGGCAGCAGGTAACCACAGTCATTACCTATTCTACACGAATTGCTCTTAGACACCGGCACACGAACACAAATCTCATGGATCCACAACACACTACGGGCCAATCCAGAAGAAGTACAGTTACAAGCCAAGAATAAATGGGAAAAAGCACTACACACACAATTTACAACACCAACATGATCCATGGCTCTCACAACCATGCACGAGGTATCGCGCAATGCCCGTTTCAGATACACCCAACTCAACTACCTACATCAGACATACCTGACTCCACACCGCATCCACCGCATGTACCCCCAAGCCAGTCCTGATTGCCTAAGATGTGGTAACACAGAAGCTGATTTCTTACATATGACCTGGAACTGCCCACCACTACTCCACGTATGGCAAGACATCACACAACAAACCGCGACATGGCTGGGAATACCTCTAGCACCCACCCCTGAGTCCTGCCTATTGGGCATCCGACACAGACGTAGCAAAGATAAACAAAAACATAGATGCACAGATCTCGCATTTGTTATCCTCAAACGACTCATCGCCACGCAGTGGAAATCACCCAGCGCCCCAGACTCCCGTCATCGGATAACTGACTTACAGCGATGGGCCAATGCAGAAATACAGGTATTACATACACTACGTGACATAGGGGTGGTAATCAAGGGTGCTGACATATGGGATTCCCTTGCAGATCAACTACAGGAAAAAGACGATACACGACCTCCCTAGTCTACTGGAATAATAATCACCGAGACATTACAACCAACACACTTCGCACGCGCAACCACTCAGATATGAACCTTAACTTGAACGCAGATGATAAGTATCCAAACATATGCCCTAGATATACTGCTGCGAAGCTACACCCACAGGGGTATACTCCTCCTATGACAAACATACCCTGCTCGAAATTAATAACTCATATCCTGTTCGCCTCTTATGCGTGTCCCCTCCCCGGTAGCCTTGCCCCCTCCACCGGATCACCAAACATTAGACCCAGCTGTCATTCACCAAGCAAACTATAATCTTCAGACCCCCTACTATCTATTCTCATTTCCTATTCTGCTCCTATCTCTTTTAAGTATCTCAGTTGTATTGTTTAAATGGATGCGTTTTTGTTTATGTCATAAATGCAATAAACAGATAAAACAACAAAGGAAAAGCAGTTACAAAGTACATTTTCTAGGTGGATCTCACAGACTATACAAATGTGTCATGAATCAGCAGGAGTACATCTCCAGACCTAACCATGCGCCCGCTCAACTCATAAAAAAGGAGCAACTGTAGTCTTTCACACAAATATACAATTACAGTATATTTGCAGAGCTGCTACTTGGTCATTGGTGCACACTTTTACAAGACATTATTGATTAGACATTAAGATGAATAAAGAAGCTCAAGTGGGACAAAGAGTACTGAAACAATTTGCAATGTCAAACTTAACGTCAACAAGGTTAAAAAACCACTACACAGCATGTGAATCCATAAAAGGTTCACGTTGCAAAACAAAATGGTTTCATACCTGTAGGAATAGTTTTGCTGCTTGAAACATTTCCTGGATTCAGATGTGACCAACCCACCTCCACAGGTGTGGGCATGATTACATATATAAAAAATAAAAAAAAATCTGAAGATGGTGACCATGCATGAAAGCTTCAGGGTAAGGGGCTATGTCAGGATGGCCTGGATTAGACACCAAATGATGGGAAAGTCAAGGCCCCAAAAAAGAGAGGACGGACTACTACTATCATATGGATTCTGAACATAACCACTAGATGGTGCACTGCATGTGAACTAAGAAAACATTTCAAGCTGCAAAACTAGTACTACAGGTAAGAAACCATTTCAATTATATTCATAAAGGTAGAGGGACATTTCTGAGCCGTCATATTTAACTCAAAAGATCTGGCACTGGCCTGCCAAAGAGCAGATGTTATTGCAGATCTGTTGGTGGGCGGAGGGGGAAGGCTAGAACTTTTTCATCACATCCAAGTAAACACAAAAAGAGATGAATTCCAGATACTTAGTAATTTCTTCGCACGATTTGAAACGCCCACCATGGACTTGTTCACCACTGCAGTAAATGTGAAATAACCAAGTGTTCAGTGGCATGTGTAGCTGCAGATACACATGCTGTGCATTATCCTGCCATCTAGTGTTGGGCTCTAGTGTTACAAGTTGTTTTTCTTCGAAGAAGTCTTTTCGAGTCACGGGACAGAGTGACTCCTCCCTTTCAGCTCCCTTGCACATGGGCGTCGACTCCATCTTAGATTGTTTTCTTTCCACCATCGGGTTCGGACGTGTTCCTCTTCGCTCCATATTTTGAATCGGGAAAATTAGCTAAAGTATCGAACATTCGACGGTATTGTTATCGCTCGGTACCGGGTTAGTGTTAGTGTATCGGCACTGACATCAAGACCACTTCGGCGGCCCTTCGGGGCTTCCACTCTTCACCGAGGCCTGGTCGGCCTGACCACACCCGTCGTCCCAGACTAATGGACCGGACCCCCTTCCGTTTCTGTCCTAAGTGTCACGCAAAGTATCCTTATGCAGACCAGCACCGGGTCTCTAATCTGTGTTTGTCACCCGAACCCAGAGAGAATACTTGTGAAGCTTGCCGAGCGTTTCGATCGAAGAAGACCTTGAGAGATCGACGCGCAAGAAGACTGCAAATGGCGTAGAAACCGAAAGAACAGCTCAACATCAAAGAGGAGGAGAGTATCTCCATCCAAGAGACCGACTCAGATGAATCCGGAAGTGAACGACCCTCAACGGTGCAACGAACCGTGAGTAAACCTGCCCCGTCCCAAACTCAGGGTCACACCAAAACACTTAAGGCCATGGGGATGCCACCGCTACCGAAAAAGGCCATGGAGTTGCCGAAGACTTCCGACTCCGGTCGAGAATCCGGCACCGAACGATTTCGACACCGAGTGGTCGAATCCACCAAACCCCGAAAAATCTCCTCGGAACCGAAAAAGACTATACTAGCAGCAACTTCTGTACCGAAAAAAGCGGCCTCGGAGGCGAAAAGAAGCTCTTATACAGAAGAGCAAGGACTTTCCATGCAACTCAAGGAAAGACATCGATTTGAGCAAGAGTTAGGTATGGAAGAACCTGACCATAGTCAACGGAGGTTACATATCCAAAAAGAGACTGGCAAGATTCAGACTTTACCTCCACTCAAATCGAAAAGGAAGCTTGAATTTCAGGAAACAGAAATGCAACCAAAGGCTAAAGTGCTTAGAGACAAATCACGACCACCAATGGTCTCACCACAACCATCCCCACTGCACTCACCACAATTGTCATCTATGGGAACACCTATAATACAGTCACCCACACATACTGGGATGACCTAGGATGATGCTGATGCATGGGATGTATATGATCCACCAGTATCGGATAACAGCCCAGAATGTTATCCAACCAAACCGTCACCACCAGAAGTCAGTACTGCATATACGCAGGTATTATCCAGGGCAGCTACGTTCCACAACGTAGCAATGCACACAGAGCCAGTGGAGGATGACTTCCTTTTTAACACTCTGGCATCCACCCACACATCATATCAAAGCCTGCCAATGCTCCCGGGCATGCTCATGCACGTGCAACAGGTCTTCCTGGAGCCTGTAAAGGGAAGAGCTATCACGCCTAGAGTTGAAAAGAAGTACAAACCACCCCCAACAGATCCAGTGTTCATAACACAGCAGCACACACCGGATTCAGTGGCTGTAGGGGCAGCAAGAAAAAGAGCAAACTCTCAATCGTCAGGAGATGCCCCACCACCTGACAAAGAAAGTCGGAAATTCGACGCTGCAGGCAAGCAAGTGGCATCACAAGCAGCCAATCAATGGCGAATTGCAAATTCACAAGCCCTACTTGCACGCTACGACAGGGCACACTGGGACGAGAAGCAAGACATCATGCAGCACTTGCCCGAGGAACACCAAAAACGTGCCCAGCAAGTAGTTGAAGAGGGACAGACCATATCTAACAACCAGATAAGGTCCGCACTAGACTAGCCAGACACAGCAGCACGGACTGTCAACACGGCTGTAACCATTCGCAGGCATGCATGGCTGCGGAGTTCTGGATTCAAGCCAGAGATTCAACAAGCGGTGTTAAATATGTTGTTTAATCAACAACAGTTGTTTGGGCCGGAAGTCGATACTGCCATTGAAAAAATTAAAAAAGACACGGACACGGCCAAAGTCATGGGCGGGCTCTATTCCCCACAAGTCAGAGGCACCTTTAGGAAACCACAATTTAGAGGGGGGTTTCGGCAACAAACACCTGAACCTTCCACCTCCCAAACCAGACCCACCTATCCATAACAATACCAGAGGGGGGGTGTAGGAAGTTGGCTCTGTATGTACTATTTCAAAGTAAGAAATAGCATGCACAGAGTGCAAGGGTTCACCTTATAGGTAAGATAGTGGCAAAAAGAGATAATTCTAATGCTCCATTTTGTGGTAGTGTGGTCGAGCAGTAGGCTTATCAGAGGGTAGTGTTAAGCATTTGTTGTACACACACAGGCAATAAATGAGGAACACACACTCAAAGACAATTCCAGGCCAATAGGTTTTTATATAGAAAAATATTTTCTTAGTTTATTTTAAGAACCACAGGTTCAAGATTTACAATCAATACTTCAAATGAAAGGTACTTCATTTAGGTATCATAGGAACTTTGAATCAGCAAAATAGCATGTACAATTTTGGCAAAAATGGCAATAAGCTATTTTAAAAATAGTGCACATTTCAACAGTTCCTGGGGGAGGTAAGTATTTGTTAGTTTTGCAGGTAAGTAAACCACCTACAGGGTTCAAAGTTGGGTCCAAAGTAGCCCACCGTTGGGGGTTCAGGGCAACCCCAAAGTTACCACACCAGCAGCTCAGGGCCGGTCAGGTGCAGAGGTCAAAGTGGTGCCCAAAACGCATAGACTTCAATGGAGAAGGGGGTGCCCCGGTTCCAGTCTGCCAGCAGGTAAGTACCCGTGACTTCGGAGGGCAGACCAGGGGGGTTTTGTAGGGCACGGGGGGGACACAAGTCAGCACAAAAAGTACACCCTCAGCGGCACAGGGGCGGCCGGGTGCAGAGTGCAAACAGGCGTCGGGTTTACAATTGGTTTCAATGGGAGACCCAGTTGATCTCTTCAGCGAAGCAGGCAGGCAAGGGGGGGGGGGCTCCTCGGGGTAGCCACCACCTGGGCAAGGGAGAGGGCCACCTGGGGGTCGCTTCTGCACTGGAGGTCGGATCCTTCAGGTCCTGGGGGCTGCGGGTGCAGTGTCTTTACCAGGCGTCGGGTTCTTAGAAGCAGGCAGTCGCGGTCAGGGGGAGCCTCTGGATTCCCTCTGCAGGCATCACTGGGGGGGTCTCAGGGGGGTCAACTCTGGCTACTCACAGGGTCGTAGTCGCCGGGGAGTCCTTCCTGTAGTGTTGTTTCTCCGCAGGTCGAGCCGGGGGCGTCGGGTGCAGAGTGGAAAGTCTCACGCTTCCGGTGGGAAACGTGGAATCCTTTTAAAGTTGTTTCTTTGTTGCAAGTTTTGGTTTCTTTGGAACAGGGCCGCTGTCCTCTGGAGGTCTTGGTCCTTTTAGATGCAGGGTAGTCCTCTGAGGCTTCAGAGGTCGTTGGACCCTGGGGAACGCGTCGCTGTTGCAGTTTTTCTCGAAGTGGGGAGACAGGCCGGTAGGGCTGGGGCCAAAGCAGTGGGTGTCTCCGTCTTTTCTGCAGGGCTTCAGGTCAGCAGTCCTTCTTCGTCTTAGGTTGCAGGAATCTGTTTTCCTAGGTTCTGGGGTCCCCTAAATACTCAATTTAGGGGGGTGTTTAGGTCTGGGGGTTAGTAGCCAATGGCTACTAGCCCTGAGGGTGGCTACATCCTCTTTGTGCCTCCTCCCTGAGGGGAGGGGGGCACATCCCTAATCCTATTGGGGGAATCCTCCATCTGCAAGATGGAGGATTTCTAAAAGTCAGAGTCACCTCAGCTCAGGACACCTTAGGGGTCGTCCTGACTGGCCAGTGACGACTCCTTGTTTTTCTCATTATCTCCTCCGGCCTTGCCGCCAAAAGTGGGGCAGTGGCCGGAGGGGGCGGGCATCTCCACTAGCTGGAAGGCCCTGTGGCACTGTAACAAAGGGGGTGAGCCTTTGAGGCTCACCGCCAGGTGTTACAGTTCCTGCAGGGGGAGGTGAGAAGCACCTCCACCCAGTACAGGCTTTGTTACTAGCCACAGTGACAAAGGCACTCTCCCCATGTGGCCAGCAACATGTCCTGGTGTGTGGTAGGCTGGCAAAACTAGTCAGCCCACACTGGAAGTCGGGTCTGTTTTCAGGGGGCATCTCTAAGATGCCCTCTGGGGTGTATTTCACAATACAATGTACGCTGGCATCAGTGTGCATTTATTGTGTTGAGAAGTTTGATACCAAACCTCCCAGTTTTCAGTGTAGCCATCATGGTGCTGTGGAGTTCGTGTATGACAGACTCCCAGGCCATATACTCTTATGGCTACCCTGCACTTACAATGTCTAAGGTTTTGCTTAGACACTGTAGGGGCATAGTGCTCATGCACCTATGCCCTCACCTATGGTATAGTGCACCCTGCCTTAGGGCTGTAAGGCCTGCTAGAGGGGTGAATTATTTATGCCATGGGCAGTGTGAGGTTGGCATGGCACCCTGAGGGGAGTGCCATTTCGACTTAGTCATTTTCTTCCCCCCAGCACACACAAGCTGGCAAGCAGTGTGTCTGTGCTGAGTGAGGGGTCCCCAGGGTGGCATAAGACATGCTGCAGCCCTTAGAGACCTTCCCTGGCATCAGGGCCCTTGGTACAAGGGACTTACCTGAATGCCAGGGTGTGCCTATTGTGAAAGCAAAGGTACAGTTTTAGGGAAAGAACACTGGTGCTGGGGCCTGGTTAGCAGGCCTCAGCACACTTTCAAATCATAACTTGGCATCAGCAAAGGCAAAAAGTCAGGGGGTAACCATGCCAAGGAGGCATTTCCTTACAGGTGGGTTTCGTGGTTCATATAGAGGGCAATTCCCAAGAGGCAGGGGAAAATTCCAACCTGCCAAACCAAGCCCTAGCAAACAGTGACTTCAATGTCACAACACCCCAACACTTAACACCAGTGGGGGGGAGGCTATCCACATACTACCAAAACTGGACACATATTACAACAGACACATGGGTCCTATCAATTATCCAACATGGTTATTGCATAGAATTCACAGCATTCCCTCCAAATGTGCCACCAAAAACGCACAGACTGTCTCAACAACACTTAGACCTATTACATATAGAGGTCCAAGCACTGTTACAAAAACAAGCAATAGAACTCGTACCCAATCACCAAAAAGGAACAGGCGTCTACTCACTATATTTCCTCATTCCAAAAAAGGACAAAACGTTAAGACCTATCCTAGATCTCAGAACACTGAATCTCTTCATCAAATCAGATCATTTCCACATGGTCACACTTCAAGACGTAGTTCCCTTACTAAAAAAGAAGGAATACATGACAACATTGGATCTCAAGGATGCGTATTTCCACATACCCATCCATCCTTCTCACAGAAAAAACCTAAGGTTTGTAATGCAAGGCGAACACTATCAATTCAAAGAGCTACAGTTCGGAATAACAACAGCCCCCAGAGTATTCACGAAATGCCTAGCAGTAGTAGCCGCTCACATAACGAGACAGCACATGCACCTATTCCCATATTTGGACGACTGGCTAATAAAAGCCAACACTCAACAACAATGTCAATTTCACACGCAATACGTCATAGAAACTCTACACAAACTAGGGTTCTCTATAAATTACCAAAAGTCACATCTGCAACCATCCCAAATACAACAATATTTGGGAGCAACACTCGACACACAAAAGGCAATTGCCACTCCAAGTCCACAAAGAGTCCAGTCGTTCCAAAATGTAAGATCAAGCATACAACCAAAACAACACTACACGGTAAAGTTTGTAATGAAACTACTAGGCATGATGTCCTCATGCATAGCCATTGTCCCAAACGCAAGGTTACACATGCGGCCCTTACAACAGTGCCTAGCAAAACAATGGACACAAGCACAGGGTCAACTTCAAGATCTAGTGTTGATAGACCGCCAAACACACTCTTCGCTTCAATCGTGGAACCCTATCAATTTAAACAAAGGGCGGCCATTCCAAGACCCAGTGCCTCAAGTCATTATCACGACAGATGCTTCCATGGTTGGGTGAGGAGCACACCTCAACAATCACAGCATACAGGGTCAATGGGACAGTCAACAAAAACTTTACATAAATCATTTAGAACTGCTAGCGGTATTTCTAGCATTAAAAGCGTTTCAACCACAAATAACCCACAAACACATTTTTGTCAAGACAGACAACATGAAAACAATGTACTATCCCAACAAACAAGGGGGGACACACTCGTCACAACTGTGTCTCTTAGCACAAAGGATTTGGCATTGGGCATTTCACAACCACATTCGCCTAATAGCACAATACATACCAGGCATTCAGAATCAGTTAGCCGGCAATCTCAGTCGAGATCACCAGCAAACTCACAAATGGGAAATACATCCCCAGATCCTACAGGATCACTTCCACCGCTGGGGAACACCAAACATAGACCTATGTGCAACAAAAGAAAACGCAAAATGCCAAAACTTCGCGTCCAGGTACCCACACCCTCAGTCCAAGGGCAGTGCTCAGTGGATCAGTTGGTCAGGGATATTTGCTTACGCTTTTCCCCCTCATTCCTTATCTGGTCTACAAACTGAGTCAAAACAAACTCAAACTAATACTCTTAGCACCAACCGTGGTACACAACACTGTTGGACTTATCAGTAGTACCCCACATCAAACTACCAAACAGACCAGATCTGTTAACACAACACAAACAACAGATAACACCCGAATCCAGCATCGCTCAATCAAGCAATCTGGCTCCTGAAGTCTTAGAACTCGGACATTTAAATCTTACACAAGAGTGTATGGAGGTCATTAAACAAGTGAGAAAACCTACAACAAGACAGTGTTACGCAAACAAATGGAAAAGATTTGTTTGCTACTGCCACACTAATCAAATTCAACCACTACAGGCCTCCACAAAGGACTTTGTAAGCTATTTATTACACTTACAAAAGTCTAATCTGGCATTCTCTTCCATTAAAATCCATCTCACTGCAATATCTGCCTATCTGCAGATTACACATACAACATCACTTTTTAGAATCCCAGTCATTAAAGCATTTATGGAGGGACTAAAAAGAATCATACCCCCAAGGACACCACCAGTACCTTTGTGGAACCTTAATATTGTATTAACACGACTCATGGGCCCACCATTCGAACCCATGCGTTCTTGTCAAATCCAATATCTGACTTGGAAAGTAGCCTTTCTAATAGCTATCACATCACTTAGAAGAGTGAGTGAAATACAAGCATTTACTATTCAAGAGCCCTTTATACAAATACATAAACATAAAGTGGTTCTCCGTACAAATCCAAAATTCTTACCAAAGGTCATATCACCATTCCATCTAAACCAAACTGTAGAACTCCCAGTCTTCTTTCCACAACCAGACTCAGTAGCTGAAAGGGCCTTGCATACATTAGACATAAAAAGAGCACTAATGTATTACACTGACAGAACGAAACAATTTCGTAAAACAAAACAATTGTTTGTAGCTTTCCAAAAACCTCATGCAGGTATTGCCAGATGGATAGTTAAATGCATTCAAACTTGCTACATTAAAGCAAAAAGAGAATTGCCTATTACACCAAGAGCACATTCCACTAGAAAGAAAGGCCCCACAATAGCTTTTCTTGGGAATATACCAATGACAGAAATTTGTAAGGCAGCCACCTGGTCTACGCCTCATACATTTACTAAGCATTACTGTGTAGACGTGTTAGCAACACAACAAGCCACAGTAGGACAGGCTGTATTAAGAACATTATTTCAGACAACTTCAACTCCTACAGGCTAAACCACCGCTTTTTGGGTAGATTACTGCTTTGTAGTCTAAGCACAGCATGTGTATCTGCAGCTACACATGCCACCGAACGGAAAATGTCACTTACCCAATGTACGTCTGTTCGTGGCATGAGACGCTGCAGATTCACATGCGCCCTCCCATCTCCCCGGTACCCTGTAGCCGTTTTTAGTAGCATGAAAATTGTAAATATGTAAATAAATATTATTCTAATAGACATTAGGTACATACATTACTACTCCATTGCATGGGCACCTCTAGTATACTCACAACTCCTACCTCACCCTCTACGGGGAAAACAATCTAAGATGGAGTCGACGCCCATGCACAATGGAGCTGAAAGGGAGGAGTCACTCGGTCTCGTGACCCGAAAAGACTTCTTCGAAGAAAAACAACTTGTAACACTCCGAGCCCAACACTAAATGGCAGGCTAATGCACAGCATGTGAATCTGCAGCATCTCATGCCACGAACAGATGTACACTAGGTAAGTGACATTTTCCTTTCCCTCCAAGTATCCACAGTCCAAGGGTAATGCAGTATGAATGAGTTGGTCATTGTTATTTGCCTGTTTTTCTTCCACATACAAATATGACTTGTTCTGACTTGGTTCTTAGCTCTCCTCTTCAGTGCATCCATTCAAGAAACTCCGATCATGACAGATCTTCAGACACCACCAGCGAGAGCTCAGACATTTCAACATGAGGGAATAGAGTTTGAAATCTGTACCCGAGGTCAGGATTTGGGTATTTTAAATTCATTAAATGAGTTTATGCAAACTCTCCTGGGGGTGCACTAGCCCCCCTACACAGGGCATGTTATACTGCACAGTGGAAGCACTTTGACCATAACAACTTTAACAACACCCCCTAGGAAAGTTTTGGTGCGATAAATAATTGCTTGCTCCTGCACCTTCAAAAAGCAGAATTAGCATGCAAATCAATTCATCAGCAATTGATACTTACCAACACGCTTATCAAAATGCTGCGCTGTAAGACATTAGTAAAGGGATTAATGAGGGATTCCGCCAAGGAAACTACCAGTCCCGATGTGGAACCTTGATTTGCTTATGTGGCTCATCGGCTGTTTCACTCTTGTTTAGCATCTTTCTTGGAAGGTGGCTTTTCCAATTGCACTGACTGTCCTAGGAAGTCAGTGAATTCTAGGCTCTAGCGCTGAAAGAAGCTTTCATTCACATTCATGGGGATAGTTGTCCTGAGGAGTAATCCCCACTTCCCAGCAAGATTTATTTTTTCCACGTTAACCAGAGCATAGTTACAGAGATTTCTCTTCCCTGGCAGATAGAGAGCTACACATTAGACGTTTAAAGAGCATCTGCAAAACCAAACAGCTTTTTGCCCCATTTGTTAAATCTACTTGGGAAACAACATTGCAAAGTTTTTTTTTTGCACATACCAGCAGTGCACTCCTCTAGAAGGACGTGGGTTAGAATGGCTTTCATTAATAACCTACAGTTAACAGACCTGCAAAGAAGCTAGCTGGTTGACTGCACTTACCTTTACTAAACACTACTGTGGATATTTCATGCTTGCAAAGAAGCATGCCTTGACCAAACAGTCTAAGTCTTATTTCACACATCTGTCTCATTGGCGTGCTGGACATTACATATAGGGGATATTGCTTTACTTATGCAAAGCCTGTGATCTGCGTCAGAACATGTTGAACAAAAAATGGAAAAATGCTACTGTAACTATTGGTTTGTAGCTTGTAGTGGTGTAGATCTACGTGAGCCTACCTGGTAGTTTATGGAGGTGTTTTTTTCAATTGCATAATGCACCCATACACTATAGCTTTCAGCAACTCTTAATCCACCCATCTGTTTTTGTGGGAGGTCTGGAAGGCACAATCGAAGATGGAAGCTGTGTCCTTTTGCAGTGTGGACAAAGGTATCTAGTGACCAAACATTTCTTTGATCAAAAATCTGCACCTAACTTTAGGTGACAGGTTCTGCTTCTGCTGATGCAAACTATAACCTAAAGTCTCTCCTCTGAATCCTGCTTTCAGCGGGTCCCATATCAGACCAGCAGATGCTGCCCCCCTATCAATTTAAAGAAATTGTGGGATCCACCTTTGCATTTGATTTTGATAAATTGTATTGGCTAAGTGTTTTCTTTTGAAAGACCAAGATCTAAGAGGCCTATTTAAACCTGTAATTGAAACTTCCAAGACCAATGGGCTGTGATCAGAAAGAACCCTAAGAGAAAGCTAAATCGAAGCTTGGGTAATTATAGTAATGGACACTGAACAATAATCCAGGTGAACTAGCTTATTATGAGGGGTGGATAAAATGTAAAGTCAGGATCAGGCCTTTCAAGCTTGGTCCAAACATCTATTAGACCATGATCCTTCACCAAGCACTGTAATGGTTTATACACCCTAGGTTTCCCACCAACATAAGGCTGGCTACCCATAAGGTTGTCATGAACATCACAATGTACATTGAGATCACCACACAAAATAAGAGGGGTAGGCCCCAAAATGTAAAGCAGTCAGTGATACATTCTGCATCAGCACAAGCAAAAACAGAATTAAAACAGAATCTTTATGATCAACTTAGAGTATCTGAGGTAGAATTAACTAAAGGGCCACTTAAGGGTTCAGATGTTCAGGCAAAGCAACATAAACTGGCCATATTAAAAGCAAAATTCAATCAAGACTTAGGGAAGGAAGTTGCTACTAAATTTCATTTGTTCGGAACAGACTGCTATGGATTTGGAGAGAATACAAGGTAGTTGTTAGCTAAACATATTGGGCAGAAAGTTACTGATGCCCTCTTCAACGAAATAGACTGTAACATTAAGTCAAGAAACCTAATAAATGTTAGACGCTCCTATTACCTTGGAGGAGATGTTAGAGGCAATCCATTCTCTAACGAAAGGATACGCCTTGGGGCCTGATAATATCCCCTTAAAATTGTATGCAATATTTTTTTGCCGTACTTTGACAGGATATATTGCAGGCTTTTCACCAAGCACAATTAGGGATTATCCCTCCATCCTGGTGTTTTTCTAAATATATTTAAATTTATTGTCTTTAAAAAGAGATATAAATCGGCAGAGCTCCAGGATCCTGTCGACTGATCTGTTTAAGTAACTGATGGGAAGATAGACGCCAAAATCTTGGCGACTAGATTAAACAAGGTGATCGAGCTCCTTGTGTCCACACATCAGCATGGTTTTATCCCTGACTGTGGTACAGCTGACCATGTCAGGAGGGCTATTGCCCTGTTAGATGTGGCTGTAGCTCAAAATGTGCCTATCAGTCGTGGCTTTTTGGATGCCAAGAAGGCATTTGATCGAGTCTCATGGGGGTTTTTGTGGTCAGTAATGTAGTGGAAGGATACTGGGGGACACTTCATTCAGTCCGTCAAGGGGCTTTATAAGCTGCCAAGGGCCACTGTGAATATAATGGGTCAGGAGTCTGATTCAATAATCTAACTGTTTTTGCCTAAGCCAGCACTCTGTTCTCAAACAAGACATTCTTGATCTCTCTGTGCTTCATTCAAGGCTGCAGCTCGGTACATTGCCAGTGAACGTGCTAGGAGTTCAGTCTCCAACATTCGAAGAAAATACACATCCTTACGTAGGGACATTTTTTCTGAACATCAGCTGTGTTATTATATAAACACTTCCTTGTCCTTTACACGTTGGAGGGCAATTCCAGCCAGGGAACCACAACCGTATGCTGATTGCTGAATGCTTTGCTACAGATGCTAACGCAGACCACAGGCCTTTGCTCAGGTATGGGGTTGATGTCTTCCCAGGGGAACCTGAAAGGCAGAATTAGAGCTTAACATGCTGTGCTCAAATTACAACCTAGATAGGAAATAGTCCATTGATCATAGTGACAATATGATAGTGTTGTTTTTGTACTTTACTCTTCTTGTCACAATTTTAATACTGTCATATTGTGTTGTCCTGGTTATTGCACCTCACGCTTTGCTATCTAAGATGCAGTTGTTTTATTAAACTCATTATTGAAACATATACTGCCTCTGTTTGTTATTTATATATGAGACTAAATTGTAAATGAGAGAACCGGATGCGACCTGAGTGACCACGACTTCCCTGAGAAGCCTAGTATGTCATGTGCTCGGCTGCCCACATCACTGTCCTATGGTAGAGATGAGGCACTGCTAGTTAGCTGGAGCAAAACCCGGATTGGAGCGACAGGTGTTACCCGCAGTGGGTTGGACTCAGTCTCCCACACCACGGGTGATTCTGCTGCTCAAAATCCAGTAGTCTCATTAGAATAATGAGAGCCTACGCGACAATGTCCCCACCCCAACTGAAGGGGGTAATTGTCTTTCAGCTCTCCCCCCACACACTAAAACATCTTATCTCACAGCAAGCAAGAGGGCATTTGATTATTTTGGGTTTTGGGTTTACATTTGGGCCTTGAGAGCTTGTTTAACTCTCAAAATTGTCCCACTTGGAAAGGTGAGTGCTGCACTTTTTGGGACGCTGTCATGTAGAAAAATCCACAGGACCTAGACACATCTGAAAACTAAACATCTGGGTGAGTCCGGGGTGGTGTGCTTCACATGCACCGCACCATTTTTTCACCCATCATGCCCTGAAAACCTCCAACTTTGCTGGAAATCACACATTTTCCCACATTTTTGTGATGGAACCTTCCGGAATACGCAGGAAACCACAAAATTCCTACCACCCAGCATTGTCTCATCTATACCGATAAAAAGTCTGCCCCACTTGTCAACCTAAAAATGTTTTTTTTTCAACTTCCCTTTTGGACCTGCTTTAATTTCCCCTCAATTTCAACATGTTTTTGGTTCTTCCCAGTCAGAGGCACTTGGCCCACCTACACAAGTGAGGTATTATTTCATTTTTACCAGGAGACTGAGGGGAATGTTGGGTGGTTGGAAATTTGTCCCAGTGGGATTTGTTAGCTAAATTTGAGGTTTGCTGAGCCTTCTGGGTAAGAAAACACAGGGGGATCCACGTAAGTCCCACCTCCCTGGACTCCCTCAGGTGTCTAGTTTTCAGAAATGTTTGGGTTGGGTAGGTTTCCCTGTATGACTGCTGCCCCCAGGACCAAAAACGCAGGTGCCCCCCACCCTGCAAAACAGGTAGTTTAGTATTTGATAATTTTGATGTGTCCACATAGTGTTTTGTGGCATTTACTTTTGTGGACACTAGGCCTACCCACACAAGTGAGGTTCCATTTTTATCGTGAGACTTGGGGAAACACTGGGCGGAAGGAAATTTGTGAACTTTCTGTCTTCGAAAAGTGAGGAAAATGTGTTTTTTTCCCCCAAAATTTTGAGGTTTGCAAAGGATTCTGGGTAACAGAACCTGATGAGAGCCCCACAAGTCACCCTACCCTGTATTCCCCTAGGTGTCTAGTTTTAAAAAATGCACAGGTTTGGTAGGTTTCCCTAGGTGCCAGCTGAGCTTGAGGCCAAAATCCACAGCTAGGCACTTTGCAAAAAACACGTCAGATTTCAATGTAAAAATGTTATGTGTCCATGTTGCGTTTCCTGTCGCGGGCATTAGGCCTACCGATGCAAGTGAGGTACCCTTTTTATCAGGAGACTTGGTGGAACACAGAATAGAAGAACAAGTGTTATTGCCCCTTTTCTTTCTCTACATTTTTGCCTTCCAAATGTAAGACAGTGTGTAAGAAAGATGTCTATTTGAGAAATGCACTGTAATTCACATGCTAGTATGGGGACCCCGGAATTCAGAGATGTGCAAATAATCACTGCTTCCCAACACCTTATCCTGTGCCCATTTTGGAAATACAAAGGTTTCCTTGATACCTATTTTTTACTCTTTATATTTCAGCAAATGAATTGCTGTATATCCGGTATAGAATGAAAACCAATTGCAAGGTGCAGCTCATTTATTGGCTCGGGATACCTAGGGTTCTTGATGAACCTACAAGCCCTATATATCCCCGCAACCAGAAGAGTCCAGCAGATGTAACAGTATATTGCTTTAAAAAATCTGACATCGCAGGAAAAAGACAGAGTAAAACGAGAGAGACGGCTGTTTTTTTTCACCTCAATTTCAATATTTTCTTATTTTAGCTGTTATTTTCTGTAGGAAAATCTTGTAGGAGCTACACAAAATGACCCCTTGGTGAATTCAGAATGTTATCTACTTTTCAAAAATGTTTAGCTTTCCGGGATCCAGCATTAGTTTCACACCCATTTCTGTCACTAACCGAAAGGAGGCTAAAAGCACAAATTTTTTTAAAAATGGGGTATGTCCCAGTAAAATGCCAAAATTGTGTTAAAAAATGTAATTATCTGGTTCAAGTCTGCTTGTTCCTGAAAGCTGGGAAGATGGTGATTGAAGCACCGCAAACCCGTTGTTGATGCCATTTTCAGGGAAAAAACACAAGCCTTCTGCAGCCCTTTTTCCCCATTTTATTTTAAAAAAAAGACTGTATTTTGGCAAATTTCTTGGTCTCCTTCCTGGGAACCCACAAACTCTGGGTACCTCTAGAGTCCCTAGTAATTTTGAAAAAAAGGACGCAAATTTGGCGTGGGTAGCTTATGTGGACAAAAACGTATGAGGGCCTAAGCGCAAACTGCCCCAAATAGCCAAAAAAGGCCCGGCACCTGATGGGGAAAAGGCCTGGCAGCGAAGGGAGTAAGTGAGCTAACAACGGTCTTGAGGCACTTGGCGACTTATAATGCAGCAGATAACTTCAGGCTTATCGTGAGCTGCAGGAGGCTTACAGTCTCTGGAAAAGCGACATTTTAAAACATCTGCAATTACGAGACTTCTTATGTAAGACCATAAAGAATGAACTCTTCACCATCATTAAAGAGCTAGCCAAACCCAAAGCCAGCAACATATACCCCACACACACACAGCCCCTATGTGACGCCCTCTCCAACCACTTCCACCACAAAATCCTGGACCTCCACAACAGCTTCATACCACACACACCCACCACACACACCCCTCACTCACCCAACTTAACCCTCACTCACGACCCCCCCACCACACTCACCACCTGGGCACCCACCACGCACGAGGAAACCGAAAAAACCATGAACTCCATCCACTCCGGATCCCCCTCCGACCCCTGTCCACATCGCATCTACAACAAAGCCAGCCCAACCATCGCCCCCATACTCTGTGACATAATCATCTCCTCTTTCGACTCCGCCACCCACCCAGACCCCTGGAAGCATGCGGAAATCATCGCTCTCCTAAATAAAAATAAAGCCGACCCGGAGATCCTCTCCAACTATCGCCCCATCTCTCTCCTCCCTTTCCCCGCCAAGGTTGCAGAGAAACTAGTCAACGCCCACCTATCCCACTTCCTCGAAGAAAACAACACTCACAATCCGGGTTCCGCAAGAACCACAGCACGGAAACCGCCTCATCGCATGCACTGACGACAATAGGACCAAAGTCGACAAAGGCGAGACCGTCGCACTCATCCTCCTAGACCTCTCCGCAGCCTTTGACACTGTCTGCCACCACCAACTCCGCACACGACTCCACAACATAGGAATTCGCCACAAAGCCTTAGACTGGCTCACCTCCTTCCTCACCGACCGGACCCAGAGAGTCCGCCTTCCACCTTTCCACTCCACTGCTACCAAGATCATCTGCAGAGTCCCCCAAGGGTCCTCCCTCAGCCCCACACTCTTCAACATTTACATGATCCCCCTAGCCAACATCCTCCGACCACACGGAATCACTATCCTCTCCTACGCAGATGACACCCAACTCATCCTCTCCTTCACCCGCAAGCCCACCACTGCCAAAACCAACCTACACTCTGCTCTCCTCGACATCGCCAACTGGATGATAACTAACCACCTGAAGCTTAACTCCAACAAAACCGAGATCATCATCTTCCGCCCCAACAAAACCATATGGGACGACTCCTGGTGGCCCACCGCCCTGGGCCCTGCGAACCACGCACGCAACCTTGGCATCATCCCGGACTCCTCCCTCTCCATGACACAGCAAATCAATGCACTAACCTCCTCCTGCTTCCACACACTCTGCACTCTAAAAGAAATCCTTCCAATGGATTCCCCCAGAGACCAGGAAGACAGTCACCCATGCACTCATCAGCAGCAGACTAGACTATGGTAACGCCCTCTATACCAGCACCACACTCAAACTCAAACTCCAGAGAATCCAGAACACAGCCGCACACCTCATCCTTGGCCTCCCCCGCCACGAACGAATCTCACCACACCTCAGATCCCTTCACTGGCTCCCCATAGACAAGAGAATCACTTTCAAGATCCTCATCCATGCACACAAATCCCTCCACAACACCGGCCCGACCTACCTCAACGAAAGAGTGAACTTCCACACTCCTACCCGCAACTTCCGATCAGCCGACCTCACACTAGCTACAGTCCCCTGCATCCAACAAACCACCCCAGGAGGCAGGGCCTTCTCCTACCTCGCCCCCACAGCCTGGAACTCCCTCCCCACCAACCTCCGCAAAACCAAAGACCTCCTACTCTTCAGAAAAAACCTCAAGACATGGCTGTTCGAACAGTAACCCCCCTCACCCCCCACCCCCACAAGTGCCTTGAGACCCTCACGGGTGAGTAGCGTGCTCTATAAAAAAAATTTATTTATTGACTGCTAGTGTTTTAGTGAAAATTCAGTTAGTTGGGGCAATCGCTCGTAAGATAAAGATTGGTTTAATTTATGAGTTACTTACACAAACATCCCCTGATGACTTAGGCCCTCATTAGCAGTTTGGTCTTCCACCCGCCAGCCCTATTAGCTGCCTGCTGGGCCAGCGGATGGAAACAGCGTTTCCACCCGCCGGCCCAGCGGGGTACAGGGTCTTAACAGTGCCTCGGGTGCGACAGCACCTGTTGAGCTTTTCACTGCCCATATCTTGGGCAGTGAAAAGCACGCCGGGGCTACCGCCATGCAAAGGCTGACGGAAAGGGGACTCGTTATCCCAAGGGCAGTGCTGCAAGCAGCGCTACCCTTGCGGATTGAGACGGCCAGGCTGGCAGTAACCTGGCGTTGTCGACGGTCCAAATGTGACACGGTTGTAATGTGGAGGGAGGCCTGCTGCTTTGGCGGTCGGACGTCCACCGCTGGCCTGGAGATCATGAGGCGTAATGAGGCCCTTAGAATTGCAGAATAGGAGGTGGGAGACTAGGCTTGGCAAGGAGGGTCAATGGGTTCAAGAATCGCTTGATCTGTATAGCAGGTCATTATTAATTGGTAATCTTAAAAGCCAGTACTTTAAAACTATATTCAATCTATACCATACTCCGGCCAAGGTGGCGAGGAAGATCAGACGGTAAGTGCAATCGCTGTGGTTCTGTGGATGCCGAGATTATGCACATGTTTTATAGGTGTCCAAAAGCGGCTTCCATTCTTTCAGGCAATGAAATACAAACAAATAAGAGGCACTTGTTAAATAAACAGTTGTATATCACACAGTACACTGAAGTCACTGCAATTGTCCTTTGAAAGAGAACACCATACTATGTGTCTTTTTAGGATGGTATGAGATACAGACAAAAAACATTTGAAGAGGCGAAGCAGTGTCCAATGTAGTTCCTCTTGAGTTTTAATAACAATGTCCAAATTCAATTCAGTCAGTTACTCAGCAATGCTGCCATGAGTCACAATCTTGATATCTGATATGTTCCCCACAGCCAACACTTGTTTCGTCCATCGACTTCATCAGGGCTGAAATTTTACCAAACAAAATCTACATCCCAAAAGAATTCCATAGACCCGTCACCACACCCGAACGTGGGATGGATAAAAGTGAGATCTAGTGAAACAAGTGCTAAGAAGTAAAAAATACATTATAGTGTACATGCCTGTGGCTATATCACAAATTATGAACAAAAACTAAAAAGTTCCCAACTAAAACCTATTAATATAAGTCCAATCATGACTCTCAAAAAAGGGGAGAGACCGTAAATAATATACATCTTAAATAGCTATAGTTCCTTAATATCAGATAAAAACCAGAGAGTAGATGTGACAAAAGATATATGTAAAGCCTGCCAGTATTCATGCACACTGACAATATTGTGAAATCAGGAATAATCAGTAGAATAAGACATTACCTATGAGGCAAATCAGCCTTAGACCTCAAATCTTGAAAAATGTTAAATTAGATCACCCATTTTTGTGCTATTGTGATGCACATCTCCAAACTCCACTCCGTAATATCGCTTTCCCAATCTGTTGAATAATATGTATATTTATTAACTCAGTAATACTTGCAATGGTTAACTTCGTAAATGGTAAGTAATCTTACTCCTTGGCCAAAAATTGTAGCACAATTGTCTGAATGGCCATTATCATAAATATCAAAATAACCCACCTGTCGAGAGAATTCCGGAGATACTATCGCTAAGACCAGTTATTTCGTGTTCGCGAGTACGCAACGATCTCGCGTTCCAACGCTATTTTATTATCTCTGTTGATGGTAGTGAAAAGAGGACTATAAGAGTTCCTCTGTGAAAAATGTGATGCCTGCATATGGCATAAACGGGAGGCATTGAAATAGTAGAAGGACTATTGCAGGCGTGGCCATTTTTAAGAAGAAAAAGGAGAGATCAAGAGTTTCTAATCATTCTGACTAATGAGAATAGACAGACGACTTGGTACAGGCACCCTTAGTGGAATCGCAATGCCTATATATGGCATTGCTCGGTAAAAAGCGAAATAATTAGGAGATTTCTTATTTGAAAAAGACATACCGCGGTCTTATTGGTGAATGTAAGTGGACTGCAAAATTATACCAACCATGGAACATATTGGCTAACATGAAAAATGATGGGTGAATAAGTGATAAGTAATAGTGTTATCACATACAACTAAACAGAACAGAAAGATAAGAAGAAAACAGTGATAATGGTGAGGCAGACTGGGACTATTGATCCTAATAAAATTAAATTTAGTCTTTGATGATGTAAATTATTGGCAAAACAAATCAGTCGAAAGTAAACCACTTAACGGTCAAAATGTGACCCCCCAATTATTGAACATGGAACAATTGTAAATCATGAACAAAATACCTGTCATCTTCTTAATATTTACATATAAATAATGTCCAGGTATCTATACATGTTAACTTCAATTCCATGACAGGCACTTTGATTATGTGTTTATATATTTAACACAATTCTATTAAGGACCGGAGGCTCAGATTATGCTTCTCTTTCTATGCTTTATTTCCACAGCAGCCAATGAGAGAAGACAATATCAAAAACTACATATCCCATAAGTCAAAGAATACACAATAACCATAGAGAACAGAGTATAAAACACCAAGAGGCTATGACACTTCCTCTTTCTTTGCTGCTTCCGCAGTCAGCTAAGTACACTCCTTTTTATTCTTGCTTGACGCTTGTTTGTATTTCAGCGCACGCCGCTCATTATTGTTGGGTTTTTTGTGGAGCGGGAGTGTCGGCTCGTCCGACTTGGAAGGCTCCGGTGAGGCGGATCGGCAGTAAGCGGTAAGCGCGCCATCCCACGGCGTTGCGCGCGTTTATTCCCTCACGCACCCGCGCTTTCTCGTTGCCCTGACGACCGTCTTGTGTAGACGCGCCGTCAGAGAAACGGAAAGACGCGAACGCTATCTCCTTTTGAAACTCGTCCCTGCGCTTCGTTTTTTCAGAGGTTTTGGGCTATTTTAGCTCCATTTCTTTTGCCGGACCGCCTCAGGCTTACTCCCTGATGCCCTGAGTTCAGGTTTTAACCAGGGCTGTACAATCGAATTAGGCGCTGCCTAGAGTGCTGCAGGCTGGCTCCCTCCACACTCTAATTTCATTCTCAGCAGTTTTGAAACAATTTTTTCTACTGCTTTCAGCCTGCCGGGGTGTGCACTCCCCCTGACTGTAGTCTTTGGCTACCCATAATCCACGTTTTTTACGTCATAGAGTTTCGCTGAATTCACGTTCCCTGCGTGACTGTAATAAGATGGCCCACTCATATGCTTATGAGGATGAAGAATACTTTGGGGAGGAGCCCCCCTCTTTTGATGAGACGCTGGCTGGCGCATTGGACAATACAGTGCAGCTATCTATAAATAAAGCACTGGAGAGGGCGCTGGGCCCCCTCACGGTTCATTTCGAGAGTTTTGCGCGCCAGAAGGGTTGGTTGCCCCCCATTGCGTAATCAGAGGAGGCGCTCTCAGACCAGCCTTCTACCTCTAAGGGTAGGGCTGAGTCCAAATCTTGGGCTCACTCCGATATTTTCAAAAAATTGGCATCTTACATCCAAAAGGACCATGGGTATAGTTTTTCCCAAGCTCAAGAAGCTTACGGTTCGGATTCGGACCAGTCATCCTCCAAATCCTTGTCAGGATCAGATTCTGAGGGGTATCTTGGTCCCAGTCCAAGCGCGGGTAAGCGCAAAAAGTCGGAGTCTACCAAGGCCCCTCCTACCAAAGCTCCTAAGGTGCTGACGTTCAGTCCAGAAGAGATTGTCCACCCTCTCTCTTCCAGCTGGGTTCCTCCGCCCGAGGTGGCTGAATACCTCCAAAAGCATATCAGGGCTAGTTTTGATAAAGATGTGAGGGCCCGGCTTCGGGCCGAATGCCCTCGCCCTGAGTTGGAGGGTAAGGTTACGGATACACCGGATGTGGACCCAACTATGGTCACCTTTTTAAAGAAATGGGCGAAAGACCCTAAAAAGGGCCTCGACCGACCTTGGCGCGCTTGTCAAGACAAGCTTCTTGACCTCTCGGGTCCTCTAGCCAAGATTTTAGAGATGGCTTACGTGGCCAAAGAGTCGCAGTCCCCTATTGATCCTGACATCTTGGTAGGATGGGCTCAACGTGCCATTTGCCACTTGGGTAATGCCAATGTGGCTTTGTCAACAGAGAGGAGACATTCTATCCTCATGCGAATTGATCCTCAACTTACGGAACTCGCCACTTCAGAAGCGGGTCCGGTGGCCCAGGGGCTTCTGTTCAGGGCTCCTTTCATCAAGGATTTGGCCAAGTTTGCTGCGACTTTCAACACCATGGACAAGGCGCAGCTGTCGCTCAAAAAGGTTTTCAGAGAGACTCTTTTTCAGAGGGCCGGACGACTGTGGGGGCGCTCGTCTGGCCGCCCCTTCTACCAAGGCCCTCGTCGCGAGGCCCTCTCCAGAGGCCGCGGTTTCTACAGGGAACAACAAGCAAGCTCTACCTTCTACCCCACACGTCCCCGTGGAGGTAGAGGTCGCTACCGCAAGTCCTTATCCAGAGCTCAGCAAGGAGACGCCCAGGATCACGCCACTTCAGGTGAGACTAATCCATCCTTCCGAGGTGGTTCTTGGGGGCAGGGTTCAATCTTGTTTGACAGAATGGCAAAAGTTATACAGAGACCCATGGCTGTTACAGACCGTTCAAGGGTTCAGATTGGAGTTTTACCAGACCCCTGTTCAGGGAAGCCCCCCTCCTCTTCCCCATTTTTCCCGTCACGATATCGACATCATGGACTCCGAGGTACAAGCTCTCCTCAAGAAAGGTGCTATTTGCAGAGCTGTTCCTCATCCCAGGGGTTTCCTGAGACCCATTTTCCTGGTAGACAAGAAAGGGGGAGGTTTGCGCTTAGTCCTAAACCTCAAGGAATTCAACGCCTGGCTGGTTTACAGACATTTCAAGATGGAGGGAATCCATCTTCTCAGGGACATTCTGCAGGAGGCAGATTGGTTAGTGCGTCTAGACTTAAAGGACGCCTACCTAAGTATCCCTATTTTCCCACCTCATCGGCGTTTCCTTCAGTTTCTGTGGCAAGACCAGTGCTTCGAGTTTCAGGTTCTCCCCTTTGGGCTTTCCTCCGCTCCTTGGTGCTTCACCAAGGTTATGAGGCCTGTAGTGGAATCCCTTCGGGCAAGAGGTGTGCGTCTGATAGTCTACCTCGACGACCTGATAATTATGGCTCAAGATCCCCTTCTCCTGCAGGTCCACTTATCTTGGACGATCCAGTTACTCCAGGATCTGGGTTTCATAATCAACCAACCCAAGTCTTGTCTCCATCTATCCCAACAGATCGAGTTTCTCGGATTCAGGATAGACTCGGTGACAGCTCAGTTATTCCTCCCTCCGCTGAAGGTGCGCAATATCAAGAAGGAGTTGCGCCTACTTCTTTCCAGACAGAAGGTGTCTTTGAGGAACTTAGCCAGGATGGTGGGTCTTTTATCTTCCTCGATCCAGGCTATTTTCCCGGGTCCCCTTCATTACAGAGCCCTTCAACGGCTCAAGATCTCTCATCTACAGAAGGGCTTGTCTTATACAGACTTAGTTCCTCTGAATCCAGAGGCCCGCTCGGAGATAACATGGTGGTTAGAGCACATGGAGGCCTGGAATGGTCGAGCCATCTTCGGCTCTGCCCCAGATGTTATTCTGGAATCGGATGCCAGCAGATGGGGCTGGGGAGCCCGGTGCGGGGATGTGACCACCGGGGGCCGTTGGTCGGAGGACGAACTCCACCTCCACATCAACTGCCTGGAGCTTCTTGCCGGATCCTTTGCAATCGGGGGTGTCTCTCCTCTGAAAGCGGATTGTTGCATTCCCTTGAGGATGGACAACATCTCCACGGTCCGGTATGTGAACAAGCTGGGGGGGTACCAGATCTCCGACCTTAGCTCGCATTGCCAGGGATTTCTGGCAATATTGCCTTCAGCATCGCATCTCGGTGATTGCGGAGTACCTTCCAGGGACTTTGAACACAGTGGCCGATTGGAATTCCAGATTCCTCTGGGATTCCAGCGACTGGATGCTACTTCCCAAGGTGTTTGCCTCTCTCAACCACAGATGGGGCCCTTTCTCGATAGATCTCTTTGCCTCGAGATTGAATCGTCAGCTGCCTCTATTCTTCAGTTGGAGACCAGATCCGGAGGCGGTGGCCACCGATGCCTTTCTCCAGGACTGGTCTCCCCATCGAGCGTATGCATTCCCTCCGTTCAGCATGATTCCTCGAGTCATTGCCCAAGTGCGCCGTCTGAGAACGGAGATTGTGTTGATCGCCCCTCTTTGGAGGGCTCAGGCTTGGTTTTCTTTAGCGTTCGACCTTCTGTGCGATTTCCCTCTCCTAATCCCTCCTCTTCAGGACCTTCTCCGGGACCCTCTGGGGTCTCCGCACCCCTTGATAGTTCAGGGCAAGCTTCGACTGGTAGCTTGGAAAATCTCAGGCGTCATTGGTTCCTGCCAGGCATTTCAGAACAAGCTTCTACATTCATCCTCCAGGCCTGGTCCCCCGGTACTCTCAAGCGATATGCTTCGGCTTGGAAACGATGGAGTCATTGGTGTAAGGAACGGAGTTCCGATCCCTTTAATGCTGATGTCAGTTTAGTGGTCAATTTTCTGGCTTCACTGGCGGCTTCAGGCCTAGCTTTCAGGTCTATCAATAATTATCGATCTGCCATTTCCGCCGGTCACTCTCCAGTTCAAGGCAAACCGATAGGTGAGCACAACATTGTCTGCAAACTAATGAGGGGTATTCGTCTGTCGAATCCTCCGCGTCCCAAGTATGCCTCTTTGTGGGACGTCAATGTGGTTCTTACGTTCATTTCGTCCTGGCCAGATAACGAATTACTTTCTCGTAAACAACTCTCGGCCAAATTGACCTTATTGTTATGCCTCATTTCATGCAAGAGAGTATCGGATGTGCGCTCCCTTGATTTGCAAGGCAGGATTTTTTCCCCTTCGGGGGTCTCTTTCTCGATCTCCAAACGTACAAAGACGGGTACCAGATCAGCTTCGTATCCTGCTTTCCCTCATAACCCCAAATTGTGCGTGGTACAATGTTTGAATGCCTATGAAGCGGCTACAGAAAAATTCCGTACAGACCCTAGGGGGTCAATTGTTGATTGCTATTCAGAAACCTTTTAAACCAGTATCGTCTGCTACTCTAGCCAGATGGATCAGGTGGCTTCTTTCTGAAGCAGGGATTAATGTCTCCATGTTTGGAGCTCATTCAATCCGTGGAGCTATGGCTTCAAAATCCTTTAGTTTAGGCATGAGGTTGGAGGATATTATGAGGGCGGCAGACTGGTAGTCTGAATCTACTTTTAAGACCTTCTATCATAAGCCCATTGTGGACATTGCATCGATTGTGGTGGATCAGCTTTGAACTAGCATAATCTGAGCCTCCGGTCCTGACATAGAATGAAAAACTTTCAAGCTTACGCGTTAAGAATTTTCAATTCTATTAAGGACATGGAGGCGAGGATTATCCCTCCTGAGTGACAATAAGACCTCTGCTTACGAGTTAAGTATTCTCTTTTCAGTTGATGTCTCATTGTTTGCCCACCCTGTGATTTTATCAATGCATGTAATTTTGAAAACAATGTTTCTATGACACATACTATTAGTAGTTTTATCTGTTTTTCCTCATAGGTGTGGATCAGAGTTGAAATTATTCGTTCCAAGGATATACAGATCAGGATGGTTTCATCCGTTTCAGTTCCGGGGATCCTATGTTTGGATGTTGGATCGTGTTTTGTCCGATTTGATGACGTTGCAATTATTGACTCTTACTGACTGAATTCTCGCAAAGAAAGAGGAAGTGTCATAGCCTCTTGGTGTTTTATACTCTGTTCTCTATGGTTATTGTGTATTCTTTGACTTATGGGATATGTAGTTTTTGATATTGTCTTCTCTCATTGGCTGCTGTGGAAATAAAGCATAGAAAGAGAAGCATAATCCTCGCCTCCGTGTCCTTAATAGAATTGAAAATTCTTAACGCGTAAGCTTGAAAATTTTTCATCCCCCCAAAAGTTTTCCAGGTGAGGTCAAGGCTGAATTCCTTACTTATCTTTGTTATGATGTATTGCTGCTATCTCTGATTGTCGTATGTTTTTTGCTACCAGCACCACACTCAGTTTTTTTAAATTTGTATCTGCTGAATAATATATATATATATTTTTTTAAATAACTTTAGGTGTCGGGTGTGAAGAGCATGCAAGTTTATTGTTCTCCAGGCTATGAACTGATACTTTCATGTTCCATCTGTAGGGGGATTTTCATTATTAGCCCCAAGCACTGACTTGTCATGCATGAGATTCCGTAGCAATTTGTAAAAAGTATAAATAAGCATTGCCAGATCTAATGAGTGGCACCTATAATGGCAGTGATGAGTGGTTGGATTAGTTGAGCCTTATAAAGTATTGTTTTAAAGCATCTCAACATACTGGAATAAAAGCAAACATTGATTATGGCATTTTTTAATTTTCAAATACTTTGGGTTTCCGAAACTGAACAGCATTTTTAAAAATCGTCACGTTAGGGTGGAAAGAGTAACGCTTGCCAAAACGTAATTTACTTCACAGTATTCCGCAACTTGAGAATCAGATTTATGGGCCTCCGGGAGACATGTCTGCTTAGTGCACCTTACACCTCAGTCTCCAGCTGATTGAGGGCAGCAGATGCCCCCCCAGCCCATCATATAGAACCTATAAGTTTGTGCAATATGTGGAATATAGAAGATGAAAACCACTCTGTTTCGGTTTGTAAACTTTATTCGGCAAATACAGAATACAAAGTACATAAATAAAACATTATATGCAAACCCATTCGCAATATCAACATTCATAAATAATTAAAACAAATAAAAACAGAGCGTTTCACATGCAATTGCTCATATCCGGTTTGTACATATCTAAAAAATAAGGCTTTTCCTTACATAAATAGCATTTAAAATATATAACGCCACATTATAACACAGGTGGGGATTATTGAAATCAGATAGAAATTCCAATGCAGCCTGATGGGTTCTTTTATTTTCTGGGCAGTATAAAAAAAGGTTTAAGGTAAAACATCCTAAGATGTACATAAAATTTACAGAACAGCAAGGTCCTCTGTTTGCTGGACCCATCATAAGGGCAACAAACTGTTTCAGTAGGAAAATACCTCATTTTAGGGAACCCTACAAGGTGATGTACCATTCCCAATCTAAATCGTACAAAAATGAATCAGTGCTGCATACTAGTGACGCTAGATAAATAACCTTTACAGCTTTCCTCGAGAGAAAGGGACATTTACATATATATATACACCAACTGTAGATTTCATCATTTCGATGGCTCTCCTGCTGTCCAACCAATGTTGCAGGAACGTATCCTTGATAAATGTTTTTGAAAGTGTCAAGGATCCGATTTTATAGATCTGTTGAAGATGTTGTAGAAGGAAGAATCAATGTAGGCAAGCCAGGGGATATGAGACAAAAAATCTAAAATAAGTTGTTTAGCAAAAGCAGTTTCGTCTTTGGCCCAGATGCTGTACCATAGTAGCAGGGGGCTCATCTGCAGTACATCCTCCAAATACTGAAGGCCCCCCTCCTGATGTGTAATCCAATTAAATGCTGAGGTAGGTAAACATACCAACCGTTTTTTAAAAACTGTTTTCCTCAGTTTGCAGGGGAGTGCTCATAGTGTATCCTCATACCCCAGCCCCCTAGGTGGCCATAGGTAGGACTCTGGCCCTATTGATATCCACCATTACTTTTAAAGTAGTTTGCCAGCAAATCTAAAGATCTCCTACACATTTTATTTCTGCTCGTGGAAATGTGTTGTTCCCAGGACCTTTTACTTAAAAATAGGACCCCCAGATAACTAAAGGAATTAATGTTGGTAATTGGCATGTTCTGAATAAAAAGCTTCTACATTTCTGGGCCTTTTGACCGCAAATCATCGTAAAAGTTTTAGATTTATTAATCATAATACCCTTTAGAAGATAGTCACTAAAGGTGGGAAAACATGGCGGACTGCTAGAAAGCGAGGCCACGGAGGGTCTCCGCGGGTGGCATTTAACGGAGCCAATGTGGCAGGAGGGATGACGGCGGCGGCAGCAGGAGTAGTTTTAACTTGCCCCCGGCTTCTGAAGGGCTTGTCAAAGTGGAGGGGCACGAGGACACGGACAGCAGTGTTGGAAGAAGAAATGAAGGGCCTAAAGGCGGAAGTAAAGAAAAATAAAGAAGTTATCCAAACCCTGAGAAACAGTGAGGAAAGCGTCAGGGGCAAGCTTGAAACTTGAGGCTTTTAAAAGTTCCTGAAGGATTAGAAGCGAATGATTTGAGAGGCCTGGTAGTTCGGATGATTAAACAGGGTTTGCAGGTGGATTTGGAAGATGCAGAAATTGCAAAAGATATTCAAAGAGTGCATCGCAACCCTCTTAAGAGACAGTTAAATTGAGCTTCCCCCAGGAAAAATTCTGGGATTTTTCTATACGTATATGTAAGGAAATGGCTCCCTGTTGCAATTACCCCCCACTTTTTGCCTGATACTGATGCTGACTTGACTGAGAAGTGTGCTGGGACCCTGCTAACCAGGCCCCAGCACCAGTGTTCTTTTTTTACCTAAAATGTACCATTGTCTCCACAATTGGCACAACCCTGGCACCCAGGTAAGTCCCTTGTAACTGGTACCCCTGGTACCAAGGGCCCTGATGTCAGGGAAGGTCTCTAAGGGCTGCAGCATGTCTTATGCCACCCTAGGGACCCCTCACTCAGCATAGACACACTGCTTGCCAGCTTGTGTGTGCTGGTGGGGAGAAAATGACTAAGTCGACATGGCACTCCCCTCAGGGTGCCATGCCAACCTCACACTGCCTATGGCATAGGTAAGTCACCCCTCTAGCAGGCCTTACAGCCCTAAGGCAGGGTGCACTATACCACAGGTGAGGGCATAGGTGCATGAGCACTATGCCCCTACAGTGTCTAAGCAAAACCTTAGACATTGTAAGTGCAGGGTAGCCATAAGAGTATATGGTCTGGGAGTCTGTCAAAAACGAACTCCACAGCTCCATAATGGCTACACTGAATACTGGGAAGTTTGGTATCAAACTTCTCAGAATAATAAACCCACACTGATGCCAGAGTTGGATTTATTAAAAAATGCACACAGAGGGCATCTTAGAGATGCCCCCTGTATTTTACCCAATTGTTCAGTGCAGGACTGACTGGTCTGTGCCAGCCTGCTGCTGAGAGACGAGTTTCTGACCCCATGTGGTGAGGGCCTTTGTGCTCTCTGAGGACAGAAACAAAAGCTTGCTCTGGGTGGAGGTGCTTCACACCTCCCCCCTGCAGGAACTGTAACACCTAGTGTAGAACCCAAATTATTCAGCACCCATCCAGGATATAAACGACCGTTAGCCAGCTCTTCTAGGTAAACATAAAGAATTTATTAGAGATAGAAAGACATGTACATTGAGGATGCTCTGTACTAGTTGTACACGAACAGCCTGAATAAAGGAAGTAATACACGATCTTTTATAGTATTAAACCACAAACATAATTCGACGTTCTATTGGTTCTTGACATTGACGTATGATTGACGTATGATTATTTCTCCATTATGGCTGAAGGTGGTTCTTCCTATCACACCATATATAGTAATAAAAAGCATAGACAAGGATTTTACACAAGGTGGCCTACGTGCCTAATATCACATGGTCCATCTTGTGACAGAACTTGAGAACATCACGTACTCAGACTGGTACTTTCCAGAAGGGAGATTGCTTCAGCTAGCATGCAATGACGATGGTATTTCATGGTGGCTGTTCAGAGAGCAAGCGTTGCAACATAATGCGTTCCTAGCTGTAGTGAATTACATTTGTAGGCCTCTTTCCTTAATGATAGGCCTGTGCAGAGATTGTCATTGTGTATCACAGGGGCCACTAGGCCTAGCATACCTAAGAACTGTAAAATGCGATTCCACATTCCGCCCTCTGATACTCAATGACAAATCTAAGGGTCATGGTGTATTGCTCTCATTTCTACCTCTTGCTCGTCCCTGTTGTCATCCTTATATCTTTTTCTTCGATAATGTGTGTGTTTCTGGTGACAGTTTTTTTTCAAGAGTAGGGCCAGGAAGGATGGACAAACTGGTATGAGCACACATAGCGTTATCAGTGCCACGATCCCTATCACTAGTACCTCTACCAACCAGATACCCCAACCCCTGAACCATGCTGCTATTCCATTCAGCATTCCTCCAACGTCTGTCCCATCTGCCACTTTCCCAGCTCCTTCTTCTACCTTTTTATGTCCTCTATTTCCTTTCTTATATTCCCACTGTTATCCGGTATATACACGTAGCATTCCTGATGGATCACTGCACATACCCCTCCCTCTTTTGCCAGGATGGTGTCTAGGGCAAGCCTATTCTGGATCACAACTGCCCTCATGTCCGTGAGTTCCTCAGTGATGTTCCCTAAGGCTGCTGCAGTGTGGCTGGCTAGCCCTTCCACTAATTCGGCCATTCTGTGAATTTCATATTGTGAATGTGCTATCCCTAATGGCATCACTATGATCCCCTCTATTGCTATTACCTCATCCACCCATGTTGGGGTCCTCTCCTTGCGCACCCCACCAAGTGTTGTCTTTTCCCCCTTCTGTAATTCTGTCCTATGCGCCATTTTTGGTAGCACGAGTGCTAGGTAGCAGGTACCTTGCCATCCTGCTGGCAATTTAAAAAATGCCGATGTCCCACATATAATAAATATTCCTTTGGGAGGTGTCAGGGCTATGGACAAACCTGTTGTGTCATTCCTTTTGTAGTCCAGGCTCAATCTTTTATTGCAAATACTATGTCCCACATAAATTTCGTTTTTTCTTGTGTCTGCGTTATTTCTTGAGTATTTGAAACACCATGGTGCCTTAATTTCTGTATCTATGGCCAGGCATGGTATTCGTTGTTCTGAGCCATGATCCCTTTCAATGTAACCCTTCCTTCTTTCTGTTGTAAATGCATTCAATAAATTCTCTTCTCTTTTCTTCGGATCTAATCTCCTCCACTTCTTTCTTCTCCTTCTATCTTCTTCCTTCAATTTATTTGACACTTTTTCTACCAATTTTTCTTGCATATCTCCTACATGAGGTTTGTCGTCCAAACCAGTCATCCCTTTTTCTCCTCAGCACCCATGTTTTTATTTCTCCTTTTTTTTTCCTCTTATTCTCTCCTTTTCCCTTTTCCTTGTTCTCATTTCTTTTAAATTTCCCCCAACATATTATCTAATATGTTACATGCCACGAATTCTGTGAGGGGCATCTGAGTGTAATTTCTTTTCTCCTGGCTAGTGGTCGGTAGGTGGGTACAGATATAACAATCAGACACATTTGCTAGTTCTTTGTACATTGATACCATTTGCACAAATGTATTGTCCTTATAATCTTCTCCATCTCCTTTCCATTTTGTATATTTCACCCATTTTGTTTTATCCTCCACCCTCTCATGTTGTTTTGAGTTGTGGTTGTTCTCACCACCGGTTGTTCCTTCACCTTGGCCACTTTTGGGGATGTAGTGTTCCTGGTCGAGCCATGGAATATGTATGTCGTCTTTATATACTATCAGGATCGTTGTTATTATTATAGCTGCTACTGGGGTGGGTAATGCTGTGACCACCACGGGCCACTTCTTCTCCTTTTTCTTACGTTGTAATCTGAAATCCATGTCGCCTTATAGGGTGTGGTCGGATGTGGCTAGCACTTGAAACCAGTTCTATTGGTATGTAACCTTTGGTACCTCCTTATTCCTGTAGGAGTGCCACACGAGTAGTCTATTCCTTCGGTATATTTTCGGGGCGACGTAGAATGCTATTTGACACTTGTAGTTATGCAGAGTATAAAGGGATAAATCCCGATGTCCAGTTCTAAGGGAGTTGGGTGCGATAGTCCACTGACCCGAGGGATGGCCCTTTTGTCCTATTTTTGCTGTATTCCTAATTGGAAGAGGCACCTCCCAATGGGGCTACAAGCCGCACCGATCCTAGTGACCAGCCGCTTCAATAGGACTGGGATCTGTACCTCTTGGTGCAAATTTTTCTTGCAGACTTTTAAAGATTCTGTTCGTTTATATCCTGATGTCTTTAATACTTAAGTGGGCTCACTTGACTCTCCGACTCCTGTGGAGAGTAGCACGAGCAGTTCTGAAAGAGTATCCTGGTGTCTTGAAGGACCCGCTTGCACCCTCCGACTCCTGTGGGGTTGCAGCACGAGCAGTCCAAAAACAATGTTCTGGTGTACTGGGGAACCCGCTTACACTCCGACTCCTGTGGGAGTGTAGCACGAGCAGTTCCGTCAGTGTTGGCTGGTGGCGCTTGTTGAACGAAGGTTGTGCCGCTGTGGTGAAGGTGGCCTTACTCTCATCAGCAACTTTGTTGGCGGCTGGTCGTCCTTTGGTCCAGCGGCCTTCTTGATGTGTGAGATATGGACCCAGGATGTGATGCCCTCAGACTTGACTGCTGTGGCTGTTGTCAACAGGACTTGGTGTGGTCCCTTCCACCATGGTTGAAGGCAGTGACGTCTGGTGTGGGCCTTTACCCACAACCAGTCTCCAGTATGCAGTCCATGTTCCGGTGGTGTACCTTCTTCTGGTAAGGCCTGCAACACCTGGCGGTGAAGATAACGGAGTGTCTCAGTTATTTTTTTACAGTATTGTAACAAGAGATCATCAGTTATAGCCAATGGGGCAACTGACATGTGTCCTGGTATGTTCATGGGGCGACCAAAAACAATTTCATGGGGGCTCAGTTTTGTGACGCGGTCAGGTATGCTCCTCATTGCAAGGAGTGCCAATGGGAGTGCGTCTATCCATGATAACTCTGTCACTGCTTATATCTTCCCTATCTTATTCTTCAGTACCCCGTTCCTTCTTTCCACAGCTCCTGCTGCTGGTGGGTGATATGCACAATGTAACTTTTGAGTTATTCCCAGGCCTTTGCAAAGGCCCTGAATAACCTGGGAGATGAATCCTGGTCCATTGTCAGAACTTAAAAGAGTCGGCACCCCAAAACGCGGTACCAGGTCTTTTAATAAACACTTTGCCACAGTTTGTGCATCACAATTTTTTCTTGGGTATGCCTCCACCCATTTGCTGAACATGCACACTGTTACCAGAACATATCTTATTTTATTCACCGGAGGCATTTCAATGAAATCCATTTGGAGACTTTCGAAGGGTCCGTGTGGTGGTGGAAAGTGGCCTGGTGCTGTTGGGGTGCCCTTTCCTGTGTTATATTGTGCACACATGGTACACCTTTTACACAACTGTTCTGCACATTGTCTGAATTTTTGGTTGAACCAGCACTGTGAAAACAGTCGTATCATTCCGTCCCTTCCCACATGTGAGGGGCCATGGAAGAGCCATGCCATGGAGGTCAGGAACAGGGAGGGCAAGCATATCTTCCAGTTTGGTCCCACCCAAATGCCTTCCTCATTTTTCTTACAATTAATTAACATGACAACAGAAAACCTTGCTATATGGCCTCACATTCCCATTAGTGTAGAGTATAGTATTGGTGCTCAATACATTCTGAACATGCCTGTTGTCAAACATGTATTCTGGGACAAGAGAACTTGTACCAACAACTTATAGCTCAAATTAGGAATGGAGCACACCTAAACAAGTGAAAGGGATTACAATTTCTAGTTCAATACATGGAATCCATAATACTGTTAAGAAATTTGATAAATAGTCGTACTGTGAATTTTGCCAACAAAATTCTATGTATTCAAAGTAGTATCAGACTTACACAATATATCTAAAAAAGTAGCTTTTGTATTAATTGAAATGCCAGAAAGAAGACAATAATTATCAGGTAGAAAGAGGGAAGAAAGAAGTGCATGCTATGTTCATGCAAGTTAATGTTAGTTGTTGCACCAAGTAAATCAGCAACACGATATCCTGTCACCATATGTTCAAGTGAAAGGAAATATCTATTCTGACCATGAGTAAGTGGCTCTAATAAAGAGCTGAGTGGTGTAAAATGAAAATTTTGTTGGCACGTTGACTGGTGTTTTGATGTAGAGGTCCTTTTCTTATCACACTTTTAGGTGCTTAGATGTGTTCACACGTAGTTGGTGTGTGGTATCACATTGGATTTTAAAATTCACTTTTTGGTGCAAGATGGTAGATTGGTCAAAGTATTTATGAAAAAACAAGTGATATTAAGAAATGATATGATTTGTTTTATCAGCCTTGATAAAGTCCCGCTTGGGACGAAACACGTGTCGGCTGAATTGGATTATGGCTGAATTGGATTATTGATCTACAAATTTATTTTCTACATCGGTCTGAAATGGATTATTAAATTACATGTCGATCTTCCACATTGGATGACAAGAACTTTCAGTGCAACAAACCAATGAATTGGACATTACTCGGCTACTGATGGACTTATTGCAGCATGAGGCTTGGACATTGCCAAAACACAAAATACGAGGCTGTGACTAAGTCATAGGTCTTGGGACAAATGTGTGGTGTTCTTGCTTATTTTTGACTTGGCTTTATTATATATTTTTTGTTGGTCTTTCACAAATCTTTTGTTGTACACATGCACATTTTATAGATATGCTTGGTATTAAAAGTATTGTAATAGTACAGTCTCGGATACATCATACACCATTGTCTTACAGCGTAGGTCTATTTTTCTCTTAATTCACAGTACGACTACTCATTTTTCTTACAACCTGCCCCCTCCCATTCTGCACATTCCTTTCCTGGTGCCTGTAGCTGTTTGCTTTTTGGGTCAAAGTGTGTGTTTTCTTCTTTACTTCTTATGTCAGGCGTTACCTGAACCATTTCGTATTCACACCCACTAAGTGCAATTTTTCGTACTTCCTTGTCAATAAATGCGTTTCCCATTGAAACGTAAACCTTTGCTTTGGTGTGGGCTGCACATTTTACAATCACCACTTTCTTGGGCATCAGTAAAGCTTGTAGCAAGTCAACTACCAGTGATGCATGTTGTATCCGTTGGCCAACCGAGGTGAGGAACCCCCTCATTGCCCACAGCTGACTAAAGTCATGTGTGACACCAAACGCATATTGACTGTCTGTGTAGATGTTTGCCGTCCGTCCTGCTGCCAATCTGCATGCTCTAGTCAGTGCTATCAGTTCTGCCGCTTGAGCGCTTGTTACTGATGGTAACCTCCCTCCTTCTAGTAACCTCCTAGCCGTTCCTACAGCATAGGCAGCCTGTACTGTTCCAGTGTGGTCTCTGATGCATGAACCATCGACAAATAAATCGCCTTCTGCCTCGGGGAATGGGGTGTCTCTCAAATCTGGCCTATCTTTGGTATGTCTCTCTGTTGCTGCAACACAATCATGGAAGGAATTGTCTATTGTTGGGTCATCGTGATCTCTTTCTGTTGGTAGCAGGCAGGAGGGGTTCAGAGTAGTGCACTTCTTTATTTTAATATGTGGCGCAAGCAGTGTTAGCTCATAGCGTGAGAGGCGGGCGTTTGTCAGGTGCTGCGTCTTGGTGGTGGTAAGTAACGTGTCCACTGCGTGGGGAACGTGTTATATTAATGTGTGTGCTAAGACAATGTTCTCTGATTGTTCTACTGCGAGGGCCGCTGCTGCTACCGCTCTTAAACATGGGGGAAGGCCTGCTGCCACTGGATCTAGGGTGGCTGAATAGTAAGCCATCAGGCGGTAGTAGGTACTGTGTTTCTGTGCTAGGACTCCTAGTGAGCAGCCCCCTTTTCATGACAGAACAAGTGAAAGTCCTTGGTGTAGTCAGGGAGACCTAATGCTGGTGCGGCACACAATTCTTTCTTCAAGTCTTGGAATGCCTCCTCGCATTGTTCCGGCCCGGGTACCTTGTCTGGCACATCTTTGTGGGTTAAATTTAACAGTGGTCTTGCAATCAGGGAGAAGTTTGGTATCCAGTGTCTACAGTAGCCTGGCTCCCCCAGGAATGCACGAACCTCTGTTTGTGTCTTTGGTCTTGGGTGTTGTGTTATGGTGGCTATCCTATCAGGCAGCAATTTCCTAACTCCCTGGGATAGCACGTGTCCCAGGTACTTCACTTTTGTTTGACAGAACTGCAACTTCTTTTGGGAGACCTTATGTCCTTTCCTTGCTAGGTGGCACAGTAGAGCCACTGTGTCTTGGACGCAAGCCGTCCACGATGGTGAGGCCAATAACAAGTCATCAATGTACTGTATCAGGGTAGATCCTCCCGGTAGATGTAGTGATGCAAGGTCTGACCTCAGAGCGTCCGAGAAGACTGAAGGGGAATCACAGAAGCCTTGAGGCAGACGTGTCCTCTTGAGTCTTCTCGATCTGAATGAGAACGCAAAAAGATCTTGGGAATCCTCGTGTAGAGGCACTGAGAAGAACACATTGCTGATATCTAGGACCGTTAAGTGGGTGGCTGTACTTATATACAATATGGTCGCTGGGTTTGGAACAACTGGGAATGATGGTACTACTGCCTTGTTAAGTTCTCTAAGGTCCTGAGTAAACCTGTATATCGGGGCTCCATTGGGCCCTGTTGCTGCCTTTTTCACAGGGAGTATCGGAGTGTTGCATGGGCTACTTCTAGTTTCCCGCAATATTCCTTGTCTCAAGAGATCCTCTATTACTGGAGCGATACCCTCCTCTCCTTCCTTTGCCAATTTGTATTGTGGTACCTGCGGTAACTTTGCACCAGGGCGCAGCAACACTTTTACTGGTGGGTAGTCCAGAATTCTTCCTACATCATTCGGTCCCTTCGCCCATACCTCCTTGGGGACCACTTCTTGTAGTTCAGGGGGAAGAGTGTGTGACTGTTCCTGCTTGACTGTGGTGCAATGGGTGAATGCCTGTAATGTTATCCCATTCTCCTTACTTTCCAGGAAGATGCCTTCCGGTGAGCATCTAATGGTACACTGTAGCTTGCATAGGAGGTCCCTACCTAGCAAATTTACAGGGCAGTATCTGGTGAAGATGAATTGGTGGTTAACGGTGATAGGACCTACCGTGAGTGTTAATGGCTGTGTAAGGAATTCATCCATGGATTGCCCTGTCATCCCCACTGCTGTAATTTGTACTTCTGAAAGTGGTGCATTTGGTATATCGGAGGCTCTCAGCATTGATCTAGTGGCCCCAGTATCTACTAGGAATGGCACTGTTTTGCTCATTATCGTCCCCTCCACGTAGGGGCTGGCTTGATCTACTGATAATACCGGTCCCATGAAGTTTGCCTCTGGGGGAGGAGGAGGAAACCTGTGTCCTCTTTGTGGTGCTTGTGGTGTGTCTTGATGCGTGCCCCACCCAGCGCATGCCTGTTCATAGGGGTAGGCATCGTATGCGTTGTTGGTGTAGGGTGGGGTTGGTAGTGCTATTTCCTGCTGCTGCCTCTGTTGCCCTCTGCCCCCTTGTCCTCCAGCTAGCCGTGGGCAATCTGCTTTCCAGTGTCCTTGTTGGTTGCAGGGGAAACAGGTAGTGCCTGGCGGGGGCGTGAAAGGTACCCTTTCCCCTCGTCCCCTGCCCCTTCCTCTTCCTCTACCCCTTCCCTGGCTGTTGTTGTAAAACCTCTCCTGTGCCACCATAAGTTTCACCTTATCCTTTTTTACCTTTTCTTCCTCTGTTTTTTGCATGTTTTCCTGGTAATCAGCGCAGTACCTAGCTGCTGCTAACACTTTGTCAATTGGTTCTTGTTGCCAGCACATTAGTGAAGTTTGTAAGTGACTTTTTATGGGTTGCTGTAATCCATATACAAAGTTAGTTACACATGCTGGCATCGCCTCTCCTAGTCGGTTCTTCATCCCGCTGCTCTGTTGGTACATCTGGAGTAACCGGTCATAGTAACTTGTTACACTTTCATTCTTTTCTTGTTTTGTATGTTTTATTTTTGACCAATCTGTCTTTTCCTCTGGTACCTTTTCTTTTATATATTTAATCACCCTCTCTCTTGCTTTCTCCACTGCTTTTCCTGGTGCCCCTCCTTTACCCCTTTCTGGTTCCTCTGTTGGCCATTGTACCACTTTCTTACAATCCTCCCAGAGATCCTGTGGTATTATTATGCTGAACAGCATGTTTAAATCCTTCCACAGAAATTCCCGCATTGCCACTATCCTGTTCAACTCTGTGTACCATTTCTGTGGCTCTTCACGTAGTTTCGGGTAGTCCTTGGTGAAGGCATACAGGTCACTGCGAAGCCATGGTACATAGACGTATGTTGTTACGTGGTCTTCTTCCCCTATTGTAGCTGTGGGCACCTCTCTCAGAGGCATCTGGTGCACTATCTTTTTCTGTTCCTCTAATTCTTGTAGTATCTGCGCTGTATTTAGCCCTTGTAGAAGTGTGTCCCAATTTTGTAACTTTAGTATAGCATTTTGTAATGTTTCGTACAATTTTTCATCCTCCCACCCTTGAAGTTCCTCATTAGTAAAGCTCATTCGCGAGGTGTCCCAATGGTGTTCTGCGGGCAGATCTTTTGCCATTTGTTGTGTATATTTCTGGTGTACTTGTGGGCCCCCGGTCATTAATTCTGTGCGTGCTAAGGTCACCAGTTCTTCCCTGTATGCCCTTGTCAGTTCGTCCTTTAAGTCCACCAACTTTTGCCTCCCATCTACCAGGTCTTTCATTAAAGGCTTACACAATTTCCCATCTGATTTTTAAAAAAGTTCTTTTCTTTGCATACCAGGGGAGCTACTGGGTGTTTTTCTTGACATGCTGGGGGAGCTACTAGGCGTCCCTCCTTGTGACATGTTTCCTGATAAGCTATTTCTTCTCCTTCCTCCATTTGTATCCTCGTTTTGCGCTGCTTCTAACATTTTGGAGTTGTGTTTGGTTTTGTGACTGAAAACACAAATATCCTATATTATTTCCTGCAGGTCTGTTACGCTTCTAACCTCATCTAGCGTTGTATCCTGAAACTGCTGTTTCCACTGTGTCTTCAGTAAGTTAATCTTTTTATTTCTCTTTTCTACTTTTTCCTCTAATTTTTCATTTTCTTTATCCAATTTTAATGCCATATGTATCACTTCATTTTTCACTTCCTCCAACATTTCATGCTCATTTAACCCATCTAACTCTACTTTTGTCATTTCCTCTCTTATCAACCTCAGTGACACTTGGCGTGCTTCATTTGTCTGTGCCTTTTTCTGTGCCAGTGATAGCTCCTGGGGTTTTGTTCCTGTTGTTTTTATTTCTGTCCGCGCTGGCTTCTCTGCCAGAGCTTCTGTTCTACTTAGTCTCCCTGTTAGGAGGTCTTCAATGAGTGGGTCTTCAACCTCCTCCTCTGTCATTCCCTTTTCCCTTTCTTCCTGTGGTTGTGCACTTACCACAGGAACACACAGGAATGTACCCAACACCTCCATTCTTTTCTCTCTCCACTCTTCCCTTTTTTCACTCCTCTTACTCTTCTTGCATCCCTCATTCTTCCATTCCAACAATGTTTTATGTAATTTATTTTTCACATCACTGGTCATCCGTAATTCTTTTAAATAGGAGGTCCATGCGAAAAAAGCGTCCCATTCTAAACCCCTTATCTTACGTCCCTTGAGAGTCAACATCTGTCTCAGGTATGTTGTTTTATTCATGTCATAGGTGCCAGTAATGGGAAACTGCAAGTCTGGTTGTTTAGCTGTCAATTTATGCCATTTTTCTAAGAACAGTAGTGCATGTAGGCCTTCTTTAGTAGCTACTTGATATGCTGGACTGTCCCTAGGGGGCCTTGGTTGCTGTGTGTCCAGTTTGTCTTTACTGAGAGGGTTCCCCATGGCTTTCTTACCCTTGCCTTTGCTTTACATAACACAAAGACAATTACAATCGCTCCAGAAAACACTAGGGTGTCGGTGTGTTCTTTACACCGCTCATACCCTGTGACACAGAAGGGATAACAATGGGTGCATTCACGCACGGAGCTTCTCTCTGCCAACAACAATCATTTATTAGTGAAAGCAGGAAGCCGGTCTGCAATCATGCCACAACTCAGCCAGCCATGTCCACCTTAGCGCACACAAAGTTTGAAAACAGACAGTGCCCAAGGTGCTAGTGACGGCGTCCACACTGGCGTCCTTTGGGGCGAATCAAGAGATGACAGAATAGTCAGGAGGGAAAGATAAGAATATCACACCCTTGCTTTCCTACCCTGGGGCAGGGTGCTGCTGTATGATATTGGAAACTGGACCAGATCCGTGGCCAGTGACACACAGATAATGCAATCGCGGTGAACAAGTCAGGCAACCACATGTGACGGCAGAACCATTGACAAGGGTCACAGTACAACTAGCCCTGTGGGGTGATCCTACTCCCACCCCTTGTATCAATATGTAGTGAGTGCAGGGTGGTGTTGGTACTGTGGGATGTTGGCAGATTAAATCAGTCATTTGTCATAAAAATCTGTATTATGTCGCCCAGGAGTCCACCCACCTAGTTACATTTTCTAAAAATTCCTATCCTAAAGCGCAAATGCATGCAGTCAAAATATATCACAGTACACCACCGGTGAACACTTCCTTCACGAATCAAAAACCACTTTCGCACGCACACGTATTTATAGATCAAAAACCATTTTCACACACACACACGCATTCATAGATCAAAAACCACTTTCACACACACACACACGTAATGAAATCAGCATCTATAGTTCACACTATTTTACATGAGTAGCCGATAGTTCAATATGTCATAGGCATAGTTCAAAGAGCTGCAATATCACAGGAAACAGATAACATAACAATTGGCTAACACGACAAACAGAGCCTGGCACCGCTTGCCTGCTCCACTGGAATGAACCACTATCATTCGGATACTGGAATGAATCACTATCATTCCGATACACACGGACCCTGACAACACCTGCCAGTTCCTCTTAAATGGACCACTACCATTCTCATACACATAGACACATAGACCCTGGCACCACCTGCCAGTTGTTCTGGAATGGACCACTACCATTCCACATCTGGGCAACGCCCTTTTAACCTGGGGTTGGCGCCTACAACACCCTCTCTTGCCAGAGTTATCCACCCCAGCCCCTCCAGCTGGGGACTGCAAACAGCGACTCGCGCTGTGTTCTGAAGCAACACCGCTAGTTGCCTCTATTCCTCGGACTTCGGTTTTAACAGTAGCAAGCTACATGAAATACAGGAAGCTAATCTAATTATACAGGTGCAGCGCAGGGAGGAAGGAAATGGTGTAATACAATGGAAGGACTGAATTAACACAGAATGCCAGCAGTCGGCGAACGGCTATAGGTAACCATCTGAATGTTTTCACGAGGTCTATTAGAGGAGCCCGCAATAGAGGAAGAAATGCCCTTGGCATGCCACTGGAGACAGAGAAAAAATGCTATGATAAAGAAGAGCAGGCTAAGGGGTATGGTATATATATATATATATTAACCATAAATCCATCACCAACACTATGCAGGAAACACATTAACGAAACAACTCAGTTACCTTCCCGTCTCGTGATATTTACACTTAAAATACAAGAAAGCAAACAGCGAGAGCAGGATCACGAAGCAGCAATAGATACGACAGCCCAAGCCTGCGTCACAGGAGGGGCCCTGTCCAATTGTTCAGTAGTAGGCCCGACCGAAGCAGGAGCTGGGCTGAAGGGAGTCATCCGCTGAACAAGACCGCATTCTTTCCACCAAATGTAGAAGCCAAATTATTCAGCACCCATCCAGGATACAAACGACCGTTAGCCAGCTCTTCTAGGTAAACAAAAATAATTTATTAGAGATAGAAAGACATGTACATGGAGGATGCTCGGTACTAGTTGTACACAAACAGCCTGAATAAAGGAAGTAATACACTATCTTTTATAGTATTAAACCACAAACATAATTCGACGTTCTATTGGTTCTTGACATTGACGTATGATTATTTCTCCATTATGGCTGAAGGTGGTTTTTCCTATCACACCATATATAGTAATAAAAAGCATAGACAAGGATTTTACACAAGGTGACCTACGTGCCTAATATCACATGGTCCATCTTGTCACAGAACTTGAGAACATCACGTACTTAGACTGGTACTTTCCAGAAGGGAGATTGCTTCAGCTAGCATGCAATGAAGATGATATTTCATGGTGGCTGTTCAGAGAGCAAGCCTTGCAACATAATGCGTTCCTAGCAGTAGCGAATTACATTTGTAGGCCTCTTTCCTTAATGATAGGCCTGTGCAGAGATTGTCATTGTGTATCACAGGGGCCACTAGGCCTAGCATACCTAAGAACTGTAAAATGCGATTCCCAGGGAGGTGATGTACCATTCCCAATCTAAATCGTACAAAAATGAATCAGTGCTGCATACTAGTGACGCTAGATAAATAACCTTTACAGCTTTCCTCGAGAGAAAGGGACATTTACATATATATATACACCAACTGTAGATTTCATCATTTCGATGGCTCTACTGCTGTCCAACCTATGTTGCAGGAACGTATCCTTGATAAATGTTTTTGAAAGTGTCAAGGATCCGATTTTATAGATATGTTGAACATGTTGTAGAAGGAAGAATCAATGTAGGCAAGCCAGGGGATATGAGACAAAAAATCTAAAATAAGTTGTTTAGCAAAAGCAGTTTCGTCTTTGGCCCAGATGCTGTACCATAGTTGCAGGGGGCTCATCTGCAGTACATCCTCCAAATACTGAAGGCCCCCCTCCTGATGTGTAATCCAATTAAATGCTGAGGTAGGTAAACATACCAACTGTTTTTTAAAAACTGTTTTCCTCCATTTGCAGAGGAGTGCTCATAGTGTATCCTCATACCCCAGCCCCCTGGGCAGCCATAGGTAGGACTCTGGCCCAATAGATATCCACCATTACTTTTAAAGGACAACTACCTAGTTTGCCAGCAAATCTAAAAATCTCCTACACATTTTATTTCTGCTCGTGGAAATGTGTTGTTCCCAGGACCTTTTACTTAAAAATAGGACCCCCAGATAACTAAAGGAATTAATGTTGGTAATTGGCATGTTCTGAATAAAAAGCTTCTACATTTCTGGGCCTTTTGGCCGCAAATCATCGTAAAAGTTTTAGATTTATTAATCATCATACCCTTTAGAAGATAGTCACTAAAGGCGGGAAAACATGGCGGACTGCTAGAAAGCGAGGCCACGGAGGGTCTCCGTGGGTGGCATTTAACGGAGCTAATGTGGCAGGAGGGATGACGGCGGCAGCAGCAGGAGTAGTTTTAACTTGCCCACGGCTTCTGAAGGGCTTGTCAAGGTGGAGGGGCACGAGGTTCCAGAGTGTTTGGTCGAGCTGCGTCCTGGGGGAGAGCTACAACAGACCTCAAGGCAGAGAGGTAGCAGCACAGATTCCCCTCCGGGGGAGAAGCGGCAGAGTCAGCACAAGTTGAGGGAGTAGCATGACGAGGTTTGAGGAGGACATAGGCTCGGACATTCAAGGTACTGTGCTTGCATCTACATTGTCAGAGCAGCAGAAGGTCGATCCTGTAGAGTCTGCTGCAGTTGGAGGTAAGAGGACTGTTCAAGGGGGCCCGAATAATTATAAAAGAGCCCCCCCCCCTGGGTTGGGATTCTTTGGACCTTACAGAAGAGGACCTGGCAGAACTAGGGGGGGCTAGGTTTCAAGAATATACACCCTCCCCCACTTCTGAGAGTTTTTTGGCAATGACCTTTCCAGGAACTAAGGAAGAATCAGGACAAGAGGGGGTAGGAAGCCCCAGGAGCCCTATGAGCCACTCAATTTTGGAAATTTCGAAAAGTCTAAAGTTGTCGGTTGAAATTAAGGACAGCTTTGAGAAGTCATGCGCCAATCAATATGATATAAGGGAATTATGCAAATCATTGGGAAAAAAAATCGACAACCTGGCAGGTCGGACAGCAGTGTTAGAAGAAGAAGTGAAGGGCCTAAAGGCGGAAGTAAAGAAAAATAAAGAAGTTATCCAAACCCTGAGAAACAGTGAGGAAAGCGTCAGGGGCAAGCTTGAAACTTGAGGCTTTTAAAAGTTCCTGAAGGATTAGATGCTAATGATTTGAGAGGCCTGGTAGTTCGGATGATTAAACAGGGTTTGCAGGTGGATTTGGAAGATACAGAAATTGCAAAAGATATTCAAAGAGTGCATCCCAACCCTCTTAAGAGACAGTTAAATTGAGCTTCCCCCAGACAAATTCTGGGATTTTTCTATACGTATATGTAAGGAAATGGCTCCCTGTTGCAATTACCCCCCACTTTTTGCCTGATACTGATGCTGACTTGACTGAGAAGTGTGCTGGGAACCCGCTAACCAGGCCCCAGCACCAGTGTTCTTTCACCTAAAATGTACCATTGTCTCCACAATTGGCACAACCTTGGCTCCCAGGTAAGTCCCTTGTAACTGGTACCCCTGGTACCAAGGGCCCTGATGTCAGGGAAGGTCTCTAAGGGCTGCAGCATGTCTTATGCCACCCTAGGGACCCCTCACTCAGCACAGACACACTGCTTGCCAGCTTGTGTGTGCTGGTGGGGAGAAAATGACTAAGTCGACATGGCACTCCCTTCAGGGTGCCATGCCAACCTCACACTGCCTATGGCATAGGTAAGTCACCCCTCTAGCAGGCCTTACAGCCCTAAGGCAGGGTGCACTATACCACAGGTGAGGGCATAGATGCATGAGCACTATGCCCCTACAGTGTCTAAGCAAAACCTTAGACATTGTAAGCGCAGGGTAGCCATAAGAGTATATGGTCTGGGAGTCTGTCAAAAACGAACTCCACAGCTCCATCATGGCTACACTGAATACTGGGAAGTTTGGTATCAAACGTCTCAGAATAATAAACCGACACTGATGCCAGTGTTGGATTTATTAAAAAATGCACACAGAGGGCATCTTAGAGATGCCCCCTGTATTTTACCCAATTGTTCAGTGCAGGACTGACTGGTCTGTGCCAGCCTGCTGCTGAGAGACGAGTTTCTGACCCCATGTGGTGAGGGCCTTTGTGCTCTCTGAGGACAGAAACAAAAGCCTGCTCTGGGTGGAGGTGCTTCACACCTCCCCCTGCAGGAACTGTAACACCTAGCAGTGAGCCTCAAAGGCTCAGGCTTCGTGTTACAATGCCCCAGGGCACTCCACCTAGTGGAGATGCCCGCCCCCTGGACACAGCCCCCACTTTTGGTGGCAAGTCCAGGGGAGATAATGAGAAAAACAAGGAGGAGTCACCCACCAGTCAGGACAGCCCCTAAGGTGTCCTGAGCTGAGGTGACCCCTGCCTTTAGAAATCCTCCATCTTGATTTTGGAGGATTCCCCCAATAGGATTAGGGATGTGCCCCCCTCCCCTCAGGGAGGAGGCACAAAGAGGGTGTAGCCACCCTCAAGAACAGTAGCCATTGGCTACTGCCCTCCCAGACCTAAACACACCCCTAAATTCAGTATTTAGGGGCTCCCCAGAACCTAGGAAACTAGATTCCTGCAACCTAAGACGAAGAAGGACTGCTGACCTGAAGCCCTGCAGAGAAGACAGAGACACCAACTTCTTTGGCCCCAGCCCTACCGGCCTGTCTCCCCACTTCAAGAAAAACTGCAACAGTGACGCGCTCCCCAGGGTCCAGCGACCTCTGAAACCTCAGAGGGCTACCCTGCATCTAAAAGGACCAAGAACTCCAGAGGACAGCGGCCCTGTTCCAAAGAAACTAAAACTTGCAACAAAGAAACAACTTTAAAAGGAGTCCACGTTTCCCGCCGGAAGCTGAAGGATCCGACCTCCAGTGCAGAAGCGACCCCCAGGTGGCCCTCTCCCTTCCCCAGGTGGTGGCTACCCCGAGGAGCCCACCCCTTGCCTGCCTGCTTCGCTGAAGAGACCCCTGGGTCTCCCATTGAAACCTATTGCGAACCCGACGTCTGTTTGCACACTGCACCCGGCCGCCCCCGTGCCGCTGAGGGTGTACTTTCTGTGCTGACTTGTGTCCCCCCCGGTGCCCTACAAAAACCCCCTGGTCTGCCCTCCGAAGTCACGGGTACTTACCTGCTGGCAGACTGGAACCGGGGCATCCCCTTCTCCATTGAAGCCTATGAGTTTTGGGCACCACTTTGAACTCTGCACCTGACCGGCCCTGAGCTGCTGGTGTGGTAACTTTGGGGTTGCTCTGAACCCCCAACGGTGGGCTACTTTGGACCCAACTTTGAACCCTGTAGGTGGTTTACTTAACTACAAAACTAACAAATACTTACCTCCCCCAGGAACTGTTGAAAATTGCACTGTCTAGTTTTAAAATAGCTTATTGCCATTTTTGCTAACACTGTACATGCTATTGTGTTGATTCAAAGTTCCTATGATACCTGAGAGAAATACCTTTCACTTAAAGTATTGATTGTAAATCTTGAACCTGTGGTTCTTAAAATAAACTAAGAAAATATATTTTTCTATACAAAAACCTATTGGCGTGGAATTGTCTTTGAGTGTGTGTTCCTCATTTATTGCCTGTTTGTGTACAACAAATGCTTAACACAACCCTCTGATAAGCCTACTGCTCGACCACACTACCACAACATAGAGCATTAGAATAATCTCTTTTTGCCACTATCATACCTCTAAAGGGAACCCTTGGACTCTGTGCATGCTATTTCTTACTTTGAAATAGTACATACAGAGCCAACTTCCTACATTGGTGGATCAGCGGTGGAGTACAAGACTTTGCATTTGCTGGACTACTCAGCCAATACCTGATCACACGACTAAATTCCCAAAATTGTCATTAGAATCTTATTTTTGAAATTTGAGCTATTTTTCTACATTTTTAAAAGACCTGCTAGGGCCTTGTGTTAGTCCCTGTTAGCATTTCTTTTAGAGTTTAAAAGTTTTTGTAAAAGTTTGAATTAAGTTCTAGAGATACTTTTAGATTCTTAAAAAGTATTCCAACTCTTAGAAACAAAATGTCTGCTGCAGAAGAGATAGTGATAGAACTCAACCTCACCCCTTACCTGCATCTTAGGATGTCAGAGTTAAAGTCTCTGCAAAACCAAAAAGATAAAAACTGGTTCAAACCCTGCCAAAGTACAGCTCCAGGAGCTTTTGGCAGAGTTTGCTAAAAACAACCCCTCCGATGATGGCGTCACAGAGGGGGGTGCTAGTGATGTGGAGGAAGTCCCACCTCCAGTCCTAGTTAGGGAGCCCAGGGTTTCTCCAACCCTGACTCCAGAAGTGATAGTCAGAGATGTTGCTTCTCTCATAGGAGAGTCCAACAGCTCTGGAAGCATTGAGAGCAGTCTCAATGAAGATGACCTCCTGCTAGCCAGGATGGCCAAAAGATTGGCTTTGGAGAGACAGCTCCTAGCCATAGAAAGGGAAAGACAAGAGATGGGCTTAGGTCCCATCAATGGTGGCAGCAATTTAAATAGGGTCAGAGATTCTCCTGACATGCTAAAAATCCCCAAAGGGATTGTAACTAAATATGAAGATGATGATGACATCACCAAATGGTTCACAGCTTTTGAGAGGGCTTGTGCAACCAGAAAAGTAAACAGATCTCACTGGGGTGCTCTCCATTGGGAAATGTTCACTGGAAAGTGTAGGGATAGACTCCTCACACTCTCTGGAAAAGATGCAGAACCCTATGACCTCATGAAGGCTACCCTGATTGGGGGCTTTGGATTCTCAACTGAGGAGTACAGGATTAAGTTCAGTGGGGCTCAAAAATCCTCGAGCCAGACCTGGGTTGATTTTGTAGACTACTCAGTGAAAACACTGGATGGTTGGGTAACTGGAAATGAAGTGCATGACTATGTTGGGCTTTATAATTTGTTTATGAAAGAACACATTTTAAGTAACTGTTTCAATGAACAGTTGCATCAGTATCTGGTCGACCTAGGTCCAATTTCTCCCCAAGAGTTGGGAAAGAAGGCAGACCACTGGGTCAAAACTAGGGTAACCAAAACTTCCACTGGGGGTGACCAAAAGGAAGGGGTTACAAAGCCTCCCCGGGAGAAAGTGGGTGACACTAGAAACAAAGAAAAAGAGTCCTCTGTAGCCCCCCAAAAACCAGACCAGGTGGGTGGGCCTCAAGACACAACCCAAAACAAAGGTGGGTACCAGGGTAAGAACTGGGATGCCACTAAGGCATGGTGCCAAAACTGTAGACAGACAGGGCACCACACCAAGGACACTTCTTGTCCCAAAAACAAACCCCCTAGCAAAATCCCAGGGGTGACCAGTGTAGCCATAGGGGATGACTCCTCAGATGAGGAGGTCTTCATAGCCTTCAACTGGAAAAAGGGCCCAACAGGTGAGTTGGAGATTCCAGAGGGGAGTAGACACTTCCACCGCCTACTGTTGAATGGAATCCTAGCCACTGCCCTGAGAGACACTTGTGCCAGTGACACTATTGTGCATGACAGGCTGGTGTTCTCAAACCAAACCAGTACATCCCAGGTGAGACTGCCAGAGTAAGAGTTAGCCCAGACATGGTCACTGATAGGCCTGTGGCTTTTGTGCCCATAGAAGTGGGTGGGACTTTTAGCTGGAGAACAGTGGTAGTCAGTATAGACCTCCCCCTTGATTGTATCCTTGGAAATGACTACCCAGAGGTTAGTCAAAGCCCAAGAGAGGAACTGGTCCAGTGCCAGTCCTCTCCCAAGGATTCTGGAGGTGCTACCCCTGCACTAACTGCAAGTAGGCCCCAAAAGAAAAAGAAAGGAAAACAGAGTAGGAAAGGTGGACAACCTTTAGCCAAGGTTCCAGCAAGCCAAGGAGATTCTGCTCCAGTAGGGGAGAACTCAAAAAATGGCACTGGTAAAGTCCAACCTGACCCACAAGAAGTCCTGGCTAGTCAGGCAACTGTTAAAACTGAGTGGGTGGCTCCTCAGTTAACAGAAGAAAGAGTGGAAGAAGGGTGTTTACTACAACATGTAGTAACCCCCCAACTAACAAAGCAGACAGGCACCCCGAACCCAAAGAAGCCTGTAACTTAGCCCCTTCCCTTGTAGGTGAAGAGCTAATGGTGTGGTTCTGGGCACTGACAGCTGTCAGTTGCCTCTGCTGGGTGTTAGCCTTTATGGCTGCACTATCCTTGGCATGGTGGTCTGACCCCATGCCAAATAGCAAGTTAGGCCCCCTGACCTTATTGGTCATGGTGGGGTTACTCCAGCTCTGGGTAACCTCTTTGGGTAAGCTAGGGGTGACCCTGGCTAAGATAAGATTAGCAGAGGTGGATACCTCTAACCCCAAAATAGAGAGAATGGGTGAAGACATTAAAAGCACAGACAAAAGGCAATTCAGACTAGGTCCTATCACTGTGGAAGTGGGTCAGTTCCCCAGAGGGAATGACCTGAACAGGAGGATGTAAGGCAGAGTAGGTCCTGCAACAAACCAGCCTATTTCCTCTACTCTTCCTCACCTGACAGACTAGGAAGACTCTCCCAGCTTTGGCTGAGTCTCCTGGCCTGTGGGCTGGGGGGGGGGGGAGGGAGGGCTTGTGTAATGAAATGGCTCCCTGTTGCAATTACCCCCCACTTTTTGCCTGATACTGACTTGACTGAGAAGTGTGCTGGGACCATGCTAACCAGGCCCCAGCATCAGTGTTCTTTCTCCTAAAATGTACCATTGTCTCCACAATTGGCACAACCCTGGCACCCAGGTAAGTCCCTTGTAACTGGTACCCCTGGTACCAAGGGCCCTGATGTCAGGGAAGGTCTCTAAGGGCTGCAGCATGTCTTATGCCACCCTAGGGACCCCTCACTCAGCACAGACACACTGCTTGCCAGCTTGTGTGTGCTGGTGGGGAGAAAATGACTAAGTCGACATGGCACTCCCCTCAGGGTGCCATGCCAACCTCACACTGCCTATGGCATAGGTAAGTCACCCCTCTAGCAGGCCTTACAGCCCTAAGGCAGGGTGCACTATACCACAGGTGAGGGCATAGGTGCATGAGCACTATGCCCCTACAGTGTCTAAGCAAAACCTTAGACATTGTAAGTGCAGGGTAGCCATAAGAGTATATGGTCTGGGAGTCTGTCAAAAACGAACTCCACAGCTCCATAATGGCTACACTGAATACTGGGAAGTTTGGTATCAAACTTCTCAGAATAATAAACCGACACTGATGCCAGTGTTGGATTTATTAAAAAATGCACACAGAGGGCATCTTAGAGATGCCCCCTGTATTTTACCCAATTGTTCAGTGCAGGACTGACTGGTCTGTGCCAGCCTGCTGCTGAGAGACGAGTTTCTGACCCCATGTGGTGAGGGCCTTTGTGCTCTCTGAGGAAAGAAACAAAAGCTTGCTCTGGGTGGAGGTGCTGCACACCTCCCCCCTGCAGGAACTGTAACACCTATTGTAGAAGCCAAATTATTCAGCACCCATCCAGGATACAAACGACCGTTAGCCAGCTCTTCTAGGTAAACATAAAGAATTTATTAGAGATAGAAAGACATGTACATGGAGGATACTCGGTACTAGTTGTACACGAACAGCCTGAATAAAGGAAGTAATACACGATCTTTTATAGTATTAAACCACAAACATAATTCGACGTTCTATTGGTTCTTGACATTGACGTATGATTGACGTATGATTATTTCTCCATTATGGCTGAAGGTGGTTCTTCCTATCACACCATATATATATATATAGTAATAAAAAGCATAGACAAGGATTTTACACAAGGTGGCCTACGTGCCTAATATCACATGGTCCATCTTGTGACAGAACTTGAGAACATCACGTACTCAGACTGGTACTTTCCAGAAGGGAGATTGCTTCAGCTAGCATGCAATGACGATGGTATTTCATGGTGGATGTTCAGAGAGCAAGCGTTGCAACATAATGCGTTCCTAGCAGTAGTGAATTACATTTGTAGGCCTCTTTCCTTAATGATAGGCCTGTGCAGAGATTGTCATTGTGTATCACAGGGGCCACTAGGCCTAGCATACCTAAGAACTGTAAAATGCGATTCCACATTCCGCCCTCTGATACTCAATGACAAATCTAAGGGTCATGGTGTATTGCTCTCATTTCTACCTCTTGCTCGTCCCTGTTGTCATCCTTATATCTTTTTCTTCGATAATGTGTGTGTTTCTGGTGACAGTTTTTTTTCAAGAGTAGGGCCAGGAAGGATGGACAAACTGGTATGAGCACACATAGCGTTATCAGTGCCACGATCCCTATCACTAGTACCTCTACCAACCAGGTACCCCAACCCCTGAACCATGCTGCTATTCCATTCAGCATTCCTTCAACGTCTGTCCCATCTGCCACTTTCCCAGCTCCTTCTTCTACCTTTTTATGTCCTCTATTTCCTTTCTTATATTCCCACTGTTATCCGGTATATACACGCAGCATTCCTGATGGATCACTGCACATACCCCTCCCTCTTTTGCCAGGATGGTGTCTAGGGCAAGCCTATTCTGGATTACAACTGCCCTCATGTCCGTGAGTTCCTCAGTGATGTTCCCTAAGGCTGCTGCAGTGTGGCTGGCTAGCCCTTCCACTAATTCGGCCAATCTGTGAATTTCATATTGTGAGTGTGCTATCCCTAATGGCATCACTATGATCCCCTCTATTGCTATTACCTCATCCACCCATGTTGGGGTCCTCTCCCTGCGCACCCCGCCAAGTGTTGTCTTTTCCCCCTTCTGTAATTCTGTCCTATGTGCCATTTTTGGTAGCACGAGTGCTAGGTAGCAGGTACCTTGCCATCCTGCTGGCAATTTAAAAAATGCCGATGTCCCACATATAATAAATATTCCTTTGGGAGGTGTCAGGGCTATGGACAAACCTGTTGTGTCATTCTTTTTATAGTCCAGGCTCAATCTTTTATTGCAAATACTATGTCCCACATAAATTTCGTTTTTTCTAGTGTCTGCGTTATTTCTTGAGTATTTGAAACACCATGACTAAGTCGACATGGCACTCCCCTCAGGGTGCCATGCCAACCTCACACTGCCTATGGCATAGGTAAGTCACCCCTCTAGCAGGCCTTACAGCCCTAAGGCAGGGTGCACTATACCACAGGTGAGGGCATAGGTGCATGAGCACTATGCCCCTACAGTGTCTAAGCAAAACCTTAGACATTGTAAGTGCAGGGTAGCCATAAGAGTATATGGTCTGGGAGTCTGTCAAATACGAACTCCACAGCTCCATAATGGCTACACTGAATACTGGGAAGTTTGGTATCAAACTTCTCAGAATAATAAACCCACACTGATGCCAGTGTTGGATTTATTAAAAAATGCACACAGAGGGCATCTTAGAGATGCCCCCTGTATTCCACCCAATTGTTCAGTGCAGGACTGACTGGTCTGTGCCAGCCTGCTGCTGAGAGACGAGTTTCTGACCCCATGTGGTGAGGGCCTTTGTGCTCTCTGAGGACAGAAACAAAAGCCTGCTCTGGGTGGAGGTGCTTCACACCTCCCCCCTGCAGGAACTGTAACACCTAGCAGTGAGCCTCAAAGGCTCAGGCTTCGTGTTACAATGCCCCAGGGCACTCCAGCTAGTGGAGATGCCCGCCCCCTGGACACAGCCCCCACTTTTGGCGGCAAGTCCAGGGGAGATAATGAGAAAAACAAGGAGGAGTCACCCACCAGTCAGGACAGCCCCAAAGGTGTCCTGAGCTGAGGTGACCCCTGCCTTTAGAAATCCTCCATCTTGATTTTGGAGGATTCCCCCAATAGGATTAGGGATGTGCCCCCCTCCCCTCAGGGAGGAGGCACAAAGAGAGTGTAGCCACCCTCAAGTACAGTAGCCATTGGCTACTGCCCTCCCAGACCTAAACACACCCCTAAATTCAGTATTTAGGAGCTCCCCAGAACCTAGGAAACTAGATTCCTGCAACCTAAGACGAAGAAGGACTGCTGACCTGAAGCCCTGCAGAGAAGACGGAGACAACAACTGCTTTGGCCCCAGCCCTACCGGCCTGTCTCCCCACTTCAAGAGAAACTGCAACAGCGACACGCTCCCCAGGGTCCAGCGACCTCTGAAGCCTCAGAGGACTACCCTGCATCTAAAAGGACCAAGAAATCCCGAGGACAGCGGCCCTGTTCCAAAGAAACTAAAACTTCCAACAAAGAAACAATTTTAAAAGGACTCCACGTTTCCCGCCGGAAGCGTGAGACTTTCCACTCTGCACCCGACGCCCCCGGCTCGACCTGCGGAGAAACAACACTACAGGGAGGACTCCCCGGCGACTGCGAGCCCGTGAGTAGCCAGAGTTGACCCCCCTGAGCCCCCACAGCGACGCCTGCAGAGGGAATCCTGAGGCTCCCCCTGACCGCGACTGCCTGCTTCCAAGAACCCGACACCTGGTAAAGACACTGCACCCGCAGCCCCCAGGACCTGAAGGATCCGACCTCCAGTGCAGAAGCGACCCCCAGGTGGCCCTCTCCCTTGCCCAGGTGGTGGCTACCCCGAGGAGCCCCCCCCTTGCCTGCCTGCTTCGCTGAAGAGACCCCTGGGTCTCCCTTTGAAACCTATTGCGAACCCGACGTCTGTTTGCACACTGCACCCGGCCGCCCCAGTGCCGCTGAGGGTGTACTTTCTGTGCAGACTTGTGTCCCCCCCGGTGCCCTATAAAACCCCCCTGGTCTGCCCTCCGAAGTTGCGGGTACTTACCTGCTGGCAGACTGGAACCAGGGCACCCCCTGGAACTCTGCACCTGACCGGCCCTGAGCTGCTGGTGTGGTAACTTTGGGGTTGCTCTGAACCCTCAACGGTGGGCTACTTTGGACCCAACTTTGAACCCTGTAGGTGGTTTACTTACCTACAAAACTAAGAAAATACTTATCTCCCCCTGGAACTGTTGAAAATTGCACTGTCTAGTTTTAAAATAGCTTATTGCCATGTTTGCTAAAACTGTACATGATATTGTGTTGATTCAAAGTTCCTATGATACCTGAGTGAAATACCTTTCATTTAAAGTATTGATTGTAAATCTTGAACCTGTGGTTCTTAAAATAAACTAAGAAAATATATTTTTCTATACAAAAACCTATTGGCGTGGAATTGTCTTTGAGTGTGTGTTCCTCATTTATTGCCTGTGTGTGTACAACAAATGCTTAACACTACCCTCTGATAAGCCTACTGCTCGACCACACTACCACAAAATAGAGCATTAGAATGATCTCTTTTTGCCACTATCTTACCTCTAAGGGGAACCCTTGGACTACGTGCATGCTATTTCTTACTTTGAAATAGTACATACAGAGCCAACTTCCTACAGTATATAAATAAGGAAAAAATCCTAGTAGCTGCTCTAAAGAAGTCAATCTCGGCCGAGGGAGCCTCTTTCGAGATTAGGTCAGATCGTTCAGGGACAAGCCTGAGCAAGCAATGGGAGTTAGGGATGAGAATTGCGCCCTGAATGCTGGGAGCCTCGGCTCAGTTGAAATTCCTTGCTACATTGAGGGTGATAGCGAATAATAAAATGTTTAATTTTAAAGATGCAAAGGAGGTGGACGACCTGATTAAAAAGCTAGAGTCTAGCCAATCTTCTTAAGTTTGCCGCCAGTTATCATCGCTATTCACTTGTTAAAGCTTGTTAAAGTATTTGGACAGTAGTCGAATGCCCGGGTGAGAGCCTTCCAGGGGCATGTTCTCCCAGAAGAAGAAGTATGGGGGGGGGTTCCTGTGGGGGTTTTGTATTGGTTAGGTCTGGGGGCAGGTATGGGAGGAGGTAAGGGGGTCAGGGCACTGGGTAGGGAGCATTTGAGGGGAAAAAGCAAAAAAAAAATGGTCCTCAGAATTATAGATATTAGGGTGTTTTCAGGGGGGGCATGTGTGTCATCACAGTTTCACCAGGCAGATGATGGATGAGATGGAAGTGAGGCTCCTTTCTTGGAATATTATCGGGTTGCGAGTGGTGACTAGGCAAAAAAAGGTTGTTACAATGCATGAAGGATGCTCAGGTGGATATATTAGTGCTGCAAGAGACACACCTTTCAAGAGAAGAGTGTATGGAAGTGTTTAAGCCGCGTAGATGGATACAAGGGATAACTTGTTCAGGACAGGGTGGGACAGTAAAGGGGTCGTCATGCTGTTCAAGAACCATCCTAATATCTCCCTTCAGGAGGGCCCCATTGAAAGGGCCAGAAGATGGGTTATTGGAAGACTGAACGTGTATGATAAGCCACTTAGGGTACTATGGCCCCAATAAGGATGATATTGCTCCATTAGTAGACTAATTTCAGCACTTGTTGTTATGTATTGACCCTATCATTTGGTGAGGGATTTTAACATGGTTTTAAACTACGACCTAGATAGATCCTCAGGGAGTAGGTCCAGAATTAATGAGAAAATGCGTAGTCAATTCTATTCATAATGTCCCAGCTTGGTCTATCCGATATTTTGGGGAGAAGAATGGCCTATCCAGAGGCTATACATTTAATAATAAAAAATATAGGCATTAATCCAGGATAGACTTTGTCTTGATAGATAGGGATTTGGCCCAGTGCGTGAAGGAGATTTTTCATGTTGGGGCTCACCTGTCTGATCATTCTGCTATCTGGATGAGCATTGGTTTAACCAGGAGGGTAGTTCACGGGAGATGGAAATTAGATAGGTCATTATTGTTAGAAGGAGAGATAATGGCAGAGTTACAAGCTGGCGTAAGGGATATTTTTTATCTCAATGTGGGTTTCTGCCTCGTCAGCCATGGTTGGGACCCCTTTAAGGCATTTCTCTGAGAAGGGCTAATGACTATTGCCACATTTAGAATACAACAATATAAGGAAGAGATTTCTCAGTTGGAGGTGTGGATCCAACAGATAGAAACCACACTGGTTAGCCCGGGGCTTGAATAAGAGGAAGTGGATAACCTACACAGGACTGGCCTAAGACTGCAGGCTAAGCTAGAGGGGGTGATCGTGGGTAGGGTCAAGAAGAGGTGTGAGGTGTATAGGCTGGAGCATTTCGAATATGGAGAAAATTGTGGGAAGATACTAGTATGGAAATTGAAAGCTGACAGCGAAAAGAACAGGGTCACAGGTTAGAGATGTCAACACAGGAAGACTAAAAAAGGGTAGTTAAGGAGATCAGCGAACTCTTTTGAGATTTTATTTCTGATTTATATGCTGAGGAGTTGGAAGGGCACCCGGATGATGTGACAGTTGGAGGGCTCAGGACTGGGGTCTCTGTGCGAAAAGGACAGTAGAACCCTAAATGAGCAAATTGAGTTGGAGGAGTTAGAGTTTGCCCGAAAATTAGGCAAGGATGGGAAAGGCCCGGGTGGGTTGCCATTAGAAGTCTACAGATGTCTGGGAGATAGCATTAAGTCCTTGTTTTTGGACCTGTGTAATGATATGTTAGAAGGGAAAAGTAAGATGCCCGCGTCGTGGAAAGAAGCAAATAGTACTGTGATTCCAAAGCTTGGGAAAGATCTGAGATCTTGCGATGCATATAGACCAATCTCCCTGTTAAATAATGATTATAAAATCTTTGTAAAGATTATGGCAGATAGGTTAACTGGGGGTCCTCGGCAAAATTATCCATCAAGATCAAAAAGGCTTTATGAAGGGGAGCTGGATGCAGGATTTGACACATACTTTGATAGGCTCAATTGATTTGGCTATTGCATGCCTGGATCCTTTGGCGATAGTCCTGGTGGATGCCACTAAGGCTTTCGATAGGGTGAACTGGGTCCATTTGAGGAAGGTTTGTGAATTTTGTAACTTGGGGGAAAAAAGTATAGGGATGTTGCAGGGGATATATCAAGATCCTGAGGCAAGGATTCTGGTGAATGGGATTTTATCCTCTTCTTTCAAAATTGAAAGAGGTACTAGGCAGGAGTGTCCATTATCACCATTGCTTTTTAATACATACCTTGGGCCTTTTGTGTGGAAACTTAGGAGGGATCAGAGGGTACTCCCATTTCAGTGTGGGGATTGGAGTAAGAAGATTTCCCTTTATGCGGACGATATATTAATATATACATCTGATGTGGTCCAAACTTTAGATGCTTTGAAAGACCAGGTGGGGGTGTTTGTGAAGATTAGTGTTTTGCTGTAAATAGTGAAAAATCAGAAGTAATGGTGTGGAATATGGAGGTAACTGGAGTTTGAGTGAAAAAAAGAGGTGAAATACTTAGGAGTCAATATAACACAAGAAATAAATAGAATTGCAGAAGTTAACTTAAAGAAAATATTGAGGGAGACCACGCAACGGATAAAGAAATGGGTTAGTCTTCCCCTTACAATTATAGGACGGGAGAACTTAATAAAGATGATGATCCTTCCTAAATTTTTATTTATTTTCAATGCAGTCCCGTTGATGTTTGAGAAACAATGGCTGAGTAAGCTTCAGGGAGAAATTGGTAGCTTCATTTGGGCCTCTAGAGGGGTACGCATTGCTTGGAGGAAGTTGAGAAGGAGGAGAGAGAAAGGAGGGTTAGCATTACCTGATTTGCAGTACTATGAGTGGGCTTCTTTTCTGAAGAATTCGGGGGAACTAAGGGAGGAACCTGGGGACTCTGAGAAGGGACAAATGTTCAAGGCTATGTTGGAATTAAATGGTGTACATCATAAGGGCTTGCTGTATAAGCTTGGCGACCCCAAGTTCTTTAAAATAATTCGGTTGAAAGTAATTAGGGACTTGGTAAAACTTTGGTGGGCTCTGAGAAGAGCTGTCAAGCTGCTATATTATAGTAGGGATGCCCCAATTTGGGACTCACCAGATTCCCCAGAATGGACCAGAGATAAGTTGGCTGTCCCATTGAAAGAGGGTTTGGGGACAGTTGGTCAAGGATGGGAGTTTGGCATCTTTTGAGACATTGAACCGTGAGGTTGGAGGCAGCTTATCCAGGTTTAAATACCTTCAAATCTTCAGTTGGTTGAAGTATGTGAAAGAGGACGTTGGGGCCTCGAACGATTTGGAAGAGTTTCTATGCTCTAATCCCCCTTTGAGACGGGAGATGACAAAGTTGTACTGGTTGATTATGGAGACAGTAGGCGGAGCATTCTCTCTTCCAGAGAAACTATGAAGGACTGCCGGGTCGGCAGCTCATGGATCTATGGCAAGCTTCTAATGCCCTTTTATTCCAGACAGTTCGACCGGCATCATTGAGAAGGAATCACCTTTTCACTGTTCATAGCGCCTACTGGACACCAGCAAAATTATCTAGGACAGGGCAAGGAATGGGTTTAGCTTGTAAGAAATGTGGTCTTGACAGCACAGATGATCTTGATGTGTTTATGAGCTGCCCCCAGTTGAGCAGGTTTTGTAGTAAGGTGGAGAAGGTAATAAGGGAGGTACTCTCGATTAACTTTCAGATCGGCCCCTCCCTGGTTCTTTTTGGGGATTTTCAGGAACAAAGCCAGTTGACACTTAAGAGGAAAAAGATTAAGTTGCTTTTTTATATGATTTTGTTGGCCAGACGTAAAATTTGTACAAAATGGGTGACTCCTTTCCCTCGATAATGCAGGATTGGTTGGAGGTGCTAATTTACTATTCTACTCTGGATATGAAGAGGGGGAGGAAGGAGCAGGAATTTTAGGCTCCTTTGAGAGATTGGTTGGAAAGCTCGCATTATCAGTCTCCCACCCGGGGGCCTGGATTATCCGACGATTACACTGCCTCTGATCCTAAGCTTGCTTTATGGATCATAAGCAGCACACAATCGGTGACTCAGCTTTGTTTTCTGGACAGGAGCCTCCTGACGGAGAGAGGCAAAGAGTGGTGGGAGGTTGCCTGAGCTCCTTGGGGCCCCCCTTGAGTCAGATTGTGGTAAATAATGATAAGAAAAAAAGATATTCATCATACCCTTTAAAGTCAGGAATTCCTCAAAGCCATTCATTAGTTTATGGAGTCCCAGCAGAATCCTAGAAATCAGGATGGCACTATCTGCATTTAATAACACAGGTATAGGGCCCCCTGCCACACGTGGTGGATCATCTTGAATGGTCTGCAAGGAATTATCCACCTCATTAATGAATAAAGAAAATAGCAGCGGCTGAGGGCACAACCTTGGCGAATACCTCTCCCGACCTTAAAAGGAGGGGTACATTCTCCCCTTAGACCAAAACGGACTTTGCATGTTAGATTTTCATACAGGCAGGTCAGAAAGCCAATGATTTCCCTAGGGCACCCGATTCCAGCAATGTAGGCCACAAAATGTCATGCTCTACTAGGTCGAAGGCACTGCTGAGGACCACAAAACAGAGGTATAGAACCCCTGATTTAGCCCTTGTATATTCCCCAAACAGCAAGTGTAGGAAGCTGGCTCTGTATATACTATATGAAAATGAGGTATAGTGTGCACAGAGTTCAGGGGTTCTCCAGAGGCTTAACAGAGGCTACAGTAAATAAAACGAATACTCTCTTTTGTGGTAGTGTGGTCGAGCAGTTAGGCTTATCAGAGGGTAGTGCAAAGCATTTGTTGTGCACACACAGACAATAGAAGAAGCACACACTCAAGGACTTAACTCCAGACCAATGGTTTTCATATAGCAACAATATATTTTCTTAATTTATTTCTAGAACCACAAGATTCAAGTTACAGGTAAGTTCTTCAATTGTTTCATATTTCACACATATATCAATAGCACTTTGTTTGAAATCGATAAGTTATACCGTTTTTGTAATATTGGCAATTATCTGTTTTAAAAGTTGACAGTGCAATTTTCAGAAACACTTCCTGGGGTGAAGAAAAGTTAGATTGATTTGCAGGTAAGTACAACACTTACAGTTCCAATCTCTGGGGGTTAGGAGTCCCCAGGTTGGGGTTCAAGTTGACCCCAAACATCCACCACCAGAAACTCAGGGCCGGCCAGGTACAGAGGTCAAAGTGTAGGCAGAATTAACATAGGCTCCTATGGAGACTGGGGGTACTTGGTTTCAGATTTGCAAGCAGGTAAGTACCTGTATCTTCGGAGGGCAGCTCTGGGGGGTTTAGAGAAGCACTAGGGGGGCCACAAGTAGGCACCAAACATACACCCTCAGCGGTGCTGGGGCGGCCATGTGCAGGGTACAAACAAGGTGTCAGGTCACAAATGATTCTCTATGAGGGGACCCTGGCGGTCACTCAGAGGCTGCAGGTGAGGTCCAGGAGGTCGTCTCGGGCAAACCACAGGCTGGTCAGGGAGGAGGGCTGCCTGCTGAACATTGCTGCACCTGAGGTCAGGTTCTCCAAAGCCTGGGGGCTGCAGGTGCAGTGTGTCTTTAGGCGTTGGATATCTTCGTCTTGAGCTTTCACGGTCAGGGGGGTCCTCGGGATTCCCTCTGCAGCTGTCTTCGTGGAGGGGTGGAGAGGTCAACCCAGGGTGGTCACTTGCTCAGAATCGCCTGGGGATCCTTTCTAGCTGGTTGGGCCACCTGGACATGGGCCGTATGCATCAGGGGGCAGAGTGGTCAGTACTCGCGCATTCAGAGTGAAGCTGGAGTCCTTGGTTGTTGTTTCTTCTTTGGACAGGGCCGCTGTCCATGGGAGTTCTTGGTTCTTTTGGGTGCAGGGCAATCATCTGAACTTGACAGAGGTCGCTGGTGCTGCTGGATGCGTCGCTGTTCTTGTGCAGGTTCTTTGAAGCAGGAGCCAGGCCGGTGGGCTGGGGCCAAGTCAGTTGTCATCTTCCTTCTTCTGTGCTGGGGATTTCAGCTATGCAGTCCTCCTTCTTGTCAGGTCGCTAGGAATCTGGTGAGCTGGGTTCAGGGAGGCCCTTATATTCTAGATTTAGGAGCGTTTCAAGGGTCAGAGGGCAGTAGCTCACACCACCCTCCAGAACCCTCCTGTGAGAAGCTGATTTCCCTCAGATTTTCCACTGCACGTTGTGCTAAGGAGTTTCCCTTGAGCTCTGCTCAGTTTTTCTCTCAGAAATCCTTCCTGAAGAGATTTGGATATTTTTCCTCTTCAGAACTTATTCAAGGTGGGTCAACCTGGCTACCATGTCAGAGACACCTAAGAAAGGGCTTTTTCGAGCCTGTGCTACCTGCATGAAGAAAAGGCTGCATGTGGATGACCAGCACATGGGCTGTATATATTGTCTCTATCCTAACCATAAACCTAGAGACTGTCGGGTATGTTGAACCTTTTCTACCATGACACTTAAAGACCGAGAAAGTCGTCTTCTCATCTGGCTACAAAAATTGAAATCCGGAGACAATCCAGTTTCTGATGAGGACAGTACCTCCTCTTCTGTTTCCGTGGTAAAAACACCTATAAAAAGACAAGCTGAAATTTCTTTAGAGGAAAAACCTAGAAAAGCTTTTAAAAAATCTGCTGTGCTGTCCTAAAAAATTTGTAGCCCTTCAAGGATGAAGACTAAGGCTTCAGATTTAAAGTCTAAAATGAAGGCTGTCTCCGAGCCGTCAACACCACCGTTCAAGGTAAAACATACCTTCAGGAAGCCAATTTCTGCGCGGTCAACAGGATCATCGTCGACGATAGCGCCGTCGATGGCTCATGCCTTGACAACGACTTACACCGTCGCCCCACTGTCTGTGTCTATGGCATCAACTGGCTCTTCGTCGACGGTGTGTTCAACCTCGTCGACGGCACAACCTATCTCTTCACCATCGACAATGATACCGTTGACGCTTCCATCGACGGAGCACCTATCAGTGACGACCCCGACGACGACGGCCTCATCGACGCTCCTTCCACTGACGATGGCCTCGTTGGCGCTGCCTCCACCAACGAAATCTTCGTAATTGGAGCAGCAACCATCGACATCATCCTCGACGACAGTCCGACTGTTGACGACACTCCAACCGTCGACGACGTCTCAACCATCGATGCTTCCACCGTCGACGACGACCGATCTGTCGACGCTCTCGTCGATGATGCCTCCGTCGACACCACCACCATCGGCAACACATCTCTCGTCGATGATGAAGACCACCGCAAAAGTGCAGAGACCATGTTCCTTGCTTCTGTTTTGATCGATGGACCAGGCTGCACACAGAAGGGCGAAGAAGTATCATCTGATGCCCTCAGTAACGTCCCCTAGTAAGGTTTCCAGCCTTTTACCCTCACATCTAGTAGATGACGATGACTTGGATGAGGAGGGTATTTTTGGAGTGGCCAGCATCTTCCCAGTTAAGGGTTTAATGCCAGAAATACTCAGATGACGATGCTTCATACTATACACAAAGCTATTATGAGCAGCCGGGCCTGGTGGGCCTTCCCCATGGGCTTGTTTCAGACTTACAAGCAATGTTGGTGGACTATCAGGAACGTATTCCGGCAAAACCTTCATTAGTTCAAAAACCGATACTTTCACCTCAGCCAACAACTCCCCACTTGCAGCAGCCGTATTATTCACCTCTGCCAAGTCCACAGCATTCTGTCCTTTCCACACCAATGCATCAAGTCCCCTACGATGACGATGCAGAGTAAGGTGAAATACAAACTGGGAATGTTGAGTGGGACGATTACATCATACCAGCGCCTATTTCTCCTAAAGCACCTCTGGTAGAGTCCCCACCTGAAGACATAGGTGGCTTCCATAACCTACTTGAGCGTGCAGCCACTTGGTTTGATCTGCCAATGCCCGCAACTCAGCAGGATTGCTTCCTCTATGATTTTAAAGAACCCCACAGAAAGATGGTCAGAGCTATACCCATAATAGACCATGTTTGGAGCCAGGGCTTGAAGATAATGCAGAATCCTGCAACGGTCCCTGCAGTGCTGCCAAGGCTGGACAAAAAATATAAACCCATGCAGGATGCTCCGGCTTGCCTCCCAGGCAAACCTGAAGCCGGACTCTGTGATTTCACAAGCCGCCCAATGTTGCTCCAGAAACCCCTCTACACTGTTGACATCACCGCCGGATAAAGAAGGGAGACGCTTAGATGACATTGGCAAGCGTTTCTCCTCAATGTCCGCTATTGTAATAAGGGCGGCCAATTCCCTTGCTCTACTTGGCAGATATGATCGACAGCTCTGGTCAGACAAGTCTCAATCCCTGGAAGAGCTTTCGGAGGGTACCGAAAACAGAAGCAAGAAAGATATTCATGGAGGGCCAACGATCTTCAGCAGAGATCATCAATTCTGCACTTGATTTAGCTGCAATGGGCTTCAGATTACTCGCAGGGTCAGCTGTGTTGAGGCGTCAAGGTTGGCTCAAAGCCACCAACCTTCATCCTGAAGTACAGACAAAGATTCTGGATCTTCCATGTGACGGGGAAGCGCTGTTTGGGAAGCACGTCGACGACACTCTTCAGACTATTAAATCTGATATGGAGACGGCAAGATCATTAGGCACTCTGTCATACAGGAAAGTGCCCTTTCATGGCGTTAGGGGCAGAGGTCAACCTTCCTTTCGCGGAGGATACCAACATTATAAATATCCATCCTACTCCTCCATGTTCCAGCCTTCTAGGCCACAATACCAGCCGAGGCAACCGCCTCCTGCAGCCTATACTAGGCCCTACCACAAGAACAAAACAATCTAAGGACTCCGCACGTAGGCAGTGACTGCCTAACCCCACTTCTTCTGCACTCTTCTCCTATCATTTTTCACGGAATCTTAAACAATCATATCCAACGCTGGTGACAAATAACGAAAGGCAAATGGGTGCTGGATGTAATCCGATTAGGACACCTGTTGGAATTCATCCAGATACCTCCATCAATGCCTACATCCCAGGCCCAACAAAAACATCTTTGTCTCCTCCGCTTGGAGGTAATGACTATGCTAAAGAAAGGGGCTATAGAGTCTGTTCCTTATTCCCATTCGAAAGAAATCTCGCTTATTGTAGGAAGTTGCTCTGTATATATTAGCTCAAAGTGAGAGATAGTGTGCACAGAGTCCAAGGGTTCCCCTTAGAGGTTGCTAGTGGCAAAATTAGATAATTCTAATGCTCTATTTTGTGGTAGTGTGGTCGAGCAGTAGGCTTATCAGAGGGTAGTGTTATGCATTTGTTGTACACACACAGGCAATAAATGAGGAACACACACTCAAAGACTTAACTCCAGGCCAATAGGTTTTATATAGAAAAATATATTTTCTTAATTTAATTCAGAACCACAAGATTCAGGATTTGAGGTAGGCACATAAAATGTAAGGTACTTCACAGAGGTAAGTATAGAACTTTGATTTAAAACAGTAGTACACACAGTTTTTGTTAAAATGGCAATACGCTATTTTAAAAGTGGACACTGCCAAAATCAACAGTTCCGTGGGGAGGTAAGTTTGGTTAAGTTTCTCTGGTAAGTAAAGCACTTACACAGCCAGTCTCCTGGGCATAGGCCGCCCACTGTTGGGAATTCAAGGCAACCCCAAAGCCACCGCACCAGCAACACAGGTCCGTTAAGGTGCAAAGGTCGAAGGAGGGCCCAAAACACATAGGTGCCTATGGAGAACAGGGGTGCTCCGGTCCTAGTTGGCTTACAGGTAACTACCTGCGTCCTTGGGGAGCAGACCAGGAGTTTTTTGTAGAGCACTGGGGGGACACACACAAGTCCACAAAACACACCCTCAGCAGCAAAGGTGCAGCCGGGTGCAGTGGACAAAATAGGCGTCGGGTTTGCCATTGAAAGCAATGGAGGGACCTAGGTGTCACTTAGGCGATGCAGGCAGGGCACAGGGGGGCTTCTCGGGCCAGCCACTGACTGGGCTAGGTTGAGGGCCGCCTGCTGGTCACTCCTGCACCGGTAGGTGGTTCCTCTCGGTCCTGGGGGCTGCGGGTGCAGTGCTTGATCCAGGCATCGGGTTCCTTTGTTACCAGGCAGTCGCAGTCAGGGGGAGCCTCTGGATCCTCTCTGCAGGTGTCGCTGAGGGGGTGCAGGGGGGTCAACTCAGGATGTCCACGTCGTTGGAGTCACCTAGGAGTCCTCTCTGCAGTATTGGTTCTCCTGAACTCGAGCGGGGGCGTCAGGTGCAGAGTGTGAAGTCTCACGCTTCTGGCTGGAAGGGAGAGTCTCTTTAAAAGTTGCTTCTTTGTTGCAAAGTTGTTCCAAGTTCTGAACAGTGCCGCTGTTCTTGGGAGTTTCTTGGTCCTTTAGGTTCAGGGCAGTCCTCTGAGTCCTCAGAGGTCGCTAGTCCCCGTCGGATGTGTCGCTGTGCAGGTTCTTTGAGTCTGGAGACAGGCGGGTAAGGCTTGGGCCAAGTCAGTTGGTGTCTCCATCGTCTCTGCGGGGCTTTCAGAACAGCAGTCCTTCTTCTTTCTTCAGGTTGCAGGAATCTGATTTCCTGGGTTCAGTGTCACCCCTAAATACTAAATTTAGGGGTGTATTTAGGTGTGGGGGGGGCAGTAGCCAATGGCTACTGTCCTTGAGGGTGGCCACACCCTCCTTGTGCCTCCTCCCTGAAGAGAGGGGGGCACATCCCTATTTCTATTGGGGGAATCCTCCAAAACCAAGAAGGAGGATTTCTTAAGGCAGGGGTCACCTCAGCTCAAGACACCTTAGGGTCTGTCCTGACTGGTGGGTAACTCCTCCTTATTTTTCTCATTATCTCCTCTGGATTTGCTGCCAAAACTGGCGGCTGTGTCCAGGGGGCGGGCATCTCCACTAGCTGGAGTGCCCTGGAGCATTGTAACACAAAGCCTGAGCCTTTGAGGCTCACTGTAAGGTGTTACAATCCCTGCAGGGGGGAGGTGTTAAGCACCTCCACCCAGTACAGGCTTTGTTTCTGGCCTCAGAGAGCACAAAGGCTCTCACCCCATGGGGTCAGAAGCTCGTCTCAGTGGCAAGCTGGCACAGAGCAGTCAGTCCTGCACTGAGGGATTGGGTAAAATACAGGGGGCATCTCTACTATGCCCCTGTGTAATTTAAAAAAAAAATTAATCCAGCACTGGCATCAGTGTGGGTTTATTATTCTGAGAAGTTTGATACCAAACTTCCCAGTATTTAGTGTAGCCATTATGGAGCTGTGGAGTTTGTTTTGACAAACTAACACACCATATACTTAATATGGCCACCCTTTACTTACAATGTCTAAGAATGGACTTAGACACTGTAGGGGCATATTGCTCATGCAGCTATGCCCTCACCTGTGGTATAGTGTACCCTGCCTTAGGGCGGTAATGCCTGCTAGAGGGGTGACTTACCTATGCCACAGGCAGTATTTTGTGTGCATGGCATCCTGAGGGGGATGCCATGTCGACTTTGCCTTTTTCTCCCCACTAACACACACAATCTGCAATGGCAGTGTGCATGTGCTAGATGAGGGGTCCCTTTTGGTGGTACAACACATGCTGCAGCCCTTAGGGACCTTCCCTGGTCACAGGGCCCTTGGTACCACCGGTACCTTTTACAAGGGACTTATTTGTGTGCCAGGGATGTGCCAATTGTAGAACAATAGTACATTTTTAAATGAAAGAACACTGGTGCTGGGGGCTGGTTAGCAGGGTCTCAGCACACTTCTCAGTCAAGTCAGCATCAATATCAGGCAAAAAGTGGGGGTAACTGCAACAGGGAGCCATTTTCCTACACTTATGGAGGCCACTCCTGGATTTACGGCAGCTGAACAAGTACCTCAAGAAACAGACATTTTGGATGGTCACCCTGCAAGACGTCCTCCAGCTTCTAAACAGAGCAGACTACATGGCCTCTCTAGACATTCAGGATGTGTACTTTCACATTTCCATTCATCAACTACACAGAAAGTACCTTAGGCTTGTGGTCAACGGCAAACACTTCCAGTTCAAGGTCCTCCCCTTTGGGCTACGTTCAGCACCACGAATCTTCACCAAATGTCTGGCGCTAGTGGCAGCCTACCTAAGGAGAAACAAACACCAGGTTTTTCCCTATCTCGACGACTGGCTAGTGAAAGCTCCAGATCTCCAGTCAGCAAAAAATTCAGTCAAGGCGACTCTGCGCCTTTTCAAGGGCTTGGGCCTCACGCTCAACAAAGAAAAATTGTTCCGTCAGCCGTCCACTCGGTTAGCCTTCCTAGGGGCTGTTTTAGACACGCAACAGGCCAAAGCCTATCCAGCGCTGGACAGACAAACAAGATTAATATCACTAGCAAAGCGCTTCCAAAGAAAGAGGTGTCTTTCGGCAGTACAAGTCCTTACTAGCCATGATGTCATCATGTATAAGCCTCATTCCATTCTTTCAGCTGTGCATGCGCCCAATTCAGGAGGAGCTGGACAAACAATGGACGCATGCACAAGGATCCTTCGAGGACACGATCCTCATAACACCACACATGGTCCACTCTCTGGATTGGTGGACAATCCCCCAGAACATTTCAAAAGGTCTCAGCTTCTTGTCATGGATTCCTCCTATGATTGTAACTACGGACGCTTCACTCACAGGATGGGGGTCATGCCTCCAAGACCTTCGGGTGAGCGGCCAGTGGCCCCCTTCTCACCATCTTTTCCACATAAACCTTCTCGATCTGAGAGCCGTCTTTCATGCCTGGGAAGCCTTCCTTCTGAGGATACGAGGGTCAGCAGTGCTTGTCAGAACAGACAATACCACCACAATGCACTACCTAAACAGGCAAGGAGAAACACGTTCCCACCTACTCTCTTGAGAAGCGCAAACCATCTGGAAATGGTGCATTCACCACTCAATCCACACAACAGCGGAACACGTCCCAGGACTAAAAAATACCATTGTGGATTCATTAAGCAGGTTGGTAACATCCTCCCATGAGTGGGAATTAGACCAGAGGACACTAGATCGAATCTTCGACTAGGGGGGAAAGCTGAATCTGGACCTATTTGCATCCTCCCAGAATGCCAAATGCCAACATTATGCAAGTTGGCATCACCAACAGGGATCATGGGGGGATGCATTTTCGATCGCATGGTCAGGGATCTATGCATATGCTTTTCCTCCGATCCCTCTACTTGCAAGAGTGATCAGGAACATGAAGTCAGAACCCTGCCAGATGATCCTAATAGCTACAGCATGGCCTCGTCAACCGTGGTACACAGAGTTACTTCTCCTGTCTGCTTGTCCACCCTTCAGAATCAGACCAATTCCGGAGCTGCTTACCATCAACCGGGAACAAGTGAGGCACCCGGATCCCAAGTCTCTGAGTTTGCGTGCATGGCTCCTGAATTCAATAAATTCGGCCATTTAGATCTACCAACTGAGTGCAGGGAAGTGCTAGCGAACGCATGTGCAGCTAGCACCAACAAATCTTACCGCCTGAAGTGGAAACGATTTGGTTTGTGGTGTGAAACCCAAAAAGTGCACCCTCTCTCCTCCGCACCAGAGGAGATGTTGCCATACTTGTTACAGCTGGCACGTTCCGGACTTGCCCATTCATCAATTAGGGTCCATTTGGCAGCTATCTCCAGATACAGGAGAGTACCAGACAAACCGTCCTTATACTCTCTGAGATCAGTCAAGCAATTCCTGAAGGGTCTCTTCAGATCCTTTCCTCCAGTGAAGCCTCCACCTCCGGCATGGCAACTTAACATCGTCCTTGGCCAGCTTATAAAGGAGCCTTTCGAGCCTATCCACAGGGCAGACATCAAGTACCTCACTCGGAAGGTGGCTCTCCTTCTCGCCCTTACTTCGGCACGCAGTTAGTGAAATTCAAGCTTTCACTATACAAGAACCTTTCTTACAGTTCAGACAAGATAGAGTAATTCTACGCACCAATCCCAAATTCATTCCTAAGGTGTCTTCGGAATTCCATATCAACGAACTGGTGGTGCTAAAATCTTTTTTCCCGAATCCGCAAACCACTGCAGAAAGGACCCTGCATTCACTCGACCTTAAGAGGTGCATACAATTCAATCTGGACAGAACAAAGTCGTTCCAACAGTCCGATCAGTTGTTTCTAGCTTTCAGTGCCACTAGGAAAGGCCACTCTTTGACAAAAAAATCACTTAGGCGATGCAGGCAGGGCACAGGGGGGCTTCTCGGGCCAGCCACCAACTGGGCTAGGAAGAGGGCCACCTGCTAGTCACTCCTGCACTGGAAGGTGGTTCCTGTTGGTCCTGGGGGCTGCCGGTGCAGTGTTTGGTCCAGGCGGCGGGTTCCTTGTTACCAGGCAGTCGCGATCAGGGGGAGCCTCTGGATCCTCTCTGCAGGTGTCGCTGTAGGGGTGCAGGGGGGTCGGCTCAGGTTACTCACATTGTTGTAGTCGCCTCGGAGTCCTCTCTGCGGTGTTAGTTCTCTGGAGCTCGAGACGCAGGCATCAGGTGCAGAGTGAGAAGTCTCACGCTTCCTGCGGGAAGAGAGAGTTCCTTGGAAGTTGCTAAAATGTTGCAAAGTTGTTGCTGTTTTTGAACAGTGCAGCTGTTCTCTGGAGTTTATTGGTCCTTCAGGTTCAGGGCAGTCCTCAGAGGTCGCTGGTCCCTGTTGGATGCGTCGCTGTGCAGGTTCTTTGAGTCTGGAGACAGGCCGCTAGGGCTGGGGCCAAGTCAGTTGTCGTCTCCGTCGTCTCTGCAGGGCTTTCAGGTCAGCAGTCCTTCTTCTTGTTTCAGGTTGCAGGAATCTGATTTCCTGGGTTCAGGCTCGCCCCTAAAATACTAAATTTAGGGGGGTGTTTAGGTCTGGGGGCAGTAGCCAATGGCTTCTGTCCTGGAGGGTGGCTACACCCTCTTTGTGCCTCCCCCCTGAGGGGAGGGGGGCACATCCCTATTCCTATTGGGTGAATCCTCCAATCTCAAGATGGAGGATTTCTAAAGGCAGGAGTCACCTCAGCTCAGGGCACCTTAGGGGCTGTCCTGACTAAGTTGGTGGCTCCTCCTTGTTTTCCTTATTATCTCCTCCAGCCTTTCTGCCAGCTATGAGGCAGTGTGCATGTGCTGTGTGAGGGGGCCCCAGGGTGGCATAAGACATGCTGCAGCCCTTAGAGACCTTCCCTGGCAACAGGGCCCTTGGTACCAGGGGTACCATTTACAAGGGACATATCTGCGTGCCAGGGCTGTGCCAATTGTGGGAACAAAGGTACAGTTTAGAGCAAGAACACTGGTGCTGGGGCCTGGTTATCAGGGACCCAGCACACTTTCAATCATAACTGGCCTCAACAAAAGGCAACACGTCAGGGGGCAACCATGCCAAGGAAGGCATTTCCTTACAATATGTTACTAAATTAAGAGGTATAGTGCCTCTACAGCTTTATATGCAATTGAGCATGGCTTTTTGTATTGCACCGGGGACTCCCATCTCAACGATGGGGAATGATTCAAGCATGTGAATCTATGAACGTTTCCAATACTGGAGAACTACAATTACAGGTAAGTAACTTGTTCCTTATTTGTGAAAGGCATACATACGTCATGCCTTTTTCGGTGTTTAGCCCTCCTCAAGTCCACCGGCCAACTACTGAAAACATACGAGGCTCCATGTTTTCAGCATGGTTTCTGGACTCAATTTTTACTTATATTTTCTACACATCGCGATCTCACTGCACATTTGCCGATATGTTTAACTGCGAGCAAACTTCTGTTTCTTTTTGTGTGGTCCTTCACGCTCATGGCGTGGCACTTTAAATCGGCTTGCTTATGTAAAACTGTATTATTTTCATTTTCATTTTGTGTGGCAATAAAAGTCTGGTTAGGAATTTACAACGCTAATAGCTCTAAGTCAAGCAAATGTGAGACCCATTGCATTGCAAATGCTTGTTATATATTGATATGATGATGGAGGAGGTCCATGATAATGAGACCTCTCCGGTCACAACTGTATTAAACACGGTGGTAAGGATTGGATCCCAGAGGTTAATAGTTGATTTAAAAACAACCACAGGTACCCCGTAAGGACCAGGATCCCTGCTTCCAGCGCTAGCATAGAGTGCCAGGAGAACCTCCTCAATAGTAATATTTAGATGAATGGAGTTCCCACCCCTCAGCTCCTCGTACCCAGGTATGTGAGCTACCCCTCTCTTATGTTTAAAAACGTCAGATAAGTGGGCCACCCAAGCCGAGCTGGAAACACTGGAACCTTTCTCAGCGGATGCCTCATTGGACAAAAAGGGATAATTCACTGTTTCGCAGAACAGTTTATTATCTTTCATTTCAATAGCCAAGGCTAATTTTGACCATGCCTCATCCCACAACAACTTCTTCCTTCTCTCCAGGGCTTCCCTATATTTACTGTGTAACGTCCTAATAGCCACAGGGTTTCTAGGGTAGTTGTGGAGAGCTGCCTTAAGTTCCCCCAGGGCTTTTGTCCATGCATGATCAAACCATCCTCTTTTCCTCTCAGGCTGTGTGGCTTTTCATGGGCATGTCAAAAGAACCGTAAGACAGGAAATAATATGGTTAAAAACAACTAAGCAACCTTTAAAGGTCAATTTAATCTTGTAAACAATAATTAAGCTCATACAGACTCCTCTGAAAAATGTTCTGTAATAGGCCATATGGGTTAATATTTCTCCATTTTAATCTCACCTTGTTAGCCCTATATGCGTCAACCTGGTTCATTGTGGTATAGGACTCACTCTTTGGGCCCCAGAGCAAGGATGGGAGGATAATGGGGTCATTGTCACTCAATGAGGATTGTACAATTCAAGGGGTTTCACACACATTATTGGCGACTGAAGACATTAAAAAGCGATCTATAACAGATGAGGAGTTATTACCCCTAAAGGATGAGATTACTTCCCCATTAACCCCATGTTTACATCTCAATAACAGCAAATCATGTTTAGATCAAATTGAATTTAGAACATCTCCATAGTCATTGTGGCAAAAGTGATCATAGCCCACCACATCCTGGCTATTGAGCCCAAAGGCCTGGGATACTGGAGCAAAACAGGGTTGAATGTTAAAATATCTGGGCCATAACATAATATTGGTTGAATGGATTGAGGGCAAGAATTTATGGAGACCATGGTCCAATGCGTGGGCTACTCTGCTACAAATCAAAGACATTATTGTAGATATTGATTAACGCCACGTCCACCATACTCTTAGAAGTTAGCCACAGCAGTTGAGAGTTAGGGCCCACCCAAGAGGACATTTTAACTACTACAAGAAGTTTGTTAGAAATAGGTACCTGGAGCCCACCCTTGGCCCTCCCTGACTGGGAAGCAGTGGCACACAAGAAGTGTGAGGTAAATCCTTGAACATGTATATGGGTAACACACCATGGTGGTCATTACAACCCTGGCGGTCGGTGTTAAAGCGACGGTAAGACCGCCAACAGGCCGGCGGAAAAAAATGTGCAATTACGACCATGGCGGAAACCACCAACAAAGACAGCCACTTTAACACTCCGACCGCCACGGCGGTACAAACAAACAGCGAGGCGGTCACCGGCTACAGACAGGCGGGAGGCAATGTACCGCAGACACTATTATGACAGGCCAATCCGCCACCTTTTCCGGGGCGGATTCACCGCGGATAAAAACACGGCGGAAACAGGAATCCCGAAGGAAAAACGCTCACCTCTATACACTCCACGAGGAATCAGGACACCATGGAGCCGGAACTCCAAATTCTCCCTGCAATAGTCTTCCTGCTCCTCTACCAGGAGCACAAACGCCGTCGGCGAAGACCACGGTGAGTACTGCACCTACGACACAGGGGAGGGTGGAGGGAAAAGAGAGTGACACACACACGCAACCCCCCCACCCTCACCCACTACAACACACACACTAATGCATATCAATACATCACAGTTACACCCCCCCAAACCCTCTGGAAGAATTCAAAAACAATAGAAAATGAGTGTAACCATTGGAATATATTAAAAGCAAGTAGGCAGAAATATATATATACACCATGTACATAATATATACCAAGCATAGTAGTCCAGGTAGTGTTCTAAGAAAGTCCGTGGAACACTGGGACCACACGGTATGGGCGAGGCCTACACAAGATTCCCGACCATGACGGAGAGAACACTGCAGGGGCATCAGAGAGCAACTAAACAGGCACCTTAGGGGGAGGGAAAGCGGGGTACCTCAGCCGCATGAGTGCACAACGCCAAATCCACGAGGGGGCCACATGCCCACTGTTTAATCCTGGGGAGTGCAAAGCCACAGTCTCTCAAGTCTCTACAGTGGGTGGGTTGCCCACTGTTCAATCCTGGGGAGTGCAAAGCCACAGTCTCTCAAGTCTCTACAGTGGGTGGTCTGCCCACTGTTCAATCCTGGGGAGTGCAAAGCCACAGTCTCTCAAGTCGATAACAGTCTTCACTGGTTCTGGAGGGGGCATGGTGCCCAGAGTGCATCATTCACCCTGTGACGGACTCATTTGTGTCAGTGCCCTTGCCGATCATGGGCCAGCGGTGCTTGAGATGGCGGTGCCCTGTTCAGCGGTGCTTGAGATGGCGGTGCCCTGTGCAGCGGTGCTTGAGGTGGTGGTGCCCTGTTCAGCGGTGCTTGAGATGGCGGTGCCCTGTGCAGCAGTGCTTGAGGCGGCGGTGCCCTGTTCAGCGGGGCCTGAGATGGCGGTGCACTGTTCAGCGGTGCTTGAGATGGCGGTCTCCATTGCAGGGTCTCAGCTGCTAGCGGTCCTTCATGGCCCAGCGGGGCTTTTGCTGGTGGTCCTTCATGGCCCAGCGGGGCTTTTGCTGGCGGTGACCTCCTTGGCAGCTGGGCTTTGTGCTGGCGATGGCCCCCTGGGCAGCTGGGCTGGTGCTGGCAGTGGCCTCCTGGGCAGCTGGGCTGGTGCTGGCGGTGGCCTCCTGGGCAGCTGGGCTGGCCTCCTGGGCAGCTGGGATGATGGCGGTCTTCTCCACCGTGCTGCTCTTCCCAGACTTGCCAGGTTTCTTGTGGCCCTTCCCCACCTTGGAAGGTGTCACAGCTGACTCCACACTCCCACCGGGACCCCTGGGAGTGGCTTTAGTGGCTGGAGTCTTCCCCCTCTCCCGCCGGGCACTGGCCAACTTCTGATGCTTCACAGGTGGGTGACTGTCTGTGCTGTGGCTCCGTGCCACACTGGCTGCCCTGGTGGCCAGTGCACTCCAGATTCCGGTGACTACAGGCACCACTGGTCTCAGAGATGTTGTGGCTGAGGTGCTACTTCGGGACCTATGAGATGGACGGGGTGGGGGAGGTGTGGGAAAGAGGTCAAGGTTGGACAGGAAAAGTTTCTTGGACACACTGGGACGGGTAGCTGGAGGGGGTTTGGGAGTGGAGGAAGAGGTGGTGGATGTAGGAGGTGTACGTTTGGTGACTTTGGGTGAAGGTGCATGCGCTGGAGGCTGTCGTGAGGTATATGGCTATTGGGTGGGTGTGTGCCTGCGTTTGTGTATCTTGGGAGGGGGTGTCACAGACACACTGGGAGAGGACACAGGGGACATGTGAATGGTAGTGGGGTGGTGACTGCACGTGAGCGGGGTGTGGTGGTGGGTGTGCTGGAGAGGGACGTAGTGGCTGTAGAGGTAGTGCATGCAGGTGTGAGTGTAGATGAGACTGGGAGGGAGGAGGGAGACGAGGAGTAGGGGGACACAGTGGAGGCAGTGGATGTTGGTGTGTCTGCATGTGTGTGATGCTTGCGTGAATGCCTGTGGGATGTGTGGTGCTTATGTTTGCCTGAGCTACCCTTGTGTGTTGACGTGTTTGCATGTTGGTCTGATGGTGTGCTTGGGATAGGCTGAGGGACAGGGGATTGGGTCGGGGTGGAGGAGGTTGGAGGGGGGAGGCTAGACACAGGGACAATGGCTGCCATCAGTGCTGAGGCCAGAGACTGAAAAGCTCGCTAAAGGGCCGCCTGACCAGAATGAATGCCCTCCAGGAATGCATTTGTTTGTCGCAACTGCCTCTCTACACCCTGGATAGCATTCCAAATGGTAGACTGCCCAACAGTGAGGGACCTGAGGAGGTCAATGGCCTCCTCACTGAGGGCAGCAGGGGTGATTGGGGCAGGGCCTGAGGTGCCTGGGGTGAAGGTGATGCCCACCCTCCTGGGTGAGCGGGCACGGGGCAAAGGCTGAGGGGCTGCTGGGAGGGCGGTGCTGGTAGGGGGTGTGGCGGCTGTACCTGTAGATGCGGGGGCACAGATGTTGCCGCCACCACAAGGGAGCTCCCATCAGAGGACGAGTCCATGTCGGTGGTGTCAGCTCCTGTCCCCGCCGTGGAGCTCCCCTCACCCTCTGTCCCACTGGTGAATTCAGACTCCGTAGTCTCGCCCTCCAGGGCCATGTGGGATGCAACTCCCTCATGCTCCGGTGCCACTGCTCCTCCGCCTGATGATGCTAATGCACACAAGAACAGGGAGACCACAAAAGGGGGGGGAGACAGAAGAGAGACATGTTGAGTGCATGCATTACCGCTACCGTTGGCGGACACAACAGACACAGAAGCCCCCTGCACTATGCCGCGCTCTTGGGCTCCACTGTTCAATTCCTGGGAAATGGCCTACAAGGCTATAGACGACATCTGCACACATAGATGACACAGGGGCATGACTAGGTGTACTTGGCACTCTACAAAGGTGGGCTGGGGTGCCACATGGCCTGCCTTACGGAGGGGCCTTGCCTACGGAACTCGCCCTGGCCTAGGGAAACCCACAGCCCACCTCCCCACCTAGACCCCTCCACTGCGCGCAAAGTCAGCAGAATGCGAGTGTACTCACCCCCTTGTGGCTGCTGTGATGCCCTCAAGCGCCCATCCAACTCCGGGTAGGCCACCGCCAAGATCCTGAACATCAGGGGGGTCATGGTGCGACGGGCACCCCTCCCACGTTGGGAGGCCATCCCCAGCTGAGCCTCCGCTGTCTTCTTGCTCCAGCGGCGAATGTCCTCCCATCTTTTACGGCAGTGGGTGCTCTGTCTGTGGTAGACCCCCAGGGTCCGGACGTCCTTGGCGATGGCACGCCAAATATCTTTTTTCTGGTGGGCGCTGACCTACATGAAATGTACAGGGAAAAAAGAGAAGTTATTACCAACTGCACCGTCAAAGTGATTGGCCCCCATCCCTACCCTTGCCATGTGGCACATGCATTCACTGTCTTTCATGCACGCAGCACTCTCCCCCCTTCCTTCTTACATCCAGCCCTCTCCACACAGGCATAGCCCATACAACATGCTCCCTGTGTACATACCTGTTTGTCTGGAGGACCGTAGAGTAGCGTGTACTGGGGAAGGACCCCATCCACGAGCTTCTCCAACTCCTCCGATGTGAAGGCAGGGGCCCTTTCCCCAGACACTCGAGCCATTGGTGGTCATTCTGACCCTGGCGGTCTTTGACCGCCAGGGCGGAGGACCGCGGGAGCACCGCCGACAGGCCGGCGGTGCTCCAATGGGGATTCCGACCGCGGCGGTAAAGCCGCGGTCGGACCGGCACCACTGGCGGGGTCCCGCCAGTGTACCGCGGCCCCATTGAATCCTCCGCGGCGGCGCAGCTTGCTGCACCGCCGCGGGGATTCCGACCCCCCCTACCGCCATCCAGATCCCGGCGGTTGGACCGCCGAGATCCGGATGGCGGTAGGGGGGGTCGCGGGGCCCCTGGGGGCCCCTGCAGTGCCCATGCCACTGGCATGGGCATTGCAGGGGCCCCCGTAAGAGGGCCCCTACATGTATTTCACTGTCTGCTGTGCAGACAGTGAAATACGCGACGGGTGCAACTGCACCCGTCGCACAGCTTCCACTCCGCCGGCTCGATTCCGAGCCGGCTTCATCGTGGAAGCCTCTTTCCCGCTGGGCTGGCTGGCGGTCTGAAGGCGACCGCCCGCCAGCCCAGCGGGAAAGTCAGAATTACCGCCGCGGTCTTTCGACCGCGGAACGGTAACCTGACGGCGGGACTTTGGCGGGCGGCCTCCGCCGCCCGCCAAGGTCAGAATGAGGGCCATTGTCTCTTCCAGACCGAGGTCACAGCAGCACTTGCAGTGTAGGTCCTCTGCTGTTGAAGATCAGGTATCGAGTGATTGAACAGATAGAAAATGGCGGTCACGTCCGCGGCGGTGCGTACCGCCACCGCCGGCGTACATCGTAATTGGCTCCTGGGACCCATAGGGTCCAATGTTAACCAATGCAGCATTGCGCCACGGTCTTCGACCGCCTACCGCGACGGTGTACAACGCCAGCGCAGTTACCTCACATCCCATTGTCCCAGTTTAGAGGTCAGGCAGCCGCCATTTCAGGGGCCCACATGGCTTCATTTCCAACTGCGTCACACATACCTAGCCTAGACTCAACACACATACAGGCCACCTTTTGTGTATGATTGGTGTTCTGGGTAAACTCTGGGTACGTACCTCTGAGTTGTTTGACTCTGTGCTCGCTGTTGTCCTTCATAGGCACCGTCCACTGGGACATGTGAGGAGATGGTGGCATCCTCCGGTGTACCGACTGTTGGTGGACCTGACGACAATGGAGGAGCGACATCTGATTATCACATACAGGCTTGAACGTGCCACAATCCAGGAACTGTGTACCCAGTTGGAGCCAGACCTGATGTCAGCTATCCGCCATCCCACAGGAATCCCCCCTCAAGTGCAGGGGCTGTCAGTGCTCCATTTCCTTGCAAGTGGGTCATTTCAAACAACAGTGGCCATAGCATCAGGGATGTCCCAGCCTATGTTTTCCAACGTGTTGTCCAGAGTGTTGTCTGCCCTGCTGAAACACATGCGGAGCTACATCGTTTTCCCTCAGGTGGAGGATTTGCCTACAGTGAAAGGTGATTTCTATGCCCTGGGACATATCCCCAACATCATTGGTGTAATTGATGGGACACATGTGGCTTTGGTCCCCCCCAACAGGAGTGAACAGGTATTCAGAAACTGGAAGAGTTATCATTCGATGAATGTACAGATGGTATGTTTGGCCGACCAGTACATCTCCCATGTGAATGCCAAGTTACCTGGCTCAGTGCATGACGCTTACATCCTGGGGAATAGCAGCATCCCCTATGTGATAGGTCAACTCCAGAGGCACCGTGTGTGGCTATTAGGTGAGCACCTGGAGGCAAGTCAGTGGGAATGGTTGTCTGGGGATATCCCTACAGGTTAGTGTGTGTCTAACAGTTGTCCCTCGCCATTTGTAGGTGACTCTGGTTACCCCAACCTGTCATGGCTACTGACCCCAGTGAGGAATTCCAGGACAAGGGGAGAGGCATGCTACAATGAGGCCCATGGGCGAACTAGGAGAGTGATCGAGCGGACCTTCGGCCTCCTGCAGGCCAGGTTCCGGTGCCTCCATATGACAGGCGGATCCCTATTCTACTCACCAAAGAAGGTGATGGTCCAGATGGCGGTGTTGTTGCAGCTGTGGAGCCTGTGGACAGTGAAGACGAGGAAGCAGAGGAAGAAGACGTGAACAACAGGGACTCAGTGATCCAGCAATATTTCCAGTGAGACACAGGTAAGAGTACAGACCTGCCTAGTACATGTACTTTAACACTACTACCTCTCTACTGTCTGTCGTTTTCACCCAGTGTATGGTCACTGAGTTGTCACTTTCCCTTACGATTTCACAGATGTGGGTCCCACTGTGTGACATCTGCTTAGATTCCTCATGGACTAGAGCTGTGTGACATAGGTATGTTGACCTTACAATTGAAAGAGGTTTTTGTCACTGTAATTGCTAATACACTATTTTAAAATCACAGACAGACTCCAGATTGTTTTGTGCTTTCAGTGTGTTTATTAAGTGCTCAATATTGGACGGGTAGTGAAATGGTGAGGGGTGATGGCGGAGGAATGTCCATGGCAGAGTTCAGTCTATTAGTCTCACAGGTGCATTGCCCAAATGGGCATAGGAAGTGGAGCTGGGGCAGATTAAGAATGGACAGGGTGACAAAGTGGGACAGTAGGATGACAATCAGGGTGGTCTCATTTCTTGGCGGGGGTCTTGGCATCGTGCTCTGTCTTTGTCCTGGATCTCAGGGACCGTTTGCGGGGTGGTTCTACCTCTGCAGGGGGTGGGGTGCTGGTGTGGTGGTCCTGTGGCGGGGCGTCCTGCCCACTAGCGCCGGCAGAGGTGGTGGGCAGTTCATCGTCCATGCTAGTGTCAGGGGCCCCTTGTAGTGCCACAGTGTCCCTCCTAGTGTTCACGAGTTCCTTCAGCACCCATACGATGGTGCCCAGGGTGGAGCTGATGGTTCTGAGTTCCTCCCTGAAGCCCAAATACTGTTCCTCCTGCAGGGGCTGGGTCTCCTGAAACTTGGCCAGTACCGTTGCCATCGTCTCCTGGGAGTGATGGTAGACTCCCATGATGGAGGAGAGGGCCTCGTGGAGAGTGGGTTCCCTTGGCCTGTCCGCCCCCTGTCGCACAGCAGCCCTCCCAGTTCCCCTGTGTTCCTGGGCCTCCGTCCCCTGGACCATGTGCCCACTGGCCCAGGTCCCTGTTGTTGGGGTGGTGGGTTATCCTGGGTTCCCTGTAGTGGTGGACACACAGCTGATTTACGTGTCCTGGGGACGGGGTATGGGCCCGCTGGGTCGGTGCTGTGCTGGTGTTTCCAGAGGGGGGAAGGTCTGTGGTGGCCTGTGACTGGGTGAGGGGAACCGACTGTCCCGAGGTCCCCGATGGGCCGGGCTGGTCATCTAGATCCAGTTGGACAGAGCTGCTGTCATCACTGTGGGCCTCTTCTGTTGGTGGTGTGGACATGTGTGGACCCTCCTGTCCGGTGACGTTGGGTAGGGGTCCTGCAGGGGCATAAAAGGATGGTTATTACATCTGTGTGTGTCATGGTGTGCAATGGGTGGGTGACCGTGTACCCCAGTGCTTGCATTCCTGTGTGGGACCTTGTGTGATGATGGTTTAGGGGGTTGTATGGGTATGTGCAGTGGGCATACTTTAGTGATGGGTGTCCATGCTTTGTTGTTGCATGCAGGGCTTGGTGTTGGGCTGGGTGGTTTGTGATGTTGGGACATATGTGACGAGTTGGGGTGCTGGGGGTGGGGGTATGTGATAGCATACAGGTAGGGTGGGGGATGTAATAATTAAGATTTGTCTTACCAGAGTCCATTCCTCCAGCTACTCCTGCGAGGCCCTCAGGATGCATAATCGCCAAGACCTGCTCCTCCCATGTTGTTAGTTGTGGGGGAGGAGGTGGGGGTCCGCTGCCAGTCCGCTGAACCGCCAGGTGGTGTCTTGAGACCACGGAACGCACCTTCCCCCGTAGGTCGTTCCACCTCTTCCTGATGTCCTCCCGATTTCTTGGATGCTGGCCCACTGTGTTGACCCTGTCCAGTATTCTTCACCATAGCTTCATCTTCCTTGCAATTGAGGTGTCCTGCACCTGTGCTCCGAATAGCTGTGGCTCCACCTGGACGATTTTCTCCACAATGACCCTGAGCTCTTTCTTCGAGAACCTGGGGTGTCTTTGCCGTGCCATGGGGTGGTGTAGGTGATGTGTGGGGTGGATTGTGTGGTGATGAGTGTGGTGATTTGTTGTGGTGTGTTGTGTGAGGTGCGTGGAAGTTGTGTGGGTGATGGTGATGGTGTTGTGTGCCTGTGGATGCTGTTGTTCTTGCTGGTGCTGTCTCTCTCTGTGCTTCGTTCTACATTTTTGGTAGTAGGGGTTTGTGGGTTATGTGGGTGTGTGTTTTATATTGTATTGGGTGTGTGGGAGTGGTGTGTGTATGTGTATCAGGTGTGTGTATTTTGAATTGTCCAATGTGTGTGTATTTTGAGCGCGGCGGTGTGTACCGCCAATGGAATACCGCGGTTGAAAGACCGCTACGTGGATTCGTGTGTCGTGATAGTGTGGGCGTATTTCTGTTGGTGTGATGGTGGAGGTTTTGTTATCGCCAGTTTATCACTGACCTTTGGTGTGGTGGACTTGTGTGGGTGTCTAAATTTTGGCGGATTCCGAAATGTGGGTCATAATAGCTGTGGTGGAAATCCGCGGCCGCGTGTTGGCGGTCTTCTGCACGGCGGTAAGCAACTTTTACCGCCAATGTTGTAATGACCGCCCATGTCTCTTGGGTACAGATGATATCAAGATCGTTAACAATTATATACCAGTCCTCGGTCCCTATCTCAATGCGGAGGCCTCCCACATTCCACTTGGCATATTTATAGCTCCCATCCTTCCACTCCCGAGACTCACTGCCCCCAGATACCACCTCAGGCAAACTAATTGTAGGCAAATTCCCCTCTATTACTTCCCAAAAAATTCTAGTAATACATGTCATACTAGCAAACTCGGCTAATACTGGAGGAACTGTGGGGGCCCACTAGTATTTTACCCCTTACAATCCCCTCCACTTCTTTATCCTCCTGACCATTATGACTTTGTAAATCGTTAGCTGATAGTGAGCCCAAAACCTAAAACCTGTTACTTGTGGGCACGGGCGGAATGGTGAATGACTCGATGCGGAGATAGGCCAGGGATTGTGGGGATAGCAGGTATCAATAAAAGAAACCCAAGGGGAACAGCGATAGAGAAGTGCCACATGGTGGACATGGGAGTGTCATGGATAGAATTTCCCTCACAAATCTAGGGCTTTTGTCCATGCATGATCAAACCATCCTCTTTTCCTCTCAGGCTGTGTGGCTTTTCATGGGCATGTCAAAAGAACCGTAAGACAGGAAATAATATGGTTGAAACAACTAAGCAACCTTTAAAGGTCAATTTAATCTTGTAAACAATAATTAAGCTCATACAGACTCCTCTGAAAAATGTTCTGTAATAGGCCATATGGGTTAATATTTCTCCATTTTAATCTCACCTTGTTAGCCCTATATGCGTCAACCTGGTTCATTGTGGTATAGGACTCACTCTTTGGGCCCCAGAGCAAGGATGGGAGGATAATGGGGTCATTGTCACTCAATGAGGATTGTACAATTCAAGGGGTTTCACACACATTATTGGCGACTGAAGACATTAAAAAGCGATCTATAACAGATGAGGAGTTATTACCCCTAAAGGATGAGATTACTTCCCCATTAACCCCATGTTTACATCTCAATAACAGCAAATCATGTTTAGATCAAATTGAATTTAGAACATCTCCATAGTCATTGTGGCAAAAGTGATCATAGCCCACCACATCCTGGCTATTGAGCCCAAAGGCCTGGGATACTGGAGCAAAACAGGGTTGAATGTTAAAATATCTGGGCCATAACATAATATTGGTTGAATGGATTGAGGGCAAGAATTTATGGAGACCATGGTCCAATGCGTGGGCTACTCTGCTACAAATCGAAGACATTATTGTAGATATTGATTAACGCCACGTCCACCATACTCTTAGAAGTTAGCCACAGCAGTTGAGAGTTAGGGCCCACCCAAGAGGACATTTTAACTACTACAAGAAGTTTGTTAGAAATAGGTACCTGGAGCCCACCCTTGGCCCTCCCTGACTGGGAAGCAGTGGCACACAAGAAGTGTGAGGTAAATCCTTGAACATGTATATGGGTAACACACCATGGTGGTCATTACAACCCTGGCGGTCGGTGTTAAAGCGACGGTAAGACCGCCAACAGGCCGGCGGAAAAAAATGTGCAATTACGACCATGGCGGAAACCGCCAACAAAGACAGCCACTTTAACACTCCGACCGCCACGGCGGTACAAACAAACAGCGAGGCGGTCACCGGCTACAGACAGGCGGGAGGCAATGTACCGCAGACACTATTATGACAGGCCAATCCGCCACCTTTTCCGGGGCGGATTCACCGCGGATAAAAACACGGCGGAAACAGGAATCCCGAAGGAAAAACGCTCACCTCTATACACTCCACGAGGAATCAGGACACCATGGAGCCGGAACTCCAAATTCTCCCTGCAATAGTCTTCCTGCTCCTCTACCAGGAGCACAAACGCCGTCGGCGAAGACCACGGTGAGTACTGCACCTACGACACAGGGGAGGGTGGAGGGAAAAGAGAGTGACACACACACGCAACCCCCCCACCCTCACCCACTACAACACACACACTAATGCATATCAATACATCACAGTTACACCCCCCCAAACCCTCTGGAAGAATTCAAAAACAATAGAAAATGAGTGTAACCATTGGAATATATTAAAAGCAAGTAGGCAGAAATATATATATACACCATGTACATAATATATACCAAGCATAGTAGTCCAGGTAGTGTTCTAAGAAAGTCTGTGGAACACTGGGACCACACGGTATGGGCGAGGCCCACACAAGATTCCCGACCATGACGGAGAGAACACTGCAGGGGCATCAGAGAGCAACTAAACAGGCACCTTAGGGGGAGGGAAAGCGGGGTACCTCAGCCGCATGAGTGCACAACGCCAAATCCACGAGGGGGCCACATGCCCACTGTTTAATCCTGGGGAGTGCAAAGCCACAGTCTCTCAAGTCTCTACAGTGGGTGGGTTGCCCACTGTTCAATCCTGGGGAGTGCAAAGCCACAGTCTCTCAAGTCTCTACAGTGGGTGGTCTGCCCACTGTTCAATCCTGGGGAGTGCAAAGCCACAGTCTCTCAAGTCGATAACAGACTTCACTGGTTCTGGAGGGGGCATGGTGCCCAGAGTGCATCATTCACCCTGTGACGGACTCATTTGTGTCAGTGCCCTTGCCGATCATGGGCCAGCGGTGCTTGAGATGGCGGTGCCCTGTTCAGCGGTGCTTGAGATGGCGGTGCCCTGTGCAGCGGTGCTTGAGGTGGTGGTGCCCTGTTCAGCGGTGCTTGAGATGGCGGTGCCCTGTGCAGCAGTGCTTGAGGCGGCGGTGCCCTGTTCAGCGGGGCCTGAGATGGCGGTGCACTGTTCAGCGGTGCTTGAGATGGCGGTCTCCATTGCAGGGTCTCAGCTGCTAGCGGTCCTTCATGGCCCAGCGGGGCTTTTGCTGGTGGTCCTTCATGGCCCAGCGGGGCTTTTGCTGGCGGTGACCTCCTTGGCAGCTGGGCTTTGTGCTGGCGATGGCCCCCTGGGCAGCTGGGCTGGTGCTGGCAGTGGCCTCCTGGGCAGCTGGGCTGGTGCTGGCGGTGGCCTCCTGGGCAGCTGGGCTGGCCTCCTGGGCAGCTGGGATGATGGCGGTCTTCTCCACCGTGCTGCTCTTCCCAGACTTGCCAGGTTTCTTGTGGCCCTTCCCCACCTTGGAAGGTGTCACAGCTGACTCCACACTCCCACCGGGACCCCTGGGAGTGGCTTTAGTGGCTGGAGTCTTCCCCCTCTCCCGCCGGGCACTGGCCAACTTCTGATGCTTCACAGGTGGGTGACTGTCTGTGCTGTGGCTCCGTGCCACACTGGCTGCCCTGGTGGCCAGTGCACTCCAGATTCCGGTGACTACAGGCACCACTGGTCTCGGAGATGTTGTGGCTGAGGTGCTACTTCGGGACCTATGAGATGGACGGGGTGGGGGAGGTGTGGGAAAGAGGTCAAGGTTGGACAGGAAAAGTTTCTTGGACACACTGGGACGGGTAGCTGGAGGGGGTTTGGGAGTGGAGGAAGAGGTGGTGGATGTAGGAGGTGTACGTTTGGTGACTTTGGGTGAAGGTGCATGCGCTGGAGGCTGTCGTGAGGTATATGGCTATTGGGTGGGTGTGTGCCTGCGTTTGTGTATCTTGGGAGGGGGTGTCACAGACACACTGGGAGAGGACACAGGGGACATGTGAATGGTAGTGGGGTGGTGACTGCACGTGAGCGGGGTGTGGTGGTGGGTGTGCTGGAGAGGGACGTAGTGGCTGTAGAGGTAGTGCATGCAGGTGTGAGTGTAGATGAGACTGGGAGGGAGGAGGGAGACGAGGAGTAGGGGGACACAGTGGAGGCAGTGGATGTTGGTGTGTCTGCATGTGTGTGATGCTTGCGTGAATGCCTGTGGGATGTGTGGTGCTTATGTTTGCCTGAGCTACCCTTGTGTGTTGACGTGTTTGCATGTTGGTCTGATGGTGTGCTTGGGATAGGCTGAGGGACAGGGGATTGGGTCGGGGTGGAGGAGGTTGGAGGGGGGAGGCTAGACACAGGGACAATGGCTGCCATCAGTGCTGAGGCCAGAGACTGAAAAGCTCGCTAAAGGGCCGCCTGACCAGAATGAATGCCCTCCAGGAATGCATTTGTTTGTCGCAACTGCCTCTCTACACCCTGGATAGCATTCCAAATGGTAGACTGCCCAACAGTGAGGGACCTGAGGAGGTCAATGGCCTCCTCACTGAGGGCAGCAGGGGTGATTGGGGCAGGGCCTGAGGTGCCTGGGGTGAAGGTGATGCCCACCCTCCTGGGTGAGCGGGCACGGGGCAAAGGCTGAGGGGCTGCTGGGAGGGCGGTGCTGGTAGGGGGTGTGGCGGCTGTACCTGTAGATGCGGGGGCACAGATGTTGCCGCCACCACAAGGGAGCTCCCATCAGAGGACGAGTCCATGTCGGTGGTGTCAGCTCCTGTCCCCGCCGTGGAGCTCCCCTCACCCTCTGTCCCACTGGTGAATTCAGACTCCGTAGTCTCGCCCTCCAGGGCCATGTGGGATGCAACTCCCTCATGCTCCGGTGCCACTGCTCCTCCGCCTGATGATGCTAATGCACACAAGAACAGGGAGACCACAAAAGGGGGGGGAGACAGAAGAGAGACATGTTGAGTGCATGCATTACCGCTACCGTTGGCGGACACAACAGACACAGAAGCCCCCTGCACTATGCCGCGCTCTTGGGCTCCACTGTTCAATTCCTGGGAAATGGCCTACAAGGCTATAGACGACATCTGCACACATAGATGACACAGGGGCATGACTAGGTGTACTTGGCACTCTACAAAGGTGGGCTGGGGTGCCACATGGCCTGCCTTACGGAGGGGCCTTGCCTACGGAACTCGCCCTGGCCTAGGGAAACCCACAGCCCACCTCCCCACCTAGACCCCTCCACTGCGCGCAAAGTCAGCAGAATGCGAGTGTACTCACCCCCTTGTGGCTGCTGTGATGCCCTCAAGCGCCCATCCAACTCCGGGTAGGCCACCGCCAAGATCCTGAACATCAGGGGGGTCATGGTGCGACGGGCACCCCTCCCACGTTGGGAGGCCATCCCCAGCTGAGCCTCCGCTGTCTTCTTGCTCCAGCGGCGAATGTCCTCCCATCTTTTACGGCAGTGGGTGCTCTGTCTGTGGTAGACCCCCAGGGTCCGGACGTCCTTGGCGATGGCACGCCAAATATCTTTTTTCTGGTGGGCGCTGACCTACATGAAATGTACAGGGAAAAAAGAGAAGTTATTACCAACTGCACCGTCAAAGTGATTGGCCCCCATCCCTACCCTTGCCATGTGGCACATGCATTCACTGTCTTTCATGCACGCAGCACTCTCCCCCCTTCCTTCTTACATCCAGCCCTCTCCACACAGGCATAGCCCATACAACATGCTCCCTGTGTACATACCTGTTTGTCTGGAGGACCGTAGAGTAGCGTGTACTGGGGAAGGACCCCATCCACGAGCTTCTCCAACTCCTCCGATGTGAAGGCAGGGGCCCTTTCCCCAGACACTCGAGCCATTGTCTCTTCCAGACCGAGGTCACAGCAGCACTTGCAGTGTAGGTCCTCTGCTGTTGAAGATCAGGTATCGAGTGATTGAACAGATAGAAAATGGCGGTCACGTCCGCGGCGGTGCGTACCGCCACCGCCGGCGTACATCGTAATTGGCTCCTGGGACCCATAGGGTCCAATGTTAACCAATGCAGCATTGCGCCACGGTCTTCGACCGCCTACCGCGACGGTGTACAACGCCAGCGCAGTTACCTCACATCCCATTGTCCCAGTTTAGAGGTCAGGCAGCCGCCATTTCAGGGGCCCACATGGCTTCATTTCCAACTGCGTCACACATACCTAGCCTAGACTCAACACACATACAGGCCACCTTTTGTGTATGATTGGTGTTCTGGGTAAACTCTGGGTACGTACCTCTGAGTTGTTTGACTCTGTGCTCGCTGTTGTCCTTCATAGGCACCGTCCACTGGGACATGTGAGGAGATGGTGGCATCCTCCGGTGTACCGACTGTTGGTGGACCTGACGACAATGGAGGAGCGACATCTGATTATCACATACAGGCTTGAACGTGCCACAATCCAGGAACTGTGTACCCAGTTGGAGCCAGACCTGATGTCAGCTATCCGCCATCCCACAGGAATCCCCCCTCAAGTGCAGGGGCTGTCAGTGCTCCATTTCCTTGCAAGTGGGTCATTTCAAACAACAGTGGCCATAGCATCAGGGATGTCCCAGCCTATGTTTTCCAACGTGTTGTCCAGAGTGTTGTCTGCCCTGCTGAAACACATGCGGAGCTACATCGTTTTCCCTCAGGTGGAGGATTTGCCTACAGTGAAAGGTGATTTCTATGCCCTGGGACATATCCCCAACATCATTGGTGTAATTGATGGGACACATGTGGCTTTGGTCCCCCCCAACAGGAGTGAACAGGTATTCAGAAACTGGAAGAGTTATCATTCGATGAATGTACAGATGGTATGTTTGGCCGACCAGTACATCTCCCATGTGAATGCCAAGTTACCTGGCTCAGTGCATGACGCTTACATCCTGGGGAATAGCAGCATCCCCTATGTGATAGGTCAACTCCAGAGGCACCGTGTGTGGCTATTAGGTGAGCACCTGGAGGCAAGTCAGTGGGAATGGTTGTCTGGGGATATCCCTACAGGTTAGTGTGTGTCTAACAGTTGTCCCTCGCCATTTGTAGGTGACTCTGGTTACCCCAACCTGTCATGGCTACTGACCCCAGTGAGGAATTCCAGGACAAGGGGAGAGGCATGCTACAATGAGGCCCATGGGCGAACTAGGAGAGTGATCGAGCGGACCTTCGGCCTCCTGCAGGCCAGGTTCCGGTGCCTCCATATGACAGGCGGATCCCTATTCTACTCACCAAAGAAGGTGATGGTCCAGATGGCGGTGTTGTTGCAGCTGTGGAGCCTGTGGACAGTGAAGACGAGGAAGCAGAGGAAGAAGACGTGAACAACAGGGACTCAGTGATCCAGCAATATTTCCAGTGAGACACAGGTAAGAGTACAGACCTGCCTACTACATGTACTTTAACACTACTACCTCTCTACTGTCTGTCGTTTTCACCCAGTGTATGGTCACTGAGTTGTCACTTTCCCTTACGATTTCACAGATGTGGGTCCCACTGTGTGACATCTGCTTAGATTCCTCATGGACTAGAGCTGTGTGACATAGGTATGTTGACCTTACAATTGAAAGAGGTTTTTGTCACTGTAATTGCTAATACACTATTTTAAAATCACAGACAGACTCCAGATTGTTTTGTGCTTTCAGTGTGTTTATTAAGTGCTCAATATTGGACGGGTAGTGAAATGGTGAGGGGTGATGGCGGAGGAATGTCCATGGCAGAGTTCAGTCTATTAGTCTCACAGGTGCATTGCCCAAATGGGCATAGGAAGTGGAGCTGGGGCAGATTAAGAATGGACAGGGTGACAAAGTGGGACAGTAGGATGACAATCAGGGTGGTCTCATTTCTTGGCGGGGGTCTTGGCATCGTGCTCTGTCTTTGTCCTGGATCTCAGGGACCGTTTGCGGGGTGGTTCTACCTCTGCAGGGGGTGGGGTGCTGGTGTGGTGGTCCTGTGGCGGGGCGTCCTGCCCACTAGCGCCGGCAGAGGTGGTGGGCAGTTCATCGTCCATGCTAGTGTCAGGGGCCCCTTGTAGTGCCACAGTGTCCCTCCTAGTGTTCACGAGTTCCTTCAGCACCCATACGATGGTGCCCAGGGTGGAGCTGATGGTTCTGAGTTCCTCCCTGAAGCCCAAATACTGTTCCTCCTGCAGGGGCTGGGTCTCCTGAAACTTGGCCAGTACCGTTGCCATCGTCTCCTGGGAGTGATGGTAGACTCCCATGATGGAGGAGAGGGCCTCGTGGAGAGTGGGTTCCCTTGGCCTGTCCGCCCCCTGTCGCACAGCAGCCCTCCCAGTTCCCCTGTGTTCCTGGGCCTCCGTCCCCTGGACCATGTGCCCACTGGCCCAGGTCCCTGTTGTTGGGGTGGTGGGTTATCCTGGGTTCCCTGTAGTGGTGGACACACAGCTGATTTACGTGTCCTGGGGACGGGGTATGGGCCCGCTGGGTCGGTGCTGTGCTGGTGTTTCCAGAGGGGGGAAGGTCTGTGGTGGCCTGTGACTGGGTGAGGGGAACCGACTGTCCCGAGGTCCCCGATGGGCCGGGCTGGTCATCTAGATCCAGTTGGACAGAGCTGCTGTCATCACTGTGGGCCTCTTCTGTTGGTGGTGTGGACATGTGTGGACCCTCCTGTCCGGTGACGTTGGGTAGGGGTCCTGCAGGGGCATAAAAGGATGGTTATTACATCTGTGTGTGTCATGGTGTGCAATGGGTGGGTGACCGTGTACCCCAGTGCTTGCATTCCTGTGTGGGACCTTGTGTGATGATGGTTTAGGGGGTTGTATGGGTATGTGCAGTGGGCATACTTTAGTGATGGGTGTCCATGCTTTGTTGTTGCATGCAGGGCTTGGTGTTGGGCTGGGTGGTTTGTGATGTTGGGACATATGTGACGAGTTGGGGTGCTGGGGGTGGGGGTATGTGATAGCATGCAGGTAGGGTGGGGGATGTAATAATTAAGATTTGTCTTACCAGAGTCCATTCCTCCAGCTACTCCTGCGAGGCCCTCAGGATGCATAATCGCCAAGACCTGCTCCTCCCATGTTGTTAGTTGTGGGGGAGGAGGTGGGGGTCCGCTGCCAGTCCGCTGAACCGCCAGGTGGTGTCTTGAGACCACGGAACGCACCTTCCCCCGTAGGTCGTTCCACCTCTTCCTGATGTCCTCCCGATTTCTTGGATGCTGGCCCACTGTGTTGACCCTGTCCAGTATTCTTCACCATAGCTTCATCTTCCTTGCAATTGAGGTGTCCTGCACCTGTGCTCCGAATAGCTGTGGCTCCACCTGGACGATTTTCTCCACAATGACCCTGAGCTCTTTCTTCGAGAACCTGGGGTGTCTTTGCCGTGCCATGGGGTGGTGTAGGTGATGTGTGGGGTGGATTGTGTGGTGATGAGTGTGGTGATTTGTTGTGGTGTGTTGTGTGAGGTGCGTGGAAGTTGTGTGGGTGATGGTGATGGTGTTGTGTGCCTGTGGATGCTGTTGTTCTTGCTGGTGCTGTCTCTCTCTGTGCTTCGTTCTACATTTTTGGTAGTAGGGGTTTGTGGGTTATGTGGGTGTGTGTTTTATATTGTATTGGGTGTGTGGGAGTGGTGTGTGTATGTGTATCAGGTGTGTGTATTTTGAATTGTCCAATGTGTGTGTATTTTGAGCGCGGCGGTGTGTACCGCCAATGGAATACCGCGGTTGAAAGACCGCTGCGTGGATTCGTGTGTCGTGATAGTGTGGGCGTATTTCTGTTGGTGTGATGGTGGAGGTTTTGTTATCGCCAGTTTATCACTGACCTTTGGTGTGGTGGACTTGTGTGGGTGTCTAAATTTTGGCGGATTCCGAAATGTGGGTCATAATAGCTGTGGTGGAAATCCGCGGCCGCGTGTTGGCGGTCTTCTGCACGGCGGTAAGCAACTTTTACAGCCAATGTTGTAATGACCGCCCATGTCTCTTGGGTACAGATGATATCAAGATCGTTAACAATTATATACCAGTCCTCGGTCCCTATCTCAATGCGGAGGCCTCCCACATTCCACTTGGCATATTTATAGCTCCCATCCTTCCACTCCCGAGACTCACTGCCCCCAGATACCACCTCAGGCAAACTAATTGTAGGCAAATTCCCCTCTATTACTTCCCAAAAAATTCTAGTAATACATGTCATACTAGCAAACTCGGCTAATACTGGAGGAACTGTGGGGGCCCACTAGTATTTTACCCCTTACAATCCCCTCCACTTCTTTATCCTCCTGACCATTATGACTTTGTAAATCGTTAGCTGATAGTGAGCCCAAAACCTAAAACCTGTTACTTGTGGGCACGGGCGGAATGGTGAATGACTCGATGCGGAGATAGGCCAGGGATTGTGGGGATAGCAGGTATCAATAAAAGAAACCCAAGGGGAACAGCGATAGAGAAGTGCCACATGGTGGACATGGGAGTGTCATGGATAGAATTTCCCTCACAAATCTAGGGCTTTTGTCCATGCATGCTCAAACCATCCTCTTTTCCTCTCAGGCTGTGTGGCTTTTCATGGGCATGTCAAAAGAACCGTAAGACTGGAAATAATATGGTTGAAACAACTAAGCAACCTTTAAAGGTCAATTTAATCTTGTAAACAATAATTAAGCTCATACAGACTCCTCTGAAAAATGTTCTGTAATAGGCCATATGGGTTAATATTTCTCCATTTTAATCTCACCTTGTTAGCCCTATATGCGTCAACCTGGTTCATTGTGGTATAGGACTCACTCTTTGGGCCCCAGAGCAAGGATGGGAGGATAATGGGGTCATTGTCACTCAATGAGGATTGTACAATTCAAGGGGTTTCACACACATTATTGGCGACTGAAGACATTAAAAAGCGATCTATAACAGATGAGGAGTTATTACCCCTAAAGGATGAGATTACTTCCCCATTAACCCCATGTTTACATCTCAATAACAGCAAATCATGTTTAGATCAAATTGAATTTAGAACATCTCCATAGTCATTGTGGCAAAAGTGATCATAGCCCACCACATCCTGGCTATTGAGCCCAAAGGCCTGGGATACTGGAGCAAAACAGGGTTGAATGTTAAAATATCTGGGCCATAACATAATATTGGTTGAATGGATTGAGGGCAAGAATTTATGGAGACCATGGTCCAATGCGTGGGCTACTCTGCTACAAATCGAAGACATTATTGTAGATATTGATTAACGCCACGTCCACCATACTCTTAGAAGTTAGCCACAGCAGTTGAGAGTTAGGGCCCACCCAAGAGGACATTTTAACTACTACAAGAAGTTTGTTAGAAATAGGTACCTGGAGCCCACCCTTGGCCCTCCCTGACTGGGAAGCAGTGGCACACAAGAAGTGTGAGGTAAATCCTTGAACATGTATATGGGTAACACACCATGGTGGTCATTACAACCCTGGCGGTCGGTGTTAAAGCGACGGTAAGACCGCCAACAGGCCGGCGGAAAAAAATGTGCAATTACGACCATGGCGGAAACCGCCAACAAAGACAGCCACTTTAACACTCCGACCGCCACGGCGGTACAAACAAACAGCGAGGCGGTCACCGGCTACAGACAGGCGGGAGGCAATGTACCGCAGACACTATTATGACAGGCCAATCCGCCACCTTTTCCGGGGCGGATTCACCGCGGATAAAAACACGTCGGAAACAGGAACCCCGAAGGAAAAACGCTCACCTCTATACACTCCACGAGGAATCAGGACACCATGGAGCCGGAACTCCAAATTCTCCCTGCAATAGTCTTCCTGCTCCTCTACCAGGAGCACAAACGCCGTCGGCGAAGACCACGGTGAGTACTGCACCTACGACACAGGGGAGGGTGGAGGGAAAAGAGAGTGACACACACACGCAACCCCCCCACCCTCACCCACTACAACACACACACTAATGCATATCAATACATCACAGTTACACCCCCCCAAACCCTCTGGAAGAATTCAAAAACAATAGAAAATGAGTGTAACCATTGGAATATATTAAAAGCAAGTAGGCAGAAATATATATATACACCATGTACATAATATATACCAAGCATAGTAGTCCAGGTAGTGTTCTAAGAAAGTCCGTGGAACACTGGGACCACACGGTATGGGCGAGGCCCACACAAGATTCCCGACCATGACGGAGAGAACACTGCAGGGGCATCAGAGAGCAACTAAACAGGCACCTTAGGGGGAGGGAAAGCGGGGTACCTCAGCCGCATGAGTGCACAACGCCAAATCCACGAGGGGGACACATGCCCACTGTTTAATCCTGGGGAGTGCAAAGCCACAGTCTCTCAAGTCTCTACAGTGGGTGGGTTGCCCACTGTTCAATCCTGGGGAGTGCAAAGCCACAGTCTCTCAAGTCTCTACAGTGGTTGGTCTGCCCACTGTTCAATCCTGGGGAGTGCAAAGCCACAGTCTCTCAAGTCGATAACAGTCTTCACTGGTTCTGGAGGGGGCATGGTGCCCAGAGTGCATCATTCACCCTGTGACGGACTCATTTGTGTCAGTGCCCTTGCCGATCATGGGCCAGCGGTGCCTGAGATGGCGGTGCCCTGTTCAGCGGTGCTTGAGATGGCGGTGCCCTGTGCAGCGGTGCTTGAGGTGGTGGTGCCCTGTTCAGCGGTGCTTGAGATGGCGGTGCCCTGTGCAGCAGTGCTTGAGGCGGCGGTGCCCTGTTCAGCGGGGCCTGAGATGGCGGTGCACTGTTCAGCGGTGCTTGAGATGGCGGTCTCCATTGCAGGGTCTCAGCTGCTAGCGGTCCTTCATGGCCCAGCGGGGCTTTTGCTGGTGGTCCTTCATGGCCCAGCGGGGCTTTTGCTGGCGGTGACCTCCTTGGCAGCTGGGCTTTGTGCTGGCGATGGCCCCCTGGGCAGCTGGGCTGGTGCTGGCAGTGGCCTCCTGGGCAGCTGGGCTGGTGCTGGCGGTGGCCTCCTGGGCAGCTGGGCTGGCCTCCTGGGCAGCTGGGATGATGGCGGTCTTCTCCACCGTGCTGCTCTTCCCAGACTTGCCAGGTTTCTTGTGGCCCTTCCCCACCTTGGAAGGTGTCACAGCTGACTCCACACTCCCACCGGGACCCCTGGGAGTGGCTTTAGTGGCTGGAGTCTTCCCCCTCTCCCGCCGGGCACTGGCCAACTTCTGATGCTTCACAGGTGGGTGACTGTCTGTGCTGTGGCTCCGTGCCACACTGGCTGCCCTGGTGGCCAGTGCACTCCAGATTCCGGTGACTACAGGCACCACTGGTCTCGGAGATGTTGTGGCTGAGGTGCTACTTCGGGACCTATGAGATGGACGGGGTGGGGGAGGTCAAGGTTGGACAGGAAAAGTTTCTTGGACACACTGGGACGGGTAGCTGGAGGGGGTTTGGGAATGGAGGAAGAGGTGGTGGATGTAGGAGGTGTACGTTTGGTGACTTTGGGTGAAGGTGCATGCGCTGGAGGCTGTCGTGAGGTATATGGCTATTGGGTGGGTGTGTGCCTGCGTTTGTGTATCTTGGGAGGGGGTGTCACAGACACACTGGGAGAGGACACAGGGGACATGTGAATGGTAGTGGGGTGGTGACTGCACGTGAGCGGGGTGTGGTGGTGGGTGTGCTGGAGAGGGACGTAGTGGCTGTAGAGGTAGTGCATGCAGGTGTGAGTGTAGATGAGACTGGGAGGGAGGAGGGAGACGAGGAGTAGGGGGACACAGTGGAGGCAGTGGATGTTGGTGTGTCTGCATGTGTGTGATGCTTGCGTGAATGCCTGTGGGATGTGTGGTGCTTATGTTTGCCTGAGCTACCCTTGTGTGTTGACGTGTTTGCATGTTGGTCTGATGGTGTGCTTGGGATAGGCTGAGGGACAGGGGATTGGGTCGGGGTGGAGGAGGTTGGAGGGGGGAGGCTAGACACAGGGACAATGGCTGCCATCAGTGCTGAGGCCAGAGACTGAAAAGCTCGCTAAAGGGCCGCCTGACCAGAATGAATGCCCTCCAGGAATGCATTTGTTTGTCGCAACTGCCTCTCTACACCCTGGATAGCATTCCAAATGGTAGACTGCCCAACAGTGAGGGACCTGAGGAGGTCAATGGCCTCCTCACTGAGGGCAGCAGGGGTGATTGGGGCAGGGCCTGAGGTGCCTGGGGTGAAGGTGATGCCCACCCTCCTGGGTGAGCGGGCACGGGGCAAAGGCTGAGGGGCTGCTGGGAGGGCGGTGCTGGTAGGGGGTGTGGCGGCTGTACCTGTAGATGCGGGGGCACAGATGTTGCCGCCACCACAAGGGAGCTCCCATCAGAGGACGAGTCCATGTCGGTGGTGTCAGCTCCTGTCCCCGCCGTGGAGCTCCCCTCACCCTCTGTCCCACTGGTGAATTCAGACTCCGTAGTCTCGCCCTCCAGGGCCATGTGGGATGCAACTCCCTCATGCTCCGGTGCCACTGCTCCTCCGCCTGATGATGCTAATGCACACAAGAACAGGGAGACCACAAAAGGGGGGGGAGACAGAAGAGAGACATGTTGAGTGCATGCATTACCGCTACCGTTGGCGGACACAACAGACACAGAAGCCCCCTGCACTATGCCGCGCTCTTGGGCTCCACTGTTCAATTCCTGGGAAATGGCCTACAAGGCTATAGACGACATCTGCACACATAGATGACACAGGGGCATGACTAGGTGTACTTGGCACTCTACAAAGGTGGGCTGGGGTGCCACATGGCCTGCCTTACGGAGGGGCCTTGCCTACGGAACTCGCCCTGGCCTAGGGAAACCCACAGCCCACCTCCCCACCTAGACCCCTCCACTGCGCGCAAAGTCAGCAGAATGCGAGTGTACTCACCCCCTTGTGGCTGCTGTGATGCCCTCAAGCGCCCATCCAACTCCGGGTAGGCCACCGCCAAGATCCTGAACATCAGGGGGGTCATGGTGCGACGGGCACCCCTCCCACGTTGGGAGGCCATCCCCAGCTGAGCCTCCGCTGTCTTCTTGCTCCAGCGGCGAATGTCCTCCCATCTTTTACGGCAGTGGGTGCTCTGTCTGTGGTAGACCCCCAGGGTCCGGACGTCCTTGGCGATGGCACGCCAAATATCTTTTTTCTGGTGGGCGCTGACCTACATGAAATGTACAGGGAAAAAAGAGAAGTTATTACCAACTGCACCGTCAAAGTGATTGGCCCCCATCCCTACCCTTGCCATGTGGCACATGCATTCACTGTCTTTCATGCACGCAGCACTCTCCCCCCTTCCTTCTTACATCCAGCCCTCTCCACACAGGCATAGCCCATACAACATGCTCCCTGTGTACATACCTGTTTGTCTGGAGGACCGTAGAGTAGCGTGTACTGGGGAAGGACCCCATCCACGAGCTTCTCCAACTCCTCCGATGTGAAGGCAGGGGCCCTTTCCCCAGACACTCGAGCCATTGTCTCTTCCAGACCGAGGTCACAGCAGCACTTGCAGTGTAGGTCCTCTGCTGTTGAAGATCAGGTATCGAGTGATTGAACAGATAGAAAATGGCGGTCACGTCCGCGGCGGTGCGTACCGCCACCGCCGGCGTACATCGTAATTGGCTCCTGGGACCCATAGGGTCCAATGTTAACCAATGCAGCATTGCGCCACGGTCTTCGACCGCCTACCGCGACGGTGTACAACGCCAGCGCAGTTACCTCACATCCCATTGTCCCAGTTTAGAGGTCAGGCAGCCGCCATTTCAGGGGCCCACATGGCTTCATTTCCAACTGCGTCACACATACCTAGCCTAGACTCAACACACATACAGGCCACCTTTTGTGTATGATTGGTGTTCTGGGTAAACTCTGGGTACGTACCTCTGAGTTGTTTGACTCTGTGCTCGCTGTTGTCCTTCATAGGCACCGTCCACTGGGACATGTGAGGAGATGGTGGCATCCTCCGGTGTACCGACTGTTGGTGGACCTGACGACAATGGAGGAGCGACATCTGATTATCACATACAGGCTTGAACGTGCCACAATCCAGGAACTGTGTACCCAGTTGGAGCCAGACCTGATGTCAGCTATCCGCCATCCCACAGGAATCCCCCCTCAAGTGCAGGGGCTGTCAGTGCTCCATTTCCTTGCAAGTGGGTCATTTCAAACAACAGTGGCCATAGCATCAGGGATGTCCCAGCCTATGTTTTCCAACGTGTTGTCCAGAGTGTTGTCTGCCCTGCTGAAACACATGCGGAGCTACATCGTTTTCCCTCAGGTGGAGGATTTGCCTACAGTGAAAGGTGATTTCTATGCCCTGGGACATATCCCCAACATCATTGGTGTAATTGATGGGACACATGTGGCTTTGGTCCCCCCCAACAGGAGTGAACAGGTATTCAGAAACTGGAAGAGTTATCATTCGATGAATGTACAGATGGTATGTTTGGCCGACCAGTACATCTCCCATGTGAATGCCAAGTTACCTGGCTCAGTGCATGACGCTTACATCCTGGGGAATAGCAGCATCCCCTATGTGATAGGTCAACTCCAGAGGCACCGTGTGTGGCTATTAGGTGAGCACCTGGAGGCAAGTCAGTGGGAATGGTTGTCTGGGTCTGGGGATATCCCTACAGGTTAGTGTGTGTCTAACAGTTGTCCCTCGCCATTTGTAGGTGACTCTGGTTACCCCAACCTGTCATGGCTACTGACCCCAGTGAGGAATTCCAGGACAAGGGGAGAGGCATGCTACAATGAGGCCCATGGGCGAACTAGGAGAGTGATCGAGCGGACCTTCGGCCTCCTGCAGGCCAGGTTCCGGTGCCTCCATATGACAGGCGGATCCCTATTCTACTCACCAAAGAAGGTGATGGTCCAGATGGCGGTGTTGTTGCAGCTGTGGAGCCTGTGGACAGTGAAGACGAGGAAGCAGAGGAAGAAGACGTGAACAACAGGGACTCAGTGATCCAGCAATATTTCCAGTGAGACACAGGTAAGAGTACAGACCTGCCTACTACATGTACTTTAACACTACTACCTCTCTACTGTCTGTCGTTTTCACCCAGTGTATGGTCACTGAGTTGTCACTTTCCCTTACGATTTCACAGATGTGGGTCCCACTGTGTGACATCTGCTTAGATTCCTCATGGACTAGAGCTGTGTGACATAGGTATGTTGACCTTACAATTGAAAGAGGTTTTTGTCACTGTAATTGCTAATACACTATTTTAAAATCACAGACAGACTCCAGATTGTTTTGTGCTTTCAGTGTGTTTATTAAGTGCTCAATATTGGACGGGTAGTGAAATGGTGAGGGGTGATGGCGGAGGAATGTCCATGGCAGAGTTCAGTCTATTAGTCTCACAGGTGCATTGCCCAAATGGGCATAGGAAGTGGAGCTGGGGCAGATTAAGAATGGACAGGGTGACAAAGTGGGACAGTAGGATGACAATCAGGGTGGTCTCATTTCTTGGCGGGGGTCTTGGCATCGTGCTCTGTCTTTGTCCTGGATCTCAGGGACCGTTTGCGGGGTGGTTCTACCTCTGCAGGGGGTGGGGTGCTGGTGTGGTGGTCCTGTGGCGGGGCGTCCTGCCCACTAGCGCCGGCAGAGGTGGTGGGCAGTTCATCGTCCATGCTAGTGTCAGGGGCCCCTTGTAGTGCCACAGTGTCCCTCCTAGTGTTCATGAGTTCCTTCAGCACCCATACGATGGTGCCCAGGGTGGAGCTGATGGTTCTGAGTTCCTCCCTGAAGCCCAAATACTGTTCCTCCTGCAGGGGCTGGGTCTCCTGAAACTTGGCCAGTACCGTTGCCATCGTCTCCTGGGAGTGATGGTAGACTCCCATGATGGAGGAGAGGGCCTCGTGGAGAGTGGGTTCCCTTGGCCTGTCCGCCCCCTGTCGCACAGCAGCCCTCCCAGTTCCCCTGTGTTCCTGGGCCTCCGTCCCCTGGACCATGTGCCCACTGGCCCAGGTCCCTGTTGTTGGGGTGGTGGGTTATCCTGGGTTCCCTGTAGTGGTGGACACACAGCTGATTTACGTGTCCTGGGGACGGGGTATGGGCCCGCTGGGTCGGTGCTGTGCTGGTGTTTCCAGAGGGGGGAAGGTCTGTGGTGGCCTGTGACTGGGTGAGGGGAACCGACTGTCCCGAGGTCCCCGATGGGCCGGGCTGGTCATCTAGATCCAGTTGGACAGAGCTGCTGTCATCACTGTGGGCCTCTTCTGTTGGTGGTGTGGACATGTGTGGACCCTCCTGTCCGGTGACGTTGGGTAGGGGTCCTGCAGGGGCATAAAAGGATGGTTATTACATCTGTGTGTGTCATGGTGTGCAATGGGTGGGTGACCGTGTACCCCAGTGCTTGCATTCCTGTGTGGGACCTTGTGTGATGATGGTTTAGGGGGTTGTATGGGTATGTGCAGTGGGCATACTTTAGTGATGGGTGTCCATGCTTTGTTGTTGCATGCAGGGCTTGGTGTTGGGCTGGGTGGTTTGTGATGTTGGGACATATGTGACAAGTTGGGGTGCTGGGGGTGGGGGTATGTGATAGCATGCAGGTAGGGTGGGGGATGTAATAATTAAGATTTGTCTTACCAGAGTCCATTCCTCCAGCTACTCCTGCGAGGCCCTCAGGATGCATAATCGCCAAGACCTGCTCCTCCCATGTTGTTAGTTGTGGGGGAGGAGGTGGGGGTCCGCTGCCAGTCCGCTGAACCGCCAGGTGGTGTCTTGAGACCACGGAACGCACCTTCCCCCGTAGGTCGTTCCACCTCTTCCTGATGTCCTCCCGATTTCTTGGATGCTGGCCCACTGTGTTGACCCTGTCCAGTATTCTTCACCATAGCTTCATCTTCCTTGCAATTGAGGTGTCCTGCACCTGTGCTCCGAATAGCTGTGGCTCCACCTGGATGATTTTCTCCACAATGACCCTGAGCTCTTTCTTCGAGAACCTGGGGTGTCTTTGCCGTGCCATGGGGTGGTGTAGGTGATGTGTGGGGTGGATTGTGTGGTGATGAGTGTGGTGATTTGTTGTGGTGTGTTGTGTGAGGTGCGTGGAAGTTGTGTGGGTGATGGTGATGGTGTTGTGTGCCTGTGGATGCTGTTGTTCTTGCTGGTGCTGTCTCTCTCTGTGCTTCGTTCTACATTTTTGGTAGTAGGGGTTTGTGGGTTATGTGGGTGTGTGTTTTATATTGTATTGGGTGTGTGGGAGTGGTGTGTGTATGTGTATCAGGTGTGTGTATTTTGAATTGTCCAATGTGTGTGTATTTTGAGCGCGGCGGTGTGTACCGCCAATGGAATACCGCGGTTGAAAGACCGCTGCGTGGATTCGTGTGTCGTGATAGTGTGGGCGTATTTCTGTTGGTGTGATGGTGGAGGTTTTGTTATCGCCAGTTTATCACTGACCTTTGGTGTGGTGGACTTGTGTGGGTGTCTAAATTTTGGCGGATTCCGAAATGTGGGTCATAATAGCTGTGGTGGAAATCCGCGGCCGCGTGTTGGCGGTCTTCTGCACGGCGGTAAGCAACTTTTACCGCCAATGTTGTAATGACCGCCCATGTCTCTTGGGTACAGATGATATCAAGATCGTTAACAATTATATACCAGTCCTCGGTCCCTATCTCAATGCGGAGGCCTCCCACATTCCACTTGGCATATTTATAGCTCCCATCCTTCCACTCCCGAGACTCACTGCCCCCAGATACCACCTCAGGCAAACTAATTGTAGGCAAATTCCCCTCTATTACTTCCCAAAAAATTCTAGTAATACATGTCATACTAGCAAACTCGGCTAATACTGGAGGAACTGTGGGGGCCCACTAGTATTTTACCCCTTACAATCCCCTCCACTTCTTTATCCTCCTGACCATTATGACTTTGTAAATCGTTAGCTGATAGTGAGCCCAAAACCTAAAACCTGTTACTTGTGGGCACGGGCGGAATGGTGAATGACTCGATGCGGAGATAGGCCAGGGATTGTGGGGATAGCAGGTATCAATAAAAGAAACCCAAGGGGAACAGCGATAGAGAAGTGCCACATGGTGGACATGGGAGTGTCATGGATAGAATTTCCCTCACAAATCTAGGGCTTTTGTCCATGCATGATCAAACCATCCTCTTTTCCTCTCAGGCTGTGTGGCTTTTCATGGGCATGTCAAAAGAACCGTAAGACAGGAAATAATATGGTTGAAACAACTAAGCAACCTTTAAAGGTCAATTTAATCTTGTAAACAATAATTAAGCTCATTCAGACTCCTCTGAAAAATGTTCTGTAATAGGCCATATGGGTTAATATTTCTCCATTTTAATCTCACCTTGTTAGCCCTATATGCGTCAACCTGGTTCATTGTGGTATAGGACTCACTCTTTGGGCCCCAGAGCAAGGATGGGAGGATAATGGGGTCATTGTCACTCAATGAGGATTGTACAATTCAAGGGGTTTCACACACATTATTGGCGACTGAAGACATTAAAAAGCGATCTATAACAGATGAGGAGTTATTACCCCTAAAGGATGAGATTACTTCCCCATTAACCCCATGTTTACATCTCAATAACAGCAAATCATGTTTAGATCAAATTGAATTTAGAACATCTCCATAGTCATTGTGGCAAAAGTGATCATAGCCCACCACATCCTGGCTATTGAGCCCAAAGGCCTGGGATACTGGAGCAAAACAGGGTTGAATGTTAAAATATCTGGGCCATAACATAATATTGGTTGAATGGATTGAGGGCAAGAATTTATGGAGACCATGGTCCAATGCGTGGGCTACTCTGCTACAAATCGAAGACATTATTGTAGATATTGATTAACGCCACGTCCACCATACTCTTAGAAGTTAGCCACAGCAGTTGAGAGTTAGGGCCCACCCAAGAGGACATTTTAACTACTACAAGAAGTTTGTTAGAAATAGGTACCTGGAGCCCACCCTTGGCCCTCCCTGACTGGGAAGCAGTGGCACACAAGAAGTGTGAGGTAAATCCTTGAACATGTATATGGGTAACACACCATGGTGGTCATTACAACCCTGGCGGTCGGTGTTAAAGCGACGGTAAGACCGCCAACAGGCCTGCGGAAAAAAATGTGCAATTACGACCATGGCGGAAACCGCCAACAAAGACAGCCACTTTAACACTCCGACCGCCACGGCGGTACAAACAAACAGTGAGGCGGTCACCGGCTACAGACAGGCGGGAGGCAATGTACCGCAGACACTATTATGACAGGCCAATCCGCCACCTTTTCCGGGGCGGATTCACCGCGGATAAAAACACGGCGGAAACAGGAATCCCGAAGGAAAAACGCTCACCTCTATACACTCCACGAGGAATCAGGACACCATGGAGCCGGAACTCCAAATTCTCCCTGCAATAGTCTTCCTGCTCCTCTACCAGGAGCACAAACGCCGTCGGCGAAGACCACGGTGAGTACTGCACCTACGACACAGGGGAGGGTGGAGGGAAAAGAGAGTGACACACACATGCAACCCCCCCACCCTCACCCACTACAACACACACACTAATGCATATCAATACATCACAGTTACACCCCCCCAAACCCTCTGGAAGAATTAAAAAACAATAGAAAATGAGTGTAACCATTGGAATATATTAAAAGCAAGTAGGCAGAAATATATATATACACCATGTACATAATATATACCAAGCATAGTAGTCCAGGTAGTGTTCTAAGAAAGTCCGTGGAACACTGGGACCACACGGTATGGGCGAGGCCCACACAAGATTCCCGACCATGACGGAGAGAACACTGCAGGGGCATCAGAGAGCAACTAAACAGGCACCTTAGGGGGAGGGAAAGCGGGGTACCTCAGCCGCATGAGTGCACAACGCCAAATCCACGAGGGGGCCACATGCCCACTGTTTAATCCTGGGGAGTGCAAAGCCACAGTCTCTCAAGTCTCTACAGTGGGTGGGTTGCCCACTGTTCAATCCTGGGGAGTGCAAAGCCACAGTCTCTCAAGTCTCTACAGTGGGTGGTCTGCCCACTGTTCAATCCTGGGGAGTGCAAAGCCACAGTCTCTCAAGTCGATAACAGTCTTCACTGGTTCTGGAGGGGGCATGGTGCCCAGAGTGCATCATTCACCCTGTGACGGACTCATTTGTGTCAGTGCCCTTGCCGATCATGGGCCAGCGGTGCTTGAGATGGCGGTGCCCTGTTCAGCGGTGCTTGAGATGGCGGTGCCCTGTGCAGCGGTGCTTGAGGTGGTGGTGCCCTGTTCAGCGGTGCTTGAGATGGCGGTGCCCTGTGCAGCAGTGCTTGAGGCGGCGGTGCCCTGTTCAGCGGGGCCTGAGATGGCGGTGCACTGTTCAGCGGTGCTTGAGATGGCGGTCTCCATTGCAGGGTCTCAGCTGCTAGCGGTCCTTCATGGCCCAGCGGGGCTTTTGCTGGTGGTCCTTCATGGCCCAGCGGGGCTTTTGCTGGCGGTGACCTCCTTGGCAGCTGGGCTTTGTGCTGGCGATGGCCCCCTGGGCAGCTGGGCTGGTGCTGGCAGTGGCCTCCTGGGCAGCTGGGCTGGTGCTGGCGGTGGCCTCCTGGGCAGCTGGGCTGGCCTCCTGGGCAGCTGGGATGATGGCGGTCTTCTCCACCGTGCTGCTCTTCCCAGACTTGCCAGGTTTCTTGTGGCCCTTCCCCACCTTGGAAGGTGTCACAGCTGACTCCACACTCCCACCGGGACCCCTGGGAGTGGCTTTAGTGGCTGGAGTCTTCCCCCTCTCCCGCCGGGCACTGGCCAACTTCTGATGCTTCACAGGTGGGTGACTGTCTGTGCTGTGGCTCCGTGCCACACTGGCTGCCCTGGTGGCCAGTGCACTCCAGATTCCGGTGACTACAGGCACCACTGGTCTCGGAGATGTTGTGGCTGAGGTGCTACTTCGGGACCTATGAGATGGACGGGGTGGGGGAGGTGTGGGAAAGAGGTCAAGGTTGGACAGGAAAAGTTTCTTGGACACACTGGGACGGGTAGCTGGAGGGGGTTTGGGAATGGAGGAAGAGGTGGTGGATGTAGGAGGTGTACGTTTGGTGACTTTGGGTGAAGGTGCATGCGCTGGAGGCTGTCGTGAGGTATATGGCTATTGGGTGGGTGTGTGCCTGCGTTTGTGTATCTTGGGAGGGGGTGTCACAGACACACTGGGAGAGGACACAGGGGACATGTGAATGGTAGTGGGGTGGTGACTGCACGTGAGCGGGGTGTGGTGGTGGGTGTGCTGGAGAGGGACGTAGTGGCTGTAGAGGTAGTGCATGCAGGTGTGAGTGTAGATGAGACTGGGAGGGAGGAGGGAGACGAGGAGTAGGGGGACACAGTGGAGGCAGTGGATGTTGGTGTGTCTGCATGTGTGTGATGCTTGCGTGAATGCCTGTGGGATGTGTGGTGCTTATGTTTGCCTGAGCTACCCTTGTGTGTTGACGTGTTTGCATGTTGGTCTGATGGTGTGCTTGGGATAGGCTGAGGGACAGGGGATTGGGTCGGGGTGGAGGAGGTTGGAGGGGGGAGGCTAGACACAGGGACAATGGCTGCCATCAGTGCTGAGGCCAGAGACTGAAAAGCTCGCTAAAGGGCCGCCTGACCAGAATGAATGCCCTCCAGGAATGCATTTGTTTGTCGCAACTGCCTCTCTACACCCTGGATAGCATTCCAAATGGTAGACTGCCCAACAGTGAGGGACCTGAGGAGGTCAATGGCCTCCTCACTGAGGGCAGCAGGGGTGATTGGGGCAGGGCCTGAGGTGCCTGGGGTGAAGGTGATGCCCACCCTCCTGGGTGAGCGGGCACGGGGCAAAGGCTGAGGGGCTGCTGGGAGGGCGGTGCTGGTAGGGGGTGTGGCGGCTGTACCTGTAGATGCGGGGGCACAGATGTTGCCGCCACCACAAGGGAGCTCCCATCAGAGGACGAGTCCATGTCGGTGGTGTCAGCTCCTGTCCCCGCCGTGGAGCTCCCCTCACCCTCTGTCCCACTGGTGAATTCAGACTCCGTAGTCTCGCCCTCCAGGGCCATGTGGGATGCAACTCCCTCATGCTCCGGTGCCACTGCTCCTCCGCCTGATGATGCTAATGCACACAAGAACAGGGAGACCACAAAAGGGGGGGGAGACAGAAGAGAGACATGTTGAGTGCATGCATTACCGCTACCGTTGGCGGACACAACAGACACAGAAGCCCCCTGCACTATGCCGCGCTCTTGGGCTCCACTGTTCAATTCCTGGGAAATGGCCTACAAGGCTATAGACGACATCTGCACACATAGATGACACAGGGGCATGACTAGGTGTACTTGGCACTCTACAAAGGTGGGCTGGGGTGCCACATGGCCTGCCTTACGGAGGGGCCTTGCCTACGGAACTCGCCCTGGCCTAGGGAAACCCACAGCCCACCTCCCCACCTAGACCCCTCCACTGCGCGCAAAGTCAGCAGAATGCGAGTGTACTCACCCCCTTGTGGCTGCTGTGATGCCCTCAAGCGCCCATCCAACTCCGGGTAGGCCACCGCCAAGATCCTGAACATCAGGGGGGTCATGGTGCGACGGGCACCCCTCCCACGTTGGGAGGCCATCCCCAGCTGAGCCTCCGCTGTCTTCTTGCTCCAGCGGCGAATGTCCTCCCATCTTTTACGGCAGTGGGTGCTCTGTCTGTGGTAGACCCCCAGGGTCCGGACGTCCTTGGCGATGGCACGCCAAATATCTTTTTTCTGGTGGGCGCTGACCTACATGAAATGTACAGGGAAAAAAGAGAAGTTATTACCAACTGCACCGTCAAAGTGATTGGCCCCCATCCCTACCCTTGCCATGTGGCACATGCATTCACTGTCTTTCATGCACGCAGCACTCTCCCCCCTTCCTTCTTACATTCAGCCCTCTCCACACAGGCATAGCCCATACAACATGCTCCCTGTGTACATACCTGTTTGTCTGGAGGACCGTAGAGTAGCGTGTACTGGGGAAGGACCCCATCCACGAGCTTCTCCAACTCCTCCGATGTGAAGGCAGGGGCCCTTTCCCCAGACACTCGAGCCATTGTCTCTTCCAGACCGAGGTCACAGCAGCACTTGCAGTGTAGGTCCTCTGCTGTTGAAGATCAGGTATCGAGTGATTGAACAGATAGAAAATGGCGGTCACGTCCGCGGCGGTGCGTACCGCCACCGCCGGCGTACATCGTAATTGGCTCCTGGGACCCATAGGGTCCAATGTTAACCAATGCAGCATTGCGCCACGGTCTTCGACCGCCTACCGCGACGGTGTACAACGCCAGCGCAGTTACCTCACATCCCATTGTCCCAGTTTAGAGGTCAGGCAGCCGCCATTTCAGGGGCCCACATGGCTTCATTTCCAACTGCGTCACACATACCTAGCCTAGACTCAACACACATACAGGCCACCTTTTGTGTATGATTGGTGTTCTGGGTAAACTCTGGGTACGTACCTCTGAGTTGTTTGACTCTGTGCTCGCTGTTGTCCTTCATAGGCACCGTCCACTGGGACATGTGAGGAGATGGTGGCATCCTCCGGTGTACCGACTGTTGGTGGACCTGACGACAATGGAGGAGCGACATCTGATTATCACATACAGGCTTGAACGTGCCACAATCCAGGAACTGTGTACCCAGTTGGAGCCAGACCTGATGTCAGCTATCCGCCATCCCACAGGAATCCCCCCTCAAGTGCAGGGGCTGTCAGTGCTCCATTTCCTTGCAAGTGGGTCATTTCAAACAACAGTGGCCATAGCATCAGGGATGTCCCAGCCTATGTTTTCCAACGTGTTGTCCAGAGTGTTGTCTGCCCTGCTGAAACACATGCGGAGCTACATCGTTTTCCCTCAGGTGGAGGATTTGCCTACAGTGAAAGGTGATTTCTATGCCCTGGGACATATCCCCAACATCATTGGTGTAATTGATGGGACACATGTGGCTTTGGTCCCCCCCAACAGGAGTGAACAGGTATTCAGAAACTGGAAGAGTTATCATTCGATGAATGTACAGATGGTATGTTTGGCCGACCAGTACATCTCCCATGTGAATGCCAAGTTACCTGGCTCAGTGCATGACGCTTACATCCTGGGGAATAGCAGCATCCCCTATGTGATAGGTCAACTCCAGAGGCACCGTGTGTGGCTATTAGGTGAGCACCTGGAGGCAAGTCAGTGGGAATGGTTGTCTGGGTCTGGGGATATCCCTACAGGTTAGTGTGTGTCTAACAGTTGTCCCTCGCCATTTGTAGGTGACTCTGGTTACCCCAACCTGTCATGGCTACTGACCCCAGTGAGGAATTCCAGGACAAGGGGAGAGGCATGCTACAATGAGGCCCATGGGCGAACTAGGAGAGTGATCGAGCGGACCTTCGGCCTCCTGCAGGCCAGGTTCCGGTGCCTCCATATGACAGGCGGATCCCTATTCTACTCACCAAAGAAGGTGATGGTCCAGATGGCGGTGTTGTTGCAGCTGTGGAGCCTGTGGACAGTGAAGACGAGGAAGCAGAGGAAGAAGACGTGAACAACAGGGACTCAGTGATCCAGCAATATTTCCAGTGAGACACAGGTAAGAGTACAGACCTGCCTACTACATGTACTTTAACACTACTACCTCTCTACTGTCTGTCGTTTTCACCCAGTGTATGGTCACTGAGTTGTCACTTTCCCTTACGATTTCACAGATGTGGGTCCCACTGTGTGACATCTGCTTAGATTCCTCATGGACTAGAGCTGTGTGACATAGGTATGTTGACCTTACAATTGAAAGAGGTTTTTGTCACTGTAATTGCTAATACACTATTTTAAAATCACAGACAGACTCCAGATTGTTTTGTGCTTTCAGTGTGTTTATTAAGTGCTCAATATTGGACGGGTAGTGAAATGGTGAGGGGTGATGGCGGAGGAATGTCCATGGCAGAGTTCAGTCTATTAGTCTCACAGGTGCATTGCCCAAATGGGCATAGGAAGTGGAGCTGGGGCAGATTAAGAATGGACAGGGTGACAAAGTGGGACAGTAGGATGACAATCAGGGTGGTCTCATTTCTTGGCGGGGGTCTTGGCATCGTGCTCTGTCTTTGTCCTGGATCTCAGGGACCGTTTGCGGGGTGGTTCTACCTCTGCAGGGGGTGGGGTGCTGGTGTGGTGGTCCTGTGGCGGGGCGTCCTGCCCACTAGCGCCGGCAGAGGTGGTGGGCAGTTCATCGTCCATGCTAGTGTCAGGGGCCCCTTGTAGTGCCACAGTGTCCCTCCTAGTGTTCACGAGTTCCTTCAGCACCCATACGATGGTGCCCAGGGTGGAGCTGATGGTTCTGAGTTCCTCCCTGAAGCCCAAATACTGTTCCTCCTGCAGGGGCTGGGTCTCCTGAAACTTGGCCAGTACCGTTGCCATCGTCTCCTGGGAGTGATGGTAGACTCCCATGATGGAGGAGAGGGCCTCGTGGAGAGTGGGTTCCCTTGGCCTGTCCGCCCCCTGTCGCACAGCAGCCCTCCCAGTTCCCCTGTGTTCCTGGGCCTCCGTCCCCTGGACCATGTGCCCACTGGCCCAGGTCCCTGTTGTTGGGGTGGTGGGTTATCCTGGGTTCCCTGTAGTGGTGGACACACAGCTGATTTACGTGTCCTGGGGACGGGGTATGGGCCCGCTGGGTCGGTGCTGTGCTGGTGTTTCCAGAGGGGGGAAGGTCTGTGGTGGCCTGTGACTGGGTGAGGGGAACCGACTGTCCCGAGGTCCCCGATGGGCCGGGCTGGTCATCTAGATCCAGTTGGACAGAGCTGCTGTCATCACTGTGGGCCTCTTCTGTTGGTGGTGTGGACATGTGTGGACCCTCCTGTCCGGTGACGTTGGGTAGGGGTCCTGCAGGGGCATAAAAGGATGGTTATTACATCTGTGTGTGTCATGGTGTGCAATGGGTGGGTGACCGTGTACCCCAGTGCTTGCATTCCTGTGTGGGACCTTGTGTGATGATGGTTTAGGGGGTTGTATGGGTATGTGCAGTGGGCATACTTTAGTGATGGGTGTCCATGCTTTGTTGTTGCATGCAGGGCTTGGTGTTGGGCTGGGTGGTTTGTGATGTTGGGACATATGTGACGAGTTGGGGTGCTGGGGGTGGGGGTATGTGATAGCATGCAGGTAGGGTGGGGGATGTAATAATTAAGATTTGTCTTACCAGAGTCCATTCCTCCAGCTACTCCTGCGAGGCCCTCAGGATGCATAATCGCCAAGACCTGCTCCTCCCATGTTGTTAGTTGTGGGGGAGGAGGTGGGGGTCCGCTGCCAGTCCGCTGAACCGCCAGGTGGTGTCTTGAGACCACGGAACGCACCTTCCCCCGTAGGTCGTTCCACCTCTTCCTGATGTCCTCCCGATTTCTTGGATGCTGGCCCACTGTGTTGACCCTGTCCAGTATTCTTCACCATAGCTTCATCTTCCTTGCAATTGAGGTGTCCTGCACCTGTGCTCCGAATAGCTGTGGCTCCACCTGGACGATTTTCTCCACAATGACCCTGAGCTCTTTCTTCGAGAACCTGGGGTGTCTTTGCCGTGCCATGGGGTGGTGTAGGTGATGTGTGGGGTGGATTGTGTGGTGATGAGTGTGGTGATTTGTTGTGGTGTGTTGTGTGAGGTGCGTGGAAGTTGTGTGGGTGATGGTGATGGTGTTGTGTGCCTGTGGATGCTGTTGTTCTTGCTGGTGCTGTCTCTCTCTGTGCTTCGTTCTACATTTTTGGTAGTAGGGGTTTGTGGGTTATGTGGGTGTGTGTTTTATATTGTATTGGGTGTGTGGGAGTGGTGTGTGTATGTGTATCAGGTGTGTGTATTTTGAATTGTCCAATGTGTGTGTATTTTGAGCGCGGCGGTGTGTACCGCCAATGGAATACCGCGGTTGAAAGACCGCTGCGTGGATTCGTGTGTCGTGATAGTGTGGGCGTATTTCTGTTGGTGTGATGGTGGAGGTTTTGTTATCGCCAGTTTATCACTGACCTTTGGTGTGGTGGACTTGTGTGGGTGTCTAAATTTTGGCGGATTCCGAAATGTGGGTCATAATAGCTGTGGTGGAAATCCGCGGCCGCGTGTTGGCGGTCTTCTGCACGGCGGTAAGCAACTTTTACCGCCAATGTTGTAATGACCGCCCATGTCTCTTGGGTACAGATGATATCAAGATCGTTAACAATTATATACCAGTCCTCGGTCCCTATCTCAATGCGGAGGCCTCCCACATTCCACTTGGCATATTTATAGCTCCCATCCTTCCACTCCCGAGACTCACTGCCCCCAGATACCACCTCAGGCAAACTAATTGTAGGCAAATTCCCCTCTATTACTTCCCAAAAAATTCTAGTAATACATGTCATACTAGCAAACTCGGCTAATACTGGAGGAACTGTGGGGGCCCACTAGTATTTTACCCCTTACAATCCCCTCCACTTCTTTATCCTCCTGACCATTATGACTTTGTAAATCGTTAGCTGATAGTGAGCCCAAAACCTAAAACCTGTTACTTGTGGGCACGGGCGGAATGGTGAATGACTCGATGCGGAGATAGGCCAGGGATTGTGGGGATAGCAGGTATCAATAAAAGAAACCCAAGGGGAACAGCGATAGAGAAGTGCCACATGGTGGACATGGGAGTGTCATGGATAGAATTTCCCTCACAAATCTAGGGCTCCGAAAGTTAACAATTACACAGCCACCCATGAAATTTTTCTCTAGAGAGCCAACCCACCCCACTCTCCTGGTTAAAAGAATTTGATGTGCACAATCAGGTGAGTATAAATTATTTAGGGCCAGCCAATGCATAACATTATTCTTCAGAGCCTCAGGGGATTCAATCTGACCTGACTGCAAAAGGGGGACATTAACCATAACAGTTACATAAGGGCAACAGGATGGTGGTAAATCAATAATAGTTGGTTCACCCAAGGTGGGCATAGCAACAGTCCCAGATGTTGCGAGGCTGCAGTGAGGTACTCTTAGTGGGAATTATACTAGATCTTGAATTACCCACTGCCGGGCCATGCAGTTTTTGCAAGAAGTAGTACAACACCCTGTGGTTTATCCTATTTCACACTCCTCCCTTCGTTGCCCTATGTCTGAGGCCCTCTGGCTGGCCCCCTCAATATTACCAACTGCAGAATCTACAACCTGCAGAGTTACAATATTGCATTGCCCATTTAGTAACACGCCTGCTGAACAGTAAGAGACCGAAGGGTAGCTTCTGACACAAGGCAATGATCTTCCCAACCTCCCCTTCAAATTTGTCCAACTTATCTTTAAGTGGCATTAGCAAGTCACTGATAGCAGTTAAAAGTTTATTCCAGGATTTATCTTCAGAGTTGGGTAGGGAAGGGAGACCCAGATCAACAGCGGCCCCCTTTCTGCAGCGTCTCTTTCTTTTGGTAGAAGGTGAATGAGTGGCTGATATAGAAGCCGCAGCAACAGGATCCATAACTCCTAAGGCCTCTTCACCACATCTCCCTACGTCGGTGTCCAGAGAATGGTTCATATCAGTAACCAAATCCACCGGGCTAGAGGGCATCCCTGTGGCTTCACTAAGCCCAGCCACCTCCAAGGATAAGCGCCTTTCTGCCAGGTCTATCACCTTGGTGATAACCCCCACCGCCTGGACTAGGAAGGAGTTAATGCAGAGCAAGTTGTCTCAGGGGCTGACTTCTGAATTCCTGGTTTACGCTTACCCATGTCCACACTGGGTACTGACAAAGATCCCACAGGAAAACGTTTACACCTGTAAAGAACAAACAGGGACCTCTACCCCAGAGGGCAAAAGAAGGAGGTTATCGGGAGTGACAATTTGACGACAATATCACTTACTTTGCTCCTTTTGGTGCAACTTCCTATGGTATTAACCTGCACGACAGTATTTGGAGCCCGTGGCCAACAGCCAAGAGGGCAGGCCCAGCCCAGCCTTAACAAGCTGCGTACTGGCGCAGATGGATCCGCTCTTGGCATGGTCTTCGCCCGGGCACGCGCAGTGGGGGCAAGGTATGAATGTCATGCGCCTCTGGGTATGAAAGGAATGACACCAGGGAGGTGTAGTTCAGGCAGCCCCCTGGGTCCTTTGACCAACAGCTGAGCGTCCAGTGCAGCGGGGGCACAGTATGAACTTTATGCACTTCTTGGCATGAATGGAATGACTGTGGCAGCTTCCTGCCACAAAGACACCAGGGAGGTGTAGTTCAGGCAGCCCCCGGGTCTCCTGACCAACAGCTGAGTGTCCCACGCAGTGGGGGCGCTGTATGAACTTTATGCACCTCCAGATCCCCCGACCAACAGCTGAGCTTAGTCTGCTCTTACCATACCCTTGCACAAATACCCCTACTGTAAGGAGTGATTATTTGAGCAGTGAAGCTGTACAAGAGGGAGAGACCTAGATAACAGATGCACTTACATGGAGTGCTAAAAGATAAAAGTAGCTTTTGAAGTATGAACAGTGGCAGGCTACACCACAGCTAATTAAAACGGTTATAAATAGGCTATGCACCGGGGTAAGGATAAACCCAAGAAAAGAAAGGAAAGCAATGAATAAGAAGCAAACAAATGAGTGACAGTCAACCAGTTGTAAGCAGTGGGCAAACAATAAGCTGCTCCACTCCAACGTAATCCCACATTGGAGTGGAGCAGAAAGGGTGGGGAAACACAATATTTCACGCAACAAACATAAAACACAAATGGGGACTAAAACAAACAACAGAAAAGTAAAACTGTCTCAGGAAACAGCTACCTCCTTAATTTTATTGTGGGACCGCCTGGTCAGTATTAAAATTGGACCCCTGGTGGTGATCTCAGGTTGCCATTACCTGTTCATCCCAGTATCTGTTTATAAGTCAACATGCTTCAGTCATTTCCTGCTGCCCCTTTGGGTCAGTCAGCCTTCATCAGGACCTCCACAGATCCCCGTTATAACTCTCCCCTACCTGTCATCAATCAGGGCTTATATCACTCTATGTATCCGGGAACATTTCTCCCTGGTCATATACACACTGTGGATTATCTATAATGTAAAAGGGTAGAGAACCAAACAAGAACATATTCTTATTGCGTTGGGAGAATATGTTTTATCCACTCTCTCCCTACCCGCCACAAATTATTCTCTTGTTATCTACTTCTCCACATATCCATGTGGAAGCGTGCATTAAATTCCCTTCTCTCAAAATAAGTCCTTTTCACCGTAGAAATCTCTGTTTTTTCACCATCACCCAGTAGTGAGCGTATCACATTCAAATAAAAACTATTTTACACTCACGGAGTTTTCATTAATTCTCTTTTCAACCCGGCGCCAGGTGAGAGCACCACCCTGTAGTCACACACTGAATTGAAGCAAAGGGAAATCCTGTTGAAATCCAAGCACAGGTCCCAGATCAAAAAATCAGGAGTTCTTTAAATTCACAAAACATATATTGTGCCCATTGAACCTCATGGGTCCTCGTTCCTTCCTTTCCCCCAGTATCTGTATTGCTAGTATTCGTAAGAAATGTTCGGCAGACTACAATGAGCTGCACAAAAAATCACCCTCCGGTCTGTGGATGACAAAACATCACCCATCACCCCCTCCGCCTCCTCACTTCATCAAGGGACCAGTGCCTCCTCGTATACCGCCGCCCTGCTCCGAGTATGGAACCGGGCCGGTTGTTTACAGCCTCTAATACTCCTCCTCTAACGGCAGCACGTCATTGCGTTGTCCATCTCCTCCCTCAGGCGGTGAGCCAGCTCCCGTTGTTAGTTATTGGCCCACATCAGCAGCCTTGTTGGAGATATAATTCATGGCCAGAATCGGCGGCCATGTTTAAAGGATTATTCACATCCGAGATGTCCCCAAACAAATATGTATTTATTTATAGAAAGGAGCAAAATAATTTATTATATAACAATTAAATTAATATATAACTTTAAAAATAATATATTCAATGCTCTAATGTCCCTGGTCTCTCCCCTCAGTGCCCACACCTAATCAGTAAGGGCCCTCCTCCCCCACTGAATTAATATAACAGTAAATCGAAAAATGGGGAAAGAAGGAGAGAATCAAGGAAAAGGGGCATAGAGCAAAAAGGAAAATAAAGAAGAGAAAAAAGAAATGGGAATTGGGGAAAAATCATTTTTATATATATATATATGGGTCAGGGAGGACCAAAAAAAGGGGAGGGGGGTGTAGTTTTTTGGGGCTTTCACATCCCAAATGGGAAATGCAGTCACCCTATCTTGGAGTACTACTGTGGTGACCAGCAGTACTCTACATCACTCATGTTGTCCATCTGTCCATTCACTCTAGCGGCCCCCTTAATGACAATTTAATTGATGCCAGGGGATATTATCAATCAAACCCTGTCTGTGACTACGGATTCGATAGATCCATCGTTGTTCATGGTTAAATAAAAATCCACTTATATCCGTACCATGGGTTGGTAGGGCTGGTTTTTCTAATACCCATTGTTAAGCCTTTCGTGGCTAGCCCCCCCCCCCCCCCCCCCCTCCGGTTCTAAGCCTTTTTTTTGCTATTTCAGGTAGTTTGCTCTTAGGCCTCCATAGTGTTTTGTCCATATAAGCTGTCTATCCCAAATTTGCACCCTTTTTTCAACATCCTGGAGATTCCAAAGGTACCCAAGGTTTGTGGATTGCCCAGGAGGGGGCCAAGAAATTAGCCAAAATATAACTAAAATTGTTTTTTGGGGAACAAAAGTGCTGTAGAAAAAAGTGTGTTTTTTTCCCTGCAAATGGCATCAACAAAAGGTTTGCAGTGCTAAAATAACAATCTTCCCACCTTTCGGAGACAGGGAGACATTTTTATTTAACATATCTTATTGCATTTATTGAAAATGAACATAAAGATTACATCAAATAACATATTGCATCATAATATGACAAGTATTAAATTCTTTAAGTACAATTACGGTGTATCTAGGTATTAGGCATAGGAAAAAAGGGAAAAACATATCACATTCATGGACTTGTTAGAATGTCAATATAATGAGTGATGCAAAATACAAAAGATAAGAAAGATATAAACATCAACAACAAAAGAAAATAAACATACGCGCCACCCACTCTCCAACCGGCCTGCCTTGTTGTTTTGTACAGTATATCATTATCGTCTATTCATTGTAAGAAAGAGGGGAGCGGTCCCTGCATTCTTATTATTGTAAGAGGTGTGTAACATGTCAATGTCAAGTAAAGAGTCAAACATCAGGGGCGGTGGGCCCACAGAAGTCTGCTGTAGTCGTGTGTTGTGGGATCAGTCTGTATCCCCTTCTTCTGTTTTAAAGTGTTCGAATGGCATCCCACATTATGGCTATGGGTTGCTTATGTAGGCCGCGGTATTCCTTTCTATGGAGCGCTAGGCTCTCAACTGAGCCCCAATGCCATACTTCTTCACTCCAACCTGTAACTGGAGATGCTGTGAGGGGACTTCCAGTGTCTCATTATTTGCTCCCACAAATCATGCTATTGCTTTTGAGGCTTTGGGACTCAGGTAGAGGCCCAAAAAGACAGTGTTCCATTGTGTCCCAGTGTGCATTTTCCATAAAGGATCTAAAAGGTTCACGGACCTCTGCCCCCTATGTGAGTAAGGCGGATAATGACTATATTATATGTATTAAATTTGCCTCTTCAGTCTGGCGTTGCAGACACGAGGATGGAACCATAGGGAACATCTTGTGTAGGTTAGAGGGCGTTGAAAATGCTCAATGCAGGAGCATAAACTGAATGAACTTGAAAAGTGTGTTGTGGGGTATTATGCAGGTTATTCCAGAATGAAGCCAGTGCCCATCTCTCATGTATTGTCTTGCACCAGTGAATGAGTGGTAGGTTCTGAGTCCCTTGGTGCCCTTTGTGTCCGTACATAGCCTAATATGTTAGCGTGCTTCAGGAAATAAGCTCCAGAGAGTTCCTCGGCTTGCATGAAGTTCTGGTGGGATTGTATTAGGGCATCTTCAAAGAGGTCCTTATCATAGTAATCCCTGCCTCCTCCCATGGCACTAGTCTTGTAGACATGAGTGTGCCCAAAGAGATAGACATATCACATAGGGGGATGCTCGGGCGTAAGGGAGTGTTATGTGTGTAACGGTGTGCTTGTTTCCAATATGTTATGACGTTATGTAGGAGTATGAGAAGTGTGGGGGGACATGCGATTCCTGGCAATAGGAATTTATGTAAACTTCCTGTGCGTAGCATGGGTTCTGTATAACCGATGTCCTGCAAATGTATTCCAGCCAACCTGTAGAAGAGCCATCTTAAATGGGCTGCAAAGCAGTAAGATCAGAAATCAGGAGCTCCCAATACGTCACTCTGTAGGTAATAGTAATTTTGAAAGACTGACTCATCGTCTGCCAGCACCCTGAAGGAGATCGAGGAAAAGAGAATTGAGTAACTTGAAGACTGGATTGTAGTGAATCCTAGTTTGCATTAATGGGAAATAGGAGTTAGCTAGGCCTTTGGCTTGCAGACTCGTGCCCCCGTCACCTAGAGACTTTTACCCTACTTAGCGTGCTCTGTTTTATCACATTTATTTAATTATATCTTTTAAGATGACTGCTTTGTTTTCAGTTAGGCCTATGTTTTAGTTCCACATTATCAGTGCCACTGCGCTAAGGAGTCAATATCAAGTGATAAAGATAAAGAAACTCTAGGTGTTCACATTAGCACACCAAAGGGACGATGGGTGTTGAACTCCATTACTCCTCACCATACCATCCCGAGGGAAATTCGGTTGTGGAGAGGATCAACCGTGATCTAAAGCAGTCCTTAACAGCTAGGGTATTAGGTGACTGTGGGTGTTGAACTCCATTACTCCTCACCATATCATCCCAAGGGAAATTTGGTCGTGGAGAGGTTGAACGGTGATATAAAGCAGTCCTTAACAGCTAGAGAATTAGGTTCTGACTGCAGTTGGCTCCATCACCTATATGGGCTCTAGAGAGCACTGAATAATCTGCCAAGACAGTCCTTGGGGGGACGCACTCCCTATGAGGTTCTCCTTGGGATACCTATGTATGTTCCAGATCTAGATGGTCCTAGTTTGGTGTCTTACAGAAGCTTCAGCAATTTTGTGATGATAAATCATCTGCCAGTGCTGCCACCTTAGGAATAAGGGATTTACCAACAACTTCCACTGGCTGGATTCGTAAAGTCGGGGATCTGGTTTGTGAGAAGATCGCTGTGAAGAAGGAATTCTGTCCATCCTACAGAGCACCGGTCCCAGTCCTGGGAGTACAAGGTACCAGAACTGTAATCTTACCACCGCTGCCTGGTTCCAAAGCAAACAGATTAATTTCCATTGATGACGTCAAACTACACCATGTGGCCGATCCTGCACAGTAGACGAAGAGGTGCCTTGGGTAGTTCCCGGTCCCCTCTCACTACCCAACAGAACATACCTCTTCAAAGTAGAAATAACAACACCACTTTGGACTACACAACAATCTCCAACGATGCTACAAATGCCTCCTTGACCGTGGGGAGGGTAGAAAATTAGCTCCTGCTGATTCCAGTTACTACTTCAATGACAGCACCTGTCCAAGATTTGGCTGTTTTCTACACCAACACTACACACACTGACGACACTGTCTACTATGAGCCTCCATGCGAAGTGTATCCATCCACCAGTAATGTATCTGCATTTGCAGAGACTGCCTCTGCTTTTTTAATCGAGATTGATGACTTTTCTTCAGACTCATCCACTCCAATAATTAAAAATTTGTCAAAGACCTGTAAGCTGTACCTATGGCTTAAACATAAATATTTAATACACCCATGGAACTAGTTATGGTTGTGCTTGACAATTTCTTCATTGTTTCTATGGGTTGGTTTTATGACTGTTTTCTTTTTGCTCATGAATGGTCATTACCTTCCTGAATGCTCCTCTGTTGAGCCTGTGGATGAAGTCTTAACTCCATATCTTTCCTCACATAAGGTCCAAAGAGACTTGTTCTTTGTGAACATTTCGGCTGTACCAATTCCTGATGGGATTGTATGGGACAAAGTTCCATTTGATATATACTGGCCTACTGAGGTTATTCAAATTCCATATGTCTTCAAAGTTTCTATGACAGATGTAATTACACCTGGTGTTGTATCTGATGATTGGGATGTCGAGACAGTTGATTCTATGTTAACTGAAATGAAGGACTATTCAGTATTTCAAAGTGATGATGTACATACAACAATGAATTATGGGGAAATGTTCTGCTATAACAACTGGGGACACTACAACATCCTGTCTGGGGTTAGCAAAGTTTGATAATTGGCAATACTTCCTGAATGTTACTGAGGAAGAACTAAATGCAAAGGTTCAGTCTGGTACCTATAACTCTTCACTTTCTGGTCCTGGCGGATGGTTAATTTGGCCAATAGGCACCAATGGATGTCAGGCAAGTTTTTTTAATTCCTCAGGGGGTTTCAAGATTAGCTGGCCAGACCCTTGCTTCATCTTGGGTCAAAACACGGGTATAGTTACAATACACAGTATGGGTAGACCATGCCAAAAATGGGTACAGACTAACACATTAGCAGCAGTTAAAGAACATCTTAACTCTCTTTCTGAGGATATAGAGTTATAGGACCTTTGTTAGGTCCTAGAAAGCCACGCTCTAGAAGATTCATCTATGCTATGGATAATGAGATCTGGAAGCTTTCTCAGATAGAAGCTGCTGCACGTTTAAGGCAAATAGATAAGGAAAACTTAGAAAAGGCTTTAGCTGTTGTCGATAACAGCATGAACACTTTCTCCAACAGGATTTATTCCCTGACAAACATAGTGTCGTCTGCAATAAATATCATTCAGACAGACAAGTTACTTTTGTATCATGGACAAAGTCAGCTGCGTTCCATCAAGCAGTTAGGTTGGACGTTGCAGACTTTGAAAAATGTCTGAGTTCCATGGAAGTACATTAATGGTAGTGAGTTGTTCACCGCCTTTAATTTATCCAAGGAACAACAGGCAATGGGTAAAAGTGAAGCGAGTTTCACCATGCTTCACATAGAGAAGTTAGAAAAGTTGCCTTTCACAGTTGTGGAGAGTCCTTCAACAGTAAGGCTCCTACATGGCATCAATAATCTGCCCATTTTCACTTTTTGTATTTTGAAATGCCTGAAACATCTTGATGTGGGCAGGTACGAGCGACTAGGCGATAGCTATATTAAAGAAGAGTGGGGGGCGTGGTCAAGATGGCGGAGCGCTAAGACGTTCCTTACTGCGCATCGCCGCCTCGGCCCGAAGAAGCGACCTGTGGCCAGCCTGAGGGAGGCCTGGAGGCTTTCCCCGTGTTGTGCGGCTCTCCCCGGGTGTCCCGGACGCGGCGGTGCCAGTCGGAGCCGGATTGTGCCGCGTCAGCGGGAGGAGTGAGGATCGGCCCGACAGTCAGGGCGTGGCCGCGGCGCGGTGTGGGGCGCTGCCTGGGCAGCGAGACGGGCCTTCCCCCTGGGGCCCCCTGGAGCTGGGGCTCTAGGGTTTAAAGGACTAGGAGCCCTCCTGGGGCTCCCTGATGACCGGAGTGAGCTGTGGGGCCTGGCGCTGGATGCTTATGGCGCCTGAGCGGTGAAGAGATGTTTCTGGAGCCCTGCTAGACTGGCTGTGACTGCGGAGACTCCACTACCGGGCGACCTGGAGTGAGACTGGTGAGGCGTGGGACCTGGTGGATGGCGGGGATCTGGTTCCCGGACTTTTGGGTTGTACATCCCAACACCTGAAATTTTGCTTGGGCTGGCATGCAGTTCTGCGCTTGGGCGAAAGGAGAGGACCATAGCACCTGGTGGCGGCTGGAAGCTGTGCCCTGGCGTAGTCTCGGAGAGAGTGGTGCACGCAGACCGGCTTTGGTAAAGTGATCTTGGTGGCCCCACGGAGTTGAGCTGGTGAGGTGAGGTCAGTCCGGCACGCCATGGTGACATCGAAGCCCAAACGCGAGCGCTCAGTGCGGGACATGTTGGCAGGGGCGCGCTCTACGCCTAGGCCTATGATGGAGGACTTACCTGAGACGAGGGCCTTGGAAAGTCGAGTTGAGACGGAGCCAGAGGAGAGTTCTTCAGTGACAAAGGGTTTTCTGACCTCCCTGTTTGAGTCGCTCCAAGGGGACCTACAGGAGCTGCGAAGGGACATCTCACGGGAGGTGAAGGAGATACGAGGAGAGGTCGCTTCCCTGGGTGAACGGGTATCGCAGCTAGAAGATAGTGAGATCCCTCGTGGCGAAGAGGTTGCGGGCCTGCAACAGGAGGTAGTCCGCCTCCGAGAGCAGCAGGACCTCCTCCAGATGGCGGTTGAGGACTTGGAAAATCGCTCAAGGAGACAAAATATCCGTATTCGGGTGGCCCCGGTGGGCGCCGAAAAAGGGGACATTGGGGGCTACGTGATGGACTTGTTGTAGGAAAGTACCATCTTGCCTGGCATGTTACACCCATTTTTCACTGTATATATGTTGTTTTAGTTGTATGTGTCACTGGGACCCTGGTAACCCAGGGCCCCAGTGCTCATAAGTGTGCCTGAATGTGTTACCTGTGTAGTGACTAACTGTCTCACTGAGGCTCTGCTAATCAGAACCTCAGTGGTTATGCTCTCTCATTTCTTTCCAAATTGTCACTAACAGGCTAGTGACCAATTTTACCAATTTACATTGGCTTACTGGAACACCCTTATAATTCCCTAGTATATGGTACTGAGGTACCCAGGGTATTGGGGTTCCAGGAGATCCCTATGGGCTGCAGCATTTCTTTTGCCACCCATAGGGAGCTCTGACAATTCTTACACAGGCCTGCCACTGCAGCCTGAGTGAAATAACATCCACGTTATTTCACAGCCATTTTACACTGCACTTAAGTAACTTATAAGTCACCTATATATCTAACCTTTACCTGGTAAAGGTTAGGTGCAAAGTTACTTAGTGTGAGGGCACCCTGGCACTAGCCAAGGTGCCCCCACATTGTTCAGGGCCAATTTCCCTGACTTTGTGAGTGCGGGGACACCATTACACGCGTGCACTACATATAGGTCACTACCTATATGTAGCTTCACAATGGTAACTCCGAATATGGCCATGTAACATGTCTATGATCATGGAATTGCCCCCTCTATGCCATCCTGGCATAGTTGGCACAATCCCATGATCCCAGTGGTCTGTAGCACAGACTCTGGTACTGCCAAACTGCCCTTCCTGGGGTTTCACTGCAGCTGCTGCTGCTGCAAACCCCTCAGACAGGCATCTGCCCTCCTGGGGTCCAGCCAGGCCTGGCCCAGGATGGCAGAACAAAGAACTTCCTCTGAGAGAGGGTGTGACACCCTCTCACTTTGCAAAATGGTGTGAAGGCAGGGGAGGAGTAGCCTCCCCCAGCCTCTGGAAATGCTTTCTTGGGCACAGATGTGCCCAATTCTGCATAAGCCAGTCTACACCGGTTCAGGGGACCCCTTAGCCCTGCTCTGGCGCAAAACTGGACAAAGGAAAGGGGAGTGACCACTCCCCTGACCTGCACCTCCCCTGGGAGGTGTCCAGAGCTCCTCCAGTGTGCTCCAGACCTCTGCCATCTTGGAAACAGAGGTGCTGCTGGCACACTGGACTGCTCTGAGTGGCCAGTGCCTCCAGGTGACGTCAGAGACTCCTTCTGATAGGCTCCTTCAGGTGTTAGTAGCCTATCCTCTCTCCTAAGTAGCCAAACCCTCTTTTCTGGCTATTTAGGGTCTCTGTCTCTGGGGAAACTTTAGATAACGAATGCAAGAGCTCATCCGAGTTCCTCTGCATCTCTCTCTTCACCTTTTGCCAAGGAATCGACTGCTGACCGCGCTGGAAGCCTGCAAACCTGCAACATAGTAGCAAAGACGACTACTGCAACTCTGTAACGCTGATCCTGCCGCCTTCTTGACTGTTTTCCTGGTGGTGCATGCTGTGGGGGTAGTCTGCCTCCTCTCTGCACTAGAAGCTCCGAAGAAATCTCCCGTGGGTCGACGGAATCTTCCCCCTGCAACCGCAGGCACCAAAAAGCTGCATTACCGGTCCCTTGGGTCTCCTCTCAGCATGACGAGCGAGGTCCCTCGAATCCAGCAACTCTGTCTAAGTGGCCCCCACAGTCCAGTGACTCTTCAGTCCAAGTTTGGTGGAGGTAAGTCCTTGCCTCACCTCGCTAGACTGCATTACTGGGAACCGCGACATTTGCAGCTACTCCGGCCTCTGTGCACTTCCGGCGGAAATCCTTTGTGCACAGTCCAGCCTGGGTCCACAGCACTCTAACCTGCATTGCACGACCTCCTAAGTTGTTCTCTGGCAACGTGGGACTTCTTTGTGCGACTTCGGGTGAGCACAGTTTCACGCATCCTCGTAGTGCCTGTTTCTGGCACTTCTCTGGGTGCTACCTGCTGCTAAGAGGGCTCTTTGTCTTGCTCGACGTCCCCTCTACCTCCTGGTCCAATTTGCGACCTCCTGGTCCCTCCTGGGCCACAGCAGCATCCAAATATGCTAACCGCACGATTTGCAGCTAGCAAGGCTTGTTGGCGTTCTTTTGGCGGGAAAACACTTCTGCACGACTCTACAAGGCGAGAGGGATCTGTCCTCCAAAGGGGAAGTCTCTAGCCCTTTGCGTTCTTGCAGAAACCGCAGCTTCTTCTGTCCAGTAGAAGCTTCTTTGCACACGCAGCTGGCATTTCCTGGGCATCTGCCCATCTCCGACTTGCTTGTGACTTTTGGACTTGGTCCCCTTGTTCCACAGGTACCCCAGATTGGAAATCCAGCGTTGTTGCATTGTTGGGTTGTGTCTTTCCTGCATTATTCCTCTAACACGACTTCTTTGTCCTTAGGTGAACTTTAGTGCACTTTGCACTCACTTTTCAGGGTCTTGGGGAGGGTTATTTTTCTAACTCTCACTATTTTCTAATAGTCCCAGCGACCCTCTACAAGGTCACATAGGTTTGGGGTCCATTCGTGGTTCGCATTCCACTTTTGGAGTATATGGTTTGTGTTGCCCCTATCCCTATGTTTCCCCATTGCATCCTATTGTAACTATACATTGTTTGCACTGTTTTCTAAGACTATACTGCATATTTTTGCTATTGTGTATATATATCTTGTGTATATTTCCTATCCTCTCACTGAGGGTACACTCTAAGATACTTTGGCATATTGTCATAAAAATAAAGTACCTTTATTTTTAGTATAACTGTGTATTGTGTTTTCTTATGATATTGTGCATATGACACTAGGTGGTACTGTAGGAGCTTCACTCGTCTCCTAGTTCAGCCTAAGCTGCTCTGCTAAGCTACCATTATCTATCAGCCTATGCTGCTAGACATCCTATACACTAATAAGGGATAACTGGGCCTGGTGCAAGGTGCAAGTACCCCTTGGTACTCACTACAAGCCAGTCCAGCATCCTACATTGGTTGTGCAGTGGTGGGATAAGTGCTTTGAGACTACTTACCACTCTTGTCATTGTACTTTTCATAAGAGAAAAATATACAAAACAAGTTCAGTGTATATACACATTGCCAAAAAGTTTTGCATTTCCTCTTTTCACTCTTTTCTAAGTGCTGAAAAGTACTTCTAACTTTCTAAAAAGTTCAAAAAAGTTTTAAAAGTTTTTTTTCTCTGTCTTTCTAAAAGCTCTGACAAACTTTTTTCTCTTTTTCTATCACTTTAACTCTCTCTAAAAATGTCTAGCACAGGCCAAAATGTTGATCTGTCCAAACTTGCATATGATCACCTTAGCTGGAAAGGAGCAAGGAGTCTCTGCATAGAGAGAGGTTTGAGTGTAGGGAAGAATCCTTCCTTGGAATTGTTACTTAACATGCTTAGAGAACAGGATAAGGCTAGAAGTGCCCCATCTGTTGAAAAAGTAGCTAATGGTTCCCAATCTGATCCAGGGACTCCCCCAGGAAAAGATTCAGGAAAGAAACTTCCTAGCCTGCCCATTACTAGACAGTCTAGCATAGTTGGTAATGATGAAGAGCCACACCATACAAATAGTGTTGTCTCACATCATAGCAAAAGCATTTACTCACACCACAGTGGTACTGATGTTTCTGTTAGCCAAGCTGTTAGGGTGCCCTCTGTAAGGGACAGGTCTCCTTCTGTTCATTCCCATCATACCTCTGTATCTAGAAATGTCCCTCCCACCAACCCTGATGACAGATTGTTAGAAAGGGAACTCAATAAGTTGAGGGTGGAACAAACCAGACTGAAGCTTAAAAAGCAACAGCTGGATTTGGATAGACAGTCTTTAGAATTAGAGAAGGAAAGACAGAAGTTGGGTTTAGAAACCCATGGTGGCAGCAGCAGTATTCCCCATAGTCATCCTGCAAAAGAGCATGATTCCAGGAATCTGCACAAGATAGTTCCCCCTTATAAGGAGGGGGATGACATTAACAAGTGGTTTGCTGCAATTGAGAGGGCCTGTGCTGTACAGGATGTCCCTCAAAGGCAGTGGGCTGCTATCCTATGGCTATCATTTAGTGGAAAAGGTAGGGATAGGCTCCTTACTGTGAAAGAAAGTGATGCCAATAATTTTACAGTACTTAAGAATGCACTCCTGGATGGTTATGGCTTAACCACTGAACAATACAGGATAAAGTTCAGAGAGACCAAAAATTAGTCTTCACAAGACTGGGTTGATTTCATTGACCATTCAGTGAAGGCCTTGGAGGGGTGGTTACATGGCAGTAAAGTTACTGATTATGACAGCCTGTATAACTTGATCCTGAGAGAGCATATTCTTAATAATTGTGTGTCTGATTTGTTGCACAAGTACTTGGTGGACTCTGATCTGACCTCTCCCCAAGAATTGGGAAAGAAGGCAGACATATGGGTCAGAACAACGGTGAACAGAAAAGTTCATACAGGGGGTGACAAAGATGGCAACAAAAAGAAGGATGGTAAGTCTTCTGACAAGGGTGGGGACAAATCTAAAAATGAGTCTTCATCAGGCCCACAAAAACACTCTGGTGGGGGTGGTGGGTCCAAATCCTCCTTTAATCAAAACAAAGAAAAGAAACCATGGTGCTATTTATGTAAAATAAAAGGCCATTGGACAACAGATCCCAGTTGTCCAAAGAAAAGCACCAAGCCTCCTACCACTACAACCCCTACTGCTACCCCTAGTGTCCCTACTAATAGCAGTGGTGGTGGGAGCAAACCTACTAATAGCCAATCCAAGGGAGTAGCTGGGCTCACTATTGGCAACTTAGTTGGGGTTGGCCTTGTTAGGGAGGCCACAGAGGCTGTGTTAGTCTCTGAGGGGGCTATTGATTTAGCCACCTTAGTTGCTTGTCCCCTTAATATGGATAAGTACAAGCAGCTACCCCTAATAAATGGTGTTGAGGTTCAGGCCTACAGGGACACTGGAGCCAGTGTGACTATGGTCATAGAGAAACTGGTCCACCCTGAACAACACCTACTTGGTCACCAGTACCAAGTAACCGATGCTCACAACAACACACTTAGCCACCCCATGGCTGTTGTTAATCTCAACTGGGGGGGGTTACTGGTCCAAAGAAAGTTGTGGTAGCCACAGATTTACCTGTAGACTGTCTACTAGGAAATGATTTGGAGACATCAGCTTGGTCAGATGTGGAGTTGGAGGCCCATGCAGCAATGCTGGGCATCCCAGGGCATATTTTTGCCTTGACAAGGGCTCAGGCCAAAAAGCAAAAAGGACAGGGAAGCTTGGATCCTGGAACAATGGACCAAGTGCTCCCTAAAGCTAGGGCTAGTAGAAGCAAACCACTTCCTACTATCCCTCCCTCTACAGTGGATTCAACTTCTGAGGAAGAAGAATTCCCTCCCTGTGCAGAACCTACACCAGAGGAGCTGGAAGCAGACACTGCTGAGCTTTTGGGTGAAGGGGGGCCTGCCAGGGAGGAGCTGAGTGTGGCACAGCAAACCTGTCCCACATTAGAGGGTCTAAGACAGCAAGCTGTCAAACAGGCTAATGGGGATGTCAGTGACTCTCACAGAGTTTACTGGGAGGACAACCTCTTGTACACTGAGCATAGGGATCCTAAACCTGGAGCTGCCAGGAGATTAGTGATTCCTCAGGAGTACAGAAAGTTCCTCCTAACTCTTGCCCACGACATTCCCCTAGCTGGGCATCTGGGACAAATGAAAACTTGGGACAGACTTGTTCCCTTGTTTCATTGGCCTAGAATGTCTGAGGACACAAACAGATTTTTGTAAGTCCTGTGAAACCTGTCAAGCCAGTGGCAAGACAGGTGGCACCCCAAAGGCACCCCTTATTCCACTGCCTGTGGTTGGGGTTCCCTTTGAAAGGGTAGGGGTTGACATAGTTGGCCCCCTTGACCCTCCTACTGCTTCAGGCAATAGGTTTATATTGGTGGTAGTGGACCATGCCACAAGATACCCTGAAGCAATTCCTTTAAGGACCACTACAGCACCTGCAGTGGCAAAGGCCCTCCTGGGAATATTTTCGAGGGTGGGCTTCCCAAAGGAAGTAGTATCAGACAGGGGAAGCAATTTCATGTCTGCATACTTAAAGGCCATGTGGAAGGAGTGTGGTGTAACTTACAAGTTCACTACACCCTATCATCCACAAACAAATGGACTGGTGGAGAGATTTAATAAAACTCTCAAAGGCATGATTATGGGTCTCCCTGAAAAACTCCGCAGGAGATGGGATATCCTTTTATCATGCCTCCTTTTTGCCTACAGGGAGGTACCCCAGAAAGGAGTGAGCTTCAGCCCCTTTGAACTTCTTTTTGGACATCCTGTTAGGGGTCCACTCACACTTGTAAAGGAGGGTTGGGAACAACCTTTAAAAGCTCCTAAGCAGGATATTGTGGATTATGTACTTGGCCTCAGATCAAGGATGGCTGAGTACATGAAAAAGGCCAGCAAAAACCTTCAGGCCAGCCAAGAGCTCCAGAAGCAATGGCATGATCAGAAGGCTGTTTTGGTTCAGTACCAACCAGGGCAGAAAGTGTGGGTCTTGGAGCCTGTGGCCCCAAGAGCACTCCAAGATAAATGGAGTGGACCCCACACAATTGTTGAAAAGAAGGGAGAAGTCACCTATTTAGTTGACTTACGCACTGCCAGGAGTCCCCTTAGGGTGCTCCATGTCAACCGCCTGAAACCCTACTATGACAGGGCTGATCTCACCCTGCTCATGGCAACTGATGAGGGACAGGAAGAAGACAGTGATCCTCTACCTGATCTCTTCTCTTCCACAGAACAAGATGCTCTTGTGGAAGGTGTAGTTTTGGCTGATTGTCTTACTGCTGAGCAGAAAGACCATTGCATAAATCTCCTAGATCAATTCTCTGAACTCTTCTCTACTGTGCCAGGTACCACTTCTTGGTGTGAGCACACTATAGATACTGGAGACAGTTTACCTGTCAAAAGTAAGATCTATAGGCAGCCTGACCATGTCAGGGACTGCATAAAGCAAGAGGTGCAGAAAATGTTAGAACTAGGAGTGGTTGAGCACTCTGAAAGTCCATGGGCTTCTCCTGTGGTACTTGTACCAAAACCCCATTCCAAAGATGGAAAGAAGGAAATGCGGTTTTGTGTAGACTATAGAGGTCTCAACTTCTAACTCAAAACTGATGCTCACCCTATACCCAGGGCAGATGAGCTCATAGATACACTGGCATCTGCCAAGTATCTAAGCACTTTTTATTTGACTGCAGGGTATTGGCAGATCAAATTGTCAGAAGATGCTAAACCTAAAACTGCATTTTCAACCATTGGAGGACATTACCAGTTTACTGTAATGCCTTTTGGTTTGAAAAATGCACCTGCCTCTTTTCAAAGGTTGGTGAACACAGTCCTGCAAGGGCTGGAAGCTTTCAGTGCAGCATATTTGGACGATATAGCTGTCTTTAGCTCCAGCTGGGATGATCACCTGGTCCACCTATGGAAAGTTTTGGAGGCCCTGCAAAAGGCAGGCCTCACTATCAAGGCTTCAAAGTGCCAGATAGGGCAGGGTAAGGTGGTTTATCTGGGACACCTTGTTGGTGGGGAACAGATTGCACCACTTCAGGGGAAAATCCAAACAATTATTGATTGGGTTCCCCCTACCACTCAGACTCAGGTGAGAGCCTTCCTAGGCCTCACTGGGTATTACAGGAGGTTCATTAAGAACTATGGCTCCATTGCAGCCCCTCTTAATGACCTCACATCCAAGAAAATGCCTAAAAAGGTATTATGGACAGCAAACTGTCAGAAAGCTTTTGAGGAGCTGAAGCAGGCCATGTGCTCTGCACCTGTCCTGAAAAGCCCTTGTTACTCTAAAAAATTCTATGTCCAAACTGATGCATCTGAATTAGGAGTAGGGGCAGTCCTATCACAACTTAATTCTGAGGGCCAGGATCAACCTGTTGCTTTTATTAGTAGGAGGTTGACCCCTAGAGAAAAGCGTTGGTCTGCCATAGAGAGGGAGGCCTTTGCTGTGGTCTGGGCTCTGAAGAAGTTGAGGCCATACCTGTTTGGCACTCACTTCATTGTTCAGACAGACCACAAACCTCTACTTTGGCTAAAACAAATGAAAGGTGAAAATCCTAAATTGTTGAGGTGGTCCATATCCCTACAGGGAATGGACTATACAGTGGAACATAGACCTGGGAGTAGCCACTCCAATGCAGATGGACTCTCCAGATATTTCCACTTAGACAATGAAGACTCATCTGGTCATGGCTAGTCTTATTGTCCTTCGTTTGGGGGGGGGGTTGTGTAGGAAAGTACCATCTTGCCTGGCATGTTACCCCCATTTTTCACTGTATATATGTTGTTTTAGTTGTATGTGTCACTGGGACCCTGGTAACCCAGGGCCCCAGTGCTCATAAGTGTGCCTGAATGTGTTACCTGTGTAGTGACTAACTGTCTCACTGAGGCTCTGCTAATCAGAACCTCAGTGGTTATGCTCTCTCATTTCTTTCCAAATTGTCACTAACAGGCTAGTGACCAATTTTACCAATTTACATTGGCTTACTGGAACACCCTTATAATTCCCTAGTATATGGTACTGAGGTACCCAGGGTATTGGGGTTCCAGGAGATCCCTATGGGCTGCAGCATTTCTTTTGCCACCCATAGGGAGCTCTGACAATTCTTACACAGGCCTGCCACTGCAGCCTGAGTGAAATAACATCCACGTTATTTCACAGCCATTTTACACTGCACTTAAGTAACTTATAAGTCACCTATATATCTAACCTTTACCTGGTAAAGGTTAGGTGCAAAGTTACTTAGTGTGAGGGCACCCTGGCACTAGCCAAGGTGCCCCCACATTGTTCAGGGCCAATTTCCCTGACTTTGTGAGTGCGGGGACACCATTACACGCGTGCACTACATATAGGTCACTAGCTATATGTAGCTTCACAATGGTAACTCCGAATATGGCCATGTAACATGTCCATGATCATGGAATTGCCCCCTCTATGCCATCCTGGCATAGTTGGCACAATCCCATGATCCCAGTGGTCTGTAGCACAGACCCTGGTACTGCCAAACTGCCCTTCCTGGGGTTTCACTGCAGCTGCTGCTGCTGCCAACCCCTCAGACAGGCATCTGCCCTCCTGGGGTCCAGCCAGGCCTGGCCCAGGATGGCAGAACAAAGAACTTCCTCTGAGAGAGGGTGTGACACCCTCTCCCTTTGGAAAATGGTGTGAAGGCAGGGGAGGAGTAGCCTCCCCCATCCTCTGGAAATGCTTTCTTGGGCACAGATGTGCCCAATTCTGCATAAGCCAGTCTACACCGGTTCAGGGGACCCCTTAGCCCTGCTCTGGCGCGAAACTGGACAAAGGAAAGGGGAGTGACCACTCCCCTGACCTGCACCTCCCCTGGGAGGTGTCCAGAGCTCCTCTAGTGTGCTCCAGACCTCTGCCATCTTGGAAACAGAGGTGCTGCTGGCACACTGGACTGCTCTGAGTGGCCAGTGCCACCAGGTGACGTCAGAGACTCCTTCTGATAGGCTCCTTCAGGTGTTAGTAGCCTATCCTCTCTCCTAAGTAGCCAAACCCTCTTTTCTGTCTCTTTAGGGTCTCTGTCTCTGGGGAAACTTTAGATAACGAATGCAAGAGCTCATCCGAGTTCCTCTGCATCTCTCTCTTCACCTTCTGCCAAGGAATCGACTGCTGACCGCGCTGGAAGCCTGCAAACCTGCAACATAGTAGCAAAGACGACTACTGCAACTCTGTCACGCTGATCCTGCCGCCTTCTCAACTGTTTTCCTGGTGGTGCATGCTGTGGGGGTAGTCTGCCTCCTCTCTGCACTAGAAGCTCCGAAGAAATCTCCCGTGGGTCGACGGAATCTTCCCCCTGCAACCGCAGGCACCAAAAAGCTGCATTACCCGTAACTTGGGTCTCCTCTCAGCACGACGAGCGAGGTCCCTCGAATCCAGCAACTCTGTCCAAGTGGCCCCCACAGTCCAGTGACTCTTCAGTCCAAGTTTGGTGGAGGTAAGTCCTTGCCTCACTTCGCTAGACTGCATTGCTGGGAACCGCGACATTTGCAGCTACTCCGGCCTCCGTGCACTTCCGGCGGAAATCCTTTGTGCACAGTCCAGCCTGGGTCCACGGCACTCTAACCTGCATTGCACGACCTCCTAAGTTGTTCTCCGGCGACGTGGGACTTCTTTGTGCGACTTCAGGTGAGCACCGTTTCACGCATCCTCGTAGTGCCTGTTTCTGGCACCTCTCCGGGTACTACCTGCTGGTAAGAGGGCTCCTTGTCTTGCTCGACGTCCCCTCTACCTCCTGGTTCAATTTGCGACCTCCTGGTCCCTCCTGGGCCACAGCAGCATCCAAAAACGCTAACCGCACGATTTGCAGCTAGCAAGGCTTGTTGGCGTTCTTTCGGCGGGAAAACACTTCTGCACGACTCCACAAGGCTAGAGAGATCCGTCCTCCAAAGGGGAAGTCTCTAGCCCTTTGCGTTCCTGCAGAAACCGCAGCTTCTTCTGTCCAGTAGAAGCTTCTTTGCACCCACAGCTGGCATTTCCTGGGCATCTGCCCATCTCCGACTTGCTTGTGACTTTTGGACTTGGTCCCCTTGTTCCACAGGTACCCCAGATTGGAAATCCAGCGTTGTTGCATTGTTGGGTTGTGTCTTTCCTGCATTATTCCTCTAACACGACTTCTTTGTCCTTAGGGGAACTTTAGTGCACTTTGCACTCACTTTTCAGGGTCTTGGGGAGGGTTATTTTTCTAACTCTCACTATTTTCTAATAGTCCCAGCGACCCTCTACAAGGTCACATAGGTTTGGGGTCCATTCGTGGTTCGCATTCCACTTTTGGAGTATATGGTTTGTGTTGCCCCTATCCCTATGTTTCCCCATTGCATCCTATTGTAACTATACATTGTTTGCACTGTTTTCTAAGACTATACTGCATATTTTTGCTATTGTGTATATATATCTTGTGTATATTTCCTATCCTGTCACTGAGGGTACACTCTAAGATACTTTGGCATATTGTCATAAAAATAAAGTACCTTTATTTTTAGTATAACTGTGTATTGTGTTTTCTTATGATATTGTGCATATGACACTAGGTGGTACTGTAGGAGCTTCACTCGTCTCCTAGTTCAGCCGAAGCTGCTCTGCTAAGCTACCATTATCTATCAGCCTATGCTGCTAGACACCCTATACACTAATAAGGGATAACTGGGCCTGGTGCAAGGTGCAAGTACCCCTTGGTACTCACTACAAGCCAGTCCAGCCTCCTACACTTGTTTCGCTCCCTGCTTGGCACAGAAGAGACACAGGAGGTAGTCTTGGACCGGGTGCATCGTGCTGGGCGCGCGGGGGCCCCTGGAGACTGCCCCCCGGATATTTTAGCCTGTCTCCACAATTTTGTCCTCAAAGAAAAGATTCTACAGCGGGCCCGTAACCTCCCGTCGGTCCTCTTTCGAGGGCATGAACTCCAGCTCTTCCAGGATCTATCAGTGCGGACTTTGCAGAGACGGAGAGAGTTCAGGCCGATCACGGATCACTTGAGGCCACACAATGTGTCCTACTCGTGGGGCCATCCGTTCCGCCTGGTCTTCCGCTGGGAGGATCAGCTTCGGCAGGTGAAATCAGTTGCGGAGGCTGGCCACGTCTTGGGCCTTGAGGACACAGGCTGGGAGGGGAGTGAGGGGGCGGCTCTGTCGGCGGGGGGCCCTCCTCGGTGGCGGAGAAGAGAGAAGAAAAGGAAGTTGCAGCGCCCGACGTCCTTGGAGTTGAGATCGGAGAGAGAAGCCGCTTTGAGCAGCGTGGTGGCCGGCATGTCGGCCTAGTCTGGGCGCCCGGGGGTGCTGCCAGCCACAGGTGTCATAGTATGTTGACGTTTGCAGAGGGTCGGGCGGCGGGTGCAATGGATCGAGTTACTGACAGTGCGGAATTTACTGCCCCGTGGAGACTTTACCTCGCGAGGATGGATGACCGAAGGACTTTTGTGTCACATGCACCTGTTGTGCTGTTTGTTTTTTTGCTGTTGGTTTCCCCCGCGATGCTGGTCTTCTGAGAAGGTATCCCAGGCCTGCTTGCATTAGGCGGTCTAGATGATACTGTGGAGGGTAGTCCTAGGATGTGCTCTTGTCTCCCCGGCTTGCTTTTTTCAGTCTAGGCTATGTCCATCAAGTGTATAAGCTTAAATGTTAGGGGGTTAAATAACCCTACTAAGAGGCTAGCTATTCTCTCAGCTTTAGAGAGATCCGGGAGTCATGTATGCCTCCTGCAAGAGACGCAACTTATCCTTAAAGATATCTTCCGTATGCGATCCAAGTGGTTTCCCAGGCAGTTTTGGTCCTCCCTGCCGTCAAAGCATGCAGGGGTGGCGATACTTTTTTCACGCACATTCCCTGGGGAATTTATATCCAAATTGCATGAGGTCCCGGGGAGGCTCTTGGCCTTGCGGATCCGATTGGGGGGTCTCACTCTCACGATCGCTTCCTTATATGCACCCAACTCCCGTCAGGAGGCCTTCTTGAGACAGTCTCTGACACCGATTTTGCAGTTCCTGGATGGTGCCGTATTGCTGGGAGGAGATTTTAATTTGGTGATGGATGGGGACCTGGATCGCTCAGGTCAATGGTACGGTCAGACTGGGTCCTTGTCAGATTCTGGGCGGCAGTGGCTTAAGGAGTGTGGGCTGGTGGATGTGTGGAGGAGGGTGCACCCCACATTGAGGGACTACTCCTTCTACTCACTGGCAACCAAAACATACGCTAGACTAGACCTTTTTCTGGCATCCCAGGAGTTTCTCCCCAGAGTTAGAGATCCGGCGATTGAGCTGCGGGCCTTGTCGGATCATGCCCCGATAACAGTTGAGATTCACACAGACATGGAAAGGGTTGGTCCATCAGGATGGCGATTTAGAGACTCAATGCTTCAGAATGGCGAAACGGTTGAGGCGATTCGAAGGGCAATAACAGATTACCTTAGCTTTAATGACAACGGGACAGCAAGCATTGCAATATTGTGGGAGGCACTGAAGGCTGTCCTGAGGGGTGAGGTGATGTCGCTTTCTTCTAGGGATAACAAGGCAAGGACTCGACTCCGGGGGGACCTGGAGCAGCGGGTGAGGGTATTAGAGCACTCACATAAACGCACCGGCGCTCCTAGAAAATGGCGAGAGCTCGAGAGGGTCCGGAAGCAGCTGAGGCGGCTGGACTGGGACAGGGAAGAGTATCCGGTAGTCCGACTCAAACAAAAGTATTATGTAGGAAGCAATAAGGCCGGCGAGCTACTGGCGCATAGGTTGAGAGCACAGCACGCAGTGTCACTGATAAAAATGGTACGATTCCCTTCTGGGGCGGAGGCACGTACGAGCGACCAAATAGCGCAGGCTTTTGCGGAATTTTATCGAAGTCTGTATATGGCTGAGAAGCCCGGTGACGTAGCCCCAGAGTCCTTCTTAGAGGGCATAGCAATCACACCTATGTTGGCGACGGACTCTGCCTCACTAGATCATCCTATAAGGGCTGAGGAGGTTATATCTGCAATTGCACGCTTGCAGATCGGGAAGTCACCTGGCCCGACGTCTTTTCTGCGCTTTTCGATAAATCCTTCTGGGCGGAACTTGTTCCCGTCCTGGTGCGACTTTTTAACTCTTTTTGGCAGATGGGTGTGCTTTCGCCTAGTATGTTAGACGCCACTATCGTTGTTATCCCGAAACCGGGGAAGGATCCAGAGGAATGTGCTTCGTATAGGCCGATCTCCCTCCTGAATAGTGATGTCAAACTGTTTACCGGCATTTTGGCACACCGTCTCAACTATTATATGCCGGGGCTTGTGGACCCCGACCAATCGGGATTTATACTTCATAGGCAGTGCAGCGATAATACCAGGCGATTGCTCCATCTCTTGGATAAAATGGAGCGTTCCCGTAGGGCAGCGCTCTTCCTGTCTGTTGACGCTGAGAAAGCCTTTGATAGGGTCCACTGGCCATACCTGTTCAAGGTGTTCGAACGCTATGGACTGGGTTCAGGTTTTCTAACATGGATTCGATCCATTTATCAAGAACCTCGGGCAGCGGTCCGGGTTAATGGGACTCTTTCTTTGCCATTCGCCGTCCAAAGAGGCACCAGGCAGGGGTGTCCTCTTTCGCCCCTCCTGTTTGCGCTTTACATGGAGCCACTGGCGCAGAGGCTCCGGGACAATCCTCTGATTACGGGCATGAGGTTCGGGGGGGATGAACACCTCATCTCGCTATATGCGGACGACGTTATTTTTACTTTGGCGGAGCCCATGAACTCACTGCCGATACTAATGGGTGTTATTGAGGAATTTGGGTGGGTTTCCGAATGAACATGATTAAATCGCAGGCCCTGGGCAGGTTTATCCCTGCGGAGCACGAAAGGGACCTGAGGGCCCGTTTCCATTTTACATGGACCTCCTCGGGGCTCCAATATCTGGGGATTGAGCTGGGCGCCACGGTTGCCAGTACGGTAAAGTTAAACTACTCAAAACTAACACGGGAAGTGCAGCGCGACTTGGAGTCATGGGGGAGGCTTAAACTTTCTTGGTTGGGTAGGGTTGCGGCGGTGAAGATGACCATCCTTCCGCGTATACTTTATCTGTTCCAGGTGCTCCTGCTGGAACCGCCCCCGAGAACGATAGCGTCCCTCCAAACAGCGGTCTTAAGATTTATTTGGGAAGGGAAGGCGGCGCGGATATCACGGCAGGCTCTGTACCGCCCTAAGAGGGAGGGGGTGCTGGCGGTTCCCTGCCTCCTTCGATACTTTCAGGCAGCACAGCTGCGCTTTCTTTTGGAATGGAGCCGGCCAGCTTCGGAGAAGCATTGGTGTTTCATGGACCAAGCAGTGGCGGGCTCTCACATATGGAAGGAACCCTGGCTTAGGCGCTGTCACAGGGCGCAGGGGCTGTATATATCCCCGATTATGGAGGTTACGATGAGAGTGTGGGATCGGGTGGCCAGCAGGGTGGGCTTGACGACTTTCCCGTCCCCACTGACTCCACTGGGCGCGAACCCTGATTTTGGCCCAGGCTTACAGCAGGAGGCATTGCGTCGGTGGTATGAGGGGGGATGCAAAAAGGTAGGATATTTATTCGATGAGCATGGGGTTATCCCCTTTGATCGATTGAGGGAACAATTTGGCCTGACTGAGGCCGATAGGATGATGTACTACCAATTAAGACACTGGGCACTGCTTCCGGCCAATAGGATATTAATCGACAGGCCGTTAACCCCATTTGAAAAATGGATTCTAATGAAAAAGGAGGACAAGCACGTGGTTTCGGAACTCTATGCCCTCCTGTGGGGAGAGACCCGTCCCATCAAAACTAGGGGTCAATTGAGATGGGAGAAGGAGCTTGAGAGGGAACTATCTGAGGATGAGTGGGAGAGTGTTTTCCATAGGGTGCATCACACAGCTTATAACGCAGCAGGTACTGAGACAGCTTATAAGGTAGCCTCCTACTGGTATTACACCCCTAACAGGATCCATGCTTGGAATCATGATAAGTCTAGTAGCTGTTGGAGGGGGTGTTGGGGGGGCACGCTTGTGCACCTACTGTGGCATTGCCCCAAGTTGCACAGGTATTGTAAGGACATAATAGACACCGTGGACAGGGCTTTTGATACCCAGATCCCCAGATTCCCCGCGTATGTTTTGCTTGGTCTCCCCAACCCGCTCACTTTTCCCCTAAGATCTTTGAAGGGTCGGCAGATGGCCTTGGCCTTGAATGCGGCCGTACAACTTTTGCTATCAGTGTGGGGAACAGAGCAGATCCCGTCAATAGTCTCTTGGCTGCACAAGCTATGGTTTATTCTCGCCATGGAAAAGCTATCCTTGGCTGCACAGCTGCGGGGCGGGGACTTTAGGGAACTTTGGCAACCGTTTCTACGTATTCTATCTGGGGAGTTTTCAGAGTTGACATGCCCAACCTATCTGAGGGTTGTTAACTTGAATTGATTGCCTGGGAGGTCACCTTCGAAGAGAGGTTAAAGTTGGACTTGTAACACATGGTACTAGAACCTGAGATCGTCTGATTAATGTATATCCAACCAGCAGTGGGGAAACATAGTTGTGTTAACGGTATAATCTTTTTTCTTGTTTTTTTCATTGTTTCGCATGTAATAAGCTAACATATAGTGATGTAGTTTATATATATGTGCGATGTTCTAAAATTGAAAACTCAATAAACAGATTTGATCTATAAAAAAGAGTGGGAGTTACCTTTGAATACAAATGTGTGAATGGCAAAACAGAGGTCTTTCTCAGTGGAAGTGAATGCAAGACTACTGTTAGTCATTCAATGATCTGCAAGCAGGTGTCCCTTCATGGCCTTTCCAATGCAGGGGTTGCAAACTTGGCCTGTTTTCTGAAGGGTACTCCTGTCCCTTTGATTCAACCAGCATTTCATGTACTTTGGAATGGAAGTTATGTGGTGCTGACGACCAAAGCTGTTGCGGTATGCGACCAGGAATTGCCTACGCAATTTCAGTCTCTAAGTTCGTTACGTGTTGTGGTCAAGTTTTATTCCCCCCACACGAGAGATAAAAGTATCAGAAATGTGGCTTTACATGAATACTGCTAGTGTAAATTATGACAAGCTGAGCAGACTAAAGGCACTACTGTTCCAAAAACAAGTTGCGTTGACATCAGCTAGAGAGATGTATGCTCTCCAGATTGCGAGTTCATCAGCCGAGATACAATCCCTGTTAAATACCAACTTCCCCAAGCACTTTGAAGAGCTGGCATCCAGAATTTTCAATGCTTCGAGCACTACTGGGATTGTCTATTTCTTTAAGGCCGTGGGGTCTGGATTTGTGTCCACCTCCCAGACTGTTTTCTGAGTCATTCCATTGGCCATCCATTCACTATTTTCAAGTGTGTTTAGCGGCTTTCCTATAATTTTGGCATTGGTTGGCAGAATATTGCTGCTATTTCTTCTGATTCGCAGTGGTTGTGTCTTTCCAGCTACGCAAAGCAATGGAGCCACTGCCACCAGCAAAAATGTGCTGTGAACGCATGGTTCAGGTCTTTAATGCTTTGTTGCTGGAGGAATTGGAGCGTGATTGGTCATTGTCATTCTGACCACTCCTATGCTGCGTGCAACCAGTCTTTCGCTGCGTATGGTGCCTCTTCGAACACTTGCCTAAAGTGTGTCTTGCTGTTAAGCCAGTGATTCCTGTTAACCAAGCACTGCTAATGTTCCCGATGAGGGTTCATTCACAGTCGTGCCCCTTGAGACTAAGGCAGAATCGCGAGGCCACTTATGAGCCTAGAGCAAGAGTCAAACTACGACAGGATGTGCTATGATTACCGGTAAATTGGCATAAATAATATAATAATTTCGGTAACATAACCATCTTGGAAATAGCCAGAGGACCTGCTATGGAGAGGGGCAGAGTAACCGAGAACTTCACCTGGGTTCAGAGAGCCGCAATGGCCTTAAGTAAATTCCCATCTAATAAGTCCCTGGGTGTTCTATAAACCTGGATTCCCAGGCATTGGAAAGTGTGATATATGACCAGTATAGTCTTTGTGCCCATGGTGATTGCGTAACGAGGTATGTTGTTTCGGAAGGAAAAAGCACATGATTCAGAATGGTTGACTTGCAGGTCGGACAGGGCTGAATGAGTGTAGTATGCTGGCAATCAATGTAAGGTCCATGTTGAAATCCCAAGTATCTATTAGCATATCAACAATGTATGAAGATACTGCAAGGGTTTGAGATCATATCCCGATAACCCAGTTTGTTGTCTCCCGTCTGTTTTTGTGCAAAAGGTCCCAATGCTAATATGAATGACAGGGGTGCAATTGACACTCTTGATATGTTCTTCTGGAGATCGGATATTGCTCTGGATGTGTGCGCCAGTTTTGGCTCTTGCTATTGAAGTGGTGTACAATAGTTTAATGCAGGTGATGAAGGTGAGAGGTATATTAAATATTCTCAGGACTAAAAACATATAAGGAGTCGAAAGCCTGTTTGAGGTCTAATGATAGGCAACTGGCATTTGGGAATGAATCATGCGCAATCCCCATCATCTGGTATAAGCATCTAATTTTAAGGGAGGTGCTCCAACACCGTACAAAGCCACATTGGCTAATATTGACCAATTTAGGGAGTAGAGGAAGTAGCGATAAGGCTAACACTATACTAAGGATCTTCATTCAGAAGTTAAAAAGGAGAGTGGTCTATGTGAGAAGTTGTCTGGGGTTTGGCCCTGTTTAAGCAGGGAGGTGACTAGAGCCTGTTTGGTGGTGGGCATTAAAGTAAAGTACCTGCTTCCAGGGTCGCCATATATAATGTCTCCAAAGTTGGACCCATTCGGGATCTAGCGGTTGAATAGAATTCAATGGGCAATGTGTCTATTCAGGTTTTTTTTTTGCACGTAACCCCCTATATTGCTTGTCTGCATTCGTCTGGTGTTAAGGGGGACTCTACCAATGTTTGAGATGACAGTGAAATTCGGGGGAGTCTGAGGCTACAGAGAAAATCATTTCTGTAAGGAGGGTACTGTAGGTTGGTCTCTGTAGAGCTCAATGTAAAATGAGCAGAAGGCTTCATGACTCTCTGCTTGTGTAGTACAATTTAATCTAGATGGACAGGATCAGGATTGGGGACAGTGGTGGATGTATCATGCGGGCAAGCAATGTTCCAGCCCTGTCACCCTTGGAGTGTATTTGTTGTGTATATAACCTATGATCAATCAGTTGTAGATGTTCTAATGGTTCCACATGACCTATCCTAGTGTTTTGGAGGACATTTAGATGGTAGGGTCATGTACTGATTCACGTTTAAAAGGTGCTGACTGTGATTCTGTGTAATGTACATCACGAAGTAGAGAGTGTCTAGCACCTGTTAAAGTGCCTATGGATACACCCTTGAATGCTCCCCATTCTAAAAGTGGTGTGGAGGCTGTATCTTCATTTTCAGTAAAATATGATTCTATTGCAGTGCCTAGGGTGTAACTGAAGACTGCATCCTATGGTAGTGTTGGGTGCATGCAACATGTAGGCATGAGTGTCCGGACCCTGCCCCAGGTCGAAACGGACTCTAGTAGGTTGTGATCTGAAAGGGTCTTTCCCATGTAAACTTTTGAATCATGGGCCTTCGACTGTTTGGTGGCCCCTGCACTCGGTAAGCGAGGATGTGAGCGGTCTAGGCTAACATCCATTACTGTGTTAAGATCCTCCCCATCAGCCAAGGAAGATGGGGCCATTCTGTTAGAGTTGAGGATATGCATTGGAGGAATATGTCTTGGTCAGTGTTTGGTGCATATATATTACCCAGGACCAACATTTCACCGTCTAGGAACCATCTGACAAAGAAATATCGCCCATTAACACCGATTTTCGTGTCCTGTGCCTCAAAGGAGATTCCAGCCTGCTACCAAATGACTGCTCCACTGGCAAACCCTGAGTATGTGGTGGTGAATAGTTGATCCCTCCACTTGTTGTGCGGTTTAGTGGCTTCAGGATTTGACAGGTGGGTCTCTTGTAAATAGACTATGTTCACCTTGCAGCAATGGAGTTGTGCCGGGATTCTATGGCGCTTGTGGACTGACCCAAAACCCCTGACATTTCAAGTCAGTATCTTATAATATTGAGATGTACTTGACATGATAGTTTTTTGTATTTAACCCATTTGGCATGGCATGGCAGATGGAAGAAATAAGATGTGTAACTAGAAAGAGTATACAGTTCCTACGTTACAAAAAGGAGCAGAAAGAGATCAGAGATAACCTGAGAAACCCAATCCAAGGATCTGATCTCTCAGGAGCAAGGGTCCTCACACACCCAAATTGATGTCATGCTTCATTATCAGGCAGCTCTTCGTTGGGCCGGCGCTGCAATGCCTAAAACGGCACCATGACGTTTGTTTTCCCAGAGTTCTATTATATCTTGTCTCATTGTGAAGATTCAGGTGCCATGTTCTGTGTGGTGATTCGAGTAGACTGATGTGCAGTGAGAATAAAAATACCTAAGGAATATCCTAATCTTATTTAATATACAGGTTCCCTTGTTATGATTAAAAAATGATATAACATAGGCCAGCAAGGGATACAATGGTCCAAAATGGCTGAGAAAGTGATATGTACATAGAAGGTTGACATGTTTCTTGCCTATTTAATGTCAGAAATGATCAGGACAATTCACCAGGACTGAAATCCTAGTCTACTCATGAATTTTAGGCCACCAGACTATGCAGGGATAATCGTACCCAAAAGGCGTCCACAATAGTATATATTATACCTTCAAGGTTAAAAACTGACCTGGAAAGAAAAGAAAACAACACAGAGTAATATTGACCTCTAGGGGCATTCTACACATTATGATAAATGGCATGCTGGGGAGGGAACATCCTCATAGTGCTGGTAGGTCAAAGCCTTACATCACGGCATTGTAACATAGTGTAGTTACGCAAACAAAAACATACCCATATAACATATAAGGTGCTTAGTAACACTTCACAATTCTGGAAAATGCAATGCTTGGCAGGAAGAAGTACCCCTGGTAAATAATTAAGAGGCTTACCATATTAGGCAGAGTGTAGTACCCCAACATGTGTGGCACAGAAAATGCTCACTGGCGCTCAGAGCAGTGTGAGAGAAAGGGACAATCAACATCAATACAAAAATAAATCAGGGTTCAAGCCACAATCTCAAAGTATCAGGGGAAAACTGGAGCTGATACTTACAGAGAGTAGGAGCGAATTTTGCATATGACCTACCCTGTCCTATGCTACCACGGAGGTGATTGTAATGCTAGCTGGGCGGCCTTTTGTAGTGAGCTTGTAAGCTCGATACGGCCCAGGTGTGTAGCTCCCCTGGGAGCTAGATCGCTGTGGCATGCATCTCATCCGATAACGGTGGGCATCTTAAAGGTAGCACATATGTGGCGAGGCATAAAATATGCAGCCTTGAGAAAGTGTGGAAAGTTTAGCAAGGAGACCAGGGCTACATCAGCAAATGCATTCCAGGCAGCCCAAAACACATTAAAAACACTAAATACCATATCAATTGAGGACGACTTGTAATAGTACTCGTCCATGTGTGCCATTTTGAAACAGGCAGCGTATGTCCTGAATGCCTTTGATGTTTAACCGCCAGGAAGGAATCTCGTTGGCGCTGTATTCTCAGTGTGTAATCTGGGAATAGTTATACTGTAATATTGTCCATTGTTATGAGAGCTTTTTCTCTGGCCTTCTGAAGGAGATTGTCATGATCTCTGAAACTGAGTATACGTGCAATCATGGGATGTTGTGGTGTTCCACAGGGAATATGTCTTGTTGGTACCCTAGGTGCATGTTCCCGGGTGAACAGGATGGAAAGCCCCTGGGGCCACTGTCCACTAAATAACTTTGGGATGGTGCCGACCATTCTCTCTGGTATTCCCACAATGTGCATATTATTGCATTGTGCACAACCTTCAGCATCCTCTGCCATCTCCTGCAGCACCGTTAATTGCATCTGAAGGTCAGCAATTGTAGTGGAATTCGAGGCATGTTGCAGGGCCAATGGAGCCACTGTGGTTTCTGAGCCCCGCACTTTCTCAGAACGTTTGCAGTGGTCATTCCATAAAAGCCCTAGATCAACAGACAGCTTGTCGATGCTGTGTTCAATGGTGGATCCAGAGTCACAGATTTCTTGGAGAATCACATCTAGTTTGTCTTGGGGGGAACCAAGTCTGTGGGTAGGATACAGTCTTCAAGAGAATGTGTGGAGGAGGCATCAGAGTGAATGTGTTGGGATAATCCCCTACCGTGTTGCGCGTTCAGTTCAGTGCATTTAGTACGTCCCATTTTATGCTTATAGGAGTAGTGCAGCATGTCTAGCAGTGCAGTGGAAGTGTTGTCCACCTAGTGGTGTGAGTAGAGCCTGTCCATCTAAAATTAACACCATCTTGGAATTGCACTTGTGTGTGCTTAAGGGATTTGGTGAACCCTCTTGTGTAGTAACACCTTGAGAGGATGAGTGCACCTGCTCACTAGGGAGTTATAGACCAAGTCTGATTCATAGTTTTTAGCTCTCTGTAGTCTGGACACTTGAGTTGATTGTGTAGTGGAAAGGACATGTGGTATCTATGTAGAATTTGTGGATTCATAAGGATATTCAAGTGCCCGGCCGGAGTGCTTAAAAGAGGCGCCGTCATCTTTGGCGGTTAGCCATGCCCCCCCAAGAACATGTAGACTTGATTCTGAAAACCAATGTTTTTAACACAGTTTTGGCATTTTACTGGTAGATGGCCCATTTTTCCTACTTTTTGTGCTTTCAACCTCCTTCCCGTTTGTGGTGGAAACGAGTGTGAAACCCATGGTGAATCCCAAAAAGCTATACATTTCTGAAAACTAGACAAAATTCTGAATTTGGCCAGGGATCATTTGTGTAGATCCTTCAAGGTTTTTCCAAAGAAACCAAGTGTTGAAATAAAAAAAATATTTAAAATTAGTAGGAAAAACCGGCATTTGTGATGTTTTCATAGTAGCTTCTCATCACAATGGCTGATTTACAGAAGCAATATACCATTACATCTGCTAGAACCTTCTGGTTGGGGGGATATCTAGGGTTTGTAGGTTTTCCGAGAATTCAAAGTACCCAGAGCCAATAACTGAGTTGCACCTTGCAATGTTTTTCATTGTGTACCAGGTATAAACAGTTCATATAGTAAAATATAAATAATGAAAAATAGGTATCATGGAAACCTAGGTATTTCTGAAATGAAAACTTGGCCTGTTATGAAGATATGGAGTTTAGAAGCAGGGGTTATTACACATCTCTGAATTTGTAGGTACCTATATTAGCATGTGAATTAGAGGGTATCTCTCAAAATGACATCTTTACTACACATTGTCTCACATTTGGAAGATGCAAATGCAGAGAAATGTAATTGTTAATAACATTTTGTTCCCCTAAGTCTCCCAATTAAAATGGTACCTCACTTGTGTGGGTAAGCCTATTTCCTGCAACAGGAGATGGCCTATAATGCAACATGGACACAATACATTTTTCTACTGAAAACTGACTTGTTTTTTGCAAAGTGGGTGGCTGTGGTTTTTGGGCCTTAGCTCAGCCAGCACTTAGGGAAACCTTGCAAACCTGTACATTTTAGAAAAATAGACACCTAGGAAAATCCAGGATGGGATGACTTGCATGGCTCTCACCAGGTTGTGTTACCCAGAATCACCCAGAATCACTTGCAATCCTCAAATTGTAACTAAAAATACACATTTTCTTCAAATTTCTGTGATGAAAGGTTCTGGAATCTGGAGAGAGCGACAAACATCCTTCCACCCAGCATTCCCCCAAGTCTTCTGATAAAAATAGTACCTCACTTATGTGAGTACGCCTAGTGACCACGCACAAAACGGCACAAAACTCAACATGGATACATCAAATTTTCCACTCAAAACTGACCCGTTTGTTGCAAAGTGGATAGCTGTGATTTTTGGGCCCTAGGTCAGCTGGCACCTATGGAAACCTGGAATCTGCAGGGAGCCACAAACTTCCTTCCACCCTGCACTCCCCAATGAAAAAGTAATTACTGGTGTCTAGTGGGCTTTCTGCCTCCCTCTAGGAGGGGGGAGGGCACATGGGGGTAATTGCCTCATCTCCCCCGGGAGATGTTTCCCCATTTTAGAGTGGGGGGCATGGCCATGCCCATGCTGGACATCCCCTCACCCCTACAATTAAAAAAAATGAATCCCTAGCATCTAGTGGGTGTTCTGCCCCCAGAGGGGCAGATGGAGGTGGGGGGGCTGAAAGACTGTCCTCCTTTTTATGTGTTGGGGGCATGGCTATGTCCATGCTGAGCAGCCCCACCCCTACAATTAAAAACAAAAGTAATCTAGTGGGATTACTGCCCCCGGTGGGAAGGATGGGGATAAATGTCCCCATCTGCCACCCCCTCCAGGGCAGGAAAACTGTCTGCTTGTTTTTCAGGGCGTGGGACATGGTTGCACCCCTACAATAAAAAAATGTAAGCCCTGGTATCTGGTTGGCAGTCTGCCCCCCACGGGGAGGGAGAAAGACTGTTTCTCTTTTTTAGGGGGTGGGGGCATGGCCATGCTCATGCTGGGCAGCCCCTATCCCTACAATTAAAAAAAGTAATCCCTGGGGTCTCGTGGTCTTTCTGCCACCCCCCTCTGGGGGCAGGTGGGTGTAATTGTCCCCATCTGCCCCCCAGGGGGTGCAGAAAGACTGTTTACATTTTAGGGTGGGGGGCATGGCCATACCCATACTGGCCAGCCCCCACCCCTACAATATGTACACAATAATTCCTGGCATCTATTGGGCTTTCGGCGGGTAATTGCCCCCATCTACGTCTCAAGGGGCAGAAAGACTGGACTATTTAATTTTTTTAGGGAGGATCACAGTCCCTTGCCCAAGGGTCTGCTCCTCCCTCCCTGATGTCTAGTGGATGGATTCCTGATTGGGGCTCGCTCTCCTAAAGCGATCCCCCAGCAGGGATCCACTAGGGAAAGGTACCAATGGAAAGGGAAAGTCTCCCCTTTCCAATGATACCTATCCCATCTGAATCAGTACTTTTATTTTCATTCTAACTCAGCGCACCATGCTAGCCTATTGTCATTTTGGTGAAAAAAACTGAAATAGCCTTGGGTGCTGGGGAGCCTCTTCCCCAGCTCCCAAGTCTATTTTAAGTAGGAGGAAATCCCTCTGGTGCCAGCAGAAAATGGATTTCCTGCCTTGTATGTAGAAGATGGCTCCGAGCCGTCCTTGGCACATGAGCACCGTGACTGATGACGGCTCTAATCTGGCCTCAGCATGGAACAATTTAAGAGAATGCTGAAGACCACCATGAAAATTTCAAAGACCAAAACAAGACACAGGGTATTACACCTAGGATTGATTAAAACATATATTATCTCCCCTAGTGATCCACCCTACATATGGGGCCAAAATCCCCTGAACTCTCTAGTAATCCACCCAGCATGGAAACATGCAAATGCACAAGCTACAGGCAATGTTGTCCCTCCTGCCAAGGAAAGTAAATAGCTGGATCCAGCCAGCAAGTTGGTCTGGCAACTCAGTCGGCTTCCTCGTCTGATATGACAGGGCGCATTGGGATGAGATTGATGAATAGGCAGTGTGGGCAGGAGCAGGTAAATGAGGAGGAGACCATATCAAATGCCACCATCCACTGTGCTTTAGACGCAGCCATGGCCAGAGGTATCAATACCAGTATTCTGGTCAGACGTCACATCTGGCACTGTGTCTCTGACTTGAATCCAGAGGTACAGCAACATCTGTTAACCCTGTTGTTCAATGGTGAACCTCTTTTCGTACTTCAGGTGGACCAAATGCTGGAATAACTTAGAAACGACCAAGGCCATGGGTGCCCTGCAGACCAACTCGGAGAGGGTCCTTTTGGAGGTTCCACTACATGGGAGGCCCCAGACCCTTGGGCCTCCTTCCAGAGGCGGCAGCCATTCCACCAGCAGTCATAACGGAGGCAACAACACCAAGGGCCGGAGGGAAGGCAGGTCAGCCTCCTCTAAACAGTGACTCCCTCTACCTTCCACCTAATCACACATCACCTGTTAGGGGAAGACTCAAGGGGTTTCTCCCTTGCAAGGAAGAGATCACCTCTGATTAATCGGTTCTCTCCATCATAGAGCAGGGCTACTGCCTGGAGCCTGGAGCTCACCTCAACCCCACCAAACATGCCTCCCTGCATACACAACCTCAGCCTGAAATATCAGTGCCTACAAGAGGAGATCCAGGCACTCATCCGCAAAGGGGCAAAAGAACAGCTGCTGCTACAACATCACAGAAAGCGAGTGTGTATTCCCTCTACTTTATAATCCCCAAAAAGGCCAGCTTCCGAAGGCCTGTACTATACCTCAGGCCTCTCAAAAAGTAGATACTGGCAACATTTCCATAAGGTCACTCTGCAGAATGTCATTCCCACTGCCACAGCAAGGTGACCTCATGGCTGGACCTGATCTGAAGGATGCTTACTTCAATATGCCCATCCATCCCGGTCACCGCTGCTTCATGGTAAGGGGTCAACAGTATCAGTTCAAGGTATTGCCATTTAGTGCCACCACAGCCTTCAGGGTATTCCACAACTTGTAACTAAGTAGTATTTATATAGCTCTTAATATCACTGATGAGGCATTGAAGTAGCATGTTACTCCAGAACCAAGATTAGAGTTTTATATTTAGTAGATTAGTAATGTGGATTAGTCACGTTAGGTTTGTGTTCTTGATTTCTTGTGTGTTATTGGAGTTTAGAGTGGAGATACAAAGCTGGGAATACATTTGAATGGGTAAGTAGTAAGTTGTTTTAGAAGTTAGTGGTCATGTGTGCTTGTTGGGTAACATGGCTAAAAACAAGAGGGGGAAGTTTGAAAAGGATGTTTGGGAGTTTATAGTAATCAAAAATGTTTGGGTGTGTCAGAGAGAGGAAGGATGAGACTAAGGTTGAAGGGAGTATTTTTCATTACAAAAATTAACTTATAAATACATATATACAAAGTATATTTGGCAAAGTTTTAGTTGCTGGAGTAAACCTCTCTATATAAATATCTATATGTACAAAGAAGTGGCAATATTTACATGGTCTGATGTGGACATTTTTCTTTTGACGAAGTATGCAATGGTTTTCAAATAACTAACTAACACACACGCATATATATATATATATATATATATATAATATATATATATATATATATATTATATTACCCAGTGGCCCTCATCTTGTCGTAATATCTAGCCAAATCACTGGCAGTGCAATGCATAGTGCTCAAGCCTGATTCCTGTGTGTGACGGCGCTGTGTATGCCAACTGTGTTGTTGGTGCAGTAATTGACCCAGTGTTTCTTTTTTCTCTCCCCCCCCCCCCCTATTTTCTTCTGTCATCCTGTCCATGTGTGCATTAGCATCATCTGGCGGAGGAGCAGTGGCACCGGCAACAGAGGGAGCTGTATCCCACAGGGCCCAGGAGGCAGAGCCAATGACACAGAGGTAACCAGTGGGACAGAGGGCGAGGGGAGCACCACGGCAGAGACAGGAGGTGACAACACGGACTCAGATACCTCCTCCGATGGAAGCTCCCTGGCAGTGGCAGACAACTCTGTGACCACCCCAGCTGCAGGTACAGCCGCCCGCCCGGTACTAGCACCGCCCTCCCAGTAGCCCCTCAGAAAGTTGCCCATGCCTGCTCACCCAGGAGGGTGGGCATCTCCTTCGCCCCATTCACCTCAGGCCCTGCCCCAGTGAGCCCTGCTGCCCTGAGTGAGAAGGCTGTTGACCTCCTGAGATCCATCTCTGTAGGGCAGTCAACCATTGTGAATGCCACCCAGGGGCAGTTATCCCAGATGCAGCAATGCAATTCCTGGAGGGCATTCACGGTGGATTGGTGGACCAACAGAGATCGATTCAGGCTCTGGCCTCCTCTCTGATGGCAGCCATTGTCCCTGTTCCTACCATCCCCCCTCCAACTACCACTTCCCAGTCTCAGTCCCTCAACCCAACCCATCCCATGCACACATACAGATGAGCATGCACACAAGACAACACTCAAGAGTGGCATAGTCGAACACAGGCACCACACTTCATCCCACAAGCACTCACACAAACACCAGGCAGTTGCGGACACAACCACCTCCACTGCCTCCACTGTCTCTCCCTCCTCCTCCTCCGCCTCCCTCACAGTCACGTCCACACTCACACCTGCATGCACTGCATCAGCATCCACCACCAGCATCACCACACCAAGCAGCACACACACCTCACTAGCAGATACCTCCACAGCATCCATGCACGCGTACCCTGTGTCCTCTCCCACCCTGTCTGTCCCCCCAAAGGACACAAACGCAAGCACTCACACACCCAACAGTCATCCACCTCACATCAGCACACTGCCTATAGACCTGCACCCAAATCCAGCAGACATACACCTCCTACAACCACTCCCTCAACCTCCACCCCCATTCCTCCTCTCTCACCCCACCCCACAGTCCCTAAGAAGCTTTTCCTTGCCCAACTTCACCTCCTCCATTCCCATCCCCCTGTCCTGCCCGTAACAGCAGGGTCCCAAAGACCCAGCCCAGCGCCTCGGCCAAACAGTCCACATGGACAGTGGTGGTACCACCTAGTCGTGGTGGCAAGTCAGTGAAGGATCCCACCACACCAGCCAGGAAGGGTAAGAATCCCACACCTCCTGCCATGATGGGGAAGAGGCCCTCAACTCCTGCCCGGAAGGCTAAGGAACACGCACAACCTACCATGAAGGAGAAGAAGGCCTCAACCCCTGCCAGGAAGGGTAAGGATCCCACACCTCCTGCCATGAAGGGGAAGAAGTCCTTGACTCCAGTGGAGTCTGTCAGGGTGTAGGAAAGTACCATCTTGCCTGGCATGTTACCCCCATTTTTCACTGTATATATGTTGTTTTAGTTGTATGTGTCACTGGGACCCTGGTAACCCAGGACCCCAGTGCTCATAAGTGTGCCTGAATGTGTTACCTGTGTAGTGACTAACTGTCTCACTGAGGCTCTGCTAATCAGAACCTCAGTGGTTATGCTCTCTCATTTCTTTCCAAATTGTCACTAACAGGCTAGTGACCATTTTACCAATTTACATTGGCTTACTGGAACACCCTTATAATTCCCTAGTATATGGTACTAAGGTACCCAGGGTATTGGGGTTCCAGGAGATCCCTATGGGCTGCAGCATTTCTTTTGCCACCCATAGGGAGCTCTGACAATTCTTACACAGGCCTGCCACTGCAGCCTGAGTGAGACAGCCATTTTACACTGCACTTAAGTAACTTATAAGTCACCTATATGTCTAACCTTTACCTGGTAAAGGTTAGGTGCAAAGTTACTTAGTGTGAGGGCACCCTGGCACTAGCCAAGGTGCCCCCACATTGTTCAGGGCCAATTTCCCTGACTTTGTGAGTGCGGGGACACCATTACACGCGTGCACTACATATAGGTCACTACCTATATGTAGCTTCACAATGGTAACTCCGAATATGGCCATGTAACATGTCTATGATCATGGAATTGCCCCCTCTATGCCATCCTGGCATGGTTGGCACAATCCCATGATCCCAGTGGTCTCTAGCACAGACCCTGGTACTGCCAAACTGCCCTTCCTGGGGTTTCACTGCAGCTGCTGCTGCTGCCAACCCCTCAGACAGGAATCTGCCCTCCTGGGGTCCAGCCAGGCCTGGCCCAGGATGGCAGAACAAAGAACTTCCTCTGAGAGAGGGTGTGACACCCTCTCCCTTTGGAAAATGGTGTGAAGGCAGGGGAGGAGTAGCCTCCCCCAGCTTCTGGAAATGCTTTCTTGGGCACAGATGTGCCCAATTCTGCATAAGCCAGTCTACACCGGTTCAGGGGACCCCTTAGCCCTGCTCTGGCACGAAACTGGACAAAGGAAAGGGGAGTGACCACTCCCCTAACCTGCACCTCCCCTGGGAGGTGTCCAGAGCTCCTCCAGTGTGCTCCAGACCTCTGCCATCTTGGAAACAGAGGTGCTGCTGGCACACTGGACTGCTCTGAGTGGCCAGTGCCACCAGGTGACGTCAGAGACTCCTTGTGATAGGCTCCTTCAGGTGTTGCTAGCCTATCCTCTCTCCTAAGTAGCCAAACCCTCTTTTCTGGCTATTTAGGGTCTCTGTCTCTGGGGAAACTTTAGATAACGAATGCAAGAGCTCAGCCGAGTTCCTCTGCATCTCTCTCTTCACCTTCTGCCAAGGAATCGACTGCTGACCGCGCTGGAAGCCTGCAAAACTGCAACATAGTAGCAAAGACGACTACTGCAACTCTGTAACGCTGATCCTGCCGCCTTCTCGACTGTTTTCCTGGTGGTGCATGCTGTGGGGCTAGTCTGCCTCCTCTCTGCACTAGAAGCTCTGAAGCGTGGGTCGACGGAATCTTCCCCCTGCAACCGCAGGCACCAAAAAGCTGCATTACCGGTCCCTTGGGTCTCCTCTCAGCACGACGAGCGAGGTCCCTCGAATCCAGCAACTCTGTCCAAGTGGCCCCCACAGTCCAGTGACTCTTCAGTCCAAGTTTGGTGGAGGTAAGTCCTTGCCTCACCTCGCTAGACTGCATTGCTGGGAACTGCGACTTTTGCAGCTACTCCGGCCTCCGTGCACTTCCGGCGGAAATCCTTTGTGCACAGTCCAGCCTGGGTCCACGGCACTCTAACCTGCATTGCACGACCTCCTAAGTTGTTCTCCGGCGACGTGGGACTTCTTTGTGCGACTTCGGGTGAGCACCATTTCACGCATCCTCGTAGTGCCTGTTTCTGGCACTTCTCTGGGTGCTACCTGCTGCTGAGAGGGCTCCTTGTCTTGCTCGACGTCCCCTCTCTCTCCTGGTCCAATTTGCGACCTCCTGGTCCCTCCAGGGCCACAGCAGCGTCCAAAAACGTTAACCGCACGATTTGCAGCTAGCAAGGCTTGTTGGCGTTCTTTCGGCGGGAAAACACTTCTGCACAACTCTCCACGGCAAGAGAGATCCGTCCACCAAAGGGGAAGTCTCTAGCCCTTTTCGTTCCTGCAGAAACCTCAGCTTCTTCTGTCCAGTAGAAGCTTATTTGCACCCGCAGCTGGCATTTCCTGGGCATCTGCCCATCTCCGACTTGCTTGTGACTTTTGGACTTGGTCCCCTTGTTCCACAGGTACCCTAGATTGGAAATACACAGTTGTTGCATTGTTGGTTTGTGTCTTTCCTGCATTATTCCTCTAACACGACTTCTTTGTCTTTTGGGGAACTTTAGTGCACTTTGCACTCACTTTTCAGGGTCTTGGGGAGGGTTATTTTTCTAACTCTCACTATTTTCTAATAGTCCCAGCGACCCTCTACAAGGTCACATAGGTTTGGGGTCCATTCGTGGTTCGCATTCCACTTTTGGAGTATATGGTTTGTGTTGCCCCTATCCCTATGTTTCCCCATTGCATCCTAGTGTAACTATACATTGTTTGCACTGTTTTCTAAGACTATACTGCATATTTTTGCTATTGTGTATATGTATCTTGTGTATATTTTCTATCCTCTCACTGAGGGTACACTCTAAGATACTTTGGCATATTGTCATTAAAAAAAAGTACCTTTATTTTTAGTATAACTGTGTATTGTGTTTTCTTATGATATTGTGCATATGACACTAAGTGGTTCTGTAGTAGCTTCACACGTCTCCTAGTTCAGCCTAAGCTGCTCTGCTAAGCTACCATTATCTATCAGCCTAAGCTGCTAGACACCCTATACACTAATAAGGGATAACTGGGCCTGGTGCAAGGTGCAAGTACCCCTTGGTACTCACTACAAGCCAGTCCAGCCTCCTAAATTGGTTGTGCAGCGGTGGGATAAGTGCTTTGAGACTACTTACCACTCTTGTCATTGTACTTTTCATAAGAGAAAAATATACAAAACAAGGTCAGTGTATATACACATAGCCAAAAAGTTTTGCATTTCCTCTTTTCACTCTTTTCTAAGTGCTGAAAAGTACTTCTAAACTTTCAAAAAAGTTCTTAAAAGTTTAAAAAGTTTTTTTCTCTGTCTTTCTAAAAGCTCTGACAAACTTTTTTCTCTTTTTCTATCACTTTAACTCTCTCTAAAAATGTCTGGCACAGGCCAAAATGTTGATCTGTCCAAACTTGCATATGATCACCTTAGCTGGAAAGGAGCAAGGAGTCTCTGCATAGAGAGAGGTTTGAGTGTAGGGAAGAATCCTTCCTTGGAATTGTTACTTAACATGCTTAGAGAACAAGATAAGGCAAGAAGTGCCCCATCTGTTGAAAAAGTAGCTAATGGTTCCCAATCTGATCCAGGGACTCCCCCAGGAAAAGATTCAGGAAAGAAACTTCCTAGCCTGCCCATTACTAGACAGTCTAGCATAGTTGGTAATGATGTTGGGTCACACCATACAAATAGTGTTGTCTCACATCATAGCAAAAGCATTTATTCTCACCACAGTGGTACTGATGTTTCTGTTAGCCAAGCTGTTAGGGTGCCCTCTGTAAGGGACAGGTCTCCTTCTGTCCATTCTCACCATACTTCTGTTTCAAGGCATGTCCCTCTCACCCACCCTGATGACAGATTGTTAGAAAGGGAGCTCAATAGATTGAGAGTGGAACAAACCAGACTGAAGCTCAAGAAGCAACAGCTGGATTTGGATAGACAGACTTTAGAAGTAGAGAAGGAGAGACAGAAACTGGGTTTAGAAACCCATGGTGGCAGCAGCAGTATTCCCATAGTCATCCTGCAAAAGAGCATGATTCCAGGAATCTGCATAAGATAGTTCCCCCTTATAAGGAGGGGGATGACATTAACAAGTGGTTTGCTGCACTTGAGAGGGCCTGTGTTGTACAGGATGTCCCTCAAAGGCAGTGGGCTGCTATCCTATGGCTATCATTTAGTGGAAAAGGTAGGGATAGGCTCCTTACTGTAAAAGAAAATGAAGCTAATGATTACAAAGTTCTTAAGAATGCACTCCTGGATGGTTATAGCTTAACCACTGAACAATACAGGATAAAGTTCAGAGAGACCAAAAAGGAGTCTTCACAAGACTGGGTTGATTTCATTGACCATTCAGTGAAGGCCTTGGAGGGGTGGTTACATGGCAGTAAAGTTACTGATTATGACAGCCTGTATAACTTGATCCTGAGAGAGCATATTCTTAATAATTGTGTGTCTGATTTGTTGCACCAGTACTTGGTGGACTCTGATCTGACCTCTCCCCAAGAATTGGGAAAGAAGGCAGACAAATGGGTCAGAACAAGGGTGAACAGAAAAGTTCATACAGGGGGTGACAAAGATGGCAACAAAAAGAAGGATGGTAAGTCTTCTGACAAGGGTGGGGACAAATCTAAAAATGAGTCTTCATCAGGCCCACAAAAACACTCTGGTGGGGGTGGTGGGCCCAAATCCTCCTTTAATCAAAACAAAGAAAAGAAACCATTGTGCTATTTATGTAAAGTAAAAGGCCATTGGACAACAGATCCCAGTTGTCCAAAGAAAAGCACCAAGCCTCCTACCACTACAACCCCTACTGCTACCCCTAGTGTCCCTACTAATAGCAGTGGTGGTGGGAGCAAACCTACTAATAGTCAATCCAAGGGAGTAGCTGGGCTCACTATTGGTAACTTAGTTGGGGTTGGCCTTGTTAGGGAGGCCACAGAGGCTGTGTTAGTCTCTGAGGGGACTATTGATTTAGCCACCTTAGTTGCTTGTCCCCTTAATATGGATAAGTACAAGCAGCTACCCCTAATAAATGGTGTTGAGGTTCAGGCCTACAGGGACACTGGAGCCAGTGTGACTATGGTCATAGAGAAACTGGTCCACCCTGAACAACACCTACTTGGTCACCAGTACCAAGTAACCGATGCTTACAACAACAGACTTAGCCACCCCATGGCTGTTGTAAATCTCAACTGGGGGGGGGTTACTGGTCCAAAGAAAGTTGTGGTAGCTTCAGATTTACCTGTAGACTGTCTATTAGGGAATGATTTGGAGACCATCAGCTTGGTCAGATGTGGAGTTGGAGGCCCATGCAGCAATGCTGGGCATCCCAGGGCATATTTTTGCTTTGACAAGGGCTCAGGCCAAAAAGCAAAAAGGACAGGTAAGCTTGGATCCTGGAACAATGGACCAAGTGCTCCCTAAAGCTAGGGCTAGTAGAAGCAAACCACTTCCTACTATCCCTCCATCTACAGTGGATTCTAATTCTGAGGAAAAGGAATTCCCTCCCTGTGCAGAACCTACACCAGAGGAGCTTCAAGCAGACACTGCGGAGCTTTTGGGTGAAGGGGGGCCTGCCAGGGAGGAGCTGAGTGTGGCACAGCAAACCTGTCCTACATTAGAGGGTCTCAGACAGCAAGCTGTCAAACAGGCTAATGGGGATGTCAGTGACTCTCACAGAGTTTACTGGGAGGACAACCTCTTGTACACTGAGCACAGGGATCCTAAACCTGGAGCTGCCAGGAGACTAGTGATTCCTCAGGAGTACAGAAAGTTCCTCCTAACTCTTGCCCACGACATTCCACTAGCTGGGCACCTGGGTCAAATGAAAACTTGGGACAGACTGGTTCCATTGTTTCATTGGCCTAGGATGTCTGAGGACACAAAAGATTTTTGTAAGTCCTGTGAAACCTGTCAAGCCAGTGGCAAGACAGGTGGAACTCCAAAGGCACCCCTTATTCCACTGCCTGTGGTTGGGGTACCCTTTGAAAGGGTAGGGGTTGACATAGTTGGCCCCCTTGACCCTCCTACTGCTTCAGGCAATAGGTTTATCTTGGTGGTAGTGGACCATGCCACAAGATACCCTGAAGCAATTCCTTTAAGGACCACTACAGCACCTGCAGTGGCAAAGGCCCTCCTGGGAATATTTTCTAGGGTGGGCTTCCCAAAGGAAGTAGTATCAGACAGGGGAAGCAATTTCATGTCTGCATACTTAAAGGCCATGTGGAAGGAGTGTGGTGTAACTTACAAGTTCACAACACCCTATCATCCACAAACAAATGGACTGGTGGAGAGATTTAATAAAACTCTCAAAGGCATGATTATGGGTCTCCCTGAAAAACTCCGCAGGAGATGGGATATCCTTCGACCATGCCTCCTTTTTGCCTACAGGGAGGTACCCCAGAAAGGAGTGGGCTTCAGCCCCTTTGAACTTCTTTTTGGACACCCTGTTAGGGGTCCACTCACACTTGTAAAGGAGGGTTGGGAACAACCTTTAAAAGCTCCTAAGCAGGATATTGTGGATTATGTACTTGGCCTCAGATCAAGGATGGCTGAGTACATGAAAAAGGCCAGCAAAAACCTTCAGGCCAGCCAAGAGCTCCAGAAGCAATGCCATGATCAGAAGGCTGTTTTGGTTCAGTACCAACAAGGGCAGAAAGTGTGGGTCTTGGAGCCTGTGGCCCCAATAGCACTCCAAGATAAATGGAGTGGACCCACCACAATTGTTGAAAAGAAGGGAGAAGTCACCTACTTAGTTGACTTAGGCACTGCCAGGAGTCCCCTTAGGGTGCTCCATGTCAACCGCCTGAAACCCTACTATGAGAGGGCTGATCTCACCCTGCTCATGGCAACTGATGAGGGACAGGAAGAAGACAGTGATCCTCTACCTGATCTCTTCTCTTCCACAGAACAAGATGCTCTTGTGGAAGGTGTAGTTTTGGCTGATTGTCTTACTGCTGAGCAGAAAGACCATTGCATAAATCTCCTAGATCAATTCTCTGAACTCTTCTCTACTGTGCCAGGTACCACTTCTTGGTGTGAGCACACTATAGATACTGGAGACAGTTTACCTGTCAAAAGTAAGATCTATAGGCAGCCTGACCATGTCAGGGACTGCATAAAGCAAGAGGTGCAGAAAATGTTAGAACTAGGAGTGGTTGAGCACTCTGAAAGTCCATGGGCTTCTCCTGTGGTACTTGTACCAAAACCCCATTCCAAAGATGGAAAGAAGGAAATGCGGTTTTGTGTAGACTATAGAGGTCTCAACTTGGTAACCAAAACTGATGCTCACCCTATACCCAGGGCAGATGAGCTCATAGATACACTGGCATCTGCCAAGTATCTAAGCACTTTTGATTTGACTGCAGGGTATTGGCAGATCAAATTGTCAGAAGATGCTAAACCTAAAACTGCATTTTCAACCATTGGAGGACATTACCAGTTTACTGTAATGCCTTTTGGTTTGAAAAATGCACCTGCCACTTTTCAAAGGTTGGTGAACACAGTCCTGCCAGGGCTGGAAGCTTTCAGTGCAGCATATTTGGACGATATAGCTGTCTTTAGCTCCAGCTGGGATGATCACCTGGTCCACCTATGGAAAGTTTTGGAGGCCCTGCAGAAGGCAGGCCTCACTATCAAGGCTTCAAAGTGCCAGATAGGGCAGGGGAAGGTGGTTTATCTGGGACACCTTGTTGGTGGGGAACAGATTGCACCACTTCAGGGGAAAATCCAAACAATTATTGATTGGGTTCCCCCTACCACTCAGACTCAGGTGAGAGCCTTCCTAGGCCTCACTGGGTATTACAGGAGGTTCATTAAGAACTATGGCTCCATTGCAGCCCCTCTTAATGACCTCACATCCAAGAAAATGCCTAAAAAGGTATTATGGACAGCAAACTGTCAGAAAGCTTTTGAGGAGCTGAAGCAGGCCATGTGCTCTGCACCTGTCCTGAAAAGCCCTTGTTACTCTAAAAAATTCTATGTCCAAACTGATGCATCTGAATTAGGAGTAGGGGCAGTCCTATCACAACTTAATTCTGAGGGCCAGGATCAACCTGTTGCTTTTATTAGTAGGAGGTTGACCCCTAGAGAAAAGCGTTGGTCTGCCATAGAGAGGGAGGCCTTTGCTGTGGTCTGGGCTCTGAAGAAGTTGAGGCCATACCTGTTTGGCACTCACTTCATTGTTCAGACAGACCACAAACCTCTACTTTGGCTAAAACAAATGAAAGGTGAAAATCCTAAATTGTTGAGGTGGTCCATATCCCTACAGGGAATGGACTATACAGTGGAACATAGACCTGGGAGTAGCCACTCCAATGCAGATGGACTCTCCAGATATTTCCACTTAGACAATGAAGACTCATCAGGTCATGGCTAGTCTTATTGTCCTTCGTTTGGGGGGGGGTGTGTAGGAAAGTACCATCTTGTCTGGCATGTTACCCCCATTGTTCACTGTATATATGTTGTTTTAGTTGTATGTGTCACTGGGACCCTGGTAACCCAGGGCCCCAGTGCTCATAAGTGTGCCTGAATGTGTTACCTGTGTAGTGACTAACTGTCTCACTGAGGCTCTGCTAATCAGAACCTCAGTGGTTATGCTCTCTCATTTCTTTCCAAATTGTCACTAACAGGCTAGTGACCATTTTACCAATTTACATTGGCTTACTGGAACACCCTTATAATTCCCTAGTATATGGTACTAAGGTACCCAGGGTATTGGGGTTCCAGGAGATCCCTATGGGCTGCAGCATTTCTTTTGCCACCCATAGGGAGCTCTGACAATTCTTACACAGGCCTGCCACTGCAGCCTGAGTGAAATAACGTCCACGTTATTTCACAGCCATTTTACACTGCACTTAAGTAACTTATAAGTCACCTATATGTCTAACCTTTACCTGGTAACGGTTAGGTGCAAAGTTACTTAGTGTGAGGGCACCCTGGCACTAGCCAAGGTGCCCCCACATTGTTCAGGGCCAATTTCCCTGACTTTGTGAGTGCGGGGACACCATTACACGAGTGCACTACATATAGGTCACTACCTATATGTAGCTTCACAATGGTAACTCCGAATATAGCCATGTAACATGTCTATGATCATGGAATTGCCCCCTCTATGCCATCCTGGCATGGTTGGCACAATCCCATGATCCCAGTGGTCTCTAGCACAGACCCTGGTACTGCCAAACTGCCCTTCCTGGGGTTTCACTGCAGCTGCTGCTGCTGCCAACCCCTCAGACAGGCATCTGCCCTCCTGGGGTCCAGCCAGGCCTGGCCCAGGATGGCAGAACAAAGAACTTCCTCTGAGAGAGGGTGTGACACCCTCTCCCTTTGGAAAATGGTGTGAAGGCAGGGGAGGAGTAGCCTCCCCCAGCCTCTGGAAATGCTTTCTTGGGCACAGATGTGCCCAATTCTGCATAAGCCAGTCTACACCGGTTCAGGGGACCCCTTAGCCCTGCTCTGGCGCGAAACTGGACAAAGGAAAGGGGAGTGACCACTCCCCTGACCTGCACCTCCCCTGGGAGGTGTCCAGAGCTCCTCCAGTGTGCTCCAGACCTCTGCCATCTTGGAAACAGAGGTGCTGCTGGCACACTGGACTGCTCTGAGTGGCCAGTGCCACCAGGTGACGTCAGAGACTCCTTGTGATAGGCTCCTTCAGGTGTTGCTAGCCTATCCTCTCTCCTAAGTAGCCAAACCCTCTTTTCTGGCTATTTAGGGTCTCTGTCTCTGGGGAAACTTTAGATAACGAATGCAAGAGCTCAGCCGAGTTCCTCTGCATCTCTCTCTTCACCTTCTGCCAAGGAATCGACTGCTGACCGCGCTGGAAGCCTGCAAAACTGCAACATAGTAGCAAAGACGACTACTGCAACTCTGTAACGCTGATCCTGCCGCCTTCTCGACTGTTTTCCTGGTGGTGCATGCTGTGGGGGTAGTCTGCCTCCTCTCTGCACTAGAAGCTCCGAAGAAATCTCCCGTGGGTCGACGGAATCTTCCCCCTGCAACCGCAGGCACCAAAAAGCTGCATTACCGGTCCCTTGGGTCTCCTCTCAGCATGACGAGCGAGGTCCCTCGAATCCAGCAACTCTGTCCAAGTGGCCCCACAGTCCAGTGACTCTTCAGTCCAAGTTTGGTGGAGGTAAGTCCTTGCCTCACCTCGCTAGACTGCATTGCTGGGAACCGCGACTTTTGCAGCTACTCCGGCCTCCGTGCACTTCCGGCGGAAATCCTTTGTGCACAGTCCAGCCTGGGTCCACGGCACTCTAACCTGCATTGCACGACCTCCTAAGTTGTTCTCTGGCGACGTGGGACTTCTTTGTGTGACTTCGGGTGAGCACCGTTTCACGCATCCTCGTGGTGCCTGTTTCTGGCACTTCTCTGGGTGCTACCTGCTGCTGAGAGGGCTCCTTGTCTTGCTCGACGTCCCCTCTCTCTCCTGGTCCAATTTGCGACCTCCTGGTCCCTCCAGGGCCACAGCAGCATCCAAAAACGCTAACTGCACGATTTGCAGCTAGCAAGGCTTGTTGGCGTTCTTTCGGCGGGAAAACACTTCTGCACGACTCTCCACGGCAAGCGGGATCCGTCCACCAAAGGGGAAGTCTCTAGCCCTTTTCATTCCTGCAGAAACCTCAGCTTCTTCTGTCCAGTAGAAGCTTCTTTGCACCCGCAGCTGGCATTTCCTGGGCATCTGCCCATCTCCAACTTGCTTGTGACTTTTGGACTTGGTCCCCTTGTTCCACAGGTACCCTAGATTGGAAATCCACAGTTGTTGCATTGTTGGTTTGTGTCTTTCCTGCATTATTCCTCTAACACGACTTCTTTGTCTTTTGGGGAACTTTAGTGCACTTTGCACTCACTTTTCAGGGTCTTGGGGAGGGTTATTTTTCTAACTCTCACTATTTTCTAATAGTCCCAGCGACCCTCTACAAGGTCACATAGGTTTGGGGTCCATTCGTGGTTCGCATTCCACTTTTGGAGTATATGGTTTGTGTTGCCCCTATCCCTATGTTTCCCCATTGCATCCTATTGTAACTATACATTGTTTGCACTGTTTTCTAAGACTATACTGCATATTTTTGCTATTGTGTATATGTATCTTGTGTATATTTTCTATCCTCTCACTGAGGGTACACTCTAAGATACTTTGACATATTGTCATAAAAAAAAAGTACCTTTATTTTTAGTATAACTGTGTATTGTGTTTTCTTATGATATTGTGCATATGACACTAAGTGGTTCTGTAGTAGCTTCACACGTCTCCTAGTTCAGCCTAAGCTGCTCTGCTAAGCTACCATTATCTATCAGCCTAAGCTGCTAGACACCCTATACACTAATAAGGGATAACTGGGCCTGGTGCAAGGTGCAAGTACCCCTTGGTACTCACTACAAGCCAGTCCAGCCTCCTACACAGGGTGACACCTCCACCACCAGTGGTCAAGGGGCCCCAGGAGGCACCTCCACCTGCCACCACAGTTCAGCCCTCACCACCAGCAGAGGCTACCCAGGAGGCACCTCCACCTTCCACCACAGTTCAGCCCTCACCACCAGCAGAGGCTGCCCAGGAGGCACCTCTACCTGCCACCACAGTTCAGCCCTCAGATCCAGCAGAGGCTGCCCAGGAGGCACGTTCACCTACTAACACCTTGCAGCACTCACCTCCAGATGACACAATGCGGCCATCACCACCAGCGGAAGCCATGTAGGCCACCCTCCAGGGACTGCTGTACAAGGGGTCCCCTCCAGGAGCAGTGGGCATGTTCACCACCTGAGAGATAATGACCTTGCACTCCCCAGGACAGAGAAATGGGCATGGAGCCCCCTCCAGAACCAGTGGAAAAGTCACCCATTCCAGAGACTATGGCCTTGCACTCCCCAGGACAGAGTAATGGGCATGGAGCCTCCTCCAGAACCAGTGGGAAAGTCCCCACTCCAGGGACTGTGGCCTTCCACTCCCCAGCAGAGAGAAATGGGCATGGAGCCCCCCGCAGAATCAGTGGGAAAGTCACCCACTCTAGAGACTGTGACCTTGCACTCCCCAGCACAGGAAATGGGCATGGAGCCCCCTCCAGAACGAGTGGGCAAGTCACCCACTCCAGAGACTGTGGCCTGCACTTCCCAGCACAGAGTAATGGACATGGAACCCCCTCCAGAACCAGTGGGAAAGTCACCCACTTCAGAGACTGTGCCCTTGCACCCCCCAGCACAGAGAAATGGTCATTGAGCCCCATCCAGAACCAGTGGGCAAGTCACCCACTCCAAAGACTGTGGACTTGCACTCCCCAGCACAGAATAATGGGCATGGAGCCCCCTCCAGAACCAGTGGGCTTGTTCCCGACTTCGGCTGAGGTGCCCCCCACACCCCATCCCCCTTAGGTGCCTGCCCATTTGCAAAATGATGCCCCTGCAGAGTTCTATCCGGATGAAGTCAGAATTCGAGTTGGGTCTTGGACTGTGCCCTGTGACCATGGCATTGGCCCTTTGTGTACATTTGTACATATCTGTTTCTCGTACAATTGGTTTATTTAGTAGCTGTTTATATCAGTACATTCTCATTACTGCATTCTTGTTGTCCTTGCATTATTCTGCCGTGTATTGTGTGCCATTGTTTTTCGTCTGTAGCTGGTTGTGTGTATGGTGTGTGTGTGTCGTGCGTTTGTGTGTCACTCTCGTTTTCCTCCCTCCCTCCCGTGTGTGCTAGGTGGCTGTACTCACCATCGGCATCTTCGTCGGCGTTGGTGTTCCAGGTGGAGCATGACATAGATGAGCATCGGGAAGACTTGCAGTTCTGGTTCCATGGCGGCGTTGTTCTTCCGTGTGTCTCCGATGGTGAGTATTTGCTCTTCTGTGATGTGTTTCCGCCAGGCTTTTGATGGCATTGGTACCGCCCCGGAAATCGTGGCAGATTGAAGGGTCAAAATATGGCAGGCGGTACTTTGTCTTCCCCTTGGCTGTTGACGGCTACCGCCGTGGTGAGTGTTGTTTCCACCCTGGTGGTTTGTGTGGTACATTGGCTGTCTATGGGAGTTATCACCGCCATGGTCATAATTTGGCAGTAATTACCATCAGCCTGTTGGCGGTATTTCCGCCACTTTATCACTCACAGAAAGGGTCATAATGAGGGCTGTAGTATTTAATGTTTTAAGACACCACAAATGAATGTTACAGTATTACGGCCCTCATTATAACCCTGACAGTCGGTGATAAAGCAGCGGTAATACCGCCAACAGGCCGGCTGTAAAAAAAATTGAATCATGACCACGGCGGAAACCGCCAACACAAACAGCAACTTTAACACACCGACGACCACGGCGGTAGCAACAAACACTGAGGCGGTAACCGCCAACAGCCAGGCAGAAGACAATGTACCGTCCACTGCATTACAAGACGCCTATCTGCCACCTTTTCCAGGGCGGTACTAACAACATCAAAAGCACACAAGGGAGGGACGGAGGAGAAAGAGAGTGACACACACACGCAACACGCAGCACGCAACACCCCACTTCCACCCTCAACACCATACACACAAACACATACAACAACATTACATACACCCTGTAACCTTCAGGAATAACACAAGGACAAAAGGAATGGAGTAAAATGAGTGTAATATTAGTAAATATGAGAAATACGTTCATAAAGCAATAAACAGTATGTACAATATATACAATATATACAAAAGGAGGGACAATGCCCACTCAAAAATGTCCGTGGCCCACTGGCCCAAAACACATAGGTCAAGGCCACACTTGACTCTTGCCTCAATACGGAGAGAACACTGCAGGGGCATCAGGTCGAAAAAAACACAGGCACCTCAGGGGGGAAGGGGAAGGGAGGGCACCTAAGCCGGAAGATAGTACAACACCACTGCTCTTGGAGGGGGCTACATGCCCTCTGCGATGTCCTGGTGAGTGCAAAGCCACAGTCTCTCTAGTGGGTGGTGTGCCCACTGCTTGGTCCTGGGGAGTGCAAGGCCACAGTCTCTCAAGTGGGTGGTTTGCCCACTGATTGGTCCTGGGGAGTGCAAGTCCACAGTATCCCAAGTGAGTGGTTTGGTGACTGCTTGGTCCTGGGGAGTGCAAGGCCACAGTCTGTCAAGTGGGTGGTGTGCCCACTGCTTGGTCCTGCGGAGTGCAAGTTCACAGTCTCTCAAGTGGATGGCTTCTTCCACAGGTTCTGGAGGGGGGCTTGTGCCCAGTGTGCTTCATCCTGGCAAGGAGGAGCTGAGTGGATGGCTTCTTCCACTGGTTCTGGAGGGGGCCTTGTGCCCAGTGTGCTTCATCCTGTCAAGGAGGGGCTGACTGGATGGTGTCTTCCACTGGTTCTGGAGGGGGCCTTGTGCCCAGTGTGCTTCATCCTGGATGGGGAAAGGTCACAGTCTCTCACCTGGGTGTCACACCGACAGGTGTTGCAAGGGCCAGGACGCACTGCAGCCCATGTAGTCACCACTGCACGCTTCTTGCCAGTGGTGATGGCTGTTCAGTGGATGTAAGTTGCACTGCAGGTGGTGGTGCTGGCCGTGGTGGTGGTAGCCTCCAGGCCTTCACCTGCAGCCTCTGACGGCTGCCCACTGGGGCTGCTGCTGCTGGCAGTGGTGATGCTGGCGGCGGTGCATGTGGCAGTGCTGGCGGCGGTGCAGGTGGCGGTGCTGGCCACGGTGCAGGTGGCGGTGCTGGCAGTGGTGGTGGTAGCCTCTAGGCCTTCACCTGCAGCCTCGGACGGCTGCCCACTGGGGCTGCTGCTGCTGCCAGTGGTGCTGCTGGCTGCAGTGCATGTGGCGGTGCTGGCGACAGTGCAAGTGGCGGTGCTGCCCGCGGTGCAGGTGGCAGTGCTGCCCGCGGTGCAGCTGGCGGTGCTGGCAGTGGTGGTAGCCTCCAGGCCTTCACCTGCAGCCTCGGACGGCTTCCCACTGGGGCTGCTGCCAGTGGTGCTGCTGGCTGCGGTGCATGTGGTGGTACTGGTGGCAGTGCATGTGGTGGTGCTGGCCGCGGCACAGGTGGCGGTGCTGGCCGCGTTGCAGGTGGTGGTGCTAGCAGTGGTGGTGGTAGCCTCTAGGCCTTCACCTGCAGCCTCGGACGGCTGAAGTGCCATGGCTGGTGTTCTGTGCCCCTTCCTGCCCGTGACAGATGGTGGTGCCTCCTTGCTTCTGCCAGCTGGTGTCTGTCTTGCCCTTGCTGGCTGGTTGTGCCCCCTTCCCCTTGCTGGCTGGTGTCCCCTTCTTGCCCTTGCTAGGTGGCGGACCCTTCTTGGCCTTGGCAGGTGTTGCTGGCACACTGGCTAGATTGACTGGTGCCTCCTTGGAGCCTCTCACTCCTGCAATAGCTGCAGAAACCACAGTGGCCGTGGACTGGGTGGCTGAGGTGCTGGGCTGGGTTCTGGCCACCCTGGCCCGAGGTGAAGGACCGGGGGGAGGGGTAGGGAAGAGGTCAATGTTGGCGAGGAAAAGCTTCCTAGGGACACTGGGGCGAGAAGAGGGTGAAGGTTTGGGAGTGGAGGAGGAGGGAGTGGTTGTAGGAGGTGTCAGTCTGCTGTGTTTGGGTGCAGGTGCATGGGCTGGATGCTGTTGTGGTGTGGATGGCTGTTGGGTGTTTGTGTGCTTGCGTTTGTGTAATTTGGGAGGAGGGGTCACAGACACAGTGGGAGAGGACACAGGGGACGTGTGCAAGGATGTAGGGACTGCTAGTGAGGGGCGTGTAGTGATAGGCGTGCTGGTGATGGAGGTAGTGGATGAGGATGTAGTGCATGCATGTGTGAATGGAGACGCTACTGGTAGGGAGTAGGACGATGAGGAGAAGGGGGACACAGTGGAGGCAGTGGATGTTGGTGTGTCTACATGTGGATGGTCCTTGTGTGAGTGCTTGTAAGATGAAGTGTGGTGCTTGTGTTTGCCTGAATCACTTCTGTGTGTTGATTTGGGTAATTGCTGGTCTGAAGGTGTGCTTGGGATAGGCTGGGGTTGAGGGGATTGGGACTGGGTAGAGAAAGTTGGAGGGGGGATGCTGGAGACAGGGACAATGGCTGCCATCAGTGCGGAGGCCAGAGCCTGGAATGCTCTTTGTTGGGCCACCACGCCAAAGTGAATGCCCTCCAGGTATGCATTTGTTTGTTGCAAATGCCCTGCTACACCCTGGATGGCATTTAGTATGGTTGACTGCCCAACAGAGACGGATCTCAAGAGGTCAATAGCCTCCTCACTGAGGGCAGCATGGCTGACTGGGGCAGGGCCTGAGGTGCCTGGGGCGAAGGAGATGCCCACCCTCCTGGGTGAGCGGTCACGGGAAACACGCTGAGAGGCTGCTGGGAGGGCGGTGCTGGTACAGGGGTGGTGGTTATACCTGTTGTTGGGGTGGGCACAGAGGTGTCCGCCACTGCCAGGTAGCCTCCTTTGGAGGAGGAGTCGCTGTCGGTAGTGTCCCCTTCTGTCTCCATCGTGGTGCTTCCCTCGCCCTCCGTTCCACTTGTGCCCTCAACGTCGGTGGATTCGGCCTCCAGGCCCATGTGGGATGCAGCTCCCTCTGTCGCCGTTGCCTCTGCTCCTCCGCCAGTTGATGCTAATGCACACAAGGACAGGGTGACAAACCAAAAAGGGGGGGGGGGCGAGACAGAGGATACACTTGGTCAATGCCAGCAACACCACCACCGTTAGCGTACACAACACACAGGGAACAGCCCTATGCACTAGGCCACGCACTACCAGTTACACAGCTAGTCACCAGCCCATGGGGTAAAATGCCTAACGCCATTAGCTGCACACCTGAAACCCACAGGACCCTGCCCAGTAGTAGATGCCCACTAAAACTTTTGGGGTTGGAGTGCATCTGATCTAGCCCATCATTGGACATACCCTGCCATGTTCGCCCTGGCCTAGGGGCACCCACAGCCCACATCCTCCACCCAGGTAATACCCGAACGCACGCAAAGTAATGATTCAGAATCTGTACTCACCCCCTTGTGCCTGCTGTGATGCCTTCAAGCGCCCATCCTACTCCGGATAGGCTACCGCTAGGATGCAGGACATCAGGGGGGTCAGGGTATGATGGGCACCCCTTCCTCATTCGGAAGCTAGCCCCAGCTAGGCTTCCGCCGTCTTCCTTGCCCAGCGGCGCAGGTCCTCCCACTGTTTGCGGCAGTGGGTGCTCCGCCTGTCAAAGACCCCCAGGGTCTTCACCTCCTTGGCGATGGTACGCCAAATCCCCTTTTTCTGATGGGCGCTGACCTGCAGAAAAAATACAGCAGAAATGGTATTAGTCATACCATCCGGACTGTCCTACTCATGGCCCACCATATCCCTCCCATTCCCTTACGCACAGACGTTGACCACTATACATGCAGCACTCTACCCAGAACCCCTCAGCCCCCCCTCCTACATGGGGCTTACACACACAGCAATCCATACATTCAGGACCCACGCATCATGCTCACAGTGTACTCACCTGTTTTTCTGGAGGACCATAGAGTAAAGTGTACTGGGGTAGGACCCCATCCACTAGTCTCTCCAACTCCTCGGAAGTGAAGGCAGGGGCCCTTTCCCAGACACTCGAGCCATTGTCGCTTCCAGACACAGGTCATAGCAGCACTTGCAGTGTAGGTCCTCTCCTGTTGAAGGTCAGGTAGCAAGTGAGTGCACAGATATAAAATGGTAGTCACGTCCGTGGCGGTGCGTATTATCACCGCCGGCGTACATCGCCATTGGCTCCTGGAACCCATGGGGCCCAATGATAACCAATGCGATGTTGCGCGGCGGTCGTTGACCGCCGACCGCAACGGCACACAACACCAGCGTAATTACCTCATTTCAACTTGTCTCTCCTCACAGGTCAGGCAGCTGCCATTTCAGGGGGGCACAGGCCATGGCACCTAACTGCATCACAGCAGACATTGGCACATCAACTGACTTACGAGTTCACATACTTTTTCTGTAAAGGAAGAATTGAATATTAATTATAACATATGTGTGAATATAACCTTCTGCTCATTGTTTTTCACCCTAGAGTTCAACTGCGGCAGATGAATAGGAGATGGGGACATCCCCCGTGTACAGACCCCTGGTGGACCTGGCAACAATGGAGGACAATCACATTATACTCACCTATAGACTGGACAGGGCCACAATCACTGAGCTGTGTGCCCAATTGGAGCCAGACCTGATATCTGCTATCCGTCATCCCACTGGGATCCCACCTCTTGTGCAAGTGCTATCAGTGCTCCATTTCCTGGCAACTGGTTCTTTCCAAGTGACACTGGGCTTGGCAGCAGGAATTTCACAGCCAATGTTCTCAATCGTGCTGGCAAGAGTTTTGTCTGCCCTGGCGAAAAACATATGCAGCTACATAGCTTTTCCCCAGGTGGAAGATTTGGCCACAGTGAAGGCCGGATTCTATGCAATGGGACATATACCCAATATTATTGGGGCGATTGACGGAACACATATTGCGTTTGTCCCCCCCCATGCCAGAATGAACAGGTGTTTAGGAATCAGAAGAGTTTCCACTCACTGAATGTGTAACTGGTGTGTCTGGGGGACCAGCACATCTCCCATGTAAATGCTAAGTATCCTGGGTCCTTGCATGATGCCTTTGTTCTGAGGAATAGCAGCATCCCAAATACAGAGGCACAGGGTGTGGCTAATAGGTGAGACATTGTCCCGACCCACTGTATGTTAGTGTAGGCCTTCAGGTGTCATCCCCATAGCATTGTATGAGCTAAATGTTGTCCCTCAATACTTGCAGGTGACTCTGGCTACCCAAACCTATCATGGCTGCTGACCCCTGTGAGGAATGCCAGGACATTGGCTGGGGAATGTTATAATAAGGCAAATGGGTGAACCAGAAGGATCATCAACAGGAACTTCGGGCTCCTGAAGGCCAGGTTCAGGTGCCTCCATCTGACAGGTGGATCCCCGTGATACTCACCTGGGAAGTCTGCCAGATAGTAGTGGCATGCTGCATGTTGCACAACCTGGCCCTCAGATGGCATGTATCCTCTCCCCTTGGAAATAGGTGTTACATGTCTTGGCACTGGTAGCCTCCCCAAGCCACCGTATGCTTTCAAGGGCACATTTGGTGCCCTCCTTACATAAAGTGGTCTGCACCAGTCCAGGGACCCCAGTCCCGGCTCTGGAGCGAAACTGGACAAAGGAAAGGGGAGTGACCACTCCATTTTCCATTACCACCCCAGGGGTGAGGCCCGAAGCTCCTCAAGGTGGCCACTTGATCTTGCCATCTTGAATCCAAGGTGGGGCGAGGCCCCTGGGAGCATCTGAGTGGGCAGGTCAGGTAGGTGACGTCACAGCTCACTCCTGATAGGTGGTCACCCTGCTAGGTGACCAACCCCCTTCCTGGACTATTTAGGGTCTCCCTCTTGGATGGGTCCTCAGATTCGACATGCAAGATTCCAGCAGGACTCCACTGTATCGTTTACTTCATCTTCTGGCCACTGGGACTGCAACCTGACCCTTCAGGAACCGACAATCTTCAACTTCAACCACAACTCCGTTCTGCAACATTGTTTCTCCGGCTCCTTCCCACAACTGCAACATTTCCCCAGCTATGCATCCTCTGAGGGCAATGCATCTTCAGCCTGCACAAGACGTAAGAAGGAATCTCCCTTGGAGTGAAGTTGTCACTCCCCTGCATCTGCAGGCACCAACTGCAACAACGACCGGCTGCGTGGATCTGCTCCCCTTCAGAACTGCGTGGATTCTGCATCACAGGTGGTGGTCTGCAGTGGTCCCCTTGGTCTTCTCTGCCAGCTGTCCAATGTGAGAGACGGTAAGCCTTGCCTCTCCTGGCAGGACAGTACCCCTGTGTACCATGACTCTTGCAGCTACCAAGGCTTATTTGTTCCTCCTCCAAGAGATCTTCAGGCTCTGTGTAGCCCAGGCCCCCAGCAATTCTTTCTGCAAACACCGGCTCCTTCGTGCTGCTCCAGAGACGTGGGACTCCTCTTCAGATGTGCTTGGTGGGCCTTATTGTGACTGCTGTGCCTGCTGCCAGTAGGTTGCCAGTGGGGGGTGCCTCCTCTTCTTGTGACTCTCCCGACTGCTGAGGTCCCCCCACACTCCTCAGGCATTTGTTGTACACACACAGACAATAGAAGAAGCACACACTCAATGACTTAACTCCAGACCAATGATTTTTATTTAGCAAAAAAATATCTTTCTTTAATTTATTTCTAGAACCACAAGATTCAAGTTGCAAGTAAGTACTTCAATAGATTTGTACTTCACACATATATCAATAGTGTGCAGGTGCTTTGTGAGGGGTCCCCCAGGGTGGCATAATACATGCTGCAGCCTGTGGGGACCTTCCGTGGCCACAGGACCCTTGGTTCCATGGGTACCTTTTACAAGGGACTTAACAGTGTGCCATGGATGTGCCAATTGTAGAAAAAAAGGTATAGATTTTGGGAAAGAACCCTGGTGGTGGGACCTGGTTAGCAGGATCCCAGCACACTTTCAATCAAAGTTGGCATCAACATCAGGCAAAAAGTGGGGGGGTAACTATGCCAAAAGTAGCACTTTCCTACACAACCCCCACAAATGAAAGAGGATGAGGCTAACCTTTCCCAAGAGAGTCTTCATTGTCTAAGTGGAAGAACCTGGAAATGCCATCTGCATTGGCATGGGCAGTCCCAGGTCTGTGTTTCACTGAAAAGTCCATTCCCTGCAGGGATATGGACCACCTCAAAAGTTTAGCGTTCTCACCTTTCAATTGCATTATTCATCTGAGAGGTCTGTAATCAGTTTGAACAGTAAAGTGAGTACCAAATAAGTATGGTCTCAGCTTTTTCAGGGACCAAACCACAGCAAAGGCCTCCCTCCCAATGGTACTCCAAAGCTGGGAGTAACCTCCTGCTAATCACAGCAACAGGATGTCAAGGCCATCATCATTGGTTTGGGACAGGACTGCTCCTATCCCATGTTCAGAGGCAACTGTCTGCACAATGAACTGCCTATAATAATTTGTAGCTTTGATAAATGGTACTGAGCACATTGCCTCTTTCAGGGTGTCAAAGGCCTTTTAACAGTCAAAAGTCCAGTTTACCTTTTTGGGCATCTTCTTGGAGGTCTGTTCTGTGAGGGGAGTCACAATGGATCCATATCCCTGCACAAACCTCCTGTAATAACCAGTCAAGCAAAGGAATGCCCTGACTTGAGTCTGGGGTTTTGGAGCTTCCCAGTCCAGAATTGTCTGGATCTTGGGTTGTAAGGGTTGTACTTGGCCTCTACCTACATGGTGACCCAAGTATACAACTGTGCCCTGCCCTATTTGGCATTTTGATGCTTTAATAATGAGGCCTGCTGATTGCAAGGTCTGCAAAACCTTCCTCAGTTGGATCAGGTGATCCTGCCAGGTGGAGCTAAAGACATCAATATCATCTAGATATGCTGCACTAGAGGACTCCAAGCCAGCAAGGACTTGATTCACCAACTTTTGGAAGGTGGCAGGGGCATTCATTAAGCCAAAGGGCATAACAGTAAACTGATAATGCCTATCAGGTGTAGGGAATGCTGTCTTTTTTTTTGCTCCAGGTGCAGGGAGTATAGGGTGTGCATCTGTCTTGGTGACAAAGTTGAGACCTCTATAGTCCACACAGAATTTCATTTCTCTCTTGCCATCTTTGGTATGAGGTTTGGGGACTAAGGGCCAGATGTAGGTAGCCTTTTGCACCTCGCAAACGGCGAAAAACACCGTTTGCGAGACGCAAAAGGCCTCACGTGATGCAGAAACACATTTTGCGAGTCGGTACCGACTCGCAAAATGTGTTTCCGACTCGCAAATAGGAATGGGTGTTCCCTTCCTATTTGCGACCGCATCGCGATGTAGAGTTGATTTGTCGAAAGCGGTCACAAATCAACTCGCAGTTACCATCCACTTGAAGTGGATGGTAACTCATTCGCAAAAGGGAAGGGGTCCCCATGGGACCCCTTCCCCTTTGTGAATGCCACAAAAAAATATTTTTCAGAGCACCTACTCTGAAAAAACCGAAACTAAATGGTTTCGGTATTTTTTCTTTTTGCAGCTCGTTTTCCTTTAAGGAAAACGGGCTGCAAAAAGAAAAAAAAAACTGCTTTATTTAAAAGCAGTCACAGACATGGTGGTCTGCTGTCTCCAGAAGGCCACCATCCCTGTGAGTGCCTAGACTTGCTATGGGGTCGCAAACTGCGACCCACCTCATAAATATTCATGAGGTGGATCTTTGCGACCCCATAGCGAGTCGCAGAAGGTGTCTGAGACACCTTTCAGCATCTCGGATTGCGAGTTGCAATTTGCGAGTCGCTATGACTCGCAAATTGCAAGTCGCAATTTCTTACTTACCTACATCTGTCCCTAAGACCACTGGGCTAGCCCAGGGACTCTCAGAGTGATAAATTACACCTTACTCTAGCATCTTGTGGACTTCCACTTTGATGCTCCCTTTGACTTGGTCAGACTGTCTGTATATCTTTGTTTTGACCGGTAAACTGTCTCCTGTGTCCACATCATGGTCACACAGGTATGTCTGTCCAGGGGTCAAGGAAAAGAGCTCAGCATACTGCTGTAGGACTTGCCTGCAGTCATCTTGCTGTTGGGCAGAGATCGTGTCTGAATAGACAACTCCATCTACTGACCCATCATTGGGGTCAGTTGAGAGGAGGTCAGGGAGAGGTTCACTCTCTGCTTCCTGATCCTCATCAGTTACCATCAGCACGGTTATGTCTGCCCTATCATTGTAGAGTTTCAGGCGATTAACATGGATCACCCTCTTGGGTGTCCTGCTAGTGCCAGGCCCACCAAGTGGGTGACCTGACTCTTCTTTTCTAGTACTGGGTAAGGGCCACTCCATCTGTCCTGAAGTGCTCTGGGATCCACAGGCTCCAGAACCCAAACTTTCTTCCCTGGCTAGAAATCTACCAGTGCAGCTTTTTGGTCATACCACAACTTCTGGAGTTGTTGGCTGGCCTCAAGTTTTTTGGATGCTTTTTCTGTGTACTCAGCCATACTAGAGCGGAGGCCAAGCACATAGTCCACACCACATCTTGTTTAGCCTCATGGAGAGGTCTCTCCGAGCCTTCTTTAACAAATGCTAGTGGTCCCCTTACAAGATGGCCAAACAGAAGTTCAAAGGGGGAAACCCTACTACCTTCTGTGGCACCTCTCTGTACGCGAAAAGCAGGCATGGCAGGAGGACATCCCATCTCCTTTTGAGTTTTCCAGGGAGCCCCATGATCACGCCCTTCAATGTCTTGTTGAAACTCTCAGCAGGTTCATTGATTTGAGGATGGTATCGTGTGGTGAATTTACAAGTCACCCCACACTCATTCCACATGTGTTTTAGGTAAGCTGACATGAGTTTTTTTAGATTCTTTCTTCCCTGCTCTGTCTGTCATACTTTGAGATGGATAAGATAGCAACTGTTGAGTTATGTAATTCAACACCAGAACTTCTGAATGCTTGAAAAATTACTGTATGCAATATAGCTCATTTGCGTCAAGGTATGCCAGTTTTTAATGGCCCTATCCCTTGTTATATGCTGTTGCGTGTGGCTTAGGCCTACAACTTAGGTTCAGGGCCTTTAATAACCACTATAGCCCTTGGAGGCAGACTATGGCCCTCATTACAACATTGGCAGTAAATCCCGCTTACCACCGTGCAGAAGACCACCAACACACCGCTGCAGTGGCGGAATTCCGCTACAGCTATTACGACCCACAGCTTGGAATCCGCCATAATCCAGACACCCACACAAGTCCGCCACACCAAAGGTCAGTGATAAACTGGCGATAACAAAACGGACACCGTCACGCCAACAGGAATACGCCCACAATATCACGACCCACGAATCAACGCGGAGGTCTTTCAACCGTGGTATTCCATTGGCGGTACACACCGCTGTGCTCAAAATACACACACATTTACAACCACATTGGACAATTTGAAATACACACACCTGATACACATACAAACACCACTCCCACACACCCAATCCAATATAAAACACACACCCACATCACCCACAAACCCTTACTACCAACATTTCAAAAGAAGGCCAGAGAAAGACACCACCAGAAACAACACTAGCATCCACAGACACACAACATCATCACTCACACAACATCCACGCACCTTAAACAACACACAACACATCCCTTCACACATCACAACACACAACACCTCACACATCACCCACACCACATCATGGCACCTCAACAACACCCCAGGTTCTCTGAGGAGGAGCTCAGGATCATGGTGGAGGAAATCGTCCGGGTAGAGCCACAGCTATTTGGATCACAGGTGCAGCACACCTCCATTGCTAGGAAGATGGAGCTATAGTCAACGCAGTGGGACAGCATCCAAGAACTAGGGATGACATCAGGAAGAGGTGGAATGACCTAGGGGGGAAGGTGCGTTCTGTAGTCTCCAGACACCAGATTACAGTACAGAGGACTGGCGGTGGACCCCCACCTCCTCCCCCACAGCTAACAACATGGGAGGAGCAAGTCTTGGCAATACTGCATCCTGAGGGCCTCGCAGGAGTAGCACGAGGAATGGACTCTGGTAAGTCAACTCTTAACTATTATATCCCCCACCCTACCTGCATGCCATCACATACCCCCACCCTCACCCCCATCAGTCCAACACCTCACATATGTCCCACTATCACAACCCACCCATCCCAACACCAAGCCCTGCATGCAACACCATCACCAAAGCATTGTCTACTGCAGATACGCACACAGACCCCTAACCAAATATCACACAAGGACCTAGACAAGAATGCAAGCACTGGAGTACAGGGTCACTCACCCATTGCACACTATGGCACACACAGATGCAATAATCATGCCTTTACACCCCTACAGGACCCCTACCCAACATCACCGGACAGGAGGTTCCAGACATATCCAGTCCCCCCACAGAAGAGGCCCACAGTGATGGCAGCAGCTCTGCACAACTGGATCAAGATGACCAGCCCGGCCCATCTGGGACCTCGGGACAGTCGGTTCCCCTGACACTGGCACAAGCCACCACAGAGCCTCCCTCCTCAGGAAACACCACCACAGCACCCACCCAGCAGGCCCACCCCTCTGTCCCCAGGACACGTCAAGCAGCAGTGTGTCCACCACTACAGGGAACCCAGGCAAACCCACCACCCCAAGAAAATCAGGGACCTGGGGGCAGTGGGCACACGGTTCAGGGGACAGAGGAACATGAAAACAGTGGAACTGGGAGGACTGCTGTGCGACAGGGGGAGGACAGGCCCAGGGAACCCACTCTCCATGAGGCCCTCTCCAACATCATGGGAGCGTACATCATTCCCAGGAGACGATGCCAACGGTACTGGCCAACTTTCAGGAGACCCAGCGGCTGCAGGAAGAACGCTATCTGGGGATCAGGGAGGAACTGAAGTCCATTAACACCACCCTGGTCACCATTGTAGGGGTGCTGCAGGACCTTGTCAACACCAGGAGGGACACTGTGGCACAACAAGGGGCCCCTGACACTAGCCTGGATGATGAACAGCCGTCCACCTCCACCGGTGCTAGTGGACAGGAGGCACCGCCACAGGACCACAACACCAGCACCCCACCCCCTGCAGATGGAGAGCCACCCCGCAAACGGTCCCTGAGATCCAGGAATAAGACAGAACATTGCCAAGACCCCCGCCAAGAAATGAGACCACCCTGAATGTCACCCTTCTGTCCCACTTTGTCACCCTGTCCATCCTTCAACTGCCCTTGCTCCACTTACTATGCCCCTTTGGACAATGCACCTGTGAAACAAATAGACTGGACTCTGCCATGGACATTCCTCCACCATCACCCTGCCCATTTTACAACCCCCTCCACTTATTTGCACAGAAATAAACACACATGAATCACAAAACAATCTGGAGTCAGTCTGTGCTTTCACAAATGTGTAATTGCAATAACTATGGAATATAGCAATGTCAATTTAATTGTCCACATACCGATGAAACACAGCTGTAGTCCATGAGGTAATATAGCAGAGGTCACACAGTGGGACCCACATCTGTTAAATGGAAAGGCAAAGTGACAAGTCAGGGTCCATACACTGAGTGAAAATGACAGACTTATGATAGCTCAAACAATAGTATGAGATGTGTGAGGCAGTGATGTCTTCTTACCTGTGTCTCACTGGAAGTATTGCTGGATAACGTTGTTTCTGTTGTTGATATACTCTTCTGCCTCCTCTTCTTTACTGTCCACAGGCTCCACAGCTGCCACAAGACCTCCAGCTGGACCATCCTCCTGCAGAAAAGGCACCTGTCGTCCCAAAGCCAGGTTGTGCAGCATACAGCAGGCCACGATGATCTGGCACACCTTCTTTGGTGAGTAGTAGAGAGAACCACCTGTCATATGGAGGCACCGGAACCTGGCCTTCAGGAGGCCGAAGGTCCATTTGATCACCCTCCTAGTTCGCCCATGTGCCTCATTGTAGCGTTCCTCTGCCCTTGTCCTGGGATTTCTCACTGGGGTCAGTAGCCATGACAGGTTGGGGTACCCAGAGTCACCTGCAAATTTTGAGGGACAACTGTTAGACACACACTAACCCGTTGGGACAACCCCATACCCAGACAGCTATTCACACTGTATAGGGTCCTTGTCCTCACCTATTAGCCACACACGGTGCCTCTGGAGTTGCCCCATTACATAAGGGATCCTGCTATTCCTCAGAATGTAAGCATCATGCACTGAGCCAGGAAATTTGGCATTCACATGGGAGATGTACTGGTCGGCCAAACACACCATCTGCACATTCATCGAATGGTAGCTCTTCCGGTTTCTGTATACCTGTTCACTCCTGCGGTGGGGTACCAAGGCCACATGTGTTCCTTCAATGGCACCTATGATGTTGGGGATATGTCCCAGGGCATAGAAGTCACCTTTCACTGTAGGCAAATCCTCCACCTGAGGGAAAACGATGTAGCTGTGCATGTGTTTCAGCAGGGCAGACAACACTGTGGACAGAATGTTAGAGAACATTGGCTGGGACATCCCTGATGCAATGGCCCACTTGCCAGGAAATGGAGTACTGACAGGACCTGCACTAGAGGGGGTATCCCTGTGGGATGGCGGATAGCTGACATCAGGTCTGGCTCCAACTGGGCACACAGTTCATGGATTGTTGCACGATCAAGTCTGTAGGTGACTATTACGTGTCTCTCTTCCATTGTCGACAGGTCCACCAGCGGTCTGTACACCGGAGGATGCCGCCATCTCATCACCTGCCCCAGCGGACGTGCCCTATGGAGGAGAACAGTGAGCAGAGAGTCAGCCAACACTGAGGTATCACAAAATGTCATTTGCACACATTTATTAATCCGCAATGTGCCTGTTACTGTGTGTATGCAAGGCCTAGATAGGTGTGACGCAGTTATTATTAATGCCATGTGGCCCCCTGAAATGGCGGCTGCCTGACCTGTAAGGTGGGACAAGGGGATATGAGGTAACTGCACTGGCATTTTACACTGTCGCGGTAGGCGGTCGAAGACTGCGGCGCAATCCTGCATTGGTTAACATTGGACCCTATGGGTCCCAGGAGCCAATGACGATGTACGCCGGCTGTCTGTTCACTCACTTTTATACCTGACCTTCAACAGGAGAGGACCTACACTGCAAGTGCTGCTGTGACCAGTGTCTGGAAGTGACGATGGCTCATGTGTCTGGGGAAAGGGCCCCTGCCTTCACTTCGGAGGAGTTGGGGAAACTAGTGGATGGGGTCCTCCCCCAGTACACAAAACTGTACGGTCATCCAGACAAACAGGTGAGTACACTGTGAGCATGCTGCATGGGCAATGGCTGTTTGGAGTGGTGTGGATGGAAGATACATGGGGGGGGGGCTGAGGCCTGCATGAGCGGACGGTGACTATATGTGCATCAGGGCAAGGGTGGGAACGTGGGCCAATGAGTATCACGGTCCGGACGGGTAAAGATTTTCCTTTTCCCGTGTACTATTCCTCTAGGTCAGCGCCCACCAGAAGAAGGATATTTGGCGTGCCCTCGCCAAGGACGTCCGGGCCCTGGGGGTCCACCACAGACGGAGCACCCACTGCCGTAAAAGATGGGAGGACCTTCGCCGCTGGAGCAAGAAGACGGCGGAGGCCCAGCTGGGGATGACCTCCCAATGTAGGAGGGGTGCCCTTCGCACCATGACCCCCCTGATGTTCCAGATCCTGGCGGTAGCGTATCTGGAGTTGGATGGGCACTTGAGGACATCACAGCAGCCACAAGGGGGTGAGTACAGTCACATTCATCTGACTGCGCACATTACGAGGTATCTGGATGGGGGAGGTGAGCAGTGGGTTCCCCTAGGCCAGGGTGAGCTTGGTAGGCAAGGTCCCTTGTGAGGCAGGTTCAGTGGAACCCCAACCCCACTAGTGGTTAGTGCCATCTACATCTAGTCAGGCTCCTGTGACTTCCATGTGTGCAGCAATCGGGCTTAGGCCTTGTACCCCATGGGCATGTGAATAATCTAGGAACAATAAGTGCATGGCGTAGTGCAGAGGACTGCTGTGTCTGTAGTGTCCGCCAACAGTAGTGGTGTTGCATGCACTGAACATGTCTTTCTTCTGTCTCCCCCCCCTTTTTGTGGTCTTCCTGTTCTTGTGTGCAGTAGCATCATCAAGCGGAGGAGCAGTGGCACCGGAGTAGAAGGGAGCTGCATCCCACTTGGCCCTGGAGGGCGATACAACAGAGTCTGAAGCCACCAGTGGGACGGAGGGCGAGGGGAGCTCCACGGCGGGGACAGGAGATGACAGCAGTGACAGCGACTCCTCCTCTGATGGGAGCTCCCTTGCGGTGGCGGGCCCCTCTGTGCCCCCCGCATCAACAGGTACAGCCGCCACCCCCCCTACCAGCACCGCCCTCACAGCAGCCCCTCAGCGTGTGTCCCGTGCCAGCTCACCCAGGAGGGTGGGCATCTCCTTCACCCCAGGCACCTCAGGCTCTGCCCCAGTCAGCCCTGCTGCCCTCAGTGAGGAGGCTATTGACCTGCTGAGATCCCTCACTGTTGGGCAGTCTACCATTGTGAATGCCATCCAGGGTGTTGAGAGGTAGTAGCAACAAACAAATGCATACCTGGAGGGCATTCATTCTGGCCAGGCAGCTCAACAGAGAGCATTTCAGGCTCTGGCCTCAGCACTGATGGCAGCCATTGTCCCTGTGTCCAGCCTCTCCCCTCCAACTTCCTCCACCCAGACCCAATCCCCTGTACCTCAGCCTATCCCAAGCACACCATCAGACCAGCATGCACACACCTCAACACACAAAAGTGGCTCAGGCAAACATAAGCATCACACATCCCACAGGCACTCACACAAGCATCATACCCATGCAGACATACCATCTCCCTCCTCCCTCCCAGTCTCGTCTCCACTCACACCTGCATGCACTACATCTTCAGCCACTACCTCCATCACCAGCACGCCCATCACTACACACCGCTCACGTGCACTCACCACCCCACTACCATTCACGCATCCCCAGTGTCCTCTCCCAGTGTGTCAGTGAGCCCTCCTCCCAAAGTACACAAACGCAGGCACAAATCCCACCCAACAGCCATCCACGTCACAATAGCCTCCGGCCCATGCACCTTCACCCAAATTCAGCAGACGTACACTTCCTACAACCACTACCTCTTCCTCCACTCCCAATCCCCCTCCATCTACCCATCCCAGTATGTCTAAAAAACTTTTCCTGGCTAATATTGACCTCTTCCCTACACCTTCCCCCCCATCCGTCCCCTAGGGCCAGGATTTCCAGGTTCCAACCCAGCACCTCAGCCACCACATCCCCAGCCACAGTGGTACCAGCAACTGTGGGCTATTGGAGTGTGCCAACCATCAGGGCTGCCAGTGTGCCACAGAGCGAGGGGAAGGACATTTCTCCACCTGCCAAGCTAAAAAAGTTGCCCACATCCCAGAGGGAGAAGCAGAAAACACCTGCCACCAAGGGGTCAGGGAAAACGAAAGGGGATAGTGGCAAGACAGCTGTGCCACCATCAAAGGTGGGGACGGGCCAGAAACTGAAGGGCAGGTAAGGAGAGGGCATGGTGCCACTGACTGAGGGACCAGTGTCACACCTTCTTACCACGTCGAGGCCAACCTGTATGGCGGAGAAGACCGCCACCTGCACACCCACCTGCACCGCCACAGAGACCGCCGCCAGAACCACTGTCACAGACCCCACCACCAGCACCGCCGCCACAGACTCTGCCACCAGCACCACCGCCACAGAGCCCGCCGCAAGCACCGCTGCCACAGAGCCCACCGCCAGCACCGCTGCCACAGAGCCCACCGCCAGCACCGCCACCACAGATCCCGCTGCAAGCACCGCCGCCACAGAGCCCGCCGCTAGCACCGCTGCCACAGAGCCCTCAACCAGCACCGCTGTCACAGAGCCCGCCACCAGCACCGCTGCCACAGAGCCCGCAACCAGCACCGCCGCCACAGAGCCCGCCGCCAGCACCACCGCCACAGAGCCCGCCGCCAGCACCACCGCCACAGAGCCCGCCGCAAGCACCGCCGCGACTGACACCGCCGCAAGCACCTCCAGAGGCCCCGCGACACCCTGAGCCAGTGGCACCACCGCAGACATGCCTGCCATCCCCAGTGGTCAGTCGTCCGAGGCTGGTGGTGAGTTCCAGGAACCTGGGCAGTTTCCATGAAGCATCACTTTCAGTGGAGAAAGGCATCCACTACCTCAGTCCTTGGCAGGATGAAGCACTCTGGGCACAAAGCCCCCTCCAGAAGCAGTGGAGAGATACATCCACTACCTCAGTCCTTGGCAGGATGAAGCACTCTGGACACCAAGCCCCCTCCAGAAACAGTGGAGGGATACATCCACTACCTCAGTCCTTGGCAGGATGAAACACTCTGGGCACCAAGCCCCCTCCAGAACCAGTGGAGAGATACATCCACTACCTCAGTCCTTTCAGGATGAAGCACTCTGGGCACCAAGCCCCCTCCAGAACCAGTGGAGAGATACATCCACTACCTCAGTCCTTGGCAGGATGAAGCACTCTGGGCACAAAGCCCCCTCCAGAACCAGTGGAGACTGTTATCCACTTGAGAGACTTTGGCTTTGCACTCTCCAGGATGCAGCAGTGGGCAAACCACCCACTGTAAAGACTTGAGAGACTGTGGCTTTGTACTCCCCAGGATAAAGCAGTGGGCAAACCACCCACTGTAAAGACTTGAGAGACTGTGGCTTTGTACTCCCCAGGATAAAGCAGTGGGCAAACCACCCACTGTAAAGGCTTAAGAGACTGTGGCTTTGCACTCCCCAGGATGCATCAATGGGCATGGAGCCCCCTTGTGGAGCAGTGGTATTGTGCGTTCACCAGGCTGAAGTGCTCCCCCTCCCGCTCCCCCTGAGGTGCCTGTATATTTTCTATGTGATGCCCCTCCAGTGTTCTCTCCGTTTGGAGTCAGGTATCTAGTTTGGGCCTCGCCATGCATTTTGTACCCAGTGGTCCACGGACAATGATTGGTGTACTATCCGGACTTGTGTAGTTGGTGTACATAATTGTATATACTGGATTTTGAATTTTGGCTGATGGATTTTTTTTATTACAATCGCTCAAATCATTTCCTTTTGTCCTTGCGTTATTCAAGGGGGGGTGGGAGAGGTGTATATGTAATGTTGCAGCATGTATTTGTGTGTATAGTGTTGTGGGTGAGGGTGGGGGGGGGTGTTGCGTGTTGCGTGTGTGTGTCATTCTCTTTTCCCTCCCCTGTGTTGTAGGTGCAGTACTCACCCTGATCGTCGCCGCCGTCGTTGGAGCTCCTGATAGAGGAGCAGGAAGACCATCGCCGGCAGGATCTGCAGTTCTGGCTCCATGGTGTCCTGGTTCCTCGTGGGATGTGGAGAGGTGAGTCTTTTCCCTTCTATGTACTGTTTTGCCGTGTTTTTATTCGCGTTGGTTCCGCCCCGGAAAAGGTGGCGGATAGCCGTGTTGTGATAGGGTGGGCGGTACATTGTCTTCCACCTGTCTGTTGGCGGTGTCCGCCGTGCTGTTTGTTTGTACCGCCGTGGCGGTCGGAGTATTAAAGTGGCTGTCTATGCTGGCGGTTTCCGCCACGGTCGTAATCCCATTTTTTTTTCCGCCAGCCTGTTTGCGGTATTACCGCTGCTTTAACACCAACCGCCAGGGTTGTAATGAGGGCCTATGTTATTAGACCATCAGAATGTTGAGAGCTCCATTGAAGACGATGATGTTGGTCAGGCTAATAATTGCTGGTACTACTGGCTTTAACATTCCAGTGATTGATTTTCAGTTTGTTACTGTTTATTTTGGAAAATTCTAGTCTCAGTCAGTGCAATTTTCTTATAACATTTAAACCTTTCTGCCTATTTTTATAACTACTATTAAAGGCTCTCCCCTTGTTATAGGCCCAAGCAAAACTAGGGAAGGGGGCTTCCAAAAAGGCTACATGAACTATAAGCACTAGGATACAAGACTTAAATAAGCACAAAGTGGCAATTTATATTTTTTTGGGGTGAATAATGGATAAATATGTAAATCATATATAATGTCAAAGTAAAAGAAAAGTGTGAAAGAGTGCCTCCAGGCTAGCTTCAATATGCGGACTGTTGGTCTGTTTGGTTTCCATAGAACATGATGTCAGAGAGTGCAAGGGCTACAATATTTACTTTTCGTATTCGCTGACGCCATAGTGGGAGTAAGTGGGAGGACACAAACTGCTGAGAGTGACATTTAGAAGCAACCAGAAAGAGTGAAATGACTGCAGTCCTCTACTTCACCTTAACAAGGTACCTACTCTAGAAGTAATTACCAGGCCTCATTTAATTTATTTCACCACCTTTGTGTGAAATGCAGAGTGCCGCCTTGGAAAAGAGGTTTGTGACTCTACGTTGCAGGACTTTGTTTTTTTTCAAGGCTGGTGTAACTCTTTTACTTTCAGCATCCTCAGGTCTCTTGAGCCCGGGCTTCCTCAAAACAAGTGCCATGTCCGGATGACAAGGCCTCTGAGGAAAAACAATGAGGCAGGGCAATGACAGGGAATAATGAAAACATCTGTCACATGCCATGCAATTAAGTACAACAGTCTGTTAAAATCCAATCATTACAAAAGGCTTTCCGTCCTCTCATTTCTTGACTGTAGTCGGAGCCATGGCCTTGTACAAAGTCAGTAACATTAGCACTCAAACAGGTTAAACCCAGAAGGCAGGAGCTGCAAATAATAATATTAACTGTCCAGCCATTGTTAGTATTGGCTGCCATTGGCCAGAAACATTTAATGGCTACAAATGTATGTATTATTTTTTAGCATATCTTCTCAGGCGTATGAATAGAAACATTTCAGTGGTAGCCCTGACCTCAAAGTGCCTCAGATTTGCGCTCACGCATCCCTCTACCTCAAGCACTGCATCTGCATGCTGATGTCTTTTATGCCCTGCGCTTCGCTATGTTTTCCATGCAAGCTCAATGTGTACCTCGGCCCCCATTGTTGTTGTAAATATGTCTCAATGACAGCTGAACACTGTCAGAAACCACCTCCTTAGGAAAACCCACTCTGGTAAAAATACCAATCAGGGCCTTGGCTAATGCAGGAGCTGTAGTAGACCTAAGGGGAATTGCTTCAGGGTATCTGATAGCATGATCCACTACTACCAGTATATACTGGTTCCCTGAGGCGGTGGGTGGCTCAAGTGGACCCACAATATCCACACCAACCCTTTCAAAGGGAATTTTCACTACAGGAAGTGGAATGAGTGGGGCCTTTGGGTGACCACCTGTCTTGCCACTGGCTTGAAAGGTGACACAAGAGCTACAAAACGCCTTTACTTTCTGGGACATATTGGGCCAATAGAAGTGGTTGACAAGCCTACCCCATGTTTTTGTTTGTCCCAAATTCCCAGCTAGGGGGATGTCATGGGCCAAAGTTTGGATAAACTCTCTAAACTCCAGAGGTACTATCATTCTCTTGGTTGCACCAGGTTTGGGTTCTCTGGCCTCAGTGCAAAGGAGCCATTCTTCCCAATAGACCTCTTTGGAGCCACTGACATCTCCCTTCTTCTGAGCAGCAGCTTGCTGCCTCAGGCCTTCAAGAGTGGAATAAGTATTTTGTCCCTTTCCCTTAAGGGTCCCCCAAGAGCCCTACCTGGTAAGGCTTTAGCTCTATGGACTCAATTCCCTTAGGGGATAAGATATCTTTCTGAGAAGAGAGGTCTTGTTTCTTGTGCTGTTCAGAGGCTGCCCCCCTAGTCCTCTTACCTTTTCTCTTGGAAGGTTGGACCATTATACCAGGCTCCAACACTTCTTTTTCACCCTGTGCTCTACTTTGTGCTCTAGTTTTCACACACACCATTTCATGGATTCCCAGCATGGTTGCATGGGTTTTGAGCTCTACCTCAGCCCAAGCTGAGGACTCTGGATCATTCCCTAGCAAGCATTCCACTGGGGTTGCAGAATAGACTACTACCTGTTTCAGGCCAGTAATTCCTCCCCATTCTAAAGTCACCATAGCCATGGGATGGACGTAAGTCACATTGTCAGCATTGGTAACTGGATATGTTTGTCCAGCCAAATACTGTCCTGGGAAACCAGTTTCTCTGTCACCATGGTGATACTGGCACCTGTATCCCTCAGGGCTTCTACTTTTGTCCCATTAATTAAGAGCTACTGCCTGTATGTTTGCATGGTAGGTGGCCAGGCAGCCAGTGTGGCTATATCCATCCCACCCTCTGAGACTAGAGTAGCTTCAGTGTGGACCCTGATTTGCTCTGGGGACACTGTTGGTCCCACCTGGAGACTGGCTATACCAGTACTAACTGGAGCAGTGCTAGGGGGATTCTTTTTAGGATAGACCATGTATCCAGTTTGGTGTCCATGCTGGTTACAACTATGACACCAGGCCTTCTTGGGATCAAGGTTTTTACCCTTGTACCCACTTGTGGACTGTGAAGAGGCTTGGACCCACCCTCCTGTGCAGGTATTTGGGGCCCTTGTGAAGGCTTTTTGTTTTTGTCTTTAGGTGTCTCACCATCCTTTCCCTGGGGAGGCTTTGTCACCAATTTCCTTTGGTCACCTCCTGTGGAAGTCTTGGTCACCCTAGTCTTGACCCAATGGTCTGCCTTCTTTCCCAATTCTTGGGCAAAAAGTGGACCTAGGTCTACCAGATGTTGGTGCAACTTTTCATTGAAGCAGTTATTTAACAGGTGTTCCTTCATAAACAAATTATAAAGACCGTCATAGGCATGCTCCCTACTGCCAGTTTTCCAACCATCTAGTGTTTTCACTGAATAGTCTACAAAATCAACCCAGGACTGGCTTGAGGTTTTGTAAGTCACCCTGAACCTAATTTTATACTCCTCAGTGGTGAATCCAAAGCCGTCAATCAGGGTAGCCTTCATGTTGTCAGAGGATTCAGCATCTGCACCAGTGAGTGTGAGGAGTCTATCCCTATACTTACCAGCAAACAGTCCCAAAGGAGAGCTCCCCAGTGAGGGTTGGAACCTGGTCTAATCTTTTTCAGCTTACAGAGGGACCTTAACTCTGCCATCCCTAGATGGAGGTAAGGGGTGCGGTTGAGTTCCACAGACATTTCCTTTGAGCTACTCATTATGTTACTAAAGTTGGGATTACTTTTTAGAAACTATAAACTACTTCTAGTAACTAACTCATAACTTACAGTAACTTTTAAATTAAAAAGAACTGCTAAGGGGACTTAACCAAGGAGTTAACAGGACTTAAAAAATGTAGAAAAAATTGCCAAATTCAAAAATCAGTTTTCTAAAGGCAATTTTGGAATTTAGTTGTGTGATCAGGTATTGACTGAGTAGTCCAGAAAATGCAAAGTTGTAGTCCCCACCGCTGATCCCCCAGTGTAGGAAGCTGGCTCTGTATATACTATATCCAAATGAGATAGAGTGTGCACAGAGTCCTTCCCCAGAGGCTTAACAGAGGCTATAGTAGCTAATGCTAATACTCTCTTTTGTGGTAGTGTGTTTGAGCAGTTAGGCTTATCAGAGGGTAGTCCAAAGCATTTGTTGTACACCCACAGACAATAGAAGAAGCACACACTCAATGACTTAACTCCAGACTAATGGTTTTTATATAGCAAAAAAACATATTTTCTTTATTTCTAGAACAACCATATTCAAGTTGCAGGTAAGTACCTCAATAGATTCCTAATTCACACATATATCAATATACTTAGTTTGAAATCGATAAGTTTTACAGTTTTTGAAACATTGGCAAATATCTGTTTTGAAAGTTGACACTGCAATTTTTAGAAACAGTTCCTGGGAGGAAGAAAAGTTAGTATGATTTACAAGTAAGTACTTGACTTACAGTTCCAGTCTCCAGGGGTTAGGAAGTCCACAGGTTGGGGTTCAAGTTAACCCCAAACACCCACCAGCAGCAACATGGGGCCGGCCGGGTGCAGAGGTAAAATTTGAGGCACATTTAACATGGGCTCCCATGGAGACTGGGGGCACTCGTAATCAGGCCTGCCTGCAGGTAAGTACCTGTGACTTTGAAGGGCAGACCTGGGGGGTTTAGAGGAGCACTGGGGGAGCCGCACATAGGCACCAAACATATACCCTCAGCGGCACTGGGGCGGCTGGGTGCAGGCGCAAACAAAGCATCGAGTTTCCAATGATTCTCTATGAAGGGACCCTGGGGGTCACTCAGATGCCGCAGGCGAGGTCCAGGGGTAGACTTGGGAAAACCACAGGCTGGACAGGGAGGAGGGCTGCCTGTTGAGCATAGCTGCACCAGAGGTCAGGTTCTCCAAAGCCTGGGGGCTGCGGGTGCATTGGTCTTTTAGGCGTTGGATATCTTTGTCTGAAGCTTTCCCGGTCATGTGAGTCCTTGGGATTCCCTCTGCAGGCGTCACCGTGGAGGGGTGGAGAGGTCAACCCAGGGTGTGCACATGCTTGCAATCACCTGGGGACCCTCTCTCGTTGGTTGGACCACCTGGACAAGGGCCGTGGACATTGGGTGCAGAGTGGTCAGGACTCAAGCATTCAGAGTGGTGTTGGAGTCCTTGGGTGTTGTTTCTTCTTGGACCGGGCCACTGCCCACGGAGTTCTTGGTCCTTTTGGGTAAAGGGCAGTCCTCTGGAGCTTGGCAGAGGTCGCTGGTCCCGCTGGATGCGTTTCTGTTCTTGTGCAGGTTCTTTGGAACAGGAGACAGGCCGGTAGGGCTGGGGCAAAGTCAGTTGTCGTCTTCCTTCTTTGCTGCTGGGGGTTCAGCTAAGCAATCCTTCTTCTTTCTTGCAGGTCACCAGGAATCTGACAGCTTAGGTTCAGGGGAGCCCTTAAATCCTGGATTTAGAAGCATTTCTGATAAAGGTTTATATGATAATTGTATATGTTTTAATAATCTCTACTTATTACAATTATGACCATAATTCAGGCCAACTTAACATCCTTTTAGCACTATGACTGTTTGAGCACTCTTGATATGTTTGGGTGACCCTTCTAGTTTATTTCTCCTCCTTGGCTGTCTTGTTTCTTTTTTGGGGGAATTGTTTTAGCCAGCCAGCAACGCTGATGGTGCAGTGGTGAAAGTGGTATTCTATTTAAATTAGCATGGCAGATTTAAATTAGGATGCTAGATGGCAACATTTTCATTTTTTCATACAGATAGAGGAAGAAGGTAAATGGAAGTGTTTCTGTTACATGCAGGGCCACTGGAATTATGTGGCAGGAAAAGACAAAATTATGAAGCAGGGTTGACCAATCTGTGTGGCAAGAAAAGTGCAGTTATGAATTTACAATGCCAATAGCTCTAACTCAAGCAAATGCGAGACCTATTGCATTGTAAATGCTTGTTGTTCTTTGTTTTAAATTAGTTCAGTAGTTTTTGAGAAATTTAAGGAGATCCAAATTTGTATATCTATGGACGTGAAGGATTTGCGACCCCTTACGATATCGTGCTGAGATCTGATTGGCTGCCAACACTTCAACAAGGAAGTGTTGGCAGCCATCTTGGGTCTCGGCTGAAGCCGAGTCCCAGAAAAAAAAGAATAAAAAATACAAAAGTGTATGAACACCCTAACCCTTTAGCTCTGATGCTGGGGCTTCAAAGGGACCCCCAGGGCTAAAAACATTTTTTAAAATTTTTTTACTGCCAATTCGCGACTGGGGTCACGAATCCGTGGTAAAAATGTAAAAAAAAAACAAGCAATGGCTCCTGCGCTTGTTTTTAAATATGCCCCGGGTGGGCCAGGTGCAGGTACACTCTTTACTTTTTAATGGGGGGTCCTGGGGACCACCACCTCTCCAGGGCGAATAATGAAATGTGACCGGGCGTTTGGGGCACGTGGCCCCCGCACCCTGGGGCCCCTCACCCCTTTGGGGCAAAAATGCTTTTAGTATGTGGGGGAGGCCCAATGGCCTCCTCCACAGCCCCAGGGACCACCCCCTCCTCGGGCTATATTGAAATATGAGCCGGGAGCCACGTGGCCCCCAGCACCCTGGAGACCACCACCCTGGAGTAAAAATGCTTTTAGTATGTAGGAGAGGCACGATGGCCTTCCCCACAGCCCCGGGGACGATCACCTCCCCGGGCCACATACATAATAATGTAAAGGGAGTCTGTTTTGGACCCCTATTAGCCCTGGGACCCTCACCCCTAGGGGTATGCCTATGTTGGAGGTAGGCCGTGCAGCAGCCCTGAGGACCACCACCCCCTAGAACCCACTCCTGCTATGTCCCGGGATGCCCACCCCCGGGATACAGCTGTTTGTTGTGGCTTAGCTGCAGCTTTAAAGCTGCAGCTAAGGCACAGCAAACGCTCTGGTTTTTGACAGCGGGACTTGTCAAAACAGGACCTGTTGTCAAAAACTGGAACTTACATCTCTCTCCCCTGCATGCATATGGGTGGGCAGGGAACAGAGAGGACAGGTTTGCTCCAACAACCACAGAGCTGCAATTTGAGGTAGCTCCTTGGTTGCTGAAGCAATGGGACCGTGGAGGAGGCCTTCAGGCCTTGAGGTTCCATGAGGGGTCCCCCGCAGTCCCTGATAGCCCATAAAGGACTAGAACAAAAATAAGAAAAATGAAATGGATAGCTCAGTGTGAAGGTTTAAGACCTTCACACTGAACATTGAGGGTTCGAGTCCAGCCGGATGAGTTTCCCTCTTCTTTTTTTTTAACTACAAATCTATAAGGCTCATACAGAGCGGTGATCTTCCTCTTTTCAAATGACTCTTACTCTTACTCTTTTCAAATGACAAATACATTTTTCTTTTCCGTTGACCTAGAAATATCTCATTCTAAGTAAATCATATATCAAAGCCTAAAAAACTCTCTATCTCTCTCCCTCTCTCCCACTCTCTTTCTTTCTCTCTCGCTCTTTCTCTTTCCGTCTTTTTCCCACTCACACAACCACTCTGACACTTACGCACCCACTCACAGACCCACTCAGACCCTCACGCACCCACTCACAGACCCACTCAGATAGTTACCACACACTCACAGACCCACTCAGACTTTCACACACCCACTCACAGACCCGCTGACACCCTCGTGCACCCACTCACAGACCCACGCACACACTGAAGCACCCACTAAAACACTGATGTATGCATTCTCACACCCAAACAGACACTCCACCCCAAGATACACCCTGTCACACCTATTCTCACACCCAGAGAGGCTGCGGCCAGCTCCCACCATGCATGCCTAAAGGGCCATGCCCAGCATGGGGTTGGGTGTTTAGGGGTTTTGGCCGCAGGGTCTGGCTGCAGGCCAGGTCTTGCAGGCAACCTTTGGCATGGGTGAAGACTGTTTTGTGCACGTTTGGGTGCGGCAGTGGTTGGATTAACGTATAGTAATGAAAATTACTCTATGTAAAAAATACATAAAAATTCAGTTAAAAAAAACTGAGGTTACAGTGACTTTATAGTTAGGGAATAGAATATAAAAAAAACATAGAAATTCACTTAAAAAAAACTAAGGTTACAGGGACGTTCTAGTTAGGCTCACATTTTAAACGTACAAAACCATAGAAATTTACCAGATATAGTTAGAGTTACCTCAAGTAACTATAACTCGTGCCCTAAGGTAACTGAAACTCGCACCCTCGCCATGTTCTGACATCATGACATGGCATCTTTGATAACATCATTGATAATATTAATGTAATATTTGGAGTACATTTTTTGCTTCTGTATTAAAAGTTTCAGGGTGATTCACCAAGCGGGGGCCGAGAAAAAGGGGAGAGGTCCCAAAACGTGTTTTCCCCATGCATTTTCCCATAGGGGTTTTGAAAACGACTACAGCATGAACCACTGGATGGAATTACACCAAATTTGGTAGAAAGCTAGCTCCTGGTCCAGACAGTGTGGCTTTTGTGATTCGGTATAAATCCTTGAGTAGTTTTAGAGATATTAAAGTTTTTAAAAATATAGATATCTGGGGATATCTATTACTCTCGCACTAAGGTAACTGTAACTCGTGCCCTCTCCATGCAATGCTAATTGTCCCAGATATTACTGCACTCATGACAACTTTTATAACATCAATAAAATTATCAATGAAACATTAGCAGTCAAATTATTGAAGAAAAAATTAGGCATGGTGAGGGCGCAAGTTACAGTTACCTTAGGGTTATTTCAAGTAACTATAACTTGCGCCCTAAGTATAACTGCTATATTTCTAAGGTTTTGTGTGAGTAAATTCAGAACCTACCTATAACGTCACTGTACCATTTGGTTTTTAAGTGACTATATATATATGTGTGTGTGTGTGTGTAAAGTTTTAGTAGAAGGTAGAAGCCCTTCTATATATGTACCTATAAGGACATTGAAGCAAGAATTATGATATGGTCTGAATACACATGCATCTTGTTGTGTAATACCCATTTCCCCCCTTATATAAATGTATCTGCTTATAACAAGAAACAGTTCATGTACAATGACACATGGATAACGATAACCTCATTTCCATACTCTGAGAAGTATAGGTTGTCATGGCTGAGTATAATGGTGTAGTACACTGTTGTCAGTATAGTTATCACAATGAAACGTCTGAAGATGAGATGGTTATCAGTCAATCTTTTGTTTGTGGGTAGCAAATTCCATAGTTTGGCTGCTTGAAAGAAGAAAGATGCTAAAATAGAGAAAGGTGTTTTTTTCTTGCATGTAGGCATTTTTAGACAGGGAGCCATACCAGGGTGTAGGCTCCTTTGCTCTATATATGTGTTGATTTTCTTCCTAATGAGAAATGGTCCTTTGCCATGTATTGCTTTGTGTTTAATACAAAGCAGTTTGAAGGTGGATCTTATGCCAACTGGTAACCATATAGGGTATCAATAACAGTGGAGATGGGTGCTTGTGGCTTCACATGTAGGAGGAGTCTAGGAGCAACATTCTGATTTCTCTGTAATCTCATAGTTGACAAAGATGAGCCTTGATATAGACTATTAGCATAATCCAGTTTTGATAGGGCAATAGAGATGGTAGCTTGAATCTTGTAGGGGAATCCGAGGTGCAGTAAGATGCTTTGCAGACTTTCCATTGTAAGAAAGTTTGGTTTGGCTATCTTATCCACTTGTGTATTTATTGACAGCTTGGCGCCCATGGTAATTCTGAGGTTTGGTAATAATTTAATGTAGATGGTGGAAAGCATGAGTGAGATGATTGACCTATGAGGGACTCTTGCTTTAATGCTTTATGGTTTAGAAAAGGAGAGAGGAAAATATATAATATTTTTTCTACTGTGCAGGTACAATGTGATGCAAGTGAGAACCATGCCCTCTATTCCAGTTTCCTCAAGTCGTTCGATTAGTGTGTCATGATTCACTGTGTCAAAGGTTGCCAAAAGGTCCAAGAGAAGAAAGGGCAGTAACTCCATTATGGCCTACTGTACTTTTAAGGGCATCACAGGTAGAGATTAGGGCCGATTCAGTGCCTCTTCCTGGACGGAATGCAGTTTGGAAGTCTGAAAGTATAGAATTGTCTTCAATGAATTGTGACATCTGAGCGAAAGCTGCTGTTTCTATACGTTTTTTTTGGAATAATCTGTTTGCTATGTGTCTGTGGTTGTTGGGGTCTTGATTGTCTAGGTTAGGTTTTTTTAATAACTGGCATATGTATGTCTCTTTAAGTCTTCTGGTAAAATTCCTGTTGTTAAGAAGTTGTTGATGAATATTATGGCCATTGAAGTTAATAGTAGAATAATTTTGGAGATTTGAGGTGGACAAGGGTCAAAGGGGTATCAGGCTGGCTTGCTCGCTTTGCAAGATCCATCACATGCGCTCAGGTGAGCATTCCAGGCATCCAATAGAGTGGTCTGCCATGCAACTAGTCAATCCAACAATTACTGTCTGCTGAGTTTGCAAAAAATAAAAGACTAGCAGAGACAAAGACAGAAATCAAGAAAGCAAAAAGGCTTGGAATTGGACCATGAAGACTGCACTTCTCCAGAGATTCAACCAAGAGAAAATAATAAAATAAAATCCTGGTGAGTCTAAAACGTTTATAGCATAGTGGGCAACAACCAAGAAAACTCCAATGTAGTTACTTCAGAATTTCTCCTGCTGGTTGATACTCAAACCACAGATTCCTTAGCTTTTGAATCCCCCATGCACAACAATAGACCCAGAATCTTTATTGCAATCTATCTCATCTTCTGACAGCTGCTGCCTTCAGACTCTGTGAGAGTCTCGTCCCGCCTCTAGATGTCATGACACAGAGTCACATACAGGCACTACTTTCATGTGTTGATGTTGGTTTTCAAAATACTGCCCGTGCCCTCAGGTGCAGAATGAATGCTAAATAATAGTCAGCCTTTGTGCACAAACTAAAGTGGGACCTTCTGACTTATCAGAAGGTCTACTCCACAGAAAGAGGATAAATGCAGACAGATAGGTAAGAATCATTGGCTAGAGTATCAGCTAAAAAGAGCATTTCCCTAGTTAAGTGCATTGTTCTGATGAATACTTCTAACCGCCATTTCCTCACTTTATGAAGCAACACCAAGCAGCACCCTCCCGATGGATGCAGGTCTAAGGATTGGACTTTACTGTAGTAGTCTTGCAGGATTAAACAGGCAAATCAGCAGTTTATCTGGACCTGAAACTGTATAAAGAAGTGCCTGGTGAAGATATGTCTAATAGAGGGAAGACTCTAGCCAAGGCTAAAGTCTTACCCTCCACCTTGGTGGGATGAGATACAGGCCCTCAGGAAGCCCCTTTTGGCCTAACATAGCAAAGCTTGAAACTCAGGGCAATCCACCTAGATATGGTCCTCTTCTTATCTGCTCTCCCCTTCTTCACAATGGTACAACCAAAAAAAAGTTAGTTGTCCACTTGGTGCACCTTAACCATATAAAAATTTAAATAAGAATCCAGCTGGTGAACCCTCTTCTCGAAATGGTCAGGCTTAAGAGATCTGAACAGCATGCTCTCCGAACCCAATCAGGATGAGCTGTGTTCAGTACTTTCTGACCTTCTTTAGAACTCAGAGAATCAGAGGCAGAGGAGAAAATTCACAGAAGGGGCAGGGAATCCTACTGAGGCTGTAATGCGTCTCCCATGGAGCCTTGAGGAGGGTGCAAAAGGCTTGACAGTGTGCGTTCTCTGTGGTAGTGAAAAGATCTACCTGAAGCACATCCCACTTGGCAAAAATTACTTGAAGTAACTACAGGAGCCGAAACTGCTCGCTGTCAGCAACATGACGCCTTCTTCCGAAATATATATTTAGTGAAGGTCTAGCCACAACCACAGGCTTCCTGCTTCAAGGTACAGTGCACAAGACCCCACACTGCCCCAGTACCACATGGCGGTTGTGTTGTCAATCAGAAGCTGCACATGCCTGCCTTTCATGGAAGGCAGAAAAGACCTAAGGCCATGACAGATGGCACACAGCTTGACTTTGAGTGCTGACTTTGGCATGGAGGACACTGCCCCATGCCAAATTGGCTTTCACCATCTGTGACTTAAGGTTTCAGTCTGATTTGTCTGATACATGGATGCTGTATGAGAGACAACTCCTGTGTTGGACCTACTGTAGACAGGTTTTCCACTTCAGAGCCTGCATTTTCCACTGGGCATGAAGCCCTAGAAGAATGCACAAGGCCAGAAGACCAGTAAGCCTCAGAAGTTCAAGCTGAAACACAGCAGAACACTGCAAACATCAGGATCGTAGTCTCAATGTCTCAACCTCAGTGCAAGGGTGGAAAGCTTTGCAAGCCACCATACCAGAAAAGACAATACTCTGCACAAGCTAAAGATAATATTTCAGCTAATTGATAGAAAATCCAAAAGAGGCCGAAATAGGCATAATTGTTTAGAAATGGTCAGAAACAGACTGAGGCGGGCCTGCCTCCAACCACCAGTCATCATGGAATGGGAACACATATTGGTGACCTGCAAAGATAAGCTGTGATCACTGCTATCACCTTCATAATCAGGGGGGCCAAGTTAAGGCCAAAGGGCAGGATGGAAAAGTTAAAATGTTCCAATTCCAAGAAAAACTGGAGGAAATGCCTTTGGGACTGCAGGGCGGGTAGATGAAAGTACACATGCTGCAAGTCCAAGAACACCATCTAGTTCTCGGGGTGCAACTCAGATAGGACGTGGGCCAAAGTACGCATATTAAACCTTTTCTTCTGAAACAATGTGTTCAGTAGACTGAGGTCTAACATAGATCGTAACTTCCTGATCTTCTTGAGCACCAAGAAGGAGCAGGCATAGCACCTTTTGCTCATCTCCACAACAGGTGCTAACTTCATCAACCCTCTGGTACATAGAGATCCAACTTCCTTGGCCAGGATAGGGGCATGGACTGCCGATGTGTGACCAAAAAACTGGAAAAGCATAGAGAGGTCCGAGCTAACTGCATGTCACCCATATATAATAAAATAACAGTTGTCCTGTGTGACTCATTCCAGGAATACCTATAGTCTAACTTCAAGGTGTTCAATTGAATAGTATGATGATTAGTGTTACTTTGATATGTAATCATACAAACATTAGTCAAGACCCAACACTTCACTCCTTGGTAGAAATTATATTACTCTTCATGTAAGATATATACATACAAGGTGCAAACTGTACAATGGAAGTGCAGATGATGCTGTGATGGGGTAGGTAAATATATATAAGTGTGATAAAAAATGCACTGTACATCCCGGTTTATCAACAGTTTGGAACAGTTTGTGTTGGAGGATTATATTACTTCATATATTTCCTCCTTGTAATTCTGTAACCAGGTAACTGGCTACGACCCAATTTCAGCTGTAGGGTCTCGTCAGGACCAATGTCATCTGTCAGGGTACCTACATCCTCAGTAAGCATCCATATAGTCATGTCACAAACAACCTCCAGAGTAACACTTCTCTCCAGAAATTCACCCTAGTACACAATCCATCAAAACTGTTTGCTGAATGGGACAGCAGACACAGTGGAGTAGAGCAGCACATGTTCTAGATAACTGGTGGCATCCACTTAAAGGTGATTTTGATAAATTCCTAGCTGTGGTAGATGCCCATCTCAGAAGAGGAGCCACTCATGTGATCCTCTACCTCAATAATTGGCTGATCAAGAGTACAAACAGTGCATCTCTCCCACCTAAGGCTCTACATCCTTCTTCCACAGTTTGGGGTTTCTCATAAGCACAGTCAAGTCCCACCCCCAACCACGTCAGATCCAGCCCTTCCTAGGGGCTGTTCTCAATATATTCACTGGCAAGGCTTACCCCAGCAATGCCAGGATGCAGGCATTTCAGCAGGTGCTACCTCTTTTTCAGTCAGATCAACAAGTCAGAACAGTCGTGCATCTCAGAGGGATGATAGCCTTGTATATAGCCATTGTTCCCCATGCCAAACTGCATGTGTCTGCTTCATCAGTGTCTATCAACAGAATGGTCACAACCAGGGGGTCACTGAGAACATCTAGTGTTCATACGAGCCCGCATTCTACATTTCTGCAGTGGTGGAACAGCAATACTCTATTCCGCAGGTGGCCATCACTACGGATGTCTCACTCTCAGGATGGAGAGTGCATCTTGGGTACCTATCTGTTCAGGGCATGTGATCTCTGTAGGAAGTTGGCTCTGTATATACTATACCAAAGTGAGGTATAGTGTGCACAGAGTCTAGGGCTTCTCCAGAGGCTTTCTAATGCTCTCTTTTGTGGTAGCGTGATCCAGCAGTTAGGCTTATCACTGGGTAGTGCTGAGCATTTGTTGTACACACAGTCAAGAAATGAGGCACACACTCAATGACTAACTCCAGTCCAATGTTTTATGTATCAAAAATTATATATTGTTACTATATTTCTGGAACCATGAGGATCATTGTTGCAGGTGAGGGTACCTTTAGGTGTCGGGTATCTTCAGTGGATCCGGTCGCGGTCAGGGGAGTCCTCTGGATTCAGGCTGCAGGCGTCATCGTGGTGGCTAGGAAAGGTCAACCCGGGTGGACTTGAGGTGGGAATCGCCTGGGGTCTCTCTCTGGTTAGATGGGCCACCTGGACTCTGGCCGTGGTGTTGAGTGCAGAGTGGGCAGGACTCGCAAATCTGGCGGACTCTGGAGTCTTTGTTGGAGGTTTCTTTGTGGACAGGGCCGCTGTCCTTGGAAGTTCTTGGTCCTTGGGTAGGCGGGTAGTCCTCTGGGGATTTGTGGAGGTCACTTGTCCTGCAAGATGAGTTGTCTTTTTGTAGCAGGAATGCTTGAAGCTACAGACTGGCCTGTAAGCCTGGGGACAAATAAGTTGTTGTCTGGAGTCTTCTCTGCTGGTGCAGCTCTTGAGTCCTTCTTCTTCTTTAAGATCGGCAGGAATCTGAAGAGCAAGTTTCAGGAGTGCCCCTAAATACTAGATTTAGGAGCATTACATGGATCAGAGATCAGTAGCCAATGGCTACTGACCTTGAGGGTGGCTACTTCCTCCTTTTAGGGAGGGGATTACATACCTAACCCTATTGGCTATCTCACTCCAAAACAAGATGGAGGATTCTGCCAGGAGGGGTTCACCTCAGCTCTAGGCACCCTCGGGGTGGTCCCAGCTGGGTTGGACACTCCTCCTGGTGTTTACTAACTTTCCTGCTAGAAGTGCAGCCAAAACATGGGGGCTGCTCCGGGGGTGGGCATCTCCACTGGCTGGAGTGCCCTGAGGCAGCATAACAAGAGGCAGGAGCCTTTGAGGCTCTCCACCAGGTGTTGTTGTTCCTGCAGGGTGAGGTGTGAAGCAGCTCTACCCAGTGCAGGCTTTGTACCTGACTCCTGAGAGCACAAAGGCTCTCACTCCATGGGGTCAGAAACCTATCTGGTGGTGGCAGATTGGCTTAGACCAGACAGTCACATACTAGAGAGTTGGGTGAATTTTGGGGGGCATCTGTAAGATGCCCTCTATGCGCATTTTACAATAAATCCAACACTGCCATCAGTGTGGGGTTTTTGAGGTGAGAAGTTTGATACCAAACTTCCCAGTCTTCAGTGAAGCCATCATGGAGCTGTGGAGTTCATAATAACAAACTCCCAGCCCATGTACTCAATATGGTTACACTGCACTTACAGGGTCTAAGAATAGACTTCGGAACTGTAGGAAAATATTGCTAATGCAGCTGCGCCCTCGCCTGTGGTGTAGTGCACCCTGCCATAGGGCTGTAAGGCCTGCTTACCTATGCCACAGGCAGTTTTATCTGGGTATGTCAGCAGCCAGGGGGGGATGCCATGTCGACTTTACCCTTTTCTCCCCACCAACACACACAATCTGCAATGGCAGTAGGCATGTGTTTGGTGAGGGATACCTTAGGGTGGCACAATACATGTTTCAGCCCTTAGGGACCCTCTCTGTCAACAGGGTCCATGGTACCACTGGCACCTTTTACAAGGCATTTAGCTGTGTGCCAGAGGTGTGCCAATTGTAGAATCAATGGTACAGTTTAGGGAAAGAACACAGGTGATGGGGCATGGTTAGCAGGATCCCAGCACACAATCAGTCAGGTTAGCATCAGATATCAGGCACAAAAAAGTGTGTGTGGGGGGTGACCATGCCAAAAGGGGCACTTGCCTACAATCTCCACAACACAGGGGGACTACTCAACTATCTACAGCTTATGGCCACACAGTTAGCCGTCAAGGCCTTTTTTTCAACAAATTCAACATAAAGTAGTCCACAAAAAAGGCATACAACATGACCACCATGTATTGTCTCCAAAAGCAGGGCAGTACACATCACAGTTGTAAATCATAGCACATTGGATTTGGGATTGGGCCCTGCATGATCACATGCAGCTACTGTTTAGCAAGATGTGGCAACTATTCCACTTGTGGGAACTCCACCCACAAGTCATACTCCTGAATTTCTGCTGCTGGAGTAGGGGTGGGGGGGACAGTGGGTGACCTCTTCGCCACTGCTCAGAATACAAAATGCCAATCCCTAGCCTCCAGGCTTCCACACCCACAGTCCATGGGCAATTTTCTATGGATGAATTGGTCAGGGATCTTTGCCTATGCTTTTCGTTCTCTCCCACTTGCTCTGTATGTGGTAAGGAAGCTTCGGCCAGTATCTCTCAGTATCATCGTGGTGCACCCACATAGGCCAGGCAACACTGGCGCTCAACCCTCATCAATATGTCTGTTCCCCACGAGAAGGTCCCCAACAGCCAGGACTCAGAACAGGCCTTTTCACTCAGAACGAAGCACCCAAGGGCAGCTCAATCCAGAAAATTAGCTCCTGAGGTCCTAGAGTTTGGTTATCTCAGTCTATCTCAAGAATGCATGAAGATCTGGAAAAAAGCACACTGACCCACTATTTGAGCTTGTGGCAGAGGTTTGTATGTTACTGTGTGGTTAAGCACCCATACCTTCTTAAACCTCCAGTCCAGTAGGTTATCTTTTACCTTCTCCACTTGCAAAGATTGGTTCTCGTCTACACTCCCATTCATTTGCACATGGCTGTTATTGCAGTCTACATGCAGAAATGGGAATGCTCTTCTTTATTCAAGAACCTGGTTATCAAAGCTTTCATGGAGGGACTCAGATGGGTTATCCCAACCAAGGTACCACCCGCTCCTTTGTGGAACTTTATTGTGGTCCTCACTAGAGTAATGGGTCTTCCTTTTGAACCACTACATACAGGCCCCTTAAAGGAACCTCTCCTGGTAAGTCACTGTTCTAGTCGCTACTGCATCCTTAAGACGTTTTTGCAGCCTGCAGGGCCTTGCTCTACAGGACTCTTTGTTCCAAGTTCACAACAGTAGGGTTGTTCTCAGGCCTAACCACAAGTTCCTTCTCAAAATAGGATTCCCTTTCCACCTCAATCAAACTATTTAGCTCCTTTCCATTTTCACTTGGCCATTGTCAGTGGCAGAAAGGGCCCTTCACACTCTCGACATTGAGCATGCTCTCATGTATTACATTAATAGACCCAAATCCTTTTGCAAGATACAGCAACCTTTTGTTGCTTTCGCCAAACCGCACTAAGTCTGTGCTCTGTGTAAGGCAGGCACAGCCAGATGGATTGTCAAGTTTATCCAAACTTGCTGCTCAAGTGCAAAGATAAATTTGCCTGCCATTCCCTGGTCACATTCCACACAAAAGGAAGAAGCCACTAGGGCTTTCCTTGGAAATATTCCCAAGTTGACATTTGTAAAACATCTATTTGGACCTCTCCACACACATTCACCAAGCATTACTTTGTGGCTGTACTAGGATGTCAACAAGCTAGAGTTGGTCGAACTGCTCTAAAGACCTTGTTTCAATCTTCTGCAACATCCACCAGCTAACAACTGCTTGGGAGAGTACTGCTTTGCATTCTATGCAGAGCATGTGTATCTACAGCTACACATTGTACAAACAGAATATGTTACCTTGTACGCATCTGTTCATAGTGTGTAGTGTTTTAGATTCACATCCCCAGTTGCCTCACCTGAAGCCCTTGGTCGTTGTAGACAATCAGATCTTTACTTACTTAAACTCTTTGTAAATGGAGTATTTCATGGTCACCAATCTGTCCTATCTACTGCTCCATCTCTACACTCAGGAGGATGCAGAGCATGCAGTTCTACAGAACTGGTTCTTAAAGGGTAAATAATATATTCCTTTTCTCTTCCCAAAATGCATCCCTTTTAATGACGTGTCCCATGTGTGGCAGAAAGAAAGCCCAAACGTATCCTCACACCATGTCTATTGTGAGCCTTCCTTGATTGCATCATCCTTACTCCTACAAAATTTGTAAGAACATGTCAAAGAGGAATTTGAAGTATATGCTGCATGCTCTTCAAGCAGACCAAAGCAGATGAGAAGAGGTATCTAGGAGAGGGAGTTTCCTCTGTCTCTGCTCCCTCAGTCACTCCAGGGAAGGATCAGAGATCAACATTAAACCATGGCTTTTAACTGTAGTGTCTCTCACTACCTGTTAGCCACTGAGAGCTGGCTCAGCATCAAGAAGTAGGCTGAGGACACTGAAGTATACTTTGAAGGAAGTCTCTACATTGAGCAATTCCTGTCCAAGCAGATCATTTAATCTTACTGTAGAATGGGTCCATAAGCTTAAAAAGAGAAAGGTTCCATATACTCCTGACTCAGGTTATTTAAGTAAGTACTTATACCATGGAGGTATTCCCTGCAGTGACCTTTTCCTCAGATTAATCACCTGAACACGGAGAATGAACTACCCCATCTCGACCTCCAGTGTGATCTGTACTTCTGACATTTCCTTTGCCTCCACAAGCTTGTCCTCAGCTGCCTAATTTTTCTTTAACATCTTGAAGAAGTCCAAGATCGTGTGAAGGCATTTCCAGAACACCCAGAGGACTTTCTAGAAGTACATATTGCATATAACCACACCATCAATATTACGCATCTCAACTCATTTTCACTCTCGATCCCAATGTAGACATTCAAAGTTTTCTCACACTTTCTTAGACTTCATTTTCTATTCATAGTTCTTATCAAACGTTTTCAAAATCTCCACCTGCAAGAGCTACAACGATCAGCATCAACACTTTTAACTAAGCATTGGTGGGAATGGCTAATAAGCTCAAAAAACAAATACTTGTTTCTCATCCAAGAACTTCAGTCATATTTGAGATTTTGCACCATTTTACCATTGCTCCTGAATGCTTCTGGCTGTGGTGGGGGCCCTCCCCATACTCGGAGGGCACCAGGGGCCTCTCTAGACACCACACACCCCAAAGTGAGCCTCCTAGAACCACACTGTCAAATAGACTTCTCGCGCTGCCCCCCCCCAGAAGCTGGCACATTGAGGCAACACCGGATCTTGTCAATGACAGGAACTAGTAACGTTCGACCATATCACATACCTCAGCTATTCAAGAAGGGATCAATATCCCAACTCACTCCTGTTGCTATGGAACGCCCAGAGTCTTCCACATCAGCACATGATGCCCGCGCCCAGACCCCCCTCGGCAGTCCCGGACACTCTGTTCTGTCTCCCTCCGCCACCTTTCCACAGCCGCCACAGTATCGTCTGGACCAGATCCTGACAGTTATAGAAACTTCTCGCAAATCTATGGAGACTGCCCTAGGATCACTCACTGATGACCACAGGAAACTTAAGGAACATGTGGCAGTGGGCAAAGGGAACATAGCTGCCCTGCAACCACAAGCCTTGGACAATTCTCAAGCCATTACAAATCTACAGGAAAAATTCTGCCTCCTTGAAAACTACATGGATGATGCTGAAGGTCGCTCCTGCAGGAGCACTATTCACATTTTTGGCTTGCCAGAGGGAGTACAAGGGACAGACCCACTTCTTCTTGGAAAGAGCCTACAGGGTACTGACCCATGCTGGCAAAGCTCCTTCACTATAGACTGGGACACCATCCTGCAGGCTGCATGGCTGAAAGGTCCCCTCATGCTTGAGAACATCTAAGTGATGATCTTCCTGGACTACACCATCGCAGTACAGCATCAACGCACCACGTTCCTCGAAGCCAGAAAGCTTCTCCCACAGCTGGGAGTCCAGTATTCCCTGCTGTTCCTGGCCAGGCTGAAAATCATGCACCATGGAGAGACTCACTTATTTACGGAACCCGAAGAAGTACTGTCCTGGGCCGATGAGCAATGCAGCACTTTCCTGCTGGCCCCCCTTCATAGGACCCAAACAACTACCCAACCCAAGAGAAAATTTGCGGCTCGTCCCAAGAGAAATCCTCCTCATGCTGCAGCAGGGCAAACTTCTGCCACACCCCAAAATTGAGAACCGCTGTGAAGCATTAGAGGCTGCATCACAACTGAACTCCGAGGCAGCCTTCTCTGATGTGGGCAGTACCCCTCACATCTTCTCCTCAGAAGGCCACTCAGACTCATCCCAGTGGTCCACCCGCCCATCGCCCTGCCTCCCTCCCACTGGTGACCCTCCAGATGGCAGACACAATAGTCTAGGGCTCTCGCCTCTCCCCTCCAGTCCTGAAACGCTCTCTCCTCTTCCCCTCGGATGGGCAGGAAACATAATTCTCACTTCTCTGCAGCTGCCACTCAGGCCTTCACACTGTATGGATGCCTCTTAACACACGGGCCAGCGGCCTTTGCCCTCCCCCTTAAAACAGCCCCCCAGCCATCAGGCCTCAACACCTCTTATCGACTTGAATAGGGTGGTCAACTCGCTCACCCTCTGACCTAGCTCCCTGGCCACCCCCAGCACACTATGATTTGTTCTTCTTGTTCACTGGTTTGGGTGTGCTTCCTGTTGCAGAAGGCTCAATGTGTTTCTACCTAACCTGTTTACACCACCACCCCCCTCGCCCTCCCACTATGGGACTGCTCAGCATCCAAGGCACTCTAAACACACAACCAAGGCGGTAGGAGGTCAGGGGAGCCCCCAGTCCTCTGGTGTATCTCCAACGCAAATCAACAACACCTCAACAATGTCCCGCAACTCTGCTACCCGCTTCCTAACACTTAACAATATGGGCATGCACACTGCTCGAAAACAATACTGTTTACTCTTATGTCAAGCGCCAACATCCCCACATAGTCTTTCTACAAGAAACCCACACAACACTTGCAGAATTACCTCAACTCCAAAAGCGATGGCAAGGCTCTGTATTTTGTGACCACCTACGTAGCCTACGTCAGGGGAACCCTAATCTGGATTCACCCAGAGACTCCATACCACACACTGGATGTAATCACGGACACAGAAGGCAGATTTATCCTTATCGAGGGGCGTCTGAATGGCACCCCAGTACTAATCGGGAACATATAGGCTCCGAATGTAGACCAAAGTGCTTTCTGGACTCCCCTGGATGCCGGGGGGCTATAACTGTATCCTAGATGTCACCCTAGACAGCCCTTCCCCAGTCCCCCCCTCCTCTCCCATCTCATGGGCATCTACATTTGCCGACTTGACACAAAGTTGGTCACTTCTTGATTCTTGGAAATCTCTCAACCCAATGACCCCTGTATATTCCTTTTACTCCACACCCCGCGACCTGTTGGTATGTTTAAACCGCATTCTATGCTCCCAATCCCTCACTCCTACACTCCTGAAGGTCGACTATCTAAGTAGGGTGATTTCCAACCACGGCACCCATATCTTAGACACCAGCTGGGGAACCCCACATCCTCCAACTCCATTGTGGCATCTCCCTTGAAAAAGTTTAGAAGACCCAGCATTCCGCGTTAGCCAGGCCAAACATATCTGTGATTACTTCAAAATAAATACCAATAAGGCCTCCAACAGGATCCTTGAATGGGATTCATTTAAGGTAGTCACCCGGGGCCGATGTCTTCAGGAGATTGTCAGAGTACGCCTTGTATGAGATAAGGAAATTGAAGAGGCAGAACTCTGTATACCACCATTAGAGCGCTGAGCTGAGCAAGATCCCTCTAGTCTTCCTGCATTAATTGACACCAAATTGCAGCACGTCTCTCTCCTAGAGTGTCTTTGCTGCTACAATCTCTCTGCCTACGTGGTCAGAACAAATGTGGAGGGCAACAAGTCAGGATGCCTGCTAGCCTGGCTTGTTCGTCAGGGGCAGAGACTCCCATCCTAGAACTGCCCTACCCTGCTGGGACCCCGTTGCACACACAATCAGACATGCTATCCGCATTCCACTCCTGAGACAGAGATTGTGGCATTCCTGAATCCTCTCCCTCTGCCACAGATAGACTCCAACACTTAGACTGCATTAGACACCCTCTTACCCCGGATGATGTTAAACAGGCAAACCAGGATTTAGCCAAAAACAAAACCCCACGCCTTCCGATAGAATACTTCAGCACATTTGCTGATGCCCTACCTCCCATCCTCATGACTACGCACAACGAAGCTGGGTGAATCAATCACTTGCCATCTTCCCTCTGGGAATCCCTCCTGTCCTCGATCCCCAAACCTGGCAGTGACCCCATAAACATGTCTTCCTACCACCCCATCCCCATATTTTAGGCAGACTACAAATTTCTGGGAAAGATCCTAGTCACCAGATAAGCCCTGATCTTACCGCACCTTATACACCAAATCAGAATGGATTCGTACGGGCAAGAAGTACACTGTACAATCTGCGCCAGCTATTTCACATGCAAGTTCAAGCTCAAGAGAGATATCCCAATCGGTCTGTTTAATCCTTGACCTGGAAGAGTGGCCCTCCCTTTTCCATGTCCTCAACTGGATGGGAACCTGTCCCTGTCTACTAGCCTACACTCAACTTTTATATTTTGACCCGATGTCCAGAGTAAGGGTGGGCTGCCTAACATAGGAAGCCTTTAAGATTGAGCTGGGCACTCATCAGGGATGCCCCCTCTCGCTGATACTTTTCACAGTGGCTAAGGAACCCCTGACAACCCAGCTTCAGATAAGCAGAGAGCAATGGGGTACGCCTCTTTTGGACAGGACACATGTGGTGTCACTCTACGCGGACGATCTCCTCCTGTACCTGCGAGACATCCAATTTATCCCCACCCCGATCCTAAGCACACTACGATCCTTCGCGGAAGTGTTGGGTGTCTGAGTAAATTGGAGCAAATCATTGATATACCCAGTCCACGCTACGCTGCCCCCAACAGACTTAATCATGTAGTGTAGCCTCCATCCCCTGGACTACCTCCACGGTGCGCTACCTGAGCATCTGCCTATACCACTTCCCTGTAGACTTATATGAGGGTAACCTACGCCCAGTACTGACTTCACTCAATTGCAGATCTCCTTCTAGAATAAACTCACTTTGGCCACCACAGTCCGCATTGCATTATCCAAAATGATAATGCTGCTCCGCCTCCTCTTCTTCTTTGCCAACCTCCTGGTGATCCTCCCCAAAGACTTTTTTCAAAAAATTTGACTCCTTGTTTATTGAACTTATTTGGGGCAGGAAACAACGGAGGGTCACTCTGAATAAACTACAACTGCAGACCGGAGAAGGCCTGCTGAGCTTTCTCTCCTTTGAACTCTACTTTCAAGCCACCCAACTCCAGTGGGTGACTGGGTGACTTGCTGGCCTCAACCTGTGTGCCCTTGACCCCCACAGACATCAGACGCCTCCTCCACCTGGGGGCTCTCCTAAGACTCAGCCTTGTTCCTTGCAGCTACACGTAGCCCGTAGATGTATTCATCGACTCTCTTGCCTCATGAAATGCTCCCCCATATACACCCACATTCCCTTTGGTGAGTCTCCTGAGCTATCCAGGCACCTGCACTTCAAGTCACCTGCAGCAGTAGCATATGTTCCACAATTGGGGACTTTTAAATGGCCACCTCCTCCCTTTCCGGCAACTTCAAACTGACTACAATGTACCTCCAGGCCAATTCCTCACATGTCACCATCTCCATTACACAATTTTTTACCTTTGTGGTACCCAGGAAGCAGAACCACCTACACATGCAGCACTACACACTCTGTTAACTATGAGGAACGGGCGCCGCATCATCACTTGGATCTACAAAAGCCTCTGCAGTCACACTAACATATCACTCTCTTTACTCTGCACTACCTGGGAGGACAGAGAAGGAAGGGCCCTCCACAAGAAGGAATGAGCCAGAGCGCTCAAATTCTCACACACACTTTCCAGAAATGTGCTTTTTAAAAACATACAATTCCACATACTCCATAGAGCATACCTCACCCCATCATAACTGAAAAACATTTCCCCAAGGTGAACCAGGCCAGCCTCCACTGCCATTTGACAGACGCGGGTCTCCGCCACATGCTGTGGGCATGCCCAGCACTCTCAACCTACTGGCGGACAGTCCACAACAACCCACGCAAAGTCACAGAACTTGCCAACCTCAACTCCTGGGAAGCTTGCACCATTTGTGTCTTTAAACGCCGGAAGAACCAGATGGTCCACACTTGCTTCGATAACTTGGCCTTCATACTGGCTAAGCGCGCACTAACACTACATTTGAAGACTTCCACAGCTCTCCCATTGGAAGCCTGGTTTGGAGCAATGCAAAAATGAGAAACAGCAGAAATTGCTGCACTCCATCAAGAAGAGGCCCGGCCAATCCAATGATCACCTATATCACCAGTGTGGAACACTATGTTTGCTGAATTTAACCATCTCGTGGCTCCTCACACTCAAAATGCATGCCCACTTCCTGGGACCTCTACTCCCCCTCACTCCGTTGCCTAGCCAATGTCCCTGGCTTCTGAAACTTACCTCCATGCAACTTGCTCGTAGGTTACCACCCAGTCTGACTCGAGACAGATGGATCCCACTCTGGACCCTCTCCCCCAATGCCCTCCACTACGTCACAATCTTACCTGATCTGCTGAGTACCCCTAGATTTCTACCTCCCCCAGCTCACTGTTACCTGAGCGTCCCTACTGTTCACATCCATATGCATCCAAGATCCTTCTTTCACCCTTCCTATGTCGACCTCCAGGTCTATCCCTCCACAATCGAGACTATACGACATACTGGCCCTCATCACAACATTGGTGGTATTGACCACCTACCGCCACGGCGACGGCAGCCAACATACCATTGCTGTGGCTACCAGCCACCCACCCGCATTATGACCGTAGACGGAATTCTGCCAGAAGGCTGGCGGAATACCGTCGACGGTCATGGCGGTGGACGGCGGTAAGGTGGCACTGCTGTCAGCAACAGCGCCACGCCAGCAAAACCCCGCAGACCGTATCATGAGCAATGATACGGCCTGGTGGTGTTTTGCTGGCGGACGCTGCTGCTGGCAGCAGCGATGAGTCCCGTCTTTTTCCAGAGGACCCCCTGCAAGCAGGTAAGTCGGGTTCTCCGACAGGAGATGGGGGTGGGGGTGGTGTGTGCGTGTGTGGGGGTGTTGTGTGTGTGTGTGTGTCTGTTTTTGTATGCGTGCATGCAGGTGTGAATCACGTTGAATGAGTGCGTGAATTGCCCCCCCCCCCTTTTCTATATCTCATGGCTACCTACAAAGTCTTAAAACGGAAGATGTTTTGTTTGTTGGCACTTCACCAGATGTACATACAACTAAATCAAGGTGATTGAGTGTGCAGCATACATCTACAAGATGCTAATATTCACATCCTCAACTTTCAGAGGCATGTCAGATTTCTGACATTTCTGTTAGAAAACAGATACTACAAGTATGCAATTTTACCTTGTGAACTCAAATCAGCACAACAACTGTTTTCAAAGCTCATGTCAGTGGGTGCAACCCATCTTTGAAAAATGAAGATTTTTGTCTACCCTGTGTCAGAACCACTTTTAAAAGGCCACGGGGCACACAGGGCTACTGGACTAAACCAGGGTGGTGAAGGCCTTTTACTAATTTTTTTTGTAAACATATTTTATTGAAGGTTTTGAGAACTGATCACAACAGACATAACAATAATTCCAATTTTCTAGTAGACGTATTGTTCACTGCAGAATTACAATCAAAAGAACAATTGCAATAACTTCAACTCAACCCCAACTTTCCTCATTCCCCCTCCCCCACTTTCTTCCTCAGTGCTCCTCACTATGGGGGTCATTCTGACCCTTGCGGCCACCGACCACGGGAGCACCGCCAACAGGCTGGCGGTGCTCCCACGAGCATTCTGACCGCGGCGGTTCAGCCGCAGTCAGAAGCGGAAATTCGGCGGTCCCCCGCCGACTTTCCGCTGCTCGGGGGAATCCTCCATGGTGGCGGAGCGCGCTCCGCCGCCATGGGGATTCTGACACCCCCTACCGCCATCCTGTTCATGGCGGGAAACCCGCCATGAACAGGATGGCGGTAGGGGGTGCCACGGGGCCCCTGGGGGCCCCTGCAGTGCCCATGCCAATGGCATGGGCACTGCAGGGGCCCCCGTAAGAGGGCCCCGCAAAGTATTTCAGTGTCTGCTTTGCAGACACTGAAATACGCGACGGGTGCAACTGCACCCGTCGCACCCCTGCAACTACGCCGGCTCAATTCTGAGCCGGCGTCCTCGTTGCAGGGGCATTTCCTCTGGGCCGGCGGGCGCTCTTTTGGAGAGCGCCCGCCGGCCCAGAGGAAATGTTTGAATGGCCGCCGCGGTCTTCTGACCGCGGTGCGGTCATTTGGCGGCGGTACCTTAGCGGACGGCCTCCGCCGTCCGCCAAGGTCAGAATCAGGGCCGATATGTTCCTATTAGGTTTGCTTCAGTCCGGACGCTTAGAGATATAGTAAATAAATTCTAAAAGGAAGCCTAGCATGGAGGCGGAGGGGGGCAATTCTGGGCACGTAGGGACTGGTCACTCTCTACTTCATCTCATCTGACTATCCTCCCTCCGCAGAGTTCCTAGAGAGTGGTGGCTGGTGACTGGGCCAATGAGAACCCCTGGGACTGCACTTCTGGTGTTTTCAAACAGTCCACTGGGGCTTCCCATGCTCTTGCCATTTCCAAGGGGCGCAGGCTCCTCCTAGCTTCTCTAAGTAATACTCCCCCCTCAGATCTAGCCAACCTTTCCAGTTCCCTGTGCCAGACTTCTATGTGGGGTCCCCTCAGTATCTTCCAGTTTGGGTGATTTCACTTTTGGTCATGACACACACCAATACCTGGAATCTGCTGGTTACTTTTGTCTTGGATGTGCGGGGGAACCACCCCAGTAAGCAATGCCCTGGTGTGCAAGGGAGCTCCTGATCAATAATGTCAACTACTATTTGTGTGACGTCCTCCCATTATGTCCCCAAATGGGGGCAGTCACGTAACATATGCTTAACCTCGGCCTCTGCTGCCCCACACCTCGGGCAGGATGCTCCTGTCATATGAAAATGTCTATTGACCTGTCCCAGGGTTAGGTAAGCCCTATGCAGGATAAAAAAGTTAATTAGTTTAAAGTGGGCAATTCGTGAGGACTTCGGAATCCTGTCCGGTATTTGTGTCCACTCTTTGGCAGGAATATTGGTGCCTAAATCCTCCTCCCATTTCGTTCTCAAAGCCTCTAAAGTCTGAGTCATGCCCCCCCTCATCGTCCTATAAAGGCACATAATGGCTTTATATGTACCCGAAGACAGGGCTAAGTATTGGCTGGTGGCATGCAACTTTGGTTTGGCAAAACCAGAGTTCCAATGTTTGTGGAATGCTGTTATGATGACTCCATGAAGCAGAAAGTGGCCAGTGGTAGGTCAAACTCTTCTTGGAAGCCCTCACAAAGAAGCAGTACCCCCCGTCCAGGACAAGTCACCTACTTTTATCACTGCTGCAGCTAACCATTTTGCCATCACCTCCCAGGTACCCCCGTGAGGTAATAAAGGCAGTATTGTCATGACAAATTCTGGAGAGTACAGGATGCAAGTCTTCGTTTTCCATAGGCACCTCACCCAGTAGCTATGTATAATGCCTAGTTCTGGTGTGTTGCCCTCCTGTTCCCATCCCACTCCCAGCAGCACTTCCGTTAGTCTCATCATTGTTGGGGTGAAGGGTTGCACAATCCTGTCTGGGGTCCACCTGCCCTCCAGTCACTTAGCATACCATTGGAGCTGCGTGGCTAAGTAGTAGGATTCCAATTCCGGTACCACCAGACCGCTGTCAGTCAATTGGCGCTGCAGTTCGGATAGAGCCACTCATCTCCGTCCCGTCCCCTAAATGAATGTTATTATTAGGGCATCCACTTCCGTAAAGATAGTTCTGAGTATCCATATGGGAAGTACTGTGAAAAAGTAAAACAGACGTGGGAGGACTATCATCTTATGGATGGCAACTCTCCCCTCTATCAATAGTGGGAGCGTTTGCCAGAGGGTAATGGAGCAGATGGCCAGTCCCACATTCCCGTCCAGGATGTCCTGCTTGTCATGGTAGATTTTAGTCCCCAAATATGACAGACAACTCGGTTTCCACAGTAGATCACTCAGCCCAGTTGGTGGATCCCTGTTGGCACTCAAAGGGAAGAGGGGAGGCTTCTGCCAGCTTACCTGCAGGCCGAACAGGGTACCAAATTCTGCCAGCATGGCTCTGGCTTCCCCTAGGTCCTAATGCATGCTACACAGAAATATTATCAGGACATCAGCATATAGGGCAATGTGATGATGTGAGGCACCTATTTGTATCCCCTGATATCTGCTTTCTTCCCTTGCCAGGCTTAGTAGGGGTTCCATAGCCAATACAAATAGCAAGGTGACAGAGGGCAGCCCTGTCGCATCTCTCTCTCTCCATGGTGTAACTTTCCGATATTGCCTGTCCTGTACGTATCCTGGCCATGAGAGTGGTGTATAAGAGTTGGACCCATGCTATGCAATTCTCCCCTATTCCCATTTGGGTCATAAATTCATATAAAATCTCCCATTCTAGACTATTGAAAGCCTTTTCTATGTCCATTGCTAGTATTGCTGCTTTAGCTTTGTCATATGAGGCATCATCTAGTACTGCTAGCCGTCAATGCATATTAAGAGTGGTATTCTGGCTGGGTATGAAACCTGCTTGATAGGAGTGGATAAGACGGGGCATGAACTGGAGGAGATTTGTGGCAAATATTTTACTAAGGAGTTTATATTCGAAATTAAGCTTTGATAAGGGTCTATATGCCCTGCAGTCATTTGCTGGTCTCCCCGTTTTCAATAATGGCACCACCAACGCCTCCCACGTTGTGGTCGGCAGAATGCCCCTATCTTTTGCAGCCTTATATAGGCTTACTAGTTTGGAAGCCAGGTCGTCCACATATGCAGTATACAATTTGACTGGGAGCCCATCAGTCCCAGGTGTTTTACCGCATGCTAATCCCTTTATTGCTACACGTATTTCCTGTATGGAGATTTCACCCCCCCCCCCCCAGAATTACCACCTCGCCTCTTGGGAGAGTAGTGAAGGGCAGTGGTGTCAAGAATGCACACACTGCTCCTGCATCATGTTGGATAGTGCTCTTATACAGCTTAGCATAGTAACTCATGAAATCGTTGTTTATTTCTTCCTTTCTGCAAAGTCAGTGACCCTCACCTGTTTGCATTTAAAGTAATATGTAGCCCCTCTTGGCAACCAGGCCAATAAGGATCCAGTCTTGTCCCGTTCTGCATGGGCCCAGACCATGTATTGTTTTTAATCAAAACAGCAAATTCTTTCTATTTGACTCGCTAGTCTCTTTGGCCTCCAATAGTCTGTGTTGTAAGACCTGGAGACCTAGTCTGTACTTTTCCTCTGCCCTCAACGTTTCCCCTGCTGCTATAACTTCCTTCAGTAGGGTGTGTAGCACCCCCACTGACTCTACAAGACATCGCCCCCTAATCACCATCTTTAAGGCATCCCATTCTACCAGGGGGTACTAGCCGTACCATTGTAAAATAGTGACTAATATGTGTCCTCACTGCCTTTAAATATTGTGGGCCCTCTATTGATTCAAGCTTCAGCTTCCATGTAGGGATACATGCTTTGGGGTGTTCCAATTGCAAGTAAAGTACTGCTGGGTTATGATCAGAGACTGTGAGGGTCAGATATCTTGCCCCATGTACCAAGCAGTGTATATCAGGAATGCAAAGAAATTTATCTAGCCACATATGAAGGTCATGGAGGCTCTGAAAAAAGTGGTCTTGTGACTGTGGGTGCATTTGGTGCCACAAATCTATGAGGCCCCATTGCGTTTGCCAGTCCGCAAATTGCTGTGCTGCCCGTGTTACCGGCAAATCACAGAGCGGGGATGAGAATGGTCGAATTGGAGGACTGCCACACATTTAAAGTTTTCCTCCAGGACTGCGGTCTGTACCAGATATGGGGCTAGGGGACCCAATAAGCTCACCAGGAAGGAGCCCTGCTCTGTTAAGTGCATATGTTAATCAGGGCTACATCATGTCTCTCGAGTCGACCCCTCACCACCACATATTTACGCTAAGAGCCTGATTACAACTTTGGAGGACGGTGTTAATCCGTCCCAAATGTGACGGATATCCTGCCCACCGTATTACGAGTTCTATAGGATATAATGGACTCGTAATACGGTAAGTGGTATATCCGTCACATTTGGGACGGATTAACACCGTCCTCCAAAGTTGTAATCAGGCCCTAAGTGTCAATGATTTCCCCCTGTGTTGAAAAGGGACCCTAGCTCATCCAAATCAGGGTACTTCTTGGATAGGCAGAACAGGTGGTATAATATGCCTGTCCTCTCCATCTTCTATGTAGTGCCACTCCCTCACTGGCCATGAGGTGCGTTTCCTGCAGCGTTGCCACATGGGTGCCCCTCCTATTTAAATATGAGAATACTTTGTACTCTTTGTCATTGCATGCATCTCCCTTACATTCCATATTAGAAACTTGTAATTCCCAGGTGTAGTCATCCCATCGGTGTCCATTCCTCTCCTCTGCCTCCCTCCCTACACTGCAGCTCCCGTCTCAAGAACAGCCACCCAGCTTGCATTAATGTCTACAGCCCAAATGGTGTAGGACTCCGAGCCCCTTTTGCTAACAAGCCAACAACAGTCATCCCAACTAGGCCTCCCCTGGACAAGCAGGCAAAACCCCCCATCCAAACATTCAACCTTTTAACTATGCTCTCAGAAGTACCCGCGTGCAACATTCTAAGAGGGGTCAAGGCAACCGTACAACTCGCGCCTGGTGCTCCCCACCCAGCTTCCATTTAAATCTGTGCTCAAATGGCTGCCAGTTGCCCCCTTCTTAAGCCCCCCCTTTCCTTTTCATATAAAATATGCATACTGCACCTCTCTCCCCCTGAAAGATGTGCACATTATCAGTGGTTCATACTGTTAAATTGTCTTAGTCGTAGGATATCATTAGATGTCCCCAGGGTCACCACCGGCATAGCAGTGTCCAAGTCTCGATAAATGCAGGAAATGCCCCTACCACTATCTTCATCCAGCAACAGTGAGGGACTCTGTCCATGGCTGCTCAGCAACGCCACCACTTCCATCACTTTTTGGAGTTTTTGCTGGGCCTTTTCTTTGGAGGGGGCCATTGGTCTCTGTGAAGAGGACTTGCGCCATTGTCTGAATCGGCACTGATTGTTTCATTGGGAGATTTGATTTGAGCCAGCTGGTTGGTTTAGGCCAATCAAATTTCAGACCTCATCCCTGGACTGACACAACAGTGTTCCCTCTGCTGTCACCACGCGAAGTTGGGCCGGAAACATCATGCCATATGGTATGCCCAGCTGTCTTAGTTTTGCCTTGGCCTCCCGGAATGTAGCTCGCTGCTTTTGTCCTTCATGTGAAAAATCTGGGAAGATCCTGACCATGCTGCTCTCAATGGTAATGTCACCTTTCTTCCTCTCCTGGCTGAGTCAATCAATCAGTCAGTGCTTGTAAAGTGCAACTACTCACCTGCTAAGGTCTCAAGGCGCTGACGGGGGAGGGGGCGTAGCGTATACCTGTGAGGTGGTTCTTAAAAAAGCCATGTCTTCAGTTTCTTCGTGAGCTGAGGAGGGAGTCGGTTTGTCTGATGTGGAGAAGAAGGGCGTTCCAGGCTGTGGCTGCGAGGTAGGAGAAGGAGCGTCCTCCTGGTCTGGTTTTCCTGATGTTGGGTACTTCTACGAGAGAGAGCTAGGCTGAGCGTAGGGTCTTGTGGGGTACGTGGAAGTTGAGTCGCTGGTTCAGGTAGGCTGAGTATATAGTCTTGATCCTTACGATGTAGCAACCTTGCCACCACCGGCCGCAGAGGAGTCCTCGGGGGCGGAGGGCACACCAGCACCCTATTTCCTCATTCCAAGGTGAAGAACGGGGAGAGTTCATCCCTTGCTACCTCCTCTCGGAACCAACACTCCAAGTAGTCCACAATGCCCTACCCTCTATACGCTCCGGTGGTCCAACTAAGCAGATATTATTGCACCTTGATCTGTTTTCTACATCCTCAGCTCTTTGTGTCGGGCTGCAGGCCTTTGTTTCCAGGTTGCATAGTCTGTCCATTACTTCGTCCAGCGCCAGTGATATGTCCTTTATTTCCTTCTCTGTCGCAGATACACGTTCTGCCAGGCGGCAATTGTCATCTTACAGGACACGCATGCAAGTTGATACTGAGTCGATTTTACTCTCTAGGACTTCCCAGGAGGCAGTGATAGCTTGGAGTATGTCCTGTAAGTTTGGCTTTCCAGGAGACTCTGTGTGGTCCAGGCAACTGTCTTCATCTTGCAGGAGCGCGGAGAATCCCCCCATGTGGGTTCCTCTTGTTTCCTTGTCTCTCTTACGACCTATCTTTCCCCATGGTCTCCGGGGTCGGTGTATTGTCTCCGATTTTTGTGAAGCAGCCTGCAGGCTTGGAGGGTATCACAGATCTTCCCAGGTGAGGTGCGGGTAGGGAAAGAACGGCAGATCTGAAATGGGCCGGCCTACGTTGACGGCCTACAGTACATCCGCTTCATGCTCGGGGCTTGTCACGACGTGAATCCAAGTGCACAGCACAATTCCGTTGTCTCTGCAGTCAGTCGCCCATGTAGGTCCACTGTTGCATGCCGCGAGAACTCCCCCCCAAGTCTCACTGAATGCAGCGTATCTCCATGAGATGTTCTCTTTGAGGCCCTTGAGTCCTGTCCACTTCATTTCACTAGAACTTTGAGGTCTTTTACTCCTGATGTCCTGGGGCCCAACCTACTACATATCCTGCTCAACTAGTTCAGGTTCCTCTCCTGCATGTGGCTGTCAGTGGTAGCTGTGGCCGAGCAGTCAAGACTCCCTCTGGGGGGATGTAGATACTGGTCAGTGAACAAGACTCATAGCTCAAAGTGCAGACATTGCAAACATATAACATAAGAAAAGTAGTATTTTATTTCTAACTCTACACATGCAAGGACACACTGCATTAAAAAACAACACAATCCCCCTTGAGTTCGGGGCTTTAGTAGTTAGACAAATCTATGTCCCACCCAACTTTGTGTAACATGTTCAGGGTTATTCGCCATTCACTGGTGGCCGCATCAGGGAATGCAGACTATTAAGCTGTGCTCAAGAGATCCCTTTTGATTTTAGAAATTCATTCCAAAGTGTCTATGGTGCCACAGCACCATAAGCAGTGATTCCCCCAGGGCATCAAATGCCCGGTGTCAGGTTTATCCGCTCTAGCAGTTGGACAGTGTTCAGCGCAGCAGCGAGTGCCCTCTCCTTGGACATTCCCAAGTCTGTATCCTATATGGCAAAGTCAGGCCGCTCATGATGGTTGTGGCAGCAGCTGCCGGCACAGGCTCATCCTCCCGAGCAGCGCTGCAGGTTGGTTTCCAATAATTGGAGCTACTCCTGTTTGACATATACAAAAGGTAAGTTGCGCTTCCTATAGCAAATTGAGGTTATTCAGCTCCTGACTGGAGGTCTGGTGAGGTTGCAACATCCTCAGTGGTGTCTGCGAACTCAGGGAAACAGTCAGGTTCAGTTGGTGAGCTAGACCTGTAGGTCATGGCAGTAATCCTTTTCTCTGGGCCATGGCCCAAACAGTTGGCCACAGCGTTACTTGCAGCCCCTTCTGGTATACGGAGTTGCCTCATGGCTCGCTATCAGGAGCAGAATCTTTAAAGCAGCCTCCCTAAAAAAGTCTCAGGCTCTGGCCCAATTAGGTTGAGTGGTGGGCCCTTCTGGGATACAGGGTCACAGCAGCACAGTGGTGCTGCCCTTGTGCTTCCCACACTGTGCAGTTCACACAGCTGAGATCACGCCAGTCCTGTCCTGGCATACAGAGGTGTCCGGACTGTTCCTGCACATGGGCAAAGACCTAATTGGTGTGCAGCTGCTCTCCTCACACCTTGCTCGGGGATTACTCTCAGCAGGGCTCCCCACAGGACCTCACTCACTTCAACACTGTCCTATTCCTCACAGGGCACACTGGTCTTGGCTAACAGGCAGGCAATGGAGCTCCAGGCTCGGGGGCAGGTGATCTTGGTGTCCCTGGGTGATGTCTCCTCAGCCAGCAGGGAGACTAGCAGGCCATGGCCCCCAGTCCTGGTCAAAGAAGAAAGTCTTGCAGAGCTTCTCCTCCTCATACAGCCTGTCTGGCTGCTTGGCAGATGAAACATTTTTGGTGACTCAACCTTCCCATTTTAAAGTACTTTTCTAGGCACCAAATGTAATTTAGGATTTGGGTCTTTGAAGTTATATGTTGGGGTTCAATTTCTTTTGAAGTGGGCACTTGTCCTTTTCATCTTCCTTCATGAAAGAGGTCTGTCTTAGCAAGCACAAGTTTGAAGCTAATTGTCCATGACCTAATTCATGGGAGTGGCCAGAGTTTACACCTAGATGTCAGCCAAAGTGATATGTGCACCAAAGGATTAAACCTAGACCCCCAGTCCTACTCTTTACGGTTCTCTTATCAGACCCATCTACCTTCCTGAGATGTGTCCAGGCCTCTTCCGGGTGTTCTGTCACTGAATCAAAGATGTAACGGGAGTCTGTTCCTTTTCTCCAGTGTGTTCTCACCCAGCTCACAGGAATGCAGCATTACCCATATCTGTCTGGATGGATGTCTTTCCTCATGTCTTCACCAGACAAGCCTTGATTTCCCAAAATTGAACCCAGGGTCTTCCATACACTGTACCATTGCAGGAGTGCTCACTTAGTGTACATTTGTATCATACTAACTGTTCAGCACTAATATCTCTAGTCACTGTACCCTTATCTGTATATGTGTATTTAGCACATGTACACAGTCTGCACACACAGTTCAGCACTGAAGCTTTTTATCTTTAACCAGGATATGTTATTTCAAAACACACACACTGCTAGCACATACACCCAATATGTGTGCGCTGCACAGCTCTTCACACATCATGTATTGTACTTCACGCAAGTACACATACAACCAGCACATGTGGTCCCTGCACACGCACTGCACAGCACTAAATCTCTCCTGTGATTTATTGCTCTCAGTCATACATACACCTGGTATACTTATTATCCACATGTACTACACCATAGTGCTCTAGTCCTATACTGTACCCTTCCCAGGCACACATTCCTTCAGAACAGAGGTACTATCTCTGTGCTATACAGTACCACCCATCTACCTGATGTAGGCGAAGGTGGAGTTACATACACAGCAGTGAAACTTTTAAAAGGGTGTGTAAGCCTGTAGGCCTCACCCCAGTGACAGGGTAAAAAGGTCCTGTTCACTACTACTGATCACTACATGGTATGGTGCCACTACCGCTTTTGAGCTGCTTAACTTCTGGTGAAGGAGGGAGCCTTCCACCACTATGATGGTAGCAATTTGGGGCCCCCTTCCGGGGGAGATTGTGAGATTGGCCTATGTCATGGTGCACATGCATGATCCGTGTTCAACTGTGACAACAAAATCAGGATTAGGGATCCAGACAACAGTACAGTTCAGAACTTAGGATAGGGGTACACGTCTCTTACCATGCAGAGGACTTTTCTGTCCCAACTGACACCCCTCCAAGATGAGAACACCCCAAACCAACTCCTAAACTGGAGAGGTTGGGTGGCCAGATCAGTACAACCAGTGGGAAAGTCAGTCAGCATTCCTGTGGCTCTATCTTGCCCTCCACTACAAGGTCTAACTCTTTCAAAGAAGTAGACCATCTCAACAGCGTAGGGTTCTCTCCCTTTATAGCCATCAACCATTTCAGTGGCTTATGATCTGTTTACACAACATACTTAGGCCCTCACTACAACATTGGCGGTAAATGCCGCCTACCGCCGTGCAGATGGCCGTCAACATAGTGTGACTGCGGCGGTATACCGCTAAGAGTATTATGACCCACACATAGAAATTCGCCACTATACAGACACACACACAAGTCTGCCACACCAAAGGTCAGTGATAAATTGGCAGTACCAAAACCGACACTGTTATACCAACAGAAATACGCCCACAGTATCAGGACCCACGAATCACCGCAGTGGCCTTTCAACCGCGGTAAACCATTGGCGATACACACCGCCGCGCTCAAATTACACACACACTAACAAAACTACACCACATTGGACAATTCAAACTATACACACCTGACACACATACACACACCACACCACTATAAAACACACACCCACATTACCCACAACCCTTTCAATGAAAAAGAAGATTGCCAACTGAGAGAGAGACAAGCCAGGAGCACCCACTCAATCTGAGCCACAGAACACCTTCACCCATACACCATCCATGCACCTCGCAGCACACACCCCAACACAGCACCCCACACACCCTCACACATACCACTCACACCACATCCATGGCACCCCAAAGACACCCCAGGTTTTCAGAGGAGGAGCTAAGGGTCATGGTGGAGGAAATCATCTGGGTAGTGCCACAGCTATTCGGATCACAGGTGCAGCAGACATCTATTGCTAGGAAGATAGAGCTGTGGCGGAGAGTCGTGGACAGGGTCAACGCCATGGGACAGCACCCCAGAACAAGGGATGACATCAGGAAGAGGTGGAACGACCTACTGGGGAAGGTGCGTTCCGTGTTTGCAAGACACTAGGTAGCTGTACAGAGGACTGGTGGTGGATCCCCACCTCCTCCCCCACAACTAACAACATGGGAGGAGCAAGTCTTGGCGATCATGCATCCTGAGGGCCTTGCAGGAGTAGCAGGAGGACTGGACTCTGGTAAGTCAAATCTTTACTATTATATCCCCCACCCTACCTGCATGCCATCACAAACCCATACCCCTACCCTCACCCCCATCACTTCACCACCTCACATATACCCCACAATCCACCCATCACAAAACCAAGCCCTGCATGCCACACCAACGCATGGACACCCATTACAGACCTGCATGGACACCCATCACTAAAGCATGCACATTAGAGCAAATCACCTGGCCCACAAAATCACATAGCTGACAGGGCAATCACAACCATACAGGGAAACACACCCATGAAAGATGGCACACGCAGATACAGTAACACTGCATTTACATCCCCACAGGACCCCCACTCAACGTCACGGGGAGGAGGTGCCACCAACATCCAGTCCCCCCCAGAATAGGCCCACAGTGATGACACACCTAGATCACGATGACCAACCTGGCCCATCTGGGACCTCTGGACAGTCGGTTACCCTGCCACAGTCCCAAACCACCACAGATCCTCCCCCCTCAGGAAACACCACCACAGCACCCACCCAGTGGGCCCATACCTCTGTCCCAAGGACATGTCAATCAGCAGTGTGTCCACCACTACAGGGACCCCAGGCAACCCCACAAACCCAAGACAATCAGGGACCTGGGGTCAGTGGCAGTGAGCACACGGTTCAGGGGACAGAGGCACAGGAAACTGGGAGGACTGCTGTGCGCCAGGGGGAGGACAGGCCCAGGAAACCCACTTTCCATGAGGCACTTGCAGGGATCCTGGGAGCATACCACCATTCCCAGGAGACCTTGGGCCAGATACTGGCCAGGTTGCAGGAGACCCAGCGGCTGCAGGAGGGACAGTACCTGGGGATCAGGGAGGACCTCAAACACATCCACACCATCCTAGTCACCATTGCAGGGGTGCTGGCAGACATGGCCAACACCATGGGGGAGTCAGTGGCAGACCGATGGGCCCCTGAAACTAGCCACACCGAAGAATAGCCCTCCACCTCCGCCGGTGCTAGTGGACAGGAGTCCCCGTCACAGGACCAACAGGCCACCAGCACCCCACCCCCTGCAGAAGGAGAACCACCACACAAAAGGTCCCTGCGATCCAGGCAGAAGCCAGAGAACATTGCCAAGACCCCCGCCAGGAAATAAGACTCCCCTGAATGTCATCCTTGTGTCCCACTCTGTCACCCTGTCCACCTTGAACTGCCATTGCTCCACTTCCTATGCCCCCTTGGACAATGCACCTGTGATACAAATAGACTTGACTCTCGCTGGACTTCCCTCCATCAGCAACCCAGCCCATTGCAATACCCCCTCCACTTATTAGCACATAAATAAACGCCCTTGGAACAAATTCAAGTATCGAGTCTGTCAATTGTTTGACATATGTATTAGTTTGACAAACTGTAAACATTGCAATTGAAATGTACTGTAATATTTACATAGATATGACCTGTAGTGGGCAGCAGTAAACACACCAGGAGCCAGAGTGGGCCACAGAGATCTGAAAATAGAGATGCCAAAGGGTGCAGTAAGTGGCCATAGACTTAGGGAAAGCAGGCTGTCATGTCCAATGTCTAACACAAAACTGCAATGGAAAGTGAAGTTACAGTGTCTTACCTGTGTGTCACTGGAAGTACTATTGTTTGAGTGAGCTTCTGTTGTCCACATCTTCTTCCTCAGCCTCTTCTTCCTCACTGTCTACAGGCTCCACCGCTGCCACAAGACAATCTCCAGGCTCCTCTTCCTGCAGAAAAGGCACCTGGCGTCCCAAGGCCAGGTTGTGCAACATGCAACATGCAATGATGATTTGGCACACCTTCTTGGGTGAGTAGTACAGGGATCCACCTGTCAGATGGAGGCACCGGAACCTGGCCTTCAGGAGGCCAAAGGTTCTTTCAATGATCCTCCTTGTTCGCCCATGTGCCTCATTGTAACGTTCCTCTGCCCTTGTCCTGGGATTCCTCACTGGGGTCAGTAGCCATGAGAGGTTTGGGTAACCAGAGTCACCTGCAAATATTTGAGGGATACCTGTTAGACATAGGGACAACCCCACACCCATATGCCTACATCAATTGGGTGGGGACCATGGACCCACCTATTAGCCACACCCGATGCCTCAGGAGTTGAGACATCACATATGGAATGCTGCTGTTCCTCAAGATGAAGGCATCATGCACAGAGCCAGGATACTTGGCATTCACACAGGAGATGTACTGGTCCACCAAACACACCATCTGCACATTCAGAGAGTGATAGCTTTTTCTATTCCTGAACACTTGTTCATACCTCTGGGGGGGAGGGGAGGGACAAATGCTATATGTGTACCATCAATGGCACCAATGATGTTGGGGATAGGTCCCAGGGCATAGAGGTCAGCTTTCACTGTGGCCAAATCCTCCACCTGGGGGAATACGATGTAGCTGTGCATGTGTTTCAGCAGGGCAGACAACACTCTGGTCAACACATTTGAGAACATAGGCTGTGACATCCCTGATGCCATGGCCACTGTCGCTTGGAAGGAACCATTTGCCAGGAAATGGAGCACTGACAGGACCTGCATTAGAGGGGGGATACCTGTGGGCTGGCAGATAGCTGAAATCAGGTCTGGCTCCAATTAGGCACACAGTTCTTGGATTGTGGCCCTATCAAGTCAGTAGGTTAGGATAATGTGTCTGTCCTCCATTGTTGCCAGGTCCACTAGGGTCTGTACACGGGAGGATGTCTCCATCTCATATTCCTCCTCAGCGGTTGAAGTCTAGGGAGAAAAACGGTGAGCAGAGGGACATATTCACACATCTATTGAATTAATGATGCATCTCTTCCTTTACAGAAACAATATGTGAATTCGAGAGTCAGTTGTTGTGCCAATGTCTGCTGTGACACAGTTAGGTGCCATTCCCTGTGCCCCACTGAAATGGCAGCAGCCTGACCTCTGTGGAGAGACAAGTGGAAATGAGGTAATTCCGCTAGTGTTGTGTGCCGTAGCGGTCGGTGGTCGATGACCACTGCGCAACTTTGCATTGGTTAACATTGGGCCCTATGGGTTCCTGGAGCCAATGGCGATGTACGCCAGCGGTGACTCACTTGCTATCTGACCTTCAACAGGAGAGGGCCTACACTGCTAGTGCTGCTGTGACCTGTGTCTGGAAGCGACAATGGCTGAAGTGTCTGGGGAAAGGGCCCCTGCCTTCACTTCAGAGGAGTTGGAGAGACTGGTGGATGGGGTCCTACCCCAGTACACTTTACTCTATGGTCCTCCAGACAAACAGGTGAGTACACTGTGAGCATGATGCGTGGGCCATGAATGTATGGAGTGCTGTGTGTGTCAGCCTCATGTGGGGGGGGGGGCTGAGGGGTCCTGGACAGAGTGCTGCATGTATGGTGGTCAATGTCTGTACGTAAGGGGATGGGGGAGGTATAGTGGGCCATGAGTATGACGGTCCGAACAGTATGACTAATCCTTTTTCTGCTGTCTTTTCCCTGCAGGTCAGTGCCCATCAGAAAAAGGGTATTTGGCGTGCCATCGCCAAGGAGGTGAGGACCCTGTGGGTCTTTGACAGGCGGAGCACCCACTGGCGCAAACAATGGGAGGACCTGTGCCGCTGGGCAAGGAAGACGGCAGAGGCCCAGCTGGGGCTGGCCTCCCAATGAGGAAGGGGTGCCCGTCGTACCTTGACCCCCCTGATGTTCTGCATCCTGGCGGTGGCCTATCTGGAGTTGGATGGGCGCATGAAGACGTCACAGCAGCCACAAGGGGGTGAGTACAGATTCAAATTCCTGACTTTGCGCGCATTAAGGTTTTACCTGGGTGGGGGATGTAAGCTGTGGGTGCCCCTAGGACAGGAGCGAACATGGCAGGGTAGGTCCCTTGTTGGCAGGCTCTGAAGCACTCCAACCCCAATAGTGCTAGTGGCCATCTACTACTGGGCAGGGTCCTGTGGGTTTCAGGTGTGCAGCTAATGGCGTTAGGCATTGTACCCCATGGGCTGGTGACTAGCTGTGTAACTGGTAGTGCATGGCTTAGTGCATAGGGCTGCTCCCTGTGTGTTGTGTACGTCAACGGCAGTGGTGTTGCTGGCATTGACCAAGTGTATCATCTGTCTCTTCCCCCTTTTTTGTTTTGTCACCCTGTCCTTGTGTGCATTAGCATCATCTGGCGGAGGAGCAGAGGCACCGGCGACGGAGGGAGCTGCATCCCAGATGGGCCTGGAGGTTGAATCCACCGACGGTGAGGGCACCAGTGGGACGGAGGGCGAGGGGAGCACCACGACAGAGACAGGAGGGGACACTATAGACTGCGACTCCTCCTCCGATGGAAACTCCCTGGTGGTGGAGGACACCTCTGTGCCCACTCCAACAACAGGTACAGCCGCCACCCCCCATACCAGCACCGCTCTCCCAGCAGCTCCTCAGCGTCTTTCCTGTGCCCGCTCACCCAGAAGGGTAGGCATCTCCTTTGCCCCAGGAACCTCAGGCCCTGCCCCAGTCAGCCCTGCTGCCCTCAGTGAGGAGGCTATTGACCTCCTGAGATCCCTCACTGTTGGGCAGTTAGCCATACTGAATGCCATCCAGGGTGTCGAGAGGCATCTGCAACAAACAAATGCATACCTGGAGGGCATTCACTCTGGAGTGGCGGCCCAACAGAGAGCATTTCAGGCTCTGGCCTCCGCACTAATGGCAGCCATTGTCCCTGTCACCAGCCTCCCCCCTCCAACTTCCTCCACCCAGTCCCAATCCCCTCAACCCCAGCCTATCCCAAGCATACCTTCAGACCAGCAATCACCCACATCAACACACAGAAGTGGCTCAGGCAAACACAAGCACCACACTTCATATCACAGGCATTCCCACAAGCACCATCCCCATGCAGACACACCAACATCCACTGCCTCCACTGTGTCCCCCTCCTCGTCCACCTTCCTCACAGTAACGTCTCCACTCACACCTGCATGCACTACATCCTCATCCACTACCTCCATCACCAGCACGCCTATCACTACACACCCCTCACTGGCAGTCACCACCCCCACATCCGTGCACACGTCCCCTGTGTCCTCTCCCACTGTGTCTGTCACCCCTTCTCCCAAAGTACACAAACGCAAGCACTCACCCACCCAACAGCCATACACCTCACAACAGCATCCAGCTCATGCACCTGCACCCAAACACAGCAGACTGACACCTTCTACAACCACTCCCTCTTCCTCCACTCCCAAACTTTCACCCTCTTCCCGCCCCCAATGTCCCTAAGAAGCTTTTCCTAGCCAACATTGACCTGTTCCCTACCCATCCCCCCGTCCTTCATCTCGGGCCAGGGTGGCCAGAACCCAGCCCAACACCTCAGCCACTAAGTTCACGTCCGCTGTGGTTTCTGCAGCTGTCAGAGGCTGTAAAGTGACACCCGTCATGCCAGCCAGTGTGCCACCAACCCTGCCAAGGCCAAGAAGATTCCACCACCTGGCAAGGTCAAGAAGGGGACAGCATCCAGCAAGGAGAAGGAGCCACAGCCACGCAGCAAGGCCACGTCAAAGACTCCATCTGGCAGACCCAAGGTCACACCACCATCTGCCAAGGGCAGGAAGGGGCACAGAACACCAGCCAAGGCACTTCAGCCGTCCGAGCCTGCAGGTGAAGGCCTGGTGGCTACCAGCACAACTGCCAGCACCGCCGCAAGCACCACCACCTGCACCGCCACAAGCACCACTACTGTCAGCAGCAGCAGCCACAGTGGGCAGCTGTCCGAGGCTGCAGGGGAAGGGCTGGAGCCTTCCCTCACCACTGGCACCTGCACCGCGGCCAGCACCGCCACCAGCACCGCCGCAAGCACGGTCACCTACACTGCTGAAAGTATCACCACTGCCAGCAGCAGCAGCCCCAGTGGGCAGCCGTCTGAGGCTGCAAGGGAAGGGCTGGAGCCTCCCCTCACCACAGGCAGAACTGGCATCTCCACCAGTTGCCGCCGCCCGCCAGAATCAGAATGAGGGCCATGGTCTTCTAGACACACCTTTACAGAATACTATTGTTTAGCTGTATAAGCAGAAAAGGAAGATGTAATAGGTCAGCCAGTTTTAAAATAGTTGTTTGGCACTACTTTATTTTCAAACTCTCCTCCCGAGGGAGGGAAAACAATTGCATAATGCACAACATGTGCATTTAAAAGAGATTTCAAGCTGCAAAATATACCAGTTACTTACCTGTAACAATGGTTATGGCTATTAATGCACCCATAACGCGTGTCGCAAACCATGTTGTTTGTTTAATAATTGTTTTTGTGTATCTGTGTTATTGGAAGGCTGGTGTTTTGAGCATGGGAGATGCTACAGGTTTGGTGGCTGTTGATAACCATAATTGGCGAATTGAAGAGATTTTACACATTCGAGCTAGAACCACAGCTCAGTACCAGAACAGGACCAGACAATAAGAAACCCAAGGTGGATTCCAGTAGAAGAGGACCTGCAAAAGAAGAAGACAGAGTCCAGTTCACAATGGCGTGTCCAGTGGAGGCAGGAGCCACTACCCACCCTTCTGTTGATGCAGAACCAGGTCGAGGAGGGGAGAAGACCAGCTGTGGCGCCCAGGACCTGAAGAGGAGTCCTTGGAGCAGTGCAGATGGTGTCCCACGTCGGTTGTTGGGTCGCAGATGGTCAGTGTTGCGGAAGAACCACCAACAAGCCTTGGCAAATGCAAGAGGAGCACAAAAAGAGTTGCAAGACTGAAGAGGCCCAGCTAGGCTCAGGGGACTCAACCCAGGGAGGGGAGTCTGAGGTGACCCCCAGGAGTTGGTAGAGTCAACAGAAGCAGCAGCAGCCCCTACTGGCAATCCACTGGCACAGGCACAGTAAGTCGCAGTGAGGCCAAGCCAGCACACCTGAAGAGGAGTCCTACATTGATGAAACAGCAGAGAGGAGACTGTGCTTGGCAAGGTGGAATGCTGGGGGCTGGGGCTATGCAGTGCCTGAAGATCCCTTGGAGCAGGAGCAAACATGCTGTGGTAGTTGCAAGAGTCGTGTTGCACAGGCGTGCTGTCCTTCAAGGAAAGGCAAGGGCTTACTGTCTCCCAAGTTGGAAAGCTGGCAGAGACGGCCAAGGGGCCCACTCCAGATCACCACCTGTGATTCAGGATCCACACGGTTCCAGAGGAGAGCAGATCCCCACAGCTGGTCGTCATTCCAGTTGGTGTCTGCAGATGCAGGGGAGTGACTCCTTCACTCCAAGGGAGATTCATTCTTGCTTCTTGGTGCAAGCTAAAGTCTTGCTGACCTCAGAGGATGCACAGCCAGGGAAATGTTGCAGTTGCTGGAAGGAGCCAGAGAAACAATGTTGTAAAGCGGACTCGTCACTGGAGTTGCAGATTGTCGGTTCCTGAGAGTCCAGTTGCAGTTCCAGTGGCCAGAAGATTCAGTAATCGATGCAGAGGAGTCCTGATGGAATCTTGCACATCAAATCTGGGGATCTACCCTCAAGGAAGTCCCTAAATAGCTCTAAAAGGGGGTTTGGTCACCATGTAAGGTGACCACCTATCAGGAGGGGGCTGTGACATCACCTGCCAGACCTGCCCCCTCAGATGCTCCCAGGGGTCTCTGCACCTTTTGGTTTCAAGATGGCAGAATCAAGTAGCCACATGGAGGAGCTCTGGGTACCACCCCTGGGATGGTGATGGACAGGGGAGTGGTCACTCCCCTTTCCTTTGTCCAGTTTCATGCCAGAGCAGGGACCTGGGTTCCCTGGACTGGTGCAAACCTGTTTATACAAGGAGGCCACTAAATGTGCCCTTCAAAGCATACTGGTGGCTTGGGGAGGCTGCCACTCCCAAGCCATGTAACACCTATTTCCAAGGAAGAGGGTGGTGCCTCCCTCTCCCACAGGAAATCCTTTGTTCTGCCTTCCCCTGCCTGAGCTGGTCAAGCAGCAGGGGGGCAGAAACCTGTCTGAGGGGTGGCAGCAGCACCGGCTGCCTGGAAAATCTCAGAAGACTGGAAGGAGCAATACTGGGGTCCTCTAAGGAACACCCAGAGTGCATGGAATCATACAACCAATACTGGCAACAGTATTGGGGTATGGTTTAGACATGTCTGATACCAAACATGCCCAGGTTCGGAGTTACCATTATGTAGCTAGACATAGGTAGTGACCTATGCCCAGTACACAGGTAAAATGGTTTCCCTGCATTTAGGTAGTCCAATGCAATGGAACTGAAGTTCATAGTGGTGCCTCTGCTAATGCACCCTGCCCTCTGGGCTAGGAGGGCCTACCATAGGGGTGACTTGCAGTGACCTGATGCAGTGACCTGTGATGAAAGGGTGCATGCATCTTTTCATGCAGGCGCCAATGGCAGGAATGCAGACACATTTTACATGGGCTCCCATGGGTGGCACAATACATGCTGCAGCCCTTGGGGAACCCCTGGTGCCCCAAAGCCCTGGCTACCTACGTACCATATACTAGGGACTTATATGGGGGCACCAGTATGCCAATTGTGGGGTGTGCAAAGTCCTAGGCAACCAAGTTCAGAGGAAGAGAGCACAATCACTGGGGTCCTTGTTAGCAGGATCCCAGTGAAACCAGTCTAAGCATACTGATAGCAGGCAAAAATTGGGGGTAACCATGCCAAAAAGAGGGTACTTTCCTACACTCGCCATCCAATATGTCGGCCAGGAACCACAATGTCATCAAAGCCTTAGGCCTTCATGGAGGGAACAGAGAAAATAGTCAAAATGAAGCAAAGTTTGAGGTTATTTTTTAAAACGAGAAAGAATTACTCTGCAAGAAACTGTTTTTTTCTAAAAAAAAAATAATGCCATCAACAAAAGGTTTGCTGTACTACGATCATCCCCCTCTTGACTTTCTTCTTCATAGATTTGGAAACTTTGTAAGTGGTAGTCGATATTCAGGTGTGAAGAAGCATCACATTTCAGCCACAGAAACAGCTATACACCCAGTTACGGAGAGCGTAAAAAGATACGTTAGGCAAAAGAAGCGCAGAGTTGCTGGCATGGGTTTAAAATCAGAAATCAGGTTTATATCCTTCATGAGGGTCCTCTAGTGTCGAACTAGGTGATTAGTAGTACTTCTCTGGATTCAGCAGATATCGCCTCACCAGAGTATTGCTACATTGTTACACTCTAGATAGCTTCCTTTTTGCATCTCACCACAGTGAAGAATGATGGACAATAACAAATCTTAAACCTTCCATTCTCCGAATCTGTCCCCTTCAGTCCGCACACCAGTGAAGAGATGCAGGAGATGAAAGAGGAGACAGAAATAAAAGCTAGAAGTCCGGGGGAAAAGCACATGTGTTGCAGCTCCAAATATAGAGAATGCAGTACCCACATCAGCCCCAGAGGGTTCAAACCTGTGGCACCAAAGAAAGTAATCAAGGGGCATCAACCCAACTTTGGCAGAAAACCCAAGATCAACAAATAATGACCTCCCTACTCACCCTCTGCCATACACCATTGTAGTAGAGCTAAGTATATGATATCATCTTTTTGAAGAAAGGCAAAGCATAATGAAAGACACTCGAGTGCTTAATATTGTGCAGTATTGATATGCTTTCGTTTCAAGGCACATGTTCTTTCAGTACCACTGACGAAATTACTAACTTCTCTGTTACATATAATGAAAAACGAAACAGACTCTACTACCAAAGAGGGCCATTGAGCAAGTTCCCACATACCAAAAAAGAAACATCATCTACTTGAGATATTTCCTCATTCAAAAAAGTCACAAATCAGTTTACATACCAGTTCTGGATCTCAGAAAGGCAAAAAATAAAACCTGGAAACTGGATATGTTCAATTGACCTTCAGGATACCTACTTTCACATAACAGTAGTGCAAACACTCAAAACATTTCTGAGGTTCCTGGTATGAAATTCCCATTTCCAATACAGAAATATTCCATTTGGGTTAAAAGGCATTATTTAAAGTTTGGTGGACTGGTTACTCCATCACAAACTTGAGGGATGTAGAAAACTTGGTTCTGGTTGCAATACTCCCCTCCCACTGTTTTTTGGATGCGACTTTGACTGAAGTGCACTGGGTTCCTGCTGACTAGGTCCGAAGGGTCAGTGTTCCTTCCCCAAAACAAGACACCCAGTCACTTGATCCCCAAGAGGTCAGGCCCTTTAGCACCTCTTTAACCCCTTCTCTTCCAGGGCTTTTCCCCCCTCAGGTGCAATGCCTTTTTTGGCTATTTGGAGCAGTTCGCGCTTATGCCCTCATAACTTTTTATCCACATAAGCTACTTATGACAAATTTGCATCTTTTTTTCCCAACATCCTAGGGATTCTAGAGTTCCCCTGGAGGAGACCAAGAAATTAGCCAAAATACAGCAAAACAGTTTTTTTTTAAAGAAAAAGGGAAAAAGGGCTGCAGAAGAAGGCTTGTTTTTTTCCCCTGAAAATGGCATCAACAAAGGGTTTTTCGGTGATAAACTCACCATCTTCCCAGCTTTCAGGAACAGGCAGACTTGAATCAGAAAACCACATTTTTCAACACAATTTTGCCATTTTACTGGGACATACCCCATTTTTTCTTTTTTTTGTGCTTTTAGCCTCCTTCCAGTTTGTGAGAGAAATGGGTGTGAAACCAATGCTGGATCCTGGACAGATAAACATTTCTGAAAAGTAGACGAAAGTCTGAATTTAGCAAGGGGTCATTTGTGTAGATCCTACAAGGTTTCCCTATAGAAAAAAAAATCTAAAATAAAACATATTGAAATTGAGGTGAAAAAACCTGCCATTTCTCTCCACGTTTTACTCTGTAACTTTTTCCTGCGAGATCAGATTTTCAAAAGCAATATACTGTTACGTCTGCTGGACTCTTCTGGTTGCAGGGATATATTGGGTTTGCAGGTACCTAGAGCCAATAAAGGAGCTGCATCTTGCAATGGGTTTTCATTGTATACCGGGCATGCAGCAATTCATTTGGTGAAATATAAAGAGTGAAAAATAGGTATCAAGGAAACCTTTGTATTTCCAAAATGGGCACAAGAAAAGGTGTTGAGAAGCAGTGGTTATTTGCACACCTCTGAATTCCAGGGTCCCCAAACTAGCATGTGAATTACAGGGCATTTCTCAAATAGTCGTCTATTTTACACACTGTCTTACATTTGGAAGGAATAAATGTAGAGAAAGACAAGGGGCAATAACACTTGTTCTGCTATTCTGTGTTTCCCCAAGTCTCCTGATAAAAATGGTACTTCACTTGCATTTCGGTGTTGCAAAGTTCTGGAATCTGAGGGGAGACACAAATGTCCTTCCACCCAGCATTCCTCCAAGTCTCCTGATAAAAATGATACCTCACTTGTGTGGGTAGGCCTAGTGCCCACAACAGTAAATGTCCGAAAACACAACGTGGACACATCACATTTTCCCAAAGAAAACTGACCTGTTTTTTGCAAAGTGCCAAGCTGTGGATTTTGGCCTCTTGGTCATCCGGCACCTAGGAAAACCTAGCAAACCTGGACATTTCTGAAAACTAGACACCTAGGGAAATCCAGGATGGGGTAACTTGTGGTGCTCTCACCAGGTTCTGTTACTCAGTATCCTTAGCAAACCTCAAAATCTGGCAAAAAAACACTTTTTCCTCACATTCCGGTGTTGCAAAGTTCTGGAATCTGAGGGGAGCCACAAACTTCCATCTACTCAGCTTTCCCCCAGGTTCCCCAATAAAAATGGTACCTCACTTGTATGGGTAGGCCTAGTGCCCGCAACAGGAAATGCCCCAAAACACTATGTGGACACATCAAATTATCAACTACAAAACTACCAGTTTTTTTGGGCGGGGGGCGGGTGACACCTGCATATTTGGCCCTGGGCTCAACAGCCATCTAGGGAAACCTACCAAACCCAAACATTTCTGAAAACTAGACACCCGAGGGAGTCCATGGAGGCATAACTTGTGTGGCTCTCCCAGTGTTTTCTTACCCAGAATCCTCAGCAAACCTCAAATTTAGCTAAAAAAACACATTTTACCCACATGTCTGTGTGGGATCACTGCACCGGCACAAATTTCCTACCATCCAACGTTCCCCTCAGTCTCCTGATAAAAATGATACCTCACTTGTGTAGGTGGGCCAAGTGCCAGTGACAGGGAAGAGCCAAAAACATGTCAAAAATGAGGGGGAAGCAAAGCGGGTCCAAAAGGGCAGTTTGAAAAAAAACGTTTTTAGGCTGACAAGTGGGGCAGAATCTTTATCGGAATAGATGCAACAATGCTGGGTGGTAGGAATTTTGTGGATTCTTGCAGAATCTGGAAGGTTCCATCACAAAAATGTGGGGAAAATGTGTGATTTCAAGCAAAGTTGGAGGTTTGCAGGGCATTGTGGGTAAGAAAATGGTGCGGGTGCATGTAAAGCACACCACCCTGGACTCACCCAGGTGTTTAGTTTTCAGATGTGTCCAGGTCTTGTAGATTTTTCTACACGGCAGCATCCCAAAGCCCAAAAAGTGCAGCCCTCACCATTCCAAGTGGGGCAATTTTGAGAGTTAGACAAGGTCTCCTGGCCCAAATGTAAAACCAAAACCCAACATAATCAAATGTCCTCTTGCTTGCTGTGGGAAAAGATGTTTTATTGTGCTGGGGTAGAGCTGAAAGACTGTTACCCCCTTCAGTTGGGATGCGGGTATAGCCATGCCCATACTGGTTGGTAGCCACCCCCCACTTTTTTATTTTTAATTCCCTGGCATCTTGTAGGCTTTCTGCCCCCCCTGTGAAGTGGATTGGGGGTAATTGCCCCATCTGCCCACCGGTGGGCAGAACAACTTTGTCCCCATTTATTTTGGCCATACCCGCACCCTCTTTTTTTTTTAAAAAAACTTCCCTGGTCTCTGGTGGGCTTTCTTACAGAAATAGGCCGATCTGCCCCCAAGGGGGGCAAAAATGGCCTGAAATAAATTTGCCTCCCAGGGGAGAGACCCTTGCCTAAGGGGTCGTTCCCCTTGCATGAAATTGGCGCAAAAAAAAAATCCCTGGTGTCTAGTGGTTTCTGCCTTCCTTGGGGCAGACTGGCCTAAGAAAAATAGGCAGATCTGCCCGCAAGGTGGGCAGAAATGGCCTAAAATAAAATTGCCCCCCAGGAGAGCGACCTTGCCTAAGGGGTCGCTTCCGATCTGTTAAAAAAAAGCTCCCTGGTGCCTAGTAGTTTCTGCCCCCCTTGGGGGCAGATCGTCTTAATTAATATAGGCCGATATGCCTCGGGGGGGCAGAAAAGGCCTAATAAAATAATTGCCCCCTGGTTAGCGACCCTTGCCTAAGGGGTTGCTCCCCTTATCCATGGAAACTAAAAAAAAATCCCTGGTGTCCAGTGGTTTCTGCCCCCCCTGGGGGCAGATAGGCCTAATTAATATAGGCCAATCCGACCCCGAGGACGGCATAAAAGGCCTAATAATCAAATTGCCCCCTAGTTAGCGACCCTTGCCTAAGGGGTCACTCCCCTTATCAATGTAAACAACAAAAAAATCCCTGATGTCTAGTGGCTTCTGCCCCCCCTTGGGTCAGATCGGCCTAATTAATATAGGCCGATCTGACCCCAGGGGGTGCAGAAAAGGCCTAATTATAAATTGTCCTCTAGGGAGCGACCCTTGCCTAAGGGGTCGCTCCCCTTATAAAGGTAAACAAACAAAAAAAAACAACCCCTGTGTCTAGTGGCTTCTGCCCCCACCCGGGGGCAGATCGGCATAATTAATGTAGGCCTATCTGCCCCCAGGGGGGCAGAAATGGCCTTAGAAAAAATGCTCCCTTGGGGAACGACCCTTGCCCAAGGGGCCGTCTCCCTTATGCAATTTCTTAAAGAAAAAAAACTCCCTGGTGTCTAGTGGGCATTTTTGCAGCCCGATCGCTTTACGATCGGGCTGCATAAATGCTCAGAGAGACATCAAAGGAAAGAAAAGGCCTTTCCTTTCCTTTGAAGCCTCTTCCGCCCCCAGCACGTGATCGGAAGAGAAATGCTTTGCATTACTCTTCTGATCCAGCGCAGTGGGGGTGGCCTCTGATGAGGTCAAATGTCATGAGATATTACTGGGAGGTTAGGGGGTAGTGCCAATGGGAGGGGGGTGCGAGGTCCTGGGGGGGAACGCTAGCGCTTCCCCCGATGACCGGTACCAGGACGAGGTGGTCGCGTCCTCGGCACGTGGCAACCGTGGCGGAGGGCGAGACCGCCTTGTCCTTGGCACCCAAGAGTTTAAGGGCCAGATGTAGGAAACTCCAATTTTGCGACTTGCAAATTGCGAGTCTGACCGACTCGCAATTTGCAACTCGCAAAATTGGATGCAGAAAGGTGTCTCAGACTCCTTCTGCGACACGCTATGGGGTCGCAAAGACCCACCTCATCAATATTCATGAGGTGGGTCGCAGTTTGCGACCTCATAGCGAGTCCCTGCACTCACAGGGATGGTGGCCTGCTGTAGTCAGCAGACCTCCATGTCTGTGACTGCTTTGTAAGTAAAGCAGTTATTTTTTTTCATTTTGCAGCCCGATTTCCTTAAAGGAAATAGTGATAGTGATGATGAGGATGGTCAGTCTGAGGAAACCAACTGTAATTCAGTAAACAAAAAATAACCACTGATCAGTTTATTTACTGTCTTTACGGTACAAGATCTTCCTTCCGACCTGCAGGTAAAAAGTTAAGGTGAAAGTATGGGATTTTTCAGGGAAAGACATTCCAGTCAAGCCAACTGCAGTTTTGCCCTAAAGTCCCCAAAACCATATGACACAAGGCACTATTGAAGGGATTGCACCTATAATTGCAGAATTCGCAAGACAAGGTGTCCTAACAGAAGTACTGAGCAGCCCATGTAATTCTCCTCTCATGGGATTTTGAAAACCCTGTGGAAAATTTCGGATTTGTTCAGGTTTTGAGGAAAATCAGTGATATTGTGATTAAATGTTGTCTGGTGGTGCCAATCCAGCAGTGATATTATTTCAGAACCCATGTGACGCTGAATGGTTCACAGTAGTGGATCAAGCTGAAGCATTCTTTTCTGTACCTCTTCATGAGGATAGCCATTTTCTTTTCTGCTTTAAATTCCTTGATCGCGTATATTGTTGGTGCAGAATCCCACAAGGTTTTTCAGAGTCCCTGTCCATTTTTAATCAGATACTGAAAAAAACTTGGAGACGTTGGAAATGCCTTTCCAATCGACATCGGTTCAGTACATTGATGATTTGTTGGTCACTTCGAAAACGAAGGAAGCATGCAGGCAAGATATTATTGCCCTACTAAACAACACATTGGCCAGTTTGAGTATCCCACACCTAAAACTCATACACACACCACGCACACTTGCACACGCCACCATATAACACCCCACCCCACCCCACTTCACACCCACACCCACAATCCCTAGTGACAAATACGATCAGACACACTCGACACAAAGCACTCCCGGAACACAATAAAGACCATCACACTGCACACATTGGACAAATTACCACCACAGCCCACCAGCACCCACAGCCAAACACCCCCACAGCACCACACACCCCTCACTACACCCGACACGCACACCACATACCCACCCCATAACATGTCACGCCAGAAGCACCCACGATTCACCAACAATGAGCTGCGGGTAATGGTGGACGAGATCATCAGAGTAGAGCCACAGCTCATGGGAGTCCAGGTACAGCAAACATCGATATGCAGGAAAACAGAGTTATAGCAGAGGATCGTCAACAGGGTCAATCAGTCGGCACCTACCCACGCACAAGGGAGGACATGAGGAAGAGGAGGAACAACCTCAGGGGGAAGGTTCATTCCATTGCGTCCAGGCAGCAGATAGCCAGCGACAAGACTGGAGGTGGGCCCCCACCTCCTCACCTTGACTTGACATCCTGGGAGGAAAAGGTCCTGGACACCATGCAACATGAGGGCCTGACTGGCAACAGCGGAGGGCTCCACTCTGATAAGTCAACAATACCCCCCAAGCACCAACAAACCCTGCTCTGCATGCCTGTCCACCACCCAAGACCCACCACCCATCCCAATCATCCCACACCCCTCCTCTGCATGCCACACCACCCCACTCCCACAATCCCTACTCACTCACTCCTAATGCATGGATGACAACCACAATGTGGAACACCACAGCTCCTACATTCCAGCATAACCCACACAGCAACACACCACAGACCCACTGCACAGTGGAACATCTGCATGGACAACCATACCACAGCCCACACCAACTGGCTGCCAGGACTTCATCCCAACACATGGCAATAACAGCAATGCCAACCACCATCCACAACCCCCCGTGCCACATGGAAACCATGCCACAAATCCCTACACCAAATCAATGTCTGCAGTGCAGCAGCTGTAATTGCCATCACTGGGAAGCAAGTCGTGCCATTGCATGCATCACAACAAGGACTTAACAACTACAGCTACATAACTAATCTCTACCATTTCCATCCACAGGTACTGCTGCCACTGCCACCCTGCAGAGGATGCCAGGCTCAGACAGCCCTCTCCAGGATAAAGGCTCCACTGGATGTTTGGATTGGGACAACTTGCCTTGGCAATCTGGGGCCACGGGACAGTGCACCAACAGCAGTCCCACCCTGGGCACACCAGACGTCCCCACATATGTGGCAACAACACCACAGCCAGCCCCTGAACTCTAAACCTGTGCCCAGGGATCTCATAATCAGAGGTGTGCCCCATAGTACAGGGGCCAGAGTCAAGGGCACACATCCCAGACAATGAAAGCCCAGCTCTCACTGGGAGTGGGCACACTGTGCCAGGGGCACAGGCACGGGGGCCAGGGGTAGTGGGAGGGGAACACTGGTTCAAGGCTCCGGCAGCCACACCAACTGACTGCCCAGTAGGCCCTCAACCAAGTCCTAGGTGCATACCAGCAGACCCAGGACACAGTGGCCCTGATCCTCGCTACCGTGCAGGATACCCAGAGGCTGCAGGGGAAATACCATCAGGAGGCCATGCAACAGTGGCAAGCCCACAATGCCACCATAGCAGGGGTGTTTAAGGATCTGACCACCATCATGCATGAGTCCACCACCCACCAGCAGGCCCCTTCCACTGTCCACATCCCATCAGAGCCCTCCACATCAGTGGCAGCCAGTGGTATGGAGGCCCTGCCATAGGACCCGCAGGACTCTAGCACCCCTACCCCTGTAGCTGAGGAACCCCCAAGCGAGGACATCCAACTAGACATCCAGCCGGACATGATGCCAAGACCATGACCACTGCCAGGAAGTGACCATCTCCCGAACATTCTCCCTTGTGTGTGACTGAGACACCCTGACCACTGTGTCCACTCTCATGTCTCCATTTTCCCATGGCCAGCATACTGGACCTGGACTACCCACAGCTGGACTCACCACTCTGGTGATCTCACCCACCATGGCCCCACTCATCACCCGTTGCACTTGTCCCTCCCAAATAAACACCATTGTGTACAGTTACTGCCTACATCTTTATTTGTCACGAGTATGAATGGAACTGCCAAAACATGTGCAACTGGCAACACATTGCCCAGCACATGCATGGAAGGGTGACGGAGGGGAGCAAAATGCAGGGAGGTCAATCGTGGAGCAGCCAGTGGCTGGAGATATGTGTCAAGGGAGGCAACAGGTCAGGCAGGGACCAGAGTACACCACTACAATGTCCTGAAAGTAGAGCAAGACAGGGACAACAATCACTGTAGGAGTCACAGATACCAAGTCAACACAAATGCACTGTAAGAACAGGTATCCAAGGCACACATAGCAGTCAAGTCCACAACCATATGGCCAGTACCAACACACAAAAACAACACACACCAACCCTACGGTACGACCCTTACAGCACCCAGCGCCAGACCTGACCCCATACCCACTGCTGCCAACAACAATGTAGCACTGCCACGCAATGTCGACTTCCTGGATAGATGCTACACAGATGCAACAACCCTGTGTGGCACACACGTAGCTTTTGAAGTGGCAGCTCAGGGAACATTGTACATACACGTTGATGGCACTAGTGCACTAGCACAATAGCTGCCTGACTATAGGCCTGACCTATACAGTGTGACTACCTAAGTCATGGGCACATGTGACCCCCCCCCCCCCATCCAGTCCAAGGCAGAGCTGAAACCGTTAGTAGTCACAGACAACAGGTGGTTGCAGGGACAAGGCAGACAGTTGTAGAGGACACATACCAGACAGTTTAAACATACCTGCATCTCAGTTGAAGTACTGTTGAATCAGCTCTGCCCTGGAGTCAGTTGCATCCTCATCATCTTCCTCTTCATCACTCCCCATCTCCCCTTCACTGGTACAGCTACACTCTCCTCTGCATCCAGCAATGAGATGTGACGCCTCTGGGTCAGATTGTGCAGCATGCATCAGGCCACAATGATTTGGGACACCTTCTGTGGGTTGTACAGCAGAGCACCCTCAGAGATGTGTAGACTTCGTAATCTAGCCATCATCAGCCGAAGGACCTCTCAATGACCCATCTGGTACGACCGTGGGCCTCATTGTAACAGTCCTCTGCATCTGTAGTTGGATGCCTCACGGGTGTCCGGACCCAGGGCAGGTTAGGATAGCAAGAGTCAGCTGTGTGCACAGAGGTAAGAGGTATGTCAAGCCCAGGAGGACAAGAGTGCAGAGAGCTGAGGAGCCCACATATGCAGGGGTACATACCGATGAGCCAGGCTCGGTCCTTCATAAGTGGTGCCATCATGTGTGGGATGGTGCTGTTCCGCAGGATGAAGGAATCATGCACAGAGCCTGGGAACCTGGGCGTCACCTGGGAGATGTATTGGTCCGCAAGACACACCACCTGCTCGTTAACCGAATGAAAGTTTTTGCAGTTCCTATAGACCTGTTTACTCCTCCTGGGTGGTACCAGGGCAATGTGGGTGGCATCAGTGGCCCCAATGACATGAGGGACATGTGCCACTCTGCAAAATGCAGCCTTGACAGAGGATAAGTCTGCACATTGGGGGGACCGGATGTAGCTGGCCAGATGTTTGAGCAGGGCACATAGTGCAACCCTCAGGTCGTTGCTAAACATGGGCTGTGACATCCCTGCTGCTAGGCCCACTGTGACGTGGAAGGAGCCTGAGGTAAGGTGGTGGAGGACTGACAACACCTGCACTGGTGGAGGGATAGCATTGGGATGGCGAATGGCAGGTAACAGATCCGGCTCCAACTGGGCCACCAGTTCCATGATGGTTGCACAGTTCAGGCGATAGGTCTGGACGACGTGACGCTTCTCCAGGGTGGCAAGGCCGACTAGGGGCCTGTACACTGTTGCATTCCTCATCCTCAACCTTACATTGTTTCTGGAAACAGGGGAGAGTGGGTATTATGTTGTGCACCATGAACTGTGTAGAGTGTGTTGATGTGGCTACAGGCCACCAAAAGTCACCCTTTACACGCTAACATTTCGCCCACAACACATATTGGACAAGTAAAATGCAGCCGCCTGTCCTGTATGCATGGAACAGGTGGACGTGAGCTCATCCAGCCGGCATAACACGTCATGGCGTTAGGCGGTATTGACCGCCATGCAACTCGCCATTGGTTGACATTGTTGCCTATGGAAGGCAGGAGCCAATGGTGATCGCCGCAGGCGGTGACCACCATTTCATGCGCTCATGCTCACTTGACTCCTCAACTTCGTGCACTGAAGACCTCCACTGCGTGTGCTGCTGTGCTCTGACTCTGGTAGCCAAGATGCCATGTCCTGCAGGACACAGGGCCCCAGCCTTCACCCAGGAAGAGTTGGAGCGGCTCATGGACGGGGTCCTGCCCCTGTACGGACAGTTGTATGGGGAACCGGAGCAGCAGCTGAGCCCAATGTCATTGTTCTGTATGTGAGTTGTGTGCATGGGGATGGGGGCCTTGGTGGGTGGCAGTGTGTCTGGAGCATGGGCATGGGTGAGGGACCTAAGGCTACGTTGGGTGACAACATGTGTGTGTGGGTGTGGAAGTGTGATGTGTGCTGTTCACTGTTGTCCCAGGGATGCCACACTACATGACTGTGTCCTCCTGTCTGTGTCTCCCATGCAGGTAAGCGCCCATCAAAAGAAGGGGATTTGGCATGCCTTCGCCAAGCAAGTGTGGACCAGGGGGGTCCATGCCCGGTGGAGCACCCACTGTAGAAAGCAGTGGGAGGAATTGAGACGCAGGGTCCGGAAGACTGCAGAGACCCAGCTGGAGATGTCCTCCCAACAAGGGAGGGGTGCCCATCGGACCCTGACACCCTTAATGGCCTGCCTATTGGCGGTGGCCTATCCTGCAGTGGATGGGCACTTGAGGGCAACACAGCAGCCACATGGGGTTAGTACCCACTCACATTTGCTACATGTGTTGCCATAGTGGCTCTGGGTGGGCACCATTGGGTAGCTGTGGCATGGGTGCTTGGTACAATGATGTCCACTATCAGTAGTGTCCATCTGGGCAGGATTGGCATCACAGGTTTGGGTATGTTATGGAGTCAGTGTTAGTGGGGCACCTATCTCCAATGTTGAAACAGTTTGGCCACCTACTAGATAGATGTGCTTGCCAGCTCATGGCGACAGAATGATTGGACCTGGGGTGTCAGGCCATTGTGATGAGTCCTTGCCAAACACTGTGCCAGGGGTGGATCCTGGGACCTCAATCAGTTTGCAAGCACTGCATGTGTAGTGGGGATTGGTGCACCAAGTGGTCAGAGTGCTAATTGACAGTAGCCAAGTATGCCTGACAACTAGCCGTGCAGGATCCTGTTGGGTGTGCAGTCTATTACATGCTTGTCTCAACGGCCATGGGTAGTGGGCAGGTACTGGACAGGTGTGGCGGGTATGCCACTCCTCATGTAGATGTTTGCATCCGTCAGATCATCAGCAGTTGACACGTGCATTGTTGTGGTTTCCCCCATGGTGTTCTCTAGTTGTAGGATGTGCAGGGGTGGGCATAGCATATCATGGCATGGCATCAAGTACTGATGTTCTACCCTGTGTAACTGTTGTGCTGGCATTGACCTATTGCACCCTGTCTCGCTCTCTCTCCCTCCCTGTCCTCTTCTGTCTTTGTGTGCATCAGCATCATCTGGCGAAGGAGAAGGGGCACTGGCAAGTGAGGAAGCTGCAGCCCACGGGACCCAGGAGGCTAACACCAGCGGAGCTGACGGGACCAGTGGGACGGAGGGCAAGGGGAGTGCCACGAGGGAAGCAGGATCAAGCACGCCATCTTCAGATTCCTCCTCTGATGGTGGCTCCCTGGAGGTGGCGGACCCATCAGGGACCACCCCAGCTCCATCCTTATCCGCCAACCCCCTTGCCAGCACACCCTCCCTGTAGCTCCCCACCTACTTGCCCGTGCCCGCTCACCCAAGAGGGTGGGCATCTCCTTCGCCGCAGGCACCTCTGCCCTGCCCCAGTCAGCCCTACTGCCCTCAATGAGGAGGCTATTGACCTCCTGATATCCATCTCTGTGGGGCAGACAACTATTGTGAATGCCATCAAGGGACTGGCATCCCACATGCAACAGAGCAATGTGTTCCTGGAAGACATTCACAGTGTTTTGTCTTGTACAGAGATAGTTTCAGGCTCTGGCCTCCTCCTTGACGGCAGCCAGTGTCCCTTCTTCTTCCGTCCCCCCTCAGGCTACCTGTTCCCATACTCACATCCCTCTCCCCTCACCCATCCAAGGCACATCTACTGACCCACATGCATCCACATCAACAGACATAGCACGCAAGGACAGACATAAGCACCACAGATGCCACACACAACAGACACATGCAGACATGACAACATCCACAACCTGCACCTACTCCCCCACCACCTCCACCCTCACAGTCAGTACACCACTCACACCTGCAGTCACCACCACATCAGTCACTGATCCACATTGTCTGACCCCATTCATGGACCCCATACACCACTGGCGCAGACATCATGACTGTCAACACACCCACATACAGCAGATCCATCCTACCTTCAGACAACACCCCAACATACACTCACACATTCCCCCCTGCCATCTCCCTGCATCTCCTCCCCACCTCCTCCCAGTACATCTAAACGCCTGCACTCACCCACCCAACAGTCCCTCAGCACACACATTTCATCCACCCACACACCTGCACCCAAGGCACCTCCACATGCACATACACACCTCACAACCATACCCACTCCCTCCACTCCCAAACATCCTTACCCTGACCTCCCTTGTGTTCCCAAAAATATATTTCTTCAGAGTTGTATCTGTTCCCCACCACTGCCCAAGCACCTGCTCTCCCCCAACACCCTGCTAACCTTCCGATGCCCCTGCCTTCCACCTCTCAGTCCACCACTGCCCCTCGACATGCCCCTCCACCACCTGCCACTTTCACTGCTCCTCCTGCCAAACGCGAGCCATGCCCGCTTCCTCCACTTCCAAGGTCAAGCCCACTCCCGCCACTTCCAGGGCCAAGCCCACTCCCTCCACTCCCAAGGCCAAGCCCAACCCTCCCCAGCAAAACCCCACCCTCCAAGGGCAAGCCCAAGGACCCCCCTCCAAGCCAAAACCAAAGGACCTCCCCTCAAAGCCCAAAGACCCCCGCCCCACCCCTGAGGTGCTTGCATACCCCATTGATGCCCCTGCCCTCTGGATGCCTGCACTTTGAAGTCAGGAGTGAAGTTAGGGCATCACCTTGTGTCCAGTGTATTCGGGCACAGTGGGACTTTTGGACTGGCCTTTGGGCCTGTGTGTTCATAGTTTTAGTCACAGTTTTAAAATTCATAATATATAAGTGCAACAACACCATGTATGTGTGGTGGTTGTGGGTATTTGCGTGTATGCATGTGTGTATGTGTGTTGGTACAGGAGTTTGTTCGCGTATGTGTGTGGGCATGTGTTAGACTTGGCACCCTTGGCGTGGTCTCCCCTAACTTTTTGCCTCTGTTTCCCAGATTGTTGATGTGTGCTGGACTCTGTTTTTGCTGTTTTTGTTACTCCATTATTGGCATATTTGAGTTACTGGTAAGTCCCTAGTACAGTGCACTAGAGGGGCCCAGGGCCTGTAAATCAAATGCTACTAGTGGTCCTGCAGCACTGGTTGTGCCACTCACATTAGGAGCCCTGTAATCATGTCTCAGACCTGCCACTGCAGTGTCATTGTGTGCAGTTTTAAACTGCCAATTTGACTTGCAGTGTACCTACTTACCAGGCCTAAACCTTCCCTTTTCTTACATGTGAGACACTCCTAAGATAGGCCCTAGGTTACCCCCTGGGCAGGGTGCAGTGTATGTTTAAGGTAGGACATACACTAATGTGTTTAATATGTTCTAACAGTGAAAAACTGCCAAAATTGGTTTCCACTGTTGCAAGGCCTATCCCTTTCATAGGTTAACATGGGGGCTGCCTTTAAATATGATCAAAGCGTAGATTCCCTTTGGGAGCGGATAAACATGTGGAGTTTGGGGTCTCTGAGCTCACAATTTAAAAATACTTCTTTTAGTAAAGATGATTTTAAGATTGTGTGCTTGAAAATGCCACTTTTAGAAAGTGAGCATTTTCTTGCTTAAACCATTCTGTGAATCTGCTGTTTGTGGATTCCCTGTCTGGGTCAGTTTGACAGTTGGGCTGTTTGCACCTTTCTCTAGACAGTGACACAAAGGGAGCTGGGGTGTAGCCTGCATATAATGACGAGCCATCTGTGCTAAGAGGGAGGGGAGAAGTGGTCACTCCCACCTGAAAGGGCTGTGCCTGTCCTCACACAATGCAGTCTCCAACTTCCTGGTGTGTGTCTGGGGCCTGGCCTGGGCAAGGCAGGATTTCACAAACAAGAGAGACTTACCTTTGAAGTAGGCCTACTTCAAAGGCCAAAATGGGTATAAGAAGGACACCTAAAACCACAGACTTTTAGGTCACTTCTGGACATCAAGAGGAACCTCTGCCTGGAGAAGAGCTGAAGAGCTGAGGAGAAGTGCTGGCCTGCCTTTGATTGTGCTTTGTGGAGCTATCCTGCAGTTGCTGCTTCTGCCTGGTGAAAGGGGACAAATACTAGACTTTGTTGTGCATTCCTGCTTGTGAAGAAATCTCCAAGGGCTTGTCCTGAGCTTGCTTCCTGTTGTTGAAGTCTCAGGGCCATCACAGACTTCCCCTGCCAGCACATGGACTTTCTGCTGAGACTCCTGCCCTGCCAAGTGGTGCTCTATCCAGTTACTGGGGTCTTGACTGGTGAAGCTGGCGGACCAAGATTGAAAATCCACTCACAGACTGCCGTGCGGGGAAATTTCTGACGCAACCTCCGAGTGCGGCTGAAGAAAAAACACGCCGCCGGCTCCGCGGCTGAAATCGACACACTGCCTGCAGCGCAGCTGGGAGATCAATGCACGCGGCTGGAGAAATGACGCACCACATCGCTAACGGAGGCTGGCAATATTGCAACCCACACAGCGTGGGTTTGCTAATGCCGTACTGTAGGATTTTCTACGCAAACCCTGCTGGGTGTGGAAAAATGACGCAACGCCTGCCTGGACCCGAGTGCGGCCCGGATCAACGCATCGCTCTCCTGCAGAGTGAAAAAACTATGCACGCCGACCCCAACGGAGAAGGAGAAACAATGCATGGTCTCACTTGCGGGTGAGAAATTGACGCATTACTAACCTTTTTCGATGCACACTTGCCCGTGCGTGTTATTTTGATTCGATCCCAGGTACTTTTCAACGCTAACAGTGTTTTACCTGTTTAGAAAATGATTTAAGACTCTTTTGCTTTTAAAATTAATAACTTGACTTGTGTATGTTGGACTTTTGCTGTTTTGGTCTAGTTGTGTTTAGATAAATATTTCCTATTTTTCTAAACCTGTGTTGTGTCATTTTGTAGTGTTTTCACTGGATTACTGTGTGTGTTGGTACAAATACTTTACACCTAGAACTCTGAAGTTAAGCCTGCCTGCTCGTGCCAAGCTGCCAAGGGGGTGAGTGGGGTTAGCTGAGGGTGATTCTCCTTTACCCTGACTAGAGTGAGGGTCCTTGCTTGGACAGGGGGTAACCTGACTGCCAACCAAATACCCCATTTCTAACAGCGTGGCTTCCCATGTTTTGTGTGTGTTGCTTTTGTGTACTAACATCGTTCCCTCCAGTGTGTGCTAGGCTAGTGTACTCACGGCTGGTACCTTGGTCGTCGTCACTAGTCCGGGAGCTGAATGGCCAAGTAGAGCATTGGGAGGAGTTGCAATTTGCGTGCCATGGCGCCTAAGGCCATGCCTCTGTTCCTGAAGATGGGTGTACCCTTTTATATTGTTCATTTCCGCCAGACTTTTGGTGGCGGTGGATCCGCCCCGGAAATCATGGCGGTGTGCAACCTCGTAATGTGGTCGAGGTATACTGACTGACTGCCGGCCTGGAGATGGCTGCCACCAGCCACACCAGCCTCTCCGCTGTGGCAGGCCGAATGGTGACTTGACTGTGTTCTGCAGGTGCCTTCCCAGTACTTGTGATATGGCGGTCTTCATCGTCGGGCCTGCAGCAGTGTGACCGCCAACTCCACTGCGGCGGTTCGCTGACCGTGATATTCATAATAAGGGCAAAAGTGTCCCCAGCAAAATTGCAGTACTGCCAGAAAGAAATGAAATATTTGGGACATCAAATTGAAAAAGGAACTAGAAAGATTTCCAGAGAGAGAGTCACTGCCATACTGCAGATGAATCCCCCAGCTACACAAAGAGATGTCGGAATGTTTTTGGGAATGGTAAGCTATTGTCACCAGTGGATTCCCAATTTCTCAATCATTCCCAAACCACTGCAGAAGCTGACCCACAAAAAGGTTACTGACCCTTTAGAGTTAGACCAAGCTTGTATAAAAGCCTTTACAGAGTTGAGAGAGTCTGTGCAAAGCTCCAGCTTTGGGAATGCCTGACTACACAAAACCATTCATGTTGTTTTGTCATGAACGTGATGTATGTTCTCTCTCTGTTTTGACACAGGTACAAGGTGGTGTAAACCGCCCCGTAGCATATTTTTCTGCTACTTTGGATCCAATCACAGCAGCTTTGCCTGGCTGTTTGCGAACTGTGGCAGTGGTTGGATTGAGCCTCACTCAGAGTGAGAGCATGGTGATAGGACATCCCTTAATTGTTTTGGTCCCTCACTCCATTGACGTTTTGCTCACACAGACGAAAGCACAGCTTCTCACAAATGCTAGATTGACCAGATACGAAACTGTAATTTTATGTTCTCCAAATGTTACTCTGAAAAGGTGTACAGTGCTTAACCCAGCAACCTTGCTTTGGAAAGAAAATGTTGAAATTGACAAATTGAAAGATGTCTGTCTGGAAGTTACTGAATTGTGCACTAAACCTTGACCTGACATTCAAGACACCCGATTGGAAGAAAATGACCACATTATTTTTGTTGATGGTTCCTGTTTAAAAGATAACATTGGAACATTAAAAGCAGGATATGCTGTGTGCACAATTTCTGGTATACTCAAAGCTTCTTGGCTTCAGGGAGTATTTTCTGTACTAGTAGCTGAGTTGGTGGCTCTTACTAGAGCATGCCATATTCCTGCACAGCTTAAAGTTGCCATTTACAGACACCCAGTATGGATTTAGAATAGTGCATGACTTTGGCCAGCTCTGGTCAGAGAGAGGTTTCATGACCTCTTCGGGTTCACCAGTTAGAAATGGTTACAGAATCCATGATTTGTTACAAGCTTTACAAATGCCTGAAAAGATTGCTGTGGTGAAATGTAGTGATTGCAAGACTTTGTTTCAATGGGAAATGGATATGCAGATCAAGTTGCAAGTTTTTGCGCAGGAGGGATGCAATGAGTCGAACATTCAAGCAGTCATGGTTTAATCCAAAATTTAGACAGGTTGCAGAAGCAGTTTGCCACCACTGTATCATCTGTCAATAGATGAATGTGGGTAAAAGAACAGTTGTTAACATGAGCCTCATTGGAAGAGTTGGAGGTCCATTCAGCAGATTGCAAATGGATTTCATTGAAATGCGTGTGTGTGGAGGATTGAGATGTGTGTTGGTGATTGTTTGCATTTTTAGTCACTGGATTGAAGCATACCCCACATGTAGGAATGACAGCCTTACTGTAGCAAAATTATTGCTTAGGGAGCTGATACCACGTTTTGGTTTTCCGGTCTCTTTGGAATCAGATAGAGTAAGTCACTTAAACAATGAAGGACATTAAGCAGAAGGTGCATTGTAGCTATTGTCCTGAAGCTTCAGGACTCATAGAACAAATGAATGGTACCCTAAAGTCACGACTTGCAAAGATGTGTGCGTCTACGAATCTGAATTGGCCAGCTGCACTACCTTTAGCTCTGATGAGCGTGAGAAATACACTCAACAGGAAAACTGGACTGTCTGCACACAAAATCCTCATTGGGAGAGCAATGAGGGTGCCAGCGGTTCCAGCAAATACTCTTGTGAGCATAACAGATGATATGGTGTTGGATTACTGCAAGGGTCTGGCTGATGTGGTTTGCTCTTTTTCTCATCAGGTGGAGGCCACAACTGTGCAGCCATTCCAAGATCAGAGTCACAACCTGAGAGCTGGAAACTGGGATGTAATCCGAAAACATGTGAGGAAAACTTGTCTGTAGCTCAGGTGGAAGGGTCCCCACCAAGTAGTACTAATTACTGCTACTGCTGTGAAGTGTGCAGGAGTTCCAAACTGGGTATATGCCAGTCACACTCAAAACAGTACCCTGTTGTTTCGACAATGAAGAAGAGTCGTTGAGAGTACCAACAACATCCAGACAAACTCCAGAAGCAGAGAAGGAAACAGGAGAATCAGAAACAGACAAAGCAGACAGAGGAAAATCCAGACACACCTGTAAGAGACGAGACGGAGGACTTACAGGAAATTGACATTGAACCAGTCTCAACTGAGGCAACAGGAGAGTCTAGACAGAATAGGGCTCTCCCAGAAGCAGACGATCTAAAAAATCAGGTAGAGCAGCCCACCGACCCGGTGGAAAGGGTTGAATTAGATCGGACTCAAATAGATCTGACTCCCCTGGAACCAGCTATAGGTACATCAAGTCAAAATCATGCAGAACAAGGAGAAGCTGTAAGTCCAGCACTGAAAAGAGCACTGACAAAGGGAACACTGAAACAATACAAGTGGTCACAAGTTAAGAGAAAAGACTCAATCACAGTGTCAACAATTGAAGAGGAAGTAGACACCACAAGAAGAGAAGATTTGAGTGATGGAGAATTAACTGGAGATCGAAGACTGTTTTGATCATGAGATTCCATGTCAATACTTTGGCAAGTGAAGTTGGTCTATGAACTGAACTTTTAGAAACATTCTGTGAAACTGAGAAAGGAAAGGGACATTAAAATTAACCAGAAAAGACTTTGAAAAAAACTGATTTGACAAAGCTGCTAAACCAATTTTTTGACAACAGCACTGATTTCTGACAGAAGTTCTGGAGAAGAAACTAAGGCCCTCATTATGACATTGGCGGTAAGTGCCACTTACTGCCATACTGACTGCCGCCAACATACCGTGACCGTAGCTGTATACCACTTCCCGTATTATGACATACACATAGAAATCCACCACTATACAGACACACACACAAGACCGCCAGACCAAAGGTCAGTGATAAAATGGCAGTAGTAAAACCCGCACCGTTATGCCAACAGAAATACGCCCACAGCATCATGACCCACGAATCACTGCGGCAGACATTCAACCACGGTGAACCATTGGCGGTACAGACCGCTGCGCTCAAAATACACACACACTAACAAAACACCACCACATTGGACAATTCAAACTATACACACCTGACACACATACACACACCAAACCCACACACCCATACCAATATAAAACACACACCCACACTACCCACAACCCTTTACGACCCAAAGAATTTGACAACTGAGAGAGACAAGCCAGGAGCACCCACTGAATCAGAGCCACAAAACACCATCACCCATACACCATCCAAGCACCTCACAGCACACACCCCAACACATCACCCCACACACCCTCACACATACCACTCACACTACACCCATGGCACCACAAAGACACCCCAGGTTCTCAGAGGAGGAGCTAAGGGTCATGGTGGAGGAAATCATCCGGGTAGAGCCACAGCTTTTATAATCACAGGTGCAGCAGATGTCCATTGCTAGGAAGATGGAGCTATGGCAGAGAATCGTGGACAGGGTCAACGCCGTGGGACAGCACCCCAGAACAAGGGATGACATCAGGAAGAGGTGGGGGAAGGTGCGTTCTGTGGCAGCAAGACACCAGATAGCTGTACAGAGGACTGGCGGTGGACCACCACCTCCTCCCCCACAATTAACAACATGGGAGGAGCAAGTCTTGGCGATCATGCATCCTGAGGGCCTGGCAGGAGTAGCAGGCGGACTGGACTCTGGTAAGTCAAATCTTTACTACTTTATCCCCCCCCCAACTGCATGCCATCACAAACAACAACCCCTACCCTCACCTCCATCACTCCACCACCTCACATATACCCCACCATCACAACCCACCCATCCCAATACCAAGCCCTGCATGCTACACCAATGCATGGACCCCAATCACAGACCTGCATGACACCCATCACCACAGCATGCACACTAGTGACAATCACTTAGCAAACCAAATCACAACTCACACAAGCCAAAGCTGCCTTGGTAATAACAACCATAGAGGGGAACATACCCATGCACAAGATGTCACAGGCAGAAACAATAACACTGCATTTACATCCCCACAGGACCCCCACACAACGTCACCGGAGAGGAGGTGCCAGCCACATCCAGCCCCCCCAGAAGAGGCCCACAGTGATGACAGCAGCTCTGCATGCCTGGATCAGGATGACCAACCTTTCCCATCAGGGACCTCTGGACAGTCGGTGACCCAGGCACATTCCCAAACCACCACAGAGCCTCCCCTCTCAGGAAACACTACCACAGCACCCACCCAGCGGGCCCATCCCTCTGTTCCCAGGACACATCAATCAGCAGTGTGTCCACCACTCCAGGGCCCCAGGCAACCCCACAAACACAGGACAATCGGGGACCTGGGGTCAGTGGCAGTGGGCACCCTGTTCAGGGGACAGAGGCAGAGGACAACAGGGAAGCTGGGAGGACTGCTGTGCAACAGGGGGAGGACAGGCCTAGGGAACCGACTCTCCATGAGGCACTCACCAACATACTGGGAGCATACCACCATTCCCAGGAGACCATGAACCAGATACTGGCCAAGCTGCAGGAGACCCAGCGGCTGCAGGAGGGACAGTACCTGGGGATCAGGGAGGACCTGAGAGACATCCACACCACCCTGGTCACCACTGCAGAGGTGCTGGCAGACATGACCAACACTATGAAGGAGGCAGTGGCACACCAACAGGCCCCTGACACTAGCCACACTGATGAACAGCCCTCCACCTCCGCTGACGCTAGTGGGCAGGAGGCCCGCCACTGGAACAACAGGCCACCAGCACCCCACCCCCTCCAGAAGGAGAACCACCACGCAAAAGGTCCCTGCGATCCAGGCAGAAGCCAGAGAACATTGCCAAGACCCCCACCAGGAAATAAGACTCCCCTGAATGTCACCCTTGTGTCCCACTCTGTCACCCTGTCCACCTTGAACTGCCATTGCTCCACTTCCTATGCCCCCTTGGACAATGCACCTGTGATACAAATAGACTGTACTCTACTCTGGACATTCCTCCACCATCAACCCAGCCCATTGCAATACCCCCTACACTTATAATCACAGAAATATACACCCTTGGAGCTAATAAAAGTATGGAATCTGTCAATTGATTGAAATACGTATTAGTTTAACAAATCAAATCAAATAAAATCATTAACATTTATAAAGCGCGCTACTCACCCGTGCGGGTCTCAAGGCGCTAGGGGAAAGGGGGGGGTTACTGCTGCTCGAAAAGCCAGGTTTTTAGGAGTCTCCGGAATGCGGAGTGGTCCTGGGTGATCCTGAGGCTGGTGGGGAGGGAGTTCCAGGTCTTGGCTGCCAGGAAGGAGAAGGACCTCCCACCCGCCGTGGAGCGGCAGATGCGAGGGACGGCAGCGAGCGCGAGGCCAGAAGAACGGAGGAGATGGGTGGGGGCGTAGAAGCTGAGGCGAGGGTTGAGGTATTCCGGTCCCTTGTTGTGAAGGGCTTTGTGTGCGTGGGTGAGAAGTCGGAAGGTGATCCTTTTGCTGACTGGGAGCCAATGCAGGTGTCTCAGGTGTGCGGAGATGTGGCTGTTGCGGGGTAAGTCGAGGATGAGGCGGGCCGAGGCGTTTTGAATACGTTGCAGGCGTTTTTGGAGTTTGGCGGTGGTCCCAGCGTAGAGGGTGTTGCCGTAGTCCAGGCGGCTCGTGACGAGGGCGTGGGTCACGGTTTTTCTAGTGTCGGCGGGGATCCAGCGGAAGATCTTGCGGAGCATGCGGAGGGTGAGGAAGCAGGCGGAGGACACGGCGTTGACTTGCTTGGTCATGGTGAGAAGAGGGTCCAAGATGAAGCTGAGGTTGCGGGCGTGGTCTGCGGGGGTCCGGGCGGTGCCGAGGGCCGTGGGCCACCAGGAGTCATCCCAAGCGGATGGGGTGTTGCTGAGGATGAGGACTTTCGTTTTGTCAGAGTTCAGCTTTAGGCGGCTGAGCCTCATCCAATCTGTGACGTCCTTCATGCCCTCTTGTAGGTTGGTCTTGGCTCTGGCGGGGTCCTTGGTGAGGGAGAGTATAAGTTGGGTGTCGTCGGCGTAGGAGGTGATGATGATGTCGTGCTTGCGTACGATGTCGGCGAGGGGGCTCATGTAGACATTGAAGAGTGTCGGGCTGAGCGATGAGCCTTGAGGTACGCCGCAGATGATCTCGGTGGGGTCTGAGCGAAACGGTGGGAGGTAAACTCTTTGGGAACGGTTTGAGAGGAAGGAGGCGATCCAGTCCAGGGCCTGGCCTTGGATCCCGGTGGAGCAGAGGCGGGTGATTAGGGTGCGGTGACAGACGGTGTCGAAGGCAGCTGAGAGGTCGAGGAGGATGAGGGCGACTGTTTGACCGTTGTCCATCAGGGTTCTGATGTCGTCTGTGACTGAGATGAGGGCGGTTTCAGTGCTGTGGTTGGTTCGGAATCCGGTTTGTGAAGGGTCGAGCAGGTTGTTGTTTTCCAGGAAGGTGGTCAGCTGTTTGTTGACGGTCTTCTCTATTACCTTGGCGGGGAAGGGCAGGAGTGAGATGGGGCGGAAGTTTTTCAGGTCGCTCGGGTCAGCCATAGGTTTCTTTAGTAGGGCGTTGACTTCGGCGTGTTTCCAGCATTCGGGGAAGGTAGCAGAAGAAAATGAAGAGTTGATGACGGCCTGGAGGTGCGGGGCGATGATGTCGTCGGCTTTATTGAAGATGAAGTGAGGGCAGGGGTCCGATGGGGCGCCGGAGTGGATAGAGTTCATGATGGTTTTGGTTTCTTCAGTGTTGATGTGGGTCCAGTCGTTGAGGGTGATGGCCGGGGGTGCGGGTTCGGTGATGCTTGGTTGGGTCTGGTGTCCGAAGCTGTCGTGGAGGTCGCTGATCTTGCGATGGAAGAAGGAGGCGAGGGAGTTGCACAAATCTTGTGAGGGCGTGACGGCGTTGGCGTTGGGGTTGGAGAACTCCTTGACGATGCTAAAAAGTTCTCTGCTGTTGTGGCTGTTTTTGTCCAGTCTGTCGGTGAAAAAGTTCCTTTTGGCATCGCGGATCAGGTGGTGGTGTTCGCGGGTAGCGTTCTTGAGGGCGGTCATGTTGTCAGCGGTGTGGTCCTTGCGCCAGGCCTTCTCGAGGGTGCGACAAGTTTTCTTCGATTCTTTCGATTTACAAGCTGTAAACATTGCAATTCAAATGTACAGTTACATATACATAGGTATGACCTGTAGTGGGTAGCAGTAAACACACCAGGAGCCAGGGTGGGGCACAGATATCTGAAAATAGAGATGCCAAAGGGTACAGTAAGTGGCCATAGAAATCGGAAATTCAGGCTGCCATGCACAATGTCCAACACAAAACTGCAATGGAAGGTGAAGTTACAGTGTCTTACCTGTGTGTCACTGGAAGTACTGTTGAATTATAGTAGTTCCGTTGTCCACATCCTCTTCCTCTGCCTCCTCTTCGACACTGTCAACAAGCTCCACCGCTGCCACACGCCCATCTCCAGCCTCATCCTCTTGCAGAAAAAGCACCTGGCGTCTCAAGGCCTGGTTGTGCAACATGCAACATGCAACGATGATCTGGCACACCTTCTTGGGTAAGTAGTACAGGGGTTCACCTGTCAGATGGAGGCAACGGAATCTGGCCTTCAGGAGCCAAAGGTGCGCTCAGTGATCCTCCTTGTTCACCCATCTGCTCATTGTAACATTCCTCTGCCCTGTCCTGGCATTCCTCACTGGGGTCAGTAGCCATGAAAGGTTGGGGTAACCAGAGTCACCTGCAAATATCAAGGGATACCTGTTAGCCAGACACTCACCCTTAGGGCCAACCCCACACCCATATACCTACATCAACTGTGTGGGGACCATGGGCTCACATATTAGCCACACCCTGTGCCTCTGGAGTTGAGACATCACATATGGGATGCTGCTATTCCTCAAGATAAAGGCATCATGCACAGAGCCAGGATACTTTGCATTGACATGGGAGATGTACTTGTTCGCCAAACACACCATCTGCACCTTCAGAGAATGAAAGGTCTTTCGATTTCTGAACACCTGTTCATTTCTCCAGGGGGGAGGGCAAAGGCAATATGTGTACCATCAATAGCACCAATGATGTTGGGGATATGTCCCATTGCATAGAAGTCAGCCTTCAGTGTGGCCAAATCATCCACCTGGGGGAATACGATGTAGCTGCTCATGTGTTTCATCAGGGCAGACAACACTCTGGTCAGCACGTTTGAGAACATAGGCTGTGACATCCCTGATGCCATGGCCACTGTCGCTTGGAAGGAACCACTTGCCAAGAAATGGAGCACTGGCAGGACCTGCACTAGAGGGGGGATACCTGTGGGGTGGTGAATAGCTGAAATCAGGTGTGGCTCCAATTGGGCACACAGCTCTTGGATTGTGGCCCTATCAAGTCTGTAGGTTAGGACAATGTGCCTGTCCTCCATTGTCGCCAGGTCCACCAGGGGTCTGTACACAGGGGTTTGCCTCCAGCTCCTATTCATAAGCGGTTGAACTCTAGGGTGAAAAACGGTGAGCAGATGGTCATATTCAAACATATACTCAGATGAATATGCTTTTTTTTTTTACAGAAACAGTATGTGAACGTGTAGGTCAGTTGATGTGCCTATGTCTGCTGTGACGCAGTTAGGTGCCATGGCCTGTGCCCCCCTGAAATGGTGGCTGCGTGACCTGTGAGGAGGGACAAGCGGAAATGAGGTAATTCCGCTGGCGTTGTGCGCCGTTGCGGTAGGTGGTCAATGACCGCCATGCAACACAGCATTGGTTATCATTTGGGCCTATGGGTTCCAGGAGCCAATGGTGATGTACGCCGGTGGTGATGGTACGCACCGCCACGGACATGACCACCATTTTCTATCTGTTCACTTACTTGCTATCTGACCTTCAACAGGAGAGGGCCTACACTGCAAGTGCTGCTGTGACCTGTGTCTGGAAGCGACCATGGCTTGAGTGTCTGGGGAAAGGGCCCCTGCCTTCACTTCGGAGGAGTTTGAGAGACTGGTGGATGGGGTCCTACCCCAGTAACGTTTACTTTATGGTCCTCCATACCAACAGGTGAGTACACTGTGAGCACGATGCATGGGGCATGAATGTATGGAGTGCTGTGCGTGTAAGTCTCGGGAGGTGGGGGGATGAGGCAGAGTGCAGCATGCATGGTGGGCAATGTATGTGCGTAAGGGGGTGGGAGAGATATGTTGGGCCATGAGTATAAAAGTCCGGACGGTATGAATAATACCTTTTCTGCTGCATCTTTTCTGCAGTTCAGCGCCCATCAGAAAAAAGGTATTCGCCGTGCCATCACCAAGGAGGTGCAGACCCTGGGGATCTTTGACAGGTGGAGCACCCACTGCCGCAAACGGTGGGAGGACCTGCGCCGCTGGGCAAGGAAGATGGCGGAGGCCCAGCTGGGGCTTGCCTCCCAACGAGGAAGGGGTGCCCGTCATACTCTGACCCCCCTGATGTTCCATCCGGAGTTGGATGGGTGCTTGAAGGCATCACAGCAGCCACAAGGGGGTGCGTACAGATTCAGAATCATGACTTTGCACGCGTTAAGGTGTTACCTGGGTGGGGGATGTGGGCTGTGGGTGCCCCTAGGCCAGGGTGAACATGGCAGGGTAGGTTCCATGATGGGCAAGCTCAGATGCACTCCAACCCCAATTATGTTAGTGGGATCTACTACTGGGCAGGGTCCTGTGGGTTTCAGGTGTCCAGCTAATGTCGTTAGGCATAGTACCCCATGGCCTGGTGACTAGCATTGTAACTGGTAGTGCATGGCCTAGTGCATAGGGCTGTTTCCTGTGAGTTGTGTATGCCAACGGTAGTGTTGTTGCTAGCATTGACCAAGTGTATCCTCTGTCTCTTCCCCCACCTTTTTGTTTTGCCACCCTGTCCTTGTGTGCATCAGCATCATCTGACGGAGGAGCAGAGGCACCAGCGATGGAGGGAGCTGCATCCCACCTGGATCTGGAGGCCGAATCCACCGACGATGAGGGCAACAGTGGGACGGAGGGCGAGGGGAGCACCACAACGGAGACAGGAGGGGACAGTAGTGACAGCGACTCCTCCTCTGATGGAAGCTCCCTGGCGGTGGCGGACACCTATGTGGCCACACCAACTACAGGTACACCCGCTACCCCATACCAGCACCGCCCTCCCAGCAGCCCCTCAGCGTGTTTCCCGTACCCGCACACCCAGTAGGGTGGGCATCTCCTTCGCCCGAGGCACCTCAGGCCCTGCCCCAGTCAGCCCTGCTGCCCTCAGTGAGGAGGCTATTGACCTCCTGAGATTCCTCTCTGTTGGGCAGTCAACCATACCGAATGCCATCCAGGATCTAGCAGGGCATTTGCAACAAACAAATGCATACATGGAGGGCATTCACTCTGGTGTGGCGGCCCAACAGAGAGCATTCCAGGCTCTGGCCAACTCACTGATGGCAGCCATTGTCCCTGTCTCCAGCCTCCCCCTCCAATTTCCTCTACCCAGTCCCAATTCCCTCAATCCCAGCGTATTCCAAGCACACCTTCAAACCTGCATGCGCCCAAATCAACACACAGAAGTGGCTCAGGCAGACAAGCACCACACTTCATCCCACAGGCACTCACACAAGCACCATCCAGATGCAGACACACCACAATCCACTGCTTCCACTGTGTCCCCCTCCTCCTTGTCTTCCACCTCCCTCCCAGTAGCATCTCCATTCACATCTGTATGCACTACATCCTCATCCACTACCTCCATCACCAGCACACCTATCACAACACGTTCCTCACTGGCAGTCACCACCCCCACATCCATGCATACATCCCCGGTGTCCTCTCCCATTGTGTCTGTGCCCCCTCCTCCCAAAGTACACAAACGCAAGCACTCAGACACCCAACAGCCATCCACCTCACAACAGCATCCAGCCCATGCACCTGCACCCAAACACAGCAGACAGACACCTCCTACAACCACTCCCTCTTACTCCACCCTGAAGACTTCACCCTCTTCCCGCCGCAGTGTCCCTAAGAAGCTTTTCGTCACCTCCATTGACCTGTTCCCTGCCCCTCCCCCCCGTCCTTCACTTCAGGCCAGGGTGGCCAGAACCCAGCCCAGCACCTCAGCCACCCAGTCTACGGCCACTCTGGTTTCTGCAGCTACTGCAGGTGTGAGAGGCTCCATGGAGGCACCGGTCAGCACAGCCAATGTGCCTGCACCACCTGCCAGGGGCAAGAAGGGGCCACCACCTAGCAAGGGTAAGAAGGGGACACCAGCCACCAAGGTGAAGGAGGCACTACCAGCCAGCAAGTGGAAAGAGGCACCATCAGCCAGCAAGGGGAAGGAGGCACCACCAACCAGCAAGGGCAGGAAGGGAACACTAGCTGGCAGAAGCAAGGAGGCACCACCATCTGTCAATGGCAGGAAGGGCACACAACACCAGCCATGGCACTTCAGCCATCCGAGGCTGCAGGAGAAGGGCTGGAGCCTCCCCCTACCACTGACAGCACCGCCACCTGCACCGCGGCCAGTACCACTGCCAGCAGCAGCAGCCCCAGTGGGCAGCTGTCCAAGGCTGCAGGGGAAGCTCTGGATCCTCCCCCTACCACTGACAGCACTGCCACCTACACCGCGGCCAGCACCGCGATCTGCACCACCGCCAGCACTGCCACCTACACCACCACCAGCACCACTGCCAGCAGCAGCAGCCCCAGTGGGCAGCCGTCCGATGGCTACAGGGGAAGGGCTGGAGCCTCCCCCGACAACTGACAGCACCGCCACCTGCACCACAACTGCCATCCACTGAGCAGCCGTCACCGCCGGCGAGCAGTGTGTAGTCATGACTACATGGGCTGCAGTGTGTCCTGGCCCCTGCAACACCTGTAGGTGTGACACCCAGGTGAGAGACTGTGACCTTGCACCATCGAGGATGAAGCACACTGGGCACAAAGCCCCCTCCAGAACCAGTGGAAGAAGGCATCCACTCACCCCCTCCTTGGCAGGATGAAGCACAGCGGGCACAAAAATCCCCCTCCAGAACCAGTGGAAGAAGGCATCCACTCACCCCCTCCTTGGCAGGATGAAGCACATTGGGCACAAGGCCCCCTCCAGAGCCAGTGGAGAAGCAATCCACTAGAGAGATTGTAGCTTTGCACTCCCCAGGACTAAGCAGTGGTCAACCAACCCACTAGAGAGACGGTGGCTTTGCACTCCCCAGGACCAAGCAGTGGGCATGGAGACCCCTCCAGGAGCAGTGGCATTGTACCATCTTCTGGCTGAGGTGCCCCCCCAATCCCCTTCCCCCTGAGGTGCCTGTGTGTTTTCAACCTGATGCCCCTGCAGTGTTCTCTCCGTATTGAGGCAGGAGTCAAGTGTGGCCTTGGCTTATGTGTATTGGCCTTGTGGGCCACGGACATTTTGGAGTGGGCATTGCCCCTCCATTTGTATATATTGTACATACTGTTTATTGCTTTAAGGGTGTATTTATCTAAAATTGTACTGTTACACTCATTTTAATCCATTACAGTATCACCGCCGCTTTATCACCGACCGCCAGGGTTGTAATGAGGGCCTAAAAGCTGTAAATAACTGCAAAGACGATTCAAGATTTGTTTTGGTTTTGCTGCATAGTTGTATTTTTTTTTCTTCTACTTTCTAATTCTTTACAGATCATGAGTAATCACAACAAGCAGGTTAGAAACAATAGTGCTGTAAATACATAGGTATTAGCTTAGCAATTGTATGCATAACAGTATGTTTGATATTGATTGTGAGCATGAGCTTGCTCAATAAAGCTGAAACTAATCACACCTCTTCTTTAGAAACCACTACACTTACAGCAGTAGACAAGTTTAAACTGTGAAATATTTGCACGTAGATAACTCACAAGATCTTTCCTCTAATGTTTTCTATCGCTTGCTTATGAATATGTCAAGACAATGAATGTGAGAGAATGTTATGTGTGCGTGAAAATTCCTTCATCAGTGGAAGAAGCAATAACTTACCGTAGCCTGTCACTAATGTATGGAATTAGTTGCAGTCTTTTATTAACAAGGTTTTGAAACCAAGAATATATACAGTATTTTTATTCAAACCATGATTTTGTGTTGTCTTTTGTTCCTATTATCAAATACTTGAGTAGCTTAGTGAGGGATATAGAATTAGTGAGAGGCTTCTTTGAACCTACACTAGCCTTTGGCACAGCTTACGCTCATTGTAAAAACGTCACATGCTTGCTTTCACCAGTGGAGAAGAGTTTTCTTGATCAAACTGATGACAGGAGAAAGGCATTGAAGGAGAAAATAGATAAAGGGTTAGTGAAAAGGAAATTTAGAAATGACCATGCATTTAGTGAAACTAAAACACAAGGGAAGTTAGCTTTTGATGTGCAACATGTAGGAAAGCCTTGTGTATACCGACCACAATCCAGAACTGACACTTTATTTGAGGGAATGAGTGAATTCAGACATGTGTTTCTTCTCCAGAGTAAATTGAGTTTTATGCTAAATGGACAAGACCGGGAGATTCCTGGGGTTTATTATATCTGTGGACAGAATGCCTAGTACCGTCTTCCAAGAGGATGGTATGGCACGTGTTATTTTGGAATTGTTTTCCCAAAGATTTATCAACCTGAGAAACTAAACAAGAAACCTTAACTAAATGAATTACACCTTGCTAGACCAAAGAGAGAATCTTATTCTAGCATAATTTGAGATATATTTGGAACAATTATTCCCTCAGTGGGAGTTATTCTAAATTATTTGAAAATTTGAAAGTTATCTACTATTGTGGAGACATATTGACTAGTTTTTCTGGAGCCATGGTCTTAATGGACACTGAAATGGCAGCGGTACGTTCTATGACTCTTCAGAACTGCCTTGCACTAGACATCCTTTTAGCAAAGGAGGGCGGAGTCTGTAAAATGCTAAAATCGCAACATTGTTGCACGTATATTCCTGATAATAGTAGAGGAGTTAGAAGCTTTACTAATAATGTGACTAACTCTGACTTAAAAGTTCTAATAGAACCTGGGGTTTAGGAAAAGGTTGACAAAGGTTTTACTACTGTGGGAAATTGTCTGGGCAACCTAGGGAAAGGTATAATTGGGAAAATATTACAGTCAATATTATCATAATTAGTATCTTTTGCTTAATGGGATTTTGTAAATTATACACTAAAATTAAAAGACAAATAATGAAAATGATCAGAGGAGGGAAGAAATAAAAATGGAGAAAAGGAGGAGCAGATATTTTGATGAGATTTGGAGAAGGAGGGAAAATGTCAGACGTTATGAAGAAACAAAATTTTAGATTAACACAAATTTGTGATATGTGATGTAGGATGTGATGACACATTTGGTCATCAGAGGAGGGAATGTGAAAGTTGAATTTATTTATAATAAATCTGCATTGATTAGTAACTAAGAATTTACATGAATTATGCTAATATAGAGGAATCAAGTGTTTTAAAAATGTGCCCACCTAGGTGGCAATCATAACATGTAAATTAGTAAAGAAGTAAATTAATAAAGAAGTAATATTAACTGTTTAGAAATAATACACACATACAGAATTTAAAGCATTAGTGGACCATATTAACATGTTAATTAAATATATTTGCTTAAATATACTAGGCATACAGTAATTGTGAAATTATGGCCCAGTTAAAAAGGTCTCATGTTAAGCTTAATGGCATAAATAAATGTTCTTAAATGTTTTCTGTCTCATCAGAATTCACACTTGTTCTTTGTTTACACAGTGCTGACCAATAGATGTGTAATGTTGCAATGTTAAACTAGTTGATATCTTAAACCTTCTTGTGAGAACCGCCTGTTGTAATGCGATGTACTAGCTACAGATGCATTTGTATGTTTGGTGCATGAGAAGCTAAAGTTCCCAGGATGGGACAATGGCTTCACCGACTGGAGTTATGATTGTAAATAAAAAGTCACCTGACGAAAACTGGTGATGGCAACGGGAGAAGAGCAGCCAATCACTGACGTGTGAAAGACTGTCTAACTATATCCCAGATTTAATTATTAATGTTTATTGGTTCTACTGTGAACACCCGACATTCTGACCAATGACGGCTTGAGAAATCACTTTGTGGATTTGACTTATCCTGACTACACTTAGCAGGAGGAGCGCAGTTCCAGGTGCCCTTTCTTCCTAGCCTTTAGCCTCATCGCGTAATTACAGCTATTATTGCTTGTTAATGCTATTGATGCTGTTTCCTTAGTTTGATGCCCATTTTAAGTTGGTTCAGTTAACTTAGAGTACAATTGTGGCTGAGCCAATCCCCTTCACTTTCCCCTGCCATCTCTGACCAGATGGATGCCCAACTGAGGAAGAAGTTACAGCTTGCTGATCCATTCAGGAGCGGTAAAACAAAATGCAATTGTCTTTGTTATAGATTTTTGTTCTTTTCTTTAGGTACCAACCACTATATTGTTAGAGCCCTAGTTAGATGTTTTCCAAATTAACTTTTGTCTAATTTCCTTTTTGTATGAAACCCAAACATGCCCTTCAAATTAGAGGGGTAGTTAGTGTGTCAATCAATAGTTTATTCGGTCCTAATTTGGACCATTTGGATAGTTGGTAGTGATCATACATACAAAAAGATAGAAGCCATGAACCATCACTTAGTAAAAAAACATTTGGCAGTTAATACAGAAAGAAAAAAATTCATAAAATTAGATAAACGGTTTCATAAATAATTAAAACAAAGCTCTCTAAATAATCTGAGGCCCATATTTATACTTTTTGACGCTAAACTGCGCTAACGCAGTTTAGCGTCAAAAAATTTAGCGCCGTCTAACGCCATTCTGAAGCGCCATGCGGGCGCCGTATTTATGGAATGGCGTTAGCCGGCGCTAGCAGACCGGCGCTGCCTGGTGTGCGTGGAAAAAAACCACGTAGACCAGGCAGCGCCGGCGTAGGGGGAAAATGGCGTTAGGGCGTCTTAAAATGGGGCAAGTCAGGTTGAGGCAAAAAAAGCGCCTCAACCCGATTTGCGCCATTTTTTTCGACGCCCAGACGCCATTTAAATGACTCCTGTCTTAGTAAAGACAGGAGTCATGCCCCCTTGCCCAATGGCCATGCCCAGGGGACTTATGTCCCCTGGGCATGGTCATTGGGCATAGTGGCATGTAGGGGGGCACAAATAAGGCCCCCCTAGGCCACCAAAAAAAATTAAAAAATATAAAAAATTATACTTACCTGAACTTACCTGAATGTCCCTGGGGTGGGTCCCTCCATCCTTGGGTGTCCTCCTGGGGTGGGCAGGGGTGGCAGGGGGGGTCCCTGGGGGCAGGGGAGGGCACCTGTGGGCTCATTTTGAGCCCACAGGCCCCTTAACGCCTACCCTGACCCAGGCGTTAAATAGTGGCGCAAATGCGGGGTTTTTTGACCCGCCAACTCCCGGGCGTGATTTTTGCCCGGGAGTATAAATACGACGCATTTGCGTCGCCGTCATTTTTTTAGACGGGAACGCCTTCCTTGCATCTCATTAACGCAAGGAAGGCGTTCACGCAAAAAAATTACGCTATTTGCCCATACTTTGGCGCTAGACGCGTCTAACGCCAAAGTATAAATATGGTGTTAGTTTTGCGCCGAATTTGCGTCGAAAAAAACGACGCTAATTCGGCGCAAACGGAGTATAAATACGGGCCTCTGTATCTTACCCTATGCAAGAGGCTAAGTGCTAAAATAGTGCTAACCAATTGTTAAAAGCATGAAAATCATTCTAAAACAGGTTTATATATAAAATAAGACATAAAAACTACATATAGTAGCTCCAATTGGCAAAGGCTAGGAGTCAACCAGTGAAAAATAATGCCATAAGTTAATCAGTTCCATTAAATAGGATGATCGAATAGATTGCAACTTGCGGTTTTTAAAATTATATATGCTGAGGAACTATGAGTCACTTCAATTGGGGTAACCCACTGCCATCATGCGCGGGGCTACATTCTTTCATCGTCGATAGGTCATACTAATCGTTTTATTTGAAATCCCAGATTAATATAGCAGGGTGCTAGTTTGCTAACTTCTAGACCGTTCTTCGACCGATGGGTTCAAATCTGTAGTAGTCCTACTGCGGATTTTCCATGCTGCTGCCAAATATTTGGAAACCGAACTCACTATCAGCATGGAAGTGTCATATTTGCATATTCTATATACACTGTTTCGGTTTTGTGATGGCAGTGTTTTACACAGAGGGATAATCCACTTCCCACGAGGGCATTTGTACAGAGGACAGAAAAATAGGACATGCTCAGAGGTTTCCTTGCATAGATGACAGTTTATGCATTTGTCAGATAGAGAACTATTGGTTGGCCAGCAAGCTGTGAAGCTGTTGACTGCCAATGTTCTGTATCTGAACTGAAGTAATAAGGAACGAGCACGGGCTGGCATAGGGAGATCCAGGAAGCTTTCAGGCAGAGGTTCATGCTTAACCAGCAGAAACTCTGCTGTCAACCGACCCAACCCAATTGAGCCGAGGGATTCCTCATGGATCTTTTCCCAATAGCGGTCTTTGATCAGGCGTTTTGCATTGCCAGGGATCATCTCGGGATTCTCCCAATACTGGGCTAAGTTCAGTTTAACCCAAGCCGCCCTCATCTCCCTAAGCCACCGTACTTTTTCCCATCCATAGCAAGGTGGCAATAGTTCTTTGACTGCTAATCTGAAGGGTTCGAGTTCCTCCGTTTTCCATAATCTGACCCAGTACAGAAGTGGTCTTAGGTATGCTGTGTCCTTAATGCTATTTAGACCCAGGTCCAGTCTTAGGGGGAGCATCGGCGTGCCCTTCCCCAGTCTGGATATGCGTCTAAGGAAATAATTTTCTTTGGTTTGAAGAGTGTCCATTTGTCTGTGGAATCCCCAAAGTTCCGCTCCATATAGGGCTGCGGCACGAATTTGGGCTTTGTAGATTTCAGAGATGAGGGTCAGAGGAGGACTTGTTGCAGTGCTAGCCTTACGTCCTATCACTCCACATCTTTGGCTAATTGTTAGTGCCCCTTTCCTTATAGCTGGGTCCCAGCTGCCCTTATCAGATAGTCTAATACCCAAATAATCGTATTCCATTACCCTCTCCAGATGAATTGAATCCATCCTAATGTTTGCTCTAAGCTTCTTATTCGGGGCACTGTATATCATGAGTTTAGTTTTCTTAAGATTTATGTCTAACCCGTAGTCTCTGCAGAAAACACCGAACTGGTTGACCAGACTCTGAATTCCCATGGATGATTTAGACAGAAGGATAGTGTCATCTGCATAAAGTAGGCATGGTACTTTGGTCCCGGCCAGTTTAGGGGAATCATTAGTGCAGTTTGCTAAATACTTAATACAATTATTTATGTATAGAAGAAAAAGGGTGGGGGCCAAAACACACCCCTGCCTGACTCCCCTCTCAATAGCCACTGCTTTTGTTAGGTCACCTTTCTTGCCACTCCTGATTTGAGCATAAGTATTCTCGTGTAGTCGGATAATGAGTTTCAGGAGGCCATGTGGGACCCCCATATTAGCTAGTGTCAGCCATAGCTGATTTCTGGGGACCAGATCAAATGCGGCTCTAAGGTCAATAAAAACTACGAAAAGGTTACCTCCGCCTACTTCTACAGTCTTCCATTTTAATGTTAAGAATCTTAGCACCTGATCTATGGTACTAACTGCGGGCCTAAACCCTGCTTGCAAATCAGAAATGGCGTTAGTTTCCAGAATCCATTCTTCTAAACGAGACAAAATTTGCTTAGCAAAACGTTTTTGGAAGTTGTCAAGTAAGGAGATTGGACGGTAGTTAACAGGGTTAGAGGGGTTACCTTTCTTAAAGATGGGAACTATCTCTGCTCCCATCCAGGAGGTCAGGACAGGTGCTCCTGCAGTTACCGCATTGGAAATGACGTTCAGATATGGGGCCCATATATCTGGGTTTGTTTTGTATAAATCGCCTGGTATTTTATCAAGGCCGGGGGCCTTTCCCCATTTCAGTGAAGCGATCGCAGCCTTGGTTTCTTCCAGGGTAAATTCAATTTTGGGACTCTCAGTAATCATGGTATGGGTCAGTTCCCTAGGAGTAACACCAGTAATCCCAGAATATAATCGGGAAAAGTGATCTGTCCACTCTACAGGGAGTATTGAGGCACCAGGCGAACAATTAGGGTCTTCGCTGGCATCAGCCACTATTTTCCAAAATTTCGTTAGTTAGTGTGTCCATGTTCAAACAAATGTTATTAACAAAGGATTGATTTTATTCATCTATCGAGTCTAGATATATGCCCTTCCTACTGTTCATTTATTGTTGTTATTAATTTGTACGATAACTCTTGAATGTTTAATGATAAATGCTTTGGTTAGATTAAGATTTTTCCTCCGCTTTGGTCAGCCTGTGTTGTTCGTACATATTTATCATTTGGTTGTAAGATTAATTTACGTGACATTAACATTGTTAATCTAGGGAAATAAATTTTCTAACTTTACCAAAGGTGTGGTTATTCATGGCCACATGGGCCATGTTGTGTAAAGTTTACCGACTCAAGATTCCTGATAATTATTTGTTAAACAAGTTGTATTGTTGTTTAGGTCATAAGTAAAATTTGTGTCTGTGGTAGAGCACTCTGTACGAGGATGGTCGATCGATAACACCAGTCTGCTTGGTTTTGGGTTAGGTATGGCCTTTATTGGTCTTTAGACAGTATAAATAAAATGGTTGGTGAGTAGTTTTTATAGGTTGGAGGATTAAACGGTCTTTTCCTTCTGGCCGCTACGCCTCGTCTTCTTCTTTCTTTCTTTCAGGGCCTCGCGGGAAGCGTGTGGAAACAGAAAAATAAAATAGATACGGTAAGGGTTGGGTTTGTTTTTCCTTCCTCTTTTCTTTCCTCTCTGTCTTTTCTCTCCACTCTCTTTCCACCCTCCCTTGTTTCCCTGTCTTTCTTTTCTTTTCCTATCCTTGTTGTCTTCTCATTGCTGTCTTTTAGTTTTCTTTCTTTCCTGTCTTCCCTTCTGTCCTGCTGTTAGCGGGTTTTCTCTTCTTTTGCCCTTCTCTTACTCCCTTGTAATCTTCCTCTCGTCTCTCCTGGACTTTTCTCTGCGATCTCGTAAATGTGCTGGTCTCTCTACTGTCCTGGTCTTTTCCTTTCTCTTAGGCCTGGTCTCTTGTTTTGCCTCTTTTCTTGGCTCATTGTCTTCTCCTGTACTCCTTATCCGATTCTTCTACTTCTTTCTTTCTTATGTGCTTATTCCTTTTCCCTCCCCCTTTTCCCCATGCTCATAGAGCAGTGCCCATGTTTCCTTTTCCCCGTCTCCTCCCACCTCCCGCTTTCCCTGTCCCACACTCCCGTACCTGGTTTGGCCACGCTTCTCCTGAAGCGTGGCGGCTCACTCGTGTGCTCCCCGGGGCCAGCGGTCCTCCTCTCTACACGGGATCTCTGCCGTTCTGGATCCCGGCGTCGGTCCGCTCATCCGCAGAGCGGTGTCGGTGTCTTCTGGGGCAGTGTCCTCCTTATGCTTCCGTTCCTCGTCTCCTGTCGGCTCCTTCGTACACCAATTCCAACACCCGTCGCTCTTCCCATGAAAGGGAGGAAGCCTCTTTTTGAATATCTTCAGTTCCCACAGTGGCGTCCGGGAACCAATGGGAAGGCCGTCTTCCCGGGTCACTTCCGGGATGGGAGGGACAGTGTCAGCACAAGCACGATCGGAGTGTGGGTCGAACTGGTTCGACCCATCACACACTCTTAGCAGAGTCAAAAGGTCCTTCGAACCTCTAACGCGTCCCCTTATAAATAAATTATCAAAGACCACTATAAGGCCAGACGTGCTCACAATCTCAAGGCACAACACCGTGCTGTTCTCAGGGCCAATGAGCTGGCTCCATCTGATTCTTCCTGCAAAGTGGAAGGGTCTGGTTCTCTGCAATTTGCTTGTCTCCCATTGATTGAAGCCATGTCTACATCTAAACACGCTCCCCATTCCAATGTCTTCCAAGATTTGCCATACATTTTCATTTAGTTTACCGCTTTACCTTTCAGACTGTAACCCACTCTTGGTGCTTCACTAAGGGCAGGAAGCCAATGACAGTTTATCCAAGTGAAGGGATCTACAACATCATTTATATGAACAAGTGGATCTTGTCGCAGGGCTCTTTAGTTCTACATGAACATTTTAATTTGATGGTCTTCTTATTCACAGGCTGGGCTTCGTGATCAATGCAATGTGCCTAAGCCAATTTGATTACCAAACAAGACTTGGATTTTCCTGATTTTTAACTAAACTTGATCAAGCCTTCATTTAATCTGCCCCTGCCGGAAGTGAAAACCATAAAGATGGAGCTTCATAGGCTCATAGCAAGAGGTAATACCTATTTGAGGCAGTTAGTAAAAGTAATTGGTCTTCAATCTATATCTAAGCAAGCCATATTTCCATGAGAGAACTAGAACTCTACAATGAATGATGAATATACACCTTCACAAAGGGCAGTCTTATGGGAGCGTAATGTCTTTCTTGGAAAAAGCCAAACAGGAGATGCAGTAGTGATTGGACCACATGGATGAGTGGAACAGCCATGAGATCTTTGGCTTCTGATCCAAACAGCTCATAGCACCAGAAACCGGCAGGTTAGGCTGGGGAACCAGAAGCCTGCCTTTGTCTACAGGTGGAAAAAGGTATGACATAGGGCTATAATTGCACATCAACGACCTGGAGGTTCTAGCTGGCTCCAGCAACCAAAGCATTTCTCCAGGATGGACTGGGTGTTACATTATGCATTTTCACCCTTTATCATGATTTTAATGTAACAGCACACATACACTGGCACAAATGAGATACAATATTGAACACCCCACTTAGGAGAAATTTAGTGTGGTACCCAGTCGTCTTGAAGCTATCCTACAACCCCCTGGTTCAGAACCATCTGGCAGACCCTCTTGTATTACAAAAGGCAGCTACAGACCTGCAGCTGCAGCAGGTGACTTGAAAGATTTCCTAAGTAGATTGCAAGTCTCAGGCCTTTGGGATTTGGGTGCCTTTTAGCAGTCAAGCATGGGCACAAAACACCCATAAATGATCCAGTTCTGATCCAGTTCTGTGTGCAAACGTGAAGTAGCTAGTGTCTGCAATGGGTAATAGGTGTTAGTGCTGATGTGTACACAACAGAAACTTGTTTGTCTGATTTCATAGATACACCAGGCTCTGGGATGTAGGTACTCTGCTGAGGTTTTTGAAAGAGTGGTCATCAAATATAGCTCTTTCTAGGAAGTGGGTGAACAAATTAACTAGATCTGCAGTTCTCTTATGCCTGATTTCCTATCATAGAGTCCTTGATGTCCGAACTTTGAACATTGATGGTAGGATTTTCTCTCCAAACTGATTTCTTTCACCATAGCCAGAACTAGCACTGGATGTATTTCTTATTTCAGATTCTAGTCATCAGGATCTTTGTGTCCTTAAATGTTTGAAGAAATAGAAAACAAGAACAGGTTGAGTATAGGCTGAGGAATGGAAGTCAGCTTTTAATTTCTTCTCAGAGTCCTTTCCTTCCAGTCTTCTGAATGTAGTTTCAAACGTTTATATTTTATACCTATTTCAAATAGAGCTAATGTGGTTATTGATGAGTTCTTACCTTACATATTCCTCATCTCAGGTCCTGACATAGAGTCTAAAATGTCCTAGCTTGGATACAAGGATTATCCCTCCCTGGTTAATTAAGGCACATGTATTGTTAATAATCATTCTTTCTGTAACAGCACAACAGCCCTCTGATTATTTTATGATGTATGGTTATGGTGATCATTTTCTATGGTGTTATTAATTACATTAGTCAATTATTTTTTTACTTTTAGGAGCAGACCAGAAGCAAAATAAAAAATTACACTGTTGGTTATTTGGCTTTTTGTGTCCAGTACATGAGGACTGACTCATGAAGAGTAATGTTATTGATGTCCTTGGTGATGATTGGACTGTTTGCTCATGTGATTTTCGTAGTTTTTCCTCTAGGACTCAAGGGCTATGTAGTCTTTTCGATTCCCTTCGCTTTGTCTTAACAAGTTGTTGTTGAATATGGCTGCTGAGTTGGCAGAAACTAAAAGAATGTTATAGTCCTAGCTTCCAAGTATTTAATAGAATTTAAAACCTTTCGATGCAAAAGGTAGGGAACTTTACATTCCCTGGCAATAGGCTCTCAAGACTAAGGCCCTCATTCTGACCTTGGCGGGCGGCGGAGGCCGCCCGCCAAAGTCCCGCCGTCAGGTTACCGTTCCGCGGTCGAAAGACCGCGGCGGTAATTCTGACTTTCCCGCTGGGCTGGCGGGCGGTCGCCTTCAGACCGCCAGCCAGCCCAGCGGGAAAGAGGCTTCCACGAGGAAGCCGGCTCGGAATCGAGCCGGCGGAGTGGAAGCTGTGCGACGGGTGCAGTTGCACCCGTCGCGTATTTCACTGTCTGCGCAGCAGACAGTGAAATACTTGTAGGGGCCCTCTTACGGGGGCCCCTGCAATGCCCATGCCAGTGGCATGGGCACTGCAGGGGCCCCCAGGGGCCCCGCGACCCCCCCCTACCGCCATCCGGATCTCGGCGGTCCGACCGCCGGGATCTGGATGGCGGTAGGGGGGGTCGGAATCCCCGCGGCGGTGCAGCAAGCTGCGCCGCCGCGGAGGATTCAATGGGGCCGCGGTACACTGGCGGGACCCCGCCAGTGGTGCCGGTCCGACCGCGGCTTTACCGCCGCGGTCGGAATCCCCATTGGAGCACCGCCGGCCTGTCGGCGGTGCTCCCGCGGTCCTCCGCCCTGGCGGTCAAAGACCGCCAGGGTCAGAATGACCACCTAAGAGCCTGAATTAGATCCTGGTAGAGGGGAATACTTTGTCGCAAACATAATGGATATCCAGTCCACCGTATTATGATCCCCATTAGATATAATGGGATCATAATACGGCTGCCGGGATATCCGTCATGTTTGTGATGAAGTATTCCCCTCCTCCAAGATCTAAATCAGGCCCAAAAAATAGAGTGAAGTCTGTGTCCTTGTGCAGTGTATGTGGCCACTGGATCATCAGTCACTCATGGCACATGTGAATCAAAAATAATCTTTGAAGATGCATTTGTAATATGCTGCAACCAACACTCGCTAGCAGGACAGCATGTGAATCTACAACACTACAAACTGCAAGTCAAGTGTTACAGGCAAGTAACATTTTCTTTTTGCGTTATTCTCGCATTGGAGAGGAGAGCCTTAAAATGAGTCCTTTCCGTGTGCACTGTCAGGCCTCTCTGAAACAAATCCTTGCATTCTCCTTGACATTGGTGTGCATCTACAGGAGGAAAAAACAGCAACCACAGCTGCCACCAAGGCAGGGATAACAGCAGCAACCACAGTTGTAACCATAGCAGGGAGTACAACAACGACCACATCTGCTACCGTACCTGGGAAACCATCAGCAAGAAAAGCTGTCAGCAATGCAGAGACAACAGCAGCAACACCAGCTGTACCCACAGCAATCACAATAACTACCAACACAGCAGTAACAGCTGCAAGCACAGCAGGACCATGGGAGTGAAGTGACCAAAGCTCCCACAAGGCAGGCATAAGACCATTAACCACAGCTATTAGTAACAAGAACATCCAACAGAAAAAAGAAGAACCACCACAGTAGCACCACAGCTGTGACCACAGCCATTACCACAACAGCTACAACAATAATTGCAGCATAGCAGTGAAGTCAGCTTCCACTGTACCTCTAACCACAGTAAGGACCACAGGAATAACTGTAGTTGCCACCACAACATGGACGACAGCAGCAACCATCGCGAAGGCCACAGCAGCAACCGTACAGCAGCAGCCACAACAGCAGGGACCAAAGAGCCAACCACATATATAACCACAGGCGCAACAACCGCTGCTGTAACAGTAGCATCCACCGCTACAGCAGCAGAATTGGCCACAGTTGCCACCATGGCAGGCATGAAAGCTTCGGGCGAAGTACAGAGCACTGATGTACCTGCAGCAGGTGCTACGGCAGTGACCACAACTCCTACCATGGAAGAGGCAACAGCAAGAACAGCAAGAACAGCAAGGCAGGATTGACACCAGTGGCCATTATTATAACTGCAGCAGTGACGACAGCTGGCATTAATACAGCTATCAGCAACAGTGCAACAGTTACCGGCAGTAGCGACTACAGCAAAAGCCACAATTGTAATGATAATAAGGATTATATCGCCCACCACAATAACAATAGTAGAAACTATTGGTAACGTCACTATTGGATGGTAACATCAGTAACCATAGATGCAACAATAGTTTCATGGGTATGGACTGTTTCCCTCATATCTGCGCAACCTGCCCCTTTCTATGCTGCCATTTCTGTGCTGTTTTTATTCCGTACGGTTGCTGTGCCGTGCAGCAGGTTATATAGCGCCATTGCACAAATAGTCTGTGCTTTTTTCCGCATGCTTATATCTGAAAACACTAGCACATGAAGCCAGACCTTGTCTTTAGTAAGTAATGAAGTTTCATTGCTTGGAGACTGCCAGTTGGAGTACCCTTGGTAGCTTTCTAAACTCCATGCCATAGTTTTTTTTCACATTATACATTATATTTGCTTTTTTTCTGAAGAAGAATGGATCGTCAAACCTTTGCTAGGAGGAAAGCCTTCAGAGCGAAGTGGGCTATCCTTAGCTCCTTGATGTGAAATTAATTTTGTCCAGAAAGGTGTATTTCTACTGCTGCTATTACACATAGTTATTTCAATAAGGGTTATGAATCTATTGGTTTTAGCCTTTTCCTCAGTTTGTTTAACCAGATTTTTGAGAAGTCCTTGTTCTTTCCCAAACCTTTGGTTCTGTAGGTCTCTGTGTTCTTTGTGTAAAGATAGCAAAGAAAATAGCCCAAGAAATGAAAATGCTATGTTTTCTGGCCTGTGATCAAGGAGGTGTCATGTACATGGAGTTTATCAAGTAAAGGAAGTGGCTTTAGTTGATAAGGACGTGTCAGCTGTGTCTTTAGTGGCACTGATAATGTCTGAAGTAATTAACTCCTCCTTGTGGATCTCTTTGAAATCAATGCTTTAATCTGTGGTAAGAATTTCAGGGGTTTATTCCAAAGAGTCCTGCAATGAATAGTCATGCCTTCTCAGGATGACTAAGGACCTGTCTGGAGATGCAAGAACAATCAAATAATCATTGCCACTGTGATATGTTCAGTACATATGCATGGCCAAATAACCTCATGGATTACTCATGGGCTACTTTTTGTCCTGCAGCAATCATTGGCAGAGTGCAATAAAGCAAAATGTGTGAGCAATTTGTGACTTTGTACAATGGAATAGACAAAACATGTGGGTGATGTTTTGCAGCACATAAAAATGCTCAAACCTGTGAATATATAAAAATGTATCTATTTTTTCTTGACAAAAGGCTTTATAAAACAGTCCAGAGATTTGATTAGCGGTAATCAGTGTTCCCTCAACAGGATCCCCATGCGATGTGAGATTTAGGGTTGCACGCACACTTCTGGGCTTTTGAAAACGAAGGGGCATATTTGCAATCTTGTGATGCAGGGCAGTGCTGCAAGCCTTCCTGCTGAGCTGCCCTGCGTCAAAAGAAAAGGGCAGGAATGCTACTTATCCTCAAGATAGAACGCATTCATGTCCTTTTCCCCTACGCTGGCACACCATGGGCTGCCCTGAGCCAACACAGGCACACTTGCACCATGGTGCGTTGCGGTCTTTGTGCAGGAAGGGACACCTGCAGAATGCAGCACACATAGACAAGGAAAACATGAAAACAATTAGGAGAAATAAAGGTATTTCTCATTGTTTTGTCTCCCTTACACCTCCCTGGGGAGGCGTAGGCTTTTGACGCATTTCTAGGTTTACAAATCCTTGTTAATTGGGGAATGCATCAAAATACATGAGTGTTGCTTGGGAACGCCCACCGCAACACCCATGGAACATACATTTGACACAGTGTAAGACAAAGAAGTGACTTGCGCTGCATTGCCTTACTCCATACTTACAAAGCCATGTAAAGCCCTGCAAAGTGGCTTTGCGTGGCCTTGTAGATATGGGCCTACAGCCTGTGCTGTTGGTGTGTAAACAAAAGTGATGCACTGGTGGCACAAGCCGCTTATAAATATGACCCCAAGTCTTTCGAGATGTCCCGCTCTCACAAGGCCGCGAAATCTCAGTGTCATTTTGTGAGCCATAGATATAAAAAAAGTGTCCCTCGACTTCTGGACCTTTCACATTGAGAACCTGAAGGGAACGATCCTGTGAATGAGAAGCCAGTTGGCATTACCTGCCTGAACTAACGGATAAGTAGTCGTGTGTATTTATAATTTAGTAGGCTTCACAATTTATTTTAAGCTAAATTGCAGTTGAATGATAAATGTATCCTATATTATTTGTCTGTCTAAACCATTTGTGTTTGTGAATGAACAGCTTGTAAGTTAAGATGGTAATGAAACTCTCAATAAAGACATATTACAAACTAGAATGTTCTAAATAGAGATAACTGTTTTGTTACACGGTAGATATTTAGGGTTAGCAGGATAATACTTGGTAAGCCAAGACATTTAGTTTAACAAAGATTGAGGAACTGGATCAGGCAGTGGGTAATAATAGAAAGCTTAAGAAGTTTTTACAAGTGACTACGAAAGTCACAGTTCCATAAATATACACCCTTCAAAGGTATGATTGGACATACTCAAGGTTGAACTGTTATAAAACCAAGGTATGATGTGTCTCTAGCTGTTAGGTGGCCGATGTTATTGACTGCCGTTTTGGCTGTTAGTGATTCATTTGCCATACATTGTTTTGCCTTATTGCAAGGCAGATATATGATGCAGCTATACGTATACACTTGTTGCTCAGGGATTTCTGAAAAATGATACTGAACCGTACCATGTAATGTGCTTCAAACTACCAATAAAGAGATGAAAAAAAACATAGTATGAAAGAAGAGTCAATGCAGAAAGCCTGAACAAATAAATATTATAAAGAATATAGAGGCTTATCCTTTGTGACGATGAGGAGGAAGTGCAACCGCAACGAGGAGCAATACATTCTCTCCGCAGCTTCTTGCTAAGGTAAGATCTCCCAAAACCTAATCAAAGTGAGAAAAGGAACTTTAAAAGGAGCTGACCAGTCATGTTAAAAGTGAATTGATTGGGTCCTTTTTAGTACAGGGCTTAAACAATCAACAGATATTTTGAACTGAAACTCAAGCCTCTCCTCCCCTAAGAACAGAAACTCTCTCTCTCCCACCACCAGGGAATACCCTTAAAGAAATTTCTAGCCAGCAAAGATTGGTAGTTTGAGGAATCATTCTGAATGCAACTTCTGTTCTTTAACATGGGCACATGAAACCTATTTTGTTTTTTATTTTAAGTTGTTATTTGGTCCAGAAACCCCTTCCCTTGGCTCCATCCTCCCACCACTGAGCAAATTACAACCACCTGTGATGGTTGTATGGGCATGAGGGTCAATGCTGCCTCCACGATACAGAAGAACGAGAAGATCGTCCAGAAAGGCTGCAACATGACAGAATCTGAAACCACTAAAATAACTGCCTAGGCAGCATGGATTCAGGGACACAACTAACCCCAACCCTATAATATATCCTACAGCACATTCAAAGACATCTTGAACTGTTTTGTTTGGAAAACCAGACAAGGAGTTACTTGAGTTATGTCAAGGGAAAAGGGACCTATTAAGTTATCTCGCCCTTGTCAACTGGTTGATTGTCGGTGCAGATTGGCCAGGAAAACAAAAGGGCCTCAGTATTCTATGGAAGGCTAAGGGACTAGTTAAATGACATGCTCACCCAGATCATGGATAAATAAATGACTTCTGAGGCTCTCATAGGCTTGGTACTACAGCTCGATTATCGCCTATCTGAGTGCAAAGTTGGAAGGAAAAAGAAGAATGCAAAACCACCCTTCAGAATGGAACGACCATGACCATCCATGAATTAAGGAAAATTCAGGCAAATAGGAAATATTTGACCGCCACTCACCAAGCAGCAAAAAGAGAAAATATGTCAGGCCAACTTGTGATGATATTGCAGACAGGATGGCCACTATGTTAAGGACTGTGACAAAAAAAAACCAAGTGAAGCTGGAGAACTCCCACTGGTTCCAAAGAAACATCTATTGGAAAAAACCTGAAAATCTGTCCAGCTTGCAAATCATCACTTGACAATTGATGTATTCTTAATTTTTTTTCAGGGCTTCCTTGTACATCTGTATCTGTGATGACTGACATGTTTGACTGGAATAATTTATGATTGGTAATTTGCTTGATTATGCCAAATTCCGTTGTTTGTTAAGCTATTATCAGAACCAGTTAGGCCAGTAGATGGGTCATAGCTATCTTTAGGGCCAATCACACAACAAACTGCTATGGGAGGAATGTTTTGTGTGGAAAATCATGAATAAAATATTCAGTTTGTCTTTACTGATGCATCTATGTATTGAATGTTTCCTGCGTTGCCCTGGTTTAGGAAGCACAATCCAACGGCAAATTGAAAGGCTCTTTCTGCTCATTTTCTATCGGCATACTGCCAGCAATATTGTCTACTTCCTTCTAAAAGAAAGGGTTCACAAAATGAACGTGTAGCAGTAATAACCATCCTTCTTTTCCAATACCAGGAATTTTCAGACGTCTTTAATGTAAAGATGGCTGAAACCCTACCCCCTCATATGTTCAACTGTCAATTCAATCTCGAAACAGGGACTAAGCTACCATGTGCCCGTATTTTTGCACGCATAGGCAAGTAAACAGAACATTTGAAAGAATATCTGGATACATCTCTGGCCAACTGTTTTATTAGGTATTCAAAATGTTCTGTTTCTCACTCTTTTTTTGTTTTGAAGACGAGCTGAGGGCTTGCATAGACTACAACACATTAAATAATGCAACTATCAAAAATGTATATTCCTTCCCTCAATTCCTATACTATTAGTCCCATAAAGATAGAAATCATTGTTTCCAAAATTGAACTTACACTTGGACTCAGGGGCCCTCATTATGACTTCGGTGGTCTTTGTCAAAGACCGCCGAAGCTGCTGCACTCAACAGACCTGAAAGGACTTCCGCCTGTTCACGGGCAGAAATCCTACTCCGTCAGCCTGGCCGAGGGAGCTGAAGAGGCGGTTCCACCACCAGCACTGCCACGGCAACAAGACACCACCTGCCGTATTACGATACGTAATCGGTGCTGGCAGTGGAAAATGGCAGGACCCATTTTCTCCCAGACGACCACCTCGCCGGAAAAGGTAAGATGATCATCTAAAAGGGTGAGGTGGGGGGTGTTGGGTGCATGTGTGTGAATGTGTGCCTGAATGGGTGTGCTTGTGTGTATGTATGTGTGCGTTGAGGCTGTGTCTGTCTGCATGTATGCAGAGAGGAGGGGGTGTATCGAGGTGCGAGTGCGTGTTTGTATGCAGAGGGGTGGGGTATCTGTATGAGTGCGAGTATGTGTGCGAATGGGGGTGTCTGAGTGCGTGTTTGTGAGCGAGCGAGTGGGGATCTCTGGATGTATGCGTGCAGTTGGAGTGTGTGTCTGCATGTATGCACAGGGGAGGGGGTGTTGGGGTGTGAGTGAGTAGGTGTCTGTATTGGGATGCATGTGAGTGGGAGTGCATGTGTGTAAGTCTGCAAGTGAGTGGGGGTGTCTGTGTGTAAGTGTGCAGATGAGGGTGTGTGTGTGCAAGTATGCAGGTGAGGGGGTTGTGTACAAGTGTGTGGGTGAGGGGTGTGTGTGCAAGTGTGCGGATGAAGTGTGTGTGTGCAAGTGTGCAGATAAGTGTGTGTGTGTAAGTGTGCGTATGCAGAGGGGGGAGTGTGTGTGTGTATGTATGCCCGCGTGGAGTGGGTGGGGGTGTGCATGAATGGGGAGGGGGTGTGAATGATTGCAGAAGGGGATGCTTATGTGTGAGTGCGAGTGGGGGTGGGGGTGTGTGAATGTCAGTGTGAGACCGAGTAGGGTGTTTGTATGGATATGTGCGGTTGGGGGAGTGCTTGCAAGTGTGTGGAAAGGTGGGGTGCATGGAGGTGTGTGGACGGGGTGGGGGGTGTATGGAGGTGTGTGGACGTGTGGGGGGGGGGGGGTGCCAGCAACAGGAATGGGGATTCCTGTCACCAGGTGCGTTACTGCCAGAGTTTTCGTGGCGGAGTGACCGCAATGAAAATCCTGGTGGTTTGCTGCCTGGTGATGCGGGTGGCAGCCTGAGGCCTGCCACCAGCCCAAAGGAGCACCAGTGAGCCAGGCAGTGTTGTGGCGGTTTGGCTTCAACCAAACCCCACAACTTGTAATGCGGCGGTCTTTACCGCGCGGTCCGCAGTGGTAAGACCGCCGCCGCGAGGCCCAGGATCCTACAGTTCTTCTTATTTCACCAGGGTTCAGTGAAATATGCATTCCCATTTCCAGTAGTCACATAGCTGCCCAGGAAAAAACAACCTCACTGGACAACTAGTGCTTTTCAGCATGAGTCCCAAAGAAAACAAAGGCAATAAGGTCAGAAAAAAACCTACTGAAGATGGAGCACGAGAAGATGGAAACAATGAGAATGGAGAACAGCAATTCAGGAGTACTGTAAAAACAGCACTGGAAACCTGGCTAATCAGAAGCAGGAAGGACTGGAGAAGAAGGAGCAGGGAACACAATGAAAGAAGCATTGCAACACATCTTCCTCCAAGCCACAGCCGCTTAAATGGTCTCCAGACATGAAGCTATCCCAAAATTCCTCTCCGTTGCCATTGTGAATTGGGATGGACTGTAAGGAAGGCATAGGAAAGAACACTATATTGTACCGGTTCATAGAAAAGGACTCCTTATGACTTCCTGTACAGAATGTTAGGAAGAAGAATACATGGAGGTTCAACGATCAATGGAGAGAGGTAAGAATCCAGGGCTTGAAATAGAACTGCTGGTAGCAGACCTGCTTTAGGAAAGTATGGCCTGTAAGAGAAGTAAAACAGACTGTGTGAAGCTCCGGTACTGCCTGTGAGTATCATGGAGCACGCAGGCCTCTGACACACTTGCAGACTCAGACCATTGTCTCTTTTATTGTGCAGGCATGACATTATTTTTTATTTTATTTTTTAATCTGTTTATTAAATTTTATGTATACAGCATTGGAATGAAACAGAAGGAGTCTATCATTTTTGTTCTTAGTTCAAGTTACATCAATTGAGATGGCATCAACAATAGAGAGGAGCAGTGGTATGAAATCAAGAACCAGTTGCCACATAATGCCCAGTAACACTGTGCGATGAAGGTGATTTAGGGGTAAAGCAATAGCAATGCACTGGAATGTACGTATTCAGTATGACAACAGAGGAAGAGAAGGGGAAGAGGGATAAATGTATGGTTAAACAGTTTCATTTGACATTTTTCCAATAAGAATAGAAACATAACAGGGGAATAAACAGTTACATCAAAGCCCTTGTTGAGGAGTCCCTCTATATACTCCCGCTCCCCTAGTTGCTGTGGAGTCACCTATGTCTCTAGTGTGTCAGCTAAGCCAAATACCTGAATGAGCATGATCTTGGAGGGGAACCATGTGTGTTGGGTGTTTAGATCCTGGCAGTGGTATGACTGCTTGACAACTCAGCTGATGTTAGTCGGCCATGTTCAAGGAAATGTTGGTTTTAAACTCAGTATCGATAGTATCCCAGCAAGAGGCTATCAGATATTTACGGAGCCCCAGACTGTCCTCCCTGTATAATGCAACACTTTCTGCCTGCGCCCATGTAAGGAAAGAGTTAATCCACGCTCCCAGCACCGGGGAATCGGACGCCTGGTGGCATTTAGCTGTTAGGAAACCTTAGTCTAGGAGACAAGTGGTAGCTTTGGTCTTTTTGTGACTGCTGTAAAGGCACAGAAGGCATATTTCCCATGTGTGCGGATTTAGGCGGTTAGTGCAGTTGGACAGGGTAGATGTGAAACCTTTCAAGTAGGCCTGCAAATTCGGAAAAGTCCATAGCATGTGGAGCAGCTGCACATCTGTTTGATGACAGAGAGGGCAGTTCTGTTCGGGATAAGGTGTGCTTTCTGAACGATATAAAATGTAATATGTTTGAATCGGGCATTGCGTGGTATTTGTGCCGGGCTTTCTAATAAGGCCGCCCATTCTTTGTCCATGCAGGGACGAACCAGGTCTGTTTCCCAGAATCGTCGGAGAGCTGCAAGTGATGGAGTGGTGTGAATGCGGAGTGAGTCGGCAAACCTGTGAACCAGGAGCCGGCCTTTGCCCGTCACATGAAGGTACTGGATTGTGTGTTGCGTTGGACGTTCTTGTCTCCCAGTGAAGAGAGTTTGGAGTTGCATAATACAAACTGCCCGGTGGTAAGCCCTCCTCGGTTATCAATGTGTCATAAGGGATGCGGGTACCATCACAGTATAGGTCGCCTAATGTGTGGAGGCTGGCGTCATGCTATGTGGTTAGTTCTGATGTCTGGGTGTAGGTGTTTCCCTTAGGTGTACCCAGAAGTGTTCGAGCAGGTGCGTTAGGGACTTGGGAGCACGAGTTGGAGGCATCTATGATAACAGCGGTAAGTCACATTGAGCAGCAAGGAATAGGGTGTGTGAGCTGGGGTGCATGGATAAAATAAATGTGAGATAGTAGATAGAGTGCAGGCAGAAAGGGTTGAGGCTGTGTCCGTCAGCTGCCTGCCATCCAGCCATCTAGCTATCCATTGGATTTGGGAGGCGAGGTAGTATTGTTCTAGGTGTGGATTTGCGAGACCACCCTGACTTAAAGGGGAATATAGTTTTGCTAGTGGAACCCTGCAACAGGAGTTGTGTCAAATCATTTCTCCAATATGATGGTCAAAGTAGCGAAAGGAGGCTGACAGGATGTAGAGAGGCCGGTTAAAGTAACATAGGAAGCTGGGTAAAAACACAATTTTCAGGAGGGCAGTTCTCCAGCCAGTGTTATTGGCAGTGTGCACCAGAATATCATTTGAGATCATAGAGGTAACTGTTTATGTAATTGTAAGGAAATGCCTCCTTGGCATGGTTACCCCCTGACTTTTTGCCTTTGCTGATGCCAAGTTATGATTTGAAAGTGGAAGCGCTGTGTGATCTCTGGAGGCGGGGCAGGAGCCCTTTAAAACTTGTTCGCGCTCCCGCCGTCGCGGGAAGCGCTGTGTGATCTCTGGAGGCGGGGCAGGAGCCCTTTAAAACTTGTTCGCGCTCCCGCCGTCGCGGGAAGCGCTGTGTGATCTCTGGAGGCGGGGCAGGAGCCCTTTAAAACTTGTTCGCGCTCCCGCCGCGCGGGACGCGCGCGGGCGGCGCCCGGGCGAAGCCCGGGCCAAGGGCGGGCCCGTCCTGCGCCCGTCAGCGGCTGACAGAGGCTGGGCTGGGCCACCCCCCTAACATCTATCTCCCAAGAAGGCCATATTGTACTCAGTCCCTTTTGCTAGTTCCTACTCTGTCTCCCCAGTCAGCTGCTCCATTTAATCTGACACCTTATCATTTAACCCTGCACCTACACTAACACCAGATGGGCAAAAGGAAAGCAATAGAGGCAGGGGCCGGGGCAGTACTAAAAGCCAAGCGAAAAAGGCATAAGCATGCTGCTAGCAATTGCGTTATGGATAGAATCGACTCTCTCCTGGGCGAATGCAACGGAATACTAACTAGCCCCCAGGGAAACATTTCTATTGCAACTGGGGAGGGGCCCACTTCAACTAGCAGGAAGGAAGGTTCCATGAAAATCGCTGAGATTTTCATGAAACGTGGGCAACAAGTTACTGACACTACAGGGGCGGGTGAAAGTAGGAACGTTATCACCCATGCGGCCCCCTCCCTAGCAGAAGACCTACCACTTGCCATCAACGATTCCATCCAGCTCAGTAACCGCTTCAATCCCCTAACCAACCTCCCTGAATCACGCGACGACATCAACCCAGACACCCTGGCAGATGGGCCAGCAGCAACCAACACGCACTCTCCTCATGTAACCCCACAGCATATCGAATACATACAAGCTCTAAGGAAGGAAGTCACAGAACTCAAGCATATGGTTAACTCATTACTTGCAATAGTAAAACAGCTAACCCACGCAAATAACACGACCACCAGTAACCTTGCCCAAAATCCAATCCTATCAGGCATCACAACAAACTCGCCCAACTCCTCTGCTTCTAGCCACGCTGGCCCTCACCCTACCAAAGAAAAGACCATGAACTCCCACCAGTCTCCCCTCTTCCACAATTTAGGCATAGGAAATTCACTAGACATCTATCATAATACCCTCAAACCCATGAGCAACACCGCCTCAAAATACTCTACGCAACCTGCCACTGACCAGTCCCATTTAGGTAATATAGTTCTAATGGTTAACGTTCCCAAGTTAACCACATTGGCGCGCAAGGAAGGGGTAGACTCTATCAAAAACAAGGCAATCCACTGGATTCGCCATGTTAGAGGCTGCCGATCCATAATACGTGAGGACCTAATTACCGTAGTACGACGGCCAGACCCGGGAACTCACTTTGATATCCTAAAACTGACACTCAAGAACAGGACCATGGCAAACAATCTGGTGGCCCTAGACGCAAGAACAAGCCCACCTGCACACTCACGCATCCAGTTTAAACAGCCCAGGTCACCCACGCTCCACGAGGAACGCCCGAGTTACCACCCGGCAGAAAACCTATCCCCTCTTGGTAAACATGATTGACTCACAGCCCCACCTAAAATCTATGCAGGCAAACCTTGCAACCTTCCAACATCCATCACCCCCAGATCCTCCTTTTACCCCACCACTGTCTGTCCATGTATTCACCCCCCTACCCATGATACCGCGACCATTTCCGGCTCACCGAGCAATCATGACAACGATGCTCCACCCATCTTGCAGGCACATTGCCCACCAAACCTAGAGCTGCTGTCTAGGCCCGCAAGCATCTCCTTGATCAGGACCAGGCCTGTTCCAACAGAGGAACATCACCAACCACCACAAACCTCACGGGCAAACATTGGCATCAACCCATCCCTGCTCCCCCAGCCACATCTGCCAAACCAACCCCTGACAGCCAACCTCAAAAACCCCGGGCATTTAGGTAGGACAACTCAGTCACAATCTGGGGTACGACTTGTCTCATGGAACGTGGCAGGTCTGAAATCTATTCTTCCCCTTCCATCCTTCTCCTCATTTATTGACGAACATGACATATGTCTCCTACAGGAAACATGGTCACTCGACCCACTCTTCCGAACAGGCTACTCAAATTTCCACATCCCCGCTGTGGCCAGCACGAGAGGCAGGCCCTCAGGGGGTCTGACCATCTGGATCAAAACATCACTTAGCTGCCATATATCACAGCTACCTACCGCCTCTCCCGACCTGTTAGGCCTTCGTCTATCCTTTGGGCCTGACTCTGTGGTGAACATCTTTAATATCTACGCTCGAGGGGTCAGGGGGGGTCAAGTCTCCAAAACCCTCTGCGCCCTCGTAGCCCTCTTACAAAATTATCCCCGCCATCATAAAACCATTGTGGCTGGGGACTTCAACGTCACATTCGAACCCCTTGACTGGGACGATCTCAGGTCCACCCGCGAGGAAGATCAAGTCTGGTCTATCCCCGCCCTGTCCATTGCACCCATCAAAAGGTGGACGTCGGTTGCGATTCAGGTAAAATCATTGACCATGGAGTTTGGACTCAGGGCGCTAAATGGCAGAACTAATTCAGACACCAACGGTAGTCACACATACAACAAAACGAACCACACCAGCAGAATCGATTATTGCCTATTCGATATAAGATTATGGCCTCTAGTCATCGATATGACAATCATCGAAAGGACCGAAAGTGATCACAACCCTCTTTCTGTCCACACATTAGCCCTAGGTAACCTCCCAGCCACGTCTAACCCCGCAGCAGTAGCACCCGAGGGTATTAACCTGGCCAACAACAAAAGACACCTAAAATGGGTCAATATTGTGGCCCGGCCCGCACTCATCAATGCTGCCAACAACACCCTAAAATCCACACTAAGGGACCTAGAGGCAGGTTCTGCAACACCCCACCAGGAAATTAGCTCAATCCACACCTCCTGCTTTAGGGATATCGCAACCCACTTCTCAGCACCCCCAGCCCACGACGACAAACGACCCAAAGCCAGGCACCGCTGGTTCAACAAAACGTGCCGGTCCCTAAACAAGCGCCTAGTTCAAGCCATTAAATCCAAGGACCCCATCGCCATCCGCGTAGCTAGGAAGTCCTATAAATCTGCAATATGCATAGCCAAGCGTGATCAAGATAGCAAATGGTGGACATCACTCAGCGACGCTGTGCGCGAGAGAAATTATAGTCTGTTCTGGTCCCTGGCAGCGCGAGGCCCAGAAACCAGTGGTTTGGACATCACAACCAATATTGCCCCAAGAGACTGGATAGCCCACTTTAGTAGTCTGTACTCCCCTGATCATGATAGCCCCACCTCTGTTTGTACGGGCCCCCTCCTATTTCACTCGTTAGCACCAACCACCGCAGCACCCCTGTTGTTCTCCCAAAGTGATATAACTTACTCTCTAAGCACTCTAAAACGCGGCAGGGCCCCTGGTTCAGACTGCGTCCCAGCAGACCTATTCTCAACAGACCTAGCATCCTGGTCAAGATATCTCACCATTCTAGCTAACGCAATAGCATCTGGGGCGCCAATTCCCGACTCTTGGAAAGCGGCCATTGTTATTCCAATCTTTAAAAAGGGCGACAGATCTCTTCCCTGTAACTATAGACCCATTAGTCTAATTGACTGTGTCCAAAAAGTCTTCTGCCACTGCCTCCTAGGGAAGATAGAAGAATGGATAATTGACCACGATATCCTTAGCCCCCTACAAGCCGGTTTCCGAAAGAAGATTTCCACCACTGATCAAGCCCTCAGATTCCTATTATTATATTGGAAAACAGTGTTCATCGGTAAAGGCAGCCTTTATGTAGTTTTCGTGGATCTCAAATCTGCTTTTGACCTAGTACCTCGCAACAAACTGTGGGTCACTCTCTCTCGGATGGGAATCCCGGAACACATCCTTGCCATTTTGATACGACTCCACGAGGACAACTACGCACAAGTCAGGTGGGGCAACAAGGGCCAACTTACCGATAGAATCCACGTCTCTAGGGGTGTGCGGCAAGGTTGCGTACTTGCCCCGACCCTCTTTTCCCTGTACATCAACGAAATTGTCCCCTCCCTCCTCAGACTGCAGGCTGACGCACCTTCACTTGGCACACAAAAAATCCCAGTCTTACTCTTTGCCGATGACACTCTCTTGATATCTAAGACCCCTAGTGGTCTAAGGAAACTCGAGCATTTCTGTTCATCCCAGGGACTCGAAATCAACGCAACGAAAACCAAACTAATGACCCTTAATCCCCACAGATCTTTCAAAGGGAAATTTACTCTAGAGGGCTCCTCACTCGAGAAGGTGGGCATTTTCAGCTACCTGGGCATAACACTCACTGACAACATGTCCTGGAAGCCACACATAGGAAAACAAGCCCTTAAATTAAGACAAACAACTGGGGCTCTACTAAAAAACTTCCACCTCTCACACACAAAACCAATTCGGCCAGCATTACAATTATACGAAGCCCAGGCAGTTTCCTCAGCGCTCTACGGGGCTGAACTTTGGGGTTATACCAAAACCCAAGACCTAACCACCGCTGAAAACAACTTCTTAAGAAACCTTGTGTCCCTTCCACTAAGCACGCCACTGTTCCCTCTTTTCAAGGACCTCGGCATCAAACGCATTGGTCACAAAGCCCGCCTGCGACCTCTGCTGTACTGGCGGCGTCTCTGGACCACTCCGGAACTTGTCATCTTCACCGAAGCTCTACAGGTCATCCTAAAAGCCGACCACCTGCACAGAATCCCCTGGCTACGATCCATCAAGGATTTACTCCACTCTATCGGGCTCGATGATCTCTGGAACTCACCAGCCACGTCAGTCTTTCCCTCGAAAAGCGAACTAAAGAAACTTTACTGGCAAAGGGCCAACAACGAAGACACTCGGGCTGCACTCCACACTACATTATCTTGTGACTTTGCCAACCTAAAAGAGTCATGCAAGTACGAAACTTTTTGGGACCTAATCACGGCCCCAAGGGAAAGGAAACTGTACTTCCAGCTCCGCATTGGAACACTCCCATTAAGACTTTTCACCAGCAGCTGGTCACACAACGAATCCACCGCATGCCCTGCTTGCAAAGCCCCCGTGGAGAATCTCCCTCACCTCCTTTTTGCATGCCCCGCGTATACTGCCCCCCGTAGGAAATGGCTGGCCCCGGCATGCAGACTACTGGGAGCACGCTGCTCTGCGCTAGCTCTGCGAATCCTTAGATCAGACACCAGGCCAACGCTAGTGATCGCTATCGCCAAATTCCTCGGAGCTAGTTGGCTTATTAGAGGGAAAACTCTCCTGGACAAAGACTCCAAATAAGACTGTCCCAACATCCTGCAGAGTGCATTTCACTTCATTTCATTTTTTCTAATTTCATTCCATTTTATTCTATCTCATTTTTATTCCATTTTAATTTTTATTTATATTTCATTCCCTTTTATCACCATATTTACCTGCAATTTTATTTTATCATGTGCATTTATTTGTATTTATTACTGCTCGCGCTTTTTTGGCTCTTGTAGCCGCAATAAAGCTTCTTTGAATTGAATTGATTTGAAAGTGTGCTGAGGCCTGCTAACCAGGCCCCAGCACCAGTGTTCTTTCCCTAACCTGTACCTTTGTTTCCACAATTGGCACACCCTGGCATCCAGGTAATTCCCTTGTAACTGGTACCCCTGGTACCAAGGGCCCTGATGCCAGGGAAGGTCTCTAAGGGCTGCAGCATGTCTTATGCCACCCTGGGGACCCCTCACTCAGCACAGACACACTGCTTGCAAGCTTGTGTTTCCTGGTGGGGAGAAAATGACTAAGTCGACATGGCACTCCCCTCAGGGTGCCCTGCCAACCTCACACTGCCTATGGCGTAGATAAGTCACCCCGCTAGCAGGCCTTACAGCCCTAAGGCAGGGTGCACTATACCATAGGTGAGGGCATAGGTGCATGAGCACTATGCCCCTACAGTGTCTAAGCAAAACCTTAGACATTGTAAGTGCAGGGTAGGCATAAGAGTATATGGTCTGGGAGTCTGTCATACACGATCTCCACAGCACCATAATGGCTACACTGAAAACTGGGAAGTTTGGTATCAAACTTCTCAGCACAATAAATGCACACTGATGCCAGTGTACATTTTATTGTGAAATACACCCCAGAGGGCATCTTAGAGATGCCCCCTGAAAACATACCCGACTTCCAGTGTGGGCTGACTGGTTTTGCCAGCCTGCCACACATCAGACATGTTGCTGGCCACATGGGGAGAGTGCCTTTGTCACTCTGTGGCTAGTAACAAAGCCTGTACTGGGTGGAGGTGCTTCTCACCTCCCCCTGCAGGAACTGTAACACCTGGCGGTGAGCCTCAAAGGTTCACCCCTTTTGTTACAGCGCCCCAGGGCACTCCAGCTAGTGGAGATGCCCGCCCCCTACGGCCACAGCCCCATTTTTGGTGGCAAGGCTGGAGGAGATAATGAGAAAAACAAGGAGGAGTCACTGGCCAGTCAGGACAACCCCTAAGGTGTCCTGAGCTGAGGTGACTCTGACTTTTAGAAATCCTCCATCTTGCAGATGGAGGATTCCCCCAATAGGATTAGGGATGTGCCCCCCTCCCCTCATGGAGGAGGCACAAAGAGGGTGTAGCCACCCTCAGGGCTAGTAGACATTGGCTACTAACCCCCCAGACCGAAACACACCCCTAAATTGAGTATTTAGGGGCCCCCAGAACCTAGCAAGATAGATTCCTGCAACCTGAAGATGAAGAAGGACTGCTGACCTGAAAGCCCTGCAGAGAAGACGGAGACACCAACTGCTTTGGCCCCACCTCTACCGGCCTGTCTCCCCACTTCAAGAAAAACTGCAACAGCGACGCGTTCCCCAGGGTCCAGTGACCTCTGAAGCCTCAGAGGACTACCCTGCATCTAAAAGGACCAAGAACTCCTGAGGACAGCGGCTCTGCTCCAAAGAAGAAACATCTTTGCAACAAGGAAGCAACTTTTAAAGACAACACGTTTCCCGCCGGAAGCGTGGGACTTTGCACTCTGCACCCGACACCCCCGGCTCAACCTGCGGAGAAACAACACTACAGGGAGGACTCCCCGGCGACTGCGACCCTGTGAGTAGCCAGAGTTGACCCCCCTCAGACCTCCCAGCGACGCCTGCAGAGGGAATCCAGAGGCTCCCCCTGACCGCGACTGCCTGCTTCTAAGAACCCGACGCCTGGTAAAGACACTGCACCCGCAGCCCCCAGGACCTGAAGGATCCGACCTCCAGTGCAGAAGCGACCCCCAGGTGGCCCTCTCCCTTGCCCAGGTGGTGGCTACCCCAAGAAGCCCCCCCCTTGCCTGCCTGCTTCGCTGAAGAGACTCCTGGGTCTCCCTTTGAACTACATTGCAAACCCGACGCCTGTTTGCACTCTGCACCTGGCCGCCCCCGTGCCGCTGAGGGTGTACTTTTTGTGCTAACTTGTGTCCCCCCGGTTCCCTACAAAACCCCCCTGGTCTGCCCTCCGAAGACGTGGGTATTTACCTGCTGGCAGACTGGAACGGGGGCACCCCCTTCTCTATTGAAGCCTATTCGTTTTGGGCACCACTTTGACCTCTGCACCTGACCAGCCCTGAGCTGCTGGTGTGGTAACTTTGGGGTTGCCCTGAACTCCCAATGGTGGGCTACCTTGGACCCAACTTTGAACCCTGTAGGTGGTTTACTTACCTGCAAAACTAACAAACACTTACCTCCCCCAGGAACTGTTGAAAATTGTACTGTGTCTAGTTTTAAAATAGCTTATTGCCATTTTTGTGAAAACTGTACGTGCTATTTTGCTGATTCAAAGTTCCTAAAGTACCTAAGTGAAATACCTTTCATTTGAAGTATTACTTGTAAATCTTGAACCTGTGGTTCTTAAAATAAACTAAGAAAATATATTTTTCTATACAAAAACCTATTGGCCTGGAATTGTCTTTGAGTGTGTGTTCCTCATTTATTGCCTGTGTGTGTGTACAACAAATGCTTAACACTACCCTCTGATAAGCCTGCTGCTCGACCACACTACCACAAAATAGAGCATTAGAATTATCTCTTTTTGCCACTATACTACCTCTAAGGGGAACCCTTGGACTCTGTGCATGCTATTTCTTACTTTGAAATAGTACATACAGAGCCAACTTCCTACATTGGTGGCTCAGCGGTTGGGTACAAGACTTTGCATTTGCTGGACTACTCAGCCAATACCTGATCACACGACTAAAGTTCCAAAAATTGTCATTAGAAACTGATTTTTGAAATTTGAGCTATTTTTCAAAATTTTTAAAAGTCCTACTATGGCCTTCTGTTAGTCCCTGTTAGCATTTCTTTTAGAGATTAAAAGTTTTGTAAAAGTTTGAATTAAGTTCTAGAGATGGTTTTAGATTCTTAAAAAGTATTCCAACTTTTAGAAACATAGGGGTCATTACAACATTGGCGGTAAAAGCCGCTTACTGCCGTGCAGAAGACCGCCAATACACCGCCGCGGCCGTGGAATTCCACCACAGCTATTATGACCCACATCTCGGAATCCGCCGAAATTCAGACACCCACACAAGTCCGCCACACCAAAGGTCAGTGATAAACTGGCGAAAACAAATCCTCCACCGTCACGCCAACAGAAACACGCCCATGCTATTACGACCCACGAATCCACGCGGTGGTCTTTCAACCGCGGTATTCCATTGGCGGTACACACCGCCGCCCTCAAAATACACACACATCTCCAAAACACCGCCACATTGGACAATTCAAAATACACACACCTGATACACATACAAATACCACTCCCACACACCCAACACAATATAAAACACATACCCACATCACCCACAAACCCCTACGACCCAAAATTAGAGACGAAGGCGACAGAGAGAGAGAGTACAGCAATAGACAACCCCACCACACAGAGGCACACAACACCATCACCCACACAACATCCACGCACAAAACACCCCACACCACTACACATTACCACACTCATCACCACATACACCACCCCACACATCACCTACATCACCCCATGGCACGCCAAAGACACCCCAGGTTTTCGGAGGAGGAGCTCAGGGTTATGGTGGAGGAAATCGTACGGGTAGAGCCACAGCTATTTGGATCACAGGTGCAGCACACCTCTATAGCTAGGAAGATGGAGCTCTGGCGAAGAATAGTCGACAGGGTCAACGCAGTGGGACAGCACCCAAGAAATCGGGAGGACATCAGGAAGAGGTGGAACGACCTACGGGGGAAGGTGCGTTCCGTAGTCTCCAGGCACAACATCACGATTCAGCGGACTGGCGCCGGACCCCCACCTCCTCCCCCACAACTAACAACATGGGAGGAGCAGGTCTTGACCATTATGCATCCAGAGGGCCTCGGAGGAGTCGGTGGAGGAATGGACACTGGTAAGTCAAATCTTAACTATCATATCCCCCACCCTACCTGCATGTTATCACACACACACACCCTCACCCCCTCCCCTATCACTCCAACTCCTCACTAATGTACTAATAACACAAACCACCCATCCCAACACCAAGCCCTGCATGACACAACAAAGCATGGACACCCATCACTAAAGCATGCCCACTGCACATACCCATAACAACCCCTAACCATCATCACACAAGCCACCACACAGGAATGCTAGCACTGGGGTACACGCTCACCCACCCATTGCACACCATGACACACACAGATGCAATAATCATGCTTTTATACCCCTGCAGGACCACTACGTAACGTCACCAGACAGGAGGGTCCAGACATCTCTACCCCACCCACAGAAGAGGCCCACAGTGAAGACAGCAGCTCTGGCCAACTGGATCCAGATGACCAGCCCGGACCATCGTGGGCCTCGGGACAGTCGGTTCCCCTCGCACAGGCACAGCCCAACACTGACCTTCCACCCTCTGGTGACACCAGCACAGCACCCACCCAGCGGGCCCATAACTCCGTACCCAGGACACGTCAATCAGCTGTGTGTCCACCACTACAGGGAACCCAGGATAACCCACCACCCCAACAACAACAGGGACCTGGGGGCAGTGGTAGTGGGCACACGGTCCAGGGGACGGAGGCACAGGAACACAGGGGAACTGGGAGGGCTGCTGTGCGACAGGGGGCGGACAGGCCAAGGGAACTCACTCTCCACGAGGCCCTCTCTCCATCATGGGAGCATACCACCACTCCCAGGAGACAATGGCTACGGTCCTGGCCAAGTTTCAGGAGACCCAGCGCATGCAGGAGGAACAGTATTTGGGGTTCAGGGAGGAGCTCAGAACCATCAGCTCCGCCCTGGGCACCATCGTAGGGGTGCTGAAGGACATACAGAAGACCATGAGGGACACCGTGGCACTCCAAGGGGCCCCTGACACTATTCTGGACGATGAACTGCCCACCACCTCCGCCGGCGCTAGTGGACAGGACGCCCCACCACAGGACCACCACACCAGCACCCCACCCCCTGCAGACGGAGAACCACCCCGCAAGCGGTCCCTGAGATCCAGGAACAGGACAGAGCAAGATGGCAAGACCCCCGCCAGGAAATGAGACCACCCTGATTGTCATCCCACTGTCCCACTTTGTTACCATGTCCAGATTGGAACTGTCCCAGCTCCACTTCCTATGCCCATATGGGCAGTGCACCTGTGAGACTAATAGACTGGACTCTGCCATGGACATTCCTCCACCATCACCCATCACCATTTTGCCACCCCTCCAATAATTAGCACCCTTGAACCACAAAACAATCTGGAGTCAGTCTGTGATTTTGAAAATGTGTATTATCTATGACAATGACAAAATCCGTTCGAAAATGTAATGTCAACATACCTATATCACACATCACAAGCCCATGAAGGATGCAAGCAGATGACACACGTTGGTAACCACACCTGTGAAAACCGTAATGGAAATGTACCACTCAGTTAGCAAATACTGCTTCAAATTGACAGACAGGATAGAGGTAGAAGTGTGAAAGTAAATGTAATAGTAAAAAAATTGTTCTCACCTGTGTGTCACTGGAAATATTGCTGTATGACAGAGTCCCTGTTGTCAATGTCTTCTTCCTCTGCTTCTTCCTCATCACTGTCCACAGGCTCCACAGCTGCCACAACACCGTCATCTGGACCATCCTTCTGCAGAAAAGGCACCTGGCGTCGCAAAGCAAGATTGTGAAGCATAGAGCAGGCGATGATGATCTGGCACACCTTCCTTGGTGAGTAGAATAGGGAACCACCTGTCATATGGAGGCACCTGAACCTGGCCTTCAGGAGGCCGAAGGTGCGTTCGATCACCCTCCTAGTCCACCCATGGGCCTCATTGTAGCGTTCCTCTGCCCTGGTCCTGGGATTCCTCACTGGGGTCAATAGCCATGACAGGTTGGGGTAACCAGAGTCCTCTAATAGCCACACATGGTGCCTCTGGAGTTGACCCATCACATAAGGGATGCTGCTATTCCACAGGATGTAGGCGTCTTGCACTGAGCCAGGGAACATAGCATTTACCTGCAAGATGTACTGGTCTGCCAAACATACCATCTGTACATTCATGGAATGATAACTCTTCCGGTTCCTGTACACCTGTTCACTCCTGTGGGGGGGGGGGACCAAAGCCACATGGGTCCCATCAATGGCACCTATGATGTTAGGGATATGTCCCAGGGCATAGAAGTCACCTTTAACTGTAGCCAAATCCTCCACCTGAGAGAAAACGATGTAGCTCCTCACGTGTTTCAGCAGGGCAGACAACACTCTGGACAACACGTTGGAAAACATAGGCTGGGACATCCCTGATGCCATGGCCACTGTTGTTTGAAATGACCCACTTGCTAGGAAATGGAGCACTGATAGCACCTGCACTTGAGGGGGGATTCCTGTGGGATGGCGGATTGGTGACATGAGGTCTGGCTCCAACTGGGTACACAGTTCCTGGATTGTGGCACGGTCAAACCTGTAGGTGATGATTAAATGTCGCTCCTCCATTGTCAACAGGTCCGCCAGCGGTCGGTACACCGGAGGATTCCGCCATCTCCTCACATGTCCCAGCTGACGGTGCCTAGGAAGGACAACAGCGACCACAGAGTCAACCAATTCTGAGGTATGTACCCACAGCTACACAGAACACGACACAAAATACAAAAATCTTCCTGTATGTGTGTTGAGTCCAGGCCTAGGTATGTGTGACGCAGTTGTAAATGAAGCCATGTGGGCCCCTGAAATGGCGGATGCCTGACCTCTAAAGTGGGACAATGAGATGTGAGGTAACTGCGCTGGCGTTGTACACCGTCGCGGTAGGCGGTCGTAGACCGCGGCGCAATGCTGCATTGGTTAACATTGGACCCTATGGGTCCCAGGAGCCAATGACGAAGTGCGCCGGCGGTGATGATACGCACTGCTGCGGACATCACCGCCACGGACGTGACCACCATTTTCCATCTGTTCAATCACTCAATACCTGATCTTCGACAGGAGAGGACCTACACTGCAAGTGCTGCTGTGACCTCGGTCTGGAAGAGACAATGGCACGTGCGTCTGGGGAAAGGGCCCCTGCCGTCACTGCACAGGAGTTGGAGAAGCTTGTGGACGGGGTCCTCCCCCAGTACACGCTACTCTACGGTCCTCCAGACCAACAGGTGAGTACATAGGGTGCAAGTTTTATGGGCTATGCCTGGGTGGGGAGGGCTGGATGTAAGTAGGAAGGGGGCAGAGTTCTGCGAGCATGAAGGAGTGTGAATGCATGTGCCACATGGCAAGGGCAGGGATGTGGGCCACTCACTACGACGGTGCAGTTGGTAATGACTTCTCTTCTTCCCCTGTACATGTCATGTAGGTCAGCGCCCACCAGAAGAAGGATATTTGGCGTGCCATCGCCAAGGACGTCCGGACCCTGGGGGTCCACCAGAGACAGAGCACCCACTGCCATAAAAGATGGGAGGACATTCGCCGCTGGAGCAAGAAGACGGCGGAGGCTCAGCTGGGGATGGCCTCCCAACGTGGGAGGGGTGCCTGTCGCACCATGACCCCCCTGATGTTCCAGATCCTGGCGGTGGCCTACCCTGAGTTGGATGGGCGCATGAGGGCATCACAGCAGACACAAGGGGGTGAGTACAATCACATTCTCATGATTTTGCGGGCAGTGGAGGGGTCTGGGTGGGGGAGGAGGGCTGTGGGTTTCCCTAGGCCAGGGCGAGTTCCGTAGGCTAGACCCCTCCGTAATGCAGGCCATGTGCCACTCCACCCCACCTCTGTAGAGTGCCAAGTACAGGTATACATGCCCCTGTGTCATCTATGTGGGCAGATGACACTCATAGCCATGTAGGCCATATCCCAGGAACTGCATCTGTAGAGGCCAAGAGCACGGCGTAGTGCAGGGTGCTGCTGTGTCAGTATTGTCCGCCAACGGTAGCGGTAAGCCATGCACTCAACCTGTCTTTCTTCTGTTTCCCAACCCCTTTTTGTGCTCTCCCTGTTCTTTTGTGCATCAGCATAATCAGGCGGAGGTACAGGGGCACCGGGGCACGAGGGGGCTGCATCCAACATGGCCATGGAGGGCCACACAACGGACTCGGAATACACCAGTGGGACGGAGGGCGAGGGGAGCTTCACGGCGGTCACCGGATCAGCAACCAGCGACACGGACTCGTCCTCTGATGGGAGCTCCCTTGTGGTGGCGGCACCATCTGTGCCCCCCACTTCTACAGGTACAGCCGCCACCCCCCCTACCAGCACCACCCTCCCAGCAGCCCGTCAGCCTTCGTCCCGTGCCCGCTCATCCAGGAGGGTGGGCATCACCTTCGCTCCAGGCACCTCAGCCCCTGCCCCTGTCACCCCTGCTGCCCTCAGTGAGGAGGCCATTGACCTCCTCAGGTCACTCACTGTTGGGCAGTCTACCATTGTGAATGCCATCCAGGGTGTAGAAAGGGAGTTGCAACCTGCTAATGCATTCCTGGAGGGCATTCATTCTGGTCAGGCTGCCCATCATCGAACCCTGCAATCTCTGGCCTCAGCACTGATGACAGCCATTGTCCCTGTGTCTAGCCTCCCCCCTCCAACTTCCTCCACCCAGGCCCAATCCCCTGTACCTCTGCCTATCCCAAGCACACCATCAGACCAGCCTGCACACACGTCAACACACAAGGGCAGCTCAGGAAAACATAGGCACCACACATCCCACAGGCACTCACACAAGCATAACCCACATACAGACACAGCAACATCCACTGCCTCCACTGTGTGCCCCTCCTCGTCGTCTCCCTCCTCCCTCCCAGTGTCGTCTACACTCTCACCTGCATGCACTACCACTACAGCCACTAGGACTCGCACCAGAACACCCAGCACCACACCCCGCTCACCTGCACTCACCACCCCCACTACCATTTACACGTCCTCTGTGTCCTCTCCCAGTGTGTCTGTGACACCCCCTCCCAAAGTACACAAACGCTGGAGACCACCGCCAGAGTCAGTGCCCAGGAGGGCAGCACAATCGTCACTGGTCAGGAGACTACCGCCAGAGTCAGTGCCCAGGAGGGCAGCACAATCGTCACTGGTCCGGAGACCACCGTCAGAGTCAGTGCCCAGGAGGGCCCCGGCAGCCACAGCCCCGCTGGGCAATGAGGGACCGCCACGGCACACACCTCTGCACAAGTCAGAGACAGCAAAGTCAAGCACCGCTGAACAGGGCAAGCACCGCTGAACAAGGCAAAGACTGCCATGGCAAGCACCGCTGAACAGGGCAAGCACAGCTGAACAGGGCAAGCACCGCTGAGCAGGGCAAAGACCGCCATGGAAAGCACCGCTGAACAGGGCAAAGACCGCCATGGCAAGCACCGCTGAACAGGGCAAGCACCGCTGAACAGGGCAAAGACCGCCATGGAAAGCACCGCTGAACAGGGCAAAGACCGCCATGGCAAGCACCGCTGAACAGGGCAAGCACCGCTGAACAGGGTAAGCACCGCTGAACAGGGCAAGCACCGCCATGGAAAGCATTGTTTGCCCATGAGCTGCAGGGGCAGTGACGGAACTGGGACCGTCACCGGGAGCGTGATGCACTCTGGGCACCAGTCACCCTCCAGAACCAGTGGAGAGATACATCCACTACCTCAGTCCTTGGTAGGATGAAGCACTCTGGGCACAAAGCCCCCTCCAGAACCAGTGGAGACTGTTATCCACTTGAGAGACTGTGGCTTTGCACTCCCCAGGATGGAGCAGTGGGCAAACCACCCACTGAAAAGACTTGTGAGACTGTGGCTTTGCACTCCCCAGGATGGTCCAGTGGGCAAACCACCCACTAAAAAGACGTGTGAGACTGTGGCTTTGCACTCCCCAGGATGGTACAGTGGGCAAACCACCCACTGAAAAGACTTGTGAGACTGTGGCTTTGCACTCCCCAGGATGTTACAGTGGGCAAACCACCCACTGAAAAGACTTGTGAGACTGTGGCTTTGTACTCCCCAGGATACATCAATGGGCATGGAGCCCCGTCGTGGATCTGGCATGGTGCTGTCATCCGGCTGAGGTGCCCCCCCTTCCCTTCCCCCTGAGGTGCCTGTTGTATTTCGATCTGATGCCCCTGCAGTGTTCTCTCCGTTTCTGGACAGGTATTGTGTGTGGGCCTCGCCCATGCATTTTGGGCCCAGTGGTCCACGGACATTGAAATGTGCATACCTGCACTACTAATCGTGATGTATATATTTGGAATGTGTATATATTTATGTATATATGAGCTTACTGTATTTTGATACATTACAATGGTTGTACTGACTTCCTTTTTGTCTTTGCATTCTTCCGGGGGGGTTGTGGGTTGTTACTGTGATGTTTGGAAATGCATTGGTGTGTGTGTTGTAGTGTGCGAGGGTCGGGGTGTGGGTGGGGGTGTTGCGTGGGGGTGTCCCTGACTTTTACCTCCCCTATGTCGTAGGTGCAGTACTCACCGTTGTCTTTGGCGCCGCCGTTGCTGATGTTCGTAGAGGAGCAGGAAGACAAGCACAGGGAGTATTTGGAGTTACGGCTCCATGGTGCCCTCCTTCCTCGTGGAGTCTGTTCAGGTGAGCGTTTTCCCATTGCAAAAGCTGTTTCCATCGTGTTTTTATCCACGGTGAATCCGCCCCGGAAAAGGTGGCGGATTGGCCTGTTGTAATACGGTGGGCGGTACTTTGTCTTCCGCCTGTCTGTTGGCGGTGACCGCCGCGCTGCTTGTCTGTACTGCCGTGGCGGTCAGAGTGTTAAAGTGGCTGTCTATGTTGGCGGTTTCCGCCACGGTCATAATTCTCTTTTTTGTTCCGCCGGCCTGTTTGCGGTATTACAGCTGCTTTAACACTGTCCACCAGGGTTGTAATGACCCCCATAATGTCTGCTGCAGAAGAGATAGTGATGGAACTCAACCTCACCCCTTACCTGCATCTTAGGATGTCAGAGTTAAGGTCTCTCTGCAAAATAAAAAGATAAAGACTGGTTCAAACCCTACCAAAGTACAGCTCCAGGAGCTCTTGGCAGAGTTTGCTAAAAATAACCCCTCTGATGATATCTTCCCAGAGGGGGAAGCTAGTGATGTGGAGGATTTCCCACCTCCAGTCCTAGATAGGGAGCCCAGGGTTCCTCAAACCCTGTCTCCACAAGTGATAGTCAGAGATGTTGCTTCTCTCACAGGAGAGTCCAACAGCTCTGCAAGCATTGAGGGCAGCCTCAATGAAGATGACCTCCTGTAAGCCAGGATGGTCAAAAGATTGGCTTTGGAAAGACAGATCCTAGCCATAGAAAGGGAAAGACAAGAGATGGGCCTAGGTCCCATCAATGGTGGCAGCAACATAAATAGGGTCAGAGATTCTCCTGACATGTTGAAAATCCCTAAAGGGATTGTAACTAAATATGAAGATGGTGATGACATCACCAAATGGTTCACAGCTTTTGAGAGGGCTTGTGCAACCAGAAAAGTAAACAGATCTCACTGGGGTGCTCTTCTTTGGGAAATGTTCACTGGAAAGTGTAGGGATAGACTCCTCACACTCTCTGGAAAAGATGCAGAATCCTATGACCTCATGAAGGCTACCCTGATTGAGGGCTTTGGATTCTCAACTGAGGAGTATAGGATTAGGTTCAGGGGGCTCAAAAATCCTCGAGCCAGACCTGGGTTGATTTTTTGTTGACTACTCAGTTAAAACACTGAATAGTTAGATTCATGGCAGTGGTGTAAATGATTATGATGGGCTGTACAATTTATTTGTGAAAGAACACCTGTTAAGTAATTGTTTCAATGATAAACTGCATCAGCATCTGGTAGACCTAGGACCAATTTCTCCCCAAGAATTGGGAAAGAAGGCGGACTATTGGGTCAAGACTAGAGTGACCAAGACTTCCACAGGGGGTGACCAAAAGAAAGGGGTCACAAAGACTCCCCAGGGGAAGAGTGTTGAGAAATCCAAGGGAAAAAGTAAAGAGTCTTCTACAGGGCCCCAAAAACCTGCTCAGGAGTGAGGGTCCAAAGCCTCTTCACAATCCAATTTTGGGTACAAGGGTAAAAACTTTGATCCCAAAAGGCCTGGTGTCGTAGCTGTAATCAGCAGGGACACCAAACTGGAGACAAGGCCTGTCCCAAGAAAGATCCCACTTCTAACTCTACTCCAGCTAACACTGGAATGGCCAGTCTCCAAGTGGGATCAACAGTGTGCCCAGAGCAAATCAGGGTTCACACTGAAGCTACATTAGTCTCTGAGGGTGGGGTGGACTTAGCCACACTGGCTGCCTGGCCCCCTAATATGCAAAAATACAGGCAGAAACTCTTAATTAATGGGACAAGTGTAGAGGTCCTGAGGGATACAGGTGCCAGTGTCACCATGGTGGCAGAGAAACTGGTTTCCCTGGTCAATACCTGGCTGGACAAACTTATCCAGCCACCAACGCTGACAATCAGACTAAAGTACATCCCATGACTATGGTAACTTTAGAGTGGGGAGGGGTCAATGGCCTGAAACAGGTGGTGGTCTCCTCAAGTATCCCTGTAGACTGTTTGCTTGGAAATGACCTGGAGTCCTCAGCATGGGCTGAGGTAGAACTCAAAACCCATGCAGCCATGCTGGGTATCCCTGAACTGGTGTGTGTCAAGACAAGGGCACAGTGCAAGGCTCAGGGTGAAAAAGTGGTGTTGGAGCCTGGAAAAAGGGTCCAACCCTCCAAGAGAAAAGGAAAGAAGACTGGGGAACCAGCTTCAACACAACAAGAGAAAGAGAACCTCTCTTCCCAGGAAGAAGTTCTGCCCTCTGAGGGAACTGAGTCCATGGAGTTAGAACCTTATCAGGTTGAGCTCCTAGGCCCAGGGGGACCCACAAGGGAACACTTGTGTAAGGGGCAAGAAACATGTCCCTCTCTTGAAGGCCTTAGGCAGCAAGCTGCTGAAGAGACAAAAGGAAAAATCACTGGAACACATAGAGTCTATTGGGAAGATGGACTCCTCTACACTGAGGCAAGAGATCCCAAACCTGGTGCCACCAGGAGAGTGGTAGTGCCTCAGGAGCTTAGGAAGATCATTCTGACCTTAGCTCATGATATTCCACTTGCTGGGCATGTGGGACAGACCAAGACTTGGGAGAGGTTAGTCAACCATTTCTATTGGCCCAACATGTCCCAAAAGGTAAAGGAGTTTTGTGTCTCCTGTGCCACCTGTCAAGCCAGTGGTAAGACAGGTGGACACCCAAAGGTCCCCATTATTCCACTTCCAGTGGTGGGGGTCCCCTTTGAAAGAGTGGGTGTGGACATAGCGGGTCCACTTGAACCTCCCACAGCCTCAGGGAACCAATACATACTAATAGTAGTGGATCATGCTACTAGATACCCTGAAGCAATTCCCCTTAGGTCCACTACTGCCCCTGCAGTAGCTAAAGCACTCATTGGTATCTTTACCAGAGTGGGATTTCCTAAGGAGGTGGTGTCTGACAGGGGTACCAACTTCATGTCAGCATACCTGAAATATATGTGGAATGAGTGTGGGGTGACTTACAAATTCACCACACCATACCATCCACAAACCAATGGTCTTGTAGAAAGGTTTAACAAGACATTAAAAGGCATGATCATGGGGCTCCCTGAAAAACTCAAAAGGAGATGGGATGTCCTCTTGCCATGTCTGCTTTTCGCCTACAGAGAGGTGCCTCAGAAGGGAGTAGGGTTTTCCCCCTTTGAACTTCTGTTTGGCCATCCTGTAAGGGGACCACTAGCTCTTGTAAAAGAAGGCTGGGAGAGACCTCTTCATGAGCCTAAACAAGATATAGTGGACTATGTACTAGGCCTACGTTCCAGGATGGCAGAGTACATGGAAAATGCAAGTAAAAACCTTGAGGCCAGCCAACAACTCCAGAAGATGTGGTATGACCAAAAGGCTGCTATGGTTGAGTTTCAGCCAGGGCAGAAAGTCTGGGTTCTGGAGCCTGTGGCTCCCAGGGCACTTCAGGACAGATGGAGTGGCCCTTACCCAGTGCTAGAAAGAAAGAGTCAGGTCACCTACCTGGTAGACCTAGGCACTAGCAGGACCCCCAAAAGGGTGATCCATGTGAACTGCCTCAAACTCTTTCATGACAGGGCAGATGTGAATCTGTTGATGGTAACAGATGAGGACCACGAAGCTGAGAGTGAACCTCTCCCTGATCTCCTCTGCACAGACCCTAAAGATGGCTCAGAAGATGGAGTGATCTATTCAGACACCCTCTCTGGCCAACAGCAATCTGACTGTAGGAAGGTCTTACAACAGTTTGCTGAGCTCTTTTCCCTAACCCCTGGCTAGACACACCTGTGTACCCATGATGTGGACACAGGAGACAGCATGCCTGTCAAAAACAAAATTTTCAGACAGTCTGACCAAGTTAAGGAAAGCATCAAAGTGGAAGTCCACAAGATGCTGGAATTGGGAATCATTGAGAACTCTGACAGCCCCTGGGCTAGCCCAGTGGTCTTAGTCCCCAAACCTCACACCAAAGATGGAAAGAGAGGGATGAGGTTTTGTGTGGACTACAGAGGACTTAATTCTGTCACCAAGACAGATGCCCATCCCATTCCAAGGGCAGATGAATTAATTGACAAACTAGGTGCTGCCAGATACTTAAGTACCTTTGACTTGACAGCAGGGTACTGGCAAATCAAAATGGCACCAGGAGCAAAAGAAAAGACAGCATTCTCCACACCTGATGGGCATTATCAGTTTACTGTTATACCTTTTGGTTTAAAGAATGCCCCTGCCACCTTCCAAAGGTTGGTGAATCAAGTCCTTGCTGGCTTGGAGACCTTCAGTGCAGCTTATCTTGACGATATTGCTGTCTTTAGCTCCAGCTGGCAGGATCACCTGGTCCACCTGAAGAAGGTTTTAAAGGCCCTGCAAGCAGCAGGCCTCTCTATCAAGGCATCCAAATGTCAGATAGGGCAGAGAACTGTGGTTTACTTGGGACACCTTGTAGGTGGAGGCCAAGTTCAGCCACTCCAGCACAAGATCCAGACTATTCTGGACTGGGCAGCTCCAAAAACCCAGACTCAAGTCAGGGCATTCCTTGGCTTGACTGGGTACTCCAGGAGGTTTGTGAAGGGATATGGATCAATAGTGACACCCCTCACAGAACTTACCTCCAAGAAAATTCCCAGGAAGGTAAACTGGACTGTGGAATGCCAACAGGCCTTTGACACCCTGAAACAAGCTATGTGCACAGCACCAGTTCTAAAAGCTCCAGATTACTCCAAGCAGTACATTGTGCAGACTGATGCCTCTGAACATGGGATAGGGGCAGTTTTGTCCCAAACAAATGATGATGGCCTTGACCAGCCTGTTGCTTTCATTAGCAGGAGGTTACTCCCCAAGGAACAGCGTTGGAGTGCCATTGAAAGGGAGGCCTTAGCTGTGGTCTGGTCCCTGAAGAAGCTGAGACCATACCTCTTTGGTACTCACTTTGTAGTTCAAACTGACCACAGACCTCTCAGATGGCTAATGCAAATGAAAGGTGAAAATCCAAAACTGTTGAGGTGGTACACCTCCCTACAGGGAATGGACTTTATAGTGGAACACAGACCTGGGACTGCCCATGCCAATGCAGATGACCTTTCCAGGTTCTTCCACTTAGAAAATTAAGACTCTCTTGGGAAAGGTTAATCTCATCCTCTTTCGTTTGCGGGGGGGTTGTGTAAGGAAATGCCTCCTTGGCATGGTTACCCCCTGACTTTTTGCCTTTGCTGATGCCAAGTTATGATTTGAAAGTGTGCTGAGGCCTGCTAACCAGGCCCCAGCACCAGTGTTCGTTCCCTAACCTGTACCTTTGTATCTACAATTGGCACACCCTGGCATCCAGGTAAGTCCCTTGTAACTGGTACCCCTGGTACCAAGGGCCCTGATGCCAGGGAAGGTCTCTAAGGGCTGCAGCATGTCTTATGCCATCCTGGGGACCCCTCACTCAGCACAGACACACTGCTTGCCAGCATGTGTGTGCTGGTGGGGAGAAAATGACTAAGTCGACATGTCACTCCCCTCAGGGTGCCCTGCCAACCTCACACTGCCTATGGCATAGATAAGTCACCCCTATAGCAGGCCTTACAGCCCTAAGGCAGGGTGCACTATACCATAGGTGAGGGCATAGGTGCATGAGCACTATGCCCCTACAGTGTCTAAGCAAAACCTTAGACAATGTAAGTGCAGGGTAGCCATAAGAGTATATAGTCTGGGAGTCTGTCATACACGAACTCCACAGCACCATAATGGCTACACTGAAAACTGGGAAGTTTGGTATCAAACTTCTCAGCACAATAAATGCACACTGATGCCAGTGTACATTTTATTGTGAAATACACCCCAGAGGGCATCTTAGAGATGCCCCCTGAAAACATACCCGACTTCCAGTGTGGGCTGACTTTTGAGTTTTGCCAGCCTGCCACACACCAGACATGTTGCTGGCCACATGGGGAGAGTGCCTTTGTCACTCTGTGGCTAGTAACAAAGCCTGTACTGGGTGGAGGTGCTTCTCACCTCCCCCTGCAGGAACTGTAACACCTGGCGGTGAGCCTCAAAGGCTCACCCCCTTTGCTACAGCGCCCCAGGGCACTCCAGCTAGTGGAGATGCCCGCCCCCTCCGGCCACGGACCCACTTTTGGCGGCAAGGCCGGAGGAGATAATGAGAAAAACAAGGAGGAGTCACTGGCCAGTCAGGACAACCCCTATGGTGTCCTGAGCTGAGGTGACTGACTTTTAGAAATCCTCCATCTTGTAGATGGAGGATTCCCCCAATAGGATTAGGGATGTGCCCCCCTCCCCTCAGGGAGGAGGCACAAAGAGGGTGTAGCCACCCTCAGGGCTAGTAGCCATTGGCTACTAACCCCCCAGACCTAAACACACCCCTAAATTGAGTATTTAGGGCCCCCCAGAACCTAGCAAGATAGATTCCTGCAACCTGAAGACCAAGAAGGACTGCTGACCTGAAAGTCCTGCAGAGAAGACGGAGGCACCAACTGCTTTGGCCCCAGCCCTACCGGCCTGTCTCCCCACTTCAAGAAAAACTGCAACAGCGACGCGTTCCCCAGGGTCCAGCGACCTCTGAAGCCTCAGAGGACTACCCTGCATCTAAAAGGACAAAGAACTCCAGAGGGCAGCGGCTCTGCTCCAAAGAAGAAACATCTTTGCAACAAAGAAGCAACTTTTAAAGACAACACGTTTCCCGCCACAAGCGTGAGACTTTGCACTCTACACCCAACGCCCCCGGCTCGACCTGCGGAGAAACAACACTACAGGGAGGACTCACGGGCAACTGGTTGACTCCCCTGAGCCCCCCCAGCGACGCCTGCAGAGGGAATCCAGAGGCTCCCCTTGACCGCGACTGCCTGCTTCTATGAACCCGACGCCTGGTAAAGACACTGCACCCGCAGCCCCCAGGACCTGAAGGATCCGACCTCCAGTGCAGAAGCGACCCCCAGGTGGCCCTCTCCCTTGCCCAGGTGGTGGCTACCCCGAGGAACCCCCCCCTTGCCTGCCTGCTTCGCTGAAGAGACCCCTAAGTCTCCCATTGAACTACATTGCAAACCCGACGCCTGTTTGCACTCTGCACCCGGCCGCCCCGTGCCGCTGAGGGTGTACTTTTTGTACTAACTTGTGTCGCCCCCGGTGCCCTACAAAACCCCCCTGGTCTGCCCTCAGAAGACACGGGTACTTACCTGCTGGCAGACTGGAACCGGGGCACCCCCTTCTCCATTGAAGCCTATGCGTTTTGGGCATCACTTTGACCTCTGCACCTGACCGGCCCTGAGCTGCTGGTGTGGTAACTTTGGGGTTTCCCTGAACCCCCAACGGTGGGCTACTTTGGACCCAACTTTGAACCCTGTAGGTGGTTTACTTACCTGCAAAACTAACAAACACTTACCTCCCCCAGGAACTGTTGAAAATTGCACTGTCTAGTTTTAAAATAGCTTATTGACATTTTTCGTGAAAACTGTACGTGCTATTTTGCTGATTCAAAGTTCCTAAAGTACCTAAGTGAAATACCTTTCATTTGAAGTATTACTTGTAAATCTTGAACCTGTGGTTCTTAAAATAAACTAAGAAAAGATATTTTTCTATACAAAAACCTATTGGCCAGGAATTGTATTTGAGTGTGTGTTCCTCATTTATTGCCTGTGTGTGCACAACAAATGCTTAACACTACCCTCTGATAAGCCTACTGCTCAACCACACTACCACAAAATAGAGCATTAGAATTATCTCTTTTTGACACTATCTTACCTCTAAGGGGAACCCTTGGACTCTGTGCATGCTGTTTCTTACTTTAAAATAGTACATACAGAGCCAACTTCCTACAGTAATATTAAAGTCAAATAGGTCTGTAGAGGAGTGGTAGATTTGCACGCCCAAGTAGCTGAACATGTGTGCTTGCTGGTGATTTGCTTTTCGTTAAGGGTGTACTGTGGGTCGAGTGAGTCAAGTGTGAAGGGAAATAGGCAAGATTTAATCCAGTTTACTTTCAAGCCCGAGAGGGATGCAAACTGTTCAATTGTCAGAGCTATCGTAGCAGGAATGGCATTTGTGTTCCTAAGGTATAGTAATAGGTTTTCAGCATAGCTGGAAACAATTTAACTTCCGTCGCCCAAAGGTATGCTCCCTGGGTCACACTGTAGTCAAAGCGCTATGGCAAGTGGTTCCATTGCCAATGAGAAGAGAAGACAGGGGGCAACCCTGTCTAGTTTCTCTGTGTATTTGAATAGGATCATAAATCAAGGAGCCTGTCTTCACCCTGATTGTCAGATGGGCATATAGCAGCTGTATTAGTTTAAAGAAGCAGGACCCAATACCATATTGTGGTAATGTACTAAATAAGAAGGGCCATTCCAATGAATCAAAGTCCTTCTTGAGGTCTAAAACCATACATCCAGCACTAGGCCATCTTTGACTGGAGTAGGCCATGACCCTGAAAAAAGGTCTACAGTTCTATGATGTGCATAGGGCTGGGATAAACTCGTTTTGATCTGGATGTACCAGAGAGGGGACCAGGGGTGCCAGGCAGTCAAAAAGGATTTTAGCCAGAATTTTATAATCTGTGTTGCGAAGGGCAAGAGGTCTATAGGACCCTAGTAAAAAGGGATCCTTATCTAGTTTGGGGAGTAGGGAGGCAGTTTGCTGAAAGGGCTTTCTTGTACAGTGGCAACGGATGGGGGGCCAAGAGGAGTGGCTAAGTCTTATAAAATTCTGCAGGCAGGCCATCTGGGCCCAGAGATCGACTAGAGGCAAGTGATCATATCGCTTCTCATATTTCAAATAATGTAATAGGCTTATCTAGCTCTGCCTGCTGGTCAGGTTTATTGTGAGGTAGTGGTAATGTAGAGAAGAAGAGATCAAAATCAGTGGGGCCTGCCAAAGTCATAAAATGATATAAGAGCATGAAGTAATTCGTCATGTCCTTGTGTATTTTGTGCTGAGTATACAGTGGTATGCCAGTGGCAGAGTATATCATCGAGAAGGGGTGTCTAGGTTGGGCTTGAAGAATAAGCCAAGCCAAGAGCCATCCCAATCTATCTGATGCTGCGTATGTGCGAGCCGAGCAGGCAGCATAATTTGGACATTATAGTTTCTCCTGTAGTGAAGTATGTTCCTGTTGGGCGTCTGTCAAGTAGCAAGTGACAGCGGGGTTCTGTATGGCTTGGTTTTCATAACTCAGGAGTTTACGTTAGATTTTGGAGCTATCTCTGTGGAGTATCTGGCGCATGGTCCACTAGGTCGCTAATCAGTGCCCCCATATTGTGACTTTAAACATGCCCCATTCTAAAAGTTGACTGGACACTGTGTCATCATTATTATCAAAATAATCAGTAATCGCTGTACTCAAAGAAGCCCAGAAAGGGAGGGTCTTCCAAGATTACTGGCTGTAGGTGCCAGGTTGGGATTGGACAGGAAGAAGTGTTCCATGTGAATTGTGGATACTGGGGGTTATGATCTGAGTGGGTGTGGCTTAAAAAGTCTGTGTCAAGAATGGTGGGAAGTCAGGTAGATGTGCCAAGTATTCTATCTATACAAACATGTAGGTGGTGTGGCATGAAAAAGAAGGAGTACACTCTTGCAGCCGTATTGCAAAAGTGCCCGATGTCAGTCAATTGCCAGTGTTGGAGCCAGTCTTGTAGCATTTGGGCACTAAAGGTGGCAGGAGTACGTGGCAAAGGGGGGAAAGAGCGGTTGAGTGTTATATCAATGACACTGTTGAAATCATCTCCTATAAGCCATTACAGTCCGTTCCAGCATGACATAATCCATGACAGGTTGAGAAAGAATGTAGCTTGTTCAGTATTAGGGGTGTAAATCGAGCTTAGAAGGATATATCTACCATCAAGTCGGCCTCTGACAAATACATACCGGCCTTCTGGATCTATGGCCATATCCTCTGCCACAAAACGAATCCCCCCTTAACCCATAGTAACACACCGTTGGCATAAGAGGAAAAGGTAGTGGCAAATATCTGGCCACGGCAGCGGCATTGTAGCCTAGAGGCCTCTACTGATCTCAAGTTGGTCTCTTTCAACAGGGCGATGTGGGTAGATCGACGTCTGAGATATGAGTATATGGAGCAGCGGCATGCAGTAGAATGCATTCCCCTCAAATTCCAGGTGATAATGTTAAATTGGGTCATATTGGTAGCGGTGGATTATGTGACTAACAGTAATTAGTCGCCGAACGCTGCATCTGTTGGTGGGCAGTGACGGCAGCACGGGAAGGCGGGGACAAATGTAGTGTGCAGCAAAAAGTAACAACTTGTGTGGTAAAAGCTATATAGCCACGAAGTGAATATGTTGTAGCGGGTGAAAGCGAGGCAGCCTGGAATGTTAGTCTCCTTATGTGAAGAGGAAGTATCCATGAGTCATGATAACGAACAACGTTTAAGAGGAGATAGTAAGGTACATTTGTACCATATTCATGCGAGTATGCGAAATGTGGTTCGATTCGTACTGGAATATTAAGTAGTACCTGAAAAAGAAGGTGGTTAGAGAGATAGACGGATGTATGATGGAACATAGCATGCGTACATCACGCATGTCTTAACAACGTGGTCTCAACACCGACTGCCTCTTTACCATGCATACTTTTACCACTCTTTGCCTTTACAACGCATTTCGTTGTAAAAGGATGTTTGGTAAAGGATCCTGTGTGGTAAATTCTCCCCCTGCCCCGTTACACGTGATACCATACTCCACTCTGCCAAAGCCCTTAAAACGGACCCTCCCACCCCCTGCCCTCAGCCCTAAACCCCCCTTTCCCTGAGCCCTAAAAGTAATCCCGCCCTGAACCCTAAAACCTACTCTGCCCTTTTCTAAAAAGTACCCTGACCCCCCACCCTGAACCCTAAAACCTACCCCACCCTGTCCTAAAAACTACAAAAAAAACCCACCTCTACTCTGTACCCTAAAACCTACCCGCACTATCCTAAAAAGTACCCCAACCCCACCACCCTGAACCCTAAAACCTATCCTGCACTGTCTTAAAAACTACCCAACCCCACCAGGAACCCTAAAACCTACCCCAACCTGTCCTTAAAACTACCCGGCCCCCCGTTCCACACCCTAAAGCCTACCCCTGCCATGTACCCTAAAACCTACCCCATCCTGCCCCAAAATCTACCCTGACCCCCTGTATCTTCCCTAAACCCTAAAACCTACCCCACCCTGGCCTAAAAACTATGCCTACTGCCCGCCCTGAACCCTAAAACCAACTCTGCTCTGTCCTAAAAACTACCCCGACTTCTCACCCCCCACCCTGTATCCTAAAACCTACTCCGCCCTGTCCTAAAAACTACCCTGACCCCTGAACCCTACAACCTACCCCACCCGGTCCTAAAAACTACCCTGCTCCCCCTCTGAACCCTAAGACCTACCTGCCCTGTCCTAAAAACTACCCTGACGCCATGCCCAGAACCCTAAAATCTACCCCGCCCTGTACTAAAATGTACCCCAACCCCCCCGCCCTGAACCCTCAAACTTACCCTGCCCAGTCCTAAAAACTACTTGACCACCCGCCACCGCCCTGTACTGTAAAAACCTACCCCGTCCTGTCCTAAAAACGACCCCGCCCCTGGCCTGAACCCTAAAGCATACCCAGCCCTGTCCTAAAAACTACCCCGATCCCCCACCTCTGCCCTGTACCCTAAAACCTATACCGCACTGTCCTAAAAGCCACCCCAACCCCACCACCCTGAATTCCAAAACCTACCCCGCACTGTCTTAAAAACTACCGACCCCGCCAAGAACCCTAAAACCTACCTCACCCTGTCCTAAAAACTACCTGACCCCCCGCTCTGAACACTAAAATCTAAACTGCCCTGTCCTAAAAACTATAACCAAACCCCTACCCCGCCCTGAACCCTAAAACCTACCCCGCCCTGCCCTACAATCTACCCCGAACCCCTGTATATTCCCTAAATCCTAAAACCTACCCCACCCTGATCTAAAAACTACCCCGACCCCCCACCTGGAAACCTACTCCACCCTGTCCTAGAAACGACCTTGACCCCTTCACCCTCAACCCTAAAACCTATCCTAAAAACTACCCGACTCCCCCATCCCCACCCTGTATCCTACAACCTACCCCGCCCTGTCCTAAAAGCTACCCTGACCCCTCACCCCTGAACCCTAAAACCTACCCCACCATGTCCTAGAAACTACCCTGACCACCCCGCCCTGAACCCTAAAACCTACCCTACCCTACCCTGTCCTAAAATCTACCCCAACCCCCCACCGTGAACACTAAAACCTACCCCACCCTGTCCTAAAAACTACCCCAACACCCCACCTCTACTCTGTACCCTAAAACCTACCCGCACTGTCCTAAAAAGTACCCCAACCCCGCCACCATGAACCCTAAAACCTATCCTGCACTGTCTTAAAAACTACCCGACCCGCCAAGAACCCTAAAACCTACCCCAACCTGTCCTTAAAACTACCCCGCCCCCGTTCCGCACCCTAAAGCCTAACCTGCCCTGTCCTAAAAACTATCCAATCCCCCTAACTCGCCCTGTACCCTAAAACCTACCCCATCCTGCCCTAAAATCTACCCGACCCCCTGTACCTTCCATAAACCCTACAACCTACCCCACCCTGTCCTAAAAACTATGCCTACTGCCCGCCCTGAACCCTAAAACCAACCCTGCCCTGTCCTAAAAACTACCCCGACCCCTCACCCCCCACCCTGTATCCTAAAACCTACTCCGCCCTGTCCTAAAAACTACCCTGACCCCTGAACCCTACAACCTACCCCATCCGGTCCTAAAATCTACCCTGCTCCCCCTCTGAACCCTAAAACCTACCTGCCCTGTCCTAAAAACTACCCCGACGCCATGCCCAGAACCCTAAAATCTACCCCGCCCTGTCCTAAAATCTACCCCAACCCCACGCCCTGAACCCTCAAACTTACCCTGCCCAGTCCTAAAAACTACTTGACCACCCACCACCACCCTGTACTGTAAAAACCTACCCCGTCCTGTCCTAAAAACTACCCTGACCCAGCCCCTGGCCCGAACCCTAAAGCATACCCAGCCCTGTCCTAAAAACTACCCCGATCCCCCACCTCTGCCCTGTACCCTAAAACCTAAACCGCACTGTCCTAAAAGCCACCCCAACCCCACCACCCTGAATTCCAAAACCTACCCCGCACTGTCTTAAAAACTACCCGACCCCGCCAAGAACCCTAAAACCTACCTCACTCTGTCCTAAAAACTACCTGATCCCCCGCTCTGAACCCTAAAATCTAAACTGCCCTGTCCTAAAAACTATAACCAAACCCCTACCCCGCCCTGAACCCTAAAACCTACCCCGCCCTGCCCTACAATCTACCCCGAACCCCTGTATATTCCCTAAACCCTAAAACCTACCCCACCCTGACCTAAAAACTACACCTCACCCCTGAACCCTAAAACCTACCCCACCATGTCCTAAAAACTACCCTGACCACCCCGCCCTGAACCCTAAAACCTACCCTGCCCTGTCCTAAAAACTGCCTGACCACCCACCACTGCCCTGTACCGTACAAACCTACCCTGCCCTGTCCTAAAAGCTACCCAACCTCACCACCCTAAAACCTACCCCGCACTGTCTTAAAAACTACCTGACTCTGGCAAGAACCATAAAACCTACCCGCCCTGTCCTAAAAACTGCCCCTTCCCCCCGCTCTGAACCCTAAAACCTACCCTGCCATGTCCTAAAAGCTGCCTTATCCCCCCACCCCACCCTGTACCCTAAAACCTACCCCGCCCTGCCCTAACTTCTACCCTGACCCCCGGTACCTTCCCTAAACGCTAAAACCTACCCCACCCTGTTAGAAAAAAGTACGCCGACCGCCCATCCTGAACCCTAAAACCTACCCTGCCCTGTCCTAAAAACTACCCTGACCCCCTCGCCCTCAACCCTAAAACTTATCCTGCCTTGTCCTAAAAACTACCCGCCCTGTACCCTAAAACCTACCCCACAAAGTCCTAAAATTACCCTGCCAACCCAGCAGGAAATAGAAAGTTAAAACCCCATTTCATCAGACCGATGGAAGTTCAACAGGTCCTAGGAGAGAACACAATACGCTTGAAGCTACCTCTTTGGTTGAAGACTTAAACGTAAGAGTCACTACTCTCTGTATCTAGCAGACATCATGGCCATCTAGCCACTGCAGGCTCAAAATAATTTGGGGCTGATGTACGAATTTTACCTTTTTGCGACTGCAAAATGGCCATTTCTAGCATACACTCCTTATTTTGCGAGTCAGCATGCAAATACCAACTTGCAAAATAGGGATTGCGACTCACAATTAGGAAGGGGCATTCCAAGGGTGACCCTTCCTAATTGCGAGTAGCAATAGCATGTATGAATGTTTTGTGTCAGCAATTGCGGTCGCAAAACAATCACAGTTACCACCACTTTCAAATTGGTGGTAACCCATTCACAAACGGGAAGGAGTCCCTATGAACACCTTCCTCTTTGCGAATGGAAGCGAAAATATTTTTTCACTGTCTACTCTGAAAAAATGAAAAGAAAACTTTTCAGTTTTTTGTTTGAAATGCATCCTGTTTTCCTTTAAGGAAAACAGGCTGCATTTAAAAAAAAATGCTTTATAGAAAAAGCATTCACAGACATCGTGGTCTGTTGTCCCCAGCAGCTCACCATCCCTGTGGGTGCGGTAATTCTCAATGGGGTCGCAAATTGCGACCTACCTCATGAATACTGGTGAGGTAGGCCATTGTGACCCCGTTGGAAATCCCAAACAGTGTGGTTGACAGTGTTGCACATTCCAGACTGCGACTCGCAAAAAAATGCAAATTACGAGTCACAATCTGTAATGGTCATACATCGTACATCGGGCCCATAGTGCCTACTCAGTGACCACCACTTTCTCAGTGAAAACTTCACCAGACATTGACGGTCCTTCATCAGGCTCAAAGTCACTGCTGTACCCAGTCAATAACAATATTATTAGTTCTCATGAAAGGTGTCCCATATCAGTGCCTAACAATCATACTGTTGCTCCTATCCACATACAGTGGACCCAGATTTAATGCATGCATGTTGACACCTGTGTACACATAAGTAGAAGCCATTGAATATAAGTTACATTAAATGGGTACTTATTAAGATGAGTAACATTTTACTTAGTTTTCACAAAAGCTGCAGTCACCGCTTTGTAACTTTATTCAGATTTTCCAACAGATGTATTGTGTCCTTCGCCATATACGGTGCACTTTATTACTAATGTAGGTGAATGTTTCTAATACAACAGCCAGTTCTAGTATGAAAAACAATTGCAGATGTTGTAATGGGTAGGACCACTTATATCAACATATGTGTGTGTGTGTGTGTGTGTATATAAAATACATATATATGAATATATATATCACCTACTGGCAGTCGCCAGTAGGTAGTTATAAGTAGGAGCATGTTTCCTTAGAAAAGCATGTTTTGACTTGGCTATATCTTTGGCACCATTTGACGAATCTTCACAAAAGTTTCCAAGAAAAATGTACAGTGATTCTTGTTGCACACAGAAAGTTTTGGGGTTATCCGTCAAGTCTGGGTCGAGAAAAAGGGTGGAGGAGGAAGGGGGTAAAAAACATGCTTTTCCCATGTTAATTCCCATAGGAGTTTTGAATACAACTACAGCTCGAACCCCCGGACGGAATTACACCAAATGTGGCAGAAAGCTAGCTTTCAGTACACAGATTGTGCTTTTGGATATTTGGTGTAAATCCGTTCAGTAGTTTTTCAAATATTAATGGGAAAATACATTTATATATCTAGGGCCACGGTTCCTTCACGACGACTTCGCGAAGAGTAAGTGTTTGTGCAGGGAAATGCAAAGCTCTTATTGACTGCTAACACTTCAACCAGGAAGTATTGCAGCCATCTTAGGACTCAGCTTCAGCCGAGACCCAGAAAAAAGTGAAATAAAAAGAAAAGAGGCCAGGGTAGGGTCACCCTGACCCCTTAGCTCTGGTGCTGCAGTCCCAGAGAGACCCCGCCAAAGCAACAAAAAAAAACTTTTAAAAACCCATTTTACAGTGAAATCGCGGCATTGGTGGAAATATGTGGTAATTTAAAAAAAAAACAAGTGTAGTCTCCTGCACTTATTAGATTAAAGCCACCAGGAGGGTCAGATCCAGGGGGCATGTTTGAAATAAGGAAGCGGCCTCATGGGGCCTCCCTCCTAGTCTTATTCCTGCCCCAGGGACTGCCACCTCCTCTGGGCTTTTCTTTCATATTATGCAAGGGGCTGCATGGCCCTGGGGACCAACACTTCCACAAGGCAAAATATGTTTATTGTGCTAGACCGCCACCTTCCTGGGGCTAACATTGAATTATGTGGGGGGTGAAGCGGCCCCACTGCAGCCCTGCGAATCGCCACCTCCCCGGGGCAATTTAATTTTAAGAAGCGGGAGCCTGCGTAGTCCATACTGCAGCCCCAGGGACCGCCACCTCCCCCCGGTTAATTTTGATTTTGGAGGGGGGCTGTCTTGCCCCCCCTCAAGGAGCCACCGATGTTCATGGGGACCGCCTCCCCACAGGGTCAACTCCTGCTATGTTCTGGGGTGGCCAGGCCCAGGACATAGCTGTTAGCTCTGACTTGGCAGCAGCTTTGACAGCTGCCGACAAGTCAGAGCAAACACTCCGCTCGCAGCAAGTGAGAGCTGCTAAACAGCTCCCACTTGCTGCGAGCAGAGGTTTCCTCTGTTTCCTTGCCCGCAGCCAGGGAAACAGAGACAATTATTGCTCTCACATAGAGGGAGCTGAATGTTTAGCAGTTCCCTCTCTGTGACAACAATGCAATGCTGTCCCCACAGGGGACAGGGCACTGGCTGGGACCACAGGGGCTCTCCTTGGGGTCCCCAACACACACTGGATTGACACACACAGGATTGATGGCCTGGTTCCAGTGTTTGGGGTGTCTGGGGCCAAAAACAGCTGTTGGGGAGGGGGGCCACATGGTCCCCCTAACCTCCCCCAAGAAAAAGAAAAAGATCAGGCTGTTCTGGTCAGGATGCTCATTTTACAGAAATTGAACCTCAACAGGAACCACTTACAAGTATAAATGTAGCAGGTGCCCCACTTAAAGCTCTACTTCTGGGAAGGACAAATGATCCTAACTCCTGGGCTTGGTGAAGGCAATGCAACTGTGTTTACTCTGCGATTCTTTATTAAAAAACAATCTGAAATCCTTTTTGGTGGTGAATGGATTTTTCATCTATTGTAGCCCAATCAGACACTCACACCCACTCTCACACCAAGACAGACACTCATACAGCCAGACACACCCTCTCACACCTATTCTCACACCAAGAGAGATAGGCCCTTCGGCCAAAATTCAGCAGTTATAGTTAGAGTTATTTCAAGTAACTATAAATCAAGGCCTAAGGTAACTATAACTTGCGCCCTCTCCAGGCACTGCAAATTATCCCAGTTATTATAGCACTTATGACAACTTTTATAACTCAATAAAAATATCAATGAAACATTTGCAATCAAAGTATTGAAGACAAAGCTGTGCATGGTGGTGGTGCGAGTTATAGTTACCTTAGGCCACGAGTTATAGTTACTTGAAATAACTCTAACTATATCTACTGAATTTCTATGGTTTGGTGCGCCTAAATTCAGAACCTAACTATAACGTCCCGGTAACCTTTAGTTTTTTTCAGTGAATATAAATATATATATATATGTATGTATGTGATTAAGAAACACATCATGGCAGCAGTCTGTATTAAAGCACTTCACAGTAGGAAGATCTGTAAATAATGTTTTAATTTATGTTAAAAACATCAGGAATTCAGTGAAAAAAAGGTTAAGGTGACATTATACTTAGGTGAAAATGTCAGTTAATATGTAACATTGTAAACACTATTCAACAATTAAGGTTAACCTAAGTAACTAGAACATGTGCCCTCACCATGGGCATTGTTGTCATCAATGCAAATAGTGTGATACAGGGTAAAGTCTCTGCATAGCGTGAACACTGTTTATAGTACGATCTTTTCTACTCATGTCTGCTTCATTTTTCATGAGAGGTCTGCTAACTGTGAAGGGTCTGATACAGGCTAAAGGCTATCCATAGAAGAGCATGAGTTATGTACCAGGGCTTAAGTACCTGGAGGAAGTTGTTTTTTTGTACAGTTGTATGCAGATTGAACACCATGTGCAGTAGGGGTTACTCATCTATGTGTGCTTGATTGTTGACATGAACTCGGCCACCAACTAAGTGAATGGTATAGGGTATTCACGCACTCTCCCAGGCAGGGAACCACAGTATCCCGCTGGTGGGCTCCTTGGAATACTGTAAGATATCACACCCTGCGGAATATGGTCCCCAGGGCAGATATCAAAACGGGGAGGCTCCCATTTGAAATAAATTTTGGTCCCAGGAGATGGTGTTCCCAGGGCCCAAAAATGCCTCAAGGAGGGGGGAATTTGTTCTTGGTGGATGGGGTCATCAGAGTCCATCTGTGGCTCGGGGAGGAGGGCCATGAGTTTCACAGGTTTAACAAAATGAGAGAATACGTTTGTAAGGAGCTTGGCCCATCTCCCGTCTAGTACCCGCTGCTCCCCATTCTGTTTGACATGGGTAGGAGGGTTATAACACACAAGGCAAGATTGCAACGTTTGATATTCTGGAGGAGGGTTTGGTCAATGCCAGAACTGCCAGAACCAATTTAGGGTCGCCATTCTCCCTCTGATACCGTTCATTTGCAAATGAGCACCAAATGACCAAGCTTTGTGCCCAGCTTGTATCAATGCCTTTGAAACTGTTGCTCATGTTTTCTTTGGTTGCCCGGCATATGCTTTCCTTCTTCAGATATGGATAAAGCCTCTATGTAGACAACTGGGATATGCAATTATTGCATTGTGAATTCTAAGATCTGACAATCGCCCTTTGCAAGCTTGTACTGTTGCTAAATTCTTGGGGCGACTTTAGTAAATAAGAAGAAAAGCTCTACTTATGCAGGGACAATGATGTTGGCTGCTGTAAAGGTCTAACCCTCTAAATGTCTACTGTAATGCTCTCTCAGGGTTATTCTGTTGATTCCCATTTGGTGAACTGTTTCATATTGGAACTTTTATATTGACTCTGTGAAGTTTTTGCACTGTTTTAGCGATTTGTGATGGTTTTGCTGGATTTATTTTGATGTACAAATGCGGTATTTTGTACTATTATGGCATTCTTGACAAAATAAAGTTATTACCAACAACAACATTTACAGGTGGGTGTTTCCTTTTTAAACAAAAAAAAGTCACAATCCCAAGAGACTCCCACAGGAGTCCCGTGGAATCGTAAGTTTAAAAAAAAAAACATATATATATTTTGGATCCAAGGTGCTCCCCTAGGGCCTAGGCGGGCAGGGTATCCCTATCCTGACCTCTCATATCTTTTTTTAAACTAAACTCAGGGCAGGGGACTAAGTCCCCAAGTCCTGTAATGTCTGCCTGCAAACGTTTTCCTCATGTTGCAGGCAGCCAACAGAGCCTTGCTCCTGTGGGAGCCTCACTTCCATGGATGGCAAAGGGTAAAATAGCCCCCTGGGCCAATCAGAAGGTTCTGTTTTTAAACTGGGTCAAATGGACTCTTGTAAGAGTCTCTCAGACCAAACTACCCAGATACACAAATATTTTGATCACTAATTTCTTAAAAACTACTGAGCGGATTTACACCCGATCACAAAATGCATGCTTTCTGGACTCAGATATAGCTTCCTGCCAAATATAGTGTAATTACAGTCAGCAGTTTTTGCAGTAGCTCTGCCTAAAAAAGTCTATGGAAAATGAATGGGGAAATTTGGTCTTTCGACCTCCATTTTTTCTGCCTCTGCTTGACGAATCACCCCAAAACATTCCCGGAAGGAGTTGAGGTGGATGAACTCTTTTTGGAAAGTTTCATGAAGATTCGTCAAACGGCGCATAAGTTATAAACAAATCTTGGGTAATATATGTCTATATATATGTATGGACTTTGTCAAGATGGTGGATGAAGCTACCTCGCAAGACCACAGCCTACCATTCATGGTGCTATTATGCAAAATTAATTGAATGCATAAGCTTTTGAAATGCTGGCAATTAAATAGACCACTAGCATTGCAAATGAAAATGTATGCAATTATTTTTTTGTTAATGTTTCTGGAACCCATGTTATGAAGAAGGATGCACCAGAAGCAACAAAGCACTCATGGCTGGGGGTGACTTGGCCTTTCAGCCACCCCTAGCTCTGCTAATACCACAATAATGAAAGTAGGGATGAAACATAAAAAATAGAGCAAAGCCTTGGTTGGGCTAAAATAAAACCAAAGACAATGGGAAATTCCTAAAATGCATGACAGGAGAGGAGCATTACATCAGAACAAAGACACTTTGACCCCTAAAATAATCAAATGTGTTGGGGAGTGTCCAAGATGGCGGCGAGCTAGGACGTTCCCGTCCGTGCTCCGTCGTCTTGGCCTATAATAGTGTCTTTCGGCCTGGTGGGGGAAGCCCGGAGGCTCCCCCTGAACTTTTCAGCACCCCTGGGGGTACCTGGCCGCGCGGCAGGGGCCCTGACCAGAGCCACACCGCTCCCGCGGGGAAACGGAGATCGGCCCTGGATCGGGGCGGTGCCGCGGAGCGGCGCGAGAGGCGGCCTGGGCTGGGTGAGGAGCTTTCCCCCGGTGGCCTGGTGAGCGTGGTGCCGGTGGGTTGTGGGGCCTAAGGGGCTCCCTCTGGGCCACGGGTGTGGCTGTGCCGCGGAGGGTGCCCTGGCCTTTGGATACTGGATAGCCCTGTGGGAGAAGGGTGCCCTCGCCTGTGAATTTGGACCGGAGCCTGCGGACCGGCGCTCTCCACCTCGGTGCCCACGAGGTGGGCTGTGTAGAAGATTGAGACCCCGGTAACTGTCAAGGGGCCCTGCTGACTGGGCTTGGTGTTGCCACATCTCACCACCCACACTTTCATTAATAGAGGGCCCGTGTGCACGGCGGAAGAGGCAGCGGAAGAGGACCTTTGGAGGTGGTGGCTGCCGGGTGTTGGAACCGGGAGCAGACCCTGGCGCAGTGGTACTTGCTGGTCGGTCTCAGACGGAGATTTTAGCGGTCTTGCAGGGCTGAATCGGCGAATTGTGAGTAGGCTGACGTGATATGGTGACGTCTAAACCCAAAAGAGAGCGCTCAGTGCGGGACATGCTCGCTGGACTGCGCCTGCCATCTGGGAGTGCCGCGGAGGACCTACCTGCGGTGAGAGCCCTGGAGAATCGGGTGGAGTTGGACCCGGATGAGAGCTGTCCCGTGACAAAGGGCTTTCTGACCTCCCTGTTTGATTCACTTCGGGCGATATCCAAGAGCTGCGCAGGGACATCTCTCAGGAGGTGAGGGAATTGCGAGGAGAGGTTACCTCCTTGGGTGAACGAGTTTCCCAGCTAGAAGATAGTGTGGACCCACGCGGTGAAGAAGTGGCGGCCCTGCAACAGGAGGTCGTACGCCTCCGAGAGCAACAGGACCTCCTCCAGATAACGGTTAATGATTTGGAAAACCGCTCCCGGCGACAAAATATTCGTATTAAGGGTGCTCCGCTCGGTGTTGAAAAGGATAGCATTAGGGACTATGTAGTGGACCTTTTTCGCTCTATACTCGGCCCCGACGAGACCCAGGAGGTGGTACTGGACCGAGTGCACCGTGTCGGGCCTGCGGGTGGCCCTGGAGATCGCACTTCAGACATTCTAGCATGTCTCCATAATTTTGTTCTCAAAGAAAGGATCCTACAGCGGGCCCGTAGTCTTCAGCAGGTACTCTTTCGAGGGCATGAACTTCAACAATTTCACGATTTATCTGTGCGGACTTTGCAGAGGCAGAGAGAATTTAGACCGATCACTTGCGTGCACACAATGTGTCCTATTCTTGGGGCCACCCGTTCCGCTTGGTCTTCCGCTGGGAGGAGCAGCTCCGGCAAGTGAAGTCTGTTTTGGAAGCCAGACGTATCTTCGACCTGGAGGATCTGGGCAGAGAGGCGAGTGAGGAGGCGATCCAGCGAGTGGGGGGTCCTCCCCAGTGGCGGAGGAAGGAGAAAAGAAGGAAGTTGCAACGCCCATCGGCCTCGGAGCTGAGGTCAGAGAGAGAATCTGTTTTGAACAGTGTGGCTGCCGGAACTTCAGCCTAGTGAGGGCCGCCGGGAGTGCCCGGTAATGCTTCTGGCCGTGTGGCTGATAGTATGTTGATCTTGGAAGAGGGTCGGGGCGGCGGGGGCGTTGGACTTGGTTACTCAACATGGTTGGATATACTGCCCTGTGGAGACTTCACCTCGCGAAGATGGACGACCGAGGACTTTTGTTTTCTATGCACCTGTTGTGCGTCTTAGTTGCTTGTTGTTGGGTTTCCCTGCGATACTGGCTCCTTGTAGTGATACCCTTAGGTCTGGGTGCTCCAGATGGTCCGGATCTTTATGTAGGGGGTGGCCCTCTGCTGTGCCCTCTTATCCCTTGCGTGCTCCCCTCCGTATAGGACATGATCATTAAATGTATAAGCTTAAATGTTCGGGGACTCAATAACCCAACCAAGAGGTTAGCCATCCTATCTGCTTTAGAGAGGTCGGGGAGTCATATTTGTCTCCTGCAGGAGATGCACCTGGTTTTAAAAGATACTTACCGTATGCGCTCTAAGTGGTTCCCCAGACAGTTCTGGTCTTCGCTACCATCAAAGCATGCAGGGGTGGGGATACTTCTCTCACGTTCATTCCCTGGGGAAGTGATATCAAAATTGCATGAGGCTCCAGGGAGGCTTCTAGCAATGAGCTTCATACTGGGGGGCTTTTCCTTCACTATTGCTTCCCGATATGCGCCTAACTCCCAGCAGGAATTCTTCCTAAGACAGGCTTTGACTCCACTGCTCCAATCTCCTGATGGTGCTGTCCTGTTAGGGGGCGATTTTAATCTGGTGATGGACGGCGACCTGGATCGCTCAGGTCACCGGTATGGGCAGACGGGGTCTTTGTCGGATGCTGGTCGACAGTGGCTGAGTGAGTGTGGTCTGGTGGATGTCTGGAAGAGTGCGCACCCCAAGTTGAGGGATTATTCCTTTTACTCAGCAGCAACTAAAACATATGCTAGATTGGACCTCTTTCTGGCAACACCAGAGTTTCTCCCCTGGGTTAGAGATTCAGTGATTGAGCCTCGAACCTTGTCCGATCACGCCCCGATCACGGTTGAAATTCATGTGGACATGGTGCGGGTAGGCGCATCAGGGTGGCGATTTAGGGACTCGATGCTCCAGAATGGGACAACGCTAGAGGCGATCCGAAGGGCAATAATAGATTATCTCAGCTTTAATGATGATGGGATCATAAGCATTGTGACGCTGTGGGAGGCACTGAAGGCTGTGCTGAGGGGCGAGGTGATGTCGCTTTCCGCTAGGGACAATAAGGCAAGAACCCGACTCAGGGAGGACTTAGAGCAGCGAGTGAGGGTCCTGGAGCGTTCGCATAAGCACACTGGTGCTCCTAGAACTTGGCGAGAGCTTGAGAAGGTGAGAAAGCAGCTGAGGAGGTTGGACTGGTACAGGGCAGAGTATGCGGCAGTTCGCCTTAAACAAAAGTATTATGCCGGAAGTAACAAGTGCAGGAAGCTATTGGTGCACAGGTTGAGAGCGCAGCGCGCGGCGTCATTGATAAAAATGGTCCACTCGCCCTCGGGAGCAGAAGCATATATGTGCGATCAAATTTCGGAGGCTTTTGCAGAATTCTATTGAGGTCTCTATCGGGCCGAGGAGCCTGGCTCTGTAGCACCAGAATCTTTCTTAGAGGGTATAGCAATTACTCCCTTGATTGAAGGGGATGCAGCCTCGCTAGATCAACCTATAAGGGCAGAGGAGGTCATATCAGCAATTGCACGGCTGCAGACTGGGAAGTCACCTGGCCCTGATGGCTTTTCGGCGCTCTTTTATAAATCTTTCTGTACGAAACTGGTACCAGTCCTGGTGCGAATCTTTAATTCCTTTCGTCAAACTGGCACCCTCGCGCCTAGTATGCTATACGCTACTATTGTGGTTATCCCGAAGCCAGGGAAGGACCCCGAGGAATGCGCCTCACACAGGCCGATCTCCCTCCTCAATAATGATGCCAAACTATTTACTGGCTTTCTGGCACACCGTCTCAACTATTATTTGCAGGGGCTTGTGGATCCCGACCAAGCGGGATTTATACCGCATAGGCAGTGTAGTGATAATACCAAGCGACTGCTCCATCTGCTGGATAAGACCGAATGCTCCAGTAGGGAAGCGCTCTTCCTCTCAATCGATGCTGAAAAGGCATTTGATAGGGTTCACTGGCCCTACCTCTTTAAGTTGCTAGAGGGATTCGGGCTCGGTCCTGGTTTCATGGCATGGATCCGCTGCATTTATCAGGCGCCTCGGGCGGTGGTTCGAGTCAATGGGATGCTCTCTTTACCTTTCGCGGTCGAAAGAGGGACCAGGCAGGGGTGCCCGCTTTTGCCGCTCTTGTTCGCGCTTTACATTAGAGGTGTGAAGTTTGGGGGGGATGAACACCTTTTATCGTTATTTGACGGCTGACGTCATCCTGACCTTGGCGGAGCCTACCACCTCTTTGCCTCCATTGATGGGTGTATTAGAGGAGTTTGGACGGGTCTCGGGATTCCGGATGAATATGCTAAAATTGCAGGCTATGGGCAAGTTCATCAGCGCTGAGCATGAAAGGGACCTGAAGGCCCGATTCCATTTCATGTGGTCTTCCTCGGGCTTCCTTACTTGGGGATCGAGCTGGGTTCCATGGTAGCCCACACGGCATCACTGAATTACGCAAAACTAATCTGGGAGGTGCAGTGTGACTTAGAGACTTGGGGGAGACTTAAACTTTCTTGGTTGGGTAGGGTGGCGGCAGTGAAGATGACCATTTTACCACGTATACTGTATCTATTTCAGGCGCTCCCGCTGGAGCCCCCGCCGTGAACGATAGCGACTCTCCAAATGACGGTCCTAAGATTTATTTTGGAGGGGAAGGCGGCGCGGTTACCGCGACAGGTGCTGTATCGTCCTAAGCAGAAGTGCGGGCTGGCGATCCCCTGCCTCCTTCGATACTTCCAAGCAGCACAATTGCGTTTTCTCTTGGAATGGAGTCGGCTGTCTTCTGAGAAGCACTGGTGCTTCATGGACCAGGCAGAGGCTGGCTCCCATATATGGAAGGAACCCTGGCTCGGGCGCCGACACAGGGCACGAGGGCTGTATGTTTCCCCGGTCACAGAGGTTTCGATGCGCATGTGGGATCGGGTGGCTGCCAGGGCGGGCTTGACGACCTTCCGGTCCCCAATGACTCCCTTGGCTCCGAACCCTGATTTTGGTCCGGGTCTGCAGCCGGTGGCATTGGTCGATGGTATGAGGGGGGCTGTAAAAGGGTGGGATATTTATTCGATGAGCAGGGGATTATCCCTTTTGACCAGCTGAGGGAGACATACGGCCTTACTGAGGCCGATAAGATGATGTATTATCAAATACGACATTGGGCCCTGCTCCCAGCCAATAGGACATTAATAGATAGACCGCTAACACCGTTTGAAAAATGGATTCTAATGAAAAAGGGTGATAAACGCATGGTTTCTGAGCTCTATGCTCTTTTGCGGGGGAGGCCCGACCGCCCGCCCAAGACTAAGGGTCAGTTGAGATGGGAGAGGGAACTGGAGAGAGAGCTATCGGATGATGAGTGGGAGAGTATCTTTTATAGGGCGCACCACACAGCTTACAGTGCTGCAGGCACAGAGACATCCTACAAAGTGGCCTCCTCCTGGTATTACACCCCAGCTAGGATCCACGCATGGGATAATGATAAATCTAGTCTTTTCTGGAGTGGGTGAGGTGGAGGGGGATCGCTTGTGCATTTTTTATGGCACTGTCCCAAATTATATCGATACTGGACGAGCATAATAGATACTATTGACAAGGCTTTTGACACCCAGATTCCTAGACTCCCTGCGTATATCTTGTTGGGCCTCCCCAACCCTCTCACTTTTCCCCTGAGATCACTGAAGGGACGGCAGATGGCCCTAGCTTTAAATGCCGCAATACAGCTGTTGCTGTCCGCCTGGGGGACCGAGCAGATCCCGACAATAGTCTCATGGCTACACAAACTCTGGTTTATCCTCGCTATGGAAAAGCTCACCCTGACCTCTCAGCAGAGGAGCGGGGACTTTAAAGAGTTTGGCAACCATTTTTGCGCATTTCACCTGGGGAGTTCTCAGAACTGACATGTCCGACTTACTTGAGGGTTTTGAATTTGAACTGACTCAAGGGGGCGATCCTTTAGGGGGGATGTATTCATAGGACCATGTCTATGCTGTAAAGGAGCCTGGAGCTGTTGGACTCTTGTGTTACTGACCAGATGTGGGGAAACAAAGTTGTATATTGTATTTAAAGTTTTCTTTTTCGTTGCCCATGAAGTAAGCTGTTTCTGAACCTTAGTGTTTTACTTCGATGTGTTGCGTATGCGATGTTTTATAATTATAAAATCAATAAACAGATTTGATTCATAAAATAATCAAATGTGGGTGGTGCCCTAACATAGCTTTTAAAAGGTTAGATGGAACCCACTCTGTTTTGTGTGGTATTCCCCCAGACTTTTACCTTCTTTTGCTGAGCCCCTTTTTGTCAGCCAAAGGACTCTCCACACTTTACTTCTGCTAACCAGTGGCAAAGATTTTGTGCTCTCAATTCTAAACAGGATTAAATTAGGATGCACCTAATTGGCACATTTAGGGGCATATTTATACTCCGTTTGCGCCAAATTTGCGTCGTTTTTTTCGACGCAAATTTGACGCAAAACTAACTCCATATTTATACTTTGGCGTTAGACGCGTCTAGCGCCAAAGTTCATGGAGTTAGCGTCATTTTTTTGCGTGAACACCTTCCTTGCGTTAATGAGATGCAAGGTAGGCGTTCCCGTCTTAAAAAATGACTCCCAGGCATGTGCGTGGTATTTATACTCCCGGGCAAAAATGACGCCCGGGAGTGGGCGGGGCAAAAAACCCCGCATTTGCGCCTCTTTTTAGCGCCTGGGTCAGGGCAGGCGTTAAGGGACCTGTGGGCTCAGAATGAGCCCAGAGGTGCCCTCCCCTGCCCCCAGGGACACCCCCTGCCGCCCTTGCTCACCCCAGGAGGACACCCAAGGATGGAGTGACCCATCCCAGGGAAGAAAAGGTAAGTTGTGGTAAGTATTTTTTTTATTTTTTTTTTGTGGCATAGGGGGGCCTGATTTGTGCCCCCCTACATGCCACTATGCCCAATGACCATGCCCAGGGGACAGAAGTCCCCTGGGCATGGCCATTGGGCAAGGGGGCATGAATCCTGTCTTTGCTAAGACAGGAGTCATGTTAATGGCATCTGGACGCCCAAAAAAAATGGCGCAAATCGGGTTAAGACTGACTTGCCCCATTTTTGGACGCCCAAACGCCATTTTTACCTACGCCGGCGCTGCCTGGTGTACGTGCTTTTTTTTCACGCACACCAGGCAGCGCCGGTCGGCTAACGCCATTCAATAAATACGGCGCCCGCATGGCGCTTCAGAATGGCGTTAGCCGGCGCTAATTTTTTTGGCGCAAAACTGCGTTGGCGCAGTTTTGCGTCAAATAGTATAAATATGGCCCTTAATTTACTTACAGGTCCCTAGTGTATGGTACTACATGTATCCTGGGCCTTTAAATTAAATGCTACTAGTTGCACTCATTGTGGCACCCATGGAAGTAGAACCATAAAACATGTCTCCAGACCTTCCTCTACGGCCTGGGTGAGCAGATTTTAAAGTGCCACTTCGACTTGGCATAAAACAACCTTTTGCCAGGCCTAAACCTTACTTTTTAAAATGTATGTCACCCCTAAGGTAGGCCCTAAATGCCCACAGAGCAGGGTGCAAGGTATTTAAAAGTAAAGCATGTACATTTAAAGTTTTACATGTCTTGGCAGTGAAAAACCTTCAAAGTCACATTTCACACATTGAGTCATTCTATAACATACAGAGCTTCATGTCAGTTTGGGAGCTGTTTGAAAGATGATTTAAGGACTCATTTGGAAGTTTGGAAATTACACTTCAAGAAAGTGCCAATTTTCCTACTTAAAATGAAAAAGCTTTTCTACCAGTGACCAGTTTACACTTGACTCATGACCTGTGGTGAGATGTGTAGTGCTCCCAAAGAGTAGACAAAGAGCCCTGGGAGTGGGATTCCCCCATTCGCAGAATCGGCCCCTTGGCGACTAGAAAAATGCGTTTTTGGGTGTACAAAGCCCAAACTGCGATTCAGTAATTTGTTACCGAATCGCAGTTTGGGTTTTGCGATTCGGTATTAGGAAGGGGCTTGTCAAGGGCGTCCCTTTCTAATACCGAATCTAAATGGTATGTATGATTGTTTTGTGACCGCAAATGCGATCGCAAAACAATCGCAGTTAGCACCAATTTCAAATTGGTGCTAACCCATTCGCAAAAAGGAAGGGGTCTCTATGGGACCCCGTCCCCTTTGTGAATGCATGCAGAAACATGAGAAGAAAACCTTTCATTTTTTTTTTTCGAAATGCATTCCATTTTCCATTAAGGAAAACAGGCTGCATTTAAAAAAAAAATACTGCTTTATTCAAAAGCAGTCACAGACATGGTTGTCTGCTGACACCAGCAGGCCACCATCCCTGTGAGTGCCACCATTCCAAATGGGGTCGCAAATTGCGACCTACCTCATGAATATTCATGAGGTAGGTCGCAATTTGCGACCCCATTGGGAATCACAGACAGTGTAATTGACACTGTTTTACATCCGGTTTAGCGACTCGCAGCAACTCGCAGTTTGAGAGTCGCAAAACCGGATCTTTGTACATGTGGCCCTTAGTGCTTTATTCCATGACTCAAAATAAAAGTGTAGCTAAGGGCAGAACTGTGCATGATACCATGTTGCAGACTTCCCTCTTGCAGTAATGATTAGAACAAGTTGTATTTGTTTCTTAGCACCTCATGCCATACATCTGCATGAGGTGTTACTATTACTAAACTTAATGGTGCTCATTTTACTGACCTTAGATGATGGAAAACGGAGAGAGTCGTCCTGAGATTGGAACTTGTGACCTGCAGATCTTTGCAAGTGCCTGCAAGATGTGCTCTGCTCACCGAGTCATCCACTCATGAATACGGATTCTAATTATTCATGAGGCAGCACTCTCTCAGGTGGTGCAGGACTGTGCAAATAACATAGGATAAAAAATTAAACTGGAATTTCCATGATAAGCCAAACCATGAGGGCTGAAAATGCACTGATTAATTAATCTAATAAACCTCTAGAAAAGTTAAAATTAGCTCCGCAAATACCTCACCGTATCTTTATTTCTAGTGTCGAGGAGAATAGCCAATGGCCTGCAAATTCATTGCCAGTGTTTATGTGGCAGTGATTTGTAGTCGGAAATAGTCAAAGTAGATGTGCTGGCTGTACACCATTGGCACATTGTTAAAATAATTATTAGTGGAGTCGTGCCCCAAAAGGCCCAGTACCATACGTGGTCTGCTGAGAAACTGCCACCCACGTTGCACCAAACGCCAAGGAAATATCTCTACACCCCCGACCACTCATGTCTGCCCCAACATAGCAATTCTACTCCCTCGTACAAAATCCTGGAATCTCCACTTTTCTCTACTGTTTGGATCTATTTTTTTTTACAACTACTAATCCCCTGTCTTGCTCTCAGATCCTCTTTTTATCCTTTCCATACACTCATTTTTTGACCACCCTCTTGTTCATTTATGCACTTCTCATTCTATATTTCTATGCCCCCTTCTTTATTCTTTTGAATAAATCTTACTATTATTGCTGTTCTTCTTTTTCTCCTCCCTCATATATCCCCACTCTTATGGTACCACACTCACTTTATTTTGACTTCTGGTTTCCTCCTTCATTCCAAGACATGGCCGCCTTTGTGCCATCCTTTTAAGGCTATATTAACATTTCCTCCTTCATCTTTTCCCTTTTCATTCGTTCGTTATAACATTCTTACTTCTGCTCTCTTCTTCCATCAGCTTTTTAGCCTCATTTCTCTTGGTGTTTGCATGTGTTCTTCCTCTTCTCACTGCCTTCGGTATCTCTGTATCTTCTAGGGCTGAAAACGAATTCAGCACACACCACTCCGAAACTCTAAAATAGCTCTCAACAGGGTGGTACAGAAAATAGGCCTGGGCACCAAAGTGAAAGTGCCTCCTTGTAGCGAATCAGATAACTGAAAAAAGTGACCCACATTTGCAAATCGGGGCAGTTGCAAATTTGTAAAGACACACTGTTTGAGTATTTTGCATGGTATGGTAGATTGCATGCATTTGTGTTTGCTACAAGCAATGGTTGTGGTAATAGGGAAATCACCAGTAAAATACAGCTCGTCAGTCTATAAACCAAGCCCTCAAAAAACGTAAACACCGACTAAACACTGACCTGTCTCACCTGCCTTTATGGCACTGCAAGATTGCCATATAGCCCAGCCTGACCCTGGTTTTCACTACGATTGCATGGCCTTCATTTTGAGGTAAAAAGAACTTGGGGCCAGATGTAGCAAACTGTTTGCGAGTCGCAAACGGTGAAAATCGCCGTTTGCGAGTCGCAAACGTGTGTTTGCTATGCAGAAATGCATTTTGCGAGTAGGAACCGACTCACAAAATGCATTTCTGACTCGCAAATAGGAAGGGGTGTTCCCTTCCTATTTGCGACTCGGGTCGCAAATGGAGTCGCAGTTACCATCCACTTGAAGTGGACGGTAACCCACTCGCAAACTGGAAGGGGTCCCCATGGGACCCCTTCCCCTTTCTGAGTGGACCCAAAAATTATTTTTCAGAGCAGGCAGTGGTCCAAGGGACCACTACCTGCCCTGAAAAAATCAGAAACTAAAGTTTTCGGGGTTTTTTTCTAAGTGCAGCTCGTTTTCCTTTAAGGAAAACGGGCTACACTTGGAAAAAAAAAAACAGCTTTATTTAAAAGCAGTCACGGACATGGAGGTCTGCTGTTCCCAGCAGGCCTCCATCCCCGTGAGTGCCCATAGTCGTTATGGGGGCGCAAATTGCGACCCACCTCATTAATATTAATGAGGTGGGTCTTTGCGACCCCATAGCGACTCGCAGAAGGTGTCTGAGACACCTTTCTGCATTAGGTTTTGCGACTCGGAAATTGCGAGTCGCTCGGAGTCGCAATTTCCGAGTCGCAAAACCTATTGTTGCTACATCTGGCCCTTAGTGAGCTTTTTAAACATACATACTGCACAATTCATATAACTAAATAGGTAAATATGGGCAAGTGACGGGACCATAACACTTAAGAAGCCGAGCTATTGATATATACCTGAACACCAAACTCTGTCAAGCTGCCGCTCCTCTTCCCAGAAGGTGCTGTGATACATGAAAAAATGCTCGAAAACAACCAGGAATTCATGCACTCACGGAGACTAGAATACGTATTTATTTAAATCACCAGTACAAACATAAAGGCTTTATTATGAGGCTGGCGGTCTGAAGACCTCCAGGCCCCTCGGTTGGGCTACCATGGCTGTGGCAGTTTGACCACCACATCACGAGGTTGGCAGCCAGACCTGCCAACCTTCCGCCATCCGCGCAAGGATCAGTGATCCCGACGGAATGACGACGGTCTTGGTTTTAATCAGACTGATTACAATCTAGTTCTCCACCAGCCTTTTCATGGCAGTCTGACCTCCATGAAAAGGCTGGTGGAGAACAAGTGCAGGGGGCCACAAGAACCCCTGCACTGCCCATGCCTATGGCCTATGGCATGGGCAGTGCAGGGGTCCCTCTGCCCAGCACCCTCGAAATTTGCACTGTCTGCTGTGCAGACAGTATGCATTTCGAGGTTGCTGGCGTGCCCTGCGTGTGGCAGCATTGCCACCGGCTCTATTATGAGCAGAGGACAATGCTGATGCATCTTTCCCACTAGGCTGACCGGCAGAAAGTTGTGGGAAAGTCATAATGGGGCCAGCAGGGAAGTCGCCAGCACCGTCAGAAGTTTGGTGGACGGATATTGCCATCTGCCAAACTCATAATCTGCCCCAAAGTTTTGGCAGACACGTTTTAGCAGAGCCTCTTTATCAATGTCAAGCTTGTCGGCTAAAATTCACTGTTTTAATAAACATAGGGACATTTCATAGTGCACGCACTCACATTTTATAGTCCCTGCTGACGAGGAGCATGGTGGCCATCTTTAAAGTGCAAAGCTCTAGTGCCTAAAATACAAATGTTATCTCCGTGATCACAATTCAATCCAAATGCTGAATTCATCTGAAAAAATATGATGCTACAAATAATTTTAAAAACAATAAAAATCAAATCAAAATAAATCAACAATCCCTTAATTCTCACATTCTAATAATCATATGATATGTGTTGCTGCTCCATCATACAATCCAGTGCTTTATGCCATGCCCCCTAATGAATGTCTGAAACATTTTCAGTCGAATTGTGATCATGGAGATAACATTTGTATGTTCGGCTATAGATCGTGATTGTTAGGATGTAAAATAGCCATTATAAAAGATTAATGCCCTCATTACAACATTGGCGGTAAGTGCTGCTTACCGTCATGCTGACTGCCGCCAACATACCGTGACCACGGCGGTATACCGCTACGGGTATTATGACCCACACATAGAAATCCGCCACTATACAGACATCCACACAAGTCTGCCAGCCCAAAGGTCAGTGATAAACTGTCGGTACCAAAACCCACACCGTTACTCCAACAGAAATACGCCCACAGCATCATGACCCAAAAATCACCACGGCGGACATTCAACCGAGGTAAGACATTCGAGATACATACAGCCGTGCTCAAAATACACACACACTAACAAAACAGCCCCACATTGGACAATTCAAACTACACACACCTGACACACATATACACACACCACACCCACACACCCACAACACTATAAAACACACACACACAATACCCACAACCCTTTACGACCCAAACATTTTGGCAAGTGAGAGAGACACAAGCCAGGACCACCCACTGAATCTGAGCCACAAAACACCATCACCCATACACCATCCACGCACCTCACATCACACACCCCAACACATCACCCCACACACCCTCACACATACCACTCACACTACACCCATGGCACCACAAAGACACCCCAGGTTCTCAGAGGAGGAGCTAAGGGTCATTGTGGAGGAAATCATCCGGGTAGAGCCAAAGCTATTTGGATCACAGGTGCAGCAGACATCTATTGCAAGGAAGATGGAGCTATGGCGGAGAGTCGTGGACAGGGTCAACGCCGTGGGACATTACCCAAGAACAAGGGATGTCATCAGGAAGAGGTGGAATGACCTACGGGGGAAGATGCGTTCCGTGATAGCAAGACACCAGGTAGCTATACAGAGGACTGGCAGTGGACCCCCACCTCCTCCCCCACAAATAACAACATGGGAGGAGCAAGTCTTGGTGATCATGCATCCTGAGGGCCTCGCAGGTGTAGCAGGAGGACTGGACTCTGGTAAGTCAAATCTTTACTACTTTATCCCCCACCCTACCTGCATGCCATCACAAACAACAACCCCTACCCTCACCCCCATCACCCCACCACCTCACATATACTCTACCATCACTGCCCACCCATCCCAATCCCAAGCCCTGCATGCAACACCAATGCATGGACCCCCATCACAGACCTGCATGGACACCCATCACCACAGCATGCACACTAGTGACAACCACTTAGCCAAACCAAGCACAACTCACACAAGCCAAAGCTGCCTTGCTAATAACAACCATAAAGGGAAACATATCCATGCACAAGATGGCACACGCAGATACAATAACACTGCATTTACATCCCCACAGGACCCCCACTCAACGTCACTGGAGAGGAGGTGCCTGCCACATTCAGTCCCCCCCAAAGAGGCCCACAGTGATGACAGCAGCTCTGCATGCCTGGATCACGATGACAAACCTGGCCCATCAGGGACCACTGGACAGTCGGTGACCCAGCCACAGTCCCAACCCACCACAGAGCCTCCCCCTCAGGTAACACCAGCACAGCACCCACCCAGCGGGCCCATCCCTCTGTCCCCAGGACACATGAATCAGCAGTGTGTCCACCACTACAGGGACCCCAGGCAACCCCACAAACACAGTACGATTAGGGACCTGGGGTCAGTGGGCATATGGTTCAGGGGACAGAGGCACAGGACAACAGGGAAGCTGGGAGGACTGCTGTTCGACAGGGGGAGGACAGGCCTAGGGAACCGACTCTCCACAAGGCACTCACCAACATCCTGGGAGCATACCACCATTCCCAGGAGACCATGGGCCAGATACTGGCCAAGCTGCAGGAGACCCAGCGGCTGCAGGAGGGACAGTACCTGGGGATCAGGGAGGACCTGAGGGACATCCACACCACCCTGGTCACCATTGCAGGGGTGCTGGCAGACATGGCCAACACCATGAGGGAGGCAGTGGCACACCAACAGGCCCCTGACACTAGCCAAATGGAAGAACAGCCCTCCACCTCTGCCGGCTCTAGTGGACAGGAGGCCCCGCCACAGGGCCAACAGGCCACCAGCACCCCACCCCCTGCAGAAGGAAAACCACCTTCAAATGGTCCCTGCGATCCAGCCAGAAGCCAGAGATCTTTGCCAAGACCCCCGGCAGGAAATAAGACTCTCCTGATTGTCACCCTTCTGTCCCACTCTGTCACCCTGTCCATCTTGAACTGCCATTGCTCCACTTCCTATGCCCCCTTGGACAATGCACCTGTGATACAAATAGACTGGGCTCTACCCTGGACTTTCCTCCATCAGCAACCATCTAATTGCAATTCCCCCTACACTTATTAGCACATAAATAAACACCCTTGGAACAAATTCAAGTATGGAGTCTGTGAATTCTATGACAAATGTATTAGTTTCACAAACTGTAAACATTGACATTCAAATGTACTGCAATACTTACATAGGTATGACCTGTAGTGGGCAGCAGTAAACACACCAGGAGCCACAGTGGGGCACAGAGATCTGAAAATAGAGATGCCAAAGGGTACAGTAAGTGGCCATAGAAATAGGGAAATCAGGCTGCCATGTTCAATGTCAAACACAAAACTGCAATGGAAGGTGAAGTTACAGTGTCTTACCTGTGTGTCATTGGCAGTACTGTTGAATTAGTGTGCTTCTGTTGTCCACATCTTCTTCCTCTGCCTCCTCTTTGTCACTGTCCACAGGCTCCACCGCTGCCACACGACCATCCCCAGGCTCATTCTCCTGCAGAAAAGGCACCTGGAGTCTCAAGGCCAGGTTGTGCAACATGCAAGATGCAACGATGATCTGGCACACCTTCTTGGTTGAGTAGTACAGGGATCCACCTGTCAGATGGAGGCATCGGAATCTGGCCTTCAGGAGGCCAAAGGTTCTCTCAATGATCCTCCTTGTTCACCCATGTGCCTCATTGTAATGTTCCTCGTCCCTTGTCCTGGCATTCCTCACTGGGGTCAGTAGCCATGATAGGTTGGGGTAACCAGAGTCACCTGCAAATATTTGAGGAATACCTGTTAGCCACACACTCACCCTTAGGGCCAAACCCACACCCATATACATACATCAACTGGGTGGGGACCATGGGCTCACCTATTAGCCACACCCTGTGCCTCTAGAGTTGAGACATCACATATGGGATGCTGCTATTCCTCAAGATAAAGGCATCATGCACAGAGCCAGGATACTTGGCATTGACATGGGAGATGTACTGGTCCGCCAAACACACCATCTGCACAGTCAGAGAGTGAAACCTTTTCCTATTTCTGAACACTTATTCATTTCTCTGGGTGGGGGAACAAATGTAATATGTGTACCATCAATGGCACCAATGATGTTGGGAATATGTCCCAGTGCATAAAAGTCAGCCTTCACTGTGGCCAAATCCTCCACCTGGGGGAATACGATGTAGCTGCGCATGTGTTTCAACAGGGCAGAAAACACTCTGGTCAGCAAATTTGAGAACATTGGCTGAGACATCCCTGATGCCATGGCCACTGTCGCTTGGAAGGAACCACTTGCCAGGAAATGGAGCACTGACAGGACCTGCACTAGAGGGGGGATACCTGTGGGGTGGCAGATAGCTGAAATCAGGTCTGGCTCCAATTGGGCACACAGTTCTTGAATTGTGGCCATATCAAGCCTATAGGTCAGCATAATGTGCCTGTCCTCCATTGTCGCCAGGTCCACCAGGGGTCTGTACACATGGGGATGTCTCCATCTCCTATTCATCCTCAGCAGTTGAACTCTAGGGTGAAAAACGGTGAGCAGAAGGTCACATTCACACATATGTCAATATTAATATGCATTTCTTCCTTTACAGAAACAGTATGTGAACTTGTGAGTCAGTTGATGTGGCAATGTCTGCTGTGACGCAGTTAGGTGCCATGGCCTGTGCCCCCCTGAACTAGCGGCTGCCTGACCTGTGAGGAAAGACAAGTGGAAATTAGGTAATTCCGCTGGCGTTGTTTGCCGTTGCGGTCGGCGGTCGATGACCACCGCGCAAGGTCGCATTGATTATCATTGGGCCCTATGGGTTCCAGGAGCCAATGGCGATGTACGCCAGCAGTGACGGTACGCTTCGCCGCGGACGTGGCTGCCATTTTCTATCTGTGCACTCACTTGCTACCTGACCTTCAACAGGAGAGAACCTACACTGCAAGTGCTGCTGTGACCTGTGTCTGGAAGCGACAATGGCTCGAGTGTTTGGGGAAAGGGCCCCTGCCTTCACTTCTGAGGAGATGGAGAGACTAGTGGATGGGGTCCTACCCCAGTACACTTTACTCTATGGTCCTCCAAACATACAGGTGAGTACACTGTGATTGTGATGCGTGGGTGAGGGGTCCTGGGCAGAGTGCTGCATGTATGGTGGTCATTGTATGTGCGTAAGGGGATGGAAGGGATATGGTGGGCCATGAGTATGACAGTATGGATGGTATGACTAATCCCTTTTCTGCAGTGTTTTTTCTGCAGTTCAGTGCCCATCAGAAAATGGGTATTTGGCGTGCCATTGCCAAGGAGGTGCGTACCCTGGGGGTCTTTGACAGGCGGAGCACCCACTGCCGCAAATGGTGGGAGCACCTGCACCGCTGGGCAAGGAAGACGGCAGAGGCCCAGCTGGGTCTGGCCGCCCAAAGAGGAAGGGGTACCCGTCGTACCCTGACCCCCCTGATGTTCCGCATCCTGGCGGTGGCCTATCCGGAGTTGGATGGGCGCTTGAAAGCATCACAGCAGCCACAAGGGGATGAGTTCAGATTCAGAATCATGACTTTGCACGTGTTAAGGTTTTGCCTGGATGGGGGATGTGGGCTGTGGGTGCCCCTAGCCCAGAGCAAACATGACAGGTATGTTCAATGATGGGCAAGCTCAGATGCACACCAACCCCAATAGTGTTAGTGGGCATCTACTACTGGGCAGGGTTCTATGTGTTTCAGGTGTGCAGCTAATGCTGTTAGGCATTGTACCCCATGGGCTGATGACTAGCATTGTAACTGGTAGTGCATGGCCTAGTGCATAGGGCTGTTACCTGTGTGTTGTGTACGCCAACTGTAGTGTTGTTGCTGGCATTGACCAAGTGTATCCTCTGTTTCTCCCCACCTCTTGTTGTTTTGTCACCCTGTCCTTGTGTGCATTAATCATCTGGCGGAGGAACAGAGGCACAGGCGACGGAGGGAGCTGCATCCCACATGGGCCTGGAGACCGAATCCACCGACGGTGAGGGCACCAGTGGGACGAAGGGTGAGGGGAGCACCATGATGGAGACAGGAGGGGACACTACCAACAGCGACTCCTCCTCCGATGGAAGCTCACTGGCGGTGGTGGACACCTCTGTGCCCACCCCAACAACAGGTACAGCCGCCACCCCGTACCAGCACCACCCTCCCAGCAGCCCTTCAGCGTGTTTTCTGTGCCTGTTCACCCAGGAGGGTAGGCATCTCCTTCGCCCCAGGCACCTCAGACCCTGCCCCAGTCAGCCCTGCTGTCCTGAGTGTGGAGGCTTTTGACCTCCTCAGATCCCTCTCTGTTGGGCAGTCAACCATACTGAATGCCATCCAGGGTGTAGCAGGGCATTTGCAACAAACAAATGCATACCTGGAGGGCATTCACTCTGGCGTGGCGGCCCAACAGAGAGCATTCCAGGCTCTGGCCTCCGCACTGATGGCAGCCATTGTCCCTGTCTCCAGCCTCCCCCCTCCAACTTCCTCTACCCAGTCCCAGTCCCAATCCCCTCAACCCCAGCCTATCCCAAGCACACGTTCAGAGCAGCAATCACCCAAATCAACACACAGAAGTGGTTCAGGCAAACACAAGCACCACACTTCATCTCACAGGCACTCACACAAGCACCATCCCCATGCAGACACACCAACATCCACTGCCTCCACTGTGTCCCCCTCCTCCTCCTCGTCCACCTCCCTCCCAGTAGCGTCTCAACTCACACCTGCATACACTACATCCTCATCCACTACCTCCATCAACAGCACACCTATCACTACACGCCCCTCACTGGCAGTCAACATCCCCACATCCATGCACACATCCCCTGTGTCCTCTCCCACTGTGTCTGTGACCCCTCCTCCCAAAGTACACAAACACAAGCACACACACACCCAACAGCCATCCACCTCACAACAGCATCCAGCCCATGCACATGCACCCAAACACAGCAGACTGACACCTCCTACAACCACTCCCTCTTCCTCCACTCCCAAACCTTCCCCCTCTTCCCGCCCCAGTGTCCCTAAGAAATTTTTCTTCGCCACCATTGACCTATTCCCTACCCCTCCCCCCACCCTTCACCTCGGGCCAGAGTGGCCAGAAACCAGCCCAGCACCTCAGCCACCCAGTCCATGGCCACTGTGGTTTCTGCAGCTGTGAGAGGCTCTAAGGAGGCACCCTTCAGTCCAGCCAGTGTGCGAGCACCACCTGCCAAGGCCAAAAAGGGTCCACCACCTGGCAACGGCAAGAAGGGGACACCAGCCAGGAGGGGGAAGGAGACACAACCAGCCAGCAAGGGCAAGACAAAGACTCCAGCTGGCAGAAGCAAGGAGGCACCACCATCTGCGAAGGGCAGGAAGGCGTACAGAACACCAGCCATGGCACTTCAGCCATCCGAGGCTGCAGGTGAAGGCCTGGAGGCTACCACCACCACTGCCTGCACCACCACCTGCACCGCGGCCAGCACCACCACCTGCCCCGCCGCCAGTAGCACCACTGCCAGCAGCAGCAGCCCCAGTGGGCAGCCGTCCGAGGCTGCAGGTGAAGGCCTGGAGGCTACCACCACCACTGCCTGCACCGTGGCCAGCACCGCCACCTGCACCGCAGCCAGCACCGCTACCTGCCCTGCCGCCAGCAGCCCCAGTGGTCAGCCGTCCGAGGCTGCAGGTGATGACCTGAAGGCTACCACCACCACTGCCTGCACTGACACCTGCACCGCGGCCATCACCGCCACCTGCACTGCGGACAGCACCACCACCTGCCCCGCTGCAAGCAGCACCACTGCCAGCAGCAGCAGCCCCAGTGGGCAGCCGTCCGAGGCTGTAGGTGATGACCTGGAGGCTACCACCACCACTGCCTGCACCGCCACCTGCAGCGCAACTGGCATCCACTGAGCAGCCGTCACCGCCAGAGAGCAGTGTGTAGTGGTGACTACATGGGCTACAGTGCGTCCTGGACCCTGCAACACCTGTCGGTGTGACACACAGGTGAGAGACTGTGACTTTGCCCCATCCAGGATGAAGCACACTGTGCACAGGGCCCCTCCAGAACCAGTGGAAGAAGCAATCCACTCAGCCCCTCCTTGCCAGGATGAAGCACAATGGGCACAAGGCCCCCTCCAGAACCAGTGGAAAACTGGCACCCACTTGAGAGACTGTGACTTTGCACTCCCCAGGACCAAGCAGTGGGCAAACCACCCACTTGAGAGACTGTGGCCTTGCACTCCCCAGGACCAAGCAGTGGGCATGGAGAGACTGTGGCCTTGCACTCCCCAGGACCAAGCAGTGGGCATGGAGCCCCCTCCAGGCCAGTGGCGTTATACCATCTTCCGGCTGAGATGCCCCCCCATTCCCTGTCCCCCTGAGGTACCTGTGTGTTTTCGACCTGATGCCCCTGCAGTGTTCTCTCCGTATTGAGGCAGAAGTCAAGTGTGGCCTTGGCCTATGTGTTTTGGCCCAGTGGGCTATGGACATTTTGGAGTGGGCATTGTCCCTCCTTGTGTATATATTGTACATACTGTTTATTTCTTTCTGAAAGTATTTCTCAAAATTACTAATATTAAAGTCCTTTTAATCCATTACTTTTGTCCTTGCGTTATTCCTGAGGGTTACTGGGGGTATATGTAATGTTGTTGCATGTGTTTGTGTGTATGGTGTTGGCGGTGAGGGTGGTGGTGGCGGTGTTGCGTATTGCGTGTGTTTGTCACTCTCTTTTTCCTCCCCTCTCCCCTGTGTGCTAGGTGCAGTACTCACCGTGGTTGTCTTCGCCGGCGTTCATGCTCCTGGTGTATGAGAAGGTACACCAGCATGGGGAACACCTGCAGTTCGGGCTCCATGGTGTCCTGGTTGTTCTTTGAGTGTCGAGAGGTGCGTTGTTTCCCTTCTGTGTTCTGTTTCCGCCGTGCTTTTGATGACGTTGGTACCGCCCCGGAAAAGGTGGCGGATGGGCGTGTTTTAATGCAGTGGGTGGTACACTGTCTTCCGCCTGGCTGTTGGCGGTTACCGCTGCGGTGTTCGTTGCTACCGCCGTGGCGGTCGGAGTGTTAAAGTGGCTTTTTGTGTTGACAGTTTCCGCCACGGTGATGATTCAAATTTTTTTACCGCCGGCCTGTTGGCGGTATCACCGCCGCTTTATCACCGACCGCTAGGGTTGTAATGAGGGCCTAATTGTTGAAGTACTGGTTAGCCCTCAAATACGCATATAGGTGATGGTTGATGCTGTGTATAGAAAGGAGATCATTGTGACCTCTGATATAAGTGAACAGGATAGTGATATCAGTATGGAATACATAATAGATTGTATATGGAACTAAACACTTCAAAATGGCTGAGATTCTAACTTGGATTCTCTATGTAAATAAACTGTATAGTCCGCTTTCTCTGTTTTTGTAATGCACGCACTGACGGTGATAAGTAATGGAATTGTTTGTGTGTGGGTTTACCTGCAAACAAGGAAACCTGGTTTCCGAAATGCATTGTTTTTTTGTTGCCAGCTACAATAAATCTTTCCTAACTTCTGGAGTGTGTTGGTGAAAGAAGGCCCAGCCTTGAGAGACTGGTTATCTATCTATCTATCTATCTATCTATCTATCTATCTATCTATCTATCTATCTATCTATCTATCTATCTATCTATCTATCTATCTATCTATCTATCTATCCATCTATCCATCTATCTACATATATATATACACATATATGTGTATATATATATATATACAACTCTTCCTCTCCTACCGACAAGGAAAACGCTGATAGCCACAAGAGACTATTCAGTAAATTCAGGATAATTCTATTAGGCATAGACAGGACCCAACACGTTTCGGCTCCAACCTTGAGCCTTACTCACAGATGGTCGTGGTCTCTTTATATAAAGTTTTTAAAGGAACAAGTACACATATGCTTACACGTTTATAAAACTTGAAAATAATACGACATGTATAACAATGAATTAATCCACTTTTCATAGGACATTAGTCTGTTGAATTTCTTAAATATACACAAGAAAATTCTCATTAGGGTAAATTGGTTTTCCACTCTAACTCACTAAATTAAAAACCAAGAAAGTATACACAAAATAATTGATCGCACAATCAATTCAATATGATGCTATAGCCTAAGTATTGGTATTTGGGAAAATCAGACCCTGCAATAGGTATTCAGATGACACCCCACCCTCTTGTGACCATCCCAAATCTAGATCAGTTAAATACATACTAGTACAGAGTTACATGGCAAAACAGAAAAAAGAAGGTTATTTGCAGGAACAGCGTGGCTTTAGGTGTGGGAGATGCAAGGCATGTAAAGGAAGTAAAAAATCGAAAAACGTACTAGTTAACAAAAGGAAGAACTGGTAATATCAACAAATTCATTACCTGTAACAGTGAATACTGTATATATGTTTTGATTTGCCTGTGTGGTCCCCAGTGTGTTGCCAGCATAATTTTCCCAGTCAAAGAAAATACTTGAACATTGTAGGGATATAAAGATTGGCGATCCAAATTATCCTACAACCAGACCTTGGTGCCAGGAACATGCACAGAACCCTGACACTCTATCTTTTTTGGGATTGACAGGATTGCCATGACTCTAGAGCTGTCACCTCAAGTTGGGCTTCCATCACAGTTTTGGAGTCCTGGATGGCCTGTAGGAACTTCTCAAACATCCCTGTATGTTTTTCTAGTGTTCATTCCAACCGATAGTCGGGTCCAGCAGGGGAGACCGTCAGTATGGCCATGATCAATTTCTGGAACCCCATGCAAAGTCCAAAGAACACAGACACAGGGGTAAAGCGATAGGGCCAGCGTCTTGCCACATGCTGTCCCTGTCAGGATGTCCCTAAATTCCTGGTCAGTAATGCATTTTTTTGGGGCACTTCCTGCGCTGTCAGCACCTTACAACCCCACCAGGGTCACAGTTAAGTTCGAAGCTCCCTGAGCATCATCCACACAAAAAATGATAGGTTGTTTATAGGGCTGGAAATAAGACAAATGTGTGCCCTCTGTTGATAGGCTGCTCACAGCACTCACCAGAGATTGTCCAGTCCTAGGGGACCACAGCGCAGGTCTTTGCACAGGCCTCCCCCTCACACAATGGCCCCAAAGCATCGGCTGGCAGTGCGAGGAGCAAAAAGCGTCTGTCGTGCCACCAGACGGGGCCATGTGGCAGCGTCACTCTCCGTTGGGTACTCTGCTGCCCACTCCAAGGGGCCAAACCCTTCAGGGTAGGAAAGCAGTGTTCCTCGGGGGTCTTGCACTGCAGTGCCAGTGCCACCTCCTGTGGCTATGAAAGCTAAAGGCAGAAGGAGGGCAGCCAGTCCTCGAGGGGCAGATTCATCTGTAGCTGTGCTCTGCAGCTCAGCAGAGATTGCGAGTCCCAGTCGCCTGGGGGCAGACCAAATGCCGAGCCTCCCCAGACCTCGCAGGTCTTTTTTCTGGCTCCCCAGGATGCCGCTCTTCAGGACACACCCCGCTGTAAGCTCCACTTACCTAGATGGCTGGGATGGGGCCGTAACACCAAGGAAGACGCCGCTCACCTGTTGTGACCTAAGGCTACAATGGGTGCAGGCCGGGTTCTGTTGTCTCTGCTGCTGGCACACTTCCTCAGACCTTCATGTCCCTGGAGGAGGACTCCAGCCCTGCAGATAGTCAAACCTCAGGTAGGGGGGTCCTCACCAGTTAGTGAGGGGCTTGATGGGTCAGTGGAGGAAGGATGTTTGGGGATGGGCCCAGAATAAAGTGCAGCCTCACAGTGAGGTGACCATCTTTCGACGCCATCTTGGTCACACCACTACCTGTGATTATTTCTTCTGGTAGTAAGAATGCATGAACCCCACCTCCCCAGGCAGATCTCAGCCCTGGGAACCCCATTTCCCTGGCCTATCCTAAATATTTAATGTTTTTTTTGGATTGGGTGGCCTCGTGGCTCCCACCCCAGGCCGACCTCGGCTCCGGGGATCACTTCCCCCAAAGCCCAGCCTAGACATTTCATTTTTATTAGGGTTGGGGTGGTCGCGAGGCTCCCTCCCCAGGCCAATCTAGGCCCCAGCAACCCCACCCCCCCGCAACTCTATCCCCGAGGCATGGCCTAAATGTTTTGGGGGGGAAGGGGCTGCACAGCCCCCCCCCTTCCTAGGTTGATCTTTGCCCCGGGGCCCCCATACCCCAAGGCCTGGTCTAATTATTTACATTTGTTTGAGGGAAGGCTGATCTCGGTCCCAGGGACACCATTCCCCAGGGCCTGGCTCTGTGACCTGGGTGCCTCCCAGGGCACACAGTGACAATGTTGGGGACCACAGGGGAGCCTGAAGGCCCCTGCGGTCCCAGCCGGCTCCCCACCTCCTGTGGGGACACAGAGGGGGAGTTGCCACAGAGAGGGAGCTGCTTTCTCTGTGAGAGCAATGTTTGCTCCATTTCCCTGCCTGCATCTCGGCGGGCAGGCATCTCGGCGGGCAGGAAAACAGAGGAAACCTCCACTTGCATGAAGTTGTTGACAGCTCTCACTTCATCAGAGCGGAGTGTTTGCTGTGACTTGGTGGGAGCTGTCGAAGCATCCACCAAGTCACAGAAAACAGCTATGTCCTGGGGGTGGGCACCCCGGGACATAGCAGGAGCCGGCCATGGGGGGGGCAGTCTCCAGGGCCATCAGTGGCTCTACGAGGGGGGCCCCCTCAAACATCAGTAGCTCCAGGGAGGTGGAGGTCTCTGGTGCCGGGGGTCCGAAACAGACCCTCTTTTTCTTGTTAAAATCAGCCCCGTGGAGGTAGCATCCCTGGGGCCGAGGGGGAGGGGATGTTTTGTGGCTCCCTGCATTAGATTTTAATTTCTGCCCCAAGGAGGTGGCACATTACATCTGGTTAAAGCCGGGAGGCCCCTCCATATTACATATACTTGAAGCCATGGGGAGGTGGTGGTCCCGGTGCTGAGGGGGTGCGGGCGCCCCACGCATTACATATAGTTGAAGCACTGGGGAGGTGGTGGTCCCCTGGGCTGCGGAGGAGGGGGGCGGGACAGGCACTCCCCCGGCAATCAAAATATCAGTGCTCTGGGACCTGGCCCATCTGGGGTCTGCATTTAAAGCAAGCACAGAATTTTTTACTTTTTTTTTGCTAGATCTGCAGTAAAAATTATTTTAAATGCTTTTCTGCTCTGGGGTGTCCCTCTTGGACCCCAGCACCAGAGCTAAGAGGGTCAGGGGGTCCCTTCCCTGACCTCATTTGTTTTTTCACATCTTTTTTTCTGTGTCTCGGCTGAGGCCAAGTCTCAATATGGCTGCCAACACCTCCTTGTTGAAGTGTTGTCAGCCAATCAGATCTCAGCACAAGATTGGGAGGGTTTGGATTTTCTTCAGTTTCTCAAAAACTACTGAACAGATTCACACCAAATCATAAAAGGGTGCTTTCTGGATGAGGACCTAGCTTCCTGCCAAATCTAGTGTAATTCCGTTCAGTGGTTCGCTGTTCAAATTCCATATAGAAAATAAGTGGGGGAAAAATGTTTTAGAACCCCTCCTTTTAATCAGCCCCCGTTTCACAGATCACTCCGAAACTTTCCAGACAGCAGCTGACATGAGTATTTTTGGGGAAAAATTTGTGAAGATTTGTCAACTGGCGCCAAAGATATAGGCAAGTAAAAAACGTTTTTTCTATAGAAACTAGGTCCTAACTACAACTACCTATTGGTAACTGCCAGTAGGTTTCATATATATAGATATCGAAAAAAACTGTTCCACTGAAAGTCGGCTACATCCACCATGCAAGGCTGGTGCTGACCAACGGTCATGACCCCCATTTTTAAAATTTGAAATTATTTTGATAAATTGGGGAAGTACAAATAATAATGTGAAACCTTTTTGTTTTTGCTCTTGTTCATGTTTTTTAGGAATGTTAGAGAGAAAAGATATTATTATATAAAATATTTTCTTTTTTGTTGAAATATTTCTTTAATGTCTATGAACTGGGTGTGTTTAAGTTCAAGGGTGATTGAGCACAATTTTTTTTTTTATTGGGCCATGATGAAGACACTTCGGTTTTGAAACTCATAGCCAATTTCTTGAGTATTGATGTTACCCGTACATTTTAAATTTAAATCATTGTCATTAATATAATTTATGAACTTTCCAGCACTCTCCACGTTTCCTTTCCAAATCACAAAGATGTCATCTACATAACGCACCCACATTACAATGTAATCATTCCAAACATCTAAAGAGATGTGAAGGACCTCAAGTATAGTGTAATAGATGGAATATCAAAGGATTCTAGAGGAGGAGATAGAGAGGTAAAGTTGAGGATACTTGAGTCAAGATATATAATAACAACCTTAGACTTAAGGAGTGAAGAATTATATGTACATCAGAAAAGATAAAATGATTCATTAAAAACATGAGAAATTATATCTTTGCAATTTAACAGTGTAGTAAGTAAGATAAAGTTACTTCTAATCAGAGAAAAAATATTAGTAGATTATGAGATCATGAATAATGAATTTATTGAATCGACACAGTTTTTATTGGGCGGCTTAGAGCGTTTAATTTACCTAAGAGCAGGTACTCCTAAGTTTACGAGGTTATTTTTCATTGTTGCAGAAATTTTTTATTAAATGAATATACAGTATCTAATTAGCTGCCAGCCAAAATGTGGAGATATCAGTGCTATTGGGATCTGTTGAGAAGTGGTAGCGAGCGGGGATGTTTTATTGATAAAATTCATTTGATGAATGAATACATATGATTGGCTGTTTTTTGTAGGTATTATGTAACTATCACTGTCGTTCTGTCCTTTTTAGAAGTATTTACGAACGATGATTTTCAACTTAGATAAAACAGTAAATTATATACATTACATAAAATATAATGTGAAATATAATTAAATGTCGCCAATTATGTTTTAAATTGAAATGGAGAAATGTTCTTTGGACCGAATAATGTTGAACGATACAATCCTGTGACGAGAATAAAAAGTAAACAAATATTGCGTCCAACAGGCCGATGAAGGCAGAGATGCCGAAACGCGTTCCTGTTGATTTTGCTGAATAAACTACATTGAATATCCGCCTTAGAGTGCTGATCCTTTTTGTAGAAGAAGGAGTAAAGTGGAAAAATATATATACTTCGGTGTTATATGTATGATTGGTTTGTCGTGCTGTTTTTTTAATCTTATGAGGACAGCATGCCACATGACGTCAAGTATTTTGTGTATCTAAATTAGATCTCTCACTGTATATGGTGGTCTGATGTATTGTAGCCTCCTATTTGCTGATTCCACTCTAGCTAGTGTGTCAGGTCTGCCTCTGCCACCTCAGTCAGGCTGTCATGGTGCTAAGGAATCCTGAACCTGACTATTTTTAAATACACTTAGAGCCTCATTACGACTTTGGTGGTCTTTTGGCAAGACTACTGCGGTGGCGGCTGCCAAAAGACCGCCATGCTGGCGGTATTCCGACCACCGTATTAGGAGTCACACACTGAAGGCTACCAAAAAACAGCCACAATTCCGAGTTCCACCACCTGCACCACCAGCCCAATAACCTTCCACCCACAAGATAATGAACCACAAATCCCGACATTGGTTCTTCCATGGTGGAAAACCACTGCCAGTCCGAACCATTTCTCTCAAAAACTCACCTCAGACACAACACCACATTGGACCGTTCGAATATCCCACACCTGACACACACACACACACAGCAGGCACACCTACTCACAGCACTAAATAACACCCCACCACACAACCCACAATCCTTTGCTACCAAAACGACATTAAAGACAGAGAGGAGCCACAACCGAACGACTCAGCGCTTGTACACCATAGGCACATATACACTTCACACTCAGCACACACCACACAACTGCACGATCAACACTATACACACATCACTACTGCACACAAACACCACAACCAACCAACACACACAACCAAACACCCCTACCCCACCAAGCATCCTAAACTGCACCCTTACACACATAACACCCACCCCCACACACAACACAACCACCATATCCCATCAAAAGCACTCACGCTTCACAGACGAAGAGTTGAGGGTCCTGGTCGATGAAATTGTCAGGGTAGAGCCACAACTGTTTGGAGCACAGGTACAGCAAATACCAATTGCCAGGAAAATTGAGTTATGACAGTGAATTGTCGACAGGGTCAACTCAGTGGGCAACCATCCATGCACAAGGGAGGACATCAGGAAGCGGTGGAACGACCTATGGGGGAAGGTGCGTTCCATGACAGCGAGACACCAAATTGCCGTGCTGAAGACTGGCGGTGTGCCCCACATCCTCCCTCAGAGTTTACATCATGGGAGAAGAAGGTCTTGGACATCCTGCATCCAGAGGGCCTGACCGGAATACCCAGAGGACTGGACTCTGGGATGTAGCTAACAGTCCCCTGGCACAAAATCGTTTGGTCCAGCATGCCTTCTCATCACTCAATCACTCCCCAATTCACCCATTCTTCCACTACACCTCCCATCCAATCACCTAATGCCCCTCTCCTGCATGCCACACCACCACCCAACCCCAATGCTCACACAGTCCCTGCCAAGTGCACAGTTTACACTGCCAATCACAGTCATTACGACTCCCTCAATGCACCTGCCCATCGCATCAAAACCTACAATGTGCACATCACATAACATCTCTTGCAGATATGACTAATGCCCCTGCTACACCAACTGAATGCTTCGAATGAGGACCACTACATGGCAATGACAGCAATGCTATGGCACAACACAATGCCAAACAACGCCAAACACAGACAGCACTGTCACCAAGCCTAAGGGACATCTATCCAGATCAACAACCTTGAAATGGACTGATCAAGGGCCAGAAAGTAAGAAGGTATACTCCATGCACAGACAGGGCAAGCAATCTTACATAAACATATACCCTCCTCCCACTTGGACACCATGCTGCAATGTACAGCCATACCCACTCACAACTAGCAAGCCTGAATTGCCACCTGCTAACGGCACACCTGTCATGTGAACCACCACACAGGAACAGAACCCACCCACCGAGCTAAAGTTACCAAGCCTGACCGACAACAACCCCTATGGAGCATGGTACATATGTCACAATCCACTATCCACAAACTGTGTTAGCAGTGCTTCATCGGTCATTGCCATTGCTGGGAATCAAGTCAAGCCACTGTATGCATCAGATAAAGACATAACCATTCACACCTCCACCATTTAACCCTCTCTTACTCCATCCACAGGTACCCCTGCCACTGCCACCATGGAGAGGATACCCAAGACTGCCATCCCTCCCCAGGCTGAAGGCCCCATTGAGGACAACGCTGCTGGATGTCTGGATAGTGACGACCTACCTGGCCCATCTGGGACCCCCGGTCAGTCTACCCCTCCCTGCCTCACCCTGCCCACATCAACCACCCCCCTACCCTGTGGCACCAACATCAAAGCCAACCTTTCATCCCCAAACCTGTGTCCCAAGGACTGTTCAAACTATAATGTGCCCCACAGTACAGGGACTTGAGTCGATCCCTCACACCCAAGACAATGAAGGTCCTACTGATGCTGGGAGTGGGCACACCGTGCCAGGGGCACAGGCACATGGGGGTAGGGAGTGTGGGAGGGAACCTGTGGGGCAGCGGACGGGACACCCAAGGCCACCTGACCAGGAAGCCATCTCCCAAGTCCTGGGAGCATATCAACAATCCCAGGACAGGATGGGCCAGATCATTAACATGTTGGGGGATAACCAAAGGCTGCAGAGGGAATACCACCAGGAGATCATGCAGAAGTGGCAGGCCCACAATGCCACTATGGCCTCCATTGCAGGGGTGCTCCAGGACATAAACACTATCCTGCGTGCTTCCTCCACCGACCAGCAGGCCCCTTCCACTAGCCACATCACATCTGAGCCCTCAACATATGCGGCAGCAAGTCGAATGGAGGCCCTGCCTCAGGCACCCCTCCCTCTGTAGCTGAAGAACCCCCTGAAAATATGGACATCCATCCAGAGATCCGACTCGAGCAGATGCCAAGACAAAACCCACTGCTAGGAAGTGACCCTCTCCTGATTATTCTCCCATGTGTGCCACTCAGACACCCTGTTGACTGTTCAATTACATTTCTCAATTTTCCCATGGCCCTTGGACACTCGACCTGTGCTACCTACAGCTGTGCCACCTACTCTGATGATTTCCCCCACCATGACCCCACTCATCACCTGTTGGACAATAATTGCACAATAAGCACTGTAGATCTCAGCAAATGCATATGTGTCTTTATTTGTACATGTGCAAGTGTTTGGTCAGCAAAATGTTATGTGGGTATGACCCCCTAAACAAACAGGCAGTGTAATGGACAACAGAGGGTGGCATCCTCTACAGGTAACACAGTACAACAGACATGTCCCAGGGTAGATGTAAGAGAGTCACTAGTCCAGCCGCACACCAGAGTATATCCACTTATCCAACCTGCAAAAATACCACATCAGAGACTTCCATCAGGATAGTAGGCATGGTGGCACACAAAACACATATGTGGTTCATAGTTGTCATGACCAGATTAACAACTAAACAGGGCACAACAGATGTCACTTCTACATCACTAGTCTCAGGAAATACATCAAAAAACACTGTAGCTGTCATCAGTCATTGGCAAAACTCTATTCTGTAAACAGTAACCAAAGGCTAGTGAACATGAATGCCTCAATCAATAGGTAGGAGAGGCAAAGATTCACAGTACACAGTTACTTGCTGGAATGGAGAACAGGAGAATGCAGGACACATAGCACAATACAGGCCTGTCCATAGGGGATGTGATAGTTGCATGCTGCATAGACTACACATGTTAGAGATGAGACATTTTCACTCTGCACCCTACATGTAATCAGTCACCTCCCACATCACACACATAGGGATAGGACCACATTACACCACCACTGATGATCCAAATCAGGAGTACCATAGACACCAATCCATGTGGAAATACAACATTTGCATATACACTCACAACATACCTGTATATTACTGGAAGTAGTGATTGATTAGCTCTGTCCCAGAGTCAGCTGCACCTTCCTCCTCTCCCTCCTCATTACTTTCCATGTCTGCATCACCAGCCACTGGTCCAGCTGCCTCCTCATCATCAGCTAGTAATGGTATCTGACGTCTCAGGGCTTGATTGTGGAGCATGCAACTATAATCTGGCATACCTTTAGGAGACTGTAGAGGAGGGCTCCTCAAGAGACATCCAGGCACCTGAATCTGGCCTTCAGTAGGCCAAATGTCCTTTCAGTTACACGCCTCATCCTGCTGTGGGCCTCATTGAAACAGAGTTCCCCTTCCCTGGCAGGGTACCTCACTGGTGTCAACAGCCAGGGAAGGTTAGGCTAGCCAGAGTCACCTGGGTGCACAGAGGTGGGACCGGTTACAATACTGATACAGACACAGGGAAGAATGTGATTACAGGTGCCATAGCAGAAACATGCATTCAAATGCATACATACCAGTGAGCCAAGCCCTCTCTCTCTGTAGACGTGCCATCATGTGGGGGACATTGCTGTTTCTCAGAATGTAGGAATCATGCACAGATCCTGGAAACTTGGCTGTCACTTGGGAGATTTACTGGTCTGCCACACACACCACCTGAACATTGATGGAGTGGTAGTTTTTCCTGTTCCTAAACACCTGTTCATTGGCACTGGGAGAGACCAAAGCTATATGGGTGCCATCTATGGCCCCTATCACATGAGCGATGTGTCCCATATCATAGAAGTCTGCCTTCATATAGGCCAAATCCGCATGTTGGGGGAACCTGATGTAGCTGTCCAAGTGTTTCAAGAAAGCACATAGTACACCCTTCAACACAAGACTGAACATGGGCTGTGACATCCCTGCTGTCACGCCCACTGTATTTTGAGAGGACCCTGTGGCAAGAAAGTGTAGCACTCACAGGACTTGGACTGTGGGATTACGTATGGCAGGCAATAGATCTGGCTCCAACTGGGTACATAGATCCATGATGGTCTGATGATTCAGACGATAGGTCAGGATGATATGCCTGCCCTACAGGTTGCAAGATCGACTAGCGGACGGTACGCTGATGCATGTCTCAATCTCCTCCTGACAGGGCATCTAGGATAGAGAGGAAAAAATGTACAAAGTGATGGGCATTTCACACATGTTAGCTGAACATGTCCTTATCACACATACCTAACACTATAGACATGCCTCGCACTGCTGACACACACCATATTGGGCATGCTAAAGCAGCATGCGCACCATCCTTGCTGCACATTGCTTGCCCTGATCAATAGTTTGTGACACACATCATATGTGTAATGTTCCATAAGTGGTACACTGAGCTGTCCTGCACTGAGCATGTATGTAATCATGCTATATACCCATATGGTTACACCGCTCATGAGGCTCCCAGTATCTGGACATGCACGTCATCTGACAACTGGCCATATGACGTCACTGTGTCATGCATGTCACATGTATCAGCCTAATTATGAGGGCACAACATAGGCCTGCTTCGCATTCTGGTAAGAAAACATGTATGGCTCTCTTATTTAGCTGCAGCAAGGTATGATATGTGCATAAAATGACACCCGCCTATCCTGCAGCACAGGACAGATGGAAGTGACCAAAGTCTGCTGGCATATGTCATCATGGCGATAGGCGGTCGCAACTGCAGTGCAACTTCTCATTGGTTAAAATTGCTGCCTATGGAGGACTCGGGCAATGGCGATCACTGCCGGCGGTGACGGCGGTGACCGCCATTTTCTGCAACCTTGCTCACTTGACTCCTAACACTCTTGCAGCAAGACATCCACAACGTGAGCTGCTGTGTACTGTCCCTGGGACCCATCATGCCACGTCCCGCAGGTGACAGGGCGCCAGCCTTCACCCAAGAAGAGCTGGAAAAGCTGGTGGAAGGGGTCGTACCCCTGTATGGACAGCTGTATGGGGCACCAGAGGATCAGGTGAGCCCAATGCCATAGTCATGTATGATAGGGGTGGGTGTGAGGGTGAATGGCGTAAGGGTACCATCAGAGAGTACATGCATGCAGGGGGCACGGAGTTAAGGCATGTGAACCATCACAATGGGTATGTGTGGGCATTTGGTGAGTCTGATGTTCATAGTCCACTGCCGTTGGTATGGTGCCAATCTACGTGACTTTCTCCTTCTGTTTGTGTTACTCATGTAGGTAAACACCCATCAGAAGAAGGCCATAGCCAAGCAACTGTGGTCCCTGGGGGTCCATAGCCTGCACAGCACCCATTGTTGCAAGCGTTGGAAGGACCTGAGACGCTGGGCCTGGAATACCGCGGAGGCCCAGCTGGGGATGTCCTCCCAATGAGGGAGGGGTGCCTGTCAGATCCTGACCGCCCCCCTAATGGGCCGCATTTTGGCGATGGCCTACCCTAATGTGGATGGGCGTTTGAGGACAGCACAGAGAGCCACAAGGGGGTGCATACTGACTGTGTCCTGGGACTTAAATGGGAGTGGGTGCCCCACTGCAGGCAAAGTGACATTGTTGGTAATGCTACATGTTTATCAACATTTGGTAATGGGTATTAGGCACCCTGGCAAAGTATCTTTAGTAGATGTGTTTCCATGTTTTACTGTGAGTGGATGTACATCTCACATTCATAGTTCTCCATGTCTGTAATGTTGAGATACACTAATGACATAGGCACATGTCTGACTCTATCCTGGCCATACAATGGATGTGAGTGTTTGGATCACCCTAAGCATTGTGTATGACCAGCTCCAATCATTTACATTAGTGGTTCTGGGGTGTCAGTCCACTACCATCTGTGTAGCCTACCTGTATATGCTACTGTGTAACTCTCCTTTTATTACTGGGACTATGCACATCATGGACTGTAACTGGTTTTGACAGATTGTAGGTCAGGCATTACAGTTCCACCACAGAAATGGCCCTCGTGGAACAGGAGTATTGCCCAGACAGCTGACTAGGCATATATAGGTCATCTGCTGACTGTAGGGTATGTGTTGTCAGCCAAACTGGGATACTGAAACATGTTGAATTTATGAGGCCTGATTGCACAGATCATGCATTCCTAGGAGCTATACCTGGAGGTATGTGGCCTTTGAACCTGTGGGATGGAACTAGAGGTGGTAAGTGTCCTGGGAGATGGTGCAAGGTGTGTACATGGCATGTATGACAAAGCCCTAGAAATTCCTATGCTGCAGTGCTGTGTAACTGCCTACATGATATCATCATGGATAGTTTGGTGCACATCTGATGGCCTGTGACTATTACAGCTTCACTTTGCCAACAGGTAGTGGCAGATGTGGAGTGGTTGGGCATTGCATGCCACATGGCATGTGATTTGTGATTCAATATTTGGATTCAGTCTCTTCAGGCTGCCTTATGTGTTAGTGGGAGGTGTAATTGGTGTGATGTGTGTTGTCTGGGCTCTGTGACAGGTTTTGTCATTTGTGTAATGGTGTGTGTGAGGCTTGAGTTGTCATGGTACGTAGTCAAACTGGTGTACCTGATTGTGTGGTGGCATTGGAAGTGGTCCATGATGTGATATGTGTGTTCCAGTGGCACATCTGTTGAGACACTGCACTCAGTGGATGTGTTTGGATGTGTTCTATGTGGTGCATGGCCCATTGTAGATGCATTCAGCAGTATGCTGAGTAGCGATATATGTGTTGGGTGTCAGCTGCACTGGCTCTGTGATAGGGTCTGACTGATCACATGGCTATACCACAGATTCACATAGTACTTATCAAACATGAACTGTTTGGGTGTCTGACGTGTATTGGCTAAATCAGAGTTGTTGTCTATAATGGCATCACTGTACTGAGTGGCCAGCCATGTAATATAAACGGGTGGACACTCCCTGGCAGTGGCGGACCCATCTGGGACCACCCCAGCACCATCTTTGCCCACCACCCCCTTACTACCACCGCCCTCCCTGTTGCTCCCCACCCAGTTGCTGTGCCCACTCACCCAGGAGGGTGGGCGTCTCCTTCGCGGCAGGCACCTCTGCCCCTGCCCCAGTTATCCCTGCTGCCCTCAGTGAGGAGGCTATTGAACTCCTGAGGTCCATCTCTGTGGGTCAGTTCACCATTGTGAATGCCATCCAGGGACTGGCTGCTCAAGCCCAACAGAGCAATGCGTTCCTGGAGGGCATTCATGGTGCTGTGGCTGGCCTACAGGGATCCTTTCGGACTCTGGCCTCCACTTTGACGGCAGCCAGTCTCCCTTTGCCTCCCATCCCCGCTCCAACTACCTCTTCCCAATCGAAAACCTCTCTCCTCTTACTCAGTCAAAGCACACATACAGAAAGGCATGCATCCACCTCAAGAGACAAGGGTAGCTCAGACAAACATATGCACCACAAGACCCACCACCAGCATGCATCCAAGCAAAACCCACCTGCAGACCCACCAACATCCTTTCCCTGCACTGACTCCCTTGACACCCCCTCCTTCACAGACACTACACCAGACACAACTGTAGGCACCATACCATCATTCATGGATCCAGCCACCAGTCCTATCTTACCCACAGTTAGCACAATAGCAGACCCACAGACATCCACCCCAGTCACCACATTCGCAGCAACCACAACCACTGACACCCCCACATGCAAGACATGTACCATACCTGCAGACACCACCCCAATAGTTATCCATCTACCACGGCATCTCCCAGCACCTCCTCCCCCCTCTTCCCAAAACACCTAAATGCCCACCCCTCCAACAGGCACCCAGCACCAACAAGCATTCCACATTCTCACTTGCACCCAAGACATCCACCAAGACACATCTCACAACCACTTCCTCTCCCTCCACTCCCAAACCCTTTTGCCATGACTGCCTCCATATGTCTAAGAAACATTTCCTCTCTGTGTTTTCCCTGTTTCCCCCACCTCTCCCACCCTGTAATACCCCCAAGTGCTCTGTGACCCTCTCCAAGTCCAGCCCTTCCACCTCCAAGTCCTACCCTGCCCCCCTAGTGCCTATGCCCCTCCCCCTGCCAAGAAGTCTACCCCTCTCAAGCCCAAGCCCAAGGACCCCCTCCCAAGCCCAAACCCAGGCCCAAGGACCCCACTCCCAAGCCTAAACGCCCCCTCCAATCCCTGAGGTGCCTGTCTGCCCCTTTGATGCCCCTACCCTATGGAGGTCATTTTGCAGTTAGGAGTCTAGTAGGGGCACAGTGAAGGGCCATTATTGTGTTTGGCACTTTGAACTTTGGACTGGCCAATGGCCTCATTTTTGTACGTAGTTTCTTTGTATTTTGCATTTCACATTATTTATACATCTGGACCAACCCTGGTGTTGGATTCAATGGAAACATACTTGTCCTGCCTTTCCTTCTACATGGCTGTTTGGTATTTGTGGGCTTTGGTTCGTGTGTGTGTGACATGTGTGTGTGTGAGGCTGTGCTATCTGTTGTGCCTGGCCTGCATGTGTGTGTGTGTCTCTGCCATTTGTCCCATTGTCACAGCTGTGTATTGTGTGCAGGATATGTTTGTTTTTGTTACATGCATGTATGTATCTGAATTGTGTATTGTTTGTGTAGAGATGTGTAATGGTGGTGTTGTGTGCTCTTGTGTGTTTGTTGTGTGTGACCTTGTGTGTGGTGGTGGATATGTCATATGCGTTGTGTGAGGTGTGGGTGTAGTGCATTGGTTACCGTACGAGTTTTCTCAAGAAGGCAGATGCAGCAACGGTACGGAGGAACAGCAGAACTTTTCACTGCTCTAGATTACGTCACAGCGGACCACTATATACAATTTCACAAGGGAGGTTTGGGTAGCACGCTGAATTCCAGAGGAATAACATGGTGCAGTCATGATATCGAACATGCATATCTTTTCTATTTATTACTATTTGAAGTGCACGTATATTTTAGAGCTTGAACTAGCAGTAAGATCAAAACTGATAATAAATTAACCACACTGGTAAAACCAAAATCATATTAAACATTCAGGTAATCCATTGGTTCCCAAACTGTGTGCAGCCCCCCTGCCTAGTTTTGATGGTGCACCAGGGAGCCGCCGTGCACAGATTGGGAACCACTGGTTTAGGGCATGGGTTCGGGTAGTTTTTAGGACAGGGTGAGGTAGTGTTTAGGACAGGTTGGTTTTAGGCTTTAGGGTGGGGCATAGTGGTTGTATCACACAACCATGCATAGCGTTAACAAATATTCCTTCATTAAACATACTTTTACAAGGAAATTTGTTGTAAAGGCATGCCTGGTAAAGGCATCCATGGTTAAGACATGGGCGTGGTTCTGCAATGCGTGGTTCTGTCATACAACTGCAGCTAGTTCCCATAGAGGTATGTCCCATGCAGTTGCCATTGTGTGTGCTTTGTTGACTTGCACTTCCACATTGTACATGTCATTTGGGTCTAGTATTGTTTGTTCCAGAGATACCAGAAGGGCCATTTCCTGTGTAATAGTTGTTTAATGGGCAGTTCCAAGGGGATATGTGTCCCAGTGCAGCCTCCTTCCCTGAGTGCCCTTTGTATATTTGTCTCTCTGCCTATTGTGCATCCCATTGTCCTTCCATTGCATTGCAATGTGTGTGATGTGTGTGTGCATTGCAGGGCCGTTTACTAGGAGTGTTGTTTGTGTTCCATGCCACATCCATACATATGTGTGTTGAATGTGACGACAGTCCATGGCATGTGAGGAATGTGAGTGTGTGAGTTGTATTTTTATATGTGATGGTGTGTTATTGGTATTGTGTGAGACAATGTTATGTACCCTTCACTGTCCCTGTGCCTGAGATGGTCAGACATGTGTTATTTTGTAGTGTTGTGGTGCAGTGTGACTGACCTGCCCATAGGGGGATTATTGTGACTGTACATGTGTCCTTCTTTATGTACGATTCTGACTGTGTACAAATGACACGTGTACTTGGTGCCCACAGTGTGACCCCTATATCTTGTGGACGATGCACAAGGATCTGTTGTTAATGGCACAGGTAGGTGTGTGTACTTACAGTCGGTTGTGCCCACGGTGGTGTTGACTTTGTGCACCTTTGATGAGCAGGAGCAGTGTTAGGATATGTGTGACAGGCTACATGGTGGCACAGGACATTTGAGGCTGCCTGCAGGTGAGTGTTTCCCTTTATACTGTCCGTTTCTGCCTTTAGGGATGTGGTGGTTGGACCGCCACTGTCACACAGGCGGTGTGCAACCTCATAATGTGTTTCCCCCAGCCTGTTTGTGCTGCCTCATGACCGTGGAGGTCTGTGCTGCCTGGCGGTGCCAGCAGGACTGCAGCAGTCTTTGCTCCATAGTCCAGCTTGACTCGTAATCTGGCGGTCTCACCGCCAACCTGACGGTAGACAGACTGCCATCACCACCATGACGGCCGACGGACCGCCTAACTTTTAATCAGGCCTCTAGTATCTAAATCCTTCCCAAACCTTTTTAGACTGAAATTGGAAGTGTAATTGTCACCCCTTTATGTCCAGCTCCTTCCCTGAATTGGGGTAGCAGTAAATGTGAACCCTTTAGTGTCCAACACCTTCCCACACATTGGTTTAGGTTGGGGTGGGCATAGTAAATGTCACCACTTCAATGTCCACCACCTTTCTCAAGTTGATATAGATTGGAGTGGGAATAGTAAACAACAGCCTTTTAGTGTCCAATGCCTTCCTCCAAATTGGTTTAGGTTGGAGTGGGAATAGTTAATGCTACCCCTTTGGTGTCCAACAACTTTCCCCAAATTGGTTTAGATTGGAGTGGGATTAGTAAATGTTACCCCTTTTGTGTCCAATGCCTTCCTTCACATTTGTTTAGGTTGGAGTGTGAATAGTAAATGTTATCCTTCTAGAGTCCAACATTCTATCCAAGATTGGTTTAGTTTGGAGTGGGAATAGTAAATGTCACACCTTTAGTGTCCAACACCTTCACCACATTTAGTATGATAAAGAGATGTCACACAATTATTAATTTATTTATAATTTTTGTCATTCTATAGTTTTACCTCTTGAAACATATACACTTTAAGTAAAAAAATAAATTATAAAGTCAAATAAATAAAACATTTTGTATAAATTGTTCATAATAAAAACATGTAAATCATGTATTATAAAGATTTGTATATTGTACATTTTGAAGTGTTACTTTTTGATTGTTAACAATTTGTATGTCAACTTTTTACATACATATTTGTAAAATTATTTCAACATGTTTTTCATTAGTATATATTAAATATTTGTCTATATTTTATACCATTACTTAATTTATACTTTACTTTTGTGTAATTTCGTATAACATTGTTTGAGACGATTTACATTTTTACTTTTTTTTTTTACATTTTTCAAACATTTATTAAACATTTTTACAATATTTCCCATTCATTTCTATTGGGAGATAGTCTTTTTTTACTTTAATTTGGGGGTTGCTGCGTCCTTCTATTTTGTGATCTATTTGCGTTATTTTGAGTCTATCTTCCCAGAACAAATCGCATAAGGTGCTGCTGTTCATCAGAACAGGTAAATCCTTTTTTAAGGATTTTTTTAAAGTGTTTTGAGGGTAAGGGGAATTTAGGAGGGAGGTTTAAAACATGGTTATAGTGTTGTTTCTGGGTTTGTGATATATTTAGATGTATTGCTGTTAGTGTTTTACACTAGTTTCTTATTTTGCTTTTCTGTGCTTTGTTTTAGCAATCTATGAATATGCTGCACTAAATAATGTGATGTTAGTTATATTTTGATGAGTAAGTGTTATGTATATGTATGCTTGGGAATGCAATATATTTTGCAGGTTGGTTTTTTACATTTATTTTACAGTTTTTTGTCTACCAATGCCTTCTATGTGGATTTGGAGTTTACATTTTTTAAAAAAGCAAATTAGCTTTGGTTTATAATAAATCAATGTTTTTTACTCAGAGTTCCTTTTTCCAGGTTTCCTGGAGAAGTTCTTTTAAAAAAAACTTTTTTGGGTTTTTATGAAACCAAGATACTTTGGATTGCTTTGGGGGATTTTAATTAGATTCCTTATAATTAGAATTTTTTGTTTTTCTGTCATGTTTATTGTGGATTACTACTTTTTCATGAGGAGACGGAAAAAACTCAGCAGCTACAGAACACTAAGGCCCTCATTACAACATTGGTAGTAAATCCGGCGTACTGCCCTGCAGAAGACCGCCAACACACCGATGCGGCGGCGGAATTCCGCTACAGCTATTATGACCCACAGCTTGGAATCCGCCAAAATCCAGACACCCACACAAATCGTCACACCAAAGGTCAGTGATAAACTGGCGATAACGAAACCTCCACCGTCACGCCAACAGGAATCCGCCCACACTATCACGACCCACGAATCCACGCTGTGGTCTTTCAACCGCGGTATTCCATTGGCGGTACACACCGCCGCGCTCAAAATACACACACATTTACAAAACACAACCACATTGGACAAATCGAAATACACACACCTGATACACATACACACACCACTCCCACACACCCAATCCAATATAAAACACACACCCACATCACCCACAAACCCTTACTACCAAAATTGAGAAAGAAGGCCAGAAAGAGACACCACCAAAAACAACACTAGCATCCACAGGCACACAACACCATCACTCACACACCATCCACGCACCTCAGACAACACACACAAACACATCCCCTCACGCATCACAACCGACACCACCTCACACATCACCCACACCACTTCATGGCACCTCAACGACACCCTAGGTTCTCTGAGGACGAGCTCAGGGTCATGTGGGTAGAGCCACAGCTATTCGGATCACAGGTGCAGCACACCTCCATTGCTAGGAAGATGGAGCTATGGCGCAGAATCGTCGACAGGGTCAATGCAGTGGGACAGCATCCAAGAACCAGGGATGACATCAGGAAGAGGGGGAACGACCTAAGGGGGAAGGTGCGTCCCGTGGTCTCCAGACACCAGATTGCAGTACATAGGACTGGCGGCGGACCCCCACCTCCTCCCCCACAACTAACAACATGGGAGGAGCAAGTCTTGGCTATACTGCATCCTGAGGGCCTCGCAGGAGTAGCAGGAGGAATGGACTCTGGTAAGGCAACTCTTAACTGTTACATCCCCCACCCTACCTGCATGCTATCACATACCCCCACCCTCAACCTCACTCCCATCACTCCAACACCTCACAAATGTCCCACTATCACAACCCACCCATCCCAACACCAAGCCCTGCATGCAACACCAAAACATGGACACCCATCACCAAAGCATGTCCACAACAGATACCCACACAGACCCCAAACCAATTATCACACAAGGTCCTAGAAAAGAATGCAAGCACTGGAGTACAGGGTCACTCACCCATTGCACACAATGGCACACACAGATGCAATAATCATGCCTTTACACCCCTGCAGCTCCCCTACCCAATGTCACCTGACAGGAGGTTCCAGACATGTCCAGTCCCCCCACAGAAGAGGCCCAGAGTGATGACAGCAGCTCTGTCCAACTGGATCAAGATGACCAGCCCGGCCCATCTGGGACCTCGGGACAGTCAGTTCCCCTGACACTGACACATGCCACCACAGAGCCTCCCCCCCTCAGGAAACACCAGCACAGCACCCACCCAGCGGGCCCATCCCTCTGTCCCCAGGACATGTCAAGCAGCAGTGTGTCCACCACTACAGGGAATCCAGGCAAACCCACCACCCCAAGAACATCAGGGACCTGGGGGCAGTGGCAGTGGGCACACGGTTCAGGGGACAGAGGCACAAGAAAACAGGGGAACTGGGAGGACAGCTGTGCGACAGGGGGAGGACAGGCCCAGGGAACCCACTCTCCATGAGGCACTCTCCAACATCATGGGAGCGTACCATCATTCCCAGGAGACGATGGCAACGGTACTGGCCAACTTTCAGGAGACCCAGCGACTGCAGGAGGAACACTATCTGGGGATCAGGGAGGAACTCAAGTCCATCAACACCACCCTGGTCACCATTGTAGGGGTGCTGAAGGACCTTGTCAACACCAGGAGGGACACTGTGGCACAACAAGGGGCCCCTGACACGAGCCTGGATGATGAACAGCCCACCACCTCCGCCGGCGCTAGTGGACAGGAGGCACCGCCCCAGGACCACGACACCAGCACCCCACCCCCTGCAGATGGAGAACCACCCCGCAAACGGGCCCTGAGATCCAGGAACAAGACAGAGAACAATGCCAAGACCCCCACCAGGAAATGAGACCCCCCTGAATGTCATCCTTCTGTCCCACTTTGTCCCCCTGCCCTAGCTCCACTTCCTATGCCCCTTTGGACAATGCACCTGTGAAACAAATAGACTGGACTCTGCCATGGACATTCCTCCACCATCACCCCTGCCCATTTTACAACCCCCTCCACTTATTTGCACAGAAATAAACACCCTTGAATCACAAAACAATCTGGAGTTAGTCTGTGCTTTCACAAATGTGTATTTGCAAAAACTATGGAATATAGCAATGTCCATTTTATTGTCAACATACTGATGTAACACAGCTCTAGTCCATGAGGTAATATAGCAGAGGTCACACAGTGGGATCCACATCTGTTAAATGGAAAGGCAAAGTGACAAGTCAGGGTCCATACACTGGGTGAAAGTGACAGACTTATGATAGGTCAAACAATTGTATGAGATGTGTGAGGCAGTGATATCTTCTTACCTGTGTCTCACTGGAAGTAGTGGTGGATAACATTGTTTCTGTTGTCGATATCCTCTTCTTCTACCTTCTCTTCTTCACTGTCCACAGGCTCCACAGCTGCCACAAGACCTCCATCTGGACCATCCTCCTGCAGAAAAGGCACCTGTCGTAGCAAAGCCAGGTTGTGCAGCATACAGCTGGCACACCTTCTTTGGTGAGTGGTAGAGAGAACCACCTGTTATATGGAGGCACCGGAACCTAGCCTTCAGGAGGCCGAAGGTCCGTTCGATCACCCTCCTAGTTCGCCCATGTGCCTCATTGTAGCGTTCCTCTGCCCTTGTCCTGGGATTTCTCACTGGGGTCAGTAGCCATGACAGGTTGGGGTACCCAGAGTCACCTGCAAATGTCGAGGGACAACTGTTAGACACGCACTAACCCATAGGGACAACCCCAGACACAGACAACTATTCACAGGGTATAGGGTCCTTGTCCTCACCTATTAGCCACATACAGTGCCTCTGGAGTTGGCCCATCACATAAGGGAATTTGCTATTCCTCAGAATGTAAGCGTCATGCACTGAGCCAGGAAACTTGGCATTCACATGGGAGATGTACTGGTCTGCCAAACACACCATCTGCACATTCATCGAATGGTAGCTCTTCTGGCTTCTGTACACCTGTTCACTCCTGTGGGGGGGTACCAAAGCCACATGGGTCCCATCAATGGCACCTATGATGTTGGGGATATGTCCAAGGGCATAGAAGTCACCTTTCAGTGTAGGCAAATCCTCCACCTGAGGGCAAACGATGTAGCTGCGCATGTGTTTCAGCAGGGCAGACAACACTCTGGACAACACGTTTGAGAACATTGGCTGGGACATCCCTGATGCAATGGCCACTGTAGTTGAAAAGACCCACTTGCCAGGAAATGAGGTACTGACAGGACCTACACTAGAGTGGGTATCCCTGTGGGATGGTGGATTGCTGACATCAGGTCTGGCTCCACCTGGGCACACAGTTCATGGATTGTTGCACAATCAAGTCTGTAGGTGACTATTACATGTCTCTCTTCCATTGCCATCACAGGAGTTCTGCAACTCACTGGCAACCCACTTCTGTCGAAAGACAGAAGAAATCCACAATAGCTTCAAACCCCAGACCCACCAGCTGACTACAAACACCCAAGAACCCAACGCTCCAAGCAACACCCACCTCATCCACACCTGGACCCCGGTCAACATAGAGGACACCGCCACCACCATGGCTTCCATCCACTCCGGATCACCATCGGACCCCTGCCCACACAATATCTTCAATAAGGCAAACATCATCATCGCCCCCCACCTCTGCAAAACCATCAACAGCTCCTTCGAGTCAGCCACCGTCCCAGAAAGATGGAAGCACGCAGAAATCAAGGCCCTGCTAAAGAAACCAAAGGCAGACCCAGACGACCCCAAGAACTACCGGCCGATCTCCCTCCTCCCGTTCCCAGCCAGGTCATCGAAAAAATTGTAAACAGCCAACTATCCCGGTTCCTGGAAAACAGCAAGGTACACGACACCTCCCAATCAGGATTCCACAGAAACCACAGCACTGAGACTGCACTCATTGCTGCCACAGACGACATTAGGACCATGCTCGGCGAAGGAGAAACAGCAGCACTCATCCTCCTGGACCTCTCCGCAGCTTTCGACACGGTATGTCATCACACTCTCCGCATACGCCTACACAACGCTGGAATCCATGACAAGGCACTCGACTGGATCTCCTCATTTCTCTCAGGCAGAACCCACAGAGTCCGCCTCCCACCGTTCCTGTCAGAAGCTTCCAGAATCATCTGTGGCGTTCCCCAAGGATCTTCGCTCAGCCCACGCTCTTCAACGTTTACATGGCCCCCCTCGCCAACATTGCACAAACCCACCACATCAACATAGTTTCCTACGCAGATGACACCCAGCTCATCCTCTCCCTCGCGAAAGACCCTACAACTGCAAAGAACAACCTCCACAACGGACTTCACTCCATCGCCAGCTGGATGGAATCAAGCCACCTCAAGGTAAACACAGACAAGACAGAAATGATCATCTTTGGCACCAACCCCTCCACTTGGAATGACTCCTGGTGGCCCACCTCCCTAGGAACTGCGCCTTCACCCACCACCCACGCACGCAACCTAGGCTTCATTTTGGACTCCACACTCAGCATGACTCAGCAGGTCAATGCCATCTCCTCTTCCTGCTACAACACTCTCCGCATGCTCCGCAAAATCTTCAAGTGGATTCCCGTTGAAACCAGGAAATTGTCACCCACGCTCTGGTCAGCAGCCGATTGGACTACGGAAACGCCCTATATGCAGGAACAACAACCAAACTCCTAACAAAACTGCAAAGAATCCAGAACGCATCCGCCCGCCTCATTCTGGACATCCTACGCCGTGACCACATTTCCCCCCAGCTCAGAGACCTTCACTGGCTACCAGTGTCAAAGAGGATCACCTTCAAACTCCTCATCCACGCACACAAGGCCCTCCACAACACAGGCCCAGCCTACCTCAACGACAGACTCACCTTCCACACCCCCACCTGCAATCTTCGCTCTGCCAGCCTCGCCCTCGCCTCCATCCCCCGCATCCGCTGCATCACCGCCGGAGGAAGATCCTTCTCTCACCTAGCCGCCAAGACCTGGAACTCCCTACCGCTCCACCTTCGCCAGACCCAAGACCTCTTGACATTCAGGAAACGCCTCAAGACATGGCTCTACGACCAGTAGCTCCCGCCCAGCGCATTGAGACCCTAACGGGTGATTAGTGCGCTCTATAAATCCTTGATTGATTGATTATCAACAGGTCCACCAGCGGTCTGTACAACGGAGGATGCCGCCATCTCATCACCTGCCCCAGCGGACGTGCCCTATGGAGGAGAACAGCGATCAGAGAGACAGCCAACACCGAGGTATTACAAAATGTCATTTGCACACATTTGCTAATCCGCAATGGGCCTGTTACTGTGTGTATGCAAGGCCTAGATAGGTGTGATGCAGTTATTATTAATGCCATGTGGCCCCCTGAAATGGCGGCTGCCTGACCTGCAAGGTGGGACAATGGGATATGAGGTAACTGCGCTGGCGTTCTACACCGTTGCGGTAGGCGGTCAAAGACCGCGGCGCAATCCTGCATTGGTTAATATTGGACCCTATGGGTCCCAGGAGCCAATGACTATGTACGCCGGCAGTGAGACCTGACCTCCATTTTCTATCTGTAGACTCACTTGATACCTGACCTTCAACAGGAGAGGACCTACACTGCAAGTGCTGCTGTGACCTCAGTCTGGAAGCGACAATGGCTCATGTGTCTGGGGAAAGGGCCCCTGCCTTCACTTCGGAGGAGTTGGAGAAGTTAGTGGATGGGGTCCTCCCCCAGTACACGCTACTCTACGGTCCTCCAGACAAACAGGTGAATACACTGTGAGCATGCTGCATGGGCAACGCCTGTTTGGAGTGGTGTGGATGGAAGATACATGGGGGGGAACTGAACCCTGCATGAGCGGACAGTGAATGTATGTGCATCAGGGCAAGGGTCGGAACGTGGGCCAATGACTTTGACGGTCCGGACGGTTAAAGTTTTTCCTTTTCCCCTGTACTATTCCTGTAGGTCAGCGCCCACCAGAAGAACGATATTTGGCGTGCCATCGCCAAGGACGTCCAGACCCTGGGGATCCACCACAGACGGAGAACCCACTGCCGGAAAAGATGGGAGGACATTCGCCGCTGGAGCAAGAAGGTGGCGGAGGCTCAGCTCGGGATGGCCTCCCAATGTGGGAGGGGTGCCCATCGCACCATGACCCCCCTGATGTTCCGGATCCTGGTGGTGGCGTATCCAGAGTTGGATGGGCGCTTGAGGGCATCACAGCAACTACACGGGGTGAGTACAGTCACATCCATCTGACTCTGCGCGCATTACAAGGTTTCTGGGTGGGGGAGGTGGGCAGTGGGTTACCCTAGGCCACCGCAAGATTTGTAGGCAAGGTCTCTTTGTGAGGCAGGCTATGTGGCACCCCAACCCCACCAGTGGTAAGAGCCATCTACACCTAGTCAGGCTCCTGTGACTTCCATGGGTGCAGCAATCGGGCAGAGGCCTTGTACCCCATGGCTCTGTGACTAATCTAGGAACTATAAGTGCATGGCGTAGTGCAGAGGGCTGCTGTGTCTGTAGTGTCTGCCAACGGTAGTGGTATTGCATGCACTGAACATGTCTTTCTTCTGTCTCCCCCCCCTTTTGTGGTCTCCCTGTTCTTGTGTGCAATAGCATCATCAGGTGGAGGAGCAGTGGCACCGGAGCAGGAGGGAGCTGCATCCCACTTGGCCCTGGAGGGCGAGATAACGGAGTCTGAAGCCACCAGTGGGACGGAGGGCGAGGGGAGCTCCACCGCGAGGACAGTAGGTGACAGCAGCGACAGCGACTCCTCCTCTGATGGGAGCTCCCTTGCGGTGGCGGGCCCCTCTGTGCCCCCGCATCAACAGGTACAGTCGCTACCCCCCCTACCAGCACTGCCCTCCCAGCAGCCCCTCAGCGTGTGTTCCGTTGCCGCTCACCCCGGAGGGTGGGCATCTCCTTCGCCCCAAGCACCTCAGGCCCTGCCCCAGTCAGCCCTGCAGCCCTCAGTGAGGAGGCTATTGACCTCCTGAGATCCCTCACTGTTGGGCAATCCACCATTGTGAATGCCATCCAGGGTGTCGAGAGGCATTTGCAACAAACAAATGCATACCTGGAGGGCATTCATTCTGGCCAGGCAGCCCAACAGAGAGCATTTCAGGCTCTGGCCTCAGCACTGATGGCAGCCATTGTCCCTGTGTCCAGCCTCCCCCCTCCAACTTCCTCCACCCAGACCCAATCCCCTGTACCTCAGCCTATCCCAAGCACACCATCAGACCAGCATGCACACACCTCAACACACAAGGGTGGCTCAGGCAAACATAAGCACCACACATCTCACAGGCACTCACACAAGCATCATGCCCATGCAGACGTACCAACATCCACTGCCTCCACTGTGTCCCCCTCCTCCACGTCCTCCTCCTCCCTCCCTGTCTTGTCTCCACTCACACCTGCATGCACTACATCTTCAGCCACTAACTCCATCACCAGCATGCCCATCACCACACACCGCTCACGTGCACTCACCACCCCCACTACCATTCACACATCCCCTGTGTCCTCTCCCATTGTGTCTGTGAGCCCTCCTCCCAAAGCACACAAATGCAGGCACACACCCACCCACCAGCCATCCACCTCACAACAGCCTCCAGCCCATGCACCTTCACCCGTATTCAACAAAAGTACACGTCCTGCAACCACTACCTCTTCCTCCACTCCCAAACCCCCTCCAGCTACCCATCTCAGTGTGTCTAAAAAACCTTTCCTGGCTAATATTGACCTCTTCCCTACACCTCCCCCCCCTGTCCGTCCCCTAGGGCCAGGCTCTCCAGGTCCCAACCCAGCACTTCAGCCACCACATCACCAGGCACAGTGGTGCCAGCAACTGCGGGCTATTGGAGTGCGCCAACCAACAGGGCTGCCAGTGTGCCACAGAGTGAGGGCAAGGACATTCTGCCACCGGCAAAAGTTAAAAAGTTGCCCACATCCCCCAGGGAGAAGAAGAAAACACCTGCCACCAAGGGCTCAGGGAAAATGAAAGGGGATAGTGGCAAGACAGCTGCGCCACCATCCAAGGTGGGGAAGGGCCAGAAAATAAAGGTCAGGTCAGGAGAGGGCATGGTGGCACCAACAATGGGACCAGTGTCACACCTTCTGTCCATGTCAACGCCAACCTGAACGGCGGAGAAGACCGCCATCTGCACCGCCACCTGCACCGCCACCAGCACCGCTGTCATTGAGGCTGCCACCAGCACCGCAGTCACTGAGCCCGCCACCAGCACTGCCACCACAGAGCCCGCCACCAGCACCGCCGCCACAGAGCCCACCACCAGCACCGCCGCCACAGAGCCCGCCACCACCACCGCCGCCACAGAGCCGGCCATCAGCACCGCCGCCACAGAGCCCGCCGCCAGCACCGATGCCACAGAGCCTGTCGCAAGCACCGCTGCCACAGAGGCCGCCACCAGCACCGCTGTCACAGAGGGTGCCGCCAGCACTGCTGCCACAGAGGCTGCCTCCAGCACCGCTGCCACAGAGGCCACCGCCAACACCGCCTCGACTGACCCCGCCGCAAGCACCGCCAGCGGCCCCGCGACATCCTGAGACAGTGGCACCACTGCAGACATGGCTGCCATCCCCAGTGGTCAGTCGTCCGAGGCTGGTGGTCAGTTCCAGGAGCCTGGGCAGCTTCCATGATGCACCACTTTCTGTGGAGAAAGGCATCCACTACCTCAGTACTTGGCAGGATGAAGCACTCTGGGCAGAAAGCCCCCTCCAGAACCAGTGGAGAGATATATCCACTACCTCAGTCCTTGGCAGGATGAAGCAGTCTGGGCACAAAGCCCCCTCCAGAACCAGTGGAGTATCACATACACTACCTCAGTTCTTGGCAGGATGAAGCACTCTGGGCACAAAGCCCACTCCAGAACCAGTGGAGACTGTTATCCACTTGAGAGACTGTGGCTTTGCACTCCCCAGGATACAGCAGTGGGCAACCCACCCACTGGAGAGACTTGAGAGACTGTGGCTTTGCACTCCCCAGGATACAGCAGTGGGCAAACCACCCACTGGAGAGACTTGAGAGACTGTGGCTTTGCACTCCCCAGGATAAAGCAGTGGGCAAACCACCCACTGGAGAGACTTGAGTGACTGTAGATTTGCACTACCCAGGATACAGCAGTGGGCAGCCCACCCACTGGAGGGACTTGAGAGACTGTGGCTTTGCACTCCCCAGGATACAGCAGTGGGCATGGAGCCCCCTCGTGGAGCAGTGGTGACGTGCATTAATCAGGCTGAGGTGCCCCCCTCCCCCTGAGGTGCCTGTTTCATTTCAATCTGATGCCCCTGCAGTGTTCTCTCCGTTTGATGTCTGGTATCATGTGTGGGCCTCGCCCATGCATTTTGGGCACAGTGGTCCACGGACAATAATTGGTGCACTATCCGGACTTGTGTAGTTGGTGTACATAATTGTATATACTGTATTTCGAGTTTTGACTACTGGATTTTTCATGATTACAATCGTTCAACTCATTTCCTTTTGTCCTTGCGTTCTTCCGGGGGGTTGGGGAGGGTGTTTATGTAATGTTGCGCCATGTATTTGTGTGTATGTTGTTGTGGATGAGGTTGGGGGTGGGGGTGTTGCGTGTTGCGTGTGTGTGTCACTCTCTTTTCCCTCGCCCCTCCCCTGTGTTGTAGGTGCAGTACTCACCATGGTAGCCGCCGCTGTCTTTGGTGCTCCTGATAGAGGAGCAGGAAGACCATTGCAGGGAGTATCTGGAGTTCTGGCTCCATGGCGTCCTGGTTCCTCGTGGGGTGCGGAGAGGTGAGTGTTTTCCCTTCCAAGTCCTGTTTTTGTTCGCTTTGGTTCTGCCCCGAAAAGGTGGTGGATTGCCGGGTTGTGACAGGGTGGGCGGTATATTGTCTTCCGCCTGTCTGTTGGCGGTGACCGCCGCAATGTTTGTTTCTACCACCATGGCGGTCGGAGTGTTAAAGTGGCTGTCTATGTTGGCGGTTTCCGCCATGGTCGTGATTACATGTTTTTTTACTGCCGGTCTTTTGGCGGTCTTACCGCCGCTTTAACACCGACCGCCAGGGTTGTAATGAGGGCCTAAGTTTAATTTCTCTCATTTACTTTAGGTGGGAAATGTGATATTATATTGTTTATATGGAATGTACGTGATTATTATGTGGAATTGTTTTGAATATGTGTTGTATTTATTCTATGTGATGATTGAATTTGTTTTTAAGTTTTTGGTTGGTGATTGTTAGTTTTTTAATATAATCAATGTATATATTTATTATTTCATTGTTTATTACCATTGCAATTTTAATCATAGTTTGACTGATGTACTTAAAAGTATCTTGTTATTAAAAAATGATTTGGTAAGTTGATTTAGAGTTTACTATGCTTTTTAAGGACTTTGGTACGTTAACATTTATTTCATTGTATGGTTTTAGTTATTATTTCCAAGTAGTCTACTCCTTTGTTATTTATGAAGAGCTTGATTTTAAATTGTAGCATGTCATGCATTATTTTAGATTTTTTGCTGCGTTTAGTGCCAATTTGGCTAACAGATTGCTCTATTCTTAGTTCTTGGTAGCTCTGCTCTTTTTGTAATGCTTCTATAAATTTGTGTAGTTAAGGTTGAGTTCTGCCTAGTCTGGACTGGAAGGCATTGTGCCATCCTTCTACTGCATTGTTTGTTTTGGCAACATGTACCAAAGTGCTGTCATAGACATTCCACCATGGCATTTTAAATTTGGCTTGGCATCTGTGTCCAAAGCGATGCAGTCTGCTAACCCAAGTGTCTTTGAAATAGTCCTCTAGTGGGCTACGTTTGTCTTAATTTTGTTGGTAGAAAGGGTTTTCTATTAGTAAATTGTAGTGGTTGGCTACCTCTGTGACAGGGACATAGGCTAGTGCTAAAAACATTTTATTCCATGGGCAAATTGGCAGTCGGACCGCCACACTTCCAAGGCAGCGGCCCCAAAAAGACCTCTGAGTCGATGGTCTCCCACCTGCCATATTCCAATGTTACCGCTGGCCCATCAGCGGTGGACCGGCGGGGGATGTGGTCAGCAATACAAGGTATATTTTTACATTTATGTCAATGCATGTGTGTACATTTTGACCAAAAGGTACACATATGCATGACGTGTAAAAATACTTTGTGCGTGTACCATTCCATTGCTGGAGATTGGGCCATATATGCCCAGTCCGCACAATGACAAAACAAAAGTAAATTGTACTTACCTGTATTTTTTTGAATTTGGCAGGGGTAAAGTTGCTGCTAGGAATGGGGGCCCTGAGGGAAGGGGCACACGCTGGAGACTGAAGGGAAAAGAAGGAAATGGGAAAGTTAGCACCCCATTTCCTTCGATTTTTCACCACCGTGAACCAGGTGGTCTCCCCACCACAGTCGGCTTGACAGAAAAGCACGTTGTAATGTAGGCGGTGCCACCCTTGTCTATAGCGCCTAGTGGCAGCTGCTTTTCTCCCCGCCACCTTCACGGCGGTCGGCTGATGGCTGGCCGTATCGGCGGGACTCCAGTGGTTTCTAGTTCAGCAAACCGCCAACATCGTAATTTGACTGGCAGACTGCCTAGTCAGGGTTTCAGCCACACTGTGGCGGCGGTTACAAGACCACCAAACTCCTAATCAGACCCTTACTGTAGGTTTTTTGAGGTGTCTCTATATACTTTGATTAAAATGACAGTAACAACCTTGTATAGAGGGATATTTTTAGAATGGTTTGAATCACAGCTTACTCAAAGTCTATGATTATTGTTTGGAGGTAGTAGTAATCTGTTTCTTATTTAATATGGTTTAAGAGGTCATAGTAAGTGCTGCTTTGTTTGTTTGGCAATAGAGGATCTATAAAAGTTATGTTAGTGTTTCGATATTCATCATTTAGGGTGTATATCTGGGTGAATAGGTTGGGACACATTTTGAAGGTCCAATCCATCATCCAGGTTTGACAATGGCTAAGTTTCATTAATTTGTTTGCTGTAGAGAACATTAGGATTCATTTCTCATTATTTAGTTTAGCATGTATAAGGAAAGGGTCCTGATTATGTGTAATTGTTAAATGTTCGGGTATGTGCATGTCTTGGTATCTTCTAGGGGCAAGTGGGGTATCGCTGGTGGCTTTTTTAGCTCATGTCATTAAACATTTTAAAGTCGGGACAGGCAGTAGATGGCCTGTTATGTGTTAGGGGACTTTAGGTAGTATTTCTTTAAGGATGTTGCTTGCGGGTTCCTAGGAGATAGTACTTGCCTCTCCTATGTCCTGCAATATTTCTCTAATTTCTATTTCTGTTACATTTGGGGGGTGTTTGTGCTCTTTTACATTAATTACAACATTTTCTTTTGTAGTTGCCCTCCAATGGCATGCATTAGAGTAAAATTTAGTACATTCCATTATATAGTTTCTGATGATGCACTTTCTTGGCTGTTGGTGTAGACCATGTAATTTAATCATTGTTTCCTTGCTATGAAGGGATATTTGGCAGCCTCTTTCATTGTATATGTAGGTAGTGTAATAGCATAAAAAGGTATTACATTTTAGCTTTTGCATGTTTGTTAATAACATGTTGAAAATGCAATTACTTTTCTTTTTTATGCTTTTATTGTTTTACTTGTTTTTTGTTGAGATGTTTTTCATGAGTTTACAGCTTTTCCTATCAGGTCATTTTTACATCAAGCAGGTGATTTATTTTCTGTTGAAAGAGAGAAAACGTTAGTTTAATTATAAATGGTATTTTGTATGTAGTTTGTTGAGGTAGTTAGGTTTATGTTTGCTCGTCATTTGTGTGAGTTATTATTTGTTAAATATGTGTACTTACTTTGTGAAATATTTTGCTGGTTTGTTATAGTTGTTATTTTCTGGCAGTTTTTTGGATTGGAAGTTGTAGTTTTTTTCTTTTGGGAAGTCTATGTAAAAAGATAAAAGTTACAGAGTGTGCTAATATTTATTTGATCATTTATATTTTTAAGTTTAATTAAAGTTAAGTTTTAGTTTAAATATAAGTATTACTTACTTAATTATGTAGATGTTGAAATGTATATATTTCTTCTTTAATCATTTGTGGAGAGAATCTAGCATAATGTACTCGTTTTGCAGTGTTTGGCATTTCTAAAGTATTTAGTTGTTTAATTTAGTGTGCACATTATATTGTTGGTTTAATTGTTTCTTTGATTTTATTGGTTAAAGTTGCCAATAGTTAAATTGTTTTGATTGGTTTAGTATAGTTCGAATTTTTTGGGCAGTTGAGTCACTGTATGGTAAATACTGATTCAGATTTCATTTTTTATTGTTGTCCATTTGTTGCATTAATGACATAAATGCCGTCCCTGCCTTTGGATACTGAGGAATCATTTACCCAACCTAAGAACAAGGTGTATCACTGGCTAGGCACAAACTTGAACTTTAATGTTAAAAAGTACATTACCTCTGTAAGTAGTGTAGTGTGGATTGGCCCTATGCCAAAGAACCTGGAAGGAGACTGCATAATTATTAATTGTAAGCATCCAGATCTAGCCCATCGTTTAATCTCAAGTAACAGAAGCAATAATTTGTGGGCTGGTTACATTTTTGTTCTCTCTTTAGTGTTCTTTGTAGGTCCTTGCAGCCTAGGTCAAAGCTTGGTGTTTTGCTTCCCCTTCAGTTAGCTGTGGGCTTGCAAGATCTCAGATTCCCACCTTCAATTGATTCTTTCTTTTGAAGGATTTGGAAGCAAACTAGGCTATCAAGGGCCTGTCCTATCCCTGTTGGCACTTCCTCTGGAGATTCTGTTTGATTAAAGGGCCAGCTACAAAGCTAATCAATTGGAATATCGCTGGTGTTCAAGCACCCAGTGCCGTGCCACTTTTCTTGCTCACCTTAGTGCCCCCCAAACGCTATCATGTGTGCGCCGAATCTAAGATACGGTGCACCATGGTGGTAGTTAGGGAACTAATGTCAAAATATTTGGCGCTAATTCGGAGCTTTGCAGGATTAGTGTAAAACATGTTGATGCTAATCCTGCAAAGCCCATTGAGGCCCATTGTGAACAATGGTGTGCCTCCTTTTAACATCTGCTCTGAACAGATGTTAAAACTGCCCAAAACAATTACACAAATAAATCTCTTAGATTTCTTTGCAGCATTTTTCCGCCCCCCCCAACGGATGAACGCCCCCTTTGCATACATTATGCCTGACACAGGCATAATGTAGAGCAAAGGGTTACAAAGTGGTGCAATGTTTGCACTACGCCACCATGTCAATTTGGGGTGGCGATTTTGGCCTTGTTGGGCAATATTAGCGTAAAACAAATGACGCTACAGCGGCGCAAAGAGGCACTAGGGGCTCTTTAATATCAATCCTGCTAAATGGTTAGAGCATTTCAAATTGATCTATTCATATGGGGGTTCTTCCCTGGCAGAGGACGAAGATAGTGCTCCACACTTCACACTGTCATATAGTTTCGGATTGAATGAGGTCTCTGCTGCTGTATCTGTCAGACCATCTAACAAGGCCCCGGAACCAGATGGGGTGCCAATGGCTCTTTATAAGGATATCATAATGCTGTGGGTCCCCGTAATTATTAATACCTTAAATGCTGCAGCTGTTTCTGGTATTCCCTCTTCTTGGCAGACTGCTACCATTATGCCTGTTTTCAAAAAAGGTATCAAGCAGGATCCCCGCTCCTACAGACCCATTTCGCTCCTGGACTCTGTGGTAAAAATTGTGGGGCATGTTATTTTCCACAGAATTGACTGGGTGGAGCGAAATAGCCCCCCATGTGCCGCCCAATAACGCTTTAGGGAAGTTTTGAGGACTGTAGAACAGTGTTTCAATCTACATCTTATCATTGGAAAATATGTGACTGCTAAAAAGGGCCTGTTTTACTTGCCTTTATGGACTTCAGTAGAGCCTTTGACCATGTCAATTGGTCTAAGCTGTGGAACATTTTAATAAATATTGGTTTACCATTACCCTTGGTGAACCTCCTTCATGCCATGCAGAATGGGTCGCATTGCCTCTCATTGTACCAATGAGTCTGCTGGATTTGGGTGGCAATCTCACCTGAGTTCTGGGTGACTGAGTCCAATCCCACACCATGTGACAACTGTCGGCCTAATCCGTTTCCGGCCAGCTAGGAGTGCCTCATCTCTGCCCCAGAGCAGGCTTGATTTGTGGCAACCGGCTGCATGACATTATGACTTCTCAAGGAAATTGTGGTGGATTAGATCTCATCCTTTTCTCTCAGTTACATTAATCTCACACATGCAAAGACAAACAGAGATTTATTGAATCAGTTGAGTCTTAGATAAAATGGTATGAAATTCAATAATTACAATGATGAAACATATGAAACACAAAGTGAAAGACAGGAAAAGTCCCACCATACTGTCACTTTGCACAATATATGCAATTCCTACCTACGCTATGTTAGAGCACAGCAGGATAAGCCCTAATCCACCCTTCAGGATTCCCCCCTGGGAAGACATCATCCCCCACACCTGAGTATGGCAGTAGTGAAGAAGCTTGTTATCTATAGAGACACCATTCACATGTGGGCCAGGGAACTGGTGGTCTCAGCAGGGAGCTGTAACAAAGTCAGACAGCGTCCGGTCGTGGTCATCTGGCTGGAACCTCCCTCTAATGTGCATGGGACAGGGAAATGTTTTTTATAATACATTTATTTTATAAAAAAATAACAGAAATGTTTTACATAGTGACATTTTATGAGAAAATGTCACTATGTAAAAATATGTGTGTTTCTGTGAATGTTAGAGACGCAGTGTACCACTTGTGCCGACAATCCTATCTTGCTGCCTCCTTGAGGAAAGCACAGAGTGAAAGAATCCTAGGCAAAAGGACAACAAGATAAAGAAAATGAAACACCCTCATGAATGTGGCTGATTCAAAAAGAATACAATGAAATAAAATAAAATGTTACTAGGCTAAATGGCACAAGCATCAGGCCTAGTTGCTAAAATAAGTACCCAGAGACATCATTAAAATGGCTCTAAAACAGCCTCACCTTGTCGGTTTAAGAATGGTAAAGCAGTCTAGTTCCTTATTTAAAAGTGACTCAAATGCTGCGTTAAAAATATATACATAAACGTCAATTGTGGCAAGTTAAAACACACTTGAGCATGTGAAATGTTAGAAAAGGTCAATTTAGAAGCTTAGCAGTGGTGCCAAGGAAACCAGATTTAAAACTCATTGTCATTTTTAAAATCTCCAAATACAGTTAGGACACCTGAAGCAAGGAAGTGTTACACTTTGGCAGGTGGTAATGTGACCAAATCGGTGCCAAGAAAAACCAAAGAGCACTCATGTTCTAAAGCCTGAGCTCCAGCTGAGGTATCAGTATTCTGTGTTGTGCCCTATGTTGAGTCAAGAGCTGCATGATCCAAAAAGGGCAGCTCATAAATGGCTTCCCGTAGCAAACGTGCCCTCAACATGAATATCTGGTAATAAGCTCTCAGTGAGAACATCAACAGATCAGCATCCAATGAAAGTAAGCGTACACAGAAAGACAAACTTTCAGTGCACATTCAAGAATGCACCAGTGGCATAGAAACATGGGCTGCAGACAATCCAAAACTGGTCTGAATGACAGAGATCAGTTCACTCCAGTTCTTCAAGGAATGGTGCTCCGAAATATTGCATCATGTCTTCACAACACAGTTGCACCAGTGGAAGTGCCATCAGTCGTCCTTGTTGCGATGGGACAGCCATTGTGAATAAAAAACAGCAACAGCAAGATGCCACCTATTGTAGCCAGAGAAATTGGAAGTTCCCCGAAAATACTCAAAAATATCAGGTGTATGGCTGAAGGTATTAAGCCAAATATAGAGGAGAAGATGTTAAGGAAACCAGAACCAACAGCCTTAAAGAAATGTACTAGATGTGTTAACATTTTGTCCCACAAGTTCACCAAAGTGTCTCGGAAAGTTTGTATTTAAAAGGGACTGTATTTCTGTAGATGACCTCACCACTTGGAGTGCATAGGTGTTGTGTGCAGATGTCAGCGCCACATGCTTTTGAAACAATAAAGCCTTTAGTCTACTCAACTTGTCAAAATTCACGTTTGAAGTAGCAATGTGAGGATAAATATCTTCTAAATTCATCTGTTGTGTAGGGAGGAAAAGAACATTCCCGCAATAGGTAACGATTTGGGAGAACAAAATGACATAAGCAATTCCGGCTTGCATTCCACAACAGCTCGCACTGTTAAGGAGCACATAGCTTCTATTAGAGAGCACCTGGAACACAGGTCTAATCAAGGGGACTGGAACTCCCTTCAGATAGCAAGCCAAATTCACTGCCGAAGCATAACACGCCCGTGCAAGGACAGCTGCCTACAAACCATCAAATGGCTCACAGCTGATAAGATGGACCTCTTTCATGCCATCAAGACATTTGTGCGAAAAGGGAAGTTCCCACACCTCATGAATGTAAATATCTCATAACTTCTCCTATCTGCCTACGGGAATGTGTTTTGAGAAGGACGTAAATTGTAAATGGGGCTGGGATACTGGGTGTATTGAAATCCTTAATCCTTACCAAGCCATAACAACTTGGCTGTTGTACAGTTTAATTTAAAAATATCATTTGAACAGGTATCAGGCATGCTTTAAATGAATCGTCCTTCCCACTTATGTGCCAATTTTTAGTTCCCCATACACTTTTTAAGTCACTTGACTTCAGCCAATATTCAGAGCCTTCTATAGCCAACCGGGAAACAAAGGAATTATAGTAAATCAATTTTGTATCAGTTAATAAGATGTGGTGTGTTTCATTATTGGCAATTTAAAATAATATGACTCAGCATTTTTAACATTGTGCCCAGAAAAATATGCAAACCTTTCAGAGTATATTTTCGAGCTCCCCATTGTTGGAGTTGGACAATGTTCCCATCGTGTGTAATTAAAAATAGTCATTGGGGTACTTGCTCTGTGAATGTAATGATGTCCATAGTAATTATAACAGAACATATCTCCATAATTTTCTTTCGATTAATAAACATCTTCACTTTCAAAAACAGTAAAAGATTCTAATTCAGATAAATAGAATCAACTGTTTTTACATCAGAATCATCAGAAACAACTCCGGGTATCATTACATAATTCATTGAAAGTTTAAATACATGTAGAATTTAAATAACCTCTGTCAGGTCAAGATACTTTGTCCCAAACAATCCCATCAGGAATTGGTATAGCTGAAATGTTCACTAGGGGACAAGTCTCTGCAGACCTTCTGGGTGGAAAAATGTGGCTTTAGGACCTCATAAATCAGTTCAACTGTAGACAGTTCTGGAAGGTAATGACCATGTACCAATAAGAAAAAGACGATGACAAACCCATTCCAAAGAAGGAAGGCAAGTGCAGTTAATAAGTACAATAGATAGCTCCAATTTATCAGCTTACATGCTCTTGGCAGTGTTGTTGCAGAAGAGGCAGGTGAGTCAGAAAAAGAGCTATTGACAAAGGCAAAATGTCCAGAAGCAGTTCATGCAAAAACTGGAGCCGTGTTTGGAAGAGGAGAACTGGCAGAAGTCTCCCTTGGTGGTTCATAGTAGACAATTCCATCCACTGGGTTTGAATTTGAGTAAAATCTCTCAATATTGTTGACATTACTTGTCGCAGAAGAAGTTAATGGAACCAATGAAAGATCATTTTCCATCCTCCCCAAGCTCGAAGAGGTGTCAGCGTTGCTGTTCAAAACCTGTAGAGGAACATCTTGGTCTGTAGTGAGAGGTAGTCAGGTACTACCCAGGAGTTCTCTAAGTCTGCTGAGCAGGATCGGCCATATGGCGTAGTGTGACAATGACGATGGAGACAAAGGGGTTTTCTTTAGAACCAGGCAGTGTGGTAGAATAACAGTTCTGGTACCATGTATTCTCAGGACTGGAACTGATGCACAATACAAAGGACCAAACTCCTTTTTCACAGTAATCTTTTCCCACTCTAGAGCCCCAACTTTTGGAATCCAGCCAGTAGGTGTTATTGGTGCATCCCTTATTCCCAAGGAGGCGGCATTGGCAGATGCATTGTCATCACAGAACTATTGTAAGTTCTGCAAGACAGTGACACTTTCATTTATGTCACAAAGTGTATCTGCCACCTCCACGCCAGGACCATCAAGATCTGGAACATACATTTGCGTTCCGAACAGGCATTCATATTGGGTACGTCCTCACAGGGACTTTCGCGGCAGATTATTAAGTGCTCTCTGGACTCCATACAGCTGATTAAGCCAACTACGACCTGTGCCTAATACTCTAGCTGTTAAGGATTGCTTTAAGTCCTGTTTTTTTTCGCTCCACAACACTTTCCCTCAGGATGATATGGAGACAAATAATACAGTTGGACAACTAACGAAGCCATGGTGTCCCAGAATGCCCCTGAGGTGAAAGCAGGACCCTGGGCGGAGGGCAGAGCTGCAACTGCATATGTGCCGATAGAGACTTGCAAATCTTTAATAACAATTTGAGCGTCGGCCAAGTGTTGTGGCCATACCCATAGAAATCTGGATCATGAGTCAACAGAGATTAAGATGTATTTTTATGCACCATCGGGTGTCAAGGGACCACAATGGTCGAGGTACACACATTGTAAAGGTTTGTTGGAAATTAGGAGGGGTGTCTGCGGTTGGCGTTTTACTGTGGATCCTTTTATTTGCTGACAGATGTCACAACAAAGGACATATGTTTTGGTCTGTTTGTATAGACATAGCCACCAGTAACATGCTTGTGATAGTGAAATAGTAGCCACCACACCAGCAAGGGCAGAAGCAACTCTCTCATGTGCTGCTTTAATCAACTCAGGTCTTTGATCTTTGTTGGGAATCACACGGTCACCCACACCTGGTGGCAGTATTGAGGATCAATATGTGGTAGGAATATTTGGCAGGTTATGCCTTTGGCATGCGCTTGCCTTCAGCCAAAGCTTTCAAGCAGCCAGTGTTTCATCATCAAACCTCATCCGTGAATAAGTTACTGCAGCAATAGAAGCTTCAGCTCCTGCTGACTTGGCTGCTTCATCAGCCAAACTGTTGCCTGTAACATGTATTCTAACACGTTGGTGTCTCAGTGTATGAAGTACATAGACATTGGGTAGCTTTTCCTTCAGATCTGCTACTTTCGCCCATAAGAGTTTGTGTTTGGTGGTGTTGCCTTTGGAATCTCTGAACCCATTATGCTGCCAGTAAGGCAGGTATTAATTGAAGGGCTAGAAGCAGTAATACGATCACCGACGATTAGTGTTTACAGTCCTGGATCCATGTGTTCCAGTGCCATCAACAGAGCCTTAAGCTGTTGATGGCACTGGAATTGTGCAGTGCAGTCCCCTGAGGTCTGTGTATGGGTGTGTTGTGAATGGAATTCACCATCCTTTGAGAAGCCACTCACAACCACACACGCGCTGGAGTATTGATGTTCGGTGCCTACTGCTGGTTGGGCTGAGCCATCAGTGACCATAATTATTTGATATTGTTCAATAGGCAAAGTGTTTGCTCAACCTGGTTATTCTAGTTCATATTGGTGAAATTCTTGAGTTTGTTATTTTGGGTGAAAATACAATCAACATCAGTGGCCGTCAGAGACGTTGCCCATTGAATCCAACGTGGATGTGGTGCCTTAGCGTTAGGAATGGTGCCTTTTGTGACAGCCTCTAGGGCTGGGATCGTAGATTTCACAATGATGTGTTTCCCCTGGGCCAGAGGCCTCTCTTTAATTACAGCCATCTGAACAGCAGTCAGAATTTTTTCTGTGGGAGCAAACCGCTTTTCTGCTGTGGAAAACAGATGTGATTTGTATGCAATAGGAACAGTATCACCATCATAGAACGTTACATAGGTGAAACCAATGACACCAGCAATTACTCTGATGACCAAATGTGTTTTGTTGACTCTTGTGTGTAAGTGTTTAGCTACAAGCATGTCTGTGAATGTGTGTGTGTTCGACTGTCCAATATTTACTTGAAAAGTCAGGTCGTATTAAGTCATATAATGGTTCAATGCATTGTGCATAATCTGGAATGTAAGTTCTGCCAAAGGTTATAAAGCCCAACAATGGCTAGAGCTTTTTGATGGTATTTGGTGGTTGCACTTGTGCGCATTTTTCTAAAAATTGAAGTGCTAGGGTCTTTCCTTCTTCTGATAGTTTGTAACCCAAAAATAGGACACTAAGGAAGGCTATTTTTTTTTTTTAAATTAAATGTATAGCCTAATTCGGCAATCCCACAACAATGCGGTTCACCAGTCTTACATGTTAAAGGAGATCATCATCCGTAAGGCAGATATCATCTACATAGGACAATGCCTCTGGGTCAATATGTTTTAAAACTGAAGTAACACGAGCGAGAAACAATCCTGGACTGCTGTTATGCCCTTGTGGGAGTCGGCAAATCTTTTTCTGTGAGCCTAAAGCGCTAAAACTTGTTAAATCCCTACTTTCAGGCGCTATATTTTGACAGAAGAAACCATTAGAAATATCCATGGTTGTTTTGTATTTTTTGTGCACTATAATAGTAATAAGTGCTGTACTGTGTGCATTTTGAATGACAAATGTGCATGTGTGACTATTTAAATGTCTGTAGTCTAAGACTATTGTATATGAATGATCCTGTATAGCTATAGGAAACAACGGGTTGTTTATTGGTGAGACACAGGGTTCAATTACGCCCTGGTACTCTAGATGTGTGAGGATTGACCTTATGGGTGCTCTAGCTTCATGCTTTTCAGGGGCGAGCGCAAAGTGCTCCATTCCCTGCTGTAATCTCTCTTTGGGCTTCTACCCACGCCCATGTCATGTCAGTCACTTTCATTGGTTCGTGGGCTTGCCTTTTAAAATCTGTTTGCTTTCATTAGTGAAAGGCATGCATATGTCATGCCTTTTCGGTGTTTAGCCCTCCACAAGTGCATCGACCAACTACTGAAAACATACGAGGCTCACTCTGGTTTCTGGACTACTTTCTGTCTGTTACATAGTTAATTGCACTTTTGCAGGTTACGTAGATAATTGCACTTTTGCCGGTTACATGGATAATTGCACTTTTGTCGATAGGTTTCACTGCAAGCAAACTTTTATTTCCCTTTGTGTCTGCTTTGCGCTGATGGCGGCCGTCGGCTCGTTTATTAATGTATTACTCATTCCAGTTTTGATTTCTTATCACAAATAATTCGCTAAGTAATCAAAGTATTGTGTGCATAGGAACAAGTGTGAGTATCCTGTACTGTGACAGCGATCAAGCATTTTTTTGATGTTTGAATGTACAACATGTAGGCCTGACCCTTTAATTTATGTTCAAGGTTTAGTTGTTTAACTTTGCTGGTCAAAAATAGCACAAGCTCCCACAGTAAAAGACGTGAGTGAGCAGAAACTGCTTAATGCCATACCCAGACATGTTTTTAACTTGTCTGACCTAAATTAACATGATGATGAGTTATAAAATGTGATCACAAAAATAGTGAGTCACAGATCTGCTGGTACTTTATCCAATTTTTTCACTTTTCAAAATGTGTCTGCTGGCTATTAACCAGCTTCAGGACGGAAGTGGGGCAAGTTATGGTTCAGCCACATTTTCCATTAAAAGTGTATTTTAGGTTTGCTTATAACTTTTGAACCCATGGTTCCATTATAGATAGATAGATAGATAGATAGATAGATAGATAGATAGATAGATAGATAGATAGATAGATAGATAGATAGATAGATAGATAGATCTCAACTCACACAACACATACCATAGCTCGTGGCATCTGCTGTGTTTTTCTCTTGTCATTATGTCAAGTTTGCAAGCACCCTAAAGTGTTGTAATCTATCTGTGCGATTTTAACCACGCCTACCGCATGCCCTTCACTATCACTCATTTATGGGCTTGCCTTTCAAAAATCCTTTGTTATCATTGGTAAATGCTTTATGTTTGTCCCTCCTAGGGGCAGTTTTGTTACTGCCTTGGCCATCGACTCTGTTACATGGATAATTGCATGTTTGCCGATACGTTTGACTACGAGCGAACTTGTTTTTTCTGTTGTGTCTCTCCTTCGAGCTCATGACTACTGTGGCGCTTGGAATCGACTCGCTTATGCCAGATGTTTTACTTTGCATTTTCAATTTATGCGGCAAGAAAAGTCCAGTTAGGAATTTAAAATGCTAATAGATCTAACTCCAGCAAACGCGAGACACATTGCATTCCAAAGGCTTGTTTGGGTATTTGGGTTGAGGTTGTGGTCAGAATCTAATTGGTGTTGTTAGGGAGAGTCTTTATCCCACTCTACATGATTGCAATATAACGTAGGTGCCTGTGCCAACGCCCAATCAATAGTGCAAGCCTCCCTGAGCTCTCTTGGAACAAGGGGCAAGAAAGAAGGTTCAATTACCTCTTCCCCATATGGGAGATTATAGACAAATTCTAGTGGCCAATCTTTTTGAGCCAATTGAATATCATGAATGGTTACTATGCGAACCCAAAAAATAGCATCTATTGTGGGTTCAATGTCTCCTTCTAATTGTATTTTTAGTTTATACATTCTATCGGGTATGGAGACACCCATGTCCGCAGTCTTGACTTGTGAAAAGTCGTTAGTTGCTTTCACCTCCAGATGCTCTTAAAGATTCCGGTGAACTATTGTGACCTCTGCTGCACTGTCTAGCTGGGCCAGTACCCACTTCCTTTTCTTCAGTAAAGCTTTCATCCTGAGTGGCATTTCATAGAGAAATCGCTGCCATCTTTTTCATTTTGAATTGAGGTTTTAGGTGCGGACGTTTCTCTTCTTTCTTAACAGAAACATCTGAGAAGTGTTGTGACTCCTTTCACGATTTCACATACTCAGTTTGCTGTTCTGACCACCCACCTCTCTCACTGCATTTATCTGGCGAGTCCTGAAAGGAACGGGATTGACGTGTATCAGTATATTGATATCTATCAGGCGTTTTTATATTATCTCTATTTCTGAGATTATAGCAGTTTTGAGGGGTCTCTGAATGCGGAGATTTTCCCCTTTCTTTTTTAGGTGTTTGTTTTTGTTTATCCCAGTGCTTTTTAGAACCCTTGGGTGCTTGCTTGGTAGAATACTTATTGGATTTACCCTGTAATTGTAGTTTACTAGGTCTGGCTCCCAGACTAGGTCGACCAATACTAGAGTAGGTCTAGGCGATAATTTATGGCAGCTCACGTTCCTGATCCTGTACAGGAACATCTCGTAGCCGCATGTGCACTGCTAGTGCTACTGCTTCCCCTTTGAGATTGCTTAATATTATTGGAGATACAGTGGCAAAATTGCCCATTAATTGCAGCCCCACATCTGGGGCCGGGGCAGCCCCGTATTTATCTTGAATTTGTTTTAACACTTCAGAAACATTGGCAAGTGTTGGTGTACTGTGTGCGGTAGTATAGGGTGTGCCAAATACTGTGCCCCAAGTATTGCAGTTATATACTGTGGGAACCATCCAAAATGGCATGCATATATTGAGAATTCTATGTTTATCTTGAGGTTCCATATGGGGAAATACAGCTTCCAGCACATTTAGTTTTTGTGCTAACCAAAATGGAATTTCTTCCCGTTTGGCTGGGACCTTGACCATGATCGAATGCACAGTGGCAGGGTTAATGTCTGGTGTGACTGTGTGTGGTTGCACTGGGGCAGCTCGTACTAGGTTAGTATTTAATGTTTGCATTACAAACTGTACTAAGAGTCTATACATCACGGTAAGTTTAACATATATTTGGCGAATGTCAGCTACCGCCAAGGTGTCTGCATTAGGATGTGGTGTATATGTGGCTAATAAAGGCCAGGTAGTAGCATCATTGCTCAGAGGACCTAACGTAACACGCAGTATTGTGTGAGTAGGGCACCATCAAGCCAGTTATTATGGTCTTGAAAAGATAGAGGTATCTCTAAATATGCGTAAGCTCTGTATTGTACAGGTATATTAGCAGGTGTGTAATGATGAAATGTATTAGTGTTCCCATCAACTGCTGGAAAGTTGACCCAAGAATAGAATGTTTCTGTTCTATAGGCTGGATGAGCCTGAACTACAAATGTTACAGGACCCCCTGGGCTGAAAGGCTATTAGCTAGCAGGGAGGGGAGGTCGCATGTTTACTGCAATCACCACCTGTTGCGGGTTCGCCATGGTAGATATACCTGTTCAGAGATATGGACACCAAATGGGGATTGATCCTTTTGAGGTTCAAACTTGAACAACTTACAGCATTGAATAAGTACCACCTACCTAGCTGAGGAGGAAACCCTCAATACCACGGATGTCTCCATACATAGTATTGAGGTGCCTTTAGCATGTAGGGAGACAGAGATACTCAGGAGGATCCGAAAATCAGTGCCTGACCAAACCGGGGGGGCATGGTGAGCAAAAGAACGATGGATTAAACCCAGATCTGTGACTGGGGTGAGTGTTTAAAAAGATTCAACACTCTGTCCACCATCCTTTTGTTTTGCTAAAGTTGCTCTAAGTGGGAAGGGTATGCCCAGACATGGGTCCCTTGCTCACTGTGCCACTGGATTCAAGCTAGCCTGGCTGAGGAAGGGTGATACCCTTAAACCGGCCCCAGGATGCTTGTTTCCGGTCCAGGGAGGACCTGGACTGGCAGATTGGGCTGGACTGTTCCCGTGGGGAAAAGGGACAAGACTGATTTGCACATGGCTGGGTCCAAACTGGGGTGGCGTGCTGAGCAAAAGAATGATGGATTAAACCCAGATCTGTGACAGAGGGGTGAGTGTTTGAAAAGTTTCAACACTCGGACCATCATCCTTTTAGGTGATCAAACGTTGGTGGTGCCGTGTCGCATTGGCTCTGATTGTGCCAATAAGGCTGCTGGACATGGACGGCAGCATCACCTGAGTTGTAGGAACTGAGTCCAATCCACACCATGTGACAACTGTCGGCGTAATCTGTTTCCGGCCAGCTAGTAGCGCCTCATCTCTGCCACAGAGCAGGGATGATTTGTAGCAACTGGGTGCATAACATTATGACTTCTCAGGGATATCGTGGTGGATCAGATCTCATCCTTTTCTCTCAGTTACATTAGTCTCACACATGCAAAGACAAACAGAGGTAGAAAATGGTTCAATATGATTTATTGAATCAGCTGTGTGTTAAATAATATGGCATGAAAAGCAATAATTGGAGTGATGAAACATACCAGGAGGTAAATGATGATAAGAAAAGTGAAAGACAAGAGAGGTCGTACCACACTGTTACTATGCACAGTATATGCAATTCCTACCTAAGATATGTTAGAGTACAGCAGGATAAGCCCTAATCCGCTCTACAGGATTCCTCCCTTGAAAACATCATCCCCCATACCTGAGTATGACAGTAGTGTGGAAGCATGTTATCTATAGAGACACCATGCCCATGTGGACCAGGGAACCGGTGGTCTCAGCAAGCAGCTGTAATGAAGTCAGACAGCACACAATAGTGGTCACCTGGCTGGTACCTCTCTCTAACGTGCAAAGGACATAGAAATGTTTTTATAATAATATAACTCATGTTCTGAGAAAATACCCCTACGTAAAAATATGTGTGTTTCTGTGAACGTTAGAGATGTAGTGTACCACTTGTGCCAACAATCCTATCTCGTTGAAGCCTTGGGGAAAGCACAGAGTGAAAGAATACCGTACTAAGAAATGTAATGCTTTCCTAGGTGAAAGGACAACAAGATAAAGAAAATAAAACACCACCACAAATGTGGCTGATTCTAAAAGATAAAATTAAATAAAATAAAATGTTACTAGGCTAAAGGGCACAAGCAGCAGGCGTAGTCACTAAAATGACGTGCCCAGAGACATCACTAAATTGTCTCTACAATAAGTGCCTCTGTAAGATATGGAGCTGAGGGGGAATGCCCAGACTCCTTTACCTTGTCTCAGGGAGTACCCCAGGGTTGTGTCTTGGCCCCTATTTTATTTCTTTTATATATTAATAGATTAAGCTCGTTCTTGGTATCATAAGGGGTAGACATGCCCAAGATAAACACGGCCGTTATCCCAGCTTTACTTTACCCCGATGACGCAGTCTTGATATCCCACACACCAAATGGTCTTAGGGATCTTATTGATGTGTTTGCCCTTTTTATGGATTCTCTTGATTTAGAAACCAATATCACTAAGACCCACTATATGGTTCTAGGGAAGCAAAATGGCAAAATGAGGCCAATTTCTATCAGTGGCAAAATAGTCACAAGCAGACCTGCCAACTTCAACAGAAACCTCACAGTGTGAGGTGGGGGTGGGGCCTTGAAGGGGGTGTGGCCTCGTGCTTAGAAGCACCTAAGTGGCACTTTTGCCCTCATACCGGCCCCAAACCCTATCCACAAAGAAAAACAGAATGCTTACTGAGGCTGCTGTCGATGTTATGGGCTGGTTTCACACCCATTCATGGACATCAGTAGTTAAAAGAAACTGAAATGAGCTGAAAAACACTATTTACAGTAGTTTTCAGCTAATTTTCCCTGCCACTGTGTGATATGTGCTGCTCACCTAGAGGGGAGCCAATATCGTGTGTCACACGGTGGCACAGTGTGAGTTGGCAGGTCTGCACAAGGGTTAGCCAGTTACCATAAGTAGGTATAGCCTTTGATTCTAGGAATTGTTGGCTCCCATGCTTTGCAAATCACTGTTTGCATTTTAATCAATTAGTAGGAGATCCTATTCCGGCTGGAAGTAAGGGTGGTGATCAAACCTATTCTGCCCCTGTTGGAGGTTTACAGACATTAGTGTTTGCCAGTTTTGACTTACAGTGCTGCCATACCGGGATATCGGGACTTCTCAAAGGTTCAATAGGAGGAGTACTGTTTCTGTAGAAGATTAGGTAATCATAAACGAAACACATGTTATTCTGAATTGTAGTGAAAACTAACATTTTAATAGGATCAAAACAAATCAGGACACTTTACATAATGATGCACAAATGATACATGTTCACTAAAACCAGATTTCCACATATTATTTATTGTACTATATAGTTTTACCAGTAAAACTGTGTGTCTATGCAAATTTAACAGAAAATGTGCTGTCATTAAATGACAGTGTGCTACCACACCAATGCTCCCTCTCCTGCTGAATAGGCATGGTACATTTGCTGCACATGATTTTTTGTATGATGCTTGGATTTTTCACAGTCCCTATAACTTCATGGATATAACATTTATCACAGTATTCCCACTCTAAAAATTGTTCCAGCACTACTGTCTTCAACAAATACACAACAAAACGATTTTCAACATTTACTAAACACAATCTTCAACATTTGTACCAAAAAACAAATTTGAACAAAAAGCAGTTTTTTTAAACAAAAGACATGCAGTATTATACAGAAAAACAGATTTCACAATGAAAGAAATTGCATGGTGGCTCTTTTTGATTTCAGAAGAGCAAAACATGTTTATTTATCCAGTGAAGGGAGTAAGGGGACAGGGAGATCTCAGCAAATAGTTGAAAGCAAATGAGCCAAACTTTCACTAAGGCCATGTTTTGCAAACTGGAAAAACGGAGCAGGTTAGCCAATTACAACCCAGCAAAGTGGCCATTTTAGGAAATTGCAATGCTTAAGCCAGATACATTTTTTCATAAAGACCTGTAGCTAACAGTAGTAGCCATCATTGTGGAAGTGTAATTAAACGTATTCAATTAAATGTTTTAGCTGCAGTAAAACCTTTTAATTATAGCAGTTTTCAACATTTACCCAGAAAATGTGAGGAAAACAGGGAGATATCAGCTGAAGTTTGAAATCAACCACTTTTTCATACTCACAAGACAAATCAACAGTAAAAACAGATTTCCTTGCATGTATGTGAAAAAATACTGAGGATTATATGGCAATCAGCAAATGATCTACAGTACTGCATTTCCACACTTCTCTAAATAAATACCATACTCCACATGTGTGGTATAGGCCAGTGGTTCCCAACCTGTGGTCCGGGGACCCCTGGGGGTCCACAAAGCCTTCTCAGGGGGTCCGCGACTGCTTAGAAAATTAAACAAAATTAACAAATATGGACAAATTATTTCCCCAGCTTCCAGTAATGACTCAGGCGGGGGTCCCCGGATTCCAATGATGATTCAGTGGGGGGCCCTGGGATCCAGTAATGTCAAAGTGGGGGTCCACAGAAACCAAAAGGTTGGGAACCACTGGTATAGGCCTTACGCACAGGTCATCAAAGGCCCAAAACTATGACAACGTGAAGGAAGTCAGATGGCGGATACATAGAAACATAGGGGGTCATTATGACCTCGCAGTAGGTGGTAATGTTGCGGTAGTACCGGCAACAGGCTGGCGGTACATACCGCCACATTATGAAATTGGCGGGTTGGCTGCAGCCAACCCGCCAATTTACCATTCCTACCACCATGGCGGTAGCAGCTGCCAGGCCGGAGATAACAATCTCCAGCCCAAAGGCCGCTATTGTACCACCAGCGGCATTTTGAACCTGCCTACTGCCATGGTTTTTGTGGCGTTTGCCACGAAAACCATGGTGGTTTGCCCTACCAGTGACAGGGAGTTCCTTCCCTGTCACTGTTTGGAGGCTCACCCACCCCCCCAAACACTCCCCAGATGCCCCCACCCCCCTCCATTCACACTCCCCCCTTCTGATTCCCCACCCCACTCATACGTGCACACACTCACAGACACACACCACGCATACACACACTCACTCACAATGGTATACACGCATTCATTCACGGATGCATCCATTCATTCTTGCACACATCCGTACACACATTCTCACTGACATGCAGACACGCATTCACATTTCCATTTGTACACACATTCTCACACATGCATACACCCACGCCAACAACACTATACACACAGTCGCATTCACACACACACTCACACATTCATGCACACAAACCCACACACAACACCCCCCTCCCCTCTCCCCTGTCAGAAGCCCAACTTACCTACATCCAGGGGGTCTTCCGGCAGGGAACGGGACGGGGAGCTGCTACCGCCAGCAGAACACCGCCAGGCCGTATCATATGTCATGATAAGGCTGGAGGTGGTCTACTGGCGTGGGGGTGCTCGTGGGAGCGGCGCCACCTTATCACCATCCGCCAGTATGGTCACAGCCAGATTCCCGCCCTTCTTGTGGCGGAAGTCCGGCTGTGGTCATAATCTGGCGAACGGATGGTAGCCGCGGTGAAAGTATTTTGTCGGCCGTCACCGCGGTGGTAGGCGGCTTATACCGCCAATGTCTTAATGTGGCCCATAGACTTTTTTGGTAGTGGGTGGCTGCACTACTTAAGTTTGAGGTCGGCTGTTCCCCAGGTACCCCATTAATCCGAACCATTTTTTAAAACTAGCTACCCCGTTCTACTTTGGTATAGACTCAAGAATATCACTGGGTTATAATATAATTTCTAAAATATTGTACTGTCCAGACAACCTTGGGCCATAATATCAAACAGAAGAATATCGAATTTGAAACTGTGTAAACAATATTGATGTTTATGATATTTCTTATTTGGATATTGTTGAATAATTCAATGTATTTTTATTATGTTATACTAAAATTTAATATTGAATGTTTGTTTAGCTCAAGTTATTGAGTTATGTATAAACTATTTTAGTTTTTTTGTAATTATTTTGTAATCTTTTATGATACCTTTGATGCATTTATTTTATAAAGTTTTACATAAGTGTTTCAATATGTTTACTGATAACTGAAATGGACTTATTTACCATATTAACTGATGCACTGGTTGATGTGTTAGTATTTTTAACAGTTTATTGGCTTTCTAGGAGAAAAGGATTAGGAGTGTTTTAAAAAATATACTAATTAAATGGATTTGTCATTCTATGTCATTCATTTTTAATGAATAAATTAATTAGAATAATGCATTAATTTATTTATTCATTTTTCATATGTACTAAAAAGGGTTACTGGTTTTGTAAGGGAAACTGGTGGCATAACATTTGTAGGAAGCTGACTCTTTATATGATATATAAAAATAAGATATAACGTGCCCATGGGTTCCCTTACTAACGGACAGGGGCTTCCTCTAGCAATCCCAAGGTACTCTTTCAGGGGGTAGTGTGGCCGAGCAGCCTTAGGCTTATCTGAGAGGAGTGTGACGTATCTGCAAATGCTCACACAATCAATAAATGAGACACATAACTCAAGAAGGAGATCCACACAACTTTACAAACATAACAAGCATCTTTATGTATGTTTTGGCACCAGAATCTATATGATCAGGTAAGTATGTTTTGCAAGAAAAATCTTTACAATTTTGAAAAGCAGACAGTGCAAATTTTGGAAGCTGCAATGTTATCCCATGGAGAAAAACCAAGTACAGCAAACAGGCACAGTACATCGACTTACAAGGCCAATCTACAGATCTTAAGGTGTGTATTGGGCAAGGGTCAGGACTACATCAAAAGGTCACACCGGCCGGCACTCTGGCGGCAAGGTACAGAGATGTAGTACAGCATTGGTTGCCCAATGTTGGTCAGTGGGGATTTGTCTGGTTGCAAAGATGCTGCAGAGGAGAACTGGGGATCCAGTCGGGGGAAACCAACAAGGGGTTTCCAATCTTGAGATGTCTGGGGACTTGGGGACACCTTCAGTCCTCTTCTCCATGGGCCAGGGGCGATGGGTGCAGAGGGATCCTGAGGCATAGGATTTTCCCCACCAGAGCACTCGCAGTTGAGGCGGCCTGCATGCAGGGGCTGCAGGTGGCATTGGGAAGTCCACAGTGGGCAAGTCCAAGGTGGGCTTTGTCTCTGGAGGGTTGGGGGACCACTTTGGCACTGTTGGCCCACTTCAACTCGGGCTAGGTGGTAAGGGTGCAGTGGTGCTTTCCAGTGTCTGGATTCCTGTGGTCTGGAGTCCTTGCAGTTGTCTTGGGGTGGCAGCAAGATGCAGGGAAGCAGCTCTGCTGCTCTATGGGAGTTCCTTGGTCTTTGTTGAAGGCAGATAGGTCTCCCGGGTGTTTGGAGGCACAGCAGCTTGTAGGACGAGTCGACTTTGGTGCATATCGGCAGGAATAGCAGACAGGGCTGCAGGACTTGGGTCAAGTCAGGTGCTTCTTCTTCGAGCTTTGCTTTTGCGGCTCTCTGGTGTCTTTCTTTTTCATAGGTTAGCAGGAATCTGATTTCCTGGTGCCAGGAGCTCCCTTAAATACTGCATTTAGGGGTGTTTTGGGAAGTGTAGAGGAGTAGACAATGGGCTGCTTACCCTTAGGGTCAATACACTCCGTACATGACCACTTACTGTGGAATTTGGGCATAACCCTATCCCAGAGATTCTAAATCTGCCAACATCAAGATGGCAGATTTCTAAAAGTTGTGTCCACATCAGGCAGTGCTTCTTAGGGGTTGAAATGACCTGAGGGGTGGACACACCTCCCTGAATACTAAATTTCCCGTCTGTCCAGGTGCCAAATGGGCCCTGGCATATAGGGGGCGGCATCCTGTCAGTGAGGCTAAATCTGCAAACCAAGGGTGGTGGGCTTCTTTGAAGTCCCCTGCCTTGAAATGCTGGTTTGCAGGGCCCCCTGCCAGAGCCGGTTTTGTGACTGACCGCTCAAGAGCAAACACTCTCTTGCTAGGAGGTCAGACTTGTAATTTGTGGTGGCAGGCTGGCTAAAAATAATCAGTCCCCACATGGGTAGTTGGTAGGTTTTCAGGGGCTACCTCTAAGGTGCCCTCTAGGTACATGTGTTAGTAAATCCATCACTGGCATTAGTGAGGGTTTATTAATAAAATATGTTTGATACTAAAATGTAGCTGGGGAACTTATGTGTCCAGCACATGTACTTAAAATGGCCTCCCTCTTCACTCACTATGTCTAAGAATCGACAAAGCACATATGTCCTCACATGCAATGTTATGCACCCTACCTTAGGGCTGTAAGTTCTGCTGTAATTGTGACTTACATATATTGCATGCAGTGTTTAGGGGACATGGCACACAGCTGTGTGCTATGCCGTGTTTTCATTGCACCAAGACATGCAGCCTGCAATTGCAGTCTGCATGTGCTAGGTGAGGGGTCCCTGAGGGTGGCAAAATACATGCTGCAGCCCTTGGGAACCCCATTTGGTACCCATGCCCTTGGTACCAGAGGCACCATTTACCAGTTTTAGGGAAAAAGATCTGGCACTGGGGACCTGGTTAGCAGGAACCCGTGCACTTTCAGTCAAAATGGCATCAATTACAAGGCAAAAAGTGGGGGTGGCCATGTCAAAAGGGGGCACGTTTTCCTACAACGGTTAATTAAATTATATATTATAAATGTGTTTTATTAAGTAATAAATACATTAGAGTCAATAATGACTGCATGTGTTCATTTAAAATAAAGATAAATAGGTTGTTTTGCTTCTTAGGTGAGAGTTGTTTTATATTAGTACAATTAAATGATCTATTTGTCAATAAATGAATAAAATAAAAGTCTTTTTTTCTAATAAATTAATTATTTAAGTTAATATAATTTTATATTGACATAATTTCTTTTGAATTAATCACAAATGCAAATGAATGGATTTAGAGGTTAATGGGGAGAAAAAGTTTGGAGGTTATTTGTACTAAAATAAAAAATATATATTTCCACTTAAATCTGAATTTAATGAATTTTTGTACTTTGTTTAGTAAAATAAATTAATAAATGAAAAAGGATTTTTGAGTTAATATGGAAATAGAGTGTGAAGTTTTCAACAATGAAAAAAGATACAAAAATTTGTTTTGAATAGAAATTTAAATATTAAATATTAATGTATTCATTTTCATTTTAAACATTCCTAGTTGTAATGTTATTAAAATAAAAATGCACAATATACTGAAAGATTAAATTAATTAACATAAAAACATTATTTAAAATGTATAAATTTAAAAATGGTCATGTAGGGAAAACTGCCTTTAATAGTTAAAAAAAAAATTTTGAAAATCAAAAATGGTATGTAGAATTAATTATTGTGATTTGGAATTATAAAAGTTCCACAACGGATCAATTGTTGGGGTTAGAATAGTAAATCTAAATTCCCCAAATTAGACACTTTCTCCAGTGGTAGTAAAGTTGGAGCAAATATGAGCTCCCCAGTAGTTGCAGGGTAGAAGTTAGAATATTAAATTTGACCTCCACCAAATTAAACATTTTCTTCAAAGGCTGTGAGGTAGACATGGAAATAGTGAATGTATACTCCCCAAAATTGAACTCTTTCCCCATTAGTATTGAGGCTGGTATTAAAATAGTAAATCTGAACTCAAAAGTAATCATGTTCTCCAGTGTTAGTAGGGTTGGAGATATGGAATAGTATATTTGCATTGCTCAGAATTAAACACTTTGTAAATCTACCTGACTGAAAATTAAAAACTTTCCTCAGTGGGTGTGTGGTAGGAATGAGAATAGTAAATCTGAATTCTCCAAAATGAAACACTTCCCCAGTAGCTGTAGGGTTGGAGGTGGAATAGTAAATCTTACCTCCCTAAAATGAAACACTTTCTCCAATGGGCATTGGGTTTAAGTTATAAAAGTCACCACGAACTCCTCAAAAGTAAATACTTTTCCAAATGTTTCTAGGCCTGGTGTTAGATTAATATATCTGAACAAACCAACATTAAACACACTCACCAACTGGTGTTAAGCTAGAGTTGGAATACTATGTCTGAATGTACAAACATAAACACTTTCCACTTTAAGGTTGAGTTAGAGTTGTATGTCTCAACTCAACAAAATTAAACATCTTCCCTTAAGGGTCCTGGTTTGGGATTAGTATAGTAAATTGGAAGCCCTACAACTTAAGCATGCTCTCCAATGGATGAATTGTTAGGGTTACAATGGTATATCTAAATTACCTCAAATGAAACACTTTCTCGAGGAGTAGTAAGGTTGGAGTTAGAGCAGTAAATCTGATCTCCGCAAAATTAAACACCTCCCCCAGTGAAGGTCAGCTTGGATTTAGAATAGTAAATCTGAACAATACAAATGTACTCACTTTCTTAAATGACTGTGGGTTTGAAGTTAGAATAGTAAATATGAATTCCCCTCAGTGAAACCCTTTAATCAATGAGTGTACATTTGGAGTTGCAACAATAAATTTAAAGCAACTCAAGTTAAACGCTTTTTCCAGCGAGTGTGCGTTTGGAGATAGCATTTTAAATCTACATTTCCTAAAACACTTTTCCCAATGACGCTGGGTTTGGAGTAATAACATTTTAATTTGAATATTAAAAAAAAAAATTTAAATAAGAGGACACTTTTAGGAATATATTTGTGTTTACATCACTTTAGAATAGGAGTTAAATTAATGGAAGTAATAAACATTTTTTTAAACACGTTTTTATTGACATTTTGTTGTAAATGCATAGTCCTTAGTGTTCAAACATCATTACACGGTGTCCTGTTCACAGACAGGAAAATTACAGTTAGTAAGAGAGAAGGGTAATACAGGTTTACATAAATGGAAAGAACAATACAAACCTGTAGACCAGTTCTGGGTAACCATAAGAGAAAAGGAGAAAAAGCAGAATAACATCAACAGTAAAGGCGGTCAAGTGTTACATACATGAGAAAAGAACTCAGGTATACATGTGTTTAAGCATCAAATGTAACAATGTATTAAAAAAGGGAAGTATAACCCCTTCCTGAAACAACAAATGAAGGGAAAGTGACAGGAGTGAAACAGGACAGGGGTGTGGAGGGGTGGAGTTAGAGAGGAAGTAAAACCACACACTTGTTCCTGACGAAGGATAATGTCCTACTAGTGTCTCCAAGCCCCAGGGGGGGAATAGAGGCCAGTAGAATGCTTAGTCAGCGGGATAAAGATTAGAGGGGAGGTGGATAAGAGGGGGAGACATGGATAAAAGTCACCTCTGGCATGATTGGTCAAGGAGAAGACTGAACAGCCAGTGCCTTCTCCCGGACCTTGCCCAGGAGGGCATCCGAGAGATCTGATATAGGCTATTGACAGAGACCATTTAAATCTTCCCTGAGTAACAGTGTGTCCTCCGCTCTAGCCCATGCCAACATAGAAAGTACCCATGAAGAGGCTAATGGTAGAGTAGCTGCCTTCCACTTTCGGGTAATGAGTCTTTTTAACAAGAGGAGGGCCAGGTCAGTGAACTTCATCACTACCCTTTGCAGACTTCTCAGGTATAAGGGAGGATTGTGCCTGTGCAGTGAGTTAAGTCAGTTATAACTTCCTTCCAGTACTTTGTCCGTGAAGGACAAGAGCAGAACATGTGTATCATTCCTAGACCTGGGGTTAGGTAGCGAGGACAGGCCACGTCTGAACAGTGGAAATATCTGTTTATATTGTCAGGGGTTAAGTAAGCCCTGTGTAGTATGTAGAACTGAATCAATTTAAAACATGCATTTCGGGACACTATAGATGGGTATATCAGTATGGTCTGCCAGTCACTCTTGGTACAGGCACGGCCAAGTTCTGCATTCCAATGGCCTCACAGTTGTGAATGCAGTGTGTGAGCAAAGCACTGGAAAGCCAGTGAGTTTGATGTTGTCCTGTGCTCAACATGTGTATGCACTGAATAGCCAAGTATTATGTGGGTTGCATCTCACCCCAAGTTTGAGCTAGTGCCCCAATAAAGGAAGCATACAGTAAGAATTGAACAGGAGGAAGTTCTGTGTTTACTGTGAGTTCTTCCAACCGGAGAAGAGTACCCTCAGTGTACAAATCTACTATATTGTGCAGATCTGATGCGTGCCATGGCCTTAGTTCCTGAAGGGTGGTGGAATGTGTCTCTGTGGCATACCAAGTAGTGGTAGTGCTGGGGCATATGGTATAGTCGATCAAGTGACAAACAATGTTCTGTGAAAGAAGCAATATGCCACAAGTAAAAGAGAGGTGTGTGAGGGCAAAGGTTTTGCAAGTGGATGTAAGAGAGTAAGGATATGTTTCACATCCCCTGGAAGGGAGAAGTGATGCAGTGTTGCTGCCCCTAAACCACTGCAATACCCACTGTAATTGTGATGCTATATAGTAGTGTTAAAAAATTAGAGATGTTAAGTACACCACTATCTGTTGAAAGATAGAGTTTTTGCAAGGCCACTCTGCGGCACATATTGTGCCAGTGGAAGTCACCTGTCATGAGTTCTAGGGAGTAAAAGAAAGGAGCGTGTATGCAAAGTGGAAGACTGGCTGACTAATATAGCAGTCTCAGGAAGGCAACCTTTGTCAGGGCTACACTGCCCCCCACCGATAGTGGCAGTGTCTTATGATATATGCAGATCCCTAGGTATCGAAATGTGATTGTCTGCCATTCATGTTCCACATCCTTGACTGATTCGGATTTTGAGTGTTAAAAGGGAATAAGCAAGAGTTTGACCAGCTAATCTCAAGTCCAGAAATGGAGGCAAATTGAGCGAGCAGGATCATTATGGAATTGAGGATGGAATGGCGATCTCTCAGGCAAAGGAGCATGTCATCCGCATAAAGAGATACGGAATGTATACCATCACCTAAGGAAGTTCCCCAGTTCTGCCCCTGTGTGTGTAAATGGTATGCTAATGGCTCAAGCACTAGGGAAAAAAGCAGCAGAGATAGGGGACAACCTGATGAGTTCCACATTGTATCACTATAGGGTCAGAAATGTGACAACCAATCTGGGCCCGCGGTGTGAGATTAGTGTAAAGTAGCATGACTACTCAGAGGAAAAGAGTCCCAAGATTATAGCGACGCAGCACCTCAAACAGGAACAGCCACTCCAGTGAATCAAAAGCTTTGTGAAGGTCCAGTGCCATGCATCCTGAATGGGGATAACGCTGTGGTGCATATGTAAGTACCCTCAAAAAATGGCGGTTGCTTAATGGAGTGCTCCTGGCAGGTACAAAACCCTTTTGTTCCTAGTGGACCAAGTGAGGTACTGGAGGGCAGGGGGTCTGCCAATATCTTCTCAAGTATTTTATAGTCAGTTTTTAACAGTGTCAATGGGCAGTAGGATCCAGTATCGAGAGAGTCTCCACCTGCCTTGGACAGCGAATAAGGAGGGTGTCACTAATTCTGGGTGGTAGTGATGCAGCAGTGAGTGCAGCATCATACATCACTTTTAGGCAGGGCACCAGGTATGGAGCATATGCCTTATTAAATTCGGAGTGTAAGCTGCGTGGTCATGGCGTCTTACTAGTGGCCAGCACACAAATAAACTTTCTGAACTTCAAAAAGAGTGATCTTGCTATTTAGTTCTTCCCTAGATTCTTGAGAGACCTGACTGTGGATAATAAGGCAGCGATAGTGTCGGAGTGTGCTGTTGGTATGGATGTGTATATGTGAGTGTAATGGAGAGTAAAGGCTGAGTGTATATCTGCTTGCCAGTGAAGTAAGCGTACTGTCGCAGAACACACAGTTAGTGTTGGACGTCGGTCCACCTCCTGTCATATCAGCCAGACTAAGGGAGTACCAGGGTGATCAGTGTCTGTATGTGTGCACCTAGTGTGTTCTGCATAATTTAGACAACTGAGGCGCTCCAGCAAAGCAAGATGGTCACACCGAGATTGAAGCAACCATGCCCTAGTAGGAGTGGAAGAGCAGGCTAAATGTTCAAGGTTTAATAGTCTATGCTCTAGGCAAGTAATCTCAGTGAAGAGGCAACGGCACATATTAACCATATTGCCCAAGCAGTGGCCCTAAATGGATAATTTAAAAGTATCCTACTTTACTAGTGGCGAAGAGGCTGAACCTATGTTGAGATCAAAATATTTCTCTGTTCTTTTAGCAATGGATGTGCACAATGTGGGGTCTTCCAAAGCAGAGGTCTGGGGCTGTGGCTGTAACCACCAGGTGGGTATAGGTGGTAGTGGCTTCTCTCAACATAATTGTAACAGGAGAGGACCATGGTATGAATGTGTGTGGACAAGATACTCTGGGGGTCATTCTAACTCTGACTGGCGGCGGAGACCGCCCGCCAGAGTTCCCCCCTCCAGAACACCGCTCCGCGGTCATAAGACCGCTGCGGTGATTCTGGGTTTCCCACTGGGCTGGCGGGCGACCGCCAAAAGGCCGCCCGCCAGCCCAGTGGGAAACACCCCTCCATGAGGATGCCGGCTCCGAATGGAGCCGGCGGAGTGGAGGATGTGCGACGGGTGCAGTTGCACCCGTCGCAAATTTCAGTGTCTGCTCAGCAGACACTGAAATTCTTTGTGGGGCCCTCTTACGGGGGCCCCACGACACCCCATACTGCCATCCTGTTCCTGGCGGGCGACCCGCCAGGAACAGGATGGAGGTATGGGGTGTCAGAATCCCCATGGCGGCGCAGCAAGCTGCGCCGCTATGGAGGATTCTGCAGGACAGCGGAAAACCGGCGGGAGACCGCCGGTTTTCCTGTTCTGACCGCGGCTGAACCGCCGCGGTCAGAATGTCCTGAGGAGCACCGCCAGCCTGTTGGCGGTGCTCCCGCCGACCCTGGCCCCGGCGGTCCGTGACCGCCGGGGTCAGAATCAGGCCCTCTGTGTCAGTTATGTGTGAAATGCTGTCTTGGGTGCAAACAAATCTGTCAATGCAGACGTGGAAATTGTGGGCATGTGAATAGTGACAGTACACTTTGGTGGAGGGGTTGCGGAGGTGCCAAACATCCAGGAGAGACCAATGGTTTAACTAGATGGAAAATGTGCACTTGTTGGATGTGGCCACTGTGCGGGGTAGGGGCAGAAAGGAGCAGTCAAGATGTATATCTAGAACATTATTAAAATTGCCACCTAGGATACAAGGATTGCCACTCCAGTGGGCTAATAGCGCAGTCAACACGTGTAAAAACGGGGCTTGGTCTATATTTGGAACGTATATTGTTCCAAGAAGCATTTAACAGCCCTTCGTGTAGCCTTCTACAAATACAGAGCTCCCCTCAAGATCAATGGTCGTATGCGTGGCAACAAAGGGAACTTCCACCTTGACCCAGATCAGTACCCCATGAGCATATGAAGAGTAATTGGTGGAGAATACCTGCCCCCTCCATCTTCTCTGAAGTCTGGAAGCTCCCTGGCTACTAACATGGGACTCTTGAATGAAAGCTATGTGTGTATGTCTATGGTGGAGACGGGAATATGTTGTGTAGCGAAGAGAGTGGGTGTGGGTTACCTTCATGTTCCAAGAGACAATGTTAGTAGCAGCCCTGGAAAAAGGAATGCACATGAGGAGCACTCGGGTCTCCAGGACATAGGATCCTAAGGTATCATTATTGGGTGCAGAATGAGCAAGTGAACGTTTTAAAAACGAGGGGATAATAACACAACTTGCAAAATTATAAATACAATTGAGAGCAGGCACGCAACAGTAGCCTGCCCAAACTAAGTGAACAACAAAGAAACCGGTAAGAAGGAGTGAGCTAGGTGGAGTGATGGAAGTGCATTATTTCCCACGATACATGAGAGTAGGTGCAGTTTCCCAGGCAGCCTTCCCGGTCCCCATGACAAAGAAATAAATCAGGCTTGGGAATTCCAAAGCATCCCCAAAGATGGCTGCAGTGGTGGAATTAAAATTGGAGGTCAAGCAGGAGAGCGTAGTTGTATGGTATGTAAGTATTGTTATTTGTGTGTCGAGCAAATAAATTGTGCAACATGCAGCTATGAAAACATTGTAATATAGCTGTGCAACATTTCAAAGAAGATAGTGGGACGATTGAGGTGTTACCACCAGCAGTCTTTCAGAAGTTGAGGAGATAACATCCGAAGTGGCAGAGCCTCTTTCTCCTGAGGATTCAGTCCCATTTTCACCTGCGCTGGACGGCAATGTTGGGTCTCTGAATTCTGCAGCCGTCAGCAGGGCCCTCCGGCACTCTAGAATCAGTTCCTCTGGATTGAAGATTCTGAGCACCTGCAGAGTTGTCTGCCACGTATGCTGGAGGTGCTTCCTGCGATGCACTCTCTGTGGCGGTTGCTCACTGTGAGTATTCGAGGATGAGCCAGTGCCAGTCCTTTGCGTTCCATCCAACCCCATGTCAGTGAAGAAGGAGGACTTATTGTTATGTGGAACTCAAAGTTGGGCCATGAAGCGCATATTGTAAGTGGTATTCCCGTAGCTTGCGTCTCACGTCCGGGAGCATGTGTTGCTAGCGTTGGACAGCCAAAGTATTTTCTGGAAACAGAAGAAACCTAGCATTGTCAAACTTTAAGTTGTCATTCCTGTGCGTTTCTTTCAGGACAGGGGCTCCCAGTTGGGGTTTCCACACAGGGACTCTTCACAAAGAATAACAGAGACAAAAGGTCAGCGGAGGCAAAACCAGGGATTCAGGTGTCTATGTGTGTCTCCACACCACCACCCTCTGCGCCCTCTGGAATGCCCACCACATGGATATTGTTATCTCTTGTTCTCCCTTCTCCATCCTCCGCTCATTCCTTTAGGATATGTACCCTATCTTGTAATGTAGCAAGTTGCTTCTGCAAGTCGGATGTCTGTGGTTGAAGAGTAGCAACTTTGTGTTCAGTTGAGTGTGCCCCATTCAATAACTTCAGGTGATCGTCTCGAAGTAGGGTGGGGTCCATGGCCACAGCATTGATTTTTGATTGCATGGAGGTGTTTTTTCATTTAATGGCCGGTAATTTGCCATTAAAGGATTCCGCTTATGCCAGATGACCAGTGGTGCCAGAAGTGTGTAGAGGCTCGATGGGGAGTGTGGGCGGCCAGGAGTGGGTAGCAACCTGCACCAGTCTTCGGGTGTGCCATAGTGTTGAGCTCCTCAGTGCATTGCGGCAGCAGATTAGGGTAGTGGTGAGTATGGACCCACTTGTCATTGTCAGTACAGAGGCGAATTGGAGAGATATACACCCAGATGGTGACCAATCCATATTTATGAAGACGTATCGTGCAGTGAATGTGACGAGTGTAGGCAGGACTCATTAACAGGCCACAGTTAATGTTGAGAGTCAGAGACTCTAAGGCAAGCTGCATCAGTGTTACATGGCAAATCCATGGTGTAGGACACATACAAACATATGGGGGCTGAAGTAGGAGGTCGTCCGTGAGTATGGTGGCTGGTGCCAAGCCTCTGCAGACATGTTAGCAGTCAGGGCTAAAGCAGGGGTCTCAGGCAAGATAGTGCCAACAGGCAGTCCAAAGGAGGTACTGGTAAGGACTGCTGTAGCCTTGCAGTGGGGACCCTTCATCATGCACAAGTACCTGGTCAAAGTTCAAGAGCCTTAAGATCATGCAGGTATAATGGTCATCTTTGTGCCTGTTCATTGCCACCCACAACGTTGGCCTCGCAATGACGAAAGAATAAAAGCCTCAGCAAACGAGAAGCTTGGCCTTTCTATGGTGCCTTTCTATGATGCCTTTCTATGGCGCTCATGGGCAGTCACATGTGGCCAAGTCACTCTGCTTGCCCCTAGAAACTTCAGGCAGTCCCTCACACTCTGGAAATGGGGGGTACCATGAGTGGGGTGACGATTGGGTGAGTGCTCCACTGTCTTGTTAGGCACCATAAACATGTAAGCAGGCTATTGGGTGCTGTGTACTTCTAAGTAGGTCCACATGTGCAGTCCAGGAGGCCAACTGAGCAGGGGGAGGCAGGTATCTGGAAATGTAGTATCCAGGGCAGACAAACTGAGTCTTGATGATGGCTTTTACATCAAGCGTGCTGCCGGGTGTGCCTCGTGCAGGGACCACTGCTCACTCCTGATGGCCTGGCAATTATGCCTGTAGCGGCATGGCCGGCAGTGCACAAAGATCCAGAGGGGATCACAGACCTCCTGGGGAATAGTTTATGGCGTCTCAATCTGCAGTAATTTGAGGCTGAAGGTGCGCTCCAACTAACCGCATTATGGCGTCGGCTCGGCTCCCCTGCGTCCTACTGTCAGTCGTAGCAGTGCAACCCGCTCAGGTTGCTATCTCCCTTCACTGCCCTCTTCGATCAGGAAAGGGGTCCCAGCACATGTCGGGGGTTTAAAGGTGCTGGGTAGCTGCCTGGTGGCACAGATGAAGCAGGGTAATGGGAGAGACGGTGCAGAGCTCTTCTAGCTCATGTCCTCTATCTTAGCCTCCCAGGCCATGCCCCATAATAATAATTGCTTATGATGCAAAATAACTTTGTTTGGGTTTAGTTATTTATTTTTAAAATATGTAAATAATATTGATATACTATTATTAACATGTATTTAAACCTATTTAAATTGTTTAAAAAGTTTACATATACAATTTTACAATTTGCATGGCAATGAAAAAGTAGATTTTTGAATTCATCAAAATGTGAAACACATTTAATAAATATATAATGAATTAGACACACTTTATTAAAGTATATATTTGTACTAAAATAAATTCTACATTTATATGTAACCTGAAACATTACTAATCATTTTAAACTTATTTTATTAAGCGTGTATTTATGAATATGGTATTTCTAAAAAGCAAACCTAGTCAAAAAGCAACAGAGCACTCAAAATAGTCAAAGGCAAGGATAAAGCCAATGGGCCCGATTCACAATAGTACACTTAGACCTAAAGTCTACGTTTAGGCATGAAGTCTAAGTCTAAACCTAAAGTCTAACTTTAGACATAAAGCATAAGGACCCAATCCACAAGCGTAAAGTTAGACCAAAAGATTACCTTAGACCAAAAGTCTAAAATTACTACTTTTCAGTGTTCACAAAGGTAAAGTTAGTCCAAACGTCTAAATTTACTACTTTTCTGTATTCACAAATGTAAGTTACTACTAGTAAAGTTAGACTTCTGGTCTAACTCTACCTTTGTGACTACAGAAAAGTAGTTTGTGAATCAGGCCCTAAGTTTAGACATAAAGGGCCTCATTACAATCTTGGCAGTCTGACACATATCCACATATCGCGTAGGCTCTCATTATCCTAATGAGACTACTGGATTTTTGGGCGGCAAGACCCTCGTCACCCCAAATCCGGGTTATGCTCCAGCTAACTAGCAGTGCCTTATCTCTCCCGAAGGGAAGAGACAATTGGGCAGCCGAGCGCATGACATCTTATTACTTCCCAGGGAAGTTGTGGTCACTCAGGTCACAACCGGTGCTCTCATACACAGTACAGTCTCATATAAAAATGACAAAGGCAGTTTTAAGTTTTAAAGATTGGTTTAATAAAACAACTGCATTTTATATAGTAAGGTGTGCACTGCAATAACCAGAACGAAACAACACAGTAGGATTAAAATAGTAACAATGAGAGTGAAGCAGAAGAATAAGGCTATCATAGTGCAACTATATTAAGTTCTCTCTAAGTTATATTATGAGCACAGCATGGGAAGCTCTAAGCCTGCCTTTCAGGTTCCCCCGGGAGGACATTAACCATGTTCACCTGAGCAAAGGCCTGCAAGCTGCATCAGCATCTGCAACGGGGCAGTCAGCATCTAGTTGTAGGTTCCTGGTCGGAATCGCCCTCTGACCTGTACTAGGACTAGAAAGTGATTTTATAACGCAGATGTTCTAAGAAAATGTCCCTACGTAAGGATGTGTATCAGCTACGAACACCAGAGACTAAACTTCTACCACGTGTACCGGCAATGTACCAGACTGTAGCCTTGACTGAAGCACAGGGCGAGAAAGAATGCAGTGTTGACGAACACAATGCTGAACTAAGCTAAACAGTGTGATAGAAAGAATAAAACAAGACCGTAAAACTGGTTATTGTAAAATAACAGTGCGAGGCGAAATAAAACGTGTCTAGGGCAAAGTGCACAGAGGCCTAATATGTTAACCTAACATGCATAAAATTATACTAAAAATGGCTACACTTCACCCTCCCCTTGTCGGTAGAAAGTGGTTTAAGCTGAAGCTAAAAATGCCTTAATGCTAAAATATAAATAAAACCCTATCCAATTTCAACAAGTTAAGAGGACACATAAGCATAGAATTTCTCAATTTGAAAAATGAGCATGCGGCCAAATGCTGAATTCAACGGATAATGTCAATTTAGAATAAGTCCAATTCAAGCAGTGGTCACGGAAAGCAGGAGATTCTCCACTTCGGCAGATGACAAACCCAGAAAATTCATGCCAAAGACTAGCAAGGAGCAGGTGTGTTCCAAAGCATCAGTAGCAACCAAGGCAGCATCCTGTGCAGTGCCTATAAACGAGTGAACATCAACTTCCTCCAGGAAGGGTATCTCGTATTGAGCTTCTCTAAGGAAACGCAGCCGCAGCGCGCATGTCTGGTAATGAGCCCTCATCGGGAACATCAACAGATCAGCATCAACCACTGAGGGGCGTTGCTGTGAGAGACAGACGTCCAATGCATGTTCAAAAGAGCACCAACGGCACCGAAACACGGGCTGCACATAATCCAAAACCGGGCTTGATGACAGAGACCAGTCACACCCCATATGTTCCAGGAGTGTTGCTCCAAAGTACTGCATCATGCGTTCACGACACAGCTGCGCTGATGGGAGCGCCCACATTCGTCCTTGTTGCGGCGGGACAGCCATTGCGTAAAAACAACAGCAACAGTAAAATGCTGGCCAATAAAGCCAAAGTTATCGGAAATCCCCCAAAAATGCTTCAGAAAATTGAATGAATAGCCAATGGTATTAAACCGAATATAGAAGAAAAGGTATGAATGAAACCAACACCAACAGCTTTGAAAAAACTGGGCCAGTCCAGCTGTGCTGGACGCATTAAATATACGTCCCCCGAGTTCTCCAAAGTGGCTCGGAAAGTTGGTATTTAACAGGGACTGTATTTCCGCCGATGACCTTGCCACTTGAAGTGCGTAGGTCTCGCATGCAGATGTAAGGGCCACATGCTTCTGAAACAATAAAGCCTTCAGTCTGCTTAACTTGTCAAAATTCACCTTGGAAGTAGCAATGTGAGGCCAAATATCTGCTACCTCCCTTATTCTAGTGGGGGGAAACAACACGTTCCCGCAGCAAGTAACGACCTTAGTGACCGAAACAACGTAAACTATTCCAGCCCGCATACCACAACAGTCTTCACTATTGAGGAGGACGTAGCTGCCGTTTGAAAGCACCTGAAACGCGCGTTTAATCAAGGGGACTTGAACTCCCTTCAGATATCAAGCCAAATTCGCAACCGAGGCATTACACGCCCCATGCAAGGACAGCTGCTTACAAATCATCGAATGGCTGACTGAAGTCTCACATTCACTGCCTCTAAGAAAGACCTCTTTCATGCCATTGAGGCATTTGTACAAGAAGGGAAGCTCCCACACCTCATGGATGTAACTATCTCCTAGCTTCTCATATCTGCCTACGGGAACATGTTTCAAACAAGAAGTGGATTGTAATGTAGAAATAGGCAGATTAATAACCTCGTGAATCAACCACTCTGCAGAGGGAATCTCGGCCACGGTAAAAGGCAATCTTTCTAACTTTTCAATGTGAAGCATGACATAAGTCGCCTCCTTTTTAGCCATTAGTTGTTGTTGTCGCGTCAAATTAAAGGAAAAAAATATTTCCCTGGCACTGATGTGCTGCCACAGAACGCAACCCGCCTTCAATGTCTGAAGCGTCCAACTGCATAATGGACCTGGTCTGACTCTGTCCATGATATAAAGAAGACATATCAGATTGTATAATGTCTGTAGCAGAAGAAACAATGTTGTTAATTGTATAAATCCGGCCGGACAAGGTGTGCATTCCATTATCCACAACAGCTAATGCTTTTTTCAGATTATCCTGATCTATCTGCTGTAACCGGGCTGCAGCCTCTTGTTGTGAAAGTTTCCAAATTTCATTGTATACTTCATACAAGAAATGCTTCCTACGTGGCATCTTTGGGCCTGACAAAAAATCTTGTAAGTCAGTGTCATTAGACAGGAGAGTGAGATGTGTCTTAACTGCATCTAGCGAGGATGATTTCAGCCGTTGCTGGCATAATTTTCCCACACTATATGTCGTAACTATTTCAGCATGTTCTGGTGATATATAGCGAGGGTCTGACCTACTTGTTCGGAAACCCCCCGAGGAAGTGACAAAACGTTGATGACACCCATTGGTATCTATTGGCCACAATAACCACCCGCCTGGACGTGTCAGAGAAGTGTTAAATGTACCATTTCGGACCCATTCACTAAGCTCATTAAAAGTTGCATTGGTGTACTTTTGCCAGTTAGCTAAACCTAAGCAGCTGGTCTGCTGTACAGTTTCATTTAAAAAGATCATTTGAACGGGAATGAGACATGTTCTAAACAGTGTTTCTCTACCCTTAGTTTGCCAATTCTTCGTTCCCCAAACACTTTTCAAATCAACATTTTCTGACCAATATTCATAACCTTCAATTGACAACCGGGAAACAAAGGAATCAGAATATATCAATTTTGTGTTGGTCAATAACATTTGTTTATCCTTAGTCGGAGTTAATTTAAAGTAATATGACTCAGCATTCTTTTGATGGTGCTCAGAAAAATACATAAATTTATCAAAATAAGTTTTGGAACTCCCATGCGGGGGAGTTAGGCAATGTTCCCATTGCGTATAGTCAAATATCGTCTTGGGAATACTTGCTTTATGTATGAAATGGTGCCCATAATAATTATAGCAAAACATGTCACCATAATTGTCTCTAAACTGGTAAACATCTTCATTTTCATAGACAGTGTAATATTGCAATTCTGTCATCATTGAGTCAACTGTTTTCACATCCCAATCATCAGATACAATGCCTGGTATTGCTATATCATTCATAGACAATTTTAGTACATATGGTATTTGAATTATCTCAGTGGGACCGTATATATCAAACATCACTTTATCCCACACAATCCCATCAGGAATTGGCACTGCAGAAATGTTCACAAAGGACAAGTCTCTTCGAACCCTATGTGAGGAAAAATGTGGTTTCAACACCTCCTCCACCGCTGATCTCTCAGGAAGAAAATGACCATGTATCAACAGAAAAAAGGTGATGACAAACCCAATCCAAAGAAAAAACGCTAGCACAGTCATAAAAAGCCATAGATAGTTCCATGGAAAAACAAAATACGTATCTTTAAGCCAACGCATCAGCTTACGTGGGCCCGACAGGTCAGTAGTTGAAGAGGCAAACGAGTCTGATAGACCATCGTTGTTGTCAGCAAAATAACCAGAGGCATTTCGTGCAAAAGGCGTTGCCGCAGTCAATGGAGAAGTTGGTGTTTCTCGCATCGGTATCGTGTAGCCAGCACCATCCGTCACGTCCGTATTCATGGTGAGTCGATCAAATGTTTCTAAATTGGTCGTTGTTAATGGAACTAATGCGAGATCATCATCCACCCTCCCCAAGCTCGGAGAGGCAACAGTGTTGGTATAAACAACTTGAAGCGGAGCGTCTTCTCCAGTAGTGAGAGGGAATCGGGAACTACTGGAAGTTCCTCTTGGTTGGCTGTGTAGAATCGGCCACATGTTGTAAATTGACATTGTCAATAGAAACAAAGCGATTTTCTTTGGTACCTGGCAACGGTGGCAGAATAACAGTTCTTGTACGGTGTATCCCCAACACAGGGACTGGTGCACAATAAGAAGGGCCAAATTCTTTTTTTACTGCAACCTTTTCACGTACAAGATCCCCAACCCTGGGAATCCAGCCGGTAGGTGTTACTGGCACATCCTTAATTCCCGTGAAGGCAGCACTTTTAGAAGAGTTATCATCCCGGAACTGCTGTAATTCCTGTAAAACAGTGACACAATCATGTATGTCAAAAGGTGTCTCCGCCGCCTCCACACCAGGACAATCAAGATCCGGAACAAACATTTGTGTTCCAAACAGGCACTCATATGAAGTACGACCCCCCAGGGACCTTTTAGGCAGGTTATTTAGTGCTCTCTGTACTCCATACAGGTGGGCTAGCCAACTACGACCCATACCTAAGACTCTGGCTGTTAAGGATTGCTTTAAATCATGGTTTAATCGCTCCACAACAGAATTTCCCTCGGGATGAAATGGAGATGAGTACTGGAGCTGGACCCCTAACGAAGCCATGGTATCCCTGAATGCCCTTGAGGCAAAAGCAGGGCCCTGGTCCGAATGGAATGCCGCAACTGCATATATACCGACAAAGACTCGCAAATCTTTATTAACAGTCCGAGCGTCAGCCGAGCATTGTGGCCACACCCACACAAATCTGGAGCAGGAATCAACAGCGACTAGTATATATTTGTATGCACTATCCGGTGTTAATGGACCACAGTGATCCAAGTACACACATTGCAATGGTCTATTTGAGATTAAGAGGGGTGTCTGCGGTGGGCGTTTAGCTGTTGAAACTTTAATTTGTTGACAGATGTCACAACAGAGGACATACTGCTTGGCCTCTTTATAGAGACCAGGCCAACAGTAGCGGGCCTGTAATAGCAAAATTGTAGCTGCCACACCTGCATGTGCAGATGCCACTCCCTCATGCGCTGCTTTAATTAATTGTGGTCTTATATTTTTAGTGGGGATGTCACGTACGCCTACGCCAGGAATTTTAACTTCAGCATTCAGCATACTTCCCATAAAATATTGATATTTATTCGGAAATCCTTTAGGATAAGGCGTACCATCAACCGTAGCTTTTATGGCAGCCATAATGTCTGTGTCTGGTTTGGAATTTGAACGAATCACTGCAGCTACAGTGGCGACTGCCACTGCCGACTTTGCGGCTTCATCAGCCAAAGTATTTCCAGCAACGTGTATTCCAACGCGCTGGTGTCCAAGTGTATGCACAACATGGACTTTGGGTAGCGTCTCTTTTAGGTCTGCTACCTTCCCCCACAGTAGTTTGTGTTTAATGGTGTTGTCTTTTGAATCTCTGAACCCATTCAAGCGCCAGTAATGTAAGTATTCATTAAAAGACTGGACACAATAATACGAATCACAAACAATCAGTGCGTACTGCGTTGGATCCGTATGTTCCAGTGCCATTAGTAGAGCTTTTAGCTCAGCCAATTGTGCAGTACAATCCACTAAGGTCTGGGTATAAGTATGTTAGGGGCAGAATTTCTCCCCCTCCATATAGCCGCTCACTACTGCACATGCAGCAGAATATTGATGTTTTGTTCCTATCGCTGGTTGCGCAGAGCCATCGGTGTACATGACTACCTGATATTGGGCAATAGGCAATGTGTCAGCGGGAACTGGATATTCAACTTCATATTATAGAAATTCCTGAGTTTGTAACTTTGGGTCAAAAATGTAGTCTACATCAGTGGCTGTCAAGGACGTGGCCCATTGTATCCATCTTGGGTGGAGTGCTTTTGCGTTCGGGACGCTAGCTTTTGTAACAGCCTGAAGGGCCGGATAGGAGAAATGACAATAATGCGTTTTCCCTGGGCCAGAGGCCTCTCTTTAAGAACAGCCATCTGTACAGCAGTGAGAATTTTCTCTGTGGGTGCAAATCGTTGCTCGGCAGCGGAATACAAGTGGGACCTTCTCACCTTCATTAAATGTGACATACGTAAACCCAATGGCCCCAGCTATCACCCTGATGACCAAATGTGTCCTATTGTCCCGTGTGTGTAGATGTTTCGCTGCTAGCATATCTGCTTGTAACTCCCGAAGAGTATGTGTATGTTCAATTGTCCAGAATTTGCTTGAAAATTCAGGGCATATTAATTCATATAAAGGTTTTATGCGTGTAGCATAATCAGGAATGTACGTTCTGCCAAAATTTAGAAAGCCCAATAAGGACTGGAGTTTCTTAATCTTATTTGGTGGTTGCAATTGTGCACATTTTTCTAAAAATTGTGGCGCTAGGCTCTTACCTTCACTTGACAACTCATATCCCAGGAATATGACGCTGAGGAAGGCAATTTTCGATTTTTTGAAGTTACATTTGTAGACGATTTTGGCAAACCCTACAATAATGTGGGCTACCCGTCTTAAATGTTGTAGCAACTCGTCATCTGTGAGATATATATCATCCACATACGACAACGCTTCAGGGTCGAGCTCGTGCAAAATATCAGTTACACGAGCTGTAAACAGTCCTGGGCTGTTCTTATACCCCTGAGGCAAACGACAGAATTTTTGCTGGGAGCCTAGTGCGCTAAAGCTGGTTATATCCCTGCTTTCGGGGGCTATATTCTGGCAGAAGAATCCATTCGAGATAGCCAAGGTTGTTTTATATTTCTTCCGCACAATGTTGCTCATTAGTGCAGTGCTATGTGAATTTTGTATAGCATATGTGCGTGTATGTCCATTCAAATGTCTGTAGTCTACGACTATTCGATATGAATGGTCCGGTTTAGCTACAGGGAATAAGGGATTATTCATCGGTGAGACACAGGGTTCAATTACCCCCTGGTATTCTAATTGTGTAAGTATGTCTCTCACCAGTGCACTTGCATCATGTTTTATGGGATACTGCGGTTGTGGTTGAGGCTCACCTTTAATAGGAATTACATGATATGGAGAATCCCTATCCCACCCAATGTGATTTCCATATAACGCAGGTGCCTGTGCGAGAGCCCATTTCATAGAATAGGACTCAGCGAGTTCCTCCGGAACAAGGGGCGAGAAGGAAGGTCTAATAACCCCCTCCCCAGCTGGGCTGGTGCAGACAAAATCTGGCGGCCAATCCTGCTCAGCCAGCAAAATGTCATATATCGTAACTACACAATCCCAAAAGATTGCGTGTATAGTGCGTTCAATGTCCCCTTCCAACTGTAAAGTCACTGTATATACCCTATCGGGTTCGGAGACAGGCATATCTGCTGTTTCTACTTGGATGAAGTCATCAGTTGCTTTCACCTCCAGATGCTCTAGAAGATTCCGGTGAACTATTGTGACCTCTGCCGCGCTGTCTAGCAGTGCTAGAGCCCATTTTTTGTTCTTCAAGAGAACCCTCTTCCTAAGTGGCATGTCTAACTGAGACTTCTGCCACCTTTTTCTTATTAAACTGTTGTTTTTGTTGTACAGGCTTCTCTTCCTTCTTGACAGAAACCTCAGAAGAGCGTTGTGAGTCCTGTCTCGGCTTCATGAACTCTGGTCTCCGCTCTGACCGCCCACCTCTCTCCTTTCTCTTTTCCGATGAGTCCTGAAAGGAACAAGATTGGCGTGTATCAGTATATTGATATCTATCAGGCGTCTTAATATTATCCCTATTTCTGAGATTATACCTATTCTGCGGGGTCTCCATATGCGGAGATTCTCCCCTTTCCTTTTTAGGTGTTTGTTGTTTTTTCTCCCAGCACTTCTTAGTACCCTCAGGTTGCTGTTTCGTACTATCTTTAGTAATTTTACCCTGAATCTGAGGTTTTTGTCGTCCAGCCCCTAGGCTATCTCGACCAATACTGGAATATGTTTCCGCTAATATTTTAGGCAGTTCCCGCTCCTGATCTTGTTGCGGAACGTCATAAAGACGCATGCGCACGGAAAGCGCAACTGCTTCCCCTTTAAGATTGCTTAGTATCATGGAAGAAACCGTGGCAAAACTGCCTATCAGTTGCATTCCTAAATCTAAGGCCGGGGCAGCCCCGTATTTATCCTGAATTTGTTTAAGCACCTACGGTAGGTTGGCTAGTGTCGGTTTACCATGTGCCGTGGGATAGAGCGCGGCAAACACCGTGCCCCATGTATTACAATGTTCCACTGTGGGAACCATTCCAAAGGGTAAACGCATGGTTAATATCCTGTGTTTGTCCTGAGGTCCCGTATGGGGAAATACCGCCTCCAACGTATTCTCACGTTTAGCTGGGACCTTACCCATAAAGGAATGTACAGTCACTGGATTTATACCTGGTGGTACTGTATGTGGTTGCGCTGCAGCAGCACCCGCTGGGTTTGTATTTAGTGTCTGCATCACAAATTGTACTAAGCGTCTATATATTGCCGTTAAGTCAGTATATAAGCATCGAACCTCAACCACTGCCATATTCGCAGCCGCAGGATGCGGTTTATAGGTAGCCAATAAAGGCCAGGTCGGACCATCATTACTTAGTGGACCTAACCTGACAGGTAACATAGTATGGGGTAGGGCGCCATCAAGCCAATTATTATGGTCTTGATAAGATAGAGGTATCTCTAAATATGCGTACGCCCTGTATTGTCCAGGCGCGTTCGCTACTGTATATGTATGGAATGCATGTGTGTTCCCATCAACTGCTGGAAATGTGACCCAAGAGTAGAAAAGTTCTGTTCTATAGACTGCGTGGGCGTCCCCCACAAACGTGACTGGACCACCCTGGGCTGTAAGGCCGTGTGCTAGCAAATGTGCGTGAGCGGTTGTCTCATGGTAAGAGAAATTAGTATAACCTGGGGATTTCACCATCAGCAAAGCACCATGAATTTAGAGAAGGCACAGCAAAAGGGGATATGTTTATATCCTGTCTAAGGTTCAAGTTTGAACAACCATCCGCTGAAAATAGGGTTACCTATGCAACTGTGGCGGAAGTCCTCAGTACCACGGACGTCTCCGTATACGGAGCCGAGGGATCATTATATTATATAAGACCGAGATATACCGGTGGAACCGAAAATTAGAGCCTGACCAAACGTTGGCGGCGCCATGTCGCGTAGGCTCTCATTATCCTAATGAGACTACTGGATTTTTGGGCGTCAAGATTGTTCACAGTGTGGGGGACTAAGTCTGACCCACGGTGAAGGACCCTCGTCACCCCAAATCCGGGTTATGCTCCAGCTAACTAGCAGTGCCTTATCTCTCCCGAAGGGAAGAGGCAATTGGGCAGCCGAGCGCATGACATCTTATTACTTTCCAGGGAAGTCGTGGTCACTCAGGTCACAACCGGTGCTCACATACACAGTACGGTCTCACATAAAAATGACAAAGGCAGTTTTAAGTTTTAAAGATTGGTTTAATAAAACAACTGCATTTTAAATAGTAAGGAGTGAGCTGCAATAACCAGAACTAAACAACACAGTAGGATTAAAATAGTAACAATGAGAGTGAAGCACAAGAATAAGGCTATCATAGTACAACTATATTAAGTTCTCTCTAAGTTATATTATGAGCACAGCATGGGAAGCTCTAAGCCTGCCTTTCAGGTTCCCCCGGGAGGACATCAACCCTCATACCTGAGCAAAGGCCTGTAAGCTGCATCAGCATCTGCAATGGGGCAGTCAGCATCTAGTTGCAGGTTCCTGGTTGGAATCTCCCTCTGACCTGTACTAGGACTAGAAAGTGATTTTATAACTAACACGCAGATGTTCAAAGAAAATGTCCCTTTGTAAGGATGTGTATCGGCTACGAACACCAGAGACTAAACTTCTACCACGTGTACCGGCAATGTACCAGACTGTAGCCTTGACTGAAGCACAGGGTGAGAAAGAATGCAGTGTTGACGAACACAGTGCTGAACTAAGCTAAACAGTGTGATAGAAAGAATAAAACATACCGTAAAACTGGTTATTGTAAAATAACAGTGCGAGGCTAAATAAAACATGTCTAGGGCAAAGTGCACAGAGGCCTAATATGTTAACCTAACGTGCATAAAATTATACTAAAAATGGCTACACTACACACACACCCGACACATATACACACACCACTATATAACACACCCCCACACAACCCACAATCCTTTGCAACTAAAACGCTATACAGAGACACTGAGAGCAGACACATACTCAGAGTACCCTAACACTAGAGACACACACACTTCACACGCATCACACATCAACTAAACAAATACAATACACACCTAATGAGCACATTCTGCTACAACCATCCATCACTCACAATGCACCACCCACACCCCATTATTCACCGAACACTACACGCTTTCATATACAACACCCCTCACACCGTCAACACAATCTCACCATGTCCCTACAAAAGCAACCACGATTCACCGACGATGAGTTGAGGGTCATGGTGGATGAAATTCTCAGGGTAGAAACACAACTGTTTAGAGCACAAGTCCAGCAAACATTGATTGCCAAGAAAATTTAGTTATGGCAAAGAATAGTCGACAGGGTCAACTCAGTGGGCAGCCATTAACGCACAATGGACGACATCAGGAAGAGGTGAAATTACCTCAGGGGGAAGGTGCGTTCCATGGCATTGAGACACCAAATAGCCATGCACAAGACTGGTGGTGGGCCCCCACCTCCTGTCCCACAGTTCATATCTTGGGAGGAGAAGGTCTTGGATATACTGCATCCTGAGGGTCTGACTGGAATACCTGGGGGACTGGAGTCTTGTAAGTACCCACCACTTCCATGTTACACAATTGCCGTGTCCTGCATGCTTCCTCACCACCCAAATACCCCATATTTCACTGATTCTCCCACTACACCTCCCTGCCAATCACTCAACGGCCCTCTCCTGCATGCCACCACCCACACAGCCCTACAGCCCACACAGCCCTTGGCAAGGTCAGGGATAATACAGGTTAATCCTATCACTACGACTCCCACAATGCACCAACCCATCAATGTGAAAACCTGCAATGTGCACATCACACCACATTACAAGCATGCATGACTATTGTAGTGCCTACACCAACCAGAAAGTATGGCTGAGGACCAGTACATGGCAATGACAGCAATGCAATTGCACACCACAATGGCAAGCAAGGGTACACACAGCTACACCTCTGTAACAATTCATAATGGACACTGAGCCATATCCCCAAGCCTGTAATGGAGTGACCATGGGTTTGAAAGTAAGATGCCAGACTCCATGCACATGAACAATAACCAGAGTCTGGAGTATTTGCCTTGCATACCCACATACTCTGTTCCCAATGGGACATCACTGTGCAACGTGCAGCCATATTGTGTGACAACTACTAAGTCTGACTACTCCCCAGGTAGCAGAGTCAATTATTCATGTCACGTATTAGATAGTAATATAAACCCATCAGCAGTGCCATATGTACAAATCATTGATGACAGCACACAACATGGAGAATGGCACTCTTGTCACAGACTTGTATGTACCACCACCAAGCTATGCAGTGCAGCATATGTGATTGTCATTGCAGCGAATCATGCTAAGCCATTGTCTGTATCACACAAAAAGGGTACCAAACACACTTTCTAAACTGTACTCTGTGTCTCACTCCATCCACAGGTAACCCTGCCATTGCCACCATGGAGCAGATACCAGACACTGCCAGCCCTCCTCAGGATGAAAGCCCCAGTGAGGACAACACGCCTAGATGTCTGGAAAGTGACGACCTACCTGCACCATCCAAGACACTGCATCAGTCAACGACTCCCAGCCTCACCTTGCCCACATTAATGCCCCCACCCCAATTTCTCAGACATCCCAGCCAAGCAAGCACCCCCAAACCTGTGTATGAAGGACTGTTCAATCTATTGTGTGCTCCACAGTACAGGGACCTGAGTCGGATCTTCACACCCCAGACAATGATGGCCCTGCTAACACTGTGAGTGGGCACACCGTGCCAGGGCCACAGGCACCTGGGGCAGGGGGTGTGGGAGGAATGCTGTCGGCCAGAGGATAGGGCCTAAAAGGGACTCTACTGACCAGAAAACCATCTCCCAAGTCTTAGGAGCACACCGAACTTCCCAGGACAGGATGGGCCAGATTATCACCATGTTGGGGGAAAATCAAAGGCTGCAGATGAAATACCACGAGGAGGCCATGCAGCAGTGGCAGGCACACAATGCAACCATGGCCTCCATAGCAGGGGTGCTGAGGGACATCAACACCACTCTGCGTGATATAGCTACCCACCATCAGGCCCCTTTCAGTAACAACTTTACATATGCCCCCTCTACATCAGCGGCAGCTAGTGGGATGGAGGCCCTTCCAGGGGTACCCCAAGTCTCATACACCCCCCCTCTGTTGCTGAAAAACCCCCTCACAAACATGGACATCCATCCAGACATCTGGCCTGAGCAGATGCCAAGACCACACCCACTGCCAGGAAGTGAACCTCTCCTGCTTTGTCACCCTTGTGTGCCACTGAGACACCATGTGACTGTTCTGAAGCCTAACTCCATTTTCCCATGGTACGAGGACACTGGACCTGTGTGACCAAATGTTGTAGCAGCTACTCTGATCAATCCATCTACCATGACTCCACTCATCACCTGTTTGTTATGTTGTTTACTTTTATTTCACATCTAACAAAACTGATATGCACAATAAATCGCTTAAGGACACAGCTACTGTATATGTGTGTTTAATGGTAGAACAACAATTGTCCTTTCTACCTAAATGTGGTCTGGTTTTGCCCCCCTGATTCGAACTGGCAGTGTAATGGCCATCAGAGGGAGGCCCCTCAGCAGGACACACATGACAACAGTAATGTCATTAGACAGATGTCACAGAGTTATTTTGAAATCCAAAGTAACAGCAGGGTATAGTCCATTGAGCCATCTGCAAATAGGGCAAGCATAGAGTACCATCAGGGTGTAAGGCTTGATGACACAGTAAGAACATATACAGGTACTCGACTGCGTGCCTATTGTATTATGACTCCAAATGATGAGCACTCAGATTGGACCTATACAGCACCAGGCTCAGTCCCTTCTTCTTATCTATTTAACAAGCTATCTGTCATGTACAGCTCTCAGAAATGTACTCTGTCACTATTGACTACTGACAATGTGTACCACAAGCCCTAGATAGTAGACCCACAGATTATATCCACATCATGTGGGTGGGAGGAGACGGCAATAGGAGAATGTAGGAAATCCAGGTCTAAACTGGTCAGTCCATGAGAGAAGTGAATATTGGATTCAGTTGCTATAACACATTTTAGGGTGAACCACTAATTCTGTACACCCTACTTTCCATCTGTCTACTACCACAACTCACATACAGGCATTGGACATCATTACACCATCACATATGTTAAAGCTCAGGAGGTGTAATGTCAGCTATCCACTTCTGATTGTGTACTGACAAGACATGAAAAGGCCCACCTCACATACCTGAAAGTCACTGGAAGTACTGATTGATGATCTCAGTCCTACAGTTAGCTGTTTCTTCTTCCTCAGCCTCTTCATCACTTTCCATATCACCATTTGCACACACAGATACCATTACCTCACCCTCATCAGCTAGCAATGGTATCCGATGCCTCAGGGCTAGATTGTGGAGCATGCAGCAAGCAACAATGATTTGGCAAACCTTGTGGGGCGAGTAGAGGAGGACACCTCCAGATAGGTCCAGGCACTTGAATCTTGCCTTCAGGAGGCCTAAAGTATGCTTCATTACATGCCTTGTCCTCCTGTGGCCTCATTGAAATGGAGTTCCCCTGGCGTGGCTGGGTACCTCACAGTTGTCAACAGCCAAGGAAGGTTTGGATAGACAGAGTCACCTGTGAACATAATGGTAGTACAAATTCAATTGAAGGTACTGCGAGTGTGCAGATTTTGTTGACAGGTCACATTACATTCAAACACAGAACACTGCATACTCACCAACCAGCCAGGCCCTCTCTGTGTGTAGCCGTGCCATCATGATTGGGATATTGCTGTTCCACAGAATGCAGGAGTCATGCACTGATCCAGAAAACTTGGCTGTCACTTGGGAGATATACTGGTCTGCCAGATACACCACCTGAACGTTGATAGAATGGCAGTTTTTCCTGTTCCTATACACCTGTTCATTGACACTGGGAGGGACCAGGGATATGTCCCATCTGATAAAAGTCACCCTTCACATTGGCCATATACACTCTTTGGGGGAACCTGATGTAGCTGTCCAGGTGTTGCAAGAAAGCACACAGTACATCCCTCAACACCTGAGTGAACATGGGCTGAGACATCCCTGCTGTTAAGGCAACAATATTCTCGAATGACCCTGGGGCCAGGAAGTGTAGCACTGACAATACTTGAACAATGGGAGGTATGCAATACAGATTGTGATTGCCTGGCATCAGATCTGGCTCCAACTGTCTACATAGATCCATGATGGTCTGGCGATTCAGAGGGTACACTGGTGCATGTCTCATTTGTCACATGGCAGGATATCTATGTTGAGAGGAGAGAATGTACAATAAGTCCTGCAGTTGGCACATGTCAGAAGCACATGGTATACTTGTAGACACCTAGCATGTTTATGGGATGTGTAGCTGTATTAACATAAACATTATAGACCATATACATGCACATCATACACCGTCATTGTAGCACATTGGCTACAATGTCAGTTGAATAGGACATATGCACTGTTGACACATATGTAACTAAATCTACCAATAGGTATCCGATGCCTATGTAACTCAGATTAGCTAAACAGAACTATCCACATATATACAGGCGCAACACATCATATTCTCATGATTGTCCCATAATGTAGCACAACCATTAAGTCATAACATTGGGAGACATAGATTTCTGGATGATCAGGTGTGTGACGCACTTATTTAAGGACATTATGCGAGTACATGTGCCCAAAATGGCGGGCGCCTGACCTAATGTTCTGGACAGTTGGAAGTGACCTAAGTCCGCTGGCGGAAGTCGTCATAGCGGTAGGCGGTCGCAACCACCATGAAATTTGTCAGAGGTTAACATTGCTGCCTATGGCAGATTGGAGCAAATGGCAAAGACCGCCAGCAGTGACAGTTCTGTACGTGGCGGCCGTGACCGCCATTTTCTGCAATATTGCTCATTTGACTCTAGACACTGTTGCCAGCAAGACCTCCACTACGTGAGCTGGTGTGTACTGCCTCTGGAAGACATCATGCCACGTCCTGCAGGTGATAGGGCCTCTGCCTTCACACAGGAAGAGCTGGAGAAGCTGGCGGAGGAGGTCCTACCCCTGTATGAATAGCTATATGAAGCACCAGAGGAACAGTGAGTCCAATGCCCCAGCCATGTGTGATTGGTGTTGTGTGTGACGGTGAGTTGGCCATGTGAACTGTAGTTGGTATAGATACATGCATGTGGCATACCGTACAGGTGTGTGTGCAGAGAGAATGGATATGTGTGCTCACTTGCTGTTACAGTTGTGATGTGTCAACTCCTGTTGGTATGGGACATGTGTACATAACTTTCTCCTTTTGTCTGTGTTATCCATGCAGGTGAACGCCCATCAGAAGAAGGGAATCTGGTGTGCCGTGGCCAAGCAAGTGCGAACCCTGGTGGTCCATAGCCGGCGAAGCACCAATTGTTGAAAGCGGTGCGAGGACCTGACACGCTGGGCCTGGAGGGCCGTGGAGGCCCAGCTGGGGATG